>NC_051310.1:181374379-184342715 GCF_015220235.1 Choloepus didactylus | reverse complement strand
GAAGCATTAAAATTATCTACTTGTTTATTAGGGGTCAACCCTACTGAATGTTTACTTTCTAGATAAAAAATAAGGCAAGGCCATCATCAATTTTATAATGGAGTCATATTTAGTTATTTGATTGCAGTATAACTGCAATCTTGACTGTCACAGCTGTTACAGAGCTATTGGTGTTTTCAATCCTAATTTATCCTTTATACAGATTCTAAAGTGATGATCTTGCCATGGTAAAAATTTTAGCAAACCTTGGTAGCATGTTTTTCAGTTTGAAACCACCAGTGCTACATGTGTACTGTCCTTTGTAAATGTTTTATGTATTTTATTTCATATTTCCATATTTTTTCAGGTTCAGGATATTAAAATTTAAATTCATTTCAAAAATACTAATATATACATATGAAAAATAGACATACTAGATTTCTGGGTTTATGTTCAGTTAATATGGACACAATTGGGTTCTGGTGCCTAATCAGCGATCATCAAATATTCCATTTATCCCTTCTCGTGGCCTATAGAACTCAATATAATTTACTTTTTATAAATCATCTAGATTGAATCTCTCTGCTAGGTCTTGTGAGAGTTTCCCCATTAAAAAACTAATATTTTGTTTTAATAAATCTTTAGATAGGCTGTGAGGAAGTGTTTATGATAAGCATCCAAAGTTTTATTAATCTCAAATTCCACATCAAATGCTACCTTAAATCCCTACCCCCACCCCATATACACATACACCGAGTCCCATCCCCTGGCAATACACACCTTAATTAAATTCATGGTTATATGGATAAATGTACTCAGTATAACTTATTTAGGAGGAAGCACTTACAGCCTTTCTAATGGCTGACATATTTTCAAATCATTTTGTTTCCATCGTTTTGCATATAGGTTAAGGAAAGATTTGAGGGGGTCAACACTTTTATATACTCCCAAATTGCTGATACCTTTTACTTCCAGCATATCAGCATTAACCAAAGATTTCAAAAATTTTCATTAAATTCCACATGAATATGAAGGGTTATTTTTCTTCCTCAGGAGATTTGAACCTATTTACAGTTCTTTCAGAATTCACCTTTTGTTTAATTCTATGCACGATCTTTATGATTGGAAGAAATGTTTCTCATACATCCCAGACACATTCTCAAAAAATATTTGTCAGTACATTTAATGAGACAATACATGTAGATAATTTAGTAAAGTGCCTATCACAAAGTAACTACTCAGTAAATTATCATCATATGTGTGATTGAGTTTTTGATACAAAATATACATTTGTTCTATATACTTAGTTATATTATAAGATATTCCTGTCACTACTATACAATTTCAGTTAGCTAATTTAGTGTCTACAACTTTTTTTAATTGGAATCCCAACAGTTTGGAAAAAACTAGGTTTGTGCCCCTTTGGTAGATTGTAATGGCTGCTAATTGGTAGATGTTCTTTCCTTTGAGAGGATTAGACCTTCTTACCCCATTGATATCTTGTTTGGCCCTATAAATTGCTTCAGCTATAGAAATGTGATTTGAAGGGATGTATGCAAACTCCAAGCAAAGTTTTAAAAGCTATCATGAGGTTCTGCCATCTTTCTTTTCTCTCTAGCCTACTCAGAGCAAAAGACTGCTTTACAACAAGCCCAGGTTATAGTCCAAACTACAGTTCAGACTGCTCAGGCAATATGACCTAACAGATTTGATGTTGGACATGAGTCCTTGATGGTTCTTGATTAAGTCTTAATAGGAGGATCACAGAACAGACCCAAGACTAAACTTCCTGCAGCAGAATACTAATTGCTGTTTGAAATGCAGCATTTTTGAGTAGGGAATAGGATTCAGTTCATGCATGTTCCTCTCTTTTGTCCCCTGTGCAGCCATTTCTGTGGCACGTCCTATATGTCTCCTCAGAGGGCCCCAGCAGGATTGAGCCCCAGTCACTGTAAGCAATGATCAGCTCAAAAACATGTTCTTATGTTGATTTTTCCTCCTTCCTTGTTTCATTGTTCCCAGTCCCCTTCTCTATTTCCCTGAGATTAATTCCCAAATTAAACTTTTGGATTTTCCTTCCTAGGGCAATCTCAGATAAGACAATATCCATCTTCTGGACTCAAACCTAATGATGGAATAAATCATCTATTTACCTAATGTCTTCCTTGCTGCTGACCTTGTGTTGCTTAATTGTGAATCACGATTATTGTACTTCTATTTTTTCTTAAGTCTCTTTATAAAGGAAAGTGACAAGTCAGTAGCCAAGGTATGATGTTCAATCAAATTTGGGCTTTTGTTTCTTAGGGCACTTATAGATGATAACTGGCTTAGAGATAGATTATGTATTCCTAATTTATTCTCTTCAGGTCTTAAAAAATGTCTACTTTATTTGAATTGAATCTAATTATTGAAAGTTTACAAGTTCATTTGTAGGGAATTTTGTGTGATGGAGATTTACTATATAAACATAGAGTGATGATTTTTTGGTTATGACAACTTTGCCTCTCACATTGGTCAAAATTGGATCTTCTGGGGGTTCAGAAGATGGATATCTAAACACATGATCAAACTGATTTGATAAACAATTAACATGGAATTTTGAAATTAGATTTCTTCTTTTGAAATCTACCTATTTTCATACAAAATATTAGCAAGTAGGGGAGACAAGATCACAATCATTATTTTATTACAACAGTTGATGTGAAATAAGTATTTTAAGATGATCAGGGTCTTTTGAGAAGACAGAAGGAAGCCAATCTTGCCTATCAACAAACAGTTGAAGGTATATAGGTTGTGTTGTTTATGGCTATAATTTTGTCATGTTGAGGTAAGCAAGTGTAATTTCCTTAAAAAGATAGTTCAGAACAGTTACATAGACATTGATGAATGGAATTTTATGTTTGTATTTGTAGAAGTATCTTCCTATTGAAATAATTTCAGAAGTGTGTTGTTAGTCATGGTGATCTCTTAATGGCAGATATCCGATCATATATTTATTTATTTATTTTTTTCTTGTTTTAAACTGTTTTATTCACATACCATACAATCCATCCGAAGGGTATGATCAATGACTCCTGGTATAATCAAATAGTTATGCATTCACTGCATTCACCACCACAATCAACATGAGAACATTCCCATTTCTTCCAAAAAAAAAAAAAAAGTTCCATACCCCTCCCTTATATCCTCCTGTTATTGACATTTAGGTTTGCAGAGTGCCTTTGTTACAATTAATGAAAGAATATTGCAATGTTACAGTTAACTATAGACCTTAGATTGCATTAACTGTATTTTTCCCATATACCACCCCATTATTAATACCTTGTAATAGTGACATACATTTGTTCTAGTTCATGTAAAAACTTTCTTATATTTCTCCAATTAACTATCTAAGTTTTGCTAAGTTATACAGTCCTAGTTTTTATCCTCTAGCTTTCCTTCTGTTGACATACTCAACCCTAGCCTTCCTCTTTCCACTGTGGTCACACTCAGTTTTTTTCATTATACTTCCAATATTGTGTTACCATCACTCAAAATCTATAATATGGTTTTGTTTCTCAGATTTTTAATATTTTTTGCTTAATAGTTATTGAGCAGTCAACAAAATCTGAAAGCACTAAAGTTAATATAACCCGAAGTGAATTTTTGATGTTGGAACAATAATCAAATTAATTGATTCACTTTTTTTTAAAATTTATTTTTTTATTAGAGAAGTTGTGGGTTAACGGAATAATCATACATAAAATACAGGATTCCTATATACCATCCTATTATTAACACCTTGCATTGGTGTGGAACATTTCTTAAAATTGATGAAAAGACATTTGTGTTATTGTACTATTAACTATAGTGCATGGTTTACCTTAGAGTTCCCTGTTTATGTAATGCAGTTCCATGGATTTTTAAAACATTTTTACTCTATCACTATATAAACAAACCTAATATTTTCCCTTTTGACCACATTCGGATATATATTTTACTGCTGTTCATTGCATTCAAATGTTGTGCTACATTATCACTGCCGTCCATTACCAAAACATTTCCATCATTCTAAATAGGAGCTCTGTACATCTTAAGCATTAACTCTCTATTTCCTCTCCCCACCCTGTCCTCTGGTTAACCCATATTCTAGATTCTGACTCTTATCAGTTTGCTTACGCTAATTATTTCATATCAGTGATATTCTACAATATTCGTCCTTTTGTGTCTGGCTTATTTCACTCAATGTGGTGTCTTCAGGGTTCATCCATGTTGTTGCATGTATCAGAACTTCATTCCTTTTTATGGCTGAACAATAGTCTATTGCATGTATATACCACACTTTGTTTATCCATTCATTGGTTGATGAACACTTGGGTTGCTTCCATCTTTTGGCAATTGTAAATAATGCTGCTATGCTATGAACATCAGTGTGCAAATATCAGTTTGAGTTAATTGATTCACTTTTATAAGTCTCTATTGTATACATGTTGTAAATAAACTTATATCTATACATATGTACATTCACACACGCATGTATATACATACATACATACATATAAACCTAACTCCAAAAGGCATGAGGCACTTAGGCACATTCAACATGTTGTGAATGATCGATCATTTGTAGTTATGTCTATCCCTCCTATTACAAAAAGGTATGTTGTATCTGTTTTATTTTAATTATGAATTTCTCTTAACATAATGATTTTATTTCTTAAAAATCAAGCATAAAAGCAAACATAGCAGTGATATATTTGTGGCCCTATTGAATCAAATTTATCCTGTTTACTTATGGTCAGTACATAGAGGTTGGCAATTAAGAAAATTGGATTTACTTGAGGTTCAAAGCTCGAATCTAAAGGAGCCCTCTTTAGATTGGCTTTAAAATATGCAAGTTTGGAATTTAAGTATAATGTTTTCAATTACAATTATAGATAATACTGCCTATCCACTCCTATGCTAAAAAATATGCTTCCAATGGTAATTATGCCAGTTCTAGTTATAAACATGAAACATTTATTCTAAATTAGGCTCATCACAGCCTTTGCTTGAAATGCTCAGAGACTTTTCAAATAAAATCAATAAGGAATAAAAACCTTTCTATCATCTGTAAAAGTTAACTTATGCTACACACACAAAAAAAGTACTTATAAAATGTATTTATTTCCAGGACTGAAGAATGAGAAAACAATTATTAAGAATGATTCAATCAATTGCTATTTTAGGAATTGTTAATCTTTTGATTTTCTTTTAGTGCCAAGGTCTTAACAAAAACCTAAAAAATAACATTTATTTTCCTGACAATTTTATCTTTTTCCATCAGCAAGCATTGATTCCTTCCTTCTTCTGCTTCTTGTGGTACATGGGGAAATATTTTCCTGTACAACCTGGCTCATCTTGTTTACTTACTTGCCTTTGGCAGAAATCATTAAATGATGTTGAAAACGCTTGAGCAGAACAAAATCCTTAGTTAATTACTGCCTTCTCTGTTGGGTGTCATAGAAATTCTGTATTTTTAAGATTAACTTTTAGGCAGCCAGGTCTGCAGTACCGCAGCAAATCTAAGTGATCCTTTTTACTGATTCCATGTATAATCGGAGCAATTGGTCATTTCAGATTAACTCTCCATGGTCCCTTCAAGAAGATGGACTATAACCAATCAAACTTACAGTTCATTTAGAAAGAGTTTTCTGAAGTAGCACAGAAGCATTACCTGTGTTACTACTTAGAATGCATGCACACAGATTTCATGAGGTATGTAAGTTCTGTATCAGCTAATGCCCAATATTAGCCTAAATGGTTCTCTAATTCCAAAATTGTGCAAGTGCCTGAATTGCGTGCTTGTTTATTATCTGTCCTTTTACGTTAGATGTTCATTCGCTCACTGGGCATGCTCTGGGGCTTCCTTTAAAGGCAATACTGGAAAGACTGCTGTGCATCATTAACCGTGAAGCCAGTGACAGCACTTTGCCTACAGACAGTATTTGCTGCTCCATCCTCTTCCCCTTGGCTAGTTCAGTAAATGGTTTATTTCTTACTTCCTCCTGAACTCCTTGTTTGATCTAAGAGGCTTGCTTAAGTCTCTCTTCTATGTGGTCCCAGAATACCTGGCCATTTCCTTACCATGGCGCTTATCAGAGGATGCTGCTTTGGGCAATGAGTGAGATATTGGACTCTGGAGTCAAACTGCATGGTTTCAAATTCCATCTTCTCTTCTTTCTAGCCCTGCGGACACTGGTAATTTATTTAATTGCCCCTTCCCTTGTTTTATATAAAATGAGGATACTGCTAATAATTATATAATGAGGTTTTTAAAAGGATCAAATGAATTATACAAGGAAAGTCATAAAACAAAACTTTGAATTATTATAATAATCATAGAATAATAAAACAGAATAATTGCATTCTTTTATAATCTCCTTTCTCTCCCAATGGACTGTAAACTCATAGAAGCAGTGACTGGGTCTTGCATTCACATTTTCTAACATAATTAAGGGGAACATGTGTCCTGATTTGCCTGGCAGAGTCCTAGCTTACAGTTATTTTCTTGGTATAATTACTAGTGGCATCCTCTCTTACTATCCAAATTGTCTTGTTTTAGAGGATAAAATGTATGGGGAGTTTAAATATAAAAGATTCACACATAGAGAACCTGAATTTTTTGTTGTATGAGTGAATGTGGAGGACATTACTTTAGGCAAATTGTTCAATATTTTAATTAGTTATCTTGCTTTAAAAATACTAAATTGTGTTTGCCTATGTCTATATCATTTACATCTGAGAATTAAGTGTATAAAGAAACTTTTGGATTAACTTGTGCCTGTAAGGCACTGTTGAAAACCATATACCTCAGTGCCCACAACAATGCATTAAATGGTCCCTTGGTGACCTGAAAGATTTACTATGTCTTCTTATTTTATTACCCTGCAAGGACTTACAGACGCTTGGGAGATAGGACTCAATAATACAAAGCTCTTAAAACCCTTCAGTCAGAGAAAATTCTAACTTTAAACCCTCCATACCACTTTTGACAGCAGCACACCCTTCTAATTACAGATATAACAGTGAAAGTGACTGGAGCATATTCACAAAGTTTCAGTCAAAAACCTGGAAATTCATTGTTTGGAATGTGTTGCTTACACTTAAACTATAAAGTCAAAATCCTGTATCTAAATCATATAGAAATGACAGAAGCCTGGTTTTCATCAGAAAAGGAAAAAAAAAAACAAAACAGTATCAATAGAATGTAGAAGACAAATAGAAAAAGTGTTCATTAAGACATGCTCAACTTCATATTCCCAACTCTCCATAGTTAGAAATTTGGATATAAGCAATTTTGCTAGAAACTTTTTTAGATACACAGCCTCTGTTTTTCATAAGGTGCAAAACAGAAAGCTTCTTTCTGAGACTGTTTCATGAGATTCTTTTTTGATTTGCTTCAGAGAGGTTTACAGCCACCTAATTATGATAATGAATATATTTCGCTCAGTTTGGAAAAGCATACATAGAGCACTCAGTAACTCAAATGCTTAAATAAGTGTCTATGGAGAAAGGTAAATCAATAAACTTCCCATATACTTTACTTGAACTTCTCTCTTTGCACTCATTAAACTGCCTTTGTTTTAGTTTATGTATGTATTTGGGCATTCTTCATATTAAATGTCTAGATGTTTTGTTTTGTTTACATTCATGTTGCCCTTCTATTACATTTGATTTCCCTAGAAATGGGAGTTCTAACCAAGCACTCACACTGTTCTACCAACCAGAGCTAATGGTTTCAATTCCAATCTCCTTCCCAAACCTCAAAAACTGAATTTAACAAGTTTGGAAGAAACCTAAACTCCCCTTTACCTTTCCAACTTTAGCCTAAAGCAAACCTTAAGTTGCTAGATCTCAGCTTTTTCCTCTCTATTGCTTTTCTCTCTTCTTCATGACCCCTCTTGAGCCATAAATGTCTCCAGTGATATTCTCTAAATCAGAGAAAGCTCAAAGGGCATCAGTCCAAAGTCAAAGTTAATGTATGCTCCTGATCAAGAGTCCATACCCCATAAAAAATCCCCTCAGGTAAAATTCTCACAGGAGCCAAATTAAACCTTTTAGTAAAATGATTCTTACTTTCCCTCCTTTCCAACCCCGGGCAGATAATAAAGCTGTCAGTTATTAGTTCATAACATATCCTCTTCTCCTGATTGTTTGTCCTAGTCATTCATCCTACCAGATTCCCATTTTTAAGAGGGAAGTGGTATAATTTTAAGAGGAAGAGTTAAGGCAGGAAAGTCAGGAGAAGGAAATGTCTATTATCCTCTCTGTCCATGATTTTTAATCTTATTTTTTCTATTTTCCATTTATCCTTATATTTTTTTAACTGCTTTATTAAAGAGAAGTTCAAACCTATGCAAATGTAGAACCATTATGTCAGTTATCCTGCTTCAACAATTGTATCAATTCCTGGCCTATCTCGTTTCATCTATACCCTCATTGCCTCCCCCTACAAAGTTATTTAGAAGCAAATTCCAGGCATTATATAATATTATCTATAATTATTTCATTATGCATCCCAAAAAATATAAACTTAAAAAATAACCATCGTGCTAATTTCATACCTAAAAAATATTTCTTGATATCATCAAATATCCAGTAAGTGGTCAAATTTCCAATTGTAACATAAATGTTATTTTTATAATTGTTTGAATTGTATTTCAAATAAGGTATACACATTGTAATTTATTAATATTTTCTATAATTCTTTCCTCTCTTTTTTACTTTTGTTTTCTTGTAATATATTTGTAAAAGAACTCCAGTTGTTTCTCTGTAGAGTTTTCCTCAGCCTGGATTTTGTTGCTATCATTACTGTGGTATAGTTTAACTTGTTCCTCTGTGTTCTAGTTTGCCAATGCTGCCGGAATGCAAAACACCAGAGATGGATCGGCTTTTATAAAAGGGGGTTTATTTGGTTACACAGTTAAGACCATAAAGCGTCCAAGGTAACACATCAGCAATCGGGTACCTTCACTGAAGGATGGCCAATGGTGTCCGGAAAACCTCTGTTAGCTGGGAAGGCACGTGGCTGGTGTCTGTGCCAAAGTTCTGGTTTCAAAAAGGCTTTCTTCCAGGACGTTCTTCTCTAGGCTGCAGTTCCTCAAAAATGTCACTGTTAGTTGCATTTGGGATATTTGTTCCCTCTCAGCTTCTCCAGAGCAAGAGTTTGCTTTCAACAGCAGTCTTCAAACTGTCTCTCATCTGCAGCTCCTGTGCTTTCTTCAAAGTGCCCCTCATGGCTGTAGCAGCTTGCTCCTTCTGTCTGATCTTATATAGTGCTCCAGTAATTTAATTCAGACCCACCCTGAATAGCGGGCCAACACCTCCATAGAAATTATCCAATCAGAGTCATCACCCACAGTTGGGTGGGGTGCATCTCCATGGAAGCACTCAAAGAATCACGATCTAATTAACACTTATAGGTCTGCTCACACAAGATTACATCAAAGATAATGGTGTTTGGGAGGACATAATGCATTCAAACCAGCACACTCGGTCTTCTATATTTTCTGTATATTGGTAGTTGAATCTTCTTATGAACTTTTCCAGTTACAATTATTTTATTTATTCTACAGGTAGCAAAGTCTGTGTTGCCTTTTCAAGGTAGTCATTTTTCCTCCTTGTCTACCCTTGCCTGTCCACCAGTACAGCTCATATTTTTCTTTACAGGGGAATTGGATGCATGGAGTGGGATGCATGATCCATGGGTCATATGCTTTATGAAGTATAAACTTTTCCCCACTTATCTTTGGATCCCTTGAAGTAGATCAACATACTGTATCAGCTAATATGTCAGTTTAAAGTGATGAATGCTCCAATACTGACATAACATCCTGTAACTTCATGTTTATTATCTTTACCTAAGCATTCTATCTCAGCTCTCTGCTGATATGATTGGTTAATAGATTACGCTAAAATCTGCCTTTGACTCCCTACTGGACACACACAAAAGCTAGGTCCACTACTGCATTCACAACCAATTGTCTTCTGGAGATTTTTATTCCTTCTGACTCTCTTTAGACAGTATGAATTCAAGGAACATTATTAGCAACATAATAAGCTACACACTCTACTTGTGACTACTTCAGGTGGCTTCTTAGTCTAGTTTACCAAAACTCATTACAAATTAAAATATTTATTGTTTTATATATTTTTTTATGAATCTGTGTGTATGTGTGTGCCCGTGAGTACATAATATTTTTTGAACAGATTATTGCAGTTTCTAGTGTACTCTTATATAAAGTAATCAGTTCTGATCATTAGAAACTCTGAGTTTAAAGTAGAGTGGATTTAATGCAGGAAATTAGTTACACTGGTGGTAGAAAAGGCTGAGAAGGGGAAGAAACAAATGGGTTCTCCTTTTCTTCTGCCCTTCAGTCCCATTGGTTGAAACCAGTGAAAACCTGAGAAATATCATCTGCAGGAGTTTAGCTCCCCTCTGATAAAGAGCAGAGCAGAAAAACAAAAAAAACAAAAACAAAAAATAAATAAATAACAAAGATTTCCTGGCAAACTGGACTACAGAAATCCCTCCCAGCAATGAGTAGAGGTACTACCCCTAGGGAATGCTGGCTCACTTTCCAGGCAGTTATCCATAAAGGGACAATACCTTGGTAAACATGATCACTCCAGCTTCTAAAACTCACTTTGTGAGTTCATAACCTGGTTTTCTTGGTGTACTGAAAGCAGATTAGCGATGGGTTTGCGTTTTCCAAACTCACAAAGACTGATACATGTACAGAGAATCCAGAAGTCAAGTTAGGTACTTATAATGAGAAATACAACTGCAGATTACAGAAGATTGTACCAACTGTAAATTCAGTAGACAAACTACAGATAAAGCTAAATTATAATCAAATTGCCAATTTTTAAATGTACAGTGGCAAATGGATTGGACAGTGCTCTTTTCCAACAAGATCACTCTCCTATTAGGCAAGCTAATAGAGAAGCCAATAGCCACAAACCAGGTTGGTGAATTTGGACTTTCAACCAAAGTAGCTGAAGGCCCTCTAATCTGTAATAGAATAAGAAAGCCATAAGACTTGAGTCCAATAGCAAAGATTTCCTCTTTCTGGGACAGTTCCTGAATGGGAGTACTTGCCCTTTTATCCTTCTGGAGGCTTGTTGCTCTGTTTCCAAGGCTGACCAATTCCTGTTTTGATTGACACATTCTTTCTTTAGATCTATTAATATTAATAAATTCAATCATGTTACAGTTAAGTTGCAGAGATGTGTTAACAATTCTGCTTCATTAAGCTGACTTTGCATATTCCATTTTGAATTGTTGTGCTTAATTAACTATAACTGCCCTCTCTAAGGACAATCCTATTTCCTATATTTCTAAGTTGTTTAGGGTGGGTGCTCCTGATTATATTTTAGTAGAATCATGAAACTCCAGTGAAACTTTGAGGGTGTCTTATCCTTTCCTCTGAATTTCACAGATATGCAGACTGAGGCTGGAGAACTTAAGTGACTCAGCCAAGGCATCCAGATTATTGGGAGCAGAGACTAGATTACTAAATGGCAGCCTGACCGCTAACCTCACACTCCTTCCTTTCAACCACTCTGCGTCTCCAGACATTTGTATCTATTCTCTCCCCTTCCAGAACTTGCACATATTTCAGCCTTGTAACATGAAAATAATCTTACTTGATTGGTTCAAAAGTTATTATTGTCAGCCTCTTATAAGCACAACCCATGTGACTACCTGCAGGATAAGATCTGTTTTTTTGTTATTTCTTCATCGAAATGAGTATAGAAAAAGGAAGCTAATTAATTTAAATTATTATTTTTGGAAAATGGCACTACAGAATTATTGCCATTTCTTAAAATACAAAATGAAAACAGAAGCATATTTATGTGATGGTGGGTTTAAGAATCCCATCATCGCATAGGTGATGGATACAATGCATAATGTTTCCTGTTTGAGATTTTATTTGCAGTCTACGTGGTTGCTTTTGTAACATGCATCGAAAGTAACAAAATGGTACTGATGTAATATTTATTCTTAACTTTACTGAAGATGAATGGCAAATATATATGTATAATATTACAGTCTAGGTAACATACAAAACAAACAAAAAAATCCCATCCTCCAATAACATATTGAAATGCTAAATTTTATTGTGTTAATATAGCAAAAAATACAGTTGAATAAACTGTCTTATCAAGATAGCATGCTACTATTCATGACCTTTCCAAATCCCATTTTATTTTGCTTTTCTTTATGATAGAGGACAGATTTAACTTCCACTTACTTTTTATGGGTTTTTGCTCTTATCTAGCAACTTGTTGGCCCTCCCTCATCATATTTTTATTTTACTTTCTTGCCCTAAATCCAACATCTCTTTCTTTTGTCTGTTATTATAACTGGTACATTAAAAAGGATCTTTCAATGTTTGCCCAAGATTAATAGCCATAAGCAAAGTAATATAACAAAGACCTCTTATATATGATCATTTCAACACATAAGGGATTTGTCGAGTGTGGATTTGTACAATAAATGTGCCCATTAATTATCCATTCTTAAAATTCACAAATATTTTACATTCAAAAAAGATGACAACCTGTAGTAAAGTATCTGTTTGAATTTCTGAAAACATCTGCCTATGTGCATTTAACTGAGGTTTCTAGTTTTCAGGTTAAGTATTTCTCTAATACAAATCAAAGAAAGGTTATTTCTTTATCAACAATTCTATGTTTAGAACAAAGACTTCTTGTATGTGATCATTTCAACATTTAAGGGATTTGTCAAGTGTGCATTTGCACAATAGACATGTCCATTACCTATCCATTCTTAAAATTCACAAATATTTTACATTCAAAAAAAGATGACAACTTGTAGTAGACAGAATATCTGTTTGAATATCTGAAAATATCTGCTTATGTGTATTTAACTGAGGTTTCTAGTTCTTCAGATTAATTATTTATTTACTATAAATCTTTTAAAGGTCATTTCTATGCCAACAATTCTGTTTATTAAAATGGTAAGGTATAGATTTTAAATCTCTCCTGGTTGAGTGATAGTAGAATGTATTACAATGGCACTTTAGAGAAACAATAAATAAAGTGAAATGATTAAGACTTTGACCTTTGGAGTCAGGCAGGCTTCAATTTAGATTTCAGCCCCATTATTGACTAGATGTGTATACTTTGCAAAATTATTACCCAGCTTGGGTTAATATAATATGAGATGTGACAGTACATACATGATTCTGCTATCATAAAATAATTTAGTAAATAACTAAGGTAATTATCACAGTAATTGGCAAAGAGTAACTGCTCCGTAAATACAGCATGACCTGAATATTCCAGATTTCACCCACTTTTGGGTCATCTTTACAGCAAGCCACAATCTTCTAACATTTCATCTACTTTAATGATGAGCAATGCAGTCATTTATGCAGTGGTTCTCAAATCATGTTCCCTGGAACAGCAGCATCAGCATCACCTGGGAATTTGCTAGTAATACAAATTCTTGAGCCCCAGCCCAGTCTTAAACGGAATCAGAAGCTCTAGCAATGAGGCCCAGCAATCTGTGTTTTAACCAGTTCTCCAGTTGATTCTGATGCATGTTAAACTATGACAACCATTTATTTAATGGATTGATACAGTGACATATTCCTGAATACTCCCAGAGATGCCCATATGTGCTATTAAAATGCCCCTGAGACCACAGGCATATATGGTCCTAGGAATTTACTTTTCTTATAAGAATCACTGGATGGTAACTGATTGCATTGCTGTTGATCTTTGTGGAATCACCTGTCTCTAGCAGGCAGGGACAGTCCTTCTGCTTCTAGAGACCAACTCTTCCAAAGAGACCTCCTACAGAACGGGATCGTTGGTCCTTTGAAGGCAGTTCTTTGCCAGAACACAGTTAACATTGGGTGATACTTAATAAACAGATTGTTTTAGGTTTATTTCATTGGACATCATGCAACATAGTGTGGTTCATTATAAGCTTTACGAAAAGATAGATTTAGTCTTGACCTTGTCCCTTAAAAGGTTTTAATGAGGATTAAAGCAAATAAAATGTATAGAGTTTTAGCACAGTGTTTGACAAATGGTAGGCACTGTCAGTAGCAGGTGCTAATATCACTACTGCTACCACCAATTTCATTAATTACAGTACTGTGTAGGACACATACTGCTATCTGAAAACTACTGATCTCTAGACACCCATGCCCTGCTTTTCTGTCTTACTAATGGCTCCTAAAGATGCTTTCTTAAGATCCTTGTAAGAAAAAAATCTGCTGTATTTTTTTAATTAAGCAGGCTGATTCTAAAATTCATATAGAAATAAATAAGTAAATGGAAATAGATAAAAATTTCTGAAAAAAATTGGTTTGCGAAGATTTACACTATCATATTTAAAGCATATTATTAAAAAATAACAAAATACCCCGATATTGTTGCATGGATAGACAGACCAATGAAGCACACTATAAAAATTTGGAAAAGAACCATAAATACCAAAGAACTTAATGTAGGAGAGAGGCAGTATTTCAAATCATTAGGGAAAAAATAGAGCATTTAATGGAAAGTTTTAGTACAAAATATTGCCTTTATATATAAAAAAATACATTTGGATCTTTACTTCAAAATTCACATCAGCAAATAAATTATGGTACACCCATTCTGCGGAATTCTGTGTATTTGTAGAAGAAACAAGGAAGATCTTGTCATACTTCAATGGCGTGAACTCAGTGTTTGAGATCAATTTATCTATCTATCTACAAATTTCCCAGTATACTCCAAAAGAAATAATGGAAGAAATAAAAAGGAATGAAAACATTCCCTTTAGAGAAAGGAAGGGACAGGGATGAAGCTAGACATCTTCAAATACATTTTATTCTGTATTTCTGATGTTGAAACCATAGAGCTCAAAAAAATCAAATACTGTTTTTAAAATCTCTGAAAAGTGAAACAAATGGAAGCAAATTAACCTAATTCAGTGTCAAGCTGATGGGATCTGCATATAAAAAATTATCTCAAGTGATTTTAAAACACATTGTTTTGATTTTGTATCCCTAATGGGGTACAGGAAGGTGGTAGAGCTGGTGGAAAAAAGAAAAAATACTAAATTCCACCCAATAATTGTTTTATTAGTTATGATGCTGTTGTTTTGAAACTATTTATGTATAATAGGTGTGGTAGTCCTGCTCAAAGATGCCCATGTCCTAATCCCCAGAACCTTTGAATGTTATTTTATATAGAAAAAGGAACTTTGCAGATGTGATTAATGTAAGGATTTCATGATACAGAGACTATCACGGATTATCCAGGTGCCCCGTCATAATCACAAGGTTCCTTAAGGAGGGAGGCAGGAGGTCAGAGAAGAGAGACAATTCGGTACTTCTGGCTTTAAAGATGGAGGAAGGAAGCCACTAGTGAAGGGATGTGACTCCTAGAAGCTGGAAAGGGAACAGAAATGGATACTGGCCTGTAACCTCCGGAAGGAATGCAGCCCAGAGGACCCATTTTAGACTTCTGACCTCCAGAATTGTAAAATAATAAATCAGTGGTTTTGAGCTACTAAGTTTGTGGTAATGTGTTATAGCATAATAGAAAACTAATAGAACAGGCAAAACATACACGGTAGAAAAGAGATTTAAGTATACAAACAATTTAAGTGAAAACCTTGTAATTTTAAATTTTAGTTGCCCATCTCAGTATGACCTGATGATTTTTATTTTTCTCTTTCTAAAAAATAAAGTATTTCCTAGCTCAGACTAATGAAAAGTTCTAGATATATTGTCAACTCAGGAGCAAAGAGCATGTGTAGCACCCAGATTTTGATTTCTAAGAACAATCTCCTAGTAAATGGGACTAGGTCTCCATTTTTTATGGCTGATTTTTGTCCAGGGGAAATACAATGTAAAGTGAGTCTAGATTTTTGTCCTTCAAGAACCCAAGGAGACGATCAAAGATGACTTAGGGTCATAGCAATAGGACACAAGTACCAATAGGCATGGGATCCCAATGGCCAAAGGAGAAACAAGTTGAGCTTCCAATGATTGTAATACTAAAATCAAATATATCAAAATCTATAAGTACATTATGAAACCAGCACCAAAATAAAACAGCAATAAAAACCAAAACCAAAACAAAAAGCAAAAAATGAAAACTCATTGGCCACATTTAGAGTTTGCTAAGACACACACTTATTTGATCAAAAATCATTAATAAAGAGAGTTAAGCATTTATACTGGCTTTTCTTTACAAGTATTTCAAGATAAGCTAATTCTTGCTGAAGAAAATGTCTTCTTTCTAGATGAATTTTGACTAATACATGCAAAATTAATTACAGAATTAAAATATTCACCACTTTGAAACTCCTAGAAAATAATGGATCTAGGCAGTGACATCAATGAATGTTAGAATCACTGGGTGAAACATGCTGAGGAAATTTAAAATGAATGGATCAGCATGACAATACCTGGACCCTCTGATCAGTTATAACCTAATTAAAAATGGGAAAATGAGACATTATATGCCTTCTGATAAGAATCTAGGAAGTACACAGAGCCATCTCTGAATTCTTTCTCTGTTCCCAAATAATACAAATAAACAAAAAAATCTGAATCTAATGAAGCCTCTAGAACTAACCAGCAATTTCCAGAAGTTATGGGGTCAGAGAGACGTTACATGTTACCAAGATGAAGTCACTTAAATACAGGATATAGGAAATTCTGCAGGATTTCCCATATTCAGTGTGTGTGTGTGTTTGTGTGTGTGTGTGTGTGTCTGTAACATGGGAAAACAAAAAGAGACGAAAATGTATAAATTAAGAGACTTAAGGATCATATCATCCTTCTCCAGATTCTGATTGGAAGACAAAAACAAAACCAAAAGTTAAAAAGACATTTTGTGACGATCAAAGAACTTGAGCACTACTTGGCTATTATTTTATTTTGAGGAATTTTCATTAATTTTACAAATTGTATAGTAAGGAGCATTGTGGTTACTTCTTTTAAATATGTCTATCTATTAGAGATACACATTGAAGTATTTAGAGAGAATATGATATGAGATGAATGTCTGGAATTTGCTTAAAACACTTCAAGAAAACAAGATAAATTTTTTTGAAAAGGTGAAAGGTGGGATAAAAGAGGAGCTATCTAAGCATGGCAAACTATTACTTGTTGAAGCAGCATGATGGGTATATGAGGATTCATTTAATCAATCTATCTACTTTTTTGTAGGTTTAAAATTTTCTAGGTTAATATGTTAAATATGAAAAAGTAGTAATTGGATGGGCCTTAGCACACAGATACATACATATATATAGCACACAGATATATATATATAGAATACACAGACACACACACACACACACACCCTGTACTATCATGCACCCAGCATGGTAGTCAGATTTTCAGTCTGGAAAACATTTTAAAGCAGATAAAGTTAAATGTCTGTAAAATTTTATTTTTAATGTCAGTAAAACATCCATAGAAAGTTTAAACTTGAACTTAGTAAGTTATTGTAATGTTCAGCATAAAATGGATTATATATTTTTAATGATTTATGAACAATAATTAACTTACTTTTTTGCTTTATCAACCAGATAAATGATTGTCTGAAAATACTGAACATATCTTTGATAAAAGGAAAAAGAAAACAAGGGTATTGGTTTTAGAATAATTATGCTCTAATCTATTTTTTAAGAGTAATTAAATACCAGGATGTTGTCTGTTAATGCCGCAAAACCCATGTTATCTGATTTTTTATAAAAAGGAAAAGTATGTGTGTGTGTGTTTATGTGTATGTGTGTGTATCAAGATAGATCTAAAGTTAAACATAGCAAATAGAAATAAAAATGGTAGAGCAAGACATGTTTAATTTCATTTTTAATATCTCAGGGTGGGAAAGCTGTTTCAAGGATGGGAAAAAGCCTGGAAGCCATAAACAAAAGACTAGTAGATTTCACTGTATTAAATATTAGTACTACTACTGCTTCTACTATAAAATCTATCAGTGGAAACAAAAATTAAAGGCCTATGTCAAACTGAGAAGGAATATTAAAATATAATGCAGATACAAGCAAAGAGGTAATGTTCTCAACAACAACAACAAAAACAGCAAATTATAAGAAAAAGTATTACACTCAAGAGAAACATGGTCAAAGAAGGTGAATAGGCAGTTCACAGAAAAAGAAACACTGTTAGACAGGGGAAAGATAAAAAGCAACTGACAGTACACTCTGAGTCAAATATGTGAGGAATGCACAATCTCACATGTGGCTGTGGGAGTGTAAGTTGTTAGAGCTTCCATTGTAGTCAATTTGGAAATGTTTATCAACACTAATGCCCGTAGACATTGATAAAAATTTCATTCCAGTACATTCCTCCTACAGTTACATTAACATGTCTCTAATGTTACATATTACAAACACATATATGTATCAAGGATTTTCATTGCAGCATTCTTATACTAGCGAGAAAATGGAAACAACCTAATTGTCAAATAACAGGATATAAGATAAATAAATCCACTTACAAAAATCATATAATTGAATACTATGCAATTATTAAAAAGATAAAGCACCCCTATATGTTCTGTCAGACTATCCCCAACATATATTGGGGGAAAATGCCAAGGCAGGTGGAAAAACAAAGTGCTAGCATTTGTATGAAAAATTTATAGAATGTCTTTGAAAGAACATTAAACTAATAATAATAATAATAATAATAATAATAATAATAATAATAATATACCACCTTGGGCAGGAGAGATAAAGGACAGGGGGCAGAGGCGGAAAGATACTTACTTTTTACTATATTCATTTTTTTTGTTTGTTTCATTTGAATTTTGTATATTATCTATTTTATAGCAAATTAAAAACTAAATAGCATTTCCAAGGAATTGGTGAGGACTAGAAAAATAAAAAAAAAATTTTTTCTCATTCTAATATGACCTCCTTCAGTAAGCCCCTATCTTTAAAGTAGGTTTTCAGATGATTGGACCATAATTTTGGGCCCAGTTTGAGATCTCTCCCGGGGATCCTGGGTACCTGGCAAACGTGAATCTCTCTCGCTGAGCATGACCTCTAGGCGGCAGTGCTTCCTAACTCCACGGCCGACCCTATAGTCAGAGTTCTTGCTTGTCAAAATATCCCGGGTTACATTTTCATTATTACTGCTATTATTTTACATATTAACTGCACTACCAATGGTTGAAGCTACTTCTCTAGTTTTTCGTGTTTCATTCTTCTAGCCACGCAAACTATAAACCTCAGAGGTTTTTCTTTCCCTTCTCCATCCTATACTTCCCGCTATAGATACTTGGGCTTACCCTCCCCAACCTTTCTCCATTTCTTCACCGTCGGCTGATGCCAGTAATCCTACCGCTCATGCTTGTCCTTTTCCGCCCCTTAATTTCATCTCTGGGCAAGTCCAGTGCAACTTCCCCTCACTTCATCACACAGTAGAACGATTATAGAGGAATTATTTACTTAGGGTGAGGTTCATAGTTAGAATTTCCAAGAGATTGGGGGGATAGAATTGTCAGCCTGTCCAAGGCTGCTTAAGTCCTGTTGCTAAGACATTCAAGAGAGATGGATGAACAATTTTCCTCCCCAAGTTTTTAATACTTCATATTCCAAATCCCACTGTGTTCCCTGCTCTTCTCATTTCTGTTGCAGAAATATTTCGTAGATGGCAAATTAGGTCCAAGTGATCTATATACTTTTTCCCAATTGATACTTTTATTTTCTAATAATTAACATCAATCCTATTATACTTTCCATCTGCAATTAGATTCCTTCTCTGAAGTCCCTTTCTGATCATTATTGCCCTTTCAAAGCCCTAGAACTAAGCAAGGGACATATAAGTGTTTTATGTTTTTTTGTGAATTTAATGATTCATAATTGTTCACCCAACATGTATTTGTGGAGCATCTACTAGCACAGTGCTAATCAAAGTAAGGTGATAAAGACTATATAAATGTGCAATTAATTCTGGCTCCCCTAAAAGACATAAATCCATCTTGTTCACTGATTATCTTCTTAGTCTCTATTATAGTATCTTAGGTCAGGTGTTCCTGAAAGCAATTCCTAAGATGAGGATAGGTGTGAAAATGATTTGTTAAAGAAGTCTTCATGGGAGACACTGGTAAGGAGTGGGGGAAGGAGGACAGGGTAAAGGAGGAGACCAACAAGGATGCAATCCCAGGCAATATCTCTCAGGGAGTGGCTTCAGCCTCAAACTGCAAGGGAGCACTACCATGTAAATTATGCCTCAGAGTTATCCTCACCCTAGGAGATTCCAGCCCACTGCACTGTCAGTTATGGTCAAGGCTCACCCTGGGGAAGTGAATTCAAAGACCAGCAAGAGGGGAAGGGTGGTCTTTTAGTCTTGGAACTCCAACCTTGTCCTCTACACACAGTGACCCTAATCTGCTAAATACCTATTTGTTAAAAAGTGGACATGGTAGAGAGTATCAATGAGCTTAAACCTTAGTAAAAAGAGTGTGATCAAATGTGTAAGAGCAATAAAACTAAATTGCTGTTGGTATTCAGATGATGAGTATTTTAGACCAAGCTGGACAAACCCATTGACTACTCCATCCAATACATCATCATATTTTAATTGGCAGAGGCACTGACAATAGCAGAAGTGCAATTTGTTTTTTTGTTAGTGTCTTTTTTAAAGGGAAAATTATTCTAAATTCAAAAGATATTTCCATTGGAGAAAAAAATGGAATTATAGTAAAGCTATTATCCCTTTTTACTTAGAACAATAAAAATTAATCCATTTTTATAAAGGTAGTTTACTCCATCGACCAAGATACCTCTATCAACGTTTGATAATTTATCTGACACTTCAGTGTATTAATCTATTATTGCTGGATACATAATTTTACAAATTTTAGACCATTTGTATGTTAATTGTGCAAGTATTTAGTTCCCTCTTGACACATAAATCTGGGAGAATCCAATAATACAAGAAGCATAATTAATATACTATATTTTCTACTTCTCTATACTTTAAATTGTTGGAGCACAACAGGAAAAAAACAAAAAAAAAAAACAAAAAAAAACAGTAGAGTTGAATTCTTTGGTGACCCCAATTGTTGTCCTTGATCTGCCACTAAACACTGATGTGGTTTTGGTCAATTCATTGATCATCTATGAGCCTTAGTTTCCGCATACTTTTAAGACAGTCCCTTTTATCTCATGTATTGGATTAGAGCTCATAGATTGGAATCAAGTAGTTGTCTGATTATGTTTAACTAAGAGATAAATAGATGGAGAATACTGCTAAGTGATTCACCTGGTCCTCTATATCAAACCAGGTAGCTGGCACCTTCTACTTGCTTGTCTACACCATCTTGGCTGAGGCATGTACCACTTGAGGGTTAAGTTTCTGTTCAGTCACTTGATATGAGAAAGTAATGGAGTGATCATCTATCAAACACTCTCATTTTTCAGATGAAACAATGGGAGCCTAGAGAGGGCAAATGATTTTTCAGGAGGCACACAGTTAGTGATAGGAGGACCAGAAACTGATCTTAGACCTTGGCTCTTTACATTAAACAAGGCTGCTCTCATGTAGAAGTGTGTGGGAGGGGATTGTGAGTGGCAAATAGTAGGTACAGATTCCTTTTAGTGGTCCAAAAATGTTCTAAAAGTAGATCTTGGTGACAGTTGCATAACCCTGTGCATATATTAAGCATTGGATTACATATTTTAAATGGCTGAATTTTATAGTGTATGAATTATAACTCAATAATATCTTGATAAAGCTGTATATTGGAAAAAAAAAAAGCCCTAAACTCAGATGTGGCTTCTGGAAAGATTGCTGTGAAACTTCAATTTGAAACCATAATTACCTTTCCTTTGGGTTGCTGATGCATAAATTTAAGTTATCAACCACATTGAATTGAAATTCCATCGTATGACTATCTTTACTACTAAAGTAAAAGTTCTTCAAGACCAGAGAATAAGCCTTCTTTATTGTTATTATTATTACTATTATTATTATTTTGCTAAAGTTGAGCACAGTGCATCTTGCATGGGAAGCAAGCAACTGAACTGGAGAACATCATTCCATTCATGCATAGAGCATGTTGAGATTATTTCAAAGTCTGATAACACTGAAAGTTCTTTTGGACAGGAAAAATCCCTAAATGTTAGAAAATGCCATATGTAATACTCATTTTTTTTTTTTTAAATGCATAAAAAATGTTGCCTAAAAGTGTAGATGATAAGGTACAAGAGCAAGTAATCATTATCTATATATAGAAAAGGACAAAACATACTGGCTAGAGGATATCAAGATTATTTGAAGGACAAATTGGATCAGACTCCTTATACTTTCCTTTCATAATATAGACTTTATAAGTCAAAAAGCCTTATGATTATTTAATCTTTTGTAAAACACCATTAAGCTTTTCAAACATTGTTAATCTGATCTGAATTTCCCTTGTCTCAGTATATACTTGAGTGAAATGGCTGGATTGAACCACTAAACTCTCATTACTCAAATATTATTGTCTGGTTTTATGGAAAGATTTCACTGTCATCCTATCATCCTACCATCTTTAATAGCAACAGAATATAATTTGACATGAATTTTGAAGACAGCTTTAAGTGACAATTATAAATTTGTTTTATATTCAAAATTATGTTTGAACAAAATAGAGAGTTCCTTACCTCAGTGATTTTCAAAATCACTTAACTCTTTCTCAACCAAATTCTTTTTCAAAATCCAGCATATGAATCATATAAGAAACGAGCTGCTCTGTTATTTGAGGTTGGAAAAGGTGGTGAAGAGACTCAACTTGTAGCTACCAAAGGCCTCTGGAGAGCACCCCCAAAGATTGCTTAAGGCTCCTTGAAACAAAAAACACTGCTTTAGCTATGTGGAAACTAGGCCTATGTAGCTCCATGCACCTGGAGAATTATATTTTCTATAGTAACCAATTATCTTGAAATAAACTAATTTAATGACATTTTCCTAACAGAATTAGCAAACACTGGAACCTACGTCATATGCATATTGTTTTATATGGATGTTTTTAATAGAAAGACTGTTAATAGGTTAACTCAGTGATACCCTGGCATGAAGCAAACAGCTATGAAATAGGTTGCATGTAATTTGTTATTAGTAATATTTAAAGTACCAATTTTTGCAAGTAGTTTACTTGAAAAAAAAAAAAGATTATTCAAGGTTACTTCCACAGTAAAACTTTTTTATTCCCATTATTTTTCTTTATTAAAAGCCTAAGTTAGTATACCAGAGAAAGGAATAGAGTAACAGCTGTCCTGGGGGATTACTTATCCGGGATATGACTGGGAGTGGGTGAAGGGAGTAAACAATTTCCATTCTAGAAAGGAAAGGAAGGTGGGTGAGAACCTTTCCTTGCCATTCTTTTATTCCTCCCTACCACCTCCTCCTTTTTCTTCTTCTTCTTCTCATCTCTAACTCTATCTCTGTCTATCTCTATGTCTATCTCTATGTCTATATTTATGTCTATCTCTATTCCATCTCTATCTCTATATCTCTCTCTCTGTCTCTGTCTCTACCTCTGTCCCTGTCTCTGTATCTCTCAATTCTTTCTCTAACTCCATCTGGGTATCTACCTCAATCTCCATCTCTTTCTCGCTGTCCTTTAGTCTGGAGTCACACACCTGGGTAACAGTCCTTGCTTGGCCATTCACACACAGTGGGACCTTAGACAAGACTGAGCTTTCACTGCACTTTCTCAGTCTATGCAATAAAGATAATAGTAATGCCTCCCTCATGCTGGTGTTGTAGTGACTAAAAGAGATTTTTCTTGGAAAGCACTTAGCAGAGTGCCCAGTATGTAGTTGGGGCTCAGTGAACATTAACAATTGCTTTTAATTTGCTGTTTCCTTTTCCTCTCTCCTCCCTTCCTTAGATGATATTTAACATTTAATGTATTGTGTTTCTTATTTTACAATTACTGAAGAAATAAATGCATATTTTTGTCTTCAAAGTTTTGGTGTGGGTGTGCTTTCAATGAAATTGATGGTTAAAAAATGGAAAAATAAAATGTAACCCATGAATATCAAGTGTATACCAACTGGAGTGTACAGAATAGCCAAATATCAACATTAATTTAATAAACAATGATTTTCAGCATATTGTGACTCAACAAGTGTGTAGTCCTAGAGTAAATAAAGAAAATCAGTTTAGAAATCCAGGTAAAAATATGGAACTTATTCCTGCTGCTGCTTGGTGACTCTTTCCAGGGCAGTGCTTTCAGCACTTTTTCAAATCAGAGCATCTTGTATTTCCCCAGGTTCTTCTTACACTCATTGCTCATCCCCTGTTACAGAGTGACCCTTTTCAAGATAGCCTGAAACTATATAATGGGTTTTTAAATGTATCAACAGTTTTAGCTCTTTTTTTTTTTTTTTTTTTTAACCACAAAAACTTTTAGATGGTAAGCCAACAAGGTGACTCCAGTAATTTCCTTTGTTTTTGTAGGCTTTTTATTTCAAAATTGGTGGTGGTAGGCAGAACTGCATTAGTGATTTTTAATTGTGTGTTTAAAAGATTAAAAATAAAAAAGGATGGAATTCAGAGGTGAAGCTATTGCTAATATTAGAGCAGCAATTATTGAAAGAGAAGGAGAGCCAAGGTTTGGGGAGAAGGAAAAGGCTAGTGGGACAGATATTGAGTTTTGAAGTCATTAAAATTCATCTATGTAACAGAGAGGCTTTCAAAACACACTAGCTGCTGACAGATCATATGCCTTCCCCTCTAAAGTTAGGAATCCCACACAGGAAAGAAATTGGCCAAATAAGCCGGAAGAGATTTGGTAACTTCCTCTTTACACCAAGAAAAATTTGAAGGACAGCTTTAATCCTGCTAAATATAGATTTACACAAGAAGCTTTTGGTAGAGGCAATCACATGAGTAACAAACCTCTGTGGTTTCGAAAATCAAATCAAGAAATGTATCTTCACTAGGTCTTCCTATTATACTGGGTATGTATTCACACACACACACACACACGCACACACACACACACACACACAATCTGTCCCAGGCATCATTAGGAATGTATTTGTAATTATCTTGTTTTGATTACGATTCTTCTCTGAAATACTTAAGTAATTTAGTGTTTTTCCACCACTAAACTTTGTCCTAAAGCTATCGTGAAAGAACTTCACCAAATCTTACCTCTCATCCCGGGCCACCTTGTCATTTGAGAGACAGGCCATATCAAGAGGAGATGTAAAATAGCATTGTCATTCCTTTTCCCCATTAACATTAAACTGTATACTTTGTATGTATTTGACATAGTTGACTCCTTTAATTGGATTTCCTGGGCCTTTTAAATTATAGAAACCCAAACTCATTTCTCTCTGATTTTCTAGATGCCAATATTAGCAAATAAACATCAATGCTTCTCTTCTCAGTTATGCAACTTCGACATGGCTGGCATTTCTTAGTTTATATAAACCCTCTCAAATCAAGACTACTTTAGTCTGTTCTATTAGGCAAAAGCAGGATTGAATAAAAAAATACACGCGATAGAAAATTCTGGTACTCTGGAAAGTGATTAACAACAACAAAAAAATACATTTGCCTTTTTTAGAGCATAAATAACCTCAATGTAGAGTTTAAGTGTCTTAATATTGCTTAATGGAAAATTCATGGTACAATTCAAAGTAAATGAAATAGCAATGCAAGTTAGGGTGCTCCTTCAAATAGCATCTTAAGTAGCTACTTAGGCACTTCTGAGTTCAACCCCATAACTGCCATGCAGCCTCAGAGCTTGTTATGAAATTTCATATTCCTGTAATGGAAATGGCCCCATGCTGTGCTTTCACTTCTCCAACTGTGGTAGTAATAGTTAGTAATCAAGTCATAATGTAATAATCACAACTACAGGGAAATGCTGGCTGTTGTTAATGGGAAAGCAAAGGGGAAAATAGAATGTTTCTCCAGACTTCATTCTATCAATCATTTTGTTGAATGTTGAAAGAATCTAGGTTATAGGTGAAAGCCCCTCAAAAATGCTCACATAGGTAATGCATTATCACTTGATTATTCCTGCTGAAATTTTCTCATCTAGGTACTCACAAAGAGGGCACAAACTTGGGAGATTTTTATTGAAATCTGAAAAAAGCAGTATACTAGGGGCGTGAGCCTAGAGCATTCTTAATTATAGAGTCCTTCATATTTACCTGATATTTTAATGAAGCAGTCATCAATAAAGCATGATTTAAAAGCATATTTATTTTCTGTTTCTGTGCAATTATCTGACATCTTTCGAAAACCGATAACAATGATTCAGTAATTTTTCATGAAATAATGGTACTTGCTGCCAAGAAAGCATTATTACTACTGCTTCTTATATTAATTATGGCCCCCTCATGGATCCCAATGAAGATACAAAGTCCTATAATTTAGAAATGTAAATTTATACACTCACTGTGTAAAATTATCTGATCCATTCTGCTTTTGTGGATAGGGAAACTGGTCCCTGGGCAGTTAAGTGTCTTTCTCTGCGTTCTTTACATGAAAAGTGGTATGAACGGATATGGTTAATGATGACAATGGATAATCTTAAATGGCCTATAGTTTAGCTTGTCTTTTGTAAGCACAAATATATGAAATAGCCTAGTCCAAGAAAATGACTATGCAAAGGTCCAGATGGTCTACAACTTACAGTACTAGGCAATTGTGATGGCTAAGTTCATGTGTCAACTTGGCTAGATTATGGTGTCTAGTTGTTTGGTCAGTCAAAACTAGTTCTCATTGTTACTTTGAGGATATTTCATAGATAGATTTGAATCTAAAATCGGTTGATTGCATTTGGGGCTGATTGCATCTACAATCAACAGAGATGATTATTTCTGATGCCAAAGGCATCAGGTTTGAGTCTAGATTTATGAGAATAAAAGAGTTCATGTTTTAATAAAGAGAAAGCTTGGAAACATTTGTCATCTTTTTTTCTCATTGATTATAGGGTTTTTGGATAAAATGTCTCCCAGTTCTACTTCTGGCTATTGCTTTTGGATTGTCTTTCAGTTCATTAAATAGCTGGCAGATTCCAGTCAATTGTTCTTCCTGAATTATTCTCCATTTTAAATTTTTCAAAATTCCTTTCTTCAAGAATGGGCCTGTATGTAAAAAGGAAATAAAATATTTTCAATGCCACATAAATTAGCTGAGTATTCTGGCAAATACTACGTGAACAGGTGTAGCCTTAGTCATGCTGTGCTAGATAATTAAGCACACAACTATAATAATATGAAGGCAGAAAGAAGTTTCTTTCAATACTACCAATAAATGTTTGTTAACCAAACCACAGAATTTTTACCTTAAGGCTGAGCATCAAGAAAGTATACCTTTGGCCTACTGAAGTGCTTTAAATTTTCCTCCAAAAATGTGAAATTATTGGTCATTTATATCATTCATGATAAGTAATGCTGGTTAAAATAAACAACACTAAATAAATTCAACAATGGATAAAATTGAACTATTTGGAATTGTAACAAATGGGAAAAAATAAATGAGAAAATATTGCATATTATGTGATTTTCAAAATTGTAAAAATTGGTTCAGAAAAATTATATATAGGAATTATGGGCAGATGGCTCAGTAGTAAGCTACAGGAATCAGTCCCTCCACTAGAACAACTATTAAAAAAGCAGGAACTTTCTGAATCTACTATTCAGCATCCAGAGAAGAGCAGCAGGAAGAGGCTGGTAAATTGTAAACAACAGTAAACTGCCTTCTCCACATGGTGATTACTGTTGCCCATACCCTACTCTTGCAGCAGGCAGCAGTGGGGTCAGGCCCCTGGCAGAGTTTGCTAGTGCCAGATAGCTACATAAAACTTAGTCCCCCAAGATCCAGGGAGGGTTACAGTCTGATCACTGATCACTGCTTTTGATTAGCTACTTCAGATTACTGTGGACCTGCTCTGACAGTGGCCGTTCTTCCAACCCACTCTGGACAAAAGCATTGGAGGAGACTTAAAAACACTATACTTACTCAAAACTAAAGAGGAAAGTTGAAAGGCTGTACTTGCTGGGCAGGGACCTAGTAAGAAAGCACAAGTTTGGGGAGCTGTGTAAGAAGTTCCTACCTCACTTCCTGGCCCTTCCCTCAACCCCTCCTCAGGGCAGTTAGGAGCCTGTCAGTGCTACTTTTGTGGGTCCCTGGCCTTGTTGTAGCTGGGAAAGACTGATTTAGAAAATTCTTCTCAAGCATGCTCCCCCCGCTTGAAGAATTTGCCCTCTGTGCAAAAGCAGCTTGAAGCAAGGAAATCACTGTAAGAAACAGTTGAGTCAGGTGACCCAGGGCAGACTTACCTCCTTCAAGTCCTGCATTTAAACAGCCAGGAGATGGAGAAGATAAGTTTTGGGGGGAACTAGAGGAGACATTGAAAATCCTGTAAACAGGGGAATTCCTAAGGCCACAAGCAAGTACAAGCCCAGCAGAAGACACAGGCCCAGAAAAGACAGGAAGTACCCTGCACTTTGTGTTTGCCTTGAGCTGAACTTCCTGATAGGGGAGCTGAACTCTGAAGGAGAGCAGAAGCCAATGCAAAGCCAATTTGCAGACAGTGAGAGGCATTTTTTTAAAAGTTATTATTTGCTTAGGAATCCATGGTTTTGTTGGTTAATGGAACTCAGGAAAATTTCTGTCACATCATGACCTGGATACAAACTCAAGAAACAGACATCTTAGGGAATATCTCCCAGAGTTAGCATTTTAAAATATTAAAAAGTACAGAGTGCAATAAAGAGAAAAAGACAAACAAAGACTCAGGACTTGATGTTCATCCAAAGGAAGAAGACAGAAATTCAGAAGTCAGCAATGGAAAACCAGACTGTAGACATACCAAAAAAAAAAAAAAAAAAAAAAAAAAAGGTCTTCAATATGCTTAAGGAGATGAAGAAAAATGCAGAGTAAGAACCAAAGGATATCTGGGAAACAATGAATTAACAATAGAAAAATCTCAATAAAGAAAGAAATTTTAAAAAGGAACCAAGCAGACCTACTGGAGTAGAAGACTACAAAAACTGAAATGAAAAATTCCCAGGAGGATTTCAGCAGATTGAAGCTGGCAGAAGGAAGAATTAG
Source organism: Choloepus didactylus (assembly GCF_015220235.1). Taxonomy (NCBI): domain Eukaryota; kingdom Metazoa; phylum Chordata; class Mammalia; order Pilosa; family Megalonychidae; genus Choloepus; species Choloepus didactylus. Next base: position 184,313,634 of record NC_051310.1, on the reverse strand, counting down.
TGACCTGGAAGACAAGACAATTGCAATGAGTCAGGCTGATGAGAAGAAAGAAGAAAAGAATTATAAAAAGCAAAAATAGCCTAAGACACCTCTGGGACACCATAATATATACCAATAAATGCATCATGGTAGTTCCAGAAGGAGAAGAAAGAGAGAAAGGGACATATGGAATGTTCAAAAAATAATGAAAGGAAACTTCCCAAACTTAGCAAAAGATGTGAATATGTACATCCAAGAAACCCTGAAAGTACCAAATAAGATAAACTTGAAAAGAAATAGGCCCAGAAGATATTGACCATACTGTTGAATGCAAAAGACAAAGTGGAAAATTCTGAAAGCTGCAAGAAAAAAGCAACATGTTTTGTACAAGGGAGTCCCAATTAGATTAAGTGTCTATTTCTCATCAGAAATCATGGAGGAGAAAAGGCAGTGGGTTGAAATACTTAAAGTGCTGAGAGAAAACAATTGCTAACCATGAAATTTATATACAGCAAAACTTTCATTCAGAAATGAAGAAGAGATTAAGACATTACTATAGAAACAAGAGCTGAGAGAGTTCACTAGACCTGCCCTACAGGCAATTCTAAAGGGAGTTCTTCATACTGAAAGGTAAGGACACTAGGCAGTGGTTCAAAGTGGCATACAGAAATAAAGACTTCAAATAAATTAACCATTTAGGTAATTATAAATACCTGTCTTATTGCACTTTATTTTTCAGTATTTAACTCCATTTCTTACTTCAACAGATATAAAATGCAAATATGTAAAATTAACGATAAATGTATAGTTTTGGATACAATGCACACATTTATAATTTGTAACAAGTACAAACTAAGCTGGTGGGGTGGAGGGATATAGGAACAGTGTATGTGTGTGCTATTGAAGTCAAACTGGCATCCAATAAAATATGATTGCTATATATTCAGGATGTTAAATTTTAACCTCATAGTAACCAGAAGGAAAAATATATGAAAACTAGATCCAGATAGAAATGAAAAGGAACTCAATGTGGTACAAGAGAAAGAAAATAAATAAATATGAAAGTAGGCATTAATAGAAGAATCAAGGGAAAAAATGTATAAGACTTGCAAGGACTAAAGAGCAAAGTGTCAGTAGAAAGTCCTTCATTATCAGTAATTCCTTTAGATGTAAATGCATTAAACTCTCAGTCAAAAGGCACAGATTGGCAGAATGGATAAAAACGCATGAACCAACTCCTATGTTGTTTACAAAAGACTCTTCTTAAATACAAAGATATAAATAAGCTAAAAGTGAAAGGATGACGCATAAGAAGAGTGTCAGTCCTAGTTCACACATACACAAAAAGTGAAATGATGGAAAAGGGGAGGGGGAAAAAACATACTGTACCACTAGTAACCAAAAGAGAACTGGGATAGTTATTTACAGATAGCTACAGATTTATGGATTCAATGCAATTCCTATCAAAATTGCAACAACCTTCTTTGCAGAAATGGAAAAGCCAATCATCAAATGTACATGGAAGGGTAAAGGGCTTCAAGGCCATATTGAAAAAGAAGAATAAAGTTAGAGGACTCATACTTCCTGATCTTAAAACTTATTACAAAGCCACAGTAATTAAAACAGCATGGTACTAGCCCAAGGACAGACATATAGACCAATGAAATCAAATTGAGAGTTCAGAAGTCAACTCTCCTATGTTATTTTTGTCAAGGGTACAATTACCACTCAATTGGGAAATAAGAGGCTCTTCAACAAATGGTTCTGGGAAAACTGGATCTCCATTTGCTAAAAAATGAAACTGAACCTCTGTCTCACACCATATACAAATATCAACTCTAAATGGATCAAAGACCTAAATATAAGGCAAAGCTCTATAAAACTCCTGCTAGTTGAAAAGTCTGCAGGTGATCACAGCTCACTGTTCTAGAAGTGATTTCCTGGCATTTCCTTTAATAATCTTAAGGTCCCTCTTGCACCATTGCTGTCACCAGATTTAACGAGTGTTTTTTTCTTCATATCTAACTTGAAGACTAGTGAATTAATGAAATTTGCTTGTTTAATGTGCAAAAAATTCTCTGTGAGAATAGAACAACACAGCATGCCCTTCCTAGTTTGCTTGGTTAGTTTACTCTCATTTATGTCCTTCAAACAGGGAGTCTCATAAGACCAGGAGGCCTCATTCAAGCATAGAGGTTAGTTTCTTGGATTTAAGTATGACAAACATCCAGATGCTTAAACATATGCAACAGACCAGGAGTAATTCAGAAAATAGCATCAAGTGAAGACGGAAAAACTTTTTGGGGGGAAGTGAAATTTCTTCCTAAAGGTATTTTTTCTGCAGTGCTTGACATCTTGTTAATAAAAATATGACTTTGTCTAATTTAGTTCTAGTCTCCATACTTGTGTGATGTAGCACTGACTTAGGCCATCTGTTTTAACATGTTATGATATATCATTCTTTGCTGCTTTTAGCAGATAAATCTTTCAAGCTGCAGTTCATGAGATTCCATCTTTACTTCTTTATTTCATCACTTTTTTTCTTATTAACATCTTCTGGATATCCCAGAATTAATTTTACATCTTACTCTTGACCATGTGCTTGGGATGGAGCAGGGGATAGTTAGTAAAATGTAGACCATATAGTTGTAAAATATTTTGGCTAAATGCCAAATTGTCCATTCAAATTTGACTTTTTGTTTTGTTTTGTTTTGTTTTAAATCTTGAACTTAGAATTTAAAGAAGCTTTATGAACATGATAGGTATACGAGATATCAATAATGTGTTGTTAGTTATAAGAGTTGCTGATTGATTTCTACTTTTAACTATGTGCCCCTGAACCCTTTGATCACTCTTAAGCCTGGATGGCTTTCCCTGTTATTGCTGTGTGATATGACATTGAAATAGTTTGCTTTTGCTCAACTTTTATGCCATCCTTGTCCATGTTATTAAGCACAGTGGGCTAGAATGCTAATAACTTTAAATAGCCTGTTGGTTGTCATAGTAACAGATATTAAAGCTAAATATAAATCTGTCTTTTGGAGTTCACATTTAAATCATTGCTGGAGCTTGCATACTTTAATAATTCTGTAGACTGACCATAGGACTTTGTACAAAAGGGACCTTGAAAATTCAGGTTTGATTGGGGAATTGATTCAGTGGTATCTAGGTTCAGCACCAGTTCACAATTAGTTCAGACGTAGTCCACTTCCATTAAATGTATGTTCGTAGAACCCTTCAGAATAATGTTCATCTAAATATTCAGGGGCCATATGGACAAAGCATTACTTTTGCAAACTGCATTTATTCACTGTAGGTATTTCCTGTATATTCAGTCTTTCTCTTTTACTTGTCTTTGCAATGTTTCCTATGCTTTTTAACTGTTTTTAAAATTATACTCCAGATACTGTGAAAAGAAAAGGCACATCCTAGGAAGCCCTTTAAGAGATGATCCTGGGACACATCCTATCATATTTGCTGTGTTTTGGGTGATACTTGTTCCCACTGTCTAATGGCTCAGTAAAGGTTTCACCTCCTCCTTAAGACCTGATTGCCCATTTCACTTCTCTTGTGTCACCCTTTCCCGCAAAATGTGCACTGGATTTAGCACACTTATTTTGACTATAGCATTAGGAAGCCTCAGACAGAAAGCTGACTATGTATAAAAACAAACACAAAATTTAAATTCTTCTTCATCTCACATTTTCACTCATTTTATATTAATTTAAAGAATCTGTTGCCCTCACCTGGATTTTTTCATCTTTCTCTCCAGGTAGATCAGCTTTCCACATAGCCCTTATGTTTTAGGTCATTCTATACTTTTTCTCCCCTCCTAAATCACCATTTTTGCCCCTAGCACCCATTCAAGGCTGAATGAATTTTGTTAACTTCCTTGATCTCTGGAGCTGCAAAGTTATTTTCTGCCTAGTCTCCCCATCCACCCTCAGCTTCAAGAAGAGAAACATTCTATTAGCAGCAGCAGCTTATCTTTTGAATATGTATGAAGTGTCCTAGATGTTGGAAAGTCTTGTCAAAGTCTCTTATATAATAATTTCTTGGTGACATTGAGTATACCCCACCTTCATATTTCTTCAACTAGCTTATTTCCTTTTCTGAAAAAACAGTACCCTGCTCAGCCCTTGGGTCCATCTCTGCTCTTCAGATTCCTTAGTTGTCAGAATTACTTTCCTATGACCTCATCAACCATCTGTTTCTCAAAGTTCCTACTTTATCTATATGGATCCATGTATATATATATATGTGTGTGTATGCATACACACATACACACAATATATATATACACATACACATTATATACTGTCTTTCAGTAACAACATCTAGCATAGTGTTAAACATGTGCAAACAGAATATTAGTTCTCTGAGTTGTCAAATAATGTTAAGAAGGAGATGGGTCTAGTGCTCAAATATGATTAATTGCCAATGAACATATAAATCTTTTAAGAGGTGAGAAGTAAAAAATGCATCATTTCATAAATGTGTTTATCTTATAAATATTTTAGGACCTTCATTATGAGACTGGTTTATTAAAGCAACAGCTTCAAGCAAATGTATGTGAGTAGAAGGATTGCTTTAAGGAATTAGCCTTAATATCTTCAACCGATGCACATATAGATTCAAACCATATAACCTATGCCTGTACAGTTTCCTAAAACTGAGCTTGAGGAAAAGTTGGTGGGCTTCAAGGTCTCCTCCCTCTGCCCATTCTAATGACTTTTATCCCTTTATACAAAAGAAAATAAAATATGTATGTTTACTAAACTTTATCTTATTATTGGTGAACTGCCCAAGGTAGGAAAACCTTCAGGGCACCAAACAAATAGAAATTATTGTTGGCATTGATAAAGTATGTTACTTTTATATCTGGGTAATAGATTCTTTTGCAACTAAGATGGTTTTCAATTTGTTGCTTTCTATAAAATTGAAGGTGGACCTAATGGAGTTGCCAGCTGAAAGGTAACTGGAAATAATTTTTACAATGCAGCATGGCGCTGTGTGATACTTGTTTTATAGCTTTGAAGGTTTTCAAATAATTATAATACCCATATTCTTATGGGAACAAGTTCCTCAGTTTTTAATCAGACAAAATGAAAAACAGAAATAAGTATCATGCTGAACCCCAGTCTCATTCTAACAATAAGTGATGATTACCCAAGAGTGCATCCTAATTGGCTGGGGGTGGCGCTGGGGGAATAACCTCATCCATCTCATTTAGAAGTGCATGTCCGTAAATCCTTTTCTAAGTATCTTATATATTTATGTTATCTAGATCAATTATCTACTAATATAATTTTAATGATAATTTGAAAGGTGCATATCTATCATAATCTCAAAAAAAAATACATTTCCCCCCAGATAATATGAAAAAGGGATCAGTAAAAGACTTTCAAGAATATAAACATATGATATCAATATAAAATTTTGTGGAGGAAAGTATGATGGAAACATGATACAAGTAGAAAAAGAAATGATATAAAATTTCTGACTATTAAAGAAAACCATTTTAAATAGATGATATTTATTATCAAATTGCTGTATATTTCACTGGATCCATTTAAAAGAGGGATGTAAGTACTTTATTTTAAGATCTCAATAGTTACAATGAATCCTTGCAATTAATCTTAGAATAATTTCAGATGTCAACCTAAACATATACCAGGGGGTACCTGGTTTTTCAAAAGTGTTTTAAGAGATATGTGAGTAAAACATGTCTGTAGACCATAGTTTTACTGAACATGTGTCTGGAAGCACTGATGCAGTAATTCAGGTCTCATCTGGTTTCCAGGTTCTACTGCCCTTCCCCTATTTACAGACCATGTGACCCTTTCTGGGTAGAGCCCTTGAAGAAAAACTGATTAATTAGTTAATTTATATACACAGTTTACATAACTGGTAATAACTTAGGATTCACTATTACTAAAATTTTATTGAATAATTATGCTCCAGGCACAGTTCTAGGCATTAGACAAACCAATAGTGAATGAAATGACAGAAATCCCTGTCTATAGAGGTGGCATAGACAATAGACAAATATATAAATAAACTATCCAGTAGTCGTTGGCGATCTTTGCTACAGAACAGTAAGTCGCAAGCAGTAGGTGGTAGAGCTGGAAGAGGTGGGCAGGGGGTGGAATGCAAGTTTAAATAAAATATTTAGGGGCAGCCTCAATGAGAAGCTGATATCTGAGTAAATGCATGAAAGAGATAAATGTGTGAGCCATGTAAATACCTGAGGCAAGGCATTTTAGGAAGAGACAATAGCAAGGCCAAGGTTCTGGAGGTGGGGTCACACCAATTATTATTACGGAAAAGGTCACTGTGGCTGGACTAGAGACAGCATGGGAGGGTGTAGAAGATGAAATCAGATTGGTCAGAGAGGCAAGGAGGTAGAAGCACAGGGCCTTACAGGCTGTTGAAAGGACAGTGGATTTTATTCTAGGTTGGGAAGTCATTTGGAGGGTTTTGAACAGAAAAGTGGAGAATTCTATTTAAATTCTGTCTAAAGCCACATTTGAATGGTGATACTTATAACTAAATTTATCTTCAAATCTAGGCTCCCTTACCCTAACTCGCTCCCTGAAGATCGTTTTCTCTTCCTGTCTGTACCGTATTCTCTCTACTCCTATCTCTTTCATTTGTTTGTCTGCTTCCCACAATTTCTTTCTCTTTCATGCCTTCCCTTTTTGGCTCTACCTATATGTAGCTAAATGATAGTTTTTAAAATTTGTTTCATTTAATAAAGATTTTTATTACTTCCAAATTAAAAAGCCAGTGAGTTTCAAACCAAGCCCTCATAAAGAAAGAAAAAAAATGTATTTAAAATCACAACTCAGCAGTGTCACTGCTTCCCCTAAGGGCTTGTCAGAATTTGACCTTTTGTTTAGCATATTTACCTTCTTTAGGTATGCAAGATGAGTACTTAAGTGCATGATTTGATTGTAAAGAAAGAATAAAATAGATAAACTGTTCTACTAGAGAAATGTACTGAAGTTTGGAGTTAGGGGGAACTAGAGAAAGGTAGTAGGAAGGGACAGAGAGAGACAGAAAGAGAGAGAAAAATAGAAATATCATTGAGTGTCATAGGAAGAAAGAGTACTGTCAGTAAGTGTCAGCCATGGAAACATTCTTGATTTTGGAAAGAGGGAAAGTAACTGGAGGATTTTTAGGGAGCAAACGTGTTTAATATTTAATTTTACATGTGTGTTTGGCAATGTATGATATAATCACAGCTGCTATCCCCAACAGCTCCCAAATTTAGCAGTTTTCTACATATATGCTCTATGTGACTGATCTCTTGGGAACATCAAGTTAAAGGGGATGCATTCTAGGTTGCTATAGGGCATGGAAAGAAAATATCCATGAAAGTGAGATATAAGTGAGATCAGGGGTTAAGAAAAGTCATGGGAATTTGAATTAAAAGTAACTGAAAAAATCCAAGACTTGAGGAATGTTTAGGAATATGAAGGTGGCCATCCAACTTCCCACTGGATATAGGTGGTGGGGGAGGGGGATGTCAATTTAACTCTACATAAAAATATCAAAGGACAAAATGACCCCAGTTGACATCTGGACAATACAAACATCCACAATGCTTACTTCCAGTAACATTTACCTCTGCAATCTCATTTACTGGACAAGCAGGGCTAAAATGGGTATGTTGCTCATACAGAAGAACAGTATCTGGATGCTTGATTTGGGTTAGAGTTGCACTGGATGGACTGCAGATTGTGGTATAACTAGCAGATGCTAAAATAAAAGCCAGGCAACCACTAAACTGAATTGTCCTTTTAAAGTAAAAAGGCGAAGATGAAAAATCCAGTTTCAGTGAATCCCATCCAATGGAAATTGGAGAAGCCAAAAAGAGTTCTAAGTAGGAGGAAGGAGTAGAGCCTGGAAAAATTCCCAGAGAAGAAAGTAGCTACAAATGTGTTTTGAAAAGTTCCTGTTAGAAGCAGGCATAGGCCATGTGGACAAAGTTAAGTGCTAACAACCTGTATCTAGACACATGTATACGCACAGCAAGCACATAAATCTCAGCATGTCATCCTCTTACTTAGAACACCTGTTGCACCCCCACTATCTGTAAGATACACGACTGGCCCTTGCCCACCACTCTTCCTTCACCTATCATGACCCCATGCTGGTATCCTATACTCCAGTCACACTGATGTCAGACTTTTCCTCTGTTATATTGTTCTCATTTTGTCAATCTACAACTTCTTTAATACTTTAAGTATTTAAGCACTTTGTATTTTTTGGATATTTTAAGACTTTGGAAACTTCAATGGTTTCAATAATTCAATAATTTGGAAGGACCCTAAAGTTTGAGTTAGACTTGTTTCTCATTACTTACTAGCTGAAGATTTAGGATGACCTACTTGACCTACTAGATCTCTATAAATCCCTCAGTTTGTCTAACTGCTCCCCACCAGAAGTCAACCTTACTGTTTACAGTGCTGAGATGACTAAATGAGAGAATATATCTGAGAACTAGCAGGCCCAATGCTGAGATAATAGTAACTACTAACAACATGTTAATTTTCTTCTTTTATTGAGACTTCACTCTCACCCTTCTCACCTCTTTAGTAATTCTTCCCCATCTTTATTAGCAATTATCCCATTGTATAATAATAATAATTACCCCTTCACCTGTTTGTCTCTCCCACAAGAGTGTATGTTCTTTGAGGAGAGAATCTGAGTCCTCTTCTCATTGCATCCCCATAAATTAGTGAAAAATGACCATAACATCTGCCTAACAAATCTTGCTGACTAATGAATGAGTAAAGAATAAAAAGTCTGGCCATTTTGTTATCTCACCCATCAATTTCAACCCATTTTCCAGCTTAAAAAAAAAAAACAAAAAAAAAAAACACAAAACCTAAATAGGGAAAATAGGGAACAAGGCAGAACACATTCAAACTTTAAAAAAGCACAGAAGATACCATATTCCTTGGATAACAGTGCCCTGAAAGGCAAATATGAATTTTCCATCCACTAATTATTTTGTAAATAGGAGAGACTATAACTTTACTTTTTATGAACACTACTTATAGGTGGCTAAGCTTGAATATTAAGTTATTTTCTCAATTTCATAAAGAAGAGCTGCCAAAAAATGTACTGACTGAGATATTGAACATTTGTTTGATTTTTCCTATTTCAGACATTGCTATTTTTCATAAAATATCCTTGTAAGAAAAAATAGCTATCTGTTTTCTTGCAAAAATAAAATATTTCACATATGAGTATTAGTTTTCTTTATTGAGACATTACTGTCACCCTGTCCTCCTCATTCCTTTCCTAATTCTTTCTGTATTCTTACACACAGATATGTTTGGCATTTTGTTATGTCTTGTGCTTTAAATTCAGGTTGTCTCTCCTCAGTTATGCTTTCGTTAACACTGTTCTTTCACCACCAAAATGGAATAATGATGGTATGTTCAATTTGCAGGAGAAACACGTATGTTTACAGTTTGAATTTTTGACATTTTTTTCCAAGAACAGGTTTAAACCCCTAGATGGTATCACTAGCTCATATTTTGAGAGAATAAATAAAAATCCATATTAATAGAAATATGCAAAATTGTAATTAATTATTTTTCTTGTTATGTTTTTGAGATGGGACTTGTTTTGTATAAAATAATTGCATTTTGTGTGAAAAAATGTGGTGCCTTGTAGAAGTAAATATATCACAATCCCATTCTATTTTGAAAATTGTCTTCCTAAAAAGTTTAAGAATTTATTATCAGAATATAATACTACTTCTATACTTCCTGAGGTTCTTATATATAGGGATTAAAGATTTTTCTAATATTCACCTTCTTTTTCATCAAATATACTCTTTCTCCTTTCTTCTTTAAAGGGCCTCACCAAGTATAAATCTGGATTTTTGTAAAACCATTTTACAAATCTGGAATAAGAATGAGGTCATGAGGGTCATGGTGATGGAAGAAGGAGGAGAAATATCTGGGGGAAGGAAAGGTGGTGACAATGCTAAGGTGTGGCTTTGGGAGACAATAACCATGCTCCTTATTTCCAATAGCCCCTTCTCTCATAATCACTACCAATTAATTAATAAACATGATAATAAAATATAAACAAGGGAAATAGATCTTGACTTATTAATCAGATACTATGATTTTCCCTATTATTTGAGACTAAATCAAAGAGAGGTTAAAGTTCTTGGGTACCCAACTAAAACTCAGGTAGCCTGGCTCTGAGACCTGTGGACTTAATCCTTTTCATTAAGACTGAGCTTTGGGTTTTCCAATCCATTGCACCACTGTTACCCTCAGAGGTTTTCACTCTGTTCTCCTGCTTGTGTGTTTTTTGGTCTGGAATACTCATTTAGGAATTAGTTGTGTTGAGATTTGTGCCATTTGTTATATTGATGCTGAAAATTTTATAGCTTTCTGGTAAAATTTTTTTATCCTCTTTGTTAGAGATTGAATTGTGTACCCCAGTTTGGACATGTTCTTGGCCTTGGTTTATGTTCTTGTGGGTGTGGACCCACTGTAAATAAAATCTCATGAAGAAGTTGCTTCTGTTAAGATGAGACTCCACTGAATATGGGTAGGCTTTAATCCAGATTACTGGAGTCCTTTATAAACAGAGTGAAAATAAGAGGGAGAGGGAAGCCTTGGGGAACAGCCAGAAGCAGGAAGTCAGTAGAACCTGGAGAAGAAAGAAGACATTACCATGTGTGTTGCCATATGATGGAAAAACAAGGAACCCCAAAGATTTCTGGCTAGCCAGAAGACACTAACCCTGGGAGGAAACAAATCTTCTAACCTCTGAAACTGTGCACCTATAAATTCCTGTCATTAAGCCAACCCCACTGCATGGTATTTGTTTTAGAAGCCAGAAATCTAAAACACTTTGTTTTAATACTCCGATACTTTGGGCAACTTATCAAGACAGAAAGTCCTATGATCAGGCTTCTGATCTGTAATTGCCAATGATCTTTTGCTAATTTCTTTTCCTTCACCAAAATTCCCTCCTCTTCCTCTTTCTAATCCTCCACTTTTCTTTATGTTCATTGCTTTTGTTAGCCTGGAATTCTTACTGAAAAAAAGGAACTCATGTTCTTTTGCCATGAGTGATGTCAATATAATTTTGAACATCTTCATTCTGGTTTTGATCCCAATTGTGAAAGTTTTATTTGTTCGTGGGGAACCTGAATGCTGTGGTACTGTTTTTGAAAAAAATGAACAAGTGATATTTACTTGTAGTAACTGTATTTTTGCTCACCGAAAATAACAATGTAAGTCTTGTACATGTGTGTAATGGTAAATGTATCTCCAATATAACAATGTCCAAGATATGTTGTATGTTATTGAGGAATAGTGAGTTACAGTAGAAAAAGTCCTAGGCTCCTTTCATTCATGTAATAAATATTATTGAGCATCTACAATTTAATGCCACTGTTCTAACTTCTGGGGATACAACAGTACATAATAATTTAGATAAAGTAACTCCTTATAAAACTTGCATTTTACTAGAGAAAACAATGAATAATGATCAAAATATAAAATAAAATAAACAAGTTCCAATGGTGTATTAGTTTCCTAGGAGTGCCATAGCAAATTACCACAAACTGGGTAACTTCAAACAAACAAACAAACAAAAACAAAAACAAAAACAAAAACAAAAACAAAAAACAAAAAAACAGAAGCAGGAATTTATTCTTTCACAGTTATGTGTGCTGAAAGTCCAAAATCAAGGTGTCAGCAGAGCCACAATCCCTCCAAAAAAGTATTCTACCTTGCTTCTATCTAGCTTTTGGTGGCTGCCAACAATTCTTGATGCTCCATGGCTTGTAGCTACATCACTCTAAACTCCACTTTCTTAGTCATGCAGTCTTCTTCCTTTGTGTGTCTTCATGCCTCTGTGTCTTTACATAGCCTTCTTTTAAGAACACCCAGTCATTGGGAATAGGACCAATCCTAATCCAGTATTACCTCATTTTAACTAATTACATCTGCAAAGACCCTATCTCCAAATAAGGTCACATTCTGAGGTTCCTGGTAAACATGAATTTTGGAGGCAGACACTTTTCAAACCAGTACAAATGGGTTAAATGTTAAGTACAATGGTGTAAAAAAGCAGGGTATTGAGGTCAAGAGAGACTGCTGGGTACAGCAGGACTATTCTAGATGGGTGCTCAATGAAGGCTTTCAGGGATTTGATATGACATTAAGATATAAATGATGTCGAGTTGGATCTAAGATGGCAGCATAGAGAGGAGTGGAAGCTAAGTAGTCCCCCTGGAACAACTACAAAAAACCAGAAACAACTAGCAAATAATCCGGAATAACTGCAGGGAGACAAACGTGACCGTCCACTCATCACACACCAACCTGAATTGGGAGGAATGCCTGAGATCACAGCATAAAATCTGTAAGTAAAAACAGTGGATCCAAATCAGGAGACCCCTCCCCCACAGCCCAAGTTACAAAGCCTCGTGGTGCCAGAGAGAAGCTTTCTCTCAGCAAGTGAATATAGCTCAGCTGAACTCCAACTGGGGTTTTAATTAGTGAGTGTGAACTGCTCACTATGAGGTACGAATCCCCAATAAGTAGACAGAGGCTATGGGTGACGACTGACCTTGGAGAGCCGGAGGGTCGCCTCGGACCAGCTCTGTTCCTTTTTCGACTCAGTGGAGAAAGCCTTAGCCATTTTCAGTTCCCAGTGCTGTGACCCAGACAAGGGTATAGCACAGGCAGAGAGAGAGACCACTGAAATGCTAATAACCTCCCCCTAGGGGGTCTGTCTTCTCTAAGAGGAAAGGGTTGGGGCCCAGCTCTACTACCTGCCTTTCATTCAGAACTTACACCAGTCAAGAATTATAGGCTAACAGGCGCCACCTGCTGGGCAGAAAAGCACAGTGACTGGAGGCATCAGAGGGTGGAGCAATTTTCTAAGACACACCCTCAGGGAAACCAGATACTGAATATTTCTTCCTTCCAGGACCTGAGCCCATTCTGGTCTGGGGAGGCCTGATTGAGGTAACCAAGGAAACCAAGCCTTGACAACAGAAAACTACAACCTACACCAAGAAAAATGAGGTTATGGCCTGGTCAGGGGAACAAACTTGCACCTCAACTGTGATGCTGGAATTGAAACAACTAATAATAAGTGAATTCAAAAAGTTTAGGGAAGATATGGGGAAAGAGCTGAACCGTATAATGAAAACACAGGACGTACATAAGGTAGAAATTGGAATTTCAAAAAACCAACTGGCAGAATCTACGGAAATGAAAGGCACAACACAAGAGATGAAAGACACAATGGAAACATACAACAGCAGATCTCAAGAGGCAGAAGGAAACGTTCAGGAACTGGAGAACAAGGCATCTGAAAGCCTACACACAAAAGAACAGATAGAGAAAAGAATGGAAAAACATGAGCATTGTCTCCAGGAACTTAAAGACAAAACGAAAAGCAAGAATTTACATGTTATTGGTGTCCCAGAAGGAGAAGAGAAGGGAAAAGGGGCAGAAGCAATAATAGAGGAAATAATTGATGAAAATTTCCCATCTCTTATGAAAGACATAAAATTATGGATCCAAGAAGCCCAGCACAGCCCAAACAGAATAGATCTGAATAGGCCTATGCCAAGACACTTAATAATCAGTTTATCAAACATCAAAGGTAAAGAGAGAATCCTGAAAGCAGCAAGAGAGAAACGATCTATCACATACAAAGGAAGCTTGATAAGACTATGTGTGGATTTCTCAATAGAAGCCATGGAGGCAAGAAGAAAGTAGGCTGATATATTTAAGATACTGAAAGAGAAAAACCACTAACCAAGAATCCTATATCCAACAAAACTATCCTTCAGATATGAGGGAAATCTTAAAATATTCTCTGACAAACAGACAATGACCAAGTTTGTGAACAAGAAACCTGTTCTACAGGAAACACTAAAGGAAGCACTGCAGACAGAAAGAAAAAGACAGGAGTAAAAGGTTTGGAAAACAATTTTGGGAGATAGTAGCACAGCAATGTAAGTACACTGAACAAAGATGACTGTGAATATGGTTGAAAGAGGAAGGCTGGGATCATGTGAGACACCAGAACAAAAGACAAACGATAAAAACTGGGACTGTGTAACTCAGGGAAACCTAGGATGCTCAGCGATTGTAATAAAAGATACGAATATGTTTTTACATGAGGTAGAACAAATGAATGTCAGCATTGCAAGGTGTTAAAAACAGGGTGGGATTGGGGGAAAAATACAATCAATGCAAACTAGAGGCTAGAATTAACAGAAACATTGTATTATGCTTCCTTTAATGTAACAAAAGCAATATACCAAAGCTAAATGCATATGGAGGGGTGGGGAATAGGGGAAGGGTATGGGACTCCAGGCATTGGTGATGTTGTCTGACTCTTTATTCTACTTTAGGTTAATGCTATCTTTCCTTTAGTCACCTTCTAGCTATCAAGTTTTTTTGTTTGTTTGTTTATTTTTCTCTCTTTCTCTTGCCTTTTTCTTTTGCCTCTCTGCCTTCTTTGACTCTTCCTCCGTCTTTGTGGAAGAAATGTCCTTATATAGAGAGTGGCGATGGTGCTCAATACATAAATATTTGACTGTACGGGGAACCAACGATTGTTTACTTAGGACAGAATATATAGTGTTTGAACAAAACCATCTTAAAAGAAATGGGTTGATTCAGAAACCTTGAGGGCACTATATTGAGTGAAATAAGACAGACACATAAAGGCAAACATTGCAGGGTCTCACTGATATGAACTAATTATAATATGTAAAACTCATAGACATGAAATATAAGTTACCAGGATATAGAATGAGGTGAAGATTGGGGAGTGATTGCTTATTATGAGCAGAAAGTTCAACTAGGGTGAATTTAAATATTTGGAAATGGACAGGGGTGATGGTAGAATGTAATGAGAATAACCAACAGTGCTAAATGGTGTGTGAAGGTGGTGGAAAGGGTAAGCTCAGAGTCACACATGTCATCAGAAGGAAAGTTGGAGGCTAAAAGATGGGAATGTATAAAACAGTGAATCTTGTGGTGGACAATGTCTGTGATTAACTATACAAATATTAGAAATCTCTCTCACGAACTAGAACAAATGTATGACACTATAACTAGAAGTTAATAATAGAGAGGCATACAGGGAAAAAATATATACCTATTGCAAACTATATAATACAGTTAGTAGTATTTTAACATTCTTTCATCAACAGTAACAAATGTACTATACCAACATTATGAATCAATAATGGAAGGCGGGCGTGGTTAGGGGTATGCAAGGATGTGAGTTTCCTTTTTTTTGTCTTTGCTTCTTTTCTGGAGTAGTGAAAATGTTCTAAAAATTGAAAAAAAAAGTTGTGTTGGTGGATACACAGCTGTATGGTGGTGCCGTGGACAATTGATTGTACACTTTGGATCTTTGGATAGTTGTATGGTAACTGAACAATCTCAATAAAAAAATAATAAAAATAAAAATAAATCAAGCTATTTTAAAAAAAAGATATAAATGATGAGAAAGAGCTGAGCTCTGTGAGGATCTTGGTGGGGTGTGTAGGGTGGGGAAAGGTGGGAGCAGTGGAAGCTGAGCTTTCCAGTTAGCTGAAATAGCAGATGGAAGGACTCTGAGGTGGAGACCAACATGAAAAGTTCTGAGAAGATAAAAGCAAGCAGTATGTGAAACAAAAGTTGCTGTGGGCGCTTTAAAGCTAAAAACTAAGAGCAATGGGAAGCTGTTGGAGATTTTTAAGCAAAGGTATAATTAATATGTTTTATTTATGTTTAAACAATATTTTTATGTCTTGTTCTAATAGTAGAAAGAATTAAAGCAAAGAAACTAGTTAAGAGGTGGTCAATATATTTCAGGTGAGTTGACAATGGTAGCCTAGATGATCATGTTATCAGTGAAGAGGTTGAGAAATGGTTGGGTGGGGATATGTTTTAGAGGTTGAAAGGACAAGGATTGATGAGAGATTCAACATATGAATCAAGGATAATTATTAGTGTTTTGTAACCTATTGGATGTTTGTGCCATTAACTAAAATAACAAGTGAGACTGGGTGCTTGTTGGACAATTTTAGTTTTCCTCTCAGCTCTTACTACTTAGTTTATTATGACCTTGAAAAAGTCATGTAATTTACTTTAAATTAATTTCCTAAAGTGTGAAGTGAGGGAAATAATGGTGCACAAAATTGTAATAGGGATAAAACTCAGAAAATATATCTGAAAATTCTTAGTATGTTTATGGAATATATTTGGTGTGCAATAAATTTTGTATATGAGACTATATTCTTAACTCAGTGAATACCTTCTCCCCATTCCACACATCAAGTGTTGTCTATTTTATTATCATTATTATCACTATTTTTGCTGCTATTGTACTTGTATTACATAGTAGTGCAATGATACACTGCACAGTTGGCAGTAAAAAGTAGCTAACTTGGTTAACATTAATCAACATTATCTATCCACAGATAAATTGAAGGAAAATAATCAATAAAATATTCAAATTACTTGAAAGTTACAATATGGAGTAACTAATTTATTTTCTATAAATTCTTTTGGGTCTGGAGCCCAATCAGAAATCTTGGAATTATGTCCAACCGAATAAGGCCAATTAGAGAGCTCTAGTTGAAGACATAATTTACTTTTGATCTTGGTCATCAGGCAAGAATCTCTTGCATATGGTCTTCAAAATAATTTATAAACTCATCTATGCAGTCATATTTTGGGGTTTTGAATCATCCATTCACCTAGAAATCAATGGAAATTCAAAAATTTTTGAGGTGAATCTTGGCCCTGCTTATCGATATTCTCTCTGTTCACTTTCTGGTAGATGTGGTTTGCTCCCTATTGAGGTATGGGCCTTGCTATGCTCCATAATTTTCCTTAGAGCATCTTAAAGCATATACATACATCAAAGTATATAGGACCTTACTTATTTTGCAGCATTTATAACTATACACTGGGCCTTTGACAAAGAATAATGTTGAAGTCACTGCTCCTCCAATGACCATAAGAATTTGGGTAGAAAAGATGGATTGAAATATACATTTAATATTTGGATTTGGGACAATGCTATTAACATCAAATGTGCTATTCACTTTATTTTCTAAGTTCCTATATCTGCGCCATTTGAAATGATTTTACCAGGTCAATTTATTTTATTTCTCTATTAGAGAAATAAAAAAACAAGATTATTTATTACCTTGGCAAACCTAATATTGTGCTGCTTTTAAACTATTTTGTTTTCCACTGCTAAAAAGAAGTGCTATTAATCTGGATTACCCTGGTACTCAAGAGTTGTCTTTAGAAGAAAAAAAGAGATGGAGGCAAAACAATCAAAAATCAACAAATCCAGACATTGTAGTTTGCATGATGCCAAAATTGTCTGCCAATTTTAAGGATCATTGTATTACTGCTAAATGCTATAACTTCAACAAGATGTATGGATTTGTCATATATCATTTTAAAAATATCATTTCCCTTTGGCTTCAAATACTACTCTGCCTGAATCATTTTCATGTGGCTGCTGTCTAGTTATTTCTGTAATTTATACAGAAATTTATTTTCCTCCATTAAACTATTTTCCTATACTTTCTGAACATAACATTTTTCTCCATCTCTTCTGTGAGATTTAGTATAAGATTGGAAAGAGTCATATTTTTCACATTACATTTTACCATTTACTATTATTCCATGTTATATTTCATAAATTTCTTAAGATGAATTCACCATTTTGTCCTCTCCTACTCCTTGCATAATATATATTATATTAATTATTTCATGTACTTATTTATATTTTCACCTACTTAACAAATATTTATTGATGCTATTTAACTGTATATGGCACTATGCTAGACACCAAGGGGTAAACATGCATGTTTTATACAACCCCTCACCCCTGGATAAGTTCCACATTCAGCTCCTTTGCTTAAATGCTACCCTTCTCCCACAGATACAGAGACTCAGAACCTCCTGTTGTGCAAGACTTTCATTATACTTGAGTCCAAGGCAGTTCTGTCATCAACAAACTAGTTAAGATGTACCCTAAAGAATAGTCTCAACATTAGGGTGTAGAAAGTAATTTTAATAAACAGAAATCACATCAACAATGACAACACATTTGATAACTGAGAATCCAACAATGTAGCTATAACCTCTATTAATATTGTATCACAGGCATCAGACAGATGATGGGGACTTTCTGTCCCCTGAACCCAAGACTGTGTCACCAGCCCCTGCCAAGTATTATACTACCAGGGATCCTCTGGCTTTTTACAGAGATATTCCAGTGTGTTTTTCTTTTACTTTATAAGATTGTCCCTGGAATCTACATATTTCTCATCTTTTCCTGTTGCCTTTCTTATTTATCTTGGCATCCCTAATAAACCTTGAAATATGAGGAAAATTTTAAAAAAAAGGAAGTGAGAGGGCTGTGGTAGATTGAATTATGTACCCCCAAAACACATGTTCTTAATATTAATCCAAGTCCTTATGGGTATGAATCCATTGTAAATAGGAACTGTAGAAGATGTTATTTTCCATTAAGGTGTGGTGAAACTTAACCAGGGTGGGCCTTAACCTAGATTGTTGCAGGCCCTATAAAGAGAATCTGGAAGTTCCAGTAGCCAGAAAGGAGATGATATCACCTTATGAGGGGAGGCAGAAATATAGGATTACCAGAAGCCAGCACTAGAATTTTGCACACTAATGGGTAAAGCATAGCCTCTTGACTTAGATACCTTGACTTAGACTTTCAGGTTTTGAAACCATGAGGCAAAAATACCTGCTGTTTAAATCAACCCATTGTGTGGTATTTGTCATAGCAGTTTGTGATGGTTAGGTTCATGTGTCAACTTGGCCAGGTACTGGGTGCCCAGGTTTCTGGTCAAGCAAGAACTGGCCTAACCATTACTTCAAGGACATTTGTGGCTGGTTAATAAACTAGAAGGTTGGTTTATTAAATCATCAGTCAATTGATTGCATCCATGGCTGATTACATCAATGAAGTACATGCCTTCCACAATGAGAGAATTCAATCAGCTGGATTTAATTCAATCAGTTGAAGACTTTTAAGGGAGAAGAGAGAGAACTTTCACTTCTTCTTCAGCCAGCCAGCCTTTCCTGGGGAGTTCATCGAAGACCTTCATCTGTGTTGCCAGCTCGCTGCCTACCCTATGGAATTTGGATTTGTGCATCCTGCCCTATGGAATTTCAATTCATGCATCCTGCCCTGTGGAATTTAGACTTATGCATCCCCACAGTTTTGTGAGACACTTTTATAAAAACTCATATTTACAGGTTCTGTTTCCCTAGAGAACCGTAATTAATATAGCTTGCTATCGAGAGTGAGGTTCTTGAGAAACAGTCTTAAAATGGGCTTTTACAATTGGTTTTCTACTCTGATTAGATTCCAAAGCACTAGTGACTCCATTTTCAATAATCAAGATGGCACTGACAGTCCATGGCATGAGTTGACAATGGAGATACACAAAATATTGCCATTTGATTCTCCTAATCATACACTTATATGAGGCAAGGCTATGGGTGATGGTGTTTTTGACACATTACCAGAGTTTTGTAGAGTTAAGAAGTATAATGATGTTGGCTGGTTGCTCTTAGATATGCTGGATAAAGTTATAAGATAAAGGGATGAGCTGAAAGCTTCAAAATTGAAACTTAAACACCAAATAACAGACATAAAGTTTTCTGTGTGTGCTCTGAAAGAAAATCTTATTTCTTATGGCTGTGGACTTGAGATCTCTGAAAACCAGACCCAGAGTCTCACTGTGCAAGTAGCATATTTATAATGTAAACTAAAATCTCAGCCTCGCAGGGTGTATGCTGTTAAGTTAAAGGCATTGATTGGAAAATTGGTGACAAAGAAGGCTGGGGAAGAGGTATGTGGATAGACCTTTCTGACTGGGCAAAAAACATGAAGCTATTTATGTCCCATGTGAATGCTCACCAGAGGATGACTTCAGAAGAGGAAGATTTTAATAATCAAGTGGATGAAATGACCCATTCAGTGGATACCAGTCGGTTTCTTTCTCCAGCCACTCTTGTCATTGCCCAATGGACTTCTGAACAAAGTGGTCATGGTGGTAGGGATGGAGGTTATTCATGGGCTCAGCAATGTGGACTTCTACTCACCAAGGCTAATCTGTCCACAGCCACCGCTGAGTGCCCAAACTGCCAGTAGCAGAGACCCATGCTCAGTCACCGATATGGCACCATTCCCAGAGGTGATCTGCCTGCTAACTGGTGGCAGGTTGATTACATTGGACCACTTACATCATGGAAAGGATAGTGATTTGTTCTCACTGGACTAGACACATACTTCAAATATGGGTTTGCCTTCTCTGCACACAGTGCTTCTGTCAAAACTATCATCCATTGACGTATAGAATGCCTTATCCACTGCCGTGGTATTCCACACAACATTGCTTCTGAACAAGGAACCCACTTCACAGCAAATGAAGCGAGAGAATGGGCACATGCTCATGGAATTATCTGGTCTTATCTTGTTCCCCATGATCCAAAGGCAGCTGGGTTGATAGAATGGTGGAATGGCCTGTTGAAGGCTCAATTACAATGCCAACTAGGTGGCAATACCTTGCAGAGCTGGAGCAGTGTTCTCCAGGAGGCTGTGTATGCTCTGAATCAGTGTCCACTCTATGGTGCTCTTTCTCCCATAGTCAGGATTCATGGGTCCTGGAATCAAGGGGTGGAAAATGGAGTGGCAGCACTCAGTATCACTCCTAGTGATCCACTAGGAAAATTTTTGCTTCCTATCTCTGCAATCTTAAGCTCTGCTGGTCTTCAAGTCTTAGTTCCAAAAGGAGGACTATAATAAATCCATTGAAATGGAAGTTAAGACTGTAACCTGGGCACTTTGGGCTTCTCTTGCCTCTGAATCAATGGGCAAGGAAGAGGATTACTTTGCTGGCTGAGATGATTGATCCTGACTATCAAGGGGAAATAGCACTGCAACTACACAAAGGAGGCAAAGATGAGTTTTCCTGGAATACAAGAGATCCCCTAGAGCATCTCGTAGTACTACCATGCCCTGTGAGTGAAGTCAATGGGAAACTGCAACAACCCAATCCAGGCAGGACTACCAATGGCCCAGAAAATTCAGGGATGAAGGTTTGAGTCACCCCACCAGGCAAAGAACCATGGCCAGCTGAAGTACTTGCTGAGGGTAAAGGGAACATGGAAAGGGTAGTGGAAGAAGGTAGTGATGAATAGGAACTACGACCACATGACCGGTTACAAGGTTTATGATGGCATTAATATTTCCTCCTTGTTTTGTTAGGAGTATGTTTTTATTTGTTCATAAAGCAAATATCTTTGTTTTCTTCTCTATCTTATCCCTTTATCATGTGATATAAGTTGTATTATTCATTTCATAGTATTTAAGTTATTGTATACCAAGTTTAAGAGTGAATGTTACCTGAGGACTTGCACCCTATTCTGGAGAGATTTAGTGGATTTCCAGTTGTTTGCAGGACAGCTGAGTATTGTTAGGTGAAACATGTCTGTTATTGTGTTCTATTTATAGGTTAAGTATGGTTTAATCTCTAAATCTAGAGATTAAGTATGGTTAAGCTGCTAAATTGACAAGGGGTGGACTGTGATGTTTAGGTTCATGTGTCAACTTGGCCAGGTGATGGGTGCCCAGGTGTCTGGTCAAGAAAGCACTGGCCTAATCATTACTGCAAGGACATTTGTGAATTGTTACTAAACCAGAAGGCTGGTTTATTAAATCATCAGTCAATTGATTCCATCCATGGCTGATTACATTAACAAAGGACATGGCTTCCACAATGAAAGAATTCAATCAGCTGTATTTAATCCAATCAGTTGAAGACTTTTAAGGGAGAAGAGAGAGAACTTTCACTTCTTCAGCCCACCAGCCTCTCCTGGGGAGTTCATTGAAGACCTTCATCAGAGTTGCTAGCTCGCTACCTGCCTAGTGGAATTTGGACTCGTGCATCCTGCCCTATGGAATTTGAACTCATGCATCCCCACAGTTGCGTGAGACACTTTTATAAAATCTCATATTTACAGATATCTCTTGTTTATTCTGTTTTCCAAGAGAACTCTAATACATAACCTGACAAACTAAGACAGGTAGTCCTGCCCATGCATTTTGTTGACCAGAGTACCAACCCTCATTCCTAGAGACAGTGCTGTTCTTTTCAGGGCCTGAGACATTAAATAACTGGCTCCTTCCATGATAGTTTGAATGACCTTTAGGTTGCTTCTAGCTCAACCTCCAATACCTGTTAACAATTTTCTCCAAAAAATTGTCATAAGTATGTATGCCTATACTAATACATAAACATTCTCAGTTGCATAAAGGAAATCTGGGAAATTGTGACCTCCCAGAGTGTCTTCAGGTAGATGTCTTTATGTCTCTCAGCACAGCTTTAAATGCATTTTTCTTTTCTGTCACTTTCTATGTGGAGAAATGATGATGTTAGAAATGGGTGTGAAGTGACTGGATCTGGACATTGAAGAAGGCTGGTAAAGTTTGGGCTAGCTGCCCAGGGAATAAAAATGTGAAAAACTCAACTCATCAACTATAAGGAGCAGGGACCATCAAGCAGTGCTTTGCACATAATAAGCTCAATGTGTATTTGTAAAATAAATGGACAAACAGTAAATATAAAATCAAATTGCCAAGCAGCATGAGCGACAAAATAATGGTTTGAAACGGTTGTAGAGTGAAAAGGAGATAGCATCATAGTATAGTGGGTGAGCTTGGAAAAAGACCTGGCCTCTGAGCCTAGGGTCCAAGGCCCAACTCTACTAGTCATTAACTGTGACCTTGAGCAAGAAACTTGACCTCTCCTGGCCTTAGTTTCCTCATCTGCAAAATGGGAATAATAATGGCAATTGTTTCATAGTGTTGTTATGAGAATTAAGTAAGGTAATATTTATTAGTCTCTTTAATAAGTGCCCTCACTGTAGTAAGAAATATATATGTGGTTGCTATTATTATACTGCTAAGGAAATGGTTGTGAACAAGGGTAAGATATTGAAAACATCTGAGTGACCTATTAGCTAGGTAATGAGGTATTTTAACTTTTTGTAGAAATATTTTTGTTCTAGTTTGCTAATGCTGCCAGAATGCAAAACACCAGAAACGGATTGGCTTTTATAAAAGGGGGTTTATTTGGTTACACAGTTACAGTCTTAAGGCCATAAAGTGTCCAAGGTAACGCATCAGCAATCGGGTACCTTCACTGGAGGATGGCCAGTGGTGTCTGGAAAATCTCTGTTAGCTGGGAAAGCACTTGGCTGGTGTCTGCTCCAAAGTTTTGGGTTCAAAATGGCTTTCTCCCAGGATATTCCTCTCTAGGCTGCAGTTCCTCAAAAATGTCCCTCTTAGGTGCACTCGGGGTATTTGTCCTCTTTTATCTTTTCCGGCAAGAGTCTGCTTTCAATGGCCATTTTCCAACTGTCTCTCATCTGCAGCTTCTGTGCTTTCTTCAAAGTGACCCTCTTGGCTGTAGCTCCTCTTCAAAATGTCACTCTTAGCTGTACTGAGTTCCCTCTGCCCATCAGCTCATTTATATGGCTCCACTGATCAAGGCCCACCCTGAATGGGTGGGGCCACACCTCCATGGAAATATCTCATCAGAGTTTTCACCTACAGTTGGGTGGGGTGCATTTCCAAGCAAATCTAATCAGCACAAAAACATCTGCCCCACAAGACTGCATCAAAGAATATGGCTTTTTCTGGGGGACATAATACATTCAAACCAGCACAATTTTTATATTGCAAATAAAAATAAATTAAAAACCCTATATTTTTACCAAAATTGGACTACTCTGTACCTACAGTTTAAACTTGTTTAAGTGAAAAATTTAAAATACACCCTGGACAATTGTCTGTGTTAGGGAATATAAAATTTTCTCCACTTTCATAGATGTTTAGAGTTAGGAAGGAAACTTAAAGTCATTTGTCCTACCCTTTATATCATGAATTGATTGTATCTCTTGGAAAGATTACAGTTTGTCTGATTCCTTCTTAGAATTAACACATCATGATATAATTAATACCTGGTTCTCTTTTTGTTTGTTTGTTTAGAGTGTCTTTTTTTCCCAAAAAAAGCGAAAATAGCTCTTGTTATTAATAATACTCTTGAGTTCTTTGCAGTGAAAGGACTGCAAATGTGTATAGCTCAATAGTGATGTCAGCTCTTGTAATTGTCCTTTGAATTTAAAGAAGAATTTTTGTCACAAAATAGTCTTCACTACTTCAATACAGTCTACTATTACAAATCTCTGAGATTGTTCTAAGCAGGGCTCAGGATTGGGCTTCAGGAGAATTCGCTGGTTAACCTGTTTTTAGGCATTCAGATTCCTAAACTGTCATACCACTTACCAGTTGAATGAAACAAATATACAATTTTATGAATCTCATTCTGGTGAAACAATTTTTATATAAAGTCTAATTATCTTTCATGAATATATGAATATTGTAGCTTTTGGAAATCCTTGCCCTGTGTTTTAGGAGTTTTTATGTAGCTTTCAAAGGGTGCTGATTCTCTCCTTTAAGAGCGGCTCTGAAAAAAGAGAGATAGTTTGAGATAAAGACAGAAAGAGAGATTAGGTGAAAGAGAGACAGAGAAAAGAAAAAGACAGAGAAGAGGGAATGAAAGCTGCAATAATATTATGGAGAAAGACTGCCTGTTTAGCAGCTGCCCAGTGACTTTCTGAAAGCCCAGATGCCAGTCCCAGAAAGATGCTTTTCTGGAGAGGAGATAATAGAATATTTCATCTAAAAAATATCAGGGATTAAAGAGAAAGTGAAGCAGCCCATTATAGTAGGTCAAGTTGAACTTTGTTGAATTAAATGTATGACCTTTCTCTAAAATTGTTTATAAAATAGCTGCATGTCTATGATACTTCTTGGGTTTTACTAAAAATTTGGCATTTATTTTATTTATAGAGTTTTCTGATAAAACATAGAGACATTTCTATTACAATTATTAATTTATATAATTTCTGTGCACATCCTCGTATTCCTGGAACTTGTGCATAAATTTGTGCAGTCACTTGAAATGTTCCATTCAGAGCAGTGGCATGGTAAGTGTAGAGTAATATAATCTTTAAAAATCCAGTTGAAAACATTAACACTGTTTTGTTAGAAAGTTATAAAAATTACAACCAGAATGAGAAAGGAAGCTGCAGCAAATAAATCGCTGGAAGATGAACAACAGCTGGTCAGCAGAAAGGAAAAAAAAGAATTCTAAGCCACTAAGCTAGCATTGTTAAAATATGGAAGTAATGTGATTTGCATCACAGGCTCCCTTCTTCCCACTCTCAAAGGCTTATGAAATTTGCTGTACCAGATACCTCTGGAGGAGGAGAAGAAGGTGAGTCTAGACAACTGGGAGAATTGGTTGAAAGTTTGTTTAAAAAGTGATTAGGGAGATGGAAGAAGATGGCAGCATAGAGAGGAGTGGAAGCTAGTTAGTCCTCCTGGAACAACTAACAAACAACCAGGAACAAATAGCAAATAATCTGGAATAACTGCGGGGGGACAAAAGTGAACTGGGGACCTGAATTGGGAAGAATTGGGAAGAATGCCCGAGATCACAGCATAAAATCTGATCTGAAAGGCAAATGCACTAAATGTAATGACAAATCAGTTATTTGGGACTCATATAGTATAAACATGCAATTTATGACAAGAACTACATAAAGGTCAAGAATGGAGGGCTGTAGGAACATAGTGTGTAAATACTATTGAAGTTAATTTGGTATCAAAGCTAACAAGATTGTTACAGCTTTAGGATGTTAAACTTAAGCCACATGGTAACCACATGTACAGACAGAAATTAGAGTACACATTACCAGGAGCGGGTAGGGGACAGGAGCGATGGCAAGTTAATGCAAAATGAATGTAAGGTTTCTGTTTGGGGTGAAGGGAAAATTCTAGTAATGGAAGGTGGTGAGGGTACCACAACGTTGTGTATATGCTTAATCACCCACTGAATGGTATACTTGGGAGTGGTTTCTATGGGAAGGTTTATGTCCTGTATATGTTTCCACAATTGAAAAAAGAGAAACTACAGAGAAAACGATAATTAAGTGCAATTCATGATGCTGGGTGGCATCTGAGAATGGAGGAAAAAAGTTCCAAAGGACATTATTGGGAGATAAGAAAAAATTGGAATATACACTGTAGGCTTTATGTCAATGTTAAGTTTCTTGAACTTGATAACAGTACTTAAGATGATTACATAAGTGAATATCCTTATACATGGAAGCATTCTATGTTCAAGGAGTATGATGTGTGCAACCTGCTCTCAAATGTTCAGAAAATAGACAGATGATAGATAGATGATAGAGAGATAGATTGGCAGACAGACAGACAGATACGACAAAGGTGGCAAAATGTTAAAATTGGTTGGTGGATCTGAGGTTATCTTGGTGGGGAGGGGGAATTTTGCAGTTCTCTGTATGGGTTTCGTATTATCTTTGCAACTATCCTGTAAGTTTGAAATTATTTCAAAATAAAAACTAAAAAAAAAAAAGGAAAAAAAAAGTGATTAGGCCCTGATTCTGTGTATTTTAGTGATCACCACTTCCCTACCCTTGCATATGAAAGTATTGTATTCTGGAAAGAGTCAAAGAGAGGATCTCTGCTCATTTGAGAAAGGGTGCTAAATTAAAATGGGGTGATTAAGTCAATATTTACATCCTGAAGGTTGAGACCCTACTTTTCTGTCCTAATCTCCTACTATCTCACTCCCAGGATACTGGAAATTGGGTATACATCTTATTGGCATAAGAATAGAAGAAGCTTTTCCAGGGAATCTGGGAAAAACTCCTAAACACAGTGCTATCAGAGATTTCCAAGTGAAAAATCCAGTAAGTCATAATAACATGAAGACTACAGCTGAA
This sequence comes from Choloepus didactylus, assembly GCF_015220235.1. Classification (NCBI taxonomy): domain Eukaryota; kingdom Metazoa; phylum Chordata; class Mammalia; order Pilosa; family Megalonychidae; genus Choloepus; species Choloepus didactylus. The sequence continues at coordinate 184,286,710 of NC_051310.1, read as the reverse complement.
AAAGCCCACCACAGGCATAGAATTTCCAATAAGCATTTAGTGTCCTACTCTTAAATATGAGCAGACAATCTAGGATCACTAGACATTTGTGGAAGGCATCCATGATGGAAGGCAAAAATAGACAAATGGAAAGCCTTCTGGAAAGAAACAGCCACTAAACGGAGTGAAGATGTCTTCAAAGCTGCTTATTCATAATCTTAGATAGATAAAACATAATATTGCATCCATGGAACAAGAATAGATTGCTATTAGAAATAGTTATCAAACAGAAAATATCTCTTGACATTAAAATCAGGTAGTTGCAAGAAAAATCTCAATAGGAGGCTTGTAAAATAAAGAAATCTCTCAGGAAGTAGAGCAAACAGATAACGATATGGAAAATAGGAAGGAAATTAGAAAAAGAAAAAAAGCTATTCCAGGAGGTCCATCATTTGAATAATATAAACCCCAGAAAAAAAGTGAATGGTAAAATTGGAGAGAAAGTAATTATCAAAAAATGAAGATGAGAAATTTTCACAGAATTTAAGGAGAGAACACAAGAGAGAAGGAAATCAAAGGGAATACCTAGGATAATAGTGAAAGGATATTTTGAGAAGACAGCTGCTGGGCAGATACGGGAAGCAGCCTATCCAGATTGGAAGGACAGAAAATCTTGGCAGGGATTTCTTCATTAAGAGAAAATGAATGATGGGAGTGGAGACATGAATGGATATTTGCACACTGGTGTTGATGGAGGCAGTATTCATGAGCGGAGGTGGCCGGGGGGTACCTCGATGAGGGACAGAATGGTGAACTGTGATTATGGATACAATGGACGATTGAGCAACTGCGAGAAGGAGCGAACCTACCAGATACACAACGAGGTGAATGGGTCCTGCGAACGGCATTTTGAGTGAAGTACACCAGAAACAAAGAGACAAACATTATAATGCCTCACCAATATGGCCTAACTGCAATGTGTAAACTCAGAATTGAATCTTAGAGCACAGCTTATCAGGGGAACCCTTATTGTAATGGTCCCTAGATTGTAAGCTGTTACAGCAGTCACATCTATTCCTGAATTGTAATGGCTGTCTCCAAATTCTGAGATGCAGATCCCTTTGTGTATGACCTGGTCGGTCTCTGGAACTTTGTGTATCTGTGTGAACCCTGAAATTCAGAGCTATAGCTAAGCAGCTATGACTGTCAGTATTAGTGCAGACAGCAACTGTTTAAAAAAGCTGAAAAAGAGTTGAGATATCAGTGAAGCAGAACTGGTTAGGATTAAGGCAAATCAGGCCAAAGGGTAAAGAATGACACTGACTGTGTTTTAAAGCTTCAACTTCTGTGTGAGACCAAGGGAGGAGATGTTTATTTGGTGCAGAATCTATATTTTCTGTAGTACACTAAAATAATTTAAGTTGTATGGTCAGTTTATTCAAACACCGTAATTACATGTAACTTTGAATAGGAAGTGAGATCTGGTAGGTTTGTACAGGTTAGTGTGAAACAGTGATACATCCCAGAGTAATTTGGGCAGAGAATAAAATTATATATGTGGGCCTCCCTGAGTTGCTGAGGGAAAATGCAGAGATGTTGGACTTCCCCACCTGGGTTGCTGCTGATGTTCTCACAAAAACAGGACTGATGGTTTGGTATGCCGAGCCCTCTATCTTGGGGCTTGCCCTTGTGAAGCTTGTTACTGCAGAGGGGAGGCTAAGCCTACTTACAATTGTGCCTAAGAGTCTCCCCCTGAGTACCTCTTTGTTGCTCAGATGTGGCCTCTCTCTCTAACTAAGCCAACTCGGCAGGTGAGCTCACTGTCCTCTCCCCTACATGGGACCTGACTCCCAGGGGTGTAAATCTCCCTGGCAATGCAGGTTATGACTCCCGGGGATGAGCCTGGAACCAGCATCATTGGATTGAGAAAATCTTCTTGACCAAAAGCGGGAGCAAAATGAAACAAAGTAAAGTTTCAGTGGCTGAGAGATATCAAATTGAGTCGAGAGGTCACTCTGGTGGGCATTCTTATGCACTATTTAGATATCCCTTTTTAGGTTTTAGTGTATTGGAATAGCTAGAAGTGAATACCTGAAACTATTAAACTGCAATGATTGTATAACTATGTAGCTTACATGGGATGACTGTGATTGTGAAAACCTTGTGGCTCACACTCCCTTTATCCAGTGTATGGATGAATGAGTAGAAAAATGGGGACAAAAACTAAATGAAAAATAGGGTGGGACAGAGGGATGATTTGGGTGTTCTTTTTTACTTTTATTTTTTATTCCTATTTTTATTCTTTCTGGTGTAAGGAAAATGTTCAAAAATAGATTGGGGTGGTGAATGCACAACTATATGATGGTACTGCGAACAGTTGATTGTATTCCATGGATGATTGTATGGTACATGACTATATCTCAATAAAACTGAATTAAAAAAAGAAAAAGAGAGAGAGAGAAAAGGTGAATGAAATACTTAATGCATTTGTATATACCAAGACAGGAAAGTACTTCTGGCAAGGAATTGAGATCAAATCAATGATAACTAAATAAAAAGGGATCAAATAAAAATACTATTATTTAATTTAAGAAAAAACAAAAGTAGTGCAAGAGAGGAAAAATTACACAGTATACTGTATGGCTCCACAGTGAATTGTGTTCACATAATCACAATACTGTAAACACTGAATATTTATTAAACTAAACATATGATATAGCAATGTTTGGTAACATGGGGGATAAGAAGTATGTAAATAAGTTTATTTGGGCATCTGGATCTTTGTGGTGGAGGTGGGGGTGGGGGTGGGGCAAAACAGGGAAGCTAAATAAATCTTCTTCTGCAATGGAAAGCCAATATAAATGCCCCAAATTAGAATACACAGAACAAACAATATAAATATGTTGTTTAGATTTATGGAGGTAAATATCAAAAGAATATGTTAAAAAAGGTTAAAGTTATTTCCTCTGGTGAGCTGGGAAATGAATTACAGGGCTTTGGGTGGGGTTTGTATTTCAGGGACGTATTTTTTAAAACTGTTTGAGGCTAACTACCCGATGCATCTTATTTTGATAAAAATATAACATCATAGGGAAAACAGATTGTATGCTTTTTGACAATTTATAAAACTTGCAGATTTCTTATAATCAGATTATAAGAACAAAATCACTGGGGAAAAATCCTTCAAAAATCTCTTTCACTTGTGAAAAAGGGCTTTTGTTTTCTGTTGTGTTATTCAGGAATTTGAAGAGAGACCACAATAAACAATTATAAGGATTCTATACCATCAATGTTACCACTGTTTGTCTCACTACTCATTTCTTTAGGAAGTGAGGGTAAGAATTTCAAATAATTTTTTATAATGGGTAGCAAGATGCTTGGCACAGTGCAATTGTAGTTTACTTGCCTACTTACCTTCCCTTTGAAATGCAAACATGAGGACTGGCATGTGGAGAATAAAAAAATACATTATTTCACTATTTGTTTAAATAAGCAAAGTGAAATGGTCTATTGAATATACCTTTAAATCTGAGACTACCAATAGCAAATTGCTGTCAAAATTAGTTGCAAAATATAAATTGTTATATTGGAGTAATTTTTCCTCTGTTCTCTATCCTCATCTTAATGGAGAGAACATTTTAGCTTATTCTGTTTTCATCATTAAACAATATTATTTTTAAGAACTGAAGAAAACAAAACATGTTTTTGGAAGTGTATATAAAAATATATGGTCTCAGAACCCACATTTTCAATTGTCTTTTCACAATAGTATCTTTTACACCTTTAATCAAGATGTCATGTCATTGAAAAATGGTAGCTGGTCTGTCTGCCACAATCTAGACAACACATTTCCCATGAAGTCTTGATCCTATTTTATAGAAGCTTTAAAAGTCAATATTAGCATAGATATGAGAATCAAATGCAAAGGATAGAAAGAAAATCAATACTAAAGAATTAAGACAGTTATGTTAATAAAGATGTAAATGAGATTCTTTCAATCAACAGTTATTGGAATATTCCAATATATGTGGCCAAAAATATGTTATAGATTTTGGAGGCCCAGAGGCAGGTCTTCAAAGAGCAAAGAAGGTTTAGTAAGGTGTTAGATATATAAATAAACAATTGCAAATCAGCATGACAAATGTTGTAATAAAAGAAGTTAAAAGCATATAATTGAGACAAAGGGATGGTGCTATTCAATATGACTGTAGGAATCAGGAAAAGTTTTAGAGGGATGGGCACTAAAATTCCAATTTTGAAAGATGAATTACAATTTGACAGGGAAAGAAGAGCATTCCATGGAAAAAGAAGACCATGTTTACAATGCGTGAAGATGAACATTTGATTAAGGGGTTTTTGCAATAGTCTATGAATATAATAATTGTTTCAGGAACTAAGAGATAGCAGCAATGAAGAGAAGAGATGTTAGTGCTATTCAGGATTCAGTGAGCAGATAGAGGAAGTTAATATAAGAGAAATAATAAGTTAATATGAAAGAAAATTGGATACATAGGAAATTATTTAATTCCAGAGGGTATATAACTTAAACTGCAGGCTTTAGGGTAAATGGAATAAATATCACATTAAAGTTAATGGATTTTATTATATTATATTTTATTATATTTTCTACTATAATATGTTGAGAATTTGCTCCTCCATTAAACAAATTCATTATAATCTGCAGGAAGATTTTAAAAGCCTGCTATGTGCCAGGCACTGTGCTAGCTGTTAGGGACAAAATGATTGATGAGACATTTAAGTCTCTTCCCTCATAGGCAGAATTTGGAGGGAGAGACAGATGCATAAACAAGTAATTATGACAGTGTGGTAAATGCCATCCAGGAAAGACCATCAAGGGATCATTGACATACTTAATATTTTAGAATTATAGAATTATAAGGGTAGAGAGAGCTGCACTGGTCATTTAATTTTTGTTTAACAGACTTGTAAACAGACCCGAGAGAATAAGAGTATAATTGAGATGAGACAAAGACAGAACACCACACACACACACACACACACACATATTCTGACACCACTCTGGTATGGTCTCAAGTCACCATATGAAATGGTTGGAGTGTTCAGCCCCACAAGTTTAATATCCTCTATGCAAGATGATATTTTATCAGCCATATGTCTTTGTTTCTAGGGTGTTATGACAAATACCACACAATGGGTTGGCTTAAACCACAAATATTTGTTGTCTCATGACCTTGAAGGCTGGAAATACAAAAATCAAGATGTCAGCAAGGCCATACTTTCTCCGGAGTTGACAGCATCCTGCCTGGTGATGGCAGTCCTCAGTCACATGGTGTTCTCTCTCCTCTCTGGCTTCAACTTCTGGCTTCTACTGGTTTCTGGCTTCAGATTGCATCCAGATTTCCTCTTTGTAAGGCCTCCAGTAATACGGATGAATGCCCATCCTGATTGAATTTGGCCATCTCTAAATAGGATCTTCCAGGATCCTGTTCACAAATGAGTCTATACTGTAACCGACAATGCATCTTCAAAGGTCCTATTTACAAATGGATTCACACCACAGGAAGGTGGGTTAAGACTTGAACAAGTCTTTTGTGGGGGACTTGATTCAATCCCCAACAGCATCTGATAACCTTATAATTACTGAAAAATAGAACTGCAAGTGTTGAGGTTTTATAATCTGTATGGACAATTGTTATAAATGAAATAGTAGCAATCATAATAACATTCAGATACATATTTCAGTGCTGTTAATTACAGACACAATTTGTGCTACCAACACCACCAAAGATATTTTCACACCAGTGTTCATAGTGGCATTGTTCAGAGTTGCCAAAAGAAGGAAGCAACCCAAGTGTGCATCAAATGATGAACAGACAAAATAAAATGTAGTAAATATACATACAATGAACTATTATTCAACTCTCAAAAAGAATGAAGTTCTGATACACAGGACAATATGTAAGGATGAACCTTGAAGACATCATGTTGAGTGAAATAAGCCAGACACAAAGTGACCAATATTATTATGACCTCACTGATTTGAAATGATTAGAATAAGCAAACTCATAGAGTCAGAGTCTAGAATATAGATTAACAGGGGACAGGGTGGGGATAGAGAATGGGACATTTAGGCTTAAAACGTACAGGGTTCCTATTTGGAATGAATAATTTTTTTTCTCTCTCTACTACCCATACCATGCTCCTTTTCATTTCCAATTTGTACCTTCTTACACCCAGGCTATCTATGGAGACAAGCACACTGATGGTCCCTTCCCCTGACACTGAGATGTGCTTTGTTGCTTAAACTCTCCTAATTACCTGGTTACTCATTGTTTTCATTGTTGTTTTATTGAACGTTCACTAACTTAACATACTCCTATAACCCAGTTCAATAATCTGAACATTACTAGCGCAATATTATTTCCCTTAGAAAATGTTTCCTATCAAGAATGGTGTCTATCCCTCCATTACTTTTGGTGAGAACACTTTATGTTTTCTTAGATATTTGAGTGACAAGGTTGGAACACTGAATGCACCCAAGATATTTCAAGAACTGAAATGTTGAGAGAAAAAGATTGTTTCTATACGCCAGAAAAAAAAAAATGTATACCTAAAAAAAGATGACATAAATCTTTGATATAAAGTCCATTATTTTGAAAAGCAAGGATTGAACAGCACTTGTGTAAATGGAAGAAAAACTCTTTTTTACTCAAATATTTACTAATTTACAATTTAGGTAGGAATTGTAATAATAAAACAGCCATTTAGCTTCCATCACCTATTGGTGTGAGTTCCCCTGAAATGTTAAAAGTTAACAAAAATCCCCCTCAATTAAAATTGTATTCCTGATACCTGTTTTAGATGAAAGAAGTCTTTTATGTTTCACATCGAATTGATCATAGCATGTCACTTGCCTTTTTCTATGCAAATGCATCTTTTTAAGTAGGCTGATTTTCTCATCTTTTAGAAAGTTTGTATATCATTTTACACAATGTACAGTAAATTACATGTTAAGATAGAAGCCTGTACAATATTTGTGATTAAAATAATGATACTTTTCCTCAACTTAGTGATACAAGTTCATGAAGCTAGTGCTGTGTAGCAGGATTTGTCCATAACTTAATTGAACATTTAGCAGCCTTTTTTTTTTTTTTTTAATAAACTTGAGCTTCCACAAAGATTATTATCCTAGAGGTCACAGAATATGCTTTGTTTTCCCCATGCTAGACTGAGGCTCATATTAGGCCCACAATAAAAATTTGAGTGACTACAATAGTTAATAACATTCAAATTTATGCCAGATAATTCTTTGATAATATTCCAATAACAACCAAACTGTGCTACATAAATGGTGATAATGCAATTTTTCATAAAGGATAAATACATAATTGAAATATTGATTACAATTTATTTACAATGAACAATTTAGATATTCCTTTCTATTTTGGACTTTTTACCACTTAGCTTGTCCTTACCTTCCATCAATTTAAAAATATTCTTCTAAATTACTTTATATTATTTGGAGTCCTCTGGATTTGAGTCATATTTTACTTAAAACTGCTTTTTCGTTTTTGTTTTGTATTTATGTAATTAGATGTGGAGAAGTTACTGGAATACATTTCCTTTTTGTTCCTGCGCTTTAACTTTATTTTCTTCATAAACCTGCTGAGCTTTAACATCTTTTCAAAAAACTTCCCTAAATAAAATGTCCTTCTGGGAACACAGTGTTTCCACATTTATTTGGAGAGGTCTGTAGGGTAACCTAAACCACAAGCATTATAATTAATAATGTTGATGTTTTTATTATTGCTGAATGGGTAACCTGGCTTTTGTGAGCATCCAGGAAGTTGGGTTTCTTAAATAGAGTGCAGATTTCCCTCACAATCACATGGAGTGTTAATGAGGTCATTTGTGTTTTCTAATGCTTTTTCAGGGAGGTTTAAAGAAAGGCCATATTTAACAGGTGAGTCTTAAGCACCTACCAAGTGTGAGGTGCTTTGTGCCATATTTAACGGGGTGAATCTTAAGCACCTACCAAGTGTGAGGTGCTGTTTTTAGGTGCTGGGATGCAGCAATGAACAGAACCTGTGAAATCCCAGCCTCATGAGGAGAAATCAGGCAGTAAACAAATACACACACACACGCACACACGCACATGCACACACATTCGATATCTGGCATTGGTACGTGCCTTGAAAAAAAAATAAAGTGGATAGGGGGGTTGAGAGAAATAGAAATCACTATTTTATATCAGGTGGTCAGGAAATGCTACTGCAATGAAATGATACTTAAGCAGAGGCTTGAATGAAGTTAACAACAGAGGGAATAGCAAAGGGGAGAACCTGAAGCAGGAGGACTAGTGGTGGTTTGTGGGGGAAGGTCTGTGTGGCCGGAGGGCACTGACTGAAGATTGAGTGATAGGAGGTGAAGGAGTGGGAAACAGGGGACAGGCTATATAGGGCTGGCTGCATTCCATTCTACATGTAAAGGGAAGCCAATGTGGAGTCTCGGCAGAAGGTAATATGATATGACTTGGATTTTAACAGATCACTGTGACTGCCATGTGGGGAATAGAATAGAGGGGCTGAGAGTGGAAGCTGAGCCCACAGGAAAGGGAGAGATTATGGTGACATGGACAGTGGGCTGGAGGTAATGGTTAGAGGTGGTGGGGGAGATAAGATTAAATGTCTTTTGAGTCAAGATTTTTGTTGATAGGTTGGATATGAGGTGACAGAAGAGCAGTCAAGGATGATTCAAGAATTTTGGTCTGAGGAACTAGGTTGAATGATGCATATCATATACAGAGATGTGGAGTTATTGACTAATTTTTTTTTTTACAGCAAACTTTGACCTCCCTTACCAACAGAGATATTTGTGTAATAAATATTTCCTTTCTAATACTTTCTCGCTACCAAGTGATAGTCATTCCAGAAAGAATATCTTGATTCTTATTTACATTTCACCCCACGTTTTAGTTCTTAAGGAGAAATACGTTACAATTTCCACTTGTTAAATCATGTTTACAAGCCCAACTCTACCTTCAGAGTAATTTCTGTTAAATCGTTCCAGGTGAGTTTGGTATTATACTAAGACTTGCATTAAAGGCAGGGCCTGGGAGACCTGGGGATATAGCTAACAAGTGCTTTAAATCGGCTGGTAATGTCAGAAATTGGAGTTGTTCACTTTGCTTAATTTGACTTTAATTTTTTATCAGGGAGTTAAGGTGTTTTAGATATTAAAACTTTACTTTCTTGGATCAGGTCCAAGAAATGAGTGACTTCTTTCTTTGCAAGCCTCTCTTTTATATGCACCAGATTCTCCAGTATTCTGAATTAATAATAAGCTTGTCTAAATTAGATTTATGTTGTGGGAAAGGGAAGATTGGCCTTACTCTAGGGAAGGCAATAGCTATTTTTATGGAAACCTGAATATTTTAAGTACTGCATATTCAGGGTGTTTGCATTAAGTTATATTAATAGGTAACTTGTTAACAAATTTCTAAGAACTGGGTCAGAGGGAAATATTAAATTGGTGGCTTATAAGATTTCCTAGCAGTTTGGCTTATTTTACAAGCAAAGTTAAAGAGTGCATTTTCATGGAGGATCTCCTTCATATTTTATGATCTGACTTAGGATAAATTAAAAGTTGATATTGCTCTTAAAAGCCAAAAATTTTTTAAGTATTTTCAAACAAATTATTTGGGTATTTTAAAACTTTGTTATATGGAAAAGCAAAATATCCTTGTACTATTTATCCCCTTCCTGAAGGCATTGGTGAGGCTATTTATTCATTTAACAATCACTTATGGGATAATAGAAGGTTCCAGCAATCACTGCATCATCGATCACAGCCCAACAACTAGAGAAGCCTTTGGGAAGACATCATTACCCAAATCAGTGTTTGCTTGTTGATTATATACTTGTGGAAAAAAGCTTCCTGCCTTCTTAGCATTATTTTATCCCAGATATAGCATGTGGTTCCCAATCTCCTTTATTTCCATTATCACCTCATGGCATCCCTCAGACACTAAGAGCTTCTAAATCTTTCCCCATCATTCATCACTCCTATCTTTCATTCCTCAGTCATTACCCTACAGCCACACCAGTCTCCTTCCTCATCACAAGTAGTCCTGCCTCAGGACTTTTGCCTGTGCTGTTCCCTCTGCCCTTAAGTCACCAACCTCCCTATATAAAACAGTGGTTCCTATTGTTCCATTGTTCTCAACCCACTTGGCAGTTTAATTCTCTTCCAGGCTCTTATCAATACCAGATATCAGAATATATATATAATGTTTGTTTTCCTCTCCCAAATGGACATTGTTGAAGATCTTGATTCCCAAGAACTTTTCAGATCTGGCTTCTTGACAAACAGGAAACAGTAGACAAGAGGGGATATGATAGATAAATTTACCTTTTTTTCTCCCCTTGAAGAACTGCAATGAAAGCGTGTTTCCTCTTTGCAAATCTTCCAGACAAGTTCTGCATGCAGAGGAGAAGCACATTGCCAGCTACATAACCTTTGCATTGCCTGCATCTTTTCTTGCCTCCATCACCCCCTTCACTTTCATCTTCATCTTTTCCTCTTCATCTTCATTTCTCTACGCTTACACGTCCCAAAGAAAACATCATTATTCTAACTCTTGCCTCAGACTCTGCTCTTTTTAAAGAGTCCAGACTAAGACAGCTATTCATTTAGCAAAGATATAAGGAATAGAAAGGTTTATAAGAGCCCTTTCTGCCTACAATATTTGAATTGCTATCAGCTGTTAACAGTATTCTTTCTATGAGTTTCTAGGAAAAAAAAAAAAAAAAAAAAACTCTTTCAAAAGATTAAGATTTTTTTCCTATGATTATTCCAGGATTAAAAAAAAAAATTCTCCTTGGTCAAAACTTGCAGGTAAAAAATGCATCGTAAATGAGTAAATTAAATTAGTGAATCATGGAATGGTGAGCTATCACAACTAGGTATTTTGGCATGCCATAGTATGTACTAAAGCAAAAATTATTCTGTGACTCGATATTGATACATAAGAATTATTTCACTATCATCTCTTTATTTCCTTCTCAAATCTTAACTTCAGAAAGAAAGTGATTTGGAAGACAGTATTGTAAGTGGTGCTTGAACCTTTTCTCTTTCAAGTATTTAGTGTATAAATATCATGCACTCTATTAAAATCAATAGCATAATGAAGATTTTTATTTCAATATACTCTATAATTATGAAATTGGCTATCATAAATACATGTTTAAATGGTTACACATATGAACACTAATTTCCTAATTGAAGACAATTATACCAACTATGTAAATATATAATAATTGACTGCAGTGACAAAATCAAGTAAATACTTTCATTGAAAGAATGTTGAGGGAAAATAAAATACATATCTATCATACAGCACCTTTCAATGGATTACAGCATTTGCTGTTATCAGAAATTGATGTTAAATTTTTCAGAGACTTGTAACAAGTTTGTGTATTACCTGAAATTGTGATCATGTAAATTTATCAGAATAGACAAAAGTCCTTTTCACAAAGTATCACTGTAGCATCTTAGGATGCATGTCATTTCTTATCACCAGTGAGTTCAAGCATGTATTTACCTCATCTCTCTATAACTTTCTTTACTTGAGGAATATAGTATATGAAAACCACTGATGATAAAATTAAAGTTTTATTTATGCCTAAACTTTAATTGATAGTTGAGAAATAGTGTCTGTAATTTACCCCATGGCATTGTGTATGTTTTAACTATTATATTTATATAGGTCATATGATTATAGTTTGATACACACATATATATTATTGGGGAAATATTCAGTAATTATGGATTATTGTATCTGCCAGTTAGTATCTGATTTGGGGTTTTATTATTTATGTGTATAAAGTGAAGTTAGTAAAAAGAAAAAGAAGCCTTTAAGTAAGATATTTTATATGCTCTATGTGTTGGTTTTAATTTAAACAAGCCAGGTGGGGAGACAATATCTTAAGAGTTACCCTTAATAATTTAAGGGACAGCAGGCTAAATTAGTGGTTCCTATTTTCCTAAAGGACCTGTGCCGGTTTGGATATATTATGTCCCCCCAAAAGTCATATTCTTTAATGCAATCTTGTGGGGGCAGATTTATTATTCTTTCTGATTAGGGTGTGCCCTTTGGTCAAATGTTTCCACAGAGATTTGACCCTGCTCATTCAGGGTAAGTCTTGATTAGTTTACTAGAGTCCTTTAAAGAGAGCTCACATACAGAGCAGCTGAGAGAGACTTCTGGAGAGACGCTTACTGACGCTTTGAGATGCTAGCCCAGAATTTGCTCTGGAGAAGCTGAGAGAGGACAAAACGCCCAAGAGCAGCTGAGAGAGACATTTTGGAGATGGACATTGAAAGCAGATGCTTGGAGACATTTGGAGATACTAGCCCAGAATTTGCTTCAGAGAAGTTAAGAGAGACAAGCCCAGAGGCATTTTGGAGAAGGCCATTTTGAAACACAACCTGGGAGCAAAGGACCAGCAGACGCTAGCCACGTGCCTTCCCAGCTGACAGAGGTGTTCCAGAAACTATTGGCCGTTCTTCAGTGAAGGTATTCTTTTGTTGATGCCCTAGTTTTGGACACTCTTACGGCTTCAGAACTGTAAATATATAACCAAATAAACCCCCTTTATAAAAGCCATTCCATTTCTGGTATTTTGCATAATGGCAGCATTAGCAAACTAAAATAGGACCTGATTTCAAGTTACCGGGCTGCTGGTGAAATCCATTGAGAGGGACCGAACTTCATGATTTTAAAAAAGTTTGAACCCCTCTCCTCCATCCTGGGATGAGAATGAGAAGTTCTCTGAAGTTTCTTATTTGGAGTCTGAATTAAAGCAGTCATATGCAGTCAGGTCAATGTTCTGCCTTAGAGTTAGCCATATTATATGGTTCTTTTTATATACCTTAAAGAAACATAGTTTTCCTGCCCTTTGCATAACATTTTCTGTAGCAGCATCCTATTGTTTGAATTTTCTGGCCTCCAATTCCTCATTTTTTCTCTCCTCCTGGTATCTTTGCTTTAAAGCCCCACCTCATACCCTGCACCCCAGATGAACTCATATCACACACTGTACTAAGATTTATTCAAAGGTATGAGACATTTTAACAAACTGAAAATTGAGGCCTAAAGTGAAGAGTCTGACTTTTTTTTTTTTTTTCCTAAACTGAGGACAATACACTGATACAAATTGAATATATTTCCCCACATTTATGGGCAGGAATGAACAAATCTTTATCATGGGCATTTTATTTTTCACATATCTTGTGGCATATCAATTTTGTAATAAGTATTTATTATATATTTTTCCTGGCCTAAAATTTAGTTTTTCATTGTCAGTTCTGTCATGCCTATTGAAGTCTACTGATTCTAAATATTGTGAAATAAATCTTCTTTCATTTATGTCAGGATGGCAATAAGTATTCACATGTTTTTGTATAGATATTGTTGTTCACTTTCTTTGGTCAGATGAACCTGTAATATAATTCAGTATCAAACCACAAACATTTGTTTTTAAATTCCATAAAGTTTTTTTATTGAAATGTAAATACACTGATACGTTAAATATTTAGTGCAAAGCTTATTTATAATAGTGCTTACCTTCTGTCAGTCACACCCCAATCTTTATGAATCATGCATAGTAGTGTCTGCAAATTGTATGTAGCTCCTAATAATGTTCTATTTAGCAGAACACCGCTGTTGAAGGCTCCTTTTCTCCCTTCAATTTCTATTGCCCTCCTATTCTCCACTATTCCTCTTTCCCTTATTAAAATTACAGAATTGGAAAACATCATTTAAACTTGAAGATTGCCTTATAATACTTAGGTAGCAAGAAGTTTTTGCCAATATAATAATTCCACAAGGATGTTAGATATGGTGTTGCTTATTTATGATTGTGGAATAAATTCTATAGTCCCCAGTTAAGACTAACACAGGTAATTCCAAGGGGAGGAGCATGCATTTGAAGGATGGTGGCCTCAGAGGTGGAACAGTAGTGCTGGCATTATACTTCCACTCTGCTAGCCTTGGCTTTGAAAGTGAACCTGACTGAGGCCAAGTGCAAACAAGAAGAGAAGGAGCACATCAGCCAGGCTTTAGGTCCAGATAACAATCCATTCTAGTTTGTTTAAGCAGAAGGGAATTAACATAAGTAATTAATTCCTTACAGAACTAGTTGTAAGGGCTGCAGGAGCAGGCCCTAAGACTGGGCCTTTAGTAATGACTCCTACAAGAGTACCACAGACCTCATCTCCCAAGGGAGCTGCTGCCACTCTTGGAATAAGGATGTTTCCCAACTAGTAGCCCTAAGAAAAATGTACCTTAGTTGTGATTTACAGATTAGGAAACCCATAACCACTCCTGTAATTCATCTCTGCAAAAACTGATTCCTCGCAAAATACCTTTCTCCCCACTTAATTTGGTGCTGATTTCTGATTGATAGATTCCAAATACTGTCTGGAACCTTAGTGTAAAGGGATCTGGTAAATGTAATTTTAATTTCTGGCTTCTGAATTATAAGAAGGCATCCTAGTCAAAACTTGGGGTAGATGTTGAGTGACCAGTGAATTATATCCTGTGGTCATATGGGACAATCGTTTGTGGGCAATTTCCTGTCTCCTACGTTCTGACCCTTTATAACTTTATTACACTTGGAAAAATGTCAAAATATCTAATTTGCTACTGAAGACTTCAATGTAGAAGCTACCAAAAGTGTCGAACATTATGTCCTCTCAATTACCCATTTTTTTGCAGAAATCACTCTGCCTTAGCACAGGCCCTTCTGATAGATCTTTCACTTTTAACTTTTTAAGATTCCCCAAATCCTCTTTTCCTTGCACAGGATTAAGTTCCTTTGCTTATTTCCTTTCCTGTCCCAGAAACAATTGGACCCAAGAATCCCAGGTATCTACTATATAGGACAACTTTGTGTTCTATTCCTCATCTCCTTTTCTATTAGGAGAAATATTCTGGTAGAGTTATAAATACGCACCGGAAACATAGGTAACATTGCAGTGTTCAAGTGTTGAATACGTGCTCTCTGTACCAGGAATTAAAGAAACCACCATTTCCACTTGTTCTTGAAGAAAAGTTCTTTGACCTACTTGAATTGAAGTCACCACAGTCAGTTTCCATTCATAACACAAAATGGAGACTGAGAATAGATTCTGGATTCAGATAGAGGGATGGCGGGGGCAGGGGTCACATCCTAGCACCCACAAATGACTGTGGAGCCTTGGAAAATAATTTCATGTCTTAAGTATCAGTTTCCTTATCGTTAAAATGGGGATATGATACCTAATTGATTTCATCATTGTGAGAATTTGTCAGAGCAAGCCCTTAACGAATATTGGCTACTTTTAGTAGAAATATGGGGCCATAGTGATGCTTGCTAGAATCCTAGAACCATTATTTATTGGTTGTATGGTCTTGGGAAAGTTAGATAGCCTTTCTGAATCTCAGTTTATCCATCTATAAATTGAGAGTAACAACATTTACTTGTAGGGTTGTTATGAAGACAATTATGCTGAAGTGCCTAGTACAGAATCCAGTACAAGAGTTTTTCCCTTTTCTTCCCTTTCTCAGTTTTTTCCAAAATTAAAACAGGTAAAAAAATCCTGGCAATGTTTAACCCTGGCTGTAATCCACTGTGTTGAAAAGTTTCAAATATGAGCAGTGTTAGTATACTGTTGTTGCTTTCTGATCCATGGACCACTTGCATAAACAGTTAAGTGGTCTCCTTACTTGTATATTATTTCTAGTGCCTCAGATTAGTTTCATGTTTCTTCCGGTTGATAGCTTTCAGGCACCAGGTTGTAAACTGGGTTTGGGTTTCAAGCTGAGAATTCTGTGTAAAGGTCATCTGTACCTCAAAGTGCACGTAAAATGTCGTGGTGTTCTTTTCTAAACATTGTCAAAATATTTTGAGGACAAAGGGTGAGTTAAAGATTTGTACCTAAGACTGAAAACATACCTGTCTTAGTTTACCAGGCTACTGTGGAGCAAGCTGCTACATGGTGCATCATGGGAACACAGGCTCCAGCACAACAAAGACTTTCAGCAAATGACTGCATTTTACTTACACAGCACAAAGCGTCCAAAAGAGCAGAGGAAGAGCTCCTATCGTGGCCAATCTCCCAGGGAGGCCAACTGCTCAGGTCAGGGTCAGTGGAGGATGGCTCTGCACACCCCACTTTGCTTCAGAGAGGAGGGACCCTGTGCTGTTGGAGTGTTGCGTATTTATACACCCTGAGGGGAGGGGGCCCTGCTACCGAGCAAAAAGCATGTATCAAGCAAACTTTGGGCAGAGTGTCTGCCCTGGCAAGCAGCTGGTTTCAGGTTTCAGGATCAAGGTACTGTCAGGTAGTTCCATTAGACTTAGTGGCTCCTCTGGGCTATCTGCATACAAAGAAAGGAGGGGTAAAAAATGTCTGGGAGATGGCCGCTAGGCTTTTCCCCGACTTCCCAGCAGTCCACCCTCTGCCTCTGGATGAGGCCTAGCCTACTACTCCCCCTTAGCTCCCACAACATTATCCTACCTCTCACCTTAGACATGAAGGTGGAGACTGGTTGGACCTACTAGCCCATGGCTCTGAATGAGGTTGACAGTAAAGGCTGCAGCACATTAGGAGGGCTTCACCTGTGTATACCATTACTACAAGCAGGGTGATCAAGCCTGTCTGGAGTAGTGATTGCATTCAGCCTCCCACCCCTACCCACTACTGTTAGAGACAGCTGAAGAGGTCCCGCATAGAAGCTTTATACTTTGTATCCAGTGGGCTTGCTGTTGGATTGTGGTCACCTCCAGTTGTTCCTCATCCCCTGCGGTATTAACCCGTGCTTAGCAGGAGGTGTTAGCAATATCACATATGCCTCCTTGTTCAGCTAGGAGGAAGTCTGAGGCAATGTGATTATCAGCCACTACTTTGACTAGAGAGTCTAATGATTTTTGCTGAGCCTGAAGGGCTCATGCTGTTAACTCAGCAGTGTTAGCCAAGGTAGCTGACAGATTGCGAATCATGCATTCATTGACGCTTACTCGCAGCCAAGGCAATAATGATCTGGCAAAAGAGGCAAATCCGGAATCATGGATCCCTCCTGGCAAATCATGCTTTGCTCGAGATAATAAATTGAAATTTGCACTCTAATGAAAAGTCTCAGATTGGTTATGGATTTTCAAGCAGAGAGTCAGAAACCTGAGGGTGCATTATCCCATCAATTTCCAATGACCTATGGAGGGAGTGATCCAAACAGTAGTTTTGTTTCCTCCACAAAGAACCTGGACGGGAACAGCCGGTCCCTAGAGAGTCGCTGGTCCTTTTATCAGCAGTTGTTGAATCCCAGCAGGTTGTCCAGGGATGTGGTGGCAGATCCAAGGGTCAGTCAGGTTCTCTGCTGCCAGGATGGCCTGGGTCATTTGAACAAAGATGTTTTCTTTCAAGGTTGCCCTGGCATCAAACAGTAAACAGTTCTGAGGTGTTATGCAAGCACTTCCCTTGGGAGACACTTTTCTCAGCCTATTTGCAATAACTCATCTTTTCTCCCTAAGGCCACCCAGTCTGTCTGTCCCTTGGCTTGAGTTATAACCTCACCCCTTTCCCATTGATCTAAGTGCTTTACCCATATGTCTGGCCCATTTCCACCCCTTCCTAGTAGATGGGAGTTGTTAAGACTCCTTGAAGGTATCCCATGAATGTTGCCGAGGGGACGGGTGGCATACTGGGTAGATGGCTCTCACTAACCTCCAGTATGTGTGTGTGTCAGGCTCCTCAGGTCCAGCCCACTGCATTTTCATCCCATGTGTGTCAAACCCTTCTAGGACTGCTTTTGTCATCCTACCCTTCACCTGGCAGCCCTAACCTTCTACCATCCTGGGAATACTGTGGAGGGTATAGTGGTAATCCCTTGACAGTGGCTAAAAATGAGATTCCCAAGTGGTGTGTCCTTGGTCTCTCTTTCAAGGCCTGTCCTCATCTTGAGGGATGTGAGGGCAGACATGCAGCAAAGCCTAGGTTGCTCCCCCACCCTCATCCCCAACCTGTGTTAGGAAACAGGATAAGACCATATTTACCTTCTGGGGTCTACTGAGTTGAGCTTCCAAAGAGCCTGAATAAGTGGACAGTCCATCCAGTAAGAGAGTTGTCAGTCTGGGCCCATCATTGAGTGGATTATGCAGTAAAGTGGGGTCACTGTTCAGAAGAGATGTCACCTGAGTACCCCAAGAGTTGGCACAGCCACTTTTCCAAGGTATCCCATTTATGTGTCACTTCTGCACTATAAACTGGAAAGGCAAGACTATATAACCTGAATATCTACTGTGATCAAGGTGTGAGATGGTGGGAGAGGGCTGATGTAATCCACTTGCCAAGAATGGCCCAGTGTGGGTCTTCTGGGAATGGCCCCTAAGTGCCCTTTCCAGGCTCTGGCTTGTAGTTGATATCTCTCACATTTGTTGGGTACATAGTTCAAACTACAGGAGTACCTATAGTAATTGGAGATGTTAATTTTCTCTTTCCAGTCCCGGTTGCAAAAAAAAAAAAACAAAAAACAACAACAACAACAACAAAAAACAAAAACACACACACACAGAAAATGCACTCTAAAATATCTTCTTAGGCCAATTTAGCTTCCTTTATATATATATATATATATATATATATATATTAGATGAGTTATTGGAAAACATGATAGAATTGTATGGCATTATTTATCTGGCACATTCTGGCCAAATCAACCTGTTATGTGGATGCTAGAATGCTGTAATTGCAAACATCTCTGTAAAGCTTAAGTGTTTAAAAAACATTCCCATTTTCCTATAAGAATGCTGGTGCTTATTATCCCTTAAATGGCAGGGGTACATTTAGTTAATGTATGACTAATTGTAAATATGGCTTTAGTGAGTGCTGTCTTGGAGTGAGTAGAACAAAGCAATTTATTTTTTATTACATTTCTAATACTCTGAAGCGTCTACAATACTGTTAATTTAGATTATATTCTATCATAAAAAACATTAAAGAAATTACTGCTTCACTTTCAATGAGACTGAGAATGATAATGAAACAATTCCCATGAGAAACCCATAGGGAGAGGATGGAAAGGCTTTTCAGCAGCAACACTTAAAATGAAATGCTTAATTTGTAAAATTTGCGTTAAAATCAATATTGATTATTAAGTGTATAAGTGCTAAATTTTAATCAGAGAAACCATTTAAAGTTCTGGGGGAACCATTGCCGTGAAACTTGACTACCCTCCTGTATTTAACCACTCAAGTTAGCAAAAAAAAAAAAAAAAAAAAAAAGTGGTTGGCATATACTGTGTTATTATAGCACCTTCCCCTTAATAAAAGTGACATATTGATGATGATCACATATGTGATATTCCTTGTAGGCTATTAAATGCCCAGTTTAATGATTTTTTTTTTTTAACCAGTAGTTTATTCTTTTCCCTTATGGGCTACTACTCAAATCTTCTAGTGCTGATGTCTGCAATTTCCTTTATTTCTTTTGATACTTCTAGTCATTTTTCCAAGGGTATAGTTACATTATTTTGTCGATATATTTACAGGGTCTTCCTATGTTATAAACATTTTTTTCTTAAATTTTGCTTAATTTAATTTTTCTTCATGACAAGAAAAATCTGTCTGCTAATTACTAAATGCATAGATAATAAGAGCTTAAACAAAATATACATCAATCCCCTCTCCCAGAAAAGAAGTCTGGATGTAGGTAATACCAAGGTGATACTGTGGCTTCATTGTATCATTAGGAATCCATCCCTGATGACCAAATGACTTCCACCTGGTGGTGACCTACAATCTAAGATATATCCTGGAGCCCTGGCTATCACTTTTGAATTTCAGGCAGCAAGGAGGAAAGCAGAAAAAGATAAATGGGCCAATGCCTTTTTCTTTTAGGGAGCTTCCCCAAAAGGCCTGCAAAACACTTCGGCTTATATCTCATCGGCCAGAACTGAGTCACATAACTACATCTGACTGCAACAGAGGCTAAGAAATACTCTTCTAGTTTGGGTGCGTTAAAAACCAAAATAAACTTGGAGATTATCTAATTAGGGAAGAAGGGCTATTGGGGTTTCAACTGCCTATATCTGAATAGATGGTAAAACAGAACCCAATTTACAAAGTAGAGTAGTTGTGGAGGGTATGTATACTACAAACTGTAAAACAACTTGGTTCAAAAAAACTTAATTTAATCAGCAATGACAGCAACATGAACTAAAAGCTCTTCTAAGTAACCTTATGTTATATGTTGTTTCAATACCTTTATTTGTCTAAACAAATATGGAAGAGCTCAAAAGAGCCTAGAATCACTGTGCCAAAGAAAATCCATGGCAAATGTGGAGCTATAGATATCTGTTATAATCCCCAAATGATAACCTCACCAGATTTTCTGAAAGAAGTAATAAAACTAGAGCTAATATGCTTTATGTTTTTGTTCATTTTGTTTTTTGGTAATTAGACTCATTGAGAGACCAGATTTCCTCAAAGCATTTCTTTGCATTCCTTCCATTGCAAAGCTTCTCCAGCATTCTTACTCTCTGCCCAGTAATGCAATAAATCTGAAGGTCCAGTTCAAAATGGCATAAGGTTTGGTTTTTAATAAAAGTTGTAGTAATAACTACAATTATTGAGTGCTCACCAGATAACAGGCATTTCATTGGAAGTTCCTCATCCAGTCTTCATGGTCATTCCACGAGACAATTCTGGTATTAGTTGTATTTGCAGATTAGAAAATGAGGCTTAGGAAGATTAAGTAACTATCAATGAAGACAGAGTAGAGTTGAAATATAAACTCGGGCAATTTTCTTTCAGAGCCCGTGCTGTTAGCCACTTGAACTATACTTTATTTGTGCTTGTTTAATCTGAGCGTTATTGTAAGAGTTTCATAAAATGTATATTTTAAGCATTATCATGTAGACTGAATAAATATGTATATATTTTTTTTCTTCAAATCTCTTAAATCTGTGGTGGGTAATAATACCAAAATTCAGTTGCAATTTTACCAAATTCCTACTAGTTTTATCATCCTTGTGTTTTCAATTGATGGATTGCCTAGTATGCAACTCTTATGTTGCCAGAAGCTTCCACATTTCAACTTTTCTCCACACATATATTTGAGAATGACTGGGATTGAGATAGTAAGTTTTGAGGACTATTCCTAAAATATTGCAGTGAGAAATCATAACTATATGAAAATGGAGTGCATTAAAAACTTATGGAGCTAATCTTCCAAAAGGATCTCATCTTTTTAAGTATGAAACTCAACAAAGAGCAAACGAATTGTCCACTTACATGCTTTAACTTTTTGAACTCGAGAGCAAGCTGACAGGTCAAAGCAGAGTAAGTGTTGACTCAGCCTAGAAAAGAAAACCGTATCACTCATTTTGTTCCTGAATAAATGAGTTTTATCAGCAGCAGAAGGGCCTAGAAGGGGGATGAGCTCTGAATATATTCTCTAGCCCAGATTATGAAAGGGAAACAATTTATATTCAACTTTAGGAAGAAATACACCCATACTCTAGACCAGATATATTCTTTTATAACGCTTTCCAAAGAATGTGACCAAAATAAAATGAGGCTAACAAGGGTTCTACTTTGGGATAAGGTTCCCCTTCTCTTTTCATTTGCATATGTTAGTGCAGGATCATTTGCTATGGACATAATTTAGAAGAAATTTACCTCAAATCATTGAAAGAAAATTAAGCCATTATAAAGAACAAAAACTTTTGGATATCCCCCTGCAATAGGAGGTGATAGTTGAGCGTGGTGAATGTCCAGAGATAGGGGTGTTGAAACAAAACCTATAATTAAATCGTTATTTAAATGCTATCTCAGATTATTGAGTGGTATAACCCCATAGTTACTGAAACTTCAAAATATTTCTGAAATACATTAACTATAGGAAAGAACTATCATGACATAGATGAGGTTTCACACATACTATGATTAAATTGTGTAGTCTTTTTCCTGCTAAGCAAATTCTCCAGGAAGATTGGAGTAAGTAAAGGAGACTTGCTTCCATTCTCTAAGAGGTTTGACTTTGAGCTGAAGACTAGAGTCATAGTAACATATTCCTGCATTGGATGCACAATGTTGATTAAAGTTTGTTTTAAAGAAGCCGTGAAGCCTAGTCTTCTTTGGATTTTAATGATGCTGAGCTGGGCTTATGCATCTGTTTGACTCAGGAGTAGTTTATACTTATAAAGTTTCATATTTTTTTTACTGTGACTTTCCAGAGAGTGAAAAATGCCTTAATTATGCATTTGATGATATCCATGATATTTTCACTTCTTGTTCTTACTTGTTCTTTTAGGTAAGCCTTGTCATATTTTGTTGAAATTCAAATAAATTTGTTTAGCCAGAGAGCACAGAGATAAGTAATGTAATGATAAAACTTTTCAAAAGCCAGACACCTGGTCTTTGTGGCCAGTTTTCTATAGAGTGTGTCAAAGTTTTTATTTTAGTTTTATATTGACAAAGTAGACTGTAAGATTCATGAGAACTCTGATTGCAACTATCTTTATCATTGTGATTCCCAGTTCTTTCCAAAATATCTATTGAATGAGTAAATGCCAACAGTTGCAGAAACAAATAATCACAGGAAAGCAGAGGGATTTGTTACAAATAGTCAAACTTACCAGGAATATGGACTATTTCATAAATTTGCACAAATGAAGAAATATCACCCCATGATTTTGTTTTTTGAAGCCATAGTTTTGGACATTTCATCCTCCAACTTTGTAAGAAATGAAACATTACTTGTATATTATGTCTTAAAATATTAAAATATTAGTAATAGAATTCTTTTATAAGTGAGTATATCTAACTCACACTTGTAAGTATTTCTGTAGTAGTTATTTATTCAAAGTATATTCTGTTTGCTAATAAGGATATTGTGCCATTTGATCTTAGCTATTTTGAGCAGCCCTTTAGGAATTATAAATGATGCAATATGGTGCAGAAAAGAGTTAACATAGCACACCTAAGACTGCTAACCTTTAGAATGGCTGCTTTAAAGGTTGGCCCTTGTTTGGCATCTGGGAACTTGGATTTCAGGAGAGTTCCCACCATTCCCTAACTGTTCAGAGTGGCTCACTGTGCCCGAACTGGTTTTGCAAACAAAATGGTTTATGTTGAATAACTGCTTTACTTCTGTGAATCTTGAATTTTGTAAGTGCTAGGCAGAGAATACCTACCCCAATTAAAAAAAGTGACCAGTCCTCAGTAAAAATCTTGGATATGAGTTTATAATGTGTTTCCTTGGTAGATAACATTTCACACATGCTATCCCATTTCCATGTTGGAAGAATTGAGTGCATCCTATGTGACTCCATGGGGAAGGGATTCTTGGAAACTTTCTCCTGGTTTCCTCTAGACTTTTCTCCATTGCTCTTTTCCCTTTGCTGATTTTGCTTTATGTCTTTCACTCTAAAATAGCTTAGCCATGAGTATAACTATATACTGAGTCCTTCAAGTTCTCCTACAGAATCACCAAACCTGGAGGTGATCTTGGAGATCCCTGACACAGCATGAAAACTCAGTAAATGACTCTGTTATTGTTTCTCAAGTTATAAAACAAATTTTAATATCTGTCACAGACTAGGTATGTGTTTTTGGAATTAAAATTAATATTATTTTGCATTTTTATTGACATTCCCTTTTAGTCAATATGGACTGCAAAGCTTTAAGTTTGAATGACTAGAAGGACAGAGTTAACATTAATTAAAACAGGAAAGACTGTGGGAGCAGCAGCTGATGTGGAGCAGATATCAGGAGCTCTTTTTGGATGTGTTTAATCGGAGATGGAGGGCCAGCAGTTGGTGATACCAGAAGTCTGAGATAGAGGGAATACACCTGACCTAGTATACTAATTTAGAAGCCATGTTCATGCAAATGGTAGTTAGAGAACTGGATGATATGCTTTCCTAGGTCAGGACAAAGCTCTATGTCGTTTATATACATGGCCAGGTGTGGTAAGGATGAGTAACAACCAGAGATGTATGAAAAAGTTTATTAATACTCACAGGTCTCAGAACAGAGAGGGACTGCATACTTCTCAGGCCACATGGGAAAACATTTCACAGGCATAGGCCCAACCAAGCGTGCAGGGAGCAAAAGGTTACAGTAGGCCTAGAACTAGGCCTTTGTAATGTTTTATAGGTAGACCTGTAGTGGTTGGTCAAGCAAGAGCAGAGGCTGGGGAGTTTGTGTTTGGCTGGGGCTCAAATCTAGGTAGTATGTGGGAAAGAGAGAGAAAAGCTGTTTATCTTGTATAAGCAGGTGCCAGAGGTGGACACTGAGGGACCTAACCATAGGGTCCAAAATGCTGAGGCATTATGATGATGGAAAAAAGTCCCTATTTTTATTTTGATTCACTATACTATATACAAGGCTTTGGAGTCTGGGGAGATGAATAGGAGCCACCAGTGGAGACCAGGAAGAAGTCATCCGTTTGGAAGCTGAAAATGAATCTCTCTTCATTCGTCTGTGTTTTATGTTTTTTCCATTTTTTTGACAGCTTATGTGAAATGTTGCAAACACTAAAAATAGAGGTTATGATTAAAAAATGAAGTCAAATCTTAAAATATCAATCTTATTTGAATATATTTAACACATTATTTGATATTTTTAAACCAGCTGTATTATAGTGCTGATTCATTTAGTAGTCTATTCTGAAAGTCAGGTGTTTTATGATAAATTAATTCTTAGCTCACATCACTTATTTTAGTTTTTATATTTTATATTATTTATTTGCACATTTTTATTTGTCTCTCTTTATCTTACCAGTTGTCTTGAGTGAACTTGTCTTTAAAATGTAGCTTTTTCCAGAAAGTTACTAGAGCTTATTTTTATCCTAATAATGCTAATTGCTAATTTAATAATAATTTAAAATTTGATACTAGAAGGGTATCATTTGAATTCTTTTCTAACTTTAACCACCCATATTCAAAGTATAAACCTCTGCCTACAAAGAGAAATGGACAAGGAGTTTTAGATGGATTAATATAAATGAATCAAAATTGATAGAATTTAAATTAAAAAAATCCCTCTGTGTATATTCTAAAATGCAAGAAAATGAGCAAATTCGACTTTCATTTAAAAAGTGTGTATTAATAGATTAACATCTCAATTAACTGAAACTCATTTTATTGTGGCTGCCTTTTGGAGTGGGATCTTTTTTCTAATTCATATTTATATTGTCAGGAAAATTACAGTTTGAGGAATCCATTCAAGTAGTAATGATTTTATTATTGACTGCTATGTCCCAGGCTCTGTGGTTTGGGCTGGGGATACTTAGATCAAGAACAGTCCTTGCTGTAATGAGCTTACAGTTTATTAAAGCCAAAAAAATCATTTCTTGGGTCTGGTTCTTGGGAAATAGAGCCTGAGATGAGGATTCTTGTGGAAGGGATTTATTAAAGGAATTCATTGAGGGATTTTTAGGGTGAAACTGCTAATGGAGAGAGAGAGCAGAAGATTAAAGGGAAGAAGCCAGACAAGGATGATTTCAGCAAGGTAACTTCAGGAAAGCTGTAGTGTAAATTAAGTCTCAGAACCTGTTCTGATGGAGGCACAGGAGCCGGGCTTTCATACCCCACTCTAATCTCATTGGCTGAGGGCTGCTGGGGAAGTGGAGGAAATCCCTAAGCATTTCCAGGCCCCCCCTAAGAGACAAGCAGCACCATAGCCTGAGGACCTTCTTTGTGAGAAACAGGGAAGCCAAGCGAGATAAACACAGAAAGCCTGAACGGGCTCCAAGGAAATAGGGTGGAACGTCAACCATTTGCTGCAACACATAAACAGCTAATTCTAGAGCACATGACGAGCACTCTCATAGCGGGAAATAAAGGTTCCGTGTCAACACAGAGGAGAGGGTGCAATAATTCTTTACGGAAGAGGGAAGCCTTTCTAATAAAAGGAGGCCCAAAGATCGGAGAAAGTTAACTAGATAGTAAGTGAAGGCAAAAAGAACTTTCAGGTGAGAAAGAGCCCAGTAACCCAGAGTAACATGGTCAGGGAAGGACTGGGGCTGTAAAATGATGTTACAACCCAGCTCAGCCCCAGACCCAAAACACGTCAGGCACAGAGTTAGACACGAGTTTAATGGGACTTAGAGACAAGAAAGATGGCTCCACGGCAGTGACTGGCTGGGAAAAAAAGGAAGTTAGCTCTCTGCAAAGAGAGGTTGAGGGGATGGTTGCCAGGGGGTGGTTTATAAGGGTTAGGACAGAGATATGCCATAGGGTGTGAGAAGAGAGTTTATGCAGGTTACTGTGACACTGGGGTGTGGAGATTTGTTATCAACAGTGATCAGGGGAGGGGAGCTTTAATGCTTTGTTTACGTTACTATTTGTACACCCCCCCCATCTGATGACCTTTAACCTCTGTCCAGGTCGAGTAGGTGGCTACATGCAATAATTCACTCACTTTGGAGGGGAGGGGATCTGGGCCCTGGGTCCTCACAAATGGGGAGGGGGAAAAAAAACAACAAAAAAGCTACTTTTTCAGCCTAGTGTGAGATTAAAATCAGGTGATGAATATGAAAGCATTTTGTAAACTTTTAAAGAAGTGAGATCCAGATAGTGTTTGTTTGAGGTCCATGGTTAATGTCTCAGTTATGCCAAAAGACAAGAAAATTCTTCCATGATGCAATCTACATTAACCCCAGCATTCCCTAATTATAAGTATTTGCACCAAGATGTACCCTCTTCTGTCACCTCTGGTTTGAAATAATGCCAGCAGGCTCTGTCCTAGTTCCCCATATCCATATAGGAGGCCTGACTCTGTTAGACAGAAACACTATTATTTTGTTTGTTTGTTTGTTTGTTTCTTCCCAATGTTTATTCATACAAGAGGTGAGTAATTTATCTCACCTGAGGGGTGAGTAAATTATCTTGATGTTTTAAGTCCAAAGAAAAGCTACAGCCAAAAGAGTGTCAGAAAACCTAAAGTCTTCTCTGCTTTAAGGACTATCTATTGTTCAGAAATATCCATGTTCTTGCCCCACCGTCCTGCTGTTTTTGCTTCTGTTTTCACCTCATCTGCAGTGATGATTTCCCAACCTTCACCACTGTATTGTCTGGCTGGTGAGAAGTTCCATTTTGTGACCCTGCTTATTGCCCTTCAGACTTCCTTTTCTTTATTGCTGCAGTGAGCTGCTTATTCGTACTATACAAACTAAGAAATTCTTCCACAGCACATTGTGGGCATAAGTCAGATAGTACCTCTAACTTATAGAAATCTTTTAAGCTATAAATTATATTAGTAGTAGTAGTAGTAATAGTAATGCTAGTAGTAATTTCTAATATTTTGAGCATACTAGAAAAATAGGTTTTATGCATTTTTTTAAAAAAATCAGGTTAAAATTCTGTTGCTTTGTTAGACAATTGTGGTTCTTTTTTATAAATTTAGATTTAGAAGCAAGTGTTGCTATAATGTATGATCGCCGGATACAATTTACCAAAAATTGAATCTGCATGAACTACAGCCCTGTGCCATTTAGAATTCTATTTATTTTATTAAGTAATTGAAAGAGAACCAAATTCCTCTGCAATTTTCTCTGATATCATTGCAGGATAAGAGGATAACCTTTATTTTCAAAACTGTAATGAACAGTGTCTACTCATAATTACCTACCAAAGATATTCCTTTAAACTCCTTTAGGCTAAGACTTGGTAACTGATTTCATAGCGTTAGCTCCCAGAGCTTCTGTGGGTAAATTATCCTCATAATTATAAAATATCAAAAGTTGTTTAACTTACTTTTCCTCTGGCTTTCTTTTATTGATGAAGAATCATCCTTTAGACTACAAATCTGAGATGAAGCTCAGATCTGCCTCTACAGATTGACTTGCATATATATATATATATATATATATATATAGAAATGTCTTTAATTCACAAATCCCCATTTGCTAACATTAATTAAAGGAGGGAACCTAGAAATCTAAGCACTGTTAAAGTGTAAGTCTTTATTGTGTTTGTAGCATCTATGTAATTATACTTTTCTTTTTGATCCAGATCTATCTCTGATCTGTGTTTCAGATTTTTAATTCTCTCAAGATTATCTCAAGTCAATTTTGACTTTATTTAAAGCTATAAAAATTCAGTATTTTAGAAAAATCATTGTATCAAAAAAAAATTTTTAAAAATTTCTAGTTTGAGAGTTGGATAGCCCTAATCTAAGTATTATATTCTGCAACCTAAGAGAATCTCCGTATTAATTGTTTTTTCAGGAAAGGAGAGAATTACAATAACTTTTCCCCCCCAAATTCTGGCATCTTTCCTTTTCTGCTAATGTTATTTTATAGCAATTATTATTTAATATAATATGGTTGTAACAAGATTTAAACCCAATCGTATTTAATAATAGACCATATCTGAAATTTGGAAGTATTTTATTCCTAATGTGGGACTAGTAGTTGCCCCAAATACCCATTCTCCTCTTTTTCTAGAGTTTTTGAACCATTGGATTTTAGCAGGGGTCTTGGAGAGAGGTGCTATTCAAAGTCAAGTGTACATTCCCAAACTTTCTTGTAGCAGGTGGGTAGGGATATAACTGTTTTGGCCAATGTGATATAAGCAGAAGTGTCATGAAGTAGTTCCCAGAACCTTCTGTGAAAGAATGAGCAGGCACTTCTTGCCTCTTCCTCTTTCTTTCTTCAGGAATGGGGTGTGAAAACTAGATCAGTAGCAGCCATCTTAGACCTTGAATTCAAGTAACACACCATAGGGAAGGGACCTCCAAAAAGCCTGAGTCCCTGAGGACTTAGTGGAGCAGAGTCATTAAGTCACCATGGGCCTGACTCCCTCCAGACTTCTTTTACATGACCGAACTAATTTGCAGCTTATATAAATCCCTGCTAATTGTCTTTATTAGGTAGGGATATACCTAATCCTTACTATTATATGCACCAGCCCCACAAGTTTTGATTCAGCAGAGGAATGCATATTATCTACTGAATTAGGTGCTGGGGATACAGTTTTGAATTATCTACAAAATCCTCTTGTGGTACCCACTGCCTGTTTTATTGTTTTCCCAGTGCCATCCATTCTGCACATCCCTACCAGGCTAGCTCATTAGAATCTCCAGGGAAAGAAATTTAAAATAAAGATTAATTTGTTCTATTTGCAATGGTTAACAATCATTGGTTTGGGCTTAGAACCTAGAAACCTACATTAAATTAAAATAAATTTACATGAGTACTTAATTATTTTATCTGTTTAATTATTTATTATTCATTCTTTAATATAGCAGGCATTTAAGGTTTATATCTTCCTCTATGTAGTCCTTTCACTGGATTCATAGATTTTAGTATCAAATGGTTTTCTATTCATTGGCTTGTAGACAGCAATTTTCCTTTTAACTTTCTTTTTGAGCCAAGACGGATTTTCAAGTATTATTTTGGTTTAGTCATCTTTCGATTATTTATTTATAACTATATTGAAATTAAATCCAGATAACATGGCCTGCACTTTTCTATTTATTTTTTTAATTAAGACTTTTTTTTCCTGCCAAATATATGATCAATTTTTTAAAAGTTTAATATAGGTATATGATAAAAGCATCTATTAGTCTATGAATGCAAGGCTTTCTATATGTTTATGTCATACGTGTGTACATATATATTGATTATATTTTCAGTTCCTTCCTGTCTTACTGGAAAATATTGTATGATCTAGAAAAGACCAATTCCCAAAGAGGTGCATTAGAATTTCTCACTGTATTTGCTTGTTTCTCAAATTCTTCTTCCATTTTGAATTTTGTTTGCTTTATGTTTTTAACTACTCTGAATTTACTGCATTTCAATTATTGACAATATATTTCTGCAAGTAGTAGTAACTTTTAACATTATATAAAATAATGACTTTGTTCAGTGCTTTTAACTGTACATTTTATCTTATAAATTAATATTAATGTATACTAATAGTGTCACTCCTGAGTAATTGAGTGATCAATTGATTTTAATTTGCATATGTTTGTTACCACTTAGTCCATGCCTTCATTTTCAATCTTGGTTTCTGTTCCAGTTTGCTAAAGCTGCCAGAATGCAAAATACCAGAAATGGATTGGCTTTTACAGTGGGAGTTTATTAGTTCACAAATTTATAGTTATAAGGCCATAACAGTGTCCAAACTAAGGCATCAACAAGTGGATACCTTCACTGAAGAAAGGCCTATGGCATTCGGAACACCTGTGGCTGCTGGGGAGGCACGTGGCTGGCATCCTCTGGTCCTTTGCTCCTGGGTTGCATTGCTTTCAGCTTCTGATTTTAGTGGCTTTCTCTTTAGGAATCTGTGGGTTCTCACTTAGCTTCTCTGGGGCTACTCTGGGCTTCATCTCTTAGCTTAGCATCTCCAAACATCTTTCTGTCTGCATCTCCAAGTGTCTGGGTCTGTGTCAGCTCTGAGCTCTGTCTCTCCCTGAGCTCTCTTAAGGATTCCAGTAAACCAGTCAAGACCTACCTTTAATGGGCAGGTTCACAGCTCCATGGAAATGAACTATTCAAAGGGTCCTACCCACAACTGGGTGGGTCACATCTCCATGGAAACAACTGAATCAAAAGATCCCACCCACAATAGGTCTGACCCCACAAGAGTGGATTAAAAGAACAAAGTCTTTTATGGTGTACATAACAAATTCATAACAAATTCAAACCAGCAGTTTCCAATCCTTTATTATCCCCGTATTTTAAGCATTTAAGTTAATTTGTTTCTTTTCTTTTTAAATAGATAGCATATAAGTGGGTTTTTACTTTTAACTCCTGTCTATATTATTTTATTTGAAATTATATATTTTTCTTTTCCCTTTACAGTATTTTTGCTCATTTTTTTGCTATTTTTTCCCCTTTTCCCTTTATCTCAATTTTCTTCTATTGATAAAATTGTGTCTTTTGCTCTTATTTTAATTAGACATGCAAGATCCTATTATTATTTATAAACAAAGTTATTACTGTTTCTTCAGATACACATCATTTCCGCATTTAAGTCCCACAAAATCTTAGATTTTAGAATAGCTTACTTCTGTTCTGTCCTTTTCTTTCATAGGGATGCCATTTTACCTGCCTTTGTGTCCCACTCCCTCCCCAATCTCCCAGGTTTTGTTAGGTTGTTACAAATCCCCTGATCGTATGTCTTTTTGGTTTAAAGAAACTTTATTTGATACTTAAATCATATATATATATCCCAGGAAAACTATGGTTATTCATTGAATATGCATACATTAATGTTACCTGCTCACCACCATATGCTTCTCTATATCTTTTACAAAACCAAGTCCTTTGATCTGGTTTATTTGGTGAGAGGTTAGAATATTGCCTCAAATGTTTTTCTTAAGTGGAATTATTTGAACACACAGGTTACTGAGTATTTGTATATCATAGAACATTTTTCTTTTATACTAAGATGAATGAGATCTTGACTGGATATCAGAGAGTGGCTTACAGTAAATGCAGATGCTATTCCACTGTCTTCTAGCTTCTGTGGTTTGAGATGAGGAGCCTGGTGACAGACTGACCTCTTTCAACACCCCAGGTACATCAGTTAGAGTTAGATTTGGTTGTTAGTCCCAGATAATGCGAAAGAAAGACTTTAACAAGATAGAATTTTATTTCATTCCTGTGTAGAAGCCCAGGGCTATATATCGTTCAGGCCAGGTAGTGACAAGTCCATGGTACCAGAATTCATGGTGTTTTGTTTTGTTTTCCTGTCTCATTGCTTCTCTTTGCTTGACTTTCATTCTAAATTAGCTCAGGGTCCAAGATGGGAACCAGCAGCAAGGACGAGCAAAATGCGGAGTGCTGCTTCCCCATAACTATGGACATTTCTGTACAACACAGTGAACCCTATTACAAACAATGGACTATAGTTAATAGTTTAATTATAAAAACGGTCTTTCATGAATTGTAACAAATGTACCATGCTAATGCAAGGTGTTGTTAATAGGATGCAATATGTGAATTTGGTGTATTTGATGCACATGAACTTACAACATCTCTAATAAACACACACACACACACACACACACACACATACACACACACTGGCAAGAACTTAGCTGAATGGGAGGCTGAAAAATGGCTTTTTCTGGGGGCCATGTGCCCAATTACTAAATCAGGATTCTCTCACTCTGGAAGAAGGGGCGATCAACATTAGGGAATGAATAGACTCTGACACAATAAAACTCCTTCTGTGTGGAGGCCTATAGAGAAAGTAGACTTTGAGATGAAAACTTTTATAAGTTATTAACTTGGTAAACCATTTCAATGAATAGACATATCTTTCTTCAGTTCAGGAATATTTCTTTTCAGAATTTTTTTTTTTTTTAAAGAATAAAGAAAATAAGGGAGGGAAAAACCTTCCATAAATGATTATTGTTATTTAGCTTTACTTTTATTTTCTACTCCCCCTAATTCCATACATTTCATTAGAGAATGTTATTTATTTTTTTTTTAACTTTTTAGTAACAAATGCAATGTTTACTTGTGGCAAAATAAAATTTAATGTAACTAAGAATGAGAAATGGAAAATTAAAAAAAAAATCTTTATTATCCTTTTCTTGCTCCCAGTTGCACTCAAAGAGTTAATGTTAAGTTTCTTGTGTTTCCCTATGCAATAAACATATTAGCATATGCGCACACACATATTATGCTTTTACACAGTGTGGCATTCTCGTTTCTTCCTTGGCTTTTCTTTAACTCAATAATACATTTTTAATTTTTAAATGACTGCATTCTATTTAATTTTAGAGTGAATTAGATTGTGACTACTTGACTATCATTTAATATTAATGGTGTTCCCAATGTTTTACTCTTATACGTGCAGCAGGCTCATTTATTTACACTCTTGTGCATATGTGTTAGAAGGTAAAATTTAGCCAGATGATTGTTGCATCAAAGTGAGAGAGTTTTTTTTTTTTTTAATTTTTATTGGGATTGTTCAGATACCACACAATTATCCAAAGATCCAAAGTGTATAATCAGTTCCCCCTGGTACCCTCATACAGCTGTGCATCCATCACCACACTTAATTTTTGTTCAATTTTTAGAACCTTTTCAGTACTCCAGACAAGAAATAAAGTGAAAGATGGAAAAAAAGAAAGAAAAAGAAAAGGAAACTCGAATCCTCCCATATCCCTAACCAACCCCCCTCAATTGTTGACTCTCAGTGTTGGTATAGTACATTTGTTACTGTTTATGAAAGAATGTTGAAATGCTACAAACTGTAGTATATAGTTTGCAATAGGTATATAGTTCTTCCCTATATGCCCCTCTATTATTAACTTCTAGTTGTATTGTCATACATTTGTTCTGGTTCATGGAAGAGTTTTCTAATATTTGTACAGTTAATCATGGACATTGCCCACCATAGGATTCAGTTTTATACTTTCCCATCTTTTGACCTCCAACTTTCCTTCTGGTGACATATATGACTCTGAGCTTCCCATTTCCACTTCATTCACACAGCATTTGGCACTGTTAGTTATTCTCACATCTTGCTACCAACACCTCTGTTCATTTCCAAACATTTAAGTTCATCCTAGTTGAACATTCTGCTCATACTAAGCAACCACTCCCCATTCTTAAGCATCATCCTGTATCTTGGTACCTTATATTTCATGTCTATGAGTTTACATATTATAATTAGTTCTTATCAGTGAGACCCTGCAATATTTGTCCTTATGTGCTGGCTTATTTCACTCAGTACATTGCTCTTGAGGTTTTGACATCAACCCATTTTTTTTTTTTAAGATGATTTTGTTCACACACCATACATTCAATCCTAAGTAAACAGTCAATGGTTCTCTGTATGGTCACATATTTATGTGTTCACCACCTTCACCACTGTCTATATAAGGGCATCTACATTTCTTCCACAAGGCAGGAGGGAGCATCAAAGAAGGTAGAGAGGGAAAAGAAAGAGGAAAAAAATGACAGCTAGGAAGTAGTAAAAGGAAAAGTAACCTTAAGTCAAAGTAGGGTAAAGAGTCAGACAACACCAATGTCAAGTGTCTAACATGCTTTCCCTATCCCCCCCTCTTATCTGCATTTACCTTGATATATCACCTTTGTTACATGAAAGGAAGCATAATACAATGATTCTGTTAGTTACAGTCTCTAGTTTACGTTGATTGCATTTCTCCCCCAATGCCTCCCCATTTTTAACACCTTGCGAGGTTGACATTTGCTTGTTCTCCCTTGTAAAAGAACATATTTGTACATTTTATCACAATTGCTGAACACTCTAGATTTCATTAAGTTACACAGTCCCAGTCTTTATCTTTCCCCTTTCTTTTGGTGTCTCACATGCTCCCAACCTTCCTCTCTCAACCATATACATAGCTATCTTTGCTCAGTGTACTTACATTGCTGTGCTACCATCTCCCAAAATTGTGTTCCAAACCTCTCACTCCCATCTTCTCCTATCATTTATGTCTTTCATAAGAGATGGGAAATTTTCATTGATTATTTCCTCTATTATTGCCTCTACCCCTTTTCCCTTCTCTTCTCCTTCTGGGATACCAATGATATGGACATTCTTGTACTTTGTTTCATCTTTAAGTTCCCAGAGACATTGCTCATATTTTTTCATTCTTTTCTCCATCTGCTCCTTTGCATGTAGGCTTTCAGGTGTTTTGTTCTCCAGTTCTTGAGTGTTTTCTTCTGCCTCTTGAGATTTGCTGTTGTATGTTTCCATTGTGTCTTTCATTTCTTGTGTTGTGCCTTTCATTTCCATATATTCTACTGGTTGTTTTTTTGATCTTTCAATTTCTGCCTTATATATGCCCAGTTTTTTCCTTACAGCCTCTATCTCTTTTGTGAAATATTCTCTAAACTTTTTGAATTGATTTAACATTAGTTGTTTAAATTCCTGTATCTCAGTTGAAGTGTACGTTTGTTCCTTTGACTGAGTGATAGCTTCGTTTTTCTTAGTGTAGGTTGTAGTTTTCTGTTGTCTAAGCATCTGACCTCCTAGGCCACCCCAATCAGGTTTTCCCAGATGAGAACAGGCTCAGGTCACAGACGGAGGTAATATTTCAGTATCTGGTTTCCCTGATGGCTTTTCTTAGAGGATTGAGACACCTGTGCTTTTCTGCCCAGCAGATGCACCTGTCAGCCTGTCACTGCCTGTGTAAGAGGGTGTGGCCTGTGGCTCTCCTCCCCCAGGTTTTGGGGTCTGGTTTCCAGAAAGACTGAAAGATGGGCAGTAGAGCTGGGCCCCTTCCTTTCCTCTTGGGAAGCTATGCCCCCTCCAGAGATGTCAGTTGCATATCTATAAGTTCTTTGTTTCTCTGACTCTGCTGATCAAAGTGTTTTGATTTTAAAATGGCTGAGGCTGTCTTTACTGCAAAGTGCTGCAGGCTGAGAATGGCTGAGGTTTTCTCCACAGAGAGAGAAAGGGACAGAAAAACTCCCAGGTTCACCCGTCAGCCAGAGATAGCACCCAATCCTCTGGGCTCCCCATCCTGAGACAGATATGTCCCCCGACTCTCCCAAGGTCAGTTGTCACCAAAAGCCTCTGTCTGCTTGTTGAGGATTCACTGTCTGTATTGAGCAGTTAACATTAAAACCCCACTTGGAGCTGGGCTGAGAGAGTGCACTGCGCGGCTTCCATGAGGGAGGGGCTCTCAGCTCTCGGCTCTTGGCTCTCAGCACTGGTCCTTAGTTTTGCTTATAGATTTTATGCTGTGATCTCGGGCATTCCTCCCAATTCAGGTTGGTGGATGATGAGTGGACAGTCACGTTTGTCTCCCTGCTGTTATTCCAGGTTATTTACTAGTTTTTTGGTCATTTATGAATTGTTCCGGGGGGTACTAACAGTCTTCCACTCCTCTCTATGCCGCCATCTTAGCTCCTCTCCCAAAGTGAGTGCTTTTGATGTAACTTACAAAATTAGTTTTCTGAAAGGAAGGTTGTACCAATTTTTCCTTCCAGTATCAACAAGACCTCGGCAATACAAGATATTATCTGAATTTCTGAATCCTGAGTAGATGAATTTTTGTTCCTCATGGGTTTATTTATATATTAAAAAAACAGAGAGGTGAAGCATCTTTTCACAGACATAATACACATTTGTATTTCTTACTTTCCCTAAATTTCATGTTCTTATTCATTAGCTTGTTCTCCATTTAGTATACCATATCACATATACATTACAGAAACTAACGCTTCTTTTTGATATTTTTATGATATGTTCTGTTTTCCATAGGAATGACAGAATTAAAAAATGTGTTACACTAATTAAAGTGTTCTTTTAAAGTTTTTCAGGTTACTATTAAAAGCCTTATTGACTGCAAGTTTCTAGACAATTGTCCCTTGTTTTCTTACAGACTTGCTATGGTTTCTATTTTCTATGTTTAAATCTTTGATGCATCTGGAATTTATTTTGGGCAAAGAGGGGCATAGAGAATCAGCTTTTTTCCCCCTTTATAATATATAGTCAGTTGTCTTAACACCATTTATTAAGTTATCTCTCCCCTTTTGATTTAAAATGCCACTTTTATGAAATCCTAAATCCCATATATGTGTGTGACTATTTGACTATTTATAATCAATGGTCCTTAAAGTATGGTTTATAGAATTACAGGAACAGGAGTGAATCATGTGGCCCTTGCAGGGGTTTCTCAAATTCAAGACCATTTTCATAATAATACTAAAATATTGTTTTTTCACTGTCAATTTTTGTCATTTGTAGTGATATACGAAAGAAATGGTGGATAAAACAGTTGACGTCTTATCATGAATCAAGATGGGGTTATCACAGTCTACTAGCAGTCATTATCTTCTTCACCACCTTGTACTCACAGTTAAAAAAAGTCTCTTAAGAATGTCCTTGATAAACCAGTAAAATGTAGCATTTTAAAAAAATATCTTGAATCTTAAATTCTATAAATTTTTTATATTCTGTATGACACAATGGGAAGTATATAGTAGATCTGAAATATTTCTGCTCATATTTAAATATAATGTGTCTCAAGGAAAAGGAGATGTGTGCTAAATTAGCTACGTTTTTCACAGAACACATATTTTACTTTAAAAGATGATTGTTAGATAAGCTATGGTTATTCAAACTTGGTGCTTGGGAGATATTTTCTCAAAAATTAATGAAATGAGTCTGCCATCCCAGAGAAAACATCCCAAGAAATAATTGGTTATATTTGTTGCCAATATTAAAATTCAAGTTTTTAAGAGAGAATTAGAGTTTTGGAAAAATCTGTCAACATAAGCTTGACAGTTTCCCAATACTTGAAGAATATTCTGAAGAGATGACTGGTAATATTAACAAATTTGACATTTTTATATTATATAATGAAAACTCAATGAACCAGTATTTTCCATGTGACCAATACACGATGCATTGAATAAAAAATGATGTAATTTACAAAATTATTTTTCTAAAATCATACGTGAAAAAAATATCTATTCAAAGTGCAAGGTAGACCAATGGATTTTGATGTAACAGTACAAAAAAGTTCACTGATCTGGCTTCAGGTTCCACTTTGCAAGCAAATATTGAACTATCACTTGTAGCATTTTGGTAGATTATCAATAAAGAACATCTTCAATTATCTGCAAAGGCTATTAAAGTTTTCCTCTCAACTAAATATCTGTATGAAACAAGATTTTCTTCCTATCTCTCAGAGTAACAGATTGCATGCGTAAACAGATATAAGGTAGCTTTCTCCCTCTAAGCCAGACGTTAAAGAGATTTGCAAAGCTATAAAGCAGTGCCTCTCTTTTTACTAATTTTTTTTTGGAAAATATAGTTTTTTTGATTAAAAATATGTTACCTATGTTGATGTCATGAGTTAATTAATGTAGTTTTAAAATGAGTTAATAATACATAGTTTATCATCTTCTCAATTTTAATTTCTAATTATGAGTAATAATGTTCAGAAACTAAAGCTGCTTGGGATCCTCAATAATTTTTAACAGGGTAAAGGAGGCCAAAGATTAAAAAGATTGTTAATTGCTTTTCTAAACACTAGCTCCTTCTCTCTCTCTCTCTCTCTCTCTCTCTCTCTCTCTCTCTCTGTGTCTCTCTCTATCACTGTCTGCCTCTCTTTCACTCTCTTTCTCTTTCCCTGCCCTCCCTGAACCATATCTAATACTTTACAAGAATTATAAAATCTGGTCATTGTGTCTTAATAACATTTTTTAATATCTGAAAGGGCTAGTACATTCCTGTAACTCTCTTATTGTAAACTTAATTTTTATATTATAAAATATTTATTTTTCCAAATCAGTTTTAGTATTCTACTGGACTTTCAGGGAAAATTTGATATGTTAATTGGGATTTCATTTATTTGTGTCTTATATTTAAGATATGTCCATTATCTTAGAATTTACATCTCTATATACAAGAACAAAAATATGTAATTGGTTTATTCATATCATCTCTCTTTACCTGCAAATGAAATTTAAATCGATGTAAATCCTGGATTTCCCCATAGAAAAATTTCTTATTAAAACAGCATCCTTGTTACACATTTTCTTTCTATGGACATATTAGTAATAGGTTTATATACTGCTTAAAGTCAGGAATCATGACATTTACTTCTTCATATTTTTCGTGCACATAGAAGTTGTTGATTAAATACTTGATATTTTTTGAATGACTGAAGTTTATGAATGCATAAATAACATTTTCATTTCATTCACAATTAAAAGAACAACATGCTTGTATTCATACTGATATTTTAATGATGTGGAGAAATTTTGGTATTAGGCCATAAATATTCATTTACATTATATGTCAGTATTATAGGATTTCAATTTCGAGGCTCAATCTTTAATTTCATTTTTCCCTTTTTTCCATATGTGTTTGAGCAGAGGATTTCTAAAGTTCATTCTATATCTTAAAAATGAAAACAAATAAAAATATACTGTAGAGCAGGGACAAGGAGAGAAATAAAACCAAATCCTATTTTCTACCCATTTTGTATCACTTTGCAGTACCATTGTGTGTTTTTATTTCAGGTTTTATAAGCTAAAATACACAAAATTTGAGTTGAATGCCCGTCTTTATTGCTAGCAAAAATGAAATCTGTTGTACACAGCTGTGTTTAAAAGAATGGTATTGTTTAAAATGGGATGTTTTAGATATTCAAAGTGTTTAGGCATTTTAATAGAAATGTTCTCTTTGAGAAAGCTTGCGCATTTTTTTAAAATAATTATTGATGTGAAGTAAATTCTAATTATCAAAACAGACAAGTCATTTGTGAGCTTTTGAAAGCAATGGCATTTAAAAAAAAAAACTCATTTTACAGCCAGGTGTATAAAATTATACATGATTCAATAAGCCATTATAGTAATATAGCTAAACTATCCAAATCAAATGTGAAATTTAGCATAAAACAATAAGACATGTCCAAAAAGATATTGAGAGCCTACCTACACTAAATAAGTAAAAATT
This sequence comes from Choloepus didactylus, assembly GCF_015220235.1. Lineage (NCBI taxonomy): Eukaryota > Metazoa > Chordata > Mammalia > Pilosa > Megalonychidae > Choloepus > Choloepus didactylus. The sequence continues at coordinate 184,247,295 of NC_051310.1, read as the reverse complement.
ACTTTACAGGGTTTGAAAATATGAAAGTTTTACATGTTAAGCAAAAGGAGAAACTAACCCATATTTCCAATGTACTACTTATATTTGACTCCTTTTATGTTATACTTTACATTACCTTCCTCACTGATTAAACTATTGATGAATGCTATGCAATTGAATTAGAATTACATACACTAAACAATGATGATATTGCATTTAAAATTGTATTATTCTTGTGTGCATTTTGTTTGGTTTTTCAGTAATTTGCCAGAAATGGTGATGTAGCAACTCTGAAAGCAAACTCTTCAAATGTATAATTGATCATTGATTCATTTTTTCTGTGGGAAAACCAACCTAAAGTAACAATCTTTGTTGATGCTTGCTCAGATCAGGTGGACCAAAACAGCAGGAAGTGCCTCTGACAGATTCCAAGACTCAAGTGTCTTCAATGAGACTTTGAGGATTACAAACATTCAGCGACACCAAGGAGGCCGGTATTACTGTAAAGCAGAGAATGGCTTGGGGTCCCCAGCAATAAAGTCAATCAGAGTGGATGTGTACTGTAAGTAAAGTTCCCGGAGAACTATTATTAAACCTAATATGGTTTCTTATGTCCTACCACTTGAGATCTATTTTTTATTGTTACAACTATTGAGAAAAACTATAGTTTATTTCCCCAAAATATAGTTCTGAAGTTCTGTCTAGCTAAAAACTATAAAAGATAGTGTATTAGTCAGTGTTCTCCAGAGAAACAGAATTGATAGATTATATATATTCACATATAAAATACATTATACATACAGAATCTCATTATAAATAATATATAAATTTCAGTATATATATATTATTCTTTTATATATTATGAGATTTTTTAATAGGAATTGTCTCATGTGACTGTGGGAATGGGCAAGTCTGATTTCCATAGAGTAGGCCACAAGCTGGAAACTCCAATGAAGATTTTCAATGAAATCTCCAGAAGAAGCTAGTTGGCTGAAGTAGAGACAGAAATTCTTCCTTTTAAGGAATCTGAAATCATCAGTTGTCCTTTTAAGGCCTTCAGCTGATTGGATGAGATTTCTTTCATTGTTGAGGTAAATCTTGATTGTAGATGTAATCAGCCATGGATGCAATCAACTTACTGATGATTTAAATCCATGAAATATCCTCACAGTAACCATCAGGCCAGTGCATGTTTGACCAAACAACTGGACACCATAACCTAGCCAAGTTGAGACATGAACTTACAATCACAGAGTGTAATAGCTCACTTAATAAATTTCCAGAAGAAAGAACCTTCATTAGAAACGTTCATCAATTGATGATAAAATAATAAACAACCATTGTACAATATTTAAGAACCAGATTAACAAAAGGACAATAAATATTACTTATATTCCCACTAATGACAAGTAACATGTTGCTGTGTATCATTCTAGTCTTTTAGCAATGCCTGTAAGTAGATAAATGCATTTTATATTGTATGAGGATAGTATCATGCTATGTATCCTGTTAATTGCATTTGTTAACTTTACCTATGTGAGAATAAAATAAGCTATCCTTATTTTAAAATATGCACATCATATATATGGAGCTATTTGAACTGGTTTGTGAATAATGATATTGTCTATTTGAATCTGTTAATCTAATCAATTTTAAAGTAATCAGGATCAATCTTGGGCAATGCTACGCTACCTGTAAATTGTTTGTTGACTTATTTTTATTCTTGGTCCAATTTTTCCACTTTTTTTTTTTTGGCAGAAACCCTTCACTCCCCTTTACATAATTAAAATACTCTTGGCCTCCTTACCTCTTTCCATACCAAAAACAAAACAAGAAATTCACCAATGTGATATTTTGTACCAGCTTACCCATCACTGTATTGTTTTTGCAATAACTTACATTTCATTTTTTCTCTCTCTAATATTAGAATAAAAGATATATTTGCCTAAAGTAATTCAGATATAAGTTAACCAAGCATGGAGCTCCTCTCATCTTACCTACCTTCCTTCCTTTCCTCCTTCATTTTCTTTTAACGAAGAAAAATGTTGTGTAGTGAGGAAGGTGCTTGGAATTATATGTGGTCTAGTTATTATATCCTAATGTTGAATATCATTTAGTTATTCAGATGACTGGGAAGTGGGCAAGAGGGCTAAATATTTTATTCACTGTCTACATTCAGCGGCTATATCGTTTTCCTATTTTTCAGTATTTTTATTCATTTTTAACTTTAAATATGATAAGCATCATTATCTAACATTCTAGAGTACATACCTATGCTTTTATTGCTATTCTACTTTTGGTGTTGCTGTTTACTGAAAGGGTGCTTAGTTGTTGTGAGTTTAATTTTGGTTTTGTTTTGTTTTTGGTAACTTTTGTCAAAACCTTACGTTGACTAATTTAGCCATGTCTGAGTTTGCTGTAATGAAGTACTACAAACTAGTTGACTTAAACAATGGGAATTTATCGTCTTACAGTTTGGGAGGGGAGCGGTTCAAACTGAAGGTGTTGGCAGGATCACGCTCTCCCTGGAGTCTGTAGAGTTCTGGCGGTGGCTTGCCAGCATCCGTAACTCAGTCTTTGCCTCTGTCCATGGTGGTCTGCCTCTCCCTGTCTGTCTCCTCCTCCTGTGTCCCGGCAGATTGAGACCCACCTTCATTCAGTGTGGCTTCACCCCTCCTAATAACATATCCGATGATCACCTTTACAAGTGGGTTCACATCCACAGAACTGGAGGTTAGGACTCAAGCATCTCTTTGTGGGGAACATGATTCGGTCTGTAACACATAGTGAAATTTGACCAAAAATGATTTGCAACTATTTATAGCCTTCATTTACCCTGTTTTGTATGAATAATCATATGTTTTTCTCAGGAAATAATATTTTGAATACAGAGTATACCTACAGATACTGCTGGGCATGCTACATAGTACATGGTACAGTATTATCTTTATAGAATAAAAATTCTGAAACATGTTCCTCAAAATTTTGAATAAGAGATAGTGACCTGCACTGCTACCACAGTTGGTTTGTTAATTAAAGCAGCAGCAACAACAAAACATTACTGCGTTAAATGCACATATAAAGGGAGAAAATCATGTTTAAAGAGACTTTTAAAATATTCTTTTCTCCTCCTCTTACAACAAAGTCTTTTTAGTACTTACTCTTCTGCATCATGCCCACTCTTTTCTGTCTTTTCTGTCTTTTCTTCTCTTGATGTCCAAGATAAGTTGTGCTTCAGGATCTTAGTTCATATTGGACAACTTTCTGGAAATTATATTGCTGGTCACTCTAGATTTCCCAAGCACTGTTAGTCTTTACATGCAACCCTGCTGGAAGACTTTAGTTCTTGGTTCCCTTCCTTTCCTTTGACTTCCTGTTGAGATTTTCCCCATGCAATCTGTTCTTGTCAAACATCTTGTCTTGTGTTTTTAAGTGAAATGCCTCTATGATGGATGCCAGATTGAAGTACTATTTTCTGTACTTTTTTTGGTGACTAGGAATTATTAGAAAGTTGTCTCAATTATATTATTTGAAATACTAACGCAAGTTAAATTCTAGACTCTATGAGTAAATTTGGCTTCTCTCCAATATAACACTTCCAGAAAATGGAAAACTTTCAATTCCAGAATAGATTTTTTTAATGGGGATTTAGACATGCTTTTAAAGTACTTATGCAGATCTTTGAAAGTTTTGAATAAACAAATTCCTTCAGAGAGTAAATTTTCAGACATGTTTTGTTTGATCAAAACTCAAACCTAGGAAGATGGTGGCATAGAGAGGAGTGAAAGTTAGTTATTCCCCTTGGAGCAACTAATAAACAACCAGGAACAACTAGTAAATGATATGGATTAACTTCTGGGGGACAACCATGACTGTCCACACATCATACACCAACCTGGATTAGGAGGAATACCTGAGATTGCAGTGTGGAATCTGTGAGTAGAAACTGCAGACATGAGCTGGGACCCCCCCTACCCTCATGGCAGCCTGAATGGCAAAGCCTCACTGTGATAGAGAACAGCACTCTCTGAACAAGCATATATTCCTCAGTCCAGCTCCAATTGGGGTTTTAATTGGAAAACATGGACTGCTCAATGCAAGCTGACAGAGGTTTTTAGTGACAACTGACCTTGAAGAGCCAGGGGACTTCTCTGTGCCAGGAGTGGGAGCTCAGAGGACCAGATGCTGTCTCTGGCCAGCTGGTGAAACTTGGGGCCATGGACTGGCCCTGAAAGGGGGCTTTCTGTCCCTTTTTCTCTCTCTCAACCTGAGTGGCTCAGTGGAGAAAGCCTCAGTGATTTTCAGTTTGCAGCACTCTGACCCAGATGAGGGTGGAGAGAGCAGGGTCAGAGAGGCAAAGAACCCATTTAAATGCAAATGAAAACTCCCTAGGGATGTATCTTCCCTAAGAGGAAAGAAGTGGTGCCCAGCTCTACTACTCACCTTCCATTCAGAACCAGACCCCAGAGCCTGGGGGAAAACAGCCATGGGCCACATCTCCTTATACCAGTCAGGAACAATAGGCTGACAGGCACCACCTGCTGAGCAGGTTAGGAAAAGCACCAGCAGTTTGAGGCCTCACAGGGTGTGACAATCTTCTAAGATACACCCTCAGGGAAACATGATACTGAATATTTCCTCCTTCTAGGACATGAGCTTGTTCTGGTCTGGGAAAATCTGATTGTGGTAACCAAGGAAACCAGATGCCTAGACAACAGGAAACTACAACCTACACCAAGAAAAACAAAGTTATGGTCCAGTCAAAGGAACAAACTTACACTTCAACTGAAATACAGGAACTGAAACAACTAATGTTAAATCAATTCAAAAAGTTTAGGGAAGATATGGCAACAGAGATGAAGGCTATGAAGAAAATACTGGGCATACATAAGGTAGAAATCAAAAGTTCAAAAAAACAGCTGACAGAATATATGGAAATGAAAGGCATATCACAAGATATGAAATACACAGTGGAGACATACAACAGCAGAACTCAAGAGGCAGAAGAAAACCCTCAGGAACTGGAGAACAACATACCAGGAATCCTACACACAAAAGAACAGACAGGAAAAAGAACAGAAGAATGTGAGTAATGTCTCAGGGAATTGAATGACAACAGGAAACACATGAATGCACATATCACGGGTGTCCCAGAAGGAGAAGAGAAGGGAAAAGGGCAGAAGCAATAATAGAGGAAATAATCAATGAAAATTTCTCATCTCTTATGAAGGAAGAATAAAATTATAGATCCAAGAAGCACAGCATACCCCAAACAGAATAGATCTGAATAGGCCTATGACAAGACACTTAATAATCAGATTATCAAACATCAAAGGCAAAGAGAGAATCCTGAAAACACCAAAAGAAAAGTGATCCATCACATACTAAGGAAGCTTGATAAAACTATGTGCATATTTCTCAACAGAAACCTTGGAGGCAAGAAGGAAGTGGTAATATATTTAAGATACTGAAAGAGGAAAACCACCAACCAAGAATCCTATATCTGACAAAACTGTCTTTCAATTATAACGGAGAGTTTAAAATATTCTCTGACAAACAGACAATGACAGAGTTTGTAAACAAGATACCTGCACTATAGGAAATACTAAAGGGATCATGACAGACAGAAAGGAAAAGACAGGAGTGAGCAGTTTGGAACACAATTTTGGGTGATGGTGTCACAGCAATGTAAGCATACTGAACAAAGATAACTATGAATATGGTTGAAAGAGAAAGGCTAGGAGCCTGTGGGACATCAGAAGGAAAGAAGAAAGATAAAGACTGGGACTGTATAACTCAGTGAAACCTAGAGTGTTCAACAACTGTGATAAAATACACAAATATGTTTTTTCATGAGGGAGAAGAAATGAATGTCAACCTTGCAAGCTGTTAAAAATAAGGAGGTATTGGGGGAAAAATACAATCAATGTAAACTAGAGACTACAATTAACAGAAACATTGTATTATGCTTCCTTTAATGTAACAAAGGCAATATACCAAAGCTAAATTCATATGGGGGGGAGCATAAGAGAGGGGTATGGGACTCTTGACATTGGTAATGTCTGACTTTTTATTCTACTTTAGGTTAATGCTATCTTTCCTTTTGTTGCTTCCTAGCTGTCATGTTTTCTTTTGTTTTTTCTCTTTCTTTTTTCTTTTTCTTTTTCTTTTGTCTCTCTACCTTCTTTGACTCTTCCTCCTGCTTTATTGAAGAAGTGGAGATGTCCTTATATAGATAGTGGTGATGGTGTGAATACATAAATACATGACTCTACAGGGAACAATTGATTGTTTACTTAGGATGGAGTGTATGGAACAAAGCCATCTTAAAAAAAATGGGTTGATGAAGAAACCTTGAAATAAGTCACACACATAAGGACAAATATTGCATGGTCTTACTGATATGAACTAATTATAATATGTAAACTCATGGATATGAAATATAAGTAACCAGGATATAGAATGTGGCTAAAGAATGGGGAGTGGGTGCTTATTTTGAACAGAATGTTCAACTAGGGTGAACTTAAACATTTGGAAATGGACAGAGGTGATGGTAGCACATTGTGAGAATAACTAACAGTGCTGAATGGTGCATGAATGTGGTTGAAAGGGGAAGCTCAGAGTCATGTATGTCACCAGAAGGAAAGCTGGAGGCTAAAAGATGGGGATGTATAAAGCAGTTAATCCTGTGGTGAGGAATGTCCATGATTAACTGTACAAATATTAGAAATCTCTGTCATGAACCAGAACAAATGTATGACACTATAACTAGAAGTTAACAATAGAGGGGCATATAGGGAAAAATAGGCCTATTGCAAACTATATACAGTTAGTAGTAGTTTAACATTCTTTCATCAACAGTAACAAGTGTACTATACCAATACTATGAGTCAACAATGGAGGGCGGGTAGTTAGGGGTATGATAGGATTTGAGTTTCCTTTTTTTGTCTTTATTTCTTTTCTGGAGTAATGAATATGTTCTAAAAATTGAAAAAAAATTAATTTTGGTGATGGATGCACAGCTGTATGACGGTACCGGGGGCAATTGATTATAAACTTTGGATCTTTGGATAATTGTATGGCATGTGAACAATCTCAATTAAAAACAAACAAACAAACAAACAAAAAATCTCTTAACACTAGAGACAACTAGGGCTATTGTATGCAGAATCCATGTGTTTCAAATATAATCTTCGTTGAAAACCAGAGTTTTTAGGTTATGTTTTCTCTGAGTCAATCTTTATAATTTGAAATCTGCTCTATCATTGTTAATAAGAAAGTGAGTAGTGTGGTAATGCTCTTTTTAAGTTTGTCAACCCTGATGTCTAAAACTGGAATATAGTACTTAGGATTCATCTGTGCTTGGACTTCAGTTTGATGTTTGACTGCTTTATTGAATAGCTACTCATTTTCTATAAACCATGAACAAGTAAGCAACTTTATTTCAGGTACTTTTGCTTAAATTATTTTAGGAAATGCTAAAACAATTGGGCCATTTTTTCTGTTTTGAGCCATGATTTTAGAGTCATCTGCACTGCAGATTCTACTTCTTTTTCTAAACATGTTCTACCTATAGAATTTTCATCAACATTGGTAGAACTTGGAATATGGGACAGACATAGAATACAAAATACAAAAATATTTTGCAGCAAGGCTTATATTTGCATCGTCAAATGAAGTAGCCTATGGCTTTGATTTACAAGAATTCCAATGAATAATGCTGGAATTTAGCCTTGAACCCTTTGGAGTAGGTTATCTCTAGAAACTGTCCTTTAATGTATTACTTTCATAGCAGTCTTGGGGAGTTTCCATAATAGTGAAACTGGGTATCTCTCATTAAACCCAATATTCTGATCATAGGTTTCTAGATTTATAGTTAAATCCTGACTACAATAAAATTTACTGCTAACTTCTCATTACTGTGATGAGAAAATTTAGTTTCAGAAAAGGAACTTGATACAATGCTGACACTAATATATAGAATGAGGTGATTTTGTTGGATAGATATTTTAAAATATTTGTAAAACTATATTAACCTTTTGATCACTTTGCAAAGATTTAGTAATCTGCATTATCATTTTTTTTCCTACATGACTTCATAAAGTTTCTTATATTAAAGTTAGGCTATACAGATTTTATAGTGGAATTCCCAAGAGTTTTGTTTTTAATATTTTAATCAAAATAGGATTTGTTCTGTGTCACTATTTTGAGAAATTATTATCATAACTATGCTTGTTTAGGCTTCACAAGCATACAGTGATTTTTTTTCAAAATCTGATCCAATCATTTATACAAATGTTTCTAACCAAAGGCTACTCAATTACACTTTCTCTTTTGGTGGGAAAAAGATACTGAAGGTCTGAAAACTAATAGCTGTATATTTCAAAGAAACATGTGGATTTAATTCTACTTAAATCTACTGTTTTAAACTTATGTATTCCTCATGTGTCACGCACTGAAACCATGCTAAAAACAACGATAAAGACTAAAACAAGAATAATAGCAACAACAGCAACAAAAAGGTACAGAGCCATAATTATTTTAAAAATGGGAGATGAAGTAAAAGAAAAAATAAAATTGAAGCAAAAAAAAAAATCAAAACAGAGAATAGCAACTGCTTAGCATAACAAAGAAAACTTAAATCAGAGCTGTCAGTATGAAAGCCAGAACGTGGCATACTCATGCTGTAGAAACCCCAAAAGCTCAGGAATTAAGTGTTCAAGTTAGCTCTTTATGTGAGGGTATAGGGTCTAAAACAGAAGAATTGGTTGAAAGTCTATATAAGAAGCAGTTACACACCTAGATCCCCTTCCTCACTTCACAGGGCACAATGCCTAATCGCCCCCTCACCCCCCTGCCACAGACTCCCCAAACAACTCCAAAAGAAGACTAGAAATTTATTTTTCATGAGATATTGAACTAGAGAAACTCTGATCCAAGAAAACTTGAGTCATCTAAAAGAAGAGACAACAGTACCATAGTTGCTATAGTTAAATCAGGGGTAATAAGTAAAAGTTTACATATTAATTACAGTCCCTTCTCACTCTTGATTCTGATAATGCTGGTCATTGGCAGATTGGAAGATTCTTCTCTGATAAAACTGATCAACCCAAGAAAAAAGCTACAGATTTGGACAATTGGGGGCCATGGTAAAACAGCCCAGCTAATATACTCGCAACGAAACCTACCATTTGATAGTAAGCTCTTTGATTAGAGTGTACTTAACCAGAAGTATGAGAGAGTTTTTCAACAGAAAAGAGAGAGACTAAGGCAAAGAAATGGGAAAAAGAACTAGGAAACAAGGATAACATGGGTGTGTTTGTGTGTGTATGTGTGGGGGGACTAAAAAATAAAGGCAAAACACCATTATTGAGATTTATAATAATTATTTTCAGAATAAAAGAGAAAATACTGCATCCATTTAACAAGAACAGGAGAATATAATAAAGGAAATTTCAGATCATATCAGAGAGCACTTAATAATAAGAAGAATAACAATAGAAAGATTGGAAGATAAATTTTAAGAAATGTTACCGATAGTAAAATAAAATTTAATCAAAGAGATGCAACATAAGAAAGAAGAGAAGAAATTTAGAGAATTAGTCCTCCTGATCTAACATCTGAATATGAAGAATTTCAAACAGATAAAACAGAGAGGAAGAAATTATTTCTAAAAAGTAATCAAGATTTTTTTTCAATTATAGTGCCCACTGTGTGTCTACCACAATGGAATAAATTAGATAAAAACCAAAGCACATCAACAAGCATTTTCAAAACCCTACAAACAAAGGAAAGATTATATTTTTATTTATTTATTAATGCATTTATTTATTTTTACAAAATAAAGACATATAAAGAATTTGTAGTAAAAATTGCATGGATCTTCTCAGTAGAAATCTGGAGACTAGACAACAACTGAGTAAAGCTTTTGAAATTCTGAAGTAAAGAGTAAAGTTATTTCCAAACTAGAATTTTCTACACAGGCAGACCCTTTTTTTCATATATCAAAAAAGAAAGAAGACCCATTTAGAGCTATAGGATTTCCGTTATTTTCCCTATATGCCCTTTTTTAGGGCACCACTTTTGGATATGTTATACTTAAATAAGGAAGTAAACAAAAAATAAGCAGGCATAGAATCCAAAAAATAGGAGATCATGTATAGAAAAATATTAAGGGAATCCCAGAATGATAATGACCCAAGACACCATGATAGTAGCTTTACATTGGGCCTCAAGAGCAACCAGGACAGACTGAAGCTGGAGGAAAGAGGTTGCAGGTAGGATGTCTTCAAGAAAGAGAGGTAACTGTTGTGTTACCTGATGATTTAGAGAGGAATTTTACACTCTCATGGAAAGTTTAATAATGTAGTAATGATGGGCGCATACAAAATCAATGAAACAAAATGTGGGACTTATTGACTGAAGACAAGTAAGTTTTAAGACATGAAATGTAATCAAAAAACACTGTGATTCAACTGTGAAAAATACTTTCATAAATACAGATATAAAATCCTTGATCTAGCCAAAAGTATGCTATAATTATGTAGAAGATGGGATGGGGTTAGTACAGAAGGCTAAAGGCTTCTCTTCTACAGTAAGAAATCTTTAAAACTTAATCAGAAAATGAAAAAAAAAACAAAACTATAAATAGCAGGTTAAGGATTTAGAAATATTAAGGTAAAACCAAGAATGACTAGTTAAGAAATGCATTTAAAAAGGTTGCCTTTGGGTCTTGGAAATACCTGAGACAGTGTGTTTTTAATATTTATTTTGTGTTTTTAAATAATTATTTGGCATTTTTAACTATGTGTATGCATAATGTAATAATTTTAATTTTGATATTTTAATTCATAAAATCCAGATTTGAAGATTTTACTTTAGAGATCCTTGTTATCAAGCTCCTAGAAGGCAAAACTAATTTTGTATAAATTTTATCAGGAGGTTGTTGTCAATTTTAAAACTTAATACTAGATTTATATTCACAACTTTCTTTAGTTCTTCATAAGAATTGATATTCCTCAATATTTGACAACAATAAATAAAATGGACTGAAAAGATGTTACTCAGAAGTAAAGTATAAGTGATTGCATAGGAAACATTGGGTCCACATTCTGATAACTGTAATTTTTCCCAAACTTCATAGAATAATATTCTATCAAGTTAATCTCCACTACCAATTGATTGCACATTGTTTAGCATGAAACATTTAAAAAATAAGTTTTGACTCTCATTCTCCTCGTTCATTCAGCAAATATTTGAGTGGCTACTCAAAATATAGCTCCATTAAATTCTGTAAGACTGCAAAGACATTTATTACATAATTTGTAGCTTCAATGAATTTAAACTATTTAGAGACAAAGAGCAATACAGAATTTTTAAAATGGAAATATAAACATTAAGCAATTATGTGAATCACATATATGATCTCACACAGCAGTGAATGATGTATGTGCCAAATTGCACAGAAAATGTCGTACTGGCATCTAAAGGTTACTGTGTCATCTTATCATGAAAAAAGTAGGATATGCATTATAGTTTGAAGGATGAGTTTAGAGGGAGAATTCTCAATGGCTTTTTTTATGTCTTGAGACAGCCTTTGTCTGGAACTCTCTTTTAAGCTTGTATGGCAAACATCCTTGGACAAATAGTGTCTGCCTCCAGGGAAGAAGGCAGATAATAAACAAAGTCTTCCTTTGAGAAAAATATTGGACAGATTTGCTAGTAGGGGCTCTAGAAGATTTGAGTGTCTCCTGAATTCTGTTGCTGGCTGCCGTGCCCCATATCACCCCCGTGGAACTTGGGGAGATAGGAGAACCTATGTAAACATAAAGCTCATGCTTCTGGCTGTGACATGAGTAATAAAATCCTTTGTCTTTGACCTGGGAGACTCATGTCTTCTACTGGCATCTATGAAACTGTGAGAAGGGAAATATGTTGACCAATAAGCAGGGTAAAATATCAGACCCTTCATAGTTCTTTACAGAATGAGATTTAAATAAGTAAAGAGCAAGGTGAGGCGTTTGATTGAACACAGAATAGAGAGTAAACAAAGTGTTTGGGGCAATAGTGACTATGATGCTGTGTTTGGAGAAGCACTGAGCACTTGATTTGAAAGATGGACCACCAAGTTGTGTTGAACTTTTACTACCAGGATTTTTAGACCATGTGACTGATGATTTGTCATTTGCGTGAGAAATAAAATAAAGAAATTGTCATTTTAGGACTGCAGAATTACTAATAAGAGTCAGCATTCTCCAAATATTGATATTACTTCTTTGGGCCTCTCTAAGAAGCAATGGCCCCTCACAGATAGCCCCCCAGTACTTACCACTCTGAGGGAAGAGAGTGTTTGTTTTATGTAGAATAAAAGTACGTCTCATCAATTTTTTTTTTATTCATTTTACTGAGATATATTCACATACCATGCAGTCATACAAAACAAAGCGTACATTCAGTTGTTCACAGTACCACCATACAGTTGTGTATTCATCACCAAAATCAATCCCTGATACCTTTATTACCACACCCACCAAAATAACAAGAATAAATATTAAAGTGAAAAAGAGCAATTAAAGTAAAAAGAACACTGGGTGCCTTTTTTGTTTGTTTTTTGTTTCCTTCCCCCATTTTTCTACTCATCCATTCATAAACTAGACAAAGGGGAGAGTGGTCCATATGGCTTTCCCAATCCCATTGTCACCCCTCATAAGCTACATTTTTATACAATCGTCTTCAAGATTCATGGGTTCTGGGTTGTAGTTTGATAGTTTCAGGTATTTACTGCTAGCTACTCCAATTCACTAGAACCTAAAAAGGGTGATCTATATTGTGCGTTAGAGTGCCCACCAGAGTGACCTCTTGGCTCCTTTTGGAATCTCTCTGCCACTGAAGCTTATTTCAGGGCTCATCAAATTTTTAAGTTCTTTTCCCAAAATCTGTTACCTTGAGATTCTTGAGATTCATTTAAATCATTTTCTAAAACTGTTTTCCTCTAATTCTTTCATTTATTTCATCCATTACTGTGTTGCTCACAGGGTAATAGAGGTCATACAAATTTAAAGGTTAAGGTTTGGTTAAAACTTATTTTTAATTCAAAAATAAATTAGATTTAGAGGCATTAGCTTAATAACTTTTCATGTGTGCAGGCAGACAACTATTCACACAAGACAAATCTTCTCCAATATCTGTTAAACATTTTGAAAGCCTTCTTATTCTGAAACATACATCCCATTTTAATTTCACTTAGGTAGATTGCTGCACTATATTATATTCAGACAAGCCATGATTGTTTTTTTTTTGTCCTTGTCTGTTAAATTATTTTTTATATTATTACATTCTCACCTCAAAAATTAGTGGGAGATTAGGATTACATGTTATCAATTTATTCCCCAAATATAATTTATCTATGTTAAAAAGAAGAATTAAAACAGGCCAGTTAAAAATGATTGGCAATGACTAGTTTGACTTTATTTTATTGGCTGCTGGATAAAAGGAAAACAGCTATAATGACTAATGGGAATTCTAATACTATAGCCAACCCTAGGGAAAAAAAACAAAACTAATGCCTCAAGTTTATCCCATTAGGGATAATTTTCTCTTCTATCACCCTGCCTCTGAAACTACAGAATTGGTTTGGAAGGTCTTAATGAAATTTGATGTGGTAATTACAATGTTCATTAATATGTAATACTGTCATGATGATTTACCAATTAATATATTTCAAGAGAAAATTTTGAAATTTTGTGTAAATTGCAGGCAAAGAGTGCTTGGTTATCAGAGTTATTTACTCATGGGGCACAAAACCAATCTAATTCCCAAATATTATTAGACATCTTAGTAAATGAACTTAGTCAAAAATTCTACAATGAAAACTACAGAGAGATATCCATAGTCCATATCAATATAATGATGAAAATTCTAAGATTCCTGTAATCTTACATATGAGCAGGTAGATAAAGATATATATTACATTCCTGTAAACCTATCTAATTTATCTGTCCAAAGTCTTGCGTAAATGTACTTAGCATTTGCTAATACACTTCTACTGCCAAGCCACTCACTATTTCTGAAAGTGCTTATTCCATTTTTGTGCAAATTTATTAGTAGGTTTCTCTTAAATTGTGAGGCATTGGCTTTCCTATAACTACTGTTGTACAACATATGTCTACCCTCTCTTCATGTAACCATTTGAATATTTGAACACAGCCATTTGGATTGCATTATCTCCATTTTATTTTATTGTTCTTTACTTATTTTCCAAACATTTTATCTTCTTGGGGACTTTCTTAACATGCTTAACGTTTTCAATGCTTCTTTAAAACTTAAGTAAACCTAGGTATGAGATGATCCACACAGTGTATATTAGAAGTATTCGTTCTTGTAATCAAGAAATTAGAATACTTGCTAATAAAAGTGTTTGCTTTCAGTTTTTAAAAAATAGTTAAGCAACAATATTTTACTTTGTTGACCCATATTCAGCTTCCAGTAACACTTTCTCCAAACAGACAGTTGAAAATTGATATCCTTTTAACAATTTTTTTGTGCAGTTGATTATATTGTAAACCTAAACGCAAAGTCTCATATTTATTCCTGTTAAATTTCATTTTATTTTGTTATGCACAAATATGCTAAGATTTTTAAGTATATAATTTTTAAGGAATGCCATTTCCTATTTATTCATTCAGTTTTTGTATTTGTCTACTTTGTTTAAAAATATTATTGCTACCTATGTTTCATCTTATTCTTTGCTAAAAATATTCCCTGGTACAAGACCAAGATCAAACTCCTGTTGTATGCTATGTTAGAAACACATCTCCAGATTTCAGGCTATTAATCATGACCAGTAATAGATGCTTTCTATATATTAATGAAACCAATGTTTATTTCCATGATAAATAGCTTAACTCTATTTACCAGTCTGTGTGCATTTAGATGGGATCATGTGGTTAGTTTGGGCCAATGGAAATGAAGTATGCCACATCCAGACTGAATGAATAAAACATCCTCATACGCTATCTTGAATTATCCATTTGTGCACGCAGAGGCTCTGGTAATAGTGTCTTGAGGACTCAAGAGTTTTCTGAACCACAAGATGGACGGCATTTCAATTTCTGAGTCACCCCTTGGAGGAGAGCTAACAGGAAGCTCTTTAGACCAGGAACAATTGGATTAGAATTTTCAAGGGAAGAAATTTTTTTTTGTTGTTTTTCCAAGTTACTGCATTTTTGGGAATATTTGTTGTATCCTAATTACCATCCTCTTGGTTACTGTGTTCATGTAGTCTGTATTTCTATAATGTATTCATTAAGTGATGGAGTTTCTTCAGTAATGTATGGCTCATTTTGTTCTCCATGGCACATCTCAATGTTTCAACTGAAGCACACTTTGATACCTTCAAATTTATTTTTTTAAAAAAGAAATTCATGTATTGATTACAAGCACAAAATAGAAAAAAAAGTGGAAAATTCCTAATTTTTCAGATTCCAATTTTTCCACCCCTATCCCCAATGTAAGAGATAGTTCTGGTCTGAAAATTTTTCCCATCGGAGATCGATGTTAATGCTGTCTGAGGCCGAACCATCTTCTAGTTTTTTTTTCATTTTTTCCATTCTTGTGTGGAACAAGATGCCTCAACAGAGGAATATAACAATAATGGCATTAACTCCATTCTATTATCAATTCTCAGAGTTTTTATAATGTATTGCTCAAATTCTATCAGAGATGAATTGAATTTTTATTCATCTAAGATTGCTACAACTTAAATATGAGAAAATGTGTGTCATCTTAACTTAAGAAGAAGGTTAAGTAAATTGAATTGGTTCAGTTTTGTATTTCACTTTGCACTATATTTTAGGCAAATGAGATTTAATTTCTAAAGTTAAATATTAGTGTAGCCTTGTAGTTTTTTTGACAAGTAAAAATGTCATCTGTGAAAGATAGTTTCTACAGAAAGACTGAAATCTGATTATTTTCCATTCTAACCTCAAAATTAAACAATCACAAAAAATATTGTTTAAAATTGCTTCATATAAAATAATGCAATATATTCTATATACATATTTCTATAAATTATAGGATATTGAATATCTCACTGAGTTAAGATGCATCAACACTATAGAATTTCCCTGATGACCTATTGCATCAGTTGCTGTTGCCCTTTGAATATCTTCTTTACACTATTTATAGGTGTGCTAGACTAACTCCAAATGCCTGTGCCTGATTTTTTTTGTCCTGAGGACTATTTTCGGTCTTTCTTTGGTGGCCAGAGTTCGCTGTACCCATCCTCTCAGCAGGCAGAAGTTCTGGGAAGTTAATGTGCACCCCTATACTATCCAGCAATTGACTCATGGGAGTTGGAGTATAAATACCCCAGCTCCCTTGTCCCTTGGGTAGGATTACTCAGAGGGACTGTTACACAGTTTCCAAGAGTTACTCATGAAAATTAAATTTGAATTCCCAACAGTGGTCACTAACTTTATAATGTACCCTTTATGTTGCCCCTTCTCCCAGTTTCCCACTGTTATATTGGTATTTCTGGGATCACTTTTCAAATGCACTACTTGCACTTGATCTTTTATCTCAGGGCTTGCTGCTGGGGCAACTAAAAAAGACACAGGTCAATAAAGGGAAGTGTGTTTAATTGGTAAGACAATATATTTTCCTAGAATGTTAATAGGTAGATTTTAACTTTCAGAGCAAGCAATAAGTCTGCCTTATTTGTATTTTCATAGGCTATATCAGAAGGGGTGTTGTTTTTTTTGGCATATGGTATTCAAAAATATAGATTAGCATATGTTCTGATATCTAATTTGGAATATAATTTTTATATACTCACAAAATATCTTTTTAAAAAATTATTTCAAGGACTTTGTCCATCATCAGTTTCAAGGAATAATTTCTAACTATTCTTTGTTGATCTCTAGAGGAGAGAAGGAATCTTTCATTCATTTCTAATTCTCTTCCACCAGTAATATCAACTTTCATTTATAGATGTCAGAATCTTGTTGTTTTCAGTGGAAACTGAACAACATGTTCTTGGGTGTGAAAAGACTTAGCTCTTCTTATCTCCCCATAAACAGTACCTGTTTCAGATCTGTTCATTGCTTCTTATTCAGAGGCATAAGGGAAGAATTACTTTTAAATTGGTTTAGCACCGTCTTTATCAAGCCAGTTATTATTCATTCACTACTGGTCAAACACACCCCTCTAAGATGTATCCATAGAACACCTACTGGAATCCTTCCCACATCCCACAGGCATTCAATCAGAATAACTTTCCCTCACTTGGTCTGCACCTGTTCCTACCGCCTTTAGGTTGTTGTGCTCATTCAACCCTATTCTGAAAATCCCAGATGTTCTGTGAGCCTCCTGGACTGGAGGTCCTGAAAGGCCACTTTCAATTAGATTCTGTCAGTTTGCAATGTTAATTGACGACCCACTCTATGGAAACTCTCTACCTGTGTTTTGGTGAGACATAAAACAAAAATCCAAGGCTCTCTGTGCTAAAGAGGTTTACAATCAGCTGGAGATTTGAAAAGTAGACATAAAAAAAGAACTTGGTTAAAAACTAGACTAGTGAGTAAATGAGTTTGCAAATAAATGTACTAAAGGAACAGTAATACAAAAGATGACATTAATTATAAAGTTCCTCCACTAAATGTATAAAAGAATTCAAGAAAATGGATATAATTATATACCAATGTACATTTAATTTCTAAGTTGTTACTTGGGTAAACACTGTCACTTCCCAGGCAAACTTATTAACTGAAAAGTGGCAATGTCTTCCACTTAGATTGAAGAGTATTCTAATGTGCAACTGTGTGTCCTCTTATTGTTACTACTAGAGAAAAAAAATGTTTGCATCTAAATTCAGTGAAGCTTCTCCCTCATATCTAAAAATCATTTAGAAATTATATCTGCCATTTTAAAGAGTTAGAACTATTGATAAGACTGAGTAAAGGCCCTTAAAAAATAAAATAAGTGAACAGAAAAATAAACTAAGAAAACAAACAAACAAACAAACAAACAAACAAAAACCCAGCAGACCATTGGCTGTATGGGATTCCTTAGCCAAAGGTTAAACAAGTGCGTGTTCCTGTGGAGTCAGTGAGTGAATGGAGATTGGCACTGAATGGTCTGACTTCCAGTCAGTTCATGAACCTTCTGATTCAAGCATTCTCCCCAAGGACAAAGTCTGGTACTGTCAACTGCATACATATTTCATTTAAAAAAAAGAAGAAGAGGTTAGAAGATGCAATATAATTTACAAATAAACTGTGGTAATGAAGTGACTTGAATTAAATACATAAAAGGAAGTTTAATGAATACTTCATATGCTTTTTTAAAAATCTGGAAGATTCTGAGTTGCACTGAAAAGAAAAAGTAGAAGTTTGAATAGAAAATCATTGCTTATTGAATGTTTAGTGCTCAAGACCAGCATATGACTAATACTTTATCTGAACATCTTCATAATGTATTATAGTGCCTGATTTAAATTTATAATAGCCCCAACAAAATATGCTACCTATTGCATCTCTGTCTATATACAATCAGACAGGTCAAATAATTTGAAATATCAGTTTTTGACTAACTTTATAGGATGAGATGGAAGGATTTTCATAGAGAATAAGATATTACATTTATACATGTTCAGAAGATAATTTCATTAAAATTAAAATGATTTCTAGTTCTAATGTTAAGGCAAGTGTTGATTTTATTTCATTTTTTTCCCTTTGATAATTGAAGGAATTATTCATGTGTAGCCTGGCCATGAATATCAGAGAAGACATCTGACTTTGCCTTGGTACCTCTTATTTTCAAAAACTTGGAACTTGGCTCTGTTCTCTGGATTGCAGGAGAGATTTAATTAACTTTATTATTTATTTATTTTTTTTTTTAGCTTCTGAAACATACTGATGTGATGCAATTGTAGATCAGATATTAAAGTATCTCTAGTGATCTAAACTATCAGGTTCCTAGGTCGAAAGTGAAGTGAAACATCTAGACCCTGCTAGAGACCAGGACAGTGTTTTTATTGATTGTTACAGATATCCAGATGTCTGTAAATGAATTGAATGAAAGGTTTTGTTTAATTTCAAACATCTTTATATCCCCATCTGTAAGATATTCTAAATTTAGGGTGAACACATGAAGGTAAGCTTTTAGAAATCTTTTCCTATTTTCAGAATGAGCTAAGATAGTGTGCTGGTTTGGATGTATTGTGGCCCCCAAAACACCATTATCTTTGATGCAATCTTGTGGGGCAAACTATATAAATCTTTTTTGATTAGGGTGTGACCTTTTGATTGGATGTTTCCATGGAGATATGACCCACCCAACTGTGGGTGATCACTTTGACTGGATAATTTCCATGGAGGTGTTACCCCACCTATTCAGCCTAGGTCTAAATTAAATCACTGGAGCCATATAAAGAGCTGACAAACAGAAGTAACTCAGTGCAGCTGTGAGTGACATTTTGAAAAGGAGCTACAGCCAAGAGGGACACTTTGAAGAATGCACAGGAGCTTCAGCCAATAGAGAGACACACAACCTGGGAGCAAGCAGACACCAGCCACATGCCTTCCCAGCTAACAGAGGTTTCCTGGATGCCATCAGCCATCCTTCAGTGAAAGTACCTATTGTTGACGCCTTACCTTGGACACTTGATGGACTTAAGACTGTAACTTTGTAACCGAATAAAACCCCTTTTATAAAAACCAATCCATTTCTGGTGTTTTGTGAAAAGGCAGCAATAGCAAACTGGAACAGATTTAGAAAGGAGAACATTCTATTTTTTTGGTCCCATCTCCTCTACCTTATTTCATCATCACCTCACACATGATTCCTGCAATAAACCTCTGAGCTGACTCCCTGACAGTAATAGTTCTCTTCTTGAATTTATTCTGCGTATCATTGCCAGATCAATCTCCCTTAAATTCAGTGTTCATTATAGCACTTGTCACTAAAAATTCTACATTAGTTCCTTATTTTTTCATTAATAAAAATCCAAGCCCCTAGGCTTTGTTTCTCTCCTATTTGAAATTTATTCACCCCTCATCCTCCTAAAACAACACTCCCCTACTTCTCCTCCCTCTTCCCCCGTCCACTGTCCCACTTGACCCCCATATTCTAGCTGGCCTGGCCCTCTCATGGTGCCTGAAGAACATGGGCTTACTTCTGCCTCCGACTTTTCCCTGTTCTGTACGTTTTCGAAATCATTTCTACACTTCAAGGTCCATTCTGTGTTTCCTGATGACTGTTTGAGCCCTTTCTGCATCAATTTATCCAGATATAATAAGTGCTTTTTCTTAAAAAAATTATAACTCAAAATTTGACTTTAGTGTGATTCCCTGCCTTTTTATGTTACAGGTGCACCATATATTTTGTGAAACTTGAGGCCATTTAGGATTCAGAGTTTTTCAGATTTTAATAAGGTGACTGTATTTCTCATCATCAGTGAGATCTGGGGCAGTGCCCCATGATGAAAGACATTAATGTTCTCTGTTCTATCTATACCATGAGCCAGGCCAAACATGAATTGGGATAAATGAACTTTATAAATAGTCTCAAATCATTCAAGGGCAGGGCTTGTCATCAAAACAGCTCTCAGGTCACATCAGGTTTTGCTTCCAAATGTGTTTGGAAAAACTTTCCTTTTTCAGAGCTTTTTGTATGTCAGAATTGTGTAGAAGGGATTGTGGGATTGCAGATATGGCACTGTGAAGCTTAATTAATAGTTGTCTTGTATGTTGCCCTGAATTTTGCAATCATTCATTGCCTATAAATTTTGTTTTTTATAAAAGTCTTAGTGAGCAGGGGTCAGCTTATGTCATAATTTAGTATACCCCTGTCCAAATTATTAGTTCAGTGCAGAACTTACAGAAGGGTATAAGAAACTTGGGTTTGTGGAGGGATTAGTTAATTACTGACAGGTACCCAGAGGAAAACCCCAACTGTTTGATCTTACCTCTTTCAGGATGTGAGTTTGGATATTATATTTGTCCTTCCCTGGACTTGTGACCTCTCATTTAAGACCTCTCAATTCTTAGAAATAATCTGTACATTTTAAATTCAACTCTGTGATTCCCCATTCCCAAACATAACAATGCTAAATAATAACATTTAAACTCTATATGGTGTTTTAGTGCTTAAAAGCTATGTTCTCACAAATTTACTCAAAATATTCAGGAAAGAAATATTGGTATACACCCATATACCAACTGGGAAAAAGACAGCAAGTAATCTGTGACTTTAATGGCCATCGACTGAGAGAGGGCAGTGTGCTGTATCTGGAAAACCTTGAGTTTGAAGATTAACTGTTTCTTTCCTTTTTGGTTCTATAAGTATGGAGCATTGTTTTCAATGAGAGACTGACATCTGAAAAATACTTTTGGATAGTGCTTTTTGTGAGACAAAAAGTCAACTTCATATGGTATTTTTTATAGTGGTCCATTCAGTATCCACTCACAATTATCAAATGACTTCTGTGTGGCAGATTCTTTGTGATTCAGTATTGGTAATAGTATTGGGAATAGAGTGATAAATAAAATGAATACCATTCATATCATCAGAGGAGTATGGTTCAGCATAGCAGAGAAAATACTTGCTGTATGACTGAACTAATATTGCAAAGTTGTTCTTCCATTGGTCTTATCTTGGCCCTGGTGTTTGCTGAATTATGAATTTGGCAAAGTGACAAATTTCAGGGTCACAGTTTTTTGTTTTTTGTTTTTTTTCCTAAAAGAACAGTTTAGACTAAAGCATCCATAATCATTTTAAATTTTTTAGATTATTTGATACTGAATTTTTTTTTTTTTTTAGTGGAAAAGATGCTTCAAAATAAGCAAAAACCAACTCAAATGAAGATTTTGAGTGTATTTGTGGGCATGGAAAGAAAAGAAAACTCTAATAAAGAAATATTTACTTTTCTAAGGTCATTTCCAAAATAATTTTAATCATATATCAGTGAAAATTTTCTGAGCACCTCCTAGACTTTGAGATATTAAAATGTATAAAGCATATTCTCTGACCACTAAGAGATTGCAGCTGTTTTTGGAAGTAAGAATAGGGGAGAGAAAATTAGACAATAGAAAAATTAACTCTTTAAATATACATCTTTTGTAGGTGTTCAGGGTGAAGGTGAAACTGGGAGGACTGGAGGGAGAGCCTATCAGGCTTCAGGGGAGGGTGACATTTTCCATTCATTGTTCTGTTCCTGAAAAGAATTAAGTGGGAAGATGTAGGAAGCCAGGCACCAGCAAGTTGCAGAACATTGGGATGCACTGAGGGAATACATGAAATTAAGATCAATTCCCCTAGGTGATCCAAGTGGTCCTATTTACTATGGGTTCACATCCACAGGCACTCGGATTAAGATTAGAATAGATGTTCTGTTAAGAGTATAGAATCAACCTACCACATAGCTCGTACCCTTTTAATTTTTCCGTCACCTAATTTTCTCTCTTCTTCACCCTTATTTCATTGTAACGGGTCTACAGGTTAGTACTGGGCTCTGATGTTATAAATATTATTTGCATATATTTCATCCTACCAAGGTCCATATTATGGTGTTCTATATTAAAATTCATCTAAGTATGTTTTTAAAATATTGGTAAACCAGGTGTTGGAATAAGGAATAAAATTATCATACATTACGCTCTTCTAAGACCTCTAAGTACCAGATTTACTTTTCTATTCTTTGCTAATAGTTCTGATTTACTAGGTTGAGAATGCAGTAGAGGGAGGAAGTCTCCATTTTTCCCCTTCTTCAACTAGTCATCAAGTACCTGAGTGATTATTATGTATTTGGCACCATGTATGATTGTCTTTCCACAATCTGTATGATATCAATGTAGCATCTTATTAGGAATCATGAAGCTAGGCTTCATCCAAATATGTCACTATTTGTATGATTTTCAACTAGCTGTCACTCTGGAATGAGGGAGTTGGAAGAAATATTTTTCTAAGGTCCTATCTAGTGCTAGCATTCTGTTGCAGCCAGCCATTTCTGATTAAAATGCATACTTTTAAAGCAAAAAAAATTAGTGAAACCAACAAATTAGTAAAAAATATTTTCAAAATTTTGTTTTATAGTTTTTCTCCAGAGATGCTTGCTTTATCAAGTTGAAGGAAGAGTGTTATGTAATAGTTCTTAGGATAAATAGTCAAAATTACTGGAATGTTATATTAAGAAATGACAACTTTTCTCTTGATTTTACAGTTAAATGTGAAAATAATGTTTCAAAATTTCAAAACTTCATTTTATTTTATATATCCAGCAGAATATTATCATTGCTTTTTCAATAATTGTGATGCTTTTATTCTTTATCCAAATGCCTCATCAATTCTTTCGAAATATGAAAGACAGATAAAATAAAAAGTTTAAAACATTGCTAAACAGGAAATGAAGCTGATTAAAAATTGTAATCCTATTTTAACTTAGAATTCTTATAAACTTTTCATCAAAATTGCACTACTGTGTGGCCAGGACTTTTCCCATCATTTTACAAAATTTTTTTTTTTTTTTAATGTGGTAAAGTAGGCATCACTAGCTGAAGTTTAAAAAGCAAAACAACCTTTTGAACTTTTTTAACCAAATTTCTGTTTCAATCAGTTTGTTCTGGACTAAGTTACATAAAACCCATTCTATATATCCTACATAAAGTTATACTGCTCATTGAAGACAATGCACATATTGTTTATATTTCTATACAAAGATTGTGATGTAATTATAGAGCTATTCATAGATCTTTTTTTTTTTAAACAGTAGTGCAACATAAATGCATACTTGGTTGATTACATGACCAATTGTATTTTACAGGTGTGTTACCGTATCTACACAATACTAAAATCATATAATCTAAGCTGGCAATTGTGGTACTTTTGTTTAATCTTCTCATTCCAGAATCATCAAACAAGAGCATTTTTGACAGAAATATTAGATTTGTAAAACAGTCATTCCTTTGCTTTAAAGCATGTCATGACAAGACATTAATATGTGATTGTTTTTATCTTAGATTAAAAATAATCTCAACATATTAGTATAATTTTGTAATTTTGTGACAATGGTATGAACTTCTAGTCTGATATTTGTTTATATGTTTGTTTTCTTTCCACTGTGTCTGGCTTGGTCAACAGTGTGGAATTGATTCTGACCATCAATTATTATTATGATGCCCTGGCACTTCATACATTGTCTCTCCCTCATGAAATTGTTCCCTGTTTATAGGTGCAGTAGCAATAGTTTCATAAGATCACTTGCAGTCTTTGAGATTGCATGGGGAATTCCACCATATCTTAGTAAATTCCTTGAAAGTAATTCCTTAAGATCATTCACTATTATCTCATTGCAACTGTCATCATAAAAGAGTACTTAGGTGTGCAAAAACTCATGTTTACCATAAAAATTGAGATCCTGATAATAATATTCCTTTTCCTAGAATTATATAGTTTAGAATATATGATACTTTGTCAAGGGTAGATTTAATATGGGCAACCGACCCTTAAAAATATGTATTATATAAATGCCCATGTTGTAGATTATGCAACATGCCTCCCAAGTTATTGAGAGGCTATTTTTAAATAACAAAATTTTTTTTTATCATTTTATGATGTTGAAGATATAATAAACTGTACTCTGTTTAGTTTCTTCAGCTTTTTAAGGTTATGCTGCTCTTCCTCTGCTTATATTATGATTTATCCTATAAAATTTGATGTTCTCTAAAGTAAGTGTGCAATGTAAATTAGTTGCAAAAATTATAAGCTTTGGAAGCACATAAATTTCTGGCTCCACCTCTTAGAATCTGTTTTATCTTAAACAAAGTATATTAAAAATCTGAACATTGCTTTTTTATATATTATTATATGAGATAATGCTTCCTACATGTCAAAGTTCTTGTGAGAATTAAATAAGAAAATGCAATTCACATTGTTACCAATGCATAATAGATAGTAAGTGGTCAGTGAATGTTATACAGTAGTATTGAGGTACTTAAAGTTATCCTTTGGGGTTGATTAGATTAAAAAAAAAACAAACAAACTACTACTCCAGTAGTTGTAGCTTCTGTTTCTGTTACTGTAGTTGCTGTTTCTGTTTCCACTACTATTATATTATTACTACTACAATTACTTATTACTCTTTCTATAATATATTCAATGAATAGAGACTGTGTTTCACATGTTTTGCTTGGTGCTTTACATTAAATTTATAAATTTAAATTACTAAACAGGGAAACTATTTAGCTTAAAGGCATTCTAGTTTAATCGTCCCTGAAAATGAGTGACTAAGAGAAGAAAATATATTTTCTTTTTATGAATGCAGTATTCTTAGAAATTAAAAAGCTCACTAAATCATTATATAAAGAGCTCCTTAATTTGAAAATGTTCTCTATAAGCCCAATATTTAACTTGTGTTAATATATAAAGATAGTTATAAAGACTAAATGACCAGAAAGTGCCAAAATAGGATATTTTGGAATCTGTCAATAAGTTAAAATTAATGTTGGTAATACCATGCTCAAAAATCATAATTTGCTGATTTTTCCCTTGTATTTATTTAAATTTTATTTTAAATGCATCTTTTGATTCATTAATTCCTTTGGCTTAGCATGGTTTCTGGATAAAAATAACTTTCCATAGCTATTTGTTAGTCTCAGGCACTTAAAATGTAATCCACAGGTTGAAGGGAATATGTAATCTACTTTTCTTTAGCTGATTTCCTGAATTCTGATTGTCAGTTAAGACAAAAGAAAACTTTGAATCCTTTTTGTAATAGCCTGTTAAATTCCAATTCAAAATACAGAACAAAAGTCCATGAACTGTTTGAATTTACCTGTCCTTAAATGCTTTTTATTTTTTAAAACACCAGTTTATTCCTTAATCTGAATATAAAATGAAAGTTTAATATGAGAATGGTTAAGCCTTGCAGATGTAAGTCTATATTAATTCTTTATCACCTTCATGGGGCCCAATAAAACAAGTTCATCACACTTAGCAGTGAGAAGGAATACAGATGGAGGGATTTAAGATTATCAAACTTTAATAAAAGGTATTTTCAGGAGATTGAAATTTTAAATTAATATAAGGGTTCAAAAGTATTCCTTGGGGAATTAAGAATAGTTTCTCTTTTACCTAGTTAAATTGGAATATTATTGTCTTGGAGCCATTAAGCCATAATTTTGTTGTAAATGAGATGCATTTCATATTGTTCAGTAAGAGAAAACTGTTAATAACATTGATGGAAAATGGAAGAATTAAATACCATCATTAAAACATGAAATATAAGTAAGGTGGCCATTGAAAGACTACAATTTGAAGTTCAGTGAATGCGATTTTTTTCCCTACTGGTTTTAAATAGAATATGTGTGCTGTTTAATAGACACACTGAAGTTTATATTGAAATACAGGGATTGTACTTTAATGCACAGGAAAGAAAAAGTCAGAGCTTGTATCTTATATCAGGCACATTCATGTTGTAATCATCACAAAATATTTAAAATAAGTTGTAAAGTGACATGTTGTAATAGAAATATGTATACAGAAAGAGAGAGAGAGAGAGAGAGACCCCACCTAATTACAATCGGTAGTTAACTAAAACATCTTTATCTGTATGCCATCCTTTTATCTGTATCTTCAATTCTGTACTACAATTTTGCTGTGATTTTCAGGTTTATTATGAGCTTATTGCTTTACTTCTTCAATCCCAAGTGCTTCTTGAATTCATGCTTACTAGAGATGTCCCAAGGGAGCAGTTATCCAAGTTGAAGAGAGCTCTTTAGTACTAGCTCTTATGCAAAGGAATGACCCAAAGATAAGTGTTTTTAAAAGACCTGAGTCTTATGCTTGAATGCTTTAAGAAAGGTAAAAATAAATTGAATGAATCAGGTGAGATTGCCTATCAAAACTCCACTGTTGATTAAATTTTATCTATGCAGATCATATACATGTATACATATATGTGCATGTGGATTAGCAGAATATAATTTTGTTATCCAGGATACAGTATATTAAAATGGAAATGGAATGAGAAATATCTGGAGCAATTCCTTGTACACCCCTTTGAGCTACAGTGTGCTGGGCAGGTGTTTGTTGAGTTACTTATTCCAAAGTGTTCAAAAAATGTATGTTGCTTTTTATCTTAGTGGCTAATAAGCAAAATATTGCATCCAGATGAGTCTAATTAGGATAACTGTTTTATAAATATACCCTAAGACTAAATTAATAGAAATTTCTATTTGGAAACCTATCTTTTTACAATTTTCTGCTATTCTTTCAGCATATTTAAAATAATTTTTTAATGTAGAGCAAGTGACAATATACTAAAATGCCATTGTCAAAAACTATAGAAGCCACCAAAGAGCACAAAGAAGAGAATGCAATTTTATCATTCCCTGAAGTCTAAATATACTGTGAATCCTGACTTGGGCACATTAAATCCTCCTGCCATTAATTGACTCATTAGATAATTATTGGTAGCTTTATGCAAGCTTATATAGGAAGAGCCCATGGGTTAAGGGTGTTACACATTAACTCATTTAATAACTCACTGTCCCTGTGAAGTAGGTACCAAGATAAACACTCCCTCCCCTATTTTACCCTATACATATAGAGACCAAAGATGAACAGGAGATGTAGTCTACATTTTCAAAAAGCTCATAGGGCTCTATGAACAAATTAGTATAATATGAGGAAGTATATATAGTCAAATGTTTAAGATCTCTGGCTCTGGGACAATTTCTCTCTAGTTCAATTTGGGACAAGACCTACCATTCAGTGTGTTCATGAGTATTTAAATAAGATAAGAAAGTAACATATTAATTGTCCAATAATGTTAGTAGTTGTGGCTGCTGTTATGATGAGTTTTGTCACCACTGTAGTTATTAGAAGGAATAAGCAAGGTTACCCAAGAGTACTGAAGCATTACTGGGTCAAAGAGGACTGGGGAAGGGTTCTGAGACAGGTAATACTTGAGACAAGTCTTGAAGGATGACTATCAATTTCATTACATAATTTAGGACTCACAAGATTTCCCTGGACTTTGGATTTTTATGCAGTGCTATAGAAGACTTCAGATAGCCCTAACATGAAAACCGTATTGATGGCATCTCTCTTTGAACCCACAGGACTGATGGTGTGTCCAGGGGACAGTGTTTTTCCACAGCAGTGCTTCTCAATCTGTTTTTGCTCACAGCTGGTTGCAGGACATCATCACTGAAATCTATTAAGAATACACTGGTTGACATCTTTTTCTGAGACATTTAAGGTCACTGCAATACTTAACTAGGAATGACTGAACACACGTATGAAATAACAGTACACAATTTCTATAAGCATTAAGTTAAAATTAAGTTTGTACCATGAACTTTAAACAATGTGTACTGGAGATCTACTATTATTACTTGGTATTTGTCTTTCCAAAGAATTAGAAAAGGTCTGAATGCTTGCATTTGTGCACTGTTCAGATTTTGAATGCAGAGGCCTCATTAATTGCATGGCTAAGGAAGTTGCTTTCTCCAATATGCTCAATAAGATGAAGTCTGTCCATTACTTATTACCTGGGGAGGTTTCTTCTCATTCTCATGAGCTGTAGTATTCTGCACCTTGATTAGCATCTAGGTTTCTCTTTTTTGCTATTAACTGTTCTCCATGGGTGGATAAATTTTACTCTCTTCCAACTTTGGAAAGGAAAGCTATAAGGATGTGTGGCATTATTTAACATTTCCTGACTCCATTACATAATGGTTTTAATGTTTAACTACTTTGTGCCCATTAATTGCAAAGGCTGCCCAGCAGAAAACAGGTAGGTATTTGAAACAATAGGTAAACGTGTATCAAACCATTATTAGTGGGAAATTTCAGAAAGAATTTGCTTTTTCTATTTTGGTAACCTTTTATTTTCATGTACATAGATGTATTTTTGTAGTTAGGATTTGGGTGATACAGAAGTAGTTAATAGACACTTAATCAAATGAAGATGGCAAACTATAAATCTAACAACTGAAACTTTTTGAAAAGACAAAAAGGGCCTAAAGATAGATATTTCTAATGATGGATACTATAATTAAAAATTGGCAGTAATGTTTATAGAATCCTCCCTTTTTTGTTAAGAATTCAGAAGTTAATTTTCATATAGAAGGCAACTTTTGTACTCTTGAAATGAAATGAATGATACCAGCTTATTTTCTTGGGTCTTTAAAGAATACTTTAAAATACTTTCATAAAAGAAGAATAAGACAGAGCATAATGGTATGTATCTAGATTTTCCATATTGTTTACAAATTTCATAGAATTTTAGTCCTAAAGGAAAACAAGTACACACAGACACACCTGTACACATAGAGATAGATATGTATATATGTGTAAATTGTGTAGCTAATTTAGATGTAACAATATTTTTTGGATTATTGTTTTTTTATACATTTCAGTTGAAAAAATATCCATCTTCCCTAAATCTAATAGAAAAACTTACAGAGCAAGTCTTAACCTGATGCAGATTTAAACAGTTGAGTGAATAAGTGCCTCCTGAAAAACTGAGCTTATAATGGGGAAAAAACTGCACTAATTGACCCTTAACTATATTGTTACAAACAAGGTAGTGTAGTAAAATTGAAAACTCTCATGCACACATCAAAGTCGCATACATAGGATTTTCCAATCTATTACCCCAGCCAGGCATAGCAGTGTTCCACTATGCATGTGGAGAGAAAATTGATTTAAATAGTTCTGCAACAAGCCATTTTTTTTTCTCCTTCACTGGAAAGATTTCTGTCAATAAAATTCATTTCATTAATGGAGGATAGGAACAAAAAAGTGTTCAATAGTTTTTATGGAATCATATCTTGTGAATATTATGAAACTAAATGTTACAAATGTTATAGATAAGATCATCTTGTAGAGATGCATTTTTGAAAATGTAGTTAAAGATAATATTGTAAGGATTGTGTCATTTCAAGGAACTTTGACCTCACATTCAAGTTAATCTGTGAAGCAGCTTATTGAATTTGCTGATGTTTATATGCTTCACCAGGGATTATGAGGAAAAAACCCAAAGGACGCACGTCTTGAAATCAGATGTGCTAATGCAGTACATGTCCTGACTGCCTAACATTTCAGCTGGGAGGAAAGGCAGGCCCTCCTGCCCACGTAATTGATTCCGACCTGACTTGCTGTCATGGGAGACTGTGTATACTGCTGTCAGTGACACTAGCTACACATTCATGCTGTTTTACCACAGCAGCATTGCAAATGGTTATTGAGTCCCAACTCCTAGATCAGCAAAGAGGCCATTTCAGGCATTATGTGGAAACAAAAGGAAAACACTGCACATTTCAGTTTTGGACAGGATCAACTGTAGCCTCTTTCTGGATGACAGATCAAACTGCTTTGAATATATCATGACATGTTTGTTTAGTAAATACAGACACCAGAAGCCTGAACACTTTGGTAAAATGTTGCCACTACCTTACAGCTGAAGTGGCAGATAAATCAGAGATACCAGTGGGATTTGGCAGACAAGTGAAGCTCTAGAGAAGTAATCAAAAGAGTGGCATTTGATTAGGCTCACAAATAATTGGAGCGCAACCTTATTATTTCTTTTTATTGCTACACTAAGGTGCTTTTTAGGTGTTAATTATGCCCATATCAGTGAGAGAGACCACCAAAAATGATTTAAGACAAATTAAGTCCATCTCCTACCTGGTATAGTGATTGAAAGCTTCCTTAGATACATACCCCTCAAAAGTCATGCATCTGAGCTCTGCCTCTCACATTAAGTGTTTAAAAATAAATTGAAATCTGGGAGCTATTTTTATGGTTTTGGAAACAAGTCTGGGCTTAAAATTAAATGATTCTTGTTTGCCTAATGACACAGGCCTGTTTTCCATCATCATTAAACCTGCAAATCAATGGTAGCAATTTTACTCATGAAGTGATGGGAAGGGGGGATCTTGATGGCTTCAAACTATTTCATGATATATTAGAGAGAACAGAAATACCAGGTGACTCATATAAGCAGCTGTGGTGCATCTTAAGGAGAGGTAGTTAAACTGACTATATTCCATGGTTCTGAGACAGTATTCCCTATGTTTCATTTGTCGAGTCACTCAGAGGGGAATTTTTCACGAAGAAGAAACATGATGGCTCCTAACTGCCCATGTACTTTCAGAGACTGCAGTAGCAGCACTGATAATCAATTGTTGATAAACTTTAGTGTGTGTTTGTGAGTATGTGAGAATGTGTGTGCATATATGTTTGCATGCATGTGGAAATGTATGTATATTTATGTGCCCTGAAGAGGATAGTGTGAGATAAGGCCAGATGGATAGGTAGGATATATGGTGGAAAACTCGTATTTCCGTGGAGTTTGGTTTTTTTCTGTGACTAACTTTCACCTATTAAAATATTTTAACGTATTCAGTAGTACTTGTTTCTTTGTCAATGAGTCAATATTTATTCTACAAATATTTGTTGAGCACCCTCTGTATGGCAGGCACCCATGGAAACACAATGTCACTGCTCTAATGAGCATGCTGATAATGAAGTCACAAAAAACTAGCAAACAAAATAATTTCAAAAAGTGATAAATCAAATGGATTAAAAAAACAAACTAAACAATGGGCTAATATGGAATAACTGTCTTTAGGAGGTGACACTGAAGCTGATGTTGCAACAGTAAGAAGCAGTCTTACATGAAAAGCACAAGAAGAGTATCCCTGGAAAAGGGAAATTCTGTTATTAAAGGCTTAGGACAGAAAGAGCTTGGCCATTTGAGGAAGTGGGAAAAAATTGCTAATATACAGCATGGATAATAAATAGTATGTGTGTGAATAGTATGGGGTTAGTAGGTTGAGAATTAGGAATGGTGTGAAATGAGTTAGGAAAGGTAAGTAGGGTTTAATCAGTGCCTTGCTGACCATACTCATCATTTTATTTTTTATATGGAGAACTATGAATAACCCTTGAAGAGTATTGATTAACAGTAACATCAGCTTTGCAATAAAAGAATGCTTCAGGTGTTACAGATATAGCAATGATAAGATGGGGACAGTAATAGAACTGAAGGCGCAATTTAGGATTCTGGATGAAAGATGGTGGTCTGGAATTTGAATGGTGATAACAGAAATGAAAAGAAGTAGACAGATTCAAAATATATTTTGGAGGCCAAAGATAAAGGTCCTACTGATTGACTGGTTGTAGAGAATTAGGGGAAAGGAGAAATCAAGAATAAATCATTATTCTGTGTAAAGTCATGCTATCCAACAGAACTTTCTGTTATGATGCAAACACTATTCTGCACTGTCAAATATGGTAGTGTCTTAGTTTGCCAGGGCTGCTATTAAAAAGTACTACAAATTAGTTGGCTTAAACCACAGGAATTATCTTACAGTATTGGAAGTGAGAAGTCTAAAGTCAAGGTGTTGGCAAGATCATGCTTTCTCCAAAGTCTGTCAGTAATCCTTAACTCAATCTCTGCCTCTGCTATGGCTATCTCCCTATCTTTCTCCTACTGTGTCCAAATTTCCTCTGCTAATGACATTTGAGTCACATTGGATTAAAGCTCACCCTGATTCAGTTTGGCCTCACTTTAATAATATCTTCAAAGATCCTGTTTACAAATGAGTTCACATTTACAGGACCAAGGGTTAGGACTTGAACATGTCTTTGTGAGGGGACATGATTCAAGTGACTATTGAACACTTGGAATATAACTAGTGTGATTAAAGAACTGACATTTTTAAAATTTTAATTAATTTAAATTTAAAGTGCCATGTTTGATGAGTGACTATTGGATTGGGCAAGAAGGACTTGAACAACAGATAAATGGAAGTGGAATTTCATTAAACAGGGAAGACTATTGTTGAAAGAAGTAGATTTTTTTAAGAGAAGTCAATTGAAAGTTCTGTTTTGCATATGTTAGATTGGATATATCTGTGAGATAACAAATGGAAATATTGCATTAGCATATAAGTCTGATATAACCTAGAGTCCATAAATGATAGCTAGGTTGTAAGTATAAATTTGGAAGGTTATAACAAAAATTTCCTTTATGGGGAGAAGACTGCATAATGCCACATAGAAAAAGAGTACACAGAGAGAACCACACTTTGAAAAATGCCAGTCTAAAGATTTTGTGGAGGAGCTGGAACTAGCTAGAGAATGGATAATAAGTTGTTATGTAAGAAAAAAACAACGCTGCCACAGAAACCAAGGGAGTTGATTTTTTAACTGGGTTGAAATGTGCTGAGAGATTGAATAAGATGAAGACAGAGAAAGGTTCATTATATCAAACAATATGATAGCCATTAGTGATTTTGACAAGAACAATTTTGGTGGAGGCATGGGATAAAAAGTGAATGGGAGTTTTAGGAAATGGAGATATTTTGAGATGTAACTCTAGAAGTTGGACTATATATTAGTTTCCTAGAGCTGTCATAACAAATTACCACAAACTGGGTGGCTTTAAACAGCAGAAATATGATTATATTACTAATTCCTCATAACTACAGGGTTGATAGTAATCCTTTAGCCTTTGGACTATGTCAAAGTCCCTTTCTCAAGGATTGAGTAACAAACTCTTCATCAAATGTAAGTAAAAGTTATAAAACTTGTTCTGTGTCATGAAGCTCTTTGACATATAGAGATATGAATGGGGGGCAAATGGGGACAATGATGGAAAAGTAGGTTGGCACTAAATTTCACATGGTCTTTTCCCCAGTCTGTCAGACCCTATGTCCAGATTTCCCTCTTCTTATAAGGACACTAGTTATTTTGGATTAGAGTCCCAGGTACCCCAATTTGGCCACTTCTTAGCTAATCGCATTTTCAAAGACCCTATTTCCAGATAAGGTCCATTCATGTAGCTGAGGTTAGGACTTCAATGTATCTTTTGGGGGGACACAATTCAACTCATAACTGACTATGAACAAACACTAAAGAAAGGGTGCGATAGCTGGATAGGATGTGGTTTTACAAGAGTTTTTGTACTTTATTTCATTTTTTTGATAGAAGGTACTTGACCCATTAGGGAGCAGTACTTGACCCATTAGGGAGAACAGAGTCATGAAGAATTGGAGTCCTTTTAAAATGCATCAGGATTTTCTGTGTATGTGATTATGTTGTTGACAAATCAAGAAATTTTTTTCTTCCTATCTGATCTTTATACTATTTTCCTTTTTATTCATTGCACTGGATTTATTGCACTGTCTAAAACTGCCAAAACAGTATTGAAGAAAAGTGGTAAGAGCAGAAAGCATTACCTTGTGTCCCATCTTCATAGGAAAACACCCATGTTTCACCATTAAGTATGATGTTAGCTGGTGGTTTTGTATACACGCCTCTATCAGATTGAGGAAGTCCCCTTCTAATCTTAGTTTAATATGAATTTTTTAGTCATGAATGGATGCTGAATACTGTCTAGTGCTTTCTCTGCCCCAACTGAGATGATTATATGTTTGAGTTTTATTATATTAATAAGGATGTATTATACCAATTTATTTTAAACTACCCTCACATTCCTGGGATAATT
This sequence comes from Choloepus didactylus, assembly GCF_015220235.1. NCBI lineage: Eukaryota > Metazoa > Chordata > Mammalia > Pilosa > Megalonychidae > Choloepus > Choloepus didactylus. The sequence continues at coordinate 184,212,797 of NC_051310.1, read as the reverse complement.
CCCATTTGGTCATGGTGAATTATTATGTTTGCATATTAATGAATTTAGTTTGCTAATATTTAGTGAAGGATTATTTTTGTATCTATGTTCATAGAGATGTTGGTTTGTAGTTTTCTTTTCTTTCTATGTATCTGACTTTGATGTCAGGCCTTAAAGAATGAATTACAGCATGTTTTCTCCTCTATTTTCTGAAAGTTTATGAAAGACTGGTATTATTTTGCATTTAAATCTTTAATAGGATCCATCAATGAGGACATCTGGTCCTGGGCTTTTCATTTGTGTTGAAATTTTATTTACTAATTCAGTTTACTTGCATGTTATAGATTAATTCTGATTTTCTACCGTTTTATTCAGTTTTGTTTTTTTTTTCCTAGTTTTAGGAATTTATTAATTGCAGTTAAGTTGCCTGATTTCTTGAAATGGAATCATTCATAATATTCCCTTATCATATCTTTAATTCTTGTAGGGTCAGTTGTGATGTCCTCTCTTGCAATTCTGATTTAGTAATTTGTGTTTCCTCTCTTTTTCTCTATGTAACTAGAGATTTGTCAATTTTATTGATCTTTTCAAAGAATCAACTTCTGGTTTCCTCGATTTTCTCCACTGCTTTCCTGTTTTCCATTTAATTTCATTTTTAATTGTGCCCTGATATTTCCTCTCCACTGGGCTCTCTTAAATCTTCTTGGTATGTGTGCCCTCTGTGTTACACAGGTGGGAGACTCAGGCCTGTCTGGTCTCTGATGCATACGTGCACAGCCTCCAGTAAACCCAGGATTGGTGGAGAGGTTATCAAGTCTTCTATGGCTGCCTCACCTCCTAGAATTCCCTGTTAAATCCCCATCTAATCTGCTCGTCCATTTGCTTGCCTCAGTCAAGGCTGCAACCTCAGAATGCCAGCTACGTTGGCCCTCCTATTTGCTTGCCTTTAAACAGAAGATGACCTCAAATCAAATTGACACTCTCCAGCAATGACAGCAAAACTTCTTGTTTCCATGGCTTGCTTAAATTAACATGCAGACAGATCCTGGTTGCAGTGAGCTGCCACAGGCAGAAAGCCACAGATTTGTGTTGTTCTTACCTGAAATTCAGTAATTTGCATGAATAAATTATTCTCAGCTTACTGTATGTCCTTTGTGGATTTCTAAGGTGATAAAATGTTTGTTGTCTTTTGGGGAGATTTGCTAATCTCCTTGCTCTGTCATGATGGAAGTGGATCACCTCTGATCATCTTTATCATATACAAGAATATTTAGTTTTCATTCTTTTCAGCTTTTCTTCTCGAGAACAATTTTTTAGACTATTTTTCTGAACTACATTTCAAACCCTAGCTAAGGTTCTTTTCCTAAGAATGGTGCACTAGTTACATATTGTTATATAACCAATACCCTAAACCGTATTGCCTTAAAATGACCAACGTGTATTATCTCATAGTCTATCTGTGTCAGGAATCCAGTTAAGGTTAGCTGGGTCTTTGGGCTCAGGATCTCTCACAAAGCTGTGATGAAGGTGTTGGCCAGGACTGCAGCTAAACTGGGTGAAGATTCACTTCCAGGCTCACTCACATGATTGACGGCAAGCCTCAGTCCTCAGTGGCTTTTGGCCAGACATATAAGTTTTTTGCACCTCACAATATGGCAACCAGCTTCCTGAAGAAAGTTTTAAGAGCAAGTACACAAGAGAGCAAGAGTGAGCACCTGAGAGGCACACTGTCTGGTTTTTTAAATGTAATCTTTGAGGTAAAATTCCATCACTTTTGCTGTATTCCACTCATTAGAAATTAGTCAGTAGGTCCAGGTCACACTCAAAGGGAGGATCATTCACAAGGACATGCATACTAGAGGAGGGAATTATTGGGAACCATTCTTTGAAGCTACCTACCACAAGCATTGACATGTCACCAATGGCTTTACCAAAAGAATATAATTTCCTATGTCATTTTCATAGAATCTCAAATGGAAAAACTTTTTCCCCTTAGATTTTTACCATCATATTTTTACCTAAAGGGATCAACTTTTTGTGATTTTATTGAGTATTTGGGAACATGAAAAATGTAAAGCAAATAAAGCAAACACACATATATACACACCCTACTATTATAATAAAATACAACTAATGTAGTTAAAATCCCTTAGGGGGATTACCCTTCCTTTCCTAGGTTTAATTGTTATACTGACTTTGGTGGTTTTCTTTCAATATCCTTATTTACAATTTTGTTATGTTTTGCATTCTTAGCAATATATTATTGCTTTGCTTGTTTTAAAACTCCATGTAAATTGTGTCCCTGTATGTATCCATGTGTTCTCAAGAATATGTGTTAAAAGACTGTTGGAAAGAGCATTGTTCCTAACAGAAGAAAAAAAGAAGTAGAAAGAAACAACCTACATATCCATCAATGTGAGAATGGATATTTAAATTTTACATATATATATATATATATATATATATTCATATACTGGAATATTATACAGTAGTAAAAATGAATAAACTAGAGTCACACATATTAACATGGATTAATCTCAAAAGCATTAAATTGAAGAAAGAATATTTTTCATAATCAAATTTTCACTCAACCAATTTTTAACTGGTCCAATGTAATTCTAAGTTACTTTTTAAAAACATCTGTAAAGAAATTCTCCTGAAATTGAAGAAGTTATGTTAGTTCATAATGTATTGTTCATTGATTAATCAACTGTTTATGTGGAGTAAACAGAATATTTCTGAAAAATCACATCCAAATATAAACTTTTTAATTTACTAATGCCATGCCTGTCTTACTATTATGCTTATTGTACATATTAGGTATTGCTAGGATTTATGTGGGCCCATTCAATTTTAAGTATGGTGACTTGGAAGCAAATTAGTCCTTCTTGTTCTTGTTTCATATTTTATTCTGAATGTCTAGAGAGTCGATAGATATATTTTTGCCCCCATACTCCCACCTCAATTCTGTGTCTTACAATTGGGAAAATTGCAGCAGCTGTGCCTAACTATTTACATTGAAAATAATATGTGTAAATAGCATCTTTCTAACTCTTCATTATTGGCAGCAGAAATAAGTGGGAATATTGGCCCAGAATCATAGTGGAAACAGAGTTACATCCAAAATGAGGTAAAACAAATGATTATAAACTCACAGCAAAACAAGGGAACTAATTAACAGCAAAAGGTGGTAAAAATGAAAAATCAACAATGACGTCATGATACCAGAAAATGTAAGTGATTCAGAAGGTCTACTTTAGCGAGGATAAGTCTCTATCTGCCGATTTACAAATGTTGAGTAATTTGAGAAGGAGGAAATGACCAGAGGTCCCTACGACAGTCAAAAGTCAACTCATGTTTAAAGCACATTGAGATTCAGTAGATTGTGGGGTTAGTATCAAAGTAGTTATGCAACTTTGAAAAGTTTCCTAAACTCTCCACATATGCTTCCTCACTTGTAATCCTGATATTCCTCATAGAATTTCTCTGAGCATTAAATGAGCTAATACTTATAAAACATGTAGAAAAGTAACTAACCTATTGTAAGTATCCTATGAATGTTGGCTTTTATTATTAGTTAGAAGTCAACAATGTGTGGTTTTCTAGTTATTTGTAAATAGTTATTTCTTAGCTTTTTAATGAAAATAGTTATGCTCCTGCAATATTCATGGTTCAGCCATGCTGGATATCCACATCTATAACTATACCTATACCAATACTTAAACCTAATCTATATCTATATCTAATATCCAGTAATATTAGAATTAAATATATAATCAGTAATTATAATTACATTAAACAATTTCGTAAAAATTTACTGCATTGTACAACATATTTAATACAATATTAGACAAACTTTTGACATTTTTATCCATACTTGATACATTTGTTACATTTTTATATTCATAAATAATATATGGTATTTATATTTAAACATTTGTCACTATGTTATGATACAAATATGTGTCCTTTTGCAACTTGATTTAATTTTATACAACATAAATTTGTTTAGACTTATCCAAGTTGATGCATGCAGATTTATTTCATACATTTTAACTGCAGTGTAATATTCTACTGAATGAAAAAGCTATAATAAAACTTTACTTTGATTTTCTATGAGGAAATACTTGAATACATATGTTCCTGTCTCCTTGTGCACATCTTCAATCTTTTCTCAATGGTATATGCCTAGAAATGGATTACTCACTCTCAGAATACTTAATATTGCCAAAATGCTCTTTAGTGGTTGCTTCAAATTTCACTCCAGTAAATAGTGTATAAGAATTACTGTTACCCATGTCTTTGTAAACATGGGGTATTATGAGATCTTCTAATTTTTGATAATTAAGATGCTATAAAATGGTATCTTATGATTTTTAATGTGATTTTATTGAGATATATTCACACACCATACAGTCATCCAAAGTGTACAATCATTTGTTCACAGTATAATCATATAGTTGTGCATTCAACACTATCAATTTTTAAACATTTTCATTACTCCAAAACATAAAAATAAGAATAAGAATCAAAATAAAAATAGAAGTAAAAAAGAAAACCCAAAACATCTCATACTCCTTTTCCACATGTTATTCATTTACTTTATTTTAAATTCAATTTTATTGCGATATACTCACATACCATATAATCATACATGGAGTACAATCATTTGTTCACAGTACCATTATATAATTATGCATTCATCACCACACTAAATTTTTGAACATTTTCATTAGAACACACAAAAAAGAATAAAAATAAAAGTTAAAGTAAAAAAGAACACCCAAAACATCCCATACTCCCTATTATTCATTTACTTTATGTCATCATTTTTCTATTCATCTGTTCATACACTGTATAAAGGGAGTAGGAGCCACCAAGATTTCACAATCACACAGTCACACACTGTAAGCTATATAGTTACATAATTATCTTCAAGAATCAAGGCTACTGGGTTGCAGTACAACAGTTTCAGGAATTTCCTTCTGGCTATTGCAATACACTAAAAACTAAAAAGGGATATCTATACAATGTATAAGAATAATCTCCAGAATGACCTCTCAACTCTGTTTGAGATCTCTCTACCACTGAAACTTTATTTTGTTTCATTTCTCTTCCCCATTTTAGTCCAAGAAGCCTTTCTCAATCCCACAATGCCAGGGCCAAGCTTATCCCCATGAGTCATGTCCCCCAGTGCCAGGGAGATTTACACCCCCAGGAGTAATGTCAGTGAGGGGGGAGGGCAGTGAGTTTATCTGCAGAGTTGGCTTAGAGAGAGAGGCCACATCTGAGAAACAAAAGGGGTTCTTTGGGGGTGACTCTTAGGCACAATTTTAAGTAGGCTTAGCCTCTCCTTTACAGTAACAAACTTCATAAAGGCAAGCCCTAAGATCAAGGTCTCAGCCTTCCAAATTGGTAGCCCCCAATGCTTGTGAGAATATCATTAATTACCCAGGTGGGGAAATTTAATATTTGTACATTTTCCCCTAGTCCCCCAAGAGGGCTTTGCAAATGCATTTTTTATTCTCTGCCGATATTACTCTGGGATATATTGGGGCTTCACACTAACCTGTACAAACCAACCAGATTTCACTCCCTAGTGAATATTCCATGTAATTATGTTGTTTGAATAAACTGACCATACAAGTTAAATTATATAGTGTGCTACAAAAAATATAGATTTTGCACCTAATAAACATCTCTTCCTTTGGTCTCACATAGAAGTTGAAGTTTTAAAAATACCATCACTATCATCCTTTACCTGTTAAGTCTGATTAACCTTAATCCTAACCAAGTCCATTTCATTCATATCTCTAATTGAAGTCTGATCTCTTTTTCAGACTCCTTAATATTTGCTGTATGGGGTAATGCTGACATTCATAGATGCCATACTCTGGCTCTGAGTCTCAGGTGTCACATGGATACTCAAGTTCCAGGGATTGACCAGGTTATACAAAAAGAGCTCAGCATCTCCGAATTTAGAAATAGCCATTACAACTCAGGAATAGATGTATCTGCTGTAAGTACTTACAATCTAGGAACCTTTACAATAAGGCTTCCCCTGATAAGCTATGCTCTCAGACTCAATTCTCAGAGTTTGCACATTAGAGTTAGTCCATATTAGTGAGGCATTGTACTGTTTGTCTTGTCATTTCTGGTTTATTTCACTAAATATAACCATCCTCAATGTCCATTCACCTCACAACTTCATTCCTTCTTGTAGCAACTCAATATCCCATTTTATGTATACACTATAGTTCACCATTCTGTTCATCAGTCAATTTACCCTTAGGCCACCTCCATCCACTGCAAATCATGAATACCAACACCATAAAACCCACTCTGCAAATGTCCATTCATGTCCCTCTTTTCATTTCTTCCAAGTATATATCCAATAACTGAGTTGCAGGACCATATGGAAACCCCATGCTTAGCTTCCTGTGGAGCCATCACATTGCCCTCCAGATGGGCAGCACCATTCTACTTCCCCACAAATGGTGATTACGTATATCTCTTTCTCCACATTTTCTCCAGCACTTGTATTCTTGTTTATTTTTTAGACAGTTTTATTCACACACCACACATTCCATCCCTGTATAATCATATAGTTATGCATTCATCACCACTATCTATATAAAGACATTTCCATTTCTTCCACAAAGAAAGAGTAAGAGGCAAAAAAAAAAAAGAAAAATACAGAGAAAAAAAATGACAGTTAAAAAGCAACAAAAGAAAAAATAAAATTAAAATTAAATACAATAAAAGAGTCAGACAATACCACCAACACCAAGAATCCCATACCCCCTCGTGTATATCCACCTCTTGTAGACATTTAGCTTTGGTATACTGCCTTTGTTACAGTTAATGGAAGCATATTATGATGTTACTGTTAACTATAGGCTCTAGTTTGCGTTGATTATATTTTTCCCCCAATACCACCCCATTTTTAACACCTTGCAAAGTTGACATTCATTTGTTCACCCTCATGTAAAAACATATTTGTGCATTTAATCACAAGCATTGACCACTCTAGGTTTCACTAAGTTGTACGTTCCAGTCTTTATCTTCTGTGTTTCCTTCACGTGTCCTACATGCCCCTAACCTTCCTCTTTCAGCCATACTCATAGTCATCTTTCTTAAGTGTACTTACATTATTGTACTACCATCAACCAATATTGTGCTCCGAACCTCTCTCTCCTATCTTTACCTATCTGTCTATAGTACTCCCTTTAGTATTTCCTGTAGAACAGGCATATTGTTCACAAATTCTCTCAGTGTCTGTTTGAGAATATTTTAAACTCTCCCTCATTTATGAAGAACAGTTTTTCTAGATATAGAATTCTTGGTTGACAGTTTTTCTCTTTCAGTATCGTAAATATATCATACCACTGCCTTCTCACTTCCATGGTTTCTACTGAGAAATCTGCATATAGTCTTATTGAGCTTCCCTTGTATGTGATGGATCACTTTTCTCTTGCTGCTTTCAGAATTCTCTCTTTGTCTTTGATGTTTGATAATCTGATTAAGTGTCTTGGCATAGGTCTACTCAGATCTATTCTGTTTGGGGTATGCTGTGCTTCTTGGATCTGTAATTTTATGTCTTTCGTAAGAGATGGGAAATTTTCAGTGATTATCCTCCATTATTGTTTCTGCCCCTTTTCCCTTTTCTTCTGGGACACCCATGACATGTATGTTTGTGTGATTGATGTTGTTATTCAATTCCCTGAGACCCTGCTCATATTTTTCCATTCTTTTCCCAGTCTATTCTTTTGTGTTTAGGATTTTAGATGTCCTGTTTTCTAGGTCATGAATCCTTTCTTCAGCCTCTTGAAATCTGCCATTGTATATCTTCATTGTGTTTTTCATCTCTTCTATTGTGCCTTTCATTCCCATAAGTTCTGCCAATTGTTTTTTAAAACTTTCCAGTACTTCCTTATGTTCGCCCAGTATCTTCTTTATATCCTTCATCTGTTTTGCCATATCTTCCCTCAACTTATTGATTTGATTTTTGAATTGATTTAACATATTTATTTGAAGATCTTGAATTAGTTGTTTCAACTGCTGTATTGTATTTGAAGTATAAGTTTGTTCCTTTGACTAGGCCATATATTCATTTTTCCTAGTGCGATTCTTAATTTTTGTCTAGGCATCTTGTTTCCTTGATTACTCCAATCATATGGGCCCAGGTCTCAGGAGGAGGCTGCATTCAGTATCAGGTTTCCCTGAGGGTAAGACCTAGCAGATTGTTAGACTCTACTGTGAGGCCTCTAGACTCTGTACTTTTCCTATCCTGCCCAGCAGGTGGCACTTGTCAGTCTGCAGTTCCCCACTGGCATAAAGAGCTGCAGTGCATTTAATTGTCAGTGGACCCTGTCCTGGCCAGGGACTGAGGGTGTCAGAAGCCAAACTTAGCTGTTTCTTTCTTTCTTTTTTTTTTTTTTTTTTCCCCTAAGCCCTGGTGTCTGAGTTCTCTGAGGGATGGTGGCCACTTGAGCTTGGCCCTGCCACCCCCCACCCCTTTCCTTATGGAAGATTAGCCTTTTAGGGAATTGTCTCCTACACTTGAGTTTTCCCTTTGACTCTATCTTAATTCCACTCTTGCCTGGGTCAGTGCTGACAATTTACAATGCCTGAGCCTTTCTTAATGAGCTACTTAGAGTGAGAGAGAAAAAATATGAAAAAAAGCAAGAAGTCCCATTTTCAGATCCAGTCCACAGCCCTCCAGTATCGGAATTGGTACCTGGCTCTGTTTGCCCCTTTTCTTGGGGCACAGCCCTTTTCGAGTATTCAGAGCTCAGCAGACTCCAAAAGCCTCTTGTTTTTATTTATTTATGTATTTTTTTCCATCAACCCCACCTCCTCTCTGCAAAGAAAAAGCTCCAGGTTCCTTTCATGCTTGCTCTGGGTTTATTTGTGCTCATAGCATGTATTCAATAGTCCATATTTGTTAATTAAAACCAAAGTTGGAGCTTGGTTGAGCTACATTGCCTTGTTCCTCGCAGGAACTGCTTCTGTTTCCCACAGGGAAGTGTTTCAGCTCAGCCTGCCATGCTGGTTGGGGAGGGGTGCCAGCTCTGCAGTTTGGAGAGCTTTACTTACAGTTCTATGCTATGATCTCAGCCATTCCACCCATTCCAGACTGGTGTACAATGTATGTTTGGTCATGGATGTCCCCACCCCCCTCTCCATTGTTCCAGACTATTTTCTATTTATTCCTGGCTATTTACTAGATGCTCTAGGGGACTAACTAAATTCCACACCTCCTTATGCTGCCATCTTACCCACAGAATCTATGTCATTTTTATTTGAGATTTTTAATTACTATTGAGGGTAGCTTTTTCATATTTATTAGCATTCATGCCTCCTTTTGTTTTAAACCGACTTTCCATACCAGCTCCCCATTTGCGTTAGCCTAGTTGACTTTTTTGTTTATTTGAATAAGTTCTTTGTATTCTCTTGACATTAATCATTTTACATGTGTTTCATGTATCTTTTCAATCTACGGCCTTTTTTTCTTAGTCTTTGATTTTCAAATTTTTAAAATATTTTTACATAAATAATTTTATCTATTTTTCTCTTTTACAGTTTGTGAATTTTGGTCTCAGTTAAAAGACATTTCTCTACCATGAGCTCCTAAAATATTGTACTACATGTTTTCTAGAAGTTTGAAACTTTTATTTTTATTTTTAAGGCTTTAATATTTGGTATCTATATTTAATAAGATGTTAGATAGAGATTTCTAATGATTACATAGGATTAGATAATTTAAAGGACTCAAAAGACCTCACAGTGTATATTCATGTAAAGCCTTTTTATGAGGGTTCTTTAGGGAAATAGGCCCAAAAGAAGATATTGTAAATATTATGAGATTTTTATAAGAATTTTCTCACATGACCATGGGAATGGACAAGTCCAAATTCCATAGGGCAGGCCAGAAGCTGGGAACTCCAGTGAAGATTTTTGATGAATTCCCCAGGAGAAAGTGGCTAGCTGAAATAGAGAAGGAAATTCTCTCTTCTGACTGCTGAAATCATTACTTCTCCTTTTGAAGACTTCAGCTGATGGGATGAAATTACTCTCATTGTTTCAGGCAATCTCCTCAGTTCACTGTGTATGTAATCAGCCATAGATGCAATCAACTTATTGGTGATTTAAGTCTGCGAAATATCCTCACAGTAATAATCAGGCTAGGACTTGGTTGACCAAACAATTGGACACCATAACCTGGCCCAGCTGACATGTGAGCTTAACTATCACAGTCCATCCTTTGTAAACTTGGCAGCTGTACACATCTCTTTAAACCATGCTTTATCTCTAAATAAAACAATAAAAATCATATTTTTCACCTATCAATATTCAGTTCTCCTGCATACAGTTGGAAACACACTAAGTCTTCCCAGGATAGGGTGCAAATCCTTGGGTAATAGGCACTGTTTTTATTTTTTTAATACTTCATAGTTTTTATTCTGATGCCATTTGTTCGTTTTCTTTCTTTCTCCCCTCCCCCCCCCACTGGTGTCCTATACATTTCTTCTTTCAAAAAAGGAAAGGAATAGCAAAATGAATAGTAACGAAAATCAGGGATGACAATAGTTTTAAGCAACAGAAATTGGGGTGGGGAAGCTTATTAGCTTATTCTGAAGGTACATTTAAAACTGGGATAACAACTTAATGAAAATTAAGAATTGCATAGCACTGTGAATTTAGCCTTCAACAAAACACAACAGAAGCTATTTAGTATTGACACAAATACATCTATTTGATAGTCATCCAATATTATGTACATATTTTATATACTGAATGTCATTTTGAAGTCCTATTTTTCCAGCTCAATTTTTCTGTTGGTGATTTTTTTTTTTTTTTTTGGTGGTTGTTTTTTTCTTTTGAAAAGTTTAAACAAAATGCTTTTCTGGCACTTGTCAATGACAGAATTTCCTCTGAATGTACATGAACTGATGTTTTCCAAAGTGCCCCTTGGAAGTGGAAGTGCCTTTTTGCTGCATATCATTCATTTATTAGAAAATGAACTAATCCATAGCGCAATATGTCTGGACCCACTGTGCACAGTAACATCCAGACTAAACCAGACTAGTACGAGCATTTCCAGGCTGGAACCTTTCAGCCCCATCTACCCTTCAGTCTACAAAGTCCAACTTTGAGCTGGTAAAGCTTCAGAAAGAATTAACAAGAATCATGTTCAAAGGCTTCTCTGTCCCTGCATGCAGAGATTTTTGTGTTTCTTTTTCTCTTTGTGTTGTATATTGTTGTGGCTTCATATTAAAAAAAACACACACATACACACACAAAAAAACAAACAAACAAACAAAGGAAAAACAGGGGAGAAAGGAAGGATAACCACTCTGGATTAGAAATGTATGACACAGTGCTAGGCTGTGGGTCTTTCCCTACTTTTTTATCAAAGAAAGGTCGAGTCCACCTGAAGACAGATGGCTTTGATTCTGCAGCTCAATTCACAGGCTGGAGAAGAGCCCTTTGTTTCCAGAAGCCTCAGGGTTGTTGAACTTGAGGAAAAGGATCAGAGTCTAAGCGCTTCATTGCCTCTGCTGTGCATTTACCGGGTAGGCTAATGTGACGTTAAAGGAGTCATTGTGCTGCACAAGGGTTGTGTGTTGTAATGTAGCACCAGTTCTTCCAGAGAGCTGTACAAGTTATACGGCTCAGCGAAGCCATACTCAGTTGCTGTTTTGTTTATGACACAGTACTTCACTTTGCCATTCATCACCAAAGAGCAGGTGTAGCAGCCCTCCTTGCTACTCTTCTGGGCAAGGAAAGTGCCATCTCGCTTCCTCTGCAAGAGGTTTCCAGCTTTGCTTTGTTTGCGGCTTCTGACATTCCATGTCTTCTCATAATGGTGGGGCAAGTCCTTGTCATCTTCCACCAGTGAATATTGGTCTTCGGTGTTTTCATTTCCCAACCAGTCATTCAGTTTCTTTTGCCAAACACCTTTTTGAGTCAACCATGTCAAATATTGGTCTCTTGTCTTTCTCAGTTGAATGAGGTCTGGTTCAGTGCTGTTCATATGTTTGTTGATCTCCAGGTACCCAGCTGCCTGCTTCTTCAAGTCTTCCTCCAATCTTTTTCTATTGTTAACAATTTCACTGATTTGAGACTTTAACTTTTCATAATTACACATAAGCCTTTGTATTTCTTTCTCATTGCTTTCACGTTTAAACTTTCCTATGTATTCTTTGCTGTGCCGCTCCTGAGTTTGACACTGTTCTTCAGATATTTTTATGGTTTTATTCAATGCTTTAACAGCTGTTCTTTTCATTTGGATTTCCTGGGGAATATATGAGTATAATCTTCATATAGTCTGTCATATTCCTGACATTTTTCTTGAAATTGAGTGTTATATTTGTGTAACTTTTTTCCTACATCTTCAATAGTATCTTCTTTGACAATTTGATCCTGTTGGTATTTGGACACTGGATAAAGTAATCTCACATCCCGTTTGGGATTATACTGAACTAGAGATTATTCCAGTAGTGGTATATTAGCTCAACCACAGACTTGAAAGTTAATGGGTCAGAGAAACCACATTTCCCATCTCAGTGAAATATTTTAATTTGTTATTCCCTCCTTTCCATGGTGAGTATAATCACCTGCATCTTAGTAGATGCATCTCGTAACACAAAGGTCCCACTTGCTGTATCTTGAAGTTTTTCATTTGCTTCTTACCTTGAGATATATCCCCAGTACCACTGAGCATCTTTTAAGGATATATTGTTATTCATACTGTTGTTGGCCACAGTAGTGGGTTTTGATGGTTTAGGAGGCAGTGTTTGTAGGTTATGCATTTCAATGGTTTCCCTTTGAAATGCCCTTATCCGACAATGAAAAAAAAATCCAAAACGCTAATCTTCCATCAAGTGGGAAAAGCTCCCAAGGCTTCCCCGACCTCCCGGTAGGGCGCCACTGGCGGCTGGTGGCTGGTTGCTTAGTGCACAGGGGTGGGGACAGTGTGGGAGGGGTCCTATACTTTCAATGACTGCTGGTCCATCGGCCAGATACAGAGCTGAGCCTGGCCCATCAGTGCTGGCCTCTGCATCCCCTAGCTGCCACTCACTTCTGGCTCCCCATTAAGAAAAGAACTCGATTTTGGTACTGAACTTGGGAGGAAAAAAGCCCAGTCATTCGCTAGTCTCCCTTAGATAAAGACAGCAGCTTCATGATTAACTTGGGCAGGTCAAATATTTGCTGAGTTAGGACAATATTCACTCTTAAAGTTGATATCCTATAACTTAAATATCAGGACATAAAGCTAATACAATTTATTTCATAAGATAAAGGGATAATATTGGGAAGAAAACAAAGATATTTGCTCTATGTATATTTACAAACATACGCATAACAAAACAAGGAAGAAGTGTTCATAGGCATTACAGTCCTCATTTCTGTAACTGGTCATGTGGTTCTAGCTCATATTTAAAACTACCTTCTCCTACTACCCATTCCATATTACCTTGACCTTCAACAAGCACCTCAGCTGGCTGTGGTACTTTGCCTAGTGGGGTACCCAAACTTTCTTTTATGAAGTTTTTCTGTATCATTGATAGTCCTATCTTGATTGAGTTGTTGCAGTTTAACATCAACCCTAATCACGGTAGTATTAAGAGATATCCTAGGGGATCTCCTGTATTCCAGGAAACCTCTTCTTTACCTCCATTGTGTAGTTATAGTCCTATTTTCCCTTGATAGTGGGGATCAGTCACCCCAAAAGTACAGTAATTCCCTTCCTTGCCAGTTGAGTCAGAGACATAAGGAGCCCAAATTGGCCAGGTAGCAGTATTAATCTCTAGTTCAACAGAATCATTGCTGTGTCTTCTGGTGGAATCACTCTTCCTTTTGGAACTAAGAACTATAGACCAGCAGAGATTAGGGTTGCAGGGACAGGAAGCAAATATTTTTCTATTGGATCATTAGTGGTAATAGTGCCACTCCCCTTCCCAGCCCTTGATTCCTGAACCCATGAAATCTGGCTATAAGAGAAACAGCACCATGGAGTGGACACTAATTCAGAGCATACACAGCTTCTTGGAGAACAGTACTCCAGCCCTGAAAGGTATTGCCACCTAATTGGTGTCATATTTGAGTCTTCAAAGGCCATTCTACCATTCTGTCAATCCAAGTACTTCAGGATGATAAGGACCATGGTAAGACAAGTGAATTCAATAAGCTTGTGCCCATTCCCACACTTTCATTGAAATGGATTCCCTGATCAGAAGCCATGCTGTGTGGAATGTCATGACAGTGGATAATTCTGTAAGTCCAGAGAGGGTAGTTTTGGCAGAAGCATTACATGCAGGGAATACAAACTCATATATGTAGTATTTATCTATTCCAGTTAGAACAAAACACTGCCCCTTCCATTGATAAAAGTAGTCCAATATAATCAACCTGCCACCAGGTAAGAGGCTGATCACCTCAGGGAGTGGTGCCAAATTGGAGTCTGAGTGTTAATGTCTGCTACTGGCAGAATGGGCACTCAGCAGTGGCTTTAAGCAGGTTGTCCTTGGTGAGTGGAAGTCCATGTTGCTGAGCCCATGCATAACCTCCATCCCTACTACCATAGCTACTTTGTTCATGAGCCCTTTGGGCAATGACAGGAGTGGCTGGGAAAAGAGGCCAACTTTTATCCACAGAACGTGTCATATTATCCACTTGATTATTAAAGTCTTCCTCTTCTGAAGTCAACTTCTGGTGAGCATTCATGTGGGACACAAATATTTTCATGTTTTTTTGCCTACTCAGAAAGGTCTATACACATACCTCTTTCCTAGACCTCTTTGTCACCAATTTTCCAATCATGGTCCTACCAAGTCCTTGACCATCCAGCCAAATCGTTGGCAACTGTTCATGAAATGATTATATAAACATACCTCCAGCCATTTCTTCTTCCAAACAAAGTTAACAACCAGGTGCATTGCTCAAAGTTCTACCCACTGGGAGGATTTCCCTCCACCACTGAAGGCAGGGATATCTCAGAAAGGGGCTGTAATGCTGCAGCTGTCCATGTTTGAGTGATAATTGTATATCATGCAGAACATCTGTAAACCAGGCCCAAGTTTTTTCTTCCTTAGTCTTCTGATCATAAGGAAATCCCCAAAAGTCCATAGCTGTGGGTTGGGAAAGAGAATATAATGTGGTAACAGTGGGGACCATGGGCACTTGAACCACTTCCTCATGTAACCTACTGGTGCCCTTTGGACATGTTCAAGCCTGTCTCATATATCCACTTCCTTTTTATGGTGGAGTGCTGCTGTGCATAGACAACTTTATGGCTTGGTGGGTCAGACAACACCCAGCTCATGATAGGCATCTCGTGTCTCATGGTAAACTGGTGGCCCATGGTTAAGCATCTTGTCTCTACTAAGGCCCTGTACTGGGCCAAAAGCTGTTTCTTAAGAGTAGTTCTCTGCAGAGGACAGCAAGGCTTTAGTCCAAAATCTTAAGGGTCTCTATTGTGATTCTACTATAGGCACCTGCCAAAGGCTGCAGGCAGCATCTCTATTTGCCACTGACACTTCCACCATCATTAGATCTGCTACATCATATGGCCCAAGTGGCAGAACAGCTTGAACAGCAGTATTGAACTGTTGTAGAGCCTCCTCTTTTTTCAATCCCCACTAAAAGCTAGCAGCTTTCAGGTCACTCAGTAAATGGGCCTGATAAGCACACACAAATGAAGAATACATTGTCTCCAATATCCAAACAGGACAACTAGGAATCGTGCCTCTTTTTTGGTTTAAGGAAGGACCAAATGAAAGAGTTTATCCTTCACCTTAGAAGGAATATCTCAACATTCTCCACAACACTGGACACCTAGAAAGTTCACAGAGGTATAAGGACCCTGTATTTTTGTTGGATTTGTCTCCCACCATCTGATTCTCAAATGTCTCACCAATAAGATTAGAGTAGTTGCTATTTCTTGCTCACTAGGTCCAAACAACCTAATATAATCAATATAATGAAACAGTGTGATGTGTTGTGAGACGGAGAGACAACCAAGGTCTCTGCAGACTAGATTGTGACATGGGGGTGGAGAGTTGATATACCCTTGAGGTAGGACAGTGAAGGTGTGTTTCTGGCCTTGCCAATTGAAAAACTGTTTCTAGTGGTCTTTACTAACAGCAATTGAGAAAAAAGCATTTGCCAGATAAGTAGCTACATACAAGGTACCAGGGTATGTGCTGATTGTTTCAAGCAAGGATAACACATCTAAAATAGCAGTTGCAATTGGAGCTACCACCTAATTAAGTTTACAGTAATCCACTGTCATCCTCAAAGATCCATCTGTTTTCTGCACAGAACAAATAGAGTTGAATGGAGATGTGGTGGGAATTACCACCAATACATACTTCAGGTTCTTGACAGTGGAACTAATTTTGGCAATCCCTCCAGGAATCTGGTTTTGCTTTTTTTTAATATTTTATTTTATTGAGATTGTTCACATACCATACAATTATCCAAAAATTCAAAGTCACAATCAATTGCCCATGGTACCATCATACAGCTGTGCATCCATTACCACGATTAATTTTTCCCCAATTTTTAGAACATTTTCATTACTCCAGAAAAGAAATAAAGACAAAAAAGAAAACTCAATTCTTCCCCTATCCCTAACCACCTCCCCCACTCCATTACTGACTCAGTATTGTTATAGTACATTTGTTACTGTTGATGAAAGAATGTTAAAATACTGTTAACAGTAGTACATAGCTTGCAATAGGTGTATTTTCCCCTATATACCCCTCTATTATTAGCTTCTAGTTATAGTGTCATACATTAGTTCTAGTTCATGAAAGAGATTTCTAACATTTGTACAATTAATCATACACATTGTCTACCACAAGATTCACTGTGTTATACGTTGCCATCTTTTAACCTCTAACTTTCCTTCTGGTGACATGCGTGACTCTGAGCTCACCCTTTCCACCACCTTCACACAACTTTCAGCACTGTTAGTTATTCTCCCAACATGCTACCATCACCCCTGTCCATTTCCAAACATTTAAGTTCACCCTAGTTGAACATTCTGCTCATAATAAGCAACTGCTCCCCATTCTTTAGCCTCATTCTATATCCTGTTAACTTGTATTTCATATCTATGTGTTTACATATTATAATTAGCTCATATCAGTGAGACCATGCAATATTTATCCTTCTATGTTTGACTTATTTCACTCAATGTAGTGCCCTCAAGGTTTCTTCATCAACCCATTTTTTTTAGACAGTTTTGTTCACACACTGTACTTTCTGTCCTAAGTAAACAATTGATGGTTCCCTGCATAGTTACATATTTATGTATTCACCACCATCACCACTATCTATAAAAGGACATCTCCATTTCTTCCACAAAGAAGGAGGAAGAGTCAAAGAAGGTAGAAAGACAAAAAGAAAAAAAGAAATAAAAAAAAGATGACAACTAAAAAGCAATGAAAAGAAAGACAGATTTAAACTAAAGTAGAATAAAAGAGTCAGACAACATCACCAATGTCAAGAGGCCCATACCCCTCCCTTATGTCCCCCTCCTATAGGAATTTAGCTTTGGTATATTGCCTTCATTACATTAAAGGAAGCATAATACAAAGTTTCTGTTAACTATAGTCTCTAGTTTGCATTGACTATATTTTTTCCGCAGTACTGCCCTATTTTTAACACCTTGCAAGGTTGACATTCACTTGTTCTCTCTCATGTAAAAACATATTTGTACATTTTATCACAATTGTTGAGCACTCTAGGTTTCACTGAGTTATACAGTCCCAGTCTTTATCTTTCCTCTTTCCTTCTGGTGTCCCACATGTTCCTAACCTTCCTCTTTCAACCATACTTACAGTCATCTTTGTTCAGTGTACTTACATTGCTGTGATACCGTCAACCAAAATTGTGTTCCAAACTTCTCAATCCTGTCTTTTCCTGTCTGTCTGTAGTGCTCCCTTTAGTATTTCCTATAATGCAGGTATCTTGTTCAAAAACTCTCTCATTGTCTGTCTGTCAGAGAACATTTTAAACTCTCCCTTATATTTGAAGGACAGTTTTGCCAGATATAGTATTCTTGGTTGGTGGTTTTTCTCTTTCAGTATCTCAAATATATCACACCATTTCCTTCTAGCCTCCATGGTTTCTACTGAGAAATCTGCACATAGTCTTATCAAGCTTCCTTTGTATGGGATGAATTGCTTTTCTCTTGTTGCTTTCAGGATTCTCTCTTTGTCTTTGATGTTCGATAATCTGATTATTAAGTGTCTTGGCATGGGTCTGTTGAGATCTATTCTGTTTGGGGTATGCTGCACTTCTTGGATGTGCAATTTTATGTCTTTCAGAAGAGATGGGAAATTTTCATTGATTATTTCCTCTGTTATTGCTTCTGCCCCTTTTCCCTTCTGTTCTGTTTGTGAATGATGCCATTAAGCAAAATACCAGAAATGGATTGGCTTTTATAAAGGGGTTTTTTTTAGTTACAAAGTTATAGTCTTAAGTCCATAAAGTGTCCAAGGCATGCAGGTACGTTCACTGAAGGAAGGCCAATGGCAGCCGGAAAACTTCTGTTAGCTGGGAAGACACGTGGCTGGCGTCTGCTCCAGACTTCTGGTTTCAAAATGGCTTTCTCCCAGGATGTTTCTCTCTATGCTGCAGCTCCTCAAAAATGTCACTCTTAGTTGCTCTTGGGACATTTGTCCTCTCTTAGCTTCCCAAGAGCAAAAGTCTGCTTTCAAAGGCCATCTCCAAAATGTCTCTGTAAACTACAGCTCCTCTCTCAGCTCCTGTGCATGCTTCAAAGTGTCCTTCTTGGAAGTAGCAAGCTTGTTCCTTCTGTCTGAGCTTATATAGTGCACTAGTAAATGAATCAAGGCTCACGCTGAATAGGCAGGACCACACCTCCATGGAAATTATCCAGTCAGAGTTATCACCTAAAGTTAGGTGGGTTGTATCTCCATGGAAACACTCAAAGAATTGCAATCTAATCAACACTAATACATCTGCCCACACAAGACTGTATCAAAGATAATGGTGTTTTGGGGGACATAATATCTTCAAACTGGCACACCTTCTCCTCCTGGGACAACCATGACATGCACATTTGTGCATTTCGTATTGTCATTTGATTCCCTGAGATGTTGCTCAGATATTTCCATTCTTTTCCTTATCTGTTCTTTTGTGTGTAGGATTTCAGGTGTCTTGTTCTCCAGTTGCTAAGTATTTTCTTCTGCCCCTTGAGATCCATTGTATGGATCCATTGTATGTCTCCATTGTGTTTTTCATCTCTTGTGTTGTGCCTTTCATTTCCATAGATTCTGCCATTTGTTTTTTCACACTTTCAATTTCTACCTTTTCTTCACTCAGTGTTTTCTTTATAGCCTTCATCTCTTTTGTTACATCTTCCCTGCACTCATTGATTTGGTTTTTTATTTCATTTAGCATATTTCTTTGAAAATCTTTAATAGATGGTTTCATTAAAGTGAAACAGTATCTCAACTGTATCTTGTTTGAGGTGTAAGTTTGTTCCTTTGTCTGGGCCATATCTTTGTTTTTCCTAGTATAGACTGTAGTTTTCTGTTGTCTAGGCATCTGGTTTCCTTGATTACCCCAGTCAGATTTTCCCAGACCAGAATGGGTTCAGGTCTCAGAATGGGGTTATATTCAGGGCATATCTTAGAGAAATGACAGACTTTCCTGTGAGGTTTCCAGTCACTGTGCTTTTCCTAACCTGCCCAGCAGGTGGCATCTGTCAGCCTGTCACTCCCAACTGGTGTAAGGAGTTGTGGCCGCCTTAGTTTCTGTTTTGGCTGTTTTCCCCTAGGCTTTGGGGTCTGGTTCCAAAGGGAAAGCCAGGCCCCCCCTCCTTACTTGTAGGGAAGCTACACCCTCTAGGGAGTTATCTTCATTTGAATAGTCTCTCTGACTCTCTTATCTCCACCCCTGTCTGGGTCAGAGTGCTGCAGACTGAAAATGGCTGCAGCTCTCTCTTCTGAGCCTCTCAGGTTGAGAGAGAGAGAAAGGGACAGAAGGCCCCCTTTTAGAGCCAGTACACCCCCCCCCCTCCCCAGTTGCACTCATCAGCCAGAGGTAACACCTGGTCTTCTGGTCTCTCCCTCCCAGGACAGAGGAATCTTCTGGCTCTTTAAGGTCAGTCATCACTAAAAGCCTCTCTATGCTTGTTGGGGGTTTGTAGCTCGTATTCAGCAGTCCACATTTGTTAATTAAAACCCCAGCTGGAGCTCAGCTGAGCTATATTCACTTGCTTGGATAGTGCTGCTAGTTTCTACCACAGCCAGGTTTTGCAGCTCAGCCTCCCATGGGGGAAGGGGCTCTTGGTGCAGTTCCGTAGCTTTTACTTATGGATTCTATGCTGTGATCTCAGGTATTCCTCCCAATCCAGGTTGATTTGTGATGTGTGGACCATCACGGTTGTCCCCTAGCAGTTATTCAAAATTATTTATTAGTTGCTCCTTGTTGTTTATTAGTTGTTCCAGGGGGCTGACTAAGTTCCACTCCTCTCTATGCTGTCATCTTGCCCCTCCTTCTAGAATTGCTTTTTATTTATTATTTTTCCAGGCAGGGGCAGTTATACTGGCTTCCACGTGGCCTTTCCTGCCATAATAGCTCCCATTTCACAAGTCAGGTGTCCAACATGAGGATTCTGCCAAATGCTGAGGATGTCTATTCCAGTCATGCATTCCAGAACTGGGGTAAAAAAACAGAGAATGGGTCTGATGACCCACTGAACCAACTGTGAAATGGACCTGAGCTAAAACTCCATTGATTACCTGACCTCCATAAGCGCCTATCTGATGGGTGTACCACAGTGACATTTTTTGTCTCCTGGAATTAATGTTACTTCCAAGTCTGTGTGTAATAATCCCCAAAATGTCTGATCATTTCCTGTTCCCCAGTGCACACAGTTACCTAGTAAAACTCTGTAGGTCTCTTTGGAAGGCTGGGAGGATGATTAACAGTGTAAGTTTTTGACAGTGTAAAACAGCCCTTCCCCAAGGGATCTGGCCCTCCCCTCATTCATGGGTCTCTGGGTCTGTAAAGTTTCTCAAGTCTGGGAACTGATTAAGAGGTCATGACTCTCTGTTTTTGTAATTCAAGTTAGATGTTTGTTCACTTGTTCTATATTACAGCTCTTCTGCTTATATAGATCAAGTAATAATTTAGTAGACTGCCCATCTATCTTACTTCTGGATATTCCATGACCTAGTAGCTAATGCCACAAGTCTCTGCAAGTTAGACTGTTTTGATTGCTTGTTTCAGTTTGCTGTCTACTTATGGTAGCTACACCTACCTTTTCTTTAGCTATTAAGTACTGCCACTTGCTTCTGCCAAACCCAAATCCAATCATCTGTATTGTGTTTAAGGATCTAAATTCAGTGACAGTAGTTCCTACAGTAATAGCTGACCTACATAGAAGGCAGATCACAGAGATCTTCAGAGATGATGGAGTTAGTCTCACAAATTTATTGCTCACAGTCCTGAAAGATGTGTCCTCTGGACATTCCTGAGATGGGTGAGCAGATCTTACATGATAAATCCACTCTAACATTCCAATCTCTGTAAACCTTTGGATCCCCTATCTACATTATTCCAGGGTAGTTCTGGCATTTTGACCTCAGGCAATGTAGACCACCTTTTGGTCCATGCTGTGCCTCAGCCAACCACATGAACAAACTATTAAAGCCCTTTCTAGCCTCTTGAGCTACAACATTGAATCCAGAATCTCTGCTTAGTGGGCCCATATCAATAAATTCAGCCTGATACAACTTTGTATTCCTCTCACCATCATCCCACACCCTTAAGATCCATTCTCCCACATTTTCCCCTGACTTCTGTGTATATATTAGTTGGAAAAATCATGGAGTTCTTTGGAGTGTAGCACACCTCCTCCTGGCTCACACTTTAAACTTCACCTTTTGGGGCCTGTTGGCTTTTCAGTCTATTTATTGGTCTGGAAGAAAAGAGGAGTGTTGTGGGTGGGTCAGGAGGAGAATTAGAAGTATCTTGCAAGCCAATTACCTCAGGGAATTCCATTGCATTTTCAATCTGGTAAACCAGGGTTAATCTCTTCAGACAGAGGAGTGAGGGCCATTTTCCTCAGCAGAGGTTGTTGCAGGTTTATCAGGCACAGCAGGATTTATCTCTTCAGGTGGGAGCTGTAGAGGTTTGAAACTTTTGATTTTTATTTTGAAGACTTTAGTATTTGAAATCTATATTTAGTATGACGCTGGGGAGGAATTTCTAGTGATTGCTTTGGATCAGATAATTTAAAGGACTCAAAAGACCTCACAGGGTACATTCATGTAAAGCCTTTGTGTTAGGGTTCCCTTAGGGACATGCGACCAAGAGGAGATATCTGTAAATATGAGATGCTTATAAAAATGATCTCAA
Organism: Choloepus didactylus; assembly: GCF_015220235.1. NCBI lineage: Eukaryota > Metazoa > Chordata > Mammalia > Pilosa > Megalonychidae > Choloepus > Choloepus didactylus. The sequence continues at coordinate 184,190,408 of NC_051310.1, read as the reverse complement.
TAATCTCATGTGACTGGGAATGGGCAAGTCCGAATTCCACAGGGCAGCCCATAAGCTGGGAATTATGGTGAAGTTGGCTAGTTGAAGTAGAAATGGATATTCTCTCTTTTGACTGCTGAAATTATCACTTTAAAAAAAACTGATTGGAAGAGACTTCTCTTGTTGTTGAAGGCGATTTCCTCAGTTGATTGTAAATGTAATCAATAGTGGATGCAATTGACTTACAGATGATTTAAGTCCACAAAATATCCTTACAGTAACACCATAACCTGGCCAATTTGGCACATGAACTTAATCATCACAACCTTAATAAAAGTAAAAAAAAAAAAAAAAAAAAATTGCACAATAGAAAAAATAATGCACTGACAAAAATAGAACTATTGACAAATATCCAAATGCAGCCACTCAGAGCCTGTCTTGGTTGCATAGGATGTACTTTTATTCATATTATGAACCAATTAATAGATGTGTATGATATCTTAGCTTCAGAGAAGATGAGATACACCTCTACAGAAGTATCTTTCATCATCCCGCTTGTCTCATTGGTAAAGCCAGGTTGTATAAGCAATTAAACTAGTTGTAAATCATCATTTTACACAGCCCTAAACACTGTGGACAAGCTAATGCATACCACTTCAAGGGGAGTTTGAAAAAATGCTTCATTATAAATCACTAGCTATCCTCATTCTGGCTACAGGTCAGTATCAGACTTCTGGCATCCCTGGAGAGAAGCACAGAGCTACAAGTTAACTCTATCCCTATATAAGGTATAATTTTATATTTTTCACTTGAATGGAAAATTTTTCCAGCAGCATTTATTGAATGATCAGTTGTTTTCCTACTAATTTGAAATGCCACCTCTCTCATAAATCAAGCTTCCATTTGTGTGTGGATCTATTTTTGGACTCCCAATTTTATTCCATTTTTTTTTTTTTCTGTTCTTGCTGACACCACAGTATTTTAACACAGCACTTGGTAAGCTCTTACACTGTTATGTAAAATAGCCTGGATTAGAATTGTGGTTCTATTACCTGTGTGATCATGGGCAATTTATGGAATGTTTCTTTGCTTCAACTTCCTCACTGACTCAATAATACCAACCTCATAGGTTGTTTTGAGTATAAAATGAAATAATATTTAAAAACTATCAGGGCAGAACTTGACACACATTAGGCACTCAATAATATTTGTAGATATTATTATTGTTATTATTATTATAGTTTTATAAGGAATTTGATATTTAACAGGGAAAGTCCTCCTTTTCCTCCTCCTTTCCCTCCTCCTCCTGTTTCAAGATTACCTTATTACTTGCACCCTTTATTTTATCATATGAATATTAAGATTAATGTACCAAATTCCATGAAATAAACTTTCAGGAATTTAATTAAATTTATAAATTGATATGCAATGGGGATTTGCTTCTTTAAAGTAGTATTTCTATCTATGGCTGTAGAATAATTATATTCAATTATTTAGGAATTTCTTCAAGAACTTCAATTAAATATCCTAATTTTATCCTTAAAAATTTTTAATTTATTTTGATTAATCATTTCCTGGTTTCTTATGGGTTCTGTTACTAATGGGAATGGGGAAATTTCATCATATTTATTTTTCTAAATGACTATTGCTGGCATGTATGTGTGCAACAGTTTTTGTATATTGAGCTTTTACAGCAACTTTGGTGATTTTTGTTGTTCTTCTAAGATGATAGTTCTATGGATGTTTTATTTTCTATTCAGACTGTCTACAAATGACTGATAATTAGTTTCCTTCTTTCCAGAGGATATATCACGTGTCTTTCTTATGATATTTAAATGGCTTAAAGGCATAGCAAAATATTGTCCAAAATTTCTCCATTCAATATGATGTCATCTGGATGTTTTTGATGATAGATATCTTTAATCATGTTAAGAAATTTGTTTTCTATTTCTTTCTTGGAAAGATTTTTCTGTTTTCCTAATCATGAATAAGTTTGAAATTTTATTGAATGTTTTCTCTGTATCTATTTTTGATCTTTATTTTTTATTTCCTTTTAATATGAATGCCATTAACTATATTATTCAATTTCCGGATAGTAAACTTTATTTATATTTCTGTGCTAAATACTAGTTAGGAATGATTAAAAATCTGTTATCGGAGTCTGCTTGCTAATTTTTTTTCAGATTTTTGAATATATGCTTATAAATAAGATTTATGATCTTTTAAGTGAGATTGGTGAAAATATCACTTGTTCTTGTTCTGTCCTTAATCAGTTTTACTATTATGATTTTGCTAGTCACTTGAAACAAAATAATGATAAGGAACTTTCCATCTTTTCTATTCTCTGATAAGGTTTGTGGCTTATGCATGTTGTTTCCTAAAAAAAAAATTGGTAAACATTTCCTATAATCTGCCCTGACCTTATGCTTCCTTTTAGAGCTTTGACTACTCATTCAAATTCATTATCACTTATAGACCTTGTCTTAGTTTGCTAATGCTGCGGAATGCAAAACACCAGAGATGGATTGGCTTTTATAAAAAGGGGGTTTATTTGGCCACACAGTTACAGTCTTAAGGCCATAAAGTGTCCAAGGTAACACATCAGTAATCAGGTACTTTTACTGGAGGATGGCCGATGGCATCCAGGAAACCTCTGTTAGCTGGGAAGGCACGTGGCTGGCGTCCGCTCCAAAGTTCTGGTTTCAAAATGGCTTTCTCCCAGGACATTCCTCTCTAGCAAGCTTGCTCCTCTTCAAAACGTCACTCACAGCTGCACTCCGTTCAGTCTCTTTGAGTCAGCATGTTTTATATGGCTCCACTGATCAAGGCCCACCCTGAATGGGTGGGGTCACACCTCCATGGGAGTATCCCACCAAAGTCACCACCCACAGCTGGGTGGGGCACATTCCAAGCAAATCTAACCAGCACCAAAACGTCTGTTCCACAAGACCACAAAGATAATGGCATTTGGGGGACACAATAAATTCAAACCGGCACAGACCTATTCATGTTTTCTATTTTATCTTGACTCAGTTTTTTTTTTTAATTCAGTTTTATTGAAATATATTCACACACCATACAATCATCCACAGTATGCAATCAACTGTTCACAGCACAATCACAGAGCTGTGCATTCATCACCACAATCCACCTCCAAACACTTTCCTTACATCAGAAAGAATGAGAACAAGAATAAAAAATAAAAGTAAAAAAAAGAACACCCAAACCATCCATCCTCATCCCACCCTATTTGTCATTTAGTTTTCGTCCCCATTTTTCTACTCATCCATCCATACACTAGATAAAGGGAGTGTGATCCACAAGGTTTTCACAATCACACTGTCACCCCTTGTAATCTACATTATTATACAATCATCTTCAGGAGTCCAGACTACTGGGTTGGAGTTTGGTCGTTTCAGGTATTTACTTATAGCTATTCCAATACATTAAAACCTAAGAGGTGTTATCTATATAGTGCATAAGAATGTCCACCAGAGTGACCTCTCAGCTCCATTTGAAATCTCTCAGCCACTGAAACTATCTCATCTCATTTTGCATCCCCCTTTTGGTCAAGAAGATATTCTCAATCCAACGATGCTGAAGCCAGATTCATCCCCGGGAGTCATATCCTTTGTTGCCAGGGAGATTTACACCCCTGGGAGTTGGGTCCCACTTAGGGGGAAGGGCAGTGAGTTCACCTGCCAAGGTGGCTCAGTTAGAGAGAGAGAGGGCCACATCTGTCTCTTGACTCAGTTTTGATAGTGTGTATATATGTTTAAATATATATGACATATTAGCTTAGTATATTATTTACAATATGTATAATATGCATATTATAGAATATATTACTATTAGTAGAGTGTATCTGTATGTGTGTGTGTGTGCATAGTATTACCATCACGTGATAGTTGTGTCATCACAGGCAAACTTTTTAACCTTTCTGTCCTTCATCTTCTTGATTTAAAAAATAGTAATATTAATAATATATAAGTAATAGGGATATTTTGAGGATATATTAAGATACTACATTTAAAGTGTTTGATAGCATGCCTATCACGGAAATCTTCACTGCTGTCCTGAAAATGTATATTGTATGCTAAATTGCTGATACACTTTATCACCTTTGATGATTTTGCCTTACTTTACTGATATCATTAGTGCTGTACTAATATTATTTTGGTTAATAACTACCTTGTTTCACTCATCATTTTTAAAGTCAAACTCTTTACAAAATTATGTTTTATATATATTTCCTGTAACTAGCATATCATTGGAATTTTAAAAAACAAATCCTTCTCTTTTATTGTTAAATGACATAATTATGATTAACATATATTTGACATATTTCTAGCATATTATTTATCAATCTCTTTTACAAGGCTTCCTTACAGTGTTTTCCTTTGTTCCTATCTTTTATTTTATTGTTCTAGCTTTTCTTATTCCATTAATGGATATGAGATTCACATTTTCTATTTTTATGTTTAATGTTTAAACAAATTTTAACATTCATAGTCAATGTTCTACATTAATTAGTATTAATCAATATCCCTATTAATCAACATTTATTATTTTCATGATATATGTTTCATATATCTTTACCTCTGCAACTTAGTCTTGTATGTGCTACAAGTGCATTGATATAATTTTAAAAATTTTGTAAAGAGTCGTTAATACTGAGAACAACCAGAGGAATCATGTTCTAGTTTTCATAAGACATTTCTATTCCTTTAAGTGTGGTTTAACTAACTGTATTTTTTTTTGAAGGGTGAGGATATTGTCATACAATGATATTTATTCTACATGGCTTATATTGATATCAATTAGCTAAACTTCACTTGAAAATGCAAATTTTGCTAGTCATATGTTAGGCATGTTGCAGCAACTTTGGAGGTGGAAGAATACATATGAATGGGAGTGAATAGAGAAATGTGCCTGGGCCATATGGGTATATAATAAAGTAACCTAAATTTATATGAATACCAATATGTAAAATTTATCATTATATGGTTTGATTCCAAATTAACTACATGGACAAGAAATGGTCTAAAATTGCCCAATAGCATTCCAATTGCAGTTGTCTAATTGTTTTTCCCTACTATTATCTGGAAAACAATTCTTCATTAATAAAGAATTTTTGACTAGCTTTCAAGGAAAATATTGACCACTAATGCATTTTAATTAAGAAATATTGAATCAGCAGTGTGTAAATAAACAAGATAAGCAATGTTAAAGCAGGTTGATGTTCCAATAGTAAGGATTCCTAACATGCATTAATAAATATTTCTGTTCTATATTCATGTATTTTGTATTTGTATATATTTACATATATAAACATGCAAACACACATAGACATATATGTGGAATTTAAAATTCATTCATCTAAGGCATATCCTGAATGTATAATAAATGTAGTGTCTGCCCCAAATCACAGAGGAAGGAGAGTTAAGCCATTATTTGTTAGGAGGAGGCATTATCATAGAAGGCTTACTAGAGGAAGTGATGTCTAAACTGAGAATATAAAAACTAAGTAAGAGTGCTGTCATCAATATGGCAATGTAAGATGTGAAAGAAGGGGAGCACAACTCCATTCTCAGTGTCCATGCAAAAGAAAGTTTTATTCTACTTATTTCTACAGGTCTTTGTAGCATACAAGGTAGTCTCCTACGTGACTGTTCTCAGGTCTTTCCCTTCTGGCTATGGACCTCTGAAACCTAGAAAAAGTTATCTGCTTCCAATATACAAAGGAGGAACAGTCATAGGATAGACATTCTCATTGTCTCCTGCCCCCTGCCCCCTGCCCCTGCTATTTCCTGTCTAGCCCCCAAAGAAATTGTCCCTTAAGACTAAAGATATGTAAATACACCTCATGGCTTTAGAAAACATGTACCTCTCATTGCCGTAAGTAGAAACTGAAAGGAAAACAGGGTTAACAGGACCAAAACAATTTCTAAAACCCACAGGGCAAACTCTGTTAGATTTCGAAGTCTGAGAGTCATTTAGAGAATGACGTTTTATCCTTGAGGCTTAAGAGAGTGGGAGTCCAATCCTTTCCAAGGGCCTACACGGCAGCCCTTTTCTCTCCAAACACTGGGGTGAGTGCTCCAACATATCCACACATTTGGGAGACCACCTTCTTCTCGGCCCCACCCTCCTCAAACATTGGGGCATCATCCAGAATCTGCCTCTCTGGCACAAAGGCTTTCCCCTCTCTGAACCGTGGGGTGGCAGCCAGGCTGTCCCCAATCCCCAGAGAATGTGTTCCACCCTCTCTGAGCCCTGGGTGGCAGCACTCTTCCTGAGCATTGAGGCAAAAGTGGATGGAGAAAGACTTGTAACATAAGCTAGAGATTATGTGTGTCTAAATTGAAGTAGTGTTGGTAAAGATTGTATGATAAAATTTGAGAGCTATTTAGGAGGTAGACTCCACTGGGTTTCAAAATGCATTCGATTCAGTGGATGAAAAGGGATGAATCAAGATAATGACAGCATCTCCAACAAGTCAATTTGATGGCCGTTATCTGAAATGGTAATCACAGAAGGATGAGCCTATATGAGGGGGAAGATAAATTTAGTTTGGACACATCTAGGTTGTATAGAAAAGTTCAGAAGACCAAATGGAGGTATTTAGTAAGTGTGTGGTTAAATGGGATTTGAGTTCAAGACATGCATAGGCTGGAGATAAAGAATTAGACATTATCAACAATCAGATTATAATTTAAATCATGGAGTGAATAAAATTGACCTGATACTGTAAAGTGAGAACATTTCTGAGGAGCACCCATTTTTAAAAATCAGTTGGAATAAAAAGAGCTCACACAATTCTGAGAAAAGCAGTCAGATTTGTTTGAGAAGTATAGATTTCTTGTGAAGTTCATTATGTAAGGAGAGATTACAACCAGTATATAACAAGTTCTTTGAATGTGCTATTATTTTCAATCAATTGGAAATATCAACTATGATTAAGACCAGTCTCTTAATTTTGCAATAAAATGTGATCTTTGGCTACAATATCAGAATGAGTTGAAAATTCTAAGACAGTGTTGGATAAAAACTACTTGCATTCCCCCTTCAAAAAAATTAGCAATAAGAAAAAAAATCTATCGTGTAAGAGAGCGCTATCTAAAGAGATAAGAATTATCCTGATGCCAAAGATAAACAGAAATGACAGATGCATAAATCAATAACTATAGGAGAGCACCCGCTCCCCACATACTTTATATAATTTCTGGCATAGGATAAGATGCTGAACTATTAAGTTTTAAATAAACACATTAAGTGGAAAAGAAACAATTTGATTATTTCACCAAGAAGTACAGACAATTAGAAGTTTATATAAGGGCACTAAGTAGTCATTTATTCTAAACTTCTTAATTTTACTATGATGAAATTAAATTCAGACAGGCTAAATGACTTGTCGAATGACAGAAGAGTTATTTTATAGAAACATTGGGTGGAGAACATTTAGAAAAGCAGAAAAATAGAAACTAATAGAAAAATTAAGACTAATAGAAAAATTGGGCCTTCTAATTTTTATTTCCCCCAAATTGTTTCATTAATATATGATGGTTTGAAGGAAGAGGGATATAATTTTTTTTTTCAAAGCAAAGTATGAAAATAGATACAGGAGAGAAATGCATATGACCAAGGAAAATGATATTCACTCATTAAATAGGAAAGAAAATTAATTGAAAAGAGAAAATTTAAATTGAGTTTCAAGTAAAGGGGACTGTCGGCTAGGAAACTGGAGTGAGAAGTGGTAAGCAACTGCTTATAAAAATCACAAATCAATACTATATTTATATATTTTATGATTAAATAAAAACAAAGTGAAATAAATTAAAGGAGTGAGGGAAAGAAGACAGACCATAAAGAAAAAGTGAAGACTAGTACATTAGAATACAGTAAAACTTAATGTAACTAGTGAAAACATCCCTACTCTCTTAAGTAGTCTGTAAGAAGATATTGCTACTTTATGTATAAAGTGTTCTTTTGTCAAGTAGAATAAAAGTAGAATAATTTGGTATCTGAATAATTTGGTATCTTGAATTTCCATATAACTACTCCAATAGACTATTCTGATGAGAAAAATGTTTAACTTGAAATATTTAAATTTGATAATTCAGTTTTTCTCATGTATTAGATTGTACCCCTTCTAAGTTACAGAGGCCTTTCTGTGTGTTCCCAGAGAACCTACAGGTCTGTGCTTTAATTGCTTTTTGTAGACTGTAAGACCTGAAGGAGACAAATAAGCACTTTAATCCATGAGTCTCCAGCCCCATCACAATACCTGCCAATGTTAAGATTCTGAGGAGCTGAGGGATCCAGTGAACAAATTAATACATGAATGTGCATCAATATTAAGCATTAGAAACTTGATAAGCACAACTGTTAGAAAATATAAATAAAAGATAAACTCATTTAACATTATGTAATTTTTTAAAGCCTTTAAAAATAAGTATAAGGTGCAGACCAGTGAGATAAATACAAAACAAGAAAATCTTACACCAAAACAAATTTAGGAAATACAAAGTTAATCTGATGGTTGGGATCACAGTTCTAAATGCTTTCACTGATAACATCAGCAATGAAGAATAAATGAATTTAAACTAAGCATTTAACTCAAAAATTTAGAAATAAATAATCCCAAACACAGTTCTCATTTCTATCACCAAAAAGTTTATTTCTAGTATTCTTGAGCTTCATAGAAATGAGATCATACAGTGTGTGCTCTTTTGTGTCTGCCTTCTTTTGATCAAAGTAATGTTCATGAGACTCATCCATATCATAGCATGTATTGCTGAGTAATATTATAGTATATGAATATTCTACAATCTCCTTACCCATTCCCCTGCTGATAGACATTTTAGTGATTTCCAGTTTGGGGCTAGTAACAATATAACTCTTGTAAAAGTTTTTAAATGACTTTTTTTTTCTTTCTTTAATATAACTCATTTCTCTTGGGTGAATACTTAGGAGTGAATTTTTTGGATCATATGGCAGGTGAATGTTTAACTTTCTGAGAAATTACCACATAGTTTTCTAAAGTGTTATTTTTTTTAAGTGCTACGTTAACTCCACAAACTATATAGAGTAGTACAACTCATATAGAAATACCCTACTAAAATTATGCCAACACATGTAGTTATTTCCCCATCTCATTTATAAATAACGATAAGACAATCCTAAAGGCAACATTATGAATTCAACTTAGTACATCAACAGAAAACAGGCGGTAGATATTAGAAAACTGAATTAGCTGAACAGAACAATGCATTTTATAAAACTTCTTAGAGAATAGATTGGGAAGAAATTATTTCCATATCTCCAAGATCCCCTGTTAAAAACAGATGAAAGACAGTATAGTTAAAGTTTTACTGACATAGTCCCAGTTTTAAATATCTACTCTGAATAATGAAAGGAGGATGATTGACTGTCTGGTGACTTGAACCAAGTAGGGATGATTTTGAGTGTACTTTAGTGTTGAAATAAAGGAAGAGCTCTAGTGAAGGCCTGGGAATTCAATGGATTGTCAAATGTGCATTCTCTACGTTAAAGCAGAAAATATCAACACGGTAGTTTTGTAATGCCATGGTGGTAATTTTGTAATGAATTTTAATACTACTTAATGCTTTTGGTTGTTTTTGTTGTCGTTGCTTCTATTTCTTTCAATCAAAATGGACTAGTATAAAAACATAGTATATATGGACTAGTATAAAAACATAGTATAACTATGTTTTTGGACTAGAGTCTACAATACCCACCCCCTCAATGTGGACTAGAGTCCACAATACCCACCCCCTCAATGTGGGTACCTTAAATAACATATTTCTCAGACGCTCTCCAAATCTTCTTTGTGGCACTATTATTCCTGGAACAGAATTTGTTATGATAAAATTTTAGTATGTATATTTGTAGTTAATTTGTTAAGGGTTTCTGTTAAACTTTTTTCCTAAGCAATTCACAAATAGAAAACTAGGAAACAGGTTTAAAAAGTACACATATATATCATAAACTGACCTAAAATTTTGAAGTACAATAAATTCTGAACTAAGTAGCAGTACCCATCTGAAATGGATTTATCACTGAAGAAATTATTTCCCTTTTGACAAGAAATTGTGAAGTCTGCTTTTTGTCTTTTGTCAAGGGGAAGATAATAATGGAGGGAGAAAATGAAAAGAGAAAGAAAAGATCTTTGAGTAATTTGCTTTTCTTCAGATATGCAGATATGTATGACATGCATCATTTCACCCTTTAAGAATGAGAGGACTTTCTTTACCACTGATAGAAGTGACTCATTGTTTTATAAAACCATTAGAAGGTCCTAGGGAAAAAAAGAGAGGTTCTAAATATATGGTGAAGAATGGTGTGATGAGTTCATCAGCTATTAGAAACCAAGTTTTCTAAAAACCCTGATACGTGAAATAAAATTAAGACGGATTAGTACAGCAGGCATGCTCAAACTATTGTGAGAGTACTTTAGTTATAAAAAGTTGCATGTATTCTTGATTAACATTAAAATTCTTTATAAAGTAAAATATAATTAGATTAGCCATCTGCAAAAATGTTCAAATATGATTGACTGACACTTACTGGTGGAAAAATAAAAATCCTACTAGGGTAAATGGAGTTTTATGTCTAAGTTGACATTTCCTGCAATTTACCCCTATGGATTATATTATGTAGATTTTCAATGTATACAATTAAGCATCTGGTCTACTGAGAATGATTTGTAGAAAAAAATATTTTGTGATGTATGTAGGAGAAAACCAGCTGCTTTTAGGAAAATTATGCATATTTACACTATAATACATATGTTCAAAATGGTGTATTTGATTTAGAATTTTAGCATTTGAAAGTCTAAAACTTTACAAGTTTCATATGAGTCCATTTGCCTTTCAGTACAGTGCAAAGAAATTGATCATGATCTAAAAATTTTAATCTCCTTTCAGTTTGTAAGTCTGTTATTTCCTTCATACTCTTGGTTATTGCTTTTTTGGCAATATTTCCAAGTTTTGCCAAGTTTCAATCACTATTCTTGTAAAAGATGTGTAATCATTATTTTCAACTCCAGAAATTCTTGCTTTAAAATTATTATAATATTTAAGCGGTGTATAACTTGTTAGGTGTGGATATACATATTTTGTGGGGTTTTTTTGTAATTCTACATCCTTTTTTATGAGTAAAATATATCAAACTTCAGAAAACTGAATAAAATAAAAACATGCATCTTTCCAAACTGTTGCAAACTGAACATCCCTAAAACTTTCCCCTAGCATGTGAATTTTCAAATTTGTGGTGGCAAATGTTTAACAATTGACTCTCTGGGGAAAAAATACCTGTTTGAAAAGTTTTAAAATGTAAACACTCCCACCATGTACAAGCTGCCAAAAAGAGGTCAATGCATATGGAGTTGGGAAGGGATAAACAGCAGTAACCATTTTATTGCATTTCCACTATATAGATACAAATAACCTCAATATTACAATAGAATAACATAATTAGGAAATGATAAACTTTGAATATGTATTATCTTTGGTTTTAATGCAATTTATTTAATTGCAAATTTATATAATTTGATTTTTAATAATGGTAATGTTTAACAACCATCTTATAAAACTCCTGAAAATTTAACAATAAGCTCCTATGAACAATTAAAGATGGCACCAGCTTATCACTGTATGGCCCATTTGTATCATAACACTCTCTTTCAATGTATGTGGTATAAACATTCTCCTGGTTATTATGGTAGACATTTCCTTGTTTGTCTCCATGTTTTGAATATTTCATTATATAAGCATAAGCAATATAGTTTAATTTTGCCCAGAATCAACTTTATTTGAATGAAATCATACAATATATATAGAGTGACTTTGGAGATTTTTGTTTTGTTTTGTTTTTGCTGTTATTGCTTCTCATTGTCATTAGTTGTAGTCCATTAGTTTTCATTTCATTTTTATGAATATTCCATATTTTGTTTAGTCATTCTACTGTTAATGAATATTTGGATTGTTTCCAGCTTCAGGATTTCACAAAGAATGTTGATATGCATATTATTGCACATGTATTCTGGTGTGTGTAGAAATGAATTTCTCTAGAATATACACCCAGGAGTGGGATTGCTGAGTCATCATATATGAACATTTTTTGCTAAACTGTATATTGACCAACATTTTTTTTCAAGGTTGGTTTTCCAATTTCCATTCTCACCAGCTATGTATGAGAGTTTCTGTCACTCTACATTATTATAACACAAATTGGTTTTCTTACATAAAGTTTCTCCTTGAAGCAAATTGACTCAAAACTATAAGAAATTGGGAAGCAAGCCAATAAAAATCTTTCTAAGAGTTCTAATATTTGGAAATAATTTTAATTTTTAGGTATTACTCAAGTATATATATCCTAAAATTTATTTTCCCAAATATAACTAATCTTTCAATTATAAGAACTAAAATAGCAACTCTTTCACACACACACACACACACACACACACACATATACTCCAAAACAGTCTTAGATCTATAATCCAGGAAGAAATCACCTACTTTGATCTGTATCTTTCCTCAGTAATGAACAATGGAGGAGAATTCTAGAAAAGTAGTAACACTTTCCATATCAATCCACTACCTTTGCTTCAGGTCAAGAACACATAACTGCTTATTTTTTTTTTTCCAGTTAAACCCAAGGAGTTACTCAGTTCTTTCAATGGAAATAAAATGATGTCATATGATGTTATTTATTATTTTAAATAATTTTTCTAGTATATGAAATTAAGAGGATTTATAATGTATTCATTATGCTTTGGGTCATGATATTATTAAAGTATCAGGTATCTTTATATTATGGTATATGCAGAGTATTCATTGTACATGTCCATGTTTAGAACCTCTAGTGTTTTCTCCATATCTCTTCAGAGATTATGACATTTGAGTGTATAAAAATCATAAAACATAACGTTTCTTATAAAAATGACCAATTCTTTAATAAATTATGTTTTTAATTGCCCTGATTAAGCAAGGGATGATGAGTCAATGGTTTATGAGATGTATGATGTTATCAACAACAGCAGAATACACATTATTTTCTAGTGCACATAATCATTCTACAGGATAGACAAAATGTTAGTCATACACGTTTCAAGAAATTTAAAAATATTGAAATCATGTATCTTCTCTAACCACAAAGGAATGAAGTTAGGAATCAATAACGGAGGGAGAACTGGAAAATTCACAAACGTGGAAATTAAACAGCACACTCTTAAACAACCAATGTGTCAAAGAAGGTAATTTAGGAAATATCTGAGGATGAATGAAAAAAAACAACAACAAAATAACCAAAGCTTATCGGAAATCATTGTGACACTGTGGAGAGAGAAATTTACAGCTCTAAGTTCATACAATAAAAAAGAAGAAAGATCTCAAAACAGACACCTAATTTCACAACTGGAAGATCTAGAAAAAGAAGAGCAAACTAAACCCAAGCAAGCAGAAGGAAGGAAATAACAAATATTAGAGCAGAGTTAAATGAAATAGAGAATAAAAATAAAAAATAGAAAGAATCAATGAAACCAAAAGTTGGCTTGAGAAGACAATAAAATCAACAAATTTTTAGCTAGATCAAAAAAAAAAAAAAAAAAAAGGGAGAGGCCACAAATAGCTAAAATTAGAAAGGAAAATTGATGGGCATTACTACTGACTCACAGAAATAAATAGTATTATACAAGGATACTATGAACAATCATGCATAAACAAATTAGATAACCTAGATGAAAGGGACATTCCTGGAAACACACAATCTACCTACATTGACTACAATTGACTACAAGAAATAAGAGAGAGTCAGTATCGACAACCTCCCAGTAAAGAAAAGCTCAATGCAAAATGGCTTCCCTAGTGAATTTGACCTTACATTCCAAGAAAGCATCTTACACTTCCAAAAAATTGAAAAGGAGAGAACAGTTCCTAATTCATCCTAGAAAGCCAGCATTACCCTAATAACAAGGCCAAACAGAGATAATACAAAAAAAAAAAAATTACAGGCCAATATCCCTTAAGAATAAGGTGCAAAATTTCTCAACAAAATACCAACCAACTGAATCCAACAGCACATCAAAATAATTATAAACATTGATCAAGTGGTGGTTCATAAGAAAATCAATTAACGTAAGACATCACTTGAGTAGAACAAAGGAAAACACACACACTCACACACAAACAATTATCTCAATTGACACAGAAGAGGCATTTAACAAAATCCGGCACTGCTTCTTGAGAAAAGCACTCAGAATGCTAGGAATAGAAGGAAACTTCCTCAACATGATAAAGTGTATATGTAAAAAATCCACAACTGACATACTCAATGCTGAAAGACTGAAAGCTTTCTCTGTGAGATCAGGAACAAGAGAAGAATGCCCACTCTCACCACTGTTATTCAACTTTGTATCGGAGTTCTAACCAGTGCAATTAAGCAATAAAATAAAATAAAATAAAATGAATCCAAATTGAAAAGGAAGAAGTGAACGTTTCCCTATTGTGGTAGGCATGATCAATATATACAAAATCCTGAATAATCAACAAGAAAGCTACTATAGTTAATCAATGAATTCAGCAAAGTGGTGCGGTACAAGATCAATATGCAATAGATAGTAGCATTTCTAGACACTAGTAATAAACAATCTGAAAAGGAAATTAAGAAAAAGTTCCTTTTTCAATAACAACTAAAAAATCAAATATAAGAGAATAAATTTAACCAAGGATTTAAAGGACTTGTTCATGGAAAACTATAAAATATTGCTGAACAAAATCAAAGATCTAAATAAATGGAAAAATATTCCATGTTCATGGATTAGAAGACTGAATATAGTTAAGATGTCAATTCTACCCAAAGTGATTTACAGATTCATTGTAATCCAATCAAAATTCCAACAGCCTTTTGTACAAAAATGGAAACATCTATTATCATATGTATATTGAACAGTAAGCGGCCCCAAAGAGCCAAAAGCATCTTGAAAAAAAGAAAAATGTGGAGGACTCACACTTCCCTATTTTAAAACTTATTACAAAGCCTCAGTAATCACAAAATATATTACTGGCCCAAGAACAGATACATAGATCATTGGAATAGAACTGAGAGTTCCAAAATAAACCCTTATTCTCTGGCCAATTGATATTTGACAAGGGTGCCAAGTCTACTCAATAGAGAGAGAATAGTCTCTTCAACAAGTGGTGCTGGGAAAACTGGATATCCATATGCAAAAGAAAGAAGGTGGCTCTCTACCTCATGCCATATACAAAAATATAAGAAACAAAACTAAATATAAGAGACAAAACTATAAATCTAGAAGAAAACTTAGGGAAACAACATCAGGACCTTGTGTTAGGCAATGGTTTCTCAGACTTTTGTAGCATGAGCTACAAAAGAAAAAAAATAGATAAATGGGATTTCATCAAAATTAAAAACTTTTGGCATAAAAGTACTTTATCATGAAAGTAAAGAGACAACCCACAGCATGGAAGAAAATATTTAGAAATTACTTATCCTATAAGGGTTTAATATACCAAATATATAAAGAAATCCTACAACTCAGCAACAAAAAGATAATTAACCTGATTTAAAAATGGTCAAAAGACTTGAACAGATATTTCTCCAATGAGCACTGGAAATATGCTTAACATCATTATCCATTAGGAAAATGAAATAAAAACTGTAATGAGATACCATCCCACACCCACTAGAATAGCAACTATTAAAAACATGGAAAATTACAAGTGTTGGAGAAGATGTTATTCATTGTTTGTGATAATGTAAAATGATGCATCATTGAGGAAAACAGTTTGGTGGTTCCTCAAAAAACTGAGTATAGAATTACCTTATAACTCAGTAATCTAACTTCTAGGTATATACCCAAGAGAATTAAAAGCAGGGACTCAAATTGATATTTCACACTGATCTTCATAGCAGCATTATTCCATAATTGCCGAAAGGTGGAATCAACTCAAGAGTCCATCAACATAGGCAGGAAACCAAAAATGGTATACACATACAATGGAATATTTTTCAGCCATGAAAAGAAACAAAGTCCTGATACATGTGGCTACATGGATGAAACTTGAAGACATATTGAATGAAATAAGCTAGACATAAAAGGATAAATTTATATGATCTCACTCTTATGAAATAAAAGAATATGCAAATGCATAGAGTCAGAATCTAGAATACAGTTTACCAGGGCCAGAATGGGCATAGGGACAGGGAGATAATGCTTAATTGGTACAGACTTCTGAGTGGGATGACGGAACAATTTTGATAATGGATGGTGGTGATGGTAGCACAATATTGTGACTCTAATTAACACCACTGAGTTGCGTATTTGAAAAGTGATTAAAAGGAAAAATTTGAGGTTGCATCTATGTTACCAGAATAATTTTTTTAATGAAGTTTAAGAATTAAGACTTTAATATATATTTAAATTAAGGTACTTTTAAAAGCCAATATGTAATGACTATTGTGTGTTGAAAATCATATCTTTTGATATTTCAATTTATATATATGTTAAAATACACAAAAAAACAAATCATTTCTTTTGTCATGACAGTTCATGTCCATAGTTGTTCATGTTGTTGATATTTTAACAATTCTCGTAGTTTACTTACTTTTCATTTAGAAGGATAAAAGATAGCAAAGGCAAATTTGTTTGGAAACTACTCTTTAGGAATGTGCATTTAATATACACTTGTCAGACAATGTTATGGAAAACTTTCTAGAATATTTTATCCATTCACCGTCTTAACTGATGGGATGACAGTATAGAATTTTATTGTGCAATATCATAATAATGCATTGAAATTCTAATTAAGTATGCAGGGCTGTTTTGCCTGAAATACAGTGTGCTTAGTGAATTCTCTGAATTCTTGTAGAAAGTCTTCTGAGGTTCAGTAGACTTGGTCTTGAATCTCTGCTCTGCCCTCTTGGTTAAGTCACCCAGTGTCTTTGAGATTTAGTTCCTCAGCTGCATAATGAAGATGATAATGCCGACCTCAAACTACTCTTGTAAAAGCTGGATGAAATGTCAAATGCCTGTAAAGTGTTGGTCGGGCACGTAGGTATTGATAAATGGTAGTGAATAATTTAGTATTATTTGTTATATTTTATTATTTATTTCCTCACTGTCAGTCTTTTCAAATACCACTTCTTATTGCTGTTGCTGTTATTTCCTCCCTTCTAATTTACTTCTAATTAACTGAAAGTTTAGTAATTAACATAAGAATCTATTTATTATTGTACCTAAAAGCTTGGAATGTGATTGGAGGCCAAAGGAAAAGTGTGAGCCTTCATAGGCAAAGGGCATGAACTTTTTCTAACTGGTCAGAAGTACTCAGTATTTATTTATGAGCATTAGGATTTGTTCTGATCTGTGACAGCCTAGGGAGAATAACTCAGGATAAATGGAGTATTGTATTTTCATAATATTCAACATTTAATTAATCCATTGTGTTGCCATATGCTGACTGGACCATTATGAATGTAGAGTAGTGGGAGAGATGTGCTGTAAGAATATATATAATTTAATGTTTTTTGATTTCCATGAGTTTTGTCATTTAAATGTATTTGATTTCTAATATTTTATATTTTAAGGGAAATATTTCAAAATCCTTTAATCAATATAGAATCTGGTTAAGGGTGAAAACTACAGAAATTTTAGTTTTAATAAACTATCAAAAAAAGTTTGGCTATTATTATTGCTGACACTTTGTCATAAATGTCAAGTAGAAAAAACACTCATTTTGTGTTATTAGTAAATATAAAATGTTTTTAAAATAATAAATTTCCTTTTTAAAAAAATTGATTAATAGGTTCACATCTCAGAAATAACTTCTAATTTATATATTTATGTAACAATTTATTTCCTAATAATATTGGGAAAGCCTTAGCGAAAAAGTATTGGTTTCCCAGTAATATGAGTCTTTTGGTTAGTGTCTCAAGGTAAATAACAGCAAAAGAATAAATTTTAAAAACTATAGGTACACTTTGATTGTAACTGTCAATATTTTTGGGTGTTTTTAGAACAAAGAATGGAATAAAATATTCTGAAAGGAAATGAGTTGTTAGAAGTTGTCATATATTATTTTTGTTCATATTGTTTAACTCATAAGTAAGCTGATTCTTAGTATCCTCTGCATGGATGTTACAAAATATGTAAGTGAAATAGCTTTTAAGTTGTTTCCTCTCACCTTACCATGCCTATTTGTAGGGGAAATTTTTATAGGTTCATCGGGAATTCCTTATATACCCAGAAACAATTGATTAAATATACAAATAAATAATCAAATAAATAAAGTTTTCATTGATATACCTCTGTATGAACCAAAATCAGGCCAATTAATTTTATAGCTAATAAAGAAACAATAAAATAGTATTGTTTAAGTCTTATCTAGTTTACTTTGTCCCCATAAATAGAAGTAAGTTCTAAATGTTGCTAAGTTTTAACAGGTTGAAATAGTTTAGTTTAATCATTTCTCAAAGGGAAACTGTTCTGAGGTACATATAATTTCCATTGAATTAGTGCCTTGAAGGTAGAGTTTATTTCATTAGTTTTAGTATTATTTTGTTACTTTGCTGTGAAATTCCAGCTTCTTAAATTTAATATATAAATATAATTTAAGGTGAATTAATTTGATGGTTTTTTTCTGGCATAAAAATAAATATTTACTAAGAATGAGAAAATAAATCATAACAAATTATGAATTTCTAAATTGTGACAAATACCACAAACTCTCAGAAAATCACTCATTATTTCAATCAATGAACCCACCTGATACTCCTTTTTCCTTTACCTGTACATATTTTGCTTCATACTATTTGATCACTTTTTAAAATTCAGTTTTATTGAGATATATTCACATACCCTACAATCCTCCACAATGCACAATCATTTGTTCACAGTACCATCATACAGTTGTACATTCATGATGAAAATCAATTTTTGAACTTTTTCATTACCCCAAAATAAAATAAAATAAAGTAAAAAATTTTAGAAATCAAAACAAGAAAAAAAATACAAGTAAAGAAGAACATCCAAAACATTCCATCTTCCCCATCCCCCCTAATATTCATTTAATTTTTGTTCCCATTTTTCTACTCATCTGTCCATATACTGGATAAACGGAGTGCAAGCCACAAGCTTTTCATAATTGCACAGTCACATTGTGTAAGCTACACAGTTATACAGTCATCTTCAAGAATCAAGGCTACTGGGTTGCAGTTCAACAGTTTCAGGTGTTTCCTTCTATCTATTCTAATACACCAAAAACTAAAAAGGGATATCTTTTTTAAGGCATAAGAATAACCTCCAGAATGACCTCTTGACTCTATTTGAAATCTCTCAGCCACTGAGATTTTGTTTCATTTCTCTTCCCCATTTTGGTCAAGAATACTTTCTCAATTCCATGATGCCAGGTCCAGATTCATCCCTGGGAGTCATGTTCCATGTTACCATGGAGATTTACATTCCTGGGAGTCATGTCCCATGTAGAGGGCAGGGCAATGAGTTTAACTGCCAGCTTGGCTTGGAGAGACAGCCATAACTGAGCGACAAAAGAGGTTCTCTGGGAATGACTCTTAGGCACAATTATAAGTAGGCTCAGCCTCTCATTTGCAGTAACAAGCTTCATAAGGGCAAGCCCCAAGATTGAGGGCTCAGCCTTCTAAATTGGTAGTACTTTAATTTGAGTTTGAGGCAGTTTCATCAAAATGATTCTATATGATAGCATAATATCCAATTGTAAAATTTAGCACCCACATTTTCTTCAGCTAATCGCTTTTCCTAGAATTCCAGAAAAGATATTTAGTTGCATTATGTTTGAAATACATAGTATACTATTGGTTTTTAAAACTTTTTAGTAATAATTTAACTAATAATTTTTCATTAGTTGCCTAATGGGAAGACATGTAGATAAGGGAAAGGAACTTGAGCAAAGGAAAAAAAAACAACAGTTTATACTAAGGAAGTTGAATACCCAACTTAAAACAATCTGAAGAGTTGTGTATTAAGTGGCAGCATTTACTCAAATTATGGAAGAGAAAGGATAAACAATTAAATGAAGTAAAGAAGTTATTGAAAATTAAAAGTTTCATCATAGACAAGATGTTAAGCTTTTATGATGGGACTTTCCCCTAACATAATATAATAGGTGAACTACACATCTCTTTTAAACACCTGGAACACCTATACATGAACAAGGATGCATGTGCAAGCTTGATGTCTTTCATCCTTAGAACCTAGATGCCATTTCTAACCTGCCTTTTTAAGAAGAGACATAATCTTGGTTTCAAGTCCAGAGTAATATTGAAGAATATCTCTAGAAATGAAAAAAAGTGTGAATTTTTCTAAAATAAAACAAAACCCCATGTTCTAGTTTGCTAATGCTGCAGAATGCAAAACACCAGAGATGGATTGGCTTTTATAAAAAGGGGGTTTATTTAGCTACACAGTTACAGTCTTAAGGCCATAAAGTGTCCAAGGTAACACATCAGTAATCGGGTACCTTCACTGGAGGATGGCCAATGGCGTCCGGAAAACTTCTGTTAGCTGGGAAGGCACGTGGCTGGCATCTGCTCCTAAGTTCTGGTTTCAAAATGGCTTTCTCCCAGGACATTCCTCTCTAGCAAGCTTGCTTCTCTTCAAAACGTCACTCACAGCTGCACTCTGTTCTGTCTCTTTGAGTCAGCATGTTTTATATGGCTCCACTGATCAAGGCGCACCCTGAATGGGTGGGGTCACACCTCCATAGGAGTATCCCACCAAAGTCACCACCCAAGCTGGGTGGGGCACATTCCAAGCAAATCTAACCAGCACCAAAATGTCTGTCCCACAAGACCACAATGATAATGGCATTTGGGGGACACAATACATTCAAACCGGCACACCCCACAAACCAAAAAACACCTCTCTGTTTTATGGCACTGTAAGGCCTCATCTACTATGTCTTCTTATGATGTCACTCAGTGCCAAAAGTGGAAGTGTTAAATTTCAGATTTTTTTCTATTGCCTGAAGTCCTGCCAATAGCTGACTTTATTATTTCCTCCTTGCTGGGAATTTATTTATTAACTTTTATAGTGGAATCTCAACACATCTTAACCAACTCCTGAATAAATGGCTATCAAAATGATTGACAGCCTTTAGCTCTGCAGAAATAATAATTCTCACCAGCAGCAACTATCTAAGTAGTTGTGATCACAAATCTTAAATTCTTTTTCTCATTGTACCAGTGTCTCACCCCCTTTTCTTGGTTGTTTTGGAAAGTTCAAATGCTGGATCCATAGACAGCCATGCAGCAGATAACAAGAAGAGATGGATGAGGCAGGACATTGACATCATAAGGTCACCCTAAGCTGGTTACGTTTCTGTCATGTTTATGGTATCCATGCAGAAATTCCTATCATTTTGATGGAGAATACTATTTTTCTCTTGTTTAAGAAGCAAGGAGTTGCTATGGGGCTTTTTTTTATTGTTAATTCTTAGAAAAGCCAACTCAAATGGTAAAATGGCAAAGAAAGGAAAGGTATTTGTCAATTAAAGACACGTAGTCAAATCCTACAGCAGCCAAACCAGTTACAGACACACCTGTTTTACCAGATGACTGAATACAGTAAGAGTGTTCAGTTAAGAATGGAGAAATAGTAGAGATATTTATCTGTAAACAATCCACATATGCTAGGTGCAGTGAAGCTATATTTTCTGTGTAATTGAAATATGCAGCAAAAAAGATGTGGCTTTACCTGATTCTGACTATAAATAAAACAATTGCATTTAGAGTAAAACCCCATTTTGTTCATATATACCACTCACTTACTAAGTAGGTAGTCCAAATCTTTTTTGAGGATTTCCAATAACTCCCAGAGGTGTTTACATGTATAGATGGAATAGCTTTTGACGCCACTAATCTTATGTTCTAGAGAGGAATGACTTAATCAGAGCACTTCCTGAAGCTTGTAAGTCCCTCAGTTCTGCTTCTTTTGGCTTCTACTGCAGTGTCTCTTGTGGGAGGAATGTTCATTGCTATGATTTTCTTCTACCCTAAAACCTCTAGTGTTTTCTCCCTCTCCACTCTATCAGAAAAAACTTTCTGTTTTTCAGAATCAGCTGGCTCAGAAGTGGGTTCCACAGCAGAGCTTTGGACTTTTCTTGTCAGGCCAACATAAAGGTGATGGAGTGGGATATAGTGGCATCGGGGAGTGGCCAGGCAGAGCCCTCTCCCATTCTCTGAGCCACTGTTGGTTTGTTTGTTTTTCTGACATTCAGATCCTGCTGTTTACCTGGCCAACTCTGTAAGGCATCTTTCTCATTCAAGGCTGTTTTGCTTTCAGGGTCCCCACAATCTCTGTAAATATCTCCATTGTCTCTGTAAATACTCCATTAAAAAATAAGAGAGGATTTACTGCCTGAGCACCAGTTGTGAGCAAAGTTTAACTTCTTTCCGTAGATTTTCCTACCTGGTCCTAATTTAAATCAATAACTCTGTCTGGGTCCCTTGCAGTAACTTAGGAAAATCCTTGATGGGTGAGTCATTCCATATGTATTTTATGAAAATTGGGAGCATGACGTGCCAACATCAAACAGGGTAGCTCTGCATGCCGTAATTCCCTATTCCATACAACTCCCAGCTCTGGCCAGGTCAGAATATCCTGTAACAGTGCATACTTCAAGCTCTTGATCCTTATCTTTCCAGAAGATTGGCAAATATGCTTCATAAGGTGAATTCTTATTTTAAGTAGGAGATACCATTGTTTTTTGAATTGACTAATGTGTTTTCCAAACCCTATTGTTTTGAGGAATATGGTTATAATTTCCTTTACTCTGGATGTTCTCCACTGAGTATCTGGAAAGCTTTCCTTAGAGGAAATCCCAACCATTAAAAAAAAAAAAAAAGAAAAAAAAACTTACATGAAGGAATATTCTCTTTTAAGAATGGGGGAGACATTTTAGCAGATACCGTGGAACAAGTTGCTCCGCTGTGTGTTGTGGGAACACAGACTTAGGCACATCAGATACTTTCAGCAAATGACTGCTTTATTAGTTGCAAAGCACAAAGGATCCAAAAGAGCAGGGACAGAGATCCCATTGTGGCTGGTCTCCCAGGAAGACAAAACTGCGTGAGTCAGGGTCAGAAGATGGTCACTCTACATGCCCCACTTCACTTCTGAGACAAGAGACAAGCTTGTGCTGCTGGGTGTTGTGGGGGCAGCAGTGGCTATTTCACCACCCCAGGGGGCAGGGCCTGGCCACTGACAGTTCCCACACTGGAAAGCATCTGAGGTTGTTTGTTCTCGGATTCCAGGTTTAAGGTCTGGTTAGGCCTTTTCATTAGACCTGAAATCAGCACCAGATTGTGAATTGAGAACAGACTGAAATGTCTTTACACAATTAAAGAGCAGGCAGTGGTGGCATTTGGAGGGTAGGTGAGGGCTGGGAGATGGCAACTCAGTATGTGTCCATGACCTCCCCAGCAGACGGTAGTGACAACTGTACCTCTTCTTCTGTCAGATGCTTGTGACAGGTGTTTCTTATGAGATTTATCTCATTTAATCCTTGCAAGAACCCTAAGAAACTTTAATTACTATGCTTTCAGATGAGTAAATGGAATCTTTGAAAGCTAAAAATAAGAAAAATATCTCAGTTTATTGAGTGCTTCCTATGAGCCAGCCTTAGTAAGGAGCAGAGCAGAGATTCAAACTGAAGTCATGGAGATTCTCCTGCTCTCCTTGTAACCAGTAAGTTAACCTCTTTCTTATTCAACTTTAATGAGAATTGAAGATGTTACCTTTTTGACAGTATGCACCAATTTCAGAAATAATAGTGGGCAGATTCTCACAAGCGAGGCATGCCTATGGTGACTGGTCAGGGTTTGCATTTGAAAGCATTGCCAACCTTCCCCAATATTCCGAGACCTAATCCAAGAACAATAGAGACAGCAGCTGAGAGCAGATTCCTACATGCTAGATAATTGGCTAGATTGCCCGATATATTCTAGCAGACACAAATTGCCTTGCCTGCCTGTGTGGAGCCTCTGTTGATTAGTTTTTAAATTAATAATTAGAATGAGGAGTATTTGGTAATCGGTAGGAGGTACAAAGCAGGTTATTTTCTTAGTACCCTTAGGCTGTCACTGGATTCATACGTAAAATATTCTCTTTACCTCAGGTAGAATTTTTATTTTGGTGGTTCATATTTTTGTTTTTGCTTTTGGTTTTCATTTGAATAATCATTTGCTTTAAGTGTTCCTTCAGACTTTATAGTCTAGAGCTGGAGATAAAGGCCCATCTTGATTCAGACTTTATAGTCTAGAGCTGGAGATGAGGTATCTTTATCCAATTTTAAGGCGATATTCTTATATGAGTTGCCACTAAAGATATGGAAGGTATCTTGCCCACTACTAGAGAGAGTGCTGACTTCTGTATTATAGATAAGTTAGCCTATGCTGTTTAAAGGAGGTTAATGCAAGTCACCTTTCCTTTGAGCAGACCGAAAAAATAAGATTTCTGGAAATAAGTATTTTTGGACTGATGAAGTAAAATAAGTACTATATTTTATGCTGGCTATTGTTACTAGTGAATCTTTTAAAAGTCCGTAAGAATAACTTATAGGTTAAAATACTTAACAGGTTGCTTATAAAATTGGATGAGTTAAAACCTACCACAGAAGGCATAAAGTGACCTACAAAAATGGAAATGATATTTGGCCACCAGTGCTGTTAACAGGACATAATTGTTTGTTTCATTTTGCCTATCAATAAGTAAGGAACTAGGTTTACAAAACTATTTTGTAATATGCACCTATGAATCCTTTATATCAGCATTCATAGCTGCAAAAGTAACAAAATATCACTTTGCACTGAGTCTCTTTGGGTATCAGTTTTGACAGTGGCCCCGAAGCTGAGATCTATTTAGAAGTTGTCAAGTACATCTGGTTCCAAAGTGAGCTGCTAGATCATCTGTGCTAGTTTTTGAGCCTGCCTCTTCAGCTTATACAGCCGGTTGAGATTGGGACCTGGGGGTGGAAGAGGGAGAATATTTTGTTGAGGATGCTTCATTGTCCCTAAAGGTAGATGAGACAGTGATGCTTCCTTATAACCTCCATCCAAGTGAGGGGGGCATCAAGGGTGCTATCCACAAGATCTGAAGACTTCTTCATTCACAAAAGACAGGGCTTCATTTCCTCTTACCTCTACTATTTTCATCATCATCTGTTCAATACTGAAAGGGCTAGGCCCTGTGGCTAGTGAGACGGGAAGGAAGGAGTACAGAAGGAAGGGGGGGGTAGGAGGAAGGGGAGGAGGAGGAGGATGCCACACAAACTCTCTGCCCCCTTACACCTCAGACTGATCAAATACACAGCTGGAGGGAAAGGAGAAAGTGTAAATTAGAAAAGGGTTCAATTGGACATTTTTTATGAAAATGCTACTGTTCTTGGTACGGAATAAAGAGAACTGGAAAGGCCAAAATATGCACCCAAAATTTCATCCAAGAGCAGGGAAAGAGCTAGTCTACCACATAGGCTTGAAGGGTCAGTGGGAGAAGGAATAAAGTTGATTTATAGCTACCATCTATTGAATATAGCTAATTCAATAACCCATTACATACAAACAGCAGACTTCAACCCTGGCTGATTTAAACTAATATATATGTATATATTGAATTTATATACAATTGCCTTAAGCCTTCAGGACAAGGTTTAGAAGACAGATGAGGGACAAATGAAGCTAGACAACGTGAAGAAATACAGCACCGATTCCTCTGCAAACCAGAGAGGACATGGATGTCACTTCTGCAGTCACTGCACCATGACTTTCATAATGTAACTAGCATAGTTCCTCCTGCTACCCAGGAAACTCCACATTGCTGCCACTATTCCCTCCACTTGCCACTGGAGTGGATCCTCCATGGTGTCTACTTCATTGGTAGCTCCCAAATCAAAGTTTATGGTGGTTGCATTCAACCGGATGAATCTGTGTCATGTGCTCATAATGTGGCTACAAGGGAGACTGGAAAGAAAGTATTTAGGATATTCTTTTTTTTTTATGAGAGGTGGGCCTTATAAAGAAGGAAATAGCAAAACATAGGAATGGAGTTCTAATGTTTGTTCCCATACTTGATGAGAGTAAGCCATCTACCTAATTTTTCAAATCTTCACATCACCCAGATCTGAAAGCCTTAATCTAAAACGTCCAGAGAGTGACATTTGAGGCCGTTATGGCTTCCCCAAATTATGCCATCTAAGTAAAGTTAGCTACATCTCAGGCATCTTGACCTTCAGGATTTGCATGTCTGTCACTTACAGAGCCTCTACACTACAAAATCAAAGTCAAAGTACTTTAATGTGTTGGCCATTAGACCACATAATTAGACTGTATAATTAAAACAACAAACCAGTCTTTTGATTTGATGATTTTTATTACGAAATCAACTTCAAAGTGTTATTTGCCCTTAATGAACTCAACGTAACTTCTTTCATAAATTTTGCAATCAATTTTACAACGTCATTGTTTTGGCAATAAAATGTAGATGATTATATAGCCATTTAAGCAAAATCACTTCTTTCTATTTCTATTTTCACCACTTTAGCTATCTGGGCACCCATAAAAGCCAACTTAACTGGTCTCCACACACTCACTTGTGTTTTATCCAGTATGTTCTCAGCACTGCAGCTAGAGCAACTTTCCCCTGCTTAACATCTTTCAACAGGTTCTTGCTGCTTAATTTGCTGTAAGACTGCTTCAACTGAGCTCTGTCTTCTTCACAAGTTCACCTCATGTTCCTCTCCATTTCCCTGACTTTGCTTCAGCCGTGTTACATTTGTTTCACTTCAAGGAATCCACAAAGTTTCTCCCCACTCCAAGGATCTTGTCTGCTCTTTGCTCTTTGCTTGAAATTCTCTCTCAGCATCCTTATGAACCCTCTTCCTCAAGGGACATTCTTTGATAATACAGACTGGCATCTGTTCCTCTTTTACACATTTTCATACTATTCTGTACTTTCCACCTAGCACTTAACAATTATAATCAAATAATTGTTTAATTAATTAATTAATTAATTGTCTATTTCACTAGAATATAAGCTTCACAAGGGCAAGATTCATGCCAGGCTTCCTCTCTCCCTTTCTCTTTCCATTCCTCTCTATCCCTCCCTCCCTCCTTCTCTCCCATCATTCCGCTCCCTCCACACCCCCTCTTTTTCTTTCTTTCTTTCTTTCTTTCTTTCTCCTTTTCTTATTCTTTAGTCCGTCCTTCCTTCCTCCTCTACCTCCCCTCCCCTCCCTCCTTTCTTTCTTTCTTTCTTTCTTTCTTTCTTTCTTTCTTTCTTTCTTGCCTGTTAAAAACTCAGTGTCTAGAGGTGTGTCTGGCACCTAGTAGAGTCTCATTAAATTTCAGTTGAATGAATGAATGAGAGAAGGGATAGAGTGAATGATTTTGAACAATATATGCTGTCATGAGAATATACTCACAATATAAGCCAAAAATACAGGATTTAAAATTATATGCAAGCTGCTTCTCAGATTGGAAAGAAATATACCTAAGTATATACTTATGCCTAGATTATGGGTGTTTTTAACATCCTTTTTGTGTTTCCATATTTTCTAAATTACGTCTGATGAATACCTATTAAGGAAAAAAAGTAACATTTATAAGAAAGAATGTCATAATATCCCATTTTTACTCATTACTTGCAAAATTTTTTGACCAAAAAACCTTACAATTCTGACTTGGGTTTACTTTTTCTTTATATAATCTTGGTGAGTTAAGGTACCTTTCAGTGGCATTGTTTATAAGAAAAGGTATATATATATCTTTGAGAGCAAGGCTGCTTCTCCGCAGGGTTTTCCACCCAGCTTTGCTAATACATGGTAGTAAGTTATCATATAACTAAACTGCTGCTTTGGGAGGGCACATTATATCAAACTTTTGCCTGTAATAACTTATCTTAAGAGATTTCTTGGTAAATCATTCCTTTTAAGAACACCTTTCAAAAGTTATTAGTAAGAAATTTATTATTTAGTATGATGCCATCATGAATAAAACACAAAAATGACTTTTATAAATATTATGATTCTTCCCATAATTATTGCATGATTAATTCCCAGGATTAATGTATTAACTAAAAAGTAAGTTTGTTTCAAATTAAGTTAATTTAAAATTTTTATTACAATTGGCTTTTTTTTAATAACAGAATTATAACTTGGCTGCTTTAGATGGTTTACAAGTACCTTAGAGAATTGTGTCAGTTGGAATACAGATGTTTTTAAGCCACTGAAAAGAAGAATATCTTTATAACAATCAAAATTATTACTGTATCAGTATATTTGATGCTTACAGTTTTATTTTCACAGAGATTTTGCTGTATTTTAGGTCTACTTGCACTGTTGCTGCACTGTTTGTTATGTTGAAAATTTATGCAATATGTAAGGCATTTTGGAAAGTTCTTGCATGAAAGTTTTGCCACACAGTTCACTAAGTTATAATTGTAAAGTTAATTCATTATTGAAATGCATATTGTTAATTAAACTCAATCCAAAAAAAAAAAACTGAAACTAAATAATGGAGAAAACCTAAAGACTTTTGTAATACTATATATTATTTTTTTTTCAGTAGACATTAGGTGTATGTTAGCAATAAAAATTTTGTTAGTAACTTAATTGAAAAACATACTTACAACTATATTTATAGAGATAGTTTCTCATAATCATAAAATTGAGTTAGATATCCACTCCAGAGATAAGAATAGCAGACAAACTATTTCCATTGAGAATGTTTCTTTTATTACCTTATTTATAGTTTTCTTTATTTATGGTTTTCTTTCTCATATTTTAAAACACTATGTGTGTATTACCCTTTCTATTTTTTTTTTTAATTTTTGAAGTGTCAAGAATACCTAAGGTCAGTAAGCCAATGTTTAATTTTCTCATAGCCATTTCTTTAGAAATAACTGAGTTTGTAACTACCATCTAATATCAAAGAGTATTCCATACTCATTGATTCTCTAGGCATATGATATAAGGCAAGTCATTAATCAGTAAAAGAGCTTTGGGGAAGAGTGACATGAATTTGTTAGAAGGTACATGTCTCTAAAAGGCAGCCTAAGACATGCTTAAATGACAATTCTTGGGAGTATTTTGTTTGTTTTTAACATAAATTTTGACATTTTGAAGCATTGCCTGGTGAGCGGCACATTGAGATACATTGGACACAGGTTAGATTATGGTTTAAGGTTTATCATCAATACAGTTCAAAGAGTCCCCCCAGTCAGTAATCCTAAATTACTT
Organism: Choloepus didactylus; assembly: GCF_015220235.1. Classification (NCBI taxonomy): domain Eukaryota; kingdom Metazoa; phylum Chordata; class Mammalia; order Pilosa; family Megalonychidae; genus Choloepus; species Choloepus didactylus. The sequence continues at coordinate 184,161,117 of NC_051310.1, read as the reverse complement.
TCTCAGTTTAGTACCTTGGCATGTACATAAACTTTGTGTTAGGGTTACAGCAGTCTTTACTCCAGATGGACTTTAATTTAAATGGTGGAGGGAGCAAAATTAGCCAGGAGCACAAATCCACAATTAGACAGAAAAAAGAAACTTTGTTTAGCAAAATTATTGTGCTTTTACAAAAAAATCAATTATTTTTAAAGACTTTTAGGGATTGAATACATTTTGAACTTTCAGATAACTTTCAGAAGAGTAAACAAACATATGCTATAATATTAACCAATTAAATAAATAAAGTGTTTAGCTTACAGTTATGTTTCAAGAAGAGTTGTCTCAAGTTTACAAAAAAAATTTCTATCCCCTGAGAATATGAATCTAAGAATAATCAGAGCCATGGCTTAAAAAATGTGGAAATATATAAAATAGACCTAAAATTAGCCAAATAAATTTATTTAGAAGACCAAGTCTTTTTGTTTGTTTTTATTTTTTGTTTCCTATTTTTTTGTGTATATATGCATATACATATATATCCCTAAAAGATATATATATATATATATATATATATATGATATATGTATCATCCTTAAAAGACAGGTATGTCATGTTTTGTTATCAAATATGGCAGCAAGTTTGCCATTTTATTGTGAGACCTAGTTTACAAAAAGGATGAGTTAGAGGAATTTGGAATTTATAGCCAAGCTAATATATTATTGATATCCACCACAGATGAGAGAATAGCAGTGGACTAATGTGTATATGTGCTATGTTAGGTTTAATAGTTTTTTATACATAAATAAAAACTGATTGATATTTAATGTAAGACCATGTTGCAGATACTGAGAGAAGCTTCACCAACAGAATGCTAGGGTTGCTTGAGGGGTAGGTGGTCTGCCTTTCTCTTCCTGGCCCACAAAAGACCTTCTGGGAGAGAATAATCAGGCAAGTGTTCTCTGCCCCTGAGGTTTAAAGACTACAACAGAAACACAGCAGGAGCATCTCCTCTAGAGCCTCAGCAGTGAACTAACAACTCGCCTGCCTCTGCATCTGTGTTCCATGGATCAAGGACTATGTTGTCTTCCCACAGTTTTGGCATTTCCTGTATTTGGGATTCAGCAACTGACTAGAACCCCAGAAAGCTAGCAAAGTAAAATAACCTATCAATAGGGCCCTATGGCTAGAAAATAACATCAGTAAGAACAAACAGAGCATATTCTCAGTAAAACACATTGCAGCATGAATTTTTAAAAATTCGTATAAAATATAAAGTGAAAATTCTGAAGGATTTTTGTGCAGGGTGCATTTCTTGAATGTGTGTGCACACGTACACATAATAGAATTTCTCAGGCTAAAAATCATAATTTTTCTACTCAAGTGTTCAGTAAATGAATTGAAAGTGAGAGTCAAATTGGTGGCCTTGGAAATGAAGTACTAGAAAATCTCAAATTACAGAGTAAAAATTTGAAGAGCTACAAATCGAGAATGGGAAAGGAAAAAAAACTTGGAGGACATAATGCAAATAGAAAATGGAGGGTAGAGAGGGAGACACTTGGAGGATAGAACCTATAGAACTCATAACAAATATTAGAAATTTCAGCAAAAAGAATAAAAGGACAGAAGAAGACATTAATAATTAATAGAACAATATTATTATTCTAATATTTAAGTTTAAAAAGACTTGAACTTGCAGCCTTACTGAATATCCAAATACTGAATTCCATATAGAATCAGGAGAAAAGAAAACCACTCAGGTTTTTATAAACAAAACTCTGAAATCTGAGGAGAAAGAAGAAAATGAACAACAACAACAAAAATGATAAAGGAAAAAGAAACAGATTTGTATCAGATATCATATTTTTGATTCCAGAAGCTGAAGGCAGTAGAATAGTATCTACAGATGCAAGGAATTCTATAGTCAGTGACAATATCATTGACTTTAAGGACCAAAGAAAGATTTTCCAGGATGTATAAGAACTCAGTGAGAATATCACCCATTTATTCAATTTGAATTGAATACTCTAGAAAAGATTGGAGGGAAAAAATAGTGACCTCAAGATGGGTTAGCAATATTTGTGTGTGTGTGTGTGTGTGTGTGTGTGTAAACTTAGTGGATAAGGATAGCCAGCTTGTGAATGTGTTAAATAAGAATCTAAATAAGGATATTTTTAAACTGAAAAGTATGCACTTAAAGAAAATCTAAAGGAAATCTAGAAATAAAAGCCTTGGCTTATCTAAGCAAAAACTAGGAGTTGGGGATGGGATGAAAGGATAGAGGAAGTTAAGAGTTTTTTTCTAAGAACTTTTCTAAGGAGGCAAGGAGGATGGGAAGAGGGGACTGCAGAGAGTGTCCTCAAAGCTATCTAAAAAACATTGCTTTATTTATATGAGGGGGAGACAAAGGAAAAAAAAATATATCACCTTAGCTAGCAAAAAAAAAAAAAAAAAAAGGCCTTTTTAGTTCTTGGTAGGTATTTTCACAAAAGTGTGTTTGGCTACAAATATATGAAGAAAACCTTAACAAATTCTACAGTGAAAGGTTTTTAGTGCCTATTCTCTAACCGTAACAGAAATAAATAATGAAAAGGTGACTCCCCAAAGCACCTTTTACCGGAAAATTTAAACAGAAATTGATAGCCTTTGTGTCAAAGGGAAAACGAGGAAAATAATCAACCATCTAGGAGGCAATTAAATGGAAAAATTCATAACAAAATCTATGATCACAACAAATGCTGAATGCAATGAAAAATTTATAGCTAAAAATACCTTTGTTATTTATAAAGTTTGAAAAAACAAGACTATTTTCTTAAGAAATTGTAAAAATAAGATATTAGAAATAAATTAAGTAATATGCATAAATAAATAAATAAATGGAATTTGTAAAGTGTATTAGTCAGGGTACTCTAGGGAAAGAGAACCAAGAGGAATTCTTATAATGAGATTTTATAATCCCCAACTTTGGGGATGGACAAGTCCAAAATCCATAGGGCAGGCCACAAGTTGGGAACTCCATTGGGGGTTTTCAGTGAATTCCTGAGAGAAGTTGGCTGGCTGAAGTAGAGACAGAAATTCTGTTCCTGACTGCTGAAATCATCACTTCTCCTTATAAGGCCTTCAATTGATTGGATGAGACTTCTCTCATTATTGAAGGTGATCTCCGCAGCCATAGATGCAAATCAACTTACTGATGATTTAAGTCTACAAAATATTCTCACAGTAACCATCTGGCCAGTGCTTGCTTAACCAAACAGTTGGACATCATGACCTGGACAAGTTGACACATGAATTTAAAGTAAAAGTTGAAATAGCATAACAGCAAACAAAACAGGTAAAGATTAAAAAAAAAATACAGATCTGATTATTTTAGAAGACACATAAAAATGATAAGCCTATTGCAATTCTAATTAAAAAGAAAAGAATAAAAGCAAAAATATTCCTAAGAACTAGGAAAGATACAGAGAGATCACAAAATCTTGCCAACCAAAAGATTACAAAAATTAAGAGAATACTTCATGTAATTCTTGTGGAAATGGATGATTTTTTAAGGAAGTATAAATTATCAAAATATAAATGACTGCCTAAGGAGCAATGCCAGATGAAAAGCACACTTCTTTATATAATATTAGAAATATGATTAAATATCTATCTTTGATAGTGGTTCAGACACAACAGAGACTTTCAGCAAATTACTGAATTATTACTTACACAGCACAAAGGTCCAAAAGAGCAGGGGAAGAGATTTCACTGTGGCGTTTCCCTAGGAGGTCAGAGTCAGCAGATGGCACCTCCACACACCCCACTTCTTGTTGGAGATGAGAGACAAATCTGGGCTGCTCAGTGGTGGGGTATTTATTACCAGGGAAGGGGCCCTGCCACTGGGAGTTTCCACCCTGATAAGCATCTTGAACTGCTTTTTCCCAGTTTCTGGGTTTAAAGTATGGTCAGGCAGTTCCATTAGAACTAATATCTCCTCCAAGCTGCAGAATGGAAACATATTGAAACAGCTGCACACAAAGAAAAGGAGGGGATTAAAAGAGGACTGGAAGATGGCTGACATGTCCATGACTTTCCAATAGCTACCACCTTGTAAAGTCAGACTGCACAAAAATTTAGAAGACCAAAAAGATCTATCATAGTAGAAATGCAGGAAAAATGATACCTTCATAATGCTGGTGGTGAAATGTACATTCCTTTTGGAAAGCAACCAGGCAAAATCAGTTACAACTACTGACAAGCTAACATCCTACTTATAAAAATTTTTTCCATAAAAATAAAACCATCAATTTGAGAGTACATATTCAGAAACAATTAACATAACATTGTAGAGAGAAAAAAAAATGGAAATAAACACGTTTCAGTTTGCTAAAACTGCTGTTATACAAAATACCATAAAATGGCTTTTATAAAGGGGATTTATTAGGTTACAAATTTACAGTTCTAAGGCTATAAAAGTGTCCAAATTAAGGCATCAACAAGAGGATATCTTCACTGAAGAAAGGCCAGTGGCTCCTGGTACACCTCTGTTAGCTGGGAAGACATGTGGCTTGCATCTGCTGGTCCTTTGCTCTCGGGTTGCATTGATTTTGGCTTCTGATTCCAGTGGCTTTCTCCTTAAGCGTCTGTGGGTTCTCACTTAGCTTCTCTGGGGCAAACTCAGGGCTTCATCTCTTAGCTTAGCATCTCTAAACATCTTTCTGTCTGCGTCTCCAAGCACCTGGGTCTGTGTCAGCTCTTAGCTCTCTTAAGGACTTTGGTAAACTAATCAGGACCCACTCTGAATGGACAAGATCACTTCTCCATGGAAATAATCTAATCAAAAATTCCCACCCTCGGGTGTGTGGGTCACAGCCCCATGGAAACAAAGCATCAAGGTCATCAAAAGGTCTCATCCACAATAGGTCTGCCCCTACAAGATTATATTAAAGAATATGACTTTTTATGAAGTACATAACAGATTCAAACAAGAACAACACATAATAGGGAAATGGTTGAAGAAATAATAATACATTCATGACTAAGGATATCATACAACTATTTTTTTTTTAAAAAATGATTAGAGCTCTATCTTTAAGGACTTTCTATGAACTATTTCATTTGGGAAAAGCAAGATGAAAAAAATGTGACTCGATTCAATTTTATAAAATTTATTTTTATAAAGAAAAACAAAACCCTAACACACATATGTATGTGTCTATGTATGCATATGTGAGTGTATGTGAATAAACATATAAGCCTGAAGAAAAACATGGAATAATACCAGGATGTCAGCATAGGTTACTTGGGAAGGCAAGAGTGTGGGGAAAGGAAGGGAAATTGGAGGCAAGCATTAATAAGAAAAAGACTGGGAAATATATATATGTACACATAAATTATTATGTATATGTGTGTATGTTTGTGTGTGCTGTGTGTGTATAGATGCACTTTTTTTTTTTTAAGTTCAGGTCCCTTCTTATTTATCCTTGTTATTCAGGAGTTTTATAGAAAATAGGTAAGGAGATGGTAGAGTAGAGTGAAAATCTTGGGGTAGTTTTTCCAGGCCCTCTGAAAGTTCGAAAACTATTTCCCTAGAATGATGAGCAGATTCATCAAGATAATAGTGGCTTAAGAACTATAAAATATGTGGTTACATATATTTTTAGAAACTTATAGAACAAATAACAGATTCTAATTTGTGAGAGTAGATGAATGAGAACAAAATTTCACTCAAGAATGAGTTTAATCTTATAGCCCTACTCTTATAAATGTCCAATTTTGAAAATTTGAATGTAAGTTCTAATTTTGCTTGTTTTCTTTATATGTTGTCAGATAAAATTAGCCACTGTTTAAAAATCTCTGTGCAGGAAAAGATAGAAGCATCTCTAGCCATCAATGCTTGCAGAAAATTTCCTATTGAGTTACCTAAAAAAACTGTTTTTGAGTTAATATCTGCAAAAAGTGCTAAAAATCAATGACCTTGATGCTTTGTTTACAATAGAGTGCTTTGTTCTTGATTATTGATATGTCTAACAATGAGTTAATTAGTTTATCTTTTGTATAGCTTCAATGCAACTTAATTTGATTTAGGTGGTGGCAATTGACACACACATATGGTTAGTAGAATTATTTACTGTCATATTCACTCATCCTATGATCATAATGTCAATAGAAATTCTGGTCCATGAAGTGAAAAATTAATATATTCCATTAGCTTTAGTACATCCAAGTGTATCGATTCCTTAGTTTCTTTAAGAAAACAAATTTGAGTATCTTTTGTATAGGATTTTAAAGACTTTTGGAACTTCCCGGAGGGAAAAACGGCATCCCATACAGTATTTAGTGTGCCTTTGCCATCTGGGTTTTCAGATTCATTTGGTTTAATTCAAAGATTGAAGACAGAAAAATTGGACCAAATGGTGGAATAAACCCCTGTGGAAAACATGTTTCTGCTGTGATTATTTTTTAGATTAATTGATTCTTTAACTTGCAACTATACTCCATGACTTCAGTTGCAGTTAATAACTGATTACTCATAAGCACATAGGTCAATAGTTCCAGAGCAGGTTGGGAGGTGGGTTAACCTTTTCATGTCAATAGAGTACTCCAATAGAAATGAAAAATAGATAAAACATATTTTTGCATGACTTAGAGAATTATCTCCCAAACAAGGCTATGCAGCCCACAAGAACTAATTTTCAGTATTTTTAAGGAAAAACTCTATGCCTTTGTGGAAAGACAGTGAGGGGTGAAAAATAAGTCTGAATTTTCTAGCCAAAAGACTGGGAGTCTTAATAAGAACTTTCTAAATAAATTGGGGCACATCACTAATTGCTCAGAAACTTTAAATAATTTTGCGTATAAAAATCAATATTATTTAATAAAATAGCTGTTTCAAACATTGTTCATTTTTCTAAAGCTCCCTATCCTTTTGTTTTTCCCTTTAAACTCCTTGCTCTTCCCTATTTGGATTTAAATATACATCACTCAGTTTAGGGGAAAACAAAATAAGACAAAACAAAACAGAACTCCTTTCATCCCACTTTGTCCTCTGGCTGCTCCCCTAATGCTTTCTTGTCAGAGCCAAGTTTATTAAAAGGATTATATCCATTAATTTCCCCATGTTTTCAACCATCTTTCACTACTTAAGGCACAAAATATTGGCTGTTGGTCCCATCACTCCACTGGCACGACTTTGTGCAGGTCACCCCTGACCTCTTTCTTGCCAGATTTAAAGGTCACTTTCCAGTTCTGTTTTTATCTGATGTCTGTTCATCATTTACACTGTTTTACAAACCATCCATAGCTGTAGAAATTCTTAGATTTGTTTCCTATTGATTTTTTTTTTTTTTCTATCTCTCCCACCACTTTTTCCTCTATCTTTTTCAGAGGTTTTTCTTCTTTTTGTCTTCCCAGGGTTCTCTTCTTGGACCTCTCCTCTTCTCAGACCTCTCCTCTTCACAGTCTGCACGCTTTGCCTTGAGTGCATACTGATGACTCCCAAATCTGTGTCTGTAGCCTAGACCTCCCATTCCAGCTCTGGGTCATGTATATTGTGGCTGGGGAGCTATAAGTGCCTAAAATTCTGCAGGATCCAAACAGAATTCATCAACTCCACCACCTTCCATCCTACACATTCCCTCATAGCCAGGTACAGTTCTCACTTCCATTTCATGTTTCAGTTAGTGGCAGCACTATCTACCCAACTGCCTAAGCCAGGTTCTTCAATATCTTCTTCAACTCCCACCTTTCCCACAGCCCAATATCTTATCATCCACCTGGTTCAGCTCTTTTAGGACTTCTTTCCATGATCACTGCAACAACCTTGTTTCAAAGCTCTTATCACTCTTCATCCAAATTACTGTAGTCACTTTCTTACTCACATACTTGCCAATATTTTTGCCCCTTCCCAATATCTCCTTGAGAAAGAAGTGACGAAGAGCTTTCTAAGAATGAAATGTACGTTCTTAGTAAATTAAAAGGCATACCATGTTTCAGAATAAATATACCCACTAATACATTGGTTTAAAAATAATTAATGGCATTGATTTTCTAGTATTTTATTTGAACTTCTGCCTATAGTTTATGTGATAAAGCCTCATTTCCTTAACATGCATATATGGTCCTACTGAATTGCGCCCTCCCCTTTTTTAACCTCTCAAGGATCGTATCATATACCTATCCCCAACACTAAAAATCCACTTTTTAGCTATGCTGGAATGTAATACGTTTTATCTGATATATCAAAACTTTATCATGCCACTCCCTACTCCAGCTGGTTAAATCTCGTCATAATTCAGGATTTATTTCACGCATCATCTTTTCAGGAGGTCTATCCTAATCTTCGCAGACAAAATTTGTTGCCAATCTTTGGTTTACATCTCTATGGAACCATTTATCCAACCATATTGGGTTTCTTCATCTTTCTTATCTTTTTATGACATATAACATTTATGCTTATATGTAAATTAAGTGTTTTATATAATTCTTAGCATATTGTGGATATGTAAAAATATGCATGAAAATAATGGACAGTAAGATTTTGGAGTCAGGTAAATTGAATTATAATACAGCTAAATACACTACTAAATATAAACTGATAAATTACTTTATCTCAGAAATTCAACTTCCCAGTTGATCAAAAGAGATATTAATTACCTTTTAGAGTTGATATAAAGATGAAATTATGTGAATTGTGTATGAGGTTTCACTCTGTATAAGTATTGAATCATATAAGTACTCAATAAATATTAGTTCCATCATCATTTATTGTTGATGATTTCTGTAATGTGTCCTTAACATCTATGTGCTGAAGTCCCATAAGAATTTTTTAAAAAAGTTTGTGAAATAAACTCCACCACCTTCCATCCTATACACTCCCTCATAAAAATAATTCTTATGGGTGAACAAATAAAAATTATTGGAAAATTTTATTTCACCCAATTGTTGGTCAATATTTTTTATGCTGTAAATTGTTTCAGAAGACTTGGTTGTTTTTAGGATTAAGAAAGGTGGTTTACATCATTAATTTACAAAATTTCTTACAATGACTTTAATTGTTCAGTGCCTAACGTATCTAATCAGCCAAAAAATGTTTCAAGAAAATTATTTTTTTATAAAGGAAGAGTTGCTGAATTTATGGAAAAAAAATGGAATTTTTCTCAGTTTATCATTATGGTGTGTATGGGTAGTATTGCTGAAAATTTGCATCTACCATATTAGTAATAGATTACTCTTCTTTTAGGTCATTAATAAGTATTTGCATCTACTACGTTGGGTTCGAGGAATAAAAATATGACTAAGACATGGCCCCTATCCCAAAAGGCATATATTTAATAGAAAATCATATCAGATATTATTAAAATAATTTAAAGGAAATATGTATCAAATAATGTAATCAATAATTTACATTATTCTATAAATGTGAATAATTTCTGCCCTTTAAATAATAAAAATCAAATGCTCTTTATTTAAAGAATAGTTCTTTAAATTCATTTATCAATGAATATAATCTCTAGATATTTGAATTGCATACAATCTATAAAATTAAAAGAAATTTATTTTAAAGAGGAAAAAGTGAATGCAGACAAATATATTAGCAATGACAGAACATGGTGTGCTTTTTTTTGGTAATATTATTAAAGATATATAGTATGAAAATCAGCTGTTGACTGGATATATAGATCTCATGTCCTCTGAACCATATATAGAGAGACTGAAGTACCTAAGAAATGGTAACCTCAAGGTCCTTGGATAAGACTGTGTACTGGATGTTCTGACTAACTCCTTAGCATGTTGGCAGATTTAAGATCTCAGCTGAAAATGGAAATGCCCTTGGAAATGTCCTCAGCTGGAAAGAACTGCCTAATTCAAGATCAAGCACTCTCACAGAAGAAATGCTTTCTTCCCTTTGCCTCATGGCAAGACTACCTGAAGGGCCGCCTCAGCTCTAGAGCTTCTTCTGAATCATCCAGAAATTTTGTACTAATGTATCACAGTTTGACTCCTCCCTCTGCCTAATCCTGCTGTTTTTTTTTTTTTTTTTGACAAATGCATCATTCTTGCTTTATCAGAAAACACTTAGAAAAATAGGAATAGATGGAAACGTCCTCAACATGATGAAAAGCGTATATGAAAAACCCACAGCTAACAATGTACTCAGTGGTGAAAGACTGAAAATTTTCCTTTTTTGAGATCAGGAACAAAACCAGGGTGCCTACTGTTACCACTATTTATTATTATTATTATTCTTCAACATTGTACTGGAAGTACTAACCAGAGAAGTTAGGCAAAGCAAAAGATATAAAAGGCATCCAAATTGGAAAAGAAGAAAATCAAGTTTCACTATTTGCAGATGACATGATCCTATAAATAGAAAGTCCTAAAAAAGCTATAGCAAATCTGCTAGAGCTAATAAACAAGTTCAACAAATTGTTGGGATATAAGACCATCCCAGCCCCCTCTTGCTGTGTTTTACTGTGTGGTTCCCACTCCCGCAACTGCAGCCTCTCCTGGGTTTTTCCTTTTTTTTTTTTTTTTTTCAAAAGAGCCAGTCGGTCTCCAAATGCCAAGCCCTGGCTTCCCCTCACCACCGCGCGGTTGCGGGTCTTCCAACCAGCATACTCACTCGTTTCAGAATGCAGAATCCTGGTTTCACCAAGTATACAGCCCCTGTGGTACTAGGAGACCGTGTCCACCTGGCGCATTGCAGTAACCAGTATTCTGGGTCACTTTCTGGTTTTTATCTAGTGTTTTTCACGGAGGTGTTTTTTTGCCCTGTCTCACCTAGCCACCATCTTAGTTTCTCATCCCCAATAAGGTTTTTTTTTGTTTTGTTTTGTTTTGTTTTGTTCATTTTTATTGAGATTGTTCAGATACCATACAATTATCCAAAGATCCAAAGTGTACAATCACTTGCCCCTGGGTGCCCTCATACAGCTGTGCATCCATCACACTTAATTTTTGTTCAATTTTTAGAAACTTTTCATTACTCCAGACAAGAAATAAAGTGAAAGATGAAAAAAGAAAAAAACAAAAGGAAACTCTAATCCTCCCCTATCCCTAACCAACCCCCCTCAGTTGTTGACTTGTAGTATTAATATAGTACATTTGTTACTGTTTATGAAAAAATGTTGAAATGCTACTAACTGTAGTATATAGTTTGTAATAGGTATATAGTTCTTCCCTAAATGCCCCTCTATTATTAACTTCTAATTGTATTGTCATACATTTGTTCTGGTTCATGGAAGTGATTTCTAATATTTGTACAGTTGATCATGGACATTGCCCACCATAGGATTCAGTTTTATACATTCCCATCTTTTGACCTCCAACTTTCCTTCTGGTGACATATATGACTCTGAGCTTCCCCTTTCCACCTCATTCACACACCATTCGGCACTGTTAATTATTCTCACATCTTGCTACCAACACCCCTGTTCATTTCCAAACATTTAAGTTCATCCTAATTGAACATTCTGCTCATACTAAGCAACCACTCCCCATTCTTAAGCCTTGTCCTATATCTTGGTACCTTATATTTCATGTCTATGAGTTTACATATTATAATTAGTTCCTATCAGTGAGACCCTGCAATAATTGTCCTTATGTGTCTGGCTTATTTCACTCAGTATATTGCCCTTGAGGTTTTCTCATCAACCCATTTTTTTTTAATATGGTTTTGTTCACTCACCATACATTCCATCCCAAGTAAATAATCGATGGTTCTCTGCATAGTCATACATTTATGTGTTCACCACCTTCACCACTATCTATATAAGAGCATCTACATTTCTTCCACAAGGCAGGAGGGAGAGTCAAAGAAGGTAGAGAGGGAAAAGAAAGAGGAAAAAAAAATGACAGCTAGGAAGTAGCAAAAGGAAAAATAACCTTAAATCAAAGCAGAATAAAGAATCAGACAATACCACCAATGTCAAGTGTCTAACATGCCTCCCCTATCCCCCCCTCTTATCTGCATTCACCTTGGTATATCACCTTTGTTACATTAAAGGAAGCATAATACAATGATTCTATTAGTTACAGTCTTTAGTTTATGCTGATTGCATCCCTCCCCCAATGCCTCCCCATTTTTAACACCTTGCAAGGTTGACATTTGTTTGTTCTCCCTCAAAAAAAGAACATATTTGTACATTTTATCACAATTGTTGAATACTCTAGATTTCACCAAGTTACACAGTCCCAGTCTTTATCTTTCCTCCTTTCTTCTGGTGTCTCACATGCTCCCCACCTTCCTCTCTCAACCGTATTCATAGTTACCTTTGTTCAGTGTACTTACATTGTTATACTACCATCTCCCAAAATTGTGTTCCAAACCACGCACTCCTGTCTTCTATCACCCTGTAGTGCTCCCTTTAGTATTTCCTGTAGGGCAGGTGTCTTGTTCACATAGTCTCTCATTGTCTGTTTGTCGGAAAATATTTTGAGCTCTCCCTCATATTTGAAGGACAGCTTTCCTGGATATAGGATTCTTGGTTGGCGGTTTTTCTCTTTCAGTATCTTAAATATATCACACCACTTCCTTCTTGCCTCCATGGTTTCTGCTGAGAGATCCACACATAGTGTTATTAAGCTTCCTTTGTATGTAACGGATCGCTTTTCTCTTGCTGCTTTCAGGATTCTCTCTTTGTCTTTGACATTTGATAATCTGATTATTAAGTGTCTTGGCGTAGGCCTATTCATATCTCTTCTGTTTGGAGTACGCTGCACTTCTTGGATCTGTAATTTTATGTCTTTCATAAGAGATGGGAAATTTTCATTAATTATTTCCTCTATTATTGCTTCTGCCCTCTTTCCCTTCTCTTCTCCTTCTGGGACACCAATGATACGTACATTATTGTACTTTGTTTCATCCTTGAGTTCCCGGAGACGTTGCTCATATTTTTTCATTCTTTTCTCCATCTGCTCCTTTGCGTGTAGGCTTTCAGGTGTTTTGTTCTCCAGTTCCTGGGTGTTTTCTTCTGCCTCTTGAGATCTGCTGTTGTATGTTCCCATTGTGTCTTTCATCTCTTGTGTTGCGCCCTTCATTTCCATAGATTCTACTAGTTGTTTTTTTGAACTTTTGATTTCTGCCATATATATGCCCATTGCTTCCTTTACAGCCTCTATCTCTTTTGCAATATCTTCTCTAAACTTTTTGAATTGATTTAGCATTAGTTGTTTAAATTCCTGTATCTCAGTTGAAGTGTCCGTTTGTTCCTTTGACTGGGCCATAACTTTGTTTTTCTTAGTGTAGATTGTAATTTTCTGTTGTCTAGGCATGGTTTCCTTGGTTATCCAAATCAGGTTTTCCCAGACCAGAACAGGCTCAGGTCCCAGAGGGAAGAAATATTCAGTATCTGGTTTCCCTGCGGGTGTGTCTTAGAAAATTGTTTCATCCTGTGATGCCTCAGGTCACTGTGCTTTTCTGCCCAGCAGGTGATGCCTGTTAGCCTATAATTCTTGACTGGTGTGAGGAGGTATGGCTGTGTTCCCCCAGGCTCTGGGGTCTGGTTCTGAATGGAAAGGGCCCCACCCCTTTCCTCCTAGAGAAGACAGACCCCCCAGGTGGAGGTCATTAGCATTTCAATGGTCTCTCTCTCTGCTTGTGCTGTCTCCACCCTTCCCAGAGTCACAGCCCTGGAAACTGAAAATGACTGGGGCTTTCTCCACTGAGCCGAAAAAGAAACAGATAGCCCCCTTCAGACCCAGTCCAAGGTGACCCTCCGGCTCTCCCAGATCAGTCGTCACCCAAAGCCTCTGTCTGTTTTTTGGGGATGTGTACCTGTAGTGAGCAGTTCACACTCGCTACTTAAAACCCCAGTTGGACCTCAGCTGAGCTATATTTGCTTGCTGGGAGAGAGCTTCTCTCTGGCACCATGAGACTTTGCAGTTCGGGCTATGGGGGAGGGGGGTCTCACGACTTGGTTCCGCAGGTTTTACTTACAGATTTTATGCTGTGTTCTCGGGCATTCCTCCCAATTCAGGTTGGTGTATGATGAGTGGATGGTCTCATTTGTCACCCTGCAGTTATTCTGGATTATTTACTAGTAGTTTCTGTTTTTTTGTAGTTGTTCCAGGGGGACTACTTAGCTTCCACTCCTCTCTATGCTGCCATCTTGCCCCCTCATCCTAATCCTGCTGTTTTTGCACACTACAACAGGAGTTGATTCTCAGGGCACTCCCCAGTGAATTTTCTGAATGCATATCTTCTTCAAGGAATCAGATTCCCAAGGAACTCATTCTAGAGAGTCTGAGGGAGTGACTCTAAAATGGATATTTAGAACCCGACCCATCAGTCCACACCTACTAACAGTGAGGTCAGGTGGCATAGATGTTATAGGGATTCCTGGTAGAGGTGAACCACTGATAACCCTTGAATGCTATGGTAGTGAAATTGTTAGAACTTCTACCTGCATTGAACTGAGGCAGGTACCAATGGAAGATAAGGTACTATGGATTCAACATCTCTGGCTTTTGAGAAATTCAGGGGAAAGTTATAATTAAAGGGTCATTGGAATCAGATAGTTTCTACTGGGTTCTATTTATGCAGGAGGTAGCAAGAATGAAAGGTTGTGATTAATCATTAGTCGAAAGTGATGTGTGAAAGTAAGTAGGCCTCTTAAGCAGAATAAAAAGCTGATAGTCTTAGGACTTAATTAAAAGTATAGCAGAGATTCAGAGAAGCTTTTATCTTCAGTCCTGGAAAGTCAATTATATCAGGATCTGAATCCTGGTTGGAAACAAATGTGACCTAGACAGGGATTGGGGGTGGGATGGGGAAAGCAGTGCATCTAGATTAATTAACTAAAAATACCTTCAACCTATGGTGGATTGAATTGTATAACCACAGTTTAGACATGCTCTTTGTCTTGATCCGCGTTCTGGTGCATGTGGACCCACTGTAAATAGGATCTCTTCAAGATGCTTTTTCAGTTAAGGTGTGGCCCAACTAAATCAGGTTAGGCTTGAATCTTGATTACTGGAGTCCTGTAAAGCAGAGTGAAAGTCACATGGAGAGAAAAGCCATGGGGAGCAGTCAGAAGCTAGAAGTCAACAGAACCCAGAAGAAAAAGGAGAAGACACACAATGTGCATTCCATCTGACAGAAAAGCTGAGGACTACAGATTGCTGGCAGCCAGCCCAGAGTATCATAGTCTTTTGAAAGAAAGCATTGACTTGCTGATGCCTGGATTTTGGACTTTTCCTAGCCTCAAAACTATGAGCTTATAAATTTTTTTTTACAACAACTCATATGGTATTTATTTTAGCAGCAAAGAAACCAAAAAAAAAAAAACAAAAAACAAAAACAAAAAACTACAACAACAAAAAACAAAACAATCTCATATCTCCTTAAACCTGCTTGGCCTTTAGAGGTTGCTCACCTATTAGAGGCTACCACTTTCATCTTGTTTGAAAATAATGCAGAAACCTCTACCATTTACAGTAACTCATAACTCTCTTAGGATCTACCCCTGACTCCCTTGCTGATCACCAGATCAATATGTAGGGTCAATAGATTACTTAACCTGGCCATGGAAATGCTGGGCCTCATAGGGAAGAAAGGAACTATGTGCTAAACAAGCTGCTGGCTCTAGCCAATATTTACTGGTAGGAGTCTAGAGAGTGTGTATAGGACTGGATCCTGGGGCTGCTGGATCACATGAGATCGAGTAAGGTTGAGTTTATGGATATGGGACTGTTCTCTCGTAATACAAGATTTGTCACTTTGACAGAGACTGCTGGAGATGATGCTTACCAGCTGCTAGGGTAGCTCTCCAGAGCTTCAGGAAAGCAATAGTCTCCACTAAATGAAGTATAAATGCCCAGTCTGCAGTGGCAGACAATAGAAAAAGGGATTAAAAGGCTCAGAGGTGTGGTCATGCAAAAGTGAATACACCAGGTAAAGTACAGAAAAATCATCAGCTCACTATATCCCATGGAAAAGCTTGGAGAATGACCCATTGATCAAAACAGTAGGAATGTACTGGGACACAGGCAGATGCTCAGAAGTGATTATCCTCTGTAGGCAAAGATTGCTGGCAGGAGATACTGTAACAGAATTTGGCTCCCTAATAGCAACAGGGATGAGATGAACACAAAATAATAGAGGCTAGGTGTCAGTGCTGAATTGCAAAAAGCAAAATTGGTATGCATATGTTAAAAGAGCAGTTAAAAGTTTGAATGCATCCAGGGCTCCTGACCCACAGAGAGCTATGAAGATGTTTAATAGAATACAGCATCTCTGGGAGAAGAATAAGTGAACAGCCACATCCACCAGAATGTGGAAATCAAGGATAGATGATCAGAGGCTGAATATGGCCACCTAATAAAGTCATAACCTCTTATCCAGTTTCTAGACCTGAGGTAATTTTCAGATGTTGAATTGCTTGACTGAAGAAGAGACCAAGTGTGCAGAAAGAAAGACCCTGCAACATTATGACAAGTAAAGGTTCTCCCAGTCCTGTCTCCAAAGGAACTTACATCTATTTGCTTGGATAACCATATAATTAGGAAAAGAGACTCCAGAAATATTTTGAGGAATGTTGTACACAAGAGTACAACAAGAGTTGGCCTTGATTCGTAGAGTTCCAAAGCATCATCACGCCACTCCCTCTGTTAGAGTGTGACAGATGGGTGCCAGGTAATAAATGAGGTTATGGCCAAGGTCTGACTCACTTTGGGTCCACCAGTAGTCCATAGATGCACCTTGTTGTCATTTACCTCATCTCCAATTGGCATAGACATGCATGATAGATATCAGAACCCCTACAATGATTCCTTGGCCTGTGGGATAAGAGCTATCCAAGTGAGAATACTATGTGGATGCCTCTGAAACTTCTTCATTCTTAACCAAGAAAGTATGTCAAAAACAATTATCATACCCCAGGAGAATGGCAGGGATTAGTGCTACTCTTAATGACTTCAAAAATGCATTTGTGGTAGACCCCATCATTTCCCTATCTATTTATAATGCTGTCTCCTGCCCAAATCAAGTAGATCAAAGAGGATGACTGTGAACTATCAGAAACTCACCCTCACAATGCCGTGATTATAGCTGCTACCACATCAGGTATCTTTGCTAGAGCAGATTAACATGGCTTCAGGTACATGATACATTTCCAGTGATGTAGTGAATGTGCTCTGTTCTATTTCTGTTATGAAGGAGGATTAGAAATAATTTGCATTCACTTGGAACAGACATCAGTATGCATTTGCAGTCTTGCGCTAAAGCTTCATTAACTCACATCCATTGTCATAACATAGTCCAAAGGGATATATAGACCATCTGGACATTCTGATGAACATGAGAGATATCAATGAGATCATGTTTATTGGTCCATATTAACAAGAAGTGGCAGGTACTTTTGATGCCTTGGAAAACACCCATAATACAGAGGGTTGGAATAAACGTACAAAGATTCAGGGGCCCGCTACAGAAGTAAAATTTTAGATGTCCAGTGGTCTGGGGCCTCCACCCACAATAAAGAAAAAATTATTTCATCTTGTAATTCCTATCCTTCAGAAGGAAGCACAGTGCTTGTTAGGTCTCTTTGGGTTCTGAAGCATATTCCACATTTGGAAATATGATTTAATAAACTTATCAGGTGATTCAAAAGACTATCTGCTTCAGGTGAGGCTCAAAGTAGGAAAGGGCTCTGCAACACATCTGTGGTGCAAGTGACCCTGGTGCTTAAACGACATAACCCAGGAGAATCTATGATATTAGATCTATCAATGCTAGAAAAGATGCTGTGTGGTTTATAACAACCCTGATAGGAGAACAATAAAGTATATTTCTAGGGTTATGCGTAAAGCCAAAGGAGATTTATGCATCTTTTGCAAAACAGCTTCTAGTGTGCTACTGGGCATTGGAAGAGATGGAGTGCCTGAACATGGGATGTCAAATGACCACATTGCAAGAACTGTCAATCATGAGGTGGGTTTTGTCAGATCCACCCAAAACTCAGTCATAAAAAAGGCAGACCCAGAAGTAATCCATCATAAGATGGAAGTGGTACGTCAGGATTGGGCATGGTCAGGGCAAAAGAGTCCAAGTAAGTTATATAAGCAGGTGTCCAGACTCCATGGCACCTGCCAGTGTTTCACCAGTGCCTCTCCCTTAGCTAACATTTGGTCATATAAGGGGTCTATTATAACAAGCTGATGAAGGAGAAGAGTGAGTACATTTCATAAATGGGTCAGCTCATTACGTGGATGCAAGTAAAAATTGGACTGCTGCTTCAGCAGAGCCCCACACTGAATATCCCCGAAAGTCAGAGGTAAAAGAAAATCCTTTCAGTGGGCAGAACTTTGATTTCCACGATGCACCAGGTCAACAACTTCTTGTGGAAAGAGAAGATCTCTTCATGTATTTTGATGGACCTTTGGGAGTGGGATGAAGTGTGATAATATTTATGTTGCAAATTAATGATCACCAAGGAATATCTACCAAAGAAGAGGCACAAAAACAAAACAAAACAACAACAAAAAATACAATTTGACAGAATAATTCAGCCAGTTGACATCAACCAACAGGCTCATCAAAAGAACAGCCATAAGGGTAGGGATAGAGGCTATGCATAAGCTCAAAACATGGGCTCTCACTCATGAAGTTTGATCTAGCTAGTGCCATTACTGAGTACCTAATCTGTCAGCAACAGGGACCAACACTTGACTCTTGATAAGGCATAATTCCTCAAGGCAACAAGCAGCCACTTCATTAGTTACAAGTAGCTTACACTGGACCTTTTTTATGCTGAAAGTGCATTATTTTTACTGGACTTGACATGCATTCTGATTATGTGTTAATCTGCTAACCTCAGCCATATGCTCTAGCTAAAGGTTTGTAGAATGCTTGAAGTCTTAACACAGGATCCTACCTAAAATTTCATTCAGAACAGAACACTGTACAGCAATGGAGGTATAGTAATGGGCACAGCACCCTGGGATTTCCTGATCTTATTATATATTGCACCACATAGAAATACCCCTTTATTGAACAACAGAGTAGACTTTTGAGGAGCAACTAAACATAATATCCTGTAGGATGGGATGTTATACTCCAGGATACAGTATAAAACCTAATCAATGGCCATTATTATATGGTGATTTTTCCCTAAGTATAAAACATGGGTCAAAGAACCAAGGGGTGGCCATCACATTCAGTGACTCCCTTGGGAAATATGTGCTTCCTTCCCACAACTATGGGTCCTGCCAGTTTAGAGGACCCTTTTGCCAGAAGGGGAAAACATGCTAGTAGCAAACAAGAGTCCTGTGCTGCTTTGAAGTTATGTACCCCAGAAAAGTCCATGTACTTTTAATCCATTCCTGTGGATGCAGATCTATTGTGGTTGGGAAATTTAGGTTAGGTTATTTCTAATGAAATATGACCCATGCCGTTCATGGTGGGTCTTAATCCTTTACTGGAATCTTTTATGAGAGGATAAAAAGAGATGAAAACCAGAAAGAGCTTTAGAGAGAAAAGCCCTGGAGAAGCTTAGAGAGGACCCACAGAGGAAGCCACTGGAACCAGAGCTGAAGGCAATGAATCCTGGGGATGAAGGCCAAGCAGACGCCAGCCGTGTGCCTTCCCATGTGACAGAGGTGGACACAGAGGTGTCCCAGATGCTGGCAGCCTTTCTTCAGAGACCAGTTATCATCCTGCCAATGCCTTAATTTGAAAATTTTCAAGCCTTAGAACTTGAAATTTATAAACTAATAAATCCTCATTGTAAAAGCCAACCCATTTCTGGTATATTGTATTCTGGCAGCTTTAGCAAACCAAAACAGATTTTTGAACCAGGAGTGTGAGCTGCTTTGATTTGCAAATACCAGAATTGCTAGATGGCTTTGTAAATGGATAAGGGGAAGATTCTGGAAGAATCGTTAGCTGCTTGATAGGCAAGGTCTAGATTGCTTTGAAGGTACTCTTGGTAGGAATATAGACTCTAAAGGTTCTTCTGATGAGGTCTTAGACAGAAATGATGAATGTGTCATGTAAACTGGAAGAAAGGTGACCCTTGTTTTAAAAGTTGCAGAGAATTTGGCAAAATTGAGTCCTAATGTCACATGGAAGGCAGAATTTGAAGGTGACAAGCTTGGATTTTTAGCTGATTTCTAAATTAAATGTGGAAAGTGCAGCCTGGCTTCTCCTTGCAGCTTATAGTAAAATGTGAGAGGCAATGGATAAGCTGAGAACTAAACTCTTGGGTACAAAGAAACCAGAAATTGATAGTTTGGAAAATTCTGAGCTTTCAGAAAATGAGTCCCCAGAGAATAGTGCCCCACATGAGGATATAACCAAACCTGGAACCAGTCAGCCATTTCAGTACAAGTCAGGAATGGAAATGCACCTATCCAGAAAGGATTTGTGGAAAGTCCTATTGTCTGATGGTTGGAACCCCTCTATGCTTCATGTGAAACCAACGAGTTTTTTTGTGAGATCTATATGAATGAAACCACTGCCAGCCTGGACTTTGAGGGACAGATTGAAGGAAAAATGATGTCTGAAGGCAAGAAACCTCAGGCCAGGAGAGTGGACCCACCCACTCATGTGGGAAGGGTGAGTTTGACCCAGAGTTCACAGAGGCTGGGCCTTCTTCCTCATTTTTTAAGAAGAGTGCTGCTGCCTCAGGGCTCTCAGATGCCTTGGCGATTGAGGGAGCTTGGCTACTCTGTTTTTCAGAAGTGCTGCTGCCCTGGGCTTCAGAGAGGGTGAAGCACATTCCCCAGTGTTGAGAGCCTGGCCACCATCCCACTGTTCTGAGGGGGTTGATCCTGTGCCCCACAGTTGGCAGAGAGTCCAGCTGCCACCCCATTGCTTGAAGAGGGTGGAGCAGAGAGCACGGCTGTCTCCCCAGTGTTTGGAGATTTTGGAGCCCTCACCCCAGTGTTTGGAGAGAGCAACACCCCTTTGTAAACTCTTGGATAGTGTGGGACTGCTGCTCTCTCAATCCCTGAGGAGAAAGCGTCTTTCAATAAATGACTCTCAGACCTCAAAATCTAATGACGTTTACCCTGTAGGTTTTCAAAACTGTTTGGGAATGTTGTCCCATTTTCCTTCCAATTTTTCCCTATGGAAATGGAAACATTCACGGTATGACTGTACCTCCTTTGTATATGGGAAGCAGATAACTGTTCTAAGTTTCATAGGTTGACAGGCTGAAGAGAATTTTGCCTTAGGATAGACCATGCCTGTAACTAATTTTGATGAGACTTTGTACTTAATATTACAGTTAGTGAAGTTATTTAAGGCTTTTGTGATATTGTGATGGATTGAATGTATTTTGCATATGGAAAGAACATGTCTTTTTGGAGTCCAGAGGGTAAAGTATGCTGATTTGATGCTGTTATGTACCCTCAGAAAAGGCCATTCCTGTGGGTGCAGACTTGTTGTGGGTGGGATCTTTTGGTTGGGTTATTTCATTTGAGATATGACCCACCCCCTTCAAGGTGGGTCATAATCCTTTACTGGAATCCTTTATGAGAGGATAGAAAGAGATGAAACCAAGAGAGCGCTTTAGAGAGAAAAGCCCTGGAGAAGCTAAGAGAGGACCCCTAGAGGAAGCCACTGGAACCAGAGCTGAAAGCAACGAATCGTGGGAATGAAGGACCAGCAGACGCCAGCCATGTGCCTTCCCATGTGACAGGTGTCCCAGGTGCTGGCAGCCTTTCTTCAGAGACCAGTTATCATCCTGTTGATGCCTTAATTTGGACATTTTCAAGCCTTAGAACTTTAAATTTGTTAACTTACAGATCCTCATCATAAAAGCCTACCCATTTCATGTATATTGCATTCTGAAAGCTTTAGCAAACCAAAACAAGTCCCATTAAACATTCAGCCATGGCTGCCACTCACTCACTTTAGGCTCTTTGTGCCAAGAAACAGTAGATAAGAAGAGAAGTTACCATGCAGCCAGGAGTAGTTGAACCATATTATCAGATAGAGGTAAGGCTATTATTACACAGTAAGGCAGTAAAGAATATGTTTAATACCCAGTTGATCCACTGAGTCATTTATTGTTATTCCTTTGTCCAATTTTGGCTGTAAACAGACCAAGGGCTCAAATTCCTAAGGTATGAAGGTCAGATGGTTAGATAATCTTACTAGGCAAAATATGGCATAAGCCCAGGATGAGAGGAATCTAGAATGATAATAGTGGAATGAGATGATTATTTTCATCCAACCATACTTCTTTTCAGATTCTTTCAGAATCCTTAAGTAGTGTTGCTGAAATAGGGTGTCTTAGTTTCCAGGCTGCCATTATAAATATCATACAATGGGAATTTATCAGCTCACGGTTTTGAGGCTAGGAAAAGTCCAAAATTTAGGCATCAGCAAGTAATACTTTCTTCTTGAAGACATGTGTTTTGGTGCTGGCTGCACATAACCCTGGATTCCTTGGCTGTCCTGTTCACAAGGCTATGCACATGACAATGTCCTCTCCTTTCTCTTCCAGGTCCTTTCTGACCTCTGGCTTTTCCCTGTGTCTTTCTCTCACTATTTTTTTTTTATATCTTCTGCTTATAAAGAGCTCTGACAATCCAGATTTAAACCCAATCTCATTCAGTTGGGCCACACCTTAATTAAAAATAAAGTCTTCAAGAGATCCTATTTATAATGGGTTCAAACCCACAGAAATGTGGATTAAGACCAGGAACATGTCTAAGTTGGGATACATAACTGAAGCTACCACATGTGGTGAATTTTTAAACCTAGTGAGTGAATCTGTGTGGATGTTACAGTGCACCATCCAGATCCCCTTATCACAGCTGAAGCACTCATTCCTCCAACTGCTGAGAGTATTGGCAGTTGATGGCTCTCAACTAAGTACCTCTCTGGAAATTGCCCTAAGCAGAAGAGAGCTGCCCCTCCTAAGTCATAACCCCTAGTGGAGAGGAACACACAACCAATGACTGGTTGATGGAGGAGAGGATAGGTGTATCAAGGTTTGGCTGTCTTGCCTCAGAGCCGGATGTTTCTGAGGGGAAATTACAGTTGCAGAGCTTCCCTAGATCTACCAAGATCTTTTCACAAAAGCACTATTGTTCAACTCCTCCTCTGCCCATTCCTACTTCCTTCACTGCCCCACACACATTTATCCAAAACGTACTCCCCAATATACCTCCGGCATACATATCTGTTTTAGAGTCTCTTTACAAAAAACCTGACCTAAAACAAATGCACATATTTAGTCACAGGTGGTTAAATTATCAACATCTTAGTCTTATTAAGAGATATTAGTTTAAACCAAAGAAAAATTTACAATATAGCTAATATATATTATATTACATTATATATTACATATCTGTAGCATATATTCTATATCTTATATTCTATATATCATCTTCTATCTTATACATATATATTTAAAATATATATTATGTACATATATGTAATAAATAAATTTAGGTGTGTGTGTGTATATAGTTTTTACCACATATTTTGACCATGTCATTATTTGATTTGTCTGAAAGAAGTCTTGTTTCTGGCTTATTTGTTTTTAAATAACAAAAAGAAATCACTTAGGAATTTTATCCAGGAGGAATTCCAAATTCCTAAACCTGGGTGAATCCAACAAATAATTCAGCCAATAGAATGTTCAGTAAGCAATTGTCACAAGATTAGATTCTCAGAAGTCCAGTGACCCAAATCTCATCCAGATCAGGGAAGAGCATGTTTAAATGATTGTTCAGGTTTGGTCTATTCCTGACTGAGCCTATCAATATCACCACTTAACAACAAAAGAACTCATGATGCATCAATAAATGGATGTTGGTAATTACAATACTATGAACTGTTTGGAACCCAAGGAGAGTCATTGTTATTACACTAACATCCAATTCTGTTTTGTTACTGAACCTGCTGGCTTAAAATTTTTATTTTTACAACATGTAATATGTAGCTCATATCTTCTAAAAATGAGTGTATGACCAAAATAAATTATATTTTGAACAAGAAAAATTGACTTACAGTACCTTTATGCAAATCATTAAGGCTGAATTCAGCTAATCAGTCTCCTGCAGGATTTGCTTTATATATCCAGGGCTAGTTAACCACAGAAGTGAATGTGTGACAGCTTTTAAAGACCTTTAAATATGTTATGATAATAATGCTAGTAACCCTAAATATTCCACCTTATTGAAAGCAGAGAACATAAAACCCCACACAATTAATAGAATAAATTTAAACTGAAAGTTCTTCAAACTTTACCAAAAAGCAGCAGTTGTTCTGTAAATTTACACTACTAAATTTAGAGCTCTTTGAGGTAGCTGTGAAAAGATTCTCATATTTTTTGGGGAAAAAAAATCCTCAGAATGTTGCAAAGCAAGAAATCTAAGAAGGTCTGTCAAATAATTCATCTAGAAAAAAATACTTTTAAAATGGAGAGATTTTGGATTCTGTTCTTTACTTGTTGTCTTAGGATGGCTATGATTTCATTACTTTTATAGGACTTTTATTATTTTTACACATCAAAAACAATCCTTGTAAAGAACAGTGTCTTTTAAATATCTAGCATAGCGTATGCTCACACACCTCACTATTCATATGTTTATATAAATATTGTAACTTCTTTTCATATAAAAGTGTATGCTATGCAAAAACATTTGATAGCCTGAACAAATGGGTGACTGACATTTTTATCTACTCATGATGAGAGTTGAATACATTATGAATTGGTCTGATAAAGGTAAGAAAACAACATGGAATCAATGGGAGTCTAATAATTGAGTACTAGCTACGCTTTAATAATAATGATATGATGATGATGGTGATGATGATAATAACCTTTATTGAGCATTTACTATTTACTATATGACCAAGACTTTGTGGACTATCTCATTTAATTCTCCAACAACCCTAGGTCACTGATACCATTATTAGTATTCCCTCTTTACCAGTAAGGAAATTGAAGACCACAGAGGTTGTGACCCTTCAGGGTTATTAAGCTAGAAGGGATGAAGCTGTGCGAAGCTGGTATTTAAGCAAGAGAGTTTTTGCATCACACTCAAATATAGATTAAGTTTATACTAGCACATGGAAATGAGAGTTTTCTTTATTTTTTTAAAAGCAAGTGTATTTCTTAATTTCTTTTTTCTCTTAACAACCTGGGATATGGTATATTACAGATCGAAAACTATGACAAACAATGGCCTGTGGGTCAAATCTGACCAGGGGCAGTTGTTGTAAATAAAATTTCCCTGGCACTTAGCTAAACTCAGTTGTTCATGTGTTGCCTTTGGCTGCTTTCGCACTATAACAGCAAAACTGAGTAGTTGAGACATACAGATCGTCAAGGCCCTCAAGGCCTAAAATATTTCTGAACTGGCCTTCTGAAGAAAACTTTTGCAAAACGTGATGTTATTTCTGGAGCTATCCCTTCCTCAAGATACATGTAAAATGGCACAATTTTAATTCCAATATTCAGCATAGAAACATGAATGCCTTTTGATAATACCTTCTGTTACCATAGTTCAAATTAACAAATATGATACAGGATATAACTTCAGAGATGAAGATAAAATTTAACTCTTTGCAAGATCAGATTTGATACTATGAAGACCATACTAATTCATAAACATAGATCTTTGCTTTCAATGTATCTATTATAAATAACTGGAAAAAGAAACACATTAAGGTAAGGGGTCAGTTGAGCTGCTTGATATTATTATTAATTTCTCTGTCACTATTGTTCATTGTTCTGGCTGAACTCTTGAACTGGAGGGTTTTTCATTCTGATGTCTCTCTTAGAACTCTGTTATGTAGCTATTGGAAAGATTTTGAATACAAAGTCATTTGTGCTGTCTCAACAAATAGAGAGCATAAGAAACAGCTATTACTTTTCTTTACCTCCTATCATTGGAAATTTCTTGGCAATAAGTTAAAGAAAAATTCATTGAAGAAACTGATTCCTGATAAGTAATAAAATAAATTAGTAATATGCATCTTTGATTATGTTTTCTATGTGTAATGCTTCAAAAGCTGTGTAACTAATACCATTGCCACTTGGTTGTTTTTATTTTTTCTAGATTTGGATGATCCAGTAGTAACTGTTCACCAAAGTATAGGTGAAGCTAAAGAACAATTTTACTATGAAAGAACAGTGTTCCTCCGGTGTGTTGCCAATTCCAACCCACCCGTTCGGTACAGCTGGCGACGTGGCCAGGAAGTGTTACTACAAGGATCTGATAAAGGAGTTGAGATTTATGAACCCTTCTTTACCCAGGTATGAGTTAAGGTAGAGTATTTGCACACCACTACACTAGGATACTTTCCTAATTCAGGCAATGCAGTATTATAGATAATTCAAAAGATAGTTTCTCCAAATCTTGTCTTTTAAAAAAA
Source organism: Choloepus didactylus (assembly GCF_015220235.1). NCBI lineage: Eukaryota > Metazoa > Chordata > Mammalia > Pilosa > Megalonychidae > Choloepus > Choloepus didactylus. The sequence continues at coordinate 184,134,815 of NC_051310.1, read as the reverse complement.
ATTTGCTTGACTGAAAGATTACAGGAGTCAAATAATGATGGACAATTCATTTATTTTTAATATGGAAGTTAAATTTTAAATGTTAATTCTAGAAAAAATTCTGAATTTAATGTATCCAAGCATATTTCATTTTCTGTAACTATCCAGGTTTCATGATAAAAAAGTACAGAATTGTACATTTTCCAGCTGATCTGTGTTTCGTAGAAAATATTTCTCAAAAGCACAGATTTTGATTTCCCCATTTGGCATGGTAAATATTTTTTAAAGGAACAAAAGAATCTGTTTGGGATTTATTTTGGCTTCTGTTTTAAGAAAAATCTGTCTTTATTTTACTCATTCTAGTTTTGAATTAGTTTAGGAATAGAGCCTTAATTATGTAAAAATCAAAATATTTAATAAGTGATTAAAAACTTTTAATCAGAAAATTGAATTAATTTTGTATAGCATGAGTGTAATATAAAATATGTTCTTTGGAATTTATTGAGAGTGGATAGTTAATAATTCTTGAGGAAGACATTGAAATGTGTAGGCATATTTGGGTACTGCTATTATGTACCCTTTTGATAACTAGAAAGGAGCACAAACCTAATTAAGAACAAAAAAAATTTTTAATTGAAAATATAGTTTGGAAGAAAGTTCAAAATAATTGTGACCATGAATAATAATAATAATGATTATAATAATAATAATAATAAATGCTATAGGTAACAAGATAAATAGCAATTTGACCACATTTTAGAGAATTGAGACATCCATGTTTCCACCTATAGGGAAATATAAAATTAAAATGTAAATATTACTAGTATTCTATTTCAAAAGATTTCACATCAATAAAAGTTTCATGTCTTAATCCTCTAAAAAACATAAAGCTATCTCAAGTTTATATATTTCCCAGCATTTTCACCATTAAGGATGTATTTTTATATGGTAAATCATTTACTTGGAATGTCTACAGTCTGACCTATTTTGGATTAATTGGCAGTATTTAGATATTAACTGTGGAAGAAGGCTGTGATTATTCAAACACATCTGAAACCATAGTACATATTTATATGCATTGCTGATCAAAGTTATAGAAGAGTTGTAGCTTGCCAAAATACAAATCTCTAAAATCGCCATCAAGCATGCCTTGCTGATACCTAGTGAGTCTGTCATGAAACCAGTGTTGAAGCCTGCTTTGAGCTGACGCTCACTTTATTCATGCCACTGTGACAGCTTCATCAGGTCACTGCCAGCAAGCAGGATCACAATTTCTCCATACATTCTGAACTACTGCAATTTATTATTTTATTTTTCACTAAAATAATTTTTTAATTAAAAAAATAACAAAAATGTGTTAGCATCGTTTAATTGTTTGGATGTCTCTAGGGTTTAAAATTCCAGATAAATGATTACTTTAACATATTTTGATTCTCCTATTGTCAGTTCCTTTGAACTGTGGATATTTTTAACATTTGGAAAACATGCTTTTCCTTGATTATCTTTTAAACATGATAATATTTACAAATATAGGCTAACTCTAAATTCCTGTTATTTATATGGCTATTTCTTATCTGCAGATGGGTCTGACCATTTGGAAATGAACACACTGACTTGTCCAAATTTTGAGAAATCATTTATACTATTAAAATAGTTAATATTTGTAGCTTGAAAGTTATTGAACAAGTACAAGCTTTTCATGCATACTTTTGAATTTGTCTATATTTCTGTATTAGTAATTCTCAGAACCCCCTTACAATAGCTCGCAAGCTAGTAGCTATAGACTGTGACTGATAAATGTAACTTTCATTTTATTTTCTCTTTTGTTTTTCTTTCTTCCCTCTTCCTTTGTGAGAAAACAAGAACTTTTTGATTTAAACATTTCACTGCTTATATATCCTTCTCTACGTATATCTTTATCATCCTGCATGACATAGGCCCTCTCCCACCTTTGGCTGTGCTAGTAAGTCTACTACTTGGACAGCCTGGGTTAGTTCTCTTAACAAAAATAGTTAAGAAACACACAACCAAAACTTTCTTGCAATTCTGTGTTCTGGGATTAGCTTGCTGCAATAATTGCCAACAATCTGCAGGTTTTGCTCCTTTTTAAAAATGTCTTTTCTGTCCTTGAGGAACTAACATTTGTTTACTTGATTGTGTTGCTTATCTATCCTTCTAAACTGACTTGTGTATTTGTATCTGTCCTAAAACCATGTTGGAGCAAGAGGCACTTCAATGCTATATATATGCTTATTTTTTCACTGTAAAATATATTATATAAGCCAAATTTATAAAAACACTCAAATATAAGCACATGGTAAGTTTAATTCTTGTAGCCATAAAGAATGTTGGCTTTTTCATGGATGAGATATCAACGGTTTTCCTACATATAGCACACATATTGATATACTTCATATGGGCCTGTTATACACAAATCCAGTCATAAAACATGATTTACATTCTTGCTCCCAACTGGTTGAAATGTTTTACTGAAGAAACCTTCAACCATCCACAGTAATCATTTTTTAAAATGTAAATGTGATAAATCTTTCTCCTGCTTAAACCTCTCCAGTAGCTTCCCAATATTTATAATAAATCTAATAATATTCTGTGGCCTAGAAGACCAAGTGTGGCCTGGCCCTGTCTTGCTGTCTTGCCTAATCTTTAACTTCATTCACTGTTTCCCAGTCATACCATCCAAGCTTGTCTATACCCAGGGTCTACATGTTTTTGATTCCTCCACATGGAATGTTCTTCATCTAGATAATTCGACAGGTATCCTCTTATTAATAAGGTCTCTTATCAACTCAGAGACTTTGCTCTCAAGCATACTTGAAGTATCCCTTCCCTTCCAGAGTTATTCTTTCCCAAAACCCAGTTTTATTTTATTTTGTTTTTCTCACAGCATGAAAACTATCGTTATGTTATTTGTGTGTTTGCTGAGATATAAACCCACCAATTAGAGACAGTCTGTTTCTTGAACAGCTGGAACAGTGTTTGTCACATAGACGATTCTCTCTCAATCAATATGTGTTGAATGTTGAACCAATAATTTTGTGGAGATGCCTGAATTACACCTATAAAATAGTTAAAATTGTATCCAAGTTATTAGTGACTCCTTAATCACTCTCTTTAATTCCACCCCTCTTCACCCACTAATGAAAGCGTATTGAAATATGAATGAAATTTATGGTATAATTGAATCTATTTTAATTTCTTTCATTTCCAAACTGTTGTTGATTTTCTAGTTATAATTTTAATTGATTCTAGTCTAGTTCCACTGTGTCAGAAGGTAAAGTAAATAATTTCAATCTTTAAAAATTTATTGTGACTTGTAGTAAGCCAAGTCTATGGTCTATTTTCCTAAATCATCCATGTGTACTCTAAAGAAAATGTATTCCAGAATTGCTGAGTGTAGTGGTCTACATATGCTGATTAGGTCAAGTTTGTTGCTTGTGTTGTTCAGATCTATATATTTTCTGACTTTTGTGTCTGCTGTTCTAAATGCTATTGAAAGAGGTTAGTTATAGTCTATGACCTTGGCTATAGATTTGTCTATTTCTCCTTTTATTTCTATAATTTTTGCTTTTAAATTTCAAACACATATTATTTGTACATACAGATTTAGAATTATTATAATTTCCTGGTTGATTGTTCTGGTAGATTATCTTTCTGATATTGTCTCTCTCTGGTATATTATCATTAAAAAGTGGTCCACTGAGTCTATTTTGTTACTACTTTCACTACGCTGGCTTTCTTTTGGTTAACGGTTGTAAATATTTTTCTATTATTTCTGTTTCAAATGTTCTGGGACTTTATATTTAAGATATATCATGTATAAACAGCACATAGGTTTTGTCATTGTTTTGTTTTGTTTTTAATCCAATGGGACAATCTTAATATTTAGTCCATTAATTCAATCATGGATATATCTATTTTTTTTCCTATATGGCTTACTAGTTTTATTTTATTTTCTCTTTTCTTGACTTCTTTTGGATTTATCAAATCTTTTTTTTAATATTTCCATTTTATTCTCTATTTAACTAAGAGTTTTGCATTATCTTGGTTTTATTTATTGGTTACTCTAGAAATTACAACCCACATCCTTAATTATTATCTTATCACTTCCTCAGTAATGGCAAAATCTTAGGCTATTTTAACAATATTTACCCATTTTATTTTATGTTATTTTTTTCAAGTAGCTTAATTCTATGTATATTTTAAAAATCATAAGACAATATTTTACTAATTTAAACCATCAATATTCACTTATACTTACCAAAGATTTATTTTTTCATTTTGAGTTAATTATTGCTAATGATGTGAGGGAATATTTGAAGCTCACTTTTTTTTTTTTTTTTTTTTTTTTGCCAATGGATGTCCGTTTGCTCTAGCTCTATTTGTTGAAAAGATTATTATTACTTTATTGAATTGCCTTGACACTTAGGTTGAAAAATCAATTGGACCTATATATTGGGATATATTTCTGAACTATTTATTCTGTTCCACTGATCTATATTTCTATCTGTAGATGAATACCACACTGTGTTAATTACTGTAGCTTTATTGTGTCTTAAAATCAGGAATAGTCAGTCATCCAACCATGTTCATCTTTTTCAAAAATTGATTTGAATGTTCTAGGTTCTTTCTACTTCCACATAAATTTAAGTATCATCTTGTCAATTTATACAAAAAGCTGCTAAGATTTTGAGTGAGTTTGTGACAAATCTAGAAATTAATCTTAAGTAACCTCAATTTATATTACATCACTGATTTGATTATGACTTATATTGACAATGTTTTATACTCAAACACGTCAAAACTGATCCCTCCATTTTGACTTTACTTCTTTGTCAGGTGTAATGTTGTTCTACGAACAATTTCAGAGCATATGTAAGATTTTCTGACACCAGTTTTATTTAGGCTTATCAACCTTTGAGATACTGCTTTGAGTCTTGGAGTGCATATGTATGTTTGATCATACATTTATAGGAACTTGGTCATTTCATTAAATAGTTCTGGAGAATTTCTTAAAAAGCAATTGTCCCTCAGGAGCAGGGCAGCTAAATAAACTCCTAGGAATATACATTAGCTGTATATTAGCCTCCAGGAAACTAAAGGTTTGTTTTTATTTTTTCTTTTCAGATTGAATCCATATTTATAGGCTTACCTTTATGCAGGAATTATGAACACAAATGCTTACTGATACTAATGTGGTAACATAATTGTGTGAATCTGGCTGGGACTAAGACGATAAGCACGTGTGAGACCTCCTGTGAACTGGCAGCGCATGACTATTTTTTAGAAAAGAATGCATCACCTTAGTTCTTTATTTGACACCCCTGGTTTACCATTTTGAAACCCTGCTTGAGTAGGCAGCTTCTTCATAGGTATTCAGTGACACATAGTAGCATTACTAGTTTCATATGATTTCGAATAGAGAGAGGTATAAAATAACCAGAGTTTATCTAAAAGTTGTGTTGAATAAAACCTTAGAATTACTGGATTGAGAAGTTGAGAGCTGATTCCAGCTTCCACGGAATGTTTTTTAAAATATAGATGAATATTATGTAGAGAACATTGATAACAAAAAATTGTTGTCATTTGTGGCTTCTAACTGCCTTGGAAGGACTGTGACTACAGTAGTAGAAAGAAACACAGTGGACTTAGCTTGTGGTCTTTATTTTTACAATGGAAAAATATAACTTTTGTGTAGGTTTTTAAATTTAGTTATTTTTTCTTTAAATTAAAAGATAGACCCAGATATATCTAAGTAACTATTCAGAATTGTATTCTTGAATTAAAAGTATCAATTACTTATTGTACATATCAAATTTGCTTTAAATTTAAAATGAATTTTGTACTATCTCTTTGAAATATTTCTCAAGATTGACGTATTTCTTGCCTTCCTATAATGCTTTTGTCACTTGTACTTAGATAGGAATGGTGTTTACTTTTCCTGTTGCTTTTTATGGTAGTGTTTTTATGGTCATTTGCATTCATATATTTATTTTTTAATTCTCCATTGTTATTGATTCCTTGGACTCTTATTTCCATCAACTGCCATGTGTACTTTTTTAGCTAAGAACTTTGTATGTTGACATGGTTTGAATTGGGACATTTTGGCAATATTTAAATTTATCTCCATAGATCAACAGACAATAGCCTCTGAGTCTTTGGAATGTAAATAAGATCAAGTAAAATCAGCTGAGGTCTACTGTCTACAAGATATAGGAAAATTTCTGCCAATAGAGGTTGCTGAGCAAGGATTTTCTTCTACTAACTTTGTTGATATTTATGGGGAAAAGTTAAGATAAACTATATTATGTTACAAAGAAAACTTACCAAAATAGAGGTTACATGGTAGGCACTAGGGAGAGAGCATTCAAGGTGGAAGCAATAGACTAACAAATAAACAGAAAGAAGGCAACATCTTCAATGATCTGCTGTTTCCATGGTTGACCAGAAAGTAATATGTGGGAAACAGTGGTCTGGAAAGCCTGAAAGGTATACTGGGATTATAGTGTGGAAGGATTTGGATGACAGAGCATCAGTATGCTTATTTTTTAATGATTTGGAAATGAAATTTCTTTCAAGGATATTATTTTTTGCTATTCAATAATAATGTCTTCTTTTTAATAAAATAGTTTCTGAGATAGTGAGATATCTATCCCACATGCCCTTCATACTATGTTAATAACTATAACAATTTGAACTGAATTTTTATTTTACTACCTGTTGAGTGAATAAATTACATGTATTAATGTAATATGATAAAGTATGAATGGTAAAGTTGAAATCATTTTATATGCAGATTTTATAGATAATGTTGCTAGAATGAAATTTATCTGTGTTCCTGGGGCTGAGATGAATTCATAAACATAAAATATAATAAGTTTGAGGGATGATTATGATCTTCCCACTTCCACACATAATGCCGATTTAATACTGACAGAGAAAGGTTTCATATATTTTTATAAACATGTATTTGTAATAAGTTTGTCATTAAAACTTCAAAATGTATATGAACTGGAAGTTTGTGGGGTTTTTTAAATCAGTACCTGAGGAATAGCATAAACAACTCAAATAAATGTTAAAATAATATTTCATTTTACTTTGTAAGTAAACTGGAAATACTGTTGCAATATGGTATTTTTTTATGTAAAATGGTGTTAAAATTGATAAGTCCCACTGACTAATACAAGGAATGCCTTCCCTTGTTTATTTTTAGTTTTTAAATAGTTTAAAAGTTTAAATAGAAGTATTGCAAATAATTTTATGAATGTTCAAGAAACGAGTACTCAAACTTTACAAAGTAACCATACACTTGTCATTTTTGAACTTTGTAAAGATGCTCATGACATCATCTTATGTATTTAACTAAACCATCTAATTATAAGACTGAACATATTTACATCAAATACATAATTAGTTCTAATTAAGCTAATTAGACTAATTAGATAATAAGACAATAATTTACTCAAAATTCCTTTTAAAAAATCATGGAAATTCACTTGCAAAAAACCAGCCAGCATCAAAGAATATTAAATTTATGTGATAAAAAAATAAAATTAATGTGATAAAGCAGCTATAATGGTGACGTTTAAATCATTATATAGTTATATATATGTGTATATATATATATTCACATGTATATATACATGTCTCTCTTAGTGAGAGAAAGAGGGTTATCTGAACACTTAGACAATGTGAAATAAGTGGGTAAGGCTCAAATTTTTCCAACTTTTCCTGTTATTTTCTCTATTGACCTCCCCCTTGTCATGGTATAGATTTGTCCTACAGATTTACCTAGGAGACATGTTCAGTGGTTTCCTGAGTTCACGCTTCTTGGTAAATTGTCTGACTGCAAGCAGTAATCAGCTTAGCAATAACATCCAGGGAATGTCTGTCCACCAGAGAGTAAGCACAACACTCCGATCTCGTGGTAGTGGAACCATTGGGAAATCATGGATCTAGGAGTTCACAGTAACGGTCATTCTTTCTTTTTGGTCTGTATTTCTCATGTGCCCATTTTGCTGTTCTTTTCAGCAGAACAAGTAACTAGATGTATAGTGTGCAAACTATTATATTTACTGGAATATATTGATATTCCTAATTTAAAGAGTAGGAATTATTTCAAAGTATAGCTTGAATTCTTTAGTTAAGTCCTAAAATCTCAATATTACTACTCATTTAATACTTTTTTACTCTTGGTTACAATAAACACCAACAGCATTCCTGACCACAAAATCTTAGGTACACAAAACATTTTAAGAATACATCTGTTACAAAAAGTGACTAATATATTTTTATGACCAGAACCATTACTGTTTGTTCAGGTATATTTCATTGTTTTATATATTTTGGCTTGGGTTTAGTTCCCTTTTATATTCTTTTGTCCGTAACTGACTCCTCAATTCTGTGGATGGCCCCTAAATCAGTTTCATAAATTGATCTTGCAGGTTGCTGTAACATTAAAAATTCTTTGATTCCTGTAATTATTATTAGAGACCATGTAGTTAAAAATGTTTATTGAAGACTTATAAGTACAAGACAATGAGTTGGCTCTATTCTGTTCTAATCAGCGTTCTTTACTGTGTTGACAATGGGTAGAACACTGCGCAAATGACAGGGGTTGAAATTTAAAATGAAGTCATCTCATGTAATTGAGAGGCTAGGACCAATACAAATATATACATGGGACAGAAAACATATATAACCATATACACAACTACTACTGATAAAAATAGACAAATGATATTAACTCGGAAAATAAAAGAGACATGTATTAAGAAAACACTTTTAGAGACTGACTCAGAGACAAGAGCTCTTAATTTGAAAACTCTTCCTTGAAATAAGGGCTGTTAAGTAAAATTTAAAATGACCACAGGGACATCTATTTTTTGGTGGTGTAGATGCATGATGGAAATCCTGTTTAAAATATTTTCCACAAAGGGGAGGCAAGCCTTGATGTAAAAATCAGATAGATGAGATTAGTGGAGTTAGTATGTTATAAATACAAACATAGCGCACTGTTTTAGTAGTCTCAAGAGAAACAGGACCAACAGGAGACAGAGAGATGATAGATAGATAGATAGATAGATAGATAATCTAGATAGATAAAGAGATGACAAGATTTGTTATAGGAATTGGATCATGTGACCATGGGGATTGGCAATTCTGAAATCTTTAAGGCAAGCCGCATGTTGGAAACTCCGAAGAAGGTGACACTGAACGCCCCAGAAGAAGCTGGCTGGCTGAAGTTGAAAAAGAAATGCTTCTTCTTCTTTTCTATTTCTTGGCTAAAACCCTCAGTTCTTGCTTTAAGGCAACCAACTGATCAGATGAGGAGACTCTTCTCATTGCTGAGGAAAATTTCCTTTGTTGATTGTAGATGTGATCAGTTGTAAATGCAACCAACTGACTAAGAATTTATATCCATCTATGAAATAACCTCACAGTAACAATCAGACCAGTGCTTGCTTGACTAAACAACTGGGCACTGTAACCTGGCCAAGTTGACACATGAAATTAACCATCACAACCACCTAATTTGGCCTCTTCCAACTCTAAAAGTTTGTCTCATTCCATGCTTTTCCTTGCTCTGTGCTCAGGATGCATGATTTTCCATCTATCCCTCCAACACATTAATCTTACTATTGTTTCAGAGTTTCTTCACTTGTGGTTTTCTCTGTCAGTACCACTCATCCCTCGAATACTGTTACAGTCATTCAAGTTTTAGTTCAAAGTTGACCTTCTTAGAAATGTCTCCCTGACTATCCTGTTTTACCACCTCCCCATCTCTCTCTATCATATTTCCTTGTTTGACCTGCATTATAGAATTTAATTTTCCTTAAAATCATCTCTTGTGTGTTTAGATATTTATTATTCAAACATGTATTGTCCACTGTGTTCCCAGCATTTGGAAAGTACTTGGTATACAGTAAACATCAAATAATTATTTGTTCATTGAAATAAGGCAATATTTAATTTTGTATAAACTTTTTAATTGAAGTGTAACATACATATGTAAAAGTGCATAAACCGTAAATGTATAACCGAATAAGTTTTACACAGAGATTATATCCCTGTTACTGGCATGAAACCAAGAAACAGAACATTAGTGCAGATTACCCCCAACCCTGAACTTGTCTTCTAGTGTTACAGATGAGCTTTATAATTGTGACTAGTCTTAAGTCAAGCAACTGGTTAATTCTTAATAATTGATAGAAAATGGCATGTGCAAGATAATGTTTAAAACAACCAATTGTTTCCTGATATAATTTTTATTTTTTTACAAAGAATAGGGAGGAGCAAGAGAGTTGGTCATGTGCCTATTCTGGTTTTCCAAGGGAGTAGAAAAAATTAATTTAAATGTAGAATTACAGAGAAGGAATCAGACAGTTTTCACTTGATTACTAATTCAATAAACTTTACATAAAGGGCAGGGGAGTGAGAAGATAGTGAGGATGAAACAAAAAATATAAGCAGGCATAAGCAAGGTAGAGAGCGCTTAACAAGAAGGAAGGAAGAAGTGTGATTTTTATAGATTTTACATTTTATTACCTTTAAAATTTAAAAAGTCATTAATAAAAATTATGGCCACATTTCTTTTTGGAGGCTGGTTGTGTGGGAAAACCAAATTATAAGTATGTCCTGTCAATAAAAAAAATTAGTTTATTAAGCTATAGAGATGAAAGTCTCCTTACTGCACGTTGTGGAAGATATGGGATGCTTTTGCCCCTAGGGACATTCATTCAGTTAGAGAACATAAGCTAATACATTGAATAATAACTCAGAATCAAACAATAAATAGTAAGTTATAAATACTTGTTATAGTATAAAGGTGCAGTAGATATTCTGAAGGAAGAAAGTGTACTTCTAATTGAGAGGGTTGGAATTGTCTTTGCAGAATAAGTAAAGATTTTTAAATTTCAAATAGCAACAGAAAATGGTTCATAACAAAGTGTAGCATGTGTTCTTAAAGTAGGGCAAATGACTGGAAATTGTTAAAGACACCTCAAAATAGTGACAAAACTAATTTGATGAGAATAAGGAGTTTGTATGAGGAGTAAGTAAAAAGTAGTTTGCTTATGCTACACAGAATCTCAAATTACAGAATAAGGGTTTTTTAAATAACATTTCAGAGAAGGAGAGCTAGTTAGGATTTTCATGGAAATGGCATGATGAAAACATGTTTGGTGGCAGCATAGAGAAAATTAATGGTGAAGAAAAATTGCAGTTTTCTGTAATAGATAGCACTTTACCTTAGCTAGAAAAAGTACTTGAGGATATTTGCTAAATCAGTAGTTGATGAGGGTCTAAAGCAAATATAATGACTATAGGATTGGAAAATAAAGGCAATTTTCAAGAAAAAACTGAAGAATTAATCAAAAGCATTCAAGGTTATTAAATGTGAAGAGAGAGAAACAGTGAAGAGTCAATTATGATGCATTCTGAGTCAAGATTATGGGAGATTGACTGTGGCTATCATTACAAAGTAATACATTATTTTTTAAACCCACAACTTCTTTAAGTAAAGATAAATAAGTAAGTAAATAAGCAAGTAAATAAATAAAAAAAACAAAGGAAAGAATAATCAGAAGAAGATACTGATATGAGGTGACAGATTCAGTAAGTGGGCTGGGATGGTGGACACATTGAATTTGATATGACACTGTATGGCCTGCAGATGATATTGTTCATCAGACAGTTATCAAAGTACATGAAATAAGGGAAGAAGTCAGAGATGGAAATACACATGTAGGGGAGGTTATTCACAAAGAAGTCAAGGGGACATCCAAGATAAAATGCTATGATCCAGAAACAGAAGAGACAAGTCTAACTTGTTATTTCTTTGCCTCTTTGTAGGCAAAGTATGAAGTAATTTTTTTTTTTTTTTGATGGGATGGGTGATGCAAGAAAAAAAGCAGTCTATAAATGACCACACACACACGCACACACACACACACAGAATGGCCAAAGATAATTCAGAAACGAGGATAGATTATCTTAAGAGATCCAGAGGGAGTAGAAATTCAAGTGTAAGGGCAAGCATTGCAAATGAAAGGACAAGAAAATTTAGAAAAAAATTAGGAAAAACTAGATGTTAATTACAATACTTTTGGTGATTTTTGCAACTGTAATTTTTTGCTTAGAGATTTGTTAGTTATTTATGCATGGATGCTAATGAAACTGTGATAATGGATCAGACTGCTCTAGGAATATATTAATAGAAGAATGCAGAATTAAATTAGTACAGTAGATACAAAACAAAATGCCTAAAAAAGAAATGACTGAATTATTATATTAATATTTAATTATATATACACAAGGGACTGTCAACAAAGCAAAGTTGATCTAAAGTGTTCGAAATAGGCAGAGAAGTATAGATGCATTAAGAAGAAAGTATGGTTGAATTTTAGCAAAAAAATTATTAATGTTATAAGTAGGGACAGTTTCAGTAGAGTGCTGAAAATGGAATCCAGAAAATATAGATTAAAAAAATAATTGGTCAATGGTAACAGAAGTACTGACAGTATAAATAATTCTTTGTGAATATAGGAACTTTATTATTAAATATGCACATATAAGACACTGCTTATCCTTTGCATTTATTTGAGTATATTATAGTGTATGGTTGCTTTTAAAATGTTGGCTAAAATTATAAACCTTTCAAAAAGATTACGGGTTGATTCCTTTCTAGAGTAATATGTAATTATTTATTTATTATATATTACATATCTCAGTCATTTATTTATCATTCATTTTCCTTTCATTTAAATTTTGCTTCTTGTGGTATGAGTCAGTTTTGTTTTGTTTTATTTTGTTTTTGCCTGAGTCTGAAGTTTTGTCCTCTGTGCAAATTTTCTTCAAAATCAAAAGTGTGATCTCAATAAATTGTTATGAGAGGGGAAGATTGTGTGAAGATGACAGAATAGAAAGCTGCAAGAATCAGCCCCTCCACCAAAACAGCTATTGAACTGGCAGGAACTATCTGAATCAACCGTTTTGAAACTCGGGAGTCTAGTGGAAAACTGTGCAGCATCCAGAGAGGAGTGGAAGGAAGAGGCTGGTAAGTTGCCATACAGACCAATGAGTTTCACCCTTCCTGCAGTGACTACCATCACCTTTTCCCAGCCTCCTAGCAGGAAGTAGTGGGGATTGGAGCTCTGGATCCTGGCTCAGCTTCCTGGAGCCAAGGTGGGATGTAAAGAACAAGTCATCCAGACTCCAGGGATGTGTGGTCTGATCTCAGACCTCTACCATTGATCAGCTACTTAAGACTATTAGGGGCTGCCTCTGAGAATGGCCATTGTTCCAACCCGCCTTGGGTCAAAGGGAGCAGAGGAATCTTAAAGACAGTACAATACAAGCTTCTGGTGCCATTGTTGCCCCCCGCCACACACTTGTCCACCAAACAGGGTGGAGACAGCTTACACTCCTATTGTGTGTCCCTAGCCTTACTCCAGAGGGAGCAGAGTAGCTACCACCCCCCCTGATTTGCATATTAAGGTGCGTGTTTGTCAGTTCCCATCTATCTGGTGGAAGTCTAAGGGACTGAGCAGGGAACATGTCTAGGATTTCAGCAAAAGGAAAGAATTTCTATCTCAACTTCAGTCAGCCAGCTTCTTCTGGAGAATTCTTCAACATGATAAAGGGCACATGTGAAAAACCCACAGCTAATATTATATTTAATGATGAAATACTGGAAGCTTTGCCTCTAAGTTCAGGAACAAAACAAGGATGCCCACAGTCACCACAGTTATTCAACACTGTACTGGAAGTTCTAGATAGATCAGTTAGACAAGAAAAAGAAATAGAAGGCATCCAAATTGAAAAGGTAGAAGTAAAAGTTTCCCTATTTGCAGATGACCTGGTCCTATATAGAGAAAATCCTGAAAAATCCATGATAACACTACTGGAACTAATGAATTTAGGAAAGGAACAAAATTCAAGAGCAATAGCAAAAATTGGTAGGGTTTCTATATATTAGTAATGAACAATCTGAAGAAATCAAGAAAAAAAAAAACAATGTATAATAGCAACTAAAATAATCAAATATCTAGGAATAAATCTAAGCAAAGATATAAAGGATTTGTACCCAGATATCTATAAATCATTGCTGAAAGAAATCAAACAAGACCTAAATAATTGAAGAACATTTTGTGTTCATGGATTGGAAGATTAAATATTTTTTAAGATGTCAGTTCTACCCAAAGCACAGATTCAATACAATCCCAAGTCAAAATTCCAACAGGCTTCTTTGCAGAAATGGAAAAGCCAATCATCAAATTTATATGGAAGGCTAAGGAGCCCCATATAACCAAAGCCTTCTTGAAAAGCAAGAATGAAGTTGGAGGACTCAACATTTCCTTATCTTAAAATTTATTACAAAGCCAGTAATCAAAACAGCATAGTACTGGCACAAGGACAGACATATAGGCCGATGGAATTAGACTGAGAGTCCAGAAATCAACCCTTTCATTTATAGCCAACTGAATCTGACAATGGTGCCAAATGCACTCATTGGGAAAGAAACGGTGCTGGGAAAATTTGATGTCCATAAGCAAAAGAATGAAAGTGAACCCTTATCTCGGACCACATACAAAAATCAACTCAGAATGGATCGTAGACCTAAATATAAAAACCAGAACTATAAAATTCCTAGAAGAAAATGTAGGGAAGCATCTTCAGGATCCTGTGTTATGTGTTAGGCAGTAGTTTCTTATTCTTTACACCCAAAGCACAAGCAACAAAAGGAAAAAAAAATTAGATTAATGGGACCTCATCAAAATTTAAAACTTTAGTGCATCAAAGGACATTATCATGAATGTAAAAAGACAGCCTACTCCATGGGAGGAAATATTTGGAAACTACCTATCTGATAAAGTTTAATACCCAGAAGACATAAAGAAAGCCTAAAATTCAGCAACAAAAAGACAATCTATTTTAAAAATGGGCAAAATATTTGAATAGACATGTCTCCAAAGAAGATATACAAATGGCCACAAAGCACATGAAAAGATGTTCAACACCATTAGCTGTTAGGAAAATGCAAATCAAAATCACAATGAGATACAATTTCATGCCCACTAGAATAGACTATTAAAAAAAATAAAAAATTACCAGTGTTGGAGAGAATGTGGAGAAATAGGGACTCTCATACTTTGTTGGGAACAGAAAACTTTGTAGCATCTGTGGAAGAGAATTTGGCAGTTCCTCAGAAAGTTAAGTGTAGAATTACCATATGACCTGACAATTCCACATCTAGGTATATACCCAAAAGATTTGAAAGCAAGGATTCAAACAGATATTTACACACCAATGTTCATAGTGGCTTTATTCACAATTGCCAAGAGATGGAAGCATCCAAGTGTAAATCAATGGATGAATGGATAAATAAAATGTAGTATATATATACAATGGAATATTATCTTCCATAAAAAGAAATGAAAGTTCTGACATACATGGATGAAGCTTGAAGACATCATGTTGAGTAAAATAGAACAGACACAAAAGGACAAATATGGCATGAACTCAGTGATATGAAATAATTAGAATAAGCAAACTCATAGAGTCAAAATCTAGAATATAGGTTACCAGGGGATGGGGTAGGGGTAAGGAATGAGAAGTTAATATTTAAATGTACAGAGCTTCTATCTGGATTGATTGTCAAGTTTTGATAATGCTTATGATGGCACCACAGCATCATGAATATAATTAACAGCACTGAAATAAATATTTGCACGTGGTTAAAGGGAAATTTTGGATTGTATATCTGTTACTAGAATAAAAATTTTAAAACAGCATAGGACTGTACAACATAAAGAGTGAACTCTATTGAAAATGATGGACTACAGTTAATAATACAATTATTATATTGTTAATAATATGGTGGTAGATGAGAACTCTATATTTTATACATGATTTTTCTGTAAACCTACAACTTCTCTGTTAAAAAACATTATGAGAGGAATAGACTCTTTTTTGTTATGTACAATAATATCTATTGGCTTGTATGATAGAGTAAAGACAATTTTCACTAAGTACATTTACACTCAGATTATATTTCATTTAACATCTGTTGAGTTCTCATCAGGTGCCAAACAGGTAGTCAATTCTGGAGAAATAAATGTGTGTAAAGTGATACCCTGGATGGTGACAGATAAGAATTATATTACTTTCAAGTGAAAAATGGTCATTAAAATATGTCTGCTCTAGGCTAGGTATTATGCTAGTTGCTTGATACATAATGCTGAGAGTCAGACAGACACCATCCCTTGCCTGTAGGTATTTATTGTCAGGGCAGGAGCCTGGCAGAAAATAAAACTTTACACAAGTATATGTAAAAATGAAACTGTGTTATAGAGACATAGAAATATAACCAAATAGGATTCCTCCTATTACTTCAGAAAGTGAGGAGGGCTTACCTACAGAAGTGAGGAGTGTTGGAATCAAAGGAATGAGATGGAGTTGATTAGGCACAGATAGCCCAACGTCAGGCATTGCCAGTGGTTTGCGGCAGGAAGAAGGTAGATGTGTATAAGGCACTAAGAGAATTACATGAGACTGGATGGGCAAAGAGAATACACATCACACAGTGCTGATAATCGTATTAATAGCTTTTGCGTTATTTTGTAAGAACAATACCAAGTCATTTGTGTGATATACGCAGGAAGAGGTCATGATTAGATTTTTGTATAAAAAAAAATTCTGGTTATGTTACAGACTATTTACACTTGCTTGTCTCATTAAAATATCTAAGTACAATGAAGAGATTTTCAGCTGAATGTAGGGTTAAAAGCATGGTTTAAAAAATAAAAGCTATGGTAGAAATTGAACATGTTTAAAGGTCAATAAAAGATCTAGGTGAGAGAAAGATACTGAATCTATGAATGAGAAGTTATAATTAAAAGTCTAAGATTCCTATTAATAAATAAGGAAGAGTAGATTTATAAGAGTAGATTGGAAGTTCAGTTTGGGATATGTTGAGTTTTAGGTGTCTGTGAGACATCAAAATGGACATGTGAAGATAAACATTCATTATATGCCTCTGAAGCTTAAAGAAGAATTCTGGAATAGGGATATAGAGGTGGGGATCAGGGGAATGGGCTTGTAGTAGAAATTCGTCAGTAAGAATATCACCCTGGGAAATTAAAGTAAGCTTAACTGGGGGACAAAGATAGAATCCCAGGAAATATTAACATTTAAGTGTCAAGAACAGAAAGAAAAGTAAAAAGTATGAGCAAAAACAGTTACAGAAGTAGCAGTAGATCACCTTAATCAAAAAATTATCTTAGTTAACTGGTTCTAACATTTTTCTTTTATTCTATGCTTTTTAACTAAGCACACTGTTCTATCAATTTACGTAGTTAATATTTTTGAGAAATTTGTAATACACGGAGAACATCTTTTAAATATTAAGTTATACAAACACATGGAGACTGTGTATATTCATGGGGGGTGTATTCACATTTGTTTGTATAGAAAAAATGCAATGCCTTTCCAAAGGGAAAATTTAGAAGGTGGTTGTTTATCCCAGTGAATAAAATACTAGAGATGTGACATATAAAAATGCACACTGATGTTCATAGCAACATTACTCACAAATGCCAGAAGATGAAAGCAGCCCAAGGGTTCATCAACCAATGAATGGATAAATAAAATGTGGTATATATGTACAATGGAATATTATTCATGTAAAAAGGAATGAAGTCCTGATACATGCAATAACATGGATGAACCTTGAAGACATCGTGTTGAGTGAAATAAGCCAGACACAAAAGGGCAAATATTGTATGATTTCACTGATCTGAAGCAATTAGAATAAGCAAACTCATAAAGTCAGAATCTAGAATATAGGTTACCAGGGGACGTGGTAGGGGTAGGGAATGGGGAGTTAACACTTAAGTGTACGAGTTCCTATTTGGAAGTATGAAAATGTTTATATAGGTAGTGGATAGTGTTAATGATAGCACAACATTGTGAATGCAATTAACAGCACTGAAATATATATCCAAATATGATTAAAAGGGGAAAATGTTAGCTTGTATATATGGTAATAAATTTAAAAAATCCATGGAAGTACACAACACAAACAGGAAACCCTAAATTAAGCCATGGATTTACCCTTTGCACAATTTCTATATAAGGTTTTACATGTTCTTTCCTGGCTCATCAAGAGTTTATAAGATACTTCTGGCCACTTGCCTGATTTGGGTCTCGCTGCAATTTTACAATCTTACCTGGTATATCTTGACCTTGAACTCCTGAACACAAAATAACAATAACAATAATAGTATAGAAACACAAATACTTCTTTCAGTTTTACATCTGTCATCCATCATTGTTCCTATACACAAAATATTTGTGCATATAAATTTAATTATCTATCATTGGATTTACTTCATTAACTTTGTTCAACCAACAGTGTTTCATTTATTGGCTCTTCTTCAAAATTCTTTTCTTTCGTAACATTTCATGTTGAAGTTTGCATTGATTGCAGGGTTTGTTGAATAAACTCCATTATTACATACACTGTTCTGGTCTTTGCATAGTAATTTGCATAACTACTACCAGAAATAGACACAACCCCCTAGGAAGCTGGTTTGCAAAGAAAGCATTATAAATTTTCATTGTGGTTTTTGTCAGAAATATTATATCCCCAGGTTTATTACAGTATTTTTAAATGCAGTTTTTTTGAAGGATTTAAGACATTTTCCTTGAAAAATAAGACGATCTGTCATATTCTGATAATAATTTGATATAATGCAATAAAATGCCACAATTCATTCATTCATTCTAGTTACCACTGGCTTTTTCTAATAACCTTTTCTGCATTTTCAGGGTGAAACAAAGATCTTAAAACTAAAGAATCTTCGACCTCAGGACTATGCTAATTATAGCTGCATTGCTTCAGTGAGGAATGTGTGTAATATTCCTGATAAGATGGTGTCATTTAGACTTTCCAATAAAACAGGTATGGAACTATTAATGTTATACATCTATTATGCACATTTAATGTTTAAAAAGATTCTGTAGCTTCTTATAGACCAAATGATTTCTACTGTATTTGTAGGAACAAGGCACAATTATCTTAGAAAATTCTGTGATACCTGAAAAGCTTTTGGTAAATGCACAGAGTATAATTTAATTGCAATATGCCACATGTAATGTGTTTGTGTATATAGAAGGTACAATTATTGTTGTTTAAAACATTGTATTCATAGATGCCACAAGCAAGCCTATACCCTATTCATATAAATTTCTGAGGAATGTTAAAGATTATTCATAAAAAATTCATGATCTGAGTTGCTAAAAGTGTTTTGTGATTCCAAAGCCAAGCAAAAGAACTCTTTTACTATGTTTAAGGGAAGAAAGCTAATTGGTAATTTCAAGTAGGTGTTTCTAGGGAAGTATTTTTGTAGAAAACGTCAAAACATTAGCAAGACTGAAACTTAAGTTGTTAGCCTGTTTTTAGTATATAGACCTCAAAATAACTAGAAATAGATTAAGAAGAAATTGCCAGATGAAAGAACAAAGATTGGACTAGTGTAGAGAGACAGAGATCACATGGAAGAACAAATGGGCTTTTGTATGATTGCATATGTATATATATATATATATATATATATATATACACACACACACACACACACACACACACACAATCAACTGAATGTATTAAAATTTGAATTTGATTTCCTTTTGAGAAACTCCTATCTCAAGTGGCAATTAATATAAATTTTTACTTTTAAATAACTAAATTAAAAAAAGGAGCTTTTAAAAAGTCCTTTTCACTTAGCAAAAACCTCTAAAAGTGCAGACTTTGATGCGCCTGGGTTGGATCCTGGTTCTTCCACTTACTAACTCCTGAATCTTGTTGAGCAAGTCAGTTCACTCTTCTGTGCCTTGGTTTCCTTAAAAACTAATAACATTGTAGGAAATATTAAGTGAGTTGATATGTATATACAGCATGGAGAATTGAGTGGCTTAATTATTCACACTTACTTAGTTCTAACAATGCTGTTCAGCAACTCCAGCTGCTCATTTGGTGAAAAGATTAAATCTGTCTTTATTGGACAATGAAAAAAGGATGTGCTCACACATAGATTCTTTAACATACGTTCCAATGATTTGCTAAATTTTTGAAATACCCGTTCTTTTACTGATTTATTAGTTTATTCCTTAATTTATTCATTATAGATGTATTGGGGCTCTATTATGTGTTGGCAGTGACTGGCATAGAAATATTGTCTAAGATTTAAATTGCTTTAAACTAGAAAAATATTCTATTAAGCACCAGGTAAAAGTCATTAGGAGAGAGAAGTAAATTTTATGATTAAGAACGAGAAAGACTTGATAGGAATATGTTTCAGAAAAAAATAAAAATATAAAGTCTTAGTGGCCAAGACTTTAAAAAGTTAATAATCTCATCACATTAAAAATGGAAACAGAATATTGAGACATAAACATAAGAGGTTAGCATAGAAAAACTGGGTGTAATTATGTTGATCTTGGGATGAGCACATTATATACTATTGTAACTAGTTTTGATTTCCTTAGTTCTGTAATATTTTTAAAATATAAGTTAGTCAGAAAGAAAAGCTCAAAATACTAAGGAAGCAGATCCTTTGGGGATGGGTAAAGTGATTACAGTAGAATTTCTGAGAAAGAAAGAATCAAACAGTAGATATATTATTACCCATGTTATAGCCTTACACTTGAACAGTGCTTTATTGTTCTCTAAGTTTTGTCATGTTTATTAGCTTTGTTTATCTTTATAACTGCTAGGAAGTGAGCAGGTAGATGTTTCTTTATTATGTTTTTTCCTATCATCTGACATGTTAACAAACTGGCCTGTAGAGATTAAAGTATTTTCATTGGGTTGTGTAGAGTCTGAACTATATCAACATACACACAAAAGTTCTTTAAGAGATAAAATAAAACTACATTTAATATTTTTATGCTGCAGAAATAAATGGCTTTATTTCCCAAAGTCCCATGGCTACTAAGTGATGGGGACAAGATTGGATCTGATGTTTGAAGAGTTATTTTAACTAGGAGACTAACCAGCTGCTCTAGTTTTCTTGGAAATGGAGAAAGTGGACTTTAATCTCAGCCAGAATCTTTTCTTAGGACTGAATAATGATTTCTTACCATAGAGCTGAAAGGGGAAGATTACCTCCAGAAATGAAAGACTGCCCACTTCCTGAAGTCTTTTAAAGCAGCTGGGTAAATTTATTTCTGAGATGATTTTTTTAACAATTGCCAGCTCAGAAAACAGAGACTTGACTCTCTGTCTTGTGCAGGGTACAGAAGCTTTATAAACATAGATGTTTTGTTTAATCCTTCATCTTTTAATCCCGTTTTTTTTTTATTTTGCAGAATTGTATATTCTAGACTGAGCAAACAAAATAAACTTTTATTCTCCTTGTGTGAAGATTACTTTGCACAAATTTCAGACTGCTGTTCACTACAAAAATCAACATTAGAGTTATGATAAAGAATGGGTTTATAAATATAAGCTGGTACCTTGGTTTACTATTCACTAGCTGTAATTAGGCATGTCATAATTCTGGTGCCTCACATATGCAAATCAAGTTTGCTGCATACTTTCCCCATCTGGTTATGCTCAGAGTTGGAAGAGTTTGTACATTTCAAAGAGGTGACATCATTGAGGTAGCTCTTAAGTACACCCCAAATAAATTAAGCTTTGATCATCTTAATGTAAACAACCTGCAAATAAGTGAACAGAGGCTAGTTCACTACTCTTCTAACATTGCAAGAGGAGCATGAGTCCTGTCCCCATAATTGAAGAGTGTCAGGTGTTCTTTGTTGTTCTCACTCTTGTGAAACTCTAAGTTTTATAGATAAAGTTCCCATATTTTAAACTCTTGGTTTGCAAAATGTCAAGGAAAATGTGTACCTTATCAAGAAAGTTAATATTCTACTAAAAATATTGTAATATGTTTGATTATCTTCCTCTGTACACCGGTATGTTTATGTAAGTGTTAACTGATCTTGGAAATAATATGCTTTTGAAATGGAGGTCAAATAATTGACTAATAAATGTACTTTTGGGTATGGACATAATTTCATTTCAATGTCTCTATTTACCTGGTTTGCACAGTGCCCAAATGACACAGCATATTAATATGAAAACATTGTCTACTATGGGTATGGATTTTGCAAAGTGTTTGCAGCAGAACACTTTCATCATGGAGTAGTTTCCTGGGCCCATCCCATACCTCCTGAATTAGACTTTCTGGAGGATGACTTGGCAATATGTACATTTTTAACAAAATTGAACAAATGCTTGAATAATAATAGGATGCAGTCTTTGTTATCAGACTATTTTCTATGAGCCTATTCCATTTTGTGAAAAGAACTTTATTAAATAGAAGTCAGTTTTCTAGAACTGCTTAGGAAAGCAATGTCTAAGAGTCATTTTAAAAGCCAGTGACATATTTACCCACCATGCTTTTTCTAAACTTTTCTACTATGAATTGACACCATAGTAGAACTCATAATAATATATCTGGCACAGAAAATGTCCAATAATTTGTTAGCCCTTGCTGGTGCATGGCATGCTATGAATTTGTCTCCTGTCACAGAAGTGCCATTACTTACTTACTTACTTACTTACTTACTTACTTACTTACTTACTTATTTATTTATTGTTGTTGAATGTTAGTTTGAAATAAATTCAAATTTACAGGAACAGTTGCAAAAACAATACAAACCCTGTACACAGAACTCCCACATACCACAACCCCTCTCCACCGATACCCCAGATCCACCAACTTTAACATCCTGTCACTCTACCATTTCTTTTTTTCCTCCCTCCCTCCCTCCCTATCTATCATCCTTCATCTATGAACATATGAGAGCAGGCTGCACACATCCTTGAACAAACAATATAATTCACAAATACATTTCCCATGAACAAGGACATTCATTTATGCAATCACATTAAGCACAGCTAAGAAGTTCAAGAAATTCAACATTGGCACAAAGCTTACATTCTGTATTTCGTTTTTTTCTTAGGTCCCAGCTGTGTCCCTTTGAGCCTCATCTCCTCCATCCTCAGATCCCATCCAGGCTCATCCTTGGCATTTAATTGTCGTTATCTATTTAGACTGTCTTTTTTTATTTTCAATTGTGGAAACATATATACAGCAATCTTCCCATTCCACCCCCTCCCAAACATTCCACCATGGGGATTAATCACATTCACAATGCTGCAATGCCATCACCTTCCCACCATCCATTACTAGAAATTTCCCTTCACCCCAAAAAGAAACCCTACACTCATTTCTTATTAACTCCCCAATGCCCCTTCCACCACTTCTCGTAACCCATACTCTACTATTCATCTCTATGGTCATATTCTCTGATACCTTCTTTGTGTTTACTGTGGGGCTTAAATTTAACCTCTTAAATCTATTTCAATCTTGTTTTTCTTTGATACCAACTCTACTTCCACAGGACACATAAACTATGTTCCTATACTCCTCCATTCCCCCACAATTACGTAATTCTTGTCAAAAATTACATATTTTACATTGAGTCCAAAACCACTGATTTATCATTATACTTTATGTCTTTTAGATCCTGTAGGGAGTGAATAGTGGCGTTACAAATCAAAAATACAGTAGTATTGGTATTTATATTTACCATGTGATCTTTACTGGAAATCCTTATTTCTTCTGTGGTTTCAGTCAGTTTAGTGTCCCTTCCTTTCAGCCTGCACAATTCCCTTTAGCAGTTCTTATAGGACTGATCTACTGGTGATGAAGTCCCTCAGCTTTGGATTATCTGGGAATGTTTTCATCTCCCCCTCATTTTTTTTTTTTTTTTTTAATCATCATTTTATTGAGATATATTCACATACCACGCAGTCATACAAAACAAATTGTACTTTCGATTGTTTACAGTACCATTACATAGTTGTACATTCATCACCTAAATCAATCCCTGACACCTTCATTAGCACACACACAAAAATAACAAGAATAATAATTAGAGTGAAAAAGAGCAATTGAAGTAAAAAAGAACACTGGGTACCTTTATCTGTTTGTTTGCTTCCCCTACTTTTCTACACATCCATCCATAAATTAGACAAAGTGGAGTTTGGTCCTTATGGCATTCCCAATCCCACTGTCACCCCTCATAAGCTACATTTTTATACAACTGTCTTCGAGATTCATGGGTTCTGGGTTGTAGTTTAAAAGTTTCAGGTATCCACCACCAGCTACCCCAATTCTTTAGAACCTAAAAAAGGTTGTCTAAAGTGTGCGTAAGAGTGCCCACCAGAGTGATCTCTCGGCTCGTTTTGGAATCTCTCTGCCACTGAAGCTTATTTCATTTCCTTTCACATCCGCCTTTTGGTCAAGAAGATGTTCTCCATCCCACGATGCCGGGTCTACATTCCTCCCCGGGAGTCATATTCCACGTTGCCAGGGAGATTCACTTCCCTGGGTGTCTGATCCCACGTAGGGGGGAGGGCAGTGATTTCACCTTTCAAGTTGGCTTAGCCAGAGAGACAGGACCACATCTGAGCAACAAAGAGGCATTCAGGAGGAGACTCTTAGGCACAAATACAGGGAGGCCTAGCCTCTCCTTTGCAGCAACCGTCTTCCCAAGGGTAAAACTTATGGTAGAGGGCTCAACCCATCAAACCACCAGTCCCCTATGTCTGTGGTCATGTTAGCAACCATGGAGGTGGGGTAGGCGAATACCCCTGCATTCTCCACAGGCTCCTCAAGGGGGCACTACATCTTTTTTTTTTTTTTCCTTGTTTGTCTTTTTTCTTTTTTTTTTTTTTTTAACTTTCCCTTCTTTTTTAAATCAACTGTATGAAAAAAAAAGTTAAAAAGAAAACAAACATACAATAAAAGAACATTTCAAAGAGACCATAACAAGGGAGTAAGAAAAAGACAACTAACCTAAGATAACTGCTTAACTTCCAACATGTTCCTACTTTACCCCAAGAAAGTTACATAATATAGCAACATTTCAGTGAACTTGTTCCTACTACATCCATCAGAAATTAACAGACCATAGTCATTTCTGGGCATCCCCAGAACGTTAAATAGCTTATCTGTTCTTCTTGGATTATTGTTCCCCCTTCCTTAATTGCTCTCTACTGCTAGTTCCCCTACATTCTACATTATAAACCATTTGTTTTACATTTTTCAAAGTTCACATTAGTGGTAGCATATAATATTTCTCTTTTTGTGCCTGGCTTATTTCGCTCAGCATTATGTCTTCAAGGTTCATCCATGTTGTCATATGTTTCACCAGATCGTTCCTTCTTACTGCCGCGTAGTATTCCATCGTGTGTATATACCACATTTTATTTATCCACTCATCTGTTGAAGGACATTTGGGTTGTTTCCATCTCTTGGCAATTGTGAATAATGCTGCTATGAACATTGGCGTGCAGATATCTGTTCGTGTCACTGCTTTCCGATCTTCCGGGTATATACCGAGAAGTGCAATCGCTGGATCGAATGGTAGCTCTATATCTAGTTTTCTAAGGAACTGCCAGACTGACTTCCAGAGTGGCTGAACCATTATACAGTCCCACCAACAATGAATAAGAGTTCCAATTTCTCCACATCCCCTCCAGCATTTGTAGTTTCCTGTTTGTTTAATGGCAGCCATTCTAATCGGTGTTAGATGGTATCTCATT
Source organism: Choloepus didactylus (assembly GCF_015220235.1). Classification (NCBI taxonomy): domain Eukaryota; kingdom Metazoa; phylum Chordata; class Mammalia; order Pilosa; family Megalonychidae; genus Choloepus; species Choloepus didactylus. The sequence goes on along the minus strand of NC_051310.1, from coordinate 184,109,134 downwards.
GTGGTCTTAATTTGCATCTCTCTAATAGCTAGTGAAGCTGAACATTTTTTCATGTGTTTCTTGGCCATTTGTATTTCCTCTTCAGAGAACTGTCTTTTCATATCTTTTGCCCATTTTATAATTGGGCTGTCTGTACTATTGTGATTGAGTTGCAGGATTTCTTTGTATATGCAAGATATCAGTCTTTTGTCAGATACATGGTTTCCAAAAATTTTTTCCCATTGAGTTGGCTGCCTCTTTACCTTTTTGAGAAATTCCTTTGAGGTGCAGAAACTTCTAAGCTTGAGGAGTTCCCATTTATCTATTTTCTCTTTTGTTGCTTGTGCTTTGGGTGTAAAGTCTAGGAAGTGGCCTCCTAATACAAGGTCTTGAAGATGTTTTCCTACATTATCTTCTAGGAGTTTTATGGTACTTTCTTTTATATTGAGATCTTTGGTCCATTTTGAGTTAATTTTTGTGTAGGGGGTGAGGTAGGGGTCCTCTTTCATTCTTTTGGATATGGATATCCAACTCTCCCAGCCCCATTTGTTGAAAAGACCATTATGACTCAGTTCGGTGACTTTGGGGGCCTTATCAAAGATCAGTCGGCCATAGATCTGAGGGTCTATCTCTGAATTCTCAATTCGATTCCATTGATCTATATGTCTATCTTTGTGCCAGTACCATGCTGTTTTGGCAACTGTGGCTTTATAATAAGCTTCAAAGTCAGGGAGTGTAAGTCCTCCCACTTCGTTTTTCTTTTTTAGAGTGTCTTTAGCAATTCGAGGCATCTTCCCTTTCCAAATAAATTTGATAACTAGCTTTTCCAAGTCTGCAAAGTAGGTTGTTGGAATTTTGATTGGGATTGCATTGAATATGTAGATGAGTTTGGGTAGAATTGACATCTTAATGACATTTAGCCTTCCTATCCATGAACATGGAATATTTTTCCATCTTTTAAGGTCCCCTTCTATTTCTTTTAGTAGAGTTATGTAGTTTTCTTTGTATAGGTCTTTTACATCTTTGGTTAAGTTTATTCCTAGGTACTTGATTTTTTTAGTTGCTATTGAAAATGGTATCTTTTTCTTGAGTGTCTCTTCAGTTTGTTCATTTCTAGCATATAGAAACATTACTGACTTATGTGCATTAATCTTGTATCCCGCTACTTTGCTAAATTTGTTTATTAGCTCTAGTAGGTGTATCGTTGATTTCTCAGGGTTTTCTAGATATAAGATCATATCATCTGCAAACAATGACAGTTTTACTTCTTCTTTTCCAATTTGGATGCCTTTTATTTCTTTGTCTTGCCGGATTGCCCTGGCTAGCACTTCCAGCACAATGTTGAATAACAGTGGTGACAGCGGGCATCCTTGTCTTGTTCCTGATCTTAGAGGGAAGGCTTTCAGTCTCTCACCATTGAGTACTATGCTGGCTGTGGGTTTTTCATATATGCTCTTTATCATGTTGAGGAAGTTTCCTTCAATTCCTACCTTTTGAAGTGTTTTTATCAAAAAGGGATGTTGGATTTTGTCAAATGCTTTTTCAGCATCTATTGAGATGATCAATTGATTTTTCCCTTTCGAGTTTTTAATGTGTTGTAATACATTGATTGGTTTTCTTATGTTGAACCATCCTTGCATGCCTGGAATGAACCCCACTTGGTCATGGTGTATGATTTTTTTAATGTGTCTTTGGATTTGATTTGCAAGTATTTTGTTGAGGATTTTTGCATCTATATTCATTAGGGAGATTGGCCGGTAGTTTTCCTTTTTTGTAGCATCTTTGCCTGGTTTTGGTATTAGATTGATGTTAGCTTCATAAAATGAGTTAGGTAGTGTTCCATTTTCTTCAATGTTTTGAAAGAGTTTGAGTAAGATTGGTGTCAGTTCTTTCTGGAAAGTTTGGTAGAATTCCCCTGTGAAGCCATCTGGCCCTGGGCATTTATTTGTGGGAAGATTTTTGATGACTGATTGGATCTCTTTGCTTGTGATGGGTTGGTTGAGGTCTTCTATTTCTTCTCTGGTCAGTCTAGGTTGTTCATATGTTTCCAGGAAATTGTCCATTTCTTCTACATTATCCAGTTTGTTGCCATACAGTTGTTCATAATATCCCCTTATAATTTTTTTAATTTCTTCAGGATCTGCAGTTATGTCACCTTTTTCATTCATTATTTTGTTTATATGGGTCTTCTCTCTTTTTGATTTTGTCAGTCTAGCTAGGGGCTTGTCAATCTTGTTGATCTTCTCAAAGAACCAACTTTTGGTGATATTTATCCTTTCTATTGTTTTTTTGTTCTCTATGTCATTTATTTCTGCTTTAATCCTTGTTATTTCTTTTCTTGTACTTGGTTTAGGATTGGTTTGCTGTTCATTTTCTAGCTTCTTCAGTTGATCCATTAGTTCTTTGATTTTGGCTCTTTCTTCCTTTTTAATATATGCGTTTAGTGCTATAAATTTCCCCCTTAGCACTGCTTTTGCTGCATCCCATAGGTTTTGGTATGTTGTGTTCTCATTTTCATTCGTCTCTATATATTTAGCAATTTCTCTTGCTATTTCTTCTTTAACCCACTGATTGTTTAGGAGTGTGTTGTTTAACCTCCAGGTATTTGTGAATTTTCTAAGTCTCTGATGGTTATTGACTTCTAATTGTATTCCATTGTGGTCAGACAATGTGCTTTGAATAATTTCAATCTTTTTAAATTTATTGAGGCTTGTTTTATGTCCCAGCATATGATCTATTCTGGAGAAAGTTCCTTGAGCACTAGAAAAGTATGTGTATCCTGGTGATTTGGGATGTAATGTCCTGTAGATGTCTATTAAATCTAATTCATTTATCAGATTGTTTAGGTTTTCAATTTCCTTATTGGTCTTCTGTCTGGTTGATCTATCTATAGGAGAGAGTGATGTGTTGAAGTCTCCCACAATTATTGTGGAAACATCAATTGCTTCCTTTAGTTTTGCCAGTGTTTCTTTCATGTATTTTGTGGCACCTTGATTGGGTGCATAGACATTTACAATTGTTATTTCTTCTTGCTGAATTGCCCCTTTTATTAGTATGTAGTGGCCTTCTTTGTCTCTCAAAACATCCCTGCATTTGAAGTCTATTTTATCTGAGATTAATATTGCTACACCTGCTTTCTTTTGGCTGTAGCTTGCATGAAATATTTTTTTCCATCCTTTCACTTTCAGTTTCTTTGTGTCCCTGTGTCTAAGATGAGTCTCTTGTATGCAACATATTGATGGTTCATTCTTTTTGATCCATTCTGCGAATCTATATCTTTTAATTGGGGAGTTTAATCCATTTACATTCAACGTTAAAACCGTGAAGGCATTTCTTGAATCGGCCATCTTATCCTTTGGATTATGTTTGCCATATTTTTCCCTCTCTCTATTAATATCCTTTATTGTACCCATACCGAATCTCTTTAGTACTGAACCTTTCTCCAAGTCTCTCTGTCCTGTCTTTGTTTCTCTGTCTGTAGGGCTCCCTTTAGTATCTCCAGTAGGGCAGGTCTCTTGTTAGCAAATTCTCTCAGCATTTCTTTGTCTGTGAAAAATTAAAGCTCTCCCTCAAATTTGAAGGAGAGCTTTGCTGGATAAAGTATTCTTGGCTGGAAATTTTTCTCACTCAGAATTTTAAATATATCGTGCCACTGCCTTCTTGCCTCCATGATGGCTGCTGAGTAGTCACTACTTAGTCTTATGCTGTTTCCTTTGTATGTGGTGAATTGCTTTTCTCTTGCTGCTTTCAGAACTTGCTCCTTCTCTTCTATGTTTGACAGTGTGATCAGTATATGTCTCGGAGTGGGTTTTTTTGGATTTATTCTATTTGGAGTTCGCTGAGCATTTATGATTTGTGTATTTATGTTGTTTAGAAGATTTGGGAAGTTTTCCCCAACAATTTCTTTGAATACTCTTCCTAGACCTTTACCCTTTTCTTCCCCTTCTGGGACACCAATGAGTCTTATATTCGGACGTTTCATATTATCTATCATATCCCTGAGGTCCATTTCGAGTTTTTCAATTTTTTTCCCCATTCTTTCTTTTATGCTTTCATTTTCCATTCTGTCATCTTCCAGGTCACTGATTCGTTGTTCAGCTTCCTCTAGTCTTGTACTATGAGTGTCCAGAATCTTTTTAATTTGGTCAACAGTTTCTTTAATTTCCATAAGATCATCCATTTTTTTATTTAGTCTTGCAATGTCTTCTTTATGCTCTTCTAGGGTCTTCTTGATTTCCTTCATATCCCGTACTATGGTCTCATTGTTCATCTTTAGTTCTTTGAGTAGCTGCTCTAGGTGCTGTGTCTCTTCTGGTCTTTTGATTTGGGTGCTTGGGCTTGGGTTATCCATATCGTCTGGTTTTTTCATATGCTTTATAATTTTCTGTTGTTTTTGGCCTCGTGGCATTTGCTGAACTTGATAGGGTTCTTTTAGGGTTTGTAGACCAGTTGAAGTCCTTATCTCTAATTTATCAGATCTAGAGCTTCGTGGAGTACACTTTCTCTAACTAAGCAGCAGGTGGCGTCCACGAGCCACCTGTTCTCCACAAGCCAGTTCTCCCCTGCTTAGCCTTTTTGGTGAGTGGGGGAGTGAGTCTTGTGGGGCCCAATTGGTGTACCAAGCTTGCGTGTGTAGTTGGTGTTGACTGCCCTGTATGTGGGGCGTGTTTCTGGGCAGTCGGGGAGGGGGGGTCGCCCTAACAATCAAATCTCCCTGATGATCCTAGAGTTTTAAAGCTGCTGCAATAGTCTAATCCTTCAGTTCAGTCCTGCCACAGTTTGTCTCTGCCACTGACCCACAAGTCTTTGGTATTGGCGTATGGCTCCTGAGACTTGCAAGTGGGCCTCTCTTCCAGGCCGTGCACCCCGGGTCCTCTGTTGAGGGATGACTGTGCTATGTCACAGGTGAGTGCCATCCCTCCAGGGCAGTTCTGGGCTGCTGGGCTGTGTAGGGAGGCTCCCAGTCTGCTCAAATGATGGCTGAATGGGGCTTTGTTAATTCACAGTGCTTCACCTTCCCAGCTCTGGGACATTCAGCTGAGGTTGCAGGTAAGGCTAATGTCCACGCCCAGTTTTGTGGTGTGTGCCTGTTATTTGAAGCACTTCCGTCACACTGGGTTGTCTGGGTCAGCTCTGGACTATGGGGCTGGCGATGGGTAGGAGTGTTTCCTGTCCACCAGGATGGTGGCTGTGAGCGGATACCCCCCTTTTCTTGGGAAGTTGTGTTGTTTAGTGAATTTTCTCAGCCACTGGATTATTGCCTTTTGTCTCAGAGCTCTCTTAGTTCTGCTCTTGACTTGCCGTGCCCAAATTGCAATTCTTTGAAGCTTTCTGTATTGAGCTTCTTAGAGTAATTGTTTTAGAAAAAGCAAAAAGGATTTAAAAAAAAAAAAATAAATAAAAAAAAACGGCCCTCCTCAGAGATCTAATGGGTTATTGAAATGCTAATAGACAAAGCAACCAGGGCCATTAAGGAAAGGTGCACAGGGCAGAGAGATCAGCTTTGCTTCGGGATTTGCATATGCGCCTCAAGGCCTGAGCTCCGCCCTTCCCCCCTCTGCGTTCACCAGAACTCCAAAAATCCTCCGCTTTTATTTTGGAGTTTTTCGTGTTGTTTTTTTTCTATGCCTGTCTCCTCTCTGCTAGGCTGGCTGCTCTCAGAGTCTCTGGTGTCTGGTCTCAGTCTATCTATGGTTGGAGTTTGAATCAGTAGAATGAGTTTCCGATAAGAGCAGCCACTGCAATTCTCCCTTCTCCTTCCCGGAGCTGACAGCCCCTCCTCCCCCGGGACTGAGCCTGGCAGGGAGGGGCGCGGGTCCCCTGGCCGCAAAAACTTACAGATTTCGCTGATCTCAGCAGTTCCACGTTTTCATGAGTGTTGTATGAAGTATGCCCAAAGTCAGATTGCTCTGTGGTGTCCAGTCCACGCAGTTCCTGGTTTTTTACCTACTTTCCTGGAGGAGTAGCTAAAACTTACAGCTCACCAGTCTGCCATCTTGCCCCGCCTCCTCCCCCTCATTTTTAACCTCCAGGTCTTTGTGAATTTTCTAAGTCTCTGATGGTTATTGACTTCTATTTGTATTCCATTGTGGTCAGAAAATGTGCTTTGAATAAATTCTATTTTTTTCAATTTATTGAGGCTTGTTTTATGTCCCTGCATATGGTCTATTCTGGAGAAAGTTCCGTGATTACTAGAGAAGAATGTGTATCCTGGTGATTTGGGATGTAATGTTCTATATATGTCTGTTAAATTTCTCTCTCTCTCTCTCTCTTTTCTTTGTTTCTTCATTGGTAGGGGGCTCCCTTTATCTGAAGTAGGGCAGGTCTCTTATTAGCAAAATCTCTCAGCATTTGTTTGTAAAAAATTTAAGCTCTCCCTCAAATCTGAAGGCGAGTTTTGCTGGATAAAGCATTCTTGGTTGGAAATTTTTCTCTCTCAGAATTTTGAATATGTCATGCCACTGCCTTCTCACCTCCATAGTGGCCACTGAGTAGTCACTACTTAGTCTTATGTTGTTTCCTTTGTATGTGGTGAATTGCTTTTCTCTTGCTGCTTTCAGAACTTGTTCCTTCTCTTCAGTATTTGACAGTCTGGTCATAATGTGTCTTGGAGTGGGTTTATTTGGATTTATTTTATTTGGAGATCGCTGGGCATTTATGCTTTGTGTATTTATATTCTGTAGAAGGTTTGGAAAGTTTTCTCCAACAATTTCTTTGAATACTCTTTCTAGACCTTTACCCTTCTCTTCCCCTTCTGGGACACCAATGAGTCTTAAATTTGGATGTTTTATTTTATCTATCATATCCCTGAGATCCATTTCAATTTTTTAAATTTTTTTCTCCATTCTTTCTTTTGTTCTTTCATTTTCCATTCTGTGTTTCTTGAGGTTGCTGAGTCATTGTTCAGCTTCCTCTAGTCTTGTACTATGATTATCTTTTTTAATTTGGTCAGCAGTTTCTTTTATTTCCATAAGATCATCTGTTTTTTTATTTACTCTTGCAATTTCTTCTTTATGCTCTTGTAGGTTCTTCTTCATGTCCTTTATATCCTGTGCCATGCTCTCATTGTTTGTCTTTAGTTCTTTGATTAATTGCTCCAAGTACTGTGTCTCCTCTTATCTTTTGATTTGGGCGTTTGGGTTTGGGTTATCCATATTGTCTGGTTTTATCAAATGCTTTCAAATTTTCTGTTATTTTTGGCCTCTTGGCATTTGCTTTACTTGATGGTGTTCTTTTAGGATATGAAGGATTATTGAAGCACCAGTCTCTAATTTATCAGAGCTACAGCCTGGTGGCATACACTTTCTCAAACTAACCACTAGACGGCATCTGCGAATCACCTATTCCCCTCAAGTCAGTCCTCCTCAAATTTGTCTTTGTGGTGTTTGGGGGGGTCTGGTTCTTGTGGGGTCCAATTGGTGCACTAAGTTTGGGTGTGTCGTTGGTGCTGTCTGCCCTGAATGTGGGGCGTGTGTCTGAGAGGTTAGGGAGGCAGGGCAGCTTTACTAATCAAACCTCCCTGGTGTTCCTGGAGATTTAAGGCTATTCCAAGAGTCTAAATCTTCAGTTCAGTCTCACCACAGATGGTCTCTGCCGCTGATCCACAAGTCCTTGGTATTGTCATATGGTTCCTGGGATTTCTGAGTGGATCCCTCTTCCCAGCCATGCCCTTCTTAGGGCCTCTGCTGAGGGACGGCTGTGCTACATCATAAGTGCATGCTGTCCCTCAAGGGAAGTTCTGGACCGCCATGCCATGCAGGGGTGTTCCCAGCCTGCTGTAAGGATGGCTGAATGGGGCATGTTAATTTCCCCCTTTTTGCACAGCTCTGCCTTCCCAGCTCCAGGACAGTTAGCTGTGGGTGCACTAAGGGCTATTGTCCATGCCTGATATTGTGGCCTGTGCTGGTGTTGCTGGAAACTTTTTCTGTCACACTGGGTCCCTTGGCGCGTCTCTGGGCTGTGGTGCCTGTGCCAGGAAGGAGCTTTCCTAGCCCGCTGGGAAGATGGCTGCAAGGGGCATGGTTTTTTTCCGCTTTTGGCTAACCTCTATCTTTCTCACTCTGAGACAATTAGCAGTGGGTGTACAAAAGGCTATCTTCCATGCCAGATATTGAGGCATTTGTACAGCCTGTTCCTGCCACACTTCACTGTGTGGTTCTTGCTGCCATATCTGCAACTGCTTTTGGCTTTTTTTTTAAAAAAATACTAGTTCACCTCCAAATGCCAACCCACGGTTTCCCCACACCGCAGCGCGGCCGCCAGACATTCAGCCAGCTCACTCACTCATTTCCGAACGCAGACTCCAAGTTTCACCAAGTGCACAGTCCCTGTGGATTTAGCAGACCTTGCCCAGCTGGTGCATCTCTGGAACCGGTGTTCTGGAGCACTTTCTGGCTTTATCAAGTATTTTTCATGGAGGTGTTTTTTTGCCCTGTCTCACCTAGCCACCATCTTAGGTTCCTGTCATTATTTATTATACCTAATTTAATTGTCTTAAACCTTATTACGACAAGCTATAGATTTTTATCAAAGACAAAATCATGTATTTCTTTTCATGCGCCCTAACCTATTGGCACTGTGCCTTAACAGGGTACAGAAGTTTTTTTTGTTTTTTGTTTGATTGTTTTTCTACTCCCATTTGGAAGAAAATGATTCATAAATTTTAATGTAGCAGTATTTTTCATAGTTTATTAACATAAACCTGTTAAGACTTGTAAATTTAGAATGTTAATAAATAGGGGAGTATTTTTAAAGTATCATAATTATGGTAACTTCAAATATAAATTATTTTAAATTTCTCAGATTATTTGTATTTCTAACATGAGGGCACATAGGAATTATGATAAAATAAATTTAATTTATTTTAATGTATTTCAAGCACTTATGTGTTGATATTCACAATTTCAGAGGCAAATAAGAATTAAGTAGGTTACCTATTTTAGAATGAAAAACATTTTGTACATGTTTGAGAGGTTATCATAAATTCTATAAAGAAAAGGTGCTGGTGGGGTTAATTTTGCTTAATTATATAGGTTCCTTGATTTAGTCTGCTCAACCCTAGCATTTATAAAGTTTATCTAATTATGATGTCTTCCTTCAATATGTATTACACTTAGGAAAGAAATTGTGCAAATGTATCAGCTATAGAAATAGGGAAACCTACACCTCCTTCTGTTGTTCCTTCCTCTCTCCCTTCTTTTCTTTCTTCTTATTCTTCCTCCTCTTCTTTTCCCCCTTGTCTCCAATCTGTCTCAATAATTATTACTGTGGAAGTCCACTATCTATGTTCAGAGGAATTTAATTGTCTTGTGTTATGAGAAATAAAATCTTACAGTTATAGGAACTTTGATCACTGTGGGTATGAAGTAAAAATCCATCAACACTTCCTTTTGTGAAACGGTCTGCCCATTGGCATGGATAGGCTGTTTAAGTGCAATAGAAAGTGGCAGTAGGAATTTTGCTGTAATCTGCATCTGGATACTACCTCTGCCACTTTCTGTAGCCATATGGATCTTTGAGCTTCTTGCTCTTGTTTAGTATGAGAAAAAAAAAAAAAAAACTCCACTGCTTATGGGCAATCAGTAGCAGCATTCATAAGAATCTAGGTATATTATTTCACCGATAATCAGCACTTTAAAAAAAGGCTGGAGGTGAAGAAGTACATAGTGCGAATACCCTGACATAAATGACTGGAAGTGGCCTTTGCATTTAGGATACATTTTCCTTTAAATGTTCAGATATGTTTATAATATTTCAAAAAAAAAAAAAAAAAGCAAGAAAATAGAGTCAGCCATTTAAAAAAAAAAGTACCTATTTTTCACCAGGATATTGACTTAAAGTGGGAACTCTGCTGAGAGAATTCATGGTCCTATATTCTTAACTTTGTGGAAATAGGAAATAGCTTTAAAGGAAGAAGGTAAGTTGCAGCTTTAGTAAAGGATAAATATCTCTTTTGTAATAGTATATTGTGAATTTCTAAAAGCATAGTCAAAATATTAAAAGGCAAACAAATGATGTGTCATTGAGACTATATATTATTTTTTTTGTTTTTTCTTTTATAAGATGGATAAGTTAGTGGAACCAAAATATTTTACTTTTCATGGCTAAAATATTTGAAATATGAATGTCTTAATATAGACTTCTTATCATAGATATTTCAGGTTTTCTGAACAACAGTATTTACTACTCAAGATACCAATAGAACACAGCAAACACTATTAGAATACTGTTGATATGACATCATTAGAGAATGGGAGGTTTCCTATAACTCTTTTGCATGAATTTTGAAATTCAAAATCAAGGGTTCAAATTTTGGTGCTGCCACCTTGGGGAAGTTACTTAGCTTCTCAAGCCTTGTTTTCCTCTTCTGTAAAATAGGGATAACTAGACCCACATTTTTATTCCCTTTTTTAGGGAGTAAATGTTATTAAATGTAAAATGTTTAGAAAAGTATCTGGCACATAGTAAACATTCAATGAAGAGTAGTTAATAAATTAATAATAAAAATTATTATTACCATCAATAATAATGGGGAGGTGATGACAAGAATCATAGACTTTTTTGCTAGGATATTTTGTATAGCTTCTCCATGCACAGTTGACTAATACTGAAATAAGTTTATAATCATTATATGAATTTCTTTTACTAGTGTATGGATTAGATAGTAATATTCTCCAGAAAAATTTATAGAAATGAATGCATATTCTGAGCTTATTTGGATCTATTATTATTACCAGAAATGTCTGTCAGAAACATAAAATATTCTTTTCTGAAATTCATAACAGCATGCCCAGAAAATTGAAGCAGCTTACTATTTTATTGATACTTCACAGATTCTTCATCTGAGTACTCTGTCATTTCCTAAGATAGCAGAATACATATAGAAGCCCAATTGTCACTAACGTAGCTTCAGAAATCAAAAATATAAATGATGATTAGGCCATGAACCTGGGGATAGAAGTAGTGGTCATTATGGGGTTTCAACTTTGGTCTGCCTGAAACTGTTTCCAGAGCAACAAGGTGACCCAGATTTTCCAAAATTCTATTGCCATAGTGACAGGAAGTTTTCATGTTTCTGGGATCTCTCTATGCCTGTGCATATTGTTGTCCTAACAATGATTCTTTCAGATTCCTTATATCCAAGGTTATTCTTAGACTACAAGTTCTTATATAAAATATCCCCATCAAGTAGTAACTCTTGCAGGAGACATCATAACCCAAACAATAAATAACCAAAAACAGAAGAAGATGACAAATGCTGTTAGTCAAATGGAAGGCAAAGTTACATTTACTATAAATTCTTGAAATTCTACATAACAACACAAATACTTCAGAACATATAAAATAGTATGTTTTAGCAAACATCTACAATAGTTTCTTGGTTAGATTTTCCAACTATAATTATTATTTAACAATGTAAAACAGGTGTTCATAAAAAGTCTTACAAAAAGTCAAACAATGTGTTTTATAATATTTCTTTCAGTTAGTCAAAGTTGAATGAGAATATGATAAGATAAAGCATAAGAATTTTTAGTCCTTCTAAGACCAATTAATTTGAAATTTGTAAACTGCTTCAAGATTATGGATTTGTAGACCATGGTTTATTTCTTTTCAAGACTTTATTATTCTAGTGAAATTGCTGGGAATTGTGATATTGTATGTAATAATACAGTTGCTAGAAATGCATTCTAAACTCTCATTGTGGTTTTTGAACTTGCCACTCATAGCTTGTAGTTTAGAATGATCATTTACTGACAAATTTAATTTTAGATATTACTGGCTCTGATGATAAAGACACAATAATTACTGTGAGTGCATATAACTAGTAGCATTACTAATTCACCTAAAATTTTAGGATGGTATATGTTAGGGATCGTCTTAAGGGCTACCAAACATACCAATTTGCCCTGGATTCAGCGAAAGTCCCACATCCTGGGAAACACACCAGCCCCAAACTGGTCACCCAGTGATCTAATCCACCATCCAGCCTACCTCCAAACAGGATACTGCTGGGAATGTCAGTTATTAATGTAGGTACATACAAAGGCTTAAGCCACTCTTCATAAAGTGTCATCAATAAAACAGACCTGAGTTTGGATTCTGATTCTCCCCATTGTACAGTGATGTGACCAATTCCTTCAATTATTTGAACTTGCATTTCTGCTAAGTGAAGTTGATAAACATTCTTTTAAGTGAGTTACAGATTGATGGGATGAGAGTACTCACTGAAATATTTGATTTTTTTTTTTACCAAAATAACAACAACAGCAACAAAAAAACTTAAAGGAAATGAGGTGGCTACTAAGAAGTAGATAAAACCTATCAATCCACAGCTACACTTGGGCCCCATGAACATTGCAAACAAGATATGGCTTAGGGAGCCTGAAAAGATAAATACCTGGTTGTGTGTTGTCCTTTTATACAAGGGTCTTACATTATTATTCATGGATAAATTAAACCAACAAATAATCTCTAGACTTGATGCACCTATCTGAAGGAATTTTAACAAATAGTGTGTTCTCAGTATCTTACACAAAAAGTCAGTGTCAGGGAGGCTTCATCCTCAGTCCAGAGAAGATGCATCCCTAACCACCAGTGTTGTCCCTCAAGCTCTGAGGCATTTGAGAATGTCAGTTTTCCCTTAGAACCTCACTTGATTACAGTTGTTCCAAAGATTAAGGGAAATAACATGTTCAAAGTCTCTGGCCAATGGCAGACCCTTAGTCATGGCAGTGGTTGTTGGTATATTCAAAATACCTTTGTTAAGAAAACAATGAAGATTTCTAAAATCTCTTCTTGCTCATTGATTTTATATTTTCTTTTGTATTTGGTTGAAAGTCTCAATGATAGAATCTGTCAGTCTATACTTTTCAGCTTGTATATAATCACAGCTAACTTCTAATTTTTCTCAATAATTAGAGAATAAGTAAATGTAAAATAGTGTTTATTCATCAAATACAAATTATTATATTATTTATATATATTAATAAATGAGTGTGTTTACTATACTAATTCTACTGGATGTTATAAAAACTTGTTTGTTATATCCATATTTACTTCAGTAGTGGAAAAATCTAAACTATCAATGCTCTGAACCTTTCACAAAATCAAAGAATAATAATCAGTGCCAGGTAAATGTAATTTTTTCTTCTGTATTAGGAAAGTAAGAATTGATTATTATCTCATCAAAGAACATTTATAGAATATATTTTCCATTTTAAAGAATAGACAAAATGCAAACAACTTTCCTCTGGGCATCAATAACTGTATGAATTTTTTTTCTGACATTCTGATATAATGAAATGCACGTTATTGTTAAATCTCCATGCTAAAATATTTTGTGTTTTCAAAGCATCCTCTGACCTTAGCTTTACTCATATGATCTAACACCTTAGTGTGGCTAAGGTGTAGCCATGTGGCCACCATCAATGTTGCAGAAGCATGTGACCTACAACTAGGCTTGAATTTAAAGATCCACATTGGTTCATGTGGACTGTTAAAGTAAATTTGAAAACAGAGTCCATGTAATAATCCATGTAGTAGAGGAAGTTTATCAAGTGTACTGTTATAGGGACTGGAGGAAAAGAGGAGTTTGATAGGCTGGGAAATAATGGATAGGCAGAATATCAGAAATACGTTAGCATCAACTTTTTGACAGCAAGTCCAGGCGCAGCAAGTTATTTGTTTGCTGCTGTGGCAACTATTTCCAAAACATCACAATGATTTCAGCTGTTTCCTCAATTTCCAGTTTCTGCAGTCTTTTCAAAGAGCCACCTTTTTTTTTTTCTTTCTGAAAACAGCATGCTCTTGTTGATATACTTGTTGCTGTTCTATAGCTATAGAATATATGTCTGACTGTTGAGTAATATGCTTTCATTTCTTTCTGCCCACTCCGTTTAGTAAATCTGCTTTAGTTGCTATATTGTACTATTTGAGCATTTTATTGACTTCATTCTTCAATCACATACTATCTATTGAATCTACTGTAAAGTCAGCAATATCGATTTCTGATAGACAAGCTCTGTTCTACGATTGTGCTGATTGTAACCCTGCTCTCTTGTTCTTTGAATGGTACCTATTGTCCTGAATTGACAAGAATAGAAATTATCAAGAAGCCAGGTATAAAATCCTTGTTATAAATAGATATGACATTTGCATGAAACCATTTTCTAAGTCTTCATTTTGGATTGGCATTGCAATACTGAACTCAGCCAAGCAAAAGGCAAGAATTTTGGCCAGCCAAGTAAAGCATCACTGGGTAGTGTTCTGTCTGTTAGCAAAATTCAGCTAAACCAGTTTGCTTTGTTTTACTGAAAAGAATTTATGGCTTTAAAATGGTCCAAAAAAGCCAATTTCATATAATTTAACCTACTGGAGCATAACAGATAAGATGCTCCTTCAAAATTATTGCCACATATTAGGTGCACATTAAAATATGTATTTTCAAAGAGAAGAGAAAAAAAAGTTAGGTGCAACAGAAAATAATTGAACAAAAGTATTAAAAATACAAGCAGTGAAGTATGGGTTCTTATTAAAATCTTTAGGATTTAATCCACTAAGAAAATTGTCTAGTGGTAACAAAAAGGACGGTGTATTAGTCAGGGTTCTCCAGAGAAACAAAACTGACAGGATATATATATAATGTAAATATTATGATATTTATTATAGGAATGGGCTCACACAAATGTGGGGATGGGCAACTCTGAATTCTATAGGGCAGACCACAAGCTGTGAACTCTGATGAATGTTTTCCATGAATTCCCCAGGAGAAGCTAGCTGGCTGAAGTAGAGATGGAAATTCATCCTAGCAACTAATGAAATTATCTGTTCTTCTATTAAGGCTTTCAGCTGATTGGATGAGACTTTTCTTATTGTTGAAAGCAATCTACTTAGTTGATTGTAGATGTAATCAGCCATGGATGCAATCAACTTATTGATTTAAATCCATGAAATACCCTCACAGTTAACTATCAGGCTGGTGCTTGCTTGACAAAACAAGTGCACACCAAAACCCAGATTATTTGACACATGAACTTAACTATCACAATCCACCCCTTAATCAGTTTGGTACCCATGCATATCTCCTTAAACCACAACTAATCTCTAAATGAAAACAATAGCAGTCATGTTTTTATTTAACAATACTCGGCTGTCCTACATACAATCAGAAACACACTAAATATTTCCCCAGAACAGGTGTGCCACTTTGAATGTATTATGTCCCCCAGAAAAAGCCATATTCTTTGATGCGGTCTTGTGGGGCAGACATAATAGTGGGGATTAAGTTGGAACATTTGGATTAGGTTGTTTGCATGGAGATGCGCCCCGCCCAACTGTAGATGATGACTGATGGGACATTTCCATGGATGCATGGCCCCACCCATTCAGGGTGAGCCTTCATCAGTGGAGCCATATAAATGAGCTGACTCAAGGAGAGGGAGCTCAGTGCAGCTGTGAGTGATGTTTTGAAGAGGAGCAAGCTTGCTAGAGAGGAACGCCCTGGGAGAAAGCCATTTTGAAACCAGAACTTTGGAGCTGACGCCAGCCATGTGCCTTCCCAGCTAACAGAGGTTTTCTGGACACCATTGGCCATCCTCCAGTGAAGGTATCTGATTACTGATGTGTTACCTTGGACACTGTATGGCCTTAAGACTGTAACTGTGTAGCCAAATAAACCCCCTTTTTATAAAAGCCAAACCATCTCTGGTGTTTTGCATTCCGCAGCATTAGCAAACTAGAACAACAGGGTACAAGTCTTTGGGTAATATTCATCCTTAAATTTGATATCCCATAACTTAAATACTGTAACATAAAGGTAATACAACTTATTTTATATGATTAGGGACTAGAATAAGGAAGAAAATAAAGATATTTGCTTTATGTGTACATGTATATATAAATATGTACACATGTATAACAAAACTATGAGCAAATATCCATTACCATTACAGTCCTCATTTCTGTAACTGGTCATGTGGTCTTAGCTCATATTTATAACTACTTTCTTCCACTCCTCTTTCCATATTAACTTTCCCCTCTGCAAGTACCTCAGCTGGCCATGGTTCTTTGCCTGGTGGAGGTGTGTGTGTGTGTGTGTGACCCAAACCTTCATTCCTGAAGTTTCTGGACCATTGGTAGTCCTGCCTGGATCGAGATGTTGCAGTTTTCCATTGACTTGAATTACAGGACATGGTAGTACTAAGAAATGCTGTAGGGGTTCTCTCTTGCATTCCAGGAAAACACTTTTATACCTTCTTCATGTAATAGCAGTACTATTTTCTCTTGATAATCAGAATCAGCCACCCCAAATGGTACAGTAATTCCCTTCTTGGTCTTTTGATTCAATGGCATAAGTAGCCTAATGTGGCAGGGTGGCAGTCTTAACTTCCAGTTCTTTGGAATTATTGTTGTGTCTCCTGGAAGGATCACTCCTCCTTTTGGAACTAAGACCTGTAGACCAGCAGAGCTTAAGATGGTGGGGACAGGAATCAAAAAATATTCTAGTGGATCATTAAGAGTAATAGTGAGTGGTGCCTCTCCTGCTTCCAGCACCTGTTTCCTAGACCCGTGAATCCTGGCTATGGGAGAATCAGCACCATAGAGTGGATGCTGATTTAGAGCATTTACAGCACCCTTGATAATATTGCCCCAGCCCTGCAAGGTATTGCAACACAGTGCTGTAATTGCGTCTTTAAAAGTCCATTCCTCTCCTCTATCAATTCAGTTGTTTCAGGATGATGGAGAACATGGTAAGAAAAGCGAATTCCAATAGCATGTGCCCATTCCTGCACTTTATTTGCTATGAAGTGGATTCCTTGATCAGAAACAATGCTGTGTGGAATACGATGATAGTGAATAAGGCATTCCGTAAGTCCACAGATGATAGTTTTGGCAGAAATGTTGTATGCGGGGAAGGGAAAGCCATATCCAGAGTGTGTGTGTATTTCAGTTATAACAAAATGTTGTCCCTTCCATGATGGAAGTGGTCCAAGGTAATCAACCTGCTATCAGGTTGCAGGCTGATCACCTCAGGGAATGATGCCATTTTGAAGACTGAGTGTTAATCTGTGCTACTGGCAGAATGGGCACTCAGCAGTGGCTGTAGCCAGGTTGACCTGGTAATTGGAAGTCCATGTGGCTGCGCCCATGCATAACCTCCTTCCCTACCACCATGGCTATTTTTTTTTTTCATGAGTCCATTGAGCAATGGCAGGAGAGGCTGGGGAAAGAGGCTGACTAGTGTCCACAGAACAGGTCATCTTATCCATTTGACTATTAAAATCTTCCTATTGTGAAGTTACCCTCTGGTAAGCATTCATATGGGACATAATATCTTCATATTTTTTGCCCTCTTAGAAAGGTTTATCCACAAACCTTTTCCCCAGACCTCTTTGTCACCAATTTTCCAATCATGTTCCTTCAAAGCCCCTGACCTTCCAGCCAAACCATTGGTGACGGCCCATGAATCAGTAAACAAATGCACCTATGGCCATTTCTCCTTGCAAGCAAAATGAACAACCAGGTACACTGCTTGAAATTCCACACACTGGGAGAATTTCCTCTCTCACTGTCCTTCAGAGATATCCCAGAAATGGGCTGTAGTGCTGCAGCTGTCCCCTTTTGGGTGGTAACTGTATATTATGCAGAACTGTCTATAAAGCAGGCCTGAGTTTTCTCTTTCTCAGTCAAGTGGTTGTAGGGAATTCTTCATGAGGCCATAGCTGTGGACTGGGAAAGATAAGGTAATGTGGCAGGAGTGGGGGCCATGGGCATTTGGGTCACTTCCTCATGTAAATTACTTATGCCTTCAAGACTTGATCAAGCTCTGTGTCATATAGATCATTTCCATTTTATGATAGAGTGCCATGAATGCCTAACTTTATGGTTTGGTGGGTCAGACAACACCCATGATGGGCAACTCTGGTCTCATGGCAACTTGGTGGCCAAGGGCTAAGTTTGGTCTCTACTAAGGTCCAGTAACAGGACAAAAGCTGTTTTTCAAAAGGAGACCATCTTATCTGCAGATTACATCAGGCTTTGCTCCAAAATCCTAGAGCTATACAGTATGATTCTCCCATAGGGGCCTTCCAAAGGCTTCAGTCAGCATCATAGGATCTGCTGCATAATATGGCCCAAGTGGCAGAGCAGCTTGCACAGCAGCCTGGACTTATTGCACAGTCTCCTGTTGTTCTGCTCCCCACTCAAAACTAGAAGCTTTCAGTAAAAGGGCATAGTATCACACCCAAATGAAGAATTTGTTGTGTCCAAAATCCAAAGAGACCAACTAGGCATTGCAACCCTATTTTGGTTGTAGGTGCAATTGTGTACCCTTCAACTTAGGATATCTCCACATGCACTACACCACTGGCCATCTAGAAATTTCACTGAGGTGGAAGGGCCCTGAATTTTTGTTGGATTTATCTCCCACCCTCTAAAATGCAAATGCTTTAGCAACAAGTCTAAAAATGTTGCTACTTCTTGTTCTTTAGGTTGATGATAGAAATATGATATCATCAGTATAATGGACCAGTGTGACGTCTTTTGGAAGGGAGAGATTACCAGGGCCCCAGTGGACTAGATTATGACATAGGGCTGAAGAGTTGATATGCCCCTGAGGTAGATCAGTGAACGTGTATTGCTGGTTTTGTCAGCTGAAAGCAAATTGTTTCTGATTGTTACTAACAGAAATCAAGAAAAAAAAAACAAAAAACCTTTTCAGATCAATAGTTGCATACCAGTTACCAGGGGATGTGTTGATTTGCTCAAGCAATGATACCACATCTGTAATAGTAGCTGAAATTGGAGTCACAACCTGGTTATGTTTATGATAATCCACTGTCATCCTCCAAGATCCATCTGTTTTCTGCACAGGACAAATAGGAGAATTGATTTGAGATGTGGTGGGAATCACCACCCCTGAATCCTTCAAGTCTCTGATGGTGACACTAATCTCTGCAATCCTTCCAAAAATCCAGTATTGCTTTTGATTTATTATTTTGCTAGATAGAGACAGTTCTAATGACTTCCACTTGGCCTTTCTTTCCACAGTAGCTCTCATTTCACAATTCAGGGGACAAATGTGGAGATTCTGCCAGTTGCTGAGCATTGGTATCACAACTTTGCATTCTGGAGCTAGGGAAATAATCACAGAATGTGCCTGAGATTCACTGGGCCCACTGTGAAATAGACCTGACCTAAATCTCCATTGAAAACCTGACCTCCATAAATCACTACTCTGATTGATGGACTACAGTGATGTTTCTGAGTCAGTGTTTATTAATTCCCAAAATTTCTGATCATTTCATTTTCCCCAATATACACAGTTACCCAGCAAAATTCTGTAGGTCTCTTTCAGGAAACCTGGGAGGAAGATTAACAGTATAAGTTTTGGGAGTGTAATAGGGTCCTTCCCTAAGGGTTCCTAGCCTTCCCTTCATTCAAGGGGCTCTGGGCCTGTAAACCACCTCAAGTCTGGGAATTGATTGAGGAGCCATGACTCTCTGTCTCTCTGTCTTTGTGATTCAAGTTAGACTTTTGTGTACTTGACCTAGAATGCTTCTGCTTATACAGCTCAAGTAAAAATTTAATAGATTGCTCATCTATTTTACTTCTAGTACCCCATGATCTACTACCCAATGCAATAGGTCTGTGCAAGTCAGACTATTTTGATTTCTGCTTTGATTCTGCTGTCCTTTATAGTTACCATGCCCACCCTGTCTTTGGTGATTACATACTGCCACTTGGCCTTTGTCAACCCAATCATCCCCTCATCATGTTTAAGGATCCAAGTTTGGTGATAGTAGCTCCCTCAGTAATATCTGACCTACAGAGAAGAGCAACCACAGAATTCTTCAAGGATGATGGAGTTTGTCTCACAAATTTATTTCTCATAGTCCTGCTGAAAGGTGTGTCCTCTGGACAATGCTGGGGTAGGTGATCAGGTTTTACAAGATAAATCCACTGTAACATTCCAATCTCTCTAAGCCTTTGGATACTCTCATCTACATTATACTATACCTGTTCAGACATTTTGCATGCAATGCAAAGCCAATTTTTTATCCAATCCTCAGCCAAATGCACAAAGTTAGAGCCCTTTCTAACCCATGAGCTACAACGTTGAGTACAGAATCTCTGCTTAGTGGGCCCATATAAAAAAATTCAGCCTGATGCAACTTTATGTTCTTTCCACCATTATCCCACACTCTCAATAACCATTCCCATACATAGTCCTCTGATTTTTGTCCTATATAAATTGGAAAAATCATGTAGTTCTTTGGGACTATAGTGCACCTCCTCATGGATCACAGTTTGTACATCACCTTTTGGGGCCCATTGCAACTTCAGTGTAGTTAAAGGTCTGGAAGAAAAGCGGGGTGGTAAGGTGGGTCCTGAGAGCAATTAGAAGTGGTTTGCAGGCCAAATACCTTAGGGTATCCATTACAGTGTCATCTGATGAAAGGGCATTAACTTCTTTAGACAGACAGAAATGTGAGGGCTGTTTCCTCAGGTGAGGTGGCTACAGATTTATGAGACACAGCAGGGTTAATCTTCAGGTATAGGGTGGTTGGCTGATTCCTCAGGGCAGACTATTGCAGTTTTATCTGGCAAAGAATATTCAGCAATATCAAGGGTTTCAATATACCCACTGTTATCATTATCAATCTTATGTCCCCATTCAAATTTCCAGGATCCTGTTCCATTCTAATCTATGCCTTCACTTTAACAGCAGACATCATGTAAGGTCAAGGATTCAGTTTATCCTGTAATTCACCCTCTCACACAGTGAGACTCTGGGCCTGGTTTTCAGAAGTCTCAAGTCTGTGGCTATAGCAAATTAGAATTTCTTTCAGGGCACATGTAGAAACTTTCATGTCCTTTATGGCAGTTTTGATGGTAATTTGAAGCTTTGAGTTCATCCCTTTTTTAACTGTATACAGCACATTTAAGAACAACCAGCCAATGTCATTCTAATTCTTAACTCTACAAAACTTTGTTAAGGTGGTAAATACACTCTCACCCAGAGCTTGCCTCTTACAAGCATTTGAGTAGCAATATCCAATGGTGGCATATTTCACATCTCTATTGCTAATTCACACCATGGTCTATCAGTGCCATTTTAACCATTGGAAATAGAGTCATTAGTGCCTTTGAATCTGATTAGACAAGAGATCCAATTCCAAAAACCTCAGAACCAACCCAGATATCTTATCCTTAAGATTCTGTTTATCAGAAACCACTCCCAATAATCAAATCCATATTAGTGGGGATTCTCCAGGGAAACAATGTAGATATTATGAGATTTATTATAGGATTACATCTCACTATTGTGGGGCCGGGCAAATCCAAATTCCATAGGACAGGCTGCTAACTGGGAACTCCAATGAAGGTTTTTGATGAATTCTTCAGGAAAAGCTGACTGGCTGAAGTGGACATGGAAATTCTTTCTGATTGGAAATCATCAATTCTCCTTCTAAGGATGAGATTAAGACATAATGAGATGTGATTGTAGATGTAATCATCTATAGGTGACTTAATCCCATAAAATATCCTCAATATAAAATATGCTTGCTTGACCAAACCACTGGACACCATAACCCGGTCAAGAAGACACATAAACTTAACCATCACAGACAGGACCAAGTTAACCTCCTTCTATTCTTATTATATCTTTCTAATTATCTTGAACTTGACCTAGAACACTTAATAACTAAATTCACGCCTCATTAAATATTGTCATTTAATTTTAAATTTAGCTCAATCTGATTAAAACTGTAATGTTTGTGTCTTTTTCATTTTTGAACCATCAGTAAAAAACAATATGATGTGAAATCCATGTGTAATTTTGATGTGTGTAAAAGATATGATACTACATTTTAAGAAACCTGCAAGTGTATAAAAGATATGATGCTGCATTTCAAGGAACCTGAAATCCATTTAATCTGTAGTGCTAAACCTTGGGTATGTGTTTAAGCAAAATGTTAAATATGAATACAGGTTTACAAAAGCATTTTTATATGTCTACAGATACATAAGCAAAAAATTTTTAATGTAGATTTAATTTCCAAGTCTCTGAAGAGTTAAATAGGCAAATGAAAATATGTTAATATTAGAAACGAAGTAAAAAAAAATCTGACATTGATATCAGATAATTTATTTGTTTGCTTTGCAAAGGTAGTTCAGTAGCTCATATTAATCAAATAAAAAGAAGAAATGTGAATATACCAAAATATGTATTGAAAACATGGCAACTAGAAAATGAAAGTTGTATTTTAGTAGCTTCTAGAAATAAAAGATTGACAGGACATATTGTATATGCATTTTTTTTATTTGTATGTAGAGAGGAATTGGATGTGAAAGTGATTCAAGTCAATATTTTATTTTTATCTTAAAATAGTATTAAAAAGTTTTCACTGGTGTCTGTCTAATCTTTCCTTAAGCAACATTCCATTTTGTGAAACTTGTTTAGTTCTTCTACATATGTCACATTACAGTATTATCTTCCTGGAAAAATAAATACCTCCTCTATCATGCAGCAGCATTGCCCTAGAACTTGGCAACAATATATTTAAATGCTCTCTGTCAGAAATCCCAAGATAAGCTATGCAGCTAGTTTAATAGTTAGACTTGAATTGAGTCTTGTTAGAATTAGATATGTAATAATAATGTTAAGCAGCTGTTACATTAATAACTGTGTTAAGCAGCTGTTAGTATTTATAGTAAGTCAACATGATACTGTAGTGACAATTACTACAAGAGCTATATTTTAAAATTGTCATTTTCTCCAGACCAAAACACAGTTTTGTAGCTTTATAATTCGATCTAGTAAATTGGCTCCTAACCCCATACAAAACGTGGACTCAGAACCCTCTATTTTGAAACGTATTTATAACAAATGATGTTCTGATTCTTTTTCTGACTTTCTTTTCCTTTTGGTTTAGGAGACATGGAAAAAGGAATATCAATATAAACATAAAAGTTAAAAAAAAATACTTACTATATTTGTACCTGCCAGGAAAATATCCACAAACATATTTAAGCCCTTTATAAAACAAGGTCTACATAATTCTGGGGTTTCCCAGGGCAGGCCTTAATTAATTGTCACTGTTCCCACTAGAATTAGAATTCTCAGTCTTCCATCTTCAATGCACGCATGTTTGTTGAAGGCCAGGGCAGGAACCCTAGCCATGGGGTTGGTAAAGGACATTTGGTAATGGTTGAGGTATGCATGACACTGCACTTATCTGAGATGTGACCCAGTTCAGACGACAAAGATATGGCATTCTTATTCTATTTTGTAAAATCACTCCAAGAAGTCCAAGCATGTGAAGTATAAATGTATTTATGATTTAAATATATTTATTTATTTATAATTTGTCCTTTGGTCTAGCACTGGATTCAGGAAAATATTGACCACTTTTGCCTTTCACAAAATAATGTTTTATTGCAGTAAAGAACTAACTTCCTTCCTTCCTACCTTCCTTCTTTCCTTCCTTCCTTCCTTTCCTCCTTCCTTCCTTCCCTCCTTCCTTCCTTGATAATGAATAAACTTTGCCATTATTCTACATTTCTACTTCCTCACCCTGGTTTGTTCTACATTTCTGCCTCCGTACTTAGCTTAGCCCATTTACTGTTTGTATTTTGAGTCCATGTTACAGTCAGCCTGGCTCATGTGTGGGAGAAGGGGCTCTGGTGTGATTCTGCTTAACATTCCCTCCAGGCTCTTGCGTGGACTACCTGCATCACCTTGGGAGAAGTACTTTACCTCTGTGCCTCATTTCCTTCATATTTTTATTAACTTATAATTATAGGGAAAAAATAACTTTTTTCATGTTTCCACCAGCACTTTTATCCCTGTTTTTATTTTTCCATACAATTTTATAGAACAATATTCACATACCATGTAATTATCCACAATATACCATCAGTTGTTCATGGTATCATCATACAGTTGTGCATTTATCATCACAGCACTTGAATACATTGATTACTATGAAAAAAAAGTTTTATTAAACAAATAATAAAAAAGATAATTAAAATAAAAATAAAATATCATACACTACAATGTAATAGTAGGGCCAGACAACAACACCAGTACCAAGAATCCCATATTCCTCCCTTATATCCCCCTCTCACACACATTTAGCTTTGGTATATCGCCTTTGTTACATTTAATGGAAGCATATTGCAATGTTACCATTGACCATAGGCTCCAGTTTGCTTTGATTATGTTTTTTCCCCAATACCATCCCCTTTCCAACACTCGGCATGGTTGATATTCATTTGTTCTCCCACATGCAAGAATAGTTTTATGTTTGTACATTTAGTCACAATCATTGATTACTCCAGTTTTTGCTAAGTTAAACAGTCCCAGACTTTATCTTCTATCTTTACCACAAGTGTAATACATGCTCCTATCCCATGGACATCTTTGTTCAGAGTAGTTACAATACTGTGCTACCATCACACAATATTATGCTATCTATTTCTGGATCTATACAATCAATCCTGACGAACATTCTGTACTCCTTCAGCAGCAAATGCCTGATCTCTTGTAATTTTTTAATTTGGTTGTTTGCCTTTCTGTTGTTGACTTGTAGGATTGCTTTATATATTTGGGATATTAAACCCTTATCTGATACATGGTTTCCAAATATTGTCTCCCATTGTGTAGGCTGCCTTTTTACCTTTCTGTAAAAGTCCTTTGATGTGCAAAAGTGTTTAATTTTGAGGAGATCCCATTTGTCTATTTGTTCTTTGTTCTTTGGTTACTCGTGCTTAGGGTGTAAGTTCTAGGAAATCACCTCCTGTCACATGATCTTTGAGAAATTGCCCTACATTTTCTTCTAAGAGTCTTATGGTCTTATCACTTATGTTTAGGTCTTTGATCCATATTGAGTTAATTTTTGTATCAGTTGTGAGAGGGGTTCTCTTTCATTCTTTTGGAAATGGATATCCACTTTTCCAAACACCATTTATTGAAGTGGCTGCTCTGCCCCAGTTGCTTTGGCTTGACTGCCTTATCAAAAATCAGTTGTCTGTAAATGTGAGAGTCTATTTTTGAGTGCTCAATTCAATTCCATTGGTCAATATTTCTATCTATCCTTATGCCAGTAACATGCTGTTTTGAGCACTGTAGCTTTATAATATGCTTCAAAGTCAGGTACTGTGAGGCCTCCCACTTTGTTCCTCTTTTTCAGGATATTTTTTGGCAATTTGGGGCACCTTGCCCTTCAAGATAAATTTGGTTATTGGTTTTTCTATTTCTGCAAAGTAAGTTGGGATTTTAATTGTTATTGCATTGAATCTATAAATCAGTTTAGGTAGAATTGACATCTTAGTTATATTTAGTCTTCCAATCCATGAGCATGGTATGTTCTTCCATGTCTTTAGGTCCTGTTTGATTTCTTTTAGCAGTTTCTTGTAGTTTCCTTTGTATAGGTCTTTTGTGGCCTTCATTAAGTTTATTCCTAAATACTTGATTCTTTTGGTTGCTATTGTAAATGGATTTTTTTCTTGTTTTCATCCTCTTGTTGCACATTACTTCTGTGTAAGAACACTACAGATTTTTGTGTGTTGATCTTGTAGCCTGCCACTTTGCTGTATTAATTGATTAGATCTAATAGTTTTCTGGATTTTCTACACATAAAATCATGTCATCTTCAAAGAGTGAAAGTTTTACTTCTTCCTCTCCAAGTTGGATGCCGTTTATTCTTTTTCCTTGCCTAATTACTCCAGCTAGAACTTCCAGCACAATGCTGAATAACAATGGTGACAGTGGGCATCCCTGTCTTATTCCTGATCTTAGAGGGAAGGCTTTCAGTCTTTCCCCATTGAGTACTATATGCTGTGAGTTTTTCATATATTGCCTTTATCACATTGAGAAAATTCCTTTCTATTCCTACCTTTGAAGTATTTTCATCAAGAAACAATGTTGGATTTTGTCAAATGCCTTTTCTTCATCCATTGAGATGATCATGTGGTTCTTCTGGTTTGATTTATTGATGTGGTGTATTATATTAATTGATTTTCTTGTGTTGAACCAGCCTTGCATACCTGGAATAAACCCCATCTGGTTGTGATGCATACGTTGCTGCTGGATTCAATTTGCAAGTATTTTGTTGAGGATTTTTGCATTTATATTCATTAAAGAGACTAGTCTATACTTTTGTTTTTATGTAGTATCTTTGTCTGATTTTGGTATTAGGGTGATGTTGGCTTCATAGAATAAGTTGGGTAGCTTTTCCTCCTCTTCATTTGTTTTTTGAAGAATTGAGCAGGATTGGTATTAATTCTTTCTTGAATGCTTGGTAGAATTAACATGTGAAGCCATCTGGCCCTGGGCTTTTCTTTTTGGGGAGCTATTTGATGACTAACTCAGTCTCTTAATTTGCAATTAGTTTGTTGAGGTCATCTATTTCTTCTTAGGTCAATGTTGGTTGTTTATACTTTTCTAGGAAATTTTCCATTTTGTCTAAGTTGTCTAGTTTATTAGCACATAGTTGCTCAAAATATCTTCTCATTATCTCCTTTATTTCTACAGGCTCAGTAGTTATGTTTCCTTTCCTATTTCTGATTGCATTTATTTGCATCCTCTCTCTTTTGTTCTTTGTCAGCCTTTTTAAGGGCCTGTTGATTTTATCATTTTCATTTCTACACTCTTCTCCAAATCTCTTTCTCCTGTCTTTTCCTATCAGCCCATAGCACTACCTTTAGTATTTCTTGTAGCACCAGTCTCTTATTCACAAACGCTCACAGTGTCTGTTTGTCTGGAAATATTTTAATCTCTCTCTCATTTTTGAAGGACAGTATTGCCAGATATATAGTTCTTCTCTTTCAGTATCTTAAATATATCATACCACTGTCTTCTCACCTCCATGGTTTCTGCAGAGAAATGTGTAGTCTTATTGAGCTTTTCTTGTACGTGATGGATTGCTTTTCTCTTGCTGCTTTCAGAATTCTCTCTTTGTCTTTGACATTGGGCAATCTGATCAGTAAGTGTCTTGGAGTAGGTCTATTGGGATTTATTCTGTTTGGGGTATGCTGTACTTCTTGAATCTATAATTTTTTGTTTTTCGTAAGAGTTGGGAAATTTTCAGTGACTATTTCTTCTATTATTCTTTCTGCCTCTTTTCCCCTCTCTTTTCCCTCTGGGATTCCCATAACACGTATATTTGTGCACTTCATGTTGTCACTCAGCTCCCTAAGACCCTGCTTATATTTTTCCATTCTTTTTATCATCTTTTTTTGGGGGGTGTGTATGAATTCAAATGACTGGTCTTCCAATTCACTGCTCCTTTCTTCTGCCTGTTCAAATCTACTGTTGTATCCCTCCATTGTCTTTTTCATCTCTTCCATTATATCCTTCATTCCCATAAGTTCTGTCATTTGTATTTTCAAGTTTATGATTTTTCTTTATGGTCATACAGTGTCTTCCTTATATCCTTCATCCCTTTTGCTACATCTTCCCTCAGTTCATTGACTTGATTTTGAATTGTTTTAGGATATTTGTTTGAACATCTTTAATTAGTTCTTCCTTCAATTTATTGAATTGATTTAGCATTAGTTGCCTCAACTCCTGTATCTCAGTAGAACTATTAGTTTGATCCTTTGGCTGGTCCATATTTTTGTGTTCCCTGGTATGGCTGTCTAGGCATCTTTCTTGATTAGTTTATTCTGGAGCTCATTTTCACTCTTTTACCCAGGGATTTCTTGTTGGTTGGCTTTGTTCTCTAACCTTTGGTGTCTAGTTCAGCTTATTTTTAGGCCTCTCATTTAGGTTCTATTTAGTTGATTTGGAGTTTTTCACCTCTTTTATTTTTGTTTCTTGCCCTGCTTCTATTTAGCCTTTTTGTGTGAGGATCTCCTCAGATATGGTCAACCCCAGTCAGGTTTTCCCTGTCCAGAGAGGCCCAGGTCTTAGGAGGAGGGTATGGAGTTTCCTTGAGAATGAGACCCTCCTGTGTGGCCTTTAGATTCTGTGTTTTTCCTGTGCTGTCCAGCAGGTAGCGCTTGCCAGCCCGCAGCTCCCCCACCAGTTTAAGGAGGTTTTCTCAGTGACTTTGACCCTATCAGAGGCATGGCTGACTGAAGTTGGTTTCTGAATTCTAGCCCCTGGAGTCTGAGTTACCCAAAGGAGGGCTGCCACTGGAGCTGGGCCACACACTCCTTTTCTTGGGCAAATTATAGCCTTTAGCAAATTTTCTTTCCCACTAGACTTATTGCTTTGTCTCTGAAAGCTATCTTAGCTCTGCTCTTATCTGGGCCAAAATTCCAAGCTTTTGAGGCTTTCTGTAATGGGCTACTTAGAATAGTTTTTTTTTTTTTTTTTTTTTTGAAAAAAAGAGAAAAAGATAAAAAAGAGAAAAAAAGAAAAAAGGAAAAGAAAGGCCCAGTATAGACTATTTAAAGAAAAGTGCTTTAATTCCATTCTTGCAGTTCTGATGGGCTATTGAAATGCAAAAAGACAAGGAGTTTGGAGAGCAATTGAGGAGCAATCAAGAAACAAGAAAAAACAGCTTTTCAGAGGAGGACCCTGGCTCCCTGGGTTTGCATATGTGCCTGATTCTGTTTGAGCCCAACCCTTCGTATTATGTTCACCACCAACTCCAAGAGTCTCTGTTTTTGTTTTTGTTTTTTATTTTATTTATTTATTTATTTATTTATTTTTTGCTGTTTTTGCTAGCCCTCTCTCCACTCTGCTGGGCTGACTGCTCCTAGATTCTCCAGTGTCTGGCCTCAGTTTATCTATAGTTGGAGTTTTTGTTCAGCAGTCTGAGTTTGTTAATCAGTTCTGCAACTGCAGTTCTCCCTCCTGGTTCCCAGCACTGATGGCCCCTCCTCCCTTGGGAAACCAGCTGCAAAACAGTCTGTGTGCCTGGCATGGAGCAGTGTGGGCCCCCTAGCTATAAGAACTTATAGATTTTGCTGATCTCAGCTGCTCCACATGCTCGTGACTGTTATGTAACATGTGTCCAAACTCAGATTCCTCTGTGGTATCCATTCCACACACTTCCTGGCTATCTACCAGCTGCCCCAGAGGGATAACTAAAACCCACATCTCACCACTTCACCATCTTGCCCCTGCTCCTCAAAAATTACTTTTTAATGTATACATTACTTTTTTTCCTTACTTTCTTAAACTATATTTGCTTAATCTAATCTGACATTTCATGATGATGGTTGAAATAGATGGAAGCTTGGTTAGTGTTTTATCTTTGTGATCACACATACTATTCAGTGTATGCTGTCCATTTTCTTGACTCAGAAAGCCTTTTCATGTTTAAATTTCTCCTACTTACCTTCTGGTATCAGAGAATTTAAATATCTGAGCCTGTTAGTGTTGCACATAAATTAGGAATTGCATGGGGATTTCTTTTACATAGGAAATGTTAGACACTTCAGACTTTAGGCTTAGTAATTGTGAATTAGTGGTTCACATGTCCTTTGCTTTTCCTTCCTGGATGATTCTGGATATTCTATTCTAGAGATTTCTTGAAGTCTGACAAGTAAAAAAGGTTTATTTTTACCTACCCAGGTTTTCAGATCAGAGAGGCAGCAATAATTCTACCTCAGGCATAAATTTCACCAAGGATTTTGTTAAAAGTTGGGGAAAAAATCACATGATCATCTCAAGTGATGCAGAAAAGGCGTATGAAAAAATCCAGCACCCTTTTTGTTAAAAACACTTAGAAAACTAGGAATAGAAGGAAAGTTCCTGAACACAATAAAATGCATATATGGAAAGCCCACGGCTAGCATTCTACTTAATAGTGAAAGACCAAAAGCTTTCCCTTTAAGATCAAGAAGAAGAAAAAGATGCCTGCTGTCACCACTATTATTCAACATTGTACTAGAAGTTCTTGCCAGAGCAACTAGTCAAGAAAAAAAAAAGGCATCCAAATTGGAAAGGAAGAAGTAAAACTTTCCATATTTGCAGGTGACAAGATCCTATATGCAGAAAACCCTGAAAACTACACAACGCTGAATTCAGCAAAGTGGTAGGGTGAAAGATCAACACTGCCAAATCGGTAGTGTTCATATACACAAGCAATGACCAATCAAAAGAAGAAATCAAGTAACAAATACCATTCACAATAGCAGCTAAATTAATCAGATATCTAAGAGTAAATCTAACCAAGGATGTAAAGAACTTATACACAGAAATCTATAAAAATGCTAAAAGAAATTAGAGAACTAAATAAGTGGATGGACAGTCTGTGTTCACAGACTGGAAGACTAAATATCATTAAGATGTCGATACTTTCCAAAGCAATTTATAGATTCAATGCAATCCCAATCAAAATTCCAATAGCCCTCTTTGCAGAATTGGAAAATCCAAATTTATATGGAAAGGTAAAGGGCCCCAAATAACTAAAGCCATCTTGAAAAAGGAGAATTAAGTTGGAGGACTCACATTTCCTTGCTGTGATTGTTTAAAGCTGTTATGTGCCCCAGAAAAGATAATATTCTTAAAGCTAATCCATTCCTGTGGGTGTAGACCTATTTGTGGGTGGGATCTTTTGATTAGGTTATTTTAGTTGAGGCATGCCTCAGGTGGGTCTTAAACCTCTTACAGTAGTGCTTTATAAGAGTATACAGTACACAGAAGAGCTCACAGAAGCTGAGAGAGAAAAAGACACAGAAGCAGAAAGGAAAACCACACAAGAGAAGCCAAAAGCTGAAAGCAATGAAACCTGGGAGAGTTGGGAGAGACCAGCAGACCCTCCATGTGCCTTGCCATGTGGCAGAGGAGCTGAAGATCACCAGCAGCCTGTCTTTAAGGGTGCAAATAACATCTTGATGATGCCTTGATTTGGACATTTTCACAGCCTAAGAACTGTAAGCTTATAAGTTAACAAATCCCCATTGTAAAAGCCAATCCATTTCTATTATATAGCATGTAAGCAGCTTTAGTGATCTGAAACATTGATCTTAAAACTTATTACAAAACCACAGTATTTGAGGGTTCATAAATCAGTTCTCACATTTATGGCCACCTGATTTTTGACAAGGTGGCAAAGATCACTCGATTACAAATAATAGTCTCTTCAACAAATGGTCCTGGGGAAACTGGATCTCCATTTGTTTAAAAAAAAAAAAGGAGGACCCCAACTTCACACCCTATACAAAAAATCAAAATGGATCAAAGATCTAAATATAAGAACAAGAACTATCAAACACCTAGAAGAAAATGTAGGGAAACCTTTAGGACCTTGCATTAGGCAATGGGTTCTTAAAATTTATACCCAAAGCACAAGCAACAAAAGAAAAAATAGGACCTCATCAAAATTTGAAAAACATTATACTTCAAAGGAATTTATCATAGAAGTAAACAACAACCTAAAATATGGGAGAAAATATTGGGAAACCACATTTCTGAAAAAATATTTGGAAACCACATTTCTGAATATATTTGGAAACCATATTTCTGAAAAAGAAAATATTTGGAAATCACTTTTCTGAAAAAAATAACATCCAGAATATATTTTTTAAAATCCTACAACTTAACAAAAAAGATAAAAAACACGATTAAAAACAGGCAACAGACTTAAATAGACACCTATCCAAAGAAGATATACAAATAGCCAGAAAACATATGAATGGAAGCTTATCATTAGTCATGAGGGAAATTCCAATCAAAGCCATAATGAGAT
Source organism: Choloepus didactylus (assembly GCF_015220235.1). NCBI lineage: Eukaryota > Metazoa > Chordata > Mammalia > Pilosa > Megalonychidae > Choloepus > Choloepus didactylus. The sequence continues at coordinate 184,077,503 of NC_051310.1, read as the reverse complement.
ACCATTTTGTACCCATTAGAATGGCTGCTTTTTTTCAAAAAGGAAAATAGCAAGTGTTGGAGAAATAGGAACACCCATGCACTGCTTGGACAATGGAAAATGGTGCAGCCACTAGGGAAGAGAGTTTGGCATTCCTCAGAAAGCTAAGTATGGAACTATCATATGACCTGGCAATCCACCATTGTTATATAGCCCAAAGGACTTAAACAGATATTTGCGCAATGATTTTCATAGCAGAATTTCTAACAATTGCCAAATGATAGAAGCCACTCAAGTTTCCATCAACTGATGAATGGATAAATAAAATGTGGATAAAAACATAAATAGGATATTATTCAGCCACAAAAAGGAAAGCAATTCTGATACATGTAACAACACAGATGAAACTTGAAGACATCATATTTAGTGAAATAAGTCAGACACAAAGAACAGATATTGTATGATCTCATTGATTCAAACCATTAGAATAAGCAAACTCACAGATTCAGAATCTAGAACATAGGTTACCAGGGGATGGGGTGGGGATAGAGACTGTGAAATTAAGGCTTAACATATACAGTGTTCCTATTTAGAATGATGGAAATGTTTTGGTAAATGGTTGGTGTTAATGGTGGCACAACATTGTGGACACAATTAACAGCATTGAAATATATGTCTAAATGTGACTAAAAGGGAAGATGTTAGATTGTATCAATAGTAACACAATAAAAAATTTTTTAATAACCATGGAACTACACTACTCAAACAGTGACCCCATGCAGTATAGTTAATAGTACAATTATGAAAACATGCTTTCATCAATTGTAACAAAGGCTCCACATGAATGCAAATTATTAATAATAGGGTGGTCTATGGGAATCCTGTGTTTTATGCATGACTGTTCTGTACACCCACAACTTCTCTAATAAAGAGAAAAGAAAACTTGGAAATTATCACCTGTATTTATTTCATTACAGATTTTGTATTGATATGTCAGCTTTGTATCTATCTTGCCTGGATTAGAATATCACCTCCACCACTTACTAGCTGTGTGACCTTGAGCAAGTTATCTAAACCCTCTGTTTCTAAGATTGACAATCAGTAAAATAAGGTAATAATAGTAAATCCTTCATACAATTAAATGAGGCAGTATATGTAAAGTTTTTTGAAGAGTGTCTAGAATTAAAAGTGTCTACTTATAATTGTAAACTCCAAGACAGTAAAATTTCTATTAACACCAAAGCCTAGGAGAAAGCATGTTGGCACTTAATGAATATGTGTTGAATTAACAGCTTTTCTTAAAATAAAACATAGCTGCATTCTTCTATTTTTAGTCAGTTTTTTGGTGATTTCATTGAAATGGCTAACTAAGCTACTAATGGGATTTCTTCTTGTTACTCGGTCATAGAATCAATGTACACATTTGAATATCCTGAGCATAGATATGTAATGGAGTTAGGGGGCTATGTGCCCAGGTGTTCTCCTAATTAATGCAGAAATCTGGTCTAGGCAGTCTTTTAGAAATTACCTAGCAGAATCTCCTCATTATTCAGAGGAGCATACAGAGGATAAACAGAGTTAAATCTATTCAAACATTATTATTTAAGATTAGCTCTGAACTAACCTTAGCCAAAATTACTAGAAATAAAGTTATAGGGCTTCCAGGAAGATGCTGAATTAGGAGAGACAGGGCAAAACTCTCCCCCATGAAAAACACTATATAAAGGAAAGAAAGCACTCCAAAACAGCAGTTTCAGGGTTCCACTGGCTTGGCAGGGACTTCTACACCCATAGTATATACATGGAGAAACCAAGAAACTGTGTTTAAGGCTGGTGTGTGTTTGGCCCAGAACACTGCTGGGGAATGGGTGGTTGGAGCCAGGTAACAAGTGTGGAGGGGAGCACCCTTCCATGCCCCAGAAACCCTCCTCAGCACTTGGCTTGGGTTATAAACCTTCACAGACCCCACAGCCTAGGGCCCCTGTACCAGGGACTGGCAGTTGGAACAGACAGATGAGCACAGAAGGGAGCAGATTTCCATTCCCCATGCAGCCATCTTCACAGTTGGCTGAGGAGATATCCCTTCACAGCCCCACAGCCAAGAGCTTCCTTGGGGGAATTTGGGATTTGGTGGGCTTCTAACAGCATCCACTCTTCCTCCACAGAAGCCTGGAATGTGCATAGCCTTGAGGCGAGAGCACCACATGGAAGTGCCAGGAGCCCTCTGCCAATCCCAGGGACTCTTGGGCACATGGCAGACAGGGATTGTGGGACATGTGAGGGTGAGATACACAGCTCTGAAGCCCAAGAGTACTTTACCTGCAGCCCAGGTAATGGCTGGGACCACTGTGTCCTGGAGAGTACTGCCTGCCAGACTGAGCAGGGTTGCCCACAACCCACAAGGCTGGCAGTCCCTATTGCACACAGACAAGACAAAGTGGGGGTGTACTGGCTTAAGGGGAAGAGGTGGCCCAAGAATGCCATCTGCTGGTTGGTCAGGGAAAGTGCACTCAAGGTATAGCTTTGCCAAATTATAGATAAATGTTCAAATAATCCTGCATATCCTAAAAGAACCCTGTTAAGATAACCAAATGCCAAGAGGCCAAAAACAACAGAAAATCATAAAACATATGAAGAAACCAAAAGATATGGATAACCCAAATGTCCAAATAAAAAAGCCAGAGGAGACACAGAACTTGGAGCAATTAATCAAAGAAGTGCATACAAACATCAATGTCATGGCTCAGGATAAAAAGGACATGAGGAAGACTCTAGAAGAGCATAAAGAAGAATTTGCAAGAGTAAATAAAATAGTGGACCTTATGAAAAAAGAAGATGCTGTTGATCAAATTAAAAATATTCTTGAGATGTATAAGAGCATATTTGAAGAGGTAGAGGAAAGAATTAGTGACCTTGAAGACAGGGTGATGGAATGTGAAAGCACAAATCAAATGGTGAAAAAATAGAAGAATTTGAAATGGATCTCAGGGAAATGATGGACAACATGAAGCTCACAAATATAAGGATCATTTGTGTTCCAGAAGGTGAAGAAAGGAGTAAAGAGCTGAGAAGAGTATTCAAAGACATTGTTGGGGAAAACTTCCCAACCACTCTAAATGACATAAATATGCAATTCAAAGACAAATTCTAGAGACAAATGAAAATGAGAACACAATATATAAAAACTTATGGGTGAAGGCAGTATTAAGAGGGAAATTTATAGCTCTAAAGGGATACATCAAAAAGGAAGAAAGAGCTAAAATCAAAGAACTAATGGAACAACTAAAGAAGCTAGAAAATAATCAGCAAACTAATCCTAAAGCAGGTAGAAGAAAAGAAATAACAAGATTAAAGCAGAAATAAATGATATGGAGAACAGAAAAACAATAGAGAGAATAAATAAAATGAAAAGTTAGTTCTTTGAGAAGATCACAAGATTGACAAACCTTTAGCTACACCAACAAAGTAAAAAAAGAGAAGACCCAAATAAACAAAATAATAAATGAGAGGGGGAACATTACTGTGGATCCCTGAAGAAATTAAAAAAAAAAACACACACACACACAATGAACTCCAAATAGAATAAATCCAAATAAAACCCCTTGGAGATTTATTCTGATCAGATTGTCAAATGCTGAAGAGGAGAAAGTTCTGAAAGCAGCAAGGCAGAAGTGATTCACCACATAAAAGGGAAACAACATAAGACTAAGTACTGATTACTCAGTAGATACCATGGAGGTGAGAAGGCAATGGTATGACCTATTTAAAATTCTGAGAGAAAAAAACTGCCAGCCAAGAATTCTTTATCCAGCAAAGCTCCCCTTCAAAATTGTGGGAAAGATTAAAATTTTCACAGACAAACAAATGCTAAGAGAATTTATAAACAAGAGTCCTGTCCTACAAGAAATACTAAAGAGAGCTCTACCAGCTGAGAAAAAAGACAGGAGAGAAAGGTCTGGAGAAAGGCACAGAACTAAAGAGTATTAGTAATGGAAACTTAAAGGAAATAAAGAGAGGGAAAACTAGATCAGACAAATAAAAGCCAAAGGATAAGACGGCTGTTTCAAGAAGTGCCTTCATAGTAATAACATTGAATGTGAATGGATTAAACTCCAAAATTAGAAATACAGATTGGCAGAATGGATTACATATATTAAATATGGACCATCAATATGCTATTTGCAAGAGACTCATCTAAGACCCAGTGACACAAAGAGATTGAAAGTGAAATGATGGAGAAAAATATTCCATGCAAGCTGCAGCCCAAAGAAAGCAGAGGTACCAATACTAATATCAGATAAAATAGACTTTAATTGCAAGGATGTCATAAGAGACAAAGAAGGACACTATATACTAATAAAAGGGGCAATTCAACAAGAAGAAATAATCATAAATGTTTATGCACCCAATCAAGGTGCTCCAAAGTACATGAGACAAACATTGGCAAAGCTGAAGGAAGCAACAATCATTGGAGACTTCAATACAACACTCTCTCCTGTAGATGGATCAACCAGACAGAGGACCAATAAGGAAATTGAGAACCTAAACATGTGATATATGAATTAGTTTTAACAGACATATACAGAGCATCACATCCCAAATTGCCAGGATATACATACTTCTCTAGTGCTCATGGAACTTTCTCCAGGATAGATCATATGGTGAGACATAAAACATGCCTCAATAAGTTTAAAAAGGTTGAAAATATTTGAGGCACATTCTCTGATCACAATGGAATGCAACTAGAAGTGAAAAACCATCAAAGATCTAGAACATTCACAAATATCTAGAGGTTAACAACACAGTTCTAAACAATCAGTAGGTTGAAGAAGATATTACAAGAGATATTGCTAAATATCTAGAGACAAATGAAAATGAGAACACAATATATAAAAACTTATGGGTGAAGGCAGTATTAAGAGGGAAATTTATAGCTCTAAAGGGATACATCAAAAAGGAAGAAAGAGCTAAAATCAAAGAACTAATGGAACAACTAAAGAAGCTAGAAAATAATCAGCAAACTAATCCTAAAGCAGGTAGAAGAAAAGAAATAACAAGATTAAAGCAGAAATAAATGATATGGAGAACAGAAAAACAATAGAGAGAATAAATAAAATGAAAAGTTAGTTCTTTGAGAAGATCACAAGATTGACAAACCTTTAGCTACACCAACAAAGTAAAAAAAGAGAAGACCCAAATAAACAAAATAATAAATGAGAGGGGGAACATTACTGTGGATCCCTGAAGAAATTAAAAAAAAAAACACACACACACAATGATATTTTGAACAACTGTCCACCAACAAACTAGACAATTTAGAGGAAATGGATAATTTCTTGGAAACACATGAACAACCCAGACTGATGTGCCAGTTTGAATATATTGTGTCCCCCAAATGCCATTATCTTTGATGTTATCTTGTGTGGGCAGACATTATCAGTGTTGATTAGATTGTAATTCTTCAATTGTTTCTTTGGAATGCACCCCACCCAGCTGTGGGTGATGACTCTGATTGGATAATTTCCATGGAGGTGTTGGCCACACCCATTCGGGGTCGGTCTAAGTTGAGTCACTGAAGCCATATAAATGAGCTGACAGACAAAGAGAACTCCATGCAGCTGTGAGTAACATTTTGAAGAGGAGCTACAGCCATGAGGGACACTTCGAAGAAAGCACAGGAGCTGCAGATGAGAGACAGTTTGAAGACAGCTGTTGAAAGCAGACTCTTGCTCCGGAGAAGCTAAGAGAGAATAAATAACTCAAGTGCAACCAAAAGTGACATTTTTGAGGAACTGCAGCCTAGAGAGAAACATCCTGGGAGAAAGCCATTTTGAAACCAGAACTTTGGAGCAGACACCAGCCACATGCCTTCCCAGCTGACAGAGGTTTTCCAGACACCATTGGTCATCTTCCAGTGAAGGTATCCGACTGCTGATGTATTACCTTGGATGCTTTATGGCCTTACGACTGTAACTGTGTAACCAAATAAACCCCCTTTTATAAAAGCCAATACATTTCTGGTGTTTTGCATTCTGGCAGCATTAGCAAACTAGAACAACTGACAAGAAAAGAAATAAAGAACATAAGAAACCATTCACAAGTAAAGAGATCCAATCAGTCATTGAAAAGCTTCCTACAAGTAAAAGACCATGGCCAGATGGTGTCAGAGGGGAATTTTACCAAACTTTCAAAAAGAATTGATGCCATTCCTACTCAAACTCTTTCCAAAAATTGAGGATACTGGAACAATACCTAACTCATTTTAAGATGCCAACATCACTCTAATACCAAAAACAGATAAAGATACTACAAGAAAGGAAAACTAAGGCCAGTCTCCCTAATGAAAATCAGTGCAAAAATTCTCAACAAAATTCTTGCAAATCAAATCCAAGGACACACTAAAAAGTCATACACCATGACCAAGTGGGGTTCACTCTAGGCATGTAAAGGTGGTTCAACATAATAAAATCAATCAGTGTAATACAAAACATTAACAAATCAAAAGGAAAAACTCAAATGATCATCTCAATAGATGCTGAAAATGCATTTGACAAAATTCAGCATCCTTTTTTTGTAAAAACACTTCAAAATGTAGGAATTGAAGGAAACTTCCTGTGCCAGTTCGATGTATTATGTCCCCCAACATACTATTATCTTTGATGTAATCTTGTGTGGGCAGACTTATCAGTGTTGATTAGATTGTAATTCTTTGAGTGTTTCCATGGAGATGCACCTCACCCAACTATGGATGATGAATCTGATTGGATAATTTCCATGGAGGTGTTACCCCGCCCATTCAGGGTGGGTCTAAATTAAATCACTGGAGTCATATAAACAAACAGAAGGAACTCAGTGCAGCTGACAGTGACATTTTGAAGAGGAGCTACAGCCAAAAGGGACACTTTGAAGAATGCACTGGAACTGAGAAAGGAGCTGCAGCTTACAGAGACATTTTGGAGAGAGCCTTTGAAAGCAGACTTTTACTCCAGAGAAGCTAAGAGAGGACAAAACACCCCAAGAACAACTAAGAGTGACATTTTTGAGGAACTGCAGCCTAGAGAGGAATGTCCTGGGAGAAAGCCATTTTGAAACCAGAACTTTGGAACAGATGCCAGCCAGATGCCTTCCCAACTAACAGAGATTTTCTGGACACTATTAGCCATCCTCCAGTGAAGGTACCCTTTGTTGATGGACACTTTATGGCCTTAAGACTGTAAGTTTGTAACCAAATAAACACCATTTTATAAAAGCCAATCCATTTTTGATGTTATGCATTCTGGCAGCATAAGCAAACTAGAACACTTCCTCAAAATGATAAAGGGCATATATGAAAAACCCACAGCCAGCATAGTATTCAATGGTGAGAGAATGAAAGCCTTCCCTCTAGGATCAGGAATGAGACAAGGATGCCCACTGTCACCACTATTATTCAAACTATGCTAGAAGTTCTAGCTAGAGCAATCCAGCAAGACAAAGAAATAAAAGGCATCCAAATTGGGGAAGATGTAAAACTCATTATTTGCAGATGATATGATCTTATATTTGGAAAACCCTAAGAAATCTGTGACACAGCTACTTGAGCTAATAAACAAATTCAGCAAAGTGGTGGGATACATGATTAATGCACATAAGTCATTAATGCTTTTATACACTAGAAATGACCTAACTGAAGAGGCAGTCAAGAAAAAGATTCCATTCTCAATAGCAACTAAAAAAATCAAGTACCTAGGAATAAACTTAACCAAAGATGTAAAAGTTCTATAGATAGAAAACTACATAACTTTACTAAAAGAAACAGAAGGTGACTAAAAAGATGGAAAAATATTCTGTGTTCATGGATAGGAAGGCTAAATGTCATTAAGATCAATTCTACCCAAACTCATCTAAAGATTCAATGTGATACCAATCAAAATTCCAACAACCTACTTTGCAGACTTGGAAAAGCTAGTTGCCAAAAGTATTTGGAAGAGAAAGGGGCCTTGAATTACTAAAAGCATTCTAAAAAAGAAAAATGAAGTGGGAGGACTTACACTGGTTGACTTTGAAGCGTGCTATGAAGCCACAGTAGTCAAAACAGCATGGCATTGGCACAAAGACCGACATACTGATAAATGGAATTGAATTGAGAATTCAGAAATGGGTCCTCAGATCTATGGTTGACTGATTTTTTGATAAGGCCCTCAAATTCACTGAAAGGACAAAACAGTCTCTTCAACAAATGGGGCTGGGAGAACTGGGTATCCATATCTGAAAGAATGAAAGAGGACCCCTACCTCACACCCTATACAGAATTAACTCAAAGTGGATCAAAGACCTCAATGTAAGAGACAGTACCATAAAACTCCTAGAAGAAAATGTAGGGAAACATCTCCAAGACCTACTATTAGACCTTATCCCCAAAGCACAAGCAATGAAAGAAAAAAATAGATAAATGGGAACTTCTCACAATCAAAACTTCTGTACCTCAAAGGAATTTGTCAAAAAGGTGAAGAGGCAGCCAAGGCAATGGGAGAAAATATTTGGAAACCATAAATCTGATAAGAGACTGATGTCTTGCATATATGAAGAAATCCTACAACTCAACAACAATAGTACAAACAGCCCAATTATAAAATGGGAAAAAGATACGAAAAGACATTTCTCCAAGGAGGAAATACCAATGCCTATAAAACACAAGAAAAAAGGTTCATCTTCACAAGCTATTAGGGAGATGTAAATCAAGACCACAATGCGGTATCATCTCATATCAATAAGAATGGCTGCCATTAAACAAACAGGAAACTACAAATGTTGGAGAGTATGTGGAGAAATCAGCACTCTTCATTGCTGGTGGGACTGTCTAATGGCATAGCCACTGTGGAAGACAACTTGGCAGTTCCTCAGAAAACCAGATATTGAGTAACCCTACAATCCAGCAATTTTACTGCTTAGTATATACCCAGAAGATCTGAAAGCAGTTACATGAAGAGATATTTGCACACTGATGTTCATAGCAGTATTGTTCACAATTGCCAAGAGATGGAAGCAATCCAAATGTCCTTCAACAGATCAGTGAATAAACAAAATGTGGTAGGTACATACGATGGAACACTATGCAGCAGTAAGAAGAAATGAGGGCGTGAAACATATGACAACATGGATGAACTTTGAAGACATGATACTGTATGAAATAAGCCAGACACAAAAGTAGAGATACTGTATGCTACCACTAACGTGAACTTCGTGAAAAATGTAAAATAAGTGTCTTATAATGTAGAATATAAGCGACCTAGACATAGAGGTTATGAAGAGGGAATGATGATCTAATATGTACAGATATGATAATGAGGATGAACTTAATGGTGTGGGAATGGTCAGATGTAACTATTGTTTCTTAATGGGATTATAAGTATCAGTGATGCATTGAAGTCAAACATGTTCCTAAATGGTTGTTTAAAGCTATGTAACCCACAGAGTATCACCACAAACCTAAACAAGTGTTAGTATGATATACTTACAAGTTATGTCACTGGTGCAGAGGGTTAACAACAGTGGGATATGGAAAAAATGCCCATTATAGATTAAAGACTATATTTAATAGGAATATCTTACTAGCACTACACTAATTGTAGGTATGAATAATTAGCAGCTGATTAGAGCTCTTGGATGCATTATGTTATGATAATTGTTTGAAGTTGAGAGTGTTGATGACTGTACAAATAAGTGAAGATAATGTAAGAAACTGATCATTTATCTTTGGATAGAATATACATTAAGTGAAATTAGGAACCCACTACTTAATAAATCAGGCCCTCATCTTGAGGCTTGCTCTTGTGAAACTAGGGTTTAAATGGGAGTCTGAGCCCTCCTATAATTATGCCTAAGAGGCACATTCAGGGAACCTCTTTAATGCTCAGATGTGGCCTTTCTCTCTCTAAGCCCAACTCAGTAAATAAATTCGTTAACCCCCCGCCCCACGAGGGACATGACTTCCTGGGAAATGACTCCCTGTTGATGTGGGACATAATTCCCAGGAAAGAGCCTGGCCCTGGCAGCAAGGGATTGAAAATGCATACCTGACCGAAAGGGGGAAAAAAGAAAGGTAACAAGCAGAGGTTTGCTCTTCTAGTTTCCATTGAGTTCCAGCTTATTCCTTTGTGACCTTTGACTTTTGGCTTCCACTTTTTTTCTTTTCATAAGGCCTCCAGTAATATGGATTAAGACCCTCCTTGATTCAGTTGGCCACACCCTAACTAAAAATAACATCTTCAAAAGGTTCTATTAGTAAGTTCACACTCACAGGAATGACATTAATATTAATGTGATTATATAATTCAATCTACCTCATCTAATAAGAGTTTAGAATTTTGTCAGATAGAAACCACAGACTTCCTTCCTTCTTTCCTTCCTTCCTTTCTTCCCTCCTTCCCTCACACCTTCCTTTTTTCCTTTTTTCCTTCCTTCCTTTCTTCCTTTCTTTCCTGATGTTTATTTATTCACTTATTGACATTTTAACTCATCATATCTTTCCCAGGATCAATGCATATCTACACATACACATATATGCATGCATGTGTATTATGTATACATGTGTTCATGCACACGTGTGTACACATATGTGTATGTGTATATGTGCATGCATACATATGTTTGAATGTTCACATATGAGTGCATCCTCACCACAGGAAATCCAGCATGCTAGAATGTTGTGCTTGTTTTCAAGAAGAGAGTCAAGTCTCTGACAACTACTGTGGTAACCTGTCCTGCCATCGTTAAATGCTGACAGATTATCAGTCTGAAAGCCTGACTAGTACTACAGCTATTTAGAAGGCTGCGTCCATAAAGAATGTTTGGAGCTGGCATGGTGTGTGTGCCCATGTGTGTGATATGTTAAAAGCAGAGTTAGGGGAATTATTTTGATCTAATTTGAACCAGGTTTTTGTAATAATTGTAAATTATGTTTTAAAAAATCCATGCTTTTAAATCTAAATGCTTTGCTTAATTGAAAGATTTTCTTTGTTTAATTTATGTATTTCACTTTTTTCTATTTCTTACTTTGGTTTGATGAATATTTCAAGTAAAAAAATCACACACTGTTCCACTCAGTGTTTCTCTTGTCCCCTTTCAGCCTTCATGTTTCTTTTCTTTTCTACTTAAAATGACATTGAAATATTAACCTATCTTACTAGTTGCTATGAAGAATGAATGAACTTCTAGATCCTGCAATTTAGTATAGAACAATGCTATTTTCTCATGGTTATTAGGCAAGCGATGAGGCCTTACATGTTTACCCTTATATAGCAATGGAATAATTCAGTGAACTCATGCAGTAGACATTTACTGAACATGCACCTAATGTATATGATTTAGTGCAATTGACCTTCATCTTCCTTCATTTCCAAGACACTTATAAAACTGAATAAATTAAACTAAAATCACACATATATATTGTATATATATTCATAATATATATTTATAAATTATGTTTAAAGTGGAATATGGATGCATTTAAATATGTTCTGTGAGACTTCCAAAGCTCCAAAGGTTGCTAAAATATCCCTGCCATAGGCATCAAAAAAAAAAAAAAAAAATTGTACTTTATTGTGACTCATATTTTATGCTAAACTCATTTATTCCTTTGGTCACTTATTGATTTGCCTTATTAATATTTAAATATTTAAATACTTAGTTATATTTAATTACTTAGTAATATTTAAGTACTCACTATGTACTAAGCACTGGACCAGGCTACCAGGCTGATAATAAGAATAATGACAAAAGAAAACTCTTTTTGAATGCGTATTTTGTGGTAGGCACTATTGTAAGCACTATACATGTGTTAAATCATCCCATGCTGTCAAAGAGCTCCAGTTGGTTTCCTCTGGTTTTGCAATGAGGAAACTGAGGTACTCAGTGAATTAAGAATTTGCCCAAGTTCATAGAATTACTAAATGACAGAATCAAGATTCGAACCCAGGTATGCCTCTCCAGAATGTGTGCTCTTACTGTTTAACTGTCTTGCCATACTGCAGAGAATACAATCATTGTACCTTCCTTCTGACTGAAAAGCCATAGTAGGAACCTGGATAATATTATACAATGTGCTATCAAAAGGAAAATAAGGGGCTATGGAAGCCCAGACTGTTTTTACTTTTTTGCATTATTCTTTAATAGTCCCCCAAATTAAGGAAGGATCTATGCCAAATGAACACTCTTCTTTAAAATATTTTCAATAATAAACAACATTTTTTTTATGGTTTTTCCTATTTAATTTTATTTTTTCTCTAGGACAGTACTTTATACTTAAGCTTAATGCAACCTAAAGTATTTATTGTCCTTGAGCAAAACCTCATAGTTTTAAAAAGCTAACATTTCTGGAATCAAATTTAAGACACTAGAAAAAAATTACAATAATTTGGTCTTTATCTTTTTGAGATTTAAAATTAGAAAATTTTTATATTAGAAATAAGGTGAATATTCTTAAAGGCTTAAATCATTAACCATGTTGTGGCCATTTAGGGCTATTTCTAATTTCAGAGGTAGTCATAGGAAATGCCTGCCGTCTTTAAGAAAACTAACTTGGACAATGTTTTTTTGTTGTTGTTGTTGAGATTGTTCACATATCATAAAATTATCCAAAGATCCAAAGTGTACAATCAATTGCCCATGGTACCATCATACAGCTGTGCATCTATCACCACAATTAATTTTTTTCAATTTTTAGAATATTTTCATTACTCCAGAAAAGAAATAAAGACAAAAAAAAGGAAACCCAAATCCTCCCATACCCCTAACCACCCTCCTCCATTATTGATTCATAGTGTTGGTATAGTACATTTGTTACTGTTGATAAAAGAATGTTAAAATACTACTAACTGTAGTATATAGATTGCAATAGGTATAAATTTTTTCCTATACACCCTTCTATTATTAACCTTTAGTTATAGTGTCATACATTTGTTCTAGTTCATGAGAGAGACTTCTAATATTTGTAGTTAATCATGGACATTGTCCATCACAAGATTCACTGTTTCATACATTCCCATCTTGTAACCTCCAACTTTCCTTCTGGTGACATATGCGACTCTGAGCTTACCCTTTCCACCACCTTCACACACCAATCATCACTGTTAGCTATTCGCACACATGCTACCATCACCTCTGTCCATTTCCAAACATTTAAGTTCACCCTAGATAAACATTCTGCTCATAATAAGCAACCGGTCCCCATTCTTTAGCCTGGTTCTATATCCTGGTGACTTATATTTCATGCCTATGAGTTTACATATTATAATTAGTTCATATCAGTGAGACCCTGCAATATTTGTCCTTCTGTGTCTGTCTTATTTCACTCAATGTAGTGCCCTCAAGGTTTCTTCATCAACCCATTTTTTTAACACAGTTTTGTTACACACCAGACATTCCACCCTAAGTAAATAATTGACGGTTCCCTGTATAGTCACGTATTTACGTATTCACCACCATCACCTCTATCTACATAAGGACATCTCCATTTCTTCCACAAAGAAGGAGGAAGAGCCAAAGAAGGTAGAGAGACAAAAGAAAAAAAGAAAGAGAGAAAAAAACAAAAACAAAACATGCAGCTAGGAATCAACAAAAGGAAAGACAGCATTAACCTAAAGTAGAATAGTCAGACAACATCACCAATGCAGAGTCCCATACCCTTCCCCTATATTCCCTGCCATATACATTTAGCTTTGGTATATTGCCTTTGTTATATTAAAGGAAGCATAATACAATGTTTCTGTTAATTATAGTCTCCAGTTTGCATTGACTGTATTTTCTCCCCAATCTCACCCTATTTTTAACACGTTGTAATGTTGACATTCATTTGTTCTACCTCATGTAAAAACATATTTGTATCTTTTGTCACAATCATTGAGCATCCTAGGTTTCACTGAGTTATACAGTCCCAGTCTTTATCTTTCCTCTTTGCTTTTGTGTCCCACATGCCCTTAACCTTCCTCTTTCAACCATACTCACAGTCATCATTGTTCAGTGTACTTACATTTTTGTGCTGCTAGCTCTCAAAATTGTGTTCCATACTTCTCACTCCTGTCTTTTCCTTTCTGTCTGCAGTGCTCCCTTTAGTGTTTCCTGTAGACTAGGTATCTTGTTCACAAACTCTGTCATTGTTTGTCAGAGAATATTTTAAGCTCTCTCTCATATTGGAAGGACAGTTTTGCCAGATATAAGATTCTTGGTTGGTGGTTTTTCTCTTTCAGTATCTTAACTATCTTAAATACATCACACCACTTCCTTCTTGCTTTCATGATTTCTATTGAGAAATCTGCGCATAGTCTTATCAAGTTTCCTTTGAATGTGATGCATTGCTTTTCTTTTGCTGGTTTCAGGATTCTCTCTTTTTCTTTAACATTTGATAATCTGATTATTAAGTGTCTTGGCATTGGTATGCTGGGCTTTCTGGATCTGCAATTTTATGTATTTCATAAGAAGTGGGAAATTTTCATTGATTATTTCCTCTAGTATTGCTTCTGGCAGTAATTCCTCTAGTATTGCTTCCCCTTTTCCCTTCTCTTCTCCTTCTGGGACACCCATGTCATGTACCTTTCTGTGTTTTGTGTTGTCATTTAATTCCCAGAGACATTGCTCATATTTTTCTATTCTTTTCTCTATCTGTTCTTTTGTATGTAGGCTTTCAGTTTTCTTGATCTCCAGTTCCTGAGTGTTTTCTTCTGCCTCTTGACATCTGCTGTTGTATGTCTCCATTATGTCTTTCATCTCTTGTGTTGTGCCTTTCATTTCCATAGGTTCTGCCAGTTGCTTTTTTGAAATTTCGATTTCTACCTTATGTACACCCAGTGTTTTCATTATACACTTCATCTCTTTTGCCATATCTTCCCATTTTTTATAAATCAGGTATGGAGAAGAAAGCATTTTTAAAAATGCTATGAAATATTATTCTGCAATGCATTGTGGATAAAACAGTGGTCTTCTTGTTATATATGTATGGTTTTATAAACTTTGGCATTCTCTCGAGCTTTTTCTTTACATGGTGTCTAATAGGTAACCACTCATCTTTATACAGGTCAATTTTAGGGACAAATATTTCTTGGCCAAATGTCACCATTGCATGTTTCCATAATCCAAATTAATGCTACTAGGTTTTGGGGATTTTAATTTTACTAAAACGTGATAGAAAACAATTGAATTTTGCTAATATGATGTAAATGTTGGAAGCTATATTTTAACTAATACCTTTGTAAGATTATACTGTTTACCACAAATAGGGAATGTGGGGATTTTTCTGTTTACTTTTTCATGATGATATAGTAATAATTTTGTATAATATATGTTTTTAGATTATTAATTAGTAATATCTTCCATCAGTTTAACAACATTAAAAAAAAACTCTAAGATATTTCTCTTCTATCAAACTGAAGATCATTATGTATATTATTTTAATTATGTACATTTCACAACAGGTTTTTAATCATTAATCTTTTGTAACTTGATGTTAATGCATCAGAAGGGCTAATGTTAAGACATATTATATTAAAACGGTGTCAGA
Organism: Choloepus didactylus; assembly: GCF_015220235.1. Taxonomy (NCBI): domain Eukaryota; kingdom Metazoa; phylum Chordata; class Mammalia; order Pilosa; family Megalonychidae; genus Choloepus; species Choloepus didactylus. Next base: position 184,061,992 of record NC_051310.1, on the reverse strand, counting down.
ATGGCCAGTGTGCAATTAGGATGATTAAAAAGATCATCAAAATGGTAGTGCCTTTCCCACAGAATCAGAATACGGAATTGTTTCCTTGTTCTCCCATAGCTTTTTTTTTTTTTTTTTAACAAGGCAGGTAATATTGAACCACATACGGTGTCTAGCTTTTATTCTTAGGAAATCACCCTGCAACCCTAAGCTGAAGTTAATATCTAAAAAATTCACGCACTTCAACTTAACATTTTAAGTGTTTCTAATGTGGATTGATTTCATACAATAGAGTTCTAACCTTGAGCTAAAATATTTCTGAATGTTTCAATGCAAACACCAGTATAATTCATTCCCACCCCCCTCCCTTTTTTAATTTAGGAATACACTATTTAGGCTGGCTCTGCAGTATAAGCAAATAAAATTAAAAGTGTTGTACATGAACCAGAGATTTTTATAGTTTTTGAGTGATGAAAAATCGGTAACACAGTATTTTTGTGAAATGGATGTTTATCTTTGTATTTTTGAACTAAAAGATTGCAAAGGACTTATTTTCAGTGAGGGGATTATTATAGCCTGTACCATTAGGGTGATAGCCTAGTTTGGTAGCTATCTTTGATCTCTTATTTATGTTTATGTTTGTTTGTTTCTAAGTTTTAGAGCAGTGTGTATGAGCACTCACTTCCTGTATGATTGGAAAGTTTTGGGGGTAAGGTATGGGGACTGAGTTTAAATTAGATCTTTCTGCTATTCTTTTCAAGAACAAAAAACAGGTCCTCTACATGTTAAGACACTGGAATAACCCACGCCTTCATCTTGCACTCTGTGTTCAGTTTGGAAAAATTTAACATTTCTCCTCAGGATGTTCCAAAAATTAAGTAATTGACCATCTTTACCATGAACACAAAAGGGTTAAACAGCTACAGTATCTTTACTGGGAACAATAAAAATGCATAGCGATTGTCAACACTAAAAGAGAAATGAGTATTTTATTTTAAAACTGTAATTCTCTTGTCATACTAATTTTGGAAGCATAATCAAGGAAAACACAAATTTTAATTCCACATTCCAAGTGCAAAATTCTTAATACAGTTTTATATGTTTATACCATTTAATTAAATCTGTAACCATTAAATCTGGTTTAAATTTGAGTCATAGATTTTGACTTAGGCAAAATAGAAAAGAAATTTGACGCTAATTGTTTGAATGAGTAAATATGAAGCATGCTGTAGAAATACAGTTATAGGATATCTAAATAGGTGCATGTTCTTTTGTTTATGTCTTTTAGCATCTCCGTCAATTAAACTCTTGGTGGATGATCCTATAGTTGTAAATCCTGGAGAGGCCATAACATTAGTATGTGTTACAACAGGAGGAGAGCCTGCACCCTCTCTCACATGGGTCAGGTCCATTGGCACTCTGCCTGAAAAGACTGTTTTGAATGGAGGAACTTTAACCATACCTGCCATCACCTCAGATGATGCTGGCACTTACAGTTGCATCGCCAACAACAATGTGGGAAACCCTGCAAAAAAGTCTACCAACATCATAGTGAGAGGTAAGTTTGCTTTGAGAATATTACAACATAGGTTTCTGGGTTAGCCAGGCTATCTAAAAGCAAATTATTTTTTGTATAAAACTATTTTCTAAAAAAAAATATATATATATAACATACATTGGAAATTGCTTAAAAATAATGTGATGGTGTATAATTGTAAATGGAAGCTAAAATCCTGAATCTTAATAACAGTGTTTTATATTTGCATTAATAGTTGTAATAATATATTCCTAGTGATGCTATTGGATATTTTTCATAATATAGTCTTAGTAAACTTGATTAAAATGCAAATGTTGAATAAAGCATAAAGTACTGTTATATAGATTACATATTATTTTAGGAATTTAATAAATTTATCACTTATATCTTTAACAAATATTTATTGAACTGTATTATAAGTAGTTCTTTAAATTATGGGGATATACAGGGATCTATAAAACACTGCCCTGTCCTCAAAGATTCTGCTGTCAGTTAGTGAAAAGAAAATATATAAATTAGTAGCCATACAGTAGGTATTTGATAAATGTTACAGTCTGCTAATGCTGCTTTTAGTAAAAAACACCAGAAATGGATTGGCTTTTGTAAAGGGGGTTTATTTGGTTACAAAGTTATAGTCCTAAGGTCATAAAGTGTCCAAGGTAAGTCATCAACAATCAGGTACCTTCACTGCAGGATGGCCAATGGTGTCCAGAAAACCTCTGTTAGCTGGGAAGGTATGTGGCTGGCATCTGCTCCAGAGTTCTGGTTTGAAACTGGCTTTCTCTCAGGACATTTCTTTCTAGGCTGCAGCTCCTCAAAAATGTCACTCTCAGTTGCTCTTGGGTCGTTTGTCCTCTCTTAGCTTCTCTGGAGCAAAAGTCTGCTTTCAAAGGCTGTATCCAAAATGTCTCTGTAAGCTGCTGCTCCTCTCTCAGCTCCTGTGCATTCTTTGAAGTGTCCCTCTTGGCTGTAGCAAGCTAGCTCCTTCTGTCTGAGCATATATAGTGCTCCAGTGAACTAATTAAGGCCCATGCTGAATGGGTGGGGCTACACCTCCATGGAAATTATCTAATCAGAGTTATCACCTACAGTTGGGTGGGTCACAGCTCCATGGAAACTCTCAATCAATGAATTACAATCTAATCAACACTAATATGTCTGCCTCCACAAGACTGCATCAAAGAATATGGCTTTTGGAGGGACATAATACATCCAAACTGGCACACTAAGCATAAACAATGTTATAGGAATGAAGAAAAAGGAGTTGTAATGTCTTCTAAAGTTATTAGGTATATATAATGACATTGGTACTAGACTTTTTAGTCTGGGTAGGGTTATGACAGGCAGAAATTAGAGGAAGATGTGAGAAAGTCTGAGATAGATGGACATACCTTATTTGAGGAAGTGACACAAAATTTGGGTTTTTAAGTCAATGGTAGCATTGATGTTCTGCTGTGGTTGCTACATGTGAGTTGTACCTGTGTTGCAGGTAGAGTAGATGCTATCCCATTTCAGAGTATAAAAAATTTCTGTGCAAGGAGAGCATATGCTTGTGTGTATCTAACATCACCTGGCATGTCCTGGATTAGAGGTTAAAGATGGACACTGGTAACTCTAAAGTTAAAATACATATCCCTATGCCCAAGAGAATGCTTCTAACACACCAATGAAAATCTCTCATGATAGGGGATTGATTATGATGGAAGCATATTAGAGAATTCACATTTGTGATCTTATGAATATAGATTATGGTGGTTTTAGTGACCATAGTTACTGTTTTAATGCCCAAACTATCAAAAATATACACCTGACCACATTTTATGATGAAATACATTCTATTTATTCAAATATTACTATATTGTGTAAATTAAGATACAGTGAATAATGCACTATCTGCCACACAATTACAAACTGTATAATATTTATTGACTGCAAGACATACCATTATTTAATGTACTTTCAGAAAATAAAACATTCCACCAGTTAATCTACAGCATGGTGTTTCCTTATGATAATGAATGTTATGTCTTACTTATTGAAAGACTTCTTTTAGATTATTTATACATAAGTTTTCTTTTGAACCATGTCACCCATGAGCATACATAAAATAGAAAATAAAAGTAAAATAAATTGGTTAAAGTATTCCTAAAACTTTTTCACACTTTCTAAATCACTTTTCATCTCAGAGTCTTTTATGAGCCTGTTTTTCTATGCACTATTACAGAACACTTATAATTCAGAATTGTAATGAAATATTATCTCTGATTTTTTTCCAAGTCAGGTAACCACTGCTGCATAACTGATAGCAACTGTAAGAGGCCATTGGATGCAAGAAGCATCCTTAGTTCAGAAATGTTAAACTACAAAAAAGATAAGGATTTTTGAATTAATGAAGTGTGATATTTATTTCAATTGTTTTTAACTGACTTTTACTGGGCAATTACCATGAAGTAAGGAACCAGCAAATATAAGGGATGCTGGAGAAAAGATCAATGACTAAATCCCTAACTTCTACCTTCAAAGGAGTTTACAGTTATGAAAGGAAGATAGAAATACAAAGGAATAATATTTGGGTGTAAAAAAGACAGATCAAATGGAAATATCTGATCTTCCTATTTAAAATGGCATATTGGTGAAATGAGACTACTTTTAACTCCTGTCAAGTAATCAGATTTTGTTCCCCTTCACAAATTAAAAAAGAAAAAGAAAGAAAAAAGCAAAATGAAAAAAGAAAGGGAGAAGGTGTACAAAGTTAGCAATGTTTGTTTTATTATTTCTGTTTGAATATTTTTAAATTTTTTTTAAAAAAGTTGCCTTTCCACTTAGCCATGAAATAATTTTACCAAATATTGCTATAATGATTATGATATTAAAGAATTATATCTATCCTTAAGAATCATAGATATAATGTAATATTTATTTTCCACTATTTTGTCAAGGACAGGAACTTCATTGAGAAAAAAATGATGTGGTAAATCCAGTTTGCACCATAGGGTCATCTGGAACTCTATTGGATCCATGTGCAATTGGCAAAATGTCCAGCATAAAATTTCTGAGTTGCTCAGGCTCCCTCTGTAAAGCACTAACTCACTCCACATCAAATATATACTCAAGAATGAATTACCACTCCCTACTCAACCTAGAAATTTTCATTTGTGTCCTTTCAAAGGACAGTTTCCAACTTTGATACAAGTGACCTAAAATAAATAAGCCCTAACAATTTATTTTTCCAATCTACAATTTCTTTCTGTCTTTAATTTATCTTAAGTGTACATTTGCATAGTTGTGTTATATTACCAATGAGATTTCTCAGCAGTAGCATTCACATAATTCATAAAACCAAGTTTGTATACAAACTTACTGAATATAGAAAGTGCCTTAGTTGACAGGTCACAGATTTAACTGTGTGGAGAAAAACTATTGCAATAATGTGAGGTATCTGATTTCTGCCTACAGAGGCTAGGATTTCTGTTAAGTAAAAATAGTTTTCTTTTTATTACATCAAAGAAATAAGTTTCAAGACTTCTGATTTTTTAGACCTCTGCATTGTCTTAGATTAACTGTATCATGTATACAGGGGAAATATACCTAAGTTTATTTCCCCTTATTTTCTTTAATAAAGTCAGGATCCACAGACTAGTTTTACTGAGTATGCATAAGCATATTCTGTGCATAGAATTTGAATTATCATTTGAGAAAACCTGTGCACAGAATAAGAGCAAAAGTGAAGGTAAGAATAAAACTCTAGAAATATTTCTGAACTTTTAATTTGGTTTTTTTAATAGAGAACACTTCAAGGTAATTGATATAGCATGGATCATGACATGATCATAATTGACTTTATTGTAATGTCCTGTGACCTCTTTAATTTATTCAGTGGCTTAATCTTCCCCTGCTTCAGGAAGAAATGTCAAGAAGACCCTGGACTCAGATGCTCATTCTTAGATACAGAGTCCAACAGTGCATTCAAGTGGTAATCAAACATTCAGTGTTTTTGATTCCTGTTTCAAAAGAATAATGGATTTCCAAGCTTAATTTAATGCAAGATATCTCCCCTCCCCAGCTTGGGTCCACTTTGGGCTGGAGACCTGTGGTGGGAAAGGGGGGTGGAGGAGTATGGTGGACTTCTTCCTCTTCTCCCTCTATTCTCCAGCCGCATCCTCAGCACCTGGCAGCCAGGTTCTGCCCCATCCCCTGGATTGAGGTGGGATGAGGAGATCTTATCTGTTTAAAGCATTTTTTTCCCTGTGTGGCCCATGTGAGACCCCTCTCTTGATTCACGCAGATGTACCTCTCTTCCAGCTAGAGGATTATGATTCCAGCCTCATACCCTGAGTATACTGTACTGCATTTCCAGTCCATTTCTGCTGAGGTTTTCTCTTTCCTCATCTAAAAAGAGTCTAAGATGATCTTACACTACCTCTAGTTCTCTGTGTGACTCACATCTGTCTAGGGGAAACACTTATGAGTAAATTCTGTGGGAATAAAGGAATGTGGACTAACACCTCTATTCTATCACCAAACAGGTTTCAGTTTCCTCAGTTATGAGTCAGTCATCATTGCAGAGGAAATGTTTCAAAGCTCCCATGGCCCACGGAAAGTCCCTTAATAGGTTTGGGATAAAAGAGACAGTTTCTTCTCCTTCCATCTTGAGTTTGGAAGAGGCTGCATCTCACAATTATTTCCAGAGATATCCTTCTCATTAAATTTTGTCTCTGACCCATTTTTAATATATTTAACATGTGTGTAAAGTCCAAGAATCAGGCAATAGGGCTTTCTTTCACTTCCTTTGAAATTCCTGATCCAACTTTATATTCCTTTATATTCCTTCCACCATTATCCCACACCTATCATATTGATCCCTACCCATGTTTCCCTGATTACTGTCTATATAAACTGGAGAAATCATACAGTTCTTTTGGAATATAGTGCACCTCCTCATAGGTCATAACTTTGTAACTCCCCTTTTGGGGCCTGTTGGGACTTCAGTCTAGTTTTAGGTCTGTAAGTAAAGTGGGGTGGTGAATGTCAGTGACAAGAAGAATTAGTGAAGTCTTACAAGCCACTTCCCTCAGGATATTCCATTGCAGTTTCATCTAGTGAAACAGAATTAATCTCTTCAGATGGAGGAGTAAAGGCTGTTTGCTCAGATGAGGTGGTTACAGGTTTATCAGACACATCAGGGTTAATCTCTTCAGGTGGAAGTTGGATGGCAAATTCCTCATAGCAGACTGCAGTTCAGGTGGCTTGGTCTTCAGGGTAGACTGGAGGTCTGGATATTGTTTCCTCAGAACACATGGGAGGTCGGGTGACCGGTTTCTCAGGGCAGACCATTACAGGTTTATCTGGTAAAGACTCAGGAGACTCTAGGGTTTACCTGTCCCCACCACCATCATTATCAACCTGTATGTCCCCATCCCAGTTTTCAGGATCCTATTCCCCTAATGGCTCCCACTTTAACAACAGATACCCTACAAGGTTGGGAATTTAATTTACTTTATAATTTAGCCACTTATACAATGAGACTCTAAGTCTGGTTTTCAGAAATCTCAAGTCTGTGGCTACATGAAATATGATTTTCTTTCAGGATACACATAGAAACTGTCACATCCTTCATGTGACACTTATGTTGCTAATTTGAAGCCTTAAACTCATCCCTTTCTTTTATAACTGTATCCAGCATATTTAAGAACAACCAGCCTAGATCAGTATGCCTTTTAACTCCACAAAACTCTCTTAAGGTGTCAAAAACACTCTCACCCAGAGCCTTGCCTCTTAAAAGCATTTGAGTAGCCATATTAGGTGGTCATCCTTTGTGTATCTCTATTTCCAACTTACACCATGGACTCTCAGTGCCATCTTCAGTATTGATATAGCATCATTAGTGATTTTCAATCTAATCAGATTAGAGAACCAACTCCAAAAATCTCAGAACCAATTCATAAATCTCGTCCTTAAGATTTTATTTCTCAAGAGCCACTCTTGGTACAAAAGCTTTTTTAGTCAGAGTTCTCTAGGGAAACTGAATCTACAGGAAATATCTGTAAATATAGTGAAATTTTTATAAGAATTGTCTCATACAACTCTAGGGATGCACAAGTCCAATTCCATAGGGCAGGCTGAAAGCTGGGAACTCTGGTGAAGGTTTCCGATGAACTCCCCAGGAGAAGCTGGCTGGCTGAAGTAGCGATGGACATTCTCTCTTCTGACTATTGAAATCATCACCTCTCTTTTAAAGCCTTCAACTAATTAGACAAGACTTCTCTTATTGTGGAAGACAGTCTCTCAGTTGATTGTAGGTGTAATCAGTCATAGATGCAATCAACTTACTGATAATTTATGTCCACAAAATATCCTCACTCTAACCATCAGGCCAGTGCTTGCTTGACCAAACAACGGGACATCAAAACTTGGCTAAGTCGACACATAAACTTAACCATGACAGCAGTGTACTTCATAAACTCTATTATTCATATCATGGTCCCATGCCTGCATCAGTACTCATTTATACCTCTATTTTTTTCCTTTTTCTCTTTAATTTCATCAGCCTACATCTTGAATCCTTTGCCTCTGCAAAATGGTATTGTAAACATGTTTCTCTTTTCACTTTAGAATTATTTCAGCATATTTTTTGTTAGTTGTTATCTCAGATTCCTAACTAATATGGAAAAATAAAAAAGTCAGTATTGAAATAGGTTTAACTTTTATGAAGGAAGTCAATATATTTTCAGTGGGGCATGAATTTACATTTTCCTAACTGCACAGAAATATGCTGTAATCTCCAAGAACATCATAACCCTCTGTTCTGAAAAGTGTTGATTTACCTAACTCTAGTTTGTCCATGTGAAGGGATTGAGTTTTTTTTTTCTAAATCTCAGTTTTAATATTAAACATGTTTGTTCTCAAGTTATTAGATTGAAGTTTATCAAATATTAGCAATGCTAATATTTCAAAATGATTATCTTTAGGCTTATTACATGAAAGTTTATAGTTCTGAAATTTTATGATTAAAAAAACAGAATTTTTGAATGTGCCAGTTTCGCTATAGTAATGGTTAACATTATTTAAGTATTTACTATGTGCAGGAATATGAGACACACTGTATGCATTAACCTCTTTAATCATTCCCAACAACTTTATGGGATAGAAAATATTAGTATTTCCATTTTAAAGAAAAGTAAATGGAAGAGGGAAGCATTAAGTAATTTCTCAAAGGCAAACATTATTTAAGCAGTGGAACTGTCATTCAAAAACCACTAAACCCTATGTATGGGTCTAGGGCCACAGTCTTAACCAAGGTACCACAGTGCTCTCAAAATGGAGCTAGATTTTTTAAAATATAAAATTTACAAAAATTGAACTGAACGAAGTCCCTTTCTGCTTTCTCTATCTTTGCATTGTTGGAGATATAATAACGATTCCTTTTGGGTTCTGAATATGTTATTTTTATATTTATATGTTTAAAAAACAACCTCATCTCCAGCAATATAGAATCCTTAGATCATTTTCCTAATTATAATGTTTCTACTCCCATATATGCAATCCCTTTTAATTGGAGAAAGTTATGCGTTTTTGTTAATCAGCACTTTTCTCCTCAGACATACTTTTACTTAATTTCAAGTTCTGACCACTATAGTGCTTATATAGTTGATGTTTTCTGAATAACACTGCATTCTGAAGGAATCAGCATGATTCTTTGACTTCCACTGGCTGTCCTGGAAATAACTGCACACAAAATTTAAAGAAGTTCTAATAATTAGAAGAGATAACTACAATCACTAAAGACACAGATAAAAAATATCTGCACAATTAAAACATGCAGGAGAAGTAAGAGACAAAGTAAGTTACGTAAGTAATGAATGTGTTTTTATTGAAAAGTATGTATCTTCAAACTTACGAGCAGGAGTAAATCAGAGTTCCTTGGTAATTTTCTAGAAATAGTTTATCAAATTTAACCCACAATGCATTTATAAATGAAAATAATTTGTGAATTTCCAATCACAGTGACAGTGCAGTTCTTCCCAAGCATTCAGATTTAGCAAATTTAATTTTCAGCTGTCAATAGCCTTGTTCCATAATCTTTCATTTTACAAACTGTAACGGTAATAGCTGAAAAAAACTAATGTTTAACATTCTCCAAATGCAGAACAGTCTTCTATGTGCAGATGTTGCAATTATTCTAGTAGATTAAATGCTCTATTTCTGTTTTCCCAATTTTAAATTCTGTATATCACCAAAACACCAGAGGGAATATCATTATGTTTTGTAGCTCTAAAATAGTTTTATTGTTATCTTTTTTAATTAATCAGGGCTACACAAAATCTAAATATTACCAAATTCAGTGGTTCTCATGTGAATTTAGATAGCTTGGCTTCCTTTTATAAATAAGGTACATCTATATTATCTTTGTTCATTGCAATAAAATAAAGAATAAATAAAACATTTCAAGTAAAACAGTTTTGTCTAGATAATGCATAATCTTATAATTACTTTTTTATTTAATTATATACAGACAACTTAGTTATTATTAATGCTTAGATTGTTTTGCTTAGTGAACTCTCTCTTTGTCATATTTATTCTAGCCAAAAGGAGATATACCAATGGGTAGAAGTGTTCTAAAAGTCAATACAGAGTAATATCCTGAAAAGTAGTTTGTTGTTCAGGTGACATTGTTTTCGAAATTCTTTAATCACGTTCTTTGAAGGCACTCTGTAGTTTTATTTTGGTACCCAACAATTATAAAATGATACTAAAACTACTAAAACAATGGATACTAATGTGAAACCTCTTCAGTTAAAAAAAAAAATTGCCCTGTTGTTATGGCAGGTATTTATTTCTGAGACTTACTATGTCACCACAGTTAGTGTGTGTGGATTAAATAGTTACCTGTAGGCACTAAGGTATAGGGAAAGATATCTGTGATCTGGTACTGGCTTTGTCTTACATTAAATTTGAGATCTTAAATATGAAACTAGGCCTTTGCTCACTTCTCTATAAACCTAAGAAGTTGCAGCATAAAAACTCTAATATATATTTCGTCTGACCATCTATGATTCCACAATAGCAAAATTTCCCTTGATTCGTGCCATTTTTAAGTGTTTTTGGACTTAATCACAGTTTATTTTTGTTTACAAGCTCACTCATACAAATGCTTGAGGATGCGTGGATCTAAAGATTGATACATTTTAAAACAAAATCCTATGCTTAAATTTTATGCATTAGTTACTTACCTAAGTATATCAAACTAGGAATGATGCTTCCCATGGGTATTTACAGATTTTCTACTCCAGGCTATATCTGTGTCAATGGCCATAAGGGCCAGAAGAGGAATAAGGGTAGTTCCTAAGCCCACAAAATTAATATACTTAACAGGCAGACAGACATAGAGCTACTCACTCCAGACAACCTAAGGAAGAATAAACTAACTTCACAACAGAAGCATAGGCAACAAGTTTCTGGAAGTTAAAATGAAGCGATTCTGATTAGGGATTTTGGGACAAACTCCAGAGAGCACAGTAGTAGTTAAGTTGGGTTTTGAAAAATGAGAATTCTTATGTATTCAGAATGTCTTTTTCATTTGCTGCCCATAATGTTGATGTTAACTGACATTTGAGTTCACTCCGTTTTCTTACTTGTGAAACATGAGAAAATACTGAGAGTGCTTTAAAGAAAAACCCATGTTTAACTTCCACCTTTTATAATGAAATCTTTTCAGAAACTTAGTGATTTATGCATTTGTATTCTGTGACTTGAAAATAAAGCTTAAAAATTATTTTGGGGGGATCTTGAATTCCACATAATTTTATATACATTTTTTTTTTCATTGTATTAGTCAACCTGCCAAATTTTCTGTTTGTTCTTTCTATGTTTGTTCTTCTCTATTTCCCTTGAAATCTGTCCAATATTCTTCTAACACCAGGGCTCACTCTAAATACTTTAGAAAATTTCTGGAGTCAATCAGATCTAATTCTTAAACTATTCTCTTCTAGACTTAATAAAATGATTTCTTAATTTTAGCTTTCAAATAATCATTCCTTTTTTTGAACCTCATTGGCTCAACAGATATACTTATCTGAAAAAGGTGTGTATATGGGAATCATGAGCCCAGTAATTCAAATATCTATTTATATTGACCAAGTATTAGTGACTGGTCAGAAAAGTTCTGGCCAGGAAAAGCCCATAAATTAATCCCCAAAGTATTTAATTAATTTCCAGAATCCTGAAGTTGGAACTAGGCCTTTGCTTACTTCTCTATAAACCTTGAATACTCTTAATAGTCTTGAAACCTACTGAAATTCAATTATACTTATTTTTATTTGTCAATTATAAAACTTTGGGGTTTGGTTAGCCATAAAAATATTAGGATGTCTTTCAATGCTTCTTTCTGTAACTTTTGTCCACACAACCCCTTATCCAATTAGCATGTTGCCATGTCCTAACATAGAAATATACAATTAAACAATTCACCTTTCAAGTATCAGCCACCATTTAATGCTGGAGAGGAATGCATTGTAAAAAAAAAAAAAAAGACAAATAAATAAAAGAAGAGACATGGCATTTTATTTATCTACTTAAGTTAGTGGTTCTCAATAGTTGGGGGAAATTTTCTCCTTCAAAGAATATTTGGCAGTGTATTGAGTCCTTTTTGATTGTTATAGCTTGGAGTGCTCTCCTGGTATCTATTTATTAGGGGCCCGGGATGCTGCTAGATATTCTGCAGTGCACTGGACAGCCCCACAGCAAAGAAGTGTCTGTTATAAAATGTCAATAGTGCTGATGTTGAGAAACCTTGGCCTAGGTAAAGATTTTCCTTATAACCAATTTAAAATTTGTATGAAACTATCCACATCCACACACATACACCCCAAAACAAAAACAAAAACCAAAGTTAATCCCCCCCACAATACTGCAAAGTATTGATAAATATTGATAACTAATTGCAACCATCCTTGGCATACTTCTTAGAGTATGGGATGTCAACTGTTTTTAACCTACCATTCATATTTATATAGTCATTCTGGGTTACGTCACCATCTGAGCCTCCATGGGAAGTGATTCTTGGGAATTTGGAACAACACCTTTTCTCTGTGATCCAGGATTTTGAGCTCCTCCCTCTTAGGTTATATAATCAACTTCTGTGACCCTTGATGGTCCACCTAGTCAATGTCTTAGACTCTTTTATCTATAGCACAGTGTACTCCATTTGCTAACATCTCTCATCTCATTTATTAAAGTTTCTCTACATACTGCCTGATCTTAAAACCTAATTCTACTGCTATGACAATATTAAGAGTTCTGTATCAAGCTTTTATGATGTGCTACCTCTCCCACCTCATACATTGGGTGCCATGCAGCTAGAGTCAAATGAGCACTTTTCCTCAGACTATATAGTAATTTATGGCATGATTCCCACAAAATCTCCCATGTTTGCAGTTGCAGTGGAATATATTTTAGCGGGTTGTCCAAGGCATGAATACAGATTGATGGTAAATGAAAAAATGTTTATTTGTTGCACTTATCAATCTCCCTCCTAAACTTTCCACTAATTATCCTGTTTATTGTGGTCTAAATAGGAAATACAATGATTTCTCCTTACAGAATGAGTTAAATTCTAACTTTCTTTATAGAATCTTATTTTGAAGAATTGTTCTGTAGTGTGGCACATTTCCTTTCATTCCAAAGTTATTGTTACTTTCTTATAGTAGAAGTAGAAAACTTGAAAAGGAGAGAGATGTAACAGATTGCTGTTGGTCTCCTAATTTGGAAGTTTATTCAGTGTGAATGCTCAGACAAATAAAACGATATTCCTATGGATAGAAAGGCTCTGGTTCAGTAATTCTTTACTCTCTCACTATTGGGAATCTAGACTCAATGTCCTTGTGCTTTTGTTGTTAGTTTTAATACATTATGATCATGCAGTGCTATCCTGCATGCTGATTATATAATCTGAATATATTAAAGCACTATCTTTAAGGTAGTGTATTTTTAAGATATACTTCTTATTAAAATGTAACACAAATTGTAGAAATTATAAGCATAGAACTAAGTGAACTTTCAAAAAGTCGAAGCATTTGTGTCACCAGCATGCAATTCAAGACATAAAGGATTAGCAGCATTCCGGGAGCCTCCCTCTTGCTTGTTTTCACTATCCTACTGAAAAGTAATCCTTATTCCTTACTTTGAACACCTCAGATTAATTTCACTATTTTCAGCTTTATGTAAAGGGAAAAATACAAAATGATGTGTGTTTCAATTTTTGTTCCAACAGTATGTTTGTGAGATTCATATATGTATAGCAACAATCTGTTTTCATTGTGATTTATTATTCCATCTTATGCATGTAGCACAATTAATTTATTTGAATACCAAGCAGTTTTCTGATTTAGACTTCTACAAGTTGTGAATGAGCATTCCATTTGTTCTACATTCTTACTTACATGTGATATTATCTGTATTTTTTCATTTTAAATACTTGTTCATATCATGATTTTAAATTGTATTTTCCTTATAATGGATGAGGTGAGCAATTTTTCAAATGTTTGTTAACGATTTGATCAACATTTTTTGACAATCACCAGTTCATGTTTTCAGTCCACTTTTTCTCCCCTTTTGGATTATATTGTTTCTTCTACATTTAAAGAGATAGATAGATAGATAGATAGATAGATAGATAGATAGATAAATAGATAATGAGTCCCTGACTGAGTACATTTATTGAAAAAAATTTCCTCATCTTTTTGTCTTGCCTTCTCACAGTCTTAATGCTGTCTTGTAATGAACTAATATTCTTTATTTTGATACGGTCTAACATCTCAAAAATTTTTCTTAGGGTTACTGCTTTTTGTCTCCTACATAAGATGTCTTTTCCTCACCCTAGGTAATAAAAATGCACTCCTATGTTTTCTGCTAATTTTGTCGTTTTACCTCTAACATTTGACCTACAATTAACTTGGAATTTATTTTTGTATATGGTTTGAGATAGGGATAAAAGTAATTTTTGTTGAATTTGCATTTCTAACTAATTGATCTCTGCTTAGAGAAATGACCATTCCTCCCCATTATACTGAAGTGTCACTTTTGTCATAAATCAAAGGATATGTGTGGGGCTACTTCTGGACTCTATTCTTTTCTATTCATCTTTGTTTATCCCTATGCTAATACTATGGTGTCTTAATTACTGTATTATTATACTCAGATTCAAATTCTGGTAGTATAAGTATTCTAGCATTGTTTTGTTAAGTTTTGTTTTTGAAGTTGCCATGGCTGTTTTTGGCCCTTGCATTTTCATACATTTTAGAAGTACTTACATATTAATTTATATTGCATGCCCCTCACCCCCCCACAAGTCCTGGAATTTTTATTTGTACTGAATTGAATCTGTAAATCTTCCAATCCATGAGCATTGTCTGTCCATTTATTAAAGTCTTCTAAAATTTCTCTCACTAAAATGTGTGGTATTAAGAATAGAGGCCTTAAACATATTTTATTAAATTTCTTCCTAGTATTTGAGGGTTTTTTTTTGTGTGTGTGTGGTCATTCCTGGTATTATAATTGACATTTTAAAAAAATCTCACTTCCTATTTATTTTGTGCTGGTATAACAATACAAATGATTTTAACATCTTAACCCTATGTTCAGCAACCTTGCTAAATTCACATATTTATTATAGTAATTTGTTTTAGATTCTTTTGAATTTTCTATGTACACAATGACATTGTCTTCAAATGACAGTCCTTATACATTTTATATCCTTTCCTTGCCTTATTCAAGGATATTCAAATCAAGTGTTGAATAAAAGTTGTAATGTAATGTGTCCTTGTCTTTTTTTCAATCCCAAGGAGAAATCTTCAAGTATTTCACCACAAAATACAATGTTTGCCATTGGAATTTTAATGATGCTCTTCTATTTCATAATTATCTAAACATTTTCTTCATAAATGAGTGTTACACGTTATCAAATATTTGTTTTGCATCTTGTAAAATGAATGTATGATTTCTCTGACTTTTTTTTGTTATTGTCCATTTGTTAAAACCAAAAATACTTTAGTGGAATTAACCCAAATTGGTGATGAAATGTCATCTTTTGTATATATCACAAGATTAAATTTAATAATATTTTGTTTAGGAAGTTTGCATTAAACACTTCAGTTACAAGTTATCTTAGCCAGGAAAATGAATTGGTTGTAATAAACCATTCTTGTAGTATACTTTTCACTTTGGGTATTAAAGTTGACCTCACAAAATAGTTGGCACCAAGAGAACATGTACCTTATCAATGGAGTTAAAGTCCAAAGAGGAGATAAAATGAAATATAAAAGATATATGATTCACATTGAAAATGCAAGAAAGGATGAAGAGAAAAGAAAGAACATACAGGACATACACAAATCAAAGCAAAAGTAGAAGAAAGAAAATATTTTAAAAGAGCATAAATCAATAAAATAGAAAACAGAAAAAAATTGACGAAGCCAATAACGTGTTCCTTAATAATATTAATGAAATTAATAAATTCCTAAGAAGTTTGATCAAGGGAAAAATACATAAAATACAAGGTACCAATATTAAGAATGAAAGAGGTAACATCACTACAGATTTTACACACTTAGAAGGATTATGAGTGGATTTACTGAACAAGTTCGTGCTAATAAATTTGACAACTTAAATAAAATGAACAAATTCCTTAAAAACACAACTTATCAAAACTAACACAAGAAGGAAAACAAAAAAATCCAAACAGCCTAATAATCGTTAAAGAAATTGAATTTATAGGTTCAAAACTTCCTACAAATGAAAACAGTCAGATGACTTCATAAGTGAATTCTATCAAATATTTAGGAATAACTAATGCCAACCCTATTTAAAAAGTTTTCATGAAATTGAAGTGGAGAAAATACCCTTCAACTCATATTACAAGGCCACCCATGTAGCAAAGTCAGAAAATGACAAAAGAATCTAAAATTGAATTGCCAATATCCTTCATAATCACAGACACAGCATTTCTGACTAAATATTAGCAACCCAATTCCAACAATATATAAAGAAGATAATACAGAATTATCAACTTGGCTTTATTGAAGATAAACAGATTTATTTAACATTCAAATATCAATGTGTTTCACCACATTAGCAGACTGAGAGAAAAAGTAATATTATTTCAATTCATGCAAAAAATTGTCAAAATTTAACATTCGTTTTATAAATAGAAGAAAACTTATCCAACATGATGAAGCACAACTACAAAAAGCCTACAGCTAAGATAATATTTAAAATCAAAATATTGAATACTTCTCTTCAGTGTTGTACCTATTGCAGATTCCACCAGTGAGATAAAACATGAAAATAAAATAAACTTTATGAATTGTTTCAGTTTCCCAGGCTTCTGAAGCAAATATGATGAGATGGTTTAGCCTATGCAATGGGGATTTATTAGCTTACAGATTAAGGCCAGGGAAATATCCAAATCAAGGCATCATTAAAGCAATGCCCTCTCCCTGAAGATCAGCTGCTGGTAGTCCTTGGCTCCTCTGTTGCATGGCAAGGCATGTGGCAGCATCTGCTGGTCTCTCCCTACTCCTCAAGGTTTCGTTGATTTCAGCTTCTTGCTCCATGGCTTTTCATTCTCATGTCTGTATTCATTCTATTTATAAAGGACTTCAGTAATAGGATTAGGCCCATTCTTATTGGGCTGAGCCACCCACATTTTGACGGAAGTAACATCATCAAAAGATCCTGTGGGTGTGCTTCACATCCACAGGAATGGATTAGATATAAGAACATGCTTTTCAGGGTTACATACAGCTTCAAACCAACACATTGATTAAAAAAGAAGTAGAATGGATTTAAAAAATGGTTGATGTCACTAAACTTTGTAGAAGATGTTAGGGATCAGGGAGTCTCATGAACCACTGATAGAGTATGAGAAAGAAAATCTACCTGGAGACTTCTAGCAGTTTTTAAAAAGTTAAGCATGTGCCCTTATTACCGAGCAAATCCTCTCATATATATTTATCAAAGAGAATTGAATTTTTTGTATGCAAAAATTCCTATACAATAATAGTTATATTACTTTTAAAGATAATAGTCAAAACATTGAAACAGTCAAGGTGCCTATCAATATTAAAATAGATAAAAAATAATCTGTGTGATATATTCACATAGTACAATACTATTCAGCAATAAAATGGGACAAACTAATGATACCTGAAATAATGAAGTAATTTCAACTACATGCTTCATGAAAGAAATCAGATGCACAAAGTGCATACTGTATGATTTATTTACAGGATGTCTAGGATAGATAAAAATAATCTTTGTTGATGGAAATCATACCAGTGGTTGCTCTCTGGGGTATGGGTTTTTCATTGGAGTGAGGCTTGGGAGAACTTTATGGGATGATGGAAATATCTTGCTTCTTCATAAAGGGATAGGTTTCACAATACTATGTATATGTTATAACTTATCACACTGTATATTTAAGTTATGAACATTTCACTTTATGGAAATTATACTTCAATACAAAAATAATAGTAAAAAGTAAGTCAAAAAAGTTTAATTTTTGCTATCTTGAAATTTATTCAAAATCTGTGTTATTTCCTCATTGAATGCTTTAAAGATTTTTCAGGTGAAGCTATCTGGGCTTACTGATTTCTTTGTGAAAAGGTTTTCAATTACAAATTGAACTTCTTTAATAGACATAGGATTATTAAAATGTCTATTTCTTCCTTAAGTTTGTTTTGTTGTATTTCTAGCAATCTGCATGTATCATCTAAATTGTCAAGTTTATTAATGTAAAGTTGCCATAATTTATGTAATTAATCTTTTTTCTGCTACTCTGCCCTCTTTACAAATGAGATTTATTTATATACTCAATCATAGAACTACCCATTTCTTCTTTATTGGTGATGTAGTGAGTTTACAAACAATCATACATAAAATACAGGATTCTCATATTAACCCAGCACAAACTCCTTGCATTGGTGTGGAACATTTGTTATAATTGATGACAGCACATTTTTATAATTGTACTATTAATTAAAGGCCATGGTTTAACTTGGGGTTCACTGATTGTGTAGTGTACTTTCATAGATTTTTTAAAATTTTTATTCTGGTACCATATGCACAATCTAGTACTTCCCCCTTTAATCACATTGATATGTATTTTTCAGTGCTGTTAATTGCATTCACAATGTTGTACTACCATAACCATCATCTATTGCCAAAATATTTTCATCATTCCAAGTAGGAACACTGTACATTTTTAGCCTTAACTTCCAATTCCCTATCTCCACTCTGTCCCCTTGCACCCTATATTCTAGATTAGCTTATTCTAATTTTTTGAAATCAGTGATATCATACAATATTTGCCCTTTTGTGTCTGGCTTATTTCACTCAACCTGATGTCTTCCAGGTTCTTCCATGTTGCTGCATGTTTCAAGACTTCATTCTTTTTATGGCTCAATAGTATTCCATTGTATGCATATATTGCATTTTATTTATAGATTAATCAGTTGATGGACACTTGGGTTGCTTCCATCTTTTGACAGTTATAACTAATGCCTCTATGAATATCCATGTGCAAATATATATTCAAGCCCTTGTTTTCATTTCTTTTGTGTATATACCTAGTGGTGGGTCTGCCAGGTCATATGTTAGTTCTATACTTTCTGAGGAACTGCCAAACTTTCTTCCACAGAGGCTGCTCCATTTTGCATTACAGCGAGCAATACATGTGTATCCCCATGTTACCGCATCCTCTCCAACACTTTTTATTTTCCTTTTTGCTTAACAGCAATCATTCTAATTGGTGCCAGTTGGTACCTCATTGTGGTTTTGATTTGCATTTCCTTGATAGCTAATGATAATGAGCATCTTTTCATGGGTTTACTGGCCATTTTTATCTACTTTGTTGATTTTTTAAAATTTTGTTGTTTGTCTTTTTGTTGTAAAATTGAAGGATTTCTTCATATAGTCTGAATATTAACCCTTTATTGGATACGTGGTTTCCAAATATTTTCTTGAATTGAGTATGTTGTCATTTTACTTTCATGATAAATTCTTTGGAGGAGCCAAAGTTTTAAATTTTGATGAGGTCCTATTTATCTGTTTTTTCTTTTGCTGCTTGTGCTTTGGGTGTAAGGTCTAAGAAACCATTGCCTAACACAAAGTCCTGAAGATGCTTCCCTATGTTTTCTTCTAAGAGTATGATATATCTAGCTCTTATATTAAGGTCTTTTATCCACTTTAAATAGGTTTTTATATAAAGTGTGAGGTAGGAGTCCTTTTTTTTTTTTTTTTTTTGTAAATGTAGAGATCTAGTTTTCTCAACTCCAATTGTTGAAGAGACTGTTCTTTCCCAGTTGAGTGCCCTTTGCCACCTTGCCAAAAATCAGTAGACCATAAATGTGAGGGTTGATTTCTGAGATCTCAATACAATTCCATTTGCCTATATGTGTTTCCCTGTCCCATTATAGTGCTTTTTGATTACTGTGGCTTTATAATAAGTTTTAAGATCAGAAAGTGTGAGCCCTCCAACTTAATTCTTCTTTTTCAAGATGGCTTTAAATACTCGGGGCCTACGTAATCTTTCATACAAATTTAATGATTGGCTTTTCCATTTCTGCAAAGAAGGTTGTTGGAATTTTGATTGGGATAGCACTGAGTCTATAAATTGTTTTGAATAGTACTGACATCTTAATGATATTTAGTCTTCCAACCCATGAACATGGAATGTCTTCCATTTATTTAGGTCTTTTTAAATTTTTCGTTTAGCAGTGTTTTGTAGTTTTATGTGTACAAGTCCTTTACATCCTTGGTTAGATATATTACTAGATGTTTGATTCTTTTAGTTCCTGATGCAAATGGGATTTTTTTTCTTAAATTCTTTTTCCAATTTTTCATTGCTTATGTATAGAAGCACTGTTCATTTTTGGGTGTTGATCTGTACTGCACCACTTTGCTGAATTAATTAGCTCTAGTAACTTGTGAATTTTTGGGATTTTTTGCATATAGGATCATATCATCTGCAAATAGCGAAAGTTTTATTTCTTCCTTTCCAATTTGGATGCCTTTTATTTCTTTTTCTTGCTTAATTGCTCTGGCAAGAACTTCCAGTCCAATGTTGAATAACAGTGGTGCCAGTGGGCATACTTGTCTTGTTACTGATCTTATTGGGAAAGCTCTCTGATTTTCACCATTAAGTAGGATGTTACCCTCAAGTTGAGGAAGTTTCCTTCTATTCCTAGTGTTCTAAATGTTTTTATCAAGAAAAGGTGCTGTATTTTTCAAATGCCTTTTCTGCAGCCATTGAAATGATCTTGTAATTTTTTCCCATCATTCTGTTAATGTGATGTAGTATATTAATTGATTTTCTTATGCTGAACCAACCTTGCATATCAGGGATAAATCCCACTTGATCATGCTTTATAATTCTTTTAATATGATGTTAGATTTGGTTTGCTAGTATTTTGTTGAGGAGTTTTATATCTATATTCATAAGAGATATTGTTCTACAGTTTTCTTTTCTTTTGGTATCTTTGGTTTTGGTATGAGAGTGATATTGGCATTATAGATTGAGTTAGTGAGTATTCCCTCCCCTTCAGTTTTTTGGAAGAGTTTAATCAGAATTGGAGTTAAGTCTTCTTGGAATGTTTGGTAGAATTCCTCTGAGAATCCTTCTGGTCTTCGGCTTCTCTTTATTGGGAGTTTTTTGATTACTGATTTAGTCTCTTTACTAATAATTTATATGTTGAGAAATTCTGTTTCTTCCTGAGCCAATATAATTAATAGGTGTGTTTCTAAGAATTTGTCCATTTCATCTATATTGTCTAATTATTGGCATGTAATTGTTTATAGCATCCTCCTTATGCTCCTCTTTATTTCAGCAGGGTTAGTAGTAATATTCTTTTTAATTTCTGATGTTCGTTATTTGTATCCTCTCTTTTTTCTTTGTCAGTCTAGCTAAATGTTTGTCAATTTTTGATCTTTTCAAAAAAACAAACTTTTGGTTTTAATTGCCTTTGTTGTTTTTATATTTTCTATTTCATTTATCACCATTCTAATTTTTGTTATTTCCTTCCTTCTGCTCATGTTGGATTTAGTTTATATTCTATTTCTAGTTCTTCCCATTTTGTAGTTCTCAGAAGTTTTCTTCTTTTTTAATGTAAGCATTTAAAGCTATAAATTTCCCTTTCAACACTTCCTTTGCTGCACACCATAAATTTGGTATTTTGTGTTTTCATTAGCCTCAAGATATTTCCTAATTTCACTTCTGATTTCCTCTTTAACCTATTTGTTGTTTAAGAGTATGTTGTTTAATTTCCACATATTTGTGAATTTCCTGTTTCTCCCTCTATCATTGATTTCCAGTTTCATTCCATTGTGCTCAGAGAATATACGTTGTATGATTCCACTATTTTTGAATATATTTAGACTTGTTTTGTGACCCAAAATATGATCTACCTGGAGAATGATTCATGTGCGCTTGAGAAGAATGTGTATTCTCTTTTTGTTGGATGCAGTTTTTTATATATGTCTGTTAGGTCTAGTTAGTTTAGTGTATCATTCAAGTCCTATGCTTCCTTATTGAACTTCTGACCAGATGTTCTAGCCATTATTGAGAGAGGTGTGTTAAAATCTCCTAATGTTAATATAGAACCATTGATTTCTTCTTTTTAATCTGTCAGTATTGCTTCATGTATTTTTGGGGCTGTGCTGTTAAGTGCATATATATGTTTATAATTCTTACATCTTTCTGTTGAATTGACCCCTTTATCAGTATATAATTATCTTTGTCACTTGTAACTCTTTTTGACTTAAAATCTATTTTATTTGATATTTCTATAACCGTCTCAGCTCTCTTTTGGTTACTACTTGCATGATATATATATATATATATATATATATATATATATATATATCCTTCCTTTCACCCTCATTCTACTTGTATCTTTGACTTTAAGGTGAGTCTCTTGCAGATAGCATATAGTTGGGTCAAGCTTTTTTCTCCCCCCATTCTGCCAATTTCTGCCTTTTGACTGGAGAGTTTAATCCATTGACATTTAAAGTCTCTGCAGATAATACCAGACTTTCTTTTGCCATCTTGCTGTTTAGCCCTTGTAAATCTTAAATCTTTTCTATCACTTCCATTAATGCCTAATTTTTCATTTTTTTGTTTTGTGTGTGTGTGTGTGTGTGTGTGTGTTGTACCATCTGAGTACCTTCTTTTTTTCTATCTTGATGTGTTTTTCATCTATTTTCCTTGTGGTTATTATGGGATTAAAATTTTAACATCCTAAATATATAACAATCATATTTGTTTTGATACCAAATTAATTTCAACCTCATGCACATATACTTTTCCTATATTCCTCTGTCCACCATTATTTTTTTGTACTGGTTGCCACTTATATTTTTGCACCTTGTATGCCCAAAGACATAGATTTATCATTATGTTTTATGCATTTACATCTTAGCACTTGTAGGAAATAAGAGGTACCAAACAATACAATGTAATAATACTGGCATTTATAATTAGCTAAATGGTTACTTTTACCACAGGTCTTTATTTCTTTATGCTGATTTGAACCACTGTCTAGTGGCCTTTCCTTTCAGTCTGAATAAGTTCCTTTATCATTGCTTATAGAGCAGGTGTAGTGGTGATGAACTCCTTTAGCTTTTATCTGAGAATGTCTTAATTTCCCCTGATTTTTGAAGGAGAGTCTCACCAAATATAAAATCTTTGGCTAGAAGTTTTTTTTTTTCTTCAGTACTTTAAGTATTTCTTAAATACTGCCTTCTTGCCTCCATGGTTTCTGATGAGAAATTAGCACTCAATCTAATTGAGTATGTAACAAATTGCTTTTCTTTTGCAGCTCTCAGAAATCTCTCCTTATCCTTTACATTCAGTATAATGTATCAGCATATCATGGGGTGTATTTTTCTTCATCCTATTAGGTGTTCTCTGAGCTCCTTGGATGTGCATAATCACAAGTTTTCTAAGTTTAGGAATTCCCTGTGTTTATTTATTTGACTACTCCTTTTGCCTCTTTCTTCTCCTTCTGGGACTCCCATAATGTGTATATTGGTGCACTTGATGATGTGCCATAGCTTTCTTAGGCTATTTTTGCTATTAGTGTTTCTTTTTCTCTTTCTGCTCCTCAACCTGACTCATTTTAGTTGTCTTTTCTTCAAGTTCACTGATTCTTTCTTTTGTTAGTTCCAATTGGATCTTGAAACCCTGGGTATTTTCCATTTCAGTTTTCATGGTCGTCAACTCCTAGTTTGTGTGGTCTTCAACTTTGTTCTCTTCATGGAGAGAGCAATTTAATGTCTTGTACTTTAGTTTCTCAGCCTTTTAAAAATTTCTATCTCTTTAGTTAGGCTCTCATATTGCTCATTCATTGTTTTCCTGTTATCCTTTAGTTCTTTTTCTGTAGTTTCCTTCATCTTCTTGAACATTTTAAACATTGTTTTTGTAAAGGCTTTGTTTGGTATGTTCTCATTCTCTTCTTGGTGTTTTCTGTATTTGTACTCCCTTCCTTGCATGGGCCATCATTTCCTATTTCTTTGTCTTGTACTGTTTTGTACTCTGTACATTTCAATATTTTAAAATGTTAACTCTGGGATTTATTCCCTGAGATGTGTGTTTCTTGATTTTGTAACCACCTGGTGGTAAGACAGAGATTTTCATGAGCTTCAGCCCTCCTATCAGAAAAGTCTGCCCAAAGCATATGCAGTGTGATGGGTTTCTCCTGTCATTCTGGGCCTCTGTCTTTTCATGGGCTTTTGCATGTTAGTTGTCTTGGAGTTCCCCTGTTTACAGGAGTTTGGTTGTCCTCTCTCTTTTCCAAGAGACAGAGCTCCCTCTCTTGGGTGTTTGAAGCTGGCAACCTTTTGCCCCAGTCTGTCCACTTCTCTGGCTTTTTACACTCCTTTCCTTGCCTCAAGCTGCTTTTGCCTGGAGGGCAAGTTGTGGGAGGTGGGTCACCTCAGAGAGGACTTTCCCTATTTGGTCTTTTGCAGCCAAAATAAGGTCAAGGACCCGCAAGGTGCACTGGCTGGCTCCAAAGTGCCCTGGGGAGGAGATCAGGAAAGGAACCAAAAACTTCTCTGATGGCATCTCAAAGCTGAGCTTTCCTGGCCTGCCCAGCAAATGCAACACTTCTGCTAACTGTCCCCTACAGTCCTGAGGAAGTGCTGTGTCTTTAAATCCCCTTCACTTCCACTCCTGTCCTAGGAGAGATTGAAACAATGGCTGCTGCTGACTTTGTCTGGGGCAGGTTGAAACAAAAGCTGCCCTCAAAGTCTGCACCTTGGCCATCTGAATTCACTAATTAAAAGCCATGATCAGGGATTGGCTGTGCCCACTCCATTCTTGGGGAAGACTATTTTTATGGCCCTTTCTGCCACCAGTGAACTAGCCAGAGACTGGGCCCTGCATCAGCCTGACACGAGAGTGGGGGATGGGCAGCAGTATCTGCTGCACGGAGAGGACAATTTACTATCCTGTACTGTAGTTTCTCAGCCTCTTCCTCCTGCTCTTCCTTGGATGCTGTACAATGTTCTTCTGGCCTCCAGTGTTTCCAAATAGTTGTTTCAATCGGTTTCTGTCCTGTTTCATAGCTGTTTATGGTGAAAGGACTGAGTCCTGGAGTTCTCTACTCTGCCATCTTCCCCAGAAATCTATTCTAATTAGTTTTTATATTTGTTGGATCCTGTGTTACATAGGTAAACTAGCTCTATGAGGAAAAAAAAGCCCTGTTATATACTATTTGCCAGCTTCCATGGCATGCCTTATCAGACAGAAGCCTATTTCAAGTTTTGTATTTGGGAAGCAATGCACATAATCAGAACTCCAGCATATTACTCTTTTAATCTATAATGAAGCCATGATACTGGTAATTTGAGTCGTCTTTGTTTTTTCATGATTACTTTTGTTAGAGTTCATTCAATTTCATCAGTCATTTCAAAGGGCCAACTTTTGGTTGTCTTGATTTCTATTTGCTGTACATGTGTTTTTATTATTTCTGCCTTTGATTGTTTCCTTCTGTTTCTTTAGATTTAAATGCTAATTATTATTTTTTCTGATTTCTTAAAGCATTACTTTATTGATTTGTACCTTTTCTATTTTTCATGATATAGGATTTTAAGACTATAAATCTCCCTTTAAGCAAGTTTTTTATATGTAATGTTTTCAGTACCATTCAGATCAAAATGCTTTCTAATTTGTACTGTGATTTTTTTTCAGTGACCTATGGGTTACTTAGAATTATATTGCTTAAGTTCTAAATTCATAAAATTTTCTAATTATATTTATTGTCATTGAATTCTAGCTTAGTTTCATTGCAGTGAGTGTTCATGTTTTGAATTATCTTTATTTTTCCTTTATGACTCAGTATGTTGTATTTATTTTTCTCTTTATTTTCTAGGTTGTGGAGGCCAGAGATTAGTGTATTGAATTGAGACTTTTCCTCTTTTTTACTGTATGCATTTGTGGTCATACGTGTCCTTCTTAGCACTTCTTTAGCCATGTCTCACACATTTTTTATGTTGTATTTTCATTTTCATTCAGTTTGATATATTTTTTTACCCCTTGAGACTTCTTTGGCCCATGTAATACTTAAAAGTGCATTGTTTAGTTTCTCAGAGTTTGCAGAATTTCTTGTTGTTTTGCCGTTGTTTTTTTTTAATTATTGTGATTGGAAAACTCACTCTGTATGACTTCAGTTTTTTTAAATTTGTTGAGGTTTATTTTTTTAAGTCAGGATAAGTTTTATCTTGGTATATGTTCCATGTGCAGTTCAAAAGAATGTGTATTCTGCTGTTGTGTGGGTAAATGTTGATTTGATCTTTTTGGTTGATTGTGTTGTTGAGTTCTTCAATATCCCTTCTGATTTCCTGTCTAGTTATTATATCAATTTTGAGAGAGATGTCAAAATTTCCAACTATAATTGTGGACTTGTCTATTCTTTTAGTTCTTTCAATTTTGCTTCACACAATTTGCAGCTGTGTTTTTGGTGCACACACATTTAGAATTGATATGTCTTCTTGGTGATCTGACCCTTTTGTTATTATATAATGTCCTTCTCTCTCTCTGGTAATTTTATTTGCTCTGAAGTCTAATTAATCTGATATTAATATTGTACCCAATGCTTTCCTTTGGTTAATCTTTTTTTCCCATTCTTTTACTTTTAACCTCCCTAAATCATTTTATTTAAAATGAGATTCTTATGGACATTATATTAATCAGGTCATGTTTACTAATCCACTCTGCCAATCTCTGCCTTTCAATAGGTTTGCTTACACAATTTGTATTTAATGTAATTATTGACATGTTAGAAGATAAATCCACTATTTTTTTTGTTTGTTTTCTATGTTTTCTCCAGTTATTTGTTCTTGTTTACTTTTTCTGCTTTTCTGTGTGTCACTTAAGCATTTCCCAGAATTCAATTTTAATTTACCTATAATATGTTGAAGTGTGTCTCTTTGTATGGCTTTTTATTTGTTTTCTGTTTTTAATTTTTGCTTTGTATAGCTTTTTTAATGGTTTTTCTAAGTATTGCATTATGCATATATAACTTATCAGTGTACTTGTATGATCATTTTACCAGTTCAAACAGAACACGTATATCATACCTTCCTTACATCCCTTTACCTTACCCTGTTTTTAATGTAATTGACAAATATTTTTTCTGTGTATTTTTAGAACAACATAAGACAATGGTATAAGTTTTGTTTCCCAAAAGTCAAATGTAATTTAGAAAGTCAAGAAGAAAGAGAAAAGGTCTATTAATTTACCCAGTTTTTGCTTACCATATCCTTTCTTCCTTCCTGATAGCCCAAATTTCCTTCTTTTATCATTTTCTTTCTGTTTAGAGAATTTTCTTTAGCCATTCTTTTAGAGTATGTCTGCTGGAGACAAAATATCTTAGTTTTCCTTCATCTGTGAATATCTTGATTTCCAATTCATTCTTAAGGTATATTTTTGTTGCTATAGGATTCTGGGATGGAAGGTTTTTGTTTTGTTTTGTTTTTTAGCACTTGAGAGATGTGCCACTTCCTTCTGGTCTCCATGGTTTCCAATGCAATTATTTTTCTCCTACTGGGAAGTTTGTGCTTCTCTTGCTACTTTAAAGATTTCTTCTTTGACTTTAATTCCATAAGTTTGACTGTGATATGTCCTGTGTGTATTCTTTGGGTTTATCATTTTTGGAGAGTTTACTCTGTTTTTGGAATATGTACATTCATGTATTTTGCCAAATTTGGAAAAATTTCTGTCATGTTATCTTCAAATATTTTTCAACCCACCCTCTTTCCAGGACTCAAAATATGCTGAGTCTTTTGTTATCATCCTAGAGTTCCCTGGGAATCTGTTTATGTATTTTTCAGTTTATTTTCTTTCTCTTGTACAGATTGGGAAATTTCTGTTTTTGTTTCTTAGAGTTCAATGATTCTTTTCCTTGTCTCTTCTATTCTGTTGTTGTGCCCATCCATTGAGCTTTTAATTTCAGTTACTGAGTTTTTCATTTATAAAACTGCTATTCAGTTCTTCTTATATCTTCTATTTTTTACTGAGAGTTTTTATTTGGATGTCATTTAGTCTGTATGAAAAATCATCTCAGGGTTTTGTTATCTTTATTCAAAGATATCCCTGTATTCTCTTCTGTTTTCTAACTTCCTTCCTTCCTTTCTCCCTTCCTTCCTTTCTTTATTATCTTCCTTTTCTCCTTCCCTCTGTACCTACCTGCCTACATACTTACTTCCTACCATCCTTCCTTCCTTTATTTTTTGTTTTTAGATAGTTATGGTGCAGTTTTATAGCATCAATCCAACCAATGTCTGAGAAGATTTGAGGCTGGTTAGTAATGCTCTATTTGTCTCCAATTTTCCCTACTCCTAGAGCACAGCTCTTTAGAGCTTCCAACTAAGTATCTTGGTTAGTCCCTGGATATTTTTGACTAGATCATGAGCTTCTTGCTACATGCCTAAAATGGGCAAACTACTTGAAAGAAACATGGCTGTAATATGTTAGCTCACCTCTTTGTTCTTTCCTTTTCTAGAATTTTGTCCCTTCATATTTAGGTTGCCTAAGTTGCTATATGATGTTTTCAAAAAGTCTTTTAGAAAATATTATTTTCTTTTATAGTTTTTCACTCAATTGTCTGCCGCAAGTGACTCCAATAAAGGTAGAAAGTAGAAATCTGATTTAATATACTTTTGACAGTAATGTATTTGTAGCAACATAGATTACTTTGTATTTGAATATTGGAAGAACAATGGTGATAGAACCCAGAAAATTCAAACTTCATAATAATATAAGATAGAAAGTAATTGAGTTGCTTATGGTTGTTCATTTTTCCACAATACATTTGATACTATTTAGGCTCCTACATTAAAGGAAGCTTTTGTTATCTCTTCATTACTGAGCAGCAAAAAATGTAATAGAATATATCAGGACTTGTAGGCTGATGTATTTGCAAGGTAAAGATGTGAGTAGTAGAATAATTTTACAGTATAATGATCAACAGCACAGAACAATAATTGGTAACTGGCTCAATCAGCAAATAATGGAAAATTTAAAATAAGCAATAAATTCACAGTTCCTTCTTCCCTAATTGGATTTGTCTTAATTGCAGGCCCTGTGCACTGAAAATAATGTATATTAATGGGTATGTATTTTCCAGTGATAATTTAGGAACCATTCATTGTTGGTAGTTAATATATTATAAAACAGTGTGTGTAATTCAACACTTTTTTTAAAGGAGCACATTATTTATAAAGTAAGCTCATCATGACATTCCCCTGTTGAATTAACTCCAGTGATTTTTTTTTTATTTTTATCTTTCAAAGTATGCTGAGTCCAAAATCTACCTGATTTTCATGACCTTCAAGAATCTGTGCCTACTTGAACAGACATGTTCATTGTCATGTTCAATGTTAATATGAAACTTTTCATGTTCACATTTGGACTTTGCCATACACTTCCTATCCCTAATTGAATTTCTTTCTCACTGTGTGTGTAGATATGTATCTATCTATCTATCTATAGATATATAAGTTTGTTTATATATATATATATATATAGAGAGAGAGAGAGAGAGAGAGAGAGAGAAGTTTAGTCTTCATCCAGTGTTCACTGCAAGGCTTATTTTTGTTCTGTTGTTCCAATGCATTATCTGGCTATTATAGCTCCCTATGGCTTTCAATTTCTCTAAACTCATATTACATAATCTTAGCACACATTAAGGAAAAAGAAACATTTACATATTTCATTTTCATTTATTCTCTTATTCTATGATCTAGTTAAATAATGTCTACTTGTAGGTAGTTGCTGAAATGAAACTATAGTATGCAATTATAAATGTTCAGTGACAGATTATCTGCTTAATTTTCTGTTTTGTTTGTACTGGACTTCTCAGTTTGTCTACATAACTTAGTTGGCCATATTGCTATTTCTATTTATTGTGGTTATAAACTGTCTTACTTCTTCTTCCTTTTCTCCTGTAATCTGGAAATGAAATAAGGATAACGAAGTATCAAAAACAATCATTTGGTATTAACAGGTTTTGAGTTTTAAGATAATAGGTAATGTAATTTTAATAAGATTCAATTCCCATGTGAATACATTCTTATCTTCAGCAACATGTTATCATAAAACTAATATATCTCAAAATTGATAAAACAATTAATCCCATAAAGATCAAAAAGCCCATCTACTATAGAAATATGTTGTTGAAGTAATGGTTATCATTGCACTGAACAAAACTTGAGAACTCTGATGATCATGAGTGTGAAAGCCATTTCAATATTCCTTTGTCTCCCTTTCATATCAAAATTCTTCTAAATCCTTGCTCAGTACCTGGATCCTTGAATAATTTAAGAACACTAAAATTCTGCACTTTCCTTCAGATTCTTTTCCCAGGAAACTGGAAGCTGCAAGCATAGAGCAAATTCTATTGAGAGAGAGGAGCTTAGATGGTAGCTTAGAGAGGAGTGGAAGACTGTTAGTCCTCCCCTGGAACAATTCATAAATGACCGTAAAACTAGTAAATAACCTGGTATAACTGCGGGGAGACAAATGTGACTGTCCACTCATCATCCACCAACCTGAATTGGGATGAATGCTTGAGATCGCAGCATAAAATATGTAAGTAAAACTTCAGACACACGCTGAGAGCCAAGAGCCAAGAGCCCCTCCCTCATGAAGCTTCACAATGCTAGAGAGCAGCACTCTCTCAGCCCAGCTCCATCTGGGGTTTTAATGTTAACTGCTCAAAACAGACAGCGAATCCTCAACAAGCAGACAAATTGTTTTGGTGACAACTGACCTTGGGAGAGTCGGGGGACTTATCTGTCTCAGGACGGGGAGCCCAGAGGATCGGGTGCTATCTCTGGCTGACGGGTAAACCTGGGAGCTTCCCTGTCCCTTTCTCTCTCTGTGGAGAAAGCCTCAGCCATTTTCAGCCTGCAGCGTTTTGCAATAAAGACAGCCTGAGCCATTTTAAAATCAAAACACTTTGATCAGCAGAATCAGAGAAACAAAGAACTTATTGATAAGCAGATGACCTCTCTGGAGGGGGCATAGCTTCCCAAGAGGAAAGGGAGGGGCCCAGCTCTACTGCCTGCCTTTCCTGAACCAGACCCCAAAGCCTGGAAGAGGAGGGCCACAGGCCACACACTCTTACACAGGTGGTGACAGGTTGACAGGTGCATCTGCCAAGCAGAAAATCACAGGTGTATCAATCCTCTTAGAAAAACCATCAGGGAAACCAGATACTGAATATTACCTCCTTCTGTGACCTGAGCCTGTTCTCATCTGGGAAAACCTGATTGGGGTGGCCTAGGAGGTCAGATGCCTAGACAACAGAAAACTACAACCTACGCTAAGAAAAATGAAGCTATGGCCCAGTCAAAGGAACAAACGTACACTTCAACTGAGATACAAGAATTTAAACAGCTAATGCTAAATAAATTCAAAAAGTTTAGAGAATATTTCGCAAAAGAGATAGAGGCTGTAAAGAAAACACTGGGCATACATAAGGCAGAAATTGAAAGTTCAAAAAAACAACCAGTAGAATCTATGGAAATGAAAGGCACAACACAAGAGATAAAAGACACAATGGAAACATACAAAGCAGATCTAAAGAGGTAGAAGAAAACACTCAAGTACTGGAGAACAAAACACCTGAAAGCCTACACACAAAGGAGCAGATGGAGAAAAGAATGAAAAAATATGAGCAATGTCTCTGGGAACTTAAAGATGAAACAAAGTACAAGAATGTCCATATCATTGGTATCCTAGAAGGAGAAGAGAAGGGAAAAGGGGTAGAGGCAATAATAGAGGAAATAATCAATGAAAATTTCCCATCTCTTATGAAAGACATAAAATTACAGATCCAAGAAGAACAGCCTACTACAAACAGAATAGATATGAATAGGTCTATGCCAAGAAACTTAATAATCAGATTATCAAATGTCAAAGACAAAGAGAGAATCCTGAAAGCAGCAAGAGAAAAGCAATCCATTACATACAAAGGAAGCTTAATAAGACTATGTGCAGATCTCTCAGCAGAAACCATGGAGACAAGAAAGAAATGGTGTGATATATTTAAGGTACGGAAAGAGAAAAACCACCAACCAAGAATCCTATATCCAGCAAAGCTGTCTTTAAATATGAGGGAGAGCTCAAAATATTTTCTGACAAACAGACAATGAGAGACTTTGTGAACAAGACACCCGCCCTACAGGAAATACTAAAGGGAGCACTACAGAGTGATAGGAGATGACAGGAGTGCATGGTTTGGAACACAATTTTGGGAGATGGTAGCACAGCAATGTAAGTACACTGAACAAAGATAACTATGAATATGGTTGAGAGAGGAAGATTGGGAGCATGTGAGACACCAAAAGAAAGGAGGAAAGATAAAGAATGGGACCGTGTAACTTGGTGAAATCTAGAGTGTTCAACAACTGTGATAAAATTTACAAATATATTCTTTTACAAGGGAGAACAAGCAAATGTCGACCTTGCAAGGTGTTAAAAATGGGGAGGCATTGGGGGAGAGATGCAATCAATGTAAACTAGAGACTGTAACTAACAGAATCATTGTATTATGCTTCCTTTAATGTAACAAAGGCAATATACCAGGTAAATGCAGATAAGAGAGGGGGATAGGGGAGGCATGTTAGACACTTGACATTGGTGGTGTTGTCTGACTCTTTATTCTACTTTGATTTAAGGTTACTTTTCCTTTTGCTACTCCCTAGCTGTCATTTTCTTTTCCTGTTTCTTTTGCCTCTCTACCTTCTTTGACTCTCCCTCCTGCCTTGTGGAAGAAATGTAGATGCCCTTATATGATGAAGGTGGTGAACACGTAAATATGTGACTATACAGAGAGCCATCGATTGTTTACTTAGGATGGAATGTATGGTGTGTGAACAAAACCATCTTAAAAAAAAAAATGGGTTGATGACAAAACCTCAAGGGTGATATACTGAGTGAAATAAGCCAGACATATAAGGACAAATATTGCAGGGTCTCACTGATAAGGACTAATTATAATATGTAAACTTACAGACATGAAATATAAGGTACCAAGATATAGGATGAGGCTTAAGAATGGGAAGTGGTTGCTTAGTATGAGTAGAATGTTCAACTAGGTTGAACTTAAATGTTTGGAAATGAACAGAGGTGTCAGTAGCAAGATGTGAGAATAACTAACAGTGCCAAATGGAATGTGAATGAGGTAGAAAGGGGAAGCTCACAGTTATATATGTCAAGGAAAGTTGGAGATCAAAAGATGGGAATGTATAAAACTGAATCCTATGGTGGTCCATATCCATGATTAACTGTACAAATATTAGAAAACTCTTCCATGAACCAGAATGAATGTATGACAATACAACTGGAAGTTAATAATAGAGGGGCATATAGGGAAGATATATATACTTATTGCAAACTATATACTACAGTTAGTAGTATTTCAACATTCTTTCATAAACAGTAACAAATGTACTTTACCAACACTATGAGTCAACAATTGAGGGGGATTGGTTAGGGATATGGGAGGATTAGTTTCCTTTTTTTTTTTCTTTTTACATCTTTCTCTTTATTTCTTGTCTGGAGTAATGAAAAGTTTCCAAAAATTGAACAAAAATTAAGTGTGGTGATGGATGCACAGCTTTATGAGGATACCAGGGGCAACTGATTGTACACTTTGGATCTTTGGATAATTGTACGGTACCTGAACAATCCCAGTAAAAATTAAAAAAAAAAATTTTTTTTTAATTTTAAAAAAATTAAAAAAAAAAAAATTCTATTGAGAGAGTATCCCAGACTCAAAGATTTCCTGGACAAGAGAATCATTCCGAGTAGCACAAATTGATTCAAAATTTAACTCAGGTTATCAAAGCATTCATCCCCAAATATTCATTGATCATCTCCTGTGTGAGAGGTTCAATACTCGTGATTTAGGGTACAGAGGAACAGTGCAAGGACACTCTGTTGATTGGCTCAATTGGATATGATGATACACAAAACAGACCATGCTGTTATTAGGCCTTGGCTTTCCCTGGGATGCTGAGTGGTAATATGCTGGGGCTAACTGTACTCAACTCTAGAAAAAAATCAAGGCAAAAATGATAATGTAAATTTAGAGATTATATTAATAAGTAGATAATATAGTCTATATAAAAGTAATTGGTGTGAAATAATATTTGAAATATTATTTGGTTTGAAAGTAATTGATTTTTATGTATTTATGACTTACAGACATCTTTTCAGTGAGTTATTTGTGCATCTGTTTCATCAACTATAGATTAAAGGTAATATATTTTAGATGACCTGAAAGTGAACCTTTGGAAATGTCTACAGCTAAGGGATACAGCAATTTAGAAAATTGAGAGAGTTCGATTGTGAGGTAGGATGAGAACCAGAAACTAACACTGTTTCAGAGGCAAAATAAAGCAGATTCAAAAACGAAGATAGGGCCAATGATGTAAAATTCCAAAACGAGTTTGTGATGAGTGCCAAAACTTGGAAATAATGCCATTGGTGTACTGTAACATGAGAGAGGTTGAAAAGAAGCTGAGTTTCAGCAAATTATAGGATTAACTGGGATTTGACAAATAAAGACAATGGAGATGGACTATTTGAAAAGTTTACAAGAATAAGAAGGAAATAATGGATCTTTCATTTAAGACAGAAGGAGGTATTCAGAAAAAGACTGTTTTAAAGATGACCAGACTTGAGTACTTGAGAAAGCTCCAGTTAGATAATCAGTGGCAGATGAAGATTGAAAATTGGAGAGAGACAATGGAAAGAAGGAGCAATGGAACAAGATATATCCCAGCACAGATAAAATAGTCATACTGTATAGAAGGGATCTTTCTGAGACAGAAGTGAAAGCGGTTAGAAGAGTTGGAGCCATTAGATTAACTTTGCCTTGGTCTGGAATGCCTTAGGGCAATTATACTTGATGGCATTTCTTTCCCTCAATGTAGTAGGAAGTCATATTATTTGCTGAGTCTGTGAGGTTTGGATCTAGGTCTCCGCAGATAATAGTAATAGATTTTGGGGGAAGGGATAAGGACATGTGAAAGGGAGGGGATGCATAAAGCATCACTGAGCAACAGCAATTTTAGCATTTTAAATGTCCATTTCTTAATTAATATTCATTAATAACATAAATGTAATATAACTCAAAACTAAACTTTAATCATCAGAACATGGCAATGCTTGTTGATTCTACCAAGAATGACATTTCTTGAAACATTTAATTCAACCAAGATATTGAATACTGTAATTATTACAATGTAAATAAAACACGAGATTGCTGACTGCCTATTCAAAATGGAGATACATCTCTACCTTTTATCTAATGTATTTGTTCTCTATTTATTTCCAAAACAATTTAGGGCAAATTATAATAAAACATATTCAATAAGGCTTGGAAAAAATAAGTAATAAATAGCATAAAGACAACTATTATATCTCTCATGATTTCTTTTAGATAAAAATATTTAAAAAGTGATAGCCAAATTTTTTTTTCATTGAAGTGGAACACTTTCAGAGCCTATGTGGAAGAAAATTAACCTGAACTCATGTCCCCTTGTGTCCCCATATAAACTGGCAGCTGTATAAATACAGCAGACATCTCTTCAACCAGAAATCATTAAAGGTTAAACATATTTGACAAGTGCAATTTAAATTAAGTTCCTTTTACTCTTCTTTGTCTCTAGCATATTCCGTTTCATTTTATAATCATTTTTTCTTCCCTATGTGTAACGACAGGTACTGTGTACCCTCTAATGCCTGAATTATGTAATTGATGCTTAGTTTCCCCATTCTGTTTTATTGAATTCCACGTGGACTGTAAATAGGAAAAAAACAATCACTGGCCAAATTACACAGTATATTTGATAGCATTCATTTTTTGTCAAAACAGCCAAACACTGCTTATTATCAGCATTACTGTCATTAATATCCAACACGTTTTCTGTAGTAAAGCTGAGCATAGTGATTGACAATTTGGCTGTCTTTGTCACTAAACTTAATACCTAATTTAAAATAGTGCTATCATAAATTACATGTATTTTTCACATTGAATTTGCCTGCATTTCAGTATCATTTTGTGACAGCTTCTGCCTCAAGTAATGTTTAGAATGAGGTATAATTAATAAAAAATTAAATTCCATGCTGATCTAGTCTTCTATATAAAAGACTGTGATGGAGTAGTAAAATTTCATCAATGCTTGCATTCTTCTCAGTTTAACACACAGAAACATTAGAAACAATGACACAAATGCATAATTTAATTCTTTGGAGCAATTAATGGTTTGTGTATATCTCAATCTATTAATGATACACTGTCAGTATAATTTTTCAATCATTGATTATCCAAAACTGTGCCTTCTTTAAATAGCTAAAAAATAAAAATTACTCAAAAAATCTACAAATCATAGAGTATCCTCTGTTAAGGAAGGGATATCTCAAGAAAATTAAGTAACTGTGATGAAGTTCAGAGAAATCTCTTTTATTCATGTCAAATGCTCATCATATATTAGTGGTTGATTAGAGAACAATGTCCTAAATGATTTTGAGGTGTTATCCAGCCTGGACAGGAAGGACGGTTATGGTTAATTTATGATGACAATCAGTTATATATGAAGAAATGGGAATGTAAATGTCACATATTTTCCATCCTGAATAGTCAATATTACTCTTTTCAAAAGTTTACTTTTTAAAGATGATTTTATGTGCCTCAGAAAAAATATGTGTGAGCAAATTAAAGTTTTATCCTAATACTTTCAGAAAACATTTGAGAAGGAATAAATGGTACATAAGTTGTGGGTTGTGGTGCTCTAGCATCTAAATTGGATTTCCATAAGAAATTTGATATGGATATTTTATTTTATATGTTGCCATTCTAAGAGTTTATGTGCATCAATACCCTTTGCAAATTTAGGATAGACTTCTACTTAGGATTGAGTTTTAACCTCCACAGTTTTTATAGGTGGCTGTCTCAGCTTGGGTGACTGTTGAAGCATATGGTTTTGCAGTTGACTGTCAGTATAGATTAATTGCCCTATAGTTACTTGTCAGGGAGTATTCTCTTAACTTTATTGCTGCCCAATATCATTCAAAGTTTTAATTCAGAACACCAAATCTATGATGATTGCATGTAGGATACATCTTTCAACTCTTCCTTTAGGTCAGTGGTTCTCATTCTGAGGCATTAATCAAAATCTTGGTGGACACTAAAAAATCCAGATTCCCTGGATCTATCCAAAGTAATTTACTTGGAATCACCGGGAATGTGACATTGTGATTCTGATGCTTATCCCTAATTAAGACTCACTGGCCTCAATGCGCTAAAATCTGTCCTCAAATTCCATCTGCCAGAGAGTCACATACCTTGGTTGTATTACGTTGCCTCATCACTCATGTGCTAGAATCTTTTTTGCTTAATTTCCCTTGACCTGGTGTTTTACATCTATACTCAGCGATTTCTAAAAATAATTAGTCTTCTAAAATTATTCACTATTTATTATAAGAAAGTGTTCAAGGTATTTTTCATTATTTTACCCTTTTTCTGAGTACTTTGGAAGTAGTTGTTCTTCTCATATACACCTGTTTTGTTTTTATTCTACAGAAACCATCAATTTCATAACTGGTCATGTTTCCCTGATAGAATTATTTTGGCTACTGGAATGTTTGGTGGCTAATCTCTGGCTTACCTTTATCAAACAAATATGTAGAAGTTATTGTATTCATTTTCTTTTTTGTATAAATATCACTTCTGGCTTCTTCTTATTTTCCTAACTTGATTTTCTTATTGCTTCTTTTGCTTTTAATGCAAAATGCAATGCATTAAGATTAAATGTCAAAAGTCTCTTAAATCTTTCTTGCAGCATGGCAATGTATAAACAAATGAGCCATAGCCACTAACTTGTGTTAAGGCTATTTTGTAGAGAGTACAGAGTAACATCACACATACCTAGCAACCATGCTGAACCCAATAAAACGTAAGTAAGAATTGGAAGACAACAAAACCAACCAAAAATATAACTATTAAAAGAGAGACCACACACTGCATGTGATGAAGTTCATGTACGTTATTCATAAAAGAGGGAGAGTGGCAGATTAAAAAAGGAATAAAGTCAATGCCCGAAGTCTATGACGGTAAAGAGAAATGAGGCTGGTAAGTAATAAGAAAGTGGCAGAAACTAAAAAAAAAAAACACACAAAAAAACTTACCCAGTCTAAAAATACATGCCTATCTGTAGCCATTTAGTAAAGGGAAAAAGTAGTTCTGTCATAATCGGAAGTTACCTGCTGACTAGTTATGCAGTTCTCTATAGTAAATTGATGATGATAGTGCCTCAAATTTTCAAGAAAATGAAAAAAAAGTTCCAATTCCTCTTTTTTTGAAAAAAAAAAAAAAAGCAGAGACAGATGTCATAATTTTGTAGTAAACACATTTTAAAAAGCTTATTTTTTTAGGTTGTGTACTTTCAGATTCACAGAAGAATGTTGTGTAAATCCTGACTATTTTCCTGGAGTTTCCAGGTAGATGAGTTTTGACTTGGCTGCAATATTCTATTAAACCAAAAATGTTTATCTGTAGAAAGGTTGAGGAAAATTGTGCAGAATATTCAGGCAAGAAAATGTTTTCCAAATCAGTTAAGTTTGACCAAGACTTTCTTTTGCTGTCTTTGTAATGAAACAAAACACATGAAGTTAGCATACTGTCCCACAACTCAGGCCAAAATAATGGATTTAGGAGAGTTAATTTTGGGATAATCATTGGAAAATAGCTTTATAAAATTCTCATCAGTTTGTTTCCAAGTTTCATTTAGACCACAACTAAAGCATGCCCTAAAATATGTTTTCTCTCTCATGATATCATTGACAGATAAAATCTGAAGAGAAAAAGGAGAGTCAGAATCACTAAAGATGTTTAGAAACGAAGCACTCATTGAATGGCATGTATATAGTACATCTGTCCTGTCCTGATGAAGCATGGCACACTACTTCAAGCAGTCCCATTTATCATTTATACATCTTCATCTGGCCTGACAGAGATGAGATTTCACAGAGGTATATTTGGTCACATATCTGTTGAAAATGTAGGAAAAATGTATCACTTGTATTTTAAATCAGGAAGAATTATGGATATCAATGAAAAATAAAAGTAGTATATAGTAGATGGCACCATATTTTAAGTTTTAATTTATTTTTACCAAAATATCTAGAGAAGTACCATTACAGAGTATTAAAAGTTTTTATTTCCTTAAGTGTCTATGAGATTTTGAGAGGTAGCTTTACAAAAGTCATCTAGATGCCATCACTATTTGGCACCCACTTCTGGAAAGAATATTATTCTATATTTTGACAAATATTTTATTGAGTTAAAACCAGTTTCCCTGCCCAGTTTTATTTGCTAATTAATTTTATCTATTTTTAGGCATTTGATACTGAATTTTTCTATCATTGATAAATTTCAAAGGATCATAAAAACTTAGCTTAACATGAAGAGTAATCCAGAGATATAAAAAACACTCCATTATCATTGCAGTTACCAATTTTAAATCTGTGGGTGTAAATAACAATATACCAGTTGTGTTTTTTAATCAGTCCATCAAACAACTTCTTAAAATAAGAAAAAATAATTGACAAATTGATTAAATTTGTTTAGGTCATGATTAGATAAGTAAGAACTTGGAAATATCTTCACATATGCCCCATACAGATGAAATTTTTAAATTTTTTGTTTGTCCTATTTGCTCTTTCATATAATCAACTCAAGTGTAGTGACAGCTTCCCATGTGGAAGATACTGTGCTCGGGAAGACACAGACACGAACTACCTCTGCTTTCAGGAAACTTGCAAGTTACTAAGCAAGCAAAGTACTTTGAGAAACATTTATATGGAAGAGGGTTTTCTGACAGACATAAAATAATGAGAATTCCTCAATCTAATTGCATGCATTGGGGAAAGAATTA
The DNA here is from genome assembly GCF_015220235.1 of Choloepus didactylus. Classification (NCBI taxonomy): domain Eukaryota; kingdom Metazoa; phylum Chordata; class Mammalia; order Pilosa; family Megalonychidae; genus Choloepus; species Choloepus didactylus. The sequence continues at coordinate 184,021,974 of NC_051310.1, read as the reverse complement.
CAGAAGAGATAACATCGGACCTAGGCTTTGATGTCTCGGTATGACAGCCTCAGTGTGGAGAAGATGCCACACCAGATGAATGGAAGGGTAATGGTAAATCCTGGGAGGTAAATGATAAAGGACAAAGGAAAAAAGATAGATTATATGGAAGAAGGTACCACTGATGACAAAAATACTGCATCACTTAAAAACCTAGGAGGTGACTGGAAATAAGCAACTGTAACTCAGAGAGGTGGGGACAAAAGTATTTACTAAGGTGGGATCTGCACTGAGACTGAAATCAGAAATATGGATGAAAAAGTAATTGTCAAGTGATAGTGTAAACATAGAGAAAAAATGGAGAATCCAGATTTAGGAAGAAGGAATAGAAAACAGAGTTGATCTGAGAACTAGAAACCATAGGTTACACAGGTCAAACAGTGCAAGAAGGTTGGGACTGAGCTGCAGGTCCTTGGAGCAAAGCCTCACTGACAACTGTCAAAAAAAAATTTCATTACTGGTGGGAATCAAAACTAATTTGAAAAGAAGGTGCAGGTGAATGGCTCATGTATTAATATTTTAACAGTGGAAGAGGAAAAGAGAGTAAATAACAGCTCTGGAAGATAGAGGAGTTGTGGGAAGGCTTTTCATATTTTAAGTTGCTGTTTTGTTTTGTTTAAATAATGATGAGGTCTGATCATGTTTCTGGATTCATGGGAAAGAATTTCTTATGAGGGAGAAATGAAGAGAAAGAGAGGAGGAAGTTGATGATGTGCTGTGTTCCATTCAAGGCTGCAAATGAGATCAGGAGCACAATATAAGAGGTCAGTCCTGCGAGGAGAACCAACCCTCAGAGACAGAAGGGAGATGGAAGTGAAAGGATGAAATCACAGGGGAATACATTTTTTTTTGGAAACATTGGGGGATTTTCTGGAATTAGTGAAAGCTGTACTAGAACTAATTTTTGGTACAGTAAGAATCCCACATACTTATACTGCTCCCACTCTCTGGAGTGGCTTTCTTCCATCTTCAACTGTCTTCCTTTTTTTTCCCCTAAGCCTCAGGCATCACCAATACCAGCAAACTTTCCTGCCCCCTCTAAAGTAACCAGTTTTTGTTTTTTTTCTAAAAGTGTCTCCTCCCATAATAGCTAATACCCTCAATCTTTTCCCTTATTACACTGAAAATAGAAGTATTTCATGCTTTAGCCTACCACCAGGCTTTTGATCTTTGTACCCTTGACAGTAAGCATAGCAGTAGACATGTTGTGAGTGCTCAAGAAACAATGAATAGAAGGCAGCTGGCATCTGCTATTTGTTTACTCTGTGTTAGGTATCAGCATGCTCAGAGCTGCATGTATCAACTTTTTTATCATCCCCATTTTAAGTGTTTGGGAGACTGAGGTTCTATCGTTAATTGCACAAGGTCATAAAACTAAGAAGTGATGAAGTCATTAGAACTCAGGCAGTCTGGCTCCAGAATAATTGCTCTTCACTGTTATTTGTATTGATTTTCTAAGAAGCAGAAGAAAGTTGTTGGACTATTAATTTCTCATTCCCAAATTATGAATCTATTAATTTTTTAAATTATTCCCTAAACAAGAGTCATTTACATTCTTGACACTTTGAGAATTAAAATTTCTGAGGTATAAAGAGGTGACCTTAAAATACTTAATATTAACCACTGTATTATTTTGTGGAGAAATCTGAAACTAATAAGTGCTTTTGCTTTACGGGGCTCTGACTTTGTGTAAAGGAAGTATTTACATGGAAAGTGAGGCCAATTTAGACCCTTTTGTTATTGATATTTGTTCCCAGGTGTTGTTGTGGTCTAGGGACAACCTTGGAGAACCGCTGCTCTAAACTACAGACATTATAGTTTTAATTTCAAAAAGTAGGAATAGCCTGAATGGATTTCTTACCATCTAATCATTCCTTTTAAGAATGACTCCAGATCAACTCCTCCAGCACAAAATCATTATTTCTGGTCGATGTCTTCTTAACATTTAAATGACTTATACCCAACAGCTTTCTAAGCAATACAAATAATTGGTTTAACATGAAAAATATGTGAAAACATTTTTTATTAGCTGCCCAGCAGTTTTCACTCTTTAAAGTTGTATTTTCCCTGATGGAGTTACCATGAGGACTTCCCCATCTTGTCCTTGTCCATAGCTATCTCTCCATCTACCTGTTCACAAAATCTAGATCCTAGTTTGGCTTTTCTGCTTTCTAAAGTATGTCTTACCTCTATCAGTTAACTCTTGTAGCATTTATTTCTATGCAACCCTCAACATGTAATATGTACACCCCCTCCTACCAACCTCCACAGATCATTCTCATAGAATATAAACTTGTATTCACTCCTGCTTAACACTTAGCAAAGCAAACGCTTTGGATTTATCTTTGAATTGGGTTTGAACAACAGAGTACTGTGCACCTGGACCATATTCCTTTGGCTCCAAATAAAATTGTTGTAATTAGCTCACCTTGAGGGGCAGATTGGCTACTAATCCTATGAATTTCATTGTTATGATTATTATAAGTATGTGGTTAAAAATACTGCTTGTTGTTGTCTCCTTTATGTGCTCTCAAAAGCAGAAATAGTGTTTTTGTGTGTTTGTTTGAGAAGCTGAGGTATTTTAAACTCACAGATACTGTGAATTATAAAATTGGTATTTCTCTCGTTGCCTTTGATCCTATAAAGATGAGATAATTTATGGCCCAACACTAGCAATTGCACAGGATGTAAAACATATCTATACCACCTCATATGTCCTTATCTTATTTGCTTTTCATTATTTTACTTTTGCCACAGTTTTCTTATTAAAAAAACCTGTAATATGTATTTCTAAAATTTGCTTTAAACACTCTTAGAGCAAAGTAGGATGTACTTTTTAAAAATGAAATGGTACACATTTCCTTTTGTAGCATATATATTTTAAATTTATTTAGGTCTCCCGTCAGTTTCTTTGCACCTCATTTTAGCAGTCCTGACATCGATTGGTTAGCCCACAAGTCCAGATCTTTGTCCTGTGGTTTATTATTAGAAATTCTAGACATGCAGGGTATTAAAGATGAAATAGAGTTTACCACTTTGGAGGAAGCACAGCATTATGAGAAGATTAAATTAGTATTTTTAACTCTCAGATGCTCTTATAGCCCATTTCATCCTTGAGCAACATGCTATATGAGCACATGTGTGTGCATGTATGAGTACATGTACATGTGTGTGTTGTACCATAATTTCCTTTGGCATTTGAAACTTTGTAGCAATGAATTCACTAGGCCGATCCTCCTTTCATCTATTTCAATGTAGCACAACACTAAACGTAATATTAAGGACTCTTCAACTTCTCAGAAGGTAGGATAAGATAGTTAAAATAATTTATATTAATTCCTAGTGAGTAAAGATACAATGACATATGGTCATTTGATATATCTAGGTTATTTTTCTTGTTATTTAATGTAAAAATGAAAGTATATTTAAATTATTTAAACATTGAGTTTTATTTAAATTGAAGTATGCATGGATCTAGTTGCAACTTCTTGTGTCTCAAGAAACAAAATCAAAAGAAACAAAACAAGCAAAACCAATGATCTCATGTTCTGTGAACACAGGCAGCAGAATGGAAAGTGGAAGGTGAAGGACAAACTCAGTAGTCTGCAATTTTGGCAACATAATTTAGAAAAATTTTTCCTTTCTCAATGAAGCCTGATTTTATAACTATTGCTAAATTATAGAAAAAGAACTTAAATTAGGGAGAGTGTCATGCCCATTGTGATGCAAAAGAACAAAGTCTATTGACTACCAGTCATAGCAGCTAGTATAAAAGAGAGTTCTAGTAAGGAAGAAAGAATCAATAATGTCAACTGATATGAAATGCAAAACATGATGCAATAATGGTTTCAGAACTGGAAATATCATTGCGTTAATTGATTAATAGGTCATTGCTATCCTTTGAGCCCTCGGTACCAAGATAGCACCAGTGAAAATTAGTGTGCAAACTGTCCAAGTGAGTGAGTGAATGATGAATGAATGGATGCAACTGGTGGTTCACAACTTTTTTCAGTAAGTATGCCATAAATAACTTGGGGGATTTTAGGGTTAAGAAAAGCTTAAATGTGACCTCAACATGCTTCTAGTCTGCAGATAAAGAGCAAATAGAAAATAAAATATTCAAATTTCAAAAGAAAATGGGTAACAAATAATGTAGGGCATTAGGATACAGATAACAAGGACACAGATGAGCAAGATCATTTTGGAAAGGAGAGTGAGTGCAACATTTGAGCCAGAAAATAAGGAAAGCAAGAAAGAGAAATATTTTTTAGATTGAGTTATTATTTTCATCCAATTTTCACTGCTACGTGATCAATTCCTTAAATATTAAGAACATACAATTTTAAAAGGAAGTATATTTAGCACAAGCCATCATAAACTGCTGTTCATTTTATAACTGTTTATAGTCTGGGATCTTTATAATCTAAAAAAAAAAAAAAAAATCTAATTTACCCTGAGCACTTTTTCATTTTCCTTAGTGAAGGGATATGCTTAACTTTGATAGAGAAAATGCACTCAAAATATCAACTCATTCTTTTCTGGCAAGCAAGTTGTGCCGATTAAGATTCTCCTATTCAAATAGTTGGTGCTATTTATTTAGTAATCACCTTGTGCACATGATTTTATTTATGACACTCATGTAGGCACTTTGGGAATTTATGACAATTTATATTTTCTCCTTACTTAAGATAGGGCTGAAATGATAGGAATGGCAAAATGATGATGATGATATTTTTAGTATTATGTGAACCCAGTTCTTTCTACCCATCTAAAAGAAATAGTTATTACTCAAATCCATAATCTGTTCCCACCTAAAAAAAACCCTTTCTTACTTCAGTGCCTACCTAAGCCCTTCACCTGCAATTGTCCTACAGGGAAAGGACATTTAAAAGACAATTACAGTTCTTCCTAACTTTGTGTAAACAGTTTGAGTAATTAACAACAGTAATTAGCTTTGAGTAAATTCACTATAATAAAACAGAGCCCTGATACATTATAATTAAATAGAACCCCAACTTTCTTTAAGCATTTGATTTTGCATTCAAATTATGTGGGTTTCTACTTAAACCAATTAAAGGCCATCAGGTTTTTTTATGTTCTTGTATTATTAATGAATTTCATTCAGATCATAGATTGACAATTGGAGTCCTCAGAGAAAGGGAAGTGAGTATAAGAATATCTAAGAATATAAAAGATTTCTCCACTCCAGTTCATCTTTTGGGAGCTTTAGTATTTTTTAATATAAAAATAATTTAAATATTTTTTAATAACAACAAAGTATAAGTAAACCCAGATTATTTATTCCCCAAGCATCTGAGTTAGATTAAAATTTGTCAGTTTATATCAATGTTTGCAAATTGGATAGAAACTAAAACATTACAGTCCTTTTAAATATTATTTGCATATTTTAAAATGTACATTTCCAAGAGAGGAACAATCTGATATATGAATAAAAAATAATTTATGGTTGGTTGGGGAAGGAAAGAGACACTGTCTTTATTGTAAATAGGTTTATTGGATGCTCAGACATATATTTTTATAGCTTCAAGATGTGAGATCTCTAATGTTTCTGAACAGAATCCTCTTTCTCATATATATCCCTATACCAATACAGCTTGTTTATCAAGTATCATTCTGCTCTCTTAATTCTAGAGAACATCAAATGTTTTTCTCTTTCTCTTTCCATTTCCCCCAATGCAACTCAGAATACAAGACTGAAACAAAACAAAAGTTGACTGGGAATTATCAAAGTGAATGGAAACAATTGGCATCTATAAGCTTAACACCCAATAAAGCTGAGGAAAAAACTTGTGCATTCATTAGCATTTAGTGCTGCACATATATACCAGATGAATATAACAGTATCTCTTCAGTATTAAATCAAATGCAGGATAATACTGATCAAGTTAAAGATTATAGTAAACTGGACTCATTTTCTGAGTGGTTAATGAACTTTACCTGTGAAATGGAAAACAGTCCTTATTAACGTGACTTTTATTTTGTTTGCCATATATTTGTCTTATTGTTGTCTGTATTGCACCTGTGATTTTATGTCCAGAGCATCTTCCAGATTAATGTAAGAACCTCTTTGCCCTTGCTCAGAAGAAAGCAGTTACACAAGGTAGACCTTCACCCACTTTCCCTTCTATAGGAAGTGCTCACTATACAGCTTCTTAAGAATAAGAAAATATCACATTGGGGGGGATGGGGATTTGATAGCAGAATAAGTAAAAAAAAATACTCAATATTACTCATTAGCTGGAAAATGCTTAGTATATTCTTCAGTAGCCAAAAAAAAAAGAAAGAAATCCATTTATTAAAATCACTTCACTCAAGCAGCCTTGAGTTATTCTAAGCATAAAAAGCCCTTGTTAAAATAACTTGCTGTTGTTCTAGTCTCAAGAACAAAGAAATTTACTTTGTTCCCAGGAACTTTCCCAGCATTGCCTACAGAAGAATGCAAGGGATATCACCATATAGTCTGATAACCAGTGTCTTCTTAAAAAACAAACCTGAATGAGAGGAGGACTTCAAGATAACAGGAAACACTACCCAAACAGCTTTTTCTCTTCTAATTTTTTCCCTTCTGCTTTCTTCTGGATCCTAGCCATTCCTTTGTCTATTTGGGGTTATAAAAGCCCAAACCACTCTTCTCACTCTGAACTGATATTAGAGAGTTTTTTTCTGTCCTGTTCCTTGTTGATGCATCTCCAATAAACTCACCTTCTCACCAAAGCAAAGAGACTTATTTCTCTGTTTAATGTGGAATCAGGCAGGCCTAACTATTTAGGACCATGTTTTCTGATGGTAACACGTCTACAAAGTTAATGCTTTAAAATGTCAAGTTTAATTAAATTCAACAAAAATTATTAGTATACAACTATACCACAGAATGGTGTTCAGGATTTGGGATAGTAAGAAGATTAAGATGTTACCCCTCAGTTGTCCAGGTGTTTACAGTCTCCTGGGGAAGAAAAGCACCTAATTATAATATGAGACTGTTTACATTATACTATCTTTTGAGTTGCTTTGCTATTTCCAACAGCTTCCTCAATTGGTTTCCAACATAACTGGCAAATACTTCATTTTTCATTCAAATATTTTCGTTGTCTTTAACAGAGGATAAATGAGTGGAGAATTGCTTTTTATTTGTCTGATTACAGTATGATCAGTTTCTGGATCCATTCCTCTAAGCAACATTTTGTCAGTTTATCATGTTGGCCAGAATCCTACTGACATGATAAGAGGTTGTATATATGGAGAGCCTTTTCACTAATTTATCAGCTTGAAATGGTAGCCAGTGTTCATTCTGCATGTCTGATCATCCTTCTGAAACAGACGCTTAGAACAAGTTCAAAAGCTGACACCTGATATGTCTTATCCCCCAAAATACACTTTCTCATTCAAATTTAAAACACAATTGTCATGATTTTTCTGTCTACATACTCAATTATGGAAACTACTATATGTTGCATACTTTAAATTAACAGCTACAGTCAAGGTATTATCCCACAGCTTCCTCTTGCCTTTATTTGCACAGAACTTTTAATCACTGGAGGTCTAGAGCCTATACTTCTCCAAATGGTTTCTCTTTAAAGGTTTAAAATAAAGATTGACTAAGAAGTAACTTAATTTCTTCTTTATATACTTTTTTTTTAATTCAGTTTTATTGAAATAGATTCACATACCATACAATCATCCATGGTATACAATCAGCTGTTCACAGTATGATCATATAGTTATGTGTTCATCACCACAATCTATTTCTGAACATTTTCCTTACATCAGAAGAATCAGAATAAGAATAAAAAATAAAAGTGAAAAAAGAACACCCAAACCATCCCCCCCCATCCCACCCTATTTGTCATTTAGTTTTTATCCCCATTTTTCTATTCATCCATCTATACTCTAGATAAAGGGGGTGTGATCCACAAGGTTTTCACAATCACACTGTCACCCCTTGTAATCTACATTATTATATAATCATATTCAGGAGTCCAGACTGCTGGGTTGGAGTTTGGTAGTTTCAGGTATTTACTTCTAGCTATTCCAATACATTAAACCTAAGACGTGTTATCTATATAGTGCATAAGGAATGTCCACCAGAGTGACCTCTCGAATCCATTTGAAATCTCTCAGCCACTGAAACTATTTCATTCATTTTGCATCCCCCGTTTGGTCAAGAAGATACTCTCAGTCCCACAAAGCCGGGTCCAGATTCATCCCTGGGAGTCATATCCTGCATTGCCAGGGAGATTTACACCCCTGAGAGTCAGGTCCTATGTAGAGGGGAGGGCAGTTGAGTTCACCTGCCAAGGTGGCTCAGTTAGACAGAGAGGCTACATCTGAACAACAAAGAGGTAGGTACTCAAGGGGAGACTCTTAGGCACCATTACAAGCAAGTTTAGACTCTCCTTTGCAGTAACAAGCTTCATAAGGGCAAGTCCCATGATCGAGGGCTCAGCACATCAAACCGCCAGTCCCAGTGTTTGTGACATCAACACCAGTCCAGGTGAGGAAGTCCAACACTTCTGCACCTTCCCCCAGCTCCTTGGGGCTGGGTGGGGGGGGAGGCTGTAAATATATTTTTTATTATCTGCCCAGTGTCAGTATTTCACTCTAGCCTATACTAACCTACCGTATCTCATTTCCTATTCAAAGTTCCATGTAATTGTGGTGTTTGAATAAACCGACTGTAGAGTAGTACTGTTTAGAAAATACAGATCCTGTACCAAGGTCTCATGTACCGTTGGTCTCATGTGGAAATTGAAGTTTAAAAACAGAGTCAGTTTCGACCTTTACCCTTTGGCCTGATTTGTCCTAGTCTTAACCAGACATGCTTCATTCATATCACTAACTGAAGTCTGGGCTCTTTTTCAGCTTTTTTTTTTGACAGTGGCTGTATGCACTAATACTGACATTCATATCTGCTGAGCTCTAGCTCTGAGTTTCAGGTGTCTCAGAGATACGCATTGTTCCAGAGACCAATCAGGTTATATACTAAGAGATCAGCATCTCAAGGTTTAGAGATAGGCATTACAATTCAGAAGTAACTTAATTTTAAATAACAGAAATCTTCCTCTGCATCTTAGACATTCACAGGCAAAAATCTGCTTCTGTCTGTAAGCAAAGTTTAGCAGCAAGCCCTATCCAGATCTGTGCAGTGGTCTCTGCTTTTATATATTGGTTTCATTCCATTAGCGGAGCATTTTTGTATACAATTAGAAAGTCATCTAGAGCTACCTGCCAAAAATACATGAGCCAAGTTTGCATTCAGTTCCCCCATTACTAAAAAAGAGATGTGATGGGTTATTTTGCAAGCTTCCAAACTGCAAAATAACCCATCCAGAACAGAGGCTTAGCATCATGCCAATCCTTTACATGGATTTCCGAGCTAAACAAGTACCTTACACGGTTCATCCATCATGATTTATGATACATTAAACCTAATCTAATGTTCTCTCAGGCTGGTGTTAGGGGATTTTCAATATTCAGGCAAAGAAATTGCATTTGGGGAAAGGGATTTCTTCTCTCTCTTTTTTCCATAGAATTTCTTTAGTTCTACAGAGTCTCATTAATTCTATTGGACCCCTGTTATACTTCAGTACTAATCACCCATTGATTTTAAGAGTTTGATATCTTAACTGGTGGTAGGAAATGACTTTAAATTAACATCACATGAACCACTATAAATTATTCACTGAAAAAGAGAGTGTTTAATTATAAACTGAAGGAACCTGCTTCCCAGCTGATTAACTATATTAAACACTTTATATTTTCAAAGCTCTACACAATTGCTAATATGCTATTTCCCACAATAGGTCTCAGAGGGTACCTAATGCTATCACCTCATATTTTTATAAATGATGCACTTGACCCATAAAAATTAGATTGCTCATCTTGGACTACATAAAAATGAAATGTTAGAATTAGGTTTCAAGTTCTTAATGCACCTGTGCCTAGTTTACAGAGCTTTATGCTTAGTTTTCTGAGCAACCAGTTAGAAAACCAAGTAGAATTTCACTGTCCTCTATTACAACAGATGACTACACACACATGCACATACACATACATGTTCTGTATGTCAAAACAGTTATTTTGTTACAGGAGTGACATAGAACAGATGCTGAGACATGGTTCTCCAGTCAACTGATCTGTGCTACTTATTCTGATTTTCCTTAGCTTTAGCTCACTTAGACTGATTTCTCCCTCTGTGGTTCACTAGTTGTCTCTTTAGGATCCCATTCTGAAGACTAGCAGGGTTGGCTTAAGCCAGACTTTAGGATTGTCTGATATTGATACCAACAAATATTTTGGGCAATAAATTCATTCTTAAAAACATAATTAAATTGCTATCATATAGCATAATTACATATCATATCTGATCTTATCTATAATTGATTATAACTTTATAATAATCATTGCTATTTTTATTTTTGACTTTAAAGTCATTTTCCATGAAGAAACTAGTCCATAACACACAATATTGATTTCATTTTTTTTCAGTGGTTTTTGAGTTGTTTAAAAGTTTAAATCTAGTTTGTTTGATGAGGATACAGTTCTCTTAATGTCAGTATCACTTTCTTATGTATATATTTTAATATATCACTATGCAGAGCACAGAGCTAGAAAACAATCACTGTGTAGTAAATAAATGTGAATCACTGAAACACCCGAGTTTTTTGTTGAGTTTGTCTATATGTTAGCATACACCATGATTTCAGAATAAAAGTGACTCTAAAATGTACCCCCATATGAAGCTATTAATAAATTAATATGTGGATTAAAACAACTTTCAAAGTTGTGAATTTTTCGTTGTTTAAAAATTCTTTTAGGATTTATCACTTCTTAAAATCAGGGTAAAGAAAATTATTAGCAAGCAAAAAGGAAAGTTGCATTTAAGTGTTATGGTGCTAAAAAAAGTAAATGTTCTATGATATACTATTGGTTTAGATCCAGTAAAAAAAAAATTCTATTCTTTCATGATTTGATTTTTCTTCTAAGTTAAATTCCATGTGAATTTTGTGTGCACGATATTATATGCCACATATGGTAGCCAAATGTGGACATTTTCAGCACATTGCCCTTTCTAAAGTCATAATTCAGTGCCTATTAAAATATAAATATATGAGACCAGATAGTAGAAGGCCATAATTTCTCCTAATTTCATCCTAGAGTAACCTACTGATAAAGATTTGGTTAGGGATAGATAATGTTCATTAGCTGCTTTTTATTATGGAAAAACATAACAAAGAACAATATGAAAATGTGTTTCGAATAATGGCCTTCTGGTGTTTTTATTAAAACTGAAGCTTTGTGCATTTTCTCAACAGTGCTTTTGGGAGAGTTGGACTGCTTCAAATCTATAAAGCATAGCATATCTATGAAGTGTGTGGTTTTCTAGACATAAGTATTATAAAAGTTTGGTGGATGAACTGGATTATAATCTATGAGTATACAAATTGCAATACATGAGGACCAGGACTATGACTATTTTGTTTTGTAATCAAGGCCCAGCTACTGCCTGGCATTGGATTTCTGTCTTGAATATAAGAAAAATGTAAACATTGTTTTTTAGAGCAATTCATCTTTCCTCACTAAAGTGTAAACCGGAAAGCAGATGAAAATATTTGGAGCCTAAGAGCACAGAAGAATCTTAGAAGCAGAATTTTATGAGATTTAAAAATATTTACAGATTTCCAGGTTGTTCCCAGGCGTTTACTGGAGTAACTGAAGGCCTCCTACATTTGCAGGGCCACTCAGTTCTCATCACTTGCTAGTGTCATTATATATTTAGGTTTAATGGGAAAAGTGAATGACCAATATTTTATTTTGTTAATTATGTTGCACTTCATATGCTACAATTCACTATATAGGGATGGTGATGTTGAGGGAGAGGGAAATGAAGAAGATGTTAGAAAAGATTAAAATGTGTTTAAGATAATTTCTGTCATAAAAGAAAGCCACTGTATTTTGTATTGAGTCCCATTGTTTTATTCAAAGTCCATAACTGGAGCCCATAGGAAGCCTATAGATGCTCCCTTGTCAGACTTCTGGTAATCATTACTACTAATCCAGATTGTGAGAATGGCACTGACTTTAACCCAGAAAGCACTGCTGTTAGAATATAAACATGGCATGTTTTCCAGGCCATCTGATCTAAAGGTTTTTTGGCCATCTGCCTGAGAGATCCAGCAAACCGTTTTGACTGGAAATATGTTTGTATGGTAGAAAATAGCAGTTCATAAATGTCTCGAAAATGAATTTGCTTTTTTTTCCGCTTAGGTTATTTCAATATATGAGAATGCTTCATGAATACAAACGTACTCAATCCATTCCAACTATTTTTGGGCAGCATTTGAATACAGCCTTAGAAAAATTTTCTTAAATTTGACATTTATGAAATATTTGAGTTGTTTGGGAAATTGTACCATGATTAAGAGATGACATACATGAGGAATTGGACTTAATGATCCATATTATTACTTTCAAATATAATAACCTATGATTTATAGAGACAAGTTCCATTATTTGTTCAAAATTCAGTGGTAAAAATATCATTGCATACAGCTTAAAAGCATTGCTTTTTCTAGCACTAGAAAATACTATCTAATTTCTAAAGCCCAGTATTTAGAGTCTCTAAATGACTTAGATTTTTAGATTATCTCAGACTCCATAAATGAAATTTATTGATATGCACACTACTTGGAAATAACAAAGGGATGTATGTATATATTTTTTTCATTTTATTTCACTTCATTTCAGCCCGGAAATGATTAGCTAAAAGAAATGAATCCCTAACATTATAAAAGCAATACTAACTACTTATGGAATTTTTATGTTTTAGCATTAAAAAAAGGACGATTTTGGATCACACCAGATCCTTATCACAAAGATGACAACATCCAGATTGGGCGTGAGGTGAAAATATCTTGCCAAGTAGAAGCTGTTCCTTCTGAGGAGTTAACATTTAGTTGGTTTAAAAATGGTCGTCCATTAAGAAGTTCTGAGCGGATGGTTATTACACAGACTGACCCCGACGTCTCCCCAGGAACAACAAACTTGGACATTATTGATTTAAAATTCACGGATTTTGGGACATACACATGTGTAGCGTCTCTGAAGGGAGGAGGAATATCTGATATCAGTATCGATGTTAATATATCCAGCAGCACAGGTAAGAAGTATATTTATGATATAAGAGATGTTTACATTTAGAATCATTTCTTTTTTAGCAGACGAAAAAAGCTTTCAAAAAACAAAATTTTATTATTCTGAATGCCCAGTGACTATCATTTTGTGAAATATATTTACTTTTATTTTAATTTAGATTTACATGAAGCTTTGTAGATATAATGCAAATGAAATTAATAGTATTGATCAAGATAGATTCTGGGTTAAATAGCATCTGCTTTTTTATTAACTAGGAAACCCCTGTAGAACCAAAATTATATAAAATAATCATGTTAGGCAACAAATGGCTAGAGTTAAGAAAATACTCAGGAATTTTAAACAAGCTATTTAGACCATAGAAGCAAATACTAAAATAATTTAAGATCATTCAAATAAGAGTATTCAAAATAAGAGTATTCAAACATGAGAAATGTTATACCAGTAGATCTTCCAACAATAAAAGCAAATGATAAATGTAGTCTGATGGGACATTTTAAGATTTTCTTCAAAATGCAAATGGTTAAATACAAAACTGAATATAAAATTCTTTATTTTAGGGTTTAAAAGGAAATACTATCAATTTTCTCTTGATTAAATGTGCATCTATTGTTGATGGTAATTAGAGTTGATCTGATATGGGAGGGAACAGTAGATTAACTCTCAGGATGTATTAAAGCCCTGTGATTCTATAAACTATAATTAGAATGCATCCAGAGATGCAAAATAGTTTTATTTGTTTTGCCAGTCTGTTCCAAGATTGAATGCAATTTAAGATTTTATATATAAGTGAATAATATATTTTAGCAATGTGAAACACAAAGGCAGCAGACCTACTCTGTTTTAAATGAAGTATAGCAATTTGCTTTTCCTTTCCATCCAGTCAACATTTTAGCTTTCGTACATTTAAGTATTTACCTGAAGTTTTGTACCATCTTGTGGTTTCAAATTGCAATGCATACTGGATTGGTTTAACTCCTTAAGGAATACAAGTCCATACTTCAGGCTGACCAAATGTGCTTACTTCTCATAATTCTGTTTTATTTCTAGATGTTTCATTTTCAGAGCTATAATTAATGTAAAAGGAAGTTAAGGGAATGAAAAGTACTTATGCTTGAACAGTTGACTTTTTAGTTTAAAAAAACTATTTTTTATTTAACTATCTAACTAATATTTAAATGTTATACCAGCACTAGCAGAGAGATTCATTTTAGGAGATCTGATGTCAACATGCCCAGCCATTCATCATTCATTTATTTTTGTATTCATTCAATCAGTGAATATCTATTGATTTCACCATCAATTTTCCAGCTGACACTGTGTTAGGTAAAATCCCCTTTATGATATTCCCTATAAGAGTAAGAGAAATTTTGTAATCCATGGCCATTTTTTCTTGATTTCTGAGGGAAGAATTTCCAAAACTGGTGAACACTTTAATATAAGCACAATTTTGTTTGGCTTGGTTGCTTGTCTAGTTTTATTTGCATGTTTCTTTTTCAGAACCAGTGACACAAAGGCCAGATTCAGAGAATCAATCCTTGTATATAAAAGGATTCATTTGATGAGGGCTTAGTTCATAAACAATTAAATTTAGACGCATGAGGGAGCACAGAATGGAGAGACAGAAGGAGCAGTACATAATTAGTCACAGAAAAAATTCATTTTTAAATGTAATAGGTATATTGCCTATTTAAAACTATATAAGGTAAATGGCAAAGTATGGAGGATGACCGTATTGATTCCTGAAATTTCCTAAAATCCCGTAAGGAAAATGTCAATTTCCCGTAAGACATGCAGGAAATACTAGAGGAATGCTACTTAGTAGGAAGAGTTTAACTGTAAGAATTGAAGTTTCTTAACTGTCATCAGCATGCCTGATTACCAAGGGTAACAATACTAGAAATAAAAGAAAGATACTATGTCTTCTTTCAAACACTTCCTCTTGCTTCCCCTGCCACTCAACACATACAGACTTGGTTATGTCTGTCTCGTCCTTGGAGCGGAAGCTCCATGAAGCCTGGGCTTTGTCTGTATTGGTCACGGTTGTATCCTCAGCATCTGGGACAATACATGGCACATAGTAGGTACTCAATAAATAATTGTTAACTAAAGATATGAGCCAATTTGCCCACACAGCTTTCTTTTAGGTTTTTTTTGTTTTCTTCTTTTATTACTTCTGTAACACAGATATTTGGTGCCTCTCTTCTTGCTGTTGTTATACTTCTCTTTTCCAAGATCTACTGACATTAAAAAAAGTTATGATTTAATGTGTTATCACTTCCAAGGGAAAGATGGATTCCATAATTTGGGCTGTCAAGTGAAAATAAAAATGTGGGTCCCTTGTTCAAAAATTAAGAATTTCATGATGGTAACAGCAGACATTAAACCAAGCATGGGGCCTTTCTAAGTGAGACTGTGCGTGTGACACACTCTTGAAGCTGGCCAGCCCAGGGGATTGTATTTTGATAGAGAGGCCTGGAAAAGATAATATTTAGTCTAAAGGTTGAGTCACTTAAGGTGATTACATATTCTATCTTCATGCTGAAACTGGCTTTAATGTCCACCTTGCTTACAGCAGTGTGGTAGGCAAAAGTGCAGTGAGCAGATCTGTACATGTGAGATTGTGTGATTTGATTCATATCAGTAGAAATGACTTTTGTCCCCATATAGTAGAAGATTAACGTAAAGTAGTGCTTCAGTATTAAATTTAGAAATTTTTCTGGGGATAGAGTTTGAACCGTGAGAATGAACAAGCTATAGCATGAAGCAACGTCCTGAGCTATATTAGTTCTAGGAACTATATATGATACAGAGGAAATTCCCACAAATCTTGTGAATGAATACATAAGCAATTATGTAGGGACCTGTTAGATTCTTGGTTTTGCAAGTTTTATTATTTCTATTTTGGGGAATTTAGCAATGACCGAAGGGTCAGTGGTTTTCTTATGTGTTGAACATTGTCTTTATGTTAAAAGGAAGTTATTTTCAGGTAACATTTTAAATTTTAGAAAAATTTCTGAACCTTTTGTTTTTCATACAAAATCTTACATAGAATCCCAGTTTGTTACTGTGTTTTAAGAGACATATACGATACTTATTAAAATGATAATCAGGGACCATAAGACATTTCTACCTAATGCAGTTTAAAAACCATTTTTTTTTAGACATAGGGACACATTTCTAGATATATTTTTGATGACTTTTAAAATTGAAATATAAAATATACCAGAAAGGTAAATCCTAGTTTATAGAATTCTTAATGTTTCTAAAAGACAGTGATTTAATTTTAGAAAAATTTTGGAGAGAGAGGTTAAATGTATTTTGGGGTTTTTTGGTTGAATAAGTAAAACTTTCGTACCTATGACATCTTATGTCCCATTTTCACATTAATTCAAAATTAGAAACATTTTTTTCATCCTGGTTCTGTAAGCATGAAGATCGTGTGTGTGTGTGTGTGTGTGTGTGTGTGTGAGCATTTGTAGTTTGGCAATTTAAAATTTGTGTTTCCTGTAGATTCCTTTACTGAGTTGTTGCCATACCGGTTCTGTGCTATATGGTGATTTTACAGTTCCCTTAAGGAATTTACAATCTAAGTTATCAAGACAGATTCCTTAGACACTAAACACAATATATAGTGTGATGAATGCTGTGTAAAGTGTGGTCAAATGTCTGCAGGAATTGCAAACGTTTTTGTCAATGTGGATACAGGCAAGTTTCACAAAGTAGTGACTATTTGATGGCAATGGCATTGTGATAACAGAGATAGTGGATTGAGACTACATTCAAACAAATAAATAGGATGAAGAAAGTACCAGGAATAGTAAACTGATTCCTCATTTCCTGCTTTTACTGTAGGATTGATATTAATTTTACTATAGGCAAGTTACACAGGTTTATTTCAATTTTATAATTTTTATTACTGAAGTTGTGTTTCATTTGGGTAGACTGCAGGTAGCCTGGAAAAAAAAAAAAAAACTTTACAATTCTTATAAATGTCTCAATTAAAAATAAATATACTGAAACTTTGCTACAATTCAGTTTTGTAAAATGAAAATCTCTCACAAACTTGCTGAAAAATGCATGTGAATTTTATGAGTTTTAACCTAAAATTTTGACTGCAGTTAGAATTCAATCCTTAAACTATCACCATTCAGTAATTATTCATTTGCCATAAATATAATTGTCATTTGAGATTTTTAATTTTCAAAGGAATTGCTGCAAAACATTCCGTTGTTTCCTCCCCAAGTATTTTTCCTTGATAAAATCCTTGGGTGCTTATTAGCTTGCATGTATTCCTTTGCATGATAGGAATGTAAACTTGTTGCTAATACTCAGAAGCATTGGCATCATGCCTAAGAAATATAAACAATGGGACTTGAATTATTATTGCCTATCTGAAAGATATGTGGAATTCCTGTGATGAGACAACTAGTGGGCAAATATAGCAGAAAACTTAATAATGCAGATTTTAACATGATTTTTTTTTTTCTTGTTCGAGCACAAGAGCATTTTAAGTAGCAGGAAATGGAGCAAGATTTAGAGGATTAAACAAGAGATTGCAGCATAAGCATATGTGCACAATGATGACCAATTGAGAATTAATTTAAAAATTTAGCTTTGCTGACTACTTCCTGACTGACTAGCTATTATAAATGTGAAGTTAACAGTGTCTGTACCATTATCTGTGAAACGAAGTTCTGCAAAACTCAGGATTATGTACACACTAATAAATACAGTTAAAGCGCATGAGGGTAAAGGAAAAAAATGATTTAGTACACTTAATTGGATTTGCTTCTTTGCACTTTTCCAGTTAAAGAGGCAATAGAAACTAATGGAATTTGGCTAATTAAAACTGATGTTCTATACCAGGTTGTTTTATGTAAGAGGAAGACAAATAAATGTAAAACTAGCATATGTAGTATCTAACAATACCTTGATGAGAGGAAGCCTCTATGCATTATGTAATTAGTATGTAATTAGTACCTGTCCTGGTTTGCTAAAGCTTCTCTGAGGAAAAGGTCGATGGCATCTGGGGTTCACCTGTCATATGGGAAGGCACATGGCGACGTCTGCTGGTCCTTCTCTCCCAGGCTCCAGTTTCAAAATGGCTTTCTTCAAAATGCCTCTGGGTGTTTTCTCTGTAATCATCTCTCACTGCTTTCTTCAAAATGTCTCTGTCTTTTATCTTCTCATAGAGGACACCAATAAACTAAAACTTAACTTGAGTGGGTGGGGTAACATCTCCATGGAAACAACCTAATCAAAAAGTCCCACCCACAATCCAATGGGTCACATCACCATGGAAACAACCTAATCAAAAGATTCCACCCACAATAGGTCTGCACTCCCAAGGGTTTAAAAGAGCATGGCTTTTACAGGATACATAATAGATTCAAACCAGCACAGTACCTAAGTTGCTGAGCGCAGACAAATTCAGTTCCTTCCTTTACTTTAAAATTGTGACGTTCAATCCATGACATATAAATTAAGGCCAAAAAAATAAAAAATTAAAAAAATAAATAAATTAATGACAGAGATTCTTGGTCAGCAAACATTTTCTGTAAAGGGCCAAGTAGTAAATATTTCTGACTTTGTGAACTGTCTGGTCCTTGTGGCAGTTACTCAGCTCTGCCATTGTGGTGTGACAGAAGCCATATAAGTAAACAGATGGATGCTGCGGTGTTCCAATAAAATTTTATTCACAAAATTAGCTGGCAGGCAGGATTTGGTCATAATTTCCTGACCCCTGATCTAGACTTTGAAGCCTTATCAATTGAGAAATAAAATAATAAAGCTGAACTCTATGCAATTACTAAAATTATCACATGTAACTAAATATTATTATTTGTTTGTACAGTCATTGGTACATTTTCCAAACATTAATTTGCAAAATCTATATTTCTTTACCCTTCATTTGAATGTATATTATATGGGATTCCAGGTTTGTCTCCTAGAGTGGTCCAAGTTTTAGAATTATGCTGCAAAATTTCCTCAGATTAGTTTATAATTGCTCAGGTCTCTTTCCTAATATACAAGATTTTCTACTGTTGCCCATATTGCTTGTGACCTCATTGATATGTCTTTTATCTCTGTTTCTGTGTTTTGTTTTTTTTTTTTTAATTTTGAATGATTGAATAGGAGACATAAAGAAAAACAGTTTCTATAAACCGAGATATACTTTCTACCTTAGACTCTACGGACTATGGAGTCAATTTTCTATTTTCTTAGTGGCTGATTGACCACTTTTCACACTGATCTCAGTCAATATTGGCTTTATGCAGATTAAGTTTGCCCTTTAAGTCTTGAAAATCCCTCTTTTTCAGTTGACTCTGTTCTATTCATTGGAAAGGGAATTGTATCCGGGCTAGAAAGAAGCATCATAGTGGGTTTTTTTTTTTTTTTTTGATTTTCTTTTTCTTTTTTGCTCTATGTTGGCAAAACTTCAGATTTAGCCCATCTACAAAGATCAGCCCAAGGCAAAAAGCATGGGCCTCTCTATCTTCTTTCAACATGTGTTCGTGGCCTTAGGATTTCTCCTATTTATATGGATCCAAATGTTCCCCTCTTCTCCTTATGGAATAGACTTTCCCTCCTCCTCAGTGCTCTAAGGTATGTCTTGAAGCTAGCAATCCTTTGCTCCAGGCCACTTTGACTTGATTGTTTTTTACACTGCTCTAGCTGTCTGCAAGCTGAAGGGTAACTTCTGGTTAGGTGAGCCAGGGATGAATGTCCTGGTTCAGTCTTTCAGGCTGCCACATGATAGATAGATTGGCACCAATGTACAGCACCACACATAGGATTTACTCTGTTCTCTTCAGAACAGGGCCAAGAACCCACAATGAGAGCATAGGTCAGTTCTACACCAGACAGCATAAAGGCACCCCAGTAAGTAGAAAAGTCTTCTGAGCAGTGTGGCACTGGGATAGGAGAACAACTCCCTAAAAAGGAGCTAATTACCTATTATGCAGGCTTTCCCAACATTCTTTTCATAATCTTTCATCCTCACCTATAACCTTGCTAAGTGAGCTAAAGGTGGCTAAGCATATTTCTTTATGATTGTAATCTTAGGTCTTAAGATGCTGTTGTGTTTAGAGAATTTCCTAGAAAGGTGCTGAACTGCGGAGTCTTGTTTTGTTGAGCATGTGCGTGTCATTGAGCATGTAGCTAGAACATTCTTTAGGAAACAGTGGATTTTTCATACTCATTAAGATACTAAATTTCTTTCAGTTATGCTTTCAAGTAAAGTAAAGGATGGCTATTAACATTAGCCTATTGGGTAGGCATGGTGTTATAAATTAATATTTGGAAATAAAATAGTTTACTAAGAAGTTAAGTTACTTCATATTGCCTACTTGAAAATAGGTTTTGCTCCTCAAATCTAAATGTATTTTTATTTAAAAATTGAAAAATTTTTCTTTAAAAATTTGAAAGGTTATAAAAATTGCTCATTATTTATTAGAACTATTTTTTTCTGTTCACCTATGTTTCTTTTGCACTATTCAGTAACTGAGGCCAGTTTTCCTCAAAGGAGACACATAAGCACAGCAGTCTCTTTGGGAGTATTGAGGAATAGATAGGGAACGTGGTTAGAATCTGTGTTTGAATAGTTAATACAGTTTTTATTCAGATTGAATGTTTAAAATAAAATAAAAATAGCATAGTTTTCTAAAGATACTTATACTTGGGCTTGAATAAGTTTGAGAAAAAGTCAGCTGTCGCCTTCAAATACTGTTACTGTTTGTAACACTGTAACATTAATGGAGTTGTTGGGGCTTGGAACTAATAACCAATTCCTTATTTTCTTCTAAATCAGTTATTCAAATGGTCAAAAAATCTATGTTTGAATATTTTCAGGAATAAAGCCACTTTCAAAAAGTTACCAAGTGCACCTTAGAATGTGTGAAATGATCTAAGAGAGAAATGACTAAGAACATATGCCAAATAAAGGTGTGATGAACTGAATAAGTAGTTTAGGAAGACACTCATGAAGTTTCTGAATTTTACTTAATTTAGATAGGAAACCTAAAAAAACTACCACACACAAAAAAATGAGCACAGTATTCAGCAACTCAGGCCACTGGTATTTTTTGTTTGCTTGTTTCCTTTTGCTGTATCTGACATTTATTTTAAGATGCCTCCACCCTAAGAAAGCTATCTTTAGTGGAGGAGGATTGGGACTGAGAAATTCAAAGTTACGAGACTAAGTTAACTGACCGTATAAATAAGAATGATGCCAAGGAATCTAAGATAGCAAAGAGAAATGAAGTATAGCTGTCACCTACAATTCCAGGATTAGTACTTGAAACATAATGTGCATTCAACTCCAAAAATATTTATTCAATAGCCATTATAGGAAAGGGGATATTTGAAGCAACAATAATGTAAAAAATCTATTTCATGGTGGAGTTTGTATCCCAGTGGGAATACACTTGAGCAACTCTAAAAGATAGAATCTAATATTTGTTTTAATAACCTAACAGAGTGATATGGAAGGAAGCACAGAAAATGGAGCTATTGAGTTTGGTCAACAAGAGTTCCGTGGAGTAGGTGGCATCTGAGCTGGATTGAGAGTGAGGAATATATGACCCTAAATCTTAGAAGGAAATAAGTCTCATTGCACCTCATTCACACAATCAAAAATAACTGAGGAATTTTATCAGGGAATCAGTGTGATTAGGTTATTGCTTGTGGGCCTATTCATTGTCAAGGAAAGTTAGTGAGAGACATTTGCAGAATTCAAAACAGAGACTATTAAAGAAAGAGTGGTGGAAAAAATTTTTAAAAGTTTTCAGGGCACATACCAGAGGCTTAAAACTCCCCCAGTCAATCAATCCATAGTGCAAAGAAAGCTTTTGGGTTTGTGCTTCCTGAACAATATAAACTACCTATCCATGATGAGAAGATAGCCAGTGAGTTAGAGATATTACGAGTAATAAAGCAGAAATAAATTATTAGGAAGGAAATTAAGGCAATGGGGATGTGGTAGGCTGAATAATAGCCCCTGAAGATATCCAGGTCCTTAATCCCTGGAACTTGTGAATGTTACCTTATATGGCAAAAAAGTCTGGAAATGTGATTAAGTTCAACATTTTGAGATAGGGAGATTATCCTGCCATATCCAGACGAGCCCTAAATGTAATAACAAGTCCCTCTAAAAGCGAGGAAATGAGAGATTTGACACAAAAAGGGAAGGTATTGTGACCACTGAAGTAAGATGCTGCGCTGATGGCTTTGAAGATAGGGGAAGGGGCCATGAACTAGGGAATGCAAGGAACCCAATTCTAGAAGCTGGAAAAGGCAAGGAAACAGATTCTCCTCTAGATCTCCAGAAAAGAACACAGTCTTGATGACTCCTTGATTTTGGCCTAGTGAAACTGATTTCAGCCTTCTGACCTCCAGAAATGTAGGAGAATAATTGTGCATTGTTTTAAGCCATCAAATTTGAGATGATCTGTTACAGCAACTATAGGAAATTTACACAGAGGATAAGTGATGCTCTATGGGGTATGTCAAGTGAGAAAGGAAAAGGTCTACAGAGCTTAGATAATAGAAGAAGTTTGGGACTCACTCATAAACTACATCTGAGAAGTCAGTTAATCTTTTTGTATTTTAGATTCCTTATCTTTCCACCACAACTTTGGAATATTTTTAAGGAACTGTTTGAGGTAAGAGAGTGAATGAAAAAGAGTATAAGAAAAAAGTAAAAGCCCACAGAATGAAGAGGAAGGTACTGTTCTTTCAGCTGAGGAGGTTGGTAGGAATCAGATGAGGCTTTGAGGAGCACTCACAAGCTCTCCCATTAAGGGACACTTAAGTCAGTGACCAATACTCTGAAGTCAATTTAAGGTAGAGCCTGATTCACGTGGTCCAGGCCCAAATTTAATACTTAGCAGCTTTGTGAACTTGGGTCTGCCTGGGCCTCAATTTTTTTCATTTATGGAATAAAGGATTTGGCAAACTGATTTTCAAATGGTGTTCCAATAGCAATGAGGAATTCCTTACAATATTCTCAAAAGCTACTGAAATGCAGGGGGAGAGGGAAATTATCTACTTGGAATTTTACCCTCTCTCTCCCCTTCTAACTTCAACCAAAGCAATATACATTTCTCTTTTATATAGAGGACTTCTTTGTAGGATTATATTTGGACAAAAGATCCTGACTCCCAATCACACACATACATGCACACACACACACACACATACATGCAAATAATGAACATGAACAAGTTGCAAACCACTGGCTTAGATGAGTTCTTCCATCCATTTCAAGACATGTTATGTTTTTTGTGATGATAACATTTTATGTCTAGGTTGTTTCGAAAATGGTAATGCTGTAAACTGAGTCAAGAATTGTGGTTGTGGGAGAAGTCTGAGAGGACATTGGGATTAGCTGTGGCAGATGGAATGGTAAGACACTCCTATGTTTCTATTTTCCAATTAGAAAGTCAGGTCTAAAGCCCAGGAGAAAGCTCAAAACTAAAACATGGACTTCACAAGTATTTGTATGAATAAGAAATGGATGGGCTCATCCAAGAAGCAGATGTGTCTTTGACAAGAACCAATCTTCACCAAGGATCTGCAGGAATGAAAGCATAAACCACGATGAAAATAAAAGGAGGTGTCATTGGAAATGAAGAAAAAAGAGTTCCCTAATTTGTGGGGAAGCAGGGAATATCCAGTGGAAAATGTCCTGTGTTTACAGCATCTTTAGGGCCTTCTATATCTCTTCAACAGCATGAAGAGACATGTGAATGATTATATTTATGCCAGATATTTTAGTATTAATACATGGACTTTGTCAATGGAGTGGGCTCTCATTTTCCTTCAAGTGAAAGGATTGAGTAATGAGTGAGGGAAGAAGGGAAAGAGGAAAGAGGAAAGAGAAAGAGATTAATGTTTTAAATATGGTATTTTGGTGTGAAGAATAGCCACCCTTAGATTTTATGACATCTTCTTAAACTTTTCACAAACAGAATTATAGATACTCACAAAAAGTAACAAACTAATTCTCTTTTTGATGTGATCATTTCAAGGAGAAAGATGGAATATTTAAAACATTTTTAGTTGGACTTCTCAGTAAGTTAAAAGTGTTTTGAGAAGCATAAATTATATCAATGTTTTTAATTCTTATTTTTTTGGAAGGATAAATGCAAAGATTAGCTGCATGAAATTGATTACTTATTCTACAATGGCTCAAGAAACATTAATCATGTTTGTATATTAGAAAACCCTAACCTACTGGAAAGAACATTGTATTTACAACTTGTTTCCTAATATCATCTCAAAATACCTCAAACTTTCTTCCCCCCAAATATCAGAACAAACATTCTACCTTACAAATTATAGATTAACAGTGGTTAATTAGCTATTGTTTAATTACTGTCTCATGCATTAAGGACTTTCTTCACTTGGCACAAACTCCTTTTGAAATTCGCAGATTTCTAGATTATATTAAAATAAGAACAGGTCAATGAGAAGTAAGGAAGTATAACTGATGCACATGTTCTATACCTTTTGTCCTTTTATAAATGCAAATTGTGGGAACCTAAGAGCTATTAGAATTTTAAACTGATTATTATAGATTTCTCTAGTCTAATGAGGACTGAATCCTATTTGTTAGTGCCAAAATTCACATTTAGAATTATAATAACTAGCAATAATTTACTGGAATTAAAGAAAGATTTGATAAATCTCATTAGCTGATGATGAATAAATTAGGGTATATTGTTTTAAAACTCTAATACCAGGACCCACCCTGACTCTTCTAAGTAACTAAAAAAATAGATGATTGGGATATGGTATCATCATCTAACATTTCAGAATTTTCTATTCATAGATGCCACTTCCAACCTACCAATAGTGATTGGGGAACAGAATAACAATAGCAGTAGCCATGAGGACTAGATATGTAGACTAACCTTTTGATAACCATTTTGCTGTATGCATTAGCAAAAGTTTTACAATCCTAAATCTTCTGGCATTAAAACAGTTATAATAGGATTTATTTTGCATGTGGAGTCTTGAAGTTTCATTTTATATTATGTCTTAAATCTAAACTATTTCTTTCAAGAGAGCAAAAACAGAAACAGAAACTAGACTGACCAATAGTGCAAAAAATCTTTTCCTCCAAATCTTCTTGCAAATGAATACACTTTCACTGTTAAAAGAGTCTCATAATCTTTTAAATTTTTCTCCTTTCTTGATGGATACCAGTGATGTTTGGAAAAGGGATTAAATAAAATTAGAAAGGCATTACAATTAGGATTCTGGTAGTATAATTGTGGGATATTTATGAGATCTCAATGTCTGTTTTTAAGTAAATAAAAATAAAAGATTCTTGGGGCAAATCCCCAGATACCTATGTTGTAGGTTGTATTTTTAAAAGATTTATAAATGTCTTAAATATTAGCACAGTTTTAAAATATGGATGGTATCTTATAGAATGCATAATACCCTTCATTTTATAGAAAGAGAAGTGGAGTCCAAAAAGCTTAGGTACTTTGTTCAACTTCCTAAACTACAACCTGACTTAAGCTTATGATCTCAAATTCTAAATCCAGTACAAGAGCTTGCAGCATGCTGTAAAATGCTATATCATCTTAGATTAAATGGATATTTTCCTTTACTATCCCAAGTGATTCTGACACTTGGTCACATCACATCACTTTAACAAGGACCTTGCATGAAAGGTTCACTGTAGTCATTTGCTAAAATATTCCAGAAGAGATTCAGGTCGCATTCTAGTTGGGTCATGTGGCCACATCCTGTGTTAAGTGTGGGACACAGGACTATCAGTGCCCTAGTCTAAGAATACCACAGCAGTGTTTGTTAAGATGTTAGGTTCCACCTGCAAGAGCCTCATATCCTACTCACAAAAGTGGGGAGAGGTCTTACTTTATGGCTAGTCAATGTACATAGCATGAACATTACTCATTTCACCAAGGAAAACCATTTTCAAAGTATGCTAGGTTAAAAATCTAGGGCAGCTCTAGATAATGATAGTTGCTTCATCCTATTTGTCTCAGGACTGCAGACCCATTGTCTAGACTTTAAAATGCTACCTAACCACACCTTTGGTGTAGCCCTAGGTAGCGTAATTTAAATATCTATAGCACCCGTAGATTTCAACTTTCCAACACAGACTTCTGGTTGTCTAGTATGATGGTATAAGAAACTCCAGGGTACCATTCTCTCACAGAATTTTCAAGCAAGTATCAAAAACAGCCTTAGGTATCTTCCTCAAAACTCCAGAAAACAGGTAAAGAGTTGCAATAATTGTGCAAGTGCTGAATCAAGAAAATGCTGCCATAAAAATGGTAGGAGAAGCTCCTGGTGTCCTTGCTGGCCCCTCCCCCACCTCATGTCTGGCAGGGTTTAGAGCAATCCTGTTCTTCCATTGTGGGTCCCTGGCCCTGTTCTGAAGGGAAGAGAGAAAACCCTATATATATACTAGGGTGTATGTATCTCAGAACACTCTCTTGGGTATCATCCTGAAAGACAAAACCAAGAAACTTGTTTCTGGCTTCCTGTCCCAGAACTTGCCCAGCAGGCAGAAGCAGTTTGCAGACAGCTAAAGCAGTGTAAGAGACAATTAAGACAAAACATCTTAAGGGAAAAAATTAAATGCTTTAAATCATAAAATAGAGCACCTGGGAGGTGGAGAAAGTTTATTTCATAGGGAATAGAGGGACATTCAGATTCCTGTGAATAGGGGAATTCCTAAGGAGTGAGAAAAAACCCAGGACAGGACAGGCTCAGAAAAGACAGGAGGACCTTGTTCTTCATTCTGCTTTGTGCTAATCTTCTTGGTAAGAGATCCAATCTCTGAAGAAGAGCACCAGCAATACAGAGCCAGTTTTCAAAGATTGTGAAAAGTGATTTTGCCTTTTTGTTGTTGTTGTTTGTTTGTTTGTTTCGTTAGCTCCTGACCAGGTTATCTCTATCATGTCACTAGCTGAATGCAAACTTAAGGAACAGACATCTCAGGGCATAAATACCAGAGTTAACATATTAAATATTAAAATGTACAACGTGCATCAAAAGATTGCAAGACAAACAAAGAAACAGGAAGTGTTGGTACATCCATAGGAACAAGATAAAAATTCAGAAGCCATCAGTGAGGAAACCTGACTTTGGAAATATTAGACAAAGGCTTTTTAAAAAATGATCTTCAGTATGCTCAAAGAGATAAAGGAGAACACAGAAAAAGAACTAAAGGATATCTGAAAAATGATGCATGAACAATGAGCACTCAGTAAAGAGAAATTTTTAAAAGGAACCAAACAGTAATACTGCAGTTGAAGACCAAACTAACTGAAATAAAAAAATTCCTAGAAGGTTTCAACAGCAAATTACAGCTGGCAGAAGGAAAAATCAGTGCACTCAAAGAGAAACAATTAAAATGATTCTGACTGAGGAGCAGAAAGAAAAAAAGAATGATAAAAGTGAATAGAGACTAAGAGACATGTGGGACATGATAAGCATACCATATATGAATTATGGGTGTCCCAGAAGAAGAAAGAAAGAAAGGGGCATAAGGAATATTCAAAGAAACAATCACAGAAAACTTCTAAAATGTAGTGAAAGACATGAATATACATATTCAAGATGCCCAACAAATCCCAAACTGGATAAAACAAAAAAGAACCATAGCCAGATATGTAGTAGTCAAACTTTTGTATGCCAAGGACAAGGAAAGAGTTCGGAAAGCTGCAAGAGAATAGTAACATGTTAGGAACAAGTGAGACTCAATGATATTTAGTGCCAATTTCTCATCAGAAACCATGGAGGCAAGAAACCAGTGGGATGAAATATTAAAAATACTGAAAGAAAACAAGTGCCAACCAAGAATTCTTATATCTAGTGAGATAGTTGTTGAAAAATTAGGGAGAAATTAAGACATCCGTAGATAAACAAAAGCTGAAGGAGTTCCTCACCGCTAGACCTGCCCTGAAAGCAATGCTAAAGAGTTCTTTAGATGCAAAGAAAGGACACTAGTCTGTGGATCAAAGTGTTATTAAGAAGTATGGGTAATTATAAATGCCAGTACCATTGTTTTTTTTTCTCAGCTTCTAAATAAAATACTATACAATTTATTGACTTTACAAGAGAAATTGATTGGTTCATGGTTTCAGAGGCTAGAGGGCTTGCTTCCTCCTGGGAAGCAATCTTTAGAATTTCTTGCTTTTTTGGTCAGATGGCAAATCAATGAGCATGGCAGTTTCTTCTCCTTTCTCTTCTGGGTTCCACTGACCTCCCACTTCTGGCTGCTTCCTATTGCAGTTCTTTCTTTATCAGAACTTCATTCTGCTTCTAAATATCTCCAATTATCCAGATGAAAACCCAACTTGATGCAGTTAGGCCACACCTTAACTGAAATAACATCTTCAAGAGATCTTATTTATAAAGGGCCCACACCCACAGGACCAAGCATTAACACATGAACATAGCTTTGTGGGGATGATTACTTCTCCAACACCTATTGTATTTTCAGTATACAAATCCACTTTTTAATTGCATTGGTTCTAAAATGCAAATGCATAAAAAGTAATGCCATATTCATGCTTTGGAGAATACAAAGTATAAAGTTATAATTTGTAACAAGTGCAACAAATGGGTTGGGGGTTAGAGGTTTATAGAGACAGTGTTTGTGTATGCCATTGAAATTAGGTTGGTATCAAATCAAATGTGATTGTTAATAGATTTAGGACGCTAAATTTAACCCCATAGTAACCACAAAGAAAATATATTAAAAGTATACACAGAAAAAAATGAGAAGGGACTCAAAATGGTATACTGCAAATAATCAAATAAATATGAAAATTGGCATTAAGGGAGAATTGAGGGGGGGAAAAGTGGGTAAGATTACAAAGACCAAATAGAAAAATGACAGAGGAAAGTCCTGCATTTTCAGTAGTTACTTTAATTGTAAGTGGATTAAACTTTCCAGTCAAAAGGTGGAGATTGACAGACTGTATAAAAAAGCATGATCTGACAATATACTGTTTAGAAGAGATTTGATTTAAATTCAAAGACATTAGTGGGTTCAAAGTGAAATAATGGGGGGGGGGGAAACATTTATACCATGCAAGTAACAATCAAAATTGAGCTAGGGTAGCAATACTAGCCTCAGATAAAATAGATTTTAAGTCAGAAGATGTTATGAGGGACAAAGAAGGTGACTATATACTGATAAATGGGTCAAATTAAGAAGACATAGCAATTACAAATTATATGCACCTAATAGCAGAGCTCTGGAATACAGATATTCACAGATTTGAAGGGAGAAATACTGGTTCTTCATTAATAGTAAGAAACTTCAACAAACCACTTTGAATAATGGATAGAACATCTAGAAATTACATCAATAAGGAAACAGAAGACCAGAACAAAACTATAAATCACCTAGACCTAGCAAACATATATAGAATGCTTAACCCAACAGGGGCAGACTACACATTCTTCTCAACTGCATGTGGTTGATTCTCCAGGGTAGATCATATGTTAGGTCACAAAACAAGAATCAATAAATTTAAAAATACTGAAATCATGCAATGCATCACCTTTGACCACAATGGGATGAAACTAGAAATCAGTAACAGAGGGAGAACTGGAAATTCACAAGTATGTGGAAATTAAACAATGTACTCTTAAACAACCATTGGGTCATAGAGGGAATCACAAGGGAAATTAGGAAATATCTTGAGGCAAAGGAAAACGAAAGCACAACATATCACAATGTATGGGATGCTGCAAAGTGGACTTTCTAGAAGGGAAATGTATAGCTCTAAATGCTTATATTATAAAAGAAGAAAGATCTTAAATCAGAAACCTAACCTAACAAGTTAAGGCTTTAGGAAAAAAAATAAATAAAAAAAATAAACCCAAAGAGAGCAGAAGGAAGGAAATAACAGAGTAGAGTGAAGATAAACAAAATAGAGAATTAAAAAAAAGAGAGAAGCAATGAATCCAAAATTCTTTCTTTGACAACATCAATAAAATTGAAAAATCTTTAGCTAGACCAATAAATAGAAAGAGGGAAAAGATACAAATAACCCAAAATCAGAAATGAAGGGAGGATATTACTACTGACCTCATAGAAATAAAAAGGATTACATGAGAATGCTATAAACAACTGTACATCAAAAATTACATAACCTAGATGAAATGGAAAAATTCCTAGAAATACATAAACCACATACACTGACTCAAGAAGAAATAGAAGATTTCAGCAGACTAATAAGTACAGAGATGAAATCAGTAAGCAAAAACCTCTAACAAGAAAAGCCCAGGACAAGACAGCTTCACCAGTGAAACATTCAATAATTAATCCCACTTCTTCCCAAACTCTTCCAAAAAATTCAAGAGCAGGGAACATTCACTAACACATTCTATGAAGCCAACATATCACCCTAGTAATAAAGTCAGATAAAGATAACACAAGAAAGAATCAGGTCAGTGTCTCTCATGGATGTAGAAATAAAAGAGCCCTCATCAAAATTTAAATGTTTTGTGCATCTAAGTCCTTTATCATGAAAGTAACAAGAAACTTCCAGAATGGGAGAATTTGGAAACCACATATCCAATAAGGGTTTAATACCCAATATGTGCAATAAATCCTACAACTCAAAAATAAAAAGACAAACAACCCAGTTAAAAAATGGGCAGAAGACAATACACAAATAGCCAAAAAAAAAAAAAAAAAAACAAAACAAAACACACATGAAAAGATGCTCAACATCATTACCTATTAGGGAAATGCAAATCAAAATCACAATGACAACATTTCACAACCACTAGAATGGTAACTATATAAATTACACAAATACCGCCCCCAAAAAACACGTGTTGGAGAGGATGTGGAGAAAGAGGTACATAAATTCATCATCAGGGGGAATACAAAATGGTGTAGCTGCTGTGGAAAACAATTTGGCAGTTCCTCAGAAAATTATAGAATTACCATATATGACCCATCATTCCCACTTTTGGTGGCTTGAAGCTGTATATACCCTAGACAAACATGTCCTTAAATCAAATCCATTTCTGTGGTTGTAAACCCATTTTAAATAGGACCTTTAGATGAGACTACTTCAGTTAAGGTGTGATCCATCTCATTCATGATGGGTTTTAATCCTATTACTGGAGTCCTTTATAAATGGAATTGAATAGAGAGAGGGAGGTAGTCATGGAAGCAAGATGCTGAAATCAAGGAAACCCAGAAGAGAAAGGAGAGACCAACACACAACGCCATGTGCCTTGCCATGTGACAAAGGAGCCAAAGATCTCCAGGAGCCCATCTTCAGGAAGAAACCATTGCCTTGACAATGACTTAATTTGGACATCTCCCTGCCCTTAAACCATAAGCTAATAAATCCCCATTGTTTAAGCCAACCCATTTCACTATATCTTCTAGAAAACTAAACCACCACTTCTAGGTATGTACCCCAAAAAACTGAAAGCAGGTACTCGAATATATATTTGCACACTGATATTCATAGAGGCGTATTCACAATTGCTAAAAATGGAAGCAACCCAAGTGTCCATCAATAGATTAATCGATAAATAAAATGTGGTATATTTATATATATCATGGAGTATTATTCAGCTGTAAAAAGAAATGAAGTCTTGATACATGCAACAACATGGATGAACCTTAAAGACATCTTGTAAAGTGAAATAAACCAGACACAAAAGGACAAATATTGTATGATTTCACTAATATGAAATCAGTATAATAAGAAAAATCAGAGTTAGAATCTAGAAAATGTTACTAGTTAGAATCTGTAAAATGTTACTAGTGTCACTAGGGGGTTAAGTTAGGGAATAGGGAATTAAGACTTAAAATGTTCAAAGTTTCTATTTGGGATGATGGAAAAGTTTCAGTGTGGATGATAGTGATGGTAGCACAACAGTGTGAATGTAATTATCACCTCTGTATAGTACATTTTAATATGTTTAAAATGGGAAATTTTAGGCTTATATATACTATTTGAATAAAAAGTTTATTAGGACTGTACAACTTAGTGAATCCTAGTGTAAATATGTGCTATACTTAATAGTATAATTATACTAATTTGCTTAATCAATTGTAACAGTTACTACACTAATGCAAAATGTTAATGGCTGGGAAAACTGCATGTGCAATGGGATGTGTATGGGCTCGTGTATTTTCTGTATAATTTTTCTGTAAACCTAAAGCTATGAGCCTAGTTAAAAAAAATAAATAGCACACAAATGTAGATCACATTGTCTATAGGAAAATATCTTTGTAAAAACTTTTATACCAGTGTAATAAAAAAGCAAAAACCTGCATGAATTGTAAGCATTTAGCTTATGTTATACAACCAGCATCCAACTCAAGAAACCAAGCATTGCCCTATGCTGAAGTAATTCAAGGTAAATCACAGACCACATAACATGGAATAATTCTTTACAAAAAATTACCTATGATTTTTGGAATGTTTATTGTAATCCAGTTGCTGGGCTAAACACTTTATAATTAGTACATCAAGTCCTTAGGACACCATATGAAGTAGATAATGCTGTTATTCCCATTTTACAGTTGAGAAACTTGAGCAATAGAGTGCATAAGTAAGTCTCCTAGGCCTAACAGTTACCAAGTGGCTAAGTAAGGTTTTGAGCGTAGGTCAATTTTGGCTACCTAATTTGGATTCCTCACACAAAATACCCAGCTTCTCAATGAAATGAGCTCAAAAAATGAGATTTCAGACTCCTAGAGATATATGGGGGTAAATGTATTTTTGATGAGTGAGAGAGTCTTATCTCAGAAACCTCAAATCACATTGTATCTTCCTTCTCACTTTCTTGTAAGGAATTGGAAACTATGAAGTCCTGCTGCGTTAAAGTTAGCTAAGAAACTTAGGACTCAAGTTTCTTAGGGCAGCTTAGGAACAACTAAAAGCTTTAGAAAAGAGATATGGGTCGTGGTGATGATTTGCTGGGAGCAGGACGTGTTGATAACACTACACTCCTCTCAAATGCATGATAGGTAAAGAAATCAATTTCCCAACATTTATAGATATTCTCTCAGTAATAAAGACTAGATGAACAAAAGATGTGAAATAAGAAGAATATCATTATACTTTCTAAAAGGTACTATGCACACTATGAAATATATTGGTATTTTAAATATGTGAAGTAGAAATAATAAAATGACAAGCCATTCAAATATCTGTATCTAAAATGCATTTAGCCTGAATTATAGTCCACTATAAATGAAACACAAGTAGTACATTTTACCAAGTCTATCTAAATAGTACTTGTAAACAAAATATATTTAGTTGACATTTAAGCAGAAATATCCTTGCTGCAGAATAAAATGTAAAAAACATATTAATAAAATAGTACTAAACTCTATTCACACTCACATATTAACTCTGAATGAATTATGTACCATTCCAAAATTACGTGAGTTTTTATGTGGTTTTAAAATTAGGCCCATATATATATTGCAGCATCCTATATTTCTACAGACTGGCAAAATGGATCATAAAATGCAATCATACATCAGTAGAATATTTGTTAAAGTCTTCATGTTTTATAAGAAAACCCTCCTATTTTTTAAATTGATCAGTTATCTACTAACAATCTGTTAATTAAATCTCTTTTGCTTCAAAGAACATGTGGCGTGATCTGTTGATGGAACATTGTGTTCACTAGTCATTTTATTTTGCTCTTGACGAAGCATGAAAGAGCCAGCTTCATTTTATGTCAAGATGTTTATTAAAATGGTGGTAGTATCTATTTCCACAAGGACAAGGCATATTCAGTAATACACAATCAGTGGTGTAATTAGGGAATTTGTAAACCACAGGCATTGTCCAGAGTAATCATTTATAAGAGGCCTAATAATGTTACATGGGTTCTACAAGGAGAAGACAAAAGGCCTTTTTATTATAGAAGTAAATTGATTTTTCTTTCCTTTCTGTATCGAAGAGTTTACCACAGTGAGCAATAGTGGATTTGGAAAGTAAAATAAATTGCAGATTGCCTTAAAGCATCTTTCTTTTACTAGGCTTTCATAAAATGCATTTGATA
This sequence comes from Choloepus didactylus, assembly GCF_015220235.1. NCBI lineage: Eukaryota > Metazoa > Chordata > Mammalia > Pilosa > Megalonychidae > Choloepus > Choloepus didactylus. The sequence goes on along the minus strand of NC_051310.1, from coordinate 183,987,708 downwards.
TATAATTTATGGCTTATCTTCCTTTTAATTTAGAATTAATTCACTCACAGGAAAGAAATAGTGTAATTAACATGATCAGACAGCTCCTTTTAATTCACTGGTCCCTGGTTTTCATGGCAACACCCTGACCTTTGTGAAAATGGACAACACTGACATTTTGTCAGCTTTATAAGAGAGGAATAGATGTACTTAGGAATGTCCAAACCTCATTAATTCATAGAAATAAAATTAGAACTTGGATATCTGTATTATGTGCTGTTTTATGATAATATCCCAAACACACAGGTAAAATTATCATGTCTAATGACAGACAAATGGAGCTTTCTTTCCTTAGATGGCTTTGGGGTATGCCTCTGACTATTTTGATAAGGAAGTTCATTCTCATTCTTTCCAAACTGTAATCGTCTTCAAATAGTGTCGTCATCTGAAATAAATATGTAGTTCCTAGACAGCTGACAATGGAAATAAAATTCATTTACATAAAACCTTTGTTTGTCCCTAAATGTGCTTGTGTCTGTGCTGGGTACTTGGGACATTAAAGGTATGGATTAAACAAAATTTATGCTTTCAATATAGAAAAATATGCATAACAATAAAAAATAAGGTCATTGACATCACACTTATAAAAAGCTGTGAAATAAAAACCTAATAGCAGCAAACTTACATTGGGCATTTACTGTATGCCAGACACTATTTTTAAGATATATGTATTATACTGTTTGATACTAAACTTAAGAAAAAACAAAACAAACAATCAAAAATGTGAAGTTTGTAAACCGAAACATAAGTTAAATGACTTTCCCAAGGTCACCTGGGTAGTAGGTGGTGGAGTAAGGATCTGAATCTAGACAAACAGATATGAGCTTTGTTCTTAGCAAGTATGTTATTCAACTCATATATTGTACTTTATAGGACACTCTTATGACATTGTACCATTTTACCTTTAAAATTTCATTGAATTCTCCTTTACATCAGCCTGTTGTTGCAGATGAGAAAACTGGGATAAAGAAGTTGCTTTGACAAGAGTGCAGCTAACAAGTGGGTTGGACTCTGAGCCCTGGTCAAATTTCCAATTTTATGCCCTTCAACCCTTCCAAATTTAGTACATTTGGGGAATCTACTTAATATGTCTACTAAAAAAAAGATGCTTTGATTAAAAAAAGAAAGTATAGGCAAATGAGGCAAATGGGGAGTTAATGTTTAAATTCTACAAAATTTCAATTTGGTTTGATGGAAAAGATTTGATAATGGATGGTAATGATGGTAGCATTGTGAAGGTAATTAATAGCACTGAATTATATATTTAAATGTGGTTAAAAGGGGATATTTTAGGTTGTATATGTTACTGGAATGAAATGAAAAAAAAAAAAAATAGGACTACAAAGAGTTAACCCTAATGTAAACATGGGCTATAGTTAATAGTTGTATAATTAGTAAAATATTCTTTCATCAGTTGTAACAAATGTATCACATTAATGCAAGGTGTTAGTAATAGGGTTGTATGTTGCAACTCTGTATCTTATGCATGATTTTTCTATAAACTTACAACATCTCTAATAAAAAAGACAAGTACAAGCAATCACCAGCCACTACGAATTCTACTGAAGGGCTCAAAAATGTGTGTTGAGTCAGAGTGCTAATTTCCATTTTCCCAGCCAGCTGCCACTGTGAAACAACCATCTCTCCTATCATACTGAATAAGAAAAATATTATACAGAGAATACTTTTATTCTACCATGTACTTATTTAAATTTTAAAATATAATAACAATTGAAAATTCTGGAAAAAGCACTGCTTGAAGACATGGCAGAGCAAGCAAAAGTATGCAAAAATTGGATGGGAGTCTATACTTGGAAGAAGGCATGGGTGAGTCTAACAGAAGTGTAGTTGGAGTTACAAAAGGAAAGGAGATAAAGAATTGGACAAAAGAATAATGGCAAAAATTTTCTCAAAGTTAGTGAAAATCATGAATTTACAGATTCAAGAAGTCCAGCCAACCCTAAGTGGGATAGTCAACCTGCTGAAAATCAACAATAAGCAGGAAAATTTAAAAGCAGCCAGAGATAAATGACACATTAAAAATAGGTGACCCAAAAGATTGCAGACTTCTCATATGAAAGAATGGTGGGCATAGGATAGTGGAAATGCACTTAGTGCTCAGATTACCAAAAAAAAAAAAAAAAAAAAAAAAAAACAGTCAAACCAAAAATGTTTATCTGTTGAAAATAACTCTCAAGATTGAAAACAAGATTTAGACTTTTCCAGATAATCAGAAGTTAAGGTAATTAATCAGAGGCAGACTTGCTCTATAAGAAATGCTGTAGGAAATTCTTCAGGATACATGAAAATGATACTATATTGAAACCCAGATCTCCAGGAAGGAATGAAATGCACTGAGATGTTCTCTATCCTAAGAGGGGGTTGCCAGTGCATTTGTCGAAATTTATCATCTGGTATATTTAAAATATATGCATTTCATTGTATGCAAATCAAAAACAAATATCGAGTATATGCAAATAACTATATTATTCCAGTTTTACTCTGCATCATACAAAATATACCAAAAATAAAATGGAATTTGATTAACAGTATAGCGTTAAATTGAGGAATTGGTTCTCTAATTCCCAGAAATGTTTATAGGTTGCTTATATCTTAGTCAAATAACCTCATTATATCTTAGTGATTAAACATCTTCTTTGTTGTTTTGATTCTTGTAATACCCCTTTCTTGTTAAAAAATAAAACAAATGTTTCTTTTACAGAGTCCATATTCCTTCCAACATTCTCAGTCAAGTCCATATTCCTTGCTTTCTAAAATATTATGATAATTTGAGTCACTGGCAGGCTGAATTATCTAGCTCTTATTTATTTATTTAGTTCTTTCAGGCGAAAAAAAAATGTTTTGTACATGTGAAACTTTACATACCTAATCAGTGACCATTATTCACTTATGTATTTCAGTGCAAGAGAAAAATATACAATAAATCAGAGAAAGGAGGCTAAAAAAAAGATACCCTTTCATATTTTGTCCTAAAGGGGTCAGTAGAAAATTGTTTTGTTGATAGAGACTTACCTTAATGATTCTGGAAAATATTTAATTATAAGCTTAAGTTTAAAAAGTAAATTATGTAAAGATAATAACAATTCAAGTCACTTGAAAGCTTAACCTAACCTTACCATAAGGTCCCATTCATTTATGTGTTCATGAGGCAGCAAGAATAGAACCTATGTTTACTTGCAACCGGTCCCGTATTTGTGTTGCAAGGAAAATATGAATATCACACAGAGAATGATTTTCTATTTTGTTCTTTCTTCTCAAACTTGTGTTCAACTGAATCCCTCAGAGACTATTCTTGTGCCATAGCAACACCTGCTGGGAAAGGGAAGTTGGCACATCTACAACTGTTGCCTGCCAAACCCGTTTTCCTGATTGAATGGCACTGCATGTCCTCTACCCTCCAATACCGAACCCTTCAGAGGTGCTACCCTCCAGGATCCTGCCTCTCCCCATATGTTTTCAAATAAATAACAATACCGTTCTAATAAGATTTTCCCCAACCCTTTCAAATACAAGCATCACTCTGTGTGTGTGTGAGCGCACACATGCACAATTTCCCTTAGAGTTTCCAAATGTAAATTCTGTGGTATTTTAACCTGCTCTTTCTTCCTGCTCTATGGCTGGATTTGTAAAAAATTTTCAATCATGTATTATTAGCATCTCTTGACTTATTATGGGTGAGTTAGTTATAAGGGTGTATCAGTGCAAAGAAACAAAACAAAACAAAACAAAAACACCTTACAGTTTTGATTCCAAGTGTGTGATAAGAGATGTAGTTGTGCTTATTCATATCATGGGCAAAAGCAGTAGCCTTAGCACCTGGGGTGAGGGCATATTTATAAATAAGTGCCTGTTTCATATATGATTTCCATTCTTTAAGGCTCTATTTAAGTTTCTTATTTTCTTAAGTCTTCCTTGATGTCTCTATCCTTTATGCAAGTTGTTCTGATTAGAGTATGGACATTACATTGCACAGACAACTAGACTTTTCTTTACTCTGAATGGAGGAAAATGTAGATAGCATGGACAAATGGCCCAATACTACCAAATGTTTCAAATGTTTTAGTAAATTATTTTTACCTTCCTATATTATTGTTGTGACTGAATCAAAATCTTGTAGAAGTGATGGAATTATAAAAACCTATTCATTCTTGGGTGGACTTTTTAAATTAAAAATAGAAAAGAGTTCATGTGTAAAAATTGATCCTGAATGAAATCACTGCCCTCCCCCCTACATGGGCTCTGACACCCAGGGGAGTGAATCTCCCTGGCAACGTGAAATATGACTCCCGGGAAGGAACCTAGACCTGGCATTGTGGGATGGAGAACATCTTCTTGACCAAAAGGGGGATGTGAAAGGAAATGAAATAAGCTTCAGTGACAGAGAGATTCCAAAAGGAGCTGAGAGGTCACTCTGGTGGGCACTCTTACACACAACATAGACAACACTTTTTAGGTTCTGAAGAATTGGAATAGCTAGCAGTAAATATCTGGAACTATCAAACTACAACCCAGAACCCATGAATCTTGAAGATGATTGTATAAAAATGTAGCTTATATGAGGTGACAATGTGATTGGGAAAGCCATATGGACCACATTCCCCTTTGTCTAGTTTATGGATGGATGAGTAGAAAAATGGGGGAAGGGGAAAAAAAAAAAAAGGCACCCAATGTTCTTTGTTACTTTAATTGCTCTTTTTCACTTTAATTTTTATTCTTATTATTTTTGTGTGTGTGGTAATGAAAAAGTCAAAAATTAATTTTGGTGATGAATGCCCAACTATATAATGGTACTATAAACAATCGAATATATTCTTTGTTTTGTATGACTGCATGGTATGTGAATATACCTCAATGAAATGAATAAAAAAAAAGATCCTGAAATTCACACTTTGTTATTAAACATAGGATAATCAAGATGTGATTACACATGAATAGTTTTCCTAATTTTGTTGCTTAGTAATCTTGATTGGTGTGCTATCAATCAATCAAGAATTTATTAAGCACTTCTAAAACGTCTATGGGGAGGGAGATTCTGAGGGAATAGAAAAAACCTGGTCCTGAAATTAAAACATTCTAGTTACATGTATATAAGAATCACGTTTTGTAACCACATAATAATGTAATGTGAAGACGGTATGATTCAGATAAGTGGAAAATACATAAGAGATAGAGACATCAAGGAAGACTTAAGAAAACAAGAAACTTAAATAGAGCTTTAAAGAATGGGAAAGTGTTAGATGGATATGATTACGGGCAAAGTCATTCCTTGTGGGAAGGAAGGAAATCAAGGAGTTAACAATGAGCCAAGTGTTTTAAGTAAACCAAAAGACTAACCTAAATTGAACAGAAGCATTTATGGCTTAATAAGGTTTGACAGGTAGGACAGCAAACAAGCAATGGAATTTAGACCTTCTATTCTGGAATATGGGGAGCTATCGAAGATGTTTGAATAGTAGGGTGACATGATTTTTAAGAAAGATTAATTCAGAAATTGTAAGTAAGATTTTGCAGAGGAGAAAGAGTAGTCAATTAGTTTTAGTAATTCATTTATATGGAAGGAGATTATATTCATCTATGCCTCAGGGTAGCTCTGCATATTTTAAAACAACAACCACAAAAAAATCTACATACTGTATATAATGTAATTCACCATATTCCCTTTTTGGATTCTTACAAACAGGAATTGTTTCCAGTAAGTATCCAGTAGCAACCTTTATTCCTTTAATGAGGAATGAGATGCAGTGTTGGCTGTCTTTCATCAAACACTGTATGTTACCAGCTATAGTTTCTTAAAGGAAGGAAACACAAACAGATCCACTAATAAGTGAGGAATCTTTAGTATTTGGATTTCTTTTGCTGTCCTGAACATCTTTAAAACATACCTTGCTAATTTTTTTAAATTGATATGTGATTATTAACTATACTGAAAATAGATCAATTTCATTTGATTAAAAAGTATTCTTGGAACTTGGATTGGAATTATTTATAAATTGAAATAAATTCTTGAATTTGTCCATTACCCTATGAATATTTTCCAATGCCATAGAGGATTTCATTCTTTGAAGTTTTCTCTATTAAGGCAATTATTCACCTTGACAGTGTTAGTATGTTAAATCAGCTGTGAGGTGGGTGGTAATTAGAATATTTCCAATAATAGTGCATGGAGGTTTTAAAGAGTTGATTACAGTGATAACATCATTCTCACTCACCTTGGATATTTTCCTTGAGTGGAAGAGAAGTAGTTTCAACAAGCATGCTGACAACCTCACTTACTGCATGGCCTACCTTACTTCTTCCATGGCCCATTGTAAGATGTCATTATTGGTGTGTTGTTGATAATCATTGCAATTACAGATTAGTTATTTGCTTCTATGCAAAATATAGTATTTTTTGATTTCTCAAAATCTCAATATCTGTATGTATCCATGTGTGTGCTTCATGCATATGAAGCTAATCTATAATGTGGTAACAAAAATGAGATTGGGAATTGCTGATGCTGACACAGAGCACTCAAGTGTGATAGAATATTTTTCTTCTAAAAATATAGTCTGAAATAAGGTTGTTGATTAACTTAAAGTCTCTGAGTAGATTACCAAGGCTGAATTTCAAAACAAATCATCAGTATTTTTTTAAGAATCCACCTATTATTTTGGAAGACTGAAATAATTATATACAATAAGTATGTTTCATTTGGATTAGTTATATCTAAAAATTCAGTATTTATCTCATTCTTTCTTTTTTATTTTTGATTGTAAGATCTGGTCAGCATCAGAATTCTTGAATTCTGTCATTAGGGGTCACTTTCATAAACACACACTTTCTTTAAAATCTTGTTCATTATTTTATGTTTTGAATATTGATAGTGTATTTCACTCCAGAACATACATATCTGTTATAAACTATTTCTCCCACAAATTCAAGTATAATTGAACAGGTGCCATACTTATTTTAGGATTCTTGAAAATCTGAGTCTGGCTGTCCTAGAGACAATTCTACAATTAATTAGTTTATATTAGTTTTAAATTAAAAGAATTTTATATTTTATTTCAACATCTATTTTAAGTGAACTGTAAATATTTATAGGTTTTAAACTATTAAGACCATATTAAGCATATCCTGAACATATTTCAGCCAGCATGATATTTTTCCACATATTTCAGATGAACTAACCTACATTCTTTGGAAAAAGGAAAATAAAGCAGTTATTTTCTGAGTAAAAACTAAAAATTAAACTTCCTCAGGTACTCTCCCAATGAAGAAATGAAAACATTTTCATTTTTTATACTTATTTTATTTTATAGTCTCTGATACTATGGAAGAGTTGACAGATAACCAATTTGTTCAAATTGTTTATATATTTGCTTTTGGAATGAGAAACTTCAGTGTCATCAGGTTTTTGAAGTTGTTCTGATTATAGCATCTCCCACGGTAGCATTTCAGACAAGAAAAATCAAAGTAAGAACAGTGTATTGACTGTGTGTCAGAGAATTTATCTTTGTGTTTTTATTAGGAAAGACTTTTTTTCTAGCAAGTACATTATGAATGAATGTGCATCTCACAAGGTGCAGACATTTCAGCTTTTTTCAGGTGATATAAGTTTTTGTTGTGAGACTTGGTATTTTAAGAAAAAAATTTATTTTGATTAGCAAAAGGAAATAAAAATCACTATGACAAAATTAAATGGCATGTCTTCAAATTGCCCCTTTCCTCTCTTTCCTTGTTTTGTTTTTCGTTTGTTTGTTTGTTTTATTCACAGCTTAACGTATCCAAGTCTTTAAAAAAAAGGAGAAAGAAAAAGAAAACAGAAAGAACCCTTTTTTTATTCCAGCCTTTCACATCTCTCCCTCCTAATCTCAAGATTCACTGACTCTGAAATCCATGCTAACTTAATAAATATATTTTGCAGAAGACACTGCTACTTGTATAAGCTAATAATTGTAGAAATATTTGAATTCATTATTTATTTATCACTTTTATTCTAAAATGTGCATGATTTGTATCTATTATGTTCATTTATGTTATCTGTTACATTCTTAGCTTTTTTTCTTCCTGTCTCCCTCCCTTCCTTTCTTGCTATCCCTCCCTCCTTTCCTTCCTCATTTATTTCATGACTTCCTGTTCTGTGCCAAGTAGAGTGCTAGGCTTTAGAGATAGAGAAATTAGTAAGGTAGTCTGTACTCTCAAGGAGATGACTGTCTTTTCTCCCAGGGAGATGGGAGAAAAATATAGGGCAAAACAACACATACAGGATAGACAACATCATTTGTGGTCAAGAGTGAGCAACTAAGTCAACCTGGGGGTAGGCAAGGTTGTGTATCACACCGTGCTAATATTTGAACTGAGTCTTAACAAATGGGGCTGGCAGGGGGACTGGAAGACAGCAAGGACAAGTTGCTGAACAGAGGGAAGAACTGTTTGTTCAAGATGTGAAGTTTTGCCAGTTGATGAAACTGCTAGTAAATGAGTGTTACAGAGGCGAGTAACTCTAGAGGAGCATTTCCTAGAGTACAAACATTGTCCAGAACACCATTTCCAGTTTTTGTTATGAAAAATGGCAGAATTCTCATCGTTTGAGTTTGGAAAATGAATTGATATTTTATATTCCTCTGGACTTCTTGGAGCCTTTAGTATGCTAATATGTATTGATATATTGTATAAAAGTGGAAATGAAGGAAAATATGGAAAAAGAAAAAAATTTACCAACAATCCCACATTTAGAGACAGCGATAGTTAGTGTTTTGGTATTGCTCCTTCTAGGCCTTTATTCGCCTAAATTTTTCCCAATCTAAGTGTTTTTCTCTTTCATAAAAAAGATTTTTCCCATGTTCCAACCCAGCTTATCCCCAACACCAAAGGACATGCCAGGCTTGGAGTTAGACATGAGTTTAATAGGACTGATTTATAGGAGCTATGGCTCCACAGTGGCAGCCAGCTGGGAAAGATGGAAGTTAGCACTCCACAAAAACAAGGGGTTCCAGGGAGTGGTTTATAAGAGTTAGGACAAGGAGGGTGTGAGAACAGAGTTTTGGCAGGGTCTTGTGACACAAGGGTATGGAGATTTGTTATCAACAGTGATCAGGGGAGGGGATGCTTTCTTTACAATATAGTTTTTCCTCCCCCGGGGAGATCTGATGACTTTTAATGTCTGTCCTGGTCAAGTCGGTGGTTACATGAAATCACTATGGAGGGAAGGGGCCCAGACCCTGGGTGCCCACACCCCATATAAGTGTTTTTCTCTTCCTTGAAAAATCATTGCTCAACTACCTTGTTTTAATTTGAACATCAGGTGTAAATTTTTTACTGAGTTCCTATTATGTGCCACAGAGAATGCTGGATGCTGACAATATAAAATAGAAACATAGTTCCCCCAAAAAGCTTCTTGTTAACTTTTATTGGCATATAATTTTCCATGTAAAAATTGGATACCACTGTCTTTGCTGCTTGGTAACATGTTTTACTCAATAACAGTAGTCACAGCTATTCATACTATTCACTAACATGTTTTTGTCACTTAATATAAATATCTTTATCAATAAATGCAGGTAGACTGCATCATCATTTTAAAAGGCTTTGTCATATTCTATTGTGTTTCTGTGCCACAATTTATTTAATAAATCCATTAAACTGGTTTCAATTTTTTTTTTTTATTACAACAGTATTGAAAGAAGCACTCTCACTGAGGTTTTTAGTCTTCATGTGACATGAACAGAATTGTGTTTGTGATGATGAAGTTTATGAAAGGGTAGCAGGAGGCCTGGAAGAATTAGACTGATGACAGAGAGATCAGTAAGGAAGCTGTCACAAGAAAAGAAAATGATGAATTCCACTAAAAAATCTGCCCATGGCCATGAAAAGAAATCAAAGGATATGAGAGACATGTTTAATAGAGAAACAACACGATTTGGTGACTGATTAAAAGAGATGCGTAATAAGAAATGATGCGTCAATGAAAATGCTATAGCTTCTAATTAGGAGATGGGATGTGCTGATAATTAACTACTAACCAAGTCAATAAATAGATGATGCTTAGGTTTGGGGAGGTTGAAAGAATTGTGGAATATAGAAATAGGATGCAAACATAGGCTGGAAGAGCTGTGGGGTAAAGTTGGAATTAATATTATAAAAAATAAAACAAAAAGAAATTGAAGAGAACATGATTCCCAAAGGAAGCAGTTGGAGTCAGGAGAAAAGAGAGTTTAGTGTAGAATTCTAAAGACTGGAAAGTTAAGTGGTATGCAGAGAGAGAGAGAGAGAAAGAAGCCTACCAAAGATGTAGGCAGGTAAAAGGTATTCTTGGGCAAGGAAGTTGTAGAGAAAGGATTAACTTATTTCAAGATTTAAGAAACCTCATAGAAGAGTTGGAACTTAAACTGCCTTTTAAGATTTGCTATTTTGTAAAACCTGGACTAAGTTATTCAAAATCTATCTTTAATTTACCTAGATTAAAACTAAGGTAACATTTCTTTAGTTTTGAGATTAGGAAGGGGGAAAGTTTAATAAATTCATAACATCAATTTACAAAAGGGGGCTTTTGAACTTTTTATCATGAAAGACTTCTCGAAAGTTGAACTTGTCAAAGATCTATTTTGGTAAGAATGACCTAATACAATGATCTTTAAATATCATTCTTATTAAATCAGGGAGCAAATACTTTCATTTGGCACCACTTCCGACATTCACTTTTTACTATTTATTCCTATAATCAGAACATGAACCACCTTGGGACTCATGAAGTGCAAATTCTTAGCTTCACAAATGAAGAAATTGATTCTCAGAATGGTTAAGGTTGGCCAAATTAATGTGGCTTCTTGGAAGAGATGAGGATTAATTTATAATTCCTTTTAATTTATTTCACATAGATTTATCAACATTTGGATATTTATTTGGTTTGGTTATCTTGCTAGCAGTTTTGACATATATGGTGAATCTTCTGCTACATATATTCTGCTCTATACTACCTCATATTATCACCACCTCATCTCTTTTATATTGCTGTTCAGAAAGTGATCAAGAGATGGGCAGTGAAAATTGTCCATAGGAGCAGAACAGTCATGAGAAAGAGGAAATCCCAGGGTTAACCTCATAATTCTTCATTCCATATATCATAGTTTAGTGATGCCTACTTTGGGGTCCTGTCTCTATGTTGTCTATCTGATATAAATTGACCTCAATTAATTCTGTTTCTACTCTTACTAGTACTATAATCTGGGCTAGAATATTTAACCACTCTTCTTCTCAATGCTCGTATCTGTTAATTGTAATATTAATATTTGACCCTTAGGATAATCAAGGGAATTAAATGAAAATGTAAAATCTCTAACCATGCCTGCCAAGTAGTAGAATCATAATAAATATTAAATACTGAGATCATTCTGTTATTCTGCTTGCTTTCTCAAGGAAGGCGAATACATGTTGCAACTTCATTCCAAATCTATTGTTACAAGCTGCTTCTTAGAATTGCATCACCTGTGGCTCACTTCAAAAAAGAACAGATTATTTCACAATTTAATCATTTATGCTTACAAGAAAAAATTATTTAACTGAAGAATTTAACCATTAATGTTTGCTAAAATGCAGCCATTTTAGAACATATGTTCTCTTAATGTTAATTCCCAGAATGTATATGTCTACTTCAAGAGATGCTGTTTAATGACATTTCATATTTTCTAAAGTCTACCATGCTATGCATTATACTACTAGGATTATTTTAAATAAGCAAAGGAAAGGTTTAAATGAAAAAAGTACACATGAAGATACTTAAATAACAAGATAATTAATTCTCATATTACTTGAGACTTGAATTTATTTTTCTTTATAAGAAGAGAAAAACATTTCAATATTAGTTGAAAAATAATTAAAAAAATTATTTGTGATTTTGTATCTGAGCACTGGAGTACTGTAATGCTATAAGGGAGAATAAATATTTTGCTTTTGCATCCATATGCAGTGCTACCATCAAAGGGAGCATATGGCACTTAACAAAAAAGGAAGAAGTTAGTCATATGTTTCTGGTTATTCTTATTTTTGACATTCTAATTTAGCCCACACTTTTTGATCATTGCTCTATGGCATAAATCCATTTGGTTTCATATACATACGTATAAGAAATAAAACTCTAAATCAAACAGGTGATGTTTGTAGGTAAAAATATTGAATAGTACTTCCCTTTCGCTCATTCAATTTACTCACTGAATCTTAACTTGAATATATTCTAGCACAGTAAAGTAAGTTCTGGTAAAATGAATCTAATTTTATCACAAATGTCCTCAGCAAGATTAGAAATTAGCTTTACTTGAGAATATTCCAATTCTTAAATTTATTGAAATATATACATTTTTAAAAATCACTTTAAAGTATGTTTATAGAGATATTGGCAATATCATTAGAAACTGTTTACCTCAAAATATTTTAAAGTGAAATTATAAGAAGTTCAAATGTCAAAAGAATTTAAAGTCCAAAGGAGAAGATTGCCAAATAGGGTGGACTTATCATAAACTGTTCCATTCCATTCCTACTAGGGAGCTAACAAACCCTATGCTTATAATTTTGTCCACAGTTTTTAAACCAGAATCAAAACTTCTGGTTTTATATCAGAGGTTCTTCTTTTCCTTTTCTATTATTTGCATTTACTGTGTCTTCTAAATCTACATTCATTGCACATCCCTTTCTTATAGCATCCTTGAGAGAGAACAGCCTAAGAAGCAGAGGACTGAAAAGCTGAATCCTACCCTCAGCAAGAAGGATTACTCTTCTTTGAAATGCATATGTTAAGAAAACAGTTAATGGCTTATGATGAGAAGTCATTGAGCAGATTGTTCTTATGTTGATCATTCAGTTTCCAGTTTTACCCCTTATTTATTGTGCTGTTTGAAATCCTCATTTGGGAGCACTCTATCAAAATAATTCTGAATTATTTAAATGAGGGTATGTGCCATTTATTCTCAAGGTCTCTATAGTTTTTGTCATCTGAATTGTCACATTTCTTCAATCAGCAGAAATTGTTTCCTAATGATTTTCTGTGTTTGAATATACTTTACCAGTTTATACTAACCTTGAAAAATTTTCTTTTTCCCATTTCAAGTTCCACCCAATCTGACTGTTCCACAGGAAAAATCACCTTTGGTCACCAGAGAAGGAGACACAATAGAACTACAATGTCAAGTAACTGGAAAACCTAAACCCATCATCCTTTGGTCTAGAGCAGATAAAGAAGTCGCAATGCCTGATGGGTCAATGCAAATGGAGAGTTACGATGGAACACTGCGGATTGTGAATGTATCTAGGGAAATGTCTGGAATGTACAGATGTCAGACCAGCCAGTACAATGGATTTAACGTGAAACCAAGGGAAGCCTTGGTGCAGCTCATCGTGCAATGTAAGTAAATTCCTTCTATGTGTTTCTATTTGGGGACAGGAAAAAATGATACAGCTCTACTACTTGTACAATGAGGGGGTTTTTGGAATTGCATTAGGTTGATATATTTCTACATTATTGCTGTACAATTTAAACTATAATTTTCCCTATATCTTCTTATTAGTTGAGCTCATACCCACTAATAGAAAAGAGCTGTATTAGAGTATATGTGATGATTATGATGATTTATGTGACCAGTTAATATAACTGAGAAGTTAGAATTTAGGGGGTGATTATGATTACTGAATCATTATATAGATGTTCCTTTTTGCTTTCTGGAATATTAGAGTAGACAGAGGGAAATACCTGACATCTCTGAACTGTAATCCAGCTGCCTTGATCTCTGATAATGATTGTATAGCTATCGTCTTGTGACCCTGTTATTGTAAAATCCTGTTGACTGACCCTCACTTTTCCTTCCTTTATGTATTTTTTCACTTTAGAAACTTGTAATCACAAGGGCAACCCCCTAATGCTAATGGAGAAACTTGAATCAACTAGGAACTAACCAATAACTTGGTTCTAGAACAGTTTTCACTCCTTGAAATTTGTAAATTGTTTCCCCCTATACTTGCTATTGAAATGATAATAACCCCATCTCTCCTCTCTGCTTGTACTTGCTATTGAAATGGTAATGGCCCTATCTCCCCTCATTTGAATCCATAAAAATCTCCAATTCTTTAGACTTGAGGAGACAGATTTTTAGGCCATTAGTCCATCTGATATCGTGCTTCACACCTAGCAATAAGCTCTTTCTCTCTTTGAAACCCCAGTGTCTCAGGAATTGGTAATTTGAGTGCATCTGGCAGAGAACTCACAGTTTTGTCTGGTATCAGTTAATACCCCCAAATCCAACAATTCCAGTAGTTAAAAACTGGCACTGAAGCAAAGTGTAGACTGGAAGTAATTGCTAATTTGGATTATAATACTCTTTTCTTCTCACAGTTCCTGTTTCTACTTCAGGCAATTACATGTTCTTTGCCCAAATTATCCATCTATTTCAATGCACTCCCTTGCTTAATTTGTGGAGACCTAATCATTGAAATGCTTTGTTTGCATATTTAAAGTTGTGAGAGTGGATTACATAATTATCTATCAACATAGAGATAATTCAGGGACATCATAGGGCTGTATTTCTGTTTAACTTTCTTAACAGATAATTGTTTAACTTGTGCAATTTGAATAGGATAAATTAACTATTTTTACTGAAAGCAATTTTACAATTATAAAATTATTGTAGGCATCATGTACTTTGTATTTGCTTTTGGCATAAAAAATACCTAAATTCATAAATTTATGGGTTAATAAGACTTTAATGATGTCACTGGCCTTGGGTTATTAAAGGATGTGCTGGTAACTTGGCTGCCAGGTGATATGGATATGGCTGAAAGAGAAGAAGCAAACTAAATACAATCTGTTCAAGCTCTGATAGTGCCACTATAAATTTTAATTGATGTACTATTTGTTAAATAACTGGTAGTAAAGTATTCAAGAAAATGGATGAATTGGATGAAACTTCAATAGACAACAATATTGCTTTTATCTCCTGTTCTTTTGTAACTCAGAATGATCATTTTAAAATAGAGTTTAATCTAAAATGTGCCTATTTTTTATATCAGACTTAAGGAATTTTGCAGATTGAATTATCTAATATTAAATTTGAAAGAATCATTAAAATATGTAAATACTATGCTTGAGATTTTTGCAAAATGCATTTATTAAATACCTCTATGTGTATGAGATGTGTCCTTCTATAGAAACGCAGATTCCAGGTATGCTGTTGCCCTGTAAATATGCAAACTGTGTATTTGGAAACAAACGTTAGATAACCTGGTTGATTTCCAATTGATTATCAGTTTTGTTTTTGTTTTGTTTTGTTTTGTTTTTGTTTCCCTAAATAAAATTTTAGATTGCAAGGCCTACTCAGCAGTTCAGTATTGCTTTTTTTTCCTCACTGGCCTCTATCTCATGACAATGTGCTCATGGATAGGAGGTTCATGCAAAAACAGGTTTCAGAACCAAAAAAAAAGAAAAAAAAGTGAACTCTCTCAAGTTTTCATAAAACAAGGGGCACCCCCCAGTCATCACAGAGAAATTTGATGCAATTGAAGCACCTCACTCTTGTTGGGAAGCATGAGATTCTGGGCTACCTCAGGGGTTATGAATAAAGCTTCAGTGCAGTTAGTTTCTACTTTGCCTCATACCCTTTGGAAGAAATCTACAGTGGCTTTAAGGAATTTTGAATTATGGGTTCATGTACCAAACTCTCCAATCTCCATAGAATTCTACTGGTGAACTAAATTTTCTTTGTATGTATTTTTTCTTTTTTGTAAGTCCTCTAGAAGCTGTTAAGCACAGGAATTTAAAATTTGATCCTATAATTCGATCTTATAATAGTGAAAATAAACACTGGCATAGTTGTCATTAGTGTGACAGGGATGTAATCGTCTGAAAGACACCAATAGACAAAGAGCAGGAGATATAATCTAGCAGTTCTTCCTCTCAGAGGCAAGCTTCCCTAGCATTCCCAGCCCCATGTCTCTCAAGATGCTCCTTTACCTATAATCCCAACTGTTCTAGAGAATCTGGTATGTATCTGCACATTTGTCAGTTAAATGAACTGGTAACAACCCCAGAATATTCCTGAGTAAATCAAAGATCAATTTTCCAGGCACACAATCCCTGCAAGTAGATCCAGCTTGCATGCTTGCTTAAGCCCTATTCCTGCAAAACTGATACTGCAGAAATCCTCTTAATATTTTTTTAAACAGTACTTTTAATTCAAACTTTTATAGTGTTTTAGAACAAATTTATGAAAATACTATGATATATTGTGCTTAAATTGGACAGTCTTGATACATGTAAGAAATATTCATCTAGAATATAAAATATTATTTCACACACATGTATACTTTTATTTGTGTGTGTTTATTTCATCAGTGTTACTATGCATCTTAGTCCCCAGACTGAAGAACATGCCAGGCATGAAGTTAGAAATGAGTTTAATTAGACTTACCTACAGGAGTTTTGGCTTCACAGTGGTGGCCGGCTGAAAAGATGGAGGTTAGCACTCCACAAAAGCAGGGGGTGCCAGGGGGTGGTTTATAAGGGTTAGGAAAAGGAGGATTTGGAGCAGAGTTTCAGCAGGGTCTTGTGACACAAATGTGTGGAGATTGTTATCAACAGTGATCAGGAGAGGGAAGTTTCAATGCTTTGTTAACAATATATTTTTTCCTACCCAGGGGAGGTCTGATGACTTCTAATGTCTGTCCTGGTCAAGTAGGTGGCTACCTGAAATCACTATGGAAGGGAGGGGGCCTGGGCCCTGGGTCCCCACAATCAGCAATTAATTCCATCATTGCAGCTAACAAACCACCTGTGCTCTATATACTTTTGTATTCCCTTCCACTCTCCAAGCAATCTTTTACATTGTAGATATTCAGTATTTTTTTTTAGTAAATGTAAGCTATGATATAAATGGCATGAAAATATATATATATATCTTACATACTTCTTGCTTCTCATATGTCTGGTTTTTAAAGGTTTCAGGAGTATCTGAAGACATGTTGCATGTAGTTTAACACTTGAAAATACCCAAGTATGTAAATTATTCTTATAAAATATCTTTTTCAAGTCTTGAACTCTACACTTCAGCTTATTAAGATTGCTCTTCTTAAAATGTTTTTTACGTTGGATAAAAAATCCAGAATTGAAATAGAGAAAACAACTGAGAGAATAAACAAAACAAAAGGTTGGTTCTTTGAAAAACATGAATAGAATTGACAAACTTTTAGCTAGACTAATAAAAAAAAGAGAGAAAACTCTTGCAAATAACTAAAATCAGAAAGAAAAAATGATGATATACTACTGATCCTACAGAAATAAAAATTATTATAAGAGAAGATTATGAACAACTGAACACCAACAACTAGATAACCTAGAAGAAATGGAAAACATCATTTATACAAGTTGACTCAAGAAGAAATAGAAGACATCAACAAATCTATAACAAGTACAAAGATTGAATTAATAATTAAAAATCTTCCACCAAGGAAAAGTCTGGGACCAGATGGCTTCACTGGTAAATTCTACCAAACAGTTAAGGAATGATTAATACCAACCCTTCTCAAACTCTTCCAAAGAATTTAAGAGGAGGAAACACTTTCCAATTTATCCCGTGAGGCCAGCATTACTCTGATACCAAAACCTGGTAACAACATCACAAACAAAGAAAGTTACAAACCAATTTACCCTTATGAATATGATTTAAAAATCTTTAACAAAATCCTAGCAAACTGAATCCAAAAAGATTATATGTGATGACCAAGTGGAATTCATCCCAGAAATGCAACGGTGGTTCAACATACAAAAAACAATCAATGTAATATACTACATAAGTAGAATGAAAGAAAAAAAAAATGGTTTTCTCAACGGATGCAGAAAAGGCATTTGACACAATTCAGCACCCTTAAAAAAATCAGGGATTATCTATTTTAAATATATATATATATATATTTATATGTGTGTGTGTGTGTATGTTGATTAAATAATGAAGCCATTGGATGCATATATTTTCAAATGCATATTAAATGAGGAAACCATGAATAGCTGATTATACTCCTAGAAGAAATTGTTGCTTTTCTTATGTTACTATCAAATATAAAATAAAGTATAAAAATATCAACTTGATAAAGCGTAAGATTTTATTTTCAATGTAAGCTGTTCTTTAAATGGTTTAATCTCAAAGCACTGGTAAAATCTTTTATTAAAGTGAGTATATTTTGAAGTATGTTTCCTTGAAAATCAAATAGGGATAACACGTTGCATTGAATGTCACTTTTGTTGCTAAGGCTCCATCATATATATGCAGCATTTGTTTCAAATACAACTAAAGATAAAGCATTTCTGTTATGAGGTATAAAAATATACACTAAAAACCAGACTGAAGAACAGTGTTAAATTGTCTTATGTAACTGTTGCGCCTATTTACAAAGGAGCTTTCATATACCCTGTTCCAATCCACATTAGCCCCAAGACCAAAGAACATGCCTGGCACAGAGTTACCCATGAGTTTAATTAAAGATTTACAAAACAGAAACATTTTCTCCAATGGTGGCAGGTAGGGAGAGTAAAATCAGCGTTCAGCCATTCTGGAGAGAGAGAGAGAGAGAGGAGCACCAAGGGGAGGGGCTCTTATGAAGGTTTGCAACAGTGGAGTTTCTCATGAGATTTGGTTACAACAGGCTCTTGTGAGATTTGTTTATAACAAGATGTCCAAGGATTTGGTTTCTAATAGTGATTAGGGAAGGGAAGTTTTAACACTTTCCCCCTAGGGATAGAGGCCTATTGTCTGGTCATATAGGTGGCTGTGTATATCTCAGTAATGCTTGGGGGGTGGGAGTGTCCAGGCCCTGGGTCCTCACAATCCACCCCTATGCAGCAGACTACATTGACCATTGGACAGACATTGCAGGATAAGAGACAACAGAACACTAAGGATTCCCCCTCCCATAGAGCAATAACAGCCCTACAAAGGCTACTGACAATTGATAAAATCTGTGCTTATTTTCTGATGTGTTGAATTCTGCCAGGCTATCAGGGTATTCCACACAGTCCAATTCACAGGGTTACAGTCCAAGAAAAACTGGTGGCAACTAAAGGTGGCAAATCTGTGCAAACCCAACATTGGGTTCAATTTTGGCCATGAGTTACCACTGAGGCCCCAAGGGTGCTATGGATGAAAAGAAAGATGTTTATAGGGAACAATCAGGGGTAATTCCTGCTGATATAGAAGCTAAGTTTCCATTAGTGGACAGAAGAGTTTCTGGGGAAGGGGTGTTATGAGGGAGTTTTAGATATCACACTTTTCCCGCAGCAATTGCAGGAAGTCTTCTTGAGTTAAATCTATGGCTAGCTTAGGCATAATAAGTGTCCATATGGTCACACATAGGGGTCCTGGGTTGGTTAAGATATCTTAAATCTTAGATGACCCCAATACCCCATGGGCTTAGGATTCCCAACCAGAACAGCTGCATTGGCAGGACCACAGCCAATCAACCTTATTTTCCCCAATTTCTAATGTTTGTGGCATAGGCAAGAGCAGATATTTTCATTACCTCATTGTGCTTGTAACATTGCTTGTCCTTTTACCTGAATTTGCAATGCTTGTGTGGGTCCTGCAGTTACCAACTCAACAATAGTGGGAGTGGCTGCTTGACGTCTTGAATTGAGGCTGGTGAGGACCGAATATAACCAATGGGTCTACTCCTGCAGGGATTGTTTGTCATCTTTTAGCTTCTCTTTTAAAAGCCCATTCACTCTTTCAATTAACCCTGCTGCTGTGGGGTTGCACGGCAAATGAAGTGTCCATAAGATGCCATGTTCAGTAGCCCAGGCTTGGGTTAATTTTCTGGTAAAGGGGGTCCCTCTATCTGTCCACCTGTGTGGGGACCCCAAAGAAAGGACTTAATTTCTCTATGCTATGTATTGCAGCCCTCTGGTTGGCTTTTCCTACTGGGAAGGCCAGTAACAGCCCAGTAGCCATGTCTACAGCTGTAAATGCATTTTGTTGTACCCTCAGATAAGGGAAAGGGCCCAATTTAGTCTATTTGCCATCTGGTAACTGGGATCTATCTTCTCACAGCCAATGTGACCGAGTTGGTAAGGAAGCATTCTTGGTTATCATAGCAAGCAAGAGGGACAGGAACCCACAATCTCTTTCAGCTGTTGCCTCAGGATGGGCAAATGGAATTGCTGTGCCAGCCTCCACAGAGTCTGGTTTCCTTGATGTCCTGTTTCCCTATGTAGCCATTCAGCAGCCTTGTGAAATGTTGGCTTTAGGCTATGAACTTTTGCTAAAGCATCTGCTTCGATATTGCCAGGTAAAGAGTCAATACAAATAGTGTATCTCCTGGTTCATGAAAAATGACCATCCATATATGCCTTAGTTCAGCCCATTGGTTGCTTTGCATAGTCCCAGTTTCTCACATATAGTGTTCATCACAACTACTACTGTCCAGGTGGTGGCTGCCCATGTGCTGATCCATTAGTATATCAGGCAGACTCTGGTATACTGTCACATCTGTCAATGGTGGACGCAGAAACAGCCATCTCAGGATGGTCAGCAGGGCGGGGGAAGCATTCTTCCACATAGGAAACTGGTCTTAGAATATCATGCATTTCTGCACTTAAGGGGCTGTTGTGAAAGACACTGCATTGTAGAAGATAGGCTTTCCATCTTATTAGTCACTCTCTGAATGCAGCTTATTTATGTGTTTCTTTATCCACCCCTGTATGGGGATGGCAGTGTACAATGACACAGGGCATTTTGGGATTAGTCCTTCAACTGTCAGCAGGGAATTATAGGCAGCACACAATTATTTTTCTAAGGAACTGTACCACAGTTCAGCTCCTTTCCAGAGCTGAGGCCAAAAGCCAATGGGAACTAGCTTTGCCTGTTGCCTTTACCACAAGCTCCACCCAAAGCCATTCTGGTACTAACCACATCTAATTAACCAGGCAAATCTATGTCCACCCTCCATAAAGCATGAGCCTGTGCCCATTTAGCTTTTCAAATTCAGTCCCCATGTTTTCTCTTTCTTAACTAGGACATACAAAGGTTCTGCACTAAATGGTGTATAAATGGTCTCCAATAGGCCAAGAAACCAAGGAAAGCCCTGAGCTGTTCAGTAGGTGGAGTGGGGTAATTTTGCACTTTATCAACAACAGCAGAGCAGATAGTCAGTGGTGGTTTCCAATTCTGCAAGAGAGTTACCTGTTGTCCTGTTTTGCTAATGTTGCCATTATGCAAAATACCCCAAAAGGATTGGCTTTTATAAGGGGATTTATTAGGTTACAAATTTACAGTTCTAATACCACAAAAGTGTCCAAACTAAGGTATCAACAAGAGAATACCTTCACTGAAGGACAGCCAGTGGCCTCTGGAGCTCCTCTGTCAGCTGGGAAGGCACGTTGTGGGTGTCTGCTAGTCCTTTGCCCCCGGGTTGTGTTTCAAAATGGCTTTCTCTGAAACATCTCTGGGCATCTGTCTTCACTTCTCTCTCTCAGCTCCTGTGCATCCTTTCTTCTTTCTCCCAGGGTGTTTCTCTCTAAGCATCTGGGAGTCCTCCTTAGCTTCTCTGGGGTAAACTCTGGACTTCATCTCTTAGCTTAGTGTCTCCAAATGTCCTTCTGTTCACATCTCCAAGCATCTCTAAGTGTCATCATCTGAGTCTGCTCTTGAGCCCTCTTAAGTACTCCAGTGAACCAATCAAGGCCTAGTCTGAGTGGGCAGGGTCACACTTCCATGGAAAAATCTAATCAAAATGTCTCACCCACAGTTGGGTGAGTCACATCTCCATGGAAACAATCAAAAGTTTCCACCCTATGAAGGTGATAGCATTGCAACATTCTAAATGTGATTAATCCCACTAATGGAATGCTAGGGAGGGGTTGGAATCGGAAGATTTAGGCTGTATGTATGTTTCCACAAGTGGAAAAAAAAAAAAAGAAAAGACAGTCTAAATAGACAATGACAATTAAATGCCAAGGATGATCCTGGATGGCATCTGAGGATGGAGGAGAGGGGGCTCAAAGGGACACAGTTGGGACATAAGGAAAAAAAAAAAGGAATGTAAGCTTTGTATCAACATTGAATTTCTTGAACTTCTTAGCTGCACATGATGGGAATGTATAAAAGAATGTTCTTGTTCATGGTAAATGTATATGTGAATTATATTGTTTGTTCAACGATGTGTGCCGCTTGCTGTCATATGTTCAAAAGACAGAGCAATAGATGATGGATGATACATAGGGAGGGAGGGAAGGAGGGAAAGAAAGAAATGGTGGTGTGACAGGATGTTAAAGTTGGTGGATTGGGGTATCGGGGGAGGGGGATCAGTGTGTGCTGGAGTTCTGTGTACGGGGTTTGCATTGTTTTTGCAACTGTTCCTGTAAGTTTGAATTTATTTCAAAATAAAATTAAAAAAAAAGCCAAGGGAAGAGTGCTCAGAAACTGTTAAAGGGATTGGAATGTATTGGTGCTGAACAACAGTAACCAATATACCCCACCAATATTCACCAGCTTAAAAAATAACTCTATTGGGGCATATTTTGTGTATCGTATAAATCACCCATTTCAAGTGTACAGTTAAATGATTTTTTAGTAAATTAATCAAGTTGTATAACTATCACCATTAATCAGTTTTAGAACATTTTCACTTAGAATATTTTCTGGGGTATATAACAGCTTCAAACCAACACAATATCTTTATATAGTTCTCTTTATTTCTGTGGGATTAATAATAACATCCCCCCATTTCATTTCTGATTTTAGTTATTTGTGTCCTCTCTTTTTTTCTTTGTCAGTCTAGCTAAAGGTTTGGTAATTTTATTGATCTTTTCAAGGAAACAACCTTTTGATTTTATTCATTCCCTCTATTTTTTATTCTCTATTTCTTTTATTTCCACTCTAATGTTTGTTATTTTCTTCCTTCAGCTTGCTTTGTCATTGATTTTAAGCCTTTCTTCTTTTTTAATGTAAGCATTTAGAGTGAGAAATTTCCCTTCCATATAAATTTGATGATTGCTATTTCCACTTCTGCAAAGAAGGCTGTTGGAATTCTGACTGGGATTGTGCTGATCTGTAAATTGCTTTGGGTAGAATTGATATCTTAACAATATTTAGTCTTCTAACCCATAAACATGAAATGTCCTTCCATTTATTTATGTCTTCTTTGATTTCTTTTAGCAATGTTTTGTAGTATTTTGGGTACAAGTGCTTTACATCCTTGGTTAGATTTATTCCTTGATATTTGATTCTTTTAGTTGGTATTGCAAATGGATTTTTTCTTGAATTCATCTTCAGTTTTTCATTACTAGTATATAGAAACACTGCTGATTTTTGAATATTGATCAGCACTGCCTTTGCTGCATCCTACAAATTTTGGTATGCTGCATTTTCGTATTCACTCACCTCAATATGTTTTCTATTTTCCCCTGGGACTTTCTTCTTTGGCCCATTGGTTGTTTAAGAGTACATTGTTGAATTGGAATAACTAGCAGTAAATACTGAGACTATCAAACTACAACCCAGAACCCATGAATCTTGAAGATGATTGTATAAAAATGTAGCTTATGAGGGGTGACAATGTGATTGGGAAAGCCATATGGACCACACTCCCCTTTGTCTAGTTTATGGATGGATGAGTAGAAGAATGGGGGAAGAAAAAAAAAAGGCACCCAGTGTTCTTTTTTACTTTGGCTGTTCTTTTTCACTTTAATTTTTATTCTTATTACTTTTGTGTGTGTGGTAATGAAAATGTCAAAAATTAATTTTGGTGATGAATGCACAACTATATAATGGTACTGTAAACAACTGAATGTATGCTTCATTTTGTATGACTGCATGGTATGTGGATATATCTCAATAAAATGAATAAAATAAAAAAAAAAGTTTCCACCCTAATCAAAAGGCTAATAAGTCTGCCCCTACAAGATTGCATTAAAGAGCATGGCTTTTTTGGGGGGGAAATAACAGATTCAACCCAGCATACCTGTCAACATAACATCATCCATGCAATGAAAGAGAGTGACCTCAGCCAAAGGTT
This sequence comes from Choloepus didactylus, assembly GCF_015220235.1. Taxonomy (NCBI): domain Eukaryota; kingdom Metazoa; phylum Chordata; class Mammalia; order Pilosa; family Megalonychidae; genus Choloepus; species Choloepus didactylus. The sequence goes on along the minus strand of NC_051310.1, from coordinate 183,963,627 downwards.
TCCACATTTTTAAATCTTGAGCTACCAAACCATGGCAAATAGTGGAACCATGAAGATATCCTTGTAGTAGCACAGTGAATGTCCATTGACGTCCTTTCCACATGAGGGCAAATGCAGGCTGGCTGGAGGAGTTTAAGGAGATACTAAAAAAATAAAAAATAAAAGTGTTAGCAAGGTCTAACACAAAATGAAACTGGCCTAATTGTGAACATATGTCCTGTAACAAAGTAGTTATATTTGATACAGCTGCAAACAAAGGAGGAGTTACTTTATCAAACTTTCTATAATCAGTAGTAATTTGCCAGGTTCTATTGGTTTTTCTTACTGCTCAGACTGGCCTATTAAATGGGCTGTGAATAGGTATTATAAGGCCCACTTTAATTCCTTCATGGTAGCAGTAATTTCTTGATGTGCCCCTGGCAACATATATTGATGCACTGCTACTGGGAGTCTGGGGGAGGGTACCTTTACTGGTGACCACTTAGCATGTCCTCTTTGGACAGTGTTGACCATTCAGCACCAGAGATGGAATTCGGATGGGGACTCATCCTCATCTGAAGAAAAATCGACAGAGTCCCATACTTTGGGATCCCAGTCAGGAGAAGTCATGATATGCCTGACTAGCCCTTTGGACAGCTTATGCCCTCTCACTCCAGCTTACTGGTGTGCTAATGTCTCTAAACTTGAATCTATACAGCACAGCCTCTCATTTAATGCATCCTTCAAATTTGCTTGGCCTATACACATATCTCTTTCTAACTTAAGTTTCCCTTCTAGGTGGCAAACCTCAGCTTTGACTGCCAGAAACTCTTCCATGGCTGAGCACACAGCTCCTAATGGAAGCCATGAAACAGCCATGGCAGCCTGATGACTCTCCTTTTTCTTATGAAATCCTGCAGCCTGTTGCAGGAGAACCAGCAACCCAGCCCGGGAGTTTTGGGTGTTGCCATCCATACTCCTTCTGCAGGCCACACTCATCCAGGAGAGCTGTCACTCCTCCCCACATGGATGTTTCAGGCCATCCCAGTAGCCTCTCTGTTGTATCTCCTTTCCCAGGACTCATCATGCCCATTACAGCTAGTGGTTACTTGGTCTCCTGGCTGGCTCTCCAGATGTCCTAATTCAGATTAGCCCCAAGACCAAAGAACATGCCTGGCACAGAGTTACCCATGAGTTTAATTAGGGACTTACAAAACAGGAGATGATTTTTCCTGATGGTGGTGGGTCAAGAGAGTGAAGTCGGTGTTCCACCATCCCACAGACAGAGAAGAGTGCCAAGGTAAGGGGGTCATAAATTTTTGTGATGATGAAGTTTCTCATGAGATTTGTTTACAACAGGATCTTGTGAGATTTGATTGCAAGAAGGTCTCCCAAGATTTGTTTACTAACAGTGATTAGGGGAGGGAAGTTTTAATGCTTTATCCCCTGGTGAGAGAGGGGCCTGTTGCCTCATCATGTAGATGGCTGTGTATATGCTCGCAATGGAGGAGGGGTGGGGCCCCAGGCCCTCGGTCTTCACACACCCTTTATGATATTTATTTTCCAAATGAACAAAAATTATGAAAGAAAATAATCAGGGCTATTACAAAACCTGTGCTCTTCACCCTTTTCCATTTCCAAAGTAAGACCAAATGAACTGAAGATATCAGAGCTTTATTGCTTATTCTTTTTCCAGGAAATGCAGTGAAGGGTCTATGCCAATGACTGATACTGAAAATGAATATTCAACCAAATCAGAACTTCATGGGGCTTATAGTGGAAAAGAAAATTAAAGACAGATTGGAAAGTGCTGTAACAGATATGCTCATTGCTGTTTGATAAATGTAATTTTCTGTAGTATGGAAATATATAGAATGACTGGTCATGTTGTCATTTCAGATTGGCACATAGGCAAATGCATGCACTTTCCTGGAATCAGTTTTATGATAGCATTGTTTTATCAATTCTTTCCCATCAATCCATGCAGCTACATTTCAGTCCTCCTGATTTTTTATCTTTTCTGTTTCTGGATGTGATGGTCTGTGTTCCCATCTGAGTGACAATTTGGTTTAATGTTCAGGCTTGCTTAAAAAACACAAAAGCTTTAATAATAGGTGGTTGATATAATATATTGAGTTAATATAACTAAATTTTTAGGTTTTTAGAAAGCAAAATTGCCCTGAAAATGTCAGTGTGATTTTGGTTTGCACTAGTACTAATATCAGAGATAAGGTCACTATTGATAAAAGAGGGAAGAAGGGAGCAGTTTTCCATATTCACAAAAAATGATATTAAAGACTATCTAAAGGGATTTATAAATGAATGAACAAACATTTTAATTGATTAGCAAAATAATAAAAATGACTTCATGTTTCTATCAGACTCAACATTCATCAGATCTAACCAGTGTAGCCTTCAAAGCCTTGCTTATCCAGTCATATTTCCATCCCCAAATCAGTCTAGCTTTTTTTTTCAACCTTATAAACATGGTGTGGTAGATTGAATTATGTACCATAATTCAGATATTTTCTTAATCTTAATCCATGTCCCTGTGAGTTTGGGCCCATTATAAACAGAACTTCTTGAAGATGTCATTTTTAGTTAATATGTGGCCCAACTGAAGCAGAATGGGCCTTATTGGATTACTGGAAGCCTTATAAAGTGAACACTCTGAAAGAAGCCAGAGTCAGAAGAAGCCATGGGGAAGAGCTAGAAACCAGAAGTCAACAAAACCTAAGAGAGAAAGGAGAAGACATTGCCATATGATGTGAGAAAGTGATACAAGCCAAGGGACCCTATGGTTCACTAACCAGCACCAGAATGTTACAGACTTTGGGGAGAAAGCTTCACCTTGCTGACACCACAAGTTTGGACTCTTCCTCAGTAGGAGTTTGGCTCAAAACCATGAGCCAAAAAATACCCATTGTTTAAGCCAATTCATTGTGTGGTATTTGTCATAGTAAACCAAAAATTAAAATAAGTAGTAATTCTGTCTTGCCCCTCTGACTCGGCTACTATTTTTCCTTCTGTTATTTCTACCAATTCCTCAACTCATTTTCACCATTTAAGTATTGGCTAAATCTCACCTCCTTTAGAAAGGCACTTGGTAACTGGGAAGAGCCCTCTTTGATAGCCCTTTGAACACTGGCATTTATTCTGCACAATACATTTTAGATCTTCAATATAAAACTTTGTTTTCAACACACACATTAGATAATATACTTCTTTCAAAATCATTACTTATTATTTCATTTTTGCCTTCCTCAACACTCTCTTAAATTGCATATAGAATTTGTTTGAACAACACAAAGAAATACTTATAATGATTGGATAGTTTCATACCAAACTGTTATGATCTAAGTGGACTTTATTTCTACTGAACTGATTTGGTTCTAATGACTTTTGCCTTATTTTTGAGGTTTTTCAAAGACTATCAGAAACATTAATGGGAAGTTCAAAAGATTTTCAAAATATTTTATGTGATAACAGCATCATAGTATATCCCTACAGCATCTAAGGATGATAACTTTGAAGAGAATATTCATTTGGAGGATATTCTTTGACCCAAAATCCTGGTTTAACCACTTATTACTGTATATGTGGCCTTTGTCAAATATCTTAATTTCCTTGAGCTTTAATTTTCTGTTTCCAAAAAGAGATGGATATTTCCCATTTTTCAATTAGTATTTAAAGACTAAAATATTTTTTAAAGTAGATAGAACATTGCTTACCATAGAGAACACAATAGAAGTTATTATAATTTTCATTATGATTATTGATTTTATGTATTAGCTTTGGTATAACTTGAAGTAAAAAAAAATCTGTTTTCTTACTGGAAAATCATTTCTCATATCCTCCCTTCTATTTTATTTTCTAAAGACTTTTGATCCATTCCTACCATGATCTTAGAGGCCAACATAGCTCTTCCTTTTCTAGCACCACAATACATGACACATTGGTAGATTCTTGATTATTGATCCATTTTCAAGCTCATTATACTAGGTAAAAGATTAAAACTAAACCTATGCTTAGTAAGAAATTATTAATTTTATCTTTTCATAGGGAAACATGGTAATACACTTGGCTAGAAACTTGGTTAGAAAACTAAGAAAATACTTAATATCTAAGTATTCAGCTTCCATATTTCAACATTAGTGATTATTAAACAGAACCGAGCATTTGTTATACAGGCTCCCTTTTTTAAAAACTAAATAACCATCTTTGTGCTTTTGTTGTTTGCAGTGGTTATTAGAAACGTTAATCAACTGAACCCTGAGGCATTGTTATTATTTTGAAAACATTTATATGCATGATATTTTTCTCCAATCCAACCTCCCCCTCCAACATAGAAGTTAACATCTTTTCTTTCTAAAAAATGAAAAAAGAAAAATGTATTTAAAGGATGTATTAAAATGTATTTAAATTTTGTAAAAAATAAACTCTAGAATCATTCTTTCAAGTCAGTATTCCTATATCCTACTTAATTCCCCAGTGGATTTAATGAGGCTGTCTTGAAATCAGATTTATTTTAAAATGCTCTCACATTGCTCTTCAATCTTTGAGAACTGAATTTCCCAACTGGAACTGTTATTTTCCAGAAAGGCTCTATAATGGATTTACTTTAGCTGAACTACTCCTGCCAGTATGGGCATTCTCCTTGCTTTCTGTTTCCTTGCTCTTCCATAGAATATAGTACAGTAGATACTCATCTAAGGAAATTGTCAAAGAAAACAAAAAAGACAGAAAAGAAATATCTCTCTCTCTCTCTCTCTCTCTCTCTCTCTCTCTCTCTCTCTCTCTCTCTCTTTCCCTCTCTCTCTCTCTCTCTCCCCCGCTCCCCTTCTCCCTCTCTCTCTCTTTATCCCTCCCAAGGCCCCCTCAGTGCACAGCCCAGACACAGTGCCTTGGCTGAGCAATTAAGCACACTTGGCCTGCAATGAGCATCTGTCAAGTATATGGATCACGTAAAGAAATTAAGTGCATAATTTTTTTCCAGACTCCACCTCTGCTGCTATCTTAATGTAGATGCAACCTTAGTTTAATGTTCAGAAAAAGCATTTCTATTAAAAATTTTATTTTCATAATCTATGCAAAGAAATGGAATAGGGGTCATACAGTTTTAACAGAATGATTAAAGCTATTGACAATTTAACCCAGCTAATGCTTATGTTTACTGATGTTGTCAGTATGTACTTATGCCCAGAAATGTGCAGAAAGATGTTTATGGGGATGATTCATGGAAAATCTTCATAGATGGGATTAAACTAAGTGTATTTTGAATTTAAAAGGCTGTATACCTAAAATACTAATTAACACTGTGCTCTTCTTTCATAAAAACAAAAATGTAATAATATAAACCATTAAAATAAATCACACATAGATGTGAATAATATCTAACATGAATATTCACAGGATGTGAATTTATTTAAAATACACCACCAACAATATGTTTATTGCAGTAATGAAAAGATTTGGTTCCCAGGTTAAGAAAAAAATGCACAAATACTTCAAAAGTTAGGTAACACTGCAAGAAATTGAATGTCAAAAAGATATTTAAAGTCAATGCATGATAATGCCAATCAGAAAGTGAGACATCAAGACTAATGTTTTGAGAAAAAGACATCATTTCCTATCTCTCTGTCAGGAGATAAACATTCATCAGAGTTTTAATCCACCTGTAGACATTGTTCATATAGAATTTTAACTTTTATGCTTTTGTTAGCAATTTTATTTTCTATCAATTGCCATCTGTTTGATTCAATATCATAGTTTAATATTTAATATTGTCCATAGGGTTTTTGTATATATTTTATTATTGGGATTATGGTTATATTATATTATATTATATTATATTATATTATATTATATTAATAACTTTTAACTAGTAAGTCCTTCTATTGGAAAGTCCACTGTAGAGTCTTCTTAGATTCAACTACATTCAAACTCATGGGACTACCATAGTCATATTTGACATCAAGTTCACTTACAAGGGTATAGGACAGGAACCACAGCTTGCCAGCATGCCTTACTCCCTTCCCTGAGAGACTTTTGACTATGTCTGGAGACATTTTTGATTGTCATGACTGAGGGAGGAGAGATGATACCGGTCTAGCAAGAAGAGGCTAGAGATGTTGCTAAATGTCCTAAATGCACAGGATAAACCCCATGAAAAAAGAATTGTTCTGCCCAAATGTAATTCTTTCTTGTGGAATGTAGAATGTTTACAGTTGTCCCTGGCTGTTAACTACTACGTGCCATTACCAAGCTCTGGTCCCCTTCCATGTTGTAACAATCAGAATGTCTCCAGATATTGCCAGATATCACTGGAGGGACAAAACTGCCCCTGGTTAAGATCCATTGCCCAGATGATGGCTCATATATAAGAAAACAAGTTCTACATGGGGTAGGGGTGGGAACTCTGAGGGAATGCTTTGCCTCACAGGAGCCAATATCTCTTGTAGCAAATCTCTTAGGCATAGCAGTCACCCTCAAGGGTGACTGCACTAAACTCAAAGCTGTGGCTTCCTATTAGGTATTAACATTTCTCACAATTCAGAATCAACTTAATGCAGAAATGTGGCCTGAAATCATCATAGATATTCTTACTTTATCAGGTTACCAGGGAGCAGAGTTAGAATTTTAAAAGAAAGTTAAATTCTCATGTAGCACGGAAAAGGTCTTTTCAGCCCTTCAACTGCACCTATCTACTCTCTTTATCCACTATGCTAAACTTCCTTAGTAATTATTTTACTTTTGTATTTTCTTCAATTGATCATATCTACAATTTCACTTATGAAGCAAATATCTTTCCAACATACCTTACTTTGTTGTTGTTGTTGTCATTAATTTGTCTTTTGACTAATCTGTGAACTGTTGTGCCTGTACTTTTTCTTTGTAGGTCTTCTGATTTTGTACAGGGGTGTAACTGTATTTCATACTGTTCCATTAGATAATTTGATCCATATTTTAAATTCCCTTCTTCTGGCAAATAAGTATATCCTTGATGCCTTAAAGATTCTAGTGGACAGAAGCAAAAGCGTTTCAAATGGTAACTTTGCATTGAGCAATTGGAAGAAATTCTCCCTAAATTTTACACCTATTAGAATTATTTTTAAAGGTGGAAATTGCACTTTCCCCTTAATTCCAAACTTTTCAAAGAGAAAGATGTCAGATGCTGTTTTTGAAAATTAGTGATTATGTGGTGATTTTTCTTTAATATTGTTTCCTAATGAATGAAATAAAAAATTTAAAGTGTTTTACTTAAGAGAGATTGTTAGGGAAATTGAGTACCTTTATTTTAATTTAAGAAGAATATAATTATACAAATTTAGTCAAAAGAGGAAAGTGTTAAAAATTAAACAGGAAATTGAAAGGAATTTAAGAAAAATGGTAAGTAGTTTCTGGTATTTAAATTATTTTGCATTTAAATATAGAAATACATAGATACAATGGCAGAAGGAATCTGAGATTCTTCAAGTAGTCTCAGTGTCATTGTGTCTGTGTCAATATTTTCTCTGATGATTTTAGTGTTTGAAAACTTATGTCCTTAAATACAAGCTAATTGCTTTGTAGCCAGTATAAAATGAGGAATATAGCGCTTTAATGTTGAGTTAAAAGATATAAGTAATCTAACAATGTGAAGTTTTCACTTTAAGTGCTGACTTGCCTAGAGACCCTAAAGTACAATAATATAAAAGAATGAATGAATGAATAAAGTAAATAAGCATGTAAATAAATAAATCGTATACACACACATTTACAGATATAGATTTCTTGCCAGAATTGAATTCCTAGGTTCTTGGCCATGCCAAAAGAAAGAATCCAAGGACACAGCAAAGATCTCAAGTAAGCAGGCAAAAAATTTATTAAGCACACATGCAAAGAAGAGCATGTGGGCACTCTTGCAAGGAGAGAGAGAGATGAGAGGCCCCAGCACTGTGGGACAATCTGCTTTTATTGCTTGGCTTTACTTACTACCCCTCCTCCCTCCTTGTTCAGGGCTCTTTCTCCTACCCCCTTTCTCTCCAGGATGGTGCCTAGTTGTAGTGCACTTGGGTGGGTCTGCTACCACTTGGTGTTATGCATAGGTGGGTAACCCCCAAGCAGAATGTCGGTGTAGGACAGGCTCTCCTGACCTTGATTAACCATCCTTGCTCAAGGGCTTCTTCACAGTATCTTCTCTCCCCTCTCAGGTCCCTGCTCTAGCCTGCCTCAGATTCATATGCAAATATATAGATAGTTATAAATACAGATTATGCAATTATCTGTCTGCTCATCTATCTATCTATCTATCTATCTATCTATCTATCTGTCTGTCTATCTGTCTATCTATCTCTTTATCTATCTAATCTATGCATCTCAGTGTTGGCTCCATAGAGTTGGCATGTTTCTTGAGTGAGAATTCATTCCTGTTAATGCATTTTTCTTCCTTGTCTTCTAGGATACTGGACATGCTAGTACTTTTTTTTTAATCTTCCAATAATGCCATTATTGCTATTTATTTTTCCTATTCTCACATCAGGATTTGGTCCTATTTTTCTCTTACTCTACACTCTCTTGCTTGATAATACAAAGGCTTAATATATCACTGCTTAACATGATGTTCCCAAAATTTGTATCTATGACACTTGGTCAGTTTTTAAGAAATTTTAAATTAATTTCCTTATGGCTTCTAAAACATCATGTGACTGAAATTAAACTTATAGTGATTCCCATTAGTTCCCCTTAATTACTGTTCCTCCTCTTGAATTTCCTTTCCTACCTAATAGGATACCACTCCTCTCAGTTTCCAACTCAGAATGACCACTGTATCATTTTTTTTAATTAGAGAAGTTGTGAGTTTATAGAAAAATCATGCATAAAATACATGGCTCCCATATACTATCCTATTATTACTTATTATTAATACATTGTATTTGTGTGGTACATTTGTTATGATTGACAAAAACACATTTTTATAATTGGATTATTAACTATAGTCCATGGTTTAATTTAGGCTTCACTATTTGTGTTGTCCAGTTTCATGCATTTTTAAAAAAATTTTATTCTGGTAACATACATACAACCTAAAATTTTCCCCATGTGACCACATTCACACATATAATTCAGTGCTGTTAATTACAGTCAAAATGTTGTGCTACCATCCCACCATCTATTGCCAAAACAATCAACTGAAATAGAAACTGTACAATTTAAGCATTAACTATTCATTCCATACCCCTACTTCATCCCCTGGTAACCTATATTCTAGATTCTGACCCTGTAAGAGTTTGCTTATTCTAATCATTTCATATCAGTAAGACCATATAATATTTGTTATTTTGCATCTGGCTCATTGTACTCAATATCATGTCCTCAAGGTTCATATATGTTGCATATATCAGAACTTCATTCCTTTATATGGTTGAAAAATATTCCATTGTGTATATATACATATTCATTGGTTAGTAGACACTTGGGAAGAGTCCATCTTTTGGCAATAGTAAATAATGATGCTATGAACATTGATGTGCAAATATCTGTTCAAGTTCCTGCTTTCACATTTTTGGGATATATACCCAGAAGTGGTATAGCCAAGTCATATAATAATTCTATACTTAAATGTCTGTGGAACCACCAAACCATCTTCCACAGCAGCTGTAACATTTTAAATTCCCACAGGCAATGAATGGATGTTCCTACTTTTCCACATTCACTCTAAAACTTGTAATTATCTTTAAAAGTAGCCATTTTAGTGGCTGTAAATGGTATGACACTGTGGTTTTGATTTCATTTCCCTAATGATTAAATTCTTCTGAAGTGCTAGCTATCGATTTTTTCTTTTGTTGCTTGTGCTTATGTTCTAAATTCTAAGAAATCATTACCTAATACAAGGTCCTGAAGAAGCTTCCCTACGTTCTCTTTTAGGAGTATTATAGTTTTGGTTCATATATTGGCCTTTGATCCATTTTGTGTTAATTTTTCATATCTGATGTGTGGCAGGGGTGTCCTTTCATTCTTTTGCACAAGGATAGCCACTTTCTCCAGCACCATTTGTTGAGGACACTATTCTTTTGACTATTTAATGGACATGGCACCCTTGTCAAAAATCAATTGGCCATACTGTGTACTGGCTCCAAAAGGGGTTTTTTTGTCCCTTTTTCTCTCTCTCAACCTGAGGGGCTCAGAGGAGAGATCTGTGGCCATTTTTAGTTTGCAGCACTCTGACCTAGATGGGTGGAGATAACAGAATCAGAGAGACAATTTATATGCAGAAGATAATTCTCTAGGAGGTGTACCTTCCCTAAGAGTAAGGAAGTGGGGCCCTGAATTTCCATCAGAAACAGACCCAAGAGCCTGGGAAAAAAACAACCAAAACAGAAACTGAAGGACCAAATCACCTTACACCAGTCAGGAGCAACAGGTTGACAGGTACCGCCTGCTGGACAGGTTAGGAAAAGCACAGAGACTAGAAACCTCACAGGAAAGTCTGTCATTCCTCCAAGATACACCCTGAATATAACCCCATTCTGAGACCTGAACCCATTCTGGTCTGGGAAAACCTGACTGGGTAACCAAGGAAACCAGATTCCTAGACAACAAAAAGCTACAATCTATACCAGGAAAAATGAAGATATGGCCAAGTCAAAGGAACAAACTTACACCTCAATCAAGATACAGTTGAGATGTTGTTTCACTTTAATGAAACAATCTATTAAAGATTTTCAAAGGAATATGCTAAATCAAATCAAAAACCAAATCAATGAGTTCAGAGAAGATATAACAAAAGAGATTAAGGCTATAAAGAAAACACTGGGCGAGCATAAGGTAGAAATCAAAAGATTGAAAAAACAATTGCCAGAATCTATGGAAAGGAAAGGCACACCATAAGAGATGAAAAACACAATGGAGACATACAACAAAAGATTTCAAGAGGCAGAAAAAACACCCAAGAACTGGAGAACAAGACACCTGAAATCCTACACACAAAAGAACAGATAAGGAAAAGAATGGGAAAATATGAGCAACATCTCAGGGAATTGAATGACAACATGAAACACATGAATGCACATGTCATGGGTATCCCAGAAGGAGAAGAGAAGGGAAAAGGAGCAGAAGCAATAATAGAGGAAATAATCAATGAAAATTTCCTATCCCTTATGAAAGACATAAAATTACAGATCCAAGAAGCGCAGCATACCCCAAACAGAATAAATCTGAATAGACCTACACCAAGCCACTTAATCAGATTGTCAAATGTCAAGGACAAAGAGAGAATCCTGAAGCAGCAAAAGTGATCCACCACAAACAAGGGCAGCTTGATAAGACTATGTGCAGATTTCTCAGTAGAAACCATGAAGGCAAGAACAAAGTGGTGTGATATATTTAAGATACTGAAATAGAAAAACTGACAACGAAGAATCCTATATCTGGCAAACTGCCCTTCAAATATGAGGGAAATTTAAAATATTCTTTGACAGACAATGAGAGAGTTTGTGAACAAGATAACCTGCTCTACAGGAAATACTAAAGGGAGCACTAGAGACAGATAGGAAAAAACAGGAGTGAGAGTTTTGGAACAGAATTTTGGGTGATGGTAGAACAGCAATGTAAGTACACTGAACAAAGATGACTGTGAGCTTGATTGAAAGAGGAAGGTTAGGAGCATGTGGGACACCAGAAGGAAAGAGGAAAGATAAAGCCTGAGACTGTATGTATAACTCAGTGAAACCTAGATTGCTCAATAATTGTGATAAAATGTACAAATATGTTTTCCATGAGGGAGAACAAATGAACGTCAACCATTTGTTAAATGGTTGTTAAAAATACAGTGGTATTGGGGGGAAAATACAATCAAAGCAAGGTAGATATGATAATAACAGAAATATTGTATTATGCTTCCTTTAATGTAACAAAGACTATATTAAAGCTAAATTAATTTAAGAGGGGGACATAAGGGAGGGGTATGGGACTTGGTATTGGTGATGTCTGACTCTTTTATTCTACTTTAGGTTACCTCCATCTTTCCTTTTGTTTCTTTTTTAGCTAATTTGTTTTTTTGTCTCATTTTCTTTTTCTTTTTTCTCTCTACGTTCTTTGACTCTCACTCCTTCTTTGTGGAAGAAATGGAGATGTCCTTATACAGATAGTTATGGTGGTGAATACATAAATATATGACTGTACAGGGAACTGTCAATCATTTACTTAGGACAGAAAGTATGGTAGGTGAACAAAACCATTTGTAAAAAAAAAAAAAAATTGATTGGTGAAGAAACCTTGAGGGCACTACACCGAGTGAAATAAGCCAGACACATAAGGACAAATATTGTATGGTCTCACTGATATGAACTAAGTATAAGATGTAAACTCATAGAGATGAAATATAAGTTACCAGAATATAGAATGAGGTTAAAGAATTGAAAGTGGTTGCTTATTATGAGCAGAATGTTCAACTAGGTTGAACTTAATTGTTTGGAAATGGACAAAGGTGATGGTAGCATGTTATTGTGAGAATAACTAACAGTGCTAAATGGTATGTGAATGTGGTGGAAAGGGGAAGCTTCAAGTCACATATGTCACCAGAAGGAAAGTTGGAGGTTAAAACATGGGAATGGATAGCACAGTGAATCTTGTGGTGGACAATCTCCATGATTAACTGTACAAATGTTAGAAATCTCTTTCATGAACTAGAGCAAATGTATGACACTATAACTAGAAGTTAATTAACAGAGGAGCATATAGGGAAAATATACCTATTTCAAACTATGTACTACAGTTAGTAGTATTTTAACATTCTTTCATCAATAGTAACAAATGTACTATACCAATTCTATGAGTCAATAATGGGGGGGTGAATAGGGGTGTGGTAGGAGTTGAGTTTTCTTTTTTGGTCTGTATTTCTTTTCTGGAGTAATGAAAATGTTCTAAAAATTGAAAAAAAATAACTGTGGTGATGGATGCATAGCTGCATGATGGTACTGTGGGCAATTGATTGTGCACCTTGGATCTTTGGATAATTTTCTGGTATGTGAACATTCTCAATAAAATTAATTTAAAAAACAAAACAAAACTAAGTTTAAAAAAAATCAAGTGGCCATAGATGTGAAAATTTATTTATGAACTCTCAGTTGAATTCCATTGGTTTATATTTCTGTGTTCTGCCAGTATCACATGTTTTTATTTACCATAGCTTTGTGATAAATTTTAAAATCAGGAAGTGTCAGTTCCCTAACTTCATTTTCTTTTTCAAGATGGTTTTGGCTATGTAAAATCTCCCGTGTAATTTTGGTGATAGGCTTTTCCATTTCTGTAAAGAAGGCTGTGGGAATTTTGATTGGGATTGTGTTGAATCTGTAAATCACTTTGAGGAAAATTGACATATTAACAATATTTAGTCTTCTGATACATGAACACAGATTATTCTTCCATTCATTTAGGTCTTCTTTGATTTATTTTACCAATGTTTTGTAGTTCTCTGGGTGCAAGTCTTATATATCCTGTGGTGGTTTGGAACTTTGTATACCCAGAAAATCATGTTCTTAAAGCTAATCCATTCCTGTGAATGTAAACCTATTGTTTTATCAAAAAGTAAGACCTTTTGATGAGGTTACTTCAGTGAAGGTGTGGCCTAGGGTAGCTCTTGTTCATTTTACTGGAATCTTTGAGAGTGAAAGTAAGCCATGGAAGCAATAAGTTGAAATCAAGGAAACCCAGAAGAGAAGGGAGAGAGAGACTGTCAGATGCTGCCATGTGACTTGCCATGTGGCAGAGGAACTAAGGGTCACTGGCAGCTGGTCTTCAGGAAGAATGCATCTCCTGGATAATGCCTTGACTTGGACATGTTCATGGCCTCATACTGTAAGCTAATAAATTCCCATTGTTAAAAGCCAAAGCATTTCATGGTATCTACTTTGAGCAGCCTGGCAAACTGAAATACAGCCTTAGATTTATTTCTAGATATTTTATTCTTTTAGTTGTTATGATAAATGGAATTTTTCCCATTGATTTCTTTTTCTGATTGTTCACTATCGATGTATAGATAGAAACACTACTGATATTGTTGTGTTGATATTTACCTCGCCAGTTTGTTGAATTCATTTATGAGCTCTAGAAGCTTTCTTGTGAATTTTTCAGGATTTTATATTACTAGGATCATGTCATCTGCAAATAGGAAAAGTTGTACTTTTGCCTTTCCAATTTGGATGAATTTTATTTCTTTATCTTGTATAATTCCAGGACAAGTTGAATAACAGTGGTGACAATGGCCATCCTTGTCTTATTCCTAAGTTTAGAGGGGAAGCATTCAGTTTGTATCATTAAGTATTATGTTAGTTGTGGGTTTTTCATATATTCCCTTTATCATGTTGAGAAAATTTCCTTCTATTCCTAGTATTCTAAGTGTTTTTATTAAGAAGGAGTACTGGATTTTATCAAATTCCTTTTCTCTGCCAATTGACAAGATCATGTTGGGTTTTTTTTTCCTTCATTTTGTTAATATGATGTATTTTATAAATTGTTTTTCTGATGTAGAACCACCCTTGCATATCTGAGATTAATCCCAATAGATCATATGCTGTTACTCATAATATCCTCTTATAGTCCTTTTTATTTCAATGGGATCAGTATTAATGTCCCCCTTTCATTCCTGATTTTATTTGTTGGGTCCTCTATCTTTTTTTTTCTTTTCTCTCTTTTTTTTTTTTTTTTTTTTGTCATTCTAGCTAAAGATTTCTCAATATTATTGATCTTTTCCAAGAGTCAACTTTTGGTTTTTTTGAGTCTTTGTTTTTATAATTCCCAAATTCACTTATCTCCACTATGGTCTTCTTTTTTATTTCTTCCTTCAGCTCACTTTGGGTTTAGTTTGCTCTCCTTTTTCCAGTTATTTTAATTTTGAGGTTACATACTGGATTTTGAAATCTTTCTTCTTTTTAAACGTAAGTATTCAAAGCTATAAATTTCATACTCAGTTGTGCCTTTGCTGCATCCTAAATATTCTTCTATGTTGTATATTCATTTTCATTCACCTCAAGATATTTCCTCATTTCCCTTGTGCATACACTGTTCTTATACCTCTCCATTTCCTCACCTTTTCTGTGATGGCTAAAAATTTTTATCTTTGTGCATTGTATGTCCAAAACAAATAGATGTAAGAATTGTAGTTAAATACCATAAAATAATACTGGCATTTACAGTTACCCAAATGGTTAACTTTACTGTAGGCATTTATTTCTTTATGCTGCTTTGAATCAGTCTAGGGTCCCTTCCTTTCAGTCTGAAGAACTCCTTTCAGCATTGCTTGTTGGTAGATACAGTGGTGAAGAAATTCCTCAGCATTTGTTTGTTTGGAAATGCCTTGATTTCTCCCTCACTTTTTTTCTTAAATTAAATTTTATTGAAATTGTTCACATACCATATAATTATCCAAAGATCCAAAGTGTACAATCAATGCCCATGGTATGATCATACAGCTCTGCATCTGCCATCACAATTAAAATTTTTTTTCAATTTTTAGAACATTTTAATTACTCAAAAAAAGAAATAAACACAAAAAAATTCAAATCCTCCCATACTCCTAACCACTCTCCCTCCATTGTTGACTCATAACACTTGTATAGTACATTTCTTACTGTTGAGGAAAGAATGTCAAATACTACTAACTGTAGTTTATAGTTTGCAATGGGTATATTTTTCCCTATATGCCCCTCTATTACTAACTTCTAGTTACAGTATCATACATTTGTTCTAGTTCATGTAAGAGATTTCTAATATTTCTACAGTTAATCATGGACATTGCCCACCACAAGGTTAATTGTTTATGCATTCTTTTTTTTAACCTCCAACTTTCCTTCTGGTGACATATGTGACTCTAAGCTTCCTCTTCTACCACACTCACACACCATTCAGCACTGTTAGTTATTCTCACAATGTGCTACCATCACCTTGTTCGATTTTCAAACACTTAAGTTCAACCTAGTTGAACATTCTGCTCATAAAAAGCAACTGCTCCCCATTCTTTAATCCCATTCTATATCCTGGTGACTTAATATTTCATGTCTATGAGTTTACATATTATAATTAGTTCATATCAATGAGACCATAGAATATTTGTCCTTACATGTCTGACTTATTTCACTCAATGTAGTGTCTTCAAGATTTCTTCAACTTGTGTTTTTCTAAGGTGGTTTTGTTCACTTGCCATACATTCCATCCTAAGTAAACAATTGATGGTTATCAATTGTCATGTATTTATGTATTCACCACCATCACAACTATCTATATAAGGACATCTCCATTTCTTCCAAAAAGAATGAGGAAGAGTCAAAGATGGTAGAGAGACAAAAGCAAAAGAAAAAAGAAAGAAAAAAAACATGGCAGCTAAAAAGCAGCAAAAGGAAAGATGGAATGAAATGAAAGTAGAATAAAAGAGTCAGACAACAATACCAATGCCAAGAGTCCCATACACCTCACTCATGTCCCCTTCTTACATGCATTTAGCTTTGGTATATTGCCTTTGTTACATTAAAGGAAGCATAGTACAATGTTTCTGTTAACTATAGTCTCTAGCTTGCATTGATTGTATTTTTCCCCCAATACCATCCTATATTTAACACCTTGCAAGGTTGACATTCGTTCTCCCTCATGTAAAAACATATTCGTACATTTAATCACAGTCATTGTCCCCTGTAGATTTCACTAAGTTATACGTCCCAGTCATTATCTTCCCTCTTTCCTTCTGATGTCCCACATGCTCCTAACCTTCCTCTTTCAATCAAGCTCACAGTCATCTTTGTTCAGTGTACTTACATTGCTGTGCTACCATCACCCAAAATTGTGTTCCAAACCTTTCACTCCTGTCTTTTCCTATCTGTCTCTAGTGCTCCCTTTAGTATTTCCTGTAGAGCAGGTATATTTCTCAAAAAACTCTCTCATTGTCTGTTTGTCAGAGAATATTTTGAACTCTCCCTCATATTTGAAGGACAGTTTTGCAGGATATAGGATTCTTGGTTGGTGGTTTTTCTCTTTCAGTATCTTAAATATATCACACCACTTCCTTCTTGCCTCCATGGTTTCTACCAAGAAATCCTCACATAGTCTTATTAAGCTTCCTCTGTATGTGATGGATCACTTTTCTCTTGCTGCTTTCAGGATCCTCTCTTTATCTTTGATGTTTGATAATCTAATTATTAAGTGCCTTGGTGTAGGCCTATTCAGATCTATTCTGTTTGGGGTATGCTGTTCTTCTTGGATCTGGAATTTTATGTCTTTCATATGAGATGGGAAATTTTCATTGATTATTTCCTCTGTTATTGCTTCTGCCCCTTTTCCCTTCTTTTCTCTTTCTGGAACTCCCATGACATGCACATCATGTGTTTCATGTCATTCAATTCCCTGAGATGTTGCTCACATTTTCCATTCTTTTCCCTATCTATTCTTTTGTGTGTGGGATTTCAGGTTTCTTGTTCTCCAGGTGCTGAGTGTTTTCTTCTGCCTCTTGAGATCTACTGTTCTGTTTCTCCATTGTGTCTTTCATCTCTTATATTGTGTCATTCATTTCCATAGATTCTGCCAGTTGTTTGTCCAAACTTTCAATTTTTTCCTTATGTTCACCCAATGTTTTCTTTATAGCCTTCATCTCTTTTTTATATATTCCCTGAACTCATTGATTTGGTCTAACATATTTCTTTGAAAATCTTTGATAGATTATTTCACTAAAGTGAAACAGTATCTCCACTGTATCTTGATTGGGGTGTAAGTTTGTTCCTTTGACTGGGCCATATCTTCATTTTTCTTAGTGTAGGTTGTTTTCTGTTGTCTAGGCATCTGGTTTCCTTGGTTACCCAGTCAGGTTTTCCCAGGCCAGAATGGGCTCAGGTCTCAGAAGGGGACAATATTCAGTATCAGGTACACCTGAGGGTGTGTCGTAGAGAATGACACACCCTGTGAGGCCTCTAGCCACTGTGCTTTTCCTAACCAGCCCAGCAGGTGGCACCTGTCAGCCTGTCACTCCTGACTGGTATAAGGAGGTATGGCCCCCTTAGTTTCTGTTTTGGGCATTTTTCCCCAGGCTCTGGGGTCTGTTTTTGAGTGGAAGCCTGGTAGTAGAGATGACTACCACCTCTTTCCTCTTAGGGAAGGTACATCCCCTAGGGAGTTATCCTCTGCATTTGAATGGGTTCTTTGCCTCTCTGGCTTTGCTATTTCCACCCTTGTCTGGGTCAGAGCTCTGTGAACTGAAAATGACTGAGGTTTTCTCCACTGAGCTGCTCACATTGAGAGAGAAAAAGGGACAGAAAGCTCCCTTTCAGGGACAGTACACAGCCTACCAGTTTCACTCCTTGGCCAAAGGTAACACCTGTTCTTCTGGGCTCCCTCTCCCAGGACAGGAGAGTCTTCTGGCTCTTTTAAGGTCAGTCATCACTAAAAGCCTCTGTCTGCTTGTTGGGGATTTGTAGCTTGTATTGAGAAGTCCACATTTGCTAATTAAAACCCCAGTTGGAGCTGGACTGAGGAATACTCGCTTGCTCAAAGAGTGCTGCTTTCTTCCACAATGAGGTTTTTCTGCCATGGGGGAAGGGGGCTCCCAGCACTGTTCCACAGTTTTTACTTACAGATTTTATGCTACAATCTCAGGCATTCCTCCCAATCCAGGTTGGCATATGATGTGTGGATAGTCACAGCAGTCCTCCAGCAGTTATTCCAGATTATTTACTAGTTGTTCCTCATTGTTTATTAATTGTTCCAGGGGACTAAC
This sequence comes from Choloepus didactylus, assembly GCF_015220235.1. NCBI lineage: Eukaryota > Metazoa > Chordata > Mammalia > Pilosa > Megalonychidae > Choloepus > Choloepus didactylus. Next base: position 183,944,915 of record NC_051310.1, on the reverse strand, counting down.
TAACTTCCACTCCTCTCCATGCCTCCATCTCCTTCCCCTCACTTTTGAATGAAAGTGTTGCTGTATGTTAACTTATTGGTTGCTGTGCCAGTTTGAATGTATTGTATCCCCCAAACGCCATTATCTTTGATGTAATCTTGTACGGGCAGAGGTTATCAGTTCTGATTAGATTTCTTTGAGTGTTTCTTTGGAGATGTGCCCCTCCCAGCTGTGGGTGATGACTCTGATTGGATATTTCCATGGAGGCATGCCCCACCCATTTAGGGTGGGCCTTGATCAGTGGAGCCATATAAATGAGCTGACGGGCAGAGGGAACTCAGTGCAGCTGTGAGTGAAGTTTTGAAGAGGAGCTGTACCAAGTGGGAAACTTTGAAGAAAGCACAAGCTGCAGATGAGAGACAGTTTGAAGACAGATGTTGAAAGCAGACTTTGCTCCAGAGAAGCTGTGAGAAGAAAAACACCCCAAGAGCAACTAAGAGCGATGTTTTTGAGGAACTGCAGTCTAGAGAGAAACGCCCTGGAAGAAAGCCATTTTGAAACCAGAACTTAGGAGCAGACACCAGCCACATGCCTTCCCAGCTAAGCAGGTTTTCCGGACGCCATTGACCATCCTCCAGTGAAGGTACCAGATTGCTGATGTGTTACCTTGGACACTTTATGGCCTTAAGACTGTAACTGTGTAACCTTTTATAAAAGCCTTTTATAAAAGCCAATCCATTTCTGGTGTTTTGCATTCTGGCAGCATTAGCAAACTAGAACAGTTGCCAATTTTTTTCTTTCATCACTTTAAGTGTTTCAATCCACTGCCTTCTTGCTTCCATAATAGTTTTTGATAATAAATTGGCGCTTAATATATTTGGGATGTCTTTGTACCTAATAAGTTGCTTTTTTTTCCCCTGCAGCTTTCAGAACCCTCTCCATGTCCTTTGAATTTCACATTGTGATCAGTATGTGACGAGACTATTTTTCTTCAAGTTTATCCTGTGGTGTTCTCTGCTCTTTTCAGAAGTACATATTCATATCTTTTGTTTATTTGGGAAGACTTCTCTCTTTATGTCTGAATATTCCTCTGTCTGTTCCTCTTTCTTATACTTCTGGGACCCCATAATCCCTATATTGGTGTCTCTGTGGTGCCCCACAGGTCTCTTTTCACTTTTTTTCTGATGTTTTTTTTCCTTTTTGCTCCTCAGCCTGAATCATTTCAACCTTCATATGTTTGATTTCATTGATTTTTTTTTTTTTTTGCCAGCTCCAAACTGTTGTTGAAATCCTCTATGGAAATTTCATTTTGGTTATTGTGGTCATCAACATTAAAATCAATTAAAAACAAAAAAATCAGCATTTTGTTTGGTTCTGTTTTAATACTTCTTTTTATTGAGGTTATCCTATTGTTTGGTAATTGTTTTTCTGACAGCCTTTAGTTCTTTCTCTTTTTTTCCTTTTATCTCCTTGAGCATATTGAAAATTGTTTTTTAAAGACTGTCCAGTATTTACAAAGTCTGGTCTTCTTCACTGATGGATCCTGGATAATTATCTTGCTCCTTTTGTTGAACCATCACTTGTTTCTTTGTTTGTCTTGTAACCTTCTGTTATACACTGAACAGTTTAATATTTTCAAGTATTAACCATGGAATTTAGTCCCTGAGTTACATATTCCTTAAATTTGTATCAAGTAGTGACATGATAAATATTTTCTTGAGTGTCAGGGGCTAACCAAAACAAAGAAGTGAAAAAAAAAAAAAAAAAAAAGACACTTTCCACAATGTTTGCAGATTGGTTCTGTGTCACCTCAGACTTTAGCCCTCTATCAAGAAGATCAGCCCAAGGTGAATGGAAGTGCAGAGGCCCCTTTGTCTTTTGAGCCTGTATTTTGTCCTGGACTTGTGCTTGTTCTTGGTCTTAGGAATTCCGTTGTTTACAGGAATCTGAATGCCCTCTCTCCTCCCTACAAAATAGACTTTCTTTCACACCTATTTCCTCAATTTTATGATTTAAAGCAAGTTACTCTTGACCCCAGGTCACATTGACTTGTTACATGGTTTGTAACACTTCTTTAGCTGTCCACAAGTAGCTTCTGACTGCAAGGCAAGCTCTGGAGAGGAGAGCCAGAGATCACGTTCCTGGTTCAAGTTTTCAGGCTGCCACTGGTTAGATTATCCCTGATACAGTCACCCAATTATGCACCTAGGAGTTACTCTGCTCCCACTGGATCAGGGCTAGGTATTCTCAATGGGAATGTAGACTGGCTACACATGTGCTGGGGGGAGGCAAGGGCACTAAATGCTTCTCCTACCATTTTTTTATTGAGATTGTTTACAAATCATACAATTATCCACAGATCCAAAGTGTAAAATTAATTGCCCATGGAACTATCATACAGCTGTTCATCCATCACCACAATTTTTTTCAATATTTAGAACATTTTCATTACTCCAGAAGATAAATAAAGACAAAGACAGAAAACTTACATCCTCCCATACCTCTAACCACCCCCCCTCCATTATTGATTCATAGTTTTGGTATAGTACATTTGTTACTGAAGATGAAAGAATGTTAAAATACTGCTAACTTAGTAAATAGGTATATTTTTTTATATGCCACTCTATTATTAACTTCTAGTTATAGTGTAATACATTTGTTCTAGTTCAGGAGAGAGATTTCTAATATTTGTACACTTAATCATGAACATTGTCCACCACAAGATTCACTGTTTTATACATTCCCAACTTTTAATCTCCAACTTTCCTCTGGTGACATACTTGACTCTAAGATTCCCCTTTCCACCACATTCACACACCTTTCAGCACTGTTAGTTATTCTCACAACATGCTACCATCACCTCTGTCCATTTCCAAACATTTAAGTTCTCCCTAGTTGAACAGTCTGGTCATAATAAGCAACTGCTCCCCATTCTTTAGCCTCATTCTATATCCTGGTAACTTATATTTCATGTCTATGAGTTTGCATATTATAATTAGTTCATATCTGTGACACGTTGCAATATTTGTCCTCATGTGTCTGTCTTATTTCACTCAATATTGCAATATTTGTCCTCATGTGTCTGTCTTATTTCACTCAATATAAGGCCCTCAAGGTTTCTTCATCAACCTGTGTTTTTCTTAAGATGGTTTTGTTCACACACCATAAATTCCATCCTAAGTAAGCAATCATTGGTCCCCTGTATACTCATGAATTTATGTATTCAGCACCGTCACCACTATCTATATAAGGATGTCTCTATTTCTTCCATAAAGAAGGAAGAAGAGTGAAAGAAGGTAGAGGAACTAAAGAAAAATAAAAAAGAAACAGGGAGAGAGAGAAAAAAAACTGACAGCTAGAAAGCAACAAAAGGAAAGGTAGCATTAAACTAAAATAGAATAGTCAGTCAACATCTCCAATGCCAGGAGTCCCATACCTTTCCCTATGCCCCCCACCCCCCACATGCATTTTGCTTTGGTATATTGCCTTTGTTATATTAAAGGAAGCATAATACAATGTTTCTTTTAGTTATAGCCTCTAGTTTGCATTGACTGTATTTCCCCCCAGTCTCACCCTATTTTTAACACTTTGCAATGTTGACATTCATTTGTTCTACCCCATGTAAAAACATTTTTTACCTTTTATTACAATTGTTGAGCACCCTAGGTTTCACTGAGTTATACACTCCCAGTCTTTATCTTTCCTATTTCCTTCTGGTGTCCCATATGCTCCTAACTTTCCTCTTTCAACCGTGCTCACAGTCATCTTTGTTGAGTGTACTTACATTGTTGTACTACTATCTCCCAAATTTGTTTTCAAAACCTCTCACTCCTGTCCTTTCTCTTCTGTCTGCAGTGCTTCCTTTATGTTTCCCGTAGAGCAGGTATCTTGTTCAGAAACTCTGTCATTGTATGTTTGTCAGAGAATATTTTAAGCTCTCCCTCATATTTGAAGAACAGTTTTGCCAGATACAGGAATCTTGGTTGTTGGTTTTTCTCTTTCAGTACCTTAAATATATCATCCCACTGCCTTCTTGCCTCCAAGGTTTCCATTGAGAAATCTGCACATAGTCTTGTGAAGCTTACTTTGTATGTGATGGATCACTTTTTTCTTGCTGCTTTCAGGATTCTTTCTTTGCCTTTGATGTTTGATAATCTGATTATTAAGTGTCTTGGCATAGGTCTTTTCAGATCTATTCTGTTTGGAGTATGCTGCACTTCTTGGATCTATAATTTTATGTCTTTCACATGAGATGGGAAATTTTCATTGATTATTTCCTCTATTATTGCTTCTGCCCATTTTCCCTTCTTTTCTCCTTCTGGGACACCAATGACAAGTACATATACATTCCTGTATATCATTTTGTCCTTAATTTCCTGGAGATGCTGCTCATATTTTTCCATTCTTTTATCTATTTGTTCTTTTCTGTGTAGGCTTTCAGGTATCTTGGTCTCCAGTTCCTGAGTGTTTTCTTCTGCCTCTTGAGATCTGCTGTTGTATGTTTCCATTGTGTCTTTCATCTCCTGTGTTGTGCCTTTCATTTCCATAGATTCTGTCAGTTGTTTTTTTAAATTTTCAATTTCTTCCTTATGTACACCCAGTGTTTTCATTAGACACTTCATCTCATTTGCCATATCTTCCCTAAACTTTTTGAATTGATTTAGTATTAGTTGTTTAATTTCCTGTGTCTCAGTTGAAGTGTAAGTTTGTTCCTTTACTGGGCCATAACTTCATTTTTCTTAGTGTAGGTTGTAGTTTTCTCTTGTCTAGGTATCTGGTTTCCTTGCTTACCCCAATCAGGTTTTCCCAGACCAGAATGGGCTCAGATCTTGGAAGGAGGGAATACTATCCTATTTCCCTGAGGGTGTCTTAGAAGATTGGTATTCACCGTGAGGCCTCAAGTCACTGTGCTTTTCCACCCAGCAGGTGGCACCTGTCAGCCTGTAGCTCCAGACTGGTGTAAGAAGGTGTGAGCCATGGCTGTTTTCCCCCAGGATCTGGGGTCTGGTTCTGACTGGAGGGTGGGTAGTAGAGCTGGGCCCCACCTCTTTCCTCTTAGGGAAGATACCACCCCCTAGGGAGAGGTCATTAGCATTTGAATAGACTCTGCCTGTGCTATCTCCATCCCTGTCTGGGTCAGAGTCCTGGGAACTGAAAATGGCTGAGGCTTTCTCCACTGAACTGAAAAAGGGAGAGAAAGTCCCCTTCAGGACCAGTCAATGGCCACCCTCTGCCTCTCCAAGGTCAGTCATCACCAAAAGCCTCTGTCTGCTTCTTGGGGATTCATAGCTTGTATTGAGCAGTCCATGCTTGTTAATTAAAACCCCAGTTGGAGCTCAGCTGAGCTATATTCGCTTGCTGGAAGAGTGCTGCTCTCCAGCACTGTGAGGCTTTGCAGTTTGGGCCATGAGGGGAGGGGAAGCCTGGCAGTTTTTACTTACAGATTTTATGCTGCAATCTTGGGCATTCCTCCCAATTCAGGTTGGTGTATGATGAGTGGACAGTCATGTTTGTCCCCAGCATATATTCCAGATTATTTACTAGTTTTACTAGTTGTTTATTAGTTGTTCCAGGGGACAAACTAGCTTCCATGCCTCTCTATGCCACCATCTTCTTCTGTCTCTGATCCTTCTACCATTTTTAAAGCTGTGTTTTTCTTGATTAGTCCTTGTGCAGCTACTAATTCTTTAACTATTTTCTGGAGATTTGGGTAAGATGCCAGTTTTTGCCATTTGTTCAAAGATTATTTGGGGGAATGTCACTCTGGAGTGTCTTGTGCTGCTGTCTTGGTCAACTAGAAACCAGTTTTGATTTTAAAACAGTTTTTTTTTTTTTTTAAACTTTCCTTCTTTTTGTGGTTGAATGTGGGTTTCTGTTTATACCTAAGTAAGTATGCCTGTGTGTATGTGTGTGTGTTTGCAGAACAAATATCAAAGGTAAAAGAGACAGAGTACATTGTAAAAAAGAACAGAGAGTGATAAATACCAGAAGTATCTAGTCTGTACGCCAACATAGTTACATAAATGGGAAATGCCAAAGCAAATGTCAACAGTTTGAATGTGGCCCTATTTAACAGCTTAATATCATGTTGACCCTATTTCCTTTAAGCTTCTGGTTAGTAAATTGTGATTTGTTTTAAAGTTTATTTACAAGATGATAGTAGTAATCCATTTATGTAGAAACTTTCCCTTAAAACTTGAGAGAGCTTATATTCTCCATACAATATAGCATAGAAACAGGGTTTATCTTTATAATAAATGAAGTTGAGGGAAAGATTTTTAATTGCTCTGTTTTTAAACCTATACCTGATTTTTAACCTTTAACCATATACTTAGAAATCATGTGACTACTTCTTATATTTTTCTTTTAACACCTGAATGTTTACATTTATTTATATAAATTTTCTAGTTTTGACTTTTAGTGTCTGGTTAAATGCTGAGGCTGGTTTCATGCAACTGTGGGGATGCACTAGTCCAAATTCTGTAGGGCAGGTGGTGAACTGGCCACTCCAATGAAGGTGTTCAGTGAACTCCTCAGGCAGAGACCTGGCAACTCCAGTGAAGTTGTTCAATGAACTCAGGAAATGCTTTGCTGGCTAGCTGAAGAAGAAATGAAGGTCCTCTCTCTCTCTTCCTTAAAAGTCTTCAAATTATTGGATTAAATCCAGCTGATTGAATTTTCTCATTGTGGAAGACATGCCCTTCATTGATGTAATCTGTCACGGCTGCTGTTAATTGACTGATGATTTAATAAATCAGTCTTCGGGTTTATTAACCAGCCACAAATATCCTTGCAGGAATGGTTAGGACAGTGCTTGCTTGACCAGACACCTGGACATCATCACTTGGCCAAGTTGACATGTAAACCTAACCATCACAGGGCATGGTTTCCTCCCAACCATCACACATACATAGCCCCCATGCCCTGCCAAAAAAAACCCCACCAAAATCACAATAGATTCTTATAAAAAGTATTCTGTGTTACCTATATTCACTATGAATTTGTTTAGCAAAATATTTCTGCAGAGAACCAAAAATCCAGTCCAAGTTGTGTCATCAGAGATTCCAAATTAGGATAAATTGTATTAATGAAGATTTCAGGCCCTTTTTCTTTCTCCAAGTGGACAGTTACAAAGATATTCAGGGTGAATCATTGAAATGCATTGTTCTGGTTTGCTAATTATGTTGTTATGCAAATACCAGATGTGAATTGGTTTTTATAAAGGGGATTTTTTTGGGTACAAATTTAAAGTTCTAAGGCCATGAAAGTGTCCAAACTAAGGCATCAACAAGAGGATACCTTCACTGAAGGAAAGCCGATGGTGTCCAGAACACATCTGTCAGCTGAGAAGGCACATGGCTGGTGACTGCCTGTCTTTTGCTCCCACGTTGCATTTCAAAATGTCTCTGGATTTCTCTTACCTCCACTCTCTCAGCTCATGTGCATCCTTGCTGCTTTCTCCCAGGAAATTTCCCTCTAAGAATCTGTGGGTCCTCTCTTAGCTTCTCCAGGGCAAAATCTGGGCTTCATCGCTTAGCTTAGCATCTCCAAACATCCTTTTGTCATGTCTCCAAGAGTCTCCTAGTATCAGTGCCTGTGTCAGCTCTTGAGTTTTTTAAATAGCCCAGTGAAATAATCAAGATCCACCCTGAATGGGTGGGGTCCACACCTCCATGGAAATAATTAAATCAGAGCTCTTGCCCACAGTTGAGTGGGTCACATCTCCATGGAAACACTAAAAAAGTTTCCTCCCAACAAGATTGGGTTAAATGATCATAGCTCTTCTGGGGTCCATACCAGTTTCAAACCAGGAATGTCTATATACACATTGTCTCCATTGCATTTTTTTAAGTTTCATATTAAATTATTTTCACATAAAGTGACAAGTCTATGTTGACTATACAAAGTGAAATGTAAAGGTAACAAATTCTGAATACTATAGGAATTAACTCGTCTAATGTGCTATGTAAATTGTGAAAGTCTAACATATTATTTGATAAAATAACATTTTAATAGTATTAATAATATAATTTTAATTGCAGCCATATAGTTTATAGTAGTTTGGAGCTTTTATATACCCCAGAAAAGGCCATGTTCTGTTAATCCATTCTTGTGGGTGCAGACCTGTTGTGGGTGGGACCTTTTGATTAGGTTGTTTCAACAGAGATGTGACCCAGCCCATTCCAGGTGGGTCTTAATACCTTACTGATTCTTTATGACAGGATAAAAGTCAGAGGCATGTGGAAAAAGCTTAGAGACAAAAACATCCCAGGGATACTAAGAGAGAACCCACAGATGCTCAGAGAGAAAGCAATATGAATCAGAAGCTGAAAGCGATGAAACCCAGGAGTGTAGGATCAGTAAATGCTAGCCATGTGCCTTGCTGTCTACAGAGAAACCTCAAATGCCAGAAGCCATTCTTCAGAGAAGGAATCCTTTTGTTGATGACTTAATTTTGATATTTTCATAGCTTTAGAGATGTAACTTGTAACAATAAATCCCCATTGATAAAAGCCAACATGTTTCTGGTATGTTGCATTCTGGCAACTTTAACAAACCAAAACATAGTTTATGAAGGTCTTTCTATTATTCCTCAAAGCAATCCTATGAAATAGTATAGCCTACCCAACTTTTTATTTTAAATAGGAAGTAATTGAGAATCAAAGAAAGCAAATGTTTTACCTGAGAAGACACCTGAAGCAATTGAAAGAGATGGGATCCCAAGGGCAACTTTTCAGACATTTTCCACTGTATCACTTACTGACTAGACATTAATAAAAATACAATTAAAGTAATAAAATTAAACACTTTAAAATGCATATCTCTTGCTTCTTCCTTGAAAACACTAATTAGATATTTAATGAAATTATGGTATCAGTGTTCAATTTTTCAGTGTGTGCATCAGTTAGCTATTAATGCATAACAAACCACCCCATAATTTTGTGGTTTAAATTGATACAGATATATAAATAAAAGGATTTTTGCCAACATCCCACTACCAATTTTATGCCTTTTCCAAATAAATAGGACCATTTAATGTTTTGCTGATGCCATCTTAGTGGTTAGTCTAGGGACTCCTTCCCAGTTAACTTCTTTTCTTTGGTCATATTAACTTTCCACAGTTCATTTTTTAAACTCTTTCCTCCTAAGATTTCTATAACTCTGTGATTTGGGGTCCATGTTTTCCCTGTCTACTTTTTATCAGTATTTTCCACAGACTCCTCATCTTTGAAATGCATACTACCTTCTTGTTTTCACATGTAGAGCCTTAGTTCAGAGCCTTATTTTATCTTGTCTACCTATTCTTTAGGCTGGATTCAGTTTCTGACATTCCAGTCTCCTCAGGTTCCATATTTCTCAAGGCTTCATATATTAATCCCAAGCCCTTAAGCATGAAATGATTGGATCCACCATGTTTGCCTCAAACCTCTTCATAGCTTGTTACTTTTCTATGCATGCTCCGCATTGCAGCCATAGTGGACAACTCAGTACTCATTGCCCTTTATCCATGTTTTCACAAAATTCTCTTGTCAGTCTTGTTTGATTTAGCTCTCTCTCTTTCTCTTTTTTTAAATTCAATTTTATTGAGATCATTCACCTACCATACAGTCATCCAAAGTGTACAATCAATTGTTTATGGTACCGTTAAACAGTTGTGCATTCATCACCACAATTATTTTTTTTTTCAATTTTAGAACATTTCCATTACTCCAGAAAATAAATATAAATAAAAAAGGAAATTCAAATCCTCCCACACCCCAACTCCCCCACTCAATTATTGACTCATGGTGTCAGTATAGTACATTTGTTACTGTTGATGAAGGAATATTAAAATATTGCTAACTGTAATACATAGTTTGAGGTAGGTACATTTTTTCCCTATATACCCCTCTATTGTTAACTTCTAGTTATAGTGTCATACATTTGTTCTACTTCATGAAAGAAATTTCTAATATTTGTATAGTTAATCATGGACATTGTCCAAAACGAGATTCACTGTGTTACACATTCCCATGTTTTAACCTCCAACTTTCCTTCTGGTGACATACATGACTCTAAACTTCCCCCTTTCTACAACATTCACACACCATTCAGCATTGTTAGTTATTCTCACAATAATGTGCTACCGTCACCTCTGTCCACTTCCAAATGCTTAAGTTCAACCTAGTTAAATATTCTGCTCATAATAAGCAACAGCTCCCCATTCTTTAGCCGCATTCTATATCCTGGTAACCTATATTTCATGTCTATCAGTTTACATATTTTAATTAGTTCATATCAGTGACAGCACACAATATTTGTCCTTTTGTGTCTGACTTATTTCACTCAAAATAATGTCCTCAAGTTTCATCCATCAAAACATTTTTGCTTTTTTTGACAGTTTTGTTCATGCACAACACATTCCATCCTAAGTAAACAATTGATGGTTCCTTGCATAATAACATAGTTAGACATTCAACACCACCACCACTGTTTATATAAGGACATTTCTATTTTTTCCACAAAGAAAGAGGAGGAGTCAAAATAAAGGTAGGAGGACAACAGAAAAAAGAAAAACAAAGAAAAAAATGACGTAAAAAGCAACAAAAGAAAAGATAGAATTAAAATAAAGTACAAAAAAAGTCAGATAGCATCACCAATGCCAAGAGTCCCATACTCCTCCCTTTTATCCCCTCTTATAGGCTTTTTGCTTTGGTATATTACCTTTGTTACATTAAAGGAAGCATAATACAATGTTTCTGTTAACTATAGGCTCTAATTTGCATTGATTATATTTTTTCTCCAATACCACCCCATTTTTAACATATTGCAAGGTTGACATTCATTTGTTCTCCCTCATGTAAAAACATATTTGTACATTTAATCACAATCATTGTCCCCTGTAGATTTCACTAAATTATACAGTCCCAGTCATTATCTTCCCTCTTTCCTTCTGGTGTCCCACATGTTTCTAACCTTCCTCTTTCAAGCATACTCACAGTCATCTTTGTTCAGTGTACTTACATTTTTGTGTTACCATCACACAAAATTGTGCTCCAAGACTCTCTCCTGTCTTTTCCTATCTGCCTGCAGTGCTTCCTTTAGTATTTGTTGTAGAGCAGGTATATTGGTCACAAGCACTCTCATTGTCTGTTTGTCAGTGAATATTTTAAACTCTTCATCATATTTGAAGGACAGCTTTCCCAGATATAAAATTCTTGGTTTGCAGTTTTTCTCTTTCTATATCTTAAGTATATCACACCACTGCCTTCTTGCCTCCATGGTTTCTAATGAGAAATCCACACATAGTCTTACCAAGCTTCCCTTGTCTATGATGGATCATTTTTCTCTCATGTCTTTCAGGATTCTCTCTGTCTTCAATGTTTGATAATCTGATTATTTAATGTCTTGACATAGGTCTACTCATATCTATTCTGTTCAGGGTACGCTGTGCTTCTTGGGTCTGTAATTTTATGTCTTTCATTAGAGATGGGAAATTTTCATTTATTATTTCCTCTATTATTGCTTCTGCCCTTTTCCCTTCTCTTCTTCTGGGACACCCATGACACATACATTTATGCACTTCATATTGTCATTCATTTCCCTGAGATGTTGCTCATATTTTTCCATTCTTTTCTCTATCTATTCTTTTGTGTGTAGGATTTCAGGTGACTTGTTTTCTGTTTCCTGAATGCTTTTTTCTGCCTCTTGAGGTCTGTTGTTGTATGTCTCCATTGTGTTTTTCATCTCTTGTATTGTGCCTCTCATTTCCACAAGTTCTGCCAGTTGTTTTTTCAAACTTTTGAGTTCTTCCTTATGTTCACCCAATATTTTCTTTACATCCCTCATCTCTTTCTCCATGTCTTCTCTCAACTTATTGAATTGATTTAGCATATTTACTTGAAGATCTTTAATTAGTCATTTCAATTCCTGTATCTCAGTTTAAGTGTGTTTGTTTCTTTGATTGGGCCATATATTCATTTTTCCTAGTGTGATTTGTAGTTTTCTGTTGTCTAGGCATCAGGCTTCCTTGATTATGCCAGATTTTCCCAGACCAGAATGGGTTCAGGTCTCAGAAGGGGGTTATATTCAGTATCAGGCTTCCCTGAGGGTGTGTCTTAGAAGATTGACAGACTTTCCTATGAGGCCTCTAGCTGCTATGCTTTACCTATCCTGCCCAGCAAGTGGTACCTGTCAGCCTGTCACTCCCCACTGGTGTAAAGAAGGGTGGTCCCTTTAATTCTCAACTTAAGTTGTTTCTGGTTTGATTGTTTCCCCCCAGGCCCTGTGGTCTGAGTTCTGAAGGGAGGGCAGGCACTTGAGCTGGGCCCCACTTCCCTCTGTTAGGGAAGATACAACCCTTTGGGAGTTATCTTCTGCACTTGAATTATTCCTTTGTCTCTCTGACTTTGTTAACTCCACCCCTGCCCAGGTCAGCACACCATGAATTGAAAATGCCTGAGGCTTTCTCCACTGAGCCACTCTGATTGTGAGAAGAAAAAAAGAGGGAAGAAAGACCCTTTTCAGAGCCAGTCCCCAACCCCCCCATTTTGCCTGTCAGCCAGAGATAGTACCTGGTCTTCAGTGATCCTTTTCTTGGGACACAGACATTTTCAAGTATTCTAAGCTCAGCCATCTCCAAATGCCTCTGTATTTTTTTTTTTCCATCAGTCCCACCTCCTCACCACTGGGAGTGACCTCAGGGTACTTTGCTGCTTGACAGGGGTTTTCTGTGTTTGTAGCTTGTATTCAGCAGTCCACATTTGTTAATTAAAACCCCAATTGGAGCTAGGTTGAGCTATATTTGCTTGTTTCTGGTAGGAAATGATTGTTTCACCCACAGAGTAGTTTTGCAGCTTAACTTACCATTGGGGGAGGGGGTCCCAGTGTGGTTCCACATTTTTTACTTACAGCTTTTATGCTGTGGTCTCAGCCATTCCACCTATTCTGTGCTGTTGTATGATGTGTGGACAGTCATGGTTTTCCCCCAGCAGTTGTTTCAGACTGTTTACTACTTGTTCCTAGCTATTTACTAGTTGCTCTACTGGACTAACTAAATTCCACATTTCTCTATGCCTCCATCTTGTCCTACCTTTCTTTCTCTTTTTACCTGAAAAAAATACATCAACTCTCCATTGAAATATGACTTTCTGCCTCTAACCCCAAATTAAAAATGACAACAACATCAGTGGCAATAACAACTCACATTTGTGGAACATTCACTTTATGCTAGACCCTGCAATGTATGTTTATATGCATTAGTTGATTTAATCAGAAGTCACTTGCTAACAGTGCATCTCATATTACTTAGTTGTGTGCTTGCTTAAACACACTATGTTCCTTTTATGCCCTATAAGCTATAAGCTCATTAAAGTTAAGGACTGAGATTGATTTATGTTTGTTCTTTCTGCTATAGACAGTTCAGAACTAGACACTAATTGGTATTTGAAAAAAATATAAAATGATTAAATGATGTAATAAATCAATGGAGAATGTCCACCCTGGGAATTCAGACCCTGAAATATATGTTTAAAGTGGATTAACTATTTGCATCATGAATGTTGATTTAATTGACCATTTTAATGCAAAGTTAATTCCTTCTATGCAGTTCCCTATCCTTACGGCAGCTGTATTCAGCTTACAGTAAAAAGATTTTGAGGAGACTTTTTTTGTTTCTCTATATTTAATTTTATTGAGATTGTTCACATACCATACAATTATACAAAGATCCATATTGCACAATCAGTTGCCCATAGTACTATCATACAGCTGTGTATCCATCACCGCAATTATTTTTTTCAATTTTTAGAACATTTTCATTACTCCAGAACAGAAATAAAGACAAAAAGAGAAAATTCAAATCCTCCCACACTCCTAACCACCCTCCCTCCATTATTGACTAATAGTATTGGTATAGTACATTTGGTACTATCGATGAAAGAGTGTTAAAATACTACTAACTGCAGTATATAGTTTGCAATAGGTGTATTTTTCCCTATATATTCCTCTATTATTAACTTCTAGTTACAGTGTCATACATTTGTTCTAGTTCATGAAAGAGATTTCTAATATTTGTACAGTTAATCACAGAGATTGTCCACCACGAGATTCACTGTGTTATACATTCCCATCTTTTAAACTCCAACTTTCCTTCTGGTGACATACATGACTCTAAGCTTCCTCTTTCCACCACATTCACATACCATCCATCACTGCTAGTTATTCTCACAGTAACATGCTACCATCACCTCTATTCATTTGCAAACACTTAAGTTCAACCTAGTTGAACATTCTGGTCATAATAAACAACCACTCCCCATTCTGTAAACTCCTTCCATATCCTGGTAACTTATATTTCATGTCTATGATTTTGCATATTATAATTAGTTCATATCAATGAGACCATAAAATATTTGTCCTCACATGTCTGACTTATTTCACCTAACGTTGTGCTCTCAAGGTTTCTTCATAAATCTGTTTTTTTTTTACAGACAGTTTTGTTCACTGACCATACTTTCCATCCTAAGTAAACAATCAATGGTTCCCCATATAGTCATGTATTTATGTATTCACCACCATCACCACTATCTATATAAAGATACCTCCATTTCTTCCAGAGTGAAGGAGGATGAGCCAAAGGAGGTAGAGACACAAAAGAAAAAGAAAAAGAAAAAGAAAGAAAAAAAATGACAGCTAAAAAGCAGCAAAAGGAAAAATAGAGTTAACCTAAAGTAGAATAAGAGTCAGCCATCACCAATGCTGAGTCCCATACCCCTCCCTTATGGCCCCCTCTTAAAGGCATTTAGCTTGACTATATTGCCTTTCTTACATTAAAGGAAGCATAATACAATGTGTCTGTTAACTATAGTCTCTAGAGTTCATTGATTGTATTTTTTCCCCAATACCACCCTACATTTAACACATTGCAAGGTTGACATTATTTGTTCTCCCTCATGTAAAAACATATTTGTACATTTTATCACAATTGTTGAACACTCTAGGTTTCACTGAGTTAGACAGTCACAGGCTTTATCTTTCCTTTTTCCTTCCAGTGTCCCACATGCCCTTAACCTTCCTCTTTCAACCATACAGTCATCTTTGTTCAGTGTACTTACATTGCTGTGCTGCTATCACCCAAAATTATGTTCCAAAACTCTCACTCCTTTCTTTTTCTATCTGCCTGCAGTGCTTCCTTTAGTATTTGTTATAGAGCAGGTATCTTGTTCACAAACTCTCTCATTGTCTGTTTGTCAGAGAATATTTTAAATTCTCCCTCATATCTGAAGGACAGTTTGCCAGGTATAGGATTCTTTGTTGGTGGTTTTTCTCTTTCAGTGTCTTAATATATCACACCACTTCCTTCTTGCCTCTATGGTTTCTACTGAGAAGTCCACACATAGTCTTATCAAGCTTCCTTTGTATATGATGGATCACTTTTCTCTTGCTGCTTTCAGGATTCTCTCTTTGTCTTTGATGTTTGATAATCTGATTATTTAGTGTCTTGGCATAGGTCTATTCATATCTATTGTGTTTGGGGTACTCTATGCTTCTTGGATCTGTAATTTTATGTCTTTCATAAGTGATGGGAAATTTTCATTGTTATTTCCTTTATTATTGATTCTGCCCTTTTCCCTTCTCTTCTCCTTCTGGGACACCCATGACATGTATATTCATGTGCTTCATGTCATTCAATTCCTTGAGATGTTGACCATATTTTTCCATTCTATTCCCTATCTGTTCTTTTGTATGTAGGATTTCAGGTGTCTTGTTCTCCAGTTCTGAATGTTTTCTTCTGCCTCTTAAAATCTGCCATTGTGTATTTCCATTGTGTTTTTCATGTCTTATGGTATGCCTTTCATTCCAATGTTCTGCCAGTTGTTTTTACAAACTTTGGGTTTCTGCCTTATGTTCCCCCAGTGTTTTCTTTATAGCCTTCATCTCTTTTATTTTTATGTTTTGTGAACTCATTGATTTGGTTTTGATTTGCTTTAGCACATTTCTTTGAAAATCTTAATAGATTGTTTCATTAAAGTGAAACAGTATCTCAGTTGTATCTTGATTGAGGTGCTCATTTGCTCCTTTGACTGGGCCATATCTTCATTTTTCCTAGTATAGATTACAGTTTTCTGTTGACTATGTGCCTGTTTTGCTTGGTTGCCCCAGTTAGATTTTCCCTGACCAGAATGGGTTCAAGTCTCAGAATGGGGTTATATTCAGGGTGTTTCTTAGAAGAATGACAGACTTTCATGTGAGGTGTCTAGTTGCTGTGGTTTTCCTAACATGCCCAACAGGTGGCGCCTGTCAGGTTGTCACTCCCGACTGGTGTAAGGAGATGTGGCTCCTTCAGTTTCTGTTTCCACTGTTTTCACCCAGGCTCTGGGGTCTGTTTCTGAAGGAAAAGTTGGGCCCCACTGCCTTACTCTTAGGGAATATAAACACCCTAGGGAGTTATCTGCATTTGAATAGTCTCTCTGCCTCTGTTATCTCCCCGCCTGCCTGTTTCAGAGCACTGGGACCTGAAAATTTCTGTGGCTCTTTCCTCTGAGCCCCTCAGTTTTAGAAAGATAAAAAGGGACAGAAAGCCCTCTTTTAGATCCAGTACTTGGCCTGCCAGTTTCACTCATTGGCCAGAGTAGCACTTGGTCTTCTGTGTTCCCCCTTCCTGGACAGATGAATCTTCTAGTTCTTTTAGGTCAGTCATCACTAAAAGCTTCTGTCTGCTTGTTGGGGTTTTGTAGGTTGTATTCAGCAGTCCACATTTGTTAATTAAAACTCCAGTTGGAGCTTGGTTGAGCTACATTTACTTGCTGGGGGAGTTCTGCTCTCTACCACAGTGAGGTTTTGCAGCTTAGCCTTCCGTGTGAGGGGAGGGGGTCCCAGCACAGGTCCACAGCTTTTACTTACTGATTTTATGCTGTGATCTCAGGCATTCCTCGCAATCCAGGTTGGTGTACAATGTGTGGACAGTCACAGTTGTCCCCCAGCAGTTATTTGAAATTATTTACTAGTTCCTGGTTGTTCATTAGTTTTTCCAGAGGACTAACTAAATTCCTTTCCTCTCTATGCCACCATCTTGCCCTCTTTCAGGAAACATTTTTATGTATCTTCATTCTTTGTACCAATCTTTGATTTTTGACTACTCCACTTTTGTATTTTTTCTCTGATTATGGTATCCCTACACTATTAATTTAACACAGTTGTGGTAAAAATGGAGACTGAAGAACACATCAAAATCTTAATGTTAAAAAAAAAAATACCTAAAAGGAAATAACTACATATTAAGATAATAATTGACAACAATTAAGGCAGATGCTGATGAAAGCAAAATATATTCAACTGAATATCTTGTAGTATGTTACTCTTAAAGTGATGAAGATGGAATATGAAAAAAAAGGCAAAGACAGAAACTGAATAAAAATTAAATGCTAGTTTATTGTTTCCACTTTTAAATTATCTCCAAAATATGTCCCAAATATATATATATTTCATAAAAGCACAGTATAATTATTTGCAATTTATCTCAGTATTAAATCATTATTATTGTTATCATTATCTATGTTGGATTGATATTTTCTTGTTTCATTAATGGAAATTGGAATTGTGTACTTATTGAGAAGGTGACATTCTTGACTCTGCTTTAAATCTCTTAATACAGATTGTTGTAATTGTTAAAAAGTATTGGAAGTAAAATGTTAAGACACAACCTGCATATATCAGAGGCAACCTGTTTTAAATATTATGCATTTTCAAACCATCAGTTGGTTGTTAATGTAACTCTAAAGAATTTTTTTATATGAGCTATAATGTAAAATGAATCAGCTGTACATATATAGCCAGTGATAATAGGGAAAAAATCATATCTAGAACTCCTAAAATACTGCTTTGAAACATGTTTTGATGGAGCATTCTATGGGGAAGAAATAATTTCTAGGTTGAGAAATGAATGGAAGCAATTGACCTTGTTACTTCCTTTTCAACCTATAAGCACAACACAGATTCATTAACTTACCCTCTAAAGACTCATTTATAAGACAGTTATTTACATTTCAGAATCCATGTTCTCAGAGAAATAAATAATGTGATGAATGATATGTACATTCCTAAAGCAGACCACAGATGTATGTGATGTTCATGAACCATAGTGTGCCAGTTTGAATGTATTATGTCCCCCCAAATGCCATTATCTTTGATGTAATCTTGTGTGGGCAGATGTTATCAGTGTTGATTAGATTGTAATTCTTTGAGTGTTTCTTTGGAGATGTGCCCCACCCAGTTGTGAATGATAACTCTGATGAGATAATTTCCATGGAGGCATGGCTCCACCCATTCAGGGTGGGCCTTGATCAGTGGAGCCATATAAAAGAACTGACAAGCAGAAGCAACTCAGTGCAGCTGTGAGTTACATTTTGAAGAGGAGCTACAGCCAATAGGGACACTTTGAAGAGAGCATAGGTGCTGCAGATGAGAGACAGTTTGAAGATGGCTGTTGAAAGCAGACTCTTGCTCCAGAGAAGCTGAGAGAGTACAAATAGCCTAAGTGCAACTAAGAGTGACATTTTTGAGGAACTGCAGCCTAGAGAGGAACGTCCTGGGAGAAAGCCATTTTGAAACCAGAACTTTGGAGCAGATGCCAGTCACGTGCCTTCCCAACTAACAGAGATTTTTCCAGACACTATTGGCCATCCTCCAGTGAAGGTACCCTTTGTTGATGGACACTTTATGGCCTTAATACTGTAACTTTGTAACTAAATAAACCTCGTTTTATAAAAGCCAATCCATTTCTGGTGTTTTGCATTCTGGCAGCATTAGCAAATTAGAACACATAGCAAGAGCAATATTATTTAAAGGTGATAGATCTAACTTCATATATATGGCAATTCAATGTTGTTTTTTACCCCAGAGGAACAATTCCACAGTAGTGTAAACTTCTTTTAGTATTTCTCTACCTTCTTTTTGATTATCTTTGCCTAGCTCCAATTTCCCTTTTCCCTTACAATGCTAAAATACATTTACTAACTATCCTCCAAATAAACTTCCAGTCACAATCTCATTTACTCTTTGGAAGTAAACAGAATGCAAATTATAAATTAATAAAATAAAAGTCCATTTTCTTAGTGTAAATGAATATTAGTAGAAAATAAATCAGATTTAAGTAATTCATATGCATATGTCTATGACATATTCATGTAATTATACTGAGACTCATTTTAAAACATCAAGATTAACAAAATATTTAGTTGATAAAAAAGGAAATTAAACATTCTAAGCATTGAATAAGTAAGTTAAAACATTTATGTGCAATTCTTCATAGTCAATGACTGGAAAAGCTAGATTTTATTTGTATTTATAGCATAGGGGATGTACTCCTACTCACCACCATCTAATATTTAGAGTACTCTAAGAAACAGAACAAGGTTGCAAAGACTTAGTTGTGAATTGAGGTTATTTGTTCCACAATCAGCAGATTTAAAGAAAAAAATATTTTATTTTTTGAACTATATCAGAAATGTCTAGAAATATTCCACCCTTAGTTTAAACAGGTATGTACTTCAAAGTCTATCTCAATTTGAGTATATACATTCAGCTTTAATTTGCTAGAAATTTATGTTATTTCTTAAATGCAATTTAAATTTACTCCTAAGAAGATTCCAAAATCTTACTTGATTATTAATTTAAAAAACAGATCAATTCATTCAGATCAATTTAAAAAGCATATATTGAGCATTTGCAAAATGCCAGCAATTGGACTAAGTACTGAGAATACAAATATTATTAAGACCACCCATAAGAAGCTCATACTCTAGCTGAGTAGGCAGAAATAGGAAGAGATCAGTTCAGTGCTTGTTAGTAAGAGGAAAGATCCACAGGAACTTGGTACTACAAGAATGTGACTGAGGGAGCCTCAGTCCACCTTGTGGAAACAGGAGCTAGAAGTTTTCCTGTTGTCTAAACTGAGTTTTAAATAATAATCAGGACTCAGCTGATTGGGAAAGATGTGATGGGCAGAGGAACCAGCAGGTGCAAAGATCCAGAGGGCTAGAGATAACATGTGTATGAAGATGGCAAGAGGTAGGTTCAAAATTACTAGAGTGAAAATTGAAGAAAGGAAAGACACAGAAGATATGTCTGGAGAGCTATGTAGGAATCAAGTCATGGAATGCCCCCCTCCTGTAGTTTAGTTAGAGTCTGTCTCTTACTACTGCTGTTTTTCCTCTTACCCTGAGAGATTGATGTAGGTATCATAGTGCTCAAAATTCTTACCTACACCTAATCTGATTCAATATATCCTGCAGGGGAGATTAAATGCAGTCTCACCAGGAAAAGGTGCAATTGTCTTTTAAATGTTGTAAATATAGCAGTAGTTATTTATTATATCACACTGATCATAACAAAATAATTCTCAAGTCCTAGCCATTATAGATCTGCTGTTTTTCTTTAAATAAGTGTTGCTGATAGAACTTAAAATGTTTCCTTGCATATACTTGGTTACTGATAGTTAGAGAAAAGTGGATATTGTTTACATTTTTAATATTGGGAAGCAGAGGGCCAGAGAGGAAGGTTAATGTGTCCAGGATCCCACAAATACCAAATGAATTAGAAAAGATTCAGATGATTCAATCAATAAACTACATACATAAAGAAAGGATAAATTGAAATCAGGTGTATTTATATTTGTTCTCATAGAAGGGATCTTAAAATAAACCATAACATATAGAAATAGCCACATATTAGGACATCTAATCATTTAATTTGAATATTTCCATAGTCTATTATTTCTCAAATGCTTATTCCAGAGAGGAAAATAAGTTAAAAAAAAAAAAAAGTTTGCAGTGCCATGAGTAATGTAAATAATGTGTATGACTTTTTTTAGAGTACTGGAAGATATTTCTATCCTATGAAATTGGTACTAATTAAATTGTATAGCATGATTAAACAGAGTTATCCTGCTGATATTCACTATGAACAGAAATCCGTTAAGTTTTATTTATGAGTTGGATAATGAAATATTTTCTTGAAGTTCAATGTTAGTTTAAAAACAGAAAGAAATAGATATTAGCTTCATTTGTTCAAAAAGATTTAACATTTAAACAACTAAGATATGCTCTGGGAGAAATAAACAGTTGAATGAATTCTTAATAAGGATCTTGGCTATTTTAAAGTCACATAAATATTACTACAAAGTGAATATATTTATTGAAGGAACAGTGAGATCTGATAGAATGATCTGCAATTACATTTATGGAGTGTTTAAATTTTTAAAAATACCTCCAAGCACATTATTTCATCCTTATTTCAAGAACAAGTATTTTATAGGTAAAGAAATTGTGGCTTAAGATGTTAAGTGACTTAATTAAATCACACTCTTTATTAGTGGAAGAATAGAGTCAGAATTTCTGGTCAAGTCTTTTTTTTTCATATAATATGTACACATATGAATATTTTTTATTAGAGAAGTTATAGGTTTATAGAAAAATCACCATCTAAAATATAGAGTCCCCATTTACTACCACAATATTAACACTTTGCATTAGTTTTGTACATTTGCTGCAATTGATGAAAGAACATTTTTAATAATTATACTGTTTACTATAGTATATAGCTTACTCTAGCATTCACTGTTGTGTTGTACAGTCCTATGGCTATTTATTTTTATACTATATATACTATATATACAATCTAAAATAGGCTATTTATTTTTATACTATATATACTATATATACAATCTAAAATTTCCCCTTTTAATGACATCTGAATATATGTTTCAGTGCTGTCAATTATGTTCACAAGGTTGTGCTACTATCACCAGCATCCATTACCAAAATTTTCCATCATCCCAAATACAAACTGTACAATTTAAATACTAACTCTCCATTCCTTTCTCCCACCCTTGCTCCTGGTAACCTATATTCTAGTTTATGACAATATGAATTTCCTTATTCTCATTATTTCATGTAAGTGAGGTCATACAATATTTGTCCTTTTTTGTCTGGCTTATTTTACTCAGTATTATATGTTGTTGCAAGTATAAGAACATCATTCCTTTTTATGGCTGAATAATATTCAATTGTGTGTATATACCACATTTTGTTTATGCATTCATTGATTGATCAACACTTGACTTTTCTCCCATCTCTTAACAGTTGCGAATATCTGTTTGAGTCCCTGCTTTCCATTCTTTTGGGTATATACCTAGCAGTGGGACTGCTGGGTCATATGGTAATTCTGTATTAATTTTCTGAGAAACCATCAAACTATCTTCCACAATGGCTGTACCATTGTACATTCCCACCAAAAATGAATGTGTTTGCATTCCTATTTCTCCACATTCTCTCCAATCTTGTAATTTTCCTTTTTTTTATAACAGTAGCCATTCTAGTGAGTGCGAAATGGTACCTCACTGTTGTTTTGATGTGCATTTTCCAAATGCCCAATGATGTTGACCATCTTTTCATAAGCTTTTTGGCTATCTGTAAATATTCTTTAAAGAACTGTCAATACAAGTTTTTGCCCAGTTTTTATTTTGTTTGATTGTCTGTTTGTTGTTGAGTTGTAGGATTTCTTTGTGTATTCTGGATACTAAACCCTTTTCAGATGTACGGTTTCCAGATAATTTCTCCCATTGTGTAGGTTGTTGATTTACCTTCAGGATAAAGTCCCTTGATGCCAAAAGGATGTTTTAAATTTTGATCAGGTCCCATTTATCTTATTCTTTTTCTTGAGTTCCTTTTGCTTTGGGTTTAAATTATAAGACATAATTGCCTATACACCGAGTCCTAAAGGGACTTCCCAATGTTCTCTTCTAGGAGTTTTATAGTTTTGGTTGTTGTATTTAGATGTTTGATACACTTTTAGTTAATTTTTGCATATGATGTGAGATAGGGATCTACCTTCATTCTTTTGCATATGGACATCTAGTTTTCCCAGCACCATTTGTTGAAGAAACTGTTCTTTCTCAATTGAGTACACTTGGCACCCCTGTCAAAAATCAGTAGGCCATAAATATGAAGGTTGATTTCTGAGCTCTCAGTTCGATTCTGTTTATCTATATGTCTGTGCTTGTGCCAGTTCCAAGCTGTTTTGATTACTGTGGATTTGTAAAAATTTTAAGATCAAGAAGTGTGAGTCCTCCAATCTTTTATTTTTCTAGTTGTTTTGGCCATATAAATTTGATGATTGACTTTCCCATTTCTGCAAAGAAAGCTGTTGAAATTTTGATTGGGATTGGATTGAATCTGTAAATGGTTTTGGGTAGAATTGACATCTTAACAATATTTAGTTTTCCAATATGTGAACATGGAATGTCTGTCCATTTATTTAGGTCTTCTTTGATTTATTTTAGCAATATTTTGTAGTTTTCTGTGTGCAAGTCCTTTATATCCTTGATTAGGTTTATTCCCAGATATTTCATTCTTTTAGTTCTTCTTGTAAATAGGATTTGTTTTCTTGATTTCTTCTTCTGAAACACTACTGATTTGAAGGTGTTGATCTTGTGCCCACCACTTTGCTGAGTTCATTTATTAGCTCTATGAGCTTTGTTGTGTATTCTTCAGAATTTTCTGCATATAAGCTCATGTCATCTGCAATTTGAATGCTTTTTATTTCTTAGCCTAATTGCCCTGGCCAAAATTTCCAGTACAATGCTGAATAACACTGGTGACAGAGGGCATCCTCATTTTGTTGGGGAAGCTTTCAATCTTTCACCATTAAGTATGATGATAGCTAAGGTTTTCTCATATCTGCCTTTTGTCATGTTGAGGAAGTTTCCTTCCATTCCTAGTTTTCATTAATAAGGGGTGCTGAATTTTGTCATATGTCTTTTTTTGCATCAATTGAGTTGATCATGTTTCTTTACCTTCATTCTGTTAATGTGGTGTATTACATTAATTGATTTCCTTATGTTGAACCACCCTTGTATACCTGGGATAAATACCACTTGATCATGGTGTAAAATTATTTTACTGTACTGCTGCATTCAGTTTGCTAGTCATTTGTTGAGGACTTTTTCATTTATAAGAGATACTGGTCTCTAATTTTCCTTTCTTTTAGTATCTTTATCTGACTTTGGTATGAGGTTGTTGTTGGCCTCATACAATTAATTAAGGAGTTTTGCTTGTCTTCAATTTTTTTGAAGAGTTTGAGCATTCTTCTTGTAATGTTCAGTAAATTCACCTGTGAAGCCATCTGGTTCTGGGTTTTTCTTTACAAGAGATTTCTGATTAATGATCTTTTTGCTATGATTTGTTCTGTTGAGATCTTCTTTTCTGTTAGTGTTTGCAGTTTGTGTGTTTCTAGGAATTTGTCCACTTTATGTTAAATGAGGGAGATATATAAAGAAAAGTTGAGGGAGTTCATTACCACTAGACCTGCCCTATAAGCAATCCAAGATTGCTTTGTAATATTGGCAAAAGCAAGATTTTGTTTGCTGCCTTTTTTATCATCATAATTTATCAGGGTCTTGAGACAGTTTTTCCTGTTCCTACCATTGTGCTCTTTCACAATTATTCCAAAATAGTACTCATTTATTCATTTATTCATTCAATTCATGTTTCATAATTCCCTAACAATTGCTAGACACTGAAGATACACTGTTAAACAATGACAAACATAGTCGTAATCCATGTCTTCATTCAACTTAGGGTTCAATAACAAAGAGACATTAAATAGAAAATTAGAAAAACAAATAGACATTTTTACTGAGGGTGTAAGGAATACTGGTTTGTCCTTATGGTGGAAAGCTTGTCTTGGTATAAAGATGATGAGGAAAAAGAAACGTATATGCTTCCCTTGGACAACCTGAAAGGTCAGGATGTGGAAGAGAGCTGTATGTCTAGCAAGCACGTCTTTGCACTCTTCAATACAGAGCAAAGGAATATATACAAAGACTGTCACTTTCTTGAATAGGCATGTGACTCATAGGAGGATGTAGACAGCTGGAAGCATGTCTACTAAGAGCTGTGGTCTGTCCTGATAAATCTTTAACTGAAAATGATGAGAATGGGCAAGCAGAAAAGTTTTCCATAGACCCACAATTGGAGAGGCAAGTGGAGACCATTTAAAACCTTGGAGATTCCCCTAAATTTATATTATCAACAAACTGATCTGAGATCTAATTCCAAAAACAGTAATGCACCATATGATCAATAATGTTAAAGATTTCATAAATTCATAGCTCCTAGCACAGTTATATTCTTCAGAGGATCAAAACACTCTGATAGAAGAGTCTGCTGAGCAGGCACAGAGCATGAATGAGATGCTTCAAATGTACCAAGCTCTTAAAGAAGCTTCCATGACCACTAGTGACATCAACACTGCTACTGTGTCCACCCCAGCTCTACTTCCAGTGGATGATTTCTGGTAACAGCATTGTCACAGGTCACCTCCTCCAAGCCCCACAGCCCAAAGAAGGCCAACACTGAGTGCTCCCCTTGCAAGGCCCACATCTGGCCAAGGACCAGCTCCACCATTCCTTCTCCAGGCCTCCAGTCTGTGACATCCCTGCCCCATTCATTCCAGGACCATTACCTCCTTTTCCTAATAGCAACAACTCATTTGGAGCCCCTCTGCAAGTTCCCTCCACAAGGCCCCTCTCAGTGTTCCAAGTGCATCCCCCAATTTTTGAGTAAGGACAAACCCATGGTTCTTACGAGTGTGTCATTGCATCCCTAACATCAAGGTTTGGTGCCACGAAGGATGAAGCTGCTGAGACTTGAAGACATGGACTAAGGGTACAAGGAAAATTAAGGAACTTGTGTGACTGTTCTGTGTCTAATTCCAACTCAATCATGTACTGGAATCACTATGACTTACTTTCCCCTCAACAGCCCTCTAAGGTCTGATTTGTTTTAGCAGCTGAGTGTCTTTGGACAAATGATGGATTCTCTTGTGATTTCTTATTTTAGCCATGAACATTCTATTTCCTTAGCTATCCTTGTGAGTTAAAGAATAAATAAATAAATTTATAAAAAATTTTTACTATGATAAATCTTGAAGGAGAGGTAGTAGTGACATGAGAGATTATGAAAAGGAGATTTGCCCTAATGAAAGGAGTTAAAGGATTATTCTTCAGGGAGTGATTCTTGAAATAATATATTAAGGATGAATGGGTATTAATTAGATAATTGGAGGAGGAACATTTTTCAGGAAAAAGTTTTAGGATATGCCAAGGCACAATGGTAACTCTATATACTTCTCTCAGTATTAGAGAAGCAGTGCAATGAGAGAAGTAAATGATCATCAGTCTGGTATCACTGAAGACATTGGGTGGAAAAGATCACCTGTGGGCTAGGTATAGAAAGAGAGATGAGGTCCAGGCAGAGATGGGCAAGACTGTGGAGAAAAGAAGAGAGAGACCAGAGGCTAATCACAGGTGCTAAGGACAGAGTATATTTCCAAGGAAGAAGGCGTCCACCTGCAATAGTTTCAAATAAGATAAAGAAAAATACCCATTGGATTTAGAAACATATAGATGGTTGATGATCTTAAGAGCAAATTTTTCAGAGATCAAGTTGGATTGGGTTGAGAAATGGTGAAACGTAAAGACACAAAGGAAAGAAAGAGAGGCAGCAGAAGCTGCAGAGGAATGAGGGATTAAATGAAGATATTTTTCCTTTTTACAATGGAAGATACTTGGTTGCTTAAAAGCCAATGGAAATTATCCAATTAATTAGAGACCCTGAAAAGACACGAGAAGAAATGATTGATAATTAATACCTCTTTAGTGACATAGATCTTTTTTATGCAATTTTATTGAAATATATCTTATACCATACAGTTATCTAAAGTGCACAGAAATTGCTCACAGTATCATCATGTAGTTGTGCATTCATAACCACAATTTTTGAACATGTTCATTACTCCAAAAATAAAAGTAAAAATATAAAAAATAAAAGTAAAAGTAAAAAAGAACACACAAAACATCCCATACCCCTCTTCCTCCACTATTATTAATTTACTCTTTTCCCCATTTTTTTTTTACTCATCTGTCCATACATTGGATAAAGGGAGTGTGAGCCATAGGGTTTCACAATTGCACAGTCACACAATATAAGCTATGTAGTTATACAGTCATCTTCAAGAATCAAGGATACAGATTGCAGTTCAACAGTTTCATATATTTCATTCTAGATATTCTAATAAACTAAAACTAAAAAGGGATATCTATATAATGCGTAAGAGTTACATCCAGAATGACCTCTCAACTCCATTTGAAATCTTAGAGCCACTGAAACTTTGTTTCATTTCTCTTTCCCCTTTTGGTCCATAAGGCTATCTTAATCCTACAATGCTGGGTCCAGTTTCATCCCTGGGAGTCACATCCCACATTGCCAGGGAGACCTACAGCCCTGGGACTCATGTCCCACATAGCGGGGAATACAGGAAGTCCACCTGCCAAGTTGACTTAGAGGCCACATCTAAGCAACAAAATAGGTTCTCTGGGGGTGACTCTCAGGCACAATTACAAGTAGGCTTACCCTCTGCTTTGCAGTAAGACACTTAATAAGGATAAACCTCAAGATTGAGGGCTCAGTATACCAAACTGGTAATCCCAAGTGCTTGCAAGAATATCAGGAATTCCCCAGTGGGGAAGTTTAATATTTCCACATGTTCCCCAAGTCCCTCAAGGTGGCTTTGCAAATACTTTTTATTCTCTGCCCAAATTACTCTGGGATGTATTGGGACTACACACAAACCTACACAAACCAATCCAATTTCACTCCCTATCCAAGGTTCCATGTAATTATGATATTTGAGTAAACTAACAAAACAAGTTAAATCATATAGTCTGCTACAGAAAATACAAATTTTGCACCAAACAAATATCTCCTCCTTCGGTCTCACACAGAAACTGAAGTTTTAAAACACAGTCAATATTATCTTCTACCCTTTGGTCTGATATACCCTAGTCTCAACCAAGTTCATTTTGTTCATATCTCCAATCAAAATCTGATCTCCTTTTCAGCCTCTTTAACAGTTGCTTCATGGGGCAGGGCTGACACTGACAGTTGCCAAATTCTAGCTCTGAGTCCCATGTGCCAGACAGACACCTGAAGCTCCAGGGATGAAGCAGGTCACTCACAAGCAGTTCAGCATCTCAGAATTTAGAAATTACCATTACAACTCATGAATAGATGTGACTGCTGTAAGAGTTTACAATCTAGAAACCTTTACAATAAGGCTTCCTCTGATAGCCCATGATGCTCCCAGATTCAATTCTTAGTTTGCACATTATTGTTAGTCCATATTAATGAGGCATTATAATGTCTGTCTTTTCATTTCTGGCTTATTTCACTCAACATACTGTCCTCAAGGTCCATTCACCTAGTTGCATGCCTCACAACTTCATTCCTTCTTGCCAACATTCAATATTCCCTTGTATGTATACACTTCAGTTCACCATTCCATTTATCAGTCGATACACTCTTAGGCCACCTCCATCCATTGCAAATTGTGGATACTGCCACCACGACAAGTGTGCAAATGTCCACTCATGTCCCTGCTCTCAGTTTCCCCAAGTATACACCCAATAACAGGGTTACAGGACTATATGGCAACCCCATACTTAGCTTCCTGTGGAATCACTATACTGCCTTCCAGATGTGCTGTATCATTCTACTTTCCTACCAATGAATAGGTACTTCCCTCTATCCACACTTTCTCCAACACTTGCATCTCTCTATTGTTTAAGCAGTGTTATTCACATACCGTACAATCCATCCAAAGTAAATAATCAATGATTCCTGGTATAATCACATAGTTATTCATTTACCACCACAGTCTATATGAGGACATTTCCTTTTCTACTGCAAAGAAAGATGAAGAGGAGAAAAAAGATGAGGAATAAAAAATTAAAGATAGAAGAAAAAATTAAAATAAAATAAAATACAATGAAATGTCATACAACAGGAATGCCAAGAATCCCATACTACTCCCTTATATCCCCCTCTTACAGACATTTAGCTTTGGTATATTGCCTTTGTTACAGTTAATGGAAACATCCTATAATGTTACTGTTAGCTATAGACTGTAGTTTGCATTGATTGTATTTTTCCCCTATACCATCCAATTTTCAATACCTTGCAATGTTGATATTCATTTTTTCTCCCTCATGTAAAAACATTCTCATGTTAATACAGTTAATCATCAACCACTCTAGATGTCACAAAGTTATACAGTCCCAGTCTTTATATCCTGTCTTTACTTCTGGTGTCATACATGTCCATAACCTTACAAATCTCTCTCTTTTGTCTTTTCCTATCTGCCTGCAGTGCCCACTTTAGTATTTGTTTTAGAACAGGTATTGTTCACAAACTCAGTGTCTGTTTTTCTGAAAATATTTTGAACTCTTCCTCACTTTTGAAGGTTTGCCAGATATAGAATTCTTGGTTGGCAGTTTTTCCCTTTCAATATTTTAAATATATCATACCACTGCCTTCTCACCTCCATGGTTTCTACTGAGAAATCTGCACATAGTCTTACCAAGCTTCCCTTGTATGTGATGTATTGCTTTTCTCTTGCTGCTTTCTCAATTCTGTCTTTGTCTTGGACAGAATGTCTTTGACATTTGATTGTTAAATGTCTTGGAGTAGGACTATTCAGATCTATTCTTTTTGGAGTACCCTATGCAACTTGGATCTTTTTATCTCTTTCACAGGAGATGGGAAATTTTCAATGATTATTTCCTCCATTATTGTTTCTGTTCCCTTTCTCTTCTCTTCTCCTGCTGGGACAATCATGACATGTATATTTGTGTGTTTCATGTCATCATTCATTTCCCTGAGATTCTGCTCATATTTTTTTCCATTCTTTTCCCTATCTGATCTTTTGTGTGTAGGATTTCAAATGTCCTGTCCTCTAGTTCATGAATCCTTTCTTCTGCCTTTTTTCTGTCTCCATTGTGTTTTTCATCTCCTCTGTTGTGTCTTTCATTCCCATAAGTTCTACCATTTGTTTTTCAAGCTTACAAATTCTTCTTTATGGTCACTCAATGTCTTCTTTATACCCTTCATCACTTTTACCATATCTTCCCTCAACTCATTGATTTGATTTTTGAATTGATTTAGCATATATGTTTGAACATCTTTAATTAGTTGTTTCAAATCCTGTGTTTCATTTGAAGGGTAGGTTTTTCCTTTGGGCCATATGTTCAATTTTCCTACTGTGACTCATAATTTTTTGTTGTCTAGGCATCTGGTTTCCTTGATTACCCCAATCAGATTTTCCCAGACCTGACAGGCCCAGGTCTCAGGTGGAGGGTGTAATCAATATCAAGTTTCCCTGAGGATAAGACCCAACAGGTTGTCAGACTTTCCTGTGAGGCCACTAGACTTGGGCTTTTCCTGTCATGCCTAGCAGGTGGTGCTTGTCAGCCTTCAGCTTCCCACTAGTGTAAAGAGGTGTGGTGCCTTTAATTCTCAGCAGACCCTGTCCCTGCTCAGGATGAGAGTGGTGAGAAGCCAAGCTTAAGCTGTTTCTGTTCACCCCGCCCCCAGGCCCTGGTGTCTGAATTCTCTGGTACAATCAGTTGAGCTGAGCCCTGCTCCCCCTTGTCTTAGGGAAGGCATGCCCTTTAGGGAATTATCTCCTTCACTTGACTTATTTCTTTTTCTCTAAGATTATCTTAACTCCACCCTTGCCTGGATCAGTGGTGATAATTGAAAATACCTGAGGCTTTCTCTAATGAGTTACTTAGAATGAGAGAAAAAAATAGAAAAAAGAAAGAAGTCCCCTTTTTAGAGCCAGTCCCTAGCCCCTCAGTTTCTCTAGTTAAGAGCCAGAGTTGGTACCTGGTTCTTGGGCCCTTTTTCCAGTAATCTATGCTCATCCATCTCCAAAAGCCTCTGTTTTTATTTATTTACTGTTATTATTTTTCCATCAGCTCTTCCTCCTCTCTGCTGGGAGAGACTTCAGAGATCCTTTCCTACTCGCTCCAGTTTATCTGTGCTCATAGCTTGTATTCAGTAGTCCAAATTTGTTAATTAAAACTGCAATTGGAGCTTGGTTGAATTATCTTCCCCTGCTCCCAGAAGAGACTACTTCTTATTTCCACAGGGAAATGTTCCAACTCAGCCTGCCATGCCACTGGGTGAGGGGCACCCCCTCACAGTTTTGGGGGCTTTGCTTGCAGTTCTTCACTATAGTCTTAGCCTTTTCATCCATTCCAGACTGGTGTATGATGTGTGTCCAGTCATGGATGTCCCCCAAACAGTTGTTCCAGACTATTTACTAGTAGTTCCTGGCTATTTACTAGTTGTTCTAGAGGACAACTAAATTCCACATCTCCCTAAAGCACCATCTTGCCCCACCTTGACAAAGATCTTAAATTTCATACACCCACAGTCATTTTGTACCAGTACCCAAGGCTGTGGGTTTGTCCCCTGCAAGGGTTTCCATCAACAGGCACCACTGTGCATTGCTCCATTCTTTCTCTAAAACTCTTGTCCCAAGAGTTGGGTTTAACTCAGGAAGCCAGAATTGCCACTCTCATATGATACAAATCCAATAGGAAATCCTTTCTCCATTCATGCTTCTGCCTGTTTCCTCAATGGACATTGCTTAAGTCCATCAGTTATCCAAAAATTTCAAACTTCTTCAGAGAAGTGTCCATTGCTGATGGTTTCTTGGAGTCTGTATAAATTTGTGGAGGCAAATGGTTGCATTGAGAAAAAAAAATCATCTCCTAAATTACTCCTAGGAAACTCATCTCAGCCTCTAGCCTGCTCCATCAAATAATAGTCTGTTAAACTCTTCCCCCAGAATACCTGTTTACCTCTTTTATATCTACATAGCTGAAATGGATGACATGGTGTGCCGGTTTGAATGTATTATGTCCCCCAGAAAAAGCCATATTCTTTGGTGCAATCTTGTGGGGCAGACAGAATAGTGGGGATTAAGTTGGAATGTTTGGATTAGGTTGCTTGCATGGAGATGTGCCCCACCCAGCTGTGGGTGGTGACTTTGGTGGGTTACTCCCATGGAGGTGTGACCCCACCCATTCAGGGTGGGCCTTGATCAGTGGAGCCACATAAAACATGCTGACTCAAAGAGACTGAACGCAGTGCAGCTGTGAGTGATGTTTTGAAGAGGAGCAAGCTTGCTAGAGAGGAATGTCCTGGGAGAAAGCCATTTTGAAACCAGAACTTTGGAGCAGACGCCAGCCACGTGCCTTCCCAGCTAACAGAGGTTTTCCGGATGCAATTTGCCATCCTCCAGTGAAGGTACCTGATTACTGATATGTTACTTTGGACACTTTATGGCCTTAAGACTGTAACTGTATAGCCAAATAAACCCCCTTTTTATAAAAGCCAATCCATCTCTGGTGTTTTGCATTCCGCAGCATTAGCAAACTAGAACAGATTTTGGTACCAGAAGTGGGGTGCTTTTGCTGCTGAGTCTGCAAATACCAAACATGTTGGAACGGCTTTTTAAGTGGATAAGGGGAAGATTCTGGAAGAATTGTGAGGAGCTTGATAGAAAAGGCCTAAACTGCTTTAAAGAGACTGTTTATGGAAATACGGACTCTAAAGATACTTCTGATGAGGACTTGAGCAGAAATGATGAATGTGTTGTGGCAAACTGGAAGAAAGACGATCCTTGTTTTAAAGTGGCAGAGAATTTGGCAAAATTGAGTCCTGGTGTCAGATGGAAGGAAGAATTTGAAAGTGACAACCTGGAATACTTAGCTGGGGAGATCTCCAGACTACATGTGGAGGACGTAGCCTGGCTTCTCCTTGCAGCTTATAGTAAAATGCGAGCAGAGAGAGATAAACTTAGAACTGAACTCTTGGGTTCAAAGAAACCAGAAGCTGATGGCTTGGAAAATTATGAGCTTCCAAGGGGTGGAATTTCAGAAGCTACAGACCAATGTGAGGATGTAACCAAACATGGAACCCAGCCGCCATTTCAGTACAAGCCAAGATTGGAGATGGAATTATCCAGAAAGGATTTGTGGAAACTCCTATTGTCTAATGGCTTTGACCCCTGCATGCTTCATGCGAAGCCAACAGAATTTTTGCAAGATCTTTACAGACAGAGCCTCTGCCAGTCGGGACTGGAGGAGAGAGACAAGGAACAAATTGAAGGAAAATTTTCTTCAAAGACAGAGCCATGGAGGTTGAGGTCTGGAGTCAAGAGGCCTTGGGCTGTGAGAGTGGAGCAGCCCACATGCATGGAAAGGGTGAGTTTGCCCCAGAGGTCGAAGGTGGGTATTCCACCTTGATGCTCTGGAAGAGTTTTGCCACCCGAGGTCCCAAAGAGGGTGGAGCACATTCCCAGGGAATTGAGGAGAGCCTGGCTGCCACCACACTGTTCTGAAGGGGTTGAGCATGTGCCCCGGAGATGGAAGGGAATCCAGGAGCTGCCCCGATGTTTGAGGAGGGTGGGGCCGAGAAGGTGGTCTCCCCAGTGTGTGGAAATGTTGGAGCACTCACCTAAGCATTTGGAGAGGAAAGGGCTGCCAGAAAGGCCCTTAGGAAGGGTTAGACTCCCACTCTCTCAAGCCCCAAGGATGCAGCGTTGTTCTGTAAATGACTCTCAGACTTTGAAATCTAATGGAGTTTGTCCTGCAGGTTTTAGGAACTGTTTTGGTCCTGTTAACCCCGTTTTCCTTATTGTTTCGCCTTATGGCAATGGAAATGTTTATCCTATGAATGTCCCTCCTTTGTATATTGGGAGTACATAACTTGTTCTAAGTCCACAGATGCAAAGCAAAAGGAAAAATATGCCTTAGGACTGACCACACCTATATTTGATTTTGATGGGATCTTGTACTTAACTATTGTTACTGAAATGATTTAAGTTTTTGTGATATTGTGATGGAATGAATGTATTTTGTATTTGGAAAGAATATGTTTTTCTGGGGTCCAGGGGGTGGAATGTACCGGTTTGAATGTATTATGTCCCCCAGAAAAAGCCATATTCTTTGGTGCAATCTTGTGGGGCAGACAGAATAGTGGGGATTAAGTTGGAATGTTTGAATTAGGTTGTTTGCATGGAGATGTGCCCCACCCAGCTGTGGGTGGTGACTTTGGTGGGTTACTCCTATGGAGGTGTGATCCCACCCATTCAGGGTGGGCCTTGATCAGTGGAGCCATATAAAACATGCTGACTCAAAGAGACTGAATGCAGTGCAGCTGTGAGTGACGTTTTGAAGAGGAGCAAGCTTGCTAGAGAGGAATGTCCTGGGAGAAAGCCATTTTGAAACCAGAACTTTGGAGCAGACGCCAGCCACGTGCCTTCCCAGCTAACAGAGGTTTTCTGGACGCAATTTGCCATCCTCCAGTGAAGGTACCTGATTACTGATGTGTCACCTTGGACACTTTATGGCCTTAAGACTGTAACTGTATAGCCAAATAAACCCCCTTTTTATAAAAGCCAATCCATCTCTGGTGTTTTGCATTCCGCAGCATTAGCAAACTAGAACACATGGTTATTTTCAGACACAGAAAGTCTGCTTAAAAATGGGTTTGCATCTTCCTTTCTAGAGAAATAAAATAATGTTTGCAAATTTTAAATGACTGTATTCCAGTTTAAAAAAAAATAATAGAAATTAAAATTTTCATTCCCTGGGCCTCAGCAGGTGTTGCTCCAAGCAAGTCATTTTCTGAGTAATAATTAAATATTAGACTTTCTCAACTTCCCTCTCAATGGAAAGATGAAAACATTCTCATCTTATATACTTGATTTACTTCATTTTATGTTTTCTAGTATAATGATACAGTTGGCTGGGTCCTCACAAATCACATTTTATATTCTAACTGCAATGCTATTCAATCTTTTTGTTGTTGTTGATCTTAACCTTTAATAATTTTGAGTTTATTTTTTCTTTTGAATATAAATAACTGGACTTAAGCACTATAATAGTTTAGATTTCTTATACTGCCTAAAACCCTTCATTTTAGTCAAAATGTATCTTTAACCAAAAGTTTGAAAATTAATAATGATTGTTCAAATTAAGATGCTTTAATTAGAAGCTTTTGGCATCTTTATTTTTCCCTTAAGTAGGGTAGGGGATGCTAGAGTGACTTTCGAAGACAGGCTGAGGATCTTTTGAAATTCCTTATAATATTTGAGTAAATTAAATCCTTGACATTCACAGTAGGGTATACCCTAAGTTGTTTATGGATCCCTTATATCATAGTTGTGTTTAATTTTTTAGATAAAATATATATGAGATCCTGATTAGAGAACTGATGGTTACTTAGGCTCAAGGACTAGGTAAGTGACAAGCTCTGAACCCAAAGCTCTAAGGGCACATTGTTCAAAGTGATGTCACACAAAATCACAAATCATTATTTCATAGACTTTCAGGATAGCTATTTAGTAAAAAATCTCAAATGTTAAATATGTGTATTTAACATACACATTTTTGTATTTACGTAAAGTTTTTGATCAACAAATGATGGAATTAGTCCAATTTACAAAGTTTGAAGCCAATACTTGTAAGTATCTCTTTAAACTGTTGAAACACTGTAGTTTATCCAGTTTTTATTTTCTGTTAATTACAGTCTCTAGTTTATGTTGATTGCATCCCTCCCCCAATGCCTTCCCGTTTTTAAAACCTTGCAAGTTTTGACATTTGCTTGTTCTCCCTCATGAAAGAACATATTTGTACATTTTATCATAATTGTTGAACACTCTAGATATCACCAAGTTACACAGTCCCAGTCTTTATCTTTCCTCCTTTCTTCTGGTGTCTCACATGCTCCCAACCTTCCTCTCTCAACAGTATTCATAGTTATCTTTGTTCAGTGTACGTACATTGCTGTGCTACCATCTTCCAAAATTGTGTTCCAAACCATGAACTCCTGTCATCTCCTATCACTCTGTAGTGCTCACTTTAGTATTTCCTGTAGGGTGGGTGTCTTGTTCACAAAGTCTCTCATTGTCTGTTTGTCAGAAAATATTTTGAGCTCTCCCTCATATTTGAAGGGCAGTTTTGCTGGATATAGGATCCTTGGATGGTGGTTTTCTCTTTCAGTATCTTAAATATATCACACAACTTCCTTCTTACCTCCATGGTTTCTGCTGAGAGACCCACACATAGTCTTATTAAGCTTCCTTTGTATGTGATGGATCTCTTTTCTTTTGTTGCTTTCAGGATTCTCTCTTTGTCTTTGATGTTTGATAATCTGATTATTAAGGAACTTGACATAGACCTATTCAGATCTATTCTGTTTGGAGTACGCTGTGCTTCTTGGATCCATAATTTTATGTCTTTCATAAGGGATGGGAAATTTTCATTGATTATTTCCTGTATTATTGTTTCTGCTCCTTTTCCTTTCTCTTCTCCTTCTTGGACACCAATGATACATACATTCTTGTATTTCATTTTGTCCTTAAGTTCCCAGAGATGTTGCTCATATTTTTTCATTCTTTTCTCCATCTGCTTGTTTGTGTGTAGGCTTTCAGGTGTTTTGCTCTCCAGTTCCTGAGTGTTTTCTTCTGCCTCTTGAGATTTGCTGTTTGTTCTAGTTTGCTAATGCTGCAGAATGCAAAACACCAGAGATGAATAGGCTTTTATAAAACGGGGGTTTATTTCACTACACAGTTACAGTCTTAAGGCCACAAAGTGTCCAAGGCAACACATCAACAACCGGGCACCTTCACCAGAGGATGGCCAATGGCGTCCGGAAAACCTCTGTTAGCTGGGAAGGCAGCTGGCATCTGCTCCATAGCTCTGGCCTCAAAACGGCTTTCTCCCAGGACGTTCCTCTCTAGCAAGCTTGCTCCTCTTCAAAACATCACTCCCAGCTGCACTCCCTTCCCTCTCTCTGAGTCAGCTCATTTATATGTCTCCACTAATCAAGGCCCACTCCAAATGGGGGGGGGCATGCCTCCATGGGAACATCTCATCTGAATTATCACCCACAGCTGGGTGGGGCACATTCCAAGCAAATCTAACCAGCACCGAAACTTCTGTCCCACACAAGACCACAAAGATAATGGCATTTGGGGGACACAATACATTCAAACCGGCACACTGTTGTATGTTGCCATTGTGTCTTTCATCTCTTGTGTTGTGTCTTTCATTTCCATAGATTCTGCTAGTTGTTTTTTTGAGCTTTTAATTTCTGCCTTATGCTTGCCCAGTTTTTTTCTTTATAGCCTTTATCTTTTTTGACATATCTTCTCTAAACTTTTTGAATTGATTTAACATTAGTTGTTTAAATTCCTGTATCTCAGTTGAAGTGTAAGTTTGTTTCTTTAATGGGGCCATAACTTCATTTTTCCTAGTGTAGGTTGTAGTTTTCTGTTGTCTAGGCATCTGACCTCCTAGGCCACCCCAATCAAGTTTTCCCAGAGAACAAACTCAGGCCACAGAAGGAGGAAATATTCAGTGTCCAGTTTCCCTGATGGTTTTTCTTAGAGAATTGACACACCCTGTGCTTTTCTGCCCAGCAAGTGCACCTGTCAGCCTGTCACAGGCTGGTATAAGGGAGTGTGGCCTGTGGCTCTCCTCCCCCAGGCCCTGGAGTCTGGTTTGGAATGTAAGGCAGGTAGTAGAACTGGCCCCTCCTTTTCCTCTTGGAAAGCTATGCCCTCTCCAGAGAGGTCTTTTGCATATAAATAGATTCTTAGTTTCTCTGACTCTGCTGGTCAGAGAGCTGCAATTTTAAAATGGCTTTCTCTACTGAGAAGAGTTGTGAGCTGAAAATGGCTGAGGTTTTCTCCACTGAGCTGCTCAGGTTGACAGAGAGAGAAAAGGACAGAAAGCTCCCAGATTCACCCATTGGCCAGAGATTGCGCCTGATCCTCTGGGTTCCCCGTCCTGAAACAGATATGTCCCCTGACTCTCCCAAGGTCAGTCATCACCAAAAGTCTCTGTCTGCTTGTTGGGGATTCACTGTCTATATTGAGCAGTTAACATTAAAACCCCAGTTGGAGCTGGACTGAAGTACACTAGCTTGTTTGGAGAGTGCTGCTCTCTAGCACCACAAGGCTTCTATGAGGGAGGGGCTCTCAGCACTTGGTGTGGGTCCACAGTTTTTACTTACAGATTTTATGCTGCTATATCTGCATTCCTCCCAATTCAGGTTGGTGTATGATGAGTGGGCAGTCACGTTTGTCTCCCCACAGTTATTCTAGGTTATTTACTAGTTTTTCAGTCATTTATGAATTGTTCCAGGGGGGCTAACAGTCTTCCACTCCTCTCTATGCTGCCGTCTTAATTCCCTTCTCTGCTATTCAATCTTTATGTTTATAGCAATAGGCTATGTTTTTCAGCATTTACCTCACTATTTTATCTTTATTTTATTTTGCAGTAAGCCACTTTTGTACCATCATCTGATTTTGCAAAATGAGGATTGGACATAGTTGCAAATTTAGGAGTTATAAACATTAATACATAAATATCCTGAAAATAACTCGAACTGACATGAACTACATTCTGATATCTGGAAGTTATCTGAAACTTACTGATCAGAACAGTCCTTCCTTGCAATGTATGCTTAATCCTTAAGAGTACGGTTATTATTAATAAATACTTTTTTGTGAAAATAGTTATTAATCTTATATTTTAAACTGGTGAAATATAAGTGAAAATTTTTGATTCACTGCTATTTCTCAGAAAAACCTTACTTCTAACCACTTTATCAGCCACTGGATAAACCAATGGCACTCAGGAAACATGTTGAAAAATACGTTCCTCTAGCAATTGGTTTAAAATTCTGACAGCATCCATTTATTTAATTACAGAATATCATTTTATAATTTTTTAAAATACAACATGCTGTTTATAAAAGACATAATGCAAATATATATAAAGAAAAATGTAAAAGAATCACCCTAATTCTTACCACCTAGAAATTAGTATCAATAGCACTGGATTGGTATCAGTGTGTATTGCTGAAAGAAGAAAAATAGATATATTTATATATATATAATCTTTTTTAAAATATATCATAGCATGCACATGTTCTTCCAGAAAATTGAAAAGGAAGGAATACTTCCCAATTCATTCTATGATGTCAGTATTACTCTGATACAAAGACCAGGCAATAATAGAACAATTAAAAAAAAACCCCAAAAGCCTACAAACAAATATCCTTCATGAACATGGACACAAAAAATTTAAACAGGATTGTGGCAAATTGATTCCAGAAATACATAAAAATGATAGTACACTATAATGTAGTAAATTTTATCCTGAGAATAAAAGGTTTGCTTTACATTCAAAAATTATATAATTTCCTATTTTAACAAACAAAAGAAGAAAATCCATATGATTCTTTCAAGACTTTCAGAGAAAGCATTTGTTGAAATCCAACAACAATTACTGAAAAACTGTTAGCCAGCCAGGAATAAACAAAGAACTTCCTCAACCTGAAAACTGGCTACCAAAAACCTAGAGATAACCTCATACTTCATGGAAAAAGACTTACTCCCCCCTAAGATAGGAACAAGATGAGGATGCCTGCCCTTGCCACTTCTATTCAACATTGTACTAGATGTTCTAGCAAGAATAATAAGGCAAGGAAAAAAAGCATAAATTCGGTATTAGGAAAAAAATACTTTATTCACAGATGGCATGCCAGTCTATGTAAAGAATCTGATGGAATCTGCAAAAGTTACTAGAATTAATAAATGACTTTAGCAAGGTTACAGGATGCATGATCAATATGCAAGACTTAATTGTTATTCTATATATATGCAACAAATAAACAGATGTTGAAATCAAAACAGATATCATTTACAATAGCATCAAAAAAATGGGATGCTCTATGATTATATGTTGAAAAATCTGGCAAAAGATATGAAAGACCTGTACAGTGAAAACAACAAAACATTGCTTAAAGAGATTAGAGAAGATCTATATAAATGGAGAGATACATGATATTCAAGCTTCGGAGATTCACTATTATTAAGATGAACGTTCTCCCCAGTTTGATCCATAGATTCAACACAATCCCATTTGAAATTCCAGAAGGCTTTTTGCATATAGAAATTACCAGGCTTATCATAAAATCCATATGGACATACCAAACAACTAGAATAACCAAATGAGTTTCAAAAAGAAAGAATGAAGTTGGGTAACTAGCACTGCTTGCTTCCAAGGCCTATTTACTGATACAGTAATCAAGACTATGCTATTGGTATAAAGAAGGACTAATAAATTAATAGAGCAGAATAGAGATCTAGAAGAAACTCATACATAGATGGTATAGCTAATAATTGACAAGAGTGCAAAGGTGAAAGGGCATTTAGGGGAGAAAGGATAGTTGTTTTTATTTTTAATTGTATTTTAACAATCGGATATACATATGCCAAAAGATGAACACAAAATGTATCATAGACCTAAATGTAAAATCTAAAACTATAAAATATTTGGAAGAAAATCTGTGTGACCTTGATTTCTTAGATATAGCATCTAAAGTATAATCCATAAAAGAAAAATATAATAAATTGGATATTATCAAAATAAAGAACTTCTGATCTTCAAGAGACAGTGTTAAGAGAATGGAAAGACAAGCCACAAATGGGGAGAAAACATTTGCAAATCATTTGTCTGTTAAAATACTGTTATCCACAAAATATAAAGAATTCTCAAAATTCAATAATGAGGAAACAACTTAAAAATTGGGCAAGATTTTAACAGACACTTCACCAAGGAAGATATATAATGGCAAATAATCACATGCAAACTCACATACTTCACTGTTGGAACAGAAAAGGGAATAACTACTCTGGGAAACAATTTGGCAGTTGCTTAAAAAGTTAAACATACAATTATCATTATGATCCAGTCATAATGAGAATTATAAAGAGAAATAAAAGCATATATCTATACAAAGACTTGTATACTAATTTTCATAACGTTTTTGGTTGTAATATCCAGAAACTGAAAACAACCCAAATGTCCATGAATAGGTGAATGGATAAACAAACTGTGATATATCTATACAAGAAATGAGTTACAGACATATGCAACATATATGAATCTCACATGAAGCCAGCAGAAGAAGATACACCCTGCTTTATTCCATCTACCTAAAATTCTAGAAAATGCAAACTGATCGATAACAACAGAAAACATATCAATTCTTGCCTGGAGAAGAAGTGGGGTCATGGGGAGGAGTGGGAGGGAGGAATTCCAAAGCAGCATGAAGAAATTTGGGAGTGATCTGCATGTTCTTTGTCTTGATTTTGGTGATTGTTTCAAGGTTTGTTAACACAAGAATCAATACGTATGTTATTATACACTTTAAATATGTGCAGTTTCTTTATGACAATTATACCTCAGTAAAGCTGTAAAACAAGTCAATACCAATAAAGAACATATTCATCAGGATCATATTAAATACGTTGTATAAAATATACTAAATGTAAAAATCAAGTAAAAGTTATTGAATTGCTTAGTTGCAAAGGATTATTTCTTTGCCACAAAAGACATTATCTTCTAACATAATTCTCTAAATTTAAGAAATGAAACTGAGTAAAATTAAAAGGCGGGAACTATTATGCCTTTCTAAGCAATATATGTAACAATTTCCATCTGTTTTCATGAATTTAAGTCTTCTTATTCACTTCCTTTCATTGATTTCCTTGTTTTTGGCAACTTTATCACCATTTTTACATGGTGAAGTTTTTATGGCATTTACATTCTGATTTATAAACACTATTTTAAAAATTTACTATCAGCCTGATATATGCGTTATATGAATTCAGTGTCCATTACCAGTCCTTTCTACTCAGCTTCTCCATTCCCAGTGTCATCATTTTGATCCATCTCTTAATTGGCTGGATTTGTTCATCAATTGCCCCACCCCAAAACAAGTAGATAATAGGTGCTATATATCCTGCCATTTTAATTTTTAATACTTAGGAAACTTGGATGGAGCTATTTCTCCATGTATAGATATTACTCTATTGATTGTGGCTGTGGAAATATCTAGAATATATTTACC
Source organism: Choloepus didactylus (assembly GCF_015220235.1). Lineage (NCBI taxonomy): Eukaryota > Metazoa > Chordata > Mammalia > Pilosa > Megalonychidae > Choloepus > Choloepus didactylus. Next base: position 183,903,054 of record NC_051310.1, on the reverse strand, counting down.
ACCACCACCACCTTCTACCAGGCACTTTACTTTGTTTTCTTAGATTGCAATAGAACTATTTCTTATCCTTGAAGTTCAGTAATTTAACCTGGATATGTACTATTGTTGAAAATTCTACATAAAACTTTTTCTTGGAATATGTTGTGTTCATTTTAAGAAAAAAAATCATGTATTTTGGGTAATTCTTTCCATTTTATTTGTCCACATTGCTACCTCAGAAATACTTTATCTTTTATTGGAGGATATTTGACTTCACCATTTATATATTCCATTCTGATTTGTAGTCTCCTTTCTTTTTCTATGTATGTTTACCCTGTTACATCAAGTCTTGTCACTGTCAATAGCTTAACTTTCAGCCACAATGTTTTGCTACCTTCAGTTTCTAATTTATTTATTTAGTTTATTATGTGTTGATTTGGTCTTCAAATCATTTTCCTAGACTTTAATTTCTCTTTTCATCTTGTTTGTTATTTTAACTGCTCATCTGTAAGTACTTATTTTACAGAATTCAATTTCTTATTAGGCTACTATGTTTCATAGAGCACTTATGTTAAATTCTTTTGTTCCTTGGATTATGCTTTTTTGTAACTGGATTTTGTAACCACGTTTGAATGTCATGGCCCTTCCTTTTTTATTTTTGCTTATATTTTTTAACACTAATGTTGCATAATTGGTTTGATTTTTTTTTTCCCATGTTCATGATTTGGCAGTTCTAAACAGGCAATTTATTTGTTTTGATATAGAGCAGTTGAAATCCAAGCTATAGTTTCATTGTTTCCTCCCCTAGGTTATGTTTGAAGCCTGAGTACTTCATGTTCTGTCTAATCATGAACCGCTGAGTTGATGATATGGGACTTTGTTCTCACTCAAAATACTTTGCAAAGCTAACCTACTTTCTCTGGATGCCACATCAAAATAAAATGAACTATAGTTAGTTTTATGATCAAACTATGTTAGGTTTTATTAGGTTATTCTTAGATTATTAAATGTCATTTTTGTCCATTAATACCCAAAGCAAGATTATCCATGGAAAATCAGATATTCAAAATGACACCTCTTTTAGGATGCTGAAATAAAACCACATAGGATTAAGAATCTGAAAAATTCAGTTCTGTTCCCCAATTTGCTGTTACCTCACTGTGTGATCTTAGGTAATTCACTTAATTGCCTTGTGTCTCATTGTTGAACTTATACAACACAGAGGCTTAGTTGCTATCTAAGGTTTTTGTTTTATGTATGATTCTAAAACCATAATCATTCTGTGTTCTCATGAGTTCAGGGTTAGAACAATACCTCTTTCCTTGAAAACCATATTTAACTGCCATACTATAACAGCTAATATGTCACAGAAATTTAATAGGCAAAGATCCTACTCATATTTTTACCATTTATTCACACCTGCCTGGAATCTAGGTAAGAAAGATTTTCATTCTTAAGAGCGTTTAGTCTTTGAAGTCAGAACTTCTACCCTTCAGCTTCCTTGTATTTATTAAATAGATATCATAATGTGTAACTCACATGGTTGTTCTAAGAGTTAAATATGCCTGGTATACAGTATGTATCACCTAAATGGAAGATGCTAATATTAGTATAACTTTTTAGCTATAATATTTTTGCTATTATACATATAATTGTAGTTGTTTTCAGAGAAGAAAACTGAACGTTGTACAGGATAAATTCTCATAAAATTGTAAAATTTGTGAAACTACCAAAGAATAAATGCTGGGATTTCAACCTAGATGTTTACTTCAAACCTGGCCATTATTGAAACCTATTCATTATATACAGTGAGCATATATCACTCATTATGAAACCTAGTCACCTAGAAATGTGTGCAGGCAGTCAGAGTAGATGATCTTTCATGTGATACTTTGTTAGATATTTCTGGCCCTTCCAGGCTATTATCTCCTCTTAAATTTAAATTTCATGGTGATTCAAAATTTCAAAAAAGGAGTTGATCTCCATCAAGATACTCTAAAGAAAGGGAAAGAGCAAGAGACAGTGGGGCAGGGGTGGGGCAGGGGTGGGATGGAAAAAGAGAAACTTCCTTCTGTTGTGATATCCAATAAGAAAAGAGGGGAGATATGCCTTCTGTTATTTCCTTCACACACCTCCCACTTTATCCATATTAAGTATTTTAAACAATGATGATTTTCTTTTGATTCAGTCATTCTTATGGGAGTAAGTTTACCTCATTGTAAAATAAATACGTCTATCAATAGAAGTGGTATAGCAATAATAATAGTAATAGTAATAGTAATAAAAGAAGAAAAGTTTTACTAAACTCAAATTATATTACCACCATATTTTTATTTTTTGAGATGTTGCATCAGGTTTAGAATCAAGGAACTTTATGTCTAGTTGGCTCATTAGTGGTAAATCATTAATTTTGAAACCCCCTTCTAAATTCATGACCTTAATGATTTTTATAATACATTCCAGTGTGTATAAGTAACTATCTATAAATACTGGTGTTCCATTAATGCTTATAATTTAAATGATGGAAAAATATTTTTTTTATCCAACTGATATCAGCTATCCTTTTATTAGCACTATAGTGTAAAATAGGTGGATTGCATTGAAATTCATTTTATTTTTACTTGTTTTGATAATGATAGAATTTTGGGCCTTTTGATTCTGCAATTCATACTAAATCGTATTTCAAGGTGCTGCATTTCAAATTTGACATAAAATTCAAGGATTTTTATTTGAGCTGGGAAATAGTAAGAGTAAAGATAATCAACTTTTGCCTGTATTTTTTACCTACTACATACCATTCTGCATCTCTTTTCCACTTTATTACTTTGCTGACAGGTAAATTAGTAAACAATAAGCTGTTTCCAACTTGGAGGATTAGGTTCCTGAAGCCTCCTATGGTAGAGCAATTCGTAGTTGAATAATTTAAAATTATATGGGTAAAACAGGTCAAGGGAAACTAAAGCTATGCATGAATCTACTAAACCTCTTGTCCAGTTTTTAAATATCCCAAAATAATATCAAGTCAAAATACTAATTAAAATCATAAAAAATGATATCATACCTATCTTTAATTAGTAATGATGGAAACTGGATACTTAGTGTCTATTTATTATTCACAACTTATAAAATAAGCTTTAAGCTTTCTCTGCTGGGAAATTTGAAAACACATTAATGATTTTTATTTTGCAGATTATCGTTGTATAAAAGGGATTTTGTGTGTGTGATCATCCATTAGTCTATTAATGTCTCTCTCATTTTGTGTCTCAAAGTTATTGGCCTCCACCTCTGGGCCTCTGATTAGGTTTAGATATGCAGAAAAGCTTGATCTTGAAGTTTGAAGATAGAAAAAAGTGTACGAAACCTTGACTTAACATATTCAGCTATATTAAACCTGTCTGGATAATATATTTCTAAACCTTTCTCCAATACATACATTCATATAACCTCAAGTCTCCCAAGATAGTTTCGTGAAATCCACACTTTTTACAGATGGCTTCATTTCTTGATTTCTCATAGGCAGAGAAATTGTTTTTAAATCTCCTGATATTTCATTTCATTTCTCTTTTTTTTCTGAGGGCTCTATTAAAATGACCGTCTTTCCTTTTCTGCAATCGGCTTTTCTTCTTTTAAATTTCTGGTTCTTCTATCTTTTTTCTTCTTTTTTTTCCTTTGGATGATCTTCAATAGGGACTTTTAATAATCTTCAAATAACAGAACTGATGTTTTTATGTTAAAGAAGGTATATGAACAAAATATTTGCCCTCGTAGACCTTTGAATTTTGGGTGTTCACAGCAGGATTGATTTTTATGACATTGATATTTGTCACACGTAGAAGTTGTCCAACCTACTACCCTCCCATTATAATGAAATTTCACAAGTAATTACTGTAAATATAACAAATCTTTTATATACCCTTTGCATCTGGAATATGAATAATTTTGCTCCAACAAAGATTTTAAACAAGAATCCAAGCAAGCGATATTTTTTTTTTATCAGCAGAAAGTTGGTGCTCTTTGGAAAATCTCTTTGAAACTATGAAAAAATCTAGACAATAAAAACTTTTTCCTAAAACCTATGAAAATGATGCTTCTGTCTCATCACTCTCAGCCTTCTTTGAGTTATTTTTCTGATAATACAGTTTAGGGACTTCAACAAGCCATTCTAGTGTTCTTGCTGTTTTCCTTCCCCTATGACCAATTAAGCACAAACAGTTAAGATGCTGATCACTGGTTTGGAAGTAAATGGATATAGTCCAAAGACCAGGGTTTTTTGTTTTTGTTTTTGTTTTTGTTTTTAATGAAAAATGAAATGGCATCCTGATTTGTTCTAGCTTACTGAATTAAACACTCCATTTTATAAGAAAAACATTAATTTAGAGAATTTTAGAAAAAATTATAATAAAATATAACTTGCCTTAATTCCAAATGCTAACTACCAAATTATTCTACTATATGATTGATATTAAGAGGTATTTTTATGTTAAAGGAGCAAATATAAACTTTTATCCTTACCTTTAAAATGTTTGATTATATTTTGCTTATACTTATGCTTTCCTTATTTTAAAATATGTGAACTGAATTTTCATATCTGTAAAATTATGTTGAAGAAATTTATGCTGAAAAGTATTACCAAATGAAGCATCAAAACATTCAGAATAACTGGCAAGAGTTAATTTCTCATAATGAATTTAGCAAAGTATGCTGTCAAACAGAAGTACATGTCATAGCAATAATTTAAATACATTACATTGCCTGTCAACAATCATACAAGTTAATTTAGAGTGTTGAAAACTTCAAATTTTAAGTTACAGTTAATTTCAATTCCATAAACATTTATTTAATGCAAAGCAGTGTGCCAGGTCTAGTCCTCAAGAAACCTTCAATTGAATTGATCAATAGTTCTTAAAATTTAGTGTGCAACAGAATCATCTGGACAGCTTTTTAAAATGCAGATGCCAAGGATCCTGCCCAATCTATGAATTTGGAATATCTTGGGTTAGTGTTTGGGCATCAATAACTTTCTGTTGGTTCTGATGGACTGTGCTTTGGGTGCTACTATAGTAGTTGATGATGTAATTGAATATAAATGGAAGCAAAGCAAACAGAAATTATTTTTTGTTTTGTTTTGCTTTAAAATTTCAGTTGACCTAATTAGCCTATTTTTATTCTGCCTTACTTAAATCCTTTTCATAACATGATATTCATCACCATATACTGGTCTATCATGTCTGTTTTATCAGACACACCAGGTTACTCTGATAAAATTTCAGAAATATTATTTTGCTCTACATTATACAAGCTAAGTTTGGAACAATAATTCTAAATACTCTGTTTTAATATTTTTGTTGGCAAATGTGAATGTTTCCACAAGAATAATGCAGTGATGAGAAAAGGTCTGACAATGAAATCTGAAGAGAATTAATTGAAGGAACCACCCTTTGTGCTTAAAAAAAAAAAGAAAGAAAAGGATTAAAGGAAATTATTTTATTTGCATTTTCCCACTGTGCCATGGAGTTATTTTCCTGTGGATCAAGGCAACAAATTAATGCTCTAATACTTTCAAGTCTAGAGGCTCCACATTTAAGGGTTTTGCTTTTATATGTATGGCCATTTTGTACCAAGCACTTGAATTAATTATAAGAATCCATTTATATTACAAGGAGCATGAGAGGAAGCACACACAGCTTGACAATAAGTTGCTGAAGTGAATCTGTTAATCTAAAGCTTTGATTGTTGATGTTCATTTCTAGGTTTGGGCTGAATTTCTATGTTTATGAATTTGGGAGTTGTGTATATGTGTGTGTCTTTTAGTTAATGTGTCACCAAAAAAGATATGAAGCCAGAAAGCTTAAGTGAATTGAATTGAAAGAAAATCAACATGGACCCTAGCATATAAGAGCAATGTAGGAGGAAAAGTAATAATTGTATACAATTCATAATAAATTATTTATCCACCATGGTTTAAATACACAGGATTTGGGACTGGTTATTCAATGTGAAGTACTTTAAGATGAGATCTTAACTTGGCAGTGGAGGAAACCCTGGAAGTAAAATATTGTTTGAAGGGACAAATGGTTTTTAGGTGTTTTTGGAAATTTCTTATCCATTTACAGATTATTGGGGCAAAACTCAAGAAATATTCTTAACAAACAATGCTATTTTATGAAAATAAGTTTTATCATATCACCATACCACTAGGATATCTTTTCCTAATAATCTGTATCATCTTTTCATCAGAGATGAATTTCCTTGTATGTGAGAAGAATATTTGTTTTTTTGTTATTGTTGTTTAAGTATCCATAATAAATGACTGAAGAGACAGTTAAGCTCAAGGTTAAATAATTTATAGTTATGGGAGAAGGAGGTATAAAATTTCAGGGGCATTTGGTTGAAAATGTTTCCATATCATTTCCCCTTGTCAAAATTAAATGATATGTAAGTGATTAGGTTTAGTCATGGTATATTGCTGAGTCATTAATCAACTTCATGAATGCATCAGGACAATTGTGGAAGCTATTTTTGTCTCACTTTAATTTTGATAGGGTCAAATTCAAATTTTAATTCCCACAATGTATGACAAGTGACAAAATTTACATAGTTATGTTCATGAGGTAAAAGCTTTTAGCCAACTTCAAATAAGTATATGATTGCTGGAGAAATCAGATCACTACCCAACTACTAGGAGAAATGTATCAATAAATCATCAGAATGATATGACAGAGCATTATCTTCAATAGTGAAAACTATTTTACAAATAAAAATCACTAAATCACACTAATCTAATTTGTAATAAGTTTAAGCCTAAGTAATTTCTACCATCTACAATGTACATACTTGCGATTATTGTAAATTGTCCTGTCAACTTTCATTATAGCAAACTTGAAGTTGTAATTTACCCATCATAGGAAGAAAACAATTATGAGATTTTTAAAATTTTGCTTAAAACTCTTGACTAATCACTTTAATAGGAAATAGCCATGGACTCTTGGTAAAATTGGTAAATTATTATCTATCTTTTTTCTTTTGAATGAAAATATGGATTTAGTTTCACATTTTAATAATTTCAGTTACTTCCAAATTTGAGATAACAAGTTAGTTTTGCCTTGGAATAGTATTCTCCTTTTTCTCCCTTTGTTTATGTTCATCCTGGGGCTTTGAACTGTGTGGGAATTTCTTAAGCAATGTCACTGGAAGCAGTTTTATTGTAATGACGTGTACCTCTACTGTTGATAACAACTGTCAGTTTTGTTCTTTTGACAAAAAAGATTATATTTAAGACAAGCTTTTCTCATGAAATCATGACATCATAAGTTGGAAGAAATTATTCCTCTCTTCCAGAGATCCCACAATTCTGCATTTTTCTGAGTCCATGACAGAAAGCCATCTTTATAACAAAGCTCTTTTTGTACTTCAGCTTCTGGGTGGGATCCAAGAGAGTCTTTTACTGAACTCGGTAGTAAGACTTGTAGTGACAGCAAATTTCCAGTGTAATGAATAAAGATAAGTTTGCTTTTAATTTTAAGAGTTTATTTTCATATATATCCACATTAATTATTTTGTTCCTCTTATAGGTATAGGGAAAAATAATCATCTTTTAGGAATGATCAAGAGAATTTCATATTGATTTTCCTTAGTAACAATCATACAAGAGGAAAAAAATTGACTAACTATTGATGTAAGTTATATGTTTGGAAGGGTCCTCACAGACTTCATAAATTTTTTTCATGAGAACATATTGTTGCTTTTGTATGCACTATTTGTGGATATAAAATTGGACAAATTAAATATTAAAGCCATAGATGACAAAACTTTACTTTTTGGATTCTAGTGAATAAATAAAAAAAAAGAAAGAAGACATTAGGGTCTTTTAGGTTAATTATTGAATGATGACTAGTGTTGTTATGACAAGCATTCTCTTTGATAAGTAGTCTGGACAAGATTCAATGCTTGACCAAAAAATGTTTTCTAAGTCCCAAGATGAGAATAAGGTGTCTTTTTTCTCAGAAAAATATAAGGTCTTTATATTTTATGAAGGGTTTAAATAATCCTCAGGAGATGACCTTTCTGAAGAAGGGGATGCCTTCCCTATTATTATTCTGTATCCTGAAGTTTCTATTGAAGTAGGTAACATTTCCACATAATTTTAAATAGAACTATGAAAGAACAGAACAAGCAGTACATTAATAATAATAATAAAATGTCTGGCGATATGACTCAAGTAAGACAAGTTAAATATATTAAAACTACTAATTTCATATTGAAGGATCAGATAATAGTCAGAAAACTCACTGAGCACGAAGCCTAATTCAGTGCGTGTGCCCCAATTCTTGTAGTTGTAATCCATTAATCCCTTATGGAATCAATCAACAACCTCTTACTCCTGTATTTTTTGGCTCTGTATTTGGTGTGTGTGTTTGTGTGTGTATTTGAATCCAGATATGAAGATAAGTCAATAACTAGAAGTTGATGGTCAAACATTTTCTTGCACTTAAATTATTATGCATATTTGTATTTATAACAAAGTTTGATTTATTTTCCAAAAGATTCCTTATTACAAATTATTTTTAGTTTTTGATCTTGCTTTTTTATGACTTATGTTTCAAACCCCCTGGTTTTCCATGTAACAAAAGACTTTAACAGCAGAACCTAAAAAAAAAAAAGCAGTGGTTAACATTTTTGGGAAATGCTTAACAAATGTCACCAGGTTGCTTTATCTGTTACCTGTACCTGTTTATCGTACTTCTCAGCACCTTTCATTTGTTAAAGCATATAACGATATGGCAGAGCATATTTAATGAATATTCAGTGCCAAGCACTTTTCCAGGTTCTATGATTTACTAGAGCAAACAAATCAGAAAAGTCCCAACCCTTACGAAGTTTGTATTCTAGTAAGCAAGTCTCTTGTGACTATTGCTCTGTGGAACCTTTATAATAGTTAACAGCAACTGAGGGACTGTGTCGAGTGCTTCATATGTCGTATCTCATTTTAGATTCAAAACAACCCTATGAATTAAGCATTATCATAATAACCATTTCACAGATGTGGAAATTGGAGTCTAAGAGATATTAAGTCCACATATATCAAGGTCACATGTCTAAAAAGTGATAAATCTGGCTTTGAACCTGGGAACTCTTAACTACAGTATATTATGTAGACGACTAATACTTTATAATAGACTTGTCCTGTATAAAACACGTCAAGGCAAATATTTTGTCATATCTATGACATTTGGAGTTGTAGCTTTGGTTTCATAGCATGGATAAACCAATTTGTGGGAAACTAATTCCCAAATTCAGGCACTAAACAGTTTATTGAACTGGGTGGACTTTAATGTTGCTTCCAAATCAGAGAATTCTGTGATTTTATGAAATGCGTGTAATCCACTTGCTGAGTCATCTTTTGTGGTCTCTGTCACCCTTCTCCTCTGCTACTTGTCTTTGTCTTAGTTAGCTTATCATTAAAGCATGTGTAAGTGCTATGTGCAATCCTATCTCTGATAAAACGCAATTTAAATGGAAGCTATTTTGGAATTAGAAGCGATCCATAATTTCATATTATCTCGGTTTTTTCCTTTCCTATTAGCATGGGTACTTACGGAGTAACTGGGTATGTTTCGAGTAGCTATTGCCAACAAGTGATTCAAGCTGAAACATTTAGTCTCTTCCATCTTGGTAACAACATTATGTAATTCTAGCCATGTTGAAAAGATAGATTGCTCACATATCATCACCTGCCAATAAAAGTTTCACCTTGTGTGTTTTTTTTTTATTTTTCCTTAGTTCACAATCCATTAAGAAATCACTTTCTCCAAGCATATGTTTTATTATATTCACAAGTATGTTTTAGTTCATTGCAATTATACTGATACATTTAGGGATTCCATTTTCCACCGTCTATGAGTATTCTACTGTGCTAGTTTGAATCTGTTATATACCCCATAAAAGATTTTGTTCTTTTAATCCACTCTTGTGGGAGCAGACCTACTGTGGGTGGAATCTTTTGATTAGATTGTTTCCATGGAGATGTGTCCTACCCACCCAATTGTGGATGGGACCTTTTGATTAGAGTGTTTCCATGGAGATGTGACACCGCCTATTCAAGGTGGATCTTAATTAGTTTACTGGAGTCCTTAAGAGAGCTCAGGCAGAGAGAGAGAAAGCTCAGAGCTGACAAAGACCCAGACTTGGGGATGCAGACACAAAGACATTTGGAGATTCTAAGCTGAGAGATGAAGCCCAGAGTTTGCCCTGGAGAAGCTAAGAGAGGATCCCCAGTTGCTTAGAGAGAAACACCCTGGGAGACACAAGCAAGGATGCACAGGAGCTGACAGAGAGAAGGTAAGAGAGAAGAAGCTCAGTGAGATTTTGGAGAAAGCCATTTTGAAATCAGAGCCCAAGAGAAGAAGGAGTAGCAAACATCGCCATGTGCCTTCCCATGTGACAGAGGAACCCCAGATGCCATCGGCCTTTCCTCAGAGAAGATATCGTCCTGTTGATGCCTTAATTAGGACAATACCATGGTCTTACACCTATAAATTTGTGAACTAATAAAATCCCATTGTAAAAGCCAATCCATTTCTGGTATATGGCATTTTGGCAGCTTTAGCAAACCAGAACACCTTCCTAGATGTAACAAGCCACTAAGTTAAAATTTGTTAACAGCATTGGAATTCAGTGTGCTGTATGGACAGACACAAAGAAAAGTAATACTGGGCAGAGAATTATAGATGTATGTGAAGAACTGTATAAAAAGTAATTTCCCTTGAGTTTAAATTTTGTGTATAAATTAATAAAGATTAGTGCAAATTCAAGGTTATGTCTTGGGTAGATATGTTTTCTTTTAAAAGAGGAGTGGAAGTAATTCTAGCAGTCTAGGAACTGCACATAACATATGACCTTCACAATCCTTGTCCCTAATACAAGAGCACATGGGATTCTGTGGTGCACGGAATTATTATCCACGTGGTATGGTGGAAAAATAGTTGAAACTCTAAAAGGATCGTATCTGAAATAGATCTCATTCTTTCAAGCAAATCATTATGGAACATTAATTTTAACCCCGTCTGAGATAAGACAGGTAAATCAGATCTTCCTGAGGTTTGTTAAAGCACTGCTTCATCCATACCTCTTCCCAGGTCACATATGGCATTATTGCTAGCATGAATGACAGCTGCACCTGTTCATTCACTTCATTAGTACTTAGGTTTCTTTGAGTCCTCCTGCCATGCTTTAGTTTCTCCCTGCCCATAATTTGCTTGCCCTAGTGTCAAACTGCTGTGATGGAGCGATCAAGAGCTGAAACACTGCTGTCACCACACACAGCATCAGCAGCCTTTCTATCAGCCAACATGTCAGAATCTAACTTTTGCTTCCTTGGTGTCTCGATTTCTATTAAGTTGCTTATGTTCAAATTAGACTTTATGGCAGCAACTGCCTGAGTTGTGGAGTCAGAATAATGCAGATTTTAATAGATTTTTCCATCTGCCCCCTTTTCCCTATCCATTCCTTAAGGTGAACATAAATTCTCAATAGCTTTGCTTCTTATTTTAAGCCAGTTTTCTTTTCCCATTCTTCATGATTTATGGAATAATCAGCACAATACTCCTTTTATGACTTTGTGGGAGCAATACTAATCCTTACAGAAAAGCAAAGAGCAACCTTTCCCTACAGTCTTCTGTGGGCTTTCCTGATGAGTGCCATCTTAAGAAGCCACGTGTACTATGATAGTAGTAAGAAGCTGTTGGAAGAATTTGAAATGTACTTTTTCTTGAAGAGACTCAGTAAATTCCATTTAAGACAAAAGTTTTTGGAGCTATAGTAAGTCAATATACAGGTTTCATACTGAAGTAATAACTTATCTCTGTCATATTTAACATTTATATTGCAATTCACTTTTTTGACTTATTTGGGCCTGTGTCTCACATTTTCTCCTTACTTATACTCTAATATTTTCTTCATATTGAAATGGTAAATTGCACTAAGATTGGGATATGAGGGTTGTGAATGAAATTATAAGAGTAAGGGAGAGGAAAACTAAGAGTACAATAGAAATTAAGAGTAGGATGAGTAGGTATAAAGAAATTCAAGGTGTAAGTTGGGGTGAGAGGTGTGGGTATAGTGCCCAGGTAAGAGAGCAGAATGACTTACTGGGAGTGAGCGCTTTGGTTTATTCTCCCTCATATTCCTCCCTGTCCTTCTATATTTATTATTATGGTCAGAGGGAGAGAGATGAGAAAACAGGTGCTTAGAATAAGTGATGGCAAACCCAGTAATTTGTGGTGATCAAATGAATGAGTTTATTGATTTGAAGCGCTAGGATCGGATCCTCAACTAGCATCCCTTACATGCTTGATATCCCTTTAATAACAATTTGCTTTATAAGTCTTATTTTCAAAAACTTTTAATTTGCTCTGTTTTTCCTTTCAAAATAAGCTTTGAACCAATATGATTTGTCATTATTATCGCAACCAATCCCCTTCTGTTTAAATCCTTGCAATTCCCTTCTTGTGGGCTATAATACTGTGTTTGGCATTGTTTCAGTTTTTCTCTGAAAGGCTATGAAGTGTATTTTTGATCAGATTTTTCCATTGTGTTGGTTGGAATGTTGTGGGAGTATTAATGAAATCCAATAGGTATTTTTTTTTAACAGATTCAGCTTGACTGCTACTTTTATAGTAGAGACCTTCTCAGGCTTCTGTCCTTATCCCTGTTCATCTCTGTGATTTATTACTTATCCTCAACTTTCAGGTACATCAAAATTAAACATTTCCAGGTTCTCCTTACTCTGGTCTCCACTCTGTTCCTTCTCAATGATGTTCTCTACTCTCTATTAATATTTTTATGACATATAACATTATACTACATTAATAATATTAATTTCAATGCTATTACTCATCTTTCCTTTCACTGTCACATCATGGTACTCTAAATAAATGTGGCATACTTCTACAGTAAACTATAGCAAATATTCATACACATATTCAACACAACAGGGTATTCAATTCCAACACCAGTTGGCATACACATCTGCCTTACCTTATTAGATATAATTGTTTATCAGTAAGGAAGATGTCTTCTTTTGTGGCCCTAATGGTGTAATATCACTCTAATTTGACTTCACTTCACTCAAACCATGTTAACATGCTTAGGACATAATAGTAGGGGCTTAGTAAATATGACTGTCATTCATTTTCCTTGATTATCATGGAGGTATTACCCTGATTTTTTGTGTGAGCCATGCATATTTAGGAGATTAATTAAAAAAAATGCCAGATAAAATGATATTGCTCCTTAAGATGATTTCCTGTGTTCAGATCTTCAAGGAAAATTCTTCTCCAATTCATTGCTGTGATGCGTGTCATGTTACTGCATCCATACTCTGGAACAAAGGCCTTATTCCCCCCTATATAGAGGGCATAACTTCTGTGAAACCACTGCATGATTCCTGGCAAAGAATAGCTCTTGTGGATAAAATGAGTAAATGCTGCATAATATTTACCTTAGATTTTTTTTTTTTCTTTGGTCAAATTCTGTTATAGCTTGGTAGAGTAAGTTACAAAAATACTTTATGATGCTGCCCCAATAGTAATTAAGGGGTGACTAACACAGTAACAATGAGAAATCCACTCTGTTTGCTCAGTGAGTCTTTTCTCAAAAATTCACCTTTGGCACATTAGCATCTATTTATTTGAGAGATTATCAATGAACTCTTATCATTTAAGAATGATATTTCAGATAAGCTTCTTCTCAATAAATCTCTCAAAATATGTTACAGTAAATTTAGACTCTTTTCCATATATCTGAGTCTTTCATCCTCATGAACTACTATAGATAGATAGATAGATAGATAGATAGATAGATAGATAGATAGATAGACAGATAGATAGATAGATAGATAGATATAGGTTGCTATAGATAGATAGACAAATGACTAAAACAAAGTTGTGGGTATCATTCTAATGACTTGAGATTGAAATAGGACTGCTTTGAGTAAAATTAAGCTGCAATTAAGAATCAAAAAGTCCTCCCAGAATGGCCCTCAAAATCAATAAGCACTCCTAACTAAGGTTTCTAAGTAATTTCTGATAGAAAAGCCAGACATACTTAACAAGTTATCATAATAAGCAGAGAATAAGATATACTAACTTCAATAATTAAACCAGTCCTAGGCAATCAGATACAGTTTAGTTTTGACACTTTGGGGCTAAAAATTTGCCCGTGTGTTGTTAAGGCAACTAAGACATCATGCTAAATACCTAGTTGCCTCTTTTGGGTAGATGATTTCTGTTGAACCCTTAATTTCCTTAAGACATTTTTCTTTGGAAAATTTCCTCAATAGTTTCTTTAAGACTATCTGGGATCCAGCAAATTTAATCATTAATTTAATTAGTCTGGAGAGGATCAGGAAGAATATCTGACGTTAATATTTCCAGGGAAGATGGCAAACATATTCTGAGATCGGTGCTGGCAGATGCTCAGGTTGGCAGTCCTCAATTGTTTTTTCCATTTTATGTGGTCATTAGTGTTGAGCAAAGCACCCCAGTGCTTCATAATTAAAGGAAGTAGCTTAACCTCAGAAAAAAATTCCCTAAAGAGGCTTTGTTGGTACAAATAATAAAGGCACAGATGTAGGGAGAGCTGATAAAACTTCTTGTACAAAGGGCTTCTGTATCCATTTGTGCATAATTGAATTCTGTATGTGACACTCTTCCTGAGTAGAAAACAATTGATAACTCTCTGCCATCTGGTAGTTTGTGTCTGTGCTAAGTGCTAATACCATATGGCCAAACGGTGGTTTGTGGCCCTGAAGGGTACTAACACTCAGCTGAAACCTGATATTCCAGCAAGCATTCTCAGGTTATCAAAACTAACAAAACAATGGTTCTTTCCAGTTGCAAAGACAATTCTCACAAATGGCTGTCTTTGATGAAGCACTTCTATGGAGCAACCCAAGAAGGTTTGAAGACTTTTTTTTTTTAATTTTTCCTAGAGCATATGTCCCAATTGTAATTAGTTAATGGGGACTGTAGACAAGGTGAATAACAGCACTGTTGATGCAGTAGCATAAATTGATGAGGTCTGTAAGTTTTACATTAAATGTCTCCCTTTTCTCTTGAATACCTGATTACTGAAATTATGTAAGGGCTTCAACAGTATTCCTTGACTTCATCCTCTGCTAATTTCATGATCAGTATAGTTACAGTCCTTGAAAAATTGGAAGTAGATACACCGATGCCCAATGCTTTATTACCGCTACAGTAAATCCTTCAAGCAAGATTTGTTCAGTTACTAGGATAGATAACATATTCAGTTGCCTAGCATTGTGAGTTAATCTTATCACTATGGTCTGCTTTTTTTTGTAAATGGATAGTTTCCTTGTTGTCACCCATTTTATTTTAGGTAGCAATAAATCAGGCAAGGAATGAGTGTGACCTCAAGGAAACTACCCCTTCTCCAAGAAATTCTCTCACCTAACCATACTATGAATCACTATGTTGTGTCATACACAAGTTACATAGAAATGCATAATCATTTAGGGTCAGTTGAATTCTTCAACAAATTTGTATTGAGAAACATTTGCATTCAAGGAGTTGTACTTGATTCCTCAAATGAATCAAAAAAAATTAGTGGAAAATAATGTTCATCAAAAATATTCATAGCTATGGTATTATTTTATATTTTTAAATTATTTCTTTCCAACCAATTTCACATCCTATTTCATTTAATCTTCATAAGAACACATGAATATAGACAGGAAAAGTCTACATGTAAAATTCATACATTACAGACTAAGAAACTTTATCCAAGGGAAGGTCAATGGCTTGGTCTCAGTCATGTGGGACCCATCCGCTTTGGCAACAAGAAGAGATTTCTCATTCCTTGTCTGGAGCTCTTTCTACTCTATTCTTCCTTTGATCTCTTGTAATTCTCTTCAGAAGGTCCTAAACAAGAAAAAAAAAATGTGGAAAGGAAAGAACATTTATAATTTACTAAAGTATATTTCTTAGTTAAAATAATATTTGAAGGGAAATCAGTGAAAGTATACTTAAAGATTTTAGTATTAACCATGATTTGAAGTTACTCTCAGGAGGTCAAGGCTAAATTTTGCTGGTGATTTAAGTGCAAAATCAAAATGGAAACTTCAGATAAGTATAAATTTGGTATTATTGTAGAAAAGACTGGGGAAGGAGAGGATTGTGGGAAGATGGCAGAATAGGAAGCTCTAGGATTCAGTCCTTCCACCAGAGGCCAGTAGAATGCTGTACAGCATCCAGGGAAAAAGGAGAGGAAGAGGCTGGTAAATTATGGTAAAGACAAGTAAATTGCTCTCCCAGCACAGTTACCAGCACCCATCTCCCCTTCTAGCAGCAGGTCACTATGGGGTCCAGCCCCTAGCTAGCTTGCTGGTGACAGAAAGTGACCTAAAATTCCTCTTCCCTAAGACCAGGGGTGGGCATGGCTGATTAGAGCTTTGGATTAGTGACTTTGGATCTCTGGGATCCAGCTCTGAGAGTGGCCATTGTTCCAACCCATCCCAGACAAAAGCGGTGGTGGAGGAGACTTAAAGATACTGCACTTCCTCAGGGATGCTGGGGAAAGTTAGCTGAAGGGATGCATTTACTTAATGGGAAAGTTAAGAAAGCTCGGCTTTGGGGAGTCATGGAAGAAGTTCCTATTCCTCTCCTGAAGATACTTTGGAGCCATTCTGTGGTCCTCTTCATGGATCCCTGGCCCTGTTTAGGCTGGAAAAGACTGATGTGGGGAACTGTCTCTAGCATGCACCCACTCCTAGAATTTGCTCTCTAGGATAAAGCTACTTGACACAATGAAAGGAGTATAAGACACTATAGAAGCAAATAGTCTGGGGCAAAGGCTGGCCTGCATGAAACACCCAGGAGACAGAGGTCTTATTTCTGAAAAATAACAAGTACAAGCCCAGGAAAAACCCAAGCCCAGAAGACAGGGAAGAACCTGCACACTGCATTCACCTTGGAAAGACCTTCCTGATAGGAGGGCTGATGCTAAAGAAAATCTCTCCTTATCACTATCTGATTACAAAATCAAGAAACAGAAATTTCAGGGATTCTCAGAGTTAATATTTTAAAATATTAAAATATACAGTATGCAAGAAAAGAGTATAAGACAAAGAAAGAAACAAATTATGGCCCATCAAGAGAAAAAGGATAAAAATCCAGAAAACATGAACAGAGAAGACCAAGTGTGGATATACCTGACTCTTAAAAATGCTCAAGGAGATGAGGGAAAACACAGAGAGAGAACCAAAGGATATCAGGAAAACAATGAATGAGTGATATGAGACTCTAAGTAAAAAAACAGAATATTTAAAAAGGAACCAAATAGCTACTGGAGTTAAAGTCCACAATAACTGAAATGAAAAATTCTCAGAAGGGTTTCAAGAGTATATTGGAGCTGGCAGAAGAAAGAATCAGTGAACTCAAAGACAAGACAATTGAAATGAGTCAGATTGTGATGTAGAAAGAAAAAAGATTGATAAAGTTGAAAATGGCCTAAGACCCTTCTGATACACAATCAAGGAAACCAATATTTGCATTGTGGGAATCCAGAAGAAGAAAGAGAAGAAGGCTATAGGAATATTCAAAGGGATAATGATAGAGAACTTCCCAAAATAGGAAAATATGTGAATATGCACATCCAAGAAGCCCTGAGAACACCAAAGAGGACAGACATGAAGAAAAATAAACTGTCATATATCGATCACACTGTTGAATGCAAAGGACAAGGAGAGAGTTCTGAAAGCTGCAAGAGAAAAGCACTGTGTTATGTATAAGGGAGTCCTAATTAGATTGAGTGCTGATTTTTCATCAGAAATCATGGAGAGAAGAAAGCAATGGTTTGAAATTCTTAGTCTTGAAAGAAAACAACTACCAGCCAAGAATTTTATGTCAGGTGAGACTTTCTTTTAAAAATGAGATCGAGATTAAGACAGTCCAAGATAAACAAAAGCTGAAGAAGTACATCACCACTATTCCTGCCCACTACTCCTGCTCTACAAGCAATGATAAAGAGAGTCCTCCAGTCTGAAAGGTAAGGACACTAGAAAGAGGTTCAAAGCAGCATACACAAATAAAGAAGTCTGGTAAAGGTAACTATTTGGCTAATTATACTGACCAGTATTTATTTTATCATTTGGTATGTAACTTTACTTCTTAGTTCCTACAGATGCTAAAATGCAAATTCATAAAAACTAATGATAAATATATGGTTTTGAACATACAATGTACAAAGATATAAATGATAGCAAGTACAAAAAAAGGTGGGGGGACGGAGGCACATAGGAAAAGTACGTCAGTATGCTATTGAATTCAAATAGTATTAAAACAAATATGACTGTTATATATTTTGGATGTTAAATTTTAACCCTTTGGTAACCACAAGGAAAACAGAGTAAAAATATAAGCAGACAAAAAAAAAAGAAATCATTTTATATGGTACCACTCAAAAATCAAATAAATATAAACATGGGCAATAATGGAAGAATTGAGGGGAAAAAAAAGGTATAAGGTGTACAAAGGCTAAAGGGCAAAATGGCAAAAGAAAGTCCTGCAGTGTTAGTAGTGACTTTAAATGTAAATGGATTAAACTTTCCTGTCAAAAGGTAGAGATTGGCAGAATGGATAAAAAAGCATGACCCAACTATATGCTGTCTGCAAGAGACTCACCTGACATTCAAAGAAACAAACAGACTGAAAATAAAAGGATGGAAAAAATATGGCATGCAAGTAGTTAACAAAAGAGCTGGGGTAGTTATACTAATATCAGATATAATAGACTTAAAGTCAAAAACAGTTACAAGGGACAGAGACAGTCATTATATAATGATAAAAAGGGGTCAAAATAACAAGAAGATGTAACAATTATAAATATGTATGCACCTGAGAGCAGCGTTCCAAAATATATGAAGCAAATACTGATGGATTTGAAAGGAGAAATTGATAGTTATACATTAATAATAGACTTTAATACATCACTTTCAATAATGGATAGAACATCTAGTCAGAAGATCAATAAGAAAATACAAGACTTGAATGACATTTTGAACCAACCAATTCTAACAGACAAATATAGAATATTTTACCCAACAACAACAGAATCTACACTCTTCTTGTGTACATTTGGATCATTCTCCAGTACTGATCATATGTTAGTTCACAAAGCAAATCTCAATAAATTAGAAAATGTTGAAATTGTACAATGTATCTGCTCCATCCACAATGGAATGAAGCTAGAAATCACTAACAGGGAGAAATGGAAAATTCACAAATATGTGGAAATTAAACAACATACTCTTAAACAACCAATGAGTTAAAGAGGAAATCATAAGGGAGATTAGGAAATATCTTGAGGTACATGAAAATGAAAATACAACATACCAAAACTTATGGAATGCAGAAAAGTGAGTGTTGAGAGGCAAAGTTATAGCTTTAAATGCTTACATTACAGAAGAAGAAATAATTCAAAACATAGACCTAACCTCAAAATTGGAGAACTAGAAAAAGAAGCACAAACTAAGCCAAAAGTGTACAGAAGGAAATAAAGAACAAAGATTAGAACAGAGGTAAATGACATAGAGAACGAAAAAAAAAAAAAAAAAAACAATCAACAAAACCAAAAGTTAGTTCTTTAGGAAGATCAATAAAAGTGACAAACCTTTAGCTAGACTGACAAAGAAAAAAAGAGGTGGGTACAAATAATGAAATTCAGAAATTAAAGGGGAATACTACTACCAATTCCACTAACATAAAAAAGACTATAAGAGAATACTATGAACAACTTTTGCCAATAAATTATATAACCTAGATGAAATGGAAAGGTTCCCAGAAGCATACAACCTACACTGACTCAAGAAGAAATAGAGGATCTCAACAAACCAACTACTGGTAAAGAGATTGAATTGGTAATCAAAAATCTCCCAAACTAGAAAAGCACAGGACCAGATGTTTTCACAGGGGAATTTCACCAAGGATACCAAGAAGACTTCAGTTCTGCTCAAACTCTTCAAAAAAATTGAACAGAAGGGAAAGTCCTTAATTCATTCTAGAAGGCCAACATCACCCTCATACCAAAGCCAGATATAGATGCCACAAAAAATTACTTATCAATATATCTTTTGAGTATTTTCAACACAAATCCTCAACATAAGACTAGCAAACTGAATCAAACAGTATATTAAAATTTTGAACCATGATCAAGTGGGATTTGTACCAGGTATGCAAGCATTTTCAATATAAGAAAACAAATTAATGTAATATACCATATTAACAAAATGAATGGAAACAACACATTATCATTTCAATTGATGTAGAAAAGGCATTTATTTGACCAAATCCAGCATGATTAATGATAAAAACTCTTAGAAAACTAGGATTAGAAGGAAATTTCCTCAACACAATAAAGGGCATATAGGAAAAACCTACAGCTAACGTCCTACTAAATGGTGAAAGTCTGGAAGCCTTATCTCTTACTAAGACCAGGAAGAAGACAAGGATACTCACTGTTATCACTCTTATTAAACATTGTGGTGGAAGTTCTTACCAGAGCAATTAGGCTAGAAAAAGAAATATAGGCATCCAAATTGGAAAGGAAGAAGTCAAACTTTTCCTATTTGCAGATGACATGATTATATACAAAAACTCCTGAAAAACCCACAAGCTCCTAGAGCTGATAAATCAATTCAGCAAAGTGATGGCTTACAAAGTCAACACCCCAAAATAAGTAGGGTTTCTGTACACAAGCAATGAATCATTGGAAGAAGAAATCAAGAAAAAAATTTGTTCACAATAGCAGCTAAAGGAATGAAATATCTAGGAATTAATTTACCCAAGGATGTAAAAGACTTATACATAGAAAAATACAAAACATTGCTACACAAAATCAAAGAACAAACAAATAAATGGAAAGATATTCTCTTTTCATGGATTGCAAGACTAAATATTGATGAGATGTCAATCCTTCCAAAGTGGTATCTAGATTCAACATTATCCCAATCAAAATTCCAACAATGTACTTTGAGGAAATGGAAAAGCCATTCATCCAATTTATATAGAAGTATAAGGGGCAACAAATAGCCCAAGCCATCTTGAAAAGGAGAATGAAAATGGAAGACTCACACTTTTGATCTTAAAACTAATTCCAAACCACAGTAATCAAAACAGCATGGTATTGGCATGAGGACAGACATATAGACCAATAAAATTGAATTGAGAGCTTAGAAATCAACCCTTATATTTATGGCCTAATGAAATTTGACATGGATGCCAAGCGTACTCAGTTGGGAAAGAGAAGTCAGTTGGGAAAGAATACTCTTTACAGCAAACAGTGCAGGCAAAACTGGATCTTCATTTTCAAAGAAAAAATAAATAGAAGAAGGACCCCCTACAGCACACTTTATACAAACATCAACTCAAAGTGGATCAAATACCTGAATATAAGAGCCAGAAATATCAAGCTCCTAGAAGAAAGCATTTTAGGGAACCATCTTCAGATACTTGTGTTAGGCAATGGTTTCTCAGACTTTACACCCAAAGCACAAGCAACAAAAGAAAAATAGATAACTGGAAGGAACATCATCAAAATTTAAATCTTTTGCACCTCAAATGACTTTATCATGAAAGTAAAATGACAACTTATACAGTGGGAGAAAATATTTTGAAAACACATATCCAATAAAATGTTAATAACCAGAAAATAAAAAGAAATCCTTCAACTTAACAACAAAAAAGCAACCCAATTAGGAAATAGGCCAAAGACTTGAATAGACATCTCTCCAAAGAAGGTATACAAATGGCTAGAAAGCATATGAAAAGATGCTCAACATCATTAGCCATAAGGGAAATGTAAATCAAAACCCCAATGAGATTCCATTTCACACCCCGTTAGAATGCTGCTATTAAAAAAAAAGGAAAATTAAAAGTGTTGGAGATGATGTGAAGAAATAGGAACACTCATTCATTGCTGGTGGCAATGTTAAATGGTGCAGTCACTGTGGTAGATAGTTTGTCAGTACCTCAGTAAGTTAAGAAATACCATATGACATGGGAATCCCACTACTAGGTAAATAGTCAAAAAATTGAAAGCAGGACCTCGAACAGGTATTTGCATACCCACGTTCGTATTGGCAGTATTCACAATTGCCAAAAGATGGAAGCACACCAAGTAACCATTAACCAATGAATAGATATTCATACAATAGAATATTATTCAGTCATAAAAATGAATGAAGTTCTGATTCATGTGACAACATGGATGAATCTTAAAGATATAATGTTGAGTGAAATAAGCCGTAAACAAAAGGACAAATATTGTGATCCCACTGATGTGAAACAATTAGAATAAGAAAACTCTTGGGGCCTAATCTTGAATATAGTTTACCGGGGGGGGGGGGGCGGTTGGGGTAAGTATAGAGAATGGGAAGTTAAGCCTTAAAATGCCCACTGTTCCTATGTGGAACAATGGAAATGAAATGGATGGTGGTGATGGTAGCACAATATTGTGAATGTAATTAGCAAGACCGAAATATATATCTGAATGTGGCTAAAAAGGGAACTATTAGGTTGTACCAGAATTAAAAAAAAAAAACAAAAACCTCCATGGAACTGCACTACGCAAACAGTGAACCCTAAGTTAAACCATGGACAGTAGTTAATAGTACAATTACAAAAATATCTATCATCAATTGTAGCAAATGTTCCACACCAATGCAAGGTGTTAATAATATGGTGGTATATTGGAATCCAGTATTTTAGGCATATCAGTTCTGAAACTCACATCTTCTCTAATAAAGAAAAAAAAAAAAAAAAGGATTGGATCATGGAAGTAATTACTAGTTCTTTTGTATGTTGGAAATTGCTATTATTAATATATCACAGTATTTTGATATTGTTTCCAGAGCAGCTCTAGTTCAATAATTAAGGAGAAAGTCTAATGGTTATCAAGCACCTTGTGAACCAAGTCTGTGTCTAATAAAGCTCTGTAGTACTATTCCCCAAAGAGGATTTAATCTTTAGGATATGCTCAGATACTTTTGAATGAATGAGTGGATGCATGAATCTGGTTCTGTACATATTACATATTACTCAAATTCTTAAAGTCTATGCTTCACTGAAAATGGTATCCTCCTATCCATCATTATTGCCAAACAAACTATAGTTTCCCACCTCTGTGATTTTAATAGAATCATTCACCTCTGCAGTCAGTCCAAATCTTTCAGTTAATGGAGGCCCAGATATTTCAAAAATGCATTCCTAGGAAGAGTACAATGCCTAGATTTCCAGTACTACTCTCTTCCAACAGAAAATGCTACTTTCCTGTAATTTTCTTTTTTCCCTTCTTTGCACTCAAACAATCCTTCAAAGACCAGCTCATGGAAACTTAAATAACTCTACCCCAAGTGATGCTCTCCTCTTACAGAGTATTGATAATCATACCATTAATTTAACATCTACCACTTGATACTTCTTATATTCTATTAAACTTATTCATTCTATTATTTAAATATTCCTATATTAAATTTTGTCTTCAACAATAAGACTGTAGTCTCTGTAGCGATAGGGACTTTGTATTCCTCACAGTGCCCAACACTCAGATTTGCTTATAGTAGGTACTCAAGTATGTTTATAGCATGTTTTTATTACCTAGATCCTAGTCCAGACTTCCAAAGTTTCTTGTAGGATAGAAGCTACATAGTTCTTTACATAATGCATCATTTCAATAGATTATTTATTGACATAAATATGTGCTGATCTCCCAGGAAAATTTGTGAATGTTCTTTAAAATCAGGGATGGTCAAAATTTGTCAGAGTTTGAAATATATGCATTTTACAAAGTTATAATGTTATACATCAACTCAGCTTGTGTTTTCATTTAGCCAATGCATCTATATACAAAAAGGCTAAGAATGGACATTTTGCAAACTCAGTATTTAAGACAAATATACAGTCACTGAAATACATCTCAAAATGTGTGAGTGGAGATATAAATAATATTTTGAATCTCTGAGTCATTCTTCAGGAAAGATTTAGCACTTTTTAAGAGGTCTTCTGTAGTATTGCCCAATGTTTGCAAATGGAGCAACTATGATGTGGCAAGGCAATGAAAACAGTTCTTCAGATTTACAGTTACTTGGCATAAAAGAATTTACAGCACATTAAAATGGGCTTTGCATTTTCTGTCTTTACTTCCATATGAAATATAGTGAAAATACATGTTTGTTTAGGTAGTTATTGATGCTTTTGAAGTATGTCCTGAGAGCATCCACTGTAGGACTCTGTAATTAATGTCAACAGCATAACAGAACATTTTAAATCAGTATCAAGATCCCCCATCTCTACACAAACCTATTGGATTTACTGCTTAACCATTAGAATGCATGCTAAATATTTTCCTTTAATTATAATAAATAGAGAAGGCATTTTTTGAAGCCTAAATTATGGTGATATATTAATTTGAATGTTCTCTGTATATGAGTGATTCCTAATAATATTTTTTTATCATAGTACTCTTCTTTCTTATAAAACAAATGAGGAAATGAAAATACTATAACCACTATGTTTGATATGACACAATTTTACAGCTACTAGAATTACAATCATTTTGGATTTGTTTTCTTACTTTCTTTGTTGATTTTATTGAAAAATCATTATCTTACATATAAATGCATAGTGCTTGAAGAATGTCTTCAATTTTCAAAGAAAATAACTAAAACACCTATTGAATACCGAACACTCTTTGAAGTAAATCATAAGCCAATAGCAAAAACTGAAAACCACACAACCTCTACTTTCTCACTTTCTTGGGTGATGAATCCAGTGTTCATAGCTCTCTATTAATCAGAGGGAAACAACACATCGTCCTCTTGCATGACCTAAAATTAGGTTTCACTATGGTTTTTAAAAAGCTTTATATTTCTGAAAAGTTCTATAACTATTAAGTTTACTGTGATGTTAATGATCTCCTTTATCTACGTGTCATATTTGTGAAAGAAGGATCAAATTAAATTTCAATAGTTAAGTGAGGCTTCTATTTCTTTAAGTAAAATTCCATGGTAATTATAGCTATCAGCATATAAAAGTGCTAGGTATAATTGACTTCTAAGTGTACAATACAAAATTTCGAATATATTTTTGGAATACAAAAGTAGTTTGTTGTTTTTCCTAATTAGGGCTTTCATCAAATAACCATTTCATTTTTGCATGTAGGAATTGGACAGAAATAAATTAAATGGATTTTCTAATTATGATTATCTTCTATGAACATAGACAATTAACTGGCTCTCCTTTGTTTTGTTTTGTTTGTATTATTTTGTTTTTTTAATATATGTCCATCCTCAGGAAAGGAAGAGAACTTTGGAAATTTACAAATAAGTCCACACCTACAGAATCAGGGCTTGTCCTTGAACATGCCTTTTGTGGAGGACATGATTCAATCCCCATCAGTGAGCAAGAAAAATATAGTTTCATCCTAACTGTGAAGCTAAGTTCCTGAAAAACCCATTCTAGAAGAATTTTTTGAACCAAATATGAGAAAACAATTATATTAAGCAAGTGAGGAAATGAGTGAATTAACGGAAGATCTTAATAGTCATTAAATAAAGCAATAAGAACAACACAAGAAAGTCGATATACTGTATCAGTGGCGTTACATTTACCAACTCATATGAAAGAAATTTTGGAACCAATGTACTGTATACCCTCAAACAATTGTTTATAGATTTGTTTCCGTGTATTGCAGCTAATTTACATAAAAAGGATATTCTGTCTGGGCCTCTAACCAATTGTTAGGCTGCTTTTATTTCCTTTCTGATCCCCAGTTATAAAGTCACACTGACTGGTACCATTGGTTCCAGAGATAAAGAATTAAATAGCTGTTTTCTCTTGGTAAAATATAAGACCTTGAGGTAATCTTTATTCAAATTCCATAACAATATTTTATTTGTAACTCTCAATCTACTTTTTATACCTTCTCTACTCAATAAAGCTCAAGGAATTACCATCTTAGCTCTGATCATCAGAATCTCATGTTAAAGTGTCACCCTCTCTTACATACTTCTTCTTTAAAAATGCACATATTAACTTTTACTCTGCTTCCTTTATCTTTACCAAATTTTGCTTGCAGAAATCCTGTTCTCCTTCTCTGCCTTCTGCTTACTTCACTTTCCTATGCCCAATGCCTCATCTTTTTTCTAAACATCCCCAATAGGTATTGCATTTCCCTAGAGGAATCCTGGTCAGATCCATAAATCTATTTCTTATCCCTATATTTTGAAATGCCCATATCACCTATCTGAGCCACCTAAAAATCAACAATCTTTCACTAATTTATCCAAAATTTAATATTCTAAATCAGTACCACCACTTTCTTAGTCCTTTTCACCTCCTCTTTAATTTCATCATGAACTATACATTTTTGTAGGAAATATTTTTCACAAAGAAATTAATTTATCACCTCCTGAACATAAAACTAAATGTAATATGTGAGTTATTGTCTCAACTTTTTCAGAATTGGTTCTTTGATCCTGGGTAAGCTACTAAGTCTTCTGAAGGCAAATTTATCATCTGTTTGCTGCATAGATTCATCTGTTGTTGTGTAAGAGGGTGAATTAGTTTCCCCAGTTATTTCAGTCCTGAAACCTATTCTAAGATAAGAGTTGAAGGAATAATTCTATTCTACTATCCTTTTTATTTTAAAGTGAACTAATTGTGAAACTGGAATTGTACTGTATTAATCAATTTTCTAAACTGCAAGGACAGTTACATGACATTGTACATGGGCCAAATTAAAAACTTATTTTCAAATTTATTCTGTTGCATTTAATTTTTCTGGGAGTTGTAATCATACATGAACACCATTAAGTTGTGGACATTGCAATTTCATTTTCTAAGAAGATTGTTCTACTTAATCGGGCTTCACTCACGTTAATTAAAAGGCCAATTTTATTGAAATTAGCATTATTGCTTAGTATGTTTCTGAAATACTTTTTGGATTGATTAATAGAAAGTGCAGAGATTTTGAAGACTTAGTTTATTCCAGTTGTGCATCTTTAATAAGAACTCCATTTCAAATATTGTTTGACTTTGTTAGTACAAGTCAATTTTTCAAATTCCATCTAAGTCTTAGTTTTTGTCTTACCTCTGCAACCAGTGTGTTGAGTTATTTGGACATACAGTTAAACTTTAAGAAGCTCTTATAGGAAATCAAACCAGATTTTAGGGCCCATTTCATCAATAAAATGTGTTGCATAATTGCTTTTACCACCTTCATGGATTTCCCACTCAAAAGAAACCAACAATTATTTTTTTCTAAAACAATGATTTCAGATCATTCTCTTGCTTGATAAGCTTTCAGTTTTTCACTCTGCCTCAGGATATAGCCCATACATTATACAGCATAGTTCCATTATGTATATCCAAACTCATGTTTGTTTTGGACAACTTGTGTTAAATTGTTGATATAATTGCACTATTTGCTTTTGCTTTGTTTTATTTCATTTTAAACATGGTGGAAATATCCAGTGGAAACACCCATTTGCCTTCTAGTGTAAATTACCTAATTTTGGTAACTATACTTTTGAGTACATATATTTTGAATCTCCATTCAGATTTTGAGTCCAGACTAGTCTGAGACCCATCATGGAAGTTTTATTTCCCATACAGATCCTCCTGCCATGTTCATTAAATATTTACCAACAGTCTGATTCAAGTTTGTAATGAAGCTGAATATTACACAGGGAGCTGGGCAGCAAACTATTTGTACAAGGTTCACAACAGGATAAGAAGCTTGTATCAGAATGTAAATCAATCCACTATTTCCTTCATTGAGAAAGTCTTTCTTAAAAAAATCATAAGTTGAACTTAATGTTTTAATGTAGTTTATCTATATTTATATTCATTGCTGAATGTAAAATGGAAGCCACTTTGGAAGACAAGTCTTAGCAAGCTAAGCATAGACTTACTATATAATCCAACATCCTAGGTATTTACCCAAATGAGTTGACAACTTACATCCACATCATAACCTGCATGCAAATACTTCTAGAAGCTTTATTCATAATATCCCCAAGTGGGAAGCAACCAAGATGCTAAGTAAAAGAAGCCAGTCTGAAAAACCTACATATGATTCCAACTATATGAAATTCTGGAAAAAGCAAAACTATAGAGGCAATAAAAAAAACAAAATAGTGGTTTCCAGGGGTCTCGGGAGAGGAGAAGATGAATAGGTGGAGCATAAGGGCAGTGATATTATTCTGCATGATACTGTAAGGATACATGATATTATGTATTTGTCAAAACCTATAGAAATGTACAACACAAAGAGTGAATCCTAATGTAAAGTATGTATTTTAGTTAATAGTTATGTATCAGTATTGGTTCATTAGTTGTACCAAATGTAGCACACTAATGCAAGATATTAATAATAGGAGGAATTATCCACAGATGGTGGGGGTATATGGGCACTCTCTGTACTTTTTACACAATTTTTTTATATTGGTCTAAAAATAATGTCTATTAAAAATAAATTTTAAAAAGCCAACCAAGATGAATACGTATTATATTACTTTTTAAAATTACCTTTTACATTGAAATGATTAATATATCTATGCTGACAGTAGTTCCTTATCATTAAAGATTTACAATATTAAATGACAAAAATGTTTCAAGGTAATCATATGGAATTTCAAATGTAGATACATATGTGAATAATTTTGAATTAGAAACAGCTGCTGTAAACATACAGTCCTATGGTTTCATTGCCTAATATTAGAAAAAGTGCAAAGAATTTTTATTGGATACACTATTTTAACCTAATTAGGCTTGTATCCCCTTTTAAAGAATGATATTATAGTAGAAATTACCTTTCTGTGTCTGCTTTTTAACTAAAGGTACATATGCTTATGCTGTTTAGACAATCAGGAAAACCATTTTTACAAAAGTGTTACTTCTAATTCAACATTTTTTCTTCTAACATCCATTTTACCTTGTGTTTATAACAAATAGGACAATTTTACTTACAAAATTTGGGGTAGGGTTGGGACAGTGAAGCAGTTGTGCTAATTCTCCAGAGGAAAGCAATAAAAAGGGTGAAGAATGATCCTTCCCATAATGAAAAATGTTATATTTTGAGTGCATTTGGCCACAATGAGAAGAAGGTAGAGAATAGAGTAGCATGTTTTAATGAAAGAATAATATGAATGGACGAGAGAGAGGAATATATTTTTTTGGATTGAAGAAATGTAGAGAAGGGAGATTAGCTTTTGGCAAGGTGAACTTTTCAACATGTAACCCTATCTCAATTTCTTTTGGTTTATTTTACTTTTAGTTTGTTCCTGTAAGTCCTAGTAAAGGTTTAGAGAGGTCTTCAAAACAGTTAGACAAATGATTAACTGAATGTGAAACCATAATGATACTGACTGTACAGGTGACCTAATTATATGAGTCACACTTATTTAAATAGTCTCACTTTCATTAGCATTTCAAACAGAGAATCGAGTCTGAAACACCCCCAAATGGTGAAAAATCTAAATTTTGGTCATCTAAAAATCTTTAGGAGGGACCCTGAAGGATTTGCTCTTATGAATGCTTAAAACAGAAAGTGTTACAGTCAAATTAGTGATTATAATCATAACCCTCTTGAGCAATAGTGTAACAAGTAGAAAATCCTTTGCAATTCTGTGTCACTGCTCCACTAAAATATCTCTTACACATAACCATGTGCATGTATGTGAATTAAGTAATCATAGGAGACTAGGTTTACTTTTAGAATATTTCATATTTTTGTTATGACAGATTATGCATATATAAATTTAAGGAATTGTATCACTATTTGTAACATGTTTACAAAGCACATTTATAATACCCAAAACTAAATTAAACCACTTTGCATGAAATCTGGCCATTGTAACCACTTGAACAATAAGAAAAATTTAAACAAGAAAATAAGGAGGGGAAAGGAATAGGGAATAGGAACTATATTTCTGTCCTCGTTTAGGAGACCTTTATCATCACTGTGAGTTGTAATGTTTCTGAATCTATTTATTCATATCTCAAGAATCTAGTTGAATGCATTGGAACTAGAATACTTTAAGTTTGATTTAGATGGTCTTTGATGGATGCTGCCTATAATAGGTAGGTGTTAAATGAAGCAATTTTCATAATACTAAGATCTTTGAAAATATTAAAACAACTTAATCAATTGGAAATTTTAAAACTTCCTTGGATTATCTAGAGCTGATTTATTCTTCACCATCTTGGAGACACAGAAATAGTCTATCTAAATGACTATCAAATATAAATATTATATAAATATTATTTATTATGTAAAAATATTATATAAAAGTCATATAAAGCAAAGCTGCCATAGAAAAATTAAGAATACTGAGTAACCTATAATTTTTGTTGTAAGGAAGGAAATGCAATGTTTCTATACATTATCCACATATGCTGACATCAATACAAAGAGACAAACATTTTATTTTATTTATTTATTTTATTATTATTTTTTTTATTGTTCCCCCTTCCTTAATTGCTCTCTACTGCTAGTTCCCCTACATTCTACATTATAAACCATTTGTTTTACATTTTTCAAAGTTCACATTAGTGGTAGCATGTAATATTTCTCTTTTTGTGCCTGGCTTATTTCGCTCAGCATTATGTCTTCAAGGTTCATCCATGTTGTCATATTTTTCACGAGATCGTTCCTTCTTACTGCCACGTAGTATTCCATCGTGTGTATATACCACATTTTATTTATCCACTCATCTGTTGAAGGACATTTGGGTTGTTTCCATCTCTTGGCAATTGTGAATAATGCTGCTATGAACATTGGCGTGCAGATATCTGTTCGTGTCACTGCTTTCCGATCTTCCGGGTATATACCGAGAAGTGCAATCGCTGGATTGAATGGTAACTCTATATCTAGTTTTCTAAGGAACTGCCAGACTGACTTCCAGAGTGGCTGAACCATTATACAGTCCCACCAACAATGAATAAGAGTTCCAATTTCTCCACATCCCCTCCAGCATTTGTAGTTTCCTGTTTGTTTAATGGCAGCCATTCTAACCGGTGTTAGATGGTATCTCATTGTGGTCTTAATTTGCATCTCTCTAATAGCTAGTGAAGCTGAAAATTTTTTCATGTGTTTCTTGGCCATTTGTATGTCCTCTTCAGAGAACTGTCTTTTCATATCTTTTGCCCATTTTATAATTGGGCTGTCTGTACTATTGTCATTGAGTTGTAGAATTTCTTTATATATGCAAGATATCAGTCTTTTGTCAGATACATGGTTTCCAAAAATTTTTTCCCATTGAGTTGGCTGCCTCTTTACCTTTTTGAGAAATTCCTTTGAGTGTGCAGAAACTTCTAAGCTTGAGGAGTTCCCATTTATATATTTTCTCTTTTGTTGCTTGTGCTTTGGGTGTAAAGTCTAGGAAGTGGCCGCCTAATACAAGGTCTTGAAGATGTTTTCCTACATTATCTTCTAGGAGTTTTATGGTACTTTCTTTTATATTCAGATCTTTCATCCATTTTGAGTTAATTTTTGTGTAGGGTGTGAGGTAGGGGTCCTCTTTCATTCTTTTGGATATGGATATCCAACTCTCCCAGCCCCATTTGTTGAAAAGACCATTATGACTCAGTTCAGTGACTTTGGGGGCCTTATCAAAGATCAGTCGGCCATAGATCTGAGGGTCGATCTCTGAATTCTCAATTCGATTCCATTGATCTATATGTCTGTCTTTGTGCCAGTACCATGTTGTTTTGGCAACTGTGGCTTTATAATAAGCTTCAAAGTCAGGCAGTGTAAGTCCTCTCACTTCGTTTTTCTTTTTTAGAGTGTCTTTAGCAATTCGAGGCATCTTCCCTTTCCAAATAAATTTGATAACTAGCTTTTCCAAGTCTGCAAAGTAGGTTGTTGGAATTTTGATTGGGATTGCATTGAATCTGTAGATGAGTTTGGGTAGAATTGACATCTTAATGACATTTAGCCTTCCTATCCATGAACATGGAATATTTTTCCATCTTTTAAGGTCCCCTTCTATTTCTTTTAGTAGAGTTATGTAGTTTTCTTTGTATAGGTCTTTTACATCTTTGGTTAAGTTTATTCCTAGGTACTTGATTTTTTTAGTTGCTATTGAAAATGGTATCTTTTTCTTGAGTGTCTCTTCAGTTTGTTCATTTCTAGCATATAGAAACATTACTGACTTATGTGCATTAATCTTGTATCCCACTACTTTGCTAAATTTGTTTATTAGCTCTAGTAGCTGTATCGTCGATTTCTCAGGGTTTTCTAGATGTAAGATCATATCATCTGCAAACAATGACAGTTTTACTTCTTCTTTTCCAATTTGGATGCCTTTTATTTCTTTGTCTTGCTGGATTGCCCTGGCTAGCACTTCCAGCACAATGTTGAATAACAGTGGTGACAGCGGGCATCCTTGTCTTGTTCCTGATCTTAGAGGGAAGGCTTTCAGTCTCTCATCATTGAGTACTATGCTGGCTGTGGGTTTTTCATATTTGCTCTTTATCATGTTGAGGAAGTTTCCTTCAATTCCTATCCTTTGAAGTGTTTATATCAAAAAGGGATGTCGGATTTTGTCAAATGCTTTTTCAGTATCTATTGAGATGATCAATTGATTTTTCCCTTTTGACTTGTTAATGTGTTGTAATACATTGATTGATTTTCTTATGTTGAACCATCCTTGCATGCCTGGAATGAACCCCACTTGGTCATGGTGTATGATTTTTTTAATGTGTCTTTGGATTCAATTTGCAAGTATTTTGTTGAGGATTTTTGCATCTATATTCATTAGGGAGATTGGCCGGTAGTTTTCCTTTTTTGTAACATCTTTGCCTGGTTTTGGTATTAGATTGATGTTAGCTTCATAAATGAGTTAGGTAGTGTTCCATTTTCTTCGATGTTTTGAAAGAGTTTGAGTAATATTGGTGTCAGTTCTTTCTGGAAAGTTTGGTAGAATTCCCCTGTGAAGCCATCTGGCCCTGGGCATTTATTTGTGGGAAGATTTTTGATGACTGATTGGATCTCTTTGCTTGTGATGGGTTGGTTGAGGTCTTCTATTTCTTCTCTGGTCAGTCTAGGTTGTTCATATGTTTCCAGGAAATTGTCCATTTCTTCTACATTATCCAGTTTGTTGCCATACAGTTGTTCATAATATCCTCTTATAATTTTTTTAATTTCTTCAGGATCTGCAGTTATGTCACCTTTTTCATTCATTATTTTATTTATATGGGTCTTCTCTCTTTTTGATTTTGTCAGTGTAGCTAGGGGCTTGTCAATCTTGTTGATCTTCTCAAAGAACCAACTTTTGGTGATATTTATCCTCTCTATTGTTTTTTTGTTCTCTATGTCATTTATTTCTGCTTTAATCCTTGTTATTTCTTTTCTTCTACTTGGTTTAGGATTGGTTTGCTGTTCATTATCTAGCTTCTTCAGTTGATCCATTAGTTCTTTGATTTTGGCTCTTTCTTCCTTTTTAATATATGCGTTTAGTGCTATAAATTTCCCCCTTAGCACTGCTTTTGCTGCATCCCATAGGTTTTGGTATGTTGTGTTCTCATTTTCATTCGTCTCTATATATTTAGCAATTTCTCTTGCTATTTCTTCTTTAACCCACTGATTGTTTAGGAGTGTGTTGTTTAACCTCCAGGTATTTGTGAATTTTCTAAGTCTCTGATGGTTATTGACTTCTAATTGTATTCCATTGTGGTCAGAGAATGTGCTTTGAATAATTTCAATCTTTTTAAATTTATTGAGGCTTGTTTTATGTCCCAGCATATGATCTATTCTGGAGAAAGTTCCTTGAGCACTAGAAAAGTATGTGTATCCTGGTGATTTGGGATGTAATGTCCTGTATATGTCTGTTAAATCTAATTCATTTATCAGATTGCTTAGGTTTTCAATTTCCTTATTGGTCTTCTGTCTGGTTGATCTATCTATAGGAGACAGTGATGTGCTGAAGTGTCTCACAATTATTGTGGAAACATCAATTGCTTCCTTTAGTTTTGCCAGTGTTTCTCTCATGTATTTTGTGGCACCTTGATTGGGTGCATAGACATTTATGATTGTTATTTCTTCTTGCTGAATTGCCCCTTTTATTAGTATGTAGTGGCCTTCTTTGTCTCTCAAAACATCCCTGCATTTGAAGTCTATTTTATCTGAGATTAATATTGCTACACCTGCTTTCTTTTGGCTGTAGCTTGCATGAAATATTTTTTTCCATCCTTTCACTTTCAGTTTCTTTGTGTCCCTATGTCTAAGATGAGTCTCTTGTATGCAACATATTGATGGTTCATTTTTTGTGATCCATTCTGCGAATCTATATCTTTTAATTGGGGCGTTTAATCCATTTACATTCAACGTTATAACCGTGAAGGCATTTCGTGAATCAGCCATCTTATCCTTTGGTTTATGTTTGTCATATTTTTCCCTCTCTCTATTAATATCCTTTATTGTACCGATACCGAATCTCTTTAGTACTGAACCTTTCTCCAAGTCTCTCTGTCCTTTCTTTGTTTCTCTGTCTGTAGGGCTCCCTTTAGTATCTCCAGTAGGGCAGGTCTCTTGTTAGCAAATTCTCTCAGCATTTGTTTGTCTGTGAAAAATTTAAGCTCCCCCTCAAATTTGAAGGAGAGCTTTGCTGGATAAAGTATTCTTGGCTGGAAATTTTTCTCACTCAGAATTCTAAATATATCGTGCCACTGCCTTCTTGCCTCCATGGTGGCTGCTGAGTAGTCACTACTTAGTCTTATGCTGTTTCCTTTGTATGTGGTGAATTGTTTTTCTCTTGCTGCTTTCAGAACTTGCTCCTTCTCTTCTGTGTTTGAAAGTGTGATCAGTATATGTCTCGGAGTGTGTCTATTTGGATTTATTCTATTTGGTGTTCGCTGAGCATTTATGATTTGTGTATTTATGTTGTTTAGAAGATTTGGGAAGTTTTCCCCAACAATTTGTTTGAATACTCTTCCTAGACCTTTACCCCTTTCTTCCCCTTCTGGGACACCAATGAGTCTTATATTCGGACGTTTCATATTATCTATCATATCCCTGAGGTCCATTTCGATTTTTTCAATTTTTTTCCCCATTCTTTCTTTTATGCTTTCATTTTCCATTCTGTCATCTTCCAGGTCACTGATTCGTTGTTCAACTTCCTCTAGTCTTGTACTATGAGTGTCCAGAATCTTTTTAATTTGGTCAACATTTTCTTTAATTTCCATAAGATCATCCATTTTTTTATTTAGTCTTGCAATGTCTTCTTTATGCTCTTCTAGGGTCTTCTTGATTTCCTTTGTCTCCCGTACTATGGTCTCATTTTTCATCTTTAGTTCTTTGAGTAGCTGCTCTAGGTGCTGTGTCTCTTCGGATCTTTTGATTTGGGTGCTTGGGCTTGGGTTATCCATATTGTCTGGTTTTTTCATATGCTTTATAATTTTCTGTTGTTTTTGGCCTCGTGGCATTTGCTGAACTTGATAGGGTTCTTTTAGGATTTGTAGACCAATTGAAGTCCTTATCTCTAATTTATCAGATCTACAGCTTCATGGAGTACTTTCTCTAACTAACCAGCAGGTGGCGTCCACAAGCCACCTGTTCTCCACAAGCCAGTTCTCCCCTGCTTAGCCTTTTTGGTGAGTGGGGGAGTGAGTCTTGTGGGGTCCAATTGGTGTACCAAGCTTGTGTGTGTAGTTGGTGTTGCCTGCCCTGTATATGGGGCTTGTTTCTGGGCAGTCAGGGAGGGGGGGTGGTCCTAACAATCAAATCTCCCTGGTGATCCTAGAGTTTTAAAGCTGCTGCAACAGTCTAATCCTTCAGTTCAGTCCTGCCACAGTTTGTCTCTGCCAATGACCCACAAGTCCTTGGTATTGGCATATGGCTCCTGAGACTTACAAGTGGGCCCCTCTTCCAGGCTGTGTACCCCGGGTCCTCTGTTGAGGGATGACTGTGCTGTGTCACAGGTGAGTGCCGTCCCCCCAGGGCAGTTCTGGGCTGCTGGTCTGTGTACGGAGGCTCCCAGTCTGCTGAAATGATGGAGATTTCGCTGATCTCAGCAGTTCGATGTTTTCATGAGTGTTGTGTGAAGTATGCCCAAAGTCAGATTGCTCTGTGGTGTCCAGTCCACGCAGTTCCTGGCTTTCTGCCTACTTTCCTTCACTGGAGGATGGCCAATGGCATCTGGAAAACCTCTGTTAGCTGGGAAGGCACGTGGCTAGCGTCTGCTCCAAAGTTCTGCTTTCAAAATGGCTTACTCCCAGGACGTTCCTCTCTAACAAACTTGCTCCTCTTTAAAAAAACGTCACTCACAGCTGCACTCTATTTATTTTTTAATAAGAAATTTTATTTTGAGATAAATTCAAACTTAAAGGAACAGTTGCAAAAACAGTACAAACCCCATACATAGTACTTCAGCATACACCGACCCCCCTCCCCCGATACCCCAATCCACCACCTTTAACATCCTGTCACACCACCATTTCTTTCTTTCCCTCCCTCCCTCCCTCCCTCTCTCCCTCCCTATCATCCATCATCTGTTGCTCTGTCTTCTGAACATGCGAGGAAGCTGCACACATCCTTGAAAAAACAATATAATTCACATATACATTTCCCATGAACAAGAACATTCTTTTATGCAATTCCATTAAATGCAGCTAAGCAGTTCAAGAAATTCAACCTTGATACAAAGCTTACATTCTGTATTTCCTTTTTTTTTT
The DNA here is from genome assembly GCF_015220235.1 of Choloepus didactylus. Classification (NCBI taxonomy): domain Eukaryota; kingdom Metazoa; phylum Chordata; class Mammalia; order Pilosa; family Megalonychidae; genus Choloepus; species Choloepus didactylus. Next base: position 183,866,326 of record NC_051310.1, on the reverse strand, counting down.
ATTTTTTATTTTTTTGTTTAAGCCCCATCTGTGTCCCTTTGAGCCTCCTCTCCTCCATCTTCAGATCCCATCCAGGATCATCCTTGGCATTTAATTGTCATCTATTTAGACTGTCTTTTTTTTTTTTTTTTCCAATTGTGGAAACATATATCTTCCCATTCCACCCCCTCCCTAGCAATCCATTAGTGGGATTAATCACATTTAGAATGTTGCAATGCTCTCACCTTCCCACCATTCCTTTCTAGAAGTTTCTCTTCACCCCAAACAGAAACCCTACACTCATTTCTTAACTCCCCATTGCCCCTTCCCCCACTTCTTGGAACCCCTACTCTACTTTTCATCTCTATGGTCATATTCTCTGATACTTTCTTTGTGTTTACCATGGGGCTTAAATTTAACATCTTAAATCTATAACATTCTTGTTTTTCTTTGATATCAACTTAACTTCAATATGATACATAAACTATGTTCCTATACTCTCTCATTCCCCCACTTTTATGTAGTTCTTGTCAAAAATTACATATTTTACATTGAGTCCAAAACCACTGATTTATCATTACAGTTTATGTCTTTTAGATCCTGTAGGAAGTAAATAGTGGAGTTACAAATCAAAAATACAGTAGTATTGGTATTTATATTTACCATGTGAACTTTAGTGGTACCCTTTATTTCCTCATGTAGTTTCAATCAATTGTTTAGTGTCTCTTCCTTTCAGCCTGCTCAACTCCCTTTAGCATTTCTTATAGGACTGATCTACTGGTGGTGAAGTCCCTCAGCTTTTTTCTCTGTTGGTAGGGCTCTCTTTAGTATCTGAAGTAGGGCAGGTCTTTTATTAGCAAAATCTCTCAGCATTTGTTTGTCTGTGAGAAATTTAAGCTCTCCCTCAAATCTGAAGGAAAGTTTTGCTGGATAAAGTATTCTTGGTTGGAAATTTTTCTCTCTCAGAGTTTTAAATATGTCATGCCACTGCCTTCTTGCCTCCATAGTGGCCACTGAGTAGTCACTACTTAGTCTTCTGTTGTTTCCTTTGTATGTGGTGAATTGCTTTTCTCTTGCTGCTTTCAGAATTTGCTCCTTTTCTTCAGTATTTGACAGTCTGATCAGAATATGTCTTGGAGTGGGTTTATTTGGATTTATTCTATTTGGAGTTTGCTGGGCATTTATGCTTTGTATATTTAGAAGGTTTGGGAAGTTTCCCCCAACAATTTCTTTGAATACTCTTTCTAGACCTTTACCCTTCTCTTCCCCTTCTGGGACACCAATGAGTCTTAAATTTGGACATTTTATTTTATCTATCATATCCCTGAGATCCATTTCAATTTTTTTTATTTTTTCCCCATTCTTTCTTTTGTTCTTTCATTTTCTGTTCTGTGGTCCTCAAGGAGGCTGAGTTGTTGTTCAACTTCCTCTAATCTTGTATTATGAGTATCCAGAGTCTTTTTAATTTGGCCAACAGTTTCTTTTATTTCCATAAGATCTTCTATTTTTTTATTTGCTCTTGCAATTTCTTCTTTATGCCCTTCTATGGTCTTCTTTATGTCCTTTATATCCTGTGCCATGCTCTTCTTCATGTCCTTTGTATCCTGAGCCATGCTCTTGTTGCCTGTCTGTAATTGTTTGATTAATTGTGCCAAGTACTGTGTGTCCTCTGATCTTTTGATTTGGGTGTTTGGGTTTGGGTTCTCCATATGATCTGGTTTTATCATATGCTTTAAGATTTTCTGTTGTTTTTGGCCTGTTGGCATTTGCTTTACTTGATCCCTAATTTGACAGTACTACAGCTTGGTGGCGTACACTTTCTCTAACTAACCATCAGATGGTGTCCGTGAGTCACCTATTCCCCTCAAGTCAGTTCTCCCCCACTTTGTCTTTGTGGTGTGTGGGAGTCTGATTCTTGTGGGCGTCCAATTGGTGCACCAAGCTTGGGTGTGTTGCTGGTGCTGTCCACCCTGAATATGGAACTTGTGTCTGGGTGGTTAAGCAGGCAGGCCAGCTTTAAAAATCAAACCTCTCAGTTGTTCCCAGAGATTTAACGCTGTTGAAGGAGGCTAAGCCTTCATTTCAGTCTTTCCACCGATTATCTCTGCCGTTGACCCACAAGTCCTTGGTATTCATGTAAGGTCCCTGGGATTTCCGAGCAGTTCCCCCTTCCCAGCTGTGCTCTTCCAGGACCTCTACTGAGGGAGGGCCACGCCACATCACTAGTGTGCCCTGGCCCACCAGGGAAGCCCTGGGTCACTGGGCTGTGCAGGGGTGCTCCCAGCCCGCTCCAAAGATGGTTGAATGGGATGTGTTAACTTCCCTCTTTTCACACAGCTCTGCCCTCCCAGCTCCGGGACAATCAGCCGTGGGTGTATTAAAGGCCACTGTCCACAACCGATATTGTGGCTTGTGTGTAGTGCTGTGGGAAAGATTCCCCATCACACTGGGTTTTTTGGCATGGCTCTGGGCTGTGGAAGAGACAAACATTTTAAATCATGTTGCAATTAAATCACATTTTGCACCTAACTCCAAAGTGCTATATTTCTGGGGAAACTATTTGAGACACAGAGTACACAATTACCATAAATTCAAAAGTATTACATAGAGAGAGGTGAGAACTAATTTCATAAATTTTGTCACCCAATATTTGGGTTGCTTTTCCACTAATTATTTACAAATGCTGTAGTCTATTTTATTTTATTTTTAAGCTACATTTCCCTGTATTGCTAATTTCTGAGCAGATTAACATCATGTAAAAGACTAGTTCATAATTGGTTCTTAATATCGCTTCCTCAAGTGTGATGTGGTGGAAAATATATGGACTTTAAAATCATGCTTTTTTTTAATTTGGATCTGGATTCTGTTAGCTATGAGAAATAGGATGCTTGAGAATGTAACCTCTCAGATTTCATTTCCTTATCTGTAAAATGGGAAATTATATATATATTAACTTCACAAGATTTCTGTAAGGCTTAAATGAGGTAATAATTATATGAAATGTGATAGCACATTGTACAGAATAAATTATCCCTAAAAATGTTAACTGTCTCCATCCCTTTTCTTCTCTGTACTTGCAGGCAGAACCTGCAAACTTTCTAATAACTTTTCCAACTTTACCCTTTTTCTATCTATCTTTAAAATAATGCATTAAGTTTATTTTAAAACTTGATTAGTAATTGATGTCATTTCCTTATAAGAGTTCAATACTGCTTGTCCTTATTAAATTGAAATACATTTGTTAAGATATTATTTCTATATTAACAGGAACAATTTTTCACTATGTTTTCTTTAGTCCCTTACTATATCATCTTGTACTCAGCAAGAATCCTCTAAGCATTCAAACCTGTATCTTTGGAATTTACATTCATGTACTAACAACACTTAGATAAGTCAAATGGTAAAGTTTAAAGGGCAGATATTTTGAAGGTAAATTAGCTTGGGTTCAAATAAGTTTAGTGTTTTGCTGTGGACATATATAGTATACTGACATTTATTTCTTTGATTTTCAGTTTTCTTACCACTAAAATGGATATAGTCACAAGACCATGGAGGGATTTAAGAAAGAAAGGGAGCAAGATGATGAGGGATTGGGTCGGAGAGAGGATTGTCATATACTACTTGTAATGATAACACTATTTTAATTGGACAATGAAAGATTTTAACTTGCTCATTTAATACTGCAACTCCTGGGTTTTCTCCTGTAAATAATGGATTTTATGATCAATTAGAGCATAGAATTTTTTAAAGTTGGCACAGAGAATAGCTGTATTTTATTGGGCAGGCATTTGACTTGAGAAGAAATGGCTTGAGAAGAAATAACTCTTAATGTATGCATCTTTAGCAATGTCCTTTCTAAGGGATAAATGATTAGCATCACTATTAAACCAAAGTCCTCCAAACAGGTGGGAATTCTCTTCTTTTAACTGTAAATTAAATGAAGACATCCCTATATACACTTAACATCCATAAGTCTCACACTTCTCTAAAGACTTAAAAATGGGTTGTATTCCTCCCGCTTACCTGGGTGTGACTCTCGGGGGTGTGAATCTCCCTGGTAATGTGGGACATGACTTCTAGTGATGAGCATGGCCCTGGCATCGTGGGACTGACAATGCCTTCTACCAAAAGGGGGTAGAGAAATGTAATAGCAACAAAAGAAGGGTTCAATGACTAAGAGAGGTTAAGTAGAGTCAAGAGGCTATTCTGGAGGTTATTCTTATGCAAGCTTCAGCTAGATATCGCAAATTGCCATGGTATGCCAACCCCCAACGATCAGTATTCCTGAAAACCCTAAAGAATGCCCAGGGCTCTATTTGAGATTCTATTAAAAAGTTTCACTCACTAAGTTTATTTTGCAGCAACCTAAAACCTCCAGATTGTTCCTATGCCAGATAAGCCCCGAAACATAGAGGTACAAGTCTCTCCAAGAACATCAACCAGTTGCATCCCCCTGCTCCATAATGTCGACACCCTTTTTCAACATGAAGAAATTAGAATGGTCATTGAGAGAGAAGAGTTGTAACAGAGAGGACAGAATTTAACACATGATTATGAGTACTGAATCATTAAATAAATATTTCTTTTTAGTCTCTAGTATATTAGAACAGCTAGAGGGAAATATGTGAATGGTGGAACTATAACCCTGGCTATACTTTGAAATTTACTCTATAACTCCTTGTTAAAAAGTACTTTGAAATTTATCACTCTTCTGCATATATATTTCACTTTAAAAATGTTCAAAAAATGGGTTGCATTAATATTCTTTAATATCCATTCCAGATTTTTAAAAATTATTTAAACATGATTATTATTTAATTAACTAGTATTGGTTTTCCTTACAGTTCTGGTGCTCATCAAAATTGGGCAATGATTTTCAAACAGTAGAGGAAAAAATTATTCATACACAGTGTCAAAAGAACACATACACTTGTCTAATAAGTTAGACATCTATATATTAATTTTTTTTATTTTGAAATAAATTCAAAGTTATATGAACAGTTACAAAAACAATACTAGCCCCATACACAGAATTCTATCATACCCTGACCCCCCTCCCCCGATAGCTCAATCCACCAACTTTAACATGCTGTCACATTGCTATTTCTTTCCCTCCCTCCCTCCCTATCTATCATCCATCATCTATTGCTCTGACTTCTGAACATATGAAAGTTAGCTGCACACATCCTTGAACATACACTATAATTCACGTATACACTTCCCATGAACAAGAACATTCTTTCATGCCATCCCATTAAGCACAGCTTAGAAGTACAATAGATTCAACAATGAAACAAAGCTTACATTCTGTATTTCTTTTTCCTTATGTCTAAACTGTGTCCCTTTGAGCCACCTGTCCTCTATCCTCCAGTCCCATCCAAGTTCATCCTTAGCATTCAATTGTCATCTAGTTAGACTTTTTTTTTTTTTTTCCAGTTGTGGAAACATATATACAGCCTAAATCTTCCCATTCCACCCCCTCCCTAGCCTTTCATTAGAGGGATTAATCATGTTTAGAATGTTGTAATGCTCTTTCCCACCATCCATTACTAGAAATTTCCCTTCACCTCAAACAGCAACCCTACACTCATTTCTTAACTCCCCATTGCCCCTTCCCCCATTTCTCTTAACCCAAACTCTACTTTTCATCTCTATGGTTATATTCTCTGATAATTTCTTTGTGCTTACTGTGGGGCTTAAAATTAACCTCTTAAATCCATATCAATCTTGTTTTTCTTTGATACCACCTTCACTACAATAGGACACACAAACTATGTTCCTATACTCCTTCATTCCCCCACCTTTATATAGTTGTCTAAAATTACATATTTTACATTGAGTTCAAAACCTCTGATTTGTCCTTAGAGTTTGTGTATTTTATATCATGTAGGAAGTAACTAGTGGAATTACAGTTCAAAAATTATTGACTTCTATTTGTATTCCATTGTGGTTGGAGAATGTGCTTTGAGTATATTCAATTTTTTTTTTTTAATTCCTTGAGGCTTGTTTTATGTCCCAGCTTATGGTCCCTTCTGGAGAAAGATCTGTGATCACTAGAGAAAAGTGAGTGTCCTGGTGATTTGGGATGTAAGGTACTATATACGTCTGTTAAAATTCTCTATATCTCTTTCTCCTTTCTCTGTCTCTCTGCCAGCAGGGATCCCCTCAGAATCTGAAGTAGGGCAGGTCTTTCATCGACAAAGTCTCTCAGCATTTGTTTATCTGTGAAAAATTTAAGCTCTCCCTCAAATTTGAAGGAGAGTTTTGCTGGATAAAGTATTCTTGGTTGGAAATTTTTCTCTCTCAGAGTTTTAAATATGTCATGCCACTGCCTTCTCACCTCCATAGTGGCCACTGAGTAGCCACTACTTAGTCTTATGTTGTTTCCTTTGTATGTGGTGAATTGCTTTTCTCTTGCTGCTTTCAGAACTTGCTCTTTCTCTTCAGTATTTGACAGTCTGATCAGAATATGTCTTGAAGTGGGTTTATTTGGATTTATTCTATTTGGAGTTCACTGGGCATTTATGCTTTGTGTATTTATATTGTGTAGAAGGTTGGGGAACTTTTCCCCAACAATTTCTTTGAATATTCTTTCTAGACCTTTACCCTTGTCTTCCCCTTCTGGGACACCAATGAGTCTTAAGTTTGGATGTTTTATTTTATCTATCGTATCCCTGAGATCCATTTCAATTTTTTTTATTTTTTTCTCCTTTCTTTCTTTCGTTCTTCATTTTCTGTTCTGTGGGCTTCTAGGACACTGAGATGTTGTTCAGCTTCCTCTAGTCTTGTATTGTGAATATCCAGAGTCTTTTTAATTTGGCCAACAGTTTCTTTTATTTCCATAAGATCTTCTATTTTTTAATTTACTCTTTCAATGTCTTCTTTATGCTCTTCGAGGGTCTTCTTTATGTCACTTATATCCTGGGCCATGGTCTTCTTGACGTCCTTTAAATCTTTTGCCATGTTTTTGTTCCTCGATTGTAGTTCTTTGATTAATTTTGCGAGGTATACTGTATCTTCCGATATTTTGATTTGTGCGTTTGGAGTTGGATTCTCCATATCTTCTGTTTTTATCATATGCATTAAGATGTTCTGTTGTTTTTGGCCTCTTGGCATTTGTTTTGCTTGATATGGTTCTTTCAAGTTTAAAGAAAAAGGGATATCGATCTAATTTTTCAGGAACACAATTTGGTGATGTGCACTTTCTCTAACTAACCAGCAGATGGTGTCTGTGAGTCACCTATATCCCTCAAGTCAGTTCTCAACCTTGTTTCCACATTGTGTGGGGAAATGATTCTTGTGGGTTCAGTTGGGTAACTCAGTTTGGGTGTGTTGCTGGAGCTGTCCGCCCTGAATGTGGGGAATGTGTACGGGTGGCCAGGGAGGAAGGGCAGTTCTAATGTTCAAATTCTCCAGGATCCTGGAGATTCAAGGCCACCACAAGAGTCTAAGCCTTCATTTCAGTTCAGCCCCAGACCCTCTCTCTCGCTGATCCATAAACCACCGGACTTGGCGTAGCGTCCCTGGGTTCTCCAAGTGGATCCCCCCCTCCCAGCCATGCTCCTCCAGGAGCTCAGCAGAGGGAATGCTGTGCCACATCACCAGTGTGCACCGTCCCACAAGGGAAGCCCCAGGCGCACTCTCTGCCCAAAGCAAAAATAGCCGGAGGGGGCGTCTGAGCCCCCTCCTCCTCGCACAGTTCCTCCTTCCCAGCTCTGGGACAACTGGTGGGGCTCTGGGCTGTGGGCACGGCCCCGGGCAGGAGTTTATCCAGCCCTCCGGGGGGCCAGCTGTGAGCCACAGGGTTTCTTTCTGCTTCCGGCTCTCCCCTTCATTCCCCCGAACCCAAGGGTATCTGCTGCAGGGTATCTTCCTGGCCAGACACCAAGAGGCTGGCCCAGCCCCCTCTTGCTGTGTTTTACTGCGTGGTTCCCACAATTGCTGCTGGAGCCAGTCCTTTTTTTTAAAAAAGAGCCAGCTGGTCTCCAAATGCTGAACCCTGGCTTCCCCAGCCCGCCACGTGGCTGCGGGTCTTCCAGCCAGCTTACTCACTCATTTCAGAATGCCGACTCCTGGTTTCACCAAGTATACTGCCCCTCTTGAGCTAGGAGCCCTCGTCTAGCTGGCGCATCTCTGTAACCGGTATTCTAGGTCACTGTCTGGTTTTTAGCTAGTGTTTTTCACTGAGGCATTTTTTTCGCCCTGTCTCAGCTAGCTGCCATCTTAGTTTCTCCTCTATATATGAATTTTAACATTAGAGATCCCCTCCCCATTCAGAATGCTTGACAGACATCTAAAACCAGTAGATACAAGAACAGAAAATGCTAAAGTCAAAGCAGTTTTGAGAACTTGTTACTTCATGGTTTTATTACAATCAAAATCCCTAATGACTTTAAAAGATTACACATTTCCTTCCAGACAACTAAGCTTCTGTATGCACTCATCATATATATTAATATATGAATAATACATAAATTTATTTCTATGAAATATATTGCTACTAAACTGAAATTCGAATCTGGTTTGAAATCCTTTAATAACAACCATTTTTACTTTAACTTAGCAGTTTTGTTGCCATTCTCTCATGCATTTCCCTAAGCATTATCTCAATTTTTGACCTATGCAAGCTTTTGATTTCTAAATCATGGTGTGAATGGGCCATCCTCTTTTTGAATTGATAACTTCAAACAACAAATTGTGCCAGATTTTCAAAGTCATCTTTGAGAGAAAGAGAGTAAATCTTGAAACACTGGCAATATTTACAACTGGAAAGATAAAGCATAAGTGGTCATTAAGAGCACACATTTTGAAATCAGATTGGTTTGAACCCTTGCCCTGCCACATTAGCTGTGTGACTCTGCTCAATTTCTCTGCCTCAGTGTCCTCGTCTATAAAATGGGTGGTTGTGATAAAAAGATAATCTATTTGAATATCTTAGCACAACACTAGTGGATTAGTCAGATATTCCAGAGAAACAGAACTGACAGGATATATATATGTGTGTATGTATATACAAAACTCAAAACTATATATATAAAAGAATTAGATCATGGGACCATAGGGATTAGGAAGCCACAATTCCAAAGGGCAGGCCACAAGTTGGGAACTCAGGAGAAGCTAGCTAGCTGGCTGAAATAGAATTAGAAATTCTTTTGACTGCTGAAATCATCACTTCTTCCTCTAAAACCTTCAATTGATGTGATGAGACTCCTTTCATTGCTGAAGGTAATCTCCTTTGTTGATTGTAGGTATAATCTTCCATAGACATAATCAACTGGTTAATCATTTAAATCTACAAAATACTCTGACAAGAACAATCAGGTTAGTGCTTGCTTGACCAAACAAGTGTACACCATTAACCTAGCCAAGTTTACATATGAGATTAACCATTGCACGTAATCTTTAGTAAATATTTGATGTTAAAAATTATTTTTATTATCCTCATTGTTCAGTGTATAAACAGGGAGATAGTTGACAAATAGGTTTTTGAACCAAAGACTTTTAAGATAAATGAATATTTGGTGTAATGGTATGTTTTTGGAATTGTTTTGTTTAATTGACCAAAAACATAGGCACTTGTTTATTTCTCTTCAGCATACTACTTTTACGTGTTTCGTATCTAAGTTAATTTTTTATCACAATATTTCATTTGTTTCAGTTTCTTAAAATTGAATATTTCATGGTAAACCATAAAGAATAAGTCTTACACCCCCCCCAAAAAAAAACCACAACTGAGTCTATCAGAATAGTGAACTCTAACTTTTTTCACACCATAAGCTTTCTTTCATCATATTCAAGTATTCACATTATACCATTTAATTATAACTGCAAAGATCTGTGTTTCTCACTGGGTATTCCATAGAATGAAATGCTGAACTCATTAATAGCCAGTATGCTTAAAGTGAATATTATATCAGAGCAGAAATTTTCCACAGGGAAAATTGACTGGACTATAATGAGTACACTCAATTTCACATTCACTAGCTTTTTATGTGGTTAAGGGACCACTGTTGGATCCAAGTATTTTCTGTAGCTTAATTTAGGGATGCTTTTTCATCTCAGACTCTAATATAATGTTACAAAAACACAGTTTGTGGAGTTCTAACCCAGCACCATCAGATGACTTCAGAGGCCATTAATAATTGAGTGGGCCAAATTTTGTAGGCATAAAAGAATTCATATATAGAAAGGGCCTAGAAAATTCACTCTCTTTAATAATCCAATAGGTCATAATACAGGCAAAGAATTATCACAGATAATCATTCATAGAAAAAGTAAATATGCATTTTAGGATACTTGCCTGTCAGGGATAATTAATTACATTTGCTATCTTTGACATTTGAAAAGAATTCCATAAGAAGAAAAATAGTCAGTTGCAAACTTTTATTTTTATTAGACAAATACAAATATAACTTAAGGGTAAAGGTGTACTCACTTAAATTTGGAAAAATTAACATTTTTCATAAATAATATTTATCCAGATTTCAACTAACAAATATTGAGGAAGTGAATGAGTGAGATATTTGAACTACTAAAACAGGTTTAACCAATATGCAAACTAAAATTTTGGATTTTTTCATAGAAGAAATTCTCCAGTTCCCATTTGTTGCATATCTTCTCTGGTTTTAGACAAAATACTTTAAAGTCTAGGTACACATTTTCTCTTGACTCCAAAATCATTACTCTCACTCCACCTCAACTTTTAATTCCAACGGTCAAATCTTTGATTTTGTTATCACTCCAAATTACTCTACCTCTGATATATTAAACTGCAACAAAATCCTATGCATTGATTATAACTTGCTGGCTTCCTGACTTTCTTGTTTTCAAAGTACTTGCTTTTCAGGTTATTTAGTTATTCTTGTTATTCAATCCATTGACACCCTTCCCCATTAGTTTCCTTCTGAATTTGTTTCCTTCAGTAACCAGCCTGATTCCCATGGCCTATCCTTTGAACAGTGCTCCTCACTTGCCTTGTGCCCTTATCCTTTTGCCTCACCATACCCAGTCTCTACTCTTATTATCAAACTGATAGATTATGAAGGATAAAAGACATTTGATTCAGTTATCTGTTGATGTGTTATAAACAACTCAAAACTTAGATGCTCAAAAGAACCACATTTTATTATGTCTAATGACCAGAGCTTGTCTGAGCAATTCTGCCTCATGTGGACCACTGTGTTATCTGGATCACTTAGTGGAAATAAGTGTCTTGCTGGTCTGGTCTGGTCTGCTCTGGAGCATTCAAGATGGCTTCAAATACCTGGCACCTGGATGGGGATGGCTGGAATGCTGTGTTTATCTGTGTCCTATTCTTGATATACTCTCAGGGCTTTTTCACATGTTCTCTCTAAGCAGAGTAGTTGAAGCCCTGTCATTTAGGGCTCTCAGAGTTGGTATTCCAAGAGGTAGGAAGATAAACTGTTGGCCTCCTAAGGGTTGAGCCCAGAAATTAGCACAGCATCATTTCTGCTACATTCTTTTTGTCAAAGTAATCACAGAGCCCATCCAGGTTTAACAGATGGGACACAGACCCCAGGTCTTGATGGGAAGAAAGACCGACCCCTGATTCTAATGGGAGGAATGTCAGAGATATTATGGACATCTTTACTCCTTTACATCATTCATTCATGGATGCATTCATTTATTTAATCAATAATGGTATGATGCCAACCCTTAGTGCAAGGTACTATGATGAACTAATTAAGATGAAGCAACAAATAAGGAATGTTAGGCATTTTCATATTGAACATCACATAAATAAAATACAACAAATGATGATGTTATGCGGGAAATAAATATGACGAGTGAAATTAACTTTTGGTAGTCAAGGAAGGGCTTTCTAAAGAGGTAAAATCTGAAAGATGAGAATGAGTAGGCCATGGTAAAAGCAAAGGGAAGAATATATCAGGAAGAAAAAAACCAAGTCAAAGGTCCAGTGTATAGAAAAAAAAATTGTCAAGTAGGAACAGGAAGCAAACCCATGTGTCTGGAATATTGTGGTCAAAATGAAAATGGTTGGGTACATGGCCAGTGCCAAAATTTGCAGGACCTTGTAGGCCTGATCACCAAGCAGAGAAGAGTCAACAAATCTTTTTAAGCAGGGAAAAACCATGAACTGATTTCTCTTTTAAAAGAATGTTCCAACTACTGTCAGAACAATGGGATATGATCAAAAGAGGAAGCACAGAACACTACAAGACATTTGTAGCGGTCCATGTGAGAGGTAATGGCAGTAGTAGTGAAGATGGAAAGAAACGTATAAGCTACTTATAAATATTTCATAGGTAGGACCAAAAAAATAACTCTCTTTCCAATCATAGACAGCTTACTTGAACAACTAATTGTCATTCCTGATCTCTACTTTTTAACCATCCATTTTTGTCAAAAACAATAGAGATTTTCAGTCTTAACTGGTTTCTTGCTGGCATTTCACACTTCTGACCACTTCATCTTCTTGCAAACACGGAACACTTTCAATTTTTGTAATACAACTCCCTAGATTCCCGTATCTCTCTATTTACATTTATTATCCTTAAAGAACTTCTATTTTCTTCTAGCTCTAAAAGTGACTATATTCAAGAGTAAGTCCAAATTTAGCATTTTATTTTTTCCTAATTTATACTCACTCTTAGCTATCTGAACAGAACTGTATTTGGCAGCCAGCTTTCTGTTCTGAGCTCCACATGGCTATCAGAGACCCCTGTTTCTGGGCATATGAGAGACAACATATTCAGTAAAACCCTTGCAATGGAAACTACTTAAAATGCTTGGAAAATATTATTTACATATTATTGATAGAATTAAAATATTAATAAAAATATACAATGCTGAATCTATAAAAAAGCAGTGAAATGAGGCTACTTTTGCCCTGATAGTATTTGTTAATGAGGACAACTTTGAGCTTCAGTATTGATGGCCTTCCTGGGGAAAGGATATAGGACTCTAAACCCAGTGTGTTACTAGAGGGAGAGAAATCTATTGGTAGGCTCTCTCACAAGAAGTTGGGACCAGAGGTCTATATCTGTAGTGTAAGAGTCAGGTAGGATAAACCCAGTTTATACATTTCCATTCCCTGGAGAGTGCAAAGAAACTTCTGCAATAACCCATGCTTTAAAGTTTTAATCTTGGCTGCTTTATGTGGATTTTCACTCAAATTTATATTACCTGGATGGTTGCGGGGGGAGGAGGGGTGCCCCAAACCCTTAAACCATGAATTTAGATTAATGTGTTCCCAATGGTGGTGCCCAGAGTTGCCTGTCAAAACAAATTCTCTCAGGTGAAGGCACCATGATATTAGGCTTCAAAGTATTCCCATGACTATTTTTTTTAAAAAGAATGGTGAGCAGCACACACTCAAAGTTAACCAAGAACAGACAGAAAGAAAATACCTTGAGAGAAAATCAGCAAAAAAATACCCTCAAAATTTAATTTGGAATTATCAGACAGTATCAAACAATTATTTTGTTTAAAGAAATAAAAGACAAGCTTGACTACATCTACAGATAATGGGAAAGCATAAAAAAGTGATATGGAATATTTACAAAAGAATTATGCAGATTTATAAAGGAAAACTACCAGTGGGTCAGTTTAGCAAATTAAGCAGAGCAGAAGAAATAATTAATGAACTAAATTAGCTCAGAAGAAGTTATTCTTTAAGAGGTGTGGAAAATATAAGAAATGGAACATTTGTAAGAGAGGTAAAGAGACATGGAAGAGAGAATGAGATGGTTCATGAAATATGGTTATAAAGAAAGGAAGAGGTGTTATTTGAAGACCTAGTGGTTTAGAATTTTCCAAAAATTCCCCAGGTAAAAGACACCAATCTTAAATCAACAGATTTAAGAAGCTCAACAAATACTAAACATATTCATAAGAAGAAATCCAGATCTAAAGACATTTTATTGAAGCTCTAGAAGATCAAAGACAGATTTTAAACGTGGCTGGAAGAAAAGAAGACATTCACTTCAGAATGTGAGACTTATATCTACCTTCTCTACAGCAATACTGGTAGTTTTAAGACAGTGGAATCATATCTCAATGTGCTGAAAGAGAACAACTCAAGCCTATAATCCTATGTCCAAGGAAAATATCTTTTAAGAATGAGGTTAAAAACATATTTTTAGCAAATCAAGATCAGAGAGTTCACTAAAGGTAATTCTAAATTAAATACTTTAGGCAAAGGGCAAGTGATCACAGTTGGATGGTCTACAATAAAAGAGAGAATGAAAGCTAAATAAACTAGCACAATCTGGGTAAATCTAAAAAGAATAGTACAGTTATAAATCAGTAATATTACCTAATGATTTTAAAAAAAAACAAATAGAATGATAATTCATGATTAGTAATGTATGTCAGAATGGGAGTAAAAGGAGCAAAGTGCCCTATGATTTTTGTTTTGTCTAAAAACAGGTGGTAAAGATATTGCTTTTCATTTTTTAATAAACGAAGTTTGCGTTTTGCAAGCTTTAGGGTGATTAATAGAATAACAGAAACATAGTAGTTAACTTGTCAACTACTAGTAGGAAAAGAGTTAGAATAATGAAGTTATCCATCAGTCTAAAGGAAAGCAATCAGAGAGAAAAAAGAACACACAAAAAATATAAAGCACAAAATAAGGAGGTACATTTAGACCCAAGTATATTGGTAGTAACAGTAAATGTAAATGACTAAAGTGCTAACCACTCTGGGTAAAATAAAAAGATTGTCGGATGCTATTCAAAAATAGAATATAAGCACATGCTATGTAAAAGAGAAGCAATAAAATATAAGAATACAGAGAACATGAGTAAAATTACAGGGAAAATATGCTAATAATTAATATGAATTAATTATTGATTATATTATGTTGTTACATTAACTTATTAATTAATATAAGGCAAAATAGACTTAAATAGTAAGGATAAAAGAGATCATTTCACAGCAATAAAAGTAACCAATGACATATAACAATATCACATTTGTATGGACTTACTGGCATAGCCTTGAAATATATAAAGTAAAATGGAAACAGAACTATAAGAAGAATGTTTTTCCAAAAAGATACTACCTTGTTAGAAGCTCTAAAAAACACTTGTCCAAATTAATTCAAGTAGAACAAGTAGGCCAAAAAAAAAATTGACAAAAATATAGATGAATTGGCCAACCCAATTATCAGATTTGTCCCAAAAGATTCAAATCACTCCCCCAAACTGCAGATTATACCTTCTTTCCAAGTACATACAGGATAGCAAATTGATCATCAATAGGCCATAAAGTAAGTATCAAGTTTCAGAGGATTTAAAGCAAATGAAACTTTTTTCTGACCACAATTTAAATAAGCAAAAAAAAAAAAAAAAGAAAAAGCAGTAAGATATTCAATCACCCATTTGATTAAAAATGAAGAAACACTTGCCTACTAGCTATTCTTATTGTGTGACTCACATGTGCACAAATTCAACATGTCCAACATATACCAAATGATCCCTCTTCTTCCTCTTCTCCTTCACTGACACCATTATTCACCCCATTGACTAAGGCGTTATTTGTGGTCCCACTGAAAATGCCTCAGTTCAGGCCTTTGTCAATGATGTTGCCATTTTCCCTGCAACTGGTTCCTTCCCTGTGCTTCTTAATGCTACTCATACCTGCCACAGTATTCTTTCTTAAAGATAGATTGGTCATGTAAGATTCTTTTATTTAAACATTTTAAAAGGCTTCCCTTACCAACAGTATAAGATCCAAATTCCACAACATGACAGGCAAGGATTCTTTACATCTTCACTTTCTCCCAATCCTTCATGTTTCCTTTGTGTAACAGTCATGCTAATCCATTTGTATTTCTGTGACCACTCCCTCCTCTCTAGCTCCTCCTTGCCTTTGTACATACTAATCCCTCTTCCTAGAAGGGCCTCTTTTGCTGCTTACCCACCTAATGATTTCCTATGTATCCTGAAAGATACAACTCAAGTATCAACTTCTTTGAGATGCTTTGCCTGGTCAAACCTGATTGTGTTACTCGCTTCTTTTCTTACTATTCTACAAATGTTTTTCATGCTTTAGTTCCGTAAATTAACTATTTAAAGGTTGTTCTTTTAGGTTAGACCACAAACTACATGCAGGTAGAAATTTTGTCTTGTTCTTTTTTAAATTATTCTTAGCATTTTTAGAGGAAGTGCCCAAAAACAAATGATGAATGAATAAAATTAGAAGTAATAGAGTAGTTTGAAAATATATTCTGGAAGCAAGAAAGGTGAGTCAACAGTTTGGCAATTGGAAAGGAGATCAATATTATACAAAGCAGTATGAATAATTTGTAAAAGAATATCAGAGAAGGCACATTTGGTGTGGTGGTCTGAAAACATTTCAGTGTATTGAAGACTCCGCTGGGCAGAATTGTACAGATTTTATACAGCACAACTCAAGAGGGTGCCATGCACATTTAGTCAACAATGGGGTCATATTGCACAGTGCAATCCTGAGTGGATTGTTAGTTCTGAAATAATTTTTATTTATTACGATGATTAGGAGTCATTAAGAAAAGGATTATATTTTGTGTACTCTAATAAGGAGAGAAGTGTGTAACACTTTGAAAAATTTCCCATCAAAATCAAAAAGGTTAAATATCTAATGTAGCAAGTTTTAATTGTATGAAAAAAACTTACAGTTATGCCAGTTAAACCAACACCTCTACTTGTGATTTAATTTGCAAAGTTTGCCTAAGGTTTACATATGAATATTATGACTTGCAGCCAAATAGGATCAGGCCAAATAATTTAGAAAATAAATTTAAATATCTATGAGTACCTGTTTTATTAAACAGTGGGTACCCAGGAGCTCCAGGAATAATCAGAATTCACTGACTTGAGCCAATTGCATTAGCTGCTTCAAATTCTCACACCAGTTTGAAGACTTCAACTTTCCTCTGCCTTCCATATCCAGAACATCATTTCATTGCTGACAATCTCAACCAAACAGTCAGGAAATTTTTTTCTGGGAAGCATTTTGAAAGAAAAAAATAAATTCTGCTAGTTTCACCTACAAATGTTTGTTTCAGGCAATGAAACTCACAGGAAATTGTATTGCCAAAACAAAGCTGAAATTCTTGAGCCTTAATCGTTCTCCTCTACCCACCCCTTAAATTCCTTTACTGTTGCTTAAAAATAGCTTCTCACAGAGACAATAATCTTTGGCTTATTGCATACCACATCCTTTATCTGTTTTAACATCTCTTTACTACAGATCCCCCTGCTGTGGAACCAGCATTCCTGGAAATTCGGCAAGGACAGGACCGAAGTGTCACAATGAGCTGCCGGGTTCTGAGAGCCTATCCAATACGGGTGCTCACCTATGAGTGGCGCTTGGGAAATAAATTATTACGGACGGGTCAGTTTGACTCTCAGGAGTACACAGAGTATCCAGTGAAGAGTCTTTCCAATGAAAACTATGGGGTTTATAACTGTAGCATCATCAATGAAGCTGGAGCTGGGAGGTGCAGCTTTCTTGTTACAGGTAGGATTCCAAATATTTTGCTTTCTTTTTATTTGTGTGTTTTTAGACCAAGGGATCTTAGGTCTATGTCAATAGAAGAATGAAAGCATTTTGCAAATATATGGAGCACAGTATGAGCAGCTTGATTGCTCCAGTCAGAGCTTCTCATTTATTTTCAAGGCAAGTCTATTTGAGTAGTTAAGATAGTGTTTGTGCCTATAAAATTAGACAGAAGTTCATTTGAATTCAAGAGGAGTTGGTGATGAAGTTGGTTATTTTGAGTGCTTTGGTAATAAGTTAACAAATCCTGGTGGTAGCTAACTTCATTGAGATCAAATTGCAAATATTAATGTATCTTTTTTTTTTCCTTCTACAAGTCAGAAATCCTGTGTGAACAGATTAGATGTCTGCTCTGGTTTCCTTAATAGCAGAAAGAGCATTCTATCTCTTTTTTTTGTCCCTGTCTTATTTATTTATTCATTCATTTTTGTTGTACCTTGGCATATTGTAGATTCACAAATATTAAAAAGAAAAGCAATAAAGATATCATATCTTATGTGTAATAAATCAGGGAAGAAGTATCAATTATTTGTCATCATTGTCTTTTAAATATTCCCTCTTTAGGGCCTTATTTAAATTATTTTCATAATCTGTATGCTAAAGGAAACGTGTCGTTTTTGAGATAGGTTTAGGGCTATATAAAAGAAATTCTCCTTTTCACTGTTATTTTGTTTGAGGTAAAGTTAGTTGTAATAGTGCTTATGTTAATAAATGAAGAATCTGGACTTATATATCATCTGGAAAGCAGCCGTAAAAATGATGATTAAAATATGATTCGGACTTAAAACTTGTTCATTGGTAATATAAATTCTTAGTAATAAGTTCTTACTTAATAACAATTCTCTAGATATGGATTGTCTTGAGATTTTTGCTTCCTGAAATGAAACGTTAGGTTGATAAAATATAATTGACAAATAAAAGAATATGAAGATATCTTCTCTGCTGGCTCTCCCAACTCTTGGTTTCACAGTCCTTTTTACAAAGATTCAGTTGAGTTTAAGTCTTTTCTACTTTGATTCTTTACTACTTTGATAAAATAAATTCTTAAAACAATACTGAAAGACCCTAGTGCAATATTACTTCCATGATGATCTAACTGTTACTTTTTTTTATTTTTTACCTGTGAATATTTTCCAGAATACAGAACCTAGTCTATTACTCCATGGGGTAATTTAAATGACATGATATACTTTCATTCCCTGTGTGTATGCTATTGATCCTTCAAAGGCAATCACATATTAGTACAAATGGAGTGCCTTACTTTTATTCATTAACCCCTCAAAATGAAAATTCTCCATAAAATTAAGTAAGGAATATAACATCCCTTTCTTTAAACTTTTGGCCTTACACACTTTCCAATTTTCTTTGGTCACACTGTTTTCTAACTTCAGGCTAGTATAGACCATGCTGCCTCTGCAAGATTTTCATTTGCTCTCTATTTATGTGATCCAAATCCTATTTTTTGAACTGGAAGACAAGCTGAGATCAGAGGAAACACTAAGCTCCATTCTCCTTTTCCAGAACCATGGAGTGCAGCTAGTAGATTTCTATATCTACAGAAAGGAATAAACCTGTTATGAGTGGTCTGATAGAAGGAAAGGAAATAGCAACATGCATTAATTTGTTCCCAGTTTGCACTTTTCAATCTTCAGATCAGCATCATTATTTCGAGAACTCCACATTCAATCAAAAATGGTTTTGAAGAAGAAAAAATATATGATTGAATTCCAATACAGTTTAATTCAGAGAAATATATAAAGAAACCAATGATTCCATAGAATCAGAAGTCTGGAATGAGCTTTGAAGGGTGATTTAGTTCTTCAACTAAAACATATTGGAATAAGTATTCTTTGGGAATTTCCCACAGAATTCAAAGCTCTTTGAAGCTATACAGAAGAGCCAGGGAATAGAATATATGCAAGGATGCATATAATCTTTACCAACAGAATGTGTCTTTGAAAACAATTCTGTTTAATTCCTGAGGTCCAAATTAACTTAGAAAATTTTAAATGTTTTTTACAATTATTTTACCAAATTCAAGATCACTGTTCCACTCACCATGAATGTTCTGTGGTCTCCCTAAAGTGGACTTGCTCTCACTGCATATCAAATTATGCATAATTGAACTGAAAGGAAATAGCAGCCCTCATATCTATACTGTACTTATTTTCGCTCACAGGAAATCTCAAAAGCTCAGAACTGTTTTCTTTCTTTATGTCATATGTATATGATATGCATGGCAGTAGGGGGGTGTAGAGCAGTGGGGTTGTACTTACTGAGAGGTCAGAGAGTGTGAGAATATTTTCCTGCTAGTGAAAAGAAGAGTAATGAAAAGTATTTTGCTTATAGTGTGCAGGCTAGTTTGTAGTGCACTATCCATGTTAGGGATTACTAATCATAACAGCACATTAAATGCAATGCCTTTATTTTGCACATGTTCATGGTGAAGTTATAACACGTTTTTTTTCTGTGGTTTAAATAAGCATTGTGACTATGGTAGGAATTCAGGCACCATTTATCATGATTTTCAATTTTTTGAAAGTTTCAAAAAGAAATGAAGCATATTGACTTATTAGAGCCACCTATCTGTAAATGTATAATTCCAAGTGTTTATTAGATGTATTTATATATCAATATGTAGATGTAAATATTTATATATTAATAAATACTTTTGTACTACTATAGCAAAAACTCTACTGGAGCATAGTTTTCACTTTTTCACAGGTTCAAAATGGACCAATATTCACCTTTGTAAAAAGAAATATTCTGACAAACTTCAAAACATCTAGGCACATTCATTCATTTATTCATTTGAAGGACCTGACCAAATAACATGCTAAGTTAGATACTAGCACAAGGTTTGATCCATTAAAGAAACCTAGTAAATCTGAAAGATTGAATGAACAAAGGAATTGATGAATGAATGAGAGAAAACTTACTTAAAATTATCTTTTAAAAATAGAACAAGGAATGAATATGGAGAGGGTGAAAAAATGGATCAAGCTGAAATGGAATAATATATTATATAGTAGGCTAAATTGTGACGACCAAAAAGGTCTGACCTAATCCCCCGAACCTGTATGTATTACCTTATAAGACAAAAGATGTGACAAGTTAAGGATCTTGAGAAGATGCACTTATCATGGATATCTAGATGGGCCTTAAATTCAATCACTCACACGCATCTTTATCAGAGAGAGGCAGAGGGAGTTTTGAGAGAGGAGATGGAAGACGTGTAACCACAGAGACAAAAACTGTAGTGTTGAGGCCACACGCTGAGAAGTGTCTGGAGCCCCCAGAAGCTGAAAGAGGCCAGGAAGGGATCCTCTCCTACAGCCTTAGGAGGGAACATGGCACTGCTGATGCCTGATTTCAGAATTCTAGCCTCCAGAATTGTGAGAATAAAAATCTGTTGTTTTAAGCCACCCTGTTTTGGGTGATTTGTTATGGCAGCCCTTGGTAACTAACACAGCTCAGTATTTCAAAAGGACTGCTCTGTGTAAAATACTGTAATTTGAATAGAACTACTTTACCCACTATCCTCAGCCTTGTCCCCATAAGTAAGCTAAACCCCTGAGCTATGGAGCAGCAACTTCTCACACATCGACAAAGTTTTAAGTAGTGGTTGCTTTTGCTGCCTGAACAGCATATTGCAGCCAGGCTGGGGGTATGAGGGGTGGAGATTGCTAGAAACTCTAACCAGGGTTGTGGCACCAACCACTTAGCATCAGTAGTCTGTGTTGGTTTAAGCTTGGAATAGACATTAAGTGATGCTTCAACATCCGAATATTATATCCGTTACATAATATAGTGGAGGCAGGATTTCTGTAGCATCTTTTTCACACTGGAAACCAGATGAGAGAGGAACTGTTGGAAGATTCAAAGTCTGACAGTCTTTTAGAGAATGACATTTTATCCTTGGGGCTTGGCAGAGCAGTAGTCTAACCCTTCTTAAATGCCTTTGTGGCAGCCCTTTTCTCTCCAAATGCTGGGGTAGTGCCCCAACATATCCATACATTGGGAAGACCACCTTCTTGGCCCCACTATCCTCAAACATTGGGGCAGCACCTGGATTCTCTTCCATTGCCAGGGCACACGTTCAACCCCTTCAGAACAGTGGGGTGGCAGCCATGCTCTCCCCAATCCCCTGGGAATGTGCTCCGCCATCTCTGAGGCCTGGGGTGACAGCATGCTTCCTGAACATCAAGGCAAAAGGCCCACCCTCGACTTCTGGGGCAAACTCACCCTTTCCATGTGTGTGGTCCACTCTACTCTCCCTAGAGACCTCTTGACTCCAGACCTTAACCTCTATGGCTCCATCTTTGAAGAAACATTTCTTTAGTTTGTTCCTTGTCTAGCTCCTCCCATCCAGACTGGCAGCAGCTCCATCTATAAAGATCTCACAAAAATTCTGTTGGCTTCACATGAAGCATACAGGGGTCAAAGCCATCAGACAATAGGACTTTTCACAAATCCTTTCTGGATAACTCCATCTCCAATCTTGGCTTCTACTGAAATGGTGGTAAGGTTTCATGTTTGGTTAAATCCTCACATGGGGCTACAGCTTCCAGAAGCCCAGAGTTTTTCAGGTCATCAATTTCTGGTTTCTTTTAAACCAAGAGTTCATTTCTCAGCTTATCCCTTTCTTTTCACATTTTACTATAAGCTGCAAGGAGGAGCCATGCTATATCTACAACTTTTAGTTTTGAAATCTCATCAGTCAAGTATCCCAGCTCATTGCTCTCAAATTCTTCCTTCCATCTGATACCAGGACTCGATTTTGCCAAATTCTCTGCTGCTTTAAAACAAGGATTGCCTTTCTTCCAGTTTACAAGAACACATTCATCATTTCTGCTTAAGGCCTCTTCAGAAGTATCTTTAGGGTCCATATTTCCACAAACAGTCTCCTCAAAGCAGTTTAGGCCTTTTCTATCAAGCTCCTCACAATTCTTCCAAAATCCCCTTATCTATTTAAATGCCACTCCAACATGTTTGGTGTTTGCAAACTCAGCAGCACCCCACTCCTGGTACCAAAATCTGTTCTAGTTTGCTAATGCTGCCAAAATGCAAGACACCAGAAATGGATTGGCTTTTATAAAAGGGGGTTTATTTAGTTATACAGTTACAGTATTAAAGCCATAAAGTGTCCAAGGTAATGCATCAACAATCGGGTACCTTCACTGAAGGATAGCCAGTAGCATCCGGAAGACACGTGGCTGGCATCTGCTCTAAGTTCTGGTTTCAAAATGGCTTTCTCCAAGGACATTCCTCTCTAGGCCACAGCTCCTCTTCAAAATGTCAATCTCAGTTGCTCTTGGGGCTTTTGTCCTCTCTTAGCTTCTCTGGAGCAAAAGTCTGCTTTCAATGGCTGTCTTCAAACTGTCTCTCATCTGCAGCTACTCCCTCAGCTTCTGTGCATTCTTCAGGTTGTCCCTCTTGGCTGCAGCAAGCTCGCTCCTTCTGTCTGAGCTTTTATAGGGCTCCAGTGAACTAATCAAGCCCATGCTGAATGGGCAGGCCCATGTCTCCATGGAAATTATCTAATCAGAGTTATCTCCTACAGTTGGGTGGAGCACATCTCCACAGAAACAACCCAATCCAAATGTTCCAACCTAATCAACACCAATATGTCTGCCCCCACAAGACTGCATCAAAGAACATGGCCTTTCCTGGGGACAGAATACATACAAACTGGTATGATCAGGAATTGATAAAGATGAATCTTTAAACATTCTTGAGCAGGAAGAACCAGGCTTTTGTAATAAAATGCAGCATTGACTTATAAACTTGAAAGTTACCTATGTCTTTCAGATTGTTCTAAATGATATTCCTAAATATCTAGCAATTAGATGTTAGTTCTAAGGAATTCCAAATATGTTACCACTAATCCTTTCTTTGATATTTATTTACCTTATCAGACTTGTTTCTGTCAGTGTTTCTTTTGAAACATTTATGAATGTCAGGCGATTAAGACTTCTTATCAATGAAATTGGACAAGGAAATACAGTGACAAAAGGAGAATTTTTCTGTTTAGCTTTTTTGGTTAGTCACAAATAAAAGGTGCAAACAATCATGTTGCCAATATAAGTATGGGTATTTATTACACTAGATTTTAGCACAAAGAAAATAAGAACAAAGTAAGAGTTATGGCAATCAATGCTCCCTATATAATCCAGGAAGTTAAAGTGGTTTGCCTTGCTAACTTCCAGGAAGGACATTTATGTAGTTATGATAAACTTGTAAGTTATTTAGGAATTTAATCAAAGGGCACAATTTGATATTTTTTAAGTGAAAAATATTAAAGTAGTGGTGGCCTTTTCAACAGATGATAACAGTGGGTATGATTCAATAAAATTTTGTTGCATAACCACAAATTAAAATTGAACATAAAACAACCAACATGTACTGTCTCTCTAGTGATAAATTTTTTGCAAGCAGGTACCTACTGTGTGCCAGGTATTGCTTCAGACACCCAGGTAGAGAACAATGAATATTCCCTCAGAAACCTTTCCTTATCACTTTGGGTTCTAAGTCTTGTCAGTTTAATATTTGCATGGTCTCTTAAGCCATCCTTTAATATTTATCACTTTTGCCCTTGTTAAAACTTAATGTCTCCTAACTGGGGTATTGTATTAGCTCCTTTCAATTCAATTTGTATACAGCTTGTCTTTATTTTCCTAGAAGATGATCTTACTCTTAAAGATAAGTTTTCATACTCTTCATGGGCTATTCAATCATATTCAAGCTCATTGTCATGTTTTTTTTAACCATTTATTAACATCCCAAAGAAAATATATTTCATCCTTTACTCAATCCTGCCAGTTACTCCACAGTCCAATCAGAATAGTCTATGCTACCTTCCACCAAATAACACATTTTTAGGACTTTGTGTCTTTGTTAACAGGTTACTTTATACTGGAATATTAGCCCTTTGTGTATTCCTCACCAGGGTTAGGTTGACCTTTGCTCCTCAGCCAACTAGAGAGTGGCAGGCTGTGATGATATTATTATTTTATGATTCAAAAATTGATATTAATTAATATCATCAATATTACAAGTAATTGTTGCATAAACAGGATAGAAAATTCTTTAACTCAGATTAAGGCCTTGATGTATCATTTCAGAAACTAATATAATGACTCTACTCCACAAATTCCTCAGGGATTCAGGTTTTTCCAATCTTAATTTAGAATTCCTAAACCAATCTCAATAAATGACACATCTTATGGCTCTAATAGCTGCTTAAGTTCCAACCAGTGCTTCCATGTTTCAGCCAAAAGGAAATACGTACTCTCTCCTTCTAAGCATTCTTTCCTAAAGTTTTAGATACCTTTTCTGTCTGCATCTCATTTTGCTGAACCTGCAATAAAGACTGTGGATAGTTTTTATTCTAACTATATTAAATCACATTTTAACCTGCCTTTATTAAAAATGCTGCAATGAATTTAAACTGAGATTAAGGAAATGCCAGGATCTTTGGTTTTACCTCTGTAATACTTAACATAATTACTAAGAGTCAGAACCCCTTTTCAGGAGTCATGGCCCTTTAGAATCTTGGGATAATTTAAAAAAGAAAAGAAGAGGTTTTATCACCGAGTCTTAAGAGAATTACAGTTAAGCACCATGAAATCAACGGTACTGTATTAGTTACCTATTGCTGCAGAACAAATTACCACAATTTAGCAGCTTAACACAGCACACATTTATTATCTCAGTTTGTATGGGTCTCTTACCTGGGTGCTCTATTCAGGGTCTCACAAGGCTGCAATCAAGATGTTATCTAGGCTGTGTTCTTATCTGGAGGCTCCACTGAAAAAGAATCACTTCTAAACTCCTTTGGGGTATTGGAAGAATTAATTTCCTTGCAGCTGTATGACGGAGGGTCTCAGCATTTTTTAGTGGCTAATTGGCTGGAGACCAGCTTCTGGTCTTAGAAGATGCCTGCAGGTCACAGAGGATGCCTGTATTCTCCAAAGTTGTTACTTCATGAAACCCCCACAAGAAGAGTCTCTACCTACAGTTTGCTAAGATAGCACTTATATAACAAGACATTCTCAGAAGTGACATCCCACCACCTTTACTGTAATGCTTTGGTTAGAAGCATTCCCAGTTTCCTCACACATTCATTGTAAGGAAATTACACAATGACATGAATAGCAGGAGGTAGAAATCACTGGGTGTCATCCTAGTGTCTGTCTTCCACAGGATCCAACATTTCCTGCCACTAAAAGTACCTGTTGAACATAGCCTGTATATGGATGAAACTTCGTTGTCTATGTTAGTGTTTCAGTTAAGAAGTCATTTATAGTTTAACCCCTTTCTATAACCAGGACAAATAGGGTTTTACCTGGCAAAATTCTGCCTGTGACTGCTACCTTCACCTATGGTATGGAAATATTTGTGCTAGGATTGTGCCTCCAGTCTTTTCCTTTTGATATGTTGCAATATTCAGACTGACATTTTGAACTACTTTCTCCTTGTTCTGCATCACTGTGTGAGAAACAACCAATATCAGAAAGATTCTAGAGATAAGACAAGGGTAAAACATTTTTATGAAAGTGAGTACATGTTATCATCCAGAGAGCACAAAGAATTTCAGAATGACTGAGGGCTGTAATATTGTCTAAGACAGGATGCTGGAGGACTCTAGCATTGCTTAGTTCTGAAGAACAAAGGGTAAGAAATAACAACCAAAAACCAGATTTGACTCCTTATTAAGTCAACTTAAACAGAGTAGCTCGTCAATTCTGTTTGAAACCATCATCAAAAATCTCTGTAAAAGTAAAGATTTTGAGGACAGAGATTAGCTTATACTTCATTTTCTTTCCTGACAACCCTTACAAGAAATACGTTTCTTCAACTTACATTTACTTATTTACAATAATCTCTTGAGGTAAACTTATTTAAGGTACCATCCTGTCTGAAAGCAGTCAGACCTATTTTAGTATAGGTGTAGCTTGGGCATTAACATATTATATATTATATATATATATATTATGTGAATGTGTGTGTGTGTGTATTAGTCAGGGTTCTTTAGGGAAATAGAACCAAAAGGAGATATCTGTAAATATTATGAGATCTTTATAAATATTGTCTCACTTGACTGGATGTGGGCCAATCTAAATTCTGTAAGGCAGGTGGAAAGCTGGGAATGCTGGTGAAGGTTTCTGATGAATTCACCAGGAGAAGCTGGCTGGCTGAAAGAAAGATGGAAATTCTCTCTTATGACTGCTGAAATCATTATTTCCCCTTTTAAAGACTTCAACTGATTGGATGAGACTTCTCTCATTGAAGGCAGTCTCCTCAGTTAATTATAGATGTAATCAGCCATAGATGCAATCAACTTTCTGATGATTTAAGTTCATGAAATAACCTCACAGTAGCAATCAGGCCAGTGCTTGCTTGACCAAACACAACTGGACACCACAACCTGACCAAGTTGACACATGAACTTAACTGTCAGTATACACACACACACACACACACACACACACTGTATGCATATTAATTGACTGGATATCTCAGTTGATAAAACACACACACACATACAAACACAATAAAACTTCATTATATTTATATCCATCATTAATGGATGAGTCATAAAGACCAGTTAATTTTACTGTGTTCTTGACTATGCAAAATACCTTTAACCCCACCAGCTGTCTTGAAATGTGTGCAGCTGGTCTCAAGGACAACTGGGAGAAAGAATGTAGCTGGATCCCTGGAAACTTGTATTATTATATCCAGTTTACAAATAAGGAAACTGAGGACAGAAAGATTAACAAGTTCCCTAAGGTTTCTTATTGAGTAAAGTATAGCAACAGAATTTAAATCCAAGCTGGCTGGCCCCAGAGCCAAGCAAATTTAACTTCATGCAATACTATGCCCCCATTCCTAAATCCTTTCACATAGCACAAAAGAAAAAAAAAATTATATATAACTTTTAAACTTTTTATAAATATATAAAAGTTATGTATATATATATAAAACATATATGTTATGTGTATGCTTTCATTAAAAGCATGCATAGATGAGGAAGAGCTGTTCTTTCTCTTCAGTTCAACCACAAATTCTATTTAACCCATTTATGTTGAACCTTCATTAAGGGCAGGCATGTGCTGGGTCTTTTAGGGGATACTAACAGGATAATGAAATGAGATAGTTCTTGTAATTTATCATCAAAAGAATTTGCTGCTGAAACAGAATAATATATGTATATATACATAATTTTTTTTCCATTTCATCAGTATAAAATTTAATGTTAGAGTACATGAACAAAATATTTTATTATATGGAAATGCATATTTTGGTGATTTTCAAGGAGATATTTATTATGAATATCTAGAAAGGAGCAATATAAAATTGGTGAAAAATCTTTAGCTATCGGAAGTGACAGCAGTCTCAACTCACTTTGAATATGAATTTATGGAAAAAAAATTCTAGTAAATTCCCTTGATAACTCTAAAAGTCAAAAAACTTCAATACCAAATCAAATATTTCTCCAAACCACAATTCTGTTAAATTTATTAGAATTTAATTTATGTTGGTGATAACAGTAGTAGATTCCAAAATTTCAACCAGCTGATGAACTGTAGTTCATATTCAAAAGAACTTTGAGCAGATAATGAATAGTATGTTCTAATACCTGTTAATGGATACATTCTACAATGTTCAAAGTGATTCCACATACATCCTCTCAAACAACACTGCTATGTATGCAGAAGAGATAAGCTAATTGTAGCTCAAGAAGCCAAGAATAAAACACCATGTGTCTTTTGATTGCAAGTTCAGATTCTTTTTATATACCTCACTGAATCCTTTATGAATAGTGCCAAAGGGATTTTTTGACAATTAACCTCAGTAAAAAATAGATGAGTCTACATAGAATCTGAAAAAATAGGAATAAGTTATGTATAAATATTAATTCAGGAAGTTAGTACTAACAATTGGTAAAAGTTTTACATATGTATGTGTGTGTATATATATATATATATATATATATATATATGCTTTAAATCTTTTGCTTAAATTTATACAATATTTAGACAAATATTTGTCTATTAAATGTCATTAATAATCTATAGTTGATGTTATATTTTAATCAAAACTAAATTTGAAAGTTTTATTATTGTCACAGCAATTTGTGGCTCCTCAAATTATCTTCATTACTCATTGTTAGGGGTTGAATTGTAGCCTCCAAAAATACATATTAAAATCCTAATGTCCAGCATCTCAGAATATGACTTATTTGGAAAGAGGGTCCTTACAGATGGAATTAGACCCATTAAGTGAGGTCATAGTGGAATAGAGTGGACCCTTAATCCAATATGATTGGTGTTGTTATAAAGGGAGACTTGGATACAGACACACTGACACAGGAAAACATCGTGTGGTGACTAAGGCAGAGAATGAAATCCAAGGACTGCCAGTAAACCACTAGAAGCTAGAAAGAGACAAGGAAGGATTCTCCATTACAGATCTCAGACTTCTTGCCTGCAGAACTGAGAGATAAAACATTTCTGTTGGTTTAAGCAAGTTGCTTTGTATTGCTTTGTTATAGTAGCCCTAGGAAACTATGACACTCATTTTCTTCATTATAATATCATATAATTACTCCAATGGACAATTAAGAGCAGTATTAAGTAAAGAATTACCATATGACCCAGCAATCCCACTACTAGGTATATACCCAAAAGAATGAGAGCAGGAACTCAAACATATATTTGCACACCAATGTTCATAGCAGCATTATTCACGATTGCCAAAAGGTAGAAGCAACTGAAGTATCCATCAACCAATGAGTGGATACACAAAATGTGTTATGTATGTACATTAGAATATTATTGAGCCATAAAAAGGAATTAAGTTCTGATACATGCAACAAGATGAATGAACATTGAAGACATCATGAAGAAATAAGCCAGGCAGAAAAGGACAAATACTGTGTGGGCTCAGTGATATGAAATAATTAGAATAAGCAAAGTCATAGAGTCAGAATCTAGAATATAGGTTACCAAGGGATGGAGTGAGGATAGGGAATGGGAAATTAAGGCTTAAAATACCCCAGGTTCCTATTTGGAATGATGGAAATGTTTTGGTAATGGATGGCGGTAATGATAGCACAACATTATGAAATAATTAACAGCAGTATGTATCTGAATGTGGTTAAAAGGGGATATATATATAGTAACAGAACAAAAATTAAAAAATTCCATGGAACTATACTACACAGTGAACCCTAAGTTAAAATATGGATTATACTTAATGGTACAGTTATAAAATTGTGTTTTCATCAATATTAACAGATGTTCCACACCAGTGCAAGGTGTTAGTAATAGGTTGATATACGAGAATCCTATATTTTATACACGATTATTCTGCAAACCCACAGCTTCTCTAATAAAGAAAATAAAAAAAAATATTTAAAAAAAGCCATGATGAAAAAATCTATTATTTTATTAAAACTAAAATATTGCAATGCAAAAGATCAATTTAAAGTAGATTTCAGGCATTTATATTTCATTACCTATAGATAGTTTGAAATTAAGAAAATCATTCTCATCTGATATATTACTTTCTCATTTAACATATCTTTAGGCTCTGATAGGAGAAAGAGAACTTGTGCATGTTGTAGGCATGGACAAACTATATTACAACTTTAGGTTGTAAGATTTAAGACTTCAAGAGTAAATGCTTCTTTGGAGTCTAAAGGATTTGGTAAGGATGAAAATTAATTGAATTTCACAAAATTAAAATTGTTTTGAAAAAGTTTAACTTCAAAGTCTGGAAATTTGGCATTGGGGCAGAGGGAGAGGAATGTAACTAGCAGTTGGACCCAGGGAATAAGATTGAATTCAGGGTGATAATGTCTGGGAACCAGGAAAATAAAGAATTAAAAAGCTAGATGCATCCAAAAGCAGGAGAGAAGACACAAAACTAGAGATGGCCTGACACAATGATAGTGCAATACTATGTCAAAAATCAATTAGCAAATTATAGCAAGGAGAAAAAAAAACATGAACTCCAATGGTTTAGATGAAACTCTTTGCATAATGTATTGCTTTTTGTCTCTCTCTTTTATTCCTGGTTACTCTGCATAAAGTTAGTTCTTCAGTGCCTCAAAGATGTTAACTACTTCCAACAGTGGTCTTGTAAAAACAACATACTTCTTTGTAGCCTTAGTTTTTAATCTATGGAATGGAAGATAATAAACCTTCATTCCAAGACTCATATAATTTTAGAAGTAACAAATAAGTTAATGAATGTGAAAGTGTTTTAAAAGCCAACCAGTGTGATCATATAAATGCAAGATGGAGAGATTTTCAGATTTAGCCAAAGGCTAGTCCTTTTTTGTTCAATATTGTAGCTCAATACTAGAAAGGCCACCAAAAAAGATGGACGATGGGAAGAATGACTGATCTCAGGATGTTGTCTGTAATCAATGCAAAATTGAGTTCTGGTTAGCAGGCAGAAATGTGGTAAGAATATTAGGCTAGAGCAAAACAAACCAGTGATAAAATTTTCCAGCTGATCTGGGAGAGAGCTTTGTATTAGGTGTGAGTTATTTTTTACTTCCTATATTATACTAGGTGGGTGTGATGGTTAATTTCATGTGTTAGCGTGGCTAGGTTATGGTTGTTTGGTCAAGCAGACACTGGCCTGATTGTTACTGTGAGAGTATTTTGTAAAAAAGATTAACATCTATAGTCAGTTGATTGCATCTATGGCTGATTGCAGCTATAATCAGCAAAGGAGATTGCCCGCAGAAATGAGAGAAGTCTCCTCATCCAATCAGTTGGGAGTCTAAAAGAAAAACTGAGGATTTCTGAAGTCAGAGAGAAGAATTTCCGCCTCTTCTTTAGCCACCTAGCTTCTCCTAGGGAATACAACTCCACCGTCATCTGCCCTACAGCTTTCGGATATGCCAGGTTTCAGAATCACCTTTCTCAAAGTTTCCAGCCTGTGGCCTGTTCTATGGAACTTGGACTTTCCTGTCCTCATGGTTGCATGAGTCAATTCCTATAATCCATCTCTCTCTCTCTCTCTCTCTCTCTCTCTCTCTCTCTCTCTCTCGTGTGTGTGTGTGTGTGTGTGTGTGTTATAGTGTAGATTCTGTTTCTCTGAAGAACTCTGACTAATAAAATGGGTCATTTCCTGACATTATCATGGGACAGGAAAGGAACAATCTAGCTTGAGACAGTTGGGTAAAATTGAGAAAGAACCAAAACCTGGCTGGGTTGGACAGACTGCAGCAATGAGGGCAGGCAGTCTGACTGGCTCTTGGTGCTTCCCTTCTTCTTTCCTGTCCCTTCTTATCCTCTTGAGCTAGACAAACCCTAAGAGGCAGACTACCTAGGATAAAAGCAGTTTCTGGAGCAGAAGTATTAGAAACTGGGAATACTGGAGGGAGAAGATGCTTGAAGTGAAGATGTATGGAAAGATAGAGAAGGATGAAGCTCATACTGTAACCAGAATCTGTCTTAAACACCCTCTTCCTTCACCTAGAGGAGCTCAAGCAGGAGTCTAGACTACACTCTTCCCTCCCCTTCTATATGGATAATATCAGCCACAGCAGCTAGGAGGCCTCATGGGAAGAAAAAAAAAAAAAAAAAGCACACAGGGACTATATCTGCAAAATAAAAGGGGCAAAATTATTATGAAAGTAAGAAGACAAATGGAAGAAAATATTGCACATTAAATAGGAATAATAATAGAAAATAAGACTGTAAAATACACAAACTTGTAATATCCTCCAAGAAAGAAGATTTGTTATAAGAAATACAAATAAGGAAAACAGCAGTGAGGAAAAACCAATGGTGTGAATGGGTAGGATAATGGGTAGAATAATGGGTAGAATCCAAAGAGCAAGATGATAAAAATGAATAATTCAATGCCTAGATATAATTTGTAGAATAGACACAAGATAGATGATCTGGTTGGGGAATGTTCCCAGAAAGCAGCAATAAAGGAAACAAAGATGAAGTGAAATTTTAAGAGATGTGGAATACATAAGCAAAAATATAAATATCTGCCAAATAAGAGTTCCAGAAAGAAAGAAAAGAACAAAAGAGATAAACCATATATGCTAAAAGAAATAAAACTGAATAATGAAATAGTGCAAGTCCTCAGTGAAAGGACTTATTGGGTGACAAAGAGGAAACAATAAGGAAAAAATGTGAGGTACAGAGGAACTTAGGGGGAGAAGAGAAAATTCTACTTTTTAAAAGCTCTTCTCTGAAGATTTTTGCATGAATAGCTGCTTCTTGTTCTTCAGGTCTCAATTCGTGTCATCTCTTCAGAAATGATTTATTCAGAATTATATCACAATAAGAAATTAAGTATACATTTGTTGACTGTCTCCACTTTAGGATGTTTATTCTATAGAAGCAAAGACTTCCATTTGTCGAGTGAATCTTTCACACCATTAAGATTTCTTTTAACAACCACTTAGGCATGTCTTACTACAGCTGGTTAATCTCACATAACCTGCTCTGTTGGAAACAACTCAAAAGTAGTATCAGTTCACAGACAACATATTAATTCACCTAGATGTATATAGACTTTTGAAAAGATAATTTTTTTGTGAGCATATTAATAGATTATTTTTACTAAAAAGATAAAGGAGAGTACACTAAATTTAGATGTTTATTATATAAATTGGTGGTGTAGTTATAAAAGAAACAGACAAAAAGATCATATTGTTTTGGGCCCAGTGCCTGGAATCCTCTCTCAACACCTGAAAGAGTTCCAGGCACATGACACACTACTAATGAATACTTGTTGAATGAAGGACCAAAGGGAGTAAATGAATGAACCCATAGGAATATCTTCATCCAGGTGAAATTAAAACCATCACTTCAATTAGAGTTTTAAAACTTTTGTTCACTTTTTGAGCCAATTTATCTGTGTTATTAATTAGAAGACAACAGGACAACATCTTTAAGGTACTAAAATTAATAAAAATGTGCAGTCAGTTCAGAATGTTATGCTCATGAAAACACACTTCAAAAATGAGGGGAAAATGAAGACATTCTCAGAAAAATGAAAACCATAGAACTGATCCCCTGAGGAACTGGAACACAAAGTATGACAAAGGATATTCTTTCTACTGAAGGGAAATGTTGCCAATGGAAACTTGCATCTTTAACAAGAAATGAAGAGCATCAGATATAGTAAATAAATGAGTAAAGATAAAAGATGATGTTTCTTTTTTTTTTTTTCATGTAACTTCCCTGTAAAATGGTGCTTAAAGCAATGATCAACAAATTACAGCTGAGGGCTGACCAACTAGATTTGTAAATAAAGGTTTATTGGAATATAACCTTCTCCATTTGCTTATGTATTGTCTATATTTGTTTTTGTCCACAATAGCCTGCATGAGTAGCTGCAACAGAGACCAAATTATTGCCTGAGAGCCTAGCATATTTACTACCTGGCCCTCTAACAAAAAGTCTGCCAGTCTCTGGTTTAAAGCAAAAGTAATTTAATTGTGTATTAGGGTTTATGACATATTTAAAAATAAAATATGAAAACATTAGCACAAATGATAGCATCAACTGGAAGTATACTGTTGTAAATGTTGTAAATGTATTACATTTGTTAAGAGAAATGTGTGGAATGGAAAATATGAACTGAGAAATGAAAAGGACCTCTGAGAGCATGAAATGTGAAGTGTGGTAAATTGAGTGTTAGAAGATTGACCCTATATAGAATATATAGGTTAAAGTTGCATACTTTTAGTCCTGTAGAAACTTCTAAAATGTTCTTTAAAAGCAGTGCAGCAAAGAAGCTAATATATATTTAAATTTACTCAAAATAACATAGGAAAAGAGCAATAGATGAACAAAAAAATAGAAGGGACAGAGAATCCAAAGAGCAAGATGATTGAGCCAAGCCCAGTCATTTACATTAGGTGTAAGTGAACTTAACACTCCAGGTAACTGTCAGATATTGCTGGACATTATCTTCAGCAACAGCCCAACTGTGTGCTATCGACAAAAATCACACTTTAAATACAAAGAATCTTAAAAGAAAAGGATGATGAATATACACTGTTACAGCAATAAACATAAGAAAGCTGTCATGACTATATTATATGACAAAATACATTTTAAGATGTGTAAAGTATTATAAGTTAAAGAGGGACACTTAATAAAAAAAGAGGGATTTCTAGAGAAGAAATAGTGGTCATAAATATGTGAGCACCTAATTGAAGGGCTTTGAAATTCATAAGAAAAAATTCCCAGGAAAAATAGACTCTGTCACAATTATAGTTAAAGGTTTTAAAATCATTCTGTCAATAACTGATAGAATAAGTAGCTGGAAAATCACTAACATTTTAAAAGATCCAAACTACACTATTGAACAACTTAATTGGTATTTACAGGTCACTGTACCAAAAATTAACAAATATATATTATTTTAAGTACAAATGGAAGGCTCACCAAGATTGGCAACATGCTTATTAAACACTTTCCTCCTGACACTGGGAACAAGACAAGAATATCAAATCTTACCACTTTCAAATATTGTACCAGAGGTTCTTTCCAGTGCAATGAACTTAAAATGAAAATGAATTAAAAGCATAAAAATTATAAAGAAAGAATCTGTTCACACTTCTCATGTTTCTTTTAGTAGAAAATCCTACAGAATCTATGGGAAAACCTACTTGAATCAATAAGTAATTTAGTATTGACATAGGATTCAAAGTCAGTATGTAAGAGCAGTCATATTTCTGCATAATAGCTACAGAAACTTTGAATTTGTTATGTAAAAATACTATTTCCAATGATATCAAAATATGAAATATTTAAGGATAAATTTAATAAAATATATGCAAGACATGTATACTGAAAACTAAAAAAAAAAAATATTGTAGAGGAAATTAAAGACCTAAATAAATAGAGAAATATGTCATGTTCAGGAATTGGAAGAATCAGTATTGTTTTGAAGTTTATTCTTTCCAAATTGATCTGTAGATTCAATTCAATCCTAATGAAACTGCCAGCATTTTTGTGTTATTTGTGGTAGAAATTGGGAAGCATATTCTAGAATTTATGTGGAAGAGTAAGGGCCTCTAATAGTTAAACCTGTAAGAGAAAAAGAAAATTGGAGGACTCATATTACTTGATTTCAAGGCTTATTATAAATTTACAGTAATCAAGACAGTGTGGTTTAAGCATGTATATTGGACAGATTAGAGATCCAGAAATAGACCTCACATGTGTCTATCTATCTGTCTATCTATCTATCTATCTATCTATCTATCTATCTATCTATCTATTTATCTACGATCACCTGAGTTTTACAAAGGGACCAAAATAATCCTTTTGTGAAAGGATCTGTGAAGTATTTTGGAAACAGTCACCAAGACTGCCCTCACTTCTGATACCAACTATAAATTCAAGGAGGGATCCCCCAAACCACTCCCACTTTTGATAATTCACTAGAAGGACTCAGAGAACTTAGTAAAAGCTTTTACACCTATTGTTATGGTATATTACAAGGAAAGGATACAGAATAATATCAGCCAAGTGAAGATATGCATAGGATAGAGTTCAGAAGGGGACAACATGTGAAGCTTCCAGTCATCCTCTCCCTCTGCAGTCATGGAGAGCATTGTCTTCTCCCAGAATCTATGTGTAACAGCCCACAGGGGTATTTTCAACCAGGGAAGCTCACCTGAGCTCAGGTGCCCAAAGTTTTTATAAAGGCTTAATCATATACTGTCCATATGGTTGACCTTTAGTCTGTAGCCTCTCCTGGAGGTCGGGCTGATACATTCAGTACCTGTAGCAGGTGCATTCAGTACCTACAGATGCCAGAACTAATATCACATGGTCCAAAGCCCATCATAAATCCCATTGTTAGACTCTCTGGTGTCCAAGGCCCACTCCTATCACATAGGACTTTCCAAGGGCCTAGAGATCACCTCCCAGTAGCAGGGAGCAAAGACCAGATCTCTCTTTGGGTAAAGTTAATTCTTCACTACATAGTTGGCCTTTTGAATAAACTGTACTCGAAAAACTGGACATCCATATTGAAAAAATAAACTTTTAACAGTATCTCACACTACCCCAAATTAATTTAAACTTGACATACATCTAAACATAAAAGCTAAAGCTGGAAAACTTCTAGAACAGAAGAGAGGAGAAAATCTATGCAAACTTAGAATAGGCAAATATTTCTTAGAAAGTACAAAAAAAAAAAGCACCACTCATAAAATACAATACATTAAACTTTATTAAAACAATATCTGCTTTTCAAAAGACACTAGGAAATGAAAAGGCAAGACTTAGACTGGAAAAATTTTTTGCAATACATAGGTACAAAGAACTTGTGTCCAGAGAATATACAGTATTCTTACAACTCAAAAATAAGACAACCAGTTCAATTAAAAATTGGCAAAAGACTTGAATAGACATTTCATTAAAAAATACAGTTAACCAATAATCAGACAAACTCTAGTCACCATTGTTAGTTATCAGAGAAATGTAATTTTAATCACGAGATACACTACACACACATTAGCATGACTAAAATTAAAAAGACTGACAATACCAAGTGTGTCAATGGTGATGTACAGTAGCTGAAACTATCACACACTTCTGGTGGAAATGTAGAAATGGGACTATTTTTTTGAAAATAGCTTGTCAGTCTCTCAAAAGTTAAAATGCTCTTGTCTAATGACACATTTTTAGAGGATTGGTCAATAAAAATGAAACCATATGCCCATACAAAGGCCCACACGCTAAACTTTAATTGCAGCTTTTCTTGTAATAGCCTTAAACTGGAAACAACCCAAATAATCATTAACTGATAGATGGATAAACAAATCGTGATCTACTTATATAGTGGGATTTTACGCAGTCACAAAAATGGAAAGACCTATAGACACATGCAATAATCTGAATAGATAAATTTCCAAACAACTTGTTGAGCTAAAATAGTCAGACACAAAGAATCGATACTGGATGATTCCATTTATATGCAGTTCCCAAACAAGCAGTAGTGATAGAAATTGGATCATGTTTGTCTGAGGCTGAGGGTAGAGGTGCTTGATTGCAAGGGATCAGGAGGCAACTTTCTGGAGCATACATTTACCAAGACTGACCAGAATCTACCTTTAAAATGTGAGCATTTTATTTTATTTAAACTATATGTCAATAAACTATTACTGAATAAATGGATGATATTGGCCAACCAATGTAAGATGCTTCACAATGTAAATGACATTTATTTTACTTTATGCTCCTAGGTATATAATTTTTCTAGTGCATATTGTGTTAAATACATGCAAGGTAATTTTTTTAAAAAGTAATTTTTCCTAAAAAATCCTTTTTTTCTCTTTTTCTTCCCCACTAGCTTCCAAAATACTTTCGTTTAGTAGGAGTCACTAACCTTCCCCATGATAATCACTAGCATCTATTTTCACGTACTTATGTCTCTTGCTTTTAAAGGCAGGGACTGTTGTATCAAGAATCTAGAATGACCTGTTATGTTTGTGGCAAAGGCCATTAATACAAGTTAAATTAGAAAGATATGAATCATGTTTTGGAGGATTACCATTTCAGAAGCAGACACTGTCACTGCTGGATAGAATAAAGAAAAGTAAGAGATAGCAGCGTAACAAGCTAGGCTGCTGGATTCCAAAACTATTTCTCACAGCTTCTTCATATTATCTTGGAGCCTGCATTTGTAAAGAATATTTCTTATTCTTTAGGTCTGAAACCTACAATAGTTTCTACTGAGACAAAAAAAAAAAAGCCTTCCTACTATTCACTGACACCAGAGGCATATAACACAGAAACCTGAACATAGAAATGCACATGTGTATATCAATATCATATATTTAGTATTTCTATTCTTAAAGTGCCAGTTTAGCAAATTTGGATTTTTCAGTAGATACGGAGTGGTAACAAAAACAATCTGAAAGAATCAAAGAACTTTTTAGTTCAGTGGAATCAAAGTCATCTCCTAAAACGCCGTGTCCATTTAAGCAACTGGCCTTTGTGCATCACCCTGAAGGGATAATTAATGGATGACAACAACGCAGAACTTTTTCTAAAGGCATGCCAGGAACCAGAATTAAAGTGGTCAGGAGACAGATTCTGCAGATGATTGCCCACAACTTGATCCATGCTCTTTTCTCAAGGGAGATTTTGTGAGGCAATTTTAAGTGTGGAAAGTCAATAGAGGTTTTCTTTTAATAAATTCTTTTCAGATTTTAGAACAGAGAATAAAGCCAAAGTCTTATAATTTTACATTACTTAAGTGAATGTTACTTAAGTTCCCTTCCCTGTTCATTCTGATGAACCTTGTCCATGTTTAAAGGACTCATCAAAGTAACAGTTAAGAGAAGCCTCAGTATCTAACCAGTAATATACCTGTTTTGCAGTCAGATCCAGACCAATGCTTCTTAGCAATGATAAGAACAGTTATTTGTGCTCTAATTTTTTTCTTTCCTGGGAGTCATATTCATGAAACTTTTAATTATTCTTAGAGAGTCAACAGTGATGCCATTTTCAATAACTGCTTTCTTTTTTCCCATCTAAATCTACTTTATTAACTCAAGTTATATGTTTTGGAGAAAATAAATGTTCCTAGAAGATAAACAGTATGCCTTCTGGGCTTCTCTCCAACTCACTTGAACACCTCTTGCTCCCTGCCTAAATGATATTCTGCACATCCCTATTCAGCTATGGACCACCCACATGTGCAGACACAGTGCTTGCCAAGAAGTTAATGTGATCTATAAGTACACCATTGAACATTCAGTTCTCTCAGCCTGAGACCTGCTGGGTCAGTTCATCCATCTGTTTCCCCTCCATGCACACATTCCAAACAATGCTCCTTTAAATGCACACAAAGCTTTTAGATATTTGCTACCATTAACTTTTAGGGGATGTATAAATTTAGGGAATTCTGACTATATTTATTTGCAGCCTCTTGTATGTTCATTATATCTGAGTTAAATGTTTAATAAATATTGTAGTTCTCATTCCAGAGACTGTCAGTCAATATTTTTCTTATCTTTATAAATTCCTGAGTTGATAATACTTTCAGGAGTGATATAGTATGGCAAATCTGGTTGAGTCTCAACGGTAAAATTGAAGTTTAAGTTTCTGTACTCACAGAGGGCAGTAGGTAAGCAGGAATCCTTTTCAGATAAGTGGAAGTAGCATCATATCAGGAAATCCACTAGCCTGTATAGGGCCTGTGTGTGTGAATTAGGGAAAAACTGCCACTTTCTTTAAACAGATGTATCCCCTGTACTCCAAGTCACAAGTGGTGGCAAAAGGAATAGGACCTGGATTTCAGCCCCACTCACCCCTGCAGCCAGGCACACTTAGTAGTGAGTAACCACATCCAGAAGTGCTGGAATTTAAAGTAAAAAGGACTTTGGATCATGTGAGAACAGAATGTGCCTTTGCTATCTGATGATTGTATAGGGCAAGTTGTTTAAACTCTTTAATCTTCACTTTCATCTTCTGTACAAGGGAAGTGAAAATATTGGCCATCTTGCAAGGGTTTGTGAATATTAAAAGGCATAAGGCATAATGTATGCAAGTTGATTAGCCAGGTGCCTGACAAAAAGCAACAACTAACAACAAAATTGCCTAGAATCCCTTATTCTTATCTGGGAGAGATCAAACATCAAGTTTTCTTTAAGCGTTAAAAAAAAATCTTTTAATCCCTATAATAAGCTTCCTCATAAAGCTTTAGAAGCTGCAATTAGAATATTTTCTATGACCTGGTAGAATACTGGAAGCAGCTGTCATCCTCTGAGATCCATCTGTTTTCTACATAGACCAAATAGTAGAGATAATGGGGATTTGGTGGGAATGGCCATCCCTGCATCCTTCAAGTCCTGGATGGTGGCACTAATCTCTACAACGCCTCCAGGAATCCAGTATGGTTTTTGGTTTACTCTCTTCCTCAGTAGAGGCACTTTTAGTGGTTCCCACGTGGTCTTTCCTACCCAATAATCCTCACCTCGTGGGTCAGGGAACCAATGTAGGGATTCTGCTGGTTTCTGACTATGTCTATTACAATTATGCATTCTGGAACTGGGGAAATAATCATAGAATGGTTTTGGGGATCCACTGCACCCACTGTGAGACAGACCAGAGTTAAAATTCTATTGATCGCCAGACTTCCATAAGGCTCTACTTCGTCTGGTGGACCACAGCGATGTTTTGGGTCTCCTGGAATTAGTGTCAGTTCAAAGGTATTATCTAGTAATCCCTGAAATGTTTGATCATTTTCTTTTCCCCAGTGCTGAGTCACCTTGTAAGAGGCCATAGGTTCCTTTGGGGAAGCCTGGGAGAAAGATTGACAGTATGAATTTTTGGCAATATAGCAAGGTCCTTCCCCAGGGGGACCCAGCCTTCTCTTTATTCAAGGGGTTCTGGCTCTGTAAATTGTCTTAAGTCTGGAAAGTGATTGAGGGGCTGTTATTCTTTTCTTGTGTGTGTGATTGGAGTTAGACTTGTTCACTTGACCTAGAACTCGTTTGCTTATCTGTATCAAGTAAGAGACTGAGAGAGAGAAAGAGAGATTTATTTTAAGGATTTGAGTCAGTGACCTTGGGGGCTGTGAAGTCTGAACTCTGTAGAGCAGGTCACAAACGGAAACTCTGTTAAAAGTCAGACCAAGATCCTTAGTCTGAATTCCCCAAGGGAAGCTGGCTGGCAAAAGACAATACTAATGTTGAGTTCTGGCTTATAAAACCTCCAGCTGACTGGATGAGGAGACTCCTCACATTGCTGAGGGTAATCTCTTTTTTGATCATAGATGCAACAAACTGATTATAGATGAAATTCCATCTTGAGATACCCTCACATTAACAAGTAGGCCAATTCTTGACCAAATACCTGGACACCGTAATTAGCCAAATTGACACATGAAGTTAACTATCACAGGCAGATCACTTGCTTTTGAATTACATGTGAGAAGCCCTTTGGGGATTCTGAGAAATAGTTGGGAAAACTATCCTAAAAATGTGCACCCTGTTAAATAAGTAGAGTTTTTATTCCATGTATTGGTTCATAAATGCTCTTGTATATTTAAGGGATATGCAGACGGTTATTACTTTTTCCTTTCTGGACCATATAAGATTTACACTTGATATGCAAAATGTTTGCCAGATTATTCAGCAATTTGATCCTCCAGTGAAAAACCAAGCAGCTCTTAGAAGTGTGATGTATAGGGTGAGCCAGGGGAGATAGGACTTGTCAGACAACAAATTGCACTTGCTATTACTAGAAATGTGAAGATATGTTCCCATCTCAGGAATTGGTCGTTGTCTACATTTAATAATTTTCTGCCTCTATTTGTGTCTTGTGAAATTTAATATTATCTAAAGAATTCTTCTACAATGCCAATTTTGTCACTGTGCCCCATGCCACCACAACCATACAATTGCTAAAGTCACTTCAGTAACAAACATGGATGTTAAATTACATATATTATATATATATATTATAAATTTTATATATACAACAAGTTTCCATTGTTATACATTGATTTGTTGTTTTGCTCTTCTCTTTTTATAAAGAAACCGAGGCAATGAGTTCTCAAATCGCTCTAGGCATGGATATTTCACCACATTATACGTAGAATTTCTAAGGACTCACTAGGTGTTTCTAAAGCCTCCTTTTTTCTAAGTATTTTCTCCTTTCGTAGAAAACATCCTGTTGACTCGTATGTTTGCAGTATATGATATTAAACTGTTTATTTTTTAGCAGTAGATAAGCCTGCAAATCTGACAGCAAGAGTTCTGGTTAGCACTGTATCAGAGAAGGATAAAACAATTTCTCCTTAGGGCATTTCCTTTACAAATTTAATGAAAATAACTAAAATACACTACAGATTTTTAAATCACTTCTGCTGAAAAAATAAAGATCAAATCCTTCTTCATTCTAACCAGATCCTAATTTCCTACAATTTTTTCCCACAATTTTCCTGATATAC
Organism: Choloepus didactylus; assembly: GCF_015220235.1. NCBI lineage: Eukaryota > Metazoa > Chordata > Mammalia > Pilosa > Megalonychidae > Choloepus > Choloepus didactylus. Next base: position 183,823,843 of record NC_051310.1, on the reverse strand, counting down.
CCCCTTAACCAAAACCTTGTTGTAGTTTTCTTATAAATGTTTTGCTCTTCTTTTTCTTCTCTGCTTTTGTTTTCCTTGCATAGAAGTTTCCTTAACTTACAGAAATCGTTGGTTCTGAACTCAGAGGGGAAAGAGAAGTACTATTAACTGGGCCCAATAAAACCCTTAGCACTTTCCTATGAAAATTACCTTCAACCCATGAAATCAGATGAGTAATAGAAGGATATGATTGGCACACTATTTTAAGAACTGGATTTACTATTTTTTAAGATCTGATATAAAATTATTTTCCCCTCACAAGGTATATTTAACACCCTTTCTTTATGTGTCATTATAATATTTTTATTGATTGTATCAATAATTTCTTACACGTATTATTGCTTCCCAAAGACCATGATCTATGAACTTTATAATATCTCATTTAATATTCAAACCACCCAAATAAATAGGTTATTCATATTATCACCATCTTACAGATGAGGAAACTAATCAGTTAAATGCCTGTCAAAGATCACATAGCTAAGAAGTGGCAGAAGCAGAATCAAAATACGGCTTAACTTCCATGTAGAAGTTAAAACATTGAAAACTTTTTGCAACTATAACCTTGGGCCTGGCAAAAAGGCATCCTGGATGAATAAAATACTAGACAGCGAAAATATAATCTAGAGAAGATCATTTGTCTTTCCAAAAAAACAATATCCAAGTATATAAAAATAATGATTAAAATTTCAATATCTAATAATTAATTTCATCCTAAGGTCACATTTGCTTGTCAGGTTCTGAATTCTGAAGTGCCATATCAAATTGGAGTAAATTATCAACAAGTAACTTTTTATGCATGTGATATTACATATAATACTTCAAACTTTAGGTTCTTCATCAAAAAAAATGGGGTGATAGCATATGCAATGATAGTTATTGTTAAAATAAATAAGGAAATATGTCAAGGTGTTTAATATAGAGCTTATAAGAAAATAGTTTGCTAATAAATGTTAGTTGAAAATGAAAGGGGAGATACTTGAGTAGGCAGAGAAGTGAAAACTAAGCTGGATGCTCAATGGCATCCTCTTCCTGTCTGCTCACCACCTTGCTAAAACTTTTCTGAGGGTCTTTTCCTATACACTCAGTAAGCACCTCTTAGATTTATATCAATGACAGTGTGGACAGTGACATATGTTACTAAGTATATTGAAGAATATCTGAAAAAAGAAATATTTCTTACCCACAAGATAGAGCAGAGCAAGAATAGCTGAGTAGGGGAGGAAGGATGCTAGCTAGGAGATGACTTTTTGTGTCCTTCTTGAAGGCAAAATGGAAGAATAAAACTGAACATTTTGCTTTTTCATTTCAAGTGAACTAAAAGAAAACAAACATTATTTATGTCTTGTATGTATGAAGAAAGTGGTATAACTCCTTTAAAGACAGCCTGTGAATGTTTATATGAAAGAAAAAGAGAATCACAAAATTAACTTAGAGCCATAATGGGTGATGTAGCCAAACAACTTTCCAGATAACTCTTCTGACCCCTGTATTCCCCTTAACCACTAAGAAGAAAGTGGACATGACAATTGTCATGTGCCATATGTTAATGAAATTTTTTTAAAAAAATATAAAATGGGGCAAAATTAGGTTTGGGTTTTTTCTGCCTTGGGGAGAATTTGCTGTGATATTTCCAGTAGGAGGAATTTCTAAAAACAACATGGGACTGTACAACACAGTGAACCTTATTGTAAACAATGGACTGTAGTGTTGCCTTGTTTGTTTGTTTGTTTGTTTTTGAATGCACTGTCCTCATAAGGTTGGACTAAAGCTGGGGGGTCTACAAGGGGGTTATTTTGCCAATTGATACTATTTTTCTGCAGTGTGTCTAATAATTCTGGTTTTAATCCATTTACAAAACTAGTCACCAAGGCCTACACTGTTTGAACATTTCACTTGAGACCTGAATGCTCCTTTGACATGTTTTCTACTCTATGACCAAAATTGTGACTGCAATTTTGGATACATGACCAATCAATCTTAGTATGATAGATTAAAGGAATAGTTTATATTACTTTTTTATTGGAGAATTTGTAGGTTTATAGAAAAATCATGAGGAAAATAGAGAATTCCTATAACCTCCCCCTCCCATTTTTAACACCTTGCATTACACGTTTCTTACAATTAATCAAAGAATATTATTATAATTGTCCTATTAATTATACTTCATAGTTTAACTTAGGGTCACTTTTGTGTAGTGCAGTTCCATGGATTTTTTTTTTTTTAATTTATTCTTTTACCTTATGTACAACCTAAAATTTCTTGTTTTAACCATATTCAAGTATATAACATGGTGCTGTTAATTACATTTCCAGTGTTGTGCTAATATCACCATCATCCATTACCAAATTTTTTTCCATCATCACAAGTAGGAACTCTATACAATGAAAGCATTAATCCCCCAGTCCCTCCCCCCACCCTGGTCCCTGATAAACTGTATTCTATTTTTGAACTCTATAAATGTGGTATTGATTTGCATTTCCAGCATCTTTTCATGTGCTTTATGGTCATTTATATATCTTCTTTGGAGAAATGTCTATTCAAGGCTTTTGCCCATTTTTCAAATGGGTTCATTGTGTTTTGTTGTTGAGTTTTAGCATTTCTTTACGTACTCTGAATATTAAAACCTTATCTAATACATGGTTTCCAGATATTTTCTTCCATTATGTAGGTTGTTTTTTTACTTCCATGTTAAAGTCCTTTAAGGCATGAAAGTTTTTTATTTTGTGATGTAATTTATCTATTTTTTTTCTTTTGTTGCTCGTGCTTTTATTATAAATCTAAGAAAACATTGCCTAACACAAGGTCCTAAAGGTGCTTCCTTATATTTTCTTCTAGAAGTTTTATAATTCTTGTTCTTATATTTATGTCTTTGATCCCATGTTGAGTTGCTATAGGGGTCCATCTTCATTCTATTGCATATGGACATCCAGTTTTCCCAGCACCATCTGTTAATGAGATTATTCTTTCCCAATTGAGTGGTTTTTGCCCCCTTGTCAAAAATTGTTTGACCATAAATGTGAGGGTTGATTTCTAAACTCTCAGTTTGATTCCATTGGTCTATATGCCTGTCTTTGTGACAGTACCATGTTGTTTTAATTACAGTGGTTTTGTAATAAGTTTTAAAATCAGGAAGTGTAAATCCTCCAAATGTGTTCTTGTTTTTTAAGCTGGTTTTCTTATTTGGGACCCCTTACTTCTCCACCTAAATTTGATGATTGACTTTTCCATTTCTGCAATGAAGGCTGTTGGAACCTGATTGTGGTTGCATTCAATCTGCAAATTGCTTTGGGTAGAATTGACGTCTTAACATTATTTATTCTGTCAATCCATGAATGCAGAATGTCCTTTCATTTATTGGGTCTTCATTACTTTCTTTTGGCAAAGTTTTGTAGTTTTCTGTGTATGAGTCCTTTACATCCTGCATTAAATTTATTCCTAGATATATGATTTTTTTTTAAATTTGAAAGCAGTCACTGTTTATTAACTGACCAGATTATAAAAGTAACCATAGCAGACACCTTAGTCCATCTTTCGAGTAAGCCTATTGACCTGGTCTTCCCTGTTGCCAGCATCTCCCCCTTATACAAAATGGGTGGTCTTTTTCTTCATCCCACCTGTGGGAGAAGATAATTTGAAGGGCCACAGGAAGTTATTTGCTTCTTTGAAGCATTTCCCAACAGTATAGATTTCATGAATCAGGTCCTCCATGCAGATGATGCCATATTTACCAAGAGATTGTGCAATCAAAGAATTATTTGTCAAGGCAATCTGCTTCTTATTGATTTTGTCATAACCAAACTTACAGATCAGTTCGTTCATTGACTTCAAGTTTGCAATATATGGTTCCACAACTCTCAGCACATTAATTGAGCCCTTGTTGAGCTTAACAAAGGTGCCATTGAAGATTTGGTAAAGGCGAAGAAGTTGCAACACATTTCAGACCTCTGGGCTCATGCCATTGATACCTCTGATCCTGATGACAAATGCCAGTTTAGGTTCCGCAGGTACATAGAAGTTGCCAGCTTTTCTTGCCATTCTAGCCATTCGAATCTCAGTTCTGTACATTTGCCTATGTTCCTTGTGATAGTGCTTGACTTTTTCATAGATAAGCTTCTTCCTTGCCTTTCGAAGCATTTTTGGGGCAAACGTCTTTCTCAAGTGCTTGATCTTCAGTTTGGCAAAATCCCTTCGCTTTGTCTTAAGGGTTTCTGGCACAGCCAGAACGTTCTTCTCTTTGATGCCCTCCATGGTTCCAGTGGAAAAGAGGAACAGATACATGATTTTTTTAGTTGCTATTGAAAATGGAATTTTTTTCTTGATTTCTACTTCAGATTGTTCATTACTAGGGTATAAAAACACTATAGTTTTTTGCTTGTTGATCTTTTACCCCACCACATTGCTGAATTCATTTATTAGTTTTAGTAGCTTTGTCATGGATATTTCAGGATTTACTTTATTTAGGATCATGTTACTGCATATAGGGAAAGATTTTCTTCTTCCTTTCCAATTTGGATGACTTTTATTTCTTTTTCTTGCATAATTATTCTGGCAAGAAATTTCAGTACAACGTTGAATAATAGTGGTGACCATCAACATCCTTTCCTTGTTCCTGGATTTTAGAGGGAAAGTTTTCAGTCTTTGACCATTGAGTATGATGTTAGCAGTGGATTTTTCATATACTGTTTGCCCTTTATCATATTGAGGAGATTTTCTTCTATTCCTAGTTTTCTAAGTGCTTTTATTAATAAAGGGTGCTGGAATTTGTCAAATTCCTTTTCTGTGTCAGTAGAGATGGTCATGTGAATGTGTGTGTGTGTATTTTCCCTTTGTTCTGTTAATGTAGTATATTACTTTAATTGATTTTCTTATATTGAAACACCCTTGCATACCTGGATCAAAGTCCACTTGATCATGGTGTTTAATTCTTTTAATGTGCTGTTGAATTAGGTTTGACAGTATTGTGTTGAGGAGTTTTGCATCTATCTACATAAGAGATATCAGTCTGTAGTTTCCTTTTCTTGTATTTTTATCTAGTTTTGTTATGAGGGTGATGCTGGCTTACAGACTGAGTTAGGTACTGTTTCCTTCTATCAATTTTTTGGAAGCATTTGAGCAGGACTGGTGTTAGTTCTTCTTAGAATGCTTGGTAAAATTTACTTGTAAAGCCATATGGTTCTGGGCTTTAGTTTTTTGGGAGATTTTTAACTACTGATTCAATCTCTTTGCTAGTTATTGCTTTGTTGAGATCTGTGTCTTCTAGAGTCAGTGTAGGTAGCTTGCATTTTTCTGGGAATTTGTCCTTTTCATCTAGGTTATATAATTTGTTGGCAAACAGTTATCCGTAGGATCCTCATAACTTTTTGTTTCTGCAGTGTCGATAGTAATGTGCCCCCTTTCATTTCTGATATTGGTTGTGCTCTCTCTCTGTTCTTTCTCTTTTTTTGTCAGTCTAGTGAAAGATTTGTCACTTTTATTGGTGTTTTCTAAGTAGCAAGTTTTTGTTTCATTGTCTTTTTTTTTTTTATTCTCCATTTTGTTTCTCTCCATTCTAATCTTCTATGGCTTTTCAAATTGTGTTGATGAGGCACTCCTTTCCATTTACTGCATTCTTTTAACTGTTTTCCGTAGACTTGAGAAAGGGTACTATCTTTAAGATTCCACTGTGACTTTAGCCTGAGGGGGAGTTGGAGCAAAGGTAGCCCTCAGAGCTGCTCTCCGTGATCTGAAGTAATGATCAAAAGCAGTGATCAGAGCTCAGACCTCATATCCCATGCATTTGGAGGACCAGGCCTTTTTATCCCAAATGCAAGTTGTACCAAGAGCTGGGGCTAGAGTCCCCACTGCTGCCTGCCTTGAGGTTGGAGGATGGGGGATGATAGCTTCTATAAACAGAGTGAAATTCACCAGTACTTACAATTTATCAGACTGTTCCTCCAGTTCTTCCTTGGATACTGCCTAGTTTTCCACTAGATTCCAGAGTTTCAAAATAGTCGATTCAGACAGCTCCTGTCAGTTCAACAGTTGTTCTTGTGGAGAGATTGGTTCCTAGAACTTCCTACTCCACCATTTGCCACCACTTCTACTAATTTTTCACCTAAAGCGTATGCATAAGAATCAGGAGTCATCTGTCACCCTTTAAGATCATCTTCAATAGTAAACTATTTGGCTTTTTCAAACTGAAGTTTGGTGTCCTCCAGGCCCACTAATAAATGAATAAGTTGATACAAATCAGGGAACCTGGGGGAGTAAGCTTCTAACACTCTTCTAAATTGATTGGAACATTTATCTCGTTCCTTCTTTGGGTCGGGAAAATCCTTGGCAATATCATGTAATTCTGACCGAAGCCAAGGATTAAAAGTGATCTCTTTGATGGAAGGAGTCTGTCACACAAATCCCTTGTTGTTCATAGAACTGGGAAGGAGGAAGTCCTGTGAACCAGGCTGTAATGGAAAATTGAGGGATTAGAGCTAGAGGTTCAGAAAGACATAAAGATTTAGCAGGGGAAGGCCAGTCTGGAATAGGTACAGGATATCATGGGGCTGTGGAAGGAGGAAGGGTATCAGAAGAAAATAAGGAAGGAAATTTGGGTACAGTAAAGGAGATTTGGCAGATTTCTGGGTATGTTGTTTTGAAGTTTCACAAACTCATTCACCCTAAAAAAAAAAAAATGTTAAAAAAATGGAAAAAAGTTGGGATAATTTTTTTCTACATTACAATCGGAAAATAATGTAATGTCTTTCAAGTCTTTCAAGGTCCTAATGAAATTGGTAGTATATGTTTGAGTGTTCTGTTCCAGAGATATTCTTTCAGTAATAATACTAATAAATTTAACAATATATTTCCAGTTAGTAAAATTACAATTAATGTACTAAGATGACTGTCTCTAAGCAGTAAGCACCCACAGCTCTCAAAAAGAATTTCCCATGGTCCCCAAGAAGGCCAAATGCAAATGACCATTTCAAGGAATGGTCAGATCTTCAACCAGATCTTCAGCTGGTTGGGCATTATATAAAGGATAAAGTATCTTCTGTCAAGAGACTTCTAGTCTATCAAAAATAGATAAATTAAAACAAGTAACTATATGAAAGAGTGTAGAATATTATAATTTGGGGAGGGGAGTACAGAAATATATCGTAGTATGTAACTGCAGCTTCCTTATTAAAATGAAGTAAGATGTAAGGATAGGGTTTAATGTTTAAATCCGAAGGAAGAAAAAATACAACATAGATTTAACATATAATCAGATTACTCTCTTCAAATTCTGCATGTGTGACAAGGGGAGTCTTGGACTTTATTCGTTATTTGTCTTTAAACAAGGTCTCATACAATATACTTTAAGAAATGGAAATGAGTTCTTTATTTTAGTTGAAAATTTCTTCTGAAGGTTTTCAAATTTGTGGTATTTTTCTGAAAGTTCACTAAATCCCTATTCTAAATATCATTATTTACCAAGAGTTCATTTATTTGTTGGTGTGAATATTTAAGAGAATAATAAATAGAATGCAGAAAAGAAGAAGATATAATAATTGGCCATATTTTTTTTTGCAAAATATACCTATGCCAACTTAAATCAACTCAATATATTCTAGAGAACTTTTTAAAACTGCTGCTTTTACTACATTTGCAAACTGCAGTTGGCACTTAGTTTTAATTAAATGTCTATGAAACAGAAAATAATTTCTCTTAAAATTTTTTAAAGTCTTGTCAACAACTGACTATTGCATGTACAAAATATTGAACTTCACAGTTTTTTCATTTCTTCACCATATTTTTAGTTGTTGAATACTTATGAAAGAAATAAATTTCCAGCAGTAAATGAATGTTTACAATTTAGAATGACATGATCAATTTTGAAAATCATAAAAATATGAAACATAAATAACCTGTCAACTTGTTGCCTGGCTGAATGAATTTTGCATTTATTTCACATTACCCTCTTAAATTATATCATCTGGGATATAGAATTTCATAAAAATGGATGTGTGTATATCTAGCATTTGTCAGGTTAAATGCTGCTTATGTGCTTAAATAATTATTTAAAATATATATTAATTGGAAGTTAAAAAGACTCTTGAATCATGCTTTCATTTATTCACTTAATTATAAGGTTCACTTACTATAGTAGAAGAGTTATATCTTCCAGCAAAAACATGTTCTTAATAACCTGTGTCCCTGTGGATGTGAACCCCTTGTCCATAGGACCTTTTGAAGATGATTTTTTCAGTAAAGGGGTGGCCCAATTGAATGAGGGTGGATTTTAATGCATATTACTGGGGCCTTATAAAGAGGAGAAACATGAGAGAAGTCAGAAGCCAGAAGTCACTAAAAAATCACAACAGACAAAAGGAGAGGAAATCACCAAGTGACAAGGCAATGAGATACAAGCCAATGAACCTCAAGAATTGCTGGCAGCCAGCACCAGAGCACTTTCTGGAGAAAGCAAGCTTTGTTGACATTTTGATTTTGAACTTCTTCTAGACTCAAAACAAGCCAATAAAGTCCTGCTGTTAAGCCAGTCCCTGCATAGGATTTGTCATAGCAGCCCGGCAAACTAAGACCCTTGATACTGCGTACACTTGAACATACGTATGTTCTCAGATATTCTATAATTTGATATTTGCCTTGCCAAAAAAGGTCTGCATTGCCAAATGAGATTCAAATATAACATAGGTCATTCACAGCATTAAGCTTTACAAATAGTTTGCAAAGTGTATAAGCAAGAAGCTGCCACAGATTCAGCATTCATATCTGAGAAACCCTGAACCCATCAGATACAGCTTCCTAATGCTCCTTTTCTTTTTTGTGAGTTCAGCATGAAATGAGTGGTGATATGCAAATTAGCCCAGGGTATCCACTTAGGTTTGGAGTTTTTCAGTTTTTATACTTCGCTAGGCACATAGAGTTTCTACATGACAAGCAAACTTCTGTTCCCTGCAGCTGTGTTTCACAATACAAAAATTGCATATTTACAATAAATAATTTGGCAGACCAAATTAAAATAAAAGCATTTATATATGAGAACTTAGTTTATCTTGCATTCTTAGTAACTAACTATACTGCAAACCCTAACATGCCCTAATTATTTAGAACAGGGGTTAGCAAACTATGGCCAATGAGCCAAATCCAGCCCACCAAATATTTTATATGGTCTATCCTATGAGCTAAGAATGTTTTTTACATTTGCTTAGGAAAAAACCAAAAGAAAAATAGTAATTGGGGACATATTACACATATGAAATTAAAATTTCTATGTACATAAATAGGTTTTTATTGGAACACAGCCACATTTATTCATTCAAATACTGTTGTCTATGGCTACTTTCTCTCTATAACGGCAGAGATGAATAGCTGTGACAGGTATCATATGATCCACAATTTAATGCCTAAAATATTTACTAGCTGTTTCCTTTCTGAAAATGTTACTGACCCCTGGTTTAGAAAGTGGTCTGGACGAGTTCACCATCACCTCAGACCTCCTTGAGGAGGAAGGGAGCAAGTTAAAGACTTACTTGTTAACTCTTTGCTTTCTAAAGTGTAGATATTTATGTGAACATGGCCTTACAATTAAAGCTCTTTGAATAATGTCTTAAACTGTAATCATAAGTTAAAACATTTAAATGCTATTTTAATTTTACACTAATGATGTCATTTTATTTATTCTTTGCCAAAATCATCCTGTTGTTTCATTGATGACCTAACAGTTATTAAACACATGCCTAAGAAAGGTAATTCTTAGTAACATTAAATCTATTTAATGGTTGTAATTAAACAAAACAAAGGATTTATTTAAAGAGATAAAATGGTCCAGGTTATAATGTAGGATTTTATCTATTACACCATAATTTTCAAATGTTTTATTGTTAATGTGGGTGAGAATTGGAACATTAGGATTATTCTAAAAGAACAAGGCTTTGTAGTTGCTTTACATTGTTCAGGACCCTTTACTGGTCCTAATTATATTATCTCTAAAACTAGGAAAAGCCCTCCAACAAGAAAAAGAAAAATGAACTCCACAGAAAACTTTTCGGGGAATTCTTATATATTGGAATAACGTTACAATGTCCTTTCCTAATTGAATGCTAACTATTGTGGTGTAAATGATTATTGTAGAAGAAAGAGTAAAGAAAAGAAGTATAGTCATGATTTGGGTATCAAAAGACGGATAAAAATTAAAAAGTAGAGAGATTATACCAGGAAAGCACTTTATGCTATGGGATCAATATGTGTAAGGACTGAGTTTTAGAAACTTTCATTCACTGGCATGCTTAGTCACTAGAAGAATTCACAGATTCATTTATTCAACAAATACTGAGTTAGAAGGCTTTAGTTGATGTGAAGTGAAGAGTGAAATAAGATAGATATTATTAAAATAAATGCTGATGGTTTCAAACAGTGGACAATATGAAAGATTAATCTGCAAATGCAGGGGCAGGAAGGAGCAAAGATGAGTGGATGGCTTCCTTTTATAATGGGGTTTAGCCATAAATCCCATAAACCTTCTTCCCAGGTTTCTCTGATATATTTATTTCATAAAAATATTTTACACACATTATCAGAAATTTTTTCAATTCAGAGTTCATGAAACATGTTTGTTGAAAATATTGTTCTAGTGGGTGGATTTTTAATGAATGATGCTAAACTTCTATTTTTAAAAGCCTTTCCAGGTAGAAGATGGGAATGCTAAATAATACAGAATATTTTCAACGAAATCATTTTGGGAGAGTAAGAAACACATTTTTCTAACAGTTTTATTTTGAAAAGGCATAACCTACAAAATAAATAATAATGCTGGAAACAAAGCAACTGTATCTGATGCCTGTGCAGATTTGAAGGCTTTCTATAAAGAACTCTGATTTGTAAAGACTGACTAATATTATCAGTAGTTTTGTATTTAGCTAATCAATACCATAAATTGTATTTATAGTACAGGGCTATAAATCCTAAGGAAGTTCTTGAGCTATAAAATATTTTTGGTCACTGGGCAGTCTGCCTCTATGTGGGAGTCACAGCTTAAGAAAAGGATGAATAATACCAGTTATGCTGCAGTTTAAAAATATTACCATAATAATGACTGGTCAGTTGAAAATATATTGGCTGTCACCAAATGGAAAAACAAAATATGGATAAAGTTTCTCTGTCTCAAGCATAAAGGCATCTCACCTAAATGATTCAATTGTGTTCTAAATTTTTACACATCTTTTAATTTGTTTATGAACTGTGAACAGTCTTTGAGAGATATTGCCATTGATTTCACACTTATATAATTCAGTTATGTTTTTGTTTCCTTCACATATATTGAAAAACTATCACTGTTGAACAAATTCTTCAGTGTTACTCAGTTTTTATTGCTACTGTGACATTCACCATAATTCTGAAATAAATTGTTCTTTATCAGATGCAATAGTTTCTTTTGTTGAGTGCTGCTTACATTTTTTCCATGTTTTCATTCCTTTTTAATATTAACTTATGACTTTTATTTAAATGAGAACATGTAAATTCATTATGACAGCAATTACCTCCTTTATTACTTACTTTTAATGTGATAGGCCTGATCTTTAATATCATATAACAAAGTACCAAATATGAAATACAGGCAACAGAGATGAGCACAGTGATTCTTCTTTTTTTTGTTTCCCTTTGACGTCACAAAATTAAAGCATTTTTTGGTCTCAAAGTGCTCCTTTCATCCCCAATTTCATGACACTAACTTTATATGGCTTTGAATCAAACCAATAAGCTTTCAACAGCATAAGACCCTGAGGAGTAACATAATTCTTCACTCCTTTTCCCAGATGAGATGCACAAAGTCATTTTCCATCTCAGATTATCTCATCTCACTGTCCATTTAGTCTCTGAAGATAGGAATGTTAGAGACCTTCCAGTAACCAATCAGATATTAAGTGCCGATAGGTTGTTCATCTGCTATGGCTTTTGAATTCATCAGCTTTTCTTTATTCCATAAATTCCATCTTTTATTTATAGACAGTATCTTCTTACTGGTTCTTCTTTGTGCTCTCCTGCCTAGGGTGACTCACCTATCCAACCCATTCGTTTCTTTTCCACCAGAGATATAGTTCTAAAATATAAAGTACATTCCTAAAATTTCCCTGAATAAAGACTTAGAAACACCCCCATTTGTATAGTAGTATTTATTTTTTGTTTCTTTTTTTAAAATCTGACTTATTGTTTAGTAATTTGAAAAGAAAGTAATTCTTGTTCAAAATGCAGTGCATATTCTGTCTTCAGCTCTATGAGGAATAACACAGAGCTGTACAGATTTTTGTGTGTGTGTTATACCTAATAGATGATAATGAATAACCTACTACCTCAACTAATCTATATTCCTGAATGGAATATGACTTTGACCCCAAAAGCACTTGATTATATTGGTTGGCTTCTACTAAACATGCACACAGTGAGATAGCTATGACTCCTGTGACTTTTAGAAGTCTTCTTTTTTTTTTTAAATCACTGTGTCCTAATAGTTTGTTTGCCATGGATTTCAGTAGGTATTATTCTTGACTTAATCGATAAACATTTGAGGAGTTTTTAATTAGATTTTATTATTTTTGATACTTTGCAAGTGTAGTTTTTGTGAAATTCCTGTTTATTGCCATTTTGGTCACTATTTTAGTTCCCAATCAATTCTTTGGTATCGCTGAGTTCTTTTCACACGGACAAATGAAAACCCATGTATTCTCTCGAAAATCTTTTCTCTCCCTAAAGTAAGTACTGGATAAAACAGTTTGTGGATAACTAGACTATAGGGTAAGGATCAAACAGCTTAGCAAATCAAGCAAGACACTTCATAAATTATTACTGACCTATTCTTTCTGTCTTATTCAAGTACATGTGTTATGTCAGCCTTTGTTCTAAGAACTGATGTTACCATCCCTGCTCTTCAGAAGTGCATAGTTTCATAGGGAAGATGGGGCACTGCATGGTATGGTATAGCCATACCAGAGCCTGTGGTAGTTTCTGAAACATCAATAATGCATTTGTTTTCCTCTGCCTAAGGCCATGCTTTATTTCTAATCTTTTCTGTCCCTCCATGAAACATCCCTTGTCTGTCTGAGGAATTCTTTCTCCTTTAGATCAATAAAAATGTCAGACGTGTCCCCTGTGAAGCCTACCTTTGGTCACAGCATGGGGTATTAATTATTCTTTCAAGGAAAGTCCATAGTGTTTGTTTTCAGTTCTTTATTCTACGATTTCAGTTGCTGTGAGTATATGTGTTTATAAATTCCATTGCAAGTTTTTATTATCTGAGATGTAAGCCTGCTTTTTACTGGCCTTCTGAATCACTTATAGGGATTCAGGGAGATTGTCTTGCGTGTTTGCTATTTTAATTTTGAATTCATATTCATTGAGGTTTGACCTGAGGAATTCTCTGTAGTCTAAGCTGAATGCCTTTCAAGAACAATTTGGCATTTGCTTTACTCAAGCACTCTAGTGATGTCATTTTCCAAGGATGACTTTTTATGTCAATGTAAGTATTTTTGTCATCTTCTCATCGTAGCAAGGAGCAAATTTTTTTTCTAGTCTGAAGTTGTATGTCTATGTCTGAAGTTGTAGCTTTTACCGATCTTGGTCATATGTGGTGACCTCATTTCCAACTTATCAAGCTTTGGTCCAATAACCTCAGATTCTACAGGCATAAAAATCTATGTCTCAACAGTACAAAGACCAGTGCTCCTTTAATCCCCAAACCCTTTTGGAGTGTCTGTGTTTCATATCCGTTTTCTAAACTCTGGCAAATTTTCTTCTCTTGCTTGTACCTAAAAAGATATTTATTATATTATATTATGTTTATTAAATTATTTCTTGTGTCTATTATATTTTATTGAGCATTTCTAATAAAAAACTATACATCTGTTTTGTTCTTGTTTTTGGTTATTCCATCATAGCAATCAGTATATCAGAGTTCCATGTTTGTGTGGATTTCTCTTTTATATACCATGTGGTCCATGATAAAATGGCCTGGATTTTGTGTGTCTGGATTTTGTCAACACCTCCTGGCAAAGTGACATGTATTAACTACTTTATATTTGTATGAAATAAAAATTAACGGATGTCACTCATCCATGCAAAAATGTCTCCTAAATATTTTTTTAAAGCAAACTTAGCTATTTTGTTTGTTTTTTTTTTTCCTCCAGCCCACTTTTCAAAATATTAATTGCTTTTAAAAAGTAATGTGCATGGTCTTGATAACTATTGTACATATTCTCTTTGGTTTTTTTGTTTTTTTGGCAAAAGCTGCATTGACTTTTAATGGTGATCCCAGAAATCAACTCATATAACCAGGCACATCATATTAAATTAACTTAATGTGAATGAAATTTTTTTACTTTATGTTTGAGCTTTATGCATAAAATCATATTTTGAAATCTCAAGTTATTCTTTTTTAATTAGCTCTTTAAAAATACTTATATAATTTTATGCAAAATTTTGAACAAAAACTAAATTCTTCCTCTATATATTTTAAGAATGTCTTAAAATTCAAGGTCTGCATAAAATCATACATAATTTATCTAAAAATTATCTTCCAGGCTAAATCAGTAAATCTAAAAAGATTTAAACTGGAACAACATTGTATAAAAATAAAACTAGAAAGAAAAAGAGTAAGAAGATTTTTGGCATGAACGCTGGAAGACAAAAAACGCCTGAAAGATAAAAAATACAATGAATTATTTCTGCTTTCAACCAGCAGATGTCATGTTTGGTTGCCAGAGCCTAAGATTGTTTTAACTGTATTTCTTTAGTATTACGGTGTGCTTCTTACAAAATGAGTGTGTAAACCTCAAGTATGATTGGCTGTGATATTGAAAAGAAATATATTTTTTAAATTGGAAGATGCATTTCTTGAATATAATCAGTCAGCATTTTTTTTCTTTCTAAAGTTTATCCAAGGAAGTTCAGCAAAAAATGCTCTGAGACATCAGTAAATACATCTATATTTAACTATAATCCTCAAAATTGTTTTTGAAAAGAAATTATTTATTACTAATCAACATTATGTGCACACCATTGAGAGCATATTTTCTTCACATTGAATAACAAGGTAGTGTAATTATTTAACTAAAATAAATATTTCTCCAATTTTTTTTTTTAATTTTGTGAATCAAAACCAAATTGGTAATGGATTCCTTGCATTTGATTATTTATTTACATCAACTTCCATATATCATCACCGTCTCCACTCTTCCTGAATTTCTTTATTGTAACATAAGACATTGGAATAGATAATCCCTAAAATATTTTCTAATCACATGTTCCATGAAAAATTATTTCATATGATGACACTCAACGTAGATAAAGTGTTTTGAAATATATCAGAGAGCCTTGTGTAATAGCCTGCAATTAAATATAAAGACTAATGGATACTTTCAGTGAAATTTGATCTACTTAGAATATTTAAATAAGGGCTGAATTGGAGCTTAATTTTTCACTACCTTTAAAATAGTTTGTGATAAACAGATTCATGTTATACAGAAGGTCATGAAGAATTTTTGTTTTAAACTCTGTAGTTTAAAACTACAACTTTGTCAATAATGTTAAAAGTATTTATTTAGATGAATAGTCCAGTCTATTTTAGAATTATGGTAATTTGCATTTATGGCATAATGAAGCCAATTACCACCCAGGCAGTCAGCAAAGAGTCACCTATGCTAGGATATCTACTTTCTGAAATGCTCAGAATAAGATTCCACCTATCATTTTATCTTGCCTGAGCCCAGCCCCATTCCCTGCTCTCTCAGCCTTGCTTTGGAGATCTTGGCTCTTGGATTAGGTATGCTGCTGCTAGCCTCAGAATAGGGAGGACTAAGAGGAGGGAGAAAATGGTATCTGACCAAAGGGGTCTTTCTTGTGAGGCAGGAATTAGTTTTGATGTATGTTGCTATACAGACTCAGGAGGTTATTTCAGGAGAGAAATATCAGTCTCTATTCAGCATTTCAAAATGGGCTTTAGCCCCTTGCATCAGAATAACCTAGCATAGTTGTAAAAAATCTGGATTCCTGAGTCTTTCCTTGAAGTTTATGAATCGGTACACATGCATACTGAGAACCATTGTTCTTTACAATAAATGTATGGCTGTCAAGGGGAATAATTTTTAAAGGGTCATGAATTAATTTACATCAGCAAGTTTCTCCATAGTTAAGATATATTTAATCTAAAATTAGTGAAGTTCTCAAATCCAATGTTTTTGGCAGCACTCATTTCATAGGATCCTACAGATACGAGACTGAAAGTTAAGTTAATGGTCATCTTGTGGGCAGCCACCCATCTCAGCCCTGCTAAATGGTCGTTTAGGTCATGAATAAATCCCTCTAGTTAAGAGGGATTGATAGTCTACTGAAGTAGGCCATTCATACACAGAAAACATTGGTAGAATATTTCTAAGACAAAATGCATATTCTTTTAATAGCCACTCATGGGTACTCATATTTCATTGACCTGTTAAAATGTAGTCTAATTTTCTTTCTCTGTGATAGATTTTCAGCTATTAGAAAATTCCATTTATGAAATATTAGAAATACTCTAGGTTTATAGTATTCACTTAAGTAACTCATTACTTATACATGTTAGATGCTCACGCTTTCTCTGAGCTCTTACTACGTGCACCTTCTGTCTTCCATTTTGGGGAAGTTGGTCTCAAATACTGTCAAGAAAGTTTTGGTATTCTTTTATTCAGTATCCCAAATCATCCCCTCACTCTATTTTTCATTTAGTTTTTGTCCCCATTTTTATACTCATCTATCCATATAGTGGATAAAGGGAGTGTGATCCACAAGGCTTTCACAATCACGTGGTCACTGCCTGTAAGCTACATTGTTATACAATCGTCTTCAAGATTCAAGGCGATTGGGTTGCAGTTTGCTAGTTTCAGGTATTTACTTCTAGCTATTCCAATGCATTAAAATCTAAATGTGCATAAGAGTGCCCACCTGAGTGGCACTCCATTTGGAATCTCTGAGCCACTGAAACTTTATTTTGTTTCATATCACATCCCCCTTTTAGTCAAGAAGATGTTCTCAATCCCACAATGTTGTGTCCAGATACAATGTCGGATGTCATATCCTGCATTGCCAGGGAGATTTACACCCCTGGGAGTTAGCTCCCATGGAGGGGGGAGGGCAGTGAGTTCACCTGCCGAGTAGGGTTAGCTGGAGAGAGAGGGCCACATCTGAGCAACAAAGAGGTACTCAGGGGGAGACTCTTAGGTGCAATCATAAGCAAGTTTGGCTTCTCCTTTGCAGTAACAAGCTCCATGAATACAAGCCCAAGAAAGAGGGCTTGGTATACCAAACCACTAGTCCTCAATGTTTGTGAGAACATCAGCAACAATCCAGGTGAGGAAGTCCAACACTTCCACATTTTACCCCAGCTCCTCAGTGGGACCCTGCATATATATTTTTATTCTCTCCCTAAATTACTTTGGGATGTGTTGCTATTTCACACTAACCTGTACAAACCTACCAGGTATCACTTCCTATTCAAAGTTCCATGTAATTATGGTATTTGAACAAATTTTATGAGTTAAATTGTTTAGGAAAGATAGATCTTGCACCAAATAAACATCTCTTCCCTTGGTCTCATTGGAAGTTGAAGTTTTAAAACACAGTATTGGCCTTTACCCTTTGACCTGATTTGCTCTAGTCCTAACTAGGTCTGCTTCTTTCATATCTCTAATTGAAGTCTGGACTCTTTTTCAGCTTTTTAAACAGTTGCTGTATACACTAATACTGACATTCGTATCTGCCATGCTCTAGCTCTGAGTTTCAGGTGTCACACAGATACCCAAAGTTCCAGGGATCCATCAGGTTCTACACAAAGGGATAAGCATCTCCAAACCTGGAGATAGCCATTAAAATTTAGGAATAGATGTGACTGCTGTAAGAGCTTACAATCTAGGTACTATTACAATAAGTGTTCCCCTAATAAGCTGTGCTCTAAGATTCAATTACGAGTTTACACATTGTAGTTAGTCCATATTGGTGAGGCATTATTGCTCTTGACTTTGTTTCTGGCATGGTTCACTCAAAATGCTGTCTACAGGTTCCATTCACCTCGTTGTCTGGCATGTCTCAGAGCTTCACTCCTCCTCACGGTTGCTCAATATTCCATTGTATGCACACACCACAGTTCACTGTTCTGTTCCTCAGTTGATGTATCCTTAGGCTACCTCCACCAATTGCAAATCATGTATAGTGCCTCCATAAACACCAATGTGCAAATGTCCTGTAATGGCCTTTTAAAGCTACAGGTAGTATTAAAACAAATTTTCATTTTCACTGATTTTTTTCTTTTTCTTTTCTTTTTTTTTTTTTTTGCAGAGTTAATCACTCACTTCTTTATATACTTCTTTTGGCTTCTAGGATACCATGTTTTTGGTTTTCTTCCTAATTTGCTGGTTGTTCCTCCTCAGGACTTTTTTTTTATCTTCTCCAGTACTACTTAACCTTGGATTGCCCCAGGGGTCAAATCTCAGTCTTCTATCTATTTTCACTCACTTGGTGGTCTCATCAATTTCATGGATTAAAATTCAATCTTATATGCCTATAGTTAGCAAAATTGTACTTCCAGCTCTGGCCCTTCCTGTACTCCAGACTACTATATCCATCTACATACTTGATGTCTCCACTTAGATCACTCAAATTGGTCAAAAGTGACTTCCTGATCTTTTCCCCTTGTATTTGATTCTTCCATATCTTTTCATCTCAGTTAATGGAAATTCCATTCTCCAGTTGTTTAGAGTCATCACTTCTTTTCATGCTGCTTATCAATCAACCAGGAAAATATATTGGGTCTATTCTCAGAATATATCCAGAGGCAAGACGGTGGCATAGGGAGGTGTGGAATTTAGTTGGTCCCTTAGAATAACTAGTAAATAGCCAGGAATAACTAGAAAATTGTCTGGAACAACAGTTTGGGGGACATCCATGACTGGACACACATCATACACTAGTCTAGAATGAGTGGAATGGCTGAGATCACAGAGTAGAACTGTAAGTAATTAACAAATGTGGACTCCTGAATACAAGTTATGAGCACAGATAAACCTGGAACAAGCAGGAAAGGAACACTGAGTTCTCTCCTGGCAGAGAGGAGGTGGGGCTGACAGAAAAAAAAAATCCATAAATAAAAATAGAGACTTTTGGCATCAGCTGAGCTCAGAATACTGGAAAAGGGCTGTGTCCCAAGAAAAGGGGCACATAGGACCAAGTACCGACTCTGGTCAATCAGCAAAACTGGGGGCTGGGGACTGGCTCTGTAAAGAAGATTCCTTTCTTTTTTCCTTTTTTTTTCCCCTCTCATTCTAAGTAGCTCATTAGAGAAAGCCTCAGGAATTTTCAATTGTCAGTTCTGAGCCAGATAAGGGTGGAGATAAGATACTAAGTGAGACAAAGAATGAAGTGATGTGAAGGAGATAATTCCCTAAAGGGCTTATTTTCCCTAAGAAAATGGGGGAGGCAGGGCCCAGCACAAGTGGCTGCCCTCCCTCAGAGAATTCAGGCCCCAGGGCCTGGGGAAAAAGACAGGAGGAAAAAAAAAAAAAGGCAGCTTAAGCTTGGATTCTGATTCACCCTTGACCCTTGGCAGGGACAAGGTCAGCTGTGAATTAAAGGCACTGCACCTCTTCATGCCAGGGTGGAGGTGGTGGTGGTGGAGCTGTGGGATGACAAGTGCCACCTGCTGGTTAGGATAGGAAAAGCATAGAGTCTAGAGTTCTCAAAGGAAAGACTGACAATCTTCTGGGCCTCATCCTTAGGGAAACTTGATACTGATTACACCCTCCTCCTGAGAGTTGGGCCCATCTGGTCTGGGAAAACCTGATTGGGGTAATCAAGGAAACCAGATGCATAGACAACAAAAAAATTATGATTCTCAAAAGGAAAAATGAAGATATGGCCCTGTCAAAGGGACAAACTTATGCTTCAAGTGACATACAGGAGTTGAAACAACTATTGAAAGATATTCAAAAAAATCTTCTAAATCAAATCAACAAGATGAAAGAAAATGTGGCAAAAGAAATGAAGGATTAAAAAAAGACACTGGATGACCATAAAGAAGAATTTGTAAGCTTGAAAAAATAAATGGCAGATCTTATGGGAATGAAAGGCAAAATAGTAGAGATGAAAAACACAATGGAAACATACAACAGAGGATTTGAAGAGGCAGAAGAAAAGATTAATGAACTAGAGGACAGAACAGCAGAAATCCTGCACACTAAAGAGCAGATAGGGAGAAGAATGGGAAAATATGAGAAGGGTCAACATGAAGCACATGATTCTATGTGTCATAGGTGTCCTAGAAGAAAAGAAGGGAAAGGGGACAGAAAGAATAATGGAGGAAATGATCACTGAAGATTTCCCATCTCTTACGAAAGACTTAAAGTTACAGATCCAAGAGGTACAACATACCCGAAATGAAATAGATCCAAATAGACCTACACCAAGACACTTAATATTCACATTGTCAAATGTCAAAGACAAAGAGAGAATCATGAAAGCAGCAAGGGACAAGCAATCCATCACATACAAGGGAGGCTCAGTAAGAACCTGTGTGGATTTTTCAGTAGAAACCATGGAGGTGAGAAGGCAGTGGTATAAAATATTTAAGATACCAAAAGAGAAAAAGTACCAACCAAGAATCCTATATCCGGCAAAACTGTCTTTCAAAAATGAGGGAGTTTAAAATTTTGGACAGTCACTGAGAGAGTTTGTGAACAAGATACATGCTCTACAAGAAATACTAAAGGGCACATTACAAGCAAATAGGAAAAGACAGGAGGGAGAAGTTCAGGTAAGAGTGTTGAAATGAAGACTATCAGTAAGGGAAAAAAAGAGAGAGGAAGAGAAAAAGAAAATAAAATATGACATATAAAATCCAAAAGACCAAATGGTAGGCAGCAGACATTATGTTGAGTGAAATTATCCAGAAACAAAAGGACAAATACTGTATGGTCTCACTAATATGAACTAACATTGATGAGTGAATTTTGAGAGCTAAAGTTGAGAACACAGTTTATCAGGAGATAGAAAGAGGATAGAGATTGGGACTTTGATGCTGAGGGAGTACAGAAGGTTCAAGAGGATTGATTTCATAGATACAGAAGTGGATTGCACAATATTGTGTGATGGTACCACAATATTGTAAGTATTCTGAACAAAGATGAATGTGAGTATGGTTGAACGAGGAAGGCTAGAGGCATGTATGACTCTAGAAGGAAAGGTAGAAGATAAAGAATGGGATTGTATAACTTAGCAAAACCTAGAGTGGTCAATGATGGTCATTAAATGTACAAAAATAAGAATGTTTTTACATGGGGGAGAACAAATGAATGTCAACATTGCAAGATGTTGAAAATTGGATGCTATAAGGGAAAAATACAATAAATGCAAACTTGAATTTATAGTTAATAGTTAACATTGTAAGATGCTTCCATTATTTGTAACAAAGACAATATACCAAAGCTAAATATCTATAAGAGGGGGAATATAAAGGAGTGGTAAGGGATTCTTGGTGCTGTTATTGTCTGACCTTCTCATTGTATTTCATTTTATTTTATTTTCCTTTTATCTTTTATTTTTTTTCTTCATTTTTTTTCTCCTCTTCTTTCCTTCTTTCATATAGATTTTGGCATTGAATTCATGGTTATGTGATTATATCAGGAATCATTGTTTACTTAGGAAGGATTGTATGGGGTGTGAATGAAACTGTTTTTTAAAAAATAAACACAAGGATACAGGTGCTGGAGAAAATGTGGAGAGAGATATGTACTTGTTCCCTGTTGGTAGGGAAGTAGAGTGGTGCAGCTCATCTCTAAGGCAGTGTGGTGGTTCCACAGAAAGCTAAGAAAGGGTTGCAATATGGTCCTGCAATCCTGTTATTGGGTATATAGTTGGAAGAATTGAGAGTAGGAACATGAATGGACATTTGCACACTGCTGTTTATGGCAGCAGTATTCATGGTTTTCAATGGATGGAGGTAGCTTAAGGGTACATCAGCTGATAAATGGAATGGTGAACTGTGGTGTATGCATACAATAGAATATTGAGCAGTGGCAAGAAGGAATGAATTTGTGAGGTATGCAACCGGGTGAATGGAACTTGAGGACAGTATGTTGAGTGAAATAAGTCAGAATTGAAAAGATGAACATTATAATGCCTCACTAATATGGACTAGCTATAATGTGCAAACTCTGAGAAGTGAATCTGAAAGCCTAGGCTATCAGGGGAAGGTTTATTGTAAAGGTTCCTAGATTGTTAGTTCTTACAGCAGTCACATCCATTCATGAGTTTAATGGTTATTATTAAATTCTGAGATGTTGAGCTCTTTGTGTATAACCTAGTCAGTCCCTTTAACTACAGATATCTGTGTGACACCTGAGACTCAGAGCCAGAGTTCAGCAGCTATGATTGTCAGCATTACTCCATACAGCAACTGTTAAAAAAATCTGAAAAAGATATCAGACTTCAATTAGAGATATGAACAAAATGGACTTGGTTGGGACTAAGGTATATCAGACTAAAAGGTAAAGGATTATATTGACTGTGTTTTAAAATTTCAACTTTTATGTAAGACCAAAGGAAGAGACATTCATTCAGAAAATAAACATAGATAAAAGAATATAGAAAATCTATATTTTCTGCAGCACATAATATAATTTAACTTGTATGGTCAGTTTATTCAAATACCATAATTACATGGAACCTTGAAAAGCAGGTAAGAGCTGTTTGGTTTGTACACATTAGCAAGAAGCCCTTATATATCCCAAAGTATTTTGAGCAAAGAATAAAAAGTATTTGCAAAGCCTCCTTGAGGGATGGGGGAAAATGTGGTAATATTAAACTTCCCCACCTGGGGAATTCCTGATATTCTTGCAAACATTGGGGACTACAAATTTAGAAGGCCAAGTCCTTGATCTTTGGGCTTGCCCTTATGAAGCTTGTTACTGCGAAGAAGAGGCTAAGCCTACTTATAATTGTGCCTAAGAGTCACCCCCAGAGAACCTACTGTTGCTCAGATGTGGCCTTTTCTAAGCCAACTTGGTTGGTGGACTTGCTGCCTTCCTCCCAACTCATGACATGACTGCCAGGGTTGTAAATCTCCCTGGCAACGTGGGACATGACTCCTGGGGATGAGCCTGGACCCAGCATCGTGGGATTGAAGAAGCCTTCTGGACAAAAGGGGGAAGAGAAGTGAAGCAAAATAAAGTTTCAGTGGCTTAGAGATTTCAATTGGAGTTGAAAGATCATTCTCAAGGTTATTCTCATGCATAATATAGATATCCCTTTTTAGTTTTTAGTGTATTAGAATAGCTAGAAGGAAATATCTGAATCTGTTGAACTATAATCCAGTATCCTTGATTCTTGAAGACGATCATATGACTATATAGCTTACATGCTGTGACTGTGTGATTGTGAAAACCTTGTGGCTCACACTCCCTTAATCCAGTGTAGGGACAGATGAGTAGGAAAAAAGGGGACAAAATAGTAAATGAATAATGGGAGGGGGGTGAGGTATGAGCTGTTTGGGGTATTCTCTGTTACTTTTATTTTTTGGAGTAATGAAAATGTTCAAAAAATCAATTGTGATGATGAATGTACACTATATAATGATAACTGTGAACAATTTATTGTACACTTCAGATGATTCTATGGTATGTGAATATTTCTCAATGAAATTGCATTAAAATATATATATGCAGAAAATTGAGTAGATTTTAATAGTATGACTTTTCAAATAGAAGAATTACTTATGGAACATAGAGTAAAAAGTGGTAAAGGGGGCAAAGAGAACAGCAAATATATTAAACTGGAATATGCCATCATTCAAATTTAAGCACTCTTCTGTTTTTAGGAAAGGCCTATGCTCCAGAATTCTATTATGATACTTACAACCCTGTGTGGCAGAACAGACACCGCGTTTATTCCTACAGTCTACAATGGACACAAATGAATCCTGACGCAGTGGATCGGATTGTTGCGTACCGGTTGGGTATAAGGCAGGTGAGAAATTTCATTGGTGACTCTTTTTCTTTGTTATCCTCTGTGACGAACTTGTTGCTATAATTTTTCTATTTATTTTTCATAAATTATAAAATGTATTTTCCTGCAGCAAACATATGATTACACAAAACTCCAAATTACTAGGAAATCTTTGAATTCAATTTATACCTTTTCCACTATGACAGCAAAGATATTACAACAATATCCGTCCAAAATCTTTCATCACTATATATGCTAGAGAAATTGTGCGGCTTAATTGCTGGGAAAGGAAACAAGATTTGCTCATGCTTACTTTTACTGCATAGTTATGTTTCCTAAGAAGCTAGAAGTCTTACATATTTTCACTCTAAGGAATTCAAAGTATTTATCAATTGTTTTTAAATTTACGTTAGTATTTCTAAAAAATAGAAGAGAAAACAATATGATGTTTTCCTGAGGTAGCTGATGATTATGAATTATGTGGAAAAATTGTCTTTTTCAAATGAACTACTCTTAAACTCACTCATCCTTTGTTGGTATAAATTATATTTGTGATATTCAGATGTAAGCATTTACATTGTTTCCTGTTAGCATATTATTTGGTTTGACTGTTTCATTATAACAAAACATTTTTGAAGATTTATTTGTTCACTACACAAGGTATTAGGTCTCCCTCCCAACTTTGTATTATCCACAGATGCTAACTGTATGTTCCATCCTCCTCCACTAAATTACTGAGTAGCATTTGGAGTTTGGATGGTAGAAAGGAAAAACTTTGTTTGGAGAAAGATTGAAAAACCATCAATAATCCATTCAACTGTACTATCACAAAATGAAGATTTTTTTCTATCTTGTTCACAAGGTTATACTAAAAGTCTTGCAAGTTACATCAGCCAAATTAAGATACATTGTGAAATGAATATTATCATACATGCATAAGAATCTCAAATAAACAAAGAGCTTTTTCTAGTGGAAACCTCTGGCACTAAGTGATCATTGTTTTCTTGTCTAAGGGTTCACAGTCCACTGATACAATGAACAGTAATAGAGCATTCAGAAAGTTCCTTTTATTACCTCCTCATTCCCATTGGTCCCTAAGTAAATCCAAGTAAATCCCCAATCCATATCAAAATTGTTTGTTGTACTTCTAATTTAATGATAATTTTCCTTCGTGGAGAAGATAAAAACAAGAGATTAGTAGTTCATTATCTTTCAGCCAGTGAGCTTATCCTTTCTTGTTCTTTCTTTTCTTAACACAGCTAATGTTTTTTAATCTTTTGTATTTGGAGAATCTTAGAGCATTCTTGACTTTAGACACATCACACAACTTTTCCAAGTGTTTACGATGATATTTCATCATTCACATTCATCTTTTACTATACATCTTTTAAAAAAATCTAAGAGCCTAATACCAAATTGCCATTTGTACTGTTAAATTGTTTTCTTTAGGTGTCTTTTCCTATTTTCTGGTATAGGTTTATTTTCAATAATAGAATTTTATTTTTAGGATCTCACATTCTTCCTCAGGTATATTTCCTTAGAGTCTTTAGGTAACTAACTACCCATTCCTGTCTGCTGAAGGACTGGTTGTTTTAAGTCAGTGGAACTAACGAGACTCTGCTCATCAATCCCTTCCTTTACTCTAACATATCTCAAACACTTTGGTTCCAATGTCTCTGTTTGTACGTAAGTTAGCAGCTAGAAAAGTAGTTACCAGTGGTATTATTTTTTCCCCAGGACAAGGCAGATTTTAGCAGAATTGGACTTCGTTCAAGGAGGGTTCTGACTAACGGAAGCAACTTCTTCTCACCTGTACTTGTATTCATTATTAGCACATAATCTTCTGTAATATGTTTGCTAGGATTGCTGTGCTATTTTCTAATGACAGTTTCTCTTTTTTTATTTTCCTTTCTGAATTCAAACACTCCCCTCTACATTGCTGCCTTTACATTTAATGCTCATAAAACTGGTATATGACTCCCTGATATCCAATGACACACCTTTCCCAGTCACTGCGTTGTTTCTTTTAAACTCTCTAGTTAAATGATTTTCCCCTAGTCTGCCTCTTTAGAACAAATTATATAGGTGCACAATGTGTGGGTATAAATTTCCCCTTACTAGATGGGTTAAAATTATGAATTACAAACACAATTAGCTTCCAATTCTAGCCGATCTTGAGTCATCATTTTTTAGCTATATTATCTTGAACATAACTAAGCCTGGGTTTCTCCCATGTAAAGTAGGAAAATGATAGTTATTGGGCAGTGGGAGTTGGGTGAAATTCATCCCCACCAGTCCCATTGGCCAAGTGCCCTTGTGCAGGACACTCACACAAAGTTGTGGCTGCTCTATGCCTATCTGCCAGGATTAAGTGAGGATTAAGAAAATGATAGTGCGTTTTAAGAGCTTAACACAGCTATTTTTTAAATTTTAGTTTAAAATAGTACACTGTATATCCTAGGCATAAATATTATTCCCGGTCATGATTTTCACATAGACACTTTTACAGTATGCATTATTATATTCCAAACCTATTGTCCTCCATAACATTCATTTTACTGATTCACATTTGTCTCTTCTACTTTGAATCTTAGTTTAAAGCCTTCTTGATCGGATCACTAAGTCTGCTGTTAATGCGGTTCTTTCCAGGTTTTGTGAGATGCATGCTATTCACTAGAGGAAATCATATTTCTGATGTTATAAACCATGGTCCAGAAAACAAATTCTTTTCCTCAACATAATTTTGGAAGCTAACTCTCTACTCCCCATTGCATTCTTTCCTGGGCTCCTTTGTTCTTAGCATTTTATTTTATATTAACAAATAAATATTCTTTTTTCTGGGGTGCTTTTTTATGACATTGTTTTAATTGCTAATTTTATTCAGATACTCTATCTTGCTATGGTAAAGGAATATTGATATCTCTTTTGGGGATAGCAATGGTCTTCTGCTGTTCTGCCAGTGTAAGCAGGAAGGTGATGTTCATAGACACAGTGTAAGAAGAGTAAGTGCATGTATATACATTTATTCTCCTTTCCCCACTATGTTGTTTATACTTAACTCTTGCGTGAAAAATCTTCTGAAGAAGAAACGGTCTCGAAAAGCAATATTTGTTTTGAAGATCCATTTAAACACAGTAGTAGAGGATGATAGGGCAGAATCACTGTATATATAAAGAGATTGATAGAATTCTAAAAAAAATTCTCTGCTTAATAATAAGAAGCAAAGATAGTCAAGAAAAACAAATTTATTTTTATATATTATCTTAGAAAATTTAAATTGCATCTTTTATACGTATTTAGATAGGGACATTGTCTTAGGAAAAATTAATGTACCAGTATTTTAAAAATCACTCTTGGATTCTGATCTTTCTTAATGCAGATTTTGTATTACATGCAGAGAGGCTTTTTCATCTCCAAAGCTCTCAGAATCTTGCATTGAAGAGATTATAAATATAATGAACAGAACTTGGATGATGTTTAAAAAAACTGTTAGGAATGTGACTTAAGCAACATGAGTTTTTAAAAATGGGATTTTTCCTAATAATGAATATCTTTGATTATAAGATCAAGTTTCATTCAAGGGAATATTTTATGATTTTAAAGTCTTATTATTTTAGCCCATGTTTTTATTTTGAGCCTATGTATCCAAATAATTTAGTTGTCCCATAAAATGCATAAGTTATCTAATGCAAAACATAACCCCTTTTAATATCAAACATTGATATCTAGTTATTAAAAATGTTAGTGAATTAGATGAAATCTCAAAAAAGATTTTGATCCTTCAAGGTGAGTAACAAATACAATTGTAAGAACTCTACTTTGTTTTTAATCCAGAAACTATTAGAAACTTTGTTACTCATTCCTAAATCAAGTAGGATTATAAAATTACTATGTTATTAAACCCATAGCTGTAAGGGGTTGGTAAATTGAATCCAACAGTCTTTCAGCTTTCTGGTAATATTATCTGACTCTTTTTGAAATTTTTGGCTAAACTATATGGTCTATGATTAAATATGATGAGAAAAATTTGAGCATTGGTTTATACACTTTTCTTACGAAATGCTCCAGTGTTGAGGAAAAAGCACATAGAATTACTGCTTCCAGAAACTTAAAAAGAACAGATATATGATGGAATATTAAAAGATTTATGGGAAAAAAAGTTTTCTCAAAATCTTAATGACCTCAGGATATACATTTTAGGCTCAGGTAAGCAATTGTTTAATCTCCTTAGATGCTACTAGCCTCCCAATTATTTGCTTCATTTGTTGCTTAACAGGAAAGAGAAAAAAGGTTATTTGAATAACTGCTTTTTCTTGGTACCTACAGATACAAGTTTCTGAATACACCAAACAACATCATTTGACTCCATTTGTAATATTCACAATTATAGCTTCTAATAATAGTGTTTTAGAGCTTTATGCAGTTTCTTTTTAACTCTGGCATAAAAATGTACGAGTGTGACTTTGTGGCTGCCACCTTTGCAATGTAGAATATTTTATTTAATAAAATACATTAATTACCCCATTCCCATATTTTAAATAATCATGATATATTAAAAAGTTTAGAATTTTCATATTCATTTTCTCATCCAGTCAATAAAAAGTAAGTAAATTAAGCATACAGTAAGAAGAAGGAATTTAAAAATGAAGAAGTATTGTCTGCAATGTCTTGTTAAAATAAGTGTTGTAATGGAAGTATGTACAGGTAGATAGAAGCAAGTAGAAACAGATATGGGAGCAGTCAGTACTGACCAATAGTGAGGCTGAGAGACATGATGACAAACGTGGAGAATTTGCTTGACTGTTTTTTAGTTTTACAGGTTTATACTCCAATTTTCTTCTTAAACAGCAATAACTAATAATCAAGAAATCAGTAATAAAATATACTTTTGGTGTAATTGACTATTGGCTGAATTTATTATATTTTTCATTTTGGTCTTTTTGATGTGACTGAGCTATCATTTATTTCTTCTTCCATTTAAAGCATTTCTTTTATTTATATATAATTCATCATTTATTGTTAAATAAAGTTACAGTAGGTACTAGGGAATAAGATAATGCTGGTGTATTTATTATATACATTTATGGCTATAACCATGCTAGTTATGGTTTTAACTGTTACTAAATACCTAGTCTAATATGTTTACAAAAGAAGCAGAAGAATTTAAATAGTATGAAATATAATTGGTTGGGGAGGAGGGATAACATTTTATGTTTTAGCAACTAGATAGTGATGCATAAGTAGTATATAATGAAATACTGGTTTCTATGGTATCATCCATGGGTGTTGAAGGAGAATGGTAGAATAAGATAAGAGCAAAATTGGAATAGTATATGTGATTGACTTACGTCAAATGGAGGGGTGTTTGTAGGAACCATTTGACATGGGAAATTTAATGTCAGTACAGGGAAATCTGTGGACATTTAAAAAGCAATCTGGATTCAGACATCTTCTGGAGGTTAATCTCATAATACCATACAGAGTATATTGAATGATATTAAAATTTATGTATTAAAACCTAGACATATGTCTGAGGTAAGCACTTAGATTACAGCAGTTAGATTAAACTAGTGAAGAGAGAAGAGAAAGAAAAAATGAATTTTAAAAATTTTGAAGTGGACAGAACTTGAATGCTGACTTAATTTTGAGGAGAAATTTAAAAAACGATAGTGATCTCATGTTCTCTCCCATTCATTTCAGTTTCCTTGGTGGCTGTTCTGGAAAGCATCAAATATATTGAGATGTGGGAGAGTCAGGGGTAAAGAGAAATGTAGAGAAGCCATTTGTTAAATGGTCTGTGGCTCTGAAAAGAAATGTCATAGCCAATCGGTAAAAGATGAAGTTATCTCCATCTTTGTAAAGAAGGGTACTGCACCTATTCTCTTCATTTCCATAAATATTAACTTAACACATATTTTAGGTGGAATACATATATGGCAAATTTGAAAAGTGTGAGTGTGAAAACTAGTTAGAACATTTCTTTTTCTTGACTCTGATTGTGATAGAAAATGAACTTTCCCTAAATAAATCCTTAGAAACAGGAAAATGACCAACCCCAAAGTGACTTCTGGAGTTGAACAGTGAATTATTGACAAAAATGAGATATTGAATCAAATTTGGAAGTATGCTCATACATCCAAATTTTGTCTTGTTAAGTTTGAGTGATGGAGGGATTTACAAAAAATAAAGTTACCCTACTTAGAACTGAAGAAACAATCCAAATAGACCAATGTATGTTCAATGCCTTACATGACTAGTAGAATAGACTATGGACTATAGACTAGTAGGCAATGGAAAATAGTCATTCCTTCAACTACTTTTAAGGGGGAAAGTAGTGATTAAACTTGAAATGGAGAAGCCTTTTTTCAGGCTTCAATACTGTGCAAGTTACTTGTTTGGAAAGTTTATATATGGATTCACTAAGTATGCACTTCACTGTGTTAGTAAACTGAACACACTCTTGTCTTTGTCCTATAGTATCAGTTCTCAAACTTGAGTGCATCTCAGAATCATCTATATGGCTTGTTACAACAGTGGCTGGACCTCATCCCCAAAGTTTTCCAACAACTTCCTGGGTGATGTTGCTATAGCTAGTTCATGGCCACACTTTTGTGAGTCTTTGCCCTATACTGTCATACCATCATGAAGAGACTAAGATCAGATCACATTTTTATCTTTTGGCTTTTCCTTATATTAACCTTGTTATTTGGATCTTAATATGAAAAAAAGAGTGTTATAAATACTGTTTCAAGCACACTGCTTGGCATATGGTGCTCAGTAACTGTATGAGTTTGAAATTGGCTATCTATTATGTTATAATGGGTGACTGTTGAGTTCCCAAAAGAGATGTATTCCCTTGTTATTCCTTGATTGATGCATCTTCAAGACCAGGGATTTAAAATATATTCTTCTCAGTCTATTGGTGAGTTCAAGGCTCACAAGGTAGAATGAAAACTAATCCAAATTTTGAATATTTTCTTTAGTTCTTCTGAGCAAGGTACATACAACTCCTTAGGCTTATATTTTTTATATACTTCTAAGGGTTACTTAAAAGAAAACCACTAATGAGATATTAAACATACTTAATTTTGGTAGGTATAAACTAGAGTGTGCATGTTGGCAGAGTTTCCTGATTAATTTAGTGTTTTACTAGGGAGTGTGGTTACCTCAAAACATTGTTACAACTCCCAAATTGTCATTCCCTCAAATTTCAAGAAGAATGAATGATTGTTGTCATAATTGTCTTGAATTAACCACCATTTTCCATTTCTATTTTTCATTTTAAATTATATATTTATAAATCATACGTTTTAAAATTATGCATTTATAAATTATAAAATAGTTTAGTGCCATCATTTTTAGTTGTGTTTCTTTGAGCCTCTTAAGTTATTTTAAAATATTTTAGAGTGTGGTGTCATCCATATTTTTATATGATTTTTATATCAAACACCTCACTTCTCAGTAAAGTAAAATATTTTAACTAAAATGACTGGGACAGCAGCCTTTGAATAATAAATGTTAAGCATGACAGATTTCAAAAAAAGTACATAGTAACTACTGTTGCACAATTGCACAAAAATGGATTGATATATTTTCCAAGTTCCTGTTCTCTGTTTTAAAAAATTCAAACAAGAAATACAAGAGACCATAAAGGGTTTAAGTTATCTTACTGTACTTTGTTATGGAAACCGTTTCTGAAAAGAGAGAATCAATAAGTTAGGTAGAAATTTGAAAAGACTAGTTGGATTATCATAGGAATAATCTTTTTAATAGATGTGCTTGAAGGATATATATCACACAGCTAGACACTATTCTAGTGTTTTAAATACATTACCTTATTTAATTCTTGAAACAACATAATGAGGTAGATGCATTGTTATTTTTTTCTTACATATGAAGAAACCAAAGGAGTTAAGTAACTCATCCAGAGTAACAAAGTCAAGACAAAGATGAAGCTAGGATTTGAACCCAATCCATCTGGCTCAGAGTCTGACAGATAAAATTCAGATGAATACCATCTTAGCCTTGTGCCATTTTCTTTATCTTTCCCTCTTCTTTTTCAATGTAGATTTTACCATGTTTTTCAATTTCTCTTGTGGTTAGTGCCTGTTGAGATTCCCAACCACTTCTTTTATTAATTTTTGTTGTTACTCATATTTTATTTTAAATTATATACTTCAATATTTAAAAAGTGTATGCCTATATGGTTGAATGTAATATTGCATTTTTATTTCTTTAACGTCTTCTAAATTTGAGGGTATCTGTTTTTCCATCCACAGTGTATATGTTTTTTATAAAGCTTTTCTGTTTCTAGGAATCTTTTCCTCAATTTATTATTTTATATATCATGAAATTCTAGCACAATACTACCATCTCAGTTTTGCTTTTTCCTCATAATAAATGAGGAAAAATGAGATGATTCTTTGGTTTTTTAAGAAATAAAAATATAAATTAGGAAATTGTTTCAGTATATTACTAAACACCAAAAGAACTGTGAAATTGTAGTATCCCTCTTCCTGTGGTAAGGAAATAATTTTAGGAAAGAGAAGCTACCTACCAGTGTTCTTTGTAGTGATGTCACTGGGGAATTAGAATTTTGACCATGTTAATCCAAAAGTCCTATTCTTAACTTTTACACAGCACTGCTGCACAGATTCTAAGTAATTCTATGAATTATTGGAATGTAAAGTGATGAGGTTTGGTTGGGGATGAGGTTGAATTAGGACCCCAAAGCTCTATCATGAAGATATATATATAGAGAGATTTAGGTAGATAGATAAATAGATAGGTAGATAGATGGATAGATAGATAAATAGATAGATAGATAGATATAGATAGAGATATACGTGTAACTCTTGCCCCTCTTAAATAAATCATACTAGACAATATGCTTTAGGATTTATCATAAATGAAGGTTTTTATCTAAATTCTCTATTTTGTGTCAATTTATACAGAAGTCATTAATAAAAACAAAAATCCATGCATGTAATCAATGAAATAGGTCCTGAATTAAGCTTATATCTTAAGGGCTGTACCAAGCATTAGAGATACCACAGGGGTGGGCATTGGCGTGCTTAGATTCTTGTCTTCAGGGAATTTACAACCTATGAAGAAATCCATGTAGTGAGTTCGAATTCTAGAATTTGGGAGTTAACCAAGAAAAAGATTTCACCACTAGATGGCAGTAACACACAAGCTATTTATTGAGGCTGCCGCTTTGACAGGCCTTCACAACAGGAAACCTTCCAGAGGCCATGAGGAGCTGCCACAGGGAAAGCAGGACAAGTAGAAATCTCCTGAACTCCTGGGGAAAATGAGAAAAGGAGGAGAGGAAATGGGGCTTATATGTCCAGGTGTTGCTGAGTTAGCAGCCTAGGGATTTATAAGTGTAGGATGTTATCTCATCAACTGAGAACAGACCTGCTGGGTGAAGCAGGGCAAAGCCCTGGAGTATGCAAAGCAGGTTAACTCTCAATGGCTAAAAATTGATTATCTGGACTATTTTAAAAATAATTGGACATGTAGGAATTTGAGTTTGGTACTGGTTAAGTGTTTCTTATGGACACAGGCTGCTGTGAAGAAGCAAATAATATACAGGGCCACTTCACAGAGACTATCTTTGGCTTATTTATATAACAGTAGACAACCAGGCAGGCAATGACAATGTAGCATGATAGGTGTTATAATGCGGTGGATATAAGGTATAGTGACAGCACATTGGAGGGGAACCTAAGATAATTTTAAGAGGTTGAGAATGCTAAAAGGAGGAAGCAATACAAGCTGATACCTGAGAGATGAATAGGAGTTACTCAGAACAAGGGGCCAGATGGAATGAACACCTGCCTGGACACAGAGAGCCAGTGGGTTAAGTTTGGAGGACTGAAAATAAAGCAGTGTGTCTAGACCATAGTTGAGGAGAGAAAGAAAGAGATAAAGCTTGGGATATGAGGTATCAGGATGATTAAGGACCAAAAGAACTCTTTTGAGGAAGATAGGCTTTACCTTGAGATAAATGGGGGGACGCTGAAGGATTAAATTCAGGGGAGTCACATTATCACTATAGTGGTATCAAATTGATAAGGGATAATCATAAAGTCAGGATATTGGTGTAAATACTGTTGTTTTATTTCAAATGCAAGATGATAATGGTCTGAAAGAGTGCAGCTGTATTGGAGATCAGTGAGAGATTTGTGTGGCAGAATCAGGAGGATTTTATGATTGAATGGATGTTGGGGAAGGGAGGGAATGAGAAGGCAGAGATGGAGACAATATTCACTACTCACGTGCTTGTTGTCTTAAGAAAATCTTATGTTGGAACAGGTTAGTATTTGTTGAATCATTTATTTATGTTAAGAACATATCCTTCAGTATTATCGCCTATATTAAAAGGAAAATGAACTGTTATTGAGATGGGGGTTAAGCACATATCTAATGAGATATTTTCAAGGCAATAAAAAATGACAAAATTTAAAAACATAATATCCAAAGAAAGCTTTCATGTTATAATATAAAATGACTTTAATGTACTCATGTATCCATGCAAGTCTCTTTTTTTATGCTATAAATATCTTAGTCTGAAATTTATTCATCAGGGTTGCATGTGTTAGCAAAAGGACACAATTACAAAAAAGTTACAGGCACTTTTATTATGTTTAATAAGCAGTTTCTCTGCTTAGATGGAGAAACTAATTTTGAAAGTGCAGGTTTTTATGTTTTTGATATAAGGTACTTTCCTAAAGTTAAGAGGGAAAGATAACCTGGAAGAATTTTTGAAAAGAAAGAGTTTTAAAATGAAATTCATAGTTTCACTTCAAAAGTAA
Organism: Choloepus didactylus; assembly: GCF_015220235.1. Lineage (NCBI taxonomy): Eukaryota > Metazoa > Chordata > Mammalia > Pilosa > Megalonychidae > Choloepus > Choloepus didactylus. Next base: position 183,788,987 of record NC_051310.1, on the reverse strand, counting down.
TGGCTGTTTGTTTGTTTTTCCTTTATATTATCTCCTCTATAATTTTTATATTCCACTTTCCTCACTTTAGGAGATTCACCATCATTAGTGTGTTAGGTTAAGTGCCTCTCTATATTGACACAGCATCGTCTTTACAATATCAAGTGAATCTTGGAGGAAGCATGTTGCAGTCTGTGCCAACTCTTACATTTTCCTCTTGGAAGTGGCCCAGATCACTCCTGCTCTTAGTTACTTGGCCATAAGCTACATGACTCAATCCAAGGACAAGATACACACACACTATCTTCCTTGTACACAAAGGGAATAAGAGAACCAAATACTTGTGAAGACTTCAAATAACTACCAAGTTCTGCCTTTCTAGTCAGTAATATTTGATTGACTAGTAGTAATACCATTTGACTTTTTCTGAAAATATAATCTCAGAAAAATGTCCTTAAGTTTATTTCTAAAATACTAAAAGAATAGGAGCAAAGATTTGATTATGAAATTGTAAACTTTATTTCAAATAATGAAATTATTTGTAGAGAACTCATATGGGCTCAATAAGTGCCTCAGGTGAGTAAATGAATCAATGAACAAATAATTAAATAATTATATATACCACTCTATACATATGATCTATGCAAAAATACAATAAAATATGGTACATGCTTCTGGAAATAATTCACCAAAACCATGATGTGCTTTGATTCCTCTTTTGTAATCAGATTTCATGTACTGATGTAAGGATAAGAAGTGCAACAGACAGAAAAATTTCATGATCTCATAGAGCTTGTGTTCTGGTAGACAGCAAACAATAAATAAATGAATAGATACTATTATTACAGAAAATGATTAATACCATGCAATAAATCAATCAGAGACTGGTATTGTCAAAACTCACTCTCTATCCAGAGAATCTCTTGAAAAGTTTTAAAAGTAGCAAAAGGCTTAGCTTTACTTTTCCAGCATATTCATAATTTTGAAACAATTTTTAAACCACATTGATGGGAAGTGGGCTTAAAGTTCAACATGGGGCAGAGAAGAAATCTAATTTTGGAATAATCAAATACTTTGGCTAAAATGAAGCAATAATAGTTTCTCCCATATTTATTTGCCATTTTAGTTTTACTTAAAAATGATATGAGGTAGGATAAATGACCGTAAAATTCACTGACTACATTCATAATCCTAATTTATGTTCAGGAACAAAAAAATTCTCAGGGTTGAGATGCAATTTAAATATATGTATTTTGAAGGTCTATTGTGACTAGCAGATATTTAAAAATCTATAGGCCATTTGCAAGACAGATCTCTAGCATAAGAATGAATTGCCATCTAAGATGAATTTTGGGTGGCAAGAAGTCCTGCTTTCCAAAGGGCTGAGGTTCTTAATGCCTCAAACTAACTGCATTTCCTTGCTTGCTTAAATAATTATTTTGAATTTTCTATTCTAATAATCATAATATTTAAATCAAAATAGATTTAAATCAGAATAGATTGATCAAGACTTAGAGTGTCAAGATGCCGATAAGAGAGCGGTGACAAAAGATAAAATTGTGAGGAGTTGCCATGACAATATGAATACTACTAAGAAATCAAGAATTAGAGTCTTAGATATTTTCCCCCTTCCAGACAGAGGACCTATCCATTGGTAGTGGCTTTTTATTTTTTAATCTTTACATTCTGGGTTAGTTTTTTACTGGTCCCAAATTTTAAATTACCCTTTAAAATAGGCACCAGGAATTGCCATGTTAAGGATCACTTTGGTTTTGTTGTTGATATGATAGGGATATGATGATATGTGCTGGGGTTGCTGTTTGTAAGGCCTTGTATCAATGTAACATCATGTTGCCTGGAACCCTGTGATGTTTTGAAACTGCTATGTACCTCAGAAAAATCATGTTCTTAAAGCTAATCCATGCCTGATGGGTGTAGACCTACTGTGGGTGGTACATTTTGATTAGGTTATTTCGGTTAAGGTGTGCCCCAGTTGGGACTTAATGCTTTAAGAGGATGAGAAATAGAGAGAAAAACAGAGAAGCTGAGAGAGAAGGACACACAGAGAAGCTGAGAGAAAATCACAGAAACAAAGGGGAAGCCACTGAAGCCAGAAGCTGGAAGCAACAAAACCAGGAAGAGAAGCAGAGATTAGAATGCCCTATGCCTAGCCATCTGACAGAGGAGTCCAGATATCATCTGATGATGCCTTGATTTGGACATTTTCACAGCTTCAGATCTGTAAACTTGCAAGCTAATGCATCCCCACTGCTAAAAGCCAGTCCATTTCTGGTATACTGCATTTCAGCAACTGTAGCAAACTAAAACAAATTCTCTCTGTTGCCTTTAAATTGGTGCATAATATACACCAATTTAAAATTGTGTTCTTTTCTCTGAGTTAATGAGAAAGCAGAAATACTCCTGTTGATATACTCAGAAAAAGTTCCTTATCTTGTGAAGCTTTCCTTAGGAAGAGTACTGTAAAGAAAATAAGCAATATGATATCGGGTAGAAATCCAGTGTTTTGGGGGGAAATACAGTGGATCATAGGTTACAGTGACATTGGCACTGTATTAAATAATGTGGTCAGGGAAAACCTCTTTGAGAGGTTGACTTTTGATTAGAGATGTGAATGAGGTGAAGAAATACGAACCACAAAAATAATTGAGTTAAGAGAGGAGAGCAACACACAAGCATGTCACAGGAAAATAAAAGCACACAAATTATGTATATTTTTACATTTACTTTCTGTAGACACTGTATATCCAGATATTTAGTGGATGCGTAGTTTATTATAAGAACAATAGAGGTCTAAATTTAAAAGAAAAGAATGTGAATTTAATCATTTTAAAAATACAAAGGCCAATATAGGAGAATTAGACATTTTACAAACTGAAAGAGAGATTAGCAGATGTTCTCAGATTAAGGTGAGAGGACTCATAGGAAACTGGTTATGTGGGAGATGAAAATGCAAAGTCAACAACTGATTTCCTAGTAACCAAGAAAATCCAATCAATGCAATACAACTGGTAATTAATCTGGTTGTTAGGCTTGAGGGTTCATCAGTTATCAGTCAGAGAAGGTACTTAACGACACATTTTGTCAATATGGGCAGAATGCATTTCTTCCAGTCCAGAAAGTAAGACATAGCTTTCTACTAGGGAAGACAATCAGTAACCAACCCCATAAATGTTTATTTTTTAATTCAATAAATACTATCTTAGGCCCTGGGAGTGTTAGAATGACTGACACATGCAAAAAATTCCTTCCTTTTATGGAGCTTGCATACTAGAAGATAAATTAACCTATCATAAAATAGTTATAAATGGCAAAGGGTTCTGGCTGACAAACAGCAAGAAGAAATATCCTGTAATTTACATCCAACTGAGAGTAGTAGAAATTTTCTGCATAACAAACAGAATATGAGCCCAGGAAGAAATATTCCTCTGTCATTAACTGTTTTACTAAAAAGTGCCATGATAGGTTTATTTTGTAAAACATGGCAATGGCCAAGCTCATTTTTTCTATCAATATTTGGATTCATCAAGTATTTATTAAGCATTTGCTCTGTCTACCCACAAAAGAAAGTAAAATGATTATAGCTCCAATTACTACTTCAGTTTTGAAATATCCAGAGGAATGCATTTAGTGGCATATAGTAAGCACTCAATAATTATTAGGTATTATTGATATTTTTAAGAAACCCTCATCCCATTTTAAGAGAAATACATTCAGTCATTTCAGGGTGAACAAATTGTACTGCAGATAATTGAATGAGATTTTCTCAAAGGCAAGAAAAATGGCATTCCTTTCTTCATTCATTTCTGAAGATTTACAAATCTCCTCTTCTACCTGCTTATTTGATAGCACTGCATCTAGCTTACAGTGGCCTGTGGTAAAAGCATAGTATTCGTCAATTACTGATGCCCCTTTTATGAGAATGATCCTTATATGACATCATTTTAAATTAAGAAAATTTTCATGTATTCTATTAACGTAACAAAATATTATTTTAGTAACATTTTAATTTTATCTTTACAGCTATGTATATTTTCAATGGCTACTGTATAACTATTGATTCTCAAGGATTCATATTTAATTCAATTAATTCTATAACCACCCACTAAAATTAACTGTAGCTCCTTGCTAAAAGGAGATTTTGTTTTGTTTGCTTTGCTGGTTTAGTTATCCAATTTTCAAAGAATTCAGCAAACCTGACTTTTTCCCCTTTTGTTATCATGAATTGAACTTCATACATATGGGTGCCTCATTTTTCCTGTCATCCAGCGGATCAGCTACATTACTTGATGCTAAAAGCATCCAGCAATAAAGAAAACATGCATTATTATATTTTAGTAGCATTTTGTATAGCCATATAATAACTTGATAAATTTTAGTCTTTCAGGAATATTACTCCTCTGCTTCAATCTTCTGACATTTGTTTCCATTTGCAATTTGTGTGTTGTTTAGTTGTGCTTATTCATAATGACACAAATTATTTGGTATCAACTAATTATGTATGAGATAGTTAACATGTGACCTTGAGAATGTAAACAAAAGTATACAAGGAATTTGAAAACACAATGAACACATTTAGTAAGTGGAAAACAATGAAACATTTTTATCTGTGCTCATGAAAAGGTTAGTTCTTAGTATTTTCACATGGATTTCAGAAAGTCTTACCTGCTCAAAAATAGCTCTCTAATCTTGAGATTGCAGTAGTGGAAATTGTTTTAAATATCTGAAATCTTTTCTGTCCACCCTAATCACCTGGTATAAAGTTACTCTTCCAAAGAAAGATGAAATGTTCTGCATTTTATAAGTTAACAACTTAGAAGAAAACTTAACTCATAGTAACTTAAAAGAAAATGGACTTCTGAGGAGGAAATGAAAGGAAGAATAATCATCTGTGTATGGAGGAGAGTCTTCTGAGAGCTTAAAAAATGTGCCTGGTTGTGTGTTTGCAAAGAGCTGGCCCTGTATGTTCCATTAGTTTTGTTTTAATATTAGCCATGACTTCTACATGACTTGTAGCTGCAGAGATTCATGTTTAATTGTAGTGCACCCACTTAGACTGCTCTGATAATACTACTTAGAGGCTAGGATGTAGACTTCCATGGATGCAAATATGAATTTCCTGAGAAACAAGAATTTCAAGACCCAGAAACAGGACATATCAAAGAACTCACTTGAGCCCAGAGTTTCTAGTCAAGCTTTGTGACATATCAAAGAACTCACTTGAGCCCAGAGTTTCTAGTCAAGCTTTGTCTTATGAGTTTAAGGGCTATTACTGTATACCTGGTTTTCATTATTTATAGAGTCCTAATTCTTTTTACAAAAATGCTGATGTGAAAACCAAAACATGTCAGCTTGTCTGACCCAGTTTTTCTGATTAACACTTTTGTTAATAATGCTAATGTCAATAATAATAGCAATACTAATCCCATTAAAAACTTAGTGATTTTTGCATATTTTATTTCAAAGAAAATTTTACAAGTTTTATAATTCTTTAACAAATGTATATGTCAGAACCACCCTTGTTTATAAAAAGTGATTCTAATTGAATCAACATTGTTTAAAATCTTCTTCCTTTTTAGTGGATATAAAATTATTTTATAATTTGGCCTGTATTTGCCGATTCTAATTAGATGAGCACTCACACAACAACCCAGCAGTCAAGAGATTGTTGTACAGAAAGTTATTTGATTTCATCTTAACTTCAAAAGAACTGTTGCTTGTAAACCAGGCTAGCATAATAAGTAATCAAGTAATGCTTAGTAAATGAGCAAAGCCACAATCCAAGATAAAGTGGGAACATTTTCCAGTGGAGTAAGAAGGGCATGCCAATATACCATATATTACAAATAATGTGACAGGCTTATATGTTAGACAAACATAAAGTAAGACTGGGATTTTGCTGGAAAATAGCTATCTGACACAGTGTCCCTATAATTGAGGAGAGCAGAGAAAATGCTTTCTTTGATTGGAAACAAACAGAATGAGGTTCCCCCGGTGAAGTATAAGATTTTTATGTATTTCTTGGCATATAAAAACAAACATATTTTTCATTTTCTGTTGAAATCTATTCAAAAAAGGGAAATTTGGTTGCATAATCAAAAAGAGCAACATTGATTAATATATATATTTAATTAAGTCTGTGAATTCTCATTGCTTTGGGATCATAGGAAATGAAGTATTGCCATAAAAAGTAGTGTAAATCTTTAGAAAATGCCTATTGCCTCTACCATAAAATGCCAGATAGCATTACCTGGAACATAAAGCAGATTCTTAGTCATTGTTAAGTGATAGCATGAGGACATCATGGCCATATGTAAAGCAATAAAAATTGACAAATAGTGGGAAGGGACTCTACTGTAGTTTTTCTCTTGTTTTTATATACATTCTGCATCAGTAATTCAATGCCATGCCCAGTTTGGGGTAGTTGCTTTAAAAAAATAAATAAATAAATAAAAACTCAATTGTAATAGACAAATTCCTTTTAGCATAACAAAAAAGCAAGTATTTTGAAACAAGGAGATAGATTTTTTTTCCTATCACTATAACTTCTTTATATTCATAGTATGTTGAAATTGCATAAACCTATTTGGGAGAAGATAAAAAAGTATATTCTGAATATAGTTCATCTATAGAGGGAGGGAGGTAAGGATGGATTTGAAGAGAAGTACAGAGCAGAGTTTCATATGTCAAATATTCATAATTGCCCATTTCTTACCCTGTGCTTTGTTTTGACCAAACTTTAGTCGGTTTTCTTTCATCCCTACAGTCCCCTGAACTCTGGTTTGCCTCCAAGCCTGAGCAAGCACTAAAACGTATAGAATGTGCCCCTTTGTCAGCTTATCCTGAGAATTGGCTGACCACAGCAAGACACTTTTCCTATCAGACCTGCTGTCATTTATCCTTGTTTGTCCAACTTCCCCATACCTATTACTTATACCTCCCTATGAAAGAAAAGCCTTTTTCTGCTTGATTTTGAGATTCTTTTATTTCCTGAGTTTGGTGCATTCTCCCTATTGCAATAGTCTTTGTGAATAAAGTCTCTTTATCTAAGTTGGGATTTGTTTTTATTTTATGCATACATCTGTAAAGTTTTGTTTGCTTAAAAAAGTCTGAAGCAAATATGATAAAACATTAATGAGTTCTTTGCATTGATACATACATGGATAATTGTTTCTGAATTTTCTGTGCTTTGCAGTAATTTAGCATTTTTCATAGCTTTATAACTCTTTTCAAATTAAGATACTTCCGTTTTCAAATTAAGATGTTTAGTGTTTGTTATCACATAGTGTAATTAATGACTTTCATGCACGTCTAGCAAATATTCATATAGCTCCAATATTAACAGAAAGGAAGGGTTAATAGTGGATTATGCTGTAGTGTTAATAATTCATCTCATGGACAGAATTAGGTATTCCTTCATTCCAAATTCTCATCAGTTTCAGTGCTATAATGGCTCTCAACATGACCCTTCCATTTCTCATGAGGAAGCTGCTGCCCTTAAATTTCTTGACGTGCCCAAGTACAGACGACTACTAGTTGATAAAAACAGAAGTAGAAACCAAATAACCAGACTTGAGTATTAGATCCTTAGCCATCCTGAAGCTTTTTCTTTTAAGAAATTTCAACTCAGTTATATGACTTTCACTCCTAAATCTCAGTTTATCTAGTGGTCTTAAATAATGTTGTTAGATTTTATGACAAAATGCTAGTAATATGTGAGCCACATAAAGCTTCAAAAACTACCATGTTTTCCAAAGTAAAGACAAAATAGAATAACAACAAAAAATGATGACTCTCTTGAAGTTGAAGATAAATTATGAAAAAGCAGTTCATATCCTACAGGTCTAGGAAGGTTTGAGATACATTTGGGAAGCACACAAATAATTTGGTACTACAAATTACAATTTAAATACTGAGGAGCTGTATGTGAATAATGCAGAATTTTTCCTTTTAATCATAATTTTAGTGAATAGCCTTTGTTCCATACCCAGCTTTCCTAGATTTGTCTTCATAACACTTAATGCATTCTGACACATTGTGGAACTAATTATTATTTGTTTAGTATTATTTCCCATAACTAAAATGTTACCATTGTAAGGGCAGAATATTTTTATTTATTATTATTTAATTATTAACTTTTTGTTTTTAACTGTGCATCCCTATCTAGTAACTAAAGGCTACTATTTATATCCCTATGTCTGAAAAAGTGTCTGCCCTATAGTAGGCACTCAATAAATATTGGTGGTTTTTAGTAAATTAGTGATGGCATACAATACATAAAATTCTACTACTTATCACTTACATGGACAGTATGGAGTAAACAATATATAACAATAAAAACTCAATTGTTAATAATTTTCCAAAGTCAGGTCTTGGCGGCACTATTGAAAAATAAATTAAAACTAATTTAAAAATAGAATGTGCATTTGTATGAACACAATATACCAGTTTTTTTACACTTGCATATTGTTTACATAAAACCCTTGCAAAGCAAAGGGAAAGTGAAGGCAAATAATTAATCCTGCTTATGTATCCCAGGCAGAGTGGAAGCTGGAAAGATTGAGGCATTCATCAGTGACACTGGATCTGGGTCTTCATGACATCTGTCATTGTCCTTTGACATTATTGCTGAAAGCAAGTCCTCCAGACATCATTGTCCATGGTTATGAGTGCTTTAGATGCCCACACAAGCCAGTTATGCTCTTTGTAAGTTTTGCTCTCAGGCTTGGCCATGGTTCTTTTATGAAAATTTCTGTGCCAAGGTGGTCCTGAGAAAGCTCCAGCCTTGGCCACAGGCTCAGTTCACCAATATATAAGCTCTAGTAGTGACTCTGGGTCATTGAGGGAAAGGAAAAGGCATGTGAAAGGATTTCTGGAGTTACTGGGAAGAGGGAAGAGTATTACAGATTTATGAAACAGCATTTAAAATTGCATAGAAACATGGAATAAGAAATTTTGATCTATTTTATTCACTATGTTATCTCCAGTACTTAGAGCTATGTTTGGCACATGGTAGTTGTACAGTAAATATTTGATGAATAAATGATGAATAAATATATGATAGTTTAATTGGACATTAACTATATTTGATTTCCTTTTCCTTTAATGGTTTGAAATTATTGCTTCATTGTCTTTTGTATGCATTGATGCTTCTGAGAAGTGTGATGCCAATCTAATTTCCATCCTTTGTGGTTGAATAGCTCTTTCTATCTAGAAGCTTATTGAATATCTTCTTTTTCTTTGACATTCTTAAATTTCACTATAAATTTAGGTGTGCAAGTGTGTGTCTTTTCCCCATGCTTAGACATCCCCTTTAGTATTTGCAATATGAAGTCCTTTTTGACAATTTTTAAACTCTTTTATTTTGAAATAATTATAGATTCACAGAATGTTGCAAAGAAATGTACAGAGAGGACCCATGAACCCCTCTTCCATATTCCGTTCCCTGAATGCCAAAATTCACACAACTACAGTTCACCATCAAAACCAAGAAATCAACATTGGTACAATCCATACAGTTCAATCAGAGTCCACCAGTGTTATGGGTTGTATTGTGTCCTCCCCAAAGTATGTTGAAATCCTATTCCCCAGTACCTCAGAATGGGACCTTATTTGGAAATGCTGTTGTTGCAGATGTAATTAGTTAAGATGAGGTCATGCTGGAGTAGGGAGGACACTTAACCCAATGAGACTGGTGTCCTTATAAGAAAGGGAGAGGAGACAGAGACAGAGACACAGAGGAGAAGTGCATGTGAAGATGGAGACAGAGACTGGAGTTCCACAGCTACAAGCCATGGTATGCTAAGGATTGCCAGCCACCACCAGAAACTAGAAAGAGGCAAGGGGGGGATCTTCCTAGAGCCATCTGAGAGCGTATGACCCTGCTGACCCTTAATTTCAGACTTATAACCTCCAAAACTGTGAGAGAATAAATTTCTGCTGCTTTAAACTACCAAGTTTATAGTTTATGATGTCAGCCCTAGGAAACTAATATAACCAGTTACATATGCACTAGTGTGCATATGTGTGTGTGTGTAGTAGTAGTAGATCTATGCAACTTTATCATATGTGCAGACTTATGTAACTACCACTACAGTCAAATTACTCAACTGTACCCATCACCACCAAACTTCTCGTATTACCCCTTTATGGCCACACCCATCCCTAATCCCTGGCAATCACTAATTGGTTTCCATCTCTATAATTATGTTATTTCATGATTGTTACATAAATGAAATCATGAAATAGGTTCCTTTGAGGGATTGAATTTTTTTCACTTAACATAGTTTCCTTGAGATTAATCCAAGTTGTTGTGTGTACTAAAAGCTCTTTCCTTTTTATGATTGAGTAGTATTCCGTGATTTAGATAAACTGTGGCTTGTAACTATTCTCCCTTTGAGGGACATTTTTTTTTTTTCTGGTTTTTGGCAGCTGTGAATAAAGTTGTTATGAACTTTTGTGTACCAAGTTCCTGTATGAACATAAATCTTCATTTCTTCAGGATAAATGCCCAGGAATGCAATTGCTGAATGCTTTGATAAGTTCATTTTTAGTTTTAAAAGGAACTGCCAAATTGTTTTCCAGAGTGGCTATACCATTTTAAATCTCCATCAGGAATGTATGAGTGAGTCAGTTTTCTGAAACACTTACTAGCATTTGATGTTATAACTATGTGCATTTTAGCTCTTCTGATAGATGTGCAGTGATTTCTTTGTGGCTTTAATTTGCATTACACTAATGGCTAACGATGTTGAACATCTTTTCATGGGTTTCTTTGCCATCTGGATTTCTTCTCTGGTGAAATGTCTCTGCATGTCTTTTGCCTGTTTTCTAAAACCATGAGATATTTTTAATTCTAGAAAATTCTGACATTATATCTTCAAATACTATTTTAAGTTCACTTTTTCTTTCCTACTATAAGAAATATGACACTTCTATTTCTTTCCTACATATTTCTTAACATCCTTTTATATCTCAACTATAATTTCTAAGGCATCTAGAGATACTGTCTGAAAGAACTGCTTGACTATTGACTACTGTCTTTGTTTAACCTGAACTACAATTTTTACTCTGCTCCAATATTTGTGTTGTTGATGCCTAAATAAAGAGATTGGCATCCTTGACAAAATATTTCATTGTCCTAACCATTCCCAGTCCCTACACCCCACAGTCAGTCTTGCAGTTTGGGCCTGGGGTATTTGCTTTTATACTCTTTTTCCCTCCCAACTTCTAATATATGAATGCTAATTTCACAATCATTGGGTCACTACACAATATATGATTGTCATTACCTTACATTATTTGTCAAGTTCCAAAGAGCATGTTGATTAAAGAGGTTATCGAAATTTTAGTGATGTCTCTCTAGACCTACCCAGTGAGACACCGTATCCCCCAAATTTAACGTTTGTAAAACCTAACCTATTCTATTTCAAACATGCTCCTTCTCCAGTGTTCCACATTGCACTGAATGGCCCCATCATCCATCCCATTGCTCAAGCCAGAAAGAATCTGGGAATAATTCTTTACACTTTCCCCCATTTCATTTTCCATATCCAATTCATCACCAATTCCTGCCAATTTTATTTCTTGACTATCCCTTGAATCTTTCCACTTTATTTATCTCTACCACCACCATCAAGTCCAATTTCTTATCAGAGAAATTACCACATCTTCCTATTGAATACATTATTGTCCTCCAAATTGTTTCCCACAATTAGTTATTATATTTTAATAGTATTTCTTTTATTGATTATACAAATTCTGTATATAGTAAGAATTTTTTCATCTATTTTGCAAATATACTTCCATGCATTTATTTATATTTATTTATTTTTGTGCATATTTTTAAACTTTTATATAATTTGATTCTTCCATTTTTTTAATGCATTTCTGAATTTTATATCTTCTTGGAAAATCCTAGCACACTCAAAAATAAAAAAGAATCTAATATTTACTTCTGATACTTTTATGGTTTCATTTTTTACTTTAAAATTAGATCTAGCTATAATTCACTTTAATAAATTTCATAATTAAAAAATAGATGAAGATTATCACAATCTCCCAAACCAGATCAGATTCCTATTTTAATCATGTTATGTATTCCCAGCTGGTTATTTCATATTTTGAGTGGTGATTAATTATTATCTTTACCACTGCCTCCTTCCCACACACATACCAAATGCCACCCATTAATAGTAGTAATATAATAATAATATTAGTAGTAAGAGCAGTTGTAAGTTATTGTTGAATTAGCCAATACATATAATGCTTAATTTGTGTTTAACATTCTTTTAAATACTTAATATGTATTAACTCATTTAATTCTCATGACAATTCAATGAGACAGGTACTAGGTTAGAGTTTAAGCTCTATGGAGAACAAAGATTGTGTCTAATTTGTTTAAGTAGTAGCCTCTCAATAGATGATTTTTGAATGAATGAATCAATCAGTGATGATGTGCAACAATTCCATTAAAATAGAGTATCATTGACCTTTGTTATTCAAAATGCATTTTCAAAATATCAAGTGAACTTAAAAGCTATTTATATAACATTGCATAAGGTATTGCTTGCTTCTTTTACTGTTTGTTTTCTAAAGCAGGAATTTGAACACACTTTAATTTTGGAAACTTTTTTTCTAGAAAGTGAGAGGGACAGAGAATTAACTTGAGAATGAAGTCAAGTTAAAATAATATTTAGCCTTAAAATAATATTTAGCCCTAGGTGTACTTTCAGTACAGAATGATATTAGACTACTTGCTTAATCATGTAAATATGTTAGGAAAGAATAAAAATTTAAATACAGATTTCATATATGGGTAAATATACATATTACATTAGAGTTTTCTGAAAATCTTTTTAAAATATCTTTATTCTGTATGAAGTTTTTGGTTGGTTCAGTTATTTATTTCATGCCACATTTTGGTGCACAATCACAGCACATAAACAGAAGACTCTGCTGATGTATTTTATTATTGTTTCAGGAATTACTACTGAAAAGTTACAGAAGTGTTTCAGTAATTGTCCTTTTCCTAAATATGAATAATTTATATGTATTAAAAGAGAAATATATCTAGACAAGCATCTATATATGATGGTATTTTTTAGTGTAGAATATTGTTGCTTTTAATGGTTTTTTTTTGTAAAAAGGATTATTAAAAATGTGATTTATGTGACAGTCTAATATGCCTTTAGTTTAGGCTCTAAGAACTTATATATTGTGTTGCTTTCCCTTTAATATGACAACTTTGCAGTTGGACATATTGATACACTCAAAGTTCTAGTGCAACATTATAACATATTAGATACTTGTTCAGCTAAAATTTATTTCTCCCCAATCTTGACCTCCATGGGTGGAATAGATCATCACTGTACTGATATTGAGCTTGTTCATGTGTCTTTCTTTAGCCACTGGAATATGTGCAAGATTGATAGATAGTAGTTCTGAGTTTACTCATTAAGAGGCCTTGCCTGATTCTGCTCACCCCTCTGGGAGCACCTGATCCTGTCAGTGAGAAGAACCTGCCTCAGGTAGTTTGCTGGTCCAAGAAGAATGAGAGGCATACAGAGCTGAATTTGACCTATGGCTAGAAACAAGTCCAGTCATGTCTAGCTTAAATCAGCAGAAACCCAGCTAACTGACAGGTGCACAAGAAAGAAATAAATGCTTCTTTTAAATAATAAAACCGTATTAAGGTTTTCTAGTTGTTTGTTACATAGCACCATTGGGCAATAGCTAAGTGAAACAAACATATTATTATTTTACCTTGATGTACCTTATATTGCAATTTTGCAAAATGACTGTTTCACAGAAAACATTGCTAACACAACCATAATCTGATTTATTAAAAATGTCTAGAATTATTATTTTACAAGTTTACATTGAGAAGATTCACTATGTTGTTTTTTTTTCCTTAGGAGATATAGAAAAAGAAGTGGCTAATATCTGTAATTCTTTTGATTATGTATGGCTGCATATAACTAAAGCGAATGAAATAACAGAAACTTAAATGAAATAGATATTTATTTGGCTCTCCCATAAAATCAGTTCAGACATCAGCAGCCCAGTGAAGATAAGGTTAACTGCACAGTATCATCAGACACCAGAGGTTATACAGCTGTCTCTTTTGCAATCATAGGGCATGACTTCCATACTCGAGGTTACCTGATGATCTAGGATAGCAACTGAGCTTGAGCCATCCTAGATGAATCACAGGCTAGAAGCAAGAATAAAGGCAAAGCATAAAAATATAAAAATGCTTTCCAGCTAGCCTTACCAGAAACACCATGCAGCACCTCCACTTACATATCATTGGCCACAAAATAAGTCATATGACTGCAGCTTCCTCAAAGAAGGCTCAGAAATGTAGCCCAGCTATAATTTGGGTTCTTTTGCTAAAAAAAAAAGGGAACAGGGACTGGGTTAACAACTAGCAGTCTCTGACGCAGTGTCCTATTTCACGCTCAGAGAAATCCGTTGTGTCTCATTGGCTATAAAACCTCTAAAAAATAAGATTTTATATTTCAGATAATTTCAAATTCTAAATTCTCTGGGGCTCAGAGAAAATGCATACAGAGTTTGAAATTAAATGGAAACTGTGTCTGAATATGTTTTATATAACATTTCCATGCTCTTGTCCAATATCCCTTTTACTACATTTCTCAATACTGATATAACCTAAAAAGAGTTCATGCTTATTGGTTCCTCATTATTTTTGTTTCATCATGCCAACCTGTGTTAGACAGCTTTAAATTAGTTAATGAATTAATGAGTGAATGAATCTATCAAGGTTGTTGAGTAATTCTTTCCATGAAATGAGAACATAATGCAAAATGCAGTAACTGATGCTGATCTTTTTTTAGACATTTGTACAAACATTGCCTGTTTTTCTTATTGTTATTCTAAAGCTATAATTTGAGAACATTTTGATTACTAAGACTTAAATTGTAATAATTGCATTACAGTATGTCAACACTTTTAAATTTTTATATCAGAATACTCTATTATATAAAATCTATGAAAATATACAAATCTGCAGCTTCTACTATGAACGTTGATTGTCCAAATGGGTATCTATTTAAGTAACAACATTATTGAATTCAACTACATTGAATTGAATAATTCATCAAATACATACCAAGTGTTCAATAATGTTGCCTATTATTATATGATTAATACAAAGGAGTAATCACAAAAATATTTTGGGCAGGAAAAGTAAATGAAAAGTAGTTTGGTGAAAATATGTACATGGGTAGGAAGCAAGATTCATTAGAGGCAAAGGATTCAGTTAAAAGACTTCTAGAGGTAGTTATCAATGAAACATGGATGGAGCAGGTGGCATCTGCAGGATCAAAATGTAAGGCGGTTAGTGATAAACCCAGAAGATAGCAGTAGTAAACTATCCCACAGGTGTAAAGCAGTATACTTATTCATAAAAGCAATTAAAGGAATGATAATCATTCCTTTTTACATCAGAGAGAGAAGATGAAATGCCACTGATCAAAACTCAAAAACCTACATACTGCCATTATACTTCTTGGAAAAAACTAACTTATGAAAAAACATGCTAACTAAGATCCTTAACTCCAATTTATCATTGCTGAAATCTGTAACAAATTAATCTTTAGGTTGAAGTATCCTTTCACCTGCTGATTCAAGCATGACAAGAAAATAGACTGTGTTATTTCCAAACTTAATAGGAAACCAGTTTTTCTTCAATGGTAATTTAACATAATCTGCTAAAGAATGATTATTTTTATTCTTATAAATGGTTAAAAATGTTGCTGTTTTATTTTAACAGATGGAAGTAATAAATACATGGTTGAGGAGAGATATCAGTAATACACGCAAATTCTTTCCTGAGGCAATATGAAATACCCTGTCATTTAATGATTTATATAACAGTTCTGTGTACAAACACAGCACAGCTCGTACACTGGAGTCCCTAAGTTAAAATTCAAATGCAGAACCTGAATGCTCTTAAACTGTCAGGACTCACAAAATCAACAGCCTTTTTTTTTTTTAATGACTAACCCTACTCCTAGAGGCAGATTCATTATCTTAGTCTATCACACATTGCTATCATTGCTATGTAATTCAGTTCAACATAATTAGACCTTTCCAAGTGAAAAATTATTTAGAATTTTTCTAAGGGAATGTGCATATAGTGCATACTGGTCAGGAAAACCTGTGAAACCTACATATTTAAGGAAACAATAGAAATACAGAATAGTGACTAAGATTTAAAAGGTAGAATTTGAAACTGGACACTATTGGACACCTATATTATCTTTTTTTTAATTTATTTTTGTTGAGATTGTTCACATACCATATAATTATCCAAAGATCCAAAGTACACAATTACCCACAGTATCATCATACAGCTGTGCATTCATCACCACAATTAATTTTTTTCCAATTTTTAGAACATTTTCATTACTCCAGAAAAGAAATAAAGACAAAAAAGAAAACTCAATTCATCCCACACCCCTAACCACCCCCCTCCATTATTGACTCATAGTATTGATATATTACATTTGTTACTGTTGATGAAAGAATGTTAAAACTGTTAACTATAACACATAGTTTGGAATAGGTATATATTTTCCCCTATATACCCTTCTGTTATTAACTTCTAGTTATAGTATCATACATTTGTTCTAGTTCATGAAAGAGATTTCTAATATTTGTACATTTAGTCATGGACCTTGTCCACCACAAGATTCACTGTTGTATACATTCCCATCTTTTAACCTCTAACTTTCTTTCTGGTGACATAAGTGATCCTGAGCTTCCCCTTTCCACCACATTCATGCACCATTCAGCACTTTTAGTTATTCTCACAATATCGTGCTACCATCACCTCTGTCCACTTCCTAACACTTAAGTTAAATCTAGTTGAACATTCTGCTCATAATAAGCAACCACTCCCCATTCTTTAGCCTCATTCTATATCCTGTTAGCTTATTATTCATATCTATGTGTTTACATATTATAATTAGTTCGTATCAGAGAGACTCTGCAATATTTGTCCTTATGTATCTGACTTATTTCACTCAATGTAGTGCCCTCAAGGTTTCTTCGTCAACCCATTTGTTTTTTTTTTTTTAAGATGGTTTTGTTCACCCACCATACTTCTGACCTAAGTAAACAATTGATGTTTCCCTGTATAGTCACATATTTTTGTATTCACCACCATCACCACTATCTATATAAGAACATCACCATTTCTTCCACAAAGAAGGAGGAAGAGTCAAAGAAGGTAGAGAGACAAAAGAAAAAAAAAAGAATGAAAAAAAAAACCTGACAGCTAAAAAGCAATGAAAGGAAAGCTACAATTAAACTAAAGCAGAATAAGAGAGTCAGACAGCTCACCAATGCCAAGAGTTCCATACCCCTCCCTTATGCCCCCCTCTTTATAGGCATTTAGCTTTTGTATATTGCCTTTGTTACATTAAAGGAAGCATAATACAATGTTTCTGTTAACTATAGTCTCCAGTTTGCATTGACTGTATTTTTTCCCCAATACCACCCTATTTTTAACACCTTGCAAGGTTGACATTCATTTGTTCTCCCTCATGTAAAAGCATATTTGTACATTTTATCACAATTGTTGAGCACTCTGAATTTCACTGAGTTATATGGTCTTTATCTTTCTTCTTTTGTTCTGGTGTCCCACATAGTCCTAACCTACCTCTTTCAACCATACTTGCAGTCATCTTTGTTTAGTGTACTTAAATTGCTGTGCTACCGTCACCCAAAATTGTGTTCCAAATCTCTCACTTCTGTCTTTCCCTACCTGTCTGTAGTGCTCCCTTTAGTATTTCTTGTAGAGCAGGTATCTTGTTCACAAACTCTGTCATTGTCTGTTTGTCAGAGAATATTTTAAACTCTCCCTCATATTTGAAGGACAGTTTTGCCAGATATAGGATTCTTGGTTGGTGGTTTTTCTCTTTCAGTATCTTAAATATATCACACCACTTCTTTCTTACCTCCATGGTTTCTACTGAGAAATACACACATAGTTTTATCAAGCTTCCTTTGTTTTTATGTGATGGATTGCTTTTCTCTTGCTGCTTTCAGGAGACTCTCTTTGTCTTTGATGTTTGATAACCTGATTATTTATTGTCTTGGTGGAGGCCTATTCAGATCTATTCTGCTTGGTGTATGCTGCACTTCTTGGATCTGTAATTTTCTGTCTTTCATAAGACATGGGAAATTTTCATTAATCATTTCTTCTGTTATTGCTTCTGCCCCTTTTCCCTTCTCCTTCAGGAACATCCATGACATGTAATGTGCTTCATGTTGTCATTCAATTCCCTGAGACATTGCTCATGTTTTTCCATGTTTTTTCAAATTATTGATTTCTTTACCTTATCTTTGCCCAGTCTTTTCTTTATTGCCTTCGTCTCTTTTGTTATATCTTCCTGGAATTCGTTGATTTAGTTTTTTATTTCATTTAGTATATTTCCTTGAAAATCTTGAATAGACTGTTTCATTAAAGTGAAATAATAGCTCAACTGTGTCTTGATTGAGGTGTAAGTTTTTAACTTTGACTGGGCCATATCTTTGTTTTTCCTAGTGTAGGTTGTAGTTTTCTGTTGTTTAGTGTCTGGTTTCCTTGGTTACTCCAATCAGATTTTCCCAGACCAGCACAGGTTCAGGTCTCAGGATGGGGTTATATTTAGGGTATATTTAGACAAATGATGGACTTTCCTGAGAGGTCTCTAGTCACTGTGCTTTTCCTAACCTGCCCAGCAGGTGGTGCCTGTCAATCTGTCACCCTGGGCTGGTGTAAAGGAGAAGTGGTCCCTTCAGTTTCTGTTTTGGCTGTTTTCCCTCAGACTCTGGGGTCTGGTTCTTAAGGGAAATCTGGGTCTCACCTCTTTACTCTTAGGGAAAATACACCCCCTAGGGAGTTGTCATGTTCATTTGAGTTGTCTCTCTGACTCTGTTACCTCCACCCTTGTCTGGGTCAGAGCATTGTGAACTGAAAATATCTGAGGCTTTCTCTTCTGAGCCCCTCAGGTTGAGAAAGGAAAGGGACAGAAAGCCCCCTTTTAGAGCCAGTACATGGCCCCCCAGTGTCACTCATCAGCCAGAGGTAACACCTGGTCTGCTGGGCTCCTCCTCCCAGGACAGATGAGTCTCTTGGTTCTTTAAGGTCAATCATCACTAAACACCCCTGTCTGCTTGTTGGGGGTTTGTAGCTTGTATTCAGCAGTCCACATTTGTTAATTAAAACCCCAGTTGGAGCACAGTTGAGCTATATTCACTCACTCAGAGAGTGTGGCTTTTTACACAGGGAGGTTTTCCGCTCAGCCTGCAATGGGGGAGAGGCTCTTGGCACAGTTCCACAGCTTTTGCTTACAGATTCTACGCTGCAATCTCAGGCATTCCTTCTAATCTGGGTTGTTGTATGACATATGGACAGTTACGGTAGTTCCCCAGCAGTTATTCCAAGTTAGTTACTAGTTGTTCCTGGTTGTTTATTAATTGTTTCAGGGGACTGACTAAATTTCATTCCTCTCTATGCTGCTGTCTTGCCACGATACCCCACCTATATTATCTTTTGCTTCTTATCAACTATGTGACTCTGGGGAAGTTAATTCAAGTCTTAAATTTTCATTTTCCTCAACTGAAAAAATAAGAACAATAATACAAACCTCATTGGATTTTGTAAGGATAAAATGAGAAATCTATAAAATATTTAGCACAAGGTATAGCAATAGTGAATCATTAAAAAGCTGGTAGCCATTATTTTTTACTTTAGAAGACAAAAATACTTTCAGTATTACCAACCATGGTTCAAACTAAATTCCACAAGCTGTGGAATATGAATTAAATGCACTATTAAAGAATTTATACTTTCTTATATCTAGTGGTTGAATTAAGGAACACGGCTATACAGAAGTCATCGTTTAGTAATCCTCCTGGCTGGAATCACAGCAAATTGGGTGGGACCTAATTTAATACAATTGTATTTAAGAAAACAGAAGAGAACTTTTTAATTCAAAATTTCAAAATTTCCTAACACTGTATAACCACCAAGCAACAACACCCTCTTCCCTACTTACCTCATCCCTTGGTAATCTTTCTATCTCTACAAATTTGCCATTTCTAGATATTTCATAAAAGTGAAATCATACTGTATTGTCCTTACATGCCTTGCTTATTTCACTCAGCATGTTTTCAAGGTTCATTCATGTTGCAGGGTGTCTCATAAGTTTTTCCCTACTTACAGCCAACTAATATTCCATGGGGCATTATACTATATTTTGTTTATACATTCATCTGTTGATGGTCTCTTTCCACCTTTGGACTATTGTGCATAATGCTATTTTGAATTTGGTGGAGAAGTATCTGTTTGAGTCTCTGTTTTCAATTTCTTTGGCGTATAAGTAGGAGTAGAATTGTCAGGTCATATGGTAATTCTACATATAACTGTTTGAAAAATCTCCATTTTGCTTTTCACTGTGACTGCACCATTTTACATTTCTAAGATTTTTAAAATAAGATTAATTTATTTTATTAATTTTTAATTCCTTTTTAAAGAACATTATAATTGTCAAATTTGCTCCTAGTGATTTAATTATAGTACAAAATGTGCAACTGTACTGTAAATACATTTTTACATTTGTGAATGTTGTATTATGCTCCTTAAAAGATGCATATATTCCGTTTTTAACTTCCAACTTGAGAATCTGTGTTCCCCATAAAAAGAGCATTTCTCTATAGTAAGGGGCAGGTTAGCTTGAATGTGACCAAAGTGAAAAGTATTATGAGTCAGAACCATGTGTATTCAGGTATACTACATAATGGCAAAAAATCTTTAGATATGAAGTTTCTTCCATTTTTTTGCTTGAGCACTTTTTATACATAATTATAGTGTAAAAAGAAATATCAAGTCTTGTTACATGTCCAATAGTCATGTAATGATTACATAAATTATGGCACAACTCTTGAATTAAAATTTGAATCATTAAAATATTGTTTACAGTCAGTTTTACCAACATGCTTATTAGATAATAAATTTTTAAATGAATATGAAATTAATGTTTTATCTGAAATGTAGAAATTATATATATATATATGCTATTTAAAAGGCTGTAAGGAAATGTAGCAAGAGTAAGACTATCTCTGGATGATGTAATTGTGCTTATTGGAATTTGATATATATTCTCTACTTAAAACAAAAAGGACCAAGTTATTTTACAAACTGAAAAAAAATCGTTTAATCATCCCATTAATATTTATCTACACTTTACCTTAGTGTTAAAATCAAATCCCTAAACTCTACCAATTTATGAGTTGAAATTATGTGTCACATCCCATCTTAGCCCTAGGACCAAGAACTCGCCAGGCATGGAGTTAAACATGAGTTTAATAGGACTTACAGGAGGTGGTTTGTTCCATAGCAGCAGTGGGCTGGGAAAGATGGTAGTTAGTGTTTCACAAAGCAGGAGGTACCAGGGGTTGGTTTGTAAGGGTTGGGACAAGATGGGTGTGAGAACAGAGTTTCTGTAGGATCTTGTGACACAAGGGTGTGGAGATTGTTGACAACAGTGATCAGGGGAGGGGTGTTTCAATCCTCTATTAACATTACATTTTTTCCTCCCGAGGGGAGGTCTGATGACTTTTAATGTCTGTCCTAATCGAGTAGGTGGCTACCTGAAATCACAATGGAGGGGAGGGGGGCCTGGACCCTGGGCCCCCACAGTATGTTGTGCAATATAGTTTACATAAGCATGATCCTATTAAAATTACTAAGTAAATCCATAAAAGAAAAGAAAAGCATTTTTCTTGTATTCATATATAAAGATAAATGCATACTATAAAGTTAAAAAGTGTTTCTTCAAAAACCGCCTAAGTGAAGTGTTAGCAGTTGCCTTTAAAATGTCACACATGTTACAAAGGACCGAAAACATTCATGCAAGGGACAGAAACACAAATGAATACCAAGATTCATTTGAATATTTGTTCTATACATCTGACAAATACCATGCTTAGTCTTTTTCTCTTCAATTTCATTATTTCATTTTTCCCAGATAATTTTAATTTTAGAAAAAATAATTTTACATATTTTAACAGAATGGGTGATAATGAAAAATATTGATATGATTTAAAATTAATTATTTAGCTATCTCAGTGGGTTTTGGATATTACATTAGATAATAACTATATGCTTAGAACATATTCTAATATATAGTAAGCACTCAATAAATGTTTCCTATATATAAAATATTCATTGACTCCTCTAGTATACTTTAAACTGTCATATTGGAAATATAAAGTTAAATCACATCAAAAAATATGTGCTAAATATATAGGACTGCAGAAAATTTTCGTCTTTGTTTTCCATTACTCCATTAAACTTTTAGCTATTGCAGAAGCTTACTACATTTTTCAAGGACCAACTTTTGTCCAATGTTCCTTCTAATATTTGTCTTCATTTTTTTCTGGAACTATATTTTTAAACTTTAAATCATAGCACCCTTAATATATTTATGAATTTTTAGGATCTATTTTCCTCCTTCTTTTCTGTCTTCTATTTCTTTGAACACTGAGCAAAACTATTTCACTTGGTTGCCACTGAAGACCTTGTTTTATGTGCCCAAAGTTTAGTTCTCCTTTTTTTTTTTTAATTATCATTGAAATGTAGTTGTAAAGCCTATCATTTATATACCAGTGCTGTTCACCAGAGACTGCCTGTAAATCTGATTCATATCATCCAGATAATAGTGGCTCACTAGGGTAGGCAAAGAAAGAAAACATACTGCACTGGCTTGAAAGACTGGGGCTGTGTTCCCACTCAATACTATCTTTACCTGATGGTTGTTGTGGGGGTTTTGTTTGTTTTGTTTTGTAATCAAGTTACTATAACTATAAGTATATATAAGAAATACTGTAGAGAATAATTTGCAAGACACTCAAAGCTAAATGCAGATCAACACTCATTTCCTATGCAACTTTAAAACTTGGATGGCATAGAGCAACTGAGAATTTGAAATATTAACAAATGCATGTTTCATTCTTCTAATTCTCTTTTACCAATTCCTCTTTCACCATTTAAAATTACAACAGAGGAGGCTGAGGTTTATTTCCCAAGAATGGGAAAAGAAATACACTAATATCACCCCTCCCCCAAAACAAACAAACAAACAAACAAACAAACAAACCAAAAAAAGATATGACAAGTGAACTTTGAATAGATTTTATAAAATCAAAGTAGAAGCCTTGAAAGCTTAGACTTTACATCTAAAAGGAGGTCAAGGTGGTGGAAGTGGGCAGGAAATGGTTGAGGGAGAAAAAGGAAGGTCCAAAAGGCTTTGTGTCAGTTAAATAAGCAGTAAAGATTCACAAAACCCATGAAAAAAATGGCAGAGATAGTGCTCCAGTTAGACCCAAAGGATTGTGATTTGCTTAAGAAAGATGCAGACAGAATGCATCCACTTACCAAGGGCAAAGACATTTCCAAGGACAGGAGGAAAAATATCAGATGAAGCAAACTAAGTCTCAGAGAATATAGGTAGGAAACAGAGCATCCCAAGCAATAGGCATCACGTTCAATAACATACACTTAAGCTGGGGAGAGGTGTACTCTGTTCCTGCTCCAACTTAGATACTTTCTTTACCTTAGCAGATAGTACTCAGTCACTAAAATGTGATTAAATTTAAAACCTGAGTGGATTAAGTTCAAATTTAAAACGGACAGTTTAATTTGAATTGGCAAGAATTAATTTTCCATCATCAGTAGAAGTGAAGTAAGTAAAATTCAATTTTAGGAAAATAAAGAATATTCCATTTTTAAAAGCATCAAATGGGTGGTTCTGTAATTGCTACTACACATAGTTTTCTGATTCCCTCTCTATTTCATACTGTAATAGTATGTTTTACTCTGTGGAATCAGAATTTTCAGATACTGTATACCTTTCAAGTTACAGCTCTCAATGGCCGGAAAAATTATGGCTTGTTCCTCTTTAACATAGTGGAAGTCTCTAATTAGCAGATTAGAC
The DNA here is from genome assembly GCF_015220235.1 of Choloepus didactylus. NCBI lineage: Eukaryota > Metazoa > Chordata > Mammalia > Pilosa > Megalonychidae > Choloepus > Choloepus didactylus. Next base: position 183,764,976 of record NC_051310.1, on the reverse strand, counting down.
TTACAAAGAGTTAATGTTACTTGCCTATTGGCATTTTATAACTCATGTTGCTGTTGTTGTTAAGGCTTTTCTCTACTACTATTCAATATAGTATTTAAGGAGTTTTTAATTAACATATAATCTCTCTGCCTAGCACAGCTGTTCTTATTTGTATAACTTCTTACATAGATTTATATATTTTACACAGCTACAATAATGTTTACATTTTGCGTTCTGCTACTTTGAATTTATATTATATCATAAGCATGTATCTCTGTATTCTTCAAAAGTAAAATAACATATTCCATTTTGTAGCATAATTTAAAAAATCACTTTCGTATTGTGTGTACTCCATTATTAATTCAGTCTGCCAGTAGATCATCTTTAATATTGTTTTACAGGTTAATATGAAAGTAAAATATACATAAGTAATACATTCCCTTATTTGGGTTGAATTATAAGGATACATTTTCAGGTCAAAAGGTTTGTGTGTCATTATGGCTCTTACTGAATTTTGCCAAATAGAATTATAACAAATTACAAGGTCATTAGCATTGAAAGACTGCACTGCTGTAGTTCCTCCATTCTAGGATATTCCCCCACTACCCATTTTTCATGTTCCATATTTGGGATATAGTATAATAGCTAATAAACTCGCCAACATTCATGCAGTACAGAAAGTGGTATAGCAGATATCATTGTCTATCCACATACAAACTTTGTTATATAGAGAATATTTCTGTCAATCTGCCACCTCAGTTACATTATTTGTATTGAAGCAACAGTTCATCTTTGAATTCTAATTTCAGTATAGATCCTTACATGTTTTCGAAACTGTCTTTGATATTACAATCTGATGCAGCATTGAAAGACAGAAGATATTATGTACTAAACAATGTCCTATCTCTTTGGTGACGATGGAAATGCAACTAAAGGTAGTAGATGCTGCTGATTTACATGGAGTGACAGCATAGAATTTTCAAAGTTAGCAGAAGTTGATACAATCTATTTAGAGACTAGTCATAAATCAGTCTGTCAAAATCTTTAGGTTGGCTTTCTAGTAAAGTTATTTAACTTTCATTTAGACATAATTCAATTAAAATTCCAAAGAGAGAAGGCATAGAAAACTTAATAGGCATCAGTATGCCTAGGAAATAGTCACTTCTAAAGGTGTCAATATCATGAGCAGAGAATGAAAAGCAAAACATTTCAATAATATTATGGAAAACAACTATAATTCAGAAGAATTCACACTGAGTGTGAAGAGGATTGCTCAAGTTGTGAGATAATGAAGGAGGAAAAGATATATGACTAATAAAATGGAATAAATGTATGCTGTTGTTACTTAGTAGAAAATAGAAATAATGTACATTTGTCATGTTGCTTATTAACCTCTTACCCCAAGGCTGTTATTAGGGTAATAGTTCATCTTAAAATCTATACTGCTTTTGATTTGGGACTATAAGATAATTGATTTTAACCTACCCAAATGGCCTCGTAGCTAATTTATATTCTAGGGGATAATCATAAGATTATATGATTTAGGATCTAGAATACTTGGATTTTTAATACCAACTATTGTTTATACTACTAATGTGGCTGGTAAACTCTGAATAGCAGTTTACTATTAAATGTGTATATTAATACCTCTTTTTTAGACTTACTTTAAAATAAATGAAATAAACCTGTGTAACATATCTTGTATTCAGTTGATGAGCTCCCTCTTTTCCTTTAGGTTCTCACTTATCCAGTACCTTTCAGTGGAGCTTATTTTAGTGCTGAAAAAAAGGTTTGCAGTTCAAAAAGAAAAGATGGCAGCTTTAAAAATTTTCTTCACATTTCAGTCTGTTGTAGGCATCTATTTAAATGAGCTAAATTTATCCCTTTTAAAATTAAAATCCAAAATAATTAATATGGCTTTTCCTTCTGAGACCTTTTCAACAACAGCTTTTTAATTATCCTTTGTGATAAAAATAGCGAACTGCAGCTTTTATTAAAAAGCCTCATTGTAGGGAATTTTTACATTTTGACACTCCCCCGCCTCAGCCCCCCAGTCCAAATCTGTATGAAAGAGATATATCTCCCAGGAAAATAGAAAGTTAACAGGAAAATTCAAAAAGTTTGAAAGGACAAAAATTGTTGAACACAATGCTTTCATATTAACATGTGTATGGGTATCACCTGCTGTTATGGATTGAATCTGATAGTCTCTGAGGGTTTGGTGGTATTACTTTCAAAGTGGACTAATATTGCATTTTATTTTGTGTAAAGGCAAACATTGCATTTAGTTTCCCATTTTTACATTTTACACAGTTCACTGAGATACAATATGATGTATTTAATTGCTTATTTCTCCAACTCCTGAAGTATGTATTTTCATTACAGCTTTAAATTAAAGACTTAGAGTCAAAGTTATTGCTTTTTTAATACCCATATGTACCCATATGTAACTGGGTGTTTGTAATAAGTAACAACATCAATGTACCTGCCAACGAAAATTACATGAGGAGGAAATTTCTTTATAACAACAGAATACCTATAGTCCCTCTTGGGATGTAGCTACAAATATTGAATAGTATTAGACTTATATTAACATCTAGAAAAGAATATCATGATTAAACTTGTGTACCTTTAGCTAATAATGGAATGTCAAGTTATTCTGTATATACTTTCTGGTTTAATCTTTTATCTACATTCTGAAATAACAGTATTTTTGCCTTAGGTTCATACATATAATATAAGTATCTAAAATCTAAAGACAATGAAAGAAATTGCCATTTTATAATACCGTTTTACAGAATTTTTAGCTTCTTGAAATGATATGCCTGATTAAAGTATTTTCTGTGGAATTAGGTTTTATATCCTTTTATTGGCCAGTGAATGTAGCTACAGTGATTGTATGTGTATAGAACAGAAATAAGTTGGATTTCCTGTCATAATATATGGAAGTCAGTTAAATATACCCTGTTTGCTGTAATTTCAACACATCCCATCTTTATTAATGACCAGGCACTGGAAGTATACAAGTTAATGAAGAATAAATTCCAGCTGATATCCTATATACAAAACACACACACACACACACACACACACACACACACACAACAGTACTATAAATGCACTGTAACTAAATTTATAAAGAATCTGGAAATAAAAACAATTAAGGGAACAATAAATTCTGGGGGAGCAAACCAGAAATTGATGACAGGAAGGGCCATTTGGGGTATAATCTTTCTGGAGCTCCACTCTCTGGCTGTACAACTTTAGCCGAGTTTCCTTGACCTCCCTCTGCCTCAGTTTCCTCATTTATATAATAAGCCTAGTAATAGTTCCAACCTCCTAAGGTTTATAGGGAATTAAATATAATTGAAAGCATAATGAAGTTAATATGGTACCTGGTACATAGTGAGCACTCCGTAGATGTAAATACTTTTTGAATTATCTGATGTGAAGCTAGAAGTTAGGGGAATAAAACATTTTGGGGGTATTAGAAGAAGCCACCAGTATTAATGAAGTGGTCTAGTAAGACTGAGCTGTGCCTGAACAAATGTAGCCCCTGGATCATCTGCATCCAAATAATCTTGTTGGAGAAGAGGTGCCTTTTCATAATTATATTTCTAGACTTCATCAAAGCAGAAATACTGGTAGAGTGCATAGTATTTTGCTTTTTAGTAAGGTTGACCAGTGACTCTCACATGTGCCTAAACTTGAGAACCACTAATACAAGGTGTCAAAAGCACCAAATATAAATCCCTGGAGACCATCACCATTTAGAACTCAGGAAAAGGAAAAACAGTCCAGCAGAGAAAATGAGGAGTTTTCACAGCTGTATGTATAGGAAGCAATAGAGAAAAACTGCCATCAAATTAAGATCATAATTATAATAATAAATAATTAAGATAAACAATAAGAATTCTGGGGAGAAAGATTTAAGAAAATTCAGAATAAGGGTCTCTTTATTTTCCAATTATCTCTTTGGAAAAATATGGATTATTTCAGATATACACAAAAAATAATATGATTAGAATTTGCATATTTATCACCCAGTTTAAGAACCCAAAGACACTCAATAGAGTTGAAGTCCTTTGTTTACTCCTCACAGTTGCATCTTCTCTATAGTTCCCCTCTCCCACGAAACTGGTATATTGAACTCCGTGTTTACTATTCCTCTGCATTTCTTTACACTTTAATAATATCTATGTACCTGTTTTCATTATGTGTGCATTTAGGATAAAGTTTTTAGTATATTTGCTTCAGAATTAATTTTAGCTCAACATTATTTTTGTGAAATACATCCATGTTGGTATGAGTAGCTTAGATTCATTTTTCATGCCAAATTTTGCATTCCATTTTATGAAGTGCCTACAATTTGATTTTCATTCTCTTATTGATGGATGTTTAAATCATTTTCTATGTTGCTTTTCTATGCCATGGTATTACTGTTTCCTTCTGTACATTACTTGGGTGTTATCTATGGAATGTAAACTCTTGAGAGGAATTCCTTATCATAATATTGTTTTTCTTGCCATATTTCTCTTCAGATTTATACCAATTTACATGGTCATCAAGAATATATTGTTGGGAGACACTTTTCCATGGATCTCCTGCATTTCTGCATATCTTGTGTGCAGAGGCACTAACTGCCCTTTTATTCCAGGCTATCTTTTCAAAGTTGTTCCTATAGCAAACAGCATGGGGATATAGAGATAGTGTCTTTCTCAGAAGCAGAGCAGGCTTGCTTATTACCAATATGATAAAGATAAAGTGCCCCTCTTGGGCAATGACTGAGTAGATTTGATTATGTCCCATTAAAAAGTATTCAGATTCCCTAAGCTTGGGATACCCCAGATGTGATGCAAACCCAATGCATGTGCAACATCCACCTGGACCCTTTACATCATCCCTACGAGCCTTGGGAGGCAAGGGGAACCAAGGCAAATGTGAAACTGATGCTGCCTGCAAACCAGCTAGTCTTGAGTCTTCTGCTAGCATCCATAAAGCCTGATTTGTTAACCTCTAAGTAGAGTAAAATCTAGGTAGACCACCTTATGGCTTATTTCATTTTCCAAATGATTGTACATTTATTGTTTCTGAAGTAAAATTTTGAATAAGTGGTATGAGACATCATTATCTCACCTGTGCTGAAATTATAATGTTTAAAGATTATTAATAAAGTCACTGACTTTTTTTGGAACTTCCTTTAAATTACTCTAATCAGACTTTTATCTTCAGTACTCCACTGGTACAATTTAAATCAAGATCATGATCAACATTTCTCTTGGCAAATCCATTGATAAATTTCTAGCCTGCATCATACTTTACCTCCCAGCAGTATTTGCCTTTATTTATAGAAGTATCCCCTGATTATATAATTAAAAGAATCTTTCTCACCCGACTCTCCACTATCACTCTTGATCCCTGTGTCATTTTTATTTTTCTTTATTGCACATATGGCTTTTTACAAAAATATTATATTATGTATTTAACTTCTTATTGTGACTTTCCAAAAAACTTGCAAAAGTTAAGGACTTTGTTTCTAGTTTAATTCCCTTAATGCTAGAATACCTTTTGCCAGCTGTTATTTTTGTAAAAAGAATATTTTTATTAATTTAATAAAGAAGTTGCAGCTATGTAAGAGTCTCATATGCCATAAATATATTAAGTAAAGAAGTTGCTAAACTTATATTTCTCCAGTGTCCCATATTTAAAAAAGGATAATATAAAGCATATATTTAACAGCTGAACTATCCTATGATAACTTGGTAACTGACCCATGGAAACACCTACAAAAGTATTTACTATTTGTGGAAAATTGAACTTTAATAAAATATATTCGTGTAACATAATGTATTTTCTTAGTTGATACAATTTCAGAATGCTTTTCTTCCCCATTTTCTTATAACAAAATAAGCACCTCTGAAGAAAATACTGGGAACATTCTTACATAAGTCTTTTGATTTCAGGCTGGACAGCAACGTTGGTGGGAACAGGAGATTAAAATAAATGGGAATATCCAAAAGGGAGAATTAATTACTTATAACTTAACTGAGCTAATTAAGCCAGAGGCTTATGAAGTCCGACTGACTCCACTCACCAAATTTGGGGAAGGAGATTCAACAATTCGTGTCATAAAATATAGTGGTAAGTAGCCCTTTATTTTAAAGTATGTATTTGTATATTAAACTATCTTGCACATGTAGTTGGCAACTATCTACCAAATTTAGACACAAAGTAAAATTTAGTATATTGACTTTCTAGATCATCAACCAGCTGACAAAAAATACCTTAGTCATCATAAATTGTAATATTTGAATACAAATGTAAAGAATCATGCGTTAGTTAATATTGAACACAACTGATAATGTCAGCAATGGTCCTTTATTTTTGAATTCACAAGTTGTATCTTTTCAAATTTCTGATGGCTTTAAAATTTATATCATTGACTTTAAGAAGGTATGAAATCTGATTAAAAGTTGTGTTTACTGCTTTTCACTTTTCCTGTTAGATTTTTTCCTCTCACATTGCTAAAGTGAAATATATCTTACTGTATGTTATTGACAGTTTGACTTTCAAAACTCTATGTCTAAACTGCTCTTGTTTTTTAAATGTCCTATTTGAACAAAAATAGAAACTAGTGTAGCACTGTGAAAAACAAAATTAAAAGTGCATTTAAAACTTTATCTAGAAGTAAGAGCTCAAGTAGAAACAATGGAAATTAGATATGCTATTATTTTAATGTATATTATACAAATTTGTTAATTTACCAGCTGAAATTTGCATACTTTTTAGAATAATTATAATTTTAGGATTATAATATTCAATGACTCTAGAATTGTTAAATATTTTTCAAGTTTCAGTGAATCACTGATGAAGTAGTTCATATTTGATGTGTAATACCATTGGAATATCATTCTATTTATCATTCATTATCAGAGCTTATGTTAAAAAGATAATAGAGTGCTTTTTCTGGATCTGTCTCCATTCTATTTAGTATTACTTTATTTTTCCTATTTAAAAGATAATCAGTGAATATTATCAAACAAAAAATAAAGTGAAGCCATTAAAAACTCATTGAAGTTGAAGTTGTTTTTACCTGCAAAATCATTTTTTTCACTCTCTTTTTTTTTGGGCAGAGAATATTGGGCATGATACTCAATTTTCATTAAAAAATTAAGATGAATAACATGGAATACAATATTTATAAAAGATTGAGCCATGCACAAGCATTAGAAGCACTGTGTTTCTCTTCTTGAATGTGGTCTTGAATTTATATTATGTTAGCAATATAAATATTAGCACCTAATTGTTATTCCACAATCAGCTTCATGATTCTATTAGTCAGCAAAGTATATAATATAAAACAAATTGAATAATGAATATACTTTGAAATGGAACAATCCTGTGAAGTCTTGTGATGGCCTTTACAACTCTGGTGTCTTCTGGCCAGCTTTCTTTGCTGGTTCTTCTCTTCTAACATTGCAAATTTTCAAGGTTGGTCGTTAGGCCTACTTACAGCCACCTCTGTAATCTCATCTTGCACCAAAGTCAACTGACACATGGTAAACAGTCAATATTTTAACTTTATTTAACTTCCACTTTAAGGATAAAAACACATCAATTCTGAGTTCCATTAGTGGAGCGAGGATGAGGGTGAAGTCCCGGTACAATTTTCTAAAGTTTTTGGTTTTATGTGTATTATAAACTATGAGTTATTATCTTTCTTATTTAATTCTTTTGCTTCTTGCTCATAACTTATAAAATTATAGAATATTTGATATCAAAGGACATCACAGACCATGCATTAAAATACATTACAGAAAGTTTGTGTCCTTCAAAGCTAAACAACTATGAGATGACAAAACCTGACTATATCTAGAATTTACCCCTTCTGTGTCAAGGGATTTTTACTTCTTTGCTAAGTTGAAGAGATCATTATGACTTTCCTGGAAGGAGATGTGGGAAAAAAAAAAAAAACCTCCATAAACTCAATTGTTCTCAATGAAAACTCTGAGGTAATAATATAAAAAGAAAAATAGGTTTGACAAATAAATATTATATCTACTTAGATATTTATTCAATTATCTTTATATTCTTAGGCATAGTTATTAAAATGTAAACATTTTGATTAAAAACGTTTTTATATAATACAGAGTTGGGCAAAATATACTTTAATGGTGTGCAGGCATTTGTAAGAAATAGGCCAGGGAAGTTCAAATAAAATAAAGCAAAATGGTTGCACTAAATATTACAATTTAGAGTTTAGAATGACAGACTTTTACAAGGTTTATTGTGTTATGGTGAATTTGAGTATTAAAATATTGTACAATAATCAATTAAAATCCAGTCTTCTCAGAGATGACATGTAGCTTTGACTTATTTCTTCAAACTAAACTATATGTCAGAAACTTATTTCTTTGAAAGATAATATATAGAAATTTTTATAATTTCAGTTGCTTGTATTTAAAATATGTTGATATCTTGCAAGAAAAGGAATTGCTATTTTTTCTCCAATTCAGTGGAGTTGGCAAATTCAGTCTCTTCTCTATGATATTCACTTCGTATTTTCTAATGGGGAATGCACAATTAGAAAAAACTAACGTAATGGAATAGTCTATCTATTATGTTTAGAAATATTATAAATTATTGATTGGAGAAACAAGCTCATTTTATTCAAAAAAGTATCTTTGTACTAATGTAAAAATTATTTACAAATATTGTTTGTGGATATATATATGTTTTTAACTGTTTGATAAAAGTGGTTAGCGACTAGGGCTTAATAGCAAGATAGACATAAACATCTGCATGGTAGATTAACTGCCCATTGAAATCTTGGGAAATTATAATAATGTTCTCCTTCACCCAGAATGGAACTTTCTTTGGGAGTGATAAATTACATAATTGTTATATATATATATATATATATATATATATATATATATATATAAAATTTTCTCTCTTAGATTAAGTATATATTTGTGGTTGTTTCAGTGAAATTTAAAGTATTCATTCCTCTCTGGGTAGAAATCAATTGGCACTTGAATTGCAAACACAATTAACTTTCTGAAATAAATATTTTGGTGCACAAAAATGCAAGTCTTTTTGCTTATCATTTGAAAAGTCTGCGAGTCTGTGTGTTTTACAGTAATTAAAGTGGCATTGAAGCAGCTATTTGTTTTAGAACACATATGTGACATGATATAAGGATTGATTTAATTTCATTTATACCAAGTTATTCTCAACACAATGTGATAATAAATAAATGAAGTGTAATCTCTGTCAAGTAATTGCTTTCATTGTTAAAACATCGAGATTATAGATTGGCCTACTGTCAGCCTCAATTTTGATTTCTGAGTTTTCTTTAGCACTGTTTTATATATAAAAGGTCAGCAACTCCTGTCCTCAGAAAATGAACAAATCCCCCATGCAATTTAGCATTGATCTTTTGGGTGCTTTCAGGCTATTATTGCTGAGCTTCAAAGTAGATTCTGTTCAATCTAGAGCAAAATGGATTGAAGATATAATTCTCCATGGCCACAGTGGGGAAGGTCATTAAATTTTGGTAAAGAGCTATAAGACACTGATTAGACTTTTATTTGTTAAAGACATTGAAGCTATGCTAACTTTACTTTTTGCTTTTCTTTATAGCTCCTGTGAATCCTCATTTGAGTAAGTATGTTTTCGCTTAAAAAATGAACTCTACTTCACAACAAAGAAAAATAGAAAATGTATAATCATACAAGACTATTTAGCAACTCTTCTTTAGTCTAAAATGGAATGGCTTGGAATCAGTAACATTGGCATTAAATGTGAATATTTTGATTTCAAAGGATACAGATAGAGAAATTATCTAATACTGGTAATTGACGATTGTGAATTTTCTTAAATATGGAAATATGGAACCATTTCCCCCAACATGCTTAACATTTGCTATGTGTGTAACTGGGATTATTTTTTCTTTTGAGGGATTAGAGATTATTTTTCTTATTGTTACTTGTTTTTTGTTCTTTAAATTTCTACATTTCACATGTAGAAGACTGTTATTACTTAGAATGTTGGTATATCAATGCTTTAATTTAAATTTTTCATGGATCATTCTTCCCTACTCTGATATTTTATGAAGAAGATAATCTGGTCACCATCCTCTTTATGAACATATTTCATAGAAAAAATTACGGATTAATTTTTCTCTCCCATTTTGTGCCTATTAATACATCATTCTGGGCTAGTAAAAGAATGATAACCCTTAGTCCCATCCCAGATTCTCCATCATTTATACTTAGTGAATAAAATGTCCAGGTCTTTTTTCTCATTTTATTTTATGTCCTTTGCTGCAACAATGGACCCTTCACCTACTATATAAAAAGTACATAACCTTTGTTATTGCTGCATTTCCTACCAAAGATTTTTTTTTCTCCATCTCTATAGATCCACATTCTAATACTTAATGTTTTTTATATCTTTATTATTTACCTAGTGCTTTCATGCATGAGTTCATTTAGCATAACAATAACCGTTTAATACAGATGTTATTGTTAACCCCAAGTTGATGTTACTCAAAGAGGTTCAAATTTCTTATAAGGTTTAGCACAAATACTTCTTTCTCCACTAAGTCTTCCCTCTTTTTGATTTCCCATAGCAATTCATATTCCTCTGTGTCATAGTTATTATTATATTTTTTATATCCTCCAGTAGATTATAAGATCTTTAAGAGCTAAATCTGAATGTATTTTTCCTCTGTATCAGTATCTCATATTTAGCAAGTGCTCAACAGTCATTTGTTAAAAAGACATAAACGACAGTTTCAAAATGAATTAATTGTGTAAATCAGGTTCTCCCTGGCTTCTACACAGGATATTATTGCTATTTAATTACTATTATTGATTACAATCCTTTTGAAAGTAAATCCTTTGATTGCATTTTAAGTAGAAATGTTTAAGAAGAGTTGTCATGGGAAGATTAAAGATTAAATACAGGAAGAAGTTGATCATTTAATATTTCAATTCAGACAGCTTCTACCCACTGAACAAAGTATGTAGAAAAATGTATAGTAGTGAGGCATTTGCTAAGAGAGTACTTAAATACGATATAATAAGATATTAATGTTATGGCAGTTGAGAAAGTTTTACAGAAGAGATGGTCTGTGAACTGGTCCTGAAAGTGGAGTGGGGATCTCTTAGATGAGGCAGGTGAGGGGAGGCATGCCAGCTCTTGGAATAAAGGTCATGTTCAGATAACTGAGGAAAGCTGATTGTGGGTTAGTCTCACAAACCCACATTTTTGAATAAATTACGAATGATGATTATTTTAAAAATATAATCCCCTATTATCTTACTCTATTCATACTCTCATTTGTGAAAATGGGTATACCTGAAAGCACTTCCAGATATGGTATGGAAAATTATGAATTCAAGTATATGTCTTCAAATGTTGCCAAATAGCTTAATAAAGATCATTTTCCAACTGGCAATTTTGTTTTGATTCTATCTATACTTGTAAAATTAAAGTTGGAAAAATCCTTCAGCCATAATTCAAGCATAAATTATTCTCTTTAATTTTAGTTATCTGAATATTTTGGAGGAAAGTGGTTTGTTCAATAAGATACAGATTTACATATGAATATTATTTTTCTTTTCAATAAAATTTGAATAGCTTTATATATAGTCTTAATCTTGTGCATTATTATTGTTCTGGTGCTATTATTGTGACCTTGCATTGTGATTTGTGCAAGGTTATACATTTTTTCTTATGAGTATTGCAATGCTCTATTAATTTCATTTACAGGAGAATTTCACTGTGGATTTGAAGATGGCAACATTTGTTTGTTCACCCAAGATGATACAGATAATTTTGACTGGACAAAACAAAGTACTGCAACAAGAAATACAAAATACACTCCTAACACAGGACCTAATGCTGATCGTAGTGGCTCCAAAGAAGGTATGAGGTTATGAAGTGTTATATTAGCAATCTTATCCCAGCCTTGGACCCTTAAGGTTGCTATTAATATGAAATACATGAAAATATTTTGCTATAGACTTGAAGATTGTGGAGTAAACCATTAAATTTGTATATTCAGTATCAATAATTTAGATATTCCCAAAGGACGCAGACATTAATCTTCTCTTAGAGTTCTGACATATACACTTGTGGGACAGGAATTTTTTTTGAGAATTCCAATTTTTTTCTCAAATTTCATGTATATTTTAAACAATGTTTTATTTAATTATGTAAATTATTTATTCTTTAGGTTGTTAAAGCCACCATTAATTATGCATACACATGTAGTTTATAAATGAGATTAAAATTCTATCAGTCTTCACTTTGTATGAAAACTGTAAACTACTTGATGATTTACAATTTGTGTTACCTAATAATAATATATTTCAAAATTTTATTTTGTCTGTTTTAAGGTTTCTATATGTACATCGAAACATCTAGACCCAGATTGGAAGGTGAAAAGGCTCGACTTCTCAGCCCTGTTTTCAGCATAGCTCCCAAAAACCCTTATGGACCCACAAACACTGCATATTGCTTCAGTTTCTTTTATCACATGTATGGACAACATATAGGTGAGATGGCCAGAATTACTTTGTTCCTCCTAAAAGAAATACTAACCAAGAAGAAACAGGCCCATAAACACACATCATGAAAGCAGCTTTAGTCAAAGAATGACATTAACTTTTTAAATGATTTACCTGCTAATTGCAAAATACAATGTTAAGAATCTTCCACCCATCCTTTACTAATATCCCAAATCTTGATTAGAATTTGAAATTTTAGAGCCTAACCTACCTTCTTTGGAATCCTAACTCAGACAGACCAGCAATGGATTAAATTCTTTAAATAGCTTCCTGTGGAATAAAACCAATATAATTTAGATTGTTCATTAAAACAATTAATTGAGTGACACAATGCATATTAATAATGATGAAAATGAGTAGTATATAGCAGATGAATACTTGTAGCAGTCATCCACACATTCTAAATGCTGGTCTAATTTTTTTACTTACCAAGTATGTCTAACATACCTACTAAGATTTAAGAACTCTCCTAGCGCCTATAGCTCCATGTTCTTAGAGACCTACACTGTAATGGAAGTAAGATGGACAAGCACACAACACTGCCAAGGAGAATACCACATAATGCTGAGAGTGGATCTAGCAAAATTCTGTGGGTGAAAAGATCATTCAGATCCACATTTATGTGTAATTTCAAAATCCAAAAAGCTGTAAATGCTAAGTTTTTGTTTTGTTTTGTTAATCATTTGGCAACACAATTAAGAATATATGATCTGCACTGACATGAGCCTATGTATAGTCTTTATTTATCCCACTTCATGTAGACATTTATACCATTAGTAGCAAAAATGTTGGTATGTTTCATTATGGGATTCTACTCCAGATCCCACATAGACTCTAGATGTCAAATAATATACAATATGTACAATATATACATAGCATTACCTTTCTAAAATAAGACAGTATTCTGAATAGTGAAGCATATATAGCTCCATAGAGTGAGGATGAGGGATTATGGCTCTGTATTTAGTTGAGGAAGGGCAATGCCTCAGGATAAAGGAAAATATTTCTCCTGAGTAAACAGGAGAAATTTTCAACAGGCAGAGATGAGAACAGGAAGGAGTAAGGTACTGATAATGAAGAAGTAAACTGTGGATAGTCAAGGTGATATCAACTAATTAAGTAATAAAATACTTCTGTATTGGGCACTAAATATATGTCAATTACTGTACTACTTAATTGAAGTAATCCTCTTAATAAGTTTTTTAAGAATGAACATTGCTGTCTATTCTTTACAGTGGTGAAAACTGAACCTCGGAGAGCTTTTGTAAATTGTTAAGTATCACATAGCAAAAAACTGATTGTGCTGGGATTCAAACTCAGAGCCAGGACTGTTAGCCAGTGTTCTTCACAATGGCACAATAACTGACAAGCTTGGAAGAATAGCACTTATGTAAGGAAAAGTGTCCTTGATATGAAGTCAGAAGAATGGGGCAGTATCTTGGCTACAGTCCTTAGTTACTCTAAGACTTTGGAGAAATCACGTAAAATGTCTCAATCTTAGTTTCCTCATTTGTAAAACAGAAATAAAAATTCCTCTTTTCAGAAAGCTGTAGTTTAAGTTAAATGAGATAATATACATAAAATCTATCAGATAGGAGGCAATCACAATATTAGGCTACTTTGAATACTGAATAGCAATGATAATAGCAATAATAAAGTGATAGCTAACGTTTATAGAGTATTCACTGGACACTCTTTAACCTCTTCAAGGATTATTTGCTTTCATCTAAACAATAAATCTTTATGTCCATTTACATTGTTATCCTGTTTTCTTAGATAAGGGAACTGAAATACAGAGAATTTTAACTGCCATGCTCTCCATAGCCTAGCTGATAAATAGTAAAGCCATAAAGTCTGGATACAGGGTCTGCTCACTTCACCACTCTGTAGGGAGCCTTATTGGGAATCATGAGAGTTTAGCAAAAGCTAGATCTTTTTCTTTCTTTTGGTAGCCAGCAGGTTATTATTGCAAATTTTGTGCAGAAAAGAAAGTTGATGAGATCTTTATATAGAAAATTAAATCTTAAGAATGGGTAAATTAATTGTGAACCAGAATATAGACTGGAAAAGTCGAGTAGCCGTGATATCAATATAGTATAAACTATGGAGGGAAACATCTCCATACAATTGTCAAATCATCTTATTTCCTGTAAGATTCCTATTTTATTACAAAAGTAGAATTAGCTCAACACTGATACTTTTCTTTCTTTTCATTGTATATATGTTACTTAATCACTGTTTTAAATGTATTTCACTGAGTTTCTTTCTCTTCTCCAAATTTATCTTGGAAATGGAATATTTATATAGTTTTAAAATAAACACCAAGAACAGTATTTTTGAATTACTTTAAGAAATAATGCATGTTTACCTTGTTTATGAGACTGACTGACTTCGGGCTCTCTCTCAAAATTTGTGCATATTTATGCTGAGTCCAAGATAATTTTAATATACTTTTAACTTCAATTTTTTAAATTCTTATCCTCTTTGTTGTTGGTTTCTACTTGACTCGCTGCTAGCTTTATTCTGATTATCTGGAGATGGAAGTGGGAAGGGCAGTTTTCTGTTTCTTGGCTATGGGTTGTGTCTCAGGTCTGTCACTTGGGTCGCTCCCAGCAGAGAACAGATGTGCTGCTTACTAAAATCTAGGCAAAAATATCTGTACCAGACATTGAGTAATTAATTAGAACTAGATGAGCTACTTCATTAGGGAGATGCTGCCTGTGGCTAAAAAATTCACTCTTTACTATTATACTATACTATTCTCAGACCCTCATTCATTTGTTCACCTGGGTAGTATTTATAGTCACAAGTTCTATGAACTGCATTCCCAGTTTTATTTATTCTTTGGGAAATCCAGATTAAAAAATAATTTGTCCTAGATTTTAAGAGCCTAAAATAATGGCGGTTATTACATCTTGGAGATCTGTAAATAAGCCTCGCCATTTTAACTGTGACTAGAAGACAATATTACACTGATAAATAGCCATAATGGGTTTTAAACTTAGAAAAGAGATTCTTCGTTAAATACAGTCAAGTTTATTGTACCTGTGTTTGTTATCTACAATTATGTAACAAATTTCCCCCAAATTTAATGACTTAAACCACAAAAAAAAGTATTATTTCATAGTTTCTGTGGGTCAGGAATACAGGATATATGCATGACTTAGCTGGTGCCCATGGCTCAAGATCTCTTAGGAGGTTGCAGCCAACCTGTCAGACAGTGTTGCATTCTAATTTGAAGACGTGATTGGGGAAGATACACTTCAGAACCCATTCACGTTTTTTTTTTTTCTGGCCTCAGTCCCCTAGCAGGACTTTGTGTCATGTCCACTGACCTTCATATGAGGTTCAATTTCTTTGCAAGAACATTAGAAATTCAGCTGATTCATTTCTTGCTGGCTGATGGACAGAAGCCACCCTCATTTCCTTGCCATGTATATGTTTCCATGTTGTGGCCTCCTGGCATGACAGCACCCTTCCCCCAGAGCAAGCAATCCATAAGAGAAATGCAAAGCCAAGACTTTTTAAAACCTAATCTCTGAAGTGATATTCCATAGCTTCTGCCTTATTCTAGTCATTAGAATGGAGTTGATAACCCCAGCCCATATTCAAAGGAAGGAGATTACATATAATGTTAACGCCAGGAGGTAGAAATGATTGGGAGGCATCTTAGACATTGTCTGCCACACTTTTACAATTTCTTGTAAGTTAAAATGTTTCATTAAATTTGGTTGAAGAAAAAACAAACTTCCAAATGAAAGTAAAAAGATATTACTCTGAAACTATCTTTTGATTTAGATGTACATGATACAATATCTGGGTAATAATAATAATGTAAGATTATTTCAGCATTCCTCTATCTATTATGAGCATTTGGATTCTTGATGAATCAACTGAATGTCTAATGTTCTTGCAAAGAAATTGAACCTCACATGAGGTCAATGGCTATGATGCAAGCTTATTAAAAAAAACTAGTAAAATATATACTTCCTTTATTTCTTAAAAGAAGAATGTGAGATATAAGCATCCCATGATACTAGGAAATTAAAGATAACACAAAAAGCACTTATGAATAATTCATTAAATTTGTTAAAATGGTTCAATAAAGTTGTGGATCTAAAAAGCTAATTTCAGTGTGCAAAAAATGGGAGGAAAGGAAAAGGAGCTAATTAATTAACGAAGTCTACTCTTTCATGAATTTTGAGGGTGAAGAAGAAATAATAAAGTAGGGTTATGTAGGTGTCTTTTTAGGAGGGAAAAGAGTTAATAGAAAGGGTAGGTTTAGAGATACAAAAAATAGGGGGAAATAAGTTTCCTGAAGAGATGGAAATTCAGAGTTCTGGTAGGGGAATTAGCCTTGAAGAGGGAGAACTAATGCCACTCCACTGAGGTTGGAAGAAAAGAATTAAGTAGGAATGTGGCTTCTGATACATTCCTAGATGTGAGAACAACAAGTAGAAGAGAAAGTTCCTTTCCTAGCAGCCATTATTTTTTCTGTGAAATAGAAGCAGAAGTTGCATG
This sequence comes from Choloepus didactylus, assembly GCF_015220235.1. Classification (NCBI taxonomy): domain Eukaryota; kingdom Metazoa; phylum Chordata; class Mammalia; order Pilosa; family Megalonychidae; genus Choloepus; species Choloepus didactylus. Next base: position 183,747,895 of record NC_051310.1, on the reverse strand, counting down.
TTCAATGTTTAGGCAACTTTAGTAGAGTGAAAGTGGGAGCAGAAATGGATCAGAATATAGAGATAGTTGGAGAGGTTGGGGATCACACCACCAGTTCTCAAGGTTCTGAAATATGTTTTAGTATATATTGCTCAGTTTGAGTCCCCAACACTTCTTGCATAGAGTATTGAAATAGCTTCCTAACTGGCTTCCGTATTGCCTTTTTGCCCCACAGTGTCCAGAGTAAAGATCATTCTGTGCAACCAGTTATATAAGGGTCATTAGCTATATGTGCCCCTTGGTCTCAGCTTAGGATAGCTCTGTTGTCTGTTCCAGCTATACATAGTTTTCCAAATCAAGTTGTGTTGCACCTATGGCCTGTGCACAGGCTCTGCCTTTTGTCCTGCTACACTATATGCTTGGTGAGGGCAGAAACTGTGTCTTTCCCCAGCATATGACACTGTGCCTGTGAATATAAATATTCATTTGGGCATTCAACAAATATTTATTAAATGGATGGATATTTGAAACATTTAATAATGGAATATGTGGCTTTTATCCTCTTTAATCATCTGGGAGATAGTAGATAGAAGCACACAGTGGTAGGTAAGTGCACAAGTGTACAAATGCTTCTAACATATATCAGAGGAGATAGAAAAGCTGAGGCTGATGAAAACTATGTTTTAGGAAAATTTGTGGGGTATTAATATCCAAATCCAACTGGATATAAGTAGGCATGGTAACAACTGAAGATAATTAATTGCCATTTTTGTTTTAAGATAGCATTGCAGTTATATATTGGATAATAGTATCAATGTATGCATGTAGCCACTTCTATTGAAGCAGACAATAATGTTTTAGTAATTTCCAATTTTGTGTATGTGTATAAAATAAATGATGTAATAAGAACCTGTCAGTTTACATAGATCTTGCCAAAAGCTATATAAATTTGGTATGTCTTCATGTTTTGCTAAATGTGAAGCTCAAATTAATGAGTCCATGTTACTGATATTAATAAAAATATGATTTACATGCAAATGATCCCCAGTCTCTGGAGTAAATCAAATCACAAATTAATTAATATGGACTTGATAATTTTAAGAATCTTTAGGAAATTTGTAGGCATATGTTAGGGCCTAAATGTAAATTATTTATCTAAAAGACAGTAAAATAATGAAAAGCACAATTATGTTAATGGTTTAAAGAGGAGAACTAAGTAATAGTAAGGGAAAATAATATTTACGCAAATGATGAGATCTCACTCAATAATTTATATTGAATAATACCAAAATATGATATTAAAATATGCCATTGCATCATACCATCAATAATCCTCAACTTGTTGGTCACTGTTCATGAGAGAACAGGTTAGGTCATTCAGCCTTTTTGAATGCAATCCTTAAATACCAGAGATGAGCAAAGTTCTCTCTTGCTTTAGCAACTGACTCTTGAGAAGTGCTGCTCAACAGATGAGAAATAGAAAACCAAGAAAAAAAAAAGAGGCAGCTTAAGTGTTGCTTAGCTACTTCAAACTTGTATCATGGAACTATATAGCATTTGAAAATCCTGGGGGATGATTAAATTCATATGTATTGGTATCTGGTGCCTGCTGAAGCATAAACACAGTGCCTCTGAGGATTTAAAATTACTTTTAAAGGGCATTAATACAATCCGTCATATTCACTTTGGAAGTTTCTTGCTATGATACTATAATAATATGCTGAATCAGCTTTGCTAAATCTAACTTATCTTTAATAGCTTTATTCTGTTTCACAGATTTTAATTTTTGTTAACCAGGATGACCTGAACATAAGTTTAAATAACTTTCGCTACAGAATTCTATTTTGTAAAATTAAGAACTGGAAACTTGCTAGAAAAAAGTTCTGAAGTCATTTGTCTGTTTATTAATATTGCTTTCATTATCATGTCTAAAACAGACCATTGAATTAGTAGCTTTATTCATTTATTGGGGTAATGTGAAATAATTAATAATGTGTACATAAGAATAGGATATTTTAATTTTAATATATTTGAAATAGTTTATTTCAATCAATTATACTGGAATTATAGTGTCTTTTCCTTATAAGACCAGTAAAAATTGCCTCTTTAAATAAAATCTTGTACAATACAATACAACTCATTTAATTCACTGAAAAGCTAATTAGAACTCTGGAATAATTCAGACTTTGGTTTTTTAGACCTAGGCAAAGTATTTTTCACATAGTATGTTTTCAATAAACATGAATTGAAATAATTCAAGTTTAAATTTATATTACATATATAAAAATACAATGTTAATTTTAAAATGTAAACATTTTAAAGTAACATATATTCCCAAATTGAGAAACAATTTATTCAATTCTTATATAATAACCTATCATTACTGATATAATAATAATGTGATATTCATTAAGATGTATTTCATTGAAGCATGTATTTATTACTTTAAGTAAGTTCTGGAAGACATAGCACACACTACTTTGTTAGCCTAATATCAATGGGTCTAAGAATGACCATAGGTCTATAACTCTAATAATGTTTAACAGAAATTTTCATTTATTTAGTATTGAAGTTCCTATAAATTCAATCAAAAGGGTAGATCATGCCATCCAAGAGAAAGAAAATGGCCATATAAAATGGTAATGCCTTCACAGTCATCTATCTACATTAGTACCTCATTTCCATTGTTGTATCCACTGGTAATTTTTAAAGTATAGAACAACGTGGACTACATTTGTAGATCAGGGAGGACATTTCATTCTTAACTGAAAAGCTATTTAAGGACTTAGGGAGAGAAGCTCATTGGGGTTTAGATTAAAGAAAGACAAAAAAGGATAAATGATAATTCCCTTTCTGAAAAATCATCTCAGTTTCATGAGAAACCAGAAGCATATATCAAAGCTTAGCAACCAGTTACCACTAATTTCAAGGGCCATGGGCAGGGAGGAGGGGCAGGCCACTGAACACATGAGTACTTTATCCACACACAAACTATTCCTCAAATAATTTTGGAGAGATACATATTACATAATACTTTGTTAGTCCAATGACAACAGATAGGTCTTGAAAAGTATTATTTTATTTATTATTTACCAGGAATTTTTATTTATTCGAGCTTAGTTTCCTTGAAATCCCTCCCTCTTGTGGATCAATGCTTAAAAGCATAATGCAATTGCACCATACAGAAATACATACTGCAGGGCCTTTCCCTTTGGGCAGAAGGTAACCTTTCTGGTGCACTAAGAACCAGCACAAAGAAACAAGAAAAATTGGGCTGCATTAAGTACCTAAAAAAGGCATTGGGAGAAATAGAAAGATGGATTCAGAAAGCTACTCCATGCCACAGTGGCTCACTAAATGAGGTGGGAAAATCTCACTCTTAATGTCCCAACAGGCATAAATACCTGTTCATTATTCTCAGTAGGTTGAAATTTAGATATAGCAAAAAAAAACCTCATATTAACCTGTGTGCAGTTTTAGACCTTAGAGAAAGTTTTAACAATATCCACATCCATAGTAAGCATGTAAAAGAAGATGTCCTGCAAGTGGTTTTGGGAAAAAAATCAAAACAGAATACTTTTTATGTAAGGGAGAATAAAAAGGAAGAAAATAGATTCAGGAAAAATATAGCCCCATATAAAGATTCCACAATATAAAAAGAAGCCAACATGAACACAGTAGAAGAAGCATGCACTGTAGAAAAAGACATATGTAAGATGAAAGTAAAATTTGCACAGCATATGCTTTATCTTCTCAATAAAATACATAAGAATATGAACCTAATGAAACAAAAAATAAGATGGTACAATACTGGACAAAGAAGGAGTAGGAATTAGATTAAAGACATACAGAAATAAAGGAAATTTTCATATCAGAAAATAATATACTTATAAATGATACAATAGCAGAAAAAATATGTCATTAGAATGAAAAAGAAGGGAATCTACATTATAGAAAATAAAAGCAGTAATGTGGAGGACAGCCCCAAGATTATTCCTTACACTGATGAGTAAAAAGGTAGAAAATAATAGATTTTTAAGTCAAAAGTAAAAATGCAAATAAAAAGATAAAACAGATAAGAGAACTGGAGAACTTTATGGATAACTGTACATGCATTATTCCTAAATAAAGTAGTGGCAAATTGAATCAACCCTATGTTAAAAGAGCTATTGCCCATTACCAGATAAAATTTATTCCAGCAATATAAACATAGTGTTCAATATTAAAAAATGTACTAACATAGTCTATCACATCAATAGGGAAATAGAGAAATATTATTTGAATTTTTTGATGGATAATAATAATAAACATAACTATGCATGAGGCATAATGTATGGTTTGCACACATCAACTCATTTTAATTCTCATAAAAAGCTTATGCTAGTTAAAATTTCATTATTTACCTGATGAAGAAATTGAAGCAAGGAAAAATTAAGAGACCAAGCCAAGATCGTTTAGCTAGTAAGTGACAGCTGTGATGTAAAAAAAATTATTTTCTAAAAGCTGAGTATTCATGTTTATGCATGTATGTGTAATGTGAATGTATGCAATCATATATATAAAGAATTAAACAAAATTGCCAAAAATCTGAAGGATAAGCTATAGTACACCATGTTATTGCAGATGTGTTATGTGTATATATGTGAACAATTGTGTATATGTAGATATTCATAAAAAGCTGAAGAAATATAAGACATAATAGTCAGGTGGCTACCTCTGAGTTTTCAATTTATTAGTGATTTTGTATTGTTTTTTCTGCTTTTCTGTATTTGGAAATAATTCCAGAGCAAAAACATATTCTTTTTAAAATGATATATATATATATACACACACACACACATAACATATATACACACAATAAAATCATTCAAAAGAAATTCAGGGAGTTTCCCATGAGGTTTTCTTTTTTAATTATCAGAATCTTTCAGCTAAATATATATCAAAATGTATACTAGGTCATTAGGTATAAGATAACAGGTTAACAAATAGAAGTTAATGGTTTTAATATTTACATTCAATATACATACAAACAAATATGCATATTTGGAAGATATATGCATACATTTTAAACCATGTATTTTAGCATTAATAATAGTTTATATGGTTATCTGTAAAGTTATCAAAGCTAGGATTTCTTGAAACCATGCAACAGTCACTGGTACCAAACTAGCCCTACTACATAAACAACTATAAAAATGGGCAAAATATATTAGTTGTCTTACATGCTAATACGTCTTCAGAAAATTGAAAAAAGTTAGGGCAAGACTGAGAACCATGAGGAAAGGGAAACTAATGAACTCATCCCCATAGCAGCCTACTTCTCTGCTTGGGGACCATTCCTGACCTTGGCAGAAACCTGAAATTCAAGCAGAATGTGGAGGTCATGCTATGTTCAAGAGGAGAGCTCAAAGCACTGGGCAGCTGAAGTAGCTGGAATCTGTGTGGCAGAGAAACAGAGAAAAAGGAGGTGTGCAAGGTTGACTCCAGAATTCTGTGTGGGATTCTCCATGAGTCTGGCTGAACGCCAGGCTGTGCCTGTACAATGATCGAAAAACTCAAGGTTCATGATATAATATCATAGCAGCTGCTGTAGGGTTGAAAGCAGACCAGAGATGTGAGGTCCAATAGTTGTCAGAACAGTGGGTATATTGAAGTTTCAGTCATGTCTGAGTGGAGAGAATTCATAAAAACTCCCAGCAACACAATGAAAACCAGAAAGGTTTCCCTGTAGGAGTTAGATCCATGCCCTAAAGAAAGATCTACTCTAATCCTTTCTTAAAAGAATCCCACAACCAAGTCATAAGAAGATCCACAGGGAAGAGAGATTTGGAGGAGGAGTCCCACAAAGTTACACAGTCTCGGGCAACAAGTTGGGCTTGTCACAGATCTACATAAGCAGTGTTAAACGAAGTAAAGTTCAACATGATTAGTCAATAATTGAACAGTATGCTAAAACAAGAATCAACAGTCTTCAGAGAAAAATAACAGAATTCAGGGTCTTGATATTGTAATACCCAGTGCCTGTTATTCAATGAAAATCAATAAATGTACAAAGAAACAGAAAATGTAATCCATAGTCAAGAAAAAAAAAGTAAAAATAAATCAATAGAATCTTAACCCGAATGTTAGAGTTTGCACTTACAGAAAAAGGCTTTAAAGAAGATATCATAAATGTGTTCAATTAAATAAGTGAGAATAAGTTAAAAGAATCAAAGTAAAATATAGTCTTAAATCTTAGTAAGTGAACCAACAGGGAAACTTAGCAAATAAAGAGGTTCAGCAAAGAAAATCATATTTACTGTTATTACTATGTTCAGTACATGAAACCATTAGCAGAGAATTATCAAATCACGAGACAAAAGCTATCTTCATTTTATCTTCAAATAATTCTTTTAGAAGAAAAATGAATTGGATGAAGGGTTAACTATAAAATGATGTTTTCTGATAATATAAGGTAAATTGGAGTCAGACTGAGCAATTGGTCAGTATGATGACAGGCTATATTAGTATCCTATCGCTGTTGTATGAAATTACCACAAATTTTGTGGCTTAAAACAGAAATATATTCTCTTAAAATTCTGGAAGACAGAAGTTCAAAATCAAGGTGTCGGCAAGGCTGTTTACTTCTGGAGTCTCTACAAGATAATCCATTCCTTTGCCTTCTCTGGCTTCTAGAGGCTTCCTGTACTTCTTGGTTTGGCCCCTTCACTCATCTTCAGAGTCAGTGGAATAGCATCTTCTCTTTCTCTCATGTGACCTTCTTCTCTCCTGTATCAATTTTCCCTGTCTTCCTCTTATGAAGATACAGGTGATTATGTTTTAGACCCACCAGTTAATCTAGATCAATCTCCCTATTTCAAAATCCACAACTTCATCACATCTGCCATATAAGGTAACATTCACAGGTTCCAGAAATTAGGGCGTGTTTATCTTTGGTGGCCACTGCTCAGCCTATCACACGTGCCAAATGTGAGAAGAGCAAAATAGGAAATGAGAGGGGAAGAGTGGATGAGGCACTAAAGTGTTCTAAGAAATTCAACTTTAAAAATAGTTTTGCAACTGTTTGTGCAAGGAGAAACAAATCTGAAACAAAAACAAATACACCAAACCAAATCTCATTGTTATTTCTAGGTGTTTTAAATGTTTATCTACGTTTGAAAGGGCAGACAACAATAGAGAATCCACTGTGGTCTTCAAGTGGGAATAAAGGACAGCGATGGAATGAGGCCCATGTTAATATATATCCAATTACTTCATTTCAGGTAAGTGCAGTTTTTTCTGTTGATATATTACTATAAATGAGTGTGATGACAAAAGGCAGATCTTGAGCAAACATTAGATTATGAATGTTCAGAAATTCTGTGATACGTACACTACAGAACTGGCATAATTTTTGTTTCTCTTTAGTTCTAAAAACTTTCTTATAAATGAGAAAAGTCCCTTTCCTTTTTAATTAATACCTAGCAAGTAATATGTTTGAATAATAGTCTTCATTAAAATTTAAATGATTTGTCTCAAGGAGATAAAATCCATTTATATAAAATAACAGGTGTATATTTTTGTTCCTTGAAGATAAACAAAATAGGTTCTTATGATTATGGAAGTTGGATAATCAATTTTTAATTAATCTGTTTGTATTGTACTTGAAGGATTTTATATATATTTAGTGAAATGTGTCTCTTTGAGAGGATGCTATTTTAGTAATTTATCACTCTGTTCAATATAATAGAACTTTAAACAATGTTATTTAGCCATCATGGCTAGAGACAAAAGCTCATGAAACTATTTCCATGAAGTTAATAATGCTGTTTTAGTAATTTTAATAACCAGATATATTTTTATTCATTAAACCAATATTTTATTCATATCTTTAAAATATAATGAAATGTCTTTAAAATCTAGTGACATATAATATGTTCTATAGCTTTATTTATTCCTTCAAAATATTGAAGGAATTCAGAGCTGTTTTATGAAATTATATTTATAGTATTGAAGGTTTTTTCCCATGGTAATTTATTGGATGCATTTCATGGCATATAGTGTTAGGGTATGGAAAATCAGGGCCTGCTTCCATTATGCCAACTTTTAATTGGTGGAATTCCCTTTTCTTGTAATCTAGTCTATAAAAGTCTAGCTGCTTTGATTTAGAAATTGCACTTCTAAATCTAATGAGTATGAGAAAAATACTTGTAGTTGTTCACAATGGTAAAGAATAAGGCAGTAAGATTAGTCAATTGTCTACAAGCACATAAACATTGGAAAATAACAGAAGCATTTAGTTTCTATGAAGGACAATAAAATTGTGAAAAATAAATCTATGGCTGCATATCATTAAATTCAATTAAACTGGGAAGACAGGCTGCAAAATGTTGCTCATAAAAGTAACTTTAATATTAAAACGTGTATGTCCATATAGGCATCAAAGAGCCTTTTCTTTCCAAAAAGGAAATATATTTTTAGACCTATTTTTGCTTCCTGCATGACTGCTTATCCAATGCAAAATTCTTAAATACATTTGCAATGAGGATTTAAGGGAATATTCACATTAATATGGTATTCAAGACAATCCTTTATTGTCATAGACATCAGTTCAATAAATATTTATTAAGCACCTTCAGGACCATCATTTTATTGACATAGATAACAGTTCAATAAATATTTATTGAGTATTTAGTGTTTGCCAAGCACAATGCTAAACATAAACATTTAAAAATGGTTGTATACCCCCAGATTGGTGGAAATATACATCTAAATACATAAATCACACCCTGTAATAACTGAAGTAAAACAGATATGCACAAGGTTCTATGAGAGCACCTAGCCAACAAGAAGAGTAAGAGAGGAGAGTTAAGAAAGCTTATCATATAAGGTGAAACATGAACTGGGGACAGGAGTTGAGAAGCACAGAAAGAGCTAACTATTCCTGCAGGGTTCAGAGTGAACAAAGACATCAAAGTCTTATACCACAGGATTTGCCAGGGAACCAGAAAGAGGTTCATCTGGAATTAGGTATATGACAATTAATCAAAGACTGGTGAGAGTTAAGGTTAAGGAATTGAAGGAGCTCAGCCAAGGAGAACCCTTGGAAGATTTTATTCAGAGGGATGATATGGTGCATCAATCAGGTGGTTGTATGGAATGCTGATTCACAGGAGTAAAATTGTGCTGGCAAACCAGTTAAGGCACCATTATAAAATCCACACAAAAAAATGTTAAAGGGACAAAACCAGGGGAGTGGTATAAAGAAAAGAGGGCTATTTCAAGAGATACTTAGGTGTAAAAAACTACCAGATAAATTTTATGCTAGGAATTTGGGAAGGGGGAAGGGAGAAGTCATGAATGACTAAGAAGTTTCAAATTAGGGAGTATTGGGTAGTGCTTTTGCTACACATTATCTAAAATAATAAAAAGAGGAAAAAAGACAAGCTTTGGGGATGAATATGCTAACTACTATTTTGCAAATGGTAATATAAAATGCCTGTAGAAGATCCTTTTGAAGATATCCAGGAGAAGTTGCATGTGTGAGCCTGAAGCTTTTTGGTCATACATATTTGGGAGTCGTGAGATTATATGTGCTGCATAAGATTATGAGAATGGTTGACACTACCAAATAAAACAGTGGAGATATGAACAATGATGAAAGCATACAATCATGCAGAACACTAACCAAACTTTAAGATGAACTATGGAAAAGGGGTATAATCCTAAATACTATTTAGAAGGATAGAAATTCGGGAAAGTTCAGTGCTCACAGAATTTATAGAAAACAGTGAAAAACAAATTGGAAAGCATGTTGAGTTCAATGGATTTGATCATTAGCAGGCAATTGGTAACTTGAGTAAGAATTGTTTCAGTTGAGTCACAGAAACAGAAGCTACATTTCATAAGTGGATAGAGCAATATCCACTCTTGAGAAATTTGGGAAAGTGGTAAGGAAAATAGAAAAACCAACATCTTAACTAAACTTGTTTCACTGCACAGAATTAATAGAATTTCCTGCCAACAGATGTTAGGATATTATCTAATTTATTCAAATGGTCCTCTTCCTCTATTATTTTTTAACATTCAGTATAAAGATACAGATTTTGGTTTGGTTTGGTTTTTGCAAGGGAATGGCTATTTTATGTAGGATGTTACAAAAGGGAGAATCCTAAAGAGGGTATCTCCTTGAAATGGAATGAAAGGAGTTTCATAGGGCAAAAAAAACATTAAAACAAAAACAAACAAAAAAAAAAAAAAGGAAGAATGACAGCTCCAGCTCCAAGTTTGATGTTTCACTATTGAAGAAAGGAGTTGTTTTTCTTTGTGATTTGGCCCTTCTCAGTCCATTACATCCTGTTCTCAGAATTGTTTGTTTAATAGAAGGAATTTCAAGGGAGTGAGTTAGTCTCTTGTTACCAGGAATCAAGGAGCCAGCATAAATTTGGAGCCAAAATTTTTTATTTTTCTCTAAAGATTATCTGCAGTCTTAGGATTTTGCATACTCAGTCCACAAAAAGACATGTACAAGGATGTTTGAATCAATTAGTCATAATGGTCCGAACCTTGGAGAACTTCTCTCTCCATTGTACTCAGCTCTTCTCATTCCAACCGAGGTATCAGCCAGGGTTTGCATAGCTGATGTCTAATGTAGTCATCATTTTTGGGGCTTTTTGATCCTTTTTGTAGAGCCATGTTTCCATATGGTTTTCCATTCTGCCTGAGTGTTTCCTGTAGTACGGATCTGCTGAAGAATAAATCTCTTCACATTTTGTATGTCTGAAAAAGTGTATCTCACCTTCAATTTTGAAAGATATTTTCTCTGAGTATAGCATTCTTGTTTGATAGTTTCCCCTGCCTCCTTTGGAACTTTAACAATGTTGTTCCACTTCTTTGCATTGTTTTCATAGATAAACCTGCTGTTACCCTTATATTTGTTCCTCTGTATGCAATGTGACTTTTTTCTCAGATTGCTTTTAAGATTTTCTCTTTATCGTTGGTTTGAGAAATTTGATTACAATACACTTTGATATAGTTTTCATGAATCTTCACATGCTTGGGGTTTCTTGAACTTCTTGGATCTCTGCTTTTACAATTTTTATTAAATTTGAAAACTTTCTGATTAATGTTTGTTTAAATATTTTTGACCCCTCCCCCTCCTTTGAAGACTTAAATTGCACATTATAAGGTGCGGTGAAGGTATTATACAACTTTTCTTTTTCATCTTTTAAATGTGTGTGTTCTCTTGATGTTTCATTTTTTTTCTGCAATGTCTAATCTGTCTTCAATCCTATTCAGTGTATTTTCATCTCAACCACTGTCCTTTCCATCTCATTAAGTTCAATTTGAGTCCTTTTAAAATATTTCCATGTCTTTACTTAATATTTTTAACAAGAGAAGTGCAGTTATAAAAACTGTCTTAATGTCTTTGTCTGCTAAAGCTAACATCTGTGTTGGCTCTTGATTGGTTTCAATTGATTGAATTTTTTTCCTCATTATGGGTTATTATTTTCCTACTTCTTTGCATGCTTGGTATTGTCATTGGATGCCAGACATTATGCATTTTATCTAGTCAGGTGCTGGACATTGTTTCATATTTCTCTAAATATGCTTAAGTTTGTGGGTGTAGGTAAGTCAATGGTAAGCAGTTTGATCCTTTTCAGTCTTGCTTTTAAGATATGTTATACATTTAGTCTGGGGCTAGTTATTCATCACTATTGAGTCAAGATTCTTCTATTTACTCTATCCAATGCTCCATGAATTATGAGGATTTTCAGTTTGGCTGGTGAGAACATTCACAGTCCTAAGTGGGACCTTCTGCAGATCTCACTGCAATCTTTTATTTTTTGGTATTCTGCCCTGCACATTCTGGCTGCCTTGATCTCCTTCAACTCAGTTCCATCTCTTCAACTCAGGTTTTCTACCAAAGTGCACCTGGGCTCCTCTGCTTGCAACCTGGCCTACAAACACTCTCAAGGTAGTAACAGGGCAGTCATAGGGCTCACCTTGTTTGGTTCCCATCTCTTGGGCATCTCTGTCCTTCATTACCACATGTCCACTGCCCTGAAAACCATTATTTCATATATTTTATCCAGTTATTTGTTTGTTTCCGGTGGGAGGATTAGTATGGCTCCTGTTACTCTATTTGGGCTGGAAAACGTAAAAAAGCAGACTTTGAATCATTGCATTTCTAAATTATGTAAGTTACCAATGGAAAATAAAGATAAATAGAATTTATTTTTATTTTGTATCTCTATGTACTTTCTTTCCCTAATGTAAGTCTAGGTCCTGTGGCCCAGACTTTTATTTCATAAATCTTGATTCTTTGAGGAAACATGAAACACACCTATATAACCCCACCCCATTTCCCCATTTTAAAATTTTTATTTTGTTTTTGATTTTAGTATTTTATTGCTTTGAATTGTTTTAGATAAAATATTTTTTACTCAAAATCATTTCTACCTTATCAAGTTTTTAAAAGTATTTGCTTTGGTATTTAATACCTACAGGAGAGCATGGTAACAACTGTAAAAAATATATTAACTATAAATTAAGCTGTAAGAAGTTTTAATAGCTATTCAAATGTAGTTTTATGTCATTCTAGGTTGTCTTTAATTCAAGTGGAAAGCATATGTCTTACCTTTTTGGTTTTAAATGGAATATAATTGATCTTGAGCCTTGTTTCATTGATACTTTATGCTGTTTTATTTGTTTGGAGCTGCATGTCATTAAATTAGTTTGATATATAAGCCTTTTTAAAATTAACCACTTGCAAAGTCCTTTGTTTGATTATTTCCAATCGGTTTGCTTAGCTAAAAAAAAAAAAAATCATTGTATAGGTATAGTACTTTTCAGGGCAAATAGCAGTTTAATGCAATAGATATTTCTTTTGAGGTTCTTTTTCTAGAATTATTTTAGAATGATCACGCTTGAGATAAAAAGTATGGCTTTTGTTTTTGTTTTTTTTTTTTTTAATTTGGATTTGTAGGAATTAGGGCTAATTCTCCAGAAAATAAAATAAATGGTGTGTTAGTCTTAGAATGTCACTTAATTTTGCGTCCTACAACAAGGGAAATATTTTAACCAGCCCTTTTAATGCTTTGCTTTTTCATAGTGTATTACCAATGTTTTCCAGAAAGAAAAATATAAAAAGATGTCATGATCCACAGAATACAGACTTTATATATTCTTAACTATAAGTCAAAGGGATTCTGTAAATCGTTTACTCTTACATTCCACCTTCCATGATTTAGAAATAGATTTTCAGACAATTGATCATACATCCACAAATGCTTAACACTGGATTATAATGCTCTTGTTGCAACATGCTGCCTTTATGTTAATATAACTAATCATAACAATAATCTAGAAAATACCGTCCTCATTGGTAGAAATTACATGCTCATGTAGTTATATATCTGGCATTCTAAGTCAAATTTCAGGGTAAGTCATAGAAGTAATGATGGCTCCTGAAGTAACCATTGAAAACCTTCTCCAATGGGAGCACACAATGAGGTCTATTCCTTTCTCTCTTTGCCAACAGTCAAAATTCCATGTTAGTTCAGATTAGAAGCTTTGACAGCCAATTGACATTTACCCCACAAACTGGACTGGCAGAGTCTTGTGAAGTTAAACTCACTGTTAGTATTTAAGATCATTTCCCAGGGGAAAAGGCCATGGCCATTTGCTTCATCTACTATATTGTCTCTCTTCAAATCTCTTTTGGAATGGGTAAGGATGATTCAGTAATTTCCTGAACCAGTAATAGAATAATGGTAACATTATTAATGATAATGGCTATATTCAAATTTATTTATAACCTGAATTTTTTCTAAGTAATAAACTGTCAATTTTCAAACCAAGTTCAAGTTCAGACTAAACTAAGTAATGATCAAAAAGTGATTTACCTCTGCCAGGAGGAAAATATGTTGTGAACATTTGCATAAGGCACCATGAATGTTGAAGTCAGATCATCAGAAGTACATTTTGTTCTTTGATTCCCCCAAGTAATTGTACTGTCTGCTTTTATTCAGTAGCACTACATGTAGCTCTCCTCTTACTGAGAGATTATACTTGAACACATGCTTTAATAGCATCAACTATATCTTTCTGTATGCCTTTATATGCTTTTATATGCTTTAAAGCATTATAATGCAGATAAACTGTCAATTGATGAAACAATTCTTTGTGAGGTAATTCTAGCTAACAAGTGCACACAAAATTTTTTAAATTTTCTTTTCAATTTACCAACAAGGAATTAATATTTTGTTTATGTAGTGTTTCTTGCATATTGAGTTTACTGAATTGCATATGCACACTATGAGAAACATTAAAATTTTAAACTTGTCACTTCAGATAGTGGAAAACATATTAAATAATATCACTGTGATTGTGTGCAAAGAACAGATTTTGCATAATTTGATTCCTCTTCTAAGAGACTTAAACTTCAACAATTTCTCCAGTGGTATCTAGATGCAGTTAATTCCTTCTTCAAGCAAATTAAACCAAACACATTTCAAAAATACTTAAGAGAAAAAGAACATGGTTTTATCCCTTATAATATAGTAGTAGAGTCAGAATCATAATGGGAATTCATAAAAATATGATACAATTTAACTTCCTAAGGTAGAGAGTCATTCTTTAAGAGAAGATAATTTGTGCTTTTTCATTGCAAACACATATATTCGTAGTTGAGATACATCATGTTGTAATGGATTGTTGTAGTTTATCATCTTTATATTTGAGAAAATGATGTTTGTCACCAAGGATTTATTTTTACAAATATTTGAAAGTTTACCCAAGGTACATTCTTTAAATTTAAAACCTATGGATTTTATTTCTGTAATCTACCTCATGTCAAAAGCAATATAAAGGAAAAAATAACTCTAGATCTTAGTCTACAATCCTTTTATAAGTCTATTGGAAACTGAAAATTCAGTTGCAATAATTCAAAGATATAATTGGATTTGGAATTCAGAACATAAACAGAAAAATGCAATAAATACATCTTTGTGAGACTGAAGACCAGTTAAAAAACAAACTATATTTTCTCTATATCAAAACTTTAAGAGAAATTAAAAGAAAAAAACAAACTGCCCTTGACCTTCTCTTTTTTCCTGTTTAAGAAGGACCCTGAAGAAGACTACAATATTCTTCTGGCTTATCGGATTTGATTCCCTATCTTCACAAGTTACAAATAAATATTATAAGTGCTAATTATAACTGTACCAGGAGTTTGATTGTCAGACATTATATTTCTTATCATCTCTGCAATAACTACTAATCCCTGCTTTATTTGAACATCATATCTGAAACTCCTGCTATGCTTAAATAGAAAGTAATCAGCACATTTTATTCACTGACAAAATGTATTATCCATAACTGTAAGGGTAAATGTAAATAATAGATTTATAAATATAAATCTAGTTTATAAATATAAATTTTTATAATTTATAAATTATAAATTTTGTATAAATATATATCCATTATAAGTTATTACTATGATACTTTATTCATCCAGGACCACTAGGGAATGAAGTATTCACATAAAGAAATATTCTATAAATAGACAGCCCTCTGTACCTATGACAATTAAACTTCTGTTGATTGATAATTTGCTAATCAGCCAATGGCATTCTTGTAGTCAAAATTTGCTAGCAGACAGGCAGCATGCATTAAATTACATCAGTCACTCTACTCCTGATGTTTACCCCTGAAAGATCCCCAATACACCTTCTCAGTCTTGACACAAACCAAGGTGGCAAAATCCTCATAACCTCTCTTCTTGGAGACCTTTTTATTTTTAGCACAAGACTAGCTCCAACTTTCTGTTTTTATATGAAGCTTCTTGGGGAGACAAGAAGAAGGGGAGGAAAAGAAAATTAATAGGAAAAGGAGTTATTATTACTTAAAAGGCAATAACAGAAGAAACTTTGAAATGCTTTGAGCAAGGGCGAGATCATTCCGATTAAAATATGGCTTCCCATGGAAAGTATATTTGAAAAGTTCAGGAGTTATTTTCATGATTTATGCATGATATTTTGATTATTTAAATAATCCCATTATTTTATACTGACTCCTGCCTCCAGGTAATAAGAAATTACTAGGTGAAAATAATTACATATTTTGAATTAGAAAAACTGTGGATAATTTTATCAACTACCTACTTCTATATAGCTGAAATGGAATTCTATGTACCCCCAAGCTTGTTTCTCCAGCATCCTTCCCAATGAAAAGTTTACAACTTCGGCTTCATCTTTTGTAGATTTCATGTGTGAGCAGGTGCAGAACATTCTAACCTGTTATTAGACTCTTCACCCAAATTTTACCACCCCCAATGAAGCATATGGAAATGCAATCCCCTTATCTTTCTCATGGCTATACTCTATTAGCTGGGATAACTCCTTTTCCTTTCCCACTTCCCACATCCATCTTTTAGAATTAAAAATTAAAAGAAGTTTCCATTTTACCATACCAAGTTTCTTGACTGAAACATTCTCATTACCCTTTCACTCCAGAATTAAAGCTTGATCAGGAGGCATAAGTCAACAATGTATTCCATTCAATCCTTTAAGACACCTGTTTAAAGGAAAAATTAGTTCTCTGGTGATGACACCGCTCCACTTTCATCTAGCAAATTATTAGCTTTGGGGCTGAAGTGACAATGTGTGATTTTATGGAACCGAACTCATAATTAGCAGGAATCTTTGAGTTCTGACACTATCCAGAATGACATTCCATTAGCATTGTTATCTGCAGGAGAGAAGAGTCACCATCACCTGAGTGAAACTAAGAAGGGGGGTGGGAATAACCATTAATTTATTCTAACAGTAATACCTGCTTAGTGGCACACATCAAAAAAAGAAAGAAAGGAAGAAAGAAAGAAAAAAGAAAATGCACACAAATGACTCATAAACCCACTGGTAGGAATAAAATAATGTGCTTTTATATATAGGGGCATTTTATAAAGATCTTAAAAAAATCATGTGCTGTAAATGTGCATAGTAATAATATGAACTGTACTTGTCTCAGCCTTGTTCATAACAGCAAAAAAAATTAATGTCTAATCATAATAAAAGCATATTGGTTAAATAAATTGTTACATCCTTAAAGTGGAATATTTTGCAAAGATTACAATTATTTCCTTTTTCCATATTCAGTGCTGTTTAATGTTTATGCCATCACTTTGTTTTTTTCCTAAATCCTTACTTTTGGGTATTTGTGATTTAAAGAGTTCTTTGAGTGGTTTTAGCCACTTGCCAGATACCTTCTCAAACATCACATTTCATCAAAAGTCAGTTACTATTTCCAGGCAGCCTAAGTAATACTTTTCTACTCATTCTATCTGAAAGCTGAGAATTCAAAAACTGCTGACTTGGTCTTAAATATTTGTCTTCTGGACTGCCATTTTGCTTTACCACCAGTCATACAGGACACTGTGTATGCTTTTCAAAGAAAAACCTTTGGATGATCTCTATTAATATACTTATCTGAATATAGGTAAGTCGGCAACCCTCTTGACACAAACAATAATAAAAACATCTCAAACCTTTTTCTCCTATCAAAATCATGAAAATTATTCCATCTTCTGAATTAAGTGGGAGACATGAACACAATACAAATTTGATAACTAATGCCTCTCCTTACTACTTGGAAATTTCCATTAATAAAAGAATTATGGTAGCACTTCAGTGAATAATGGATCAATTTCTCAAAAATCACCTCAAATTTGTCTTTAAGGAGCCATAATAAGATACTTTAAAAGGCACACAAAAACAAAACAGTGGCATTGACAACAATAAAGTTTCCAGTATGGAATTTCTGTTTGGGATGATGGAAAAGTTTTGCTAATAGATGACAGTGATTGTAGCACAACATTGTGAATGTAATGAACACTACTGAATTATATATCTGAATGTGGATAAAGGGGGAAATAATAGATGGTATATATGTTGCTAAATAAAAATTAAAAGTATGAAATAGATTTTCACTTTATTATGGTAAAATAAGGCTAGAAATTCTATAAAAATATGCAAATATGCTTGATGTTGGAAACAGTTATTTATTAGACTAATTTTTCTGTAGAAATATCAAACTAGATATTTAATTTTGACATGGAGATATTTTTCTTGTTTTATAATCCTCTAAATGCTTAGGTTGCCTAATAATATTTTAGTATACAAAGGATTGAAAAGTTTTGGCTCATAAGGAAGATTGCTTCTATAACAATAAAATAATAAAAATTTGCCATTAGTCCTTATAATTGTCCTTGTGCCCAGAATTTAGTAATCAAGGCCATTTTATTTCATTCCTCTATTCTTTTAACACTTGCATCAGTGACAACTGCTGATTCCAGATGCTGGGAGTTCAAAGGCCTCCCAGTGGAAGCGCAACGTAAATAGACCTATAAATTTCTTTCAGTATTTAAAAATAGAGGTCAAAAGTGAAATCAAAAAGGTAATCATAAGGCAAATATAGGGACTATGTGGAAGTTATTCAATCTGTGTGCAAGAGAGCAAACAATTTCACAGAGTAGTAAATCCTTTTCTGGGCTTGACAAACATAATACTACTATAAAGAATCCAGAACTGGTTGTTCCCTAAAAAAATTCCAGAAAACTAGTGTTATGAGATATGCCTAGGGAAAATTAAAGGGAATCTATTTCATAAAAGGACTGCTCAAATAAAAATTCTTCCTTCCCCCTCCCTGAAAATGAAAACTGATAAGATTTGTGGTGGCTGTTTTTATCATATTATTCAATTGTTTAGTTTTGTTTTTAAATGAACACAGACTTTTGAAATGAAAATTATTACTATGTAAGGAAGATCCCGTTATTGGTTTTAAGAAAATTTTTTTGTAAGTAACAACTTTGAAAGCCATCAAGAAAAAAAAGATATCAGGTTTACTGATAATTTTGTTTGCCTCCTCAATTTCTTAATAGAAATTGATCTGCAAATCAAAGCTGTACATTTAGATTTGTTTCATTCATGTTTGTAGCTCATTTTTGAAGGTATTCGAGGTCCTGGCATAGAAGGGGATATTGCCATTGATGATGTATCAATTGCAGAAGGAGAATGTGCAAAAGAAGACCTAATGACTAAGAGTAAGTGTCTTTTCTGGGAGTGGTTTGATGTGATGCTAAAGTAACTAATATTAAATTAATATATTATAATTAAAATACTAAATTTATTTTCAGTTGGCTTATTTATCACTTTCTTGTATCTGAGCCCCTAATATTTTGAAGTTATTTTAAAATCAAAGTGTTAAATTCAATTGTAAGCCTATTTGACCAAGATAAAGTAAAAGTAATTTTGATTTAGGTGTATGCAAGGCAAGCACACTTTGATTTTTAGTTAAAATTTTTTAGTATTGTTTTATTTTTTTTATTTTTTTATTTTTTTATTAAATGTATTTCAATAAAACTGAATTAATAGTATTGTTTTAAATTTATATTTATTTAAGAGTTATTTTAAATTTTTATTAAAATGTTTGGTGAAGCCATGTACTCAACACATATTTATGTAGCCATAGCTGTTTTTATGCCCCCAGTTTATGAATATATTTCTTAGTTCTAAATTTTGCCAACCATTTTTAACAGATTTGGTATGATGAAGAAACTTAGGATATACATTAAATCACAGAATAAAGTTAATTTTTCTGATATAATCAATTTCCTTCTGCTGGCATCCCAAACCTGTTTACTAATATGTATCTTGGCTTTTACCCTGGTTTGAATATTATGGATGAATTGTATCTGCATATTTTATTTTTCACCACATGTCCATATTTTTCATAGAGGAGATATAAATAAAAAAATGAGAGGGAGTGCAGAAAGCATCAGAATCATGTATTTCCTAAAGTCCTCATCTCCATATTATCTACTTGAACTTGAGAGATCTAAAATCATTCTGTTTAAAAATTCCTCCACTGAAGAACTTCTCCAGGCCTATTTGGCATCTTTAGTTTTACGGTCTTATGTACCAATCAGCTAAACTTACATTCATAAAAATTAATTATTTAGCATATACACAAAGAAGCATAAAAACTCATATTCTATAAGTCTAGAGCAAATCAGAATCTTTGTTAATTTAGAGTTTTTAGTGAGAAATTATATCAGTCTAGATGTTGGAAGTCAACAACTACCCAATGATTGCTCCTACAAACTGAACTGACTTCATTTTTCAGCATTTTCAAAAGCAAGTTTGATCAGAGTTTTCACTGCTATGATTAGACTTAACATTTCTAATAACTGATTTACTAAAAATTTCTCCCTATTTTTGACTAATTTTGCTTTAGAAAGCTAGTAGCTATCACCAAATGAACTAGGTTTTTTTTTTTTTTTAAACAGAAAAGCATGCATTCTCCTCAAAGAAAAATGGGATTTCTTTTCTAATTTTCACAATATGAATCAATAACAGTAACATTATATTAACCGAAAGTAGTTAACATTTTATGCAGAAATTTTACATTTTGATAATTTAGTAACTTTAATATATTGTAAGTTAGTTTCAATAGATTGAAAGAGAAAGGCAAGAAAGCATAATTTACTCCCTAGAGGAGAAATCAGAAGTGGTAAGAGTTATGAAAATCCATAGGGACTGTGTGTTCCTTTTAAACTAGTAAATCCAGAGAAGTGTGTGGGTGTTTTTAAAAGGATATATCTACATGTATTGGAAGTATTTTTATTTAGCTACTGTGAATCACGGAAAAGAAACAGTATTAATAAAATAAAAATATTCTATTTGACATGGGGAAATATTCTGTTACTTTTTATCAATTTATTAAGCAATCTTTTATTAGTCACATTTTAATGAATTGTTTGGTGAATATTAAATTAATATTAATTTCTAAGTACAAACCATCTGGAAGCTAAAAAATTTCTTCTAACTTCCCAGACCTCTAACCCTTCCCAAGCAGTAAATGGTTCTATGGCACATACCATCAAGAGCTGGGATTGTATATATATATTTCCAGATACCTGTTCTCTCCCAGGTGAGAGCCATTCTGTAACTTAAAGCAGGTTATGAATTATTGGGTATGCCAGTTTTTGCCCTCTTCTGTAAGGTGTACATTCTGAGATGTATCACCTGTAATGAGGCTTTAACTCCACTCTCAACTACAGCAGTTTTCCCAAGGCAGATTGGTAGAAGGGATTTTTTTAGACAGAATGACATTTCTAAAAATCAGGAGAGATAATTATTAATTCAGTTTATAGGTAATCATCTGATCTAAACATAGATATTATACTGGTTATAGTGACTAATTTCACTACCCGTAACAATCCCCTCCTAGTTTTCAGCAAAATCAGTCTTCCTCCCAATCTTCAAGCTTAAACATTCTTGGATGCTGTGGGGAGCGAGGGGGGAAGCTCAGCTTTTAGGGTTTCTGAAAATCTTCTCAGGGTGCATGATTTCATGCTGCTGGCAGAACTCAAAAGTTGAGCTCAATTGCAAACTCACTCAAACATCTTCCTAATAAGAGTTTAGAGCAATTAATCAATCTAAAATCTGCAACTGTTTTTATTTTCTCAAATGTCTAACCATATATTCAATTTATTTTCCTTTTTACTTGCCTGGAAATGAAACTGTTAAATAAAACAACAGTGTTTTCCATATACTGAAGTTATTTTTCTTTACCAATGTTATATTGGTGGTTGCATGGAATGCTCATTTTTCTTTTTTTGGTGTCTTTTGGCATTTATTTTCCTTATCTTTAGATTCCGTTGACGGTGCTGTTGGGATTTTAGTACATATATGGCTTTTCCCAGTTATCGTCCTCATCTCTATCTTAAGTCCTCGAAGGTGACCTTATCCTGGCAGAGGCTATAGAAGATTCACCAGGCACTGGCATGAAGAAAGAGTCTTTGTAAATGGACATTGAAAAAACAATCTACCAAAGATTCCTCCACTGACTACTGACTCAAAAATAAAATAATAAAAACAAAAATTTTTTAAATACTGGGGATAAAAAGACATCATGGAAGTATAACTTATTCCAAACTACATATAAAAGATAATCTTGACCTGAGTAGAGAAGAGACCTTCAGGTGCTTCTGTGGCTAGAAAGATTTCAGCGTCATCTGGTTGAACTCTGGAAAACAAAAACAAAAACGAACAAAAAAAGAGCTATAGAAATCCTTGTCAAAGCACAAAGTCATGGCTGGTTTTGTTTCAAATGAATAGTTTGCTTGTTACCATGGAAACCTAATGGCCTGCCAACAAAAACCTCACTGTAAACAGGGTATGTGAAGAGCTGGCGTTTATTTTCCTTTTCAGAAGGTTTTACGTAGAGAATTAAATAAATGTAGGCCCTTTTACCTTCGGCTGTTACCCTTCCTTGAGAATAATCTGAACTGAGAATTTAAAACATTCATGTTCCTACCCACTTTACCCCCTTCTCACCTTTATTTTGTTTTTCTCCTCCCATGGCTAAGCTAGATGCTCTCTCTTTTTTGCATGCACTATTATCCAGGATGGTAAACCTGGGCTTACATATTACACAGGCTTATCGGAGTTTGCTTGCGGCCACTTGAACACCCAAACTAAAGTCATCTGTTCCAATGAAGAAACCAAACCACCATCTTTTATAAATTGCCATGGAAACCAAGTGCCTTCAATGAAACAAGCCTGAATAATTTTCAACTCAGAAGCTTGCACTAAGAGTGGTTTGTGTAAAACTATTTTATAAACGAAATGCAGAGCCTAAATGTGCAAATTACAGGCAAGACAACAAAGCCGCTTCTGAAGAAGAAAGGACCGAAGCTGCTGCGTAAGCCCGTGCAGACGAGATATTTGTTGTTTAACCTTCTAGACAGCCATGGCCTTTCAGCTTATTGTCCATTAGAAAATAACTTCCATTGAGAACAGACATGGGAGCAACACTTTTTCTTCCAGGTTACTAAGTGGGTCAACCAGAGCAAAAGATTGTTAAGATAATACTTAGCGCAGAAGGTGGTAAAACACAAAAGTGATTTCTTACTCTAACCTCCATTTGAAATGAAATTGGCCCGAGCTTTAGAGGGAACAAGAAAATGTTTGTGATTGCAGTGCATACAAACTCTACAGTGGAACTGGGCCTGAAAATCTGGCTTTATTCTAAACACGGAGGGTAATATGCCTCTGCCCTTTAGTCAGACTCTGTGCAAATTGTGAAATATTATTTTATTATTTTATCAAGATTAAAAAACACTTTTACAAAAAAACAAAAACCTGTAAAAATGATTTTGAGCTACCTGAGGACAAACCATATCTTTAACCAGCCAGTTTTCCAATGCATTGTAAATTTCACTTAAACCTGTTGGTTATGAAAATTTGAAGATCTTTTTCCTTAAATTATCTCAGCTTTTAACTTCATTTAAAAAGACTTTTGTCTAAAGAAGAATATTATTATTATATGTTCTTTCAGCACCCTAAGATTTAAAAAAAACTGATTATGCAAGTAATTGGATATAATTATTAAATTATAACATTTGCAAATATTATTATAAAAAGCACAACAAAATGTAGTGGAAAATGACAAGGCTTGATTTTAAAAATAAAAAAAATTCTGTAGAAATGTTTGTGCAAATTCAATAATTCAACTTCAAAGATAATTTTACAGCTATGTTCAATAAAGCCTCTTTCCAGGTAAGGAATGTTAAGCAGTATGTGTGTTTGTTGAGCAATGTTCACTTATCACCAAAATTGTTAGCTATATAATTTATCAGTCATGTTTCCATGGGATAAATCTTCAGTGCTTCATACCCATTAGTGTCTGCAGGAAGAAATTTCAATAGGAACTCCTCCCATATTTGTAATACTTGCCAAATATGCTAAACCTTTGAAGGTAAAATAAGAAACAAATACGAACTTGAAATTTAATGTGTATTTTCAGTCAGTTGAGGAGGGGACCAGTCTGAATATCTAGGTAGTGATAGAATTGAGCTATACCAAATCCTTTCAATAAACAGAATAAACAGATATGATTCATAAAACATTTTAATAAATTAGGCATATTGGAAAATTTCAAAATTTCAGTCACCCATCTATTTTATCAAGCCAAAGAAATTCAGTAACTGCTATCTGGGACTCTTAGCTTAACATTTCCTAAATCTTCCTTCACCCTGACTTCCATTTGATGTGGTTATTAACCACTTCTCTTCACTATCCTATATTTGTAAAGAACCCTTTTTAATTGATTTTTCTTCTCCTCATTGTTGATTATATCAATAAAAATGTTTTAGATCTAGAGAGAGGGATAAATGATTGCCACCTTCTTTCCTTGGTCTTTACGTTGATTTGAGTGAGGCTTTTACTGAAAACTACAAAATCTATTTTCAGAATATTTGAATGTATGTTGAATCCTTTCCAGAGAAATAACCAGATCTCCTTATTTTCCTAAGTAACCCTGCGTAAAGAAATTGTAGTAAGTGGAAGTTTCAATCCTCCTAGTAAGCATTTATAAAATACTAGTCTTTTCTTAACCTTTCAAACAGTAAGAACATACAAAGCTTAAAAAGTTCATGAGAACTGGCTGGTCTACAAAAATTAATCTTGATTAAATTTTTGAGAAATTGCAGATGAATGTGAAGAAAAAAGCAACAATTAGAAGATTATGTGCAAAGCAATCTATTTAATGAGATGGTAATAAATGAAATGTCAATCTCAAGTGAGTTCTGGATTATTTATGTAAACCAACAAATTTAGAATTAGAATCAGTGTTTTTCACTTCAGTTCAAATGTTGTCACTTTAATTGAGAGTAAATGGATAAAATTTCAGGAAATTTTAAAAGGTTGGGATAAATGAAATGTAGATTATATTACGTAACCTCTTCTTTAATATAAGTAATAATAATGACAACTTGAGAGCACTTACCTGTTTGCCAATTGTTTTCCCTTTTCCTAAAGGTTTTTGTGTTTATTATGAGTTGGACTGACCAACATATTCTCCTTTTCATTTTTTGCTTTGATAATATATTTAAAGTTTAATTGATGCCAGTGTTTTTTGTTTTTATAGGAAGGCATCAGGCAATGGAGCTTCTAATTTTCTGGGAGAAAGATTATGCCATGTAATTGTGTACTACTACCAGTAATTGATCCAGATTAATTAGGAGCATTACTCTATTTCATCAGTTTCCTTGCATTTTAACATCTTTGCAATCAGGATGCATTTTACAGTTAAGGCCTATTTTAAAAGCAGATGAGAGCATTTCTGTGTAGTGATATATAAAATAATAGTACATTTTACAATTGATGACAGTGCTATTGACAAAAGTCACTGAAGTTGCCAGAAGTGCCAAGTAATGCCTAATATTACTACTTTTCAACAGCCCCCAAAGCAAGAAAAATATGCCCAACCATATTTGTAGGATTTATATTAAATACTCATTGACTATGCAGTGTTTTAAAATAGCATAGCTCTTTCATTTTGTTTTTTTTTTTTTTTTACTCTTAATCTTCTCTTAAATACTGCTTTCTTTTTTTTTTTCTTTATCCTTGCTATCTATTTTTTTAGCTCCAACATGAAATACGCTATGTATCCATGGTTCTAAATGTTTCCTGGTTCTATGTGATTCACAGTACTTAAAGTCAGAAGATGGGCCTGTTATTAAATTTGCTTTAAGAGAATTGAAAGATGCATGGTACACCATAACGTCATGCAAATAATGAGACTTCATTTCACATACATCTCAGAGTTGACTTTGGCATGGCAGTAAATTATGGTAATTACAATAGAATTACAACCCAGCTAGTCAATCACATATCATGTTACAAATATTGAAAGTAATCCCATTCTTTAGTTTTATATTTTTAAAAATGACAAAATATGAATTACAACTGTACTAACTTTACACCAAACATGCATTTTTATTTTAAAGATTTTATAATAAACTTATCTGTCAATAAAATGTTTGAAGAGGAATTAATTAATTTAGTCTGCACTTAAGACTGTATGAAATTGGCTATGGTATTTTTCATGATCTGTTTTTTTTTGTTTGTTTGAAAGATAGCAGCAGAATAATCTGATTATGATAGGATGATTTTAAAGGATTATTTGAATGCATGTTCTTTATCATAAAACCTTTTTTTTTAAATGTGCCTTTCAAAAATCAGGGCCACTCAACAGACATTTAAACCAGAAAACTTTTACCCCCGAATACATTTGCTTCTTGGTTGATGACTACTTCTTACTAATTGCTTCTTCTGGGTCTCAACAAAGCAGAAGGTATACTCTTCTTGCAACTGGGTAGTTGATGTCAATGAGGAGTTATTGCATTTTCTGTGAAAACAATAAAATCATAGGGTTCAATCCCAAGCTATTTTCTTTCCTACAGTGTTCCCTTTGTGGCTAACCAGTTTAGTTAGTTTTCTTAGTGCTTATTTTTAAAAAGCAATGTCTCTGGCATTTTCTATTCAGTTTAGGAGAAACACTACCACAGAATGCTCAGAACTTTTTTCCAAATCTGATATAAGAAGTTCTTTGGTGAATATCCACAATATTTATAAGTAAATACATGTTATATTATTTGGAGAAATCAAAACTTAAAAGACTTGAAATTTTAATCTGAAATATGTCAATTCAGAATCAATCCATTATATGTTCATGTCTACTTAAAACAGAAGTGAGAGTTAGGGTGAGACGAATACTCCATACTTTTGAATATGGATTACTTTACTCACATATGTTAATTTAAAGCTTAATAAACTATGAGTGGTGATTTCATTATCCTGAATCCACACTGAGTATACTGAAATTAAGAATTGAAATTTAAAATTTTGAATAAGGCAGAGGTTAAACTCTGGGAAGAAACTGAAATAATTTTCTCAAGGGAACATTTACAACTGGTGAATTTAATTTCAATTGTACTGATTTGCCATGAGATGAGCTGAAATGTATTCTTATTTGTCAATAAAATAATGGGAAATTCTATGAAATAGGGACTAGCTTGTTAGTTTCAGTTTGTTTTCATATGGCTCTCATTGTTTTCCTGGATTTCCAGGATATTATTTTTATTTTCGTGAAACTCATCAGTATATTTAGATGCATAAGTTTAATCAAACATACACTGTGTTAAATTTATATTCAATATTAATTACATTTTAGATCTTAAAGTTTAGATTTAACTTTCCTTTTGACATTTTCATTCTGCTGAATAGTTTCAGATAGCTGTATGTTATTTTCCCTTGGATTTTTTTTCAATAAATGAAATTATGCAAAATACACTATTAGTGTTTTGGGGAAATTTCTGCTGTTAATAAGCACTTAAGTTAGAAGCAAAAGATATTTAGGACAGCATTTGCAAATTAATTTGAAGACGTCATTACTCTCACTATTAAAAAGCTTTTATAGACTTCACACTGAAGTGAAACACAATTAAACCGTAAAATATATGCATTGATTTCTACATTCTTTATGAGGGCTCGTTTATAAGATTGTGTTTAAAATGTAGGCACTAAAATCTTACTGAATGAATGCAATTTAAGAATTATGACTATTTAGTAACGCTGATATGTAAAATAATTGATTCTGGATCAACAATATTAAGGCTATCTAGGAAGATAGTTTCAGTTGCATATTGCACAGGGGCACTGTAGGGTAAGTGTGGATCTTCTGGGAAAAACAAATAATACTGCTTGACAATGATTTGAGTGAACCAGCGTATAAATGGAATCCTAAAATTTGAACTTGCTTGTCATTGTTTCCCGGCTGCTTATTTATCTAATTTTCCCTTTATCACTGGTATTATATCTCTAAATAACTCCATGAGATTTGGAAATGCAAATACAATTAACATCAACAGATCCATTTGTCCTATTTACCCCATCCCCAATTGTTGTTTAACTACATATTAAATCACTGTTTATTTTCATTAGCTTTTTTAACTTAATAGCCAAATTAATGACTTTACTCATATTCCCAATGACTATGGCACTTATCCTACTCTCAAGTGTTCGTTAGTTGTTTGCATATTTGCTACCCAATTGAAAGTGTAACTTTCTCCAGGGAAAGGATTTATCATCAATAGTTTCTATGGAATCTAAAATGTGGTAAGTTGTAATTCTTGACTGATTAAACTGATAATTATGGAATTAATATATAATTTTGAGCTATATTTACATCTCTAGAATGGTACTTATTCAGTGAAGCTAGCAATAAGAAGCTATTTCATCTTTCAGTTGAAATCAATGAAATTTTAATGGACAGAAGATATCTCCTGTGTAGCTAGAAAAACGAGAAGCCAACCCAACTGAAGCATCAGTCTAAGCATTTGCAACGGAATTTTCTGGCACTAATAAGTTTAACAGAGAATGATTTTACTTCTTAGTGAAAGGGCAAATGTTGTGAATGTTTTTGCAAACAAAATCACTGTATGGTTAAACTAAAGAAAATGAGACTAATTCTGCCTGCTTTGGGTTTGATGACAGCAATATACATCAGAATAATACTTCATAGATTCTCTAAACTAAAATGTATTAATTATAAAAGATTATGCTTAATTTTACATTAGTGTGATCAGATGAATATCTAAATTCAAAGTCTTAGCTCCTTTCTAGAGTTTGTTATTGTTTTTCTATAGAAAGCATCAGTGTATATTTATTGGCATCCAATCAGCCACTGAAGTTGAAATAAAATATATTTAATTAAACATGCAAATGTTTTTAAAGAGGTGTATAATTGAGTCATAAAACAAAATTATAATATTGGGAAGATATCTAGTTATGGGTAATATTTTATGTAGCAAAAACCTGACTCTTACAGATGGAACAAAATAATGAGAAACAAACTAATTTTCAAGACTGGGAGCTGATGAAAAGAGAGGACTATTAATTTTATTATTTTAACTTATTTTTGCTTTAAGCTATGTGTTTTAATTTCCCAGAATTACAGAATTCAACCAGCCAATGAGCCCAAAATAAAAAAAGGCAGCACAGTGCTAGCATATGGCAAACACATAATGGTTGTTCAATAAGTAAGCATAGTACACACCCTGTTATAATTTTTTAAATGACATAAACATCCCTTTCCTTTTTTATTGATTTAGACTTTTTTATAATATTATCTACAAAGCTAGCATTTTGCATGCACCAAAAAGGCATTTCCAATCTAGGAGCTCTAAGGGTGTTGGAAGAGAACTTTTCCCAAACAAATATTTCCCACTGGGGCCTGAAATGTCCCACTTAACAGTCTATTCCTTCATGCTTAGTGTTGCTTTTACCATGGTCTTCTTTTAAACTGCAAATATATCCAATACAGGAGCTATATTAACTCCTAATGTTTTGGGTTAATATTTTATCATATCCCTCCTCTTCCAATAACTAGAAAAGTAGTCCCAGTAAACAGAACCCACTGGAAAGGGCTAAGGAACAGGAAGGAGCAGAGTACAAAAAGGTGAGGTATTGGATTTCAAAGATTACCTTCACTGCCCAATTTTCTTTAGGACAAATATAGATTGAATACCCAATACATAAAATGAAGGTAGAGCAAGAGGAAAATCAGACTGTGAGATATATGCAAAGGTTCGAAGAACAGAGTGGTAGAGCTTCTAGGACAGAACATAAACAGCAACGTCAAATCTAAACAGTGGCAAACCCTCTGGGACAAACAATCCAGTTTCTTCAAAAACAAAATTATAAAGGATAAAATGAGAAAGAAGAGATATGGAAGGGGAATTAAAAGAAAGATTAAAAGAAACTTACAATGGATATCAATAACTGCAATATATGGACCTTATTTGTATCCTGATTGAACCACTGTTAAAAAAAATACAAAGCTTAAGACAATTTAGGAAATGTGAATATTGATTGGATATTTGATGGTATTAAAGAATTTTTTTTTTGCTGTTAAAAAAAAAACAAAAAACAGTGATGTCACAGAAAAAGGGAAAATATAAGTAGATTGGATAATGCATTTAAACATGAAAATAACCAAACTGGAGTGTTTAGATTAGTAAAAGGGAAAGAAAAAGATGTTTATAACAAAATGCATTACATAGAGACAAATAAGCAAGTGAAAATAGAGCATTTAGATCAACTAAGTTTGAAAAAGAATTGCAATAAATATATGTGCAAATAGCTTACCACATGCCCCTCTTGCTTCCTCAACCTTAGTTTGCAGGGACTGTGTTTCCAACTTGGCTTCTCTGTCCACTTTCTCCTTCCTGTGTGATGTGGAGTCACAGTATGTAAGTTAGTCTAGAGTGAATTTTACTTTGAGATGTACTTCAGCAATCAAGTTCTGTTCTCTCTGCCTCTGCTTGGTTAATGCTATTACACCACCACTTCCTCATTATGTAATATTAGTCAGCTTAATTAGTGTCCCTACAATTCAGTTTCCTCTCCTGTAAAATAGGGATAATAGGGACAATAATAATATGGCATTTTTTACTATAATATTATTAACAATAATATATTGGGAAGCTCAAATGAGATAATCTGTGTAAAACACACGATTGCCTAGCACATAGTGAGAGTTAATGTTCATTAACTTTTATTGAAATGCTTGCTATTCTTAGATAAAGAAAAAGAGTGAAGTTGAAAATCGTGATGTTTATTACACTGCACGTGTGCCAATTTTGGAAACAAATAATTTTCTAATTAATTCCACTTTTTCTAATAATCCTACTCCAGGCCCATGCATACACACATACACAAATGTACAAACACTGTTTATGTAGTGATTTGCCACTTTCATAGTGTTTTCACAGACATCATGTCATCGGTTCTAACCTTTTTGGTTACCTACGATAGCTCAGCCAGTAAGTGGCAAGGCCAATATGTGAATACTGGTAAGGTGGAAGACATTTGGTCCTCTTTCCAGCACTCTGACTCTCATAGCATGTAAATGGGAACCCTTTCACAGTGTCACCCAGGACCGAAAAAGAACAGTGCATAATAATAAGCAATATCTTTTGTATTATATTATCTAGAGAACTGCCATACTATATCAAATCTAATACATTATTTTATGTACCACCAAGAAGAAAAAGTATTCTGCTGTAATTGTGATTGCAATACTCCAAAAGTTGTAAAAGGCAGTCTTAACTCAAACATGCTGAATTAAAAAAAAAATACTTTAATCTTAGAATTGATGAAATATGGCATCATTTATAATTATACCATATATTTCATCCAAACCCTATGGCAAACCTTCTTGGTATATTATAATGCAGTGGGCCTCAGGCTTTCAGGTGAGACAAAATCACCTGCAATGACTGTTGAAAATACAGATTCCAGAGTCTTAATCCCAGAGGTTTTGATTCAATAGAGCTGGGGTGAAGGGGAGAGGGCTTAGATTTTTAATATATTCTTTAAATAATTCTCATACATATGATCAAAAGAAAACAATTCAAGAAACATTGTGTGGTGGTTAAGAACGTGAGTTCAAATTCTGATTATACCAGCTAGTAGTTAGATGACGCTGAGTAGATGGTTCAAAA
The DNA here is from genome assembly GCF_015220235.1 of Choloepus didactylus. Classification (NCBI taxonomy): domain Eukaryota; kingdom Metazoa; phylum Chordata; class Mammalia; order Pilosa; family Megalonychidae; genus Choloepus; species Choloepus didactylus. Next base: position 183,716,523 of record NC_051310.1, on the reverse strand, counting down.
TCTCTGTGTGTTAGTGCCCTTGGAGACAGTGCAGAGAGGTCAGGAAGCAGACTGCCAGATTCTTTCATTTACTAGCCATGAAGCCCTTGGCTACCTAATATTTCTGAGTCCCCTTATCTGAAAAAGAACGATAAATAAAAGAGGAACATAAAGAACACCATGTAAGTATTTGTTTACCTGTAGAGATAGGGCAGTGATAATAGTACCCATCTCATTATGTTGTGATAATTAAAGTAATGCATACTTAGTATTTAGCAAAAGAGAGAAATTTTTCTTACTACTAGGTTAATAAGTATTAAGATATATTCTTTAAAATTACTTTTTGTGACTTATTTCCCTTTTCCTTGTTTTGTCATAGAGACAAGGAAGAATTTTCCACAATATTTTAAATAATTCAAATATTTTAAGGTTCTTATTTACCTGACATGTATTAGATTAGCCCCAAAATGAATTATGCTATCCAGCATTCCTTTATAATGTAAATGATTTTTGAGTAATCATGCTTATTTTGAATATAAAAATTAAATTAGAAAAAGACAATTTTCAGTGAATAAGCATAAAATTGGCATTTTTCTAAAGATACAATAGATATTTACCTATGTGTTTACATTCCAGATAGAAATATTCTTTTTTGTTTAATTTTGAGATAATTGTAGATTCACATGCAGTTTTAAGAAATAATAGAGATCACATACACCCCTTACCAGTTTCCCTCAATGATAACATCTTGCAAAACTTTAGTACATTATTACAACCAGAATAGTAATGTTGATAAAATCCACTGACTTTGTTTCTGAGTTTTACTTGTACTCATTTGAGTGTGCATTTGTTTATTTAGTTGTATGTATTTTTATCCCATGTAGTTCATAGATACACCACTGCAGTCCAGATACAGAACAATTCCATCATCATCAGACCCTTTTCCTATTGCCCTCTTATAACCACACCCACTTGCCTTCTCCTCATCCCTACTTGCCCTGGCAACCACTAATACATTCCCCCATTTCTATAACTTTGTCATTTCAAGCATGTAATAATAATAGCATCAGACATTGTATAAATCTTTGGGATTGGCTTTCTTCACTTAGTATAATTGCCTGGAGATTAATCCAAGATTTTGCATATATCAATAGTTTATTCCTTTCTATTTCAGAGGGGATTGCACAGTATCAATGTACTACAGTTTAGTCATTCATCCATTGAAGGGCATATGGCTGGTTTCCTGTTTGGGGCTGTTACAAATAAAGCTGTTATGAACATTTATATACATTTATTTTTATGTGAACATAAGTTTCCATTTCTCTTGGATAATTGCCCAGTAGTTCAATTTCTAGGTCATATGGAAGTTGAATGTTTAGTTTTATAAGAAACTGACAAAATTTTTCCAGATTGACTATACAATTTTTTCATTCTCATTGGCAATGTATGAGTGATCCAGTTCTCCACTTTCTCACCAACATAGCTATTCTGATAGCTATGTAGTGATATATTATTGTAGTTTTAATTTGCACTTCCTTAATGACTAATGAATTTGAACATCTTATCATGTGCTTATTTGTCACCTGAATATCCTCTTCTATGAAATGTGCAGTATTGTCCTTTGTCTGTTTTCTAATTGGATTATTGGTTTTTTACTGTTGAGTTTGGGGAGCTTTTATTCCACATACAAGTCATCTGTTGAATATATGGTTTGCAGACACCTTCTTCAGTCTTTACTTCATCTTTTAATCCTCTTTACATGGTAGTTCATAGCAAAATTTTTAAATTTTAATGAAATTAAATTTATCATTCTTTCCTTTTATGAATCATGCTTTGGTGTCAAGTCTGAGAATTCTTTGCCTAACCCTCATTTCTGTTGTTTTTAAAATAAATGCTGTCCTTATATTAAGATGGAAAATTGGATAAATGTTAGGCACATATTTTTAATTGAAAATACTGACATTTCCTGACAGCAATGATGGAAAAGTATAAATTAAATCAATGGGTAGAACAATTTTTGATAATTCAGATATTAAATCTAAATTCAGAATGTTAAATTTAAGGTAATATGCTATTATCTGACCATTCCATAGAAACATTAATATAAGCAGAAGAAAGTTGCTTCTGTCCATCCCAAAACACACCTCAATAATTCCTCTCAACAATGTACATCATGGAGATAGTCAACCACGCGCATAATTACATGTAAGTATATTGTAGCAATTTATAATAGTGAACAATTAGAGACAATCTAAATGTCCATCAGTAAGAGAATGATTAAATAAAACATGGCTGTGCTCTTCCCATATTTACTCCTGCTTTAATACCACAGTACAAATCTCAGGACTGCCAATTATGCGAGCGATTTCTTCAGCAGGCAGAGCCTACTCATGCATGGTAGGTCAAAAGTGCTAGAAATTAAATACAACAACCAGCTTCCCCCATCCATCCACCCCCATCCACACACACACACCAGTAGCCCTCAATCAATGTATAAACACCCTGATTTTCTAGTCCCAAGGGAGGATAACTCTGAGGGTCTTGTTCTACATATTCCCGATTTCCCCAGTAGGATTTCCCTATCCCTTTATTGACTACCTTCCCTTCACTTTCTCACTTCTGCAGTTCCCTACCAGATTTTTCTGGAACCACCTTCCAAATAAAATAGTGCACAGAAACCCTTGTTTCAAGGATTGCTTTTGAGAAAACCAAACGAAGACAGTGGTTTATTTATAGAAGAGAGAACCATGAAACTGTTTTCAAAATTAGCTCTAACTTTACATATTAATGTAAAAATATGCCCATTTTATATTGTTTGTTAAAAAAATACATGACAGAATTATAGGCTGATACATATGAAAATATGCATTACCCAATATGTAATACTCTTCTCTGGGAGGTATGTTTTGGGCTGTAACTTTATGTATTAATATAAAAATATGTCTATTATATATTGTTTGATAAAAGTGTATAATTGTTGGGTGATATATATGAAAATATATTTTTCCCAAGCTGCTAACATTCTTCCTCTCTGGGAGGTATGTTTTAGCTAAGTTTTGTTTTTTAACTTCATTTCTAAATTCTTATTTTTCTTTTCTTTGACACTGAACATGTATTACTTTTGTAGTCTGCAAAAAATAAACCTGGAAAGAGAAAAGGAAGGAAAAGTTTCCGTGTAGGGAAAGATTTTCTTTGGGGTGGTTCTTATTCAAAAGTGGGTATTTTCTAGATTTGGATGGATGAGAAAAATAGATTTAGATATCCAATATGAAGTCATGTCACAGTGAGAACTGTGTTTGCCTGGTGAGGTCTTAGGACTGTGCTTGTAAAGTGAAAATGGGATAATTATCAAGGGCAAAATATCGCTAACGTAGCACAGTGACAAAGGAAATCAAATAAGGTCGTAGAGTCAAAATGTACTCTACTTAGTAAGGAAGACTTATTTCAAAGTTTAGGTTGGAAATATCAATTGGACAAAAGTATAAACCTTGTTTTCAAGTTAAGGAAAATAATAATATACACATTAATTATAAATAATAATAAAAAGAGCTTACATGCCCTGAGATATTTGCAGAATGTGTTAGATTATAATGTGTGTGTTCTTTAAAACTATTTTTCCACTTTTAGCTCTTCCCTCCTGTACTCTAATTATTTGTTGATCTCAATTATAGTCTCTCCACAGTATTTATTTGTTCTGGAAAACAGTACATTTCACATGAAAGTAATCTCCATCACAATGAGTGCATTTCTTTTCGTCTTTCTGGCCTGGTTTGCTCTGCTGCTTCGGGCTTGTACTAATGAGGTCAGTGCCTTAGATCCAAACCCCACCCTAATTAGCTGTGCATAAAGAGATGAACTCCATGGACACAAGTTGCTGGTCTCAAACAAACATCTGACCAATGCATATTATTGATCAGAAATAGGCCTAAGACATCGTATGGCAAAACTGATGATTTCCACTATTGCTTTTGAAAAAAAACTTCAAACCTTGGCTTTACATCAGTGTATTAATACCTGCTCCTTCTCTCGTATTCCTTATGCCTGGAATGACACTAATAACCATTTATTATCTAAACCAGGAACCTGGGAATCAACCTTGATGCCTCCCCCATCCTTCACCCCCTTCGTCTAATTCATCACCATATGTGGTTGATATTTGCCTCCTGAGCATATCTTGAATTCATCTACTTGCTGCCGTCTCCAATGCCACTACCATAGACCAAGCTTCCATCAGCTCCTGCCAGGATAAGATGGTTGCTTCTCATAGTAGACCTCTACATCCAAACCTGCTACCCTGTCATTTCCCATACTGTAGGTAATGTGATTATCTCAAAACACAAATATAATTCCAGTCTCCTTGCTTAAAGCCCTGTACTAGCTTTTCATTCCTCTCCAAATAAAGACCAAATCCCTTAAAGTAGCACAAAAAGCCTGCGTGATCTGGCTTCTTCTCAGCAGTCCAGCCTTATCTCCCTTGTTCATGGGGCCCTCCCCAGTAGTATTGCATTAACTTTAGTTGGCACCCAGCAAATTTAGATGAAGGGATGAGTAAATATCCTGCCACTCTCTCTCGTGATCATGTTGCTTCAGCCAGAGAGCCTTCCTTTGCTTCCTCTAATGCTCCCTCTATACTCAGGACCTTGGTGTCTGCTTTTCAAATGTCTGAAAAGTTCTGAGCTCTCCTTCTTTGCACAGTTCCTTCTTGGTCTCTGCTTACATGTTCATTCCTCTGGGAATCCTTTCTTCACCATTTGACCATATTAGTGTCTTCTATTATGCATTCCCTCTATTTTCATTTAGAACATTTCTCAAAAGTTTAATTGGTATTTCTGTATTTAATTATTATGAGTTTCCCTTACTACACTGTAAGTTCTATGAAGCCAGAGGAAACATACTTATTTTGCTCACCATTTATTTTTTATTTTGGTTCAGCGTAGGGTCTGAAATATTTGTTAATCAAAAATGAATGACTGCATCTCCCTGGTATTGATCCCTTAGATGCCAAGTTCCAAAGACTTCCCCAAAGGTACATTCTCTTTTTCATTCTATTCTTTTTGACAGCATTTATCACACTTTCAATTTTGCAATTACCCATTTACTACATTTGCTGGTTTTCCTGATTGTTTGGGATAATATTATTGCCTCACATGCCTCTTATCCATTCCTTCTCCTATCTTTAACTGTAGGTATTTTCCAATTGTCTATGTTCATTTTTGTTAGTCCCTTTCCATCCACTAAAAAAATCTCCTTTCAATGGATGATGTCCAAATTGACCTCATTCTTCAGACCTGCACTGTTATATACATTCAAAATTTATGATGAATTGAATACTTTATAATCCAAATAAAAAATCAGCTTCTTCTTCATCCCTAAAAACCAACTTCTCCTGAATTATCTATCATGGTTAATTAGGCCACCATTATTGCTATGATTTTCCCAGTCAGATATGCTTAACTATGTTCAAAACCCACAGAATCATCTTTGCCTCCATTTCCCTTGCTTTCAATTTAATTAATATTTCCTCCATAGTTTTGCTATCATTCACCTTTTTAAAACTCCATCATCTGGTCTAGACCAGTGTAGTAGCATCCTAATTCATACAATTTACCCTGTAGCCCATATTCCAAAATTCTTCACTAAAATCCTGTCAAGTTAGTCTTCCTGAAAAAAAGTCCATTTCCCATATAAGAATGTGGAGCCTCAAACACATTGGTCCTCTGCTCAGGGACCCTAAATGTCTACCTACTATATACTGACTAAGGTACAAATGCCTAATTGTGTATCCACAACTTTCCTTAAATGTTTCTAATATACATTGCCAGGTTAATATACACTGTGATTTTACTGGAAACCATACCGTTCCTACCCTCACTAAACTATTTGCCTTTCATCTTACTATTCCACTTAACTGGAGTGATTTCTAGCTTATCCTCATAGGAAAAAAAATATGTCCTATACATTCTTAAACATTCCTGCCAAATGTAACTTTCACTTGACAAATAACATTCTTGAAATCCATAACATATTTTGGCATCTGTTTTGTGGGATATATATTTGCTTTACATTATAATCATTCAGTACTCACTTTATTTCCTCAATCAGAGATTGTAAGCTCCTTAAGGGCAGATATTATTTCTTATTAATTTTATGATCTCTGCAATGTCAATTTCAGGGATTGGTTTATATTAGGTGCTCAATTAACATCTGTTGAATTAAATAAAATATGTAGGAAACCAAACTAATATAAATGTGTATGTAGAGAGAAAGAAAAAATATTCCAGGAGTCACTGAAATTTGTACATGAGAATATATGGAATAAAGAATTTATTGTTCCTGTTGTATCATTTGTTTTATTACAAAATTTAATATTATATGTGTTTATAGGATTTCTTCAAAATTTCTAAGAAAATATTAATTGTGATGTTCCCAAATACTCTGTGAGATAGGCAGAACAAATAAAAGCAACCTCATTTTATGAATCAGGAAACTGGAGCACAAAGATTTTATAACTGACCTACATAAGGTAGCACGACTGAGAATTTAGCAAAGCCAGAACTAAAGCCAGGCTCTTTTGGCATTTGTTACCATAATATTCTGTCTCTTAATTCCAAAATCATTAGCTTGCAGACATAAAGTGAACTAATATACTGTCATTTAATAGTTTAAGATCTGTTTTATCTAAAGGCATAATATGTGTAGAACATATTCTTCTGGTATTCCAAAAGATGATGGGAAGACTGCAAAATTCTTTCATTGAATAAAAGGAATATCAGTAATTAGAATTTATCACTCATTTACAATTGTATGTGTAAATATATATGCATATACGCATATACAAATATACAGTTGCTTATACATGTGTATACACATATGTATACATGTATATGTATACCATTTTGTATATGTGTGTGTGTGTTTATATATATATATATATACTATTTACTTGAAAATTCTAGTCTCATAATTATTTCTCCCAACCTTTGTGCGATTTTAGAATAAGGGTTTTAGTAACTGTCTCTCAGAAGCCATACCCATCTCTTGACAAGGATTCATGAATCCTTATATTAGCACAAAGGAAACAAAATTGGGGAAGATTTATATCCTCATGAAAATTTATTCGTGTTCATCTTAGTTTGAAATTATTTTATCGGGGTAAAATATGATTCATATTCATCTTAGTCTTAGTCTGAAATTATTTTCTCAGGATAAAATATGGCATATAAAACTGTGGCCACTTGATTTCTTCATGTTATTTGCACACAGCTGTCTGTACATGAATAAGCCAGATTCAGATCCTTTGTGACACTTTGCAATTTGAGCCCACAGTTGCAATGGAAATTGCACAAGGAAGACATGGTCTTTAAACTTCAATAGCCTTCTTCATTCATCCTTAACAATGAGTACAGGCTAAAGAGAACAGAATATGCAATGGTGGTAACATGAAATGTTCTGATACCAAAATACATATCAAATACTTTTTTTCTCACACACTCACTCTGAGAACCAGTGTAACTAAGTTGTTTAAGTGAAAGTGCACTAAAATTGCTAAAGAAATTATAACTTAGCTGAAAGGAAAATTTATTTTTGTAACTTTTCCCAAAAAAAGATTTTGTTGAGAAGTACTATGGCTATTTCTACTTGACTATAAATATCAAAAAGAGATTTCTAGACTGTTAATTCTGTATAGAAACTGGGCAGATACAAATTTCATAAAAGCAGAATTTAAATTAGGCAAAGAAGTAAGGGTTTTAATACACATGCTTCCAACAGATAGACTAAGAAGGATATCATGCCTGTGTTTACAATATTTCCTAATATTTCTCATTTTATTCTTTTAAATAATTTGTTTTCTAGCTCAAGAATAAGATTAGAAAAAGAATAATTTTGCAGATGTATAGGATAACAGTACTGCCCTACATGAAATGTAATTCTTTCTGTTAGGAAAGCTATTCTGGGAAATGTTTATTGACAAGTGGAATATTTCAGTTTTTTAGAAAAAGAGATATAATAATACAATTTGGTATGTCAAGCTTCTCAAGATTTTTTTTTAAGGTTCAGATTCCTTTTCATTTCTTTTCTTCTTTTTTTTATTTCATATTGTGGGTTGGTTGGGTCTTTAGTATTGAAGGAAACACAGATGGGTTGGCTTTATTAACTAAAGTGCTGGACTTAGAGCTCAATCATGCCGGGTTTAAAATTGCTCTGCTTCCTTTTCACTTCTGGATTCATCCCTTCAGGCATGCATTCATTCAACAGATCTAAACAATACACTATTATAAGCCCTGCATGGTGCTAAGAACTATAAGTGCCATGTAAACAAGATGGACAACACTGCACACTCTGAATTTAATATCAATTTAAGTGTGTTTTTGCTTTTCATATATAAGGTAATCAGTCTCAATCTTCTGGGTGGAAAACAGACATCACTAAACCCTGAATAAAAGGTTTATGTGCATGCTTGAAAGAGCTCGATTCAATTCTCAGTAAATATTTGTTCAATATTTCCCAACCACCCAATATTTTTGCATGTTGATTCCACTCTTGTTTTGCATTGTAAAACTTAGAAGGATCAAATTGAAAATATGATAACACTCTTTTTGCCCAAACTATTCTTAGAAAAGCTTAAAAGACTTAGCTCATCAATCCGGCATCCTCTTAGTGTGGCACTTCTCTAGAGTGACCAAAATGCGGTGATCACGATTTGAAGGAAGCCAATTGGAAGGAATCTGATTGGAACAATGCTCTGAGACTCTACGAAAGCAAGTTGTTCAAACAGCCTGTCTTTTCTCATACCTGCAGTTTGTAAAATATTCACAAAAGTTTAAAGTAAATGTATTAAAAATTAGCGCTGAATTGAACATTAAATTTGATTAAAAAAAGATACACACTTATCAGGGCCTTAATGAAACCTGCAATTCTGTGAAGTCAATTGAGAAAGAAGCTATATTTAAAGAGTCTTTGTTTAAACATGCCCATTTTTAAAGAAGCTATTACAAGCCTGACTTTCCTTATCCTTAAGTAAAGCAATACTCATCTGATTAGCTATTGCAAGCAAACTTTCTGGAACTGAGTTTGAAGTAAAAGAAAGAACAACCAGGATATAAAATCACTGGATTTAGAAGATAGCCTATATTTTGTTTCAACTATATTTTATCCCCAAGCTCTAGAAATTGTTATCAGATTCAAAATTTTGTAAAGTGTCTTTATAGTCAAAGTCATTTCATTTTTGTTTAACAAATTATTAAACTACAATGAAATGTTTCTATTTTCATATAGTATGAAGGGCTTCATTAAGGTGATAACCGTTCATTCTTCCATCTATTCATGTGGTAACAACAAAAAATGAGTGACTTCTATGTCAGGTGTTGTTCTATGTACTGGAAATTCAAGAGTGCAAACAGATAAAGACACCTGTCCTTAAGGAGCTTATATACTACTAGTGGTGGAAGAAATATAGCAACAACAAAATAACTAAACTCTATTGTATGTTAACCAGAGACAAGTGCTATTGGAGGAAACAATAATAAAGCAGGGAAGGGAGGTGGGAAGTTTGGCATTACAGGATGTTGTGAAATCATTTGTCCTTATATAGGTTTGAGAATAAATCCTTTAGGGAATAAATTGATAATGGTCTATGATAATGAAATAAAGTGAAGAAAGAATCCATTTTCTATCAAACCACCATACAATGAAATTACCTGGACATTCATTCTTTCTCTTTTCCTCTAAATGGCAGGAACAGAATAATTGCAAACCAAGAATTGCAAGTCTAGAATTGAATAGAAACCAGATAGTTCCCAAATGATGAAAGAAAGCTACAACTGATTTTAATAAATAGAATCTAAATTATAAAATCTTCATATTTGAAATGTTGAAATTCATATGAGGTATGTTGATTATTATGCATGCCCTCCTTTGCTGTGCACCTCACTTTGTTTTAGAAGATGGATAAAAGGGGCCATTTTCAGATAAGCTCTGGCTTTTCTGGCTATAGAAAATTCAGATAAATATTAAAGGTTATTTGAAACTTCTGATGTGGCAAATACCCTTAGAAAGAAGAAAACCAGCAAGACAAAAATCAAATTACTGCCTAGCTGTGATAAGTAGCTTAAATATTACATTTAATATTTAACTCATTACCTTACATTTGAATGTCTGAATTTTGATAATTCTGCATTGATTACCTGAAATATAGCTCAACTAGTTGCCTTTACCACATATTGTTTACTAAGTCCAAGCTGAGTGGTCTAATGATTCTAATGACCTTCCTATAATAAACAGGGCACACATCAGAATTTTGCACATGGGTGAAAATGAAATATATATTTAAATATTTTTATTGACCCTTGAGTATTAATGAGATTTGTGAGTTTATTATATATGTTTTTTTACAGTCTTTATACACACATGTAAAACCTTGCTCATTTAAAATATATTAACCACAGTATTTAGGGCAATACTTTTCATGGAGAGTAATTTAATGATTTTTAAAATAAATGATAATTAATATTTCAGAAACACCTTACAGGTAATGAATACTTTACATACTTTGCCTTATTTGATATGCAAAATAATGCTATGAATTAAATATTATTATTATGCCCAATTTATAGTAAAACTATTAAGTATGGTCAGACTGCCTAGGTATGAATCTCAGCTCCACCACTTACAAGCTGTCTGATGGTCTTTACTTTCTATATACCTTGATTTCCCCATCTGTGAAATGGGAATAATAGTACCACCTCAAAAAAAACCATGAGAATTAAATGATCTAAAGCATGTAAATATTCAGAGCACTGTAAACACATGTTAAGAACTCAGTAGATGTTAACTGCTGTGGTGGTGGTGGTGAATAGCATAAGCAAGGAATTAAAGCTTGAAGAAGCTCAATAAGATACAACTAGAAAGCAATGGAGTAGACACCAAATTCTGGTCTTTTACCTTCGAATCCTGAATCTTTCCAAAATGCTACATGACTTCTTAGAGCTTGGATGAGTGAAGTGTAGAAAGAAAATTCATAGGTATGGGTGTGCCATCAGAAAGCTCTGTAATTAAAGATTCTACTTCAAAATGTAATTCTAGTTGGAATTTTTTCATTTCTTTATTTCAATATTTTGAAATGACTATTTGAGACTCCATAGATTTTTAAATGCCTGTGCCTTTTATTACATACTGTACAATCACCTTTAAGAGAATGAATTTATAGTTGTAATATTTTGATAGACCAAAAAAAAAAAACAGAAATTAAAGGCAGTATGGCATATAGCAAATCAATTTTATACACTTTCTCCATGTACGTAAAATTAGAAATGAACACTAAGCCTTAAAACTGACTTGACCTTAATACAGTGCATACTTTCCTTCACTTATCTCCATTTGATTTCATTTTTGTCACTAGTTTGTAATAGGGAGTGTACACAAAGAAGATATTAGCAAAAACTCCTCATCACTGACAAGCATTGTAACCTTCAAGGGTGTGACTAAAGAAACATAGGAACAACATGCACATCTATTTCATTTTTCCATCATTCTCTTCCACAGATTTACATGCTGACAAAGCCAGCCTGGATTACTTGATACATCCTTCTGATCACTTTTATTGCCTTTGACTTTCCTGAGTTGTGATTCACAAAAGTAGATCATATGTAACAAGTCTGGAAAGACAGTGGTGTAAATATATAGTGCCCATTCTAGGAAGGTAGGTGAACATCTGAGACATTCATGTTTCTTGTTGTATCTCTTCTCTCAAGTGATAAATAAAAGATGTCTGCCTGGAAGGAATCAGGTAAGGCTGCTTGCCATGTGTTCATGAATATATTTTGTTGGTAATAAAAGGATTCAACCTGTGTCTTCTTAAATGTGTGGTTTCAACTGTCTCTGATCCCTTTCTCTCATGAGGCTGATTTTTTATGTACAGAAGAAATACTGTTGTACTGAAATTTGGAGTGTGAACTGTGATTTAAAAGTCTTCATTTGAGCATTCTTCTATACTCTTCAGAGATAAATTAGATCTGTTTATTTACTTAAACCAACCAATGTTCTGAATGTGAGGAAGAAGGGTCATAATTTTAACTCTATTTGACTTCTAAATATACATCCCTTGCCTTTATTTTGTTTTGTCTGTTTTTTTTTTAGTTTTTGCCTTTAACTTTTTCTCCAATCTATACCTCCAGATAAAACATTTAAATTTTTGGATAGATTTCAACTCATATTTTTCGTTTCCTCATTATCTTCCTAGAAACTAACGTCAACAAATTTACCAATTTGTTCTTCCCATCCCTTTTGCCTTACAGATTTTTACAGCCTCCGAACTATATATTTTTGCTCACAACAATTTTTCTTTCCTAGATATCGTCTTTTCTTTCCTCATAAAATGGGCAGCATACATACTCATATTTTTACTTCAATATTTTTCTCAAATATTAGTTGTTCGGAGAAGCTGTTCTTCACTAACTGATGCCCACTCCAATGTCATTTTATGTCATGTTCACTTGGGCATGCATGTTCTTTTTTTTTTTTTTTTTTTCATTTTTATTGAGATTGTTCAGATACCATACAATTATCCAAAGATCCAAAGTGTGCAATCACTTGCCCCTGGGTACCCTCATACAGCTCTGCATCCATCACACTTAATTTTTGTTCAATTTTTAGAAACTTTTCATTACTCCAGACAAGAAATAAAGTGAAAGATGAAAAAAGAAAAAAAAGAAAAGGAAACTCTAATCCTCCCCTATCCCTAACCAACCCCCCTCAATTGTTGACTCCTAGTATTGGTATAGTACATTTGTTACTGTTTATGAAAAAATGTTGAAATACTACTAACTGTAGTATATAGTTTGTAATAGGTATATAGTTCTTCCCTACATGCCCCTCTATTATTAACTTCTAATTGTATTGTCATATGTTTGTTCTGGTTCATGGAAGTGATTTCTAGTATTTGTACAGTTGATCATGGACATTGCCCACCATAGGATTCAGTTTTATACATTCCCATCTTTTGACCTGCAACTTTCCTTCTGGTGACATATATGACTCTGAGCTTCCCCTTTCCACCTCATTCACACACCATTTGGCGCTATTAGTTATTCTCACATCTTGTTACCAACACCCCTGTTCATTTCCAAACATTTAAGTTCATCCTAATTGAACATTCTGCTCATACTAAGCAACCACTCCCCATTCTTAAGCCTTGTCCTGTATCTTGGTACCTTATATTTCATGTCTATGAGTTTACATATTATAATTAGTTCCTATCAGTGAGACCCTGCAATAATTGTCCTAATGTGTCTGGTTTATTTCACTCAGTATATTGCCCTCAAGGTTTTGTCATCAAACAAATATATTAAAAAACCATTTTTTTTTAATATGGTTTTGTTCACTCACCATACATTCCATCCCAAGTAAATAATCGATGGTTCTTTCCATGGTCATACATTTATGTGTTCACCACCTTCACCACTATCTATATAAGAGCATCTACATTTCTTCCACAAGGCAGGAGGGAGAGTCAAAGAAGGTAGAGAGGCAAAAGAAAGAGGAAAAAAAAAATGACAGCTAGGAAGCAGCAAAAGGAAAAATAACCTTAAATCAAAGTAGAATAAAGAATCAGACAACACCACCAATGTCAAGTGTCTAACATGCCTCTCCTATCCCCCCCTCTTATCTGCATTCACCTTGGTATATCACCTTTGTTACATTAAAGGAAGCATAATACAATGATTCTATTAGTTACAGTCTCTAGTTTATGCTGATTGCATCCCTCCCCCAATGCCTCCCCATTTTTAACACCTTGCAAGGTTGACATTTGCTTGTTCTCCCTCGTAAAAGAACATATTTGTACATTTTATCACAATTGTTGAATACTCTAGATTTCACCAAGTTACACAGTCCCAGTCGTTATCTTTACTCCTTTCTTCTGGTATCTCACATGCTCCCCACCTTCCTCTCTCAACTGTATTCATAGTTACCTTTGTTCAGTGTACTTACATTGTTGTGCTACCATCTCCCAGAGTTGTGTTCCAAACCATGCACTCCTGTCTTCTATCACCCTGTAGTGCTCCCTTTAGTATTTCCTGTAGGACAGATGTCTTGTTCACAAAGTCTCTCATTGTCTGTTTGTCAGAAAATATTTTGAGCTCTCCTTCATATTTGAAGGACAGCTTTGCTGGATACAGGATTCTTGGTTGGCGGTTTTTCTCTTTCAGTATCTTAAATATATCACACCACTTCCTTCTTGCCTCCATGGTTTCTGCTGAGAGATCCGCACATAGTCTTATTAAGCTTCCTTTGTATGTAATGGATCGCTTTTCTCTTGCTGCTTTCAGGATTCTCTCTTTGTCTTTGACATTTGATAATCTGATTATTAAGTGTCTTGGCGTAGGCCTATTCATATCTCTTCTGTTTGGAGTATGCTGCGCTTCTTGGATCTGTAATTTTATGTCTTTCATAAGAGATGGGAAATTTTCATTAATTATTTCCTCTATTATTGCTTCTGCCCCCTTTCCCTTCTCTTCTTCTTCTGGGACACCAATGATACATACATTATTGTACTTTGTTTCATCCTTGAGTTCCCGGAGACATTGCTCATATTTTTTCATTCTTTTCTCCATCTGCTCCTTTGTGTGTAGGCTTTCAGGTGTTTTGTTCTCCAGTTCCTGAGTGTTTTCTTCTGCCTCTTGAGATCTGCTGTTGTATGATTCCATTGTGTCTTTCATCTCTTGTGTTGTGCCTTTCATTTCCATAGATTCTACTAGTTGTTTTTTTTGAACTTTTGATTTCTGCCATATACATGCCCAGTGCTTCCTTTACAGCCTCTATCTCTTTTGCAATATCTTCTCTAAACTTTTTGAATTGATTTAGCATTAGTTGTTTAAATTCCTGTATCTCAGTTGAAGTGTACGTTTGTTCCTTTGACTGGGCCATAACTTTGTTTTTCTTAGTGTAGGTTGTAATTTTCTGTTGTCTAGGAATGGTTTCCTTGGTTATCCAAATCAGGTTTTCCCAGACCAGAACAGGCTCAGGTCCCAGAGGGAAGAAATATTCAGTATCTGGTTTCCCTGCAGGTGTGTCTTAGAAAATTGCTCCACCCTTTGATGCCTCAGGTCACTGTGCTTTTCTGCCCAGCAGGTGATGCCTGTTAGCCTATAATTCTTGACTGGTGTGCGGAGGTATGGCTGTATTCCCCCAGGCTCTGGGGTCTGGTTCTAAATGGAAAGGGCCCCACCCCTTTCCTCCTAGAGAAGACAGACCCCCCAGGTGGAGGTCATTAGCATTTCAATGGTCTCACTCTCTGCTTGTGCTGTCTCCACCCTTCCCCAAGTCACAGCCCTGGAAACTGAAAATGACTGGGGCTTTCTCCACTGAGCCAAAAAAGAAACAGATAGTCCCCTTCAGACCCATTCCAAGGCGACCCTCCGGCTCTCCCAGGTCAGTCGTCACCCAAAGCCTCTGTCTGTTTTTTGGGGATGCATACCTGTAGTGAGCAGTGCACACTCACTACTTAAAACCCCAGTTGGAGCTCAGCTGAGCTATATTCGCTTGCTAGGAGAGAGCTTCTCTCTGGCACCGCGAGGCTTTACAGCTCAGGCTATGGGGGAGGGGGTCTCATGACTTGGATCTGCAGGTTTTACTTACAGATTTTATGCTGTGTTCTCAGGCATTCCTCCCAATTCAGGTTGGTGTAGGATGAGTGGATGGTCTCGTTTGTCCCCCCGCAGTTATTCTGGATTATTTACTAGTTGTTTCTGGTTTTTTGTAGTTTTTCCAGGGGGACTACTTAGCTTCCACTCCTCTCTATGCAGCCATCTTGCCGTCCTGCCCATGAATGTTCTTTTATCTCATAAGCATAGTTTATATTAATTTATCTTATTCTAATCCAATACTTCTTTTTATTGTTTTGAATTTCTACAATTTCTCTGACTTACAACAGTGAAAAAACAAAGCCCTAGAACTCTACCAGTCCTCTGAGATGACGGGATACTGGGGGGAGACAGAGATCCTTTTGAGGGTTGAAATCCAAGCTAGCAACTCAATCAACATTTAATCACTATTTAAGATTCAATTCATGTGTCCCCTCTTCCATGATGAGTCTCCTCAGTTGAACTAGCTGCCTCTTCCTTGGTGATCCCAAAATATCTTGTACATCTTTATATTAATCCACTCAAATTGTTTTGTAAGAATCTCTTTAGACATCTGTTCTCCCTCCTGACTGTGAACTCCTTATAGAAATTTGCACTAACAACTTAAACAATGTTAGGCACATAGTAATTACCAGTTAATTGCTGTGGAATTAAATTCCATTGAATTGAGGCACAAAGAACCAGTTGGCAAGAACGTTAACTTGGTACCAAGGCCACAAATCCTTGGTAGAATTCTTCTACCAAATATCAAACTGGGTTGGGGTGAGTTTAGAGCTAGTCATATTTAGAAATGCAACATCTTGTAGGGACACTACAAAGAAGGTTTTCTGAAAAATATGAGAAGGAAACTATAAAATTGAGGGTAAATATTGAAAGTAAAGGAAAAGAAGTACTTCAGAGATTGCCAGGGAATAATAAACCTGTAGAGAGATTCTGGGTCAAATGGATGAAAGAGCCCTGCTAATTTCTGCTGCTGAGCTACCCTGGAATCACGACCAGTGCTCCAGAGGCCTGGTTTTGGGCAGTCTTTGCATTCTCATCAGTTTTGTATTACCCTTATTCCAGCACATAACCTTATAATAAACCATAATTTAATTGAGGCAGCTGGAGAAAATTTTCTCTCCTTCTAGCCAAGGACCTCCTGAGAAAGATGTTTACTTATTTAATCACTTATTTGACATCTAGTGCAATATCCTGTGTTAGACTCTGTGAAGATCAATATAATGAACAAGATATATTTCTAATATCTGCCTATTTAGACATAGCCCTGATTTTATTCTCTGTGCTTAAAAAATAATATCTAGTATTATACAGGCTTTTGATTAATAAGTTCAATTTGACTAAATAATAAGACATATATTGATTTATTATTTTTATACCCCCTTTCTCAAATAAATAAAGTATAATGAACTTTAAAATAACTTTGAAATATTCCTGTAATTAGAAAACAAAAGCATTTAGTGCAGATTATTTCCACCTAATGTATTGTAAACCTGAGGGCAGGAGTCATGTTTTATTTATTGTTAATTTCCTCAAAGTATGATTCAAAGACTGACTTCATCAGAATCACGTGGAGTGCTTGATACAAAACAAATTCTGAGACTCCATATTGAATGAATAAGAATCTTAGGGGATTTGCACCTAGGAATCTGCAATTTAACAAGCTCCTCATATGATACTTATGCATCCCATAATTTGAGAACCATTACCCAAAGTATCTAATAAAGAGTAAAGTATCTAATAAAGAGTACAAACTGAATGTTCAGAGAAGCCCTGAGAAGCACCGACCTTTAAGACTGTGAGGTACCATTCAGCCAGGATGATTTAGTAATACTGCAAGGTGAACTGTGATCAGGGACTGTCCATCGAATTCATATTCCTGAAAGGTAGGGAAGACAGATCCTTCTTGTATCTAGGCCCTCAGATTTGGAACATAAGTAGATGATAAGATTTCTACAACAGGCTTCAGTCACTCTACTGCAACATGGGGAAAAGAGGCTCACACAGCGGAATGCAATGTAAAGCTCCAAGGTGGGGGTGAGCTACCAGGAGTAGCCCAAGTTAAAAGAATCCCCAATGCCTAGGGACCTCCCATGCAATTGACTATCTTCTCAGTGAGGTTTTAGACCCCTCTCTCATAGCTTCTAAAAACCAATAGATTTCTTCTCTTTGTCCCATCTCTGGAAAGCAAGAACACAGGAAAGGAAAGATTGGGAGAAGCAGACCAAGTTTACCCACTTGACACTGCAAACTGCTGGGACTTCCCATGGGAGCTTGACTTGGGCAGGGTAGGGTGGAGAGTGAAGGCAGTCATGAATCTACACTTTAAAATGTGTAGAATAGAATCTCAATAATTGAATCAGATTAAATAGTCCAAAGGGAATAATAGTTTGTGGAACCAGATTGAGATATCTAAGATTAACTTTGCTACTCAGCAAAAATAATGGTAACAGAACAGTGATAGTAAAAATTACAGGAAAAATTAAAAAAAAAATAAAAACAAAATGTTTTATGTTTGTTCCTGAATGAGAAGAAATGCTTTACAGAAGCATAGCAGAGAATTTACAGAAGTGTAGCAGAAAAGAAGTGTCTTATTACCAGGCTTAAAAGCTGACTCATGATCTATGTAGGATCCCCACGATGACAACAATACAATAGATGGACACTGTATCTAAGGAAACAACAATTTCCAATTCTAAACTCCAATTAAACATAGCCCTTACTTCAATATCCCTCAAACTTATAGAGCTGGTTTACTTCTCACTAACTAATTAAGAAGTGGAAAACAGGAAATTAGAATGCCAAAAAACACAGGATGAATTCTGCTGAGCTTTTAGAACTGGAATGTGGAGGAGGAATCGGATCTTCTGTAACATTTGCTTATATTTCAGAAAGTGCAACATCTTAAAGATTCTTCTTCTCTGATTGTTACATTTGGCAGAGGTCAGTGGTCCTGTAGTGAGAGACAATGGGTGCCTTTAAATGGGCCTTAAGCAAGTTTATTGAATAAAACTAATTACTTAGCATCAATGTTTGCCTTTGATAACAGAGTACTTAGCATGACATAGAAAATTAAAATTATATGATTATGCCTTGAATCTGAGTAAAAATCTGGTCAATTTTTCTACAAAAATTTTTGATACCTATTTTGACATTGTGGCTAGAGCAATAACTCAACCTTTTGTCAACAAAATTGCTAAATATTTGATGTGCTAATGCTTCGAGATACTACGTGAGGTTTCAAAGTGGAATTCAATTAAATATTAGGTGAAAATGGATATAAAACACTAAAATACTAGAGCATATGCATACCATTCTCTCATTGCAGAGAGAAATAAACATTGCAATTTGAGAGAAAAAAAAATCTTTGGCAACATTTTGTGAAACATCCATTATTTAATATTGGATGACACAGGGATTTATTATAAATTTAAGAGAAACTATATAATTCTAAGGCTGCCTATATAATTCTTCGACTACAAATTCTTTCTTAATATTCATTACTATGAAAATCTGAAAGAAAATGTACTGCCATCAATAGCAATAACAAGTGCCAAATTATTAAGTGCATTAACGATTTTAGGCTATTGGAGTTCCCACTTAATGCACTTGAGTAGCAATTTGCTAAATGGATTCAAGTGGCCTGACAGATCTAATGCACCCCAAAAAGGAAGTACTCAATCACTTTATTACCATTTGGATCATCTGTATCTTAAGCAGGACTTTGGGAGTGAAAAATTATAATGGGAAATGAAAGAGAATAAAATATACCATAATCATAAGTGATTTAGGAGTTGCATTTTCTTGGAAAGTCAGGGATTTTTCAAAGGTCTCTTTTTAGAATTTGAAAATTATTAAGTTTGGTGTGAAAAATTATAGTTGACACTGTCAGGCCTTTGTGAATGATGAAGATTCAAGGTAAAAACTACCCTCAAATCTTATCTGCAAATGATAAATACTATAATGTGAAATTATGCAAAGAAAAAAAGCAGCCATTCATGAGTAGACAGCTAACAAATCAAGGTTATTCAATTAAGGGGCAAGAAATACATTTGGTCTTTTAGATCCAATGTTGTTAACTTATGTAAGGACAGACAAAAAGTGCAAAAAAGGACACAAGGGTATAAATATACTATTTATACTGAATAGTTAAAGAAATTTTCATTAATTGGTTCATTTTAATTTCATATTTGAACTCAGGCTTCAAAGAAAGCACCACATGCAATCTCCCCTGAGTTCGCCTTTTTAATTAAAAATAAGTTTGCTGTAAGAATTTTTGATCCAGAATGAAGCAACTCAACTATCTTCATGTTAATCCATTTTGGAATATAGTTATAATTGATGAATATTAAGGAATAATAATTAATAAAGTCTCTTGCATGAACATTCCTTATTTATAGTTATATAAACTCATCATTTATTCAGTGAGATCCAAAATAATTTTGAAGCAGAAGCAGATTTTAGAGGTGCTTCTTTTCATAGCATAGGAGATTTTCATGTTTGTTGTTTTTGTTAGGCACCACTGATTGCCGGAAATAGAGACTTACAGAGGTTGTTCATGTAGTACAGGTAGGATTAAGAACACACATGGGTGTAAGAGATTGTGGCTTTTAAGTACATCTAAACTGAGAAATTATCACATGCCTGGGATTAAAGTTCTTTCTGAATCCAAGGCTTTAGTAAGCACCTCCGCAGCAGGACATCAAGGATGTACACAACAATGCTCCCCATTTACAGTGGCTCACCTGTTCCGTGTATGTCATTTCTCTCTATATCTATCTGCATCTCTGTTACCAATTAGCTCTTTTATCCATTCAACAAATATTTACTGAGTCCCTATTGTGTGACAGGGTCTGTACGTGGCATTTGTTCAGTGAACAAAACAGACGAATATTCCAGACCTCCTGGAACTTTTGTTCTAGTTGTGGAGATACTGACAGCAAGCAATAAATATAATGAACAAGTAAATTATATAGTATGTTAGAAGGTGATAACTGCTATGGAAAAATAGAAGTAAAAAATAGGCCAGAGTAAGGAGGATTGGGAGGTGAAGAAAAGAGGTTGTAATTTTAAACAAGGGGAAGCCTCTTTTGAGAAGGTGAAATCTGGGCAGAGACTTGAAGGAGGTGAAGAAGTTAGCTCCATGGATATATAGGGGAAGAGTATTCCAGGAAAAAGGACCTGTTAGAGCAAAGGCCAGAGGTGAGAGCATACCTGATGTGTTCCAAGAACAAAAAGTGACCTCTGTGGCTAGAGCATATTGAACGGGGCATTGGTAGGAGATGAGGTCAGAGAAGTTATGAGGGAAGACAAAGGTTGCAGGGCCTCTTATGTTTTACTGTGAGTGAAATAACAGTGACATTGAAAATTTTTGAGCAGGATATTATGTGCAAACTGGTTGGAAAATCCATGTTCTCCCCCCACCTTTGGCGTCAGTGGAAAGTACAAGCCCTGGCCTCAGATCCACTGCCTAACCTCAATAAAAGGCAAAGCCGGCCACCCCTCCTAGCTCTTTCAAACCATTTTCAGACCTGCTTGGGAGCCTGCCCAGCTCTCCACAGAAAGCTTCAATATGTAGTAAATCTCTTCATACTCCATTGGTGCATGCGTGGTGTTATCAGTTTCAACATTCTAATCAATTTTAGGTGGAGAAGTCTCTCTCTTCAATGAGGGGTGATCACAACTCCTCTAATCAATCAGAACATTTCAAAATCTCAAACTAATGAGTCAGATTCCCTTTCATTTCAGGTAAATCCAGTCTTCTAGGCTTTTATGAATATCTCTGATGTTTTCCCAGAAGCCACTGAACATGATCAGGACAGTACTTTGATTATGTTTAACAACTACCCTATATCCTAGTAGAAGTTACCTTCTACTCATCTCAAATGATATTTGGAAATGTTATGAAACCACATTCTTTAGATAGGGCTATAGAATGCACAAAACAATGAAAAACTGGCAATATAAACTGTCCCAAATACATGCCCTCCCCCCCAACTTTTTTTTTCTTTTCTTTTTACACAGATACCCAATGTTCCAGAGACCAATCAGGTTATACATCAAGGGATCAACATCTCAGAGTTTGGAGATAGCCATTACAATTCAGGAATAGATTTGACTGTTGTAAGAGCTTACAATCTAAGGACCATTACAATAATCATTTCCCTGTTAGGCTGGGCTCTGAGATTCAATTCTGAGTTTACACATTGTAGCTAGTCCATATCGGCAAGGCATTATAGTGTTTGCCTTTGTTTCTGGTGTACTTCACTCAAAATGCTATCGACAGGATCCATTCATCTCCTTCCATGTCTCACAACTTCACTCCTTCTCATAGTTGCTCAATATTCCATTGCATGCATACACCACAGTTCACCATTCTGTTCCTCAGTCAGTGTACCCATAGTACATGCCCTTTTTTAATAGCTGTTGCAATTTCAACATCTTGCTTCCAAAGAAATATTGTCTTAAGATAGTTGCAAAATCATTTTCTGTCATTCACTTTTTCTCCATCCTCTGAAATAATAGAAAAAAAAGAAAGAACCCACAGGGATTTCCTGAATGTGTGGTTAGAACTTAGGTTTTGTTTTATTGTCTGTTTCTTTCCCCAGCCCCTGAAGGTCTCACAAATTCCATGAAAACTGACGTTGGCCCTTCAACATCTCCCAAACCAGAACAAACTAATCTAAAATTATCTCATGCATTTCAACATTCCAGTTTCCAATGAATAAACAGGACACAAAAGAATATTATATCAATCTCTAATTTACAGGTTTAAAAAAGCACAACTGAATAAGTAGCATTAATTCCACTTATCACGTTTAAGCTATTGATTGAAAAATTTGGTGATAATACGCAATTGTAAATTATTTTATCAGTAGTAATTTTATTATTAATGATATTTACTCTATTCATCAATAATTATTCACTGTGATAAAAAAGTCAAATTAAGCAAGCTAAAGTCTTTTTATTTGTACATATATCATTCTGAAGTTTCCCTGTTCCAGTTGTATGGATTCACTAGTTAATAGATATTCAGTAATTGAGCCAACTCTGTTTTAGGAAACACTGATTTCTTTAATTGCCTCCCCAAACTGATATAGATCAATTTCTAAAGACAAGTTCATTTTCAAACTTTTTTTCCTCTATGGCACTATGATACAATAAAACTTTCTTAATATTTTATGATAAACTGCTGTAAACTTATTTCTCATCCATGACACAGAACATGACACAATATTGATAATTTTATTATTATAGTGTTATTGCTGATAGTAAGTAACTATGTTAGATAAATCATTAATATTAACAATGAAAATCACAATTTTCATTCAATAAATATTATTTAGGATTTTCTATGTTCCAGCCTCAGTGTAAGCACTGGGTGTATAATGGTAGAACAGAAGACACCTTGAGTTCCACTGGGGAGTCAAGCATTTATCAAATGAGCAGAAATATAGAATTATATTTGGAATACATAATCTAGTTTGGTGTTGATAAGTAAAAAAGTATATAAAAAGATGTTAATTTAGGTGAGATCTGTTATATAAATAGGCAAGTGCAGGCTTTCTATGTGGACAAAATGGTATATACAAATGCTTCAAGCAAGGCATAAAAAAATGGTGCATTTGAGAAAGCAAAAGAATTATGAGCTAAAGTGTAGAAAATGAAGGGCAATGTGGAACAAGATAAATCTCAGTCCATTCTAGGCAGTACCCGGCAGATCATTTTACAGATTGGATCTTTATGTACCAAACAATAGGAAATTATAAAATGGCTTTAAACAAGGAAGTGACATAATCAAATTTATAATGAAATTTCATAAACTTTATGCTTCTTTAGGATGCAAATTCTTATAAACAATAGAAAACTCAATTCAATCTGGTTTACATCACTGAAAGGGCAGAGGTCGAATTAGCTTCAAGATTAATTTGATTCAGGGGCCTAAATAGTCACCAAAGAATCCCATTTTTTTCCTTTTCTTCACTATGTATTTTGTGGTTCAGCTTTACATAAGACTCCTTTCCCTAGTGATGAGCAAATGCCTGAAGTATTTCAAGGCATTACAGCAACAAGCAACATCACCTTCAAGGAAAGGGGGAGCTCTTCTTACATTATATTAAATATGAGGGCCAAAATTAACCCTAATTATTCTGTGTAGGTCATATGTCTACATCTGAATAACCACTGTAGCCAGAGGGATGAAATGTAGTGAATGCCTTAAGCCAGAGGTCCAGCCCTATAGATCATGGTGAGATCAGTTTCTTTTGAAGTGGAATAGCTAGTAGAGGAGGGATGGATACCTAAAAATAATCAGAAACCTTGGTAACAGGGAAGGATATAATGGATATTGAATAACATACCAACACAATCCAGCAGTGCATTTGATAATCACAACACTCTGAGGTAGGGTCTAGATGCTAAAACTGAGACCAGGTAAATTTTAACTTTGAGTTACCAAGCTACTCACATGGTTAGAATTCTTCATTTCTAACATTATCTTTAAATAGTATTCCTAAAATATAACATTGAATTTCCTAATGACAGAGAATCATGCTTTCAGGATTCAACTGAATGATGAAATTAAAACTTAGAAAACATATTGGTTATCCCTAGCTTTTAGAAAATGTCATGTTATATATCAGAGATGTTGTCAATTAAAGGAACAAGAGATTTTTGCAAAGTTTTGTTGCCATGTTGAAATGTAAATATAAACCAACATTAGAAGAGAGGCATGAATTTCAAAAATTAGATCTTCAAAAAAATTAACACATTTTACAAGAAAATAAAACTACAGCCCTTTGTTAATATTCTTAAGATATAAGTCCCTACTAAATGGCTCTATAGATTTAATGGAATCAAACCAAAATTCAAGTGAGTTTTTTTTTGTAGAAATTCAAAATCTGGTTCTCAAATTTATACGAAAAGCACAAAAGAACTGTAACGGTCAACACAATTTTGAAAAATAAGAACAAAGTTGGAGAACATACACTATTTGATTTCAAGACAGTAGTAATCAAGAGTGTAGTATTAGTGAAAGCATGGATGCATAGATTAACATAACACTAAAATAGAGTATCAACAAATATCCCCACATATACTGGTCAATTGATTTTTGACAAAATGCCAAGATGATTTAATGAGGAAAAGACAGTCTTTTCAACAAATGGTACTTGCACAAATAGTCAGACTTCTGACCATCAATTATTTACAATCTTATCACATGCAAAATGCTTTCATCTCTCCCAAGATCCCCTAAATGGCATCCCATTATATAATCAACAAAAAGTCTAGAATCTTGGCATCTAAATCAGATCCAGATGGAGATGATGCTCCCTCAATTCAGTTCCTAAGATACAGTTCCTTAGATGTAGCTACAGTTATAGTATGACCTAAGATGTAAAGATTAACTGCCTGCCCACCCACCCACAACATACAATGGTAGTACAGGCATAGGATAACATTCTATGTTTAAAAGCAGGGAAAATGAGAATCACAAAGCAGTCATAGGTTCATAATGATTCAGAGTCCAGTCAAGCAAGTGTTAGAAGTTCCTTGATTACAATTCACCCCAGTCCTTCCAAGGAGTAATTCTCCATGTCTCTTTTCTTCAGTCTCTGGGGCTCTTTATTATACACTCTTGGTCTTGGTTTCTCCATCTCAGTCATTTTTCCTTTCTGTGAAAGGTAGGCTGTGTTTGCAGGTGAATTATTTTTATCAACCTGCTTCCTACTGGTAGAATTTGGGGAATTGACATGGATTTTTCCATTTTGTACTGTCTTTGTACCTCTTACTCCAAGTTAGCAGTGTAATGAAAATAATTCTCTTAAAACATTTGTGGGTCCACTGTGGATCATACTGGGGTTCACTTCATTCACAAAAGCACACCCACAACTCTTGTCAAGATAAGTCTTTCTTTATCTTGAGCTTCTGCTGAGACAGTGAGAACAATGATCTTAAGCTTCTTAAATTTGATTGATAGGATCCATGAGATATACCATTAAATTGTCTAATGGGCTTTTGGTCTAAGGTACTACTTTTAATATTTATTGGGCCATAAAAAAGTTCTGCATTCACACCTTTGGTTCATATTTAGATGATGATTTCCTTGCAGTATTTGATTTTTTTCTTGGATGCCATGGCTTAATTTTAGCATTTTTGGCCTTCTGGAAAGTCTGATAGTTTTCAAAACTATTGAACTCCTACACTTTGATATATAAGAGTCTATCCTTTGTTTATCTCTTTCCTTTCATATTTTACTATAACCAGCAAGAAGCTGCCAGGTAATATATTTAACATTTAGATGGAAATATCCTTAGCTATATCATTTAGTTCATTAGGTATATTTTCTGTTTTGCAAATTATCACAGGCAGAGTATTGCTATCTCCCATTACATTACAAGTATCTGCTTTCCTACAATTTTCAATAAGATTTTCCACACTTTCCTTTAGGCTGCAACCATAGCCTCTTGAAAGTCCAAGATGCTTTTACAAACACTTTCTTCTATGCTTTTTAAGCATTTACTAATACTCTCCTCAAATTCTTCTACCTTCTTCCTACAGCTTGATGATAACTGTTAAATCCACTGCTCAGTTTTAAAGCCACTCCAATATTAAAGGATTATATTACAGTAGTAGCTCCCCACTTTCAGGTAACAAAATGTATATTAGTCATACATTGCTGCATACCATATTATTCCCAAAATCTAGTGGGTTGAACAACAAGTATTATATAATAGTTTATGTGGGTCAGGGATTCAGGAGCAGCTTACTGGGTGGTTCTGAACCAAAGTATTTCATGTGGTTATAGTTACAGTGTAGTCCAGGGCTGCTATCATCTGAAGGCTTGACTGATTGTAGAATTTGTTTGGGATGGCTCACTCACATGGCTGCTGAAAAGGTGCCTCAGTTTATTCATTCCTGTTCGAAGAAGGAACTGGTTTCTCTCCACATGCACATCTCATCACAACAGGGCAGCTAGTTTCATCAGGAGAGAATGATCCAAGAGAGAGGAATTGAGGAGGAAGTTGCAGTACCATTTAGAGCTACTCTTCAAAATCACACTCCATCATTGTCACCTTATTCTATTCATTAGAAGCCAGTAATTAAGTCAATTTCACATTCAAGGAGATAGGCATCTCTTGAAGGAGGAGTATCAATGAAATTGTGGACATATTTTAAAACCACCACACATATCTCTCCTTTTTAGGGACTTTGATTACTCCAGTTCCACTTATTTTAGGCTATTTAAAGTTGTCCCACAACTCAGTCATGCACTATTCATTCATTTCCCAATCTTTTTTTTTTCCTCTATGTGTTTCATTTTGTGTAATTTCTATGTCTTTAAATTCATTATTATTTTTTGACAATATTTTATCTGCTATTAATCCCATCAAGTGTGTTCTTCACCTTAAGATATTGTAGATTCTTCTCCAGAAGTTCATTTCTGTCTTTTTAGTATCTTCTATGTCTCCATTTAATATGTTCGACCTCTTTCCAGATTCTTAGGTGTATGGAATACAGTTAAAGTATGTTTTGTAATGCAATTTTATTGAGACATATTCACATACCATACAATCATCCAAAGTGTACAATCAATTGTTCACAGTATCATCATATAGTTTTTTTTAAACATTTTATTATTCTAAAAAATAAAAATGAAAATAAAAGTATGCAAGAATCCCCAAAACATCTCATACTCCTTTTGCCTCACTAGTATTCATTTACATTCTGCCCCCTTATTTTCTACTCATCTGTCCATACACTGGGTAAAGGGAGTATGAGCCACAAGTTTTTCACAATCACACAGTCACACTGTATAAGCTATAGAGTTATACAATCGTCTTCAAGAATCAGGGATACCGGATTGCAATTCAACAGTTTCAGATATTTCCTTCTAGCTATTCTAGTACACTAAAAACTAAAAAGGGATATCTATATAAATGCATAAGAATAACCTCCAGAATGACCTCTTGGCTCCGTTTGAAGTCTCTCAGCCGAAGAAACTTTATTTTGTTTAATTTTTCTTCCCCCTTTTGGTCAAGAAGACTTTCTCAGTCCCACAATGCTGGGTCCAGCTCATCTCTAGGAGTCATGTCCCACATTGCCAGGGAGATTTACATCCCTGGAAGTCAAGTCCCATGTAGAGGGGAGGGCAGTGAGTTTATCTGCTGTGTTGGCTTATAGAGAGAGGCCATATCTGAGCAATGAAAGAGTTTCTCTGGGAGTGACTCTTAGGCACAATTATAAGAAGGCTTAGCCTCTCGTTTGCAGTAACAAGCTTCACAAGGGCAAATCCCATGATTGAGGGCTTAATCTACTACAATGGCGGTCCCCAATGATTGTGAGAAGATCAGGAATTCCCCAGGTGGGGAAGTTTAAAATTTTCAATTTTTCCCCAGTCCTTCTAGGGGGCTTTGCCAATACTTTTTATTCTAAGTACAAATTACTCTGGGATGTATCAGGCTTCATGTTAACCTGTAAAAACTACCCAGATCTCACCCCCTATTCAAGGTTCCATGTAATTTTGGTGTTTGAATAAACTGACCATACAAGTTAAATTATATAGCATGCTACAGAAAATATATATTTTCCACCAAATAAACATCGCTTCCTTTGGTCTCACATAGAAGTTGAAGTTTTAAAACACAGTCAATATCATCCTTTTCCCTTTAGTCTGGTTTACCTTAGCCTTACCAAGTCCATTTTGTTCACATCTCTAATTGAAGTCTGATCTCTTTTTCAGCTTCTTTAACATTTTCTGTATTGGGTAATGCTGACATTGATAGCTGCTGAACTCTGGCTCTGAGTCTCAGGGGTCACACAGATACCCAAAGTTCCAGGGACTAAACCAGGTTATACACAAAAAGCTCAGCATCTCAGAATTTGGAAATAACCATTACAACTCAGGAGTAGATGTATCTGCTGTACGCACTTATAATCTAGGAACCTTTACCATAAGCCTTCCCCTGATAACCTATGCGCTCAGATTCAATACTCAGAGTGGGCACATTATAGTTAGTCCATATTAGTGAAGCATTATTATGTTTATCTTTTTGATTCTGGCTTATTTCACTCAACATAATGTCCTCAAGGTCTATTCACCTAGATGCATACTTCACAACATCATTTCTTCTTGCCACCACTCAATATTCCATTGAATGTATACACCACAGTTCACCATTCTGTTTATTAGTTGATGCACCCTTAGGTCACCTCCATCCATTGCAAATTGTGAATACTGTTGCCATAAACACTGGTGTGCAATGTCCATTCGTGCCCCTGCTCTCAGTTCTTCCAAGTATATACCCATTAATGGGGATGTAGGACCATATGGCAACCCCATGCTTAACTACCCATGGAAGCACCACACTGCCTTCTAGACGGCCTGCACTGTTCTACTTCCTTACCAACAGGGAATAGGGACATCCCTCTCTCCACATTTTCTCCAGCACTTGTATCCCTCTGTTTATTTTTTAAACAGTTTCATTCACACACTATGCAATCCATGCTAAATAAAAAATCAATGATTCCTGATATGGTCACATATTTATGCATTCACCTCCACAACCTATATGAGGACATTTCCATTTCTTCTGTAAAGAAAATGGAAAAGGAGAAAAAAATGAAGAATTAAAAATATAAAAACTAGAAGAAAAATAAAAATAAAGTAAAATACAATGAAAAGGTCAGAAAACAAGACCATCACCAAAATCCCATATCACTCCCTTATAACCCCCTCTTACAGACATTTAGCTTTAGTATATTGCCTTTGTTACAATTTATGGAAGCATCTTACAATGTTACCATTAACTATAGGCTCTGGTTTGCATTGATTGTATTTTTACCTTGTTCCATACAATTTTCAACAACTTGCAGTGTTGACATTATTTTATTCTCCCTCATTTAAAAACATTCTTATATTTTTACATTTAATCACCATCATTGAATAAAGGTATCACTAAGTTATACAATCCCTCTCTTTTTCTTCTATCTTTCCTTCCAGTGTCATATATGCCACTAGCCTTCCTCTTTCAACTGTACTCACACTCATCTTTGTTCAGAGTACTTGCAATATTGTGCTACCATCATATGGTACTATACCATTGATTTCTGGATCTATGCAAACAACCGTATTTACCCTTACATACTCCAAATGCCCAATTTTGAACATCTTTCTATCTCCTGATAACCTGTGTTCTCAACTTTAACTCTCGAATTTCACTCATCAATGTTAGTTCATATTAGTGAGTTTGTAGAGTACCTGTCATTTTCTTTCTGGATAATTTCACTCAACATAATGTCTATTGTCTACCATTTTGACTTTTGGAATTTATATGTCATATCTTACTTTATTTTATTTATTTTCCATCTCTCTCTCTCTTTTTATTCCCACTGATAGTCTTCATTTCTACACTCTTCTCCAATCCTGTCTCTCTTGTCTTTTCCTACCTACCTGTAGTGCTCCCTTTACTATTTCTTGTAGAACAGGTCTATTGTTCACAAACTGTCTCAGTATCTGTTTGCCTGAAACTATTTTAAACTCTCCCCTATTTTTGAAGGACAGTTTTGCTGGATATAGAATTCTTGGTTGGCAGTTTTTCTCTATCAGTATCTTAGATATATCATGTCACTGCCTTCTCACTTCCGTGGTTTCTACTGAGAAATCTGCATATAGTTTATTGGGCTTTCTTTTTTGTGATGGATCACATTTCTCTTGCTGCTTTCAGAATTCTCTCTTTGTCTTCCACATTTGATAATCTGATTATTAGATGTCTTGGAATAAATTTGGACATATTCTGTTTGGAGTATGCTGCAAATCATGGATCTATAATTTTCTGTCTTTCATAAGAGATGGGAGCTTTTCAATGATTATTTCCATTATACTTTTGGCCCCCTTTCCCTTCTCTTCTCCTTTTGGGATGCCCATGACATGTCTATTCATGTGCTTCATATTGTCATTCAATTCCCTGAGACCCTGCTCATGTTTTTCCATTATTTTCCCTATCTGTTCTTGTGTGTGTATGATTTCAGATATCTTGTCCTCTAGTTCATGAATTCTTTCTTCTGCCTCTTCAAATCTGCTCTTGTATGTCTCCATTGTGTTTTTCATCTCTTCTCTTGTGCCTTTTGTTCCCTTCAGTTCTGCCAATTGTTTTTTCAAACTTCCAAGTTCTTCCTTGTGTTTTCTCAATGTCTTCTTTATATCCTTCATCTCTTTTGCCATATCTTCCCTCAACTCATTGATTTGATTTTTGAATTGATTTAACATATTTGTTTGAAGATTTTTGATTAGTTGTTTCAACTCCTGTATCTTATTTTCCCCCCAGGCCCTAGGGTCTGAGTTATCTGAGGGAGTACAGCCACTTGAGTTGGACCCCACCTCCCCCTTTTCTTAGGGAAGACAAGCTCTTTAATGATTTTTCTCCTACATTTGACTTCTTCCTTTGTCTCTCTATCTTAACTCCATCCTTGGCTTGGTCAGGATTGACCATTGAAAATGCCTGAAACTTCTCTAATGAGCTACTTACAATGACAGAAATGAAAGGAAAAAAGAAAGAAATGCCCTTTTCAGAGACAGTCCTCTGTCCCCCAGTTACCTGTTAAAAGCCAGAGTTGGTGCCTGGTTCTATATGCCCCTTTTCTTGGTACACAGTCCTTTTTCAGTATTCTGAGCTCAGCTGACTTTCAAAAACCTCTGTTATTATTTATACATTGTTTTTTCCATCAGACCCACCTTCTGTCTGCTGGGAGAAACCTCTGTGTTCCTTTCCAGCTTGCTCCTGGTTTATCTGTATTCATAGCTTGTATTCAGTAGTCCAAATTTGTTAACTAAAACCACAGTTGGAGCTTGGTTGAGCTACCTTCCCTTCCTCCTGGTAGACTGCTTCTTTTTTCCCACAGGGAAGTGCTTCAGCTTAGACTGCTGTGCCAGTGGGGGAGGGGTGTCAGCTCCTCAGTTTGGGGAGCTTTACTTACAGTTCTTATGCTGCAATCTCAGCTGTTCCACCCATTCCAGACTGGTGTATGATGTGTGTCTGGTCACAGATTTCCCCCAAACAGTTGTTACAAACTATTTACTAGTTGTTCTTGTTATATGCTCATTGTTCCAGAGGTCTAACTAAATTCCACACCTCCCAAAGCCACCGTCTTGCTCCACCTCCCTCTGTTACTTAGTTCTATGTGTTTTAATGCCCTTTTCTATTCATTTGATCATTTGTTTATTTCTGTGTCAGTTATATTTGATTGAGTTCTCTCTTTATTAGAGAGTATATTCTTACTTCTTTTCAAGCCTAGTAAAGACTTATTTATTATTTATTTACTAAATAAATAATAAATTTATTTATTTATTTATTTATTTATTTATTTATTTATTATTTATTTATTAAAGCCTATTTATTCTAGATATTGTGAATTTTTCCCTGTTGTTGATTTGTGCTCTGGTTAAGATACCTGAAATCATTTTAATACTTTAAGATTAAAATTTTTAGCTTTATTGTATTGGACAGAGCAAAGATTATTCTAGGAATAATTTACACAATTGCTGAGACAAAATTTTATGAGTAATTTACCCAATGCCATTGACTTAGGCTCTCCCTTTCGGTCAGTGGGAATAGACTCTTGTATTAGCCCTGTTGGAGCTTAGGATATTGTTGCTCCTTAATGTTTGAGGTGGCTTCTCTCTCAGTCTTGCGTTCTTTCACATGAATATGCTGATTATTGTTTAGTTAATTCTGGTTTGTGACCATCTGCAAATCTCCAGAGTTCTCTTTATATGCAGCCATTTCTTTTGTGTTACTCTACCCTAAGAACTTTGGCTTCCTTGACCTCCCTGGACACCCAGTTTCATATCTCACCCCCAGTTTAGCCTGCCAGTGCTCCTCAAGTTCCCCATCTCTGTTCTACGGGTTGTAACATTTCTCTAGGCTGTAAGATAGACTTATTCCAATGCTCACCTTGTTTGATCCCATCTCAAGAATCACTGTCCTTTCTTGTCTAATGGCCAATGTCTTAAGAACCATTGTTTCATATATTCTGTCCATAGTTTAGTTGTTCCAGACAGCAGGGTAAATCCCATCACTTTGTTACCCTATTTTGGCCAGAAACAGTAATCAGAAGACTATTTTGTTGAGTGTGTCTTGAATTTCAAATTTTATTTTATAAAAGTTATTAAAAAATTGTATATGTGCCAAATAAATAATATGTAAGTTGAATAAATCCTATGGCTAATAAATAATTGGTTAAGAAATGTGTTTGCTTATTGACACAAAACCTTGGTCATTCTTTTCACAAAATAGGTAAAGTTATATATGCTACTGGCAAGTTTGATTCTGAATTTTTGATAAAACAATGCCAAACAAAGCTTTAATTTTCAGTGAAAACATTCAGTTGAGAGTATTTTGGTCATATGCATTTTAAAGAGAAGATAGAATTTTGCATTTTTCTTTCATGTTTGTAGATGCCTTATATATCAGGCCTATTCCTCTTTAAACAAAAAAAGAAACAAATGTGCATATGGCCCTATGTTTCTAAGATCAAGCCTCAAGTATCTGTTTTATTAATTCCAAATAGCTAATTTGATTCTATCTTTGTGCAAAGAAATGCAGCTCAAAAATACCCGGCTATCATGTGGTACTAACTGATCCCTATGAATTGCTTTATGAGATATTTTCCTAAATGGTTTCATTTTGGAACATATTGATTGCTATGGAAATGAATTACAGCTGTCAGCACTTATTTACTCAGCTGACTCATTCACACCTTTTAATAAACCTATGCCAAAATTCATTTGCTATGAAAATAAAATATATAATAATAATGCAAAAAATGAGGATAATGATAAAGAAACAATGATTCTTAAAAGATGAAAGGGGTGATTGCTATTTTTTTCTATCCTGGTAGCACTTCCCAAAATAATAACCATTTGCAAATCAGTCCTGTCTGTATTGCTCATGTAAATGGGCATTACATAAAAGTGAGCTCTAGATTTGTGTCCGTCACCTCACTATAAAACACCCCAAGAGCAGCTGAGAGAGGAGCTGAAACAAAACCTGGGACTAGCAGACAGCAGCTATGTGCCTTCCCAGCCGAAACAGGTGTTGTGGACACCATTGGCTGTTCTTCAGTGGAGGTATCTTTCTGTTGATGCCTTAGTTGGGACACTTTTATGGCCTCAGAATTGCAAATTTGTAGCCAAATAAACCCCCTTTATAAAAGCCAGTCCATTTCTGGTAGTTTATATAACAGCAGCATTAGCAAACTGGAACACACACTAATAAAGAGAAAAAAACCTTAAAAAACATATAAAGTCATGTTTTTGTGTGTTGATTTTTAAAGTTCATTAGAGAGGTGAGGTCACAAGGCAACAAGCATTGTGAATTCCAAGTAATGACAAAGTAGGAGAGATGTAACATATGAATTGTTTCAACCTTGGCAAAGCAATGGATGCATTCCATAAAAGTAAGAAAAATAATAGCTAAAATTGTAATGCATTCTTACAGACTGAATATAGGCTAGCATAGCTATTTAGAACAACAGTGAACCCATCCAAAGTGAGGTGATTTCATACACACTCTCAAGATCTTTTCCATGGGCCACTACCAGGTGCATTTGAGAAGCATTGGGGACAGATCAAGAGGAGAGAGGTCACCCCTGCTCAGTATCAAAGGTATGCAATAAGTAATTCATTGCTCTTGGGCTCAGGCATGAATCCCTATCCATTTCCGCTGATACCTGTTTCTTCTTAGGAAGAAAATATTAGTTTCCGGGTAAGAGGCAGCAAACCCTCATGCTCCCAGGGCCATGAAAAATTTACTGCCTGAAGAAGCTCTTTTAAAATTTCTTGTAGTTTGGGAACACTTGTGATGAAGTCTCTGTTTTTTTAACTAAAAAGTCTATATATTTTTAAATATTTTATAATGAAAAATTTAAACATAGATCACAAGTGAAATGATTTTACAAAGAACACCTACCCACTACCTAGACTCTAGCATTAGCATTTTATTGTATTTGAGTTGACGTATGTCTATCCATCTATTCATCTCTGAAGATTATGAATGTATTTTGAAGGTAGATCCAATAGGTCTTTTTATTGTTTAATTCTTAAGAGGATAATTTTTTTTTTACTAGAGACGTTGTGTGTTTGCAGAACATTCATGCATAAAACAGGATTCTCATATACCACCCTATAATTAATACCTTGTATGGTGTGGTACATTTGTTACAATTGATCTTTTAAAGCACAGTATTAACAATATCTTGTGCCATTTATAAAACATATAAAAATAAAATGTTACAATACTAGCATAAAGTACAGGAAGGGGTAACAGGAAGTATATTGCATTACACATAGAGCAGTATAATATCAATTAAAGGTAGATTGTGAGAAGGCAAGTATGATTTTATAGTTACTAGAGCAATCCTTTCAAAAATCAATTATAGCTAGTAAGCCAAACCTTAAGAATCTAGGAAAAAAGAAAACAAAATAATCCCAAAGTAAGTAGAAAGATGAGAATAATACAGATATGCACAGATATCAAAGAAATAGAAAGCACACAATACAGAAATCACCGACTGAAACAAAACTGGTCCTTTGAAGAGATAAATAAAATTGATCGAGGAAAGAAGGGAGAGAAAACATATATTACCAGTATCAGGAATGGGAATCTGCAACTTCTATGGACATTAAAACATTGTTAGTGGAATATTATGAACATTGCATGCAAATAAATTTCACAATTTATACAAGATGAAAAATACCTATAAAGGAAAATTTACCACAAAGGACAAAAGAAAAAGGAGAAAAACCTGAATAATTATTTTTCTGTTAAATGAAAGGATTTTATAACTATATACCTTCTCGTAAACCAAACTCCAGGCACAGATGGCTTCATTACTGAATTCTATCAAACATGAAGAAAGAAATAAAACTGAAATTCACACTCTTTCACAGAAAAAAAAAAATGGGATGGAACACTTTCCAACTCCAGGCTCCAAAACATTACAGAAAAATAAAATTATAGACAAACATCCTTCACAAACCAAGATGCAAAAATCCTTTAAAAAGTATTAGCAAATTGAATTCAGTAGCACATAAAAAGGATAATCATGATTGTGGTGATTTTAAACATTCTCACAGTATTTTGACTGTCCCACAGTAATAAGTGTCATCTAATTACTCTTCACTTGAATATGGACTGGCTTAGTGACTTGCTTTTAATGCATATAAGGCAGGGCAAGTGATGCTACATGATTTTTAAGGCTAGATTTTAAAGGGTGATACAGCTTCTGTCCAGTTCTCTCTCGGAGCCCAGTCAACAGTGTGGGATAGCCCAGGTCACATGGGTACACCTCCTGTAGATGTACAAGTTGACAGTCTCTGCCAAAGTCACACCTGATAAGCAACATCAATTAACTCCTTGAATATGAATGAGAAAGACAAATAAAATAACTCCAGCCCTAGGCACCATCTGACTGCCACCTTATGAAGGCTGTGACCAAAACTGACTAGCTGAGCCCAGTCACTCACTAACACCATGATAAATAAATGACTAAATAAACAAACAAGCAAATAAATAAATAAATAAATAAATGAAAAATAATTGTTATTTAGGGTTGTTTTTTTGCAGAAATGGATAACTGGAAAAACTGCCTAATAGGGTTTATCCCAGAAATGCATGTTGGCTGAAAAATCAAAAATAAATCATTCCTATTCAGCACATTAATAAAGGAGAAAATTTATATGACCATCTCAATAGATCTGGTTATTAAAGATAAGATGTAATTACAGGCAGACAAAAATACTCCTATATTTTTTGTTCATCTGTACATGGGAGACAAGAGACCTTATCACTGAACAAAAGGTGTGGGTAGGAGTGACTTCATTAAAATGGGAACATAAGGCATCCCCTGTGTGCCAGTTTGAAACTGCTATGTACCTCTTTTTCTTTAAACACAGTTATAGTGAGATATACTGACATATCATACAATCATCCAAAGTATACAGTCAATTGTTCACAGTATCATCATATAGTTGTGCATTCATCACCACAATCAATTTTTTGAACATTTTCATTACTTCAAAAAAAATAAATAAAAACAAAAATAAAAATAAAAATAAAAAGGAGCACCCAAAACATCTTATGCTCCTTCTCCCCCCTCTATTATTCATCTATTTTTGTCCCCCTTTTTTCTACTCATCTGTCCATAAGCTGGATAAAGGGACTGTGAACAACAAAACTTTCACCATTACACAGTCACACTGTATAAGCTATATAGTTACACAATCATCTTCAAGAATCAAGGATACTAGATTGCAATTCAACAGTTTCAGGTATTTCCTTCTAGCTATTCTAATAGACAAAAAACTAAAAAGGGATATCTATATAATGCATAAGAATAACTTCCAGAATGACCTCTCAGCTCCATTTGAAATCTCTCAGCCAAAGAAACTTTATTTTGTTTCATTTCTCTTCTCCCTTTTGGTCAAGAAGGCTTTCTCAATCCCAGGCTTATCCCCAGGAGTCATGTCCCATGTTTCCAGGGAGATTTACATCCTTGGAAGTCATGTCCCATGTAATGAGGAGAGCAGTGTGTTTACCTGTTGAGTGGGCTTAGAGAGAGACATGCCACATCTGAGCAACAAAAGAGTTTCTCTTGGGATGGATTTTAGGCAAACAACCTTCATAAAGGCAAGCCCCAGGATCAAACGCTCAGCCTACTACAATGGTAGTACCCAATGCTTGTGAGAATATCAGGAATTCCCCAGGTGAAGAAATTTAATATTTCCACATTTTTCACCAGTCCTTCAAGGGGGCTTTGCAAAAACATTTTATTCTCTGCCCAAATTACTTTGGGATGGATTGGAGTTTCACACTAACCTGTACAAACCAAACAGATCTCACTCCTATTCAAGATTCCATGTAATTATGGCATTTGAAAGAAACTGACCTTACAATTTAAATTATATAGCATGCTATAGAAAATATAGATTTTGTAGTAAATAAACACCTCTTCCTTTCATATCACACAGAAGTTGAGGTTTTAGAACACAGTCAATATCATCCTTTTCCTTATAGTCTGGTTTACCTTAGTTATAATAAAGTCCATTTGGTTCATATCTCTAATTGAAGTCTGTACTCTTTTTCAGCAACTTTAACATTTTCTGTATGGGGTAATGCTGACATTCATAGCTGCCAAGCTCTGGCTCTGAGTCGCAGGTGTCACACAGATACCCAAAGTTCCAGGGACAGACCAGGTTACACACAAAAAGCTCAGCATCTCAGAATATAGAGATAACTGCTACAACTCATGAATAGATGTGACTGGTGTAAGAGCTTACAATCTAGGAACCTTTACCATAAGCCTTCCCCTGATAACTTATATTCTCAGATTCACTTCTCAGAGTGTGCACTTTATAGTTAGTCCATATTAGTGAGGCATTAAAATGTTTGTCCTTTCAATTCTGGCTCATTTCACTCAACATACTGTCCTCAAGGTCCATTCATCTGGGTGCATACCTCACAAATTCATTTCTTCTTGCCACCACTCAGTATTCAATTGAATGTATATGCTACAGTTCACAATTCGATTCATCAGTCAATGTACCCTTAGACCACCTCCATCCATTGTGAATCATGAATATGGTGGCCATAAACACCAGTATGAAATACCCACTGATGCCCTGTTCTCAGTTCTTTCAAGTATATACCCAGTAACAGGGTTGCAGGATGATATCGCAACCCCGTAGTTAGCTTCCTGTGGAACCACCACACTGCACTCCAGCTGGGCTGCCCCATTCTACTTCCCTACAAACAGGGAATAGTTTCCTCATTCCACATTTTCTCCAGCATGTGTATCCCTCTTTTTTTTTAAACAGTTTTACTCATACACCGTACAATCCATCCTAAGTAAACAATCAATGATTCCCAGTATAATCACATAATTGTGCATTCACCAATAGTCTATATGAGGACATTTCTATTTCTTCCACAAAGAAAAAGAAATATGAGAAAATAAAATGAAGAATAAAAATATAAAAGATGGAAGAAAAATAAGAATAAAATAATATACAATGAAAAGGTCACAGCCACACCACCACCAAGAAGCCCATTTCACTCCCTTATATTTTTGGTATATTGCCTTTGTTACAATTAATGGAAGCATCTTACAGTGTTACCATTAACTACAGATTCTAGTTTCCATTGATTGTATTTTTTCCCATATACCATCCAATTTTCAACACCTTGCAGTGTTGACATTACTTTGCTGTCCCTCATTTAAATACATTCTTATATTTGTACATTTAATCACCCTCATTGGACCATCCAAGGTTTCACTAAGTTATACAATCCTTATTTCTTCTATCTTTCCTTCTGGTGTCATATATGCCCCTAATCTTCCTCTTTCAATTGTACTCACAGTTATCTTTGTTCAGAATACTTGCCATACTGTGCTACCAGCACACAGTATTTTGCCATCCATTTCTGGATCTATAAAATCAATCCTGTTTACTCTTACATACTCCTTCAGCATCAAACTCCCAATCTCTTCCCTCTTTCTATCTCTTGATAACCTGTGATCTCAACTCTCAAGTTTCATCATCAATATTAGTTCCTATTAGTGACAGCATACAGTATCAATCCTTATGTTTCTGGCTAATTTCACTTAACATAATATCTACAGTCTACCATTTTGTCTTTTTGATTTTATATATCATATCTTATTTTATTTTTATTTTTTCCTCTCTCTGTCTTTTTACCCTTACTGATATTCTTCATTTCTATACTCCTTTCCAAACCTGTCTCTCTTGTCCTTTCCTATCTGCCTGTAGTTCTCCCTTTATTATTTCTTATAGAGCAGGTATCTTGTTCATAAACTCTCTCAGTGCCTGTTTGTCTGAAAATATTTCAAACTGTCCCTAATTTTTGAAGGACAGTTTTTCTGGATATAGAATTCTTGGCTGGCAGTTTTTCTCTCAGTATTTAAATGTATCATACCACTGCCTTCTCGCCTTCATGGTTTCTGCTGAGAAATCTGCACATAGTCTTACCAAGCTTCCTTTGTATGTGATGGATTGCCTTTCTCCTGCTGCTTTCAGAATTCTCTCTTTGTCTTTCACATTTGATAATCTGATTACTAAGTATCTTAGAGTCAGTCTATTTGGATCTATTCTCTTTTGGGTATGCTGTGCTTCTTGAATCTGTAATTTTATGTCTTTCAAAGAGATGGGAAATTTTTGGTGAATATTTCCTGCATTATTCTTTCTGCTCATTTTCCCTTTTCTTCTCCTTCTAGGATACCCATGACATGTATATTCATATGCTTCATGTTGTCATTCAATTCTCTGAGACCCTGCTCATATTTTTCCATTATTTTCCCGATCTGTTCTTTTTTTGTGTATGATTTCAGATGTATTGTACTCTAGTTCATGAATCCTTTCTTCTGCCTCTTCAGATCTGCTCTTGTATATCTCCATTGGGTTTTTCTTCTCTTCTATTGCTTTTCATTCCAAAAAATTCTGCCAATTTCTCAAACTTTCAAGTTCTTCTTTATGTTCACCCAGTGTCTCCTTTATATCCCTCATCTCTTTTGCCATATCTTCCATCAACTCATTGATTTTATTTTTGAATTGATTTAGCATATTTGTTTGAAGATATTTAGTTGTTTCAAATTTTATATCTCATTTGAAGTGTAAGTTTGTTCCTTTGACTGTCCCATATCTTTGTTTCTCCTAGTGTGATTCATAATTTTTGTTTTCTAGGTATCAGATTTCCTTGAGTACCCCACATATTTTTTCCCAGACCAGATGGGCCCTGGTCTCAGGAGGATGTAATCTGTGTTAGGTGTCCCTGAGATGAGACCCAGCAGGTTGCCAGACTTTACTGTAAGACCTATAGACTCTGCTTTTCTTATCCTGCCAAGCAGATCATGTTTGTCAAACCTCAACTCCCCAGCAGTGTAAAGAAGTACAGTGCCTTTAATTCTCAGTGTACCCTGTCCCAGCAATGGGTGAGGATTTCAGAAGCCAAGCTTAAGCTCTGTTTTTTATCCCAGACCCTAGGGTCTGAGTTCTTGGAGGAAGGGCCATCACTTTAGCTGGGCCCCACCCCTCCTTTTCTCAGGGACAATAATCCCTTTAGTGAATTATCTCCTACATTGGAGTGTTTCCTTTGAGTGTCTATCTTAACTCCACCATTACTTTGGCCAGTGCTGACAACTGAAAATTTCTGAGGCTTTCTCTAACAACCTACTTAAAATGAGAAAAAAAAGGGAAAAAAGGAAGAAGTCCCTGGAATTGGTACTTGGTTATGTTTACCCCTTTTCTTGGGACACAGTCATTTTCTGGTATTCTGAGTTTAACAGACTCCAAACATCTCTGATTTTATATATTTATGTAAACTTTTTTCCATCAGCCCTACCTCATTTCTGCAAGGAAAAAACTCTGTGCTTCTTTCCTGCTTGCTCTGGGTTTATCTGTGCCCATAGCTTGTATTCAGTAGTCCAAAATTGTTAATTAAAACTGCTATTAGAGATTGGTTGAGCTACATTCCCATGCTCCCAGCAGGGACTGCTTCCTTTTCCCACATGTTCCAAATCAGCCAGCCATGCCAGTGAGGGAGGGTTGCCAACTCTGCAGTTTGGGGGCCTTTACTTACAGTTCTATTCTGCAATCTCAGTCATTCCACCCATCCCAGACTGGTGTATGATGTTATCTGATCACAGAAGTCCCCCTAACATTTGTGCCACAGTATTTACTAGTTGTTCCTTGTCGGAAATAAAGCGGTACCTGTAAGGGAATAAACGCTCTCTTGGTTCTGGAGGAGAAAAGAATTTATTTACGATCTTGCAAGATAGGGCATCCAGCCAAACACGTGGAAGGCTGGTGCGCCAGAGGAAGAGAATGGTGATCTTTAAATCTCCTACTCCTAATTCGCAAGTCCCTCCCCTGTTTCCCCATTGACTGGGTACTACAGAGGTTACAGCCTATCCAAGAACACTGACTAATTCATCTTTTGAGATTTTAATTTGTACAGCCAATCCCAGAGAGCCAACTAGCTCATTATTGAGATTTTGAACTGATCAGCCTATCCCCCCCAAATTTTTATTTTTTTTGCTGTGAGTTCCCACCTCTGATATTACCTCATATCTCTTTACATTCCAGTAACTATGCTTACTTTTCCATATAAGGAGCAGGCAGATTCCCTCTTCTCTTTGTCTGGGGCTTGTTTAAACTGGTTTTGCCTCCATTTCCCTTATTCCATACTGTCTCTGTGTGAAAACGAAACTTATTCCTTTCTTACATTCCTGGATATTTGCTAGCTGTTCTAGGGGACTCTACCAGTTTGCTAATTCTGCTGTTTTGCAAAACACCAGAAGTGGACAAGATGGCAGAGTGGTGAGGTGTGAATTTTAGTTACTCCTCTGGGACAGTTGGCAGATAGCCAGGAACTGTGTGGAATGGACAATACAGGGGAATCTAAGTTTGGACACACATAATACAACACTCATGCGTGTGTGGAGCAGCTGAGATCAGTGAAATCTGTAAGTTCTCACAGCCAGGGAGCCCATGCCCCTCCCTGCCAGGCACAATCCCAAGGGAAGATGGGCCATTGGTCCTGGGAACCAGGAGGGAGAACTACACTTTTGAAACTGATTAACAAGCTCAGACTGCAGAAAAAAAAAACTC
Source organism: Choloepus didactylus (assembly GCF_015220235.1). Classification (NCBI taxonomy): domain Eukaryota; kingdom Metazoa; phylum Chordata; class Mammalia; order Pilosa; family Megalonychidae; genus Choloepus; species Choloepus didactylus. Next base: position 183,674,223 of record NC_051310.1, on the reverse strand, counting down.
CAACCATAGGTAAACTGAGACCAGACATCAGAGAATCTGAGAGCAGCCAACCTGGCAGAGAGGAGATAGGGCTAGCAAAAACAGAAAAAACAAAACAAACAAACAAACAAAAAAAAATAAAAAACAGAGACTTTTGGAGTTAAGGGTGAACATAATATGGAGAAAGGCTGAGCTCAAACAGAATCAGGCACATATGCAAACCCCAGGGGTCAGGGTCCTTTTCTGAAAAGCCAGTTTTTCTGATTTCTTGATTGCTCCTCAATTGTTGTCCAACACATTGTCTTTTGCATTTCAAAAGCCCATCAGAACTGCAAGGATTGAATTAAATGGCTTTTCTTTAAATAGTCTATACTGGACCCTTCATTTTCTTTTTTCTTGTTTTCTTTTTATCTTTTCCTCTCTTTTTTAAAAAAACTATTCTAAGTAGCCCATTACAGAGAGCTTCAAAGACTTGCAATTTGGGACCAGGCAAGTGCAGAGCTAAGATGGCTCTGAGAGACAAAGAAATAAGTCTAGTGGGGGAAAAATTTTGCTAAAGACCATAATTTCCCCAAGAAAAAGAGGATGTGGCTCAGCTCCAGTGGCAGCCCAACTTTGGGGAAATCGTACCCCAGGGGCTGGAATTCAGTGAGCCATGCTCCCAACAGGGTCAGGGTCACCTGGAGAACTAAAGGCTCCATACCTCCTCACACTGGTAGGGGGAGATGCAGATGAGTCTAAAGGCCTCAGAGGAGGGTCTCATTCTCAAGGAAACTCCATACCCTGTTATTGAGACATGGGCCTCTCTGGACTGGGAAAACTTGACTGGGATTGACCATATTTAGACCATCACAAAAAAAGGCTACATATAGGCAGGACAAGAAATAGAAAAAAAAGAGGTGAAAACTCCAATCAACTAAGTAGAACCTAAGTTAGAGGCCTCAAATAAGCTGATCTGAACACCAAAGGTTAGAGAACAAAGCCAACCAACAAGAAAACCCTGGGTAAAAGAGTGAAAATGAGCTCCATAATAAACTAAGCAAGAAAGTCAGATGCCCAGACAGCTTAAGATAACAAGCCATACTAGGAAACATGAAAATGTGGACCAGCCAAAGGAACAAACTAATAGCGCAACTGAGATACAGGAGTTGAAGCAATTATTGCTAAATCAATTCTATGAGCTAAAGGAAGAACTAATTAAAGATGTTCAAACAAATCTCCTAAATTAATTCAAAAATCAGGTCAATGAACCGAGGGAAGGTATGGCAAAAGAGATGAAGGGTACAAGGAAGACACTGGATGACTGTAAAGAATTCATAAACTTGAAAAAAATGGCAGAATTTATGGGAATGAAGGGCATAATGGAGGAGATGAAAAAGACAATGGAGGCATACAATGGTAGATTTGAACAGGTAGAAGAAAGGATCAGTAAACTGGAAGACCAGACATTTGAGTTCATGCACACAAAGAACAGATGGTAACATGGATGGAAAAATATGAGCAGGGTCTTAGGGAGCTGAGTAATAACAAGAAATGCAGAAATATATGTTATGGGTATCCCAGAGGGAGAAGAGAGGGGAAAAGGGGAGAAAGAATAATAGAAGAAATATTCACTGAGTATTTCCCAACTCTCATGAATGACAGAAAATTACAGATTCAAGAAATACAGCATACCCCAAACAGAATAGATTCCAATAGACCTACTCTAAGACCCTTACTGGTCAGATTTTCCATTGTTAAAGAAAAAGAGAAAATTCTGAAAGCAGCAAGAGAAAATCAATCCATCACAAAAAAGGGAAGCTCAATAAGATCATGTACAGATTTCTCCGCAGTAGCCATGGAGGCTAGAAGACAGTGGTATGATATATTTAAGACACTGAAAGAGAAAAACTGCCAACCAAGAATTCTGTATCCAGCAAAAAGCCCCTTCAAAAATGAGGGAGATATTAAAATATTTTCAGACAAACAGACATTGAGAGAGTTTGTGAATAAAAGACTGGTGCTACAAGAAATACTAAAGGGAGTGCTACAGGCTGACAGGAAAACACAGGAGACAGAGGTTTGGAGAAGAGTGTAGAAATGAAGACGATCAGGAAGGATAAAGGTAGAGAGAGTGGAAACAATAAGACATAACATATAAAATTAAAAAAAAAATGGTAGAAGAAAATACTGCCTTACAATAATAACACTAAATGTTAATGGATTAAACTCCCCAATAAGAAGACACAGATGGGCAGAATGGATTAAAAAACAAGACCTATCTATATGCTGTCTACAAGAAACTCACTTTAGACACAAGGACAAAAATAGGCTGAAAGTGAAAGAATGCAAAAAGATATTTTATGAAAACAACAACCAGAGAAAAGTGGGAGTAGCTAAATTAATATCAGACAAATTAGACTTCAAACGCAAAACAATTAAAAAAGACAAAGGAGGACAATATATAGTAACAAAAGGGTCAATTCATCAAGGAAACATAAAAATCATAAATATTTATGCACCAAGCCAGAGTGCCCCAAAATTCATGAGGCAAACACCAAGAACACTGAAAGGAGAAGTAGATAACTCTAAAATAATAGTTGGAGGCTTCAACACACTAGTCTCATCAATGGATAAAATATCTAGAAAAAGGATCGATAAGGAAACAGAGATGTTGAATTGTATGATAAAGGAACTAGACTTGACAGATATTTATAGAATACTACACCACACAACAGCAGGATGCACATTTTTTTCAAGTGCTCATGGAACATTCTCTGGGAAAGACCACAGGTTGGGTTACAAAGCAAGTCTCAACTAATTTAAAGATACTGATATTATAAAAAAACACTTTCTCAGATCATAGCAAAATGAAGCTGGAAATAAATAATAGGCAAAAGATTGTAAAATTCACAATTATATGGAGACTAAACAACACACTCTTAGAAAAACTGGGTAAAGGAAGAAATCACAAGAGAAATTAGCAAACACCTCAAGGCAAATGACAATGAAAACACAACATTTCAAAACATATGAGATGCAGCAAAAATTGAGGAATTAACTGTCTACCTGGAGGAACTAGAGAAAGAACAGCAAACTAACCCCAAAGCAAACAGAAGGAAAAAAATAACAAAGATTAGGGCAGAAATAAATGCAGTTGAGAACAAGAAAACAATAGAGAGCATCAACTAAACCAAAAGTTGGTTCTTCAAGGAAATCAACAAAATTGATGGGTCCCTAGCTAGGCTAACAGAGAGAGAGAGAGAGAGAGAGAGAGAGAGAGAGAGAGAGAGAGAGAGAGAGAGAGACAGCAGATGCAAATAAATGCAATCAGAAACGCGTGAAAGGAAACATGATTACTGAGCCTGCAGAAATAAAGGAGATAACGAGAAGATACTATGAGCAACTATATGCTGATAAACTAGATAACCTATGTGAAATCTACAACTTCCTAGACAAGCATAAACAACCAACATTGACCCTAGAAGGAATAGATGACCTCAATAAACCAATCAAATGTAAAGAGATTGAGTCAGTCATCAAAAAGCTCCCCAAAAAGAAAATCCCCAGACCAGATGGCTTCATGTATGAATTCTACCAAGCATTCAAGAAAGAATTAATACCAATCCTGCTCATAGTCTTCAAAAAAATTGAAGAAGATGGAAAGCTACCCAACTCATTCTATGCAGCTAGCATCTCCCTAATACCAAAATCAGAAAAAGATACTGCAAAAAAAAAAAAAAAAAAAAAAAAAGAAAATTATAGACCAATCTCTTTGATGAATATAGATGCAAAAATCCTCAACAAAATACTTGCAAATTGAATCCAGGAGCACATTAAAAGAATTATACAGCACGACCAGGTGGGGATTATTCCAGGTATGCAAGGCTGGTTTGACACAAGAAAATCAATTAATGTAATACACTACATGAATAAATCAAAGCAGAAGAACCACATCTTGATTGATGCAGAAAAGGTATTTGACAAAATTCAACATTCTTTCTTGATGCAGAAAAGGCATTTGACACAATTCAACATTCTTTCTTGATGAAAACAATTCAAAGGATAGGAATAGAAGGGAATTTTCTCAATATGATAAAGGCAATATATGAAAAACCCACAGCTAATGGGGAGAGACTGAAAGCTTTCTGTCTAAGATCAGGAAAAAGACAGAGATGCCCACTGTCACCATTGTTATTCAACATTGTGCTGGAAGTTCTAGCTAAAGCAGTAAGGGAAGAAAAAGGAATAAAAGGCATCCAAAGTGGAGAGGAAGATGTAAAACTTTCACTCTTTGCAGATGACATGATTCTATATGTAGAAAATCCAGAAAAATCTACAGCAAAGCTGTTAGAACTAATCAATGAATACAGCCAAGTGGCAGGCTACAAAATCAACATGCAAAAATCTTTAGTGTTCTTATACACAAGTAATGAGCAACAAGAGGAAGAAATCATGAAAAATATTCCACTTACAATAGCAACCAAAAGAATGAAGTATTTAGGAATAAACTTAATGAAGGCCACAAAAGACCCATACAAAGAAATCTATAAGAAACTGCTAAAAGAAATCAAACAGTACCTAAAAAATTGGGAGAACATACCATGTTCATATACTGGAAGATTAAATATAATTAAGATGCCAATTCTACATAAACTATTTATAGATTCAATGAAATACCAATTAAAATCCAAAGAACTTGCTTTGCAGAAATAGAAAAACCAATAACCAAATTTATTCAGAAGGGCAAGGTGCCCTGAATAGCCAAAAATATCTTGAGAAAAAGGAACGAAGTAGGAGGTCTCCCACTATCTGTCTTTGAAGCATATTACAAAGCTACAGTGCTTAAAACAGCATGGTAGTGGCATAAGGATAGATATACCGACCAATGGAATCTAATTGACAGTTCAGTAATAGACTCTCACATCTACAGGCAATTGATCTTTGATAAGGCAGTCAAGCCAAAGCAACTGGGACAGAGCAGCCACTTCAATAAGTGGTGTTTGGAGAACTGGATATCCGTTTACAAAAGAATGAAAGAGGACCCCTATCTCACACCTTATACAAACATTAACTTGAAATGGATCAAAGGCCTAAACATTAGCACTAAAACCATAAGACTTTTAGAAGAAAATGTAGGGCAATTTCTTAAATAGTTTGTGATAGGAGGTGATTTCTGAGACCTCACTCCCAAAGTGCAAGCAGCCAAAGAACAAATAGACAAATGGGATCTTCTCAAAATTAAACACTTTTGTACATCAAAGGACTTTGTCAGAAAAGTAAAAAGGCAGCCTACACAGTGGGAGACAATATTTGGAAACCACATAGCAGATAATGGTTTAATATCCTGAATATATAAAGCAATCCTACAACTCAACAACAGAAAGGCAAACAACCCAAATATAAAATGGGCAAAAGATATGGACAGACACTTTTCTGAAAAGGAGATACAAATGGTACAAAAACATTTGAAAAAATGCTCAACTTCACTGGCTATTAGGGAAATGCAAATCAAAACCACAATGAGATATCATCTCACAACTACCAGAATGGCCACTATCCAAAAAACAGAAAATTACAAGTCCTGGAGAGGACGTGGAGAAAGAGGCACACTTATTCATTGTTGGTGGGAATGTAGAATGGTGCAACCACTCTGGAAGGCAGTGTGGCAGTTCCTCAGGAAACTAAGTATAGATTTGCCATATGATCCAGCTACTCCATTACCAGGTATATACTCAGAGGAACTGAAAGTTAAGACACAAATGGACATTTTTAAACCGATGTTTATCACAGCAATATTCAACAATAGCCATGTGCCAGTTTGAATGTATTATGTCCCCCAAACGCCATTACCTTTGATGTAATCTTGTGTGGGCAGACCTATCAGTGTTAATTAGATTGTAATTCTTTGAACGTTTCCATGGAGATGCGTCCCACCCAACTGTGGGTGATGGCACTCATTGGATAATTTCCATGGAGATGTTGGCCCACCCATTGCGTGGGTCTAAATTTAATTACTGGCTCACTATATAAGATCAGACAGAAGGCGTGAGCTTGCTACAGCCAAGAGGGACACTTTGAAGAAAGCACAGGAGCTGCAGATGAGAGACAGTTTGAAAATGGCAGTTGAAAGCAGACTCTTGCTCCAGAGAAGCTGAGAGGGGACAAATACCCCAAGTGCAACTAAGAGTGACATTTTTGAGGAACTGCAGCTTAGAGAGGAACGTCCTGGGAGAAAGCCATTTGGAAACCAGAACTTTGGAGCAGATGCCAGCCACATGCCTTCCCAGCTAACAGAGGTTTTCCAGACACCATGGGCCATCCTCCCGTGAAGGTACCTGATTGCTGATGTGTTACCTTGGACACTTCATGGCCTTAAGATGGTAACTGTGTAACCAAATAAACCCCCTTTATAAAAGCCGAACCATTTCTGGTGTTTTGCATTCCAGCAGCATTAGCAAACTAGAACAAGCCAAGAGATGCAAACGGCCCAAATGTCCATCAATGAATGAGTGGATAAACAAACTGTTGTACATACACATGATGGCATATTATGCAGCTGCAAGACAGAACAAGGACATGGAACAGATAATAACATGGAAGAACCTTGAGGTTATTATGTTTAGCAATGTTAGTCTAACAAAAAGACAAATACTGTACGGTCTCACTAATATGAACTAACATTATTGAGCAAACTTTGAGACTCAAAAGTTGATAACACAGGTTACCAGGAGATAGAAAGAGGGTAGAGATTGGGCATTCGATGCTGAAAGACTACAGAATGTTCAGCAGGCTTGATTGTATAAACCCAGAAACAGCATAATAGTATATGATGCAGCACAATATTGTAACTACACTGAACAAAGATGTCCATGAGTAAAGCTGAAGGAGGTGGGCTAGAAGCATGTATGACACCAGAGGCAAAGATAGAAGATATTTTCTGGAGTAATGAAAATGTTCTAAAAATTGAAAAAAATTAATTGTGGTGATGGAGGTACAGCTGTAAGATGGTACCAGGGACAACTGATTGTATACTTTGGATCTTTGGATAATTGTATGCTATGTGAACAATCTCAATTAAAACAAAACAAAACAAAACAAAACAAAACAAAACTTAGGCTGAAGGTAATTGATAGCAATGTAAATGTTAACTGCCCACATTAATGCAAATAGGTTAAGTCCAGTAGAGAATATAAATCTCTACAGGTCAATGTCTTAGTTTGCCAGGGCTGCTATGACAAATACCGCAGAATGTTTTGCTTAAATAATCATTTATTTTCTCACAGTTTTGGAGGCTCTGAGTCAGCAGGATCATGCTCTCTCTGAAGTCTATAGCATTCTGGTGGTGGCTTGCCGGTATAACTCAGTCTCTACCACCATAATGTCTGTCTCCTTCTGTTTATTACTCCTCCCTGTGTCCACAAGGCCCTCCCTGATTCAGTTTTGTCTCATTTCAACCAGTAGGATCTTCAAAGATCCTATTTACAAATGAGTTCATTCATAGGACCAGGGTTTATGACTGGACTATGTCTTCATCGAGGACGTGATTCAACACATAAGTCTATTTTTTTATTTGAACATGTCTGGTCCCATCACTCATTAATGAGACAAATAAAAAAATAATGAGGTGAAATTCACAATAACATACAGTTAACCATTTGAAAGTGTACATTTCAGTGGTATTTACTACATTCATAAATGTTGTACAACCACGCTATATCCCTCTAGTATCAAAACCTTTTCATCATCCCAGAATAGCACTCATGCCCGCTAAGTAAATTCTTCCCATTTCCTTCTACCCCATCCTCTGGCAACCACAAATCTGCTTTCTGTCACTAAGGATTTGTCTGTTCTAGACATCTCACATAAAAGGAATCATATAATATGTGACCTTTCATGCCTCTAATCTTTCACTTAGCATAACATTTTTGAGGTTCATCCAAGTTGTAGCATGCATTAGTATTTCATAACTTTTTATGTCTTAATAATACTCCATTGTATATATATACCACAATTTGTTTATCCATTAATCTTTTAATGAACATTTGAATTATTTCTACCTTTTGGCTATTGTGAATAATGCTTCTTTAAACATTCATACATAACTTTCTGTGTGGCCATATGCTTTCATTTTTATTAAGATATACCTAGGAGTGGAATTTTTGGGTCCTATGGTAGTTCTATGTTTAACTTTTTGAGGAACTCCCAAGGTGTTTTCCACAGCCATTGCATCATTTTACATTTCAGCAGTTATGAGGATTCCTGTTTTTTCACGTTTATTTTCCTTACCAACATTTAATTTCCTTTTTTTTTATTATAGTCATACTAGTGTATGTGAAAAGGTATCTCATGGATCTCCTTAACAATTAATGATGCTGAACATCTTTCCATGTACTATGTGGCCATTTGTATGTCTTCTTTGTAGAAATGTATATTAAAGTCCTTTGCCCATTTTTAAAATTAATTTGGTTGTCTATTTACTGTTGAATTGTAAGAGTTCTTTATGTATTCTAGATATTAAACCCTCATCAGTTGTATGATTTACAAATAATTTCTCCCAAACTGTAGATTGTCTTTTCACATTCTCGATAATGTTCCTTAATATGCAAAAGTTTTGAATTTTTATTAAGACTAATTTATCTGTTTTTGTTTTTGTGGCTGGTGCATCATTTTTTTATTTTATGAGTCATGCTTTTACCTTTTTGAAAATTATACTTTATCAAGTCATATTCATAAAGTAGAATAATTTCTATGAAGGCTATATCTCCAAACAAAGACAAAGGTGAGTCTTATTAGAGAAAAGCTCAAAATATATTTTACAAGACAAAAATGACTGCTCAGTTTAGTCAAGTCTGTTTTTCAGAGTTGAGTGTTGGTACAGAGGAATGCCCTGTTGGCTGACTGCTAACTTGTCAAGTCTCTTAAGGGGTGATTTCTCCATAAACTCTGATGGAACCCTGTAGGTGGTGGCAAAAGCAAACTGGAAGAGTGAACCAAGTGAATATGTAGTCCAGTAGTATGGTCAAACACCTTCCTCTTAACTCTTTAACATGAGAGCTCTCATAATGTAACTTGCCTATCCTCATGGAAAACTGCTGTAGGAGCAGTGACTGCAGTTGGAATACCTGCAATTTTTAAATTTCAGCAAAAACAATACAGGAAGACAAATAACTAAGTACTTAATCCTTATGTATTGACTGGGAGTCCAGAGGAAAGTCAACATTTGCATTCTCAGTCCAGTTTTTATGCAAAACATGGAGCTTGATTGGGCTTATAAAAATGGTATAAAAGGAAAGGATGAAGGCACTTCATGAAAAGAAATACTAATAGGGCCACAAAAACAGAGACGATGGACTTGGCCTGGCATAGCAGAGGGTGAGGCTGGGAGCCTGAGTATCCTTATCAGATTATTTGGGATCAAGGAAAACCCAGATTGGTAGAAAATGATTAGTGGAATCATAAAATAATGGAAAAAAGCAGAATAGGTGGATACCAGGCAGAAAAAAAAAAAGGAGATATTGTGGAAAGCAGCCTGGGCTGATGATGGGAGGCATAGAAGTTATAAAGCCCAGAAGGTTCCCTGCTGAGAACAGAACAAAGACATTTTATGTAAAATCTGCAAGGACAGTAAAAATGGAAAAACAAAATAGGGTGATACAGAGTGGAAGGGAATGGGAAACAGTTTGTCAGAAAAATAACAAGCATAAGAACAATATGATGACAATAAATTATTTTTTCATGGTTTTTGAAATACAGAATACACATTTAAGGATAAGTAGAATAGCTAGTCAATTAGCATAGGGTTTTCAATCCCATAACACTTATTATTAGGAAAGATGGTGACATCTGTGAATAAATTTTCAAGTTTAATTAAGTCAAATTTCTTCAATGTTGGTGCAATTTCTTCTATTAATATACATTAATTTAATTTTGAAAATGTCTGTATATGACCCCTCCATTCCCACTTAAAAAATCAGAATACTAGTTTTTATATCTTTTAATGTTTTGGGTGTGTAGAGTGACTGAATATATTTATCTGAAACCAAAGAATCCAAGAAACAGGAAGAAAAAGCAAAGATTTCTTGAATTAATGAGAAATGGCTGGCTTCAAAGATTTCTTTGAAGTCCAAATATTGTACTTGTATCAACAGACACAAGCCAGGGCTTCCAAAAGCTGTTAGCAGAGTCTGTTTGCTTGTGATTGACACTCTATTTCTCATTAAAATATCCATGAAAGTGTCTGAAAAGTTAAATGACAAACAGATAAACAGCTGTTTATTTGGAAACACTTTCCTCAAATAAAGGTAACTTGTTATGATATAAGCCTACAAATGTGCACCTGAAGCAGGATTGATAAAGTGCTGTGACGTTTGTCCTACATGTGAATCTATGGATTGGAAGGAGGTAATTGCTAGTAACTTCAGACCAGGGACAATGACAATGGCCTGACCTCTTAACGAATTCTCTGGAAGCATCTATCAAGTGGTTTGGTTAATCATCACTGAGGTGCTTAAAACTTCTCAAGTTGCACCTTCCTTCTATGTCACTTAGGTTTAGCTATCAAAGTATGGCAGGACAGAATGATAAAAAAAGAGGAAGTCCAAATAGATATGACGCATAAACTCATATCCAAAAGGGATGCTTACTCAGTTGTCCCTTTGTACTTTTTCTCAGGCTACAGCCCTGGGAGAATAGTTTTGAGGATTTAAGATTCAACATTATCAGCCTTTGGCAGATCTGTCCTCTGGATCAAATAACTTTTCCTTTTAGTGTTTTGCTGAAAGGTCTAATCAGTGCCTGAATAAAATGGACCCTCTGCCAGTTATTAAATGAATGATAATTTGAATTTCATGAATGAGCAGTATAAGAATACAGGCTGTGGGGTTAAGGCTCTGAATTTAAAATTAAGGTCTTCCATTTGCTAAGTGTAAGACCAGGCTGGAAATTTTACATAAAATTTCTAATCCTCAGGTTTCATGAACTGAAAAGTGGGTATAATGACATCAATTTCATAGAGTTCTTTTCATGTTTTAATAAAATATTGCATATTAATTACTTATCATTGGCTCTGGTGCAAAATACATTATTATATCTAATTTCCAATGATTGTAACTGCATGCAAACATTAGCAACATGAAAAAAAATAAATTTTTGGACCCCAATGAAAACATCTACAGTACTTAAAAAAAAAAAGAAAGAAAATAAAAGGAAGAAGAAAAATCTTGGCCCTTAAATAGAACTCTGACAGGAAATGCATGCGTATTTAGAAAAAAATTGTCCATTCTTATGTAAGTATAAATAAAATATTAATCATGAATGTAAAGTGGGGTGTGTTGAATTTTGCTGTAAAACAATTAGAATAATCAATGACAGAAACAAATAATAGAATTGAAGCAATGTAAACTTTGATTTGTGAAATAAAGCAGGCATGCAGAATGTAGAAATCATTAACAAAGGGAAGAAAATTCAGCAAATAGAAGATACTAAAAGCATGCATGATAAAGCATAGAGATCTACATGGTGAACAACAGAAGTACTTTAAAGGAATATCTAAAGGAGGGAAAGAAACAATGCCAAGTGAGGGAATAACCACAACTGAGTAAAGGGACAGGTTTTTCTGAAAAATGGGTTAGCAGGTGGCAGTTTCAGTGGAAACTTTGCTAGCAAGGAGGGAAGTTACTCAGAGATGAGCAGTTTCAATCCCGCCTTTTTGTTGTCCCATTCCTCAATCTTGAGGGATAAGGGGCAGTGGCTGCTTTAACTACTTTCTGCTTTTTAGGGGGGTTGAGAAGTATTTAATAAATGGGCGATTTTAGCTGCATGCTAGAGGTATTCTCTGGTTCCAGGAGCTGGAACAGGCCAGGGGACATTTATATCCATGGTTTCAGGTGTGTCTAGGTCCTCCGAGTTTATGGGTTGGTTTTCTGGTTGCTCTCATTGACAGCAATAACCTGGTGGCTTTTAGTCTCTGAGAAACTAGTTTGACAATGAGTTTTGTGATTATAGGGTGAAATATAAGAAGCACAATTATTATTATTATTATTATTATTATTATTATTGTTTCATTGTGCTTATCTGCAAAGTGCCAGAGTACACTTGTTCTGTAGCCATATAGGACCCAGGATGGATTAGAGGAATTTATGTATAAAATTTCATATTTCCCATCTCCACTCTGAAGTGAATGGTTCTAATAGGGAGTTAGGTCAAAACATGGAAAGGGACTATGAGTAAGCAGTTTTAATTTCATTGGAAGCTCAAATTTTAGGTTCTGTCAGCCCATAAGAAGAGTTAGCTATGCGATCTGGCAGAAGTTTGGTATTGGTATAGCAGTATAGGGGGCAGATTTTGTGTAAGGGTTTGGGTAGCATATCTAGCAATTTGCAAATTGTCCTCCCCAGGATAAGGCTTGAGATATTTTAAAAATGAAATTTTCTCTCCATTTGTTTGTGAGACAAGGAAGATTATACAATGATAGAAATATTAGAGTTATAATAAAGGAAGCCATTTTTATGAGTCTTTATAGTTTTTTAATCTAGACTATGTAGCAGTGTATTCCTTAAAGACTACAAAGAAAATGATTCCAACCTTCAGGGAAAAGGCAAGCACATTTTAATTAATAAAAAATGATCAAGAGAATCCCACTAATAAGAAAGAAAAGAACATAAGCAGAGCAATCTCCCTTAATTATTACTTATCTTTAGCTCTTCTAAAAAGTAATTTCAGATCCATGATAGCTGGACAGGTATTATCAGGAGGTGATGTTGATTTCTGTTGAGAGGATGGTTTTGCCTCAGTGCTGGAGAGTATGCTGAGGTTTTTTTCTTCTAGTGAGAGGGTGGAGAATTGTCTTCTTGGATAGGGACCAGATTCACTCTTGAACGATGGTTCAAGGTCAGATTCCCTGTAACTTAAGAGAACCAGTAACAAGAAAGATTTGCTAAGGCCCATCCTACGGGACCTCTAATTGACTATCTGGATGCTATGTTTTCCAATTTTTGAGAAGCACCCAGTCTCCCGGATTTATAAAATGCGGGGGAGCATCTGTGGGGAATAGGAACCGGTCAGAGGCATATTGGGGGATTGCTTACAGAGTAGCGCCTAAGAATTGCATATATTTTATAGTTTCTAATTCAGCAATGATATGCTCATTATTTGGGGTGCTATTGTAATCATTTTAAGAAAGGGTCTCCCATATATTATTTCATAGGGGCTCAAATTGAACTTGCTTCTGGGAGCTACCCTTATCCTAAGCAGGGCAACCTGTAAGACCTTATCCCAAGTTAAGTTTGTTTCTTGGCAAATTTTAGCTATAGTCTTTTTTAGAGTGTGGTTCATTTTTTCAGTATTTCCTGTGGATTGTGGCCTTCAACAAGATGCAGCAGCTTCCAGTAAAGTTTTAAGGCCTTGGATACTTCTTGAGTGGCTTTTGAAATAAACATCCTTCAATTATCACTTTGAATAGAGTATGGTACTCTAAATCTGGGTATAATTTCTGTTAGTAATAACTTAGTTACTTCAGATGCTTTCTCTGTTCTGCAGGGAAAGGCTTCAACACATCCTGGAAAGGCATCTACAAATACAAGTAAATATTTATAATTTCCCTGGGCTCTTGGCATAACTATAAAGTCTATTTCTCAGTCCTCCCCTGAACCTAGTCCCCTATATTGGACTTCTGGCATGGGAGGAGGGGGTTCTATTTTGGGGTTTCATTGTGCTTTTGGTTTACTTTCTGGATAGTTTTTCTCATGTTGGGGCCTATGATATACTTTTGCAACCATTGGTATATGGCATCTTGCCCATAGTGAGTACTTTGGTATAAATGAGTAATGACTTTTTTCATTAATTTTACTGGGATTAATAGAATCCCTGCCTCACTTTGCATCCAACCAGAGGTGGATGGCTCAGAAGGGTATCCCATTCTTTAGCTCTTAATAAGTCTTTAGAAGAATAGTCTGGCACAAATGGAGTTAAGTTAATGACTGCTAAAGGGGTAGAAATAGGGGCAGCAATGGTAATGGGCAACTTGAATCTAGCAACCTTTTTCATTGAATGGTCTGCAAAATTGTTGATGATCACTTTGAAATTCTTTTCTTTTTGGTGCCCAGGGCAATGGACGATTGCAACCCATGGTGGCATTACAGTATCCAGCAGAGCTAGGATTAGATCAGCATGTTGGATCTCTTTTTTTCCCTGAATTTAATAGCCCTCTCTCTTTCTAGATAGCTCCATGTGCATTGACTACTGAAAATGTCTATTGGGAGTCAGTCTAAATGTTTATTCTCTTGTCCTATCCTAAGTGCAATGCTCTTGTGAGTGAGTGGTGAGTTCTGCCCATTATGCAGACATATCTGGAGAAAGGGCTTCAGTTTCAAGTACATCCCGGGTGGTTACTATCACATACTTGCTTTTCCGATGTCCTTGCTGTGAAGCTGCTCCAGTTGGTGAACATTTCCAGGTACAGCCTCTCTAGAGATTGGTCTGTGAGGTCAGGGAGGCTGGAATAAACTTCAATTATTTCTATGCAGTCATGCATTGGTTTTTCCTGACTCTCCGGGAGTAATATAGCAGGATTTAAAGAAGGCATTGCTTTCAATTCTATATTTGGATTTTCTAGTAGAGTAGTTTGGTATTTACCCATTCTCCCAGAGGCAAGCCAATGCTCTGCCTTTTTGTTCTAAAAGGTACACAGTGTGGAGTGGTACAGTTGTAGGCTGTCCTAAGCAAACTTTTCTGTTTCTTTTAACAAGTCATAAGTTGCTGCTACTGCTCAGAGACAAACTGGCCACTCTGTGCCACAGTGTTCAATTACTTTGAGAAGTAAGCAACCAGTCTCTGGGGACTGCCAAGGTTTAGTGTCATCACTCTCAGGCTTCCTCCTTGGCACTCATGCACAAATAAATCAAAAGGCTTTCTAATGTCTTGGACGCCAAGGGCTGGGGTAGTCAGCAGCTTTTCTCTTATTTTGTAGAATGTTTGCATTCTGAAGTCCAAAATTGAAAGGCTCTTTATTTCCTCCCTTCAAGGCCTCATGTAGAGGTTTAGCTGGTAATCCAAAGCTTGGTATCCAAATGCAGCAAAATCCTGCAATCCCAGAAAATTCCTATAATAATTTTTGGGTTGTGTACTCTGCTACCCTGGTTAAGGCTTCCCTTCTATCTGGCAGTAGGTTTCCCTATCCTTTTGACAATTCAAATCCTAAATATTTTACAGTCGTTTGTGAGACATGGGCCATTTTCTGAGATACTTTGTGTCCCTGGTGAGCTAGGAAGTTCAGGGTGAAAGCCGTATTGTGGTTTGAAACTTCTGTTGATCTGCTGGCAACTAGAATATCATCTACATATTGCAAATACACTCTGTCTTGGAGTTGCAGCTCTCTTAAGTCTTTAGCTAAAGCTTCCCCAAGTAAGTTAGAGACATTTTAAAACCCTGGGGGGAGCACAGTCCAACAGTACTGTTGTTTTTTCTTAGTCTCAGAATCCTCCGATTCAAATGTAAATATTTCCTGGGACTCTGGGCTTAATGGCACATGATAGAAGGCATCTTTCAAATCTAATACCATAGACCAACAAATGTCTCCAAACAGAGTAATTAGCAAGGTGTATGGGTTTGGCACTATTGGGTGGATATCTTCTGCTATTAGACAGATGGCTTTTAAATCCTGTACTAATTGATATTCTCTTTTAGTGCCTGGTTTTAGGATAGGTAAGATGGGAGTGTTGTATGGAGATCAGCAAGGTGAAATTAATTGAGTTTGAGAAAAAAGTCTATTAATGGTTTTATGCTTTCTCTGCCTCCTTCTTTAGTGGAAACTGTTTGAGGTTAAGAATCGTTGAACTAGCTGAGTAGTTCTAGCTCTTCCCAGTGTCCCATCAGCCCACACTTCTGACCTAACCTTTTGAAGGATGTCTTCAGGTATTTCCGACTGAATTTCTTCTCCAAGCTGTAACAGGACAGACTGGAGAGAGCAAGCCTGGTCTGGAGGAACTTTAATATCAAGTCTATTAGCTGAAAAAAACACTTGTGTATTTAATTTGGTTAGCAGGGCTCATCTGAGTACAAGCATAGGACACTTGCGCATATAAAGGAAACTATGCTTTAGATTTGAATTTCTCAGCTGGTGTTCAAGGGGCTGCAAGAACGGTTTATTATCTGACCCTCCAGACACACCAGTTACTGCAACAGTTTCTGGAAAAAGAGTTCCTTGTTTCTGATTTAAAACTGAGTAGGTGGCTCCAGTATCAATTAGAAAGTCTGTAAGTTTCTTTCTCACTAGTGTAGATACCCGAGACTCCTGGGGAGAAATGGTGATGTGCTTACTGAAGTTGGAAGGTGCCCCTGGGCCCCCTTATTCCTGGTCACTTTCATCCCCCACAAGCTGTGGCATCCGGTATTTGGACGACTAGGGGCTCGAACCTCCCTTCTCTGGAGGCAGTTTTGGTATTCCTGCCTCCAGTGACCTTCCTTCTTGCAAAAGGCACGTTGTTGTGGCCCTAGGGGTGGTTAGTTCTTAGGTTAGTTGAGAGCCCATGGGGCTTTACCCTTTGCTGTTCTTCTTTATCTGGTCAGAATTGTCTCATATTGGTGGATCCCTGGGATTGCTACTCCCAGCAAGGTGGCCTCGAGCTTCATCTGCTTCTCTTGGAGTTGGTCTTGGCTGCTAAAAACCTTGAAGGCAATCTCAACTAGTGGGACAAAGGTATTCCTAGTACTTCTAATTTTTGTAATTTCTTCCTTATGCCTGGAGCACTCTGGCTGATAAAAGTCATATTGATTAACCTTATGTTGTCGGAATGTACTGGGTCTATATGAGTATACTGCTGTCGAGCTCAACAATCCTTTCAAGGAAGACTGAGGGATTTTCTTTTGGTCCCTGTTGGACTTTGTTCCAGGTTGCTAAAGATGCTGTTGTATAAAATACCAAAAATGGATTGGTTTTTATAAAAGGGATTTATCAGGTTACAAATTTACAGGTCTAGGGCCACAAAAGTTCCTAACTAAGACATCAACAAGAGTATACCTTCACTGAAGAATGGCCAGTGGTGTCTGGAACACCTCTGTCAGCTGAGAAGACATGTGGCTAGCATCTGCTGGTCCTCTGCTCCCAGGTTCTGGTTTCAAAATGGCTTTCTTCCAAATGTCTCTGTGCTTTTCTGTCTCTCTAAGCTTCTCTTTCTCAGTTCCTGTGCTTGTTCTCCCAGGTGTTTCTCTTTAAGCATCTGGGGGTACTCTGTTAGCTTCTTTGGGACTAGCTCTGGGCTTCACCTCTTAGCTTAGCATCTCAAAGTGTCTGTCTATATCTTCGAGCATCTGGGTCTGTGTCAGCCCCCGAGTTCTCTTAAGGGCTCCAGTAAACTAATCAAGACTCACCTTGAATGGGCAGGGTCATACCTCCATGGAAATAATCTAATCAAAAGGTCCACCCACAGTTGGGTGGGTCACATTTCCATGGAAACAACCTAATCAAAAGATCCTACCCATAATAAGTGTGTGCCCACAAGATTGGATTAAAAGAACATGGCTTTTGTGGGGGACATAATAGATTCAGACTAGCACAGACTTCAAGAATCTTTTTTAGACATTTGGGGTTGGGGGCTCCTTTCTGTAATCCAATTATTATGTAGCCTTTATAGTGATCTAATTTGGACTGGTCCCCTTGCTCTTTTGGCTCCCAGTGGGGTCTGTAGCTGGAACAGCTAAGGCCCTGTGAACCTGGACTGAGCTGTTCGGTTGTATCTAGCTTCTTATCTAGCTTTTTTGAGTATCACCCTGTAGTCTTTGGGGGTGAGGAGAATATTTAAGAGTGCTTGAATATCTGCCCAGATAGGATAGTGAGTTGCAAAAATAGAGGAAAAGAGATTTTCTTTCTTTGTAGAGTCATATTGATATGTAGGCATGTTACTTTTTTGGTTATATAAATTAGAGATTGAGAAGGGAAAATGCATGAAGATGAATCCTCTAGGATGTCTGTTCTCATCTAATCTAGTCAATCTAGTTGGAACTTGTCTAAGAGGGAATTGTCCTGCCTGGTGTAGGGTAGTTCCCCAGCCAAATTTCCCCTGATGGGTATGGAGTAGAAAGACCATTCCTTCTAGAGTGGAACTGGAGAAGAACCACTCTGAAGTGAGGGGAAGCCATCCTCCTCTTGGTCCCCTGCATAGGCGGGTGGGGAGCAGAAGGAAATTCTAAATGCATCAGGGAGAGGTCTATATTAGGCAGGAATCCAGTAGAACCTCCTTAGGATGAGGTTGACACATTTCTGACTTCTTAGTTGACCTTTTCCTATATTCTGGCCCTGGTGGTTGGCTTTCCACTGTGTTCTAGTTTGCTAATGCTGCTGGAATGCAAAACACCAGAAATGGATCAGCTTTTTTAAAGGGGGTTTATTTGGTTACAAACTTACAGTCTTAAGACCATAAAGTGTCCAAGGTAAGTCATCAACAATCAAGTAACTTCACCGGAGGATGGCTGATGGTGTCTGGAAAACCTCTGTTAGCTGGGAAGGCACTTGGCTGGTGGGTGCTCCAAAGTTCTGGTTTGAAAATGGCTTTCTCCCAGAACATTCTTCTCTAGGCTACAGTTCCTCAAAAATGTCACTTTTTGTTGCTCTTAGGGTGTTTGTCCTCTCTCAGCTTTTCTGGAGCAAGAGTCTGCTTTTAGCAGCTGTCTTCAAACTGTCTCTTATCTGCAGCTACTCTCTCAGCTTCTGTGCATTCTTTAAAGTGTCCCTCTTGGCTGTAGCAAGCTTGCTTCTTCTGTCTGAGCTTATATAGTACTCCAGTAATTTAATTCTGACCCACCCTGAGTGGGTGGGGCAACACTTCCATGGAAATTATCCAACCAAAGTCATCATCCACAGTTGGGTGGGGCACATCTCCATGGAAACACTCAAAGAATTATGATCTAATCAACACAAGCTTACATCAAAGATAATGGTGTTTTGGGGGCCATAATACATTCAAACCGGCACACTCTGATTTACAATATGACATTTCTTCTGTAAATTCTTATTTTGTCATAAAGATATAAAGGACTGACATAAGGGACCTTGCATCTAAATTCTTATGCTGACACAAAGATATAAAAGACAAAGACTGAACATAAGGGACCTCACCCCTCTTCTCTTCTTTTTTATAAAACAACTCTAACTGCAGTGTAGTGTTGTAATTAAAGAACCCATTTGCTGGCCATTGTTCTCCAGATTCTAACTTATATTTGGGCCAGGCTGTGTTACAGAAGAAAGTCATCCTTTTTTTTTTTTTTTTTTTTTAATATATCTATAACTGAAACTAGACCAATTATCTGACAAATTTAGATCTGTAATTGAAACCATAATTATCTAAGACACACTTTAAAGGGTTGTAGTCATCAGTACTGTTAACGTTATCCATGTTTATAGTTATAATTTCTGGCATGCTATTAGATGTTTAACCTAGGCAAAGTATAATTAGCAGCTTGATTATGGCATGGATGCACTCTGGGAAGGGGAATTAGGATTGTCAAGAGTGGGACATGAACCCACAACCAGACACAAATCACAAAACTAGAGATTTTTATCCTTAAATCAGACTACTTAGCTGGAACAAGTTGGGCCTCAAGTCAAGTCCACAATCTTAATCTCTAATAATTGAAGTCAGGAGAGGCACACTCTCTCAATCAGAATCAAACAGGGGCCTTGAACCCCAATAAAATGAGCACAAGGCTGCTTACCCAGAAGATATGTTTCTGAAACTCTTTCTCCTCTCAAAATAGAGTTGTGTTGAAGGCCCAGCAACATCAGTGGGGTCACAAGAGACTTCGGCTGATGAGCTTCTAGACTGACACTCTAGGTGGCCACACAGGGTTGGTGGCTGGAAGTCTCTGCCCCATGGGGCCATGAAGCTACAGGCAGCGGTCTCCTAGGGCCCTGGTCCCTTTGTGGTTGTCAAACTGCACTGCCCAGTGGGGTTCTTTTGCCTGATGTATACAAAAGCCAATATTTGACATAAGGATTTTGAGAAAAGAAAGAGTTTATTACATAGTTGACTAGCAAGGAGACTGGAGGCAAGCCTCAAATCAGTCTCCCTGAGCTGAGGGGGCTGGGGTTTGGAGAGGGCTGGCTTAAGGGAGTGTCAAAGGATGGGGCAAAGTGATGTGGGTTTAGGGGCAGGGTTAAGTGGCATACGTGCTGTAGTAAAACATACTTGCTCCTACATCACATGTTCAAAAATGGTGGCTTAGCATGAGGAGTGGGTGTTAATTTTACTATTATAATGAAGTAAAGATGACTTAAGGTCAGTGCTGCTACTTGCTGTACATGCTTCTGGGATTAGTGCTGGCTAGAACTAGTTTTAATCAATGAAGCTGGGGAGATTATAAACAGGAACTTATCTATGAGCTATATAAGCTTCTTATGAATATATATTAGGAGATAGGGAGTTCTAAGAAAAGGGAATGGAAACTTCTGCAACCCAGTAAGGAGGTGGCAGTTTCAGTGGAAACTATTGCTAGGAAGGAGGGAAGTTACCCAGAGATGGATGGCTTCATACCTATTCTTTTTTTTTTCCTGTGGAATGTCCCAATCAGCACTTGATCTTTGAAATGTCCTTCTCGGGCCTATCTCTTGAATGTGAGATTGTAAAGGCACATACTGCTAAGTAAATTTCTGAAAATTTTTATTTAATAGGAGGAAGGAATTAGTTTTCAAGTTCTCAGCTTCCATAAGTGTCATTTTTTAGTTACATCTGCCTGAGAAGGCACCTGATAGCAAGACAGCCTCTTTTATTTAGCAAAAGAAGGAATAGCCCTTATCCTTCCTTGCTTTTACTGTTGTATATTTCTTCCAGATATCAAAACCTCTGAGGTAGCCTAATGACTGGATAACAAATCTCTTTTTGAAAATCAGGTTTATCAATTGTCAGTTGATCAACCAGTATCAATAACTTAATAATAAAGGAAAATTATTAATTATATAACTATAATAATAGAGAAATATAATAAAGTAATATGTATTATTGCTATAACAAATAATATTATTTATATGAATGTGCTTTTTAAGTTCTTACATCTATAGAAATAAATAGGAATATAATTTTGATGAGCTTTATAGTATTTGCTTAATTATAGTTTTTAAAACATAAAATCATAACTCATAGAAACATAAAATGAAAACAGGTCAAAGATTCTCTTCAAGTCATTAATTAATGAGTGAACTGATAACAATACCAGTAACGATGTTCACATGGGAATTTGATTTAAATTTTTGCCAGATAAAATCTTTTTCATTGCTATGGATAAGAATTATTTGCATTGCAGTCAGTTTTCCACAGTTTTAACTTATAACACCACAGTACTATAAAATAGCCTAGTTAACAGACAAATATACAAGGCTGTACACCACTAAAGAATCAGATAATCCCTAGATGATTACGAAGACAGCACACTGTGTTCTACTGAAAGGACACCTGGTAATCTTTTAGTCCATTTCCAAGTCTTGAGAAAATTTGCATGACACATTCTAGCAATAAGTACCATTATATCAATAGATATATGCACTATGTGGGGATAAAAATGCATACCCATCAATTTTTTTAAAAGACGGATTTCAAATAACATTTTGGTTTTCATAAGAAACACATTTTCTTCCAAAATTTATGGCAGAGAAATGTGATAAAATAATCAGTTAAAGACTTTCTCTGGAGAATTCAAATGGAAATAAAAAGCACAAGGACAAAAAAATGAAATGGTATAAAATTCCAACTACTGAAAAAACTCTTTTCAGAAAGTTTTTTAAATGGGTGACAATGGAGATAATGTAAAATTGCTGTGGTATTTAGATTTTATTGGATACATTTTAAAAACTGATGCAATAGTTTGATTTTAAAAGTTCAATATCACAAAATGTGCTGTTACAATACAACTTTATAACAGTGGTTGGTCCTCAGACTGTAATTTGCCAGTCCCTATTTTATGACAAAATGTTTTCCACTGGTTTGTTAGACAGCACTAGAATTGCTTTTCGAGAACCACCCCAAACAGACTTTCACTTCAGTGTCCAGAAAAGTGTTGAATGGCCAAGTCTAACTGCAAGGAGGCTGGTATTTAGTTTTCCAAGTTTTATGAAGTAGAAGAAAGCAAGGGAGCTATGTTGGACATTGAGCTTTCCCTTCTCTGTATTGGGGCATTTTGAGGAAAGTGTGAATTACTCCACCAGTCCTTTCCTCTACCAAGCACCAACACTAGATGCTGAGAAGTACCATATTTTTCTTGGTGAATAATGAAAATAAAAGGTGTCAACCTAATTAAATTCCAAATGTGAAAACAATCCATTAAAATGGGTATAAAATATTGTTTCTCTAATCATCCTCAAAAGTAGAGTCCAGTTCTTCTTTGATTTCATGTCTCTATTACATGTGAATAAATTAATTAAAAAAACAGACATATTAATAAAACACCACTTGAGAATAACTGATACTTCTTTATTCTAATTAATATAGAAAGCTTAACATCATTTGATTTACTCATCACAGTTGTAAAGATGACAAGTCAGTTTACGTTATTATCCTAAGCACCACTCACTAATTAATAACCCCAGAAAAAAGTAATGTTAACAAAGGCAATTCATAACTGCTATTAAATATCAATTGCCCTTGAAATAATATTTCCATCTTTTCCAAAGCTGGATAGTCAGTCCTTCCATATCCTTGAAACCCATAAACTCAGGCACTCAATACTAAGAAGCATAAATTTATTTTAGAAATGAAATAACCCTCACATTTTAAGTACTTATCTCTGAATAAATAATAAAATACATTTACATGTCTGAAAGGGAGCAAGCACAAAGTATTTAGAAAAATAGAGTCTCATTTGAAACAGAAGAAAAATACTTCCATATTTTCATATTATTTTATGTAGATAATCTTACATAAAACTACACTTGCAGGAATTAACTGCCTTAACTCTTCCTCATGTACTACACTGACTAAAGCTATTTTATGTCAGTCTTGGAGGAAAGAGTAAAAATCATATAGCTCTAAATATCATATCTCCTTTGTAACTGTCCCTTTCTCCCCACCATCCCGATTCCATTGTAAGGTGTCATAGGGGTTATTTATGTCTTAAATTGTGTCTTCACTAAACACATTTAATTTGTATTGAGGATTAGTAACTTGGGAGTAATATAGTATGAATAGTGTAGAATTTGTGAGATATATTTCCCTTTTTTGTAAATTTAGTGTACATTTTTCCAACATTATGTTATTAAAAATTTCAAACATGCTTCAATGTTGAAATAATTTAGTAGGGAATATCCATATACCCAACCAAGATTCTATCATTAATATTTTACTGTATTTGCATTTTCTATCCTGTCCTTTTCTCCATTCATCCTTCATGATGTATTTCTGCTAAATACTTAAGCGTGTACATCAACTTATATTTGGTATTTGTTATTGTTTTCTTCTGAATTAAAATTTATTTATAATGAAATACAGAAATCATATGTGTATGTATGTTTACTAAATTTTAACAAATGCATACAACTAGATAGTCCAAAATCCCATCAAGATACAGCACTTACCATAACTCCTGACCTTTCCAGTCAAACCCTGCCCCCACTTTCCATGAACAAACACTGTTTGCACTTGTTCTCAACACAGATGACTTTTCTTTTTGTTGTAAATCTTGATATAAAGGATATCACACACTGTAATTGTAGGTATAGCTTCTTTTGTTCAGCATATTTTTTTGAGATCCATCCATGTTGTTGCATGTTATATCAGTAGTTAATTCCTTTTTATTGCCAAGTAGTATTTCATTTGCATGCTTGCCCTAGAGTTTATTTATTCTCTTATTAATGGAAACTGAGCTATTTCCAGTTTTTGACTGTTATGAATAAAACTTCTATGACTATTATTGTGCAAATTTTTTGAAAATTTGTCTCCATTTCTTTGGGATAAATAACTGCAGATGGGGTTGTTGTATCAAAGGGTAAGTATGGGTTTATAAGAAATTGCTAAACCATTTTTGAAAGAAGTTTCATCATTTTATGCTTCCATCAAAATATGTATGAGAACATCAGTTGCTCCACATCCTTGGCAAAATTAGTAGTTTGCAGTGTTTTTAATTGTAGTCATTCTGGAGGATATGCAAATGTTAACTGATTGTTTCCTGAACATAATTTTTTTAAAACATTATATATGCCCAAATAAAAAACTTCATATAACCCAAATATAGAAAACAAAATGATGTTAGATATAATACTGATAACCATGTTTAACATTTTGGCATATGCCTTTCAGAATTTCTTCCTTAAATAAATATGAAAATTAATATTTGGATTAATTTTTAATTAAAAATATCAAAAAGTATTGAGAATGAATTATATGCAGAGATGTAGTAGACAGAAAACAGAATTTTCAGGGTTTCTGTAAAGAAATAAAATAAAATAAAAATGCTCAACTCTTAACCATATATCACTTGCTGTGAGTGTCAGGCACAATTTGATGTGCATTTCTTGAATGAGGTAGAAGTGACTTGCCTAAGTGTGGCAACTCTGAAGTGGAGACAGGGTTTGGAAATAAATGAGCCCAAGAAGCCTGAGCCCGTAACCCTTGCCCTTAATCCTGTACTGTAGCACTTAACCTGGAGATAGGTCCCAAGGCACCATTCACTTTGTTTTATGCGTGAATGGTCCCTCTGCAATAGTGTAAACAGTAGTCCTGAGTGCATCGCATCCTAACCATACTATATATATGCGTAGTATGCTTTTTACCTAATAATACATAATAAATACAATCCTGCTTCACTTTCAAGGGTTCTAAAGCCATTTATTTAACATTAGCATAAATTATTTAAACAATATATTAATAAATAGTTCCCTCAGTTGGGAACCAAGCACATATTTGAATATATGTCTTTGTACACATGTTTTCTTGTTTCTTTAGTATAAATGCTTGAAGTAGAATTGCTTGGTGGAAGGATAGTCACATTGAAAATTTTTAGACATATGTTTGGTTTCTCCTACAGAAAGGTATCAATATGCATTTATAAATAGAATATCAGAGTACCCATTTTCCAAAATCCCTTATAATATTGAGTATTTTTATAAATTTTTATCATGTAACATGCAAATCCCTTTAATCTTTGCCTATTATTTATTTGAAATTTGATTTTATTTGACTAGCTTTTCTTAAATTTCATATTTTTATCAGCAAGTTCATGTTTTCTTTTGTAAAGAAAGTGTTGCTGTGTAGACTCAGTTTTTAAATGCATGTGTAAGGATATAATTGTCATTAATTAGTAAATTCCTGTCCACAAGAGGCTTACATTTTAGGTGGAGGATAGAGAGGAAAGATATTAAATAAATGAATTATATAGCTATTTATGAGATAATAGATGATCCAGCAAAGAGAAATAGAAAAGATTTGGGAGAATGAGGAATACTGATGGGAGATTGGATGGTGATAGAGTTGCAATTTTAATAACTGGAAGGTGCATTGTCAGCTTTATTTTTTTAAATCAAGTAGTAGATTGGCTTATTAATATAACTGTCCAAATTCTTGTCATCTCCTTGGTATTTGTGTGGGAGACAGGTATATAGTTCTCTAAGGGACAACATTTGTGCCAGTTTGGATGTATTATGTCCCCCCAAACACCATATCCTTTGATGTAGTCTTGTGGGGGCAGACGTATTAATGTTGATTAGGGTAGAACCTATTGATTGTTTCCAGGGAGATGTGACTCAATCAACTGTGGGCAAGAACTTTGGATAATTTCCATGGAGATGTTACCCCACCCATTCAGGGTGGGTCTTATTAAATCACTGGAGCATATATAAGGGCTGACAAACAGAAGGAGCAGAGAGCTGCAGCTGAGAGAAAAATTTTGAAGATAGCCGTTGAAAGCTGATGCTGACATTTTGGAGAACACCATTTTGAAACGCAACCTGGGAGCAAGCAGATACCAGCCACATGCCCTCCCAACTAACAGAGGTTTTCTGGATGCCAATGGCCTTTCTCCAGTGAAGGTCCCTATTGTTGATGCCTTACCTTGGATGCTTTATGGCCTTAAGACTGTAACTTTGTAACCAAATAAACCCTTTTTGTAAAAGCCAATCCATTTCTGGTGTTTTGCAAAATGGCAGCCTTAGCAAACTGGATCAACATTTATCAAGTTATTTTTTAAACTCTGCATCTGTAAAGCAATGCAATACTCTTTATATTCTTCAGAACTAATAGGAGGTCAAAATGAAAGAAATGCGTATTTATGGATAATATGGTATAAAAAGAGCATAATCACAATAAAACCCCAAAATGTATCAATATATTTTTAAGGCACAAAAATTGTAAATAACCACTGCTATTCCTGTTTCAGTGAAAACTTTTGATTTAATGTAACTCATGGAATTCTCAGAAATCTATTTTTCATTTAAAATGTGTTCATAGGATCACACTGAAGAAGTAATTTGTTATGAATTCCACTTTCCAAATAGAACAGTAGTGAACAGTACTAGCAAATCCATAATGTTCCACTGCATATATTAATCCACTTAGCAAGCTTATATGACAATTTTAAAAGAAATAGATATTATTTGAAAAATGCCAACACTTGTCCAGTATTTAGAAGTTTCATAACAATAGGGAATATATTTTCTTTTCTGTTTCTGATTTTGATTATTAAAGGTAATAAGTAAAGCTTGAAGAAACATTAACATTTTTGCATAATTTTTAACTTTCTTGGAATTCTGTTGATGAATATTGGCATTAAAATCTAGTTTGATGAAACTGTAAACTTATTTGTATATCCTTTGAAATTCTGCTTTGTGGGATCTTTTATAACACATTAGGTTTTCTGAAATAAAATTTGGCATAATTTTTCTACTCTTGAAAAGAGATTTACCTGATTGTGTTTTGCTTGGACCTATCACTTGAAATTAGTTTACATAATTGCAACATATTGTTTGCTTTTTTCATGCCGCTATGCTGAAAGAACTGACAATTCCTCTGGAAAAGTAAAGGTAACATGATTTCTTAGAAACTTAAGCACATGGAAAATAAATTATACCCCCAAAAGTTAAAAAGATATTGAACAAATGACTAATTACATTTTGTTACTTTATTTATTTAAAAATACTAATTAGATTCAACCAGACATCGTTTGTTGCTTGATGTAAGAGCACAATGCCACCTACGAAATAATCTTGTCAAACTACCAATTTAGATAAAATTCAGAGAACAAGGAAACTAAACAAACAAAATCTAGACTGTGGAAACTACAGAAAAAAAATCTGCTTCTTCAACCAATAATTTGAAAAAGAAAAAAAGTGAGAAACAACAGATTAAAAAAAAATCACTCTGCATTCTTTACACAGATCATGATCCACATAAACAAAGTATGAAGAAAATTTTATTTATGAGATAAGTGAAAATTTGAGCACTGGCAGGTTGTTTGATGAAGTGATTAATTTTGGTAGCTGTGATAAGGATATTGAAATTACGCTTCAAACAGAGATATACGCTTCTTGCAGCATTATGCCAGGACATTCCAACAGTGTAAATTTTGAAACTACTGTTGTTGCCCCATGGATAAAAGATGGCTTCTCATATTCAGGCGTCAGATTCATTGCTTTAGGCAGGAAGAAGAAAGGACAAAACTTCAAAATAATGAAGTCAAGTCTTTTATCTTAAAATACTTCCTTGGAAGTTCTATCCAGTAATTTCCACCTATATATCATTGCCTAGGACTGGGCCATAGTGAATGTATTCTGAGAAGGTGAGAATTAGTTTTCTAGCCTTTAGAGTAGAGGAACCATAGGAGAAGGGGACATTAAAGAGTTTTGGGGTACTCAATCCTCAGTGTCTTCCACAGGATTAAAAAAAAAGTTTTTTAGGATCTCAGAGCTATATTGAGCAATTCATGAATCTGGTAGCATCCCATCCAGAAAGTAGGAGAGGGCTCTCCCTAGAGGGTGGGAAGGGAATGCTCCCAGAAGGCAAACGTGGAAGCAAGTGAGGAAATGTGATTGGCTGACATTAAGTTTCCATTTTACTTGAGGGGAGTGTGTCTTACAAAGTGGGGAGTAGATATCCATTGATTAGTATGGTGAGCTTGTCCATTCTGATAAGTTCTCTTTACTGGACCAAAAACTAGTTTTATCACCAGGTGCTGCTCACCAGTGGCTCTGTAGGGTGGGTTCTGTTTTCTTAGAAAACCCCTGCAGTCCAATTGACTTTATTCTCTGCTAAGTCCTTCTCAGAAATGGATCTCCTCCTGGCAACACCTGCGGAGGGTGGCCATTTTACTTTACCTCGCAGTCCCCTCTTTTGTTTATTTGTCCCATGATCTCATTGGAAACTTGGCCCAAAGTCTCTGGTCACCACCAATGGTTTCTCTTCTTTTGGGGCTGTTGAGTAGCCTCAGTCAATCATTTTGTTCCATTTTTCTCTTGCATTTTTTATGTTTGTTTCTTTTCTTGATTGTAGTAAGTTTCATCGGATGGCTGTTCAATTACATTTAAGACCCCTGGAATGGGGTTACTTAGTTAAGTGGAATATGGTCAAGGCCCTCTCTCTGAGTCAGGCTGTCAATTACTTTTATTTTTATTTTCAGTCTTGGTTCACTAGAGACAGTCTCATTTCTATCTCATTTTTCTTTTGATTAGCTATCTTAAGAACAACCATCTGTCTTGAGGGTGACAAGGAATTTGAACAGAATCACGAAACAGTTTGTATAAGAAATAAAAACATATAGGCTGTTAATCACAATTAAAAGCATAAATCCAAAGCACACTAGTTTGTCCCCCTATTCCATTAAACCAAGAACCGAGGTCAGGAAATAGGTCTGTCCACTGAAATGTCTAAGCCTGATTGATATCATGAAACATCTTAACCTGGTCCTTTAAAATATTCAGATTATTTATCACTGTGCCAGACTTATTAACATAAATGCAATATTTTTCATGGGCAGTAAGAGTCTCTCGAGTCCATCTGTTTTGCAAGAACACTGATGCTCAGCTGCCAACTTGAGCCTGAAGAGCCTTCAGGGTGGTATTAAAGCTATTTCATAACCTTAGATATATTTATAGCTGCTCACCCCTACCATACATTCCTAGGGAAGGTATGATGGAGCACAGGAAAGAGGGGAACCCTGTATTACAGTAGGTCAAGGGATTGAAGGTTTTATCCTGATGTTGTTGGTTTGAGGCATGGTGTACAAGAGTTCCTAAGCTAGCTTTCAGATTGGCATTTAAGGTAGAAAGGCATGCAAGATCACAGGAATCAGTTGAAAGTACTGGTAGATAACAAAACCATGCAGCTGTCTGCAGTTTACAAAGGGAATGCAAATAACTCAGACAATGAATAGCAGTATTGGATAGTGCACAGGAGTGTGCTATACTTTCTATTGAAATACAAAATTTGTCTATAGTCACCCTCCTTTTGATCAAATATAACCTCAAAAAGATTATTCTTGATCATAAAATAATACAGGTTTCATTAAAGCTGGCTTGATTATTTACATAGGTGCAGCAAGAATGATAATTTACTATATAGGCCTTTTAAAGTTTGTTTTGCTGTAGTTTCCAGAAGGAATATCAGATTGGGCTTTTAAAAGCTGCTGGTGCCTAGGATGCCAAGCCAAGAATTCGACACCAGATTCCACCTGCAGCACCTATAGATTTGGGTTAGTTCCTCTTTCTCAAAATCTCCAAAGTATCATATGGCTCCTGTACTTGCCAGAAAGTGTTGTTCCTTACTGACCAATAAGGCTGGGGACCCTGGAGCCAGGAACTGGACCATTTTTTCCAAGGGTGTTTTGTAAGCCTAGGCTTCATAAAGTCAACCTGAGTTGCTTAAAACCGTCTGGCCACATTTGATTAAGTGAGCATCATTCTCAAACATAACATTTCAGGCACAGCCTTGGTTATACAACCAGTGTCTCCAAATGTGTCCTGTTAACAAGGACAGATTCTGATTGAACCTATGTGAATCATTATTTTGCCATAAAAATAAGAATACTCAATAAGAGTTTCCAAATTCCAAAGGGTCGAGATAAGGAGAAAACATGAATGTTTTATGAATTATAGATAACTTAAGGGAAAAGGGTAAGGAGTTCCTTGTATCTAGAAAACAGAATATTATAACATCAATGATAATCCAAACAAAACCCATGATTATTCTTTATCAGTTCATTCAGCCCTAGATAATCCATCCTTGTTCCACTCTGTCTTGTGTCAGCAATCTCATGACCCATCAGCTTCTTCACTGGAATTCTAGACCTTGACTCAGTCCAGTGGTGTGGTTGCAAAGTTATTTAAGCAGCTGCAGTAGAAGCCTGTGCCCCAGATCCCTGGCATAGGCCTTTCCATGGGTCTCAGCAACTATCTCTGTTGAAGATGAGGCACTCTGGCTTGTAGCTAACTGCAAGTGTTTTCAGAAAAACATCAGAAGAAAAATTGTCCATGACCCTTGGAGATAACAGGGAGGACAGAGAACTTAAAGTGCTCAGTGGCACATTCACCTGCCTTTCTCAATGTCTCCAGTCATCAGCTGTTGGATTCCTGTCTTCCATAGGATTTTAAACATGTTTTGCCAACTTGGGAAGAATTAGCAATAGATATATAGAAAATTAAGTAACTGAAGAATCAATGAGGCTATCATTATCTCTAGGAAAAATGATTGCACAAGAAAAGAAATATAGTATACTACTTAGATGCTAGTTATATAGTTATGGTTACGTAAGACTGAATATTGATTTAACTTAACATTTCATATAACTCTAGAAGATGATGCAAAAGAAGTTGGGGTTGACTTAGTGTAAGAGATCTAAATCTTCATCTCCATACAGTAAATAGGTATATATCTAAAATTAATAACTTGACAAATGGCAGAATAAGAAAATAATGAAAAAACTGAAGTTAAATCCTTGGAAAAACAATACAAAAAATTAAAAGGAATAAGCTCTGTGGAGAAAGACTATGGGGGTGAGGAAGGGGACAGTTACCTATATTTTTCTATAAGCCTTGTGATTTAGTATTATATATATGTACATGTATTTTTCTGATAAAACTAAAAATATTTAAAAATCATCCTGATAAAAAAATATCACAAGGGCTAGACATCTATTAAAGCAACAATCTTCCATTATTTGTACAGATGTCTCCTCTACACCCTCCTTTAATGACCCACTTCCAGCACTTCTGCATAGAAGAGGAAGCAGATCTTTTCATCCTTTGAAAGATCTGATGAGCAAGTCCCACAGAATCAGAAACATTTTGCTCACCTTGGAATTGAAAGTGAAAAATGTCAATATCACTCTGAGATCAGCAAACCTACACTATCAATAGGAGTCCTGGTCAGATACAACAACCCAATGTTTTAAACCACTGTAACTTGACATATGATTTCCATAGCCTAGAATGGGAAGAGGTAAAAGGAACAAACACTCGGTGATTCATAATCATATCAGTCCATTGCTCCTAGAATCTTAAAATACTTCAATCTGTATCACTAGCCTGCAGAAATGAAATGGCAACTCTAAAGAGAATGAGATAAACATAGCATTGCTTTTCCACCTGCCTTAGGCTAAGGATCTTTCAATGGAGTTCCTTTGCAAGGTATTCTTTTATTACAACACATAAAATAAATATTCAAAAGAAAATATGCTGCTCTTAATTAACCTCTAGATAGCATGAAGTCCCAAACAGTGTATATAATTTATTCATTCTCTTTCTTTAATGAAAAATAAATTTTTAAATTGGTTTTATAATTTGTTAATTTATTCTAGTATAGTACACACAGAGGGTTTGCATTTGTGTGTTCTATTTCAAAGAATTATTAAATAATAATTATTAAATTACTGCTATGTTTTATCGTGATAAAACTTACAATGTTAGATAAATCAAATGAAAAAAAACTGTATTTTTTTGCTACTTTATTTCTGCTAGCACTGCTCAAGAATAAAGTCATATATATGTGTATGTATGTATGTGTGTGTGTATATATATATTTTTACACTAACAATGTTCATATTCAAAGATTTTTTTTTTCTGCAATTATACTGCAATCAAAACCTGACACCAAACATACCTATCCAAGGGTACCTCAACTCTATTGTGGTTTTGTGAGAAATCAAGGAACTTGTTTGTCTTTGGAGAATCCAGTATGCACTTCTTGAATTATAACTAGAGTTTTAAAAGAAATATTTTATCGCATTTCTTTTTAAACAAGATTGACAAAAACATAATGAAACATAAAAGAATTCTATTTTCCTTGTGTCTTTACATTAAGCCTTACAGAAATGTACTATGTTCTTAGCTTTTCAATATAGTTACGTTTTAAAGGTTGGCTTTTTTTTAATTCATGAGTGTTTTAAAAGGAATGGATTTTTTGATCAGCTGTATTTAAAGAAAAAGTATATATAGGTATTCATTCATTTATTCATTCAACATGCATTTATTGCACACCAACTTTATGTTAAACATAAATTATATATAGATAAGTTAGAGGCAAGTGACATTCATGATTTCATTCAATCTTTAAAGTTTTCACTAAATGCCTACTAATTGCTAGGTGCATTACTAGGCACTGAAGACTCCACCATGAAATTACATTCTTGTAGGGAAGATAGACAAGTAAACAATTAAGAACATTTATTAGAAAAGGAAGTGCAGGGTCCTCAGAGAGAACATAGAAATAGGAGCTGAGTCCAGAGAAATAGAGAACGCTTTCCAGATGAAATGACGCCTAATCTGAGAACTGAAGGATTGACAGCAAGTAATACATCACAGGAACATGAATATTCTCCAAACAGATGACTCCATAAAGGCAGGAACTGAGATAAAAACTGAGGGATATTTGATGCCTTCAGGAAATAAAATAAGTTTGGAAAAGCTGAAGCATGAAGTTCATGAGGGACAGGGTTAGAGATGAGGCTGAGATGTGGTAAGTAGATGCTCGGAAAGTTGTAATATTGATGTCTATCCGAAGGCAGGTGAGAAGCCTTCTCCTTCTGAAGTATTTTGAGTACAAACATAAGGAAAATGGTATTTATTTGTTACGGTTCTGTCACTTGGCATATGGCAAAATGACATTTTCATTAAGCCTTGGATTACCATGATTTTTTGCCTTGGCATGCTGGAAACCAGAAACTGAGATATACACTCTCTCAGCATGGTGTCTTACCTCTGTTCAGGAGCTATCCAACTCCTGTTTCTCTGCACTGATTCTTTTGCTCCACCTGGTTATTTGAGAAACTTGGGAACACCTGGTGTTAAGTCTCTCTTAGAGGCATTTCTTTGATGGCCTTAAACAGGATGTTCTCTCCATTTAAAAATGTTTAGACAGGCAAATGAAACTTCCCCTTCCCTCATTTACCCTATGTATAGTAGAGAACAAAGCCAAACTGAAAAATAAAACAATTTATTTTTGAAAATGTAAGAGATGTACAAAAGCAGAAAAATAGTGCAATAAGATCCCACACACACATCTCCCACATTTAACCATTTTCATTAATCAACTATTTTTTTCATTTATGCACCCACCCACTTCTCACCTTCCTCTATTATTTAATATTTTGATTTTTTAAATATCTTTATTGAGGTAAAATTTGCATACTATAAACTTCCACTTCAAAACTGTACAATTCAATAATTTTTAGTAAGTTTACAGAGTTGTGCAACCAAAACCACATTCCAGGGTAAGAACATTTCTACTACCCCCAAAATGATCCTGCATGTTCACTTGCAGTTAATCCTACTCCGAGCCACAATCCTGGGTGACTACTGATCTGCTCGCTGTCCTATACATTTGCCTTATCTGGACACTTCATATAAATGGAATAGTACAAAATGTATATTTTGACCTTAGGCTTCTTTAATTTGGTGTGATGTTCTTTCAGATTAATCCATGTTTTAGCATATAGCAGCACTTTTTATTACTGAAGAGTATTGCAATGGCTGCATGTACCACTTTTTCTTTTATACATTCACTAATTGATGGACATTTCCCTATTATGAGTAGTACTCCTATGAACATTCACGTAAGTATGGACATATGTTTTCATCTCTCTTGGGTCTCTTCCTAGGAGTAGAACTATTGAGTTGCATGGTAAATTTATGCTTAGCTTTTTAAAAACCTGTCAAATTGTTTTTCATAGAGGCTGTATTATTTTACATCCATGGCAGTGCATGAGTTTTTTGGTTTCTACAAGTCCTTGGTAACTCTTGGTGATTGCTGCCTTTCTGATTATAGCCATTCTACTGGGTGTGTGGTAGTATCTCATTGAGATTTTAATTTTTATTTCCCTAATGTTCAGTATCTTTCCATGTGATTATTAGCCATTCATGTAGCTTCTTTGGTGAAATGTCTATTTAAATGTTTTGCCCATTTTAAATGGCTGTTTATCTTAATATATTCTGGATATAAGTATTTACTCATATTTATTATTTGAAAAATTTTCTCCTACTCATTTTCTTAATGCTGTCTTTTGAAACACAAAAGTTTTGTTTTCCTAAGTTTGGTGAAATCCAGTTGATCAATTTTTTTTCTTTCTTTTTTTTTTTTTTTTGGATTATGCTTTTTGCATCATGTCTAAGAACTCTCTTCCCAACCCAAGGTTATGGAGACTGTCTCCTATAATTTCTTCTAGTTTTATATTTTAGCTTTTGTATTTAGGTCTATGATCTATTTTTAGTTCATTTCTGTCTATGCTGTGAGATACAGGTCTATATTTTGGGGGGTGATTGGAGACATGTGATATTCAATGTTCTTAGCACTATTTGTTGAGAACATTTTTTCCCCCATTGAACTGTCTTGACATCTTTATCAAAAATCAATTGACATTTAAAGATGTGAATTAAATGGACTCGATTAGGACTAAGGAAAATTAGAATATAGGGTAAAGCATGATATTGACTGTATTTCAAAACTCCAACTTCTGTGTGAGACCAAAGGAAAAGAGATTTATTTGGTAACAAAATTTCTATTTTCTGTAGCACACTATTGAATGGTCATTTCATTTAAACAACATAATTACATGGAACCTAGAATAGGGATGGAGATCTTGTTATTCTGTACAGGCTAATGTAATACCCCAATACATCCCAGAATATTTTGGGCAGAAGTTTCCAACCTGATGTCTAAATCTCCTCCAAAAAAAAGTAGGGTGTATTTCTTATAAACAAGGCATTGTTTTCTATTTAACCATGATAAAAACAATTCAATGAACAATTTAAAATTGACGCATTCCTACTATCTAATACCTACACCCTGTTCATGTCTCACCAATTATCTGAGCAATGCCCAGTATAGCAAAATAATCCCACTCAGAATCATATTTTGCATTTAGTTTTCAGATCACTACAATTGATCATAGCACATTTTTATAATTGTACTATTCACTACAATCCATGGGTTAACTTAAGGTTCTCTGTTTGTGTAGTGGAGTTCCATTTTTAAAAAAAAAAAATGTTTTGTTATTATATATACAATCTACCATTTCTTCTTTTAATCACATTAAGCTATATATTTCAGTGCAGTTAATTATTTTCACAATTTTGTGCTGCCTTCACCACCATCATTACCAAAACATGTTATTTTTCTAAATAGGAACACTGTACATGTTAAGCCTTAGCTTCCATTCCTTACCTCCACTCCAACCCCTGGTAAACTGAATTCTAGATTCCAACTCTATGAGTTTACTTTTTCTAATTATTTAAATTCTTTGATTTATTTTAGCTATTTTTTTTTAAATTTTCTGTGTTCTAGGCTTTTACATCCTTTGTTAGATTTATTCCAAAATATTCTATCCTGTTAGTTGCTATTGTGAATGGATTTTTTTTCTTGATTTATTCTTCTGATTGTTCATTGCTTGTGTGTATCAACACTAGTGATTTAGGGGTGTTGATTTTGTACCCCACCACTTTGCTGAATTCATTTATTAGCTCCAGAAGCTTTTTTGTGGATTTTTCAGTATTTTCTGTATATAGGATTACGTCTTTGCAAGTAGGGAAAGTTTTACCTCTTCCTTTCCAATTTGGATGCCTTTTATTCCTTTTTCTTGACTAATTGCTCTGGCAAAAACTTCCAGCATAATTTTGAATAACAATGGTAACTGTGAGCATCTTTTTCTTGTTCCTGATCTTAGAGGGAATGCTTTCAGACTTTCAGTATTAAGTAGGATGTTCATTGTGGGCTATTCATAATGCCCATTATCATGTGGAGGAAATTTCTGTTTATTCCTAGGGCTTTAAGTGTATTTAATCAAAAGTGGTGCTGGATTTTGTCAAATGTCTTTGCTGTATCAATTGAGATGATCATGTGTTTTTCCTTCATTGTCTTAATGTGGTGTGTTACATTAATTGATTTACTTGGGTAAACCAGCCTTGCACACCAGGGCAAAATTCCACTTGATCAATATGTGCAATTCTTTTAATATGCTGTAGGATTCAGTTTGCTTGTATTTTGTCGACGATTCTTTGCATCTGTATTCATAAGAGTTATTGGTCTGTAGTTTTCTTTTCTTGTAGTATTTTTATCTGATGTTGGTATGGGGGTGATGTTGGCCTTGTAGAATGAGTTAGGGAGTATTCCCTGCTCTTCAATTTTTTGAAAGAGTTTGATCAGAATTGGAGTAAGTGTTTTTTGGAATGTTTGGTAGAATTCCTCTGTGAAGCCCTCCGGTACTGGGCTTTTCTTTGTTGAGAGGTTTCTGGTTACTGATTCAGTTTCTACCACTAATTGGTTTGTTGAGATATTCTGTTTTCTTGAGTCAATGCAGGTAGTTTGTGTGTTTTTAAAAATTTGTACATTTCATCTAGGATATCTGATTTATTGATGTAGAGTTGTTCATAGTATCCTTTTATAGTCCTTTTTCTTTTAGTGGAGTTGGTAATAAAGTTCCTCTTTTTATTCCTGATTTTTGTTATTTATATCCTTTCTCTTTTATTTCTTTCAAACTAGCTAAAGATTTGTCAATTTTATTTATCTAACAAAGAATCAACTTTTGGTTTTGTTTATTCTCTCTACTGTTTTTCTATTCTCTATTTCAATTATCTCTGCTCTAATCTTTTTTTTTTCCTTCCTTCTGCTCACTTTGGGTTGAGTTTGCTGTTCTTTTTCTAGTTCATCCAATTTTGTGGTTATGTCTCTGATTTGAGGCCTTTCTTCCTTTTTATTGTAAGCATTTAGAGGTATAAATTTCCCTCTTAGAAATGCCTTCACTGCCTCCCATAAGTTTTGGTATTTTCACTTTCATTTGCCTCAAGATATTTCATAATTTTGGTTTTCATTTCTTATTTAACCCATTGGTTGTTTGAGAGTATGTTGTTTAATTTCCACAAACTGAATTTTTCATTTCTCCTTCTGTTATTGAGTTCTAGCTTCATTCCATTGTGGTCAAAGAATAAACATTGTACAATTTCATTTTTTTTTTTTTAGTTTATTGAGACTTGTTTTGTTATTTAATGTATGGTCTATACTGGAAGATGATCCATGTTGACTCAAGAAGAATGTATATTCTGTTTTGTTGGGTAAAGTGTTCCACATATTTTCATAAGGTCTAGTTGGTTTAGAGTATTGTTCAGGTCTTGTATTTCCTTGCTGATCTGCTGACTAGATGTTCTATCCATTATTGAAAGCGGTATATTAAAGTCTCCTACTGTTAATATAGAACCATCCATTTATCCCTTCAAACCTGTCAGTA
Organism: Choloepus didactylus; assembly: GCF_015220235.1. NCBI lineage: Eukaryota > Metazoa > Chordata > Mammalia > Pilosa > Megalonychidae > Choloepus > Choloepus didactylus. The sequence goes on along the minus strand of NC_051310.1, from coordinate 183,636,591 downwards.
TTTGCTTCATATACTTTGAGGATTTCCTGTTAGGTGTATATATATATTTAAAATTGTTACATCTTCTTGTTAAATTGCCCTCTTTATCAGTCATTTATACATAATGACTGTCTTTGTCCCTCATAACTGTTTTTAACTTGAAGTCTATTTCTTCTGGTATTAGCATAGCTACTCCAGGTCTCTTTTGGTTACCTCTTGCATGGTATATTTTTTTCCATCTTTTCACTTTCAACCTACTTGTATCTTTGCAGTTAAGGTGAGTCTGTTGCAGACTGCATATAGTTGGGTCATGTTTTTTTAATCCTCTCTGTCAATCTCTGCTTTTGACTGGAGAGTTTAATCCATTTACATTTAAAGTCCCTACTGATAATGTAGGACTTTCTTCTGCCATTTTGCTTTAGCATTGGTAAGTCTTTTACCTTTTTTACCCCACAATTCTTTTTTTAATGCTTACTTTATATTTATTTATTTTTTTGTATTGTACCATATTGTATGCCTTCTCTATTCCATTCTGAATATATTTTTCATCTATTTTCCTTGTGGTTACCATGGGGTTAAAATTTGACATCCTAAATATGTAATGATCATAACTGGTTTGATACCAACATGAATCAATAGCACACACATACAATATTCCTGTACCTCTCTGTCCCTCAACTTTTTTGTACATTGTATGTCCAAAACCATTGATTTATCATCACTTTTTTTCCACCAGTGTAGTTTCTCTTTATTTAAATTTTTTTTTTATTAGAGAAGTTGTAGGTTTACAGAAAAATCATGTGGAAATACAGAGTTCCCATATACTACTCCCTATCCATTATTAACACCTTGCATTATTTGAATTGCTTAGTGAGGAATCTCTGAAGTTTTTTGCTAAGGTTTTTTCTTTTTTAATTTATTGAGATTGTTCACAAACCATGCAATTATCCAAAGATCCAAATTGTACAATCAGTTGTCCATGGCACCATCATACAGCTGTGCAACCATTGCCACAATTTTTTCAATTTTTAGAACACTTTCATTACTCCAGAAAAGAAATAAAGACAAAAAAAAAAAAAAAAAGGAAACTCAAATCCTCCCATACCCCTAACCACCCGCCCTCATTATTGATTCATAGTTTTGGTATAGTACATTTGTTACTATTGATGAAAGAATGTTAAAATACTACTAACTGTAGTATATAGTCTGCAATAGGCATATTTTTTCCCTAAATGTTCCTCTAGCATTAACTTCTAGTTATAGTGCCATACATTTTTTCTACTTCATGAGAGATATTTCTAATATTTGTACAGTTAATCACAGACATTTTCCACCACAAGATTCACTGTTTTATATATTCCCATCTTTTAAACTCCAACTTTCTTTCTGGTGATGTGCATGACTCTGAGCTTACCCTTTCCATCACCTTCACACATCACTCAGCACTGTTAGTTATTCTCACAATGTGCTACCTTCACCACTGTTCATTTCCAAATGTCTAAACTCACCCTAGTTGAACATTCTGCTCATAATAAGCAACTGCTCCCCATTCTTTAGCCTCATTCTATATCCTGGTAACTTGTATTTCATGTCTGTGAGTTTACATATTATAATAAGTTCATATCAGTGAGATCCTGCAATGTTTGTCCTTATGTGTCTGTCTTATTTCACTCAATAGAGTGCCCTCAAGGTTTCTTCATCATCCTATTTTTTTTAATGACAGTTTTGGTTCCTTGTGCAGTCACGTATTTATGTATTCAGCACCATTGCCACTATCTATATAAGGACATATCCATTTCTTCCACAAAGAAGAAGGAAGAGTCAAAGAAGGTAGAGAGACAAAAGAAAAAGAAAAAAGAGAGAGAGAAAAAAAAACATGACAGCTAGAAAGCAGCAAAAGGAAAGATAGCATTAAACTAAAGTAGAATAAAGAGTCAGACAACATCACCCTTCCCCTATGTTCCCTCCCCCCCATATGCATTTAGCTTTGGTATACTGCCTTTGTTATATTAAAGGAAGCATAATACAATATTTCTTTAATTATAGTCTCTAGTTTGCAATGATTGTATTTTCCCCCCAATCCCATTCCATTTTTAACATCCTGCAATGTTGACATTTATTTGTTCTACCTCATGTAAAAACATATGTGCATCTTTTATTATAATTGTTGATCACCTAGGTTTCACTGAGATATACTATCCCAGTCTTTATATTTCCTCTTTCCTTCTAGTGTCCCACATGGTCCTAAGCTTCCTCTTTCAACCATACTCACAGCCATCTTTTTTCAGTGTACTTACATTGCTGTGCTACTATCTCCCAAAAGTGTTTTCCAAACCTCTCACTCCTGTCTTTTTCTTTCTGTCTGCAGTGCTTCCTTTAGTGTTTCCTATAGAGCAGGTATCTTGTTCACAAACTCTGTCATTGTCTGTTTGCCAGAGAATATTTTAAGCTCTCCCTCATATTTGAAGGACAATTTTGCCAGATATAGGATTCTTGGTTGGTGTTATTTCTCTTTCACCATCTTAAATATATCACCCCACTTCCTTCTTGCCTCCATGGTTTCTATTGAGAAATCCACACATGGTCTTTTCAAGCTTCCTTTGTATGTGATGAATCACTTTTCTCTTGCTACTTTCAGGATTCTTTCTTTATCTTTGACAGTCAGTACTCTGATTACTAAGTGTCTTGGCATAGGCCTATTCTGATCTATTCTGTTTGATGTATGCTGTACTTCTTGGATCTGTAATTTTACATCTTTCATAAGAGTTGGGGAACTTTCATTGATTATTTCCTCTATTATTGCTTCTGCCCCTTTTCCCTTATCTTCTCCTTCTGGGACACCAATGACATGCACATTCCTGCATTTCATTTTGTCCTTAAGTTCTCTGAGATGTTGCTCATATTTTTCCATTCTTTTGTCTGTCTGTTCTTTTGTGTGTAGGTGTTCTCTAGGCTTCTTGGATGTGCATATTCACATCTTTTGCTAAGTTTGGGAAGTTCTCTGTCATTTTTTCTTTGAATATTCCTTCTGTCTCTTTCTCTATTATTTCTCCTTCTGGAACTCCCATAATGCATATGCTTGTATGCTTGATAGTGTTTCAATGGTTTCCTAGGTTATTTTTGCAGTTTGTAATTCTTTTTTTTCTTTCTGTTCTTCAACTTATCTCATTTCAAATCTTCTTTCTTTGAGTCCACAGATTCTCTTGCCAACTCCAATCTGTTCTGTCCCGGCCCGCAGGACAATCAACGGAAGCTCCAAGTCCTGCGAAGGAAGAATGGTATGGGACAAGAGACACAAGGAATGACAGCAAGACAGGTTTCTGATCAAGCTGCAAAATTTTATTGAAGAGGCAGGGTATATATACTCTAAGGGTGGAGGGAGTGGCTAGTAAGGATGGGTGGCGATCTAGGATTGGCTGCTGCTGTTGCTAGGGTGGAAGGCAGATGTAGGGGGATTGGCGGTTGCTGTTGCTGGGGTGGAAGGCAGAAGTACGGTTAGCTTTTGGCGCGAACTGGCTACTGCTTAGGCGGGAACCACTGTTACTTCCTTGAAGAAGGCTAATTATAGCTTAGGCTGTTCTTGCATCAGCCCTGGCGGCCATGTTGCATGTTACCGGTATCACTGAAGGTGAATATTATATATGCTACCTTAATTGTCCCCAACAACAAACTACAAAGGTGTACAAGCTGGGAATAGGCTTATGGGCTTCAAACACCCAAGAGAGTGAGGTCTGTCTCCTGGGAAACAGATGGGACAACCAATGCCTATAAACAGAGGAACTCTAAAACAACAAAGAAGCAAAAGCCCAGGATAAGAAACAGGCCCAGAAAGACAGAAAAAAAACTGTACACACTGCATTTATCTTGGGCATACTTTCCTGAGAGGTGGTGCCCAAGCTCAAGAAAATCTTTGTCTTATCACTACCTGGTTACAAAATCAAGAAACAAACATCTCAGGGAATAAAAACCAGTTTTATCACTTTAAAATATTAAATTGTACTGTGTGCAACAAAAGAGAACAAGACAAACAAAGAAACAGGAAATGATGGCCTATCTAAAGGATGAGGATAAAAATACAGAAATCACCAACAAAGAAGTCGACAATGTGAACACACTGAACAAAGACCTTAAAAAATGATCTTAAAAATGCTCAAGGTGGTGAAGGCAAATACAGAGAAAGAACTAAAGGATATCAGGAAAACAATGAATGAGCAATATGAAAGTCTTAGTAAAGAGATAGAAATTTTAAAAAGGAACCAAACCAAACTACTGGAATTGAAGGCAACAATAACTGAAATGAAAAATTCCCAGGAGGCTTTCAAGAACAGTGTTGGGGACAATTAAGGTAGCATATATAATATTCACCTTCAGCGATACCGGTAACATGCAACATGGCCGCCAGGGCTGATGCAAGAACAGCCTAAGCTATAATTAGCCTTCTTCAAGGAAGTAACGGTAGTTCGCGCCAAAAGCTCTAACCGTACTTCTGCCGCCTGCCCTAGCAACAGCAATCACCAATCCTAGACCGCCACCCGCCTTTGCAGCCACCAATCCTAGGCTGCCACCCGTTTTTACTAGCCACTCCCTCTACCTTAGAGCATATATACCCTGCCTCTTCAATAAAATTTTGCAGCTTGATCAGAAACCTGTCTTGCTGTCGTTCTTCGTGTCTCTTGTCCCATACCATTCTTCCCTCGCAGGAGTTAGAGCCTCGGTTGATCGTCCCGTGGGCCGGGACAGTTTGTTACACTCTTTTTGTTGTCTCAAGCTGCTTTTGTCTGGAGGGCAAATTCTGGGAGAAGGGGCACACCAGAGAAGACTTTCTCAAGTCAGACTTTTCCAGCCAAAACAGGGTCATTGATCCATGAGAGGGATGCAGGCTGGCTCAGAAGTGTCCTCAGGAGAGAGTTAGGAAGGTTGCCAAGAGCTTCTTTCACAGCACCCCAAGCCAAGCCTTCCTGGCCCACCCAGAAAACACAGTACTTCAACTAAATCTCCCCTGAAGCCCTGAGGAAGTGAAGCATCTACAGTTCTCCTCCACTGAAGCCTTGTCCAGGGTGGGTTGAAACAATGACCACCACTCCCTTTGAATGGGGCAAGTTGCAGCAATGGCTGTCCTCAGGGCCAAACCCCCAGTGATCTGAATTCATTAGTCAAAAGCCATTATCAATGATTGGCCTTGCTCACCCCTGGTCTTGGGAAACAGAATGCTTAAGTCCCTTTCTGTCACCAATGAGCCAGCCAGGGTATGGACCCCACTACAGCCTGTGGGGGATAGAGGGGAATGGGAGCCTATAGTCACTGCACAGAGTGTGATATACTATTCTTTATGATAATTTATCAGCCTCTTCCTCCCACTTTTCCCTGGATGCTGTACAGTATTCTGGCTTCTGGAGTTTCAAAATATTTGTTTCAAACAGTTCATTCTTGTTTAATAGTTGTTCTGTTTGAAGGACTGAGTAACGGAACTCCCCACTCTACCATCTTCCCACAAGCCTCTCTCACTACTAGCTAACTTTTATGACATTTCTCAAGAGACAGTGGTAAGAATTTATACAGCAAGATGCATAATCCATGCCCTCCTTAAGCATGCTTAAGTGGTTTCATATTTCTAAAAAAGTGATTGCTACATTAAAAATCTCAGGAAATATTTATTGAACTGCATGTCTCAAAGTTTTTTCAGTAAATTATTATTTAATTCAAATTAAATATTTGAGCATTCAGAAAACATTGAAACATCAAAAATTTTAACCATGCCTTGTTTCTGAGAGACTCACATATTTCTGTGCTACAAAGATAATAAAATATGCACTGTATTAAAATGAGTATAAAATTTGAATTGTAAATTGAATGTTTCCAATATCATTATAGTTCAAAAAGTATATAGATCACTAATATTTGTGAAATCATTCAATTTAAAATGGATATTTTAAGAGAAAACAGAAGACCCCCCATATTAAGCCAGAGGTCATGCAGATAAACTTTTGTCTAAAGCAACTTACAGCCTGGCTTCCCCCAAATAAGTTGATTTCCATCACTTCACTTTACCTCTTACATCTAAACTTGTTTGATTCAGTGACATATTTCTACCATTTGTCCTACATCAGTGGTTTTGACAATCTAGATAATACTTGAATTCCCAGTTTCTAGTCTTTAATTAGGAACATGGCCCTACAATTTATTTGCTGTTTCTTTGTTTCAGTGTTGTGGGAAAAATCTACATCCAATTGAATGACCTCCATGGGGGAAGAGCTTTTGAACATTTGTTTACTGCTCTGTAACTGGCACCAAAGACAGTGTTTTACAAATAATAGATATTCAATGAACATGCGGTTAATAACTTTCCTGACACTTGCATCAAAAGCATATTTTTATTAAGGACTCTTTCCTTCTCAGTAACACTAGCCCAAATTAACTTAACCTGATAAGATATGGGAATGTAAAGGCACATGTCTTTGGAAAGCCCAAAGGTGGAACTATTTCCAGTTGGATCTAATTGAAACAAGGCAATTAGAGCACTCTCTGTGGTTCTTTTCCTCTGGGCACATTGGCAGGTCCATCCATATGACCCCACAGGGTATGAACTGTTCAATTTACATGGGCTAGATGTGAATAGCAAACCCAAGAGCTGGATAGTGTACAGCCTGCAAAACCATGCAAGGTGGTCTAGGATACTGGCCTCATTGTTTCCTTCATTCAGCCAGGGAGAAAATGTAGTGTTAAACAATATTGGCATCTTACCAACATTAGTGGAAAGAAAATTTTTCTGTGTATGGGCATATGTGCATGGGGAGTTGATTTTGATTTTTCCTCATTCACACTTTGATGCGTCCAGAGGTATGGAAGTTATCTTCCCATGCCTGTGTATGATGGATGGTATGTATTTCCAGTAAAGGGAGAATGGGAGAAAAGTGTTGAGCAACTACAGATAATTGCTAAATCCAGTTTACAAGAGATATCTGTTTTTGATTCTTAGGGATTAAAACAACCAGTACAGATCTTCAGTATAAATCTTTAGGAATGGAACTGTGACTAAATAGACTACATGGATAATACAATGTATTGCTAGATACAAAGTTAATACAACTGACTATGCAGAATGGATGAATAAAAATGTATTTGGGATGTATATCTGTGTGTATGTATGTGTATATATGTATGTTCTTTAAGTACAATCACAGTTATCAGAAAGATATAGTGATCATAAACATGAATAATGGTAACTTAATTACAAGTAATTGCAGCGATAATGAGACAAATTATGGATTTCTAGAGAACTCCTATTTCCCTACTATTTCCTTGTTATTTTTTTTCTCTTCCTATGTTGCTCTGATTCCTTTCTTCTCCAACACCACAAATAATGATTCTCAAATACTCTTTCTTGTAATTGTAGCAATTTATGCTTAATTTAACTACACTATGTTGATGATTCCCAAATACATACCAAATTAACAACCAAGTTCCAAAACTTTAATATCCTTTTTCTCACAACACTAATTCTAGTCCAGATCCCCATCATGTCTTTCCTTGAATATTGCAAGTAGACAAGTGTTGCTTTGTTTATTGTCCTCAGATCTACATTCCTCCTGGCCACTCAAGCTGATGCAAACTGACTTTTTAGAAATGAATATCAGGTCATATTATTACTTGATTCATTTGGACAGTCTCCTAATGCCTGAAGAATCAATACCCAATTCTTAAACATGATATTTAAGAACTTTTGCAATTTAAGTTGAAACTGCTCTCTAATTTCTTCTCCTACTTTTCTCTCCATTTTCTTTCTACTCTGGTACACTAGTCATTCTCTGAGCCCACCTGGCCCCTCCAAGTAGCCCCTTGCACAGGACTTGAGATGACTGTGCTAGTTTGTGGTCCAACTCAGGTCTACTGGAAACACACTAGAGGAGCAGGCTAATCTCAGTCGCTTCTCTCTACCCTACAAAACAGCCATCTTGCTGTCTATTGCCCTTTAAGTTTGGATCAGCCTCCAGTTCTGTAAGTCTGCTAAGCTCAAAGGAAGCATAGCAGGCTTTTCAGTGTCTCTTTAAAGCCCCTCTATTGACAGAGATGAAAGGGTAAATGATAACGCCTCTCCTCTCTATGGTGGTGCTGAGGAGATGGCGGATCTCTCCCTAATTATTCCCTTCAGAAGTCCTTCATTACCATATTTTGTTGAATCTAAGATGCCATTGATAGTAAAATACTCTAGTAATCTATGTTCCACTAAGAAAGCAAAAAGCGTATATGATGTACTACTGATTTTAAGACAATCTCTAATTTCAGAGATGTTAAAATAACCAGTCACACTTCCTCTTTGGGGCACAGAGTTAACAGTAGAATTTAGCCCACTTTTCTCTGAAGAAGCTCACTTACATAACTTTTATCTAAACCTAACCTTTACAAATCCTGGATTGGGTTAGGGGTTTAAAACTTATATGATGGCCTTTTTTTAGTCAGATATTTTTTCTTTCAGCCAAAACTTCAATTTAACACAATATCACATGTGCCTTGTTACCTGGAAGTTCCTCCCTCATCTTTTAAGGCTTAGATAAAAACTAAAATTTTCTAGAAAGCTTTCTTTGTTCCTTACCTACAAAATTTCTTTACATTCCCAAGAAGAATAAATCATTTTTTTTACTGTTGTTTTAACACCTATTATAGAATATTTCATTAATCTGGTTGTGCTCACGCCTGCTAATCCTTTTTTGTGTTCTTAGTATCTACAGTAGTGCCTGGGACACAGGATCTATATTTGTTCATTGACTAAATGCATTTAAAATTATAAAATAGGAAGTCACCTTACTATTTCAAAGAAGATGTAACAAGGTTTTAGTATCTTCTTATGTTCCTGACATACCTAGTATCTAGTCTTTATGCTTTCAGTTTCATAAAGTTGATTTTATTACTCCAGTTAGAACTGATTGTACAGTACTTTGAACAATGGACATACTGACCTAAATCCTAAAAGACTGAATTTTATCCTAAAAAATTATCAATACCCACTGGTAAGTATGACTACTAAGTGAACAAAAAATTTCACAGAACACTTTTCACATTTCATTTTTAAGTATCCCTACGAAAGAAACAAAATTTCTACCAAAGGTTGTTTTCCAAGCATGGGTATCATTGTGAATTATTATCAAGGTTGTAATGACAGGTCATCATACTAGCAGCCTGATGGACTCAAGGGTTAAATTGGTCAGGCAGACAAGAATAATGACCCTTGTAAATCAAACAAGATGGTTTCTATCCCAGATATTTCTAGAGAAATATCAACACCACTCGCTCACTGGGTTTTTCCTGTAGGGATTACTGGCCCTTCACTTTGTCAGAATAACAATTATTTAATTTACAAAGATATCAGTTTTGTTGGTTACAATGTTTTGATAGAGATGACAACCAGCATATTAAGATTTGATTTAAAGACTGTCTCTTAGAATGTGGTATCACTGCAAATTATGAATCTACTTTATATGTTGATTTTTGCAGTTTTACATGATAGAAGGAAATCTTCACTTTGGTATTTTTGACCCCAATTAGAAGGGTACAGAAGAATTATCTGAAATACCTGATAATTTAAAATTCTGTTCTACAAAGGAAAAAAAAAATGTTTACAGTGTTAAAACAGGGTTACAATGTAATTGAGAATTATGGGGTAAAAAGACTAAGTACATATTTAGAATAAATAAAATTCTTCACTAAGAAATTTGTTGGATCATAGAATAACTTCTCTTGTGAATTTCTGTAGGAAAAATGAGTATATTTACAGTATTGATTTTCTTTCCACCTATGCAAGTGACTCATTGCATTCTATATTAGAAAATAAATAATCCAAGAAAAAGCTGTAATAAATCTAAAATTTGATTGTATTTGTCATAAGAGTAAAATGAGTCATTGGAAAATAAGGTAGACTACTATAAAAATTCTTGGCCTAGTTTAGTTACAGAGATTTCACTTTTCATGCAACAATCAACCAGATAACTGTCCTTAAACCATGGTAGTTTTGTATTTGATTGGTTATAAATATGTTTATACTGATTTCAAAGTTTGTGTCTTAAGTTAAAGCATAAAGAATGTTTACTAATAGACTTCATCCTATGGTTGAGTTGAATACTACTGGCATTTTGTTTTGATATTTTCATAATGAGCCAAATCATCAAACCAAGTTGTGATATTCTCACTAAAAAAACAGCTGCAGTGTAGTATCATGACTTCTTCTCCCTTTGATATAAAGAACAATTTTTCTTTTAAATAATTTATTAATATATATGTGTTGCTGTACATGATAGATACACATTCCTTGTAAAACTTACTCTGAAAATAAAGTGGGATCACTGCTAAGGTTTTAGAGAGGGGAACTGTTTTATATATGTTCTAAGTTACAACTTACCATAAGCTTCCAGATAGGGAACTCCTGTGGTCACAGTTAGAGCTAATCTATTGGGTAGCAGTTCCCACATGGTAAGTGAAATATCTTTTTATTTCTTCTGCATGAATGCTTTATTCTCTTCAAATGAGAGATTTTTTCTTACCAGTGTTAAGTAAACGGAATAAATTTTTAAAAAGCAAATTTATGCCATTTTGCTTTAAATGAAATTTCAGGAGACAAGATATCATTGAAAGAAAGTAGACTGTATATGAATGAACTGCAGTAACCTTAACATCCCTTCCTTTTCTTTCCCCAATGTTTTCATTTTAAAACATCACTGTCCTTATGCCACAGTGAAAAAGTAATTTGTTACACAAATATTGTTCTTGTTTTCCAAAAATGTATTATTATCTTAAAGATAAAAAGACAAACGATGAAAGACTCAGTAATCTTGTTGATGGAAAAAACATATACCTTTCCATCATTTAAGTTCCATCATTGAATTTGCTTCCTTTTTTGTGATGTAAAGAATTTTTTTCAAACTAATTTTCTCTTTCTGTTTCTCAAGTCTCTATTTACAGAGAAAATGGATATTGTTCACTGTGTTTTACTATGACTGCATGGACTTTTGTCTTTCACAAAAATCACATTTTTTGAAGGTGAACAATTGATCTGTTTTAACACAATACACATCCAATATTCTTGGTCAGTTAAAAAGAAATATGACTATACAAAACTTTTCATACTCTGTGAAATGTATACATTTATTTATATATCTAAACATCTGTGAAAAACACTATTTAGCTGTTAATTTTGTAATATAGTAAAATAATTTTAAGACATCTTTTAGTTTAGATCACAATTTAGTTCATTTTGTATTTTTGTTCTCTTACTTGAAAAAAGCCTTTTTGTCCACATTGTTGTTACAAGGTAGAAAACTCTTAATTATAGACATTTTGAACATGCTAGAAAGTGTTGATTTAAAAGCACTGGAGTATTTATTATGTTAAACATATGTTGCTCGAGATTAACACAGAACATAGACTCCTACTCTAAAACCAGCATTTAACATTATTCATTATTTACAAGATTTTTTACATAAGTTAAAAGAGAGAAAAAGTTAATCAGGACATTTGATCCTGCTTTATGAAGAAGAAAGAAAATTATTTGAATTAGATTTTGTAAACATAAATATACATCCAGTCAAAGAGCTTGAGTTTATTGACTCATAAATAAGGTCATCTCTATAGTTTGTTAATAAAAAAGCATGGTAGGTTTAGAATCATCCTTATAAATATTACCATTATGACTTTGATTTCTAAAGGATGTACACTTGTTTCCCAATATTTGTTTCAGTATTTAATTTCAATAGAAAATTAATGCCATGCTCTGATCTCATGCTATCTTCTTGAGGAATAATGCTATTGACAGACATTGACATCTTATTCAGTCATTAGAATTTTCTGTTTTAGGTTAAAGGGATAGAGGTATAGAATAATGTAAAGATAAAACCAGGAAGTTTTATGTCTACCCAAAACAATTTCTAACTCCCTTAACATAGCTAGGCTATAGGTTTTGAAAGTTGCTTAACTTTTAATGGCATTTTCTGAATGCCTGGAGTACCTATCTTATAAAAAGCATTAAAAAATGTTTAAATGAACAAAGGAATGAATGATATAAATTCCTGTCTATGATTTTTTAACAGTCATGTATAGTGTTGTCTCAAAGACCACCAGTAGTTTTTGTGATTCACTAGGAGGACTCCCAGGAGTCAGTATATAGTCATACTCATGGCTATGATTTATTGCAGTAAAGAGATACAAATCAAAATCAGTAAAATTGAAAAAAGATGAATGGGATGAAGTTCAAAAGAACCCAGGGGCAAGTTTCCAAGAGTCTTCTTCCTGCAGAGTTGCACAGGATGAGCTTCATTCCACCAGCAACCAGTTGTGATAACACCTGTGGAATGTCTACCAGGGAAGTTCTCCTGAGCCTAGGAGTCCAGGGATTTTATCCAGATTTTGTCATATGACTTACCTCAGTCACTGAAATTCCAGACTCTTAGAATAAAAGCAGATGCTCAATGACACCACATTGTTGACATAGTTTAGACACAGTGAGTCACACTTATCAATCAGGAAAAGTTTTATATCAGTGTAGGAAAATGTTTACTAGCCAAATTTCCAGATGCCTTCTAAAGGCCAGCCTTGTAAGGATAGCTGTATTTGGCTTAATATGTTAACTCTTTTCTGCACGACTATGAAAAGGAAAAGCAGATATCAACAACTGTATTAAGATTTATATAATGAGTATATTGTAATGATTTTCTTTTCATAGAAGAAAATTAAAAGTCAATGCTATATTTAGAAATGAGTGTTTAGTATGCTGGATATCTTCCACTTTCCCCTCTAAATTCATCCTTCATTTTGCTCCATGTCCCATCAGCTGACCCATGTGGATTGCACCTGCTGTCCTGTACTCTGGCTTCCACTTAGGTTTGGTCAGTGGTTGGCACAGAAAAGACTGGAAGGCGGAAGGAGAGTAAGTTTATGGTATTTATTAATACTGCATCAAACACACAGGGCTTCAGCCAGAATCCTAACTGACACAGTGATTGGAAACAAGATGATTCCACCCTCAGAAGGAGACTCTGGTAACTATTTGAGAAATATATAAAGAACTTCCTTTGAGGGGCAATGGAAAGCTCATAAACTACCTGTTTCAGTTTGCTCAAGTTGCCAAAATACAATATACCAGAAATAAGTTGGCTTTTAAAAAGGGGGTTATTAGCTTACAATTTTATAATTTTAAGGCTGTGAAAATGTTCAAATTAAGGCATCAATAAAAGGATAACGTCTCTGAAGAAAGGCTACTGGCATCTGGCACATATCTGTCACATGGGGAGGCACACGGCTGGAGTCTGCTGGTCCTTCTTTCCTGGGTTTTGTTGTTTTCAGGCTCTGGTTTCTGTGTTTTTTTGTTTGTTTGTTTTGTTTTGTTTTTGTTTTTGTTTTTGTTTTTGAGCTCTCTTGGGTTTTCTGCTTTTTGTCCTTTCATAAAAGACTCCAGTAAATGATTAAGACTCACCTTGAATTGGATGGGTCACATCTCAATTGAAAGAACCAAACCAAAAGGTCCCCCACACAATAGGTCTGCACCCACAGTAATAGATAATATGGCCTTTTCTGGGGTACATAACAGCTGCTTCAAACTAGCACACTACCCCACACAGTGGGATGATTATTTCTGGAATTATCACCTGTAGTACTTGAGATTGTGTGAAATATTGTTATGGCTTGTGGATAAGCAGTCCCTCATCTCCTAAGGCCAGGCATATATAACTGAAGATTACACCCAGGTCATGACTGTAAGTTGCAGAGTTGCAGAACTAATTAAATGTTCAACACTACCATGACCTTAAGCTAAATAGGAAAAGATTGGGGTCTTCTGATAATATGAGACCTCAACATAGATGGGAAGGTGAAGTTCAAAATCTACTTTAGGAAAAAAGTGCTCATACTCTAAAAGAGTTACAAAACCTTCTCTATCTTCCTTAGGAATAAATCTGGAAAACAAAGTGGGAGTGGATTATAAGGGTGTTAAAACAAGAGGGATGAAAATTAGGAAATTCAGGCTGAAATCACTGAATTATTTATAGTCATCATGGATTTCAACTTTCATATGTTGCCATGAGTATCTGGGAGATAACAATAATCTGAGAGAATGGCTATTTGAAATCAAAACTGATCTGTAACCTAGAGACAGTGAGGATAAAATTCTGAAAGTTCTCTGGCATACTATAAAGTTCTCTGGCATACTTATGGATTAATGGACATTGGAGTTAACTGGAGATATTTTTTAAAACGCAATTTCTGATTCAGTAGGTCTTGGGTAGGTACTAAAATTCTGTATTTCTAAAAAAATTCCCAGAATACGCTAATGTTACTGATGTAGGGGTTCACACTTTGAGAACAAGGTTTTAGATTTTTCTCTACCCCACAACCTATACACACCTGATTCCTTGATGTAGCTGATCACCAGCATGTTTATCTTTCAGCTGTTCTTATTTCTCCAAAGTACAGTTAAATATGCAATACTTTTTAAAAAGCTGTATTAAAATACTTCTGATGCCAAAATGTCATCTGCCTGTGATTTGTCACTTCCGTACAGAATTCTACTCATCCATGCTTCAAATTCATGCTTCCAGTGTATACGGTACTATTATCCATACTGGGTGTATGTTTAATTTAGCAAAAATGTATCCACTTAGCATCATTGCACTTGATGTGCAGGGTATTAGGAAGGTTTGTTTAATCCAGGGAAGTGTATAAATTATTAAAGATCTGGACAAATGAGGGGTTTAGGCCCAGAGATTATTTCAAATAAAAGAAATGCCCGATTTTCAGGAACAGAGAGAAGCATTGGTTCATGGCATAAAGATTATCATAGGCAGAAAGGAACAGGCAAGTAATGGAGATTAATGAAAATATCCATGTCCAAAGACCAAATAGATAAACCAAGGAAAAACAAGTATGACAAGAAATGTCATAGATCACAAGTCTGGACTCAGCAATTTCAAATCCAGTTCACACCACTTACTCTGTTTCAGTCTTGCCATTACCTTTGTTAAATATTCTAAAGCAGATGTCTGCTTCAGCAATCCCTGGGATAAAATTCACCCCGTCTGGCAATTAAAAACAACTATGTATGCAAGAAGTAGTAAAATATGACCCATAGTTAGAAAAAAAAATCAACTGAAATTGACCAAGAAATGGCACAAGTGACAGAATTAGTAAACAAGGACAAGAAAACACTTATTATAATTGTATTCCTTATGCTCAATAAGCTATTGGAAAGATTTGCTAAGGAAATGAAAATATGAAAAAGACTTTTAAAGATTAAATTTATAGAGAATCAAATCTATGATGTTTGGGATGAAAAATACAGTAGATTGAATTAGCAGCCCATTACACACTGCTGAACAGAAGAGTAGCAAACTTGAAGACACAGTATTAAAAACTACCTAAAACAAAATGCAGAGAGAAAAAAAGACTTAAAAATGATCAGAGGGTGTCACAGACAGTCTGGTCACTGGACCCAACCTCCATGTTCATGGCACAGTCCTGTGAGCTTCAGTCTGAGATCTGCCACCTTAGACTACGTACTTCTCCAGAGACAGAACTCAAGAAGACCAAAAGATGTCCTTGGGGATGCTGAAAGCCAGAGAGTGCTACCATGTTGTGAGCTGCTCTGTGGGAAAGTCAATATGGAAATGAACTAAGACCTGATTCCAACAGTCCAGAAACAAAGAAGCAAGTAATCTTGGACCAACCATCAGCTCCAGGATGGCAATACTGGTTGGACACCTTGACAGCAAACCTGTAGAGAACCAAACCAGAACCACCCATCTAAAGTGCTCTGAGACTCCTGACTCTCAGACCCTTGTGCCATATTAAATTTTTTATTTGTTTTTTTTTTTTTTTTTTTTTTTTTTTTTTTAGTTAGAGAAGTTATGGTTTTACAGAAAAATCAGGCATGAAGTAGAAAGTTCCAATATTACCCTCTGTGATGGTTAGATTCATGTGTCAACTTGGCCAGGTAATGGTGTCCAGGTCTCTGGTCAAGCAAGCACTGGTCTGTTACTGCAAGGACATTTGTGGCTGGTTAATAAACTGCAGGTGTGACCTCAAAACCTCAAAAAAGGCTGCATCTTCTGCAATGAGAGAATTCAATCAGCTGGATTTAGTCCAATCAGTTGAAGACTTTTAAGGAAGAGAGAGAGAGGACCTTCACTTCTTCAGCTAGCCAGTGAAGTGTTTCCCGAGGGGTTCTTCAGTAACCTTCATCAGAGTTGCTAATTTGCTGCCTGCCCTACAGAATTTGGACTTGTGTATCCCCACAGTTGCATGAGAGACCTTCATAAAATT
Source organism: Choloepus didactylus (assembly GCF_015220235.1). NCBI lineage: Eukaryota > Metazoa > Chordata > Mammalia > Pilosa > Megalonychidae > Choloepus > Choloepus didactylus. Next base: position 183,620,316 of record NC_051310.1, on the reverse strand, counting down.
TTATATTTATAGATACTTCTTGTTGGTTCTGTTTCCCTAGAGAACCCTAATTAATATATCCCCCTATTATTAATGATTTGCACTAGTGTGGTACTTTTCTTACAACTGATGAAAGAGTATTAGAATTACCCTATTACCTATAGTCCATAGTTTGTATTGGGGTTTACTGTTTGTGTTGTACATTCCTATGGTTTTTGTTTTTAAATTTTTATTCAAGAAACATATATTCAACCTAAAATTTCCCCTTTTAACAATATTCAAATGTATCATTCAGTGTTGTTAATTACCTTTACAATACTGTACTAACGTAATGACTACACATTACAAAAACTTTTCCATCACCTCAAACAGAAACCTTGTACAAATTAACAATTGACTTCCCATTCACTACCCCCAACTTGGCCACTGGCATCCTATAGTTTAATTTCTGACTCTATGAATTTGCTTATTCTAATTATTTCTTATCAAGGAGATCTTAAAACATTCGCCCTTTTGTGTCTGGCTTATTTCACTCAACGTGTTTTCAGGGTCATCCAGGTTATCACATGTATCAGAACATCATTCCTTTTTATAGCTGAATAATATTCCATTATGTGTATTTATAACATTTTGTTTATCTACTCATTTGTTGATGGACACTTGGGTTGCTTCCAAATTTTGGCAATTGTGAATAACATCATTATGAATACTGGATCTACTGTCTATTGTCCTGTCATTTTAATCTGAAGAAACCACTTTAGAATTGCTTGTAGGCAGGTCTAGATATTCCAGACTCCTTCAGTTTTTGTTTATATGGGAATATCTTAATCTCTGCCTCATTTTTGAAATAGCCTCATCGGTATAAAAATTTTGACTGGCAATTGTTTTCTTCTAGCACCTGATTTTTGCAAATCAGCACTTAAAAATAAAAGGAGCTCCCTTGAACATAACACATTGTATTATAGCTTCAAGTTTCCTTGACATTTGACAGTTTGACTACTATGTGTCTTGAATGTGGTTCTCTTTCAGTTTATCCTATTTTAGTTTTATTAGACTCCTTTAAGGTGCATATTCATGTCTTTTATTAAATTTGGGAATTTTTCTCTCATTATTTCTTTGAATATTTTTTCTGCCCCTTTCTCTGTTGCTTCTCCTCTGGGACTCCCATAAGGCATATATTGGTAAGCTTGATAGTTTCCCATAGGTTTCTTAGGCTCTCAGCCTTCTTCTCAGCCTGAATCATTTCAATTTTCTTCTCTTTGTGTTCACTGATTCTTTCTTCTGTCAGCTCTAATTTGCAGCTGAAACCCTCCAGAGAATTTTTCATTTCATTTATTGTGGTTTCCAACTACAGTATTTTTGATTCCTTCTTGAAATTTCTCTTTATTGAGATTCTTGTATTATTCATCATTTTCCTGATATCCTTTAATTCTTTCTCTATGTTCACTTTTATCTCAAACATATGGAAGATCAATTTTTTTCTTTATTAGAGAAGTTGTGGGTTTACAGTATAGAACAATCATGCATAAAATATAAGATTCCCATATACCGTTCTATTGTTAACACCTTGAATTGGTGTGGAACATTTGTTATGATTGAGGATGGCACATTTATATAACTGTCCTATTAACTATAATCCATGGTTTAATTTAGGGTTCACTGTTTGTGTAGTGTAGTTCCATGGATTTTGTTTAAAAATTTTATTCTTTTACCATATATACAATCTTACATTTCCATTTTCAATCACATTAAGATGTATATTTCTGTGCTATTAATTACATTCACATTGTTGTGTTGCCATCAACACCATCCATTACCAAAACATTTCCATCATTCAAAATAGGAACCTGTTTTCGCTTGCTAAAGCTGCCAGAATGAAATATACCAGAAACAATTGGCTTTTCCAATGGGGATTTATTAGGTTGCAAATTTACAGTTCTAAGACCATGAAAATGTCCAAATTAAGGCATCAAGAGGTAGATACCTTCTCTGAGGAAAGGCTGATGGCATCCAGAGCTCCTCTGTCACATGAGAAGACTCATGAATGGCTCTGCCGATCCTTCTCTTCTGGGTTTAGCTTCTGGTTTCAGTGGCTTTCTCTGAAATGTCTCTGGATTTCGGGCTCAGCTTCTCTGTGCTCTCTCCAAAATGTCTCTGTCTTTTATCCTCTTATAGAAGACTCTAGCAAGGGGATTAAGACCCACCTTGAATGGGTGAGGTGACATCTCCATGGAAACAACATAATCAAAGGGTCCCACCTGCAATAGGTCTGCCCCCACAAGATTGGATTAAATGAATTTAGGCTTCTCTGAGGTACATAGCAGATCCAAACCAGCACAGAATCCTATATATTTTAAGCCCTAACTGCCCATGCCCCACCCCCATCCCAAACCCTGGTAACCTATATTCTAAATTCTTACTCTATGAGTTTGCTTATTCTAATTATTTCAAATCAGTGAGACCATACAATATTTCTCCTTTTTTGTCTGGCTTATTTTATTTAATGTAATGTCTTCAAGGTTCATCTATGTTTTCACATGTGTTAGCACTTTGTTCCTTTTTTTTTTTTTACAGCTGAATAATATTCCATTGTATGTATACACAACATTTTCTTTATCCATTCATAGGTTGAGGGACACTTGGGTTGCTTCCATCTTTTGGCACTTCTTAACAATGCTGCAATGTATGACAGTGTATAAATATCTGTTCAAGTCCCTGATTTGGGGTACATAACTAGTAGTAGGATTGCCAGATCATACGGTATTTCTATACCTAATATTCTGAGAAGCTGCTGAACTGTCTTTTATAGAGTCTGTACCTTTTTACATTGCCAACAGCAATGAAATGCAGGGTCTTCTCTCTCTTATCTCATTGTGTGTAGAGCCTACTTCTTGCTGTGGGCCTGTACTTGCTCATGGCCTTAGAAACTCCCAATTTACAGAAATTTGAATGCTCTCTCTACTCCCTTTGAAATAGATTTTTACTACCTCCTAGGTGCTTTATTGTATGACTTATGCAGGTATTCCTTTGCCCCAGGACACTTGGACTTAATAATTTCTTACAGTGTCTTATTTGCCTGCAGAGCGCTTTTCTCCCTTCAGAACAAATTCTGGTAAGTCAAAGGGGAGAAGAGTTTTCTATTTCACTCTTTCAGGCCTCCATCTGATGATTGGTACACATATACAGGCACCCCAGTATGCCCATAAGGGTTACTCTTCTCCCCCTGGAACAGTGCCAGGACCCCACGGGAGTGCAGGCTGTCTCACACCAGCCAGGAGGACATGGAGGAAGGGATAGTAAGGGCACCACTAGCTTCTTCTAGGATTTTTCAAGCTGATTTTTCTTGATTTGGCATTTTCTCAGTTACTGCATCATTTTAACTGTTTTCTGGAGTTTTAAGGACTATGGCTTTGCCAGTTTTTGCTCTTTGTTAAAAAATTCTGTGTGGTAGCTACACCCTGGAGCATCTTAAGTTGCCATCTTGGTTGACTAGAAGTCCAAAAAGAAATGAAAATGTTTGTTGTAATGTTTATATATGAGCAAAGAACAATCAAAAATTGAAATTAAATAAACAACCCAATTTATAAAAGCACAAAACTGTTTCCAGTACTCAGGAATATATCTGACAAATAAGTACAAGATTTGTAATCTGAAAACCACAAAACTTTGCTGAGACATTAAATAAGAGCTAAATAAATGGGAATACCATTTTAAGGACTCAAAAGTCCCAATATTCATATGTTAATTATCCCCAAATTGATCTAAAGATTGAATGTAATTCCTTTTTAAAATCCTAGCATGTGATCCCTTTGTGTAGAACCTGATCTGTCTCTGGAACACTGGATATCTGTGTGATACCTGAAAATCAGAGCTAGGGCTCGGCAGATATGAATGTCAGTATTAGAGCATATAGCAATTGTAAAAAAAAAAAAAAAAAAAATCTGAAAAAGAGCCCAGACTTCAGTTAGTGATATGAATGAAGCAGATCTGGTTAAGACTAGGAAAAATTAGGCCGAAGGGTAAAGGTTGAGACTGTGTTTTAAAACTTCAACTTCCTTGTGAGACCAAGGGAAGAGATGTTTATTTGGTGCAGGATCTATGTTTTCTAAACAATATAAATTCTACAGTCAGTTTGTTCAAACACCATAATTACATGGAACTTTGAATAGGAAGTGAGATATGGTAGGTTTGCATAGGTTAGGGTAAAATAGTGACACATCCCAAAATAATTTGTGCAGAGAATAAAAATATATGCAGGGCCCCACTGAGGAGCTGGGAGAAAAGGTGGAAATGTTGGACTTCCTCACCCGGATTGTTGTTGATGTTCTCACAAACATTGAGGACTGATGGTTTGGCATGCCAAGCCCTCTATCTTGGGGCTTGCCTTTATGAAGCTTGTTACTGCAAAGGAGAGGCTAAACCTGCTTACAGTTGTGCCTAAGAGTCTCCCCCTGAGTACCTCTTTGTTGCTCAGATGTGGCCCTCTCTCTCTAGCTAACCCAACTTGGCAGATAAACTCACTTCCCTGCCCACTATATGAGACCTGACTCCCAGGGGTATAAATTTCCATGGGAATGCAGGATATGACTCCCAGGGATGAATCTGGACCCAGCATCATGGGATTGAGAACATCTTCTTGACTAAAAGGGGGATGTGAAATAAAACAAAATAAAGTTTCAATGGCTGAGAGATTTCAAATGGAGCCAAGAGGTCACTCTGGTGAACATTCTTATGCATCATATAGGTAACCTTTTTAGGTTTTAATGTATTGGAATAGCTAGAAGTTAATACCTGAAACTATCAAACTCCAACCCAGTAGCCTTGACTCTTCAAGACAATTGTATAACAATTAGGCTTTCAACAGGTGACAGTGTGATTGTGAAAACGTTATGGATCTCACTCTCTTTATCCAGTGTATGGATGGATGAATAGGAAAATGGGGACAAAAACTAAAGGAAACATAGGGTGGGAGAGGAAGGATGATTTGGGTATTTTTTTTTCTTTTATTTTTTTCTTTTATTATTTACTCTTATTCTTTCTAGTATAAGGAAAATGTTCAAAAGTAGATTGAGGTGATGAATGCATAACTCTATGATGGGCCTTTGAAAAGTCGACTGTACACCATGGATGATTGTATGGTATGTGAATGTATCTCAATAAAACCAAATTTATTTTAAAAAATCAGCCAATAGAACCAGTGTAGAAAATTTGAATTTGTTAAAATTAAAACAAAATGGTAATTTTTAGTGCCTGAGCTATAAATATAGCCTCTTGTTCATTTAAATAATTTTCAAAGTAACTCTTTTTGTCATATCAGGAAATTATTTATTTAATATTATTATGGTTTAAATTTTTACCTATGAAAGGAACTATTCAAAGAAGAAAGATGAAAGAAGGCACTAAGCACATAACAGCTTAACTAATTGACAAGTTTGTTGATGTTGGATGCTTTTTTTTACAGCTTTGAGATATAATTTGCATACCATACAAGGCACCCATTTAAAGTGTACAATTTAGTGGGTTGTGAAAGAAGGGGAACACACTCCATCCTCAGTGTCCATGCAAAAAGAAAGTTTTATTCTACTTATTTCTACAGGTCTTTATAGCATACAAGGTAGCTTTCTACATGACTGTCCTCAGGTATCTCAGGGAGGGGTACATTCTCTCCAAAGCCATGAGGTGTATTTACATATCTTTAGTCTTAAGGGACAATTTCTTTGGGGGCTAGATGGGAAACAGTGGGGGCGGGAGAGAGGAGCCCAGCAGGAGCTCAGAGACTATTCCCTCATCTAAATTGCAGTCTGCTTTCAGACATGCAAGGCTTTTGGCCTTTTCCCATTCTGGAGCCCACCTTCAGGCTTCCAGATTTTGGGAAATGGGCTCTATGTATAATCTATCGAGCCAGGGGACCTTCCGTGTCTCCACATCTCCCCCCTTTTTATTATGATTGCAATTTGGTGTAGTGACATAAAACTCATTCATAGGGATATCGTGGGGGATTCGGGAGCAGGTGCCAGGTCTTCTTAGGCTGGTCCATCTGCACTGGAGTCAGCTTTGGGAGGTATCTTCTTTGTACAGTTGTTACAGCATCATTGGTCCTCTGGGAAGCAGGACGGTGGGCTCCAGGGTTCCACTGGGCTGTTTTGTGACAGATAACCTTTTAAAAATAACTGAAATTATAATTATTAGTATTATATTGTTGTTTGATGTTATGCACATTAGGAACCAAAAGAAGTTTAGAAGTTTTTAATTTTTATAACATTGTTTGAACATTTTTTCTGCAATTTATAACATACTGCATGAATTTAATCATTTTTAGTAATTTATTTATTTAAGGTGATAGAACAAATTCTTTGTAACTATTGGGAATAAAAAGATATTCTTTAGGGTTTGACCTTGAGAAAGTAAAATGTTAAAAGTTATTAGGTTTGAAACAGTATATAATATTTTTTATTTAGTTAAAGTTAAGAAAAAGACTTAGCCTTTTTTAAAAGTGAGAAGACAATATTTTTAAACAATCAAGGATATGATAAACAACATATGTTGAGTGCAAGAAGTTATTTTGATAAAAGAGACTTTTTGCATTTTACACTGATTATTTAGAAAAATGCTTTTGTAACATTTTGTCAAGAGATGACACCTTAATAATTTAAGGAAACCTTTTTCTTAATAAAAACAGCAGGAGACTATAACATGAGGAGCTTGCAGTATGGTGAGGAATCTTTTATATTTTGTGAATTATTAGGCACATACTCACAACATTGAATATTAATTACTGCTTTGGGTGGTGGTTAAAATATTTAATGCTATTTTGTTTTATAAAACCACCTTTTTTTCTTTAAGTTGTGAGGTTTTATTGTTAAGCAGTGTTATTACTAGTTTTTACCATTTTTAAACTTTGACCAAAGAAATAATTGTTTTCACAAACTTTCTATAGCTTTCTGTACCTATCTTTCAACCTTGAGTACAGAAATAAATTTTCCACTTTCTACAAACCTTCTACAACTTTCTGTATCCATCTAAGCTTTATCCCACATTCTTATCTTTCCAAGCTTTATTTTACATTCCTAAACAATCAGTCATTTAGGACAAAACTACTTGCCTTTTTCCATTAATTAGAAAAACTTTCTTTATACCTTCTATACAACATGCTATTACCACCAAAATCAAACTTCTTAGAATGATGCTTAATATCTTAAAACATTCTTTATAGAGAGAGGGAGTTAAAGTTTTCATTATCAGACTCCTTAGTAGAGATATTATTTTATGACACTGGTTTGACAATTTGCACTTTTGCTAATTTTTAAATTGTATTAGTTACTTTTGATGTTCTTTCAGCAACTTTAGTTTTTTGTAAGGACCCTTTTGACTAGGTCTTTTTGACTTCTTAATTTAAAAACTGATAGGCTAGCACATTTACATTATTATTTCTTTTATTTTAATTGCTTTGGAAGTCTTGATATTAAAGCAGAGGTGGAAGTTCTGCATATGTTTTTTAAACTATAACTTTTCTTTTAACTTACAGATTTCTTTGTCTTTTTTGAAACAGTTTGCTATAGCTAGCCATACCACACATAAAGGCCAGCTGGCTGCAGCTATAGCTCACTAACAATTTTAATGACACTTTTTAAATTTATGCCAATTATTAAGAATAGTTTTTGAGGAAGATGTAATTGGCACATTTTGAGAGTTTCCCATGGCTGAAAAACAGCAAAAGAAATTATAAAGACAGAACATAGGAGTAGGAGGTGTTTAAATGTTACTGGTTTTTCACACAAATGCAAACTGTGCAAACTGCACAAAATTTAAAAGAACTATAAATCTGGGGTTATGGTTAGTGGGGTGCTCAAACCCACTGAGTTTGCATGCATGAACCTTGGATTAACTTAATTAGCTTTATTACACAATAGACTAATTGAAATAAAAGAAAGCAAAGTGGAGGGAGGAACCTAAGATGGTGACTAGGTGAGACAGAGAAAAAAAACACCTCCATGGAAAACACTAGATAAAAAACCAGAAAGGACCCAGAACACCACTTCCAAAGTAGCACCAGCTAGACAAGTTCTGCTAAAGCCACAGGGAATGTGTGTTTGGTGGAACCAGGAGTCTGCATTCTGAAATGAGTGAGTGAGTCGGCTGAATCCCTTGGCCATGCTGCAGTGGGGGGAGAGGGTGGGTTGGTGTTTTTTTCAAAAAAAGAGAGAAGCCCAGGAACAGCTGCAGATAAGACGGGAGCGGTCTGGACTAAAACCTCATTGTCTGGGGTGGAGGATACCCCTTCCCACACCCACTGCAGATTGTCTCGGGTCCAGGGAAACAAAGGGGAGATGCATGACTTGCAGCCATCTCCCCAGTGGGCAGGGCTATTCCTTCCCGGGGCTGAACACACAGCACAGAGCCGAGCCGAGAAACCCAGCCTCGCAGCGGTCACCCCAGCGGGCAGGGCTGCTCCTGCCTGGGGCCGAACACACAGCACAGAACCGAGACAAGAAACCCAGCCTGACAGGGAGTCTTTCCCACAGCACCGCTCACACGACACAATATCAGCTGTGGACAGTGGCCTTGAATACACCCGCGGCTGATTGTCCCAGAGCTGGGAGAGCAGAGCTGTGCAGAAAGGGGGAAGTTAACACGTCCCATTCCAGCATCTTTGAAGTGGGCTGGGAACACCCCTACACAGCCCAGCGACCCAGGGCTTCCCTGGAGGCCGGCGCTCACGTGTGATGCGGCACAGCCCTCCCCCCCTCAACAGAGGTCCTGGAAAAGCACAGCAGGGAGGGGGGAACTGCTCAGAAATCCCAGGGAATCTACACCAATACCAAGGAGTTTTGTGTCAGCAGCAGAGAACAGCCTTAAATCTCCGGGAACACCTGGGAGGTTTGATTGTTAAACCTGCCCTTCCTCCCTAACCACTCAAGCACATGCCTCTCATTGAGGGCAGACAGCACTGACAACACACCCAAATTAAGTGCACCAATTGGACCCCAAAAGAATCAGATCCCCACATAACACAAAGTTGGGGAGAACTGACTTTAGGGGAATAAGTGACTCACAGTCGCCATATGCTGGTTAGTTAGAGAAAGTGTACCTCACCAAACTGCAATTCTAACAAATTAAAGATCAAATAAAGCAAATGCCAAGAGGCCAAAAACAACAGAAAATCTTAAAGCATATGATAAAACCAGACGACATGGAGAACCCGAACCCAAACACTCAAATCAAAAGATTGGAAGACACACAGTTCCTGGCAGAATTAATCAAAGAACTACAGACAGACAAAGGGAGCATGGCACGGGATATAAAAGACTTGAAGAAGAGCATGGCACAGAATATAAAAGACATAAAAAAAACCCTAGAAGAGCATAAAGAAGATACTGCAAGAGTAAATAAAAAAATAGAAGATCTTATGGAAATAAAAGAAACTGTAGGCCAAATTAAAAAGACTCTGCCCTACTTCAGATACTAAAGCGAGCCCTACTGACAGAGAAACAAAGAAATGAAAGAGAGATATAGAGACTTTTAACAGACATATATAGAATATTGCACCCCAGGTCACTGGGACACACGTTCTTCACTAGTGATCATGGATCTTACTCCAGAATGGACTGTATGCAGGGACATAAAAACAAGCCTCATTAAAATTAAAAATAAAAAAGTGAATTTGTTCAAAGCACATTCTCTGCCCACAATGGAATACAAATAGAAGTCAATAACCATCAGAGACTTGGAGAATTCACAAACACCTGAAAGATAAAAATGAGGGGGAGATGAAAACATTCCCAGACAATCAAAAGCTAAGGAACTTCATCACCAGTAGATCAGTCCTAAGCAGGCTGAAAGGAAGGGACACTAAACAATTGACTGAAACCACATGAAGAAATAAAGATTTCCAGTAAATATCACATGGTAAATATAAAGACCAATACTACTGTATTGTTGATTTATAACTCCACTATTTACTTCCTACAGGATCTAAAATACATAAACTGCAATGATAAATCAGTGGTTTTGACTCAATGTAAAATTTGTAATTCTTGACAAGAACTACATAAAGGTGGGGGAATGGAGGAGTATAGGAACACAGTTTACATGTCCTATTGAAGTTAAGTTGGTTTCAAAGAAAAACAAGATTGTTATAGATTTAAGAGATTAAATTTAAGCCCCATGGTAAACACAAAGAAAGTATCAAAGAATATGACCAAAGAGATGAAAAGTAGAGTAGGGGTTCCAAGAAGTGGGGGAAGGGGCAATGGGGAGTTAAGAAATGAGAGTAGGGGTTTTGGTTTGGGGTGAAGGGAAACTTCTAGAAATGTATGGTCAGAAGGTGATAGCATTGCAACATTCTAAATGTGATTAATCCCACTAAGGGAATGCTGGGGAGGGGTGGAATAGGAAGATTTAGGCTATATATATCTTTCCACAATTGAAAAAAAAAGAATAAGACAGTCTAAATAGATGACAATTAAATACCAAGGATGATCCTGGATGGGATCTGAGGTCGGAGGAGAGGAGGCTCAAAGGGACACAGATGGGACACAAGAAAGAAAAAAAAAAAAAAAAGGAAATACAGAATGTAAGCTTTATATCAATGTTGAATTCCTTGAACTCCTTAGCTGTGTTTAATGAGATTGCATAAAATAATGTTCTTGTCCATGGGAAAGGTATATGTGAATTATATTGTTTGTTCAAAGATGTGTGCAGCTTGCTCTCATATGTTCAGAAGACAGAGCAATAGATGATGGATGTTAGGGAGGGAGGGAGGGAGAGAGAGAGGGAAAGAAAGAGTGGTGTGACAGGATCTGAAAGGTGATGGATCAGGGTATCGGGGGAGGGGGGTCGGGGTATGATGGAATTCTATGTAGGGGGTTTGTACTGTTTTTACAACTGTTCCTGTAAGATTGAATTTATTTCAAAATAAAATTTATTATTAATAAAAAAAAAAAGAAAGCAAAATGAAGACAATAAACAAAAATTACACACTTACCCAGTACAGGGAAAGTTTGAATTGTAAAGCTACCTTAACTCAGATGCATTTGGCGTGTGTCTGTGGCAGGCACTTTCATTTGGACTTCCTAGTCCCGGTACTCTAGGAAAAATTTCTGGGCAACTGGTTAAGCATAATGAGGCAAACAAAATTTCTGGCTAATGCTGCCTTGTGAAGACAGCATTGCAAAACTGGTGCAGCACTTTTAGGGAGGAAAGGCAGCAGTGGTGGCAGTGGCTGTGGTGCCAGTGGTGGCCATGAAGGCGGCGGTAAAGGAGAAAGGGGAAGGAGTGAGGCTATGGTCATTTCCCTGCCACCTTTATCAGCTGACGGTATGGGGATTGAGGGCTTGGGAGGTGGGAGGCATTTATCAGAGAGAGCAGCAGTTTCTTTTTTAGAGACCTCAGTTTCAGAACTCTCAGTCTCGGCAATACGAAGAGGGGCCAGGGTAGTGTGAATAAGAGCCCATGTAGTAAATGTTTCAGAGGAAACTTTTTGTCCTTGCTCAAAGTGGCACTTTAAATTTTGTCCAGTGCACTCCCACACATCTAAGTCTAATGTGCCTTTCTTAGGAAACAAAGGGTTGTTTTGAACAACATCATACAATACAGAGTACAAATTATGTTCTGAAACAGAAGCTTCACTAGCCTGCAGCAGCCGTAAAATTAACACATCCCGGCACTGGGGAACACTGACAGACTGACCCATATCATTGAGTGGCTGAAAACTTCTGACCCACAGCCAGACAACTCGCTTGTACTTACTGCGCAGCTTCCAAATGTCGTGATCAGGATTGGTGATCCTCACAGGGGGCACCAATTGTGAAAGAAGGGGAACACACTCCATCCTCAGTGTCCATGCAAAAAGAAAGTTTTATTCTACTTATTTCTACAGGTCTTTATAGCATACAAGGTAGTCTCCTACGTGACTGTTCTCAGGTCTTCCAGGGAGGGTACATTTTTTCTATAGCCATGAGGTGTATTTACATATCTTTAGTCTTAAGGGACAATTTCTTTGGGGGCTAGACAGGAAACAGTGGGGGCAGGAGAGAGGAGCATGGAAGGAGCCCAGCAGGAACTCAGAGACTATTCCCTCAACTAAATTGCAGTCTGCTTTCAGACATGCAAGGCTTTTGGCCTTTTCCCATTCTGGAGCCCGCCTTCAGGCTTCCAGATTTTGGGAAATGGGCCCTATGTATATTCTATTGAGCCAGGGGACCTTCTGTGCCTCCACAGTGGGTTTTAGCATATTGTAGATTTTTTTATAAGAAGCAAAAACTTAAGGTTTTTAGTATAATACTTTAAAATGTGAGTGCCAGAGAGGGAGGTATACATTTTCAAACAGGAAAAAAGAAAAATCCTGATATTAAGAGATAGTAGATAAAATTTTGTCTCAAGGAAGGATTTGAAACCCTAAAAATCTAGGAAATGTAAATGCAACATGTGCCAAACAGAGGACTGTAAGAATTTTTCCTGGAATGAATAAATAAATATGAGTTAAAAAATTCCTAGCATGCTTTCTTTTGGTACAAATTAATAAGCTATTCCTAAAAGTCCTATGAAAATGAAAATAACCTGGAAAAGTCAAAACAACTTTAAAAAAATTACACTACCTGATTTAAATACATTATTAAAGTTACAGTAATCAAGATATTGTGATGTTTGTGGGTATATAGACAAATTGGTCAGTGAAACAGCAGAGTCCAGAAATGGGCCAATACATATATGGGTTGGCTTATGAACAGGAATTTATTGACTTAACAGGAATTCATTGACTTAGTTTCAGATGTCAGAAGGCTTGCTTCCTCTTGGGATCAGTATCATTCTAGCTTACTAGCAATCCTTGAGGTTCTTTGGCTTTTCCAACACATTGTTATATCTTCTCCTATGTCTTCCAGGTCCCATTGACTTCCAGATTCTTCTCCAAATGGCTTTCTCTTCATAAAGCAACCAGATATAGGATTAAGGTCAATCTCACTCAGTTGGGCCACACCTTAACAACTTGAAAGAGTCCTATTCAGGAAGTCCTATTCCTGTTCACATTCACAGGAATAGATTAAGACTATGAATGTGTTTTTTTCTGAGGTAGATAATTCAACTTAATCATAATTGCCAACTGACTTTTGCCAAAGGTACAAAACTAATTCAGTGGAGAAAAGATCATCTTTCCTACCAATAATACTGGAAAAATTGGATATCCATTTGTAGAAAAAGTGAATTTTGTCCAAAATTTCCCCATATAAAAAAATTAATTTAAAATGGATCGTAAGCCTAAGTTTAAAACCTTAAACTATAACACTTATTGAAGAAAACATAGAGAAGGTCTTTGTGGTTTTGGGTTAAACAAAGATTTCTGAGATGTAATACCAAAACTATGATCCATAATGATAATACTTGAATAATTGGACATCATCAAAATTAAGAACTTCTGATTTTCACTATTAAGGAATGAAAAGACAAACCACAGGCTTGGAGAAAATCTTTGCAATCACCTTGGAGAAAATCTTTGCAAATCACAAATCTGATAATGGACTTGTATCCAAAATATAAAGAACTCTCAATAAAATAAAGCAAATAACCCAATCAAGAAATGGAGAAAAGATTTCTACAGACACCTCACCACAGAAGTTATGCAGATGGAAAATACACACACGAAAAGATTCTTGACATCATTATTTACTGCAGAAATGCAAGTTAAAACTGTAATGAGGTTATTGGAATAGCTAGAAGTAAATACCCAAAACTAACAAACTCTAACCCAGTAGCCTTGACTCTTCAAGACAATTGTATAACAATGTAGATTACAATGGGTCACAGTGTGATTGTGAAAACCTTTTGGATCACACTCCCTTCATCCAGTGTATGGATGGATGAGTAGATAAATGGGGACAAAAACTAAATGAAAAATAGAGTGGGATGGGGGGGATGATTTGGGTGTTCTTTTTTATTTTTATTTTTTATTCTTACTCTGATTCTTTCTGGTATAAGGAAAATGTTCAAAAATAGATTGGGGTGATGAATACATAACTATATGATGGTACTGTGAACAGCTGATTGTACACCATGGATGATTGTATGGTATATGAATATATCTCAATAAACCTGAATTAAAAAAACTGTAATGAGGTCTGCTACACACGTTAGGATAATTTATACTGTAAAGTCTTACCATACCATAACTGGCAATAGCGTTGAGCAAATGAAACTCTCATATGCTGCAGATGGAATGTCAATGTAAAGCCAACTTCAAAAATTGTGTACTAAATATGGCAAGAATTAAAATTCCAGATCTTTCACTGCTATTGGCTAGATAAATGATCATGGTTTGACTTATTTAAAGTTCTTTTAATCTATTAACTCTTACTTTCAATCTAACTCTCCTAAATCTTCTACAAACCTTTAACTTAAAATCCCAAGGCATAAAATATTAATGATGTGATGGATGAGGTAAAGCAAAGGCTGCTGCTACCCTGAGAGTATCTTCATGTGAATTCACTCCTACACCAACTGGGGTCAAACATGAATCGATGCACTCTGAATCATTCCAAGCCTCTCCTAGGGCTTCTATCATCAACACCAACAGAGACTATGAAGCCCACTTACTCATCCACAAACTTACCATTTATCTATTACTCTTTCCCTCAAATCTCCCAGTGCTAATTCCATCATGTCAATATACCTCTATATTAATCACAAGAAGATTCCTTGGACTCATAGTTTATGTTACATGTTCTGCATTATAATACCCTTCACCAATACATAAAGCCAGTCCATACTGTTCCCTGATTTCATTCATTATCCAAAAATCCTCTATATACTAATCTTATTCTCTGAACTCTTCCATCATCTTTCTTCAATGGGAAACCCAGAGGGCACTGCATCATCTGATTCCTTCAAAAGTATTGTTATTTTTTCTTCCTATTTTGCTACTACAGGGCCAGGAGGTACCCACCATTGTATTTCCAGGCAATCTCCCTACTTCCTTCTCTAACACATAATCCCATAGTTTTGATTCTGTTATCATCAGGCTAAATCACTCATTAAACCTCCTTACTGTGGTCACCTATTGACACCAGCTCCTATCCTTTAATTTCTTGAAGATTTTCACACCTGGATTTCCACTGCAACTGATGTAATTATTGAAAATTTCAACATCATTGATCTTTGTAATAGTCTGCCTCTCAGTTCCTAGACATTATCTTTTGGTATCATCTTGTTCTGCTTCCAGTCTCAGCCACACTCCCATGGCAATCCTATATTTTGTCATCACAAATAACTCATCACTGACTACATCCCCTTTATCTCAATTGAAAGCATTTCATTCTCTGATCCTGCTCTCCTAATTTTATAGGCCATTTTTTCTAGTACTTTAGGTCTCACACTTATTTCACCCCCACCAAGTTTCCATTCCATGGTCAATCATATTCACCATTCTGTTTCCACACAAGATTTCCTTGATCTCCCTCATTTCTTTTGTCTTCTACTAGTTCTATGGAGGTGAAGAACACTATATTTGGTTTCAAGATTTGGGCTTCTAAACCCAATGCATCTCTTGAGAAGTGCTGTCATGACATCAGTAGACAGGTTCAAGCAGGTCCTTTTCTTCCAAAGAGTAGGATTCATCTAGATACACCATCCCTCTCAGCCACTCGCTTTCTACTATTCACAGGTAGTATTTGAGAACACTTACTTATTTTTCCTTGGACAAATATGGGATGTAAGGGATTCTGTGAGATTCAGTCCAGGTGCCTTCAACTAAGTACCCCCCATCAGCCATCATGCTCTCCTTTTGGGATGCAGGGCTTTATGATAACACTTACAGTCTTTACAATATACCCTAAGAAGCCAGCCTTTTCTGCTTTGGTACCTATGTCCCAAACTTATTAGGGGTGTTTATTATTTCATACAACTTTTCTGATCTTGGAATTCAGCCAGGGATGTGTCCATGGTCCTCTTCTGAAATAAACATCAGCATCTAAATCCTGGTCACATCACCTGAAGTTCATTGAACATTTCTCTATACAGTGACAGAAGTATTTTTATTAAACAATCCAAAAATTTTCTTTCATCTTCCACACTCTATAGTTTATGCTATAAATTTTGCTGTCTGAATTCTTATTACCTTGAATTTTTATTTTCAAATTTTTAGGATTAAAATTATATGTGTGCATGTGTGTGTTTACATATATATGTATGATTCCTGCTCTCAAAACACTCAGATTTTGCATTTGAAAGTCATGGTTTTCAAAATTATTTTTGCAATCAAGAATTATAACTTGATTCTATTTTTACTAGGTTCTTTGTGACATCTTTAGCTATGAAATCCACTTCAAAAAGTGGAAGATCTACAGGTACAAAATAAATTACTAAGGAGAAAATAAAATGGGTGGTATGTATAGAAAGTCTATCCTACTAAATTAGAAATTGTTGAAAACAGTGTAGTCAGAGGTGAGAAGGGTCTCTGTTTCCATCTTTCAGTGGACAGATGCAAATGATCGTGCCATACTATTCACAGGGAATATCCAATCCCGTTTGCCATACACTAATTTCAGACTGAGATTTTTCTATAACCAAACACAAAAGAGGCAGTAAAGAAGATTTTAGAGGGGAATAGGCATAAATATAAGATCTTTATTGACTACATTTCTTGAGCTGGAGTTACTTCTGCTCTTAGTTTCATAGAACTTTTGCAGGTATCCTTTTCCACCTGAATACTCTGCAAATGACTTCTCAATTACATTTCTCAGAAATGTTGTCTACTGTGCTAGAACTGTGCTATTCTGCTGTCTCTGAGACAAGTCTGTGCCCCTGGCCAGTTTCCTGGGTTTTCTGATGGAGCTGCAATGGAAGGGTAAGACTATAACTCAATTCCTCTTGTCAGGAAGATTAAATTCCACATTGGATCCAACATGGGAAGAACCCCCTCATGGCACAGAAACATGAATTTCATGTTACTTGCTGTGCAACACAATTAAGCATTCTCTCTGATTGTGGCAGCCTGCAGTTTTACCCTTTTATCATTGTCTTATTGGCTCATTTTCCCTTACAATGAGTAAATGCTTCTTTTCAGGCCCCAACAATCCCTGACGGTATCAAGGACACAACAGAATATCCATCCAAGTCTTTTCCATTACTTGGACTTGGGTTGAATTTAGCTTACTCTAGGCACGAGGGGATCTTCTTCCCTCTAGTGGTTATAAAATTTTAGCTTGCCTTAGAATCACCTGAAGGTCTTGTTAAAACATGGATTGCTTGGATACATTCCCAGCAATTCTGATTCAATAGGTCTGTGGTGGGGCCTGAGATTTGGGACTTCTAACAAGCTCCTAGGTGATGCTGCTATTTTGGGTTTGGGATCACATTTGGACAATCACTGCTCTGGAATTATGCCTCACTTCAGCTTAAATAACATTGCCAAGTTCTGTTCTGTCTGGTAAAAGTACGAAAAAAAAAATTAAAATAAGGCCCTTCCACCTTGCCACAATGGTATAATTCAAATTTTGTTAATTTCTTTTTTAAATCTGCAAGTCATGGTAGAGATAGTGCTGGTAGAGATAGTGATTGTGAGAGGCAGCAGTATTTAGGATGAAATGTCCTTGTTATTTTCAGTCCCTGTAATCATCCAGGGACTTCTGTTCTTTAATAAATAAGAGTCTTATGTTGCTTAAAGTGCTTTTTCAATTCAACGGAGGCTTGTAGAAAGCATATTTGAAGTTAGCTATAGTGGCAATTGTGACACAGGTTGTTGAAAGTACAATGATATGATGCTTAGAACTAGAAAGAAAGAGCTGCTTTGTGTTGCTAATAATGTTGCTTTGAGTGGGAAAAAACCCACATCATGGCTTCAAATAATATACAAAGCCAGAGCTATGGTTATATTCAGTATTTTGAAATGGCAGAATGAGATCTCTCTCTCCCTCTCTTTGCCTATCTCTCAAGGGGTTTGAAAGAAATAGTATAGTCAATAAAATATAAATAAAACCAGACATTGCTAACATCATGTTGCAAACAGTTTTTATCAGGAGCGTCTTCCTAGAAAATTATAAACTTGATTTTTTTCTATGAAATATGAAGCCAAAAAAATCACTCTTTTGTTTCCATCTGTGAGTAAGAAAAGATAAATACTAGGATATTGTTTTGGTTTGCTAAAGCTGCCAAAATGCAGTATACAAGAAATGGGTTGGATTTACAGTGGGGATTTATTAGTTTGCAAATTTACAGTTGTAAGTCCATGAAAATGTCCACATTAAGGCATCAACAGAAGGATACCTTCTCTGAAGAAAGGCTGCTGGCATCAGGGATTCCTCTGTCGAATAGCAAGGCACATGGCCAGGGTCTGTTTGTCCTTCACTGTGGGGTTTCATTGCTCTCAGCTCCTGTTAGCAAGGCAATGAAGTATCTGCTAGTCCTTTATTCCCAGGTTTCATTTCTTTCAGCTTCTGGTTCCAGTGGCTTCCTCTCTAACCATCTGTGTGCCCTCTCTTAGCATCTCATCTCTGGGGTAATGCTTCTCTCTCTCTGCTCTCTCAAAAAGGACTCCAGTAAAGGATTAAGACCCATCTTGAGTTGACTGAGTCATATCTTAAATGAAACAACCTAATCAAAATGTCTTACCTACAATATGTCTGCACCCACAAGGATGGGTTAAAAGAACATGGCTTTTTCTAAGATACTTAACAGCTCCAAAACTAGCACAGATATTAAGTAATTTTAAGAATCATGGGTTAGAACAGTGATCTTCAAACATGGTTCACATTAAAATAAATTGGGATGCTTAGAAAAAGAAACCCCTCATGCCAGTCTTCACCTGAATTCAATCAATCAAAATCTCTACAGATGGCAACCAGACATCTAAATTTCTAAAATCTCTCAGAGTAATTCTAATGTGCAACCATGGTTAAGAATGACTGGAATGAAACTTAGCATAATTAATTAAATTTGCAATTATTAATCTGTGCCAAAGTGAGGAACAACACATACATGATCTTCTGTTTCTCCACTTAATTTGCTTTCAAGCCACTTAACAGAATTATAGTAAAATAAGGAACTTAAAAAGGCACAGATATTTATATGACAGAGATTTGTGAGTAGGGGAGTTAAAAACAGAGCTGAAATAGTTTCTGGGATTTCTTTTCAAATGCTCCTCCCATGTTTCTCTTGAATTACCTGCTCAAATCAGTTTTAATCCTTCAATAAAGTCATTCAGTTCTATAAGCCTAGAGTTGGTACTTTTATTTTGGATGTAATTGGCTTTTCAAGAGATTTAAAGCCAACACATTTGAAAACAATTGTCCAATCAATCCCAAATATCAGCTTCCTATGTAACTCTCTTAAAAGCAATTTCTGGAATTACACTTCTTCCTCATTGTGTTCTTACCACGAAAAGTTAGTATTTGAGAACTGGAAAAGTATACGTGGTTTTCAGCAAATCATTTGAAAAATCAAATTTTTCAACCATTTGTGAAAGTAACTTTGTTTTACTGGTAATGACGAAAAACTAGCAAGCATGTTGATAAGTGCTTGCAAAAATAGTTGAAGAAGCATTCTAACCCCCAAATACTTTTGCTATTGAAGACCACTGATAGGTTTATTTCATTTATTTATTATGTAATAGACAGTTATTGAATATTTACTCTGTGCAAGGCACTGTGCCAAGGATTACAGCATATAAAAAAAAGAAGCATACTGTCTTCTTTTCAGTAGAGAAGGACATACAAGGAAATATTTTTTTTTTTTTTTTTGGCCTGAGAATGTCTATAGAATTGAAAGAACATGTTTCTACTGGCTCTGAGCACAACCATTCATCAGTGGATACTACAGATTATCTTCACTACCCATTTTTTGAGGAACAAGACATGAATTAAGAGTGCAAATTTACAAGTCTTTATATTCTGGATATTCTCTTGTGCAAAAGATTGATGTTATTTACCTCAAGCAAAATCATTTCCAAATAACTAACAGCACCCACCATAGCTCAAACATTCTGAGTATATAGTCTTCTTTTATGAAGTCTTTGATTAAGGTTCACAATCAAAAAAGCTTTAAAGATAGGATTGGTAAAATTAATGGGTATTGGACAATAGGAACTTGTGGCAGACTAAAGACACGAATCTAATTAAACTTGGGAACTACTGTTCAGCAAAACCACATGTTGACAGGTGAGAATATAAATCAAATGTTACCAGCTTTTCTAGTATTTCTAAATAAATAATAATCTGGGCATTTCATGGAAAAAATGATCAATTTTTAAAATGCTTAACAGGACAAAAAGAAAGTCATTGAAAGGCCACATATAGTGAATTCCCAGTTTGAACTTTTTGATTTAAATCAAATAAGGGGCTACCCAGATTACTACAGGTTTGAGATGACTCCCTAGTTTTAAACTAATCTTTGAATAGCTAACATTTACCTAGTCCTTTTGCTATCTGGGCACTAAGTACTATGTACCATTAATTGATTGATTGATTGATTGATTGATTGATTCAACATACATTTGTTGATAGTTCATTGAGTATTAGAAATTGTGCTAAGGATTGGGGACAAAGGGACAAATTAAGTTAGACACTGTGCCTTTCCTCATGAAATATAGTCTAGTGAGAAAGAAAATAACCACAAATAGTTACTTGAAATGGAGGTATATGTTCCATGAAAGCATTCTCAAATTAATCCATACATTCAATATTATTCCAGGCAAAATTGCAAAGAGCTTTTTGGAGGAGTGCTTAACAAAACAATTCTGAAATTTGAGAGAAAAATAAACAAAATACCTTACAATTTTAAAGGAAAACTTACACAGTCTTTTCCTTTCACATATAAACATTTTGTGAATACAATTTTTGTTACTAATCTGCTTCAGGCATGGCAGAATGCACTATAAATTTAGTCCTTGCTCCTGTGGAGTTCAAAGACTAAGGTAGGTGTGCTGGTTTGAAGCTATCATGTACCCCACAAAAGCCATATTTTTTAATCCAATTTTGTGGGTGCAAACTTATTGTGGGTGGGACTTTTTGATTAGGTTGCTCCATGGAGATATGACCAACCCAATTGTGGTTGGGGCTTTTGATACATTGTTTCCATGGAGATGTGACCCTACCAATTCAAGATAGATCTTAATTAATATACTGGCATCCTCTATGAAAGGATAAAAGGCAGAGACATTTTGAAGAGAACAGAGAGATGCTTAGAGAGAAAACACCCAGAGACATTTTAGAGAAAGCCATTTTGAAACCTGAGCCTAGGAGAGAAGGATGAGCAGATGTCACCATGTGCCTCCTCATGTGACAGAGGAACCTCAGATGCCATAGGAGTTTCCCTCATAATAGGTAACCTTTTGTTGATGCATTGCTTTGGACACTTTTAAGGCCTTAGAATATAAGTTCGTAACCTAATAAACTCCCTTTTAAAAAGCCAATCCATTTCTTCTGTTTTGCATTTTGGCAGCTTTAGCAAGCTGTAACAGTAGGATATATTGGAAGGAAAATATGAAATTATAATGGAGAGGGGATAGATACTATGATAGGAAGTGTTTTTTGAGAGCTTATCAGAGGAAGTACAGTATGGAAAATGGTATTGGATTTGATTCAGAAACAGACCTACAGATAAAGTACAGAATCATATACATATGAGCAAATTTAACTCAAACTCATATGTAAGATAAATTGGCATTTCAAATAATGGTGGGAAAAGTAGATGACTTAATAAATGGTATTTGGACAAGTGAACATTTTGGAAAAAAATGTGCATGAGAAAACTACCGCACACTTTATACCAAATTAAATTGCATATAATTTAAATATCTGATTACAAAAATGAAAGAGATAATCCTGAGTATAGTTGTCTTACAGGGAATAAGCAATCTCATTATCAATTGGGATGAGTTAAAATTAGAATCACTTTGGGGATGAATAATATGTTCATACATTTAATAGGACTTAAAATGACCATAAAGTTCAATTACATTCTTTGTTTAAAATTGTATTCCTTTAAAAAAATCATTCAGGGACAAAAATATCTGATAAGGCTATTTCATTGTTGAGTTATTAATAATTGAATGAAAGGACATCTCTTTGCCCAAGCAGGAGGAATTAGGTTAACTATATTATGACATGTGATTTATTTATGCAGTGAACTACTGTGCAGTCACCAAAGAATACTATAGACAAATTGTTAATACCATGTGCTTTAATTATCTAGGCAACTCAAGCAAATACCATGAAAGGAATTGACTTAAACAATGGGAATTTATTAGTTCATGATTTTGAGGCCAAAAGAAAGTCCAAGTCAAAGAGTCTTCAAGGCAATGCTTTCTTCCCTCAAAACCAGCATTCTGGGGCTGGCTGCTGGTGATTCTTGGCTCCTCTGTCACATGGCAGGGCAAATGTCAGCATTTCCTGCTCTCTCCCTTCTCCTCTGTTGACTTGAACTTCTGGCTGCTACCTCTGTGGTTTTTCTCTTTGTGTCTGAATTTCACTCTGCTTATAAAGTACTCTAGTAATAGGATTAAGACTCTTCCTCACTGAGGTGGGCCACACCTTCTTAACTGAAGAAACCTCATCAAAAAGCCATATTTACAATGAGTTCACACCCACAGGAACGGATTAAATTTAAGAACATGTTTTTCTGGAGTACATACAGCTTCAGACCACCATACCATGGAAAGACATCATGAAGTTTATAAAACAGTAAGTACAATATGATTCCATATATCAAAAGAATTTAATTAAATAAATATGCATTTATATGCACATATAACAGACTGATGGGTATATATCAAAATGTAAAAGGTAGTTCTTACTGAAGTGAGATTTTACTGGAGAATATACTAGTTTGTAGTAAAGTGAAATCTTAATGTAGAATTTTCTTTTCTTTTTTTACATTTAAAATTTTCCTACAGTGATCATGTATTAATGTCATAAACAGCAAATTATTCTGAAAAAAGAAAACCCGAAAATGTTAAAAATTTATGCAATATATGCAACAAAACATTTTTAAGTTATTCTTCTGAATTGGTTTTGCTTTAGGAATTTTTTCTCAATGAATCTCCATAAGAGAATAAATCATAAAATAGATGAATATGTTAAATCATGAAAGCAGAATTATCAATTAAGAGGCAGTATGATATAAGGGATAGAAATGGAAAAGTGGCACTAGTGATGCTATTTTAACCATAAATAGTATGTAATTAATGTTTTTTTAAATATTGGATGATTTTCTTGGAGGAAAATTCACACAAATTTGAAGTTCAATGGATTTCCTTTAGCAAGATTAAGACCTTCTCCAAGTGCCTTACCATTCATTTCAAAATAGTATAAGTCAGTTAATGCTATGTGTGCCATAGAAATCACAGAAAAATGATTATTTGCCTGCTGTGCACCAGAAACTGCTAGATTTTTATTGATGTTTACACATTCATCTTCAAAAAGACCCTATGTAATAGATGGTATTATTCTGATTCTATAGATGAGGATCAGGTAATTTAATTAGCTTTTTCAAAAATCACAAACCATACAGAACTGGAAGTCAAAATTTGAACTGTTTCCCATCAAACCCATGTTCTTTCCAATTTATGTTTCTTCATCAAGAAATATATTATAAAACAAAAATGGCAAGTGAATAAAATTCAAGGATAATTATAAAATACAGAAAGCTATATGGAACTTTAGAAATTACTTTTAATAGGAAAAATTATTCATGGAGGAGAAACTTTGGAAATGGATCTTAAAAATTGCAAAGAATATCAAAAGAGAGATATGAGTAAGAGACAAATTCCAGGTTGGGAGACTGATCTTGTAGGGAAACAGAAGCCATTTGCTGGGAATAGGAAGGATGGATTGCCCAGGGGGCAAGTTCTAAATAATTATGTGAAAGACTAAAAGATATTTCAGATTCAGTTTCTATAGAGTCATTAATGCCCCAGTGAGGAGCTCATACTTTAACCTGTAAGCTATGTTAAAAATAGTGTGTGGGTATGTACCTATATGTGTGGAATAGTGGCTTGATCTTGATCAAAACCTTTTTCTAGAAACAATGTGAGACCTGATAATGACTGGTGTGGGGGGGAATGGAAATTGTCAACAAGGGTAAAGAAGTAAGGGCATTATTGAAAGAATTTACATCTGTAGTAACATGTTTCTGAGCTGAGGTAGGCATCAGTAGTATTAAGAAGCAATGAAAGAGAGAAGCAACAAAAAGGGGAATTTAAAAGATTTAGTGAATAATTTCATATTGGGATAGAAAAGGAAGAACTGAAATATGTTAGACATGTTCATATTAAGTGTTCAAAAATATTCATTGAATGATTGAATGAATGAATATGTATCAGGGCAGGAGATGCAAAAATAAATAAATCTTTATTTTGAATCAAAAGCTCTTTTTGTTCATTTTTTTATGTCAAACTTTCTTATTTAAATTTTTATTTTGAAAAATTTAAGATTTATTAAAAAATTGAGAAGATAGTACAGAGTATCCAGTGTACCCTTTAGCCGGCATCACTTACAACAACATCTTATGTAACCATGGTACATTTACCAAAACAAAAAGTAAATATTCTTACAATGTTGTTAAACTACAGTCTCTCTTCAGATTTCACCCATTTTTTCACCATGTTCTGTTTCTTTCCAGGATCTAATCCAGGTTACCTCATCACAATTAGTCATCATGTCTCTGTAGACAACTCCACCCTGTGATGATTTCTCAGTCTTTCCCTGCTTTTTGTGAACTTGACACATTTGAACACACGGGTCAAGTATTTTGCACAATATCCCTAAATTTGAGTTTATCTAATTTTTTTTCATGATCATACTGAAATTATGGATATTTGGGAACAATACCACAAAGATGAAGGCACCTGCTCAAAGCATCATATCAAGGGTAAATGATATAAACAACTAATTATTGAGGTTGCCAGCCTTGATCAACTGGTTAAGGTAGTGTCTGCCAGGTTTGTCCCCTGTCTTTCCACTGTAATTCCCTTTCCCTAATTCTTGGTTAGAAGAAAGTCACAAGTCCAGTCCCAAATCAAGGGG
This sequence comes from Choloepus didactylus, assembly GCF_015220235.1. Classification (NCBI taxonomy): domain Eukaryota; kingdom Metazoa; phylum Chordata; class Mammalia; order Pilosa; family Megalonychidae; genus Choloepus; species Choloepus didactylus. Next base: position 183,595,330 of record NC_051310.1, on the reverse strand, counting down.
AGGGGAATAAAATTCCCATCTTCTGTAGTAGAAGCCTTTACATATATTATTTGGAGTTCTATAAAAATGATTTATTCCTTCTCCCCCATTCATTTCTCTATCCAATAATTTATTTATATCAGCATAGGCTCATAGATATTTATTTTATTTGGGGGTTATAACCCAACACTATGCTTATTTATTTTGATGCTCAAATAGTTCCAGCTTTAATTATTGGGAGCTGTTTTCTTTAAAACAGTTTAAAACTGTATTGTAAATAAAACACAAAAATGGGAACACATTTAACAAACACATAGCTTTGTGACTGACATAAGGTGAACATCTTATAATCACTACTGAGAACAAAAAAATAGAATTTGCTAATTACACCAAAGCCCTCAATATGCCACATCCAAATCAGAGCCCCTTCTTTCTGAAATATCTACTATCCTTTCATAGTAATCCCTTCCTTGCATTTCTAAATTGTTTTATCACCAAATTGTGCATTTCTAGACACTAAACTTTAGGCTTGTTCATATTTTTAAACCTGATACATTTTAAAAATCTTTATAGGCCTTCATAATTTTGTTTTTCCTTTCCTTACAGCTTATCTGTTGAGGAACCCAGGTAATATAACCTGTATTGTATATATTCTCAAAATCTGGACTTTGCTGATTGCATACCCATGATGGAGTGCCACATGGTCATCTGTCCTCTATAAATTTCCTGTAAATTGGGGGCTGGATCCAGAGGCTTCATCAGACTCATATTCAATCCCTTTGGCAAGAGAAGTTTTAAGCATTGTTACTTTCTTCCATCATTGGGCACATAATATCTGATATTTCTCTTTTTGTAACAGTAGCAGTGCTTTATGGTCCACTAAAATATAGCTCCATGAATTCATTGTGATATTCTAATCCTAATATGTTGCTTTCATTTATTAGCTGGAATACTTTTATAAGGAAAAGGTAGAAAAAATAATAGATTCTTTCCTTTTATTTACTCAGTTTCAAGGTAGTGAATTAGTTACCTGTCATCTTCAGGTGACATTTTCTTAAAATATTATCAACTGAGGAAAATAAACACATTTGATTGATTTCAATCCATTGCAATGCATACTAGTGGAATTGCAAATTGTTCCATCTTCAATTTGGGATTATCATCACCTTAGTTGTCTTCAATAAATTAATTGCAATCAGATTTATCAGGTCATGTACAATTTCTTCCTCCCAGTATACAATACCTGCTCCAGACTAGATGTTAGCCATTGTTCCAAGAATCAATGGTTTCTTTTAACGGGAAACGTGTTATTTCAAGAACACAGTCTGGGTACTTGGACTACTGGGTTGGTCTTATTCAAGCATATGTATAAATATGTATGGACATTATATAGATGTACATACAAATACATAATATACATATGCATAAACATACATACTTATGCACAAGCATTTCTACATCTATAGTGTATGTCTATCTATATATTCTGTGAATTCATACCAATATTTCTAATTTATATTCTGGGCCATAAGGTTTTTAACCTAACTTCTTTATTATATCTGTGCCTCCTTTATTCCACTCCAAGAATTCTGATTCTCATGAATACAGAGAATGATAGAATTAACATTGCTCATAATCATTTACTTTGTCCAAATAGGAGATTTTATTGAAGATGTTCTTATTGGGGTTTTAGCTTTGCTTTCTAGTTGCCATTTTTGTCTTAGGTTTTTTGTCTTATGTTTTTTTGTTTTGGTGAGAATTTAGGAACATGCAAAATCTGTATTGTAACTGCTGCCACCATCTTTCTATAATCATTGCATTTCTTTTTAAAATCTATACAAATTTTTGGTGAGAACATATTGGTGAATGTTTAAGAGCTCAGAAATAGACATTGTCTTGGAGTTGAGGCCATGCTCTTTGTTTATTATTCACATGACCTTGTGGAAATTATTGTTTCCATTGTGTCTCATTTTTACCACCTATAGAATGGGAATTATATTGGTATCTACATCAGATTGTGGTTTTGAAGATTTAATGAGTTAATAAAGGTAAAGTTCATAGAATTCTGGATAGAATTAGGGAAGATGATGCTGTGCAGTGCACTTTGTCCTGGAGAGAATAGTGAGAAAAAATGTATAAGCTTTCTGTTTTCACAGAGTTGTCTAGTGGGGTAAATAAACATGCAATAGGAAATTACAATTCAGTTGTATGATAATTCTTATCTATTAGAAAGTGCATAACATGAAAGACAAAATGTACTGAACAGATAAGGAAGTACTTTTTATTCAGGCTATTGCAATAAGGAGAGTGTTCATTAATGAGGAACATTTCAATGAAAAGGAAGGGGCTGGGGTTTTATAAAGGCATGTAAACAAGGGAATCATTGAAGAAAGGTGGAGGTGAGTCTCATCTGGGAACATTCCAGAGGAGGGTGACCTTCTGCAGATAGCCATTTCCTGAAACATAAATGGTGGGGGCATTTCTCAATCATCTCTGCTTTCCAAGAACATGTAGGGTTAAGATAAAGTTCAAAATTATCCACAGTGTTAACCAGAACACCGAATGCAGTGAGTAAATTTAGACTTGGGAAGTCAGGGATTGTTTCTCAGAGGACATGAAATCTTATGTGGGATTGTAAGGATGAGTCGTGATTAGCCAGATGAGAGGGTTAATTAGGATAGGAAGCGTTACAGGTATATTTGAAGTTCTTGAGGCTAGAGGTCATGGAGGTTTGTAAATATTAAAGTTTAGTATAGCTGGAATTAAAGTGAGAAAGAGTGGAGGTGGGAAGGACAAGATATGTGGTACCAGAGAGGTAAATAGGAACCAGAATGATCAGGAATTTATTGGACATTTCAAGGAACATAAAATTTATTGTTAGATCAGTGAGTTACACCTGAAAATTGTATAGAAATTAAATTATTAGAGACACAGTTCATAAAGATCATTCTGATGGAAAAGTGGGAAATGGGTTGAGCCTGCAAATTAAAGGCTTCAACCAATGGGAAGGTAGTGATTGTACATCCATATGAGAAATGATGTTGGAGAATATAAGTGAGGAATGGGTTTCACAAATGGAATAGATAAGTTTAATTTTGGATTTGTTGGGTGTAAGGTGCCATAGGTATTCACACGGAGAAATTCAGTAAACAATTGAGTGCACAGGTTTGAATCTAAGAAGAGAAACCTGGACTGGAGATACAGGGTTGGTCAGCAGCAGCATGTAGATGGCTGCATCTCCCTTCATTTTTGTTCTAAATCATACTCACCAACACACACACCCATAAAGACACTCAGATCTGTAATCTTAGTCACTTCACACCCAATCCAGACTCACAGATTTATTCTTATTTCAAGTCTAAAAGCTAAATGTGAGTCATAAAAACAAGTATAACTTGACTTCTTGCAATAAGGACTCAATTAATATTGATGATAATATATTTCTGAGCAAATTAGTTATATGTGCCTGTTAACAAGTCCTTAAAAATCATATAAAAAGAAAGATTCTGTGAGATTGTATTTTCATCGTTTTTTTTTTTTTCACCCTGGCTATCCTCTAGATACTGATACTCTTTATTCATTTATTTCTTATATAACAGAGAATTTGATTGTGGTCTTATGTACTTATAACTTCATTTTATCTGTTTCTCATAGTCAAAATGCAAAAAAATCCTAAAATAAACAATGTGCTTTATAAAAATATAGATTTAGTTTCAAATGGTATACCAGGACTCTGGGAGGAAATTCCTGGATTAAATGAACAAGAATTGAAAGAAAAATACATAGGATCGTAACAAGAAAAGGAAGAAAAAAGGAAAGGGAAAGGAAGGAAGAGAAAGTAAAACTAAAAGCACAAAGATACTTAATGTTCTCATTTCATATTATACCCCCTAATATCACAAATGAAGAAATAGCGTTTACTGGAAAAAAGGGAAGAGACTGTGGGTATCAAATTATCTTTCCATACATATGAGGAAAAGAAAGAATTATAATTTCTAATAGGTATAGTTGTATAGCAGGCTGAAAGAATTTGGGGAGGATAAAAGTTAAGCAAAAGGAGAGAACAAAGACAAGGTGGTTCTGGATTATAAGGTGAGAGTATCAAAAGAAGGCAAACCTCCATGTAACTACCTCCTGTTTCAAGAAATAGAACATTGCCAGAATCCTGGATACCTGCCATGTGCCCCATCCCCAGTTCCAAACTCCTAGAAATAATTGCTATTCTGAATTTTGTGAAAATTTTTTTGCTTTTCTTTATAGTTTTATTGCCCTAGAAGATATGGTTTAGTTTTCCCTACTTTTCAATATTTTTATGAATTGAAACATATATTTATTTTTGGTGTCCTGCTTCTTTTGTTATCCATGCAGGTTGTTGAGTATAACTATGGTTTGTTCATTTCCACTGTTATTTATCTATTATAGTTGAGGACATTTGGGTTATTTACTGGGTAAACATTTGATAAAACTAGTCTGAATACATAATTATGTGTAGGCTTTAAAAATACCTAAAAGTCATGATAAGGTAACAACAAAAGTATAATCTGAACAAAGTTGTTGAAACCTTATGAATTAGCCAGAACATTAAACTAACAGTCACAAATCAATATTTTTTTCTGGTTTCAGCACTACTGTTTTTTGAAAGGGCCAGAAGGCCTAATAATTAGTTCCTCTTTCCCCTGCTCAAATTCTGAAGCAATTGAGAAGATGAAAGAGTAAGGCAGAATGGATCTCAAAATGGATTTTTCTTGCTGATAAAACTAATATTGAAGAAATTGTGTTAGTTATATGAAAAGAAGAAGCCCCAGAATTAGAAAGAATTAATGAGCCTGACACTGTCAGGGACAATAGACCATGGTCCTCTTCCCATGGGGACTTGTCTATAAAATGTTGGATGTAGGGGAAGAGAGCTGAATGGCTGACTTCAGAGGGAGATGGATGTTAAAGAAAAAGGGATGAAAGGAAAGGGCTAGTCTTCCTTTCTTTGCTCAATTCCTCATCCAACTCACCAAAATATTTCACTTCTTCCCTGCAGACAGATGAGTGAAGAAGTACCAAAAGACCAAAAATGTTACATCAATTGATGTCCATCATGCAAAATTATAAAACCATGTGAAAGGAAATTTCTCCTCCTCAAATCCCCACTGTATAGGAACATGAGAAGCCCTTACATTATTCTGAAACAAATTCAGGACAGTAGCTGAGGGAATAATTCAACTCTGTTTTTCTAATTGTGTTAGTTATCTCAGAGCATTCATATTTTTATTCCTTTTCTGGGAGATTTCTTGATCTCTCAGGAGGATAAACACTAGACACTCAGCAGACATAGCCCAGTGGTTCTTCAGATGTTCTCGGACTTGTCTAAACCTTCATGTGTGCAACTTTCAACTCAAGCAGAAGAGTCTGACAGTCTGGTGTGAGAATTTAGAGAGCAAACTCATTCTCCTGGTTCTGTTTTGGCTTATGCTCTTCATTCAATTTGATGTCTACTCTCCTGAATTAAAGATGTCTAAATCCTATGTATCCTCTCATACAAATCCCAATCACAACATCCTCTAAGATTTCCCTGAATCACGTAACTGATGATCTTAGAAAATAGAAACTCAGGGTCTTCTGGTCAATCATGCATCTGTTGCTTCAAGCTTCACAAATAGCTGTCCTGTTTGATTTTAAAATGATTTCTTCCTCCTGAAAAAGCAATTCTTCTGTGTGGTTTTGATCTTCAGAAAGTTATTTCTTTTTTTAATATATCATATTTTTAATTGCAGAATATAACATATACATAGAAGTGATAACTTTCCAAGTTCAATTTCAAAGAATATTATGGGTTAGAGTTCCACTGTTGCAGTTATTTCCTTATTGTGAAATATAACATATGTACAAAAAGATAATATATTTAAAAGTATCATTTAACATGTAGTTATATAAGAAATTTCCAAAGTTGTTTTGAGTTACAGTACCATAGTTTCAGTTATTTCCTTATTGTGAAGTATAACATATACATAAAAAGGTGATAGCTTTCAAATTACAATTTAACAAGTTGCTATAGAACAAATTTCAAAGGATGCTTTGGGTTACAGTTCTACCATTTCAATTCTTTCCTTCTAGCTATTTGAATACCCTAGCAACTAAGAAAAAGAAAATTATATAGAGATTCAGTATTCATAATCTTTTGTTAAATTCTGTCTTGTCTACTGCTGCCCCTTCCTCTAGTTTAATCACTTTCCCTATCTTCAGGAGTGTCTAGGCAGTGATCACCCTAACTTGTTCATGTTGAAAAGGGTTGTCAACTTCATGAGAAAAGTAGTTGATGTTCTTGAAGATGTTATTGCCTCTGGGTTTGGAGACTTTAACTGGCAAAAGTTCTCTGAAGGATTTCAGTTTCTGAAGAATAAATTTAGTGAGTGAAACTTTTATAGAGTCAGGGATCCAGGTATTCTTTAAGTTTTTTTCAGGACTACTGTTGACTTGGGCTTATGATAGTGTGGTCATTTGGCATATCTAAGTGAAGCCTACATAGGAGTAACCTCCAGGGTAGCTTCCTGACCCTATTTGAATTCTCTTAACCACTGAAACCTTATTTTGTTGCCTTTCTTTTCCCCCTTTTGGTCAAAAAGGCAATCTCAATCCATCAATGCCAGGGTCAGGCTCATTTCTGGAATACATGTCCCACATTTCCAGGAAGACTTATTTATCTGGGTTGTCCTGTCCCATGCCAGGGAGAGGGTGATGAATTTATTTGTAGAGTTAGGCGTAGAGAGAGAAAGTCCACATTTGAGCAACAAAAGAGGTTCCCTGGAGGTGATTCCTAGGCATAATTATATGTGGGCTTAGTCTCCTCTATACCTCAAGATTGAGGGCTTGACTTATAAAGTAGGGGGTTTTGTCTGTGTTGTTCACCTCTTCTTCTGCAGTGACTAGCACCATAAAATCAATAGTTGATCATTTAAAAATTGTTGATTAAATGAATTCACACGTGAATGACAAACACATATATACTCAACAAATATAGCTGGTAAACCGATACAACTTCTTCAGTTCTCTACTTCATTTTGCTTCTAGACAAGAGCTCTTGAATCCCCTAGTATTTGTCCCCATTTCTTATACTGTTTTGCATGAGAATATAAAGAATGTGTATGTGCTTATGTGTATTTTAAGTAAGAATAGGTACTGTAATCTCTGGAATCTCAGAGATTTAACACAATAGAAGTTCAGTTTGCTCTCTTGAAATGTTTAATCCTGGATGGGAAGGACATTGTGGGCTAAGTCTGGGTAGTGATAGAGAAATGCTGTGCTTCAGAGTCATTGGAGAACCCAGGCTCATTCCCCTTGGGGGTTTGCCGCTCTCTACACCCTAATAGTCATCTATATCCTTTGCCCCTCTCTACACCCTAATAGTCATCTACATCCATTCAGTGGGTGGAGAAACAAAGAAAGAAGAGGATCACCCAGATGATTTTGATGGGATAGGCAGACAAGTGATGTATATCAATTCCATCCATCTTCCATGTTCATAATTCGGCACATGGTCATCTCTAATTCTAAGGGAAGATATGGATAGAAGTATGGCCCTGTGCCCAGGAGTAAAGGAAACTAGATTTGGTCAACAACTAGTTCTTTGCTTTCCCAATCTGCCCCTATGGTCAGCAATTACCTATTCATTTCTCTTTCCACACATATTCACACAAAACTCATTTCTTTCCCAATTAAAACAATACAAAATCTCATCCAGTCATTGCGTTGAGAAAAAGTCCAGGGTCTCTGGATGATGTGCTGTCCTCTCTACAAGGTCATGGGCCCTGGATGTACTTCTTATGGTCTAAGAAATTATTAACAAAAGGTACATTATTCCCCTCTGTCCAAGACCTAAAAAAGAATAGTGGAATAGGAACAGGAAAATCTTTGGAAAGAGATGAAGGGAAAAACTGAAATAGTCACTGATCCCTAACAATTCTGATATTCTGCTGGGCAGACATTTTACAGTCCCCCTTGTTTGGAACTAGAGAAGTTTCTTCATTCTACCCCAATTCTGACTACTGAGAGCCTCTTCCTTGCCCATTATCTTCCATGGCCATATTAGAAGTAGGTATTCAGGAGTATGCCTTCCTGGGGGCACCTTAGGATTCACACCCTGATTCCAATTTGAACAAGTTTGGGGGTTGAAAGTTATGTTTACTTTCAAACAGTCCAAGACTTTTAATCTGTATTTACATGTATGCTTGTATCTGTGTGTGTGTGCATGTTTGCACATACATTGCAATTCTCTCAAATGTTTAATTTGCTTCTGAATCTATTTCTATTCAGTTCCATGTACCAATAACTGCATCCAATTTTTTTCTTTGACATGATTGTCTTTGTTGTTTGTTGTTGTTTTTGCTATTGTTACTCTTCTACAGGAAGACTATTGCTCTGAGGTGTGTATCTCAGATCCAGCCTTTTGCTGGATTAAACACTTATTAATCCAGTGTTCATTAATCCATTTATTAATTTTAAGTGTTTTCAGTTGATTATCCAGGATTTTATAATGATAATTTTGTATCCTTTCCAAAAATTTTACCTCTTCTATTTATTGCACCAACCAGATTTTCCCAATATTGAAGAATAATAGCAATTTCAGAGATCTTTGTTCCTGAGTATTTTTATTCTTTTCATTTGTTATTAGAAAATTGTAGATTTACAGAAAGGTCATGCAGAAAATGCAGAGTTACCATATACCTGTCCCCATTTTTAACATTTTGCATCAGTGTTGTACTTTCTTTACAATTGGTGAGAGCCTATTATTATAATTGTACTGTTATTCAAAGTCTGTAGTTCATATTAGGATTAACTGTGTTGGTTGTATAGGCCTATGATTCTTGTTTTTTTTTTTATTTTTTTCTAGCAATATATATATATACCACCCAAAATTTCCCCTTTTAACCACATTCAGATATATGATTAAGTGGTGTTAGTTAAATTCACAATGTTACGTTACCATCATTACTATACATCATCCAAACTTTTCTATCACCCCAAACAGAAACTCTATATGAATTAAGAATTAACTCCACACTCCTTAACCCTACTCTGGCCCCTGGTAACCTGTATCCTAGTTGCTGACTCTATGAGTATATTTATTCTAATTATTTCATGTTAGTGAAATCATACAATATCTGTTCTTTTGTGTCTGGTTTATTTCACTCAACATGGTGTCCTCAAGATTCATTCATGTTGTTGCATGTATCAGAACTTTGTTTCTTTTCAAAGATGAAGAACTTTCTGTTGAATGTTGTTCTAGTTTGCTAATGCTGCCAGAATGCAAAACACCAGAGACGGATTGGCTTTTATAAAAGGGGATTTATTTGGTTACACAGTTACAGTCTTAAGGACATAAAGTGTCCAAGATAACATATCAGCAATTGGGTACCTTCGCTGGTGGATGGCCAATGGTGTCCATAAAACCTCTGTTAGCTGGGAAGGCAACATGGCTGGCATCTGCTCCAAAGTTCTGGTTTCAAAATGGCTTCCTCCCAGGACGTTCCTCTCTAGGCTGCAGTTCCTCAAAAATGTCACTCTTAGTTGCACTTGGGATATTTGTCCTCTCTCAGCTACTCCAGAGCAAGAGTCTGCTTTCAATGGCCGTCTTCAAGCTGTCTCTCATCTGCAGCTCCTGTGCTTTCTTCAAAGTGTCCCTCTTGACTGTAGCTCTTTTTCAAAATGTCACTCTCAGCTGCACTGAGTTCCCTCTGCCCGTCAGCTCATTTATATGGCTCCACTGATCAAGGCCCACCCGAATGGGTGGGGCCATGCCTCCATGGAAATATCTCATCAGTTATCACCTACAGTTGGATGGGGTGCATTTCCATGCAAACAACCTAATCAAAAAGTTCCAGCTTAATCCCCACTGATATGTCTGCCCCACAAGATTGCATCAAAGAATATGGCTTCTTCTGGGGGACATAATACATTCAAACCAGCACAATGTATACACCATGTTTTTTTTATCCATCACCTGTTGAAAGCTGTTACGGCAACAGTTCAGCAGTTCCTCAGAAATTTATGAATAAAATTAACGTATGACCCAGCAATCCCACTTCTAAATATATACCCAAAAGAATTGAAAGCAGGGACTTGAATAGATATTTGCAAACCAGTTTTCATAATATTATTCACAATTACCAAAAGATGGAAGGAACCCAAGTGTCTTTACTTTCTCACCTCAAATCCTTTTCTCTAAACTTAATAGGCTAATCGGAGGTCATCTGGAATAGTACTTGGTTGGGAATTTAATACTCTTAAGTTGATATTTGCTTTATGGCAATTTCTTTGTTCAGTTGAAAAGTCTTACTGTGACAGTGTGGCTCAAAGCTTTTTCAATCTTTTATCTTATTATTTAGGTTAGAGTAGCAGTTGACTTTCCTAAACCTGCAAGGCCTACATTTTCTGGAGTCTTTCTAATATTTTTAATCTCTCAAAATCAGGCAAATTTTACCTAAGATCATGCTTTCATAAAATATGTTGCTAAAAATAGGAGGTAAAATGCACTCACACATCGCTGCTTGACTCTTTCAAATTGCTTTCCTTAGAGAGCTATAGGATCAGTAAACTAAATCTGCCAACCAAATGTTTTGTAGTTCCTAATATAAAAGATAACCCCAAAATTTCAGTTACTCACAACAGAGGTATACACCTTGCTTATTTACAGTCCAATAAGTGGAAGCAGATGGGAGCAGTACTCCACTAAGTTTTTCATGAATCCTTACTTCTCTCATGTTGTGAGGTTCTCTCTATATTTTTGAAATTCTCTATAGTCAGAAATAATATGGGGTAGGGGGTGTAGAAAAAAGGCAACCATGAAGGACATAATCATGGACCAAATCTGGAATGACTTATATTACCTGCTTCCACATTCCAGTTGCAAAGCAACCTGGAAAATGCTGTCTAGCTGTGGGCCCAAAAGAAAATGAAAAACTGTTTGGTGAACAGCTATATATCTCTGCCACTAAATTGTGTGTGTAAGAGGCATTTCTTTACTGCTTAAGCTGTTTTGAAGTATGACAAGATGGGATCCTGTAATAATTTGTGTCCATATAGATCTCAGTGTAATAACAGTTTTTCAAAATTGGTAGAATCAAAATATAGTCATTATCAGAGTAAGCAAGAAAGTTGATCATTAAGAAATAGAATTTTAATTCTAAATTCTACCCAGTAATGGAGGAGAACAAAGACATTATATTCTTAATTTGAATTTCACTTTCAAATAATTTATTAGTTTTAGTCTATTAAATGAATGCATGCCAATCAACAATGCCAAAAAAGAAGAAAAACATCCACTTCTGTGCTGTTGATTTGATCTGTGTTAATTTGATCTAGGAGCTTCTTCAAGAAACATCTAAGTTTGCCCTGGAGACGCTAAGAGAGGATTCCCACATGCTTAGAGAGAAACACCCCAGGAGAACCAAGCAGAGAGGTGAGAGAAGTTAAGAAAGACAGAAGGCCAGAGGCATTTTGGAGAAAGCCTTTTTGAAATGCAACACAGGAGCAAAAGACCAGCAGATGCCAGCCACCTGTCTCCCCAGCTGACAGAGGTGTTCCAGATGCCATTAGCTTTTCTTCAGTGAAAGTATCCTCTTGTTGATGCCTTAGTTTGGACACTTTTTATGACCTTGGAACTGTAAATTTGTAACCTAATAAATCCCCTTTATAAAAGCTCCCTACCCTTCCTCCCCCAAAAAAAGAAAAGAAAAAAGAATCATCTGGTGGCTTGGCTAATTTTGGCCAGGAAAAATACTTCAATATCAATGACACTTAACATTTGCCAGTGTCTAGATAGAAAGCATACCATTCAACAAGACCATTTATTCTGCAATATAAGATATGATTATTCAGTTCCAATTCACCCTGAAAGCTCTTTAAGATAATTTATATTAAAAGTCAAATCTACAGGGTCTTCCAAATATGCTTTTATGATTGACATTTGCTTGTTAAAATCAAATCTTGAAATCTCTTAAGCCCCAATTCATAAATTTTGCAGTGTAAGGGTCAAACAACTGAATTCATATAGTTGTTCATGCATTTGAAAGAATAATCCTGCTGTTTTTAAATAAAGATTTAGGACATCTTTGCTTGTATTGATAACCACTTTTGGGCACAGTTCAGATAATATTTAGTCTGAAGGAAAAGATGAGCAAGGTCTCGTATTTTCACAACAGAATGTCAAATCTCAATATAAATCTGACAAAAATTTAGATTTCTTACGTCTAGTCAAAACTAGTTTTATGTTTTCACTTATGAAGGAATAAGTAGTATTGGATTTTCATCTTACTGTAAACAACTATAAAGGTGAAAAAACATAAAATAACAATTTTTAGAATAAAACAGACTTTCAAAAAATCCTTGCAATGGTGAAGGTAGGGTGATGCTTTTTTCTGGAAGTAGGAATGGGGTTCTTATTTCATAATCACAAATTCAAGTCTCATCAGAAAATGCATATTAACATTACTCTCATTTGAGAAAAAACAGTCAAAAGCTCTGAAAGTCATGTGAAAAATTTCTCTTAGCAAAACTATATAAAATTCTTCTGTCAAGATGGCAGCCACCATGGGCTTGGAGAATTTAGTAAAACCAAATATACAGCCTTAAGATAGAATGTGGACCTAAATACCCAGAAGCAACCCCCTTTGTAAGATTTGTAACAAAAATTAATATGAATGGAGTTAATAGTTGTAATGGAGTGGTGGACCCAAGAGCCCTATCAGTGCTAGCAAAAGAGCAGAATTCATACAGCATCAAAGTTGTATTGCAAGAACTTCAGCACCTAATGATATCTAAAGAAAATATGAAACTCCTCAGCCACCTGAAGGACACTGTTACAGCAATTAATCAAAAAGAAAAACCACAGGTCCTCCCCCCACCTCTATTCAATTTAAGCAGTCTTCATTTTCCACAGTAGTAAAATGTCTAGATACATCTTGTAGACCTCAAAGTACTGGAAAGGAAGCTCTCCTTCAAAGGCATTTTATCTTAAGATACTGTAAATGATACTAATTTTTTGTCCATCTGAAATACGTAAGTTGTGCTATAACAAATAATACTGTCAAGTGTAACCACTGTCCATATAGTTCAAATTCTGGGATCAAGAAAGTATATTTAAATTGGTTCCCATCATAACTGGTGAGGCACATGTATCTCAACTGTGAGGAGACACATCACACAATCACCTTGCTGCTGATTACATGGCCTGGGGTCTCTGCCTTCTCCCCCTTTCCCTTCCCCTACCTTCTTTCTTCTTTCTCTCCCTACAACAGCCCTCCAGATTGGGGAGGCTTGTTAGAATAGATGTGAAGGTTTCAGGTTGCAGCCTGTGGGACTACTGCTGGGTGTGTGTGGGTACTTCATCTGCACTCCCCAGTTTCTTTTTTCAAGTCTTAAATGATTGACTACCTTCTTCCCAGCCATCATCCTCTCCTCACACTCCACTTCCACCCTTGGCTGAAGAATAGATTGTAACCCCCTCTGCTCCCCTCTGAAATTGGCCTTTGGTGAGGAACTCTTTCAGGGCTTTCCCCATATCTACCCCCCATTACTGAGGGGTGCTGCTTTTTCCTTCCTCCCCCTGAAGCCCCTTCCTGCACCTTCACCACCCAACACTTTCCATGATGCTTCCTTGCTTTGGCGAGAAGTCATCAGGTAAGATTGTAAAGAGTCTCTGACCTCTCTCATTTAATTTTGGAACCACAATTCTTTATTTTCCACCAGCCTGGGAAATGAAAATTGGGTCCTCAGCCCTGTCACCCTCTGTTGCCATCATCAGCTGATGAATTTTTTTTAGCTCAGGTTTTGATATGGTGAAAAGAACACTCACCAGGGTGACTCAGACCTGCCAGCTCTCAAAGTCCTTGGTGGTTAAACTTGGAGAAAGGCCACATGAAGACACTTGTAAGCTCACAAAATCCTTTTGAATGAATTGTTTTCTTGTACTTGTTTTTGCTTTTAAAAATTGTAGAAGTTTAAAAAAATTTCTTCTTGCTGTCATTTACAGAAAAGATTGACTTCTAAGTTTTGGATGCTTTAAAATTCATTTCAGGTGATTAATGAACATAAGCTTTATGTGGATTTTCCACCATTACAAAGGAGTAGTGTGGGTGTCTACATATTTAATTCAAGTATCTAATGAGTCTTTCTATAACTTATTATCACAGTAAATGAGTAAAACTTAGCTATCCACACAAATCTTTCTAACTATAATAAAGTGTGAGATATCTATTAACTGTATTGAAAGGATTGGTTTTTTAATATTAGCATTTATAGCATTATTAAGAAGAGTTTTTTAGAAAGTGAACAATAATTTACACATGCAGTCCTGTATCTGTGATTATTTACAAATGGCATTTAGATATTTGACTCATGTTCATGTATTAATGTTATTCAGTTGCTGCATTTTTATAAACACAAAATCATTTAGGAATTACTCATAAACAATTATTGATCCTGATAATGCACAAACAAATTATGGATGAATTGGCTAGGATTAAAGACTAACTATACCCAGGTTTATTTCTCAACCCATGGTTAATTAAAAACATAATAGTGAAAAAGAACAGGATCATTTGAAAAAGAATTTCTAAGTACTGACTTAGAAGACTACAGAATATTGGCACATTGATATAATTTGCACATAGTAAATGTATTTCATATATGCATGCATTTCCCTTAGATATTAGGAAGGAGACCAGAATCAATGCTTAACTGTTCTAAAATTGAATTTAGCTTGAATTCAAGTATCACTCATCATTTTCCAGGTAAAGTCAGGTAATTTTAAGCAGCATGCAAATTGTGTGGATTTAAATTGATATGTAATTTTCTTGAAGAGACAATTTTCAAGTGCTTTATTAGCACATTTTTATCATTTTAAAGAATTATAGGTCAAAATTTATTTCAAAAGTTAACACTATATCCAAAATTTCTATGTAAAATAGTTTCTAAGTCTAGATAATAATCTACTTTCCCCAGAATATAACAACAATCAGGGTTCTCTTTTATTAAAAAAAAAACTTCTTGGTTTAATTGTTAGCACACAAAAAAAGTATAGTACTTTGAAAACTAATTCTTTGCAAACTTCCATTGCCTTCAAAGATCTCATTCACATGTAAAAAATTAGTTTACAATATTTTTGCAATTTCATCTTGGTAAACTGTTTTATCCTGTTGCCATTGTCCCAATCATTGGAAGTTTACACTAATTTATATGGAAATATTTTCAAAGTGCTTAAGAACTGTAATTTTTCTCTGGGATGTTTATAGATGGCCTATACAGTGTATACACAGGAGGTATACATTATAGCACAAGTTTCATTGCTGGAACATAACATTTTAGGGAAGGTGCATATTTGACCAGGGGTGGCAAGACTGCATAGAAATTCAAGGGTCGCAGATACTTGGTAACCACATCCAAAGCTGAGATAGAATGCAGACAAGAATATTTACAAAAGTAATATAGGTATAAAAATGAACGATCTGCTCAAAGATATCTTGATGTTCTTCCAGACTGGAGGAAGAAAGAGACTTCAGTTGTTGGCTTGGTTATTCTTTCAAAGTGTGGTATTATTGATTTAGACCTCAAAGGTCGAGACTTTGGAAGTGAAGCTAGATCATCATCTGGGCTTACAACTGATATTGCTGAGTACACAGAAGCACTGTGTCTACCAATATCCATCAAGAGGTCCTCTTCAGTGGTCTTCAATTTACAGGATTGTCAAAGTTCTTTCTTTTTTCTTTAAATTTTATTGCAAAAGGATTTAATTTGCACTCATTTGTTACTCATAACAAGACCACATTTTCCATGATCCAGGACTCTTTTAATTCTAGAGGAATATTAAAAAAAGAAAACCATATAACCATCTGATTTGCAGAATCCTGGTAGATTATATCGATGACATGATGCTGGATGCTGAAGACCTTATAAGATAAATGAGGGATGACTCCCACCTCCCTTAAACAAATATACATTAACAGAGTTTCCTTGACATATTTTGCAATCCTCTCCCTAATATTATTATACTAATTTATGTTAAATATTGGGGGGTGAAAAAATTAGTTTAAAATTAAAATTAGTTTAAATTAAAAATTAAAAATTAGTTTAACATTAAAATTAGTGATTTGGCCTTTGACATGTTAAACCCTTTGTTCCTTCTTTAGAGATTCTTGTGTTCAATATTCTTCTTCTTCTACCCCTCCTCCTCCTCCTTCTTCTCCTTTTCCTTATCCTTAATCTTATTTTCCTATACTATTTTTTGGTATCTTGTAACAGTAATCACTAAAAGATATAAGTGTACTTAATTTCTTGGTACTAAAGATCTTGCTTAGATCCTTTTTCATGTGTATCCAGTTACATTATTATCAAAAACTACTTCTAACAAAGGCAGAAGAATGAATTGTTAGAAATGGAAACTGTGGCAACAGGCTACTTGAATTGGAATCCTATCTTTCTTAAAATCTGCATGGACCTGGACAAGTTAATTTTTGCTTGAAGCTTCAGATTTGCAACTATAATATAAGAATGGTGATGTTCTTACCTCTTAGGTTGTTTTAGGATGAATAGAGTTAATTTATGTAAAACAAGTAACACAATGTCTGCCATATCATAAGCACTCAGTAAATGTTAACTATTACTATCATTATAGTATTTAGGCCATACAGGCCACCAGCAGCTCTGTTTTGTAGAAAGGGAAACAGAGAATCAAATAATACCAGAGAATATGGGAAAAATAGTATATCCATTACAGTTTATCTCCAAATTTTCATTACATAAGCAAGGGGTTCTACCACTTTTAAACCTGTTCTAATAAATAGTGAATAAAATATGAGATAAGAGGAATCAGATATAGAACATAGTTTCAAAAAACATAATATCTGTTGTTAGATATGGCATATAATACCTACAGTTCAACAAGAATGCTAAGGGAACAGAGATGTAGTAATTGAATTTGCCCTGGAGAAATTTTGAAAGACTATGCAGAGCAATTTTCATTTATTGTGGGTCTTTGAAAATAGGATATCTATGAGGTGAAGGGGATGTAAGTTTCCAGACAGAATATACTTGAAGGCACAAAGATATGAGGGTGCTCTGTGACTGACTTATTTAGAAAATGATAAGTAGATGAGAATGGGCAGAACATAGGCTACGTGAAGGCATCAGCAGAAAAAGAGAATGTAAATCCTGAGAATATAAGAGCAAGCCCTTTTCAACTTTGTACTCCCAGTGCCTAACCTAATTCTAGTTCTTTGTAGGCCTCCAATAAATGCTTGCTGAATGAGTGCTGGGAAGGGAAGATCCAGTTAAATCCAAAGATTCTCTCTCACATGGCATTTTAAGAGGTTTAGACTTTATGTCACAGACAGTGGGAGCTGTGGAATGTTTCTGAGCAGTGGATTGATAAAGTGAGGTTTTGCAAATTCATTCTGGCAGTCATAGAGAATAACGGTACTCAAATATCTTTATACTGCTTTGTGATTTCCTAATGGAATTTTCATGTGGAATTTGGTAAAATAAGCAAAAGGCAGGTAATTTTAATATCGGTTTGAATTTGCACATGAAGATTAATGTGAAATCTATGTATATCTGTCAATATAATCTTTCCAACTGTCCTTTCTTGGGAAAGATTAGCCTTTATTTTTTCTTTCTTTTTTTTATTTTGTGAGTTCCTACTTTGTTGTTATTAGAGTTTTTCAGCCACATAATATATACTTTTACATAAGACATTTTTCTGAGCAAGAATATTTCCACAAGACAGATGAAAACAGACTGTGGATATGGCAGAATTGCTTATGCAGAAGTGTTAATGAAAAAACCTAAGCTATGTTGTCCATTACAACCAGAAGAAAAATGCCATTTTCCACCTGTCAATTTTTTTAAATTCACGAACTATATAATCCATCCAAAGTATACAATCAATGACTTACAGTATCATCATATCATTGTGCATTCATCACCACAATCAATTTTAGAACATTTTCACTACTCCAAAATAAAGAAAAAAAATAAAAATAAAAAAGAACACCCAAAACATCCCACAACCCCTTATCCCTCCTATTATTTATATATTTTTTTCCTTATTTTATTACTCATCTCTCCATACACTGGATAAAGGGAGTGTTAGTCACAAGGTTTTCACAATCACACATTCACATGATAACAGCTGTATAGTTACACAATCATCAAGAATCAAGTCTACTCCACCTGTCAGTTTTATCCCTAATATTTTAATAATTTTCAGAAAGACAAATAATAAGGTGACAAATATAGGGCAACACAACATCATGTTGATAGCAACTACATGCTCTTTACTTCAAGGATTTGAGGCCACATAATCTAGTGTGGGGCAGTAACTTGGGTCAAAACTCAGCATTTGGGTCTCAGGCTCTGAAATCAGGTTGTCCTGTGGTAACAAAAACAATACTTCTATTCATTCCTTTGTGACTTTGGGGAATTTATTTATTGATTTTCAAATGTCCTCATTTATAAAATGGGAAATTCCTGCTGGGAAGATTAAATGAGATAATGCATAGTGCCTTGTGTATGCACTTAATACATCCTTGATAATATTATAATTAATAATGTTGATACAGGAATCCATTCAGTAAGGAATGTCTTGAGGTTGAGGAGGCAGCTGCAAATAATGTTAAAATTGTTATAAGGGGTGCCGTTTTTTTCTGTCTATTCAGATAAAACAAGTTTCATAAGAGAAATTAAGGTTGCATTGAAAGAACAAATTGGTAAATTTCTTCATTTTTACAGGTATAAATTATCTGGTATTATTAGAATTTGTGGAGATGTTGTGATGAGCGAGGAAATACATCAACAGCATTTGAATGTGATCTTGATACTGTCAAATTACTTTTTATAAGGTTGTTTCAGAGGCCCTGGACTTGTAGGAAAACTTGTAGGCTATGCTGTAAGTGGGTGGTTTAAAGCTTGGCTGCAATCTTTAAATGTTAGTCCGTTTGGAGGGGTTGATGCTAAAGAGGAAAGGGGAGTCCTGGTTGCAAGCCAAATAAAAGGTTTTGAAATGCAAAGAGGCACCAGTAACTTGAAAACCTTTGAGGCTTGTTATCTGAGGTAGAAATAGAAATAAATAGGGAAGCGGATACTGAAGGCACCTACAATTTCTAAAATTTGCCTACCCAACACATAAATCCCTATCTCCTTAGCTTGCCCTGTATTCAGGTTTCACTGATCCTGGTCTTCCATAAATTTCCAACTTTTGCTCTCTCTACTGCACTATATTCCAGCCAACATATCTAATTTTACTCTCCATGCGTATATCTTTGTGTATGTTTCTGCTGCCACCGGAAATTACCTTCTTCCAATGCTGAATGCTCAAATCCTATCTGTGCCTTAAGACTTAGATTAAGTTTTACCTTCTCTATGACTTTTTTTCTCTTTCTGCTCCTTTTCTTTCTCTTTATTCCTGTAGAGACCTGAAAAGTTATCTGGCAGAAGCAATCTGAACCTTCATTTAATTCCATAGCATTTAGTCTGTCTCTCTTGTGTTATTTGATAGCTTTTATTTGTTAAACTCCTTGAAATTAATTTTTGAAATAGATAAATTTGCAAATTAATAAATTGGTAGGTTAAGATGAAGGAAAGAGGATTTTAGTTGGGGAGATAAAAAAGGTCCATGGAAGAGTTGGGTTATATCCTAGGCTTTCAATAATGAAAACAATTTGGACTAATGGAGATAAGAGAAAAAGATGGTTCATGATAAGAGAACAGAATGAGCAAAGCAAATAGGCAAGGCCAAGTGGGAACCAAAGAATAGTTCAAGTAGCATGGATTATTTGTTAGAAATCCATGGAATATAACAAAAATATCAGAATTTAGGGCTAGATGCTGCTCTTTATAATGAAGCTATGTATTATTTCACCTTTGACCAGTGCTTTCTAGATTGTTAACATCTCTTCTCTGGTTTTGCAGCATCCAATTTCCTGTAGTCCCTCCTTTTTTCAGTGCATCTCTGATCCATCTGAGAATGAGCAATTTTCTAAAACACAAATCTGATCAGAATATTTCCTTGTTTAAAACTCTTTATTCCTTGTTTAATATTATTGTATAAGTTTAAATCCAAAATCCTAAGAAGAGCACACATTAAATTTTTAGTTCATTCATGATCTTCCAGCTTAGAGTATTACAAATGACTTGTTCCAAACTACTTGTTTAACGTCTACCATATCTGCCACCTAAGTCATCTTGATTGCTCAAAATTCAGTTCTTGCCTTATTTGTTCTTTATGAGCATTTCCTAGCTCCCATTAATCCAAGAGGCATTAGGTTCCTCTCTGCCCTAACCTCTCTGCCTTTAACATCCTGCAATTACATCTATTTCTGAACTGTTAACACATTTCAATATTTGTTTACTCACCTTCTTTCTGTTTTACATAACAATGCATTGGATTGTGTACTGTTCAATTTGTTGTTCTAGCACTCGAACAGAGCAAGGGTTCCATACATCAATAAATGTTTGTAGAATGAAAAAAAATTAATTTATAAAATTGATATGATAAAACTCGAGGGAGATTGCTCTGGCAGGCAAAATTGGAGACTGGGAGGCCAGTTCAGAGGACAGTCAGGGTGGATCACAATAATCAGCTATTCCTTATATAACTTTGGGAAGCAGGTCAGCATTGCTAGATATCATAAATATGGGGAAATAAGAGGGAGGGGAATTCTGTAAAGTTAAGTGGCTTGTGAGTATCATAAGTTAATATTAAAGTACTTGTTTCTTACAGCTAATGCTTCTCAAAGGCAATAAAAACATTCAAAAAACCACTTAAAAAGAACATTTGTTTTCACTTTGATGTAGGTGAGTATAAAAATTTAACATCTCTATTGGCATTTATAAGATAGCGATGAGAAATGCTTTATCAGTTTCATCACTCTCATAGGGTGTACAACTGAAGTCAAACAATCTTTATCAAACCTCACAATTTAAATGACAGCATTTACTGTTCTTTGGGTGTTTGTGCATCTACCTACAGGGATATTATCTTAGTTTCCTCTCTGCTAAGACAGATACCATAGTATGTGTTGGCTTAACAACAGGAATTTATTGACTCACAGTTTCAGAGGCTAGAAGGCTTACTTCTTCCTGGGGTTAGTACCTTCTGGTGGACCAGCAATTCTTAGGTTCCTTGGCTTTTCCAACATGTGGCAATGCACATGAGCATGTCTCCTCCTTTCTCTTCTGGGTTTCCTTGACTTCCAGCTTGTGCTTCAACTCATGGCTTTCTCTTATTATTCCTGAATTTCTTCCGTTTGTAAAGGCCTCCAATAAAACAGACTAATACCCATCCTGTTTCAGTTGATCACATCTTAACCAAAATAACATTTTCAAAAGGCCCTGCTTACAATGGGTGCACACCAACAAGAATGTATTAAAATTAAGAATGCTTTTCTCAGGCACACAATTCAGCCTACCACATAGAAAACCTAGCTCTTCCTAAAGAATGAATATTGAAATGGTTTTCACTTTTTTTAATGGCTTACTTTCAAATAATGATCCTCCATTACAGATCAATAGAAATAGTGTAGTTCCCGTTTCACAGCTAAATGAGAACCTGATGTGCAAATGAAATATAAGCTTGATGACAGGTTCAAATAATAGCTTTTGTATTGAGTATAACAAAGGTAACACTACCACAGTCTATTCACTCAGTCAATATGGAATGTTTGAAAACACATCACTGCTATTTACTCATACATTTAAGAGGCTTTTCAAAGTCTGAACTAGAGGGAGATTAGATGATGTACTATTTGCCCTCACTAAAATGGGATTGAATTGGCAAACATGTCCTCGTTAGGATTTTGGACTAGCTACTACCAGAAAATGGTTCATTGTTGGTTTTTATAGCTCAGTTTAATAAGCTATCTATAATCAACTAAAACAGATGTTGGAGATAAAATAATACATAAATCTTATTTTATGTTTTATGGGAGTTTACATTTGAGGCAATGGTGTCTGGTGAGGAAGACAAACTCAAAAGCACAATTTTGATTTAATATGCTAAAGAAAAAAAATGCCAGTAATTTTCTGGGTTAATAAATTAACAAGACTTTCCATTAAAACTATTAAAATAAGACTTTTTCTACTATGCTTAAATTTACTTAAAACTGAGGGACTCTTGGAAAGATGGCAGCTTAGGAGAGGCAAAGCAAAATTCTCCATCATGAAAAGGACTAGATAAAGGGCATAAAGTGCTCCAGAACAGCAGTTCCAGGGTGCTACCAGCTGGGTAGGGACTTCTAGACCACATAGTTGGGACTTAGTTGGAGAGGCAGATAGACTCCCTTTGAAAGGATGGTATAAGTGTGTTCAGTGAGACTGCCACTGGTGATAGGAAGCTGGAGAGAGCTGACAAGCATGGGAGAGCACAGATTTCCATGCTCTGAGCATTCATCTCAGCAGTTGGCTAGGGAGATAACCCATCACAGCCCTGTGGCTGAGAGCTCCCATGCTGGGGACTGGTGGCTGGAGCTGACTGATGAGTGTAGGAGGGAGCTGCTGTCTACACCACAAGCAGCCTTCTCAGCAGTTGACTGAAGAGATAACCCATCACAGTCCAGAAACCAGGAGCTCCTGCACCAGGAACTGGTGGCTGGAACTGGCCATCAAGTCAGGAGGGAGCAGCTTTCTATGCTCTGTGCTCCCCTCCCAGCAGTTGGCTGGGGATAATGCTTCACAGACCTGCAGCTGAGTGCTCCATGAGGGAACTCAGGATTTGTAGCAACTGCATTGTGGAGACTGCTTTCATTTTCCTCTGCATAAGCCCATGTTGAGCACAGCTAAGAGGCAAGGGTGCTACATGGAAATGCCAGGATCCCCTCCCAAATTGAGGGCCTTGTGGGAGAAGAGCAGACAGGCACTTCAGTGCATTTGGACTGGAGGGTGAGATGTGCAGCTCCAGAGCCCCCAGAGTGGTCTGCCCACAGCCCCAGGAACTGCCAGGACCACAGTACCCTGGACTGAACTCTGATGAACTGCACAGAGCCTGCTTCCTCTCACAAGGCTGGCAGTCCCAAGTATACACCAAGAACTGGTGCAATGATTAGATTTCCAACCAAGTTGCACCCTGCCTGGTGCACAGGCAAAGTTGGGGGAGAGCTGGCCTGATAGAAAGAGGTGGTTCAAGAGTATAGTCTGCATGTAGAACAGGGAAAGTACACTCCAACAAACTGTAGATCTGCCAAATTGTAGATGAATGCCCAAATAATCCTGCATATCCCAAAATAACCTTATCAAGATAAGCAAATGCCTCAAGACTAACAACAGAAAATCATAAATCATATGAAGAAAGAAGAAGATATGGACAACCCAAATGACCTAATTAAAAAGCTGGAGAAGACACAGAACTTGGGGCAATTAATCCAAGTACACACAAATCTCCAAAACAACTTCAGAGAGTTGGCTAAGGACATAAAGGACATCAAGAAGATTCTAGAAGAGCATAAAGAAGAATTTGAAAGAGTAAATTTAAAAATAGCAGATCTTATGGAAACAAAAGATACTGTTGATCAAATTAAAAATTTACTAAAGCCACAAAACAGCAGATTTGAAGAGGCAGAAGAAAGAATAAGTGAACTAGAGGACAGAGAAATTGAATATTAATACACAAATAACAAATGTTGAAAAAAATTGAAAAATTTGAAATGGATCTCAGGGAAATGATGGACAACATGAAGAGCTCCAATATAAGAATCACTGGTGTACCAGAAAGTGAGGAGAAAAGGGCTAGGAAGAGCATTTGAAGCCATAACTGGGGAAAAGTTCCCATCCCTTCTAAATGATGTAAGAATGCCAGTCAAAAATGCCCAATGAACTCCAAATAGAATAAACCCAAATAAACCCACTCCAAGATATATACCAATCAGATTGTCAAATGCTGAAGAGAAGGAGAAGCTTCTGAATGTGGTGAGAGAGAAGTGAGTCGTCATATACAAGGGAAATCAAACCACATAAAAGTAAGTACTGACTACTCAGCAGGCACAATGGAGGTGATAAGACAGTGGTATGACAAATTTAGGATTCTGAAAGAAAAAAATTGCCAGCCAAGAATTCTTTATCCAGCAAAGCTCTCCTTCAAAACTGAGGGAGAGCTTAAAATTTTCACAGAAAAACATATGCTGAGAGAATTTGTTAACAAGAACCTGCCCTGCAAGAAACATTAAAGGGAGCTCCACTGGCTGAGTAAAAAGGAAAGGAGAGAGAAGTTTGGAGAAGGATGCAGAACTCAAGAGTATTAATAAGAGAAAATTAAAGGAAAATAAAAAAGAGGGGGTGAACAGATGTGACAAAAACCAAAGGATAAGATGGTTGATTTAAGAACTGGCTTCACAGTAATAACACCTAATGTGAATGGATTAATCTCCCCAATTAAAAGATATAGACTGGCAGACTGGATTAAAAATATGAACCATCAATATGCTGTTTACAAAAGACTCACCTTAGACCCAATGACATGAAGAGATTGAAAGTGAAAGGATGGAAAAGAATATTTTACACAAGCTACAGCCAAAAGAAAGCAAGGGTAGCAATAACAATATCAGACAAAATAGACTTTAAATGCAGAGATGTCATAAGAAAAAATGAAGGATGCTGTATATTAATAAAAGGGGCAATTAACCAAGAAGAAATCACAACCATAAATGTTTATGCACCCAATCAAGATGCTTCAAAGTACATGAGACAAACATTGGCAAAACTGAAGGAAGCAGTAGACATTTCTACAATAATAATGGGAGATTTCAATATACCACTCTCTTTCATAGATAGAACAACCAGACAGAGGACCAATAAGAAAACTGAGAACCTAAACAATGTGATAAATGAATTAGAATTAATAGACATATATAGAGCATTATATCCCAAATTACCAGGATATCCAGTATATACTTTCTTCTCTAATGCTCATGGAACATTCTCCAGGATAGATCATCTGTTGGGGCAAAAAACAAGCCCTAATACATTTAAAAAGATTTAAATTATTGAAAGCACAGTCTCTGACAATAATGGAATGCAACTAGAAGTCAATAATCATCAAAGAACCAGAACATTCACATACATGTGGAGGATAAACAACCCACTCCTAAACTATCAGTGGGCCAAAGAATAAATTGCAAGGGAAATTGCTAAATATCTAAAGATGAATGAAAATGGGAACACAACATATCAAAACCTATGGGATGCAGTGAAGGTGGTGCTGAGGGGGAAATTTATAGCTCTAAGTGCATACATAAAGGGAGAAAGTGCTAAAATCAAAGAACTAATGGTAAGACCAAAGAAGCTGTAGAATGATCAGCAAACTAACTCTAAAGAAAGTAGAAGAAAACAAATAACAAAGATTAAGGCAGAAATAAGTTAGCTGGAGAACAAAAGTACAACAGAATAAGTAAAACCCAAAGTTGGTTCTTTGAGAAGATCAACATGATTGACAAACCCTTAGCTAGAGTTACAAAGTAAAAAAGATAGAAAATCCCCCAAAAATCAGAAATAAGAGTGGGGTCATTACTATGGATCCTGAAGAATTTTTTTTTTTAATCATAAGAGGATTCTATGAACAACTGTATGCCAACAGACTAGACAACCTAGATGGAATGGACACTTTCCTGGAAATACATGAACAACCTAGACTGACCAAAGAAATAGAAGACTTCAACAAACCAATCACAAGTAAAGAGATCCAATCAGTCATCAAAGAGCTTCCCACAAATAAAAGCCCATGGCCAGATGGCTTCACAGGGGAATTTTACCAAACTCTCCAAAAAGAACTGACACAATTCCTGCTCAAAATCTTTAAAATAATTGAAGAAAAAGAATACCACCTAAGTCATTTTATGAATCTAACATAAATCTAATATCAAAACCAGATAAAGATGCTATAAAAAAGGAAAACTTACAGATCAATCTCTCTAATGAATATAGATGCAAAAATTCTCAATAAAATTCTTGCAAATTGAATCCAAAGACACATTAAAAGAATCAGACACCATGACCAAGTGGGGTTCATTCCAGACATGCAAGGGTGGCTCAACATAAGAAAATCAATCATTGTAATACAACACATTAACAGATTGAAAGGGAAAAAATCAAATGATCATCTCAATAGATGTTGAAAAAGCATTCAGCAAAATTCAGCATCCTGTTTTATAATTCAATTTTATTGATATATATTCACAAACTATACAGTCATCCAAAGTGTACAATCAGTTGTTCGCAGTACCATTATATAGTTGTGCATTCATTACCACAATTTTTGAACATTTTCATTATCACACACACAAAGAATAAGAATAAAATTTAAAGTAAACAAGAACACCCAAAACATCCAATAACCCCCAAACCTCCCTATTGTTCATTTACTTTTTGCCCTCATTTTTCTACTCATATGTCCATACACTGGATAAAGAGAGTAGAAGCCACAAAGTTTTCATGGTCACACAGTCACATCATGTAAGCTACATAGTTGTACAATCATCTTCAAGAATCAAGGCTACTGGGTTGCAATTCAACATTTTCAGGGATTTCCTACTAGCTATTACAATACACTAAAAACTAAAAAGGGATATCTATAAAATGCATGAGAATAACCTCCAGAATGATCTCTCAGCACTATTTGAGATCTCTCAGCTACTGAAACTTTATTTTGTTTCATTACTCTTCCCCTTTTTTGTCCAAGAAGGCTTTCTGAATCCCACAAAGCCAGGGCCAAGCTTATTTCCATGAGTCATGTCCCATGTGGCCAGGGAGATTTGCATCCCTGGGAGTCATGTCTCACATAGGGGGGAGTGCAGTGAATTTATCTGCAGTATTGGCTTGGAGAGAGAGGCCACATTTGAACAACAAAAGAGGTTCTCTGATGGTGACTCAGGCACAATTTTAATTAGGCTTCGCCTCTCCTTTGTAGTAAGAAACTTCGTAATGGCAAGTCCCAAGATAGAGGGCTTGACCTTCTAAATTGGTATCCCCTAATGCTTGTGAGAATATCAGTAATTCCCCAGGTTGGGAAATTTAATATTTCCACATTTTCTCCCAGTCCCTCAAGGGGGCTTTGCAAATACATTTTTATTCTCTTCCCAAATTACTCTGAGATATATTGGTGCTTCACACTAACCTGTAAAAACCAAACAGATTTCAGTCACTTTTCAATGTTTGGTGTAATTATGTTGTGTGAATATACTGACTATACAAGTTAAATTATATAGTGTGCCACACAAAGTATAGATTTTGCATCTAATGAACATTTATTTCTTCCTTTGTTCTCACACAGAAGTTGAAGTTTTAAAACACCAATGATATCATCCTTTATTCTTCAGTCTGATTTACCTTAGTCCTAGTTATGCATTTACCACCATTATCTATATGAGGTCATTTCCATCCTTTTTTAAAAAAAATAATAAATTCAGTGTTATTGATATATATTCACATACCATACAATTATCCATGGCGTACAATCAACTGTTCATAGTACCACCATATATAAAAGTTTAAAAAAACACCCAAATCATCCCCCCATCCCACCCTATTTTTCATTTAGTTTTTGTCCTTGTTTTTCTACTCATCCATTCAGACACTGGATAAAGCAAGTGTGATCCACAAGGTTTTCACAATCACATTGTCACCCCTTGTAAGCTACATTGTTATACAATTGTCTTCAAGAGTCAAGGCTTCTGGGTATTTACATACTTTTTTGATAAAATCAATTAAAAGGTGGTCTGGAACTAAGATGGTGGCTAGCTGAGACAGGGCGAAAAAAAACGCCTCCGTGAAAAACACTAGCTAAAAACCAGAAAGAGACCTAGAGTACCGGTTACAGTGATGCACCAACTGTATTAGGGCTCCTAGCTCCAGAGGGGCCATATACTTGGTGAAACCGGGAGTCGGCATTCTGAAACAAGTGAGTAAGCTGGCTGGAAGACCTGCAGCTGCGCGGTGGGCTGGGGAAGTCAGGGTTCAACGTATGGAGACCAGCTGGCTGTTTTTTTTTTAAAAAAAGGAGCGGCTCCAGTAGCAATTGTGGGAACCACACAGTAAAACACAGCAAGAGGGGGCTGGGCTGGCCTCTTGCTTTCTGGCCGGGAAGATAGCCCGCAGCAGATACCCTTGGGTTCGGGGGAATGGAGGGGAGAGCCGGAAGCAGAAAGAAACCCCGAGGCTAGCAGCTAGCCCCCAGAGGGCTGGATAAACTCCTGCCCAGGGCCATGCCCACAGCCCAGAGCCCCGCCAGTTGCCCCAGAGCTGGGAAGGAGGAACGGTGCGAGGAGGAGGGGGCTGAGACACCCCGCTCGGCCATTTTTGCTTCGGGCTGGGAGTGCCCCACCGCATGGCCCAGTGGCCCGGGGCTTCCCTTGTGGGATGGTGCACACTGATGACGTAGCACAGCATTCCCTCAGCTGAGCTCCTGGAGGAGCACGGCTGGGAGGGGGGATCTGCTCGGAGTACCCAGGGACGCTACGCCAAGTCTGGTGGTTTATGGATCAGCAAGAGAGAGAGGCTGGGGCTGAACTGAAATGAAGGCTTAGACTTTTGCAGCAGCCTTGAATCTCCGGGATCCTGGGGGATTTCAACATTAGAACTGCCCTTCCTCCCTGGCTACCCGTACACACGCCCACATTCAGGGCGGACGGCTCCAGCAACACACCCAAACTGAGTTCTCCAACTGAACCCACAAGAATCATTTCCCCACACAAAGCAGAAAAAAGGTTGAGAACTGACTCGAGGGGTATAGGTGACTCACAGACGCGATCTGCTGGTTAGTTAGAGAAAGTGTACATCACCAAACTGTGTTCCTGAAAAAATAAATCAATATCCCTTTTTCTTTACAACTTGAAAGAGCCCTATCAAGCAAAACAAATGCCAAGAGGCCAAAAAAAAAAAAAAAAAAAAAAACAGAAAATCTTAATGCATATGATAAATCCAGAAGATATGGAGAATCCAACTCCAAACACACAAATCAAAATATCGGAAGATACAGTATACCTTGCAAAATTAATCAAAGATCTACAATCGAGGAATGAAAACATGGCAAAGGATTTAAAGGACATCAAGAAGACCATGGCCCAGGATATAAGCTGCATAAAGAAGACCCTAGAAGAGCATAAAGAAGACATAGCAAGAGTAAATAAAAAAATAGAAGATCTTATGGAAATAAAAGAAACTGTTGGCCAAATTAAAAAGACTCTGGATAGTCACAATACAAGACTAGAGGAAGATGAACAACATCTCAGTGTCCTAGAAGCCCACAGAACAGAAAATGAAAGAACAAAAGAAAGAATGGAGAAAAAAATCAAAAAAATCAAAATGGATCTCAGGGATACGATAGATAAAATAAAACATCCAAACTTAAGACTCATTGGTGTCCCAGAAGGGGAAGAGAAGGGTAAAGGTCTAGAAAGAGTATTCAAAGAAATTGTTGGTGAAAACTTCCCCAACCTTCTACACAATATAAATACACAAAGCATAAATGCCCAGTGAACTCCAAATAGAATAAATCCAAATAAACCCACTCCAAGACATATTCTGATCAGACTGTCAAATACTGAAGAGAAGGAGCAAGTTCTGAAAGCAGCAAGAGAAAAGCAATCCACCACATACAAAGGAAACAACATAAGATTAAGTAGTGACTACTCAGCAGCAACCATGGATAAAAGACTGATATCCTGCATATATAAAGAAATCCTACAACTCAATGATAATAGTACAAACAGCTCTATTATAAAATGGGCAAAAGATATGAAAAGACATTTTTCCAAAGAGGAAATACAAATGGCTAAAAAACACATGAACAAATGTTCATATTCACTAGATGTTAGGGAAATGCAGATCAAAACTGTAGTGAGATATCATCTAACACCTATAAGAATGGCTTTTATTAAATAAACAGGAAACTACAAATGCTGGAGAGGATGTGGAGTAATTGTAACACTTATTCATTGCTGGTGGGAATGTATAATGTTATAGCCACTGTGGAAGACGGTTTGGTGTTTCCCCAGAAAAGTAGGTATCGAGTTACCCTATAATCTGACAATTTCACTTCTTGGTGAACACCCAGAAGATGTGAAAGCAGTGGCATGAACAGACATTTACATACTGATGTTCATAGTGGCATTGTTCACAATTTCCAAGAGATGTAAACAATCCAGTGTCCTTCAACAGACAAGTGGATAAACAAAATTTGGTATATACATATGATGGAATACTATGCAGCAGTAAGAAGGAATGAGGTCCTGAAACATATGACAACATTGATGAACCTTGAAGATATAATGCTGAGTGAAATAAGTCAAACACAAAAGGAGAAATATTGTAAGTTAACACTAATGTTAATTCATTGAACAATGTAAAAACAGTCTTATAATGTATAATATAGGGGACCTACAGATAGACAGAAAGTAGTGAATGGGAATGATAACCTGGTATGTATAGACATGATAACGAGGGTGAACTTAAAGGTATGGGGATTGACAGGGTGATAATGGCTCATTAATGGGATTATAAGTATCAGCTGCATTGAAGGTGAACATGACAGAAAGTGGTTATTTAAAGGCATGTAACCCACAGAATAGCACTACAAATATAAATGAGTGTTAGCATGATACACTTCTAAGCTATGACTAGTCAAACAGTTAACAACAGAGTGGTATATGGAAAAAATCCCCATTACTATTATATACTATATTTGACAGAAATATCTTACAGCACTACACTAATGCTAGGGATGAATAATTAGCAGCTGATAAGAGCTCTGGGATGTTTTATGTTATAATTGTTTAACATTGAGAGTGATGATTGTAAAACTAAGTGACAATAATGTGAGACACTAATTGTTTATCTTGGACAGAATATATGCTATGTGAAATTAGGAACCCCCTACTTAATAAGTCAAGCCCTCAATCTTGAAGCTTTCACTTGTGAAACTTATGGCTGTAAATGGGAGGCTAAGCCTTCCTATAATTTTGCCTGAGGCATCACCAGAGAACCTATTGAGTTGCTCAGATGTGGCCTTTTTCTCTCTAAGCCCAACTTAGCAAATAAATTAATTAACCTTCCCCCATGTGGGACATGACTTCCAGGGGAATGAAACTCCCTGAAGATACAGGACACAGCTCTCAGCAATGGGCCTGGTCTTGGCTTTGAGGGATAGAAAATGTCTTCTTGGCCAAAAGATGGAAAAGAAAGGTAACTAAATATGGTTACAGTGGCTAAGGGATTTCAAATAGAGTTGAGAGGCTATCCTGGAGGTTACTCTTATGCAAGCTCCAGCTAGACATCCCAAATGGCTGCAGTATGCCAAGCCCTAACCAACAGTATTCCTCAAATATGTAGCTCCCTATCTGAGATTCTATCAAAGTTTCACTCACTAAGTTTATCTCTCAGAAACTTAAATCCGCCAGTGTTTTCCTTTGCCAGACAAGTCCTAAAACCCAGAGGCAACAGCCTCTTTAGGAACAACAACCAGATGCAGGCCCCTTCCCCATAATGTCAACACCCCTTTTCAATATGAACAAGTTAGGGTGGTCACTGCCTAAACACCCTTGAAGATCAAGAAAATTATTAAATGAATGGAAAGCGTAGCAACAGTTAAGATAGGATCTAACAAAGGATTACACATACTGAATCTTTATATAAATATATAGTTTTTAATGCTAGGGTATTAGAATGGCTAGAAGGAAATTACTGAAATGGTGGAATTTTAACCTATAACACTCTTTGAAATTTGCTCTATAGCTACTTGTTAAATTATATTTTGAATGTTATCATCCTTCTGTATACACCGTAAATTTCAAAATAAGGAAGTAATTGAAATGGGAACTGTAACCCATAATATTCTTTGAAATTTGCTAACTACTTGTTAACTCATACTTTGAAAGTTGTCATGTTAAAACTTGCAAAAAATGTGTTATAAAAACCAACAAAACAAAACAAAACAATATGATAAATCTTTATTCTGAGTGTGAATTAAACAATGCCTTTTTCTTCTAGTCATACAGGACTATAATGAGTCTCTGATGAAACATACTGTTGATAAAACACTTATCATATTATTTTTGTTCTTATGGTTATCTCTCTGACGTCTGTTTATTTTCAATGTATAATTGGCGTGTGGATTTAATTAAACATTTCTATAGTAATTATTAAAACCAAAATTTCTTCTTTCCAAATCTGTTTCTTAACACTTGATAATCTACTCCTATCTTTAATAATTATTCCTGAATAAAATACTTTTCTTGTAGTTAACATAAATCCTTTATGATTAACATGCACTTATTTTTTCTTGTTATAATTTCTGTAAAGAGGGGAGATAACTGACCATGATTTGCATATTGAAATCATGAGCAAATTATGTTTCCACTTAAAATACTGCATCATAAACTGGTGTAAAATGAATGATTACCATGATACCTATCTATAGTTGGCATTTTTTAATTAATTATTTTCTAAATAGGCAGAGAATTATCAAAATCTCTGTAAAAGTCAAAAGCTAGAAAACTGAAATTCCTCTTTATCACATTTGTATACCCTCAATAAAAATTACACAGATGGCATCACTTCAACTTGGCTAAAATATCTATATAAGAAGGGGGAAAATCCTTTTTTGGGGGGGAGGTTTCTATGAAATGTCTAACAAATTGGTATTTATAAATTCATTATAGTGTGCATTGTCTCATATTTGATCCCTAAATTAATATATCTCAGAAAGAAAATTATTCAATAACTGAATGTGCCAGTTTGAATGTATTGTGTCCCCCAAATGCCATTATCTTTGATGTAGTCTTATGGGGCAGACATTTTGGTGCTGATTAGATTTGCTTGGAATGTGCCCCACCCAGCTGTGGGTGATGACTCTGATGAGATATTCCCATGGAGGCATGGCCCCACCCATTCAGGGTGGGACTTGATTAGTGGAGCCATATAAATGAGCTGACTCAAAGAGAAGGAACTCAGTGCAGCTGTGAGTGACATTTTGAAGAGGAGCAAGCTTGCTAGAGAGGAACGTCCTGGGAGAAAGCCATTTTGAAACCAGAACTTTGGAGCAGACTCCAGCCACATGCCTTCCCAGCTAACAGAAGTTTTCCGGACACCTTTGGCCATCCTCCAGTGAAGGTACCTGATTACTGATGTGTTACCTTGGACACTTTATGGCCTTAAGACTGTAACTGTGTAGCCAAATAAACCCCCTCTTTATAAAAGCCAATCCATCTCTGGTGTTTTGCATTCTGCAGCATTAGCAAACTAGAACACTGAAAAACAAAAATTTTAATACCATTAGGCCAATGATATTTTTAAGTTATTATTATAACATTTAGTGTAAGGAAGCAATTATGTTGGTCATTATAAAATGAACAAGAAAATGGTTAGTGTCATTAAAGTTCCTACAAGGAAAAATGCAATTTTAATTCAGACCTTTGTATGCACATACGAAATTTCTTCCCTAGTCTTCTTTAAGAAATATATTCAATTGAAAGTTATGTTTGTGAGCAAGTTTGAACAATTCCTCTTTTCATTTTACAGTTTAAACTGTAAAAACTCTGACTGTCTAAGTTGGAGTTTTTCAGACTAAATATCATTTTAATTTTTTATGTATTTTCCATTGTAGATTTCAAGTTTGGGGAATTTTTATTATACATGAGCAATATAAACTTTCTTATTAAAATTCATGCTTTCATCTTGTTGAATTTTTTGAAACACAGTTTTCTTTCATTAAACATTTTTCTCTGATGTGCAATAATCTGCCCACATTTCCAAAAAGCAAGTTATTTTCAAAGATACACATGACGGAAAATTTTGTTAAAT
Source organism: Choloepus didactylus (assembly GCF_015220235.1). Taxonomy (NCBI): domain Eukaryota; kingdom Metazoa; phylum Chordata; class Mammalia; order Pilosa; family Megalonychidae; genus Choloepus; species Choloepus didactylus. Next base: position 183,561,532 of record NC_051310.1, on the reverse strand, counting down.
AGGCTCTTTAATGCTGAAACACCAGAGAAAAAGATACAAGAATTCCCAATAATTTTTTCTCTAATCCCTTCAATGTAAATTTTCCATAAGTGTATTATAATATGGAAGTTGCTCTTATGGTGAGTAAATTAACACTTAGGGGGAATAATCAGCAGTAAAAAGTTGAGATTCAAATCTTTGCTTTTGATATAAAAATTGTCTTATGAAAAAATTTTATGGGGAAAATGAAATAAAAATAAAGACATATAATGATAAATATAAGATTATGTCTACCAAAAAACCATTTTTTAATCTTTGTTAGAGAGATTCTGGGTATACAGAATGATTCTGCATAAAATACAGGATTCCATATACTAGCCTATTATTAACACCTTTCCTTGCTATGAAACATTTGTTAAAATTGATGATAGCTCATTTTTATTATTGTACTATTAGCTATAGTCTGTGGTTTAATTGTGGGTTCACTTTTTGTGTGGTGTAGTTCTTGGGATTTTATTTAAAAATTTTTATTCTATTACATATATATACAATCTAATATTTCCCCTTTTAATCAATTTCAGATATATGTTTCAATGCTGTTAGTTACATTCACAATGTTGTGCTATCATCATCACCATCCATTACCAAAACATTTTCATCATTCCAAATAGGAATTCTGTACATTTTAAGACTTAACTTCACATTTCCTAACCCCACCCTGTCCCATGGTAACCAATATTCCAAATTTTGATTCTATATGTTTGCTTATTCTAATTGTTTACATTCAGTGAAATCATGTAATATTTCTCCTTTTATGTCTGGCTTATTTCACTCAACATATTTTCAAGGTTCATCCATGTTGTCTCATGTGTTAGGAATTTATTCCTTTCTGGAGTTGAATAATGTGCTGGTTTGAATGTATTGTGTCCCCCAGAAAAGGCCATATTCTTTGATATAATCTTGTATGGGCAGCCATATTAGTGTTGGTTACATTGTAATTCTTTGAGTGTTTCCATGGAGATGTGCCCCACCCAACTGTGGGTGATGACTCTGATTGGATAATTTCCATGAAGGTGCTACCCCACCCATTCAGGGTGGGTCTAAATTAAATCACTGGAGCCATATAAAGGAGCTAACAGAGGGAACTCAGTGAAAGTAAGAGTGACATTTTGAAGAGGAGCTACAGCCTAGAGGACATTTTGAAGAATGCACTGGAACTGAAAGAGGAGCTTCAGCTTACAGAGACATTTTGGAGATGACCTTTGAAAGCAGACTTTTGCTCCAGAGAAGCTAAGAGAGGACAAACACCCCAAGAGTAACTGAGACTGACATTTTGGAGAGAAGCTGAAGCCTAGAGAGGAACATCCTGGGAGAAAGCCATTTTGAAACCAGAACTCCAGAGCAGATGCCAGCCACGTGACTTCCCAGCTAACAGAGGTTTTCTGGACACCATTGGCCATTATCCAGTGAAGGTACGCTATTGCTGATGTGTTACCTTGGATACTTTATGGCCTAAAGACTGTAACCATGTAACCAAATAACCCCCCCTTTATAAAAGCTGATCCATTTCTGGTGTTTTGCATTCTGGCAGCATTAGCAAACTAGAACAAATAATATTCCATTGTATGTATATACCACATTTACATATCTATTTATGGGTTAATGGATGCTTGGGTTGCTCCCATCTTTTGGCAATTGTGAATGATGCTATGAATATCAGTATGCAAATATCAGTTGAGTCCTTGTTTTAAATTCATTTGAATATATACCTAGTAGTGGGATTGCCGGATGGTATGGCACTTCTATATTTAGCTTTCTGAGGAATGGCCAAACTGTCTTCCACAGTGGCTGCACCATTTTGCAATGTCACCAGCGTGAATGGCTGTTCCCATTTCTCTGTATCCTCTCCAACACTTGTTAATTTCTGTTTTATTAATAGAGGACATTCTAATGGGTGTGAAATGGTATCTTGTTGTGGTTTTGATTGGCATGTCCATGAGGGCTAATGACGTTGAGCATCTTTTCATCTGCTTTCTGACCATTTGTATATCTTCTTTGGGGAGATGTATATTCCAGTCTTTTGCCCATTTTTTTAAACTGCTTTGTTTGTCTTTCCTTGTTGAGTTGCAAGATTTCCTTATATATTCTTAATATTAAGCACTTGTCAGGTAAGTGGTTTATAAGTATTTTCTCCCATTGTATAGGTTGTCATTTTACTTTCATGGTAAATTTGTGGAGACATAAAAGTTTTTAATTTTGATGAGGCCCCATTTATCTATTTTTTCTTTTGTTGCTTGTGCTTTGGAAGTAGTCTAAGAAACCATTGCCTAACACAAGGTACTTAACATGCTTTTTTATGTTTTCTTCTAGGATTTTGATATTATTAGCTCTTATATAGGTATTTGAGCCATTTTGAGCTATTTTTAAAATTCATTTTATTGAGATATAGTCACATACCATAAAGTCATACAAAACAAAGCACACATTCAGTTGTTTACAGTACCATTATACAGTTGTGCACTCATCACCAAAATTAATTTTTGACATTTTCATTGCCACACACACAAAAATAATAAGAATACAAATTAAAGCAAAAAAGAGCAATTAAAGTAAAAAGGAACACTGTGTGCCTTTTTTTTTCTTCCCCCATTTTTCTACTCATCCATCCATAAACTAAACAAAGGGGAGTGTGATCCATATGGCTTTCCCAATCACATTGTTGCCCCTCATAAGCTACATTTTTATACAATTGTCTTCAAGATTCATGGGTTCTGGGTTGTAGTTTGATAGTTTCAGGTATTTATTGCTAGCTACTCCAATTCATTAGAACATAAAAAGGGTTGTCTATATTGTGCAGAAGAGTGCCCACCAGAGTGAACTCTCAGCTCCTTTTGGAATCCCTCTGCCACTGAAGCTTATTTTGTTGCCTTTCACATCCCCCTTTTGGCCAATAAGATGTTCTCCATCCCAAGATGCTGGGTCTAGATTCCTCCCCAGGAGTCATATTCCACACTGCCAGGGAGATTCACTCCCCTGGGTATCAGATCCCATGCAGGGCGGGTGGTATTCATTCCACTTGCCAGAGAGAGAGGGCCGCATCTGAGCAACGAAGAGGCACTCAGGAGGAGGCTCCTAGGCACCATTATAGGGAGGCCTAGTCTCTCCTTTGCAGCAACAATCTTCCCAAGAGGGCTCAGCTCATCAAACCACCAGTCCCCTGTATCTGTGAGCACATCAGCAACCATTGAGGTGGGGCAGGCCAATACCCCTGAATTCTCCACCACCTTCTCAAGGGGGCTCTGCATATTTTTCCATGTTTTTTTCTTTTTTAATTAATGGTTTTTTTAATCAACTATATCAAAAAAATTAAACAAAACATACAATTAAAAAAAACATTTCAAACAAACCATTACAAGGGAGTAAGAAAAAGACAACTAACCTAAGATAACTACTTTACTTCCAACATATTCTTCCTCTACCCTAAGAAAATAACCTAATATAGCAACATTTCCATGAACTTGTTCCTACCATACCCATCAGAAATTAACAGACCATAGTCATTCCTGGGCATTCCCAGAATGTTAAATTTACCCATGATAGCTTATCTGTTCTTATTGTGTTATCATTCCCCCTTTCTTAACTGCTCTCTATCTCTAGTTCCCCCACATTCTACATTATAAACCATTTGTTTTACATTTTTCAATGTTCACATTAGTGGTAGCATATAATATTTCTCTTTTTGTCCCTGGCTTATTTCGCTCAGCATTATGTCTTCAAGGTTCATCCATGTTGTCATATGTTTCACAACATCGTTTCTTTTTACAGCTGTGTAGTGTTCCATCATGTGTATATAACACATTTTATTTATCCACTCATCTGTTGAAGGACATTTGGGTTGTTTCCATCTCTTGGCAATTGTGAATAATGCTCCTATGAACATTGGCTTGCAGATATCTGTTCGTGTCACTGCTTTCAGAACTTCCAGGTATATACCGAGAAGTGCAATCGCTGGATCAAAGGGTAACTCTATATCTAGTTTTCTAAGGAACTGCCAGACTGACTTCCAGAGTGGCTGAACCATTATACAGTCCCACTAACAATGAATAAGAGTTTCAATTTCTCCACATCCTCTCCAGCATTTGTAGTTTCCTGTTGTTTTAATGGCAGCCATTCTAATTGGTGTGAGATGGTATCTCATTGTGGCCTTAATATGCATCTCTCTAATAGCTAGTGAAGCTGAACATATTTTCATGTGTTTTTTGGACATTTGCATTTCCTCTTCAGAGAACTGTCTTCATATCTTTTGCCCATTTTATAATTGGGCTGTCTGTACTCTTGTCATCGAGTTGTAGGATTTCTTTATATATGCAAGACATCAGTCTTTTGTCAAATACATGGTTTCCATAATTTTTTCCCATTGAGTTGGCTGCCTCTTCATCTTTTTGACAAATTCCTTTGAGGTACAGAAACTTCTAAGCTTGAGGAGTTCCCATTTATCTATTTTTTCTTTTGTTGCTTGTGCTTTGGTTATAAAGTCTAGGAAGTGGCTGCCTAATGCAAGGTCTTGAAGATGTTTCCCTACATTATCTTCTAGGAGTTTTATGGTACTATTATATTGAGATCTTTGATCTACTTTGAGTTAATTTTTGTGTAGGGTGTGATGTAGGGGTCCTCTTTCATTCCTTTGGATATGGATATCCAACTCTCCCAGCCCCATTTGTTGAAAAGACTGTCCCAGTTCATTGGCTTTGGGGGCCTTATCAAAGATCAGTCAGCCATAGATCTGGGGGTCTTTCTCTGAATTCTCAATTTGATTCCATTGATCAATATGTCTCTCTTTGTGCCAGTACCATGCTGTTTTGAAAACTGGGGCTTTATAATAAGCTTCAAAGTCAGAGAATGTAAGTCCTCCCACATCAGTTTTCTTTTTTAGAGTGTCTTTAGCAATTCGAGGCATCTTCCTTTTCCAAATAAATTTGATTACTAGCTTTTCCAAGTCTGCAAAGTAGGTTGTTGGAATTTGGATTGGGATTGCATTGAATCTGTAGATGATTTTGGGTAGAATTGACCTCTTAATGACGTTTAGCCTTCCTATTCATGAACACAGAATATTTTTCCATCTTTTAAGGTCTTCTATTTCTTTCAGTAGAGTTATGTAGTTTTCTTTGTATAGGTCTTTTACATCTTTGGTTAAGTTTATTCCTAGGTACTTGAATTTTTAAGTTGCTACTGAAAATGGTATCTTTTTCTTGAGTGTCTCTTCAATTTGTTCATTTCTAACATACAGAAACATTACTGACTTATGTGCATTAATCTTCTATCCCACTACTTTGCTAAATTTGTTTATTAGCTCTAGTAGCCATATCATCAATTTCTCAGGGTTTTTCAGATATAAGATCATATCATCTGCAAACAATAACAGTTTTACTTCTTACTTTCCAATTTGGATGCCTTTTATTTCTTTGTCTTGCCAGATTGCCCTGGCTAGCACTTCCAGCACAATGTTGAATAACAGTGGTGACAGTGGGCATACTTGTCTTGTTCCTGATCTTAGAGGGAAGGCTTTCAGTCTTTCACCATTGAGTACTATGCTGGCTGTGGGTTTTTCATACATGCTCTTTATCATATTGAGGAAGTTTCCTTCAATTCCTACCTTCTGAAGTGTTTTTATCAAAAAGGGATGTTGGATTTTGTCGAATGCTTTTTCATTATCTATTGAGATGATCATTTGATTTTTCTCTTTTGATTTGTTAATGTGTTGTAATATATTGATTGATTTCCTTATGTTGAACCATCCTTGCATGTCTGGAATGAACCCCACTTGATGATGGTGTATGATTTTTTGAATGTTTCTTTGGATTTGATTGGCAAGTATTTTGTTGAGAATTTTTGCATCTATATTCATTAGGGAGATAGACCTGTAGTTTTCCTTTTTTGTAGCATCTTTGCCTGGTTTTGGTATTAGATTGATGTAGCTTCATAAAATGAATTAGGTAGTGTTCCATTTTCCTTGAAGTTTTGAAAGAGTTTAAGTAAGATTGGTGTCAGTTCTTTTTGGAAAGTTTGGTAGAATTCCCCTGTGTAGACATCTGGCCCTGGGCATTTATTTGTCGGAAGCTTTTTGATGACTGATTGCATCTCTTTCCTTGTGATTGGTTGGTTGAGGTTTTCTATTTCTTCTCTGGTCAGTCTAGGTTGTTCATATGTTTCCAGGAAATTGTCCATTTCCTCTACATTATCCAGTTTGTTGGCATACAGTTGTTCGTAGTATCCTCTTATAACTTTTTAATTTCTTGGGGTCCGCAGTAATGTCACCTTTCACATTCATTATTTTGTTTATATGGGTCTTCTCTCTTTTTGATTTTGTCAGTCTAGCTAGGGGCTTGTCAATCTTGTTGATCTTCTCAGAGAACCAACTTTTGGTGTTATTTATCCTCTCTATGTTTTTTTCTCTATGTCATTTCTTTCTGCTTTAATCCTTGTTATTTCTTTTCTTCTACTTGGTTTAGCATTGGTTTGCTGTTCATGTTCTAGCTTCTTCAGTTGATCCATTAGTTCTTTGATTTTGTCTCTTTCTTCCTTTTTAATGTATGCATTTAGTGCTATAAATTTCCCCCTCAGTACTGCTTTTGCTGCATCCCATAGGTTTTGGTATGTTGTGTTCTCATTTTCATTTGTCTCTATATATTTAGCAATTTCTCTTGCTATTTCTTCTTTAACCCACTGATTGTTCAGGAGTGTGCTGTTTAACCTACAGGTATTTGTGAATTTTCTAAGTCTCTGATGGTTATTGACTTGTAACTGTATTCCATTGTGGTCAGAGAATGTGCTTTAAATAATTTCAAAGTTTTTTTAAATTTATTGAGGCTTGTTTTATGTCCCAGCATATGATCTATTGTGGAGAAAGTTCCATGAGCACTAGAGAAGATGATTTGGGATGTAATGTTCTATATATATCTGTTAAATCCAATTCATTTATAAGGTTGTTTAGGTTTTCAATTTCCTTAGTGGTCTTCTGTTTGATCTATCTATAGGAGAGAATGATGTATTGAAGTCTCCACAATTATTGTGGAAACATCAATTGCTTCTTTTAGTTTTGCCAGTGTTTGTCTCATGTATTTTGTGGCACCTTGATTGGGTGCATAAACATTTATGATTGTTATTTCTTCTTGTTGAATTGCACCTTTTATTAGTATGAAGTGGCCTTTTTTGTCTCTCATAACATCCTTGCAATTACAGTCTATTTTATCTGAGACTAATATTGCTATTCCTGCTTTCTTTTGGCTGTAGCTTGCATCTCATCTAGGTTATCTAATTTATTGGCATACAGTTGTTCAGAGTAACCCCTTATAGTCCTTTTTATTTCAGCAGGGTTGGTAATAATGTCCCCCTTTTCATTTCTGATTTTCATTATTTGTATCCTCTCTCTTTTGGTCTTTGTCATTCTAACTAAAAGTTTGTCAATTTTATTGAACTTTTCAAAGAACCAACTTTTAGTTTTGTTGAATATCTGGTTGTTTTGTTTTGTTTTGTTTACTATTTCATTCATCTCTGCTCTAAACTTTATTTCCTTTCTTCTGCTTGCTTTGAGTTTTGTTTGCTCTTCTTATTCTAGTTATTCCAGTTTTGAGGTTAGATCTCTGATTTGAAGTCTTTCTTCTTTTATAATATAAGCAGTTAGAGATATAAAAATTTTTTCTCAGCACTGCCTTCACTACATCCCATAAGTTTTGGTATGTTGCATTTTCATTTTCATTCACTTCAAGATATTTCCTAATTTCACTTCAGATTCCCACTTTAATCCATTGGTTGTTTAAGAGTATGTTGTTTAATTTCCACAGGTTTGTGAATTTTCCATTTCTCCCTCTGTTATTGATTCCTAGCTTTATTCTGGTGTAGTTGAAAAATATACATTTTATGACTTCAATGTTTTTCAAATTTATTGATTTGTTTGTTATCTAACATACAGTCTAATCAAGTGCACTTGAGAAGAATGTGCATTCTGTTTGTGATAGATGAAGTGTTCTATATATGTCTATTAGGTGTAGTTGGTTTAGAGTATCATTCAGGTCTTGTATTTCCTTATTGATCTTCTGACTATCCTTTTCATTATTGAAAGAGGTATATTAAATTCTGCTACATTTAATGTAGAACTGTGTATTTCTCTGTTCAAATCTGTCAGTATTTGATTCATATATCCTGGGGCTTTGCTGTTAGATGCAAGCATATTTATAATTATTACATCATGTTGAATTGTCCCCTTTATCAGTATATAGTGATTGTCTTTGTCCCTTGTGGTCATATACTGCTCAATAAGCACCTCTATTTCTCTCCCTGGATAAATTACTAATGGATGAGCAAGATGGATAAATTACTAATGGAACAAGATGGCAGACTGGTGAGCTGTATGTTTTAGTTACTCCTCCAGGAAAGTAGGTAAAAAGCCAGGAACTGCGTGGACTGGACACCACAGAGCAATCTGTCTTTGGGCATACTTCATACAACACTCATGAAAACGTGGAACTGCTGAGATCAGCGAAATCTGTAAGTTTTTGCGGCCAGGGGACCCGCGCCCCTCCCTGCCAGGCTCAGTCCCGGGGGAGGAGGGGCTGTCAGCTCCAGGAAGGAGAAGGGAGAATTGCAGTGGCTGCTCTTACCGGAAACTCATTCTACTGATTCAAACTCCAACCATAGATAGACTGAGGCCAGACACCAGAGACTCTGAGAGCAGCCAGCCCAGCAGAGAGGAGACAGGCATAGAAAAAAAACAACACGAAAAACTCCAAAATAAAAGCAGAGGATTTTTGGAGTTCTGGTGAACACAGAAAGGGGAAGGGCGGAGATCAGGCCTTGAGGCGCATATGCAAATCCCGAAGCAAGGCTGATCTCTCTGCCCTGGGCACCTTTCCTTAATGGCCCTGGTTGCTTTGTCTATTAGCATTTCAATAACCCATTAGATCTCTGAGGAGGGCCGTTTTTTTTTTTGTTTGTTTTTTTTGTTTTTGTTTTTTTTAAATCCTTTTTGCTTTTTCTAAAACAATTACTCTAAGAAGCTCAATACAGAAAGCTTCAAAGAATTGAAATTTGGGCACGTCAAGTCAAGAGCAGAACTAAGAGAGCTCTGAGACAAAAGGCAATAATCCAGTGGCTGAGAAAATTCACTAAACAACACAACTTCCCAAGAAAAGGGGGGTGTCCGCTCACAGCCACCATCCTGATGGACAGGAAACACTCCTGCCCATCGCCAGCCCCATAGCCCAGAGCTACCCCAGACAACCCAGTGTGACGGAAGTGCTTCAAATAACAGGCACACACCACAAAACTGGGCGTGGACATTAGCCTTCCCTGCAACCTCAGCTGAATGTCCCAGAGCTGGGAAGGGGGAGCAGTGTGAATTAACAGAGCCCCATTCAGCCATCATTTGAGCAGACTGGGAGCCTCCCAACACAGCCCAGCAGCCCAGAACTGCCCTGGGGGGACGGCACTCACCTGCGACATAGCACAGTCATCCCTCAACAGAGGACCCGGGGTGCACAGCCTGGAAGAGGGGCCCACTTGCAAGTCTCAGGAGCCATACGCCAATACCAAAGACTTGTGGGTCAGTGGCAGAGACAAACTGTGGCAGGACTGAACTGAAGGATTAGACTATTGCAGTAGCTTTAAAACTCTAGGATCATCAGGGAGATTTGATTGTTAGGGCCACCCCCCCTCCCCGACTGCCCAGATCACACTGTCAAACATAGAAGAGAAGGAGCAAGTTCTGAAAGCAGCAAGAGAAAAGCAATTCACCACATACAAAGGAAACAGCATAAGACTAAGTAGTGACTACTCAGCAGCCACCATGGAGGCAAGAAGGCAGTGGCACGATATATTTAAAATTCTGAGTGAGAGGAATTTCCAGCCAAGAATACTTTATCCAGCAAAGCTCTCCTTCAAATTTGAGGGAGAGCTTAAATTTTTCACAGACAAAGAAATGCTGAGAGAATTTGCTAACAAGAGACCTGCCCTACTGGAGATACTAAAGGGAGCCCTACAGACAGAGAAACAAAGACAGGACAGAGAGACTTGGAGAAAGGTTCAGTACTAAAGAGATTCGGTATGGGTACAATAAAGGATATTAATAGAGAGAGGGAAAAATATGGCAAACATAATCCAAAGGATAAGATGGCCGATTCAAGAAATGCCTTCACGGTTTTAACGTTGAATGTAAATGGATTAAACTCCCCAATTAAAAGATATAGATTCGCAGAATGGATCAAAAAAAATGAACCATCAATATGTTGCATACAAGAGACTCATCTTAGGCACAGGGACACAAAGAAACTGAAAGTGAAAGGATGGAAAAAAATATTTCATGCAAGCTACAGCCAAAAGAAAGCAGGTGTAGCAATATTAATCTCAGATAAAATAGACTTCAAATGCAGGGATGTTTTGAGAGACAAGAAGGCCACTACATACTAATAAAAGGGGCAATTCAGCAAGAAGAAATAACAATCGTAAATGTCTATGCACCCAATCAAGGTGCCACAAAATACATGAGAGAATCATTGGCAAAACTAAAGGAAGCAATTGATGTTTCCACAATAATTGTGGGAGACTTCAACACATCACTCTCTCCTATAGATAGATCAACCAGACAGAAGACCAATAAGGAAATTGAAAACCTAAACAATCTGATAAATGAATTAGATTTAACAGACATCTACAGGACATTACATCCCAAATCAACAGGATACACATACTTTTCTAGTGCTCACGGAACTTTCTCCAGAATAGATCATATGCTGGGACATAAAACAAGCCTCAATAAATTTAAAAAGATTGAAATTATTCAAAGCACATTCTCTGACCACAATGGAATACAATTAGAAGTCAATAACCATCAGAGACTTAGAAAATTCACAAATACCTGGAGGTTAAACAACACACTCCTAAACAATCAGTGGGTTAAAGAAGAAATAGCAAGAGAAATTGCTAAATATATAGAGACGAATGAAAATGAGAACACAACATACCAAAACCTATGGGATGCAGCAAAAGCAGTGCTAAGGGGGAAATTTATAGCACTAAACGCATATATTAAAAAGGAAGAAAGAGCCAAAATCAAAGAACTAATGGATCAACTGAAGAAGCTAGAAAATGAACAGCAAACCAATCCTAAACCAAGTACAAGAAAAGAAATAACAAGGATTAAAGCAGAAATAAATGACATAGAGAACAAAAAAACAATAGAAAGGATAAATATCACCAAAAGTTGGTTCTTTGAGAAGATCAACAAGATTGACAAGCCCCTAGCTAGACTGACAAAATCAAAAAGAGAGAAGACCCATATAAACAAAATAATGAATGGAAAAGGTGACATAACTGCAGATCCTGAAGAAATTAAAAAAATTATAAGAGGATATTATGAACAACTGTATGGCAACAAACTGGATAATGTAGAAGAAATGGACAATTTCCTGGAAACATATGAACAACCTAGACTGACCAGAGAAGAAATAGAAGACCTCAACCAACCCATCACAAGCAAAGAGATCCAATCAGTCATCAAAAATCTTCCCACAAATAAATGCCCAGGGCCAGATGGCTTCACAGGGGAATTCTACCAAACTTTCCAGAAAGAACTGACACCAATCTTACTCAAACTCTTTCAAAACATTGAAAAAAATGGAACACTACCTAACTCATTTTATGAAGCTAACATCAATCTAATACCAAAACCAGGCAAAGATGCTACAAAAAAGGAAAACTACCGGCCAATCTCCCTAATGAATATAGATGCAAAAATCCTCAACAAAATACTTGCAAATCGAATCCAAAGACACATTAAAAAAATCATACACCATGACCAAGTGGGGTTCATTCCAGGCATGCAAGGATGGTTCAACATAAGAAAAACAATCAATGTATTACAACACATTAAAAACTCGAAAGGGAAAAATCAATTGATCATCTCAATAGATGCTGAAAAAGCATTTGACAAAATCCAACATCCGTTTTTGATAAAAACACTTCAAAAGGTAGGAATTGAAGGAAACTTCCTCAACATGATAAAGAGCATATATGAAAAACCCACAGCCAGCATAGTACTCAATGGTGAGAGACTGAAAGCCTTCCCTCTAAGATCAGGAACAAGACAAGGATGCCCGCTGTCACCACTGTTATTCAACATTGTGCTGGAAGTGCTAGCCAGGGCAATCCGGCAAGACAAAGAAATAAAAGGCATCCAAATTGGAAAAGAAGAAGTAAAACTGTCATTGTTTGCAGATGATATGATCTTATATCTAGAAAACCCTGAGAAATCAACGATACACCTACTAGAGCTAATAAACAAATTTAGCAAAGTAGCGGGATACAAGATTAATGCACATAAGTCAGTAATGTTTCTATATGCTAGAAATGAACAAACTGAAGAGACACTCAAGAAAAAGATACCATTTTCAATAGCAACTAAAAAAATCAAGTACCTAGGAATAAACTTAACCAAAGATGTAAAAGACCTATACAAAGAAAACTACATAACTCTACTAAAAGAAATAGAAGGGGACCTTAAAAGATGGAAAAATATTCCATGTTCATGGATAGGAAGGCTAAATGTCATTAAGATGTCAATTCTACCCAAACTCATCTACAGATTCAATGCAATCCCAATCAAAATTCCAACAACCTACTTTGCAGACTTGGAAAAGCTAGTTATCAAATTTATTTGGAAAGGGAAGATGCCTCGAATTGCTAAAGACACTCTAAAAAAGAAAAACGAAGTGGGAGGACTTACACTCCCTGACTTTGAAGCTTATTATAAAGCCACAGTTGCCAAAACAGCATGGTACTGGCACAAAGATAGACATATAGATCAATGGAATCGAATTGAGAATTCAGAGATAGACCCTCAGATCTATGGCCGACTGATCTTTGATAAGGCCCCCAAAGTCACCGAACTGAGCCATAATGGTCTTTTCAACAAATGGGGCTGGGAGAGTTGGATATCCATATCCAAAAGAATGAAAGAGGACCCCTACCTCACCCCCTACACAAAAATTAACTCAAAATGGACCAAAGATCTCAATATAAAAGAAAGTACCATTAAACTCCTAGAAGATAATGTAGGAAAACATCTTCAAGACCTTGTATTAGGAGGCCACTTCCTAGACTTTACACCCAAAGCACAAGCAACAAAAGAGAAAATAGATAAATGGGAACTCCTCAAGCTTAGAAGTTTCTGCACCTCAAAGGAATTTCTCAAAAAGGGAAAGAGGCAGCCAACTCAATGGGAAAAAATTTTTGGAAACCATGTATCTGACAAAAGACTGATATCTTGCATATACAAAGAAATCCTACAACTCAATGACAATAGTACAGATAGCCCAATTATAAAATGGGCAAAAGATATGAAAAGACAGTTCTCTGAAGAGGAAATACAAATGGCCAAGAAACACATGAAAAAATGTTCAGCTTCACTAGCTATTAGAGAGATGCAAATTAAGACCACAATGAGATACCATCTAACACCGGTTAGAATGGCTGCCATTAAACAAACAGGAAACTACAAATGCTGGAGGGGATGTGGAGAAATTGGAACTCTTATTCATTGTTGGTGGGACTGTATAATGGTTCAGCCACTCTGGAAGTCAGTCTGGCAGTTCCTTAGAAAACTAGAGATAGAGCTACCATTCGATCCAGCGATTGCACTTCTCGGGATATACCCGGAAGATCGGAAAGCAGTGACACGAACAGATATCTGCACGCCAATGTTCATAGCAGCATTATTCACAATTGCCAAGAGATGGAAACAACCCAAATGTCCATCAACAGATGAGTGGATAAATAAAATGTGGTATATACACACGATGGAATACTACGTGGCAGTAAGAAGGAACGATCTGGTGAAACATATGACAACATGGATGAACCTTGAAGACATAATGCTGAGCGAAATAAGCCAGGCACAAAAAGAGAAATATTATATGCTACCACTAATGTGAACTTTGAAAAATGTAAAATAAATGGTTTATAATGTAGAATGTAGGGGAACTAGCAGTAGAGAGCAATTAAGGAAGGGGGAACAATAATCCAAGAAGAACAGATAAGCTATTTAACGTTCTGGGGATGCCCAGAAATGACTATGGTCTGTTAATTTCTGATGGATGTAGTAGGAACAAGTTCACTGAAATGTTGCTATAGTATGTAACTTTCTTGGGGTAAAGTAGGAACATGTTGGAAGTTAAGCAGTTATCTTAGGTTAGTTGTCTTTTTCTTACTCCCTTGCTATGGTCTCTTTGAAATGTTCTTTTATTGTATGTTTGTTTTCTTTTTAACTTTTTTTTTCATACAGTTGATTTGAAAAAAGAAGGGAAAGTTAAAAAAAAAAAAAAGAAAAAAGACAAACAAGGAAAAAAAAAAAAAAAAAAACGATGTAGTGCCCCCTTGAGGAGCCTGTGGAGAATGCAGGGGTATTCGCCTACCCCACCTCCATGGTTGCTAACATGACCACAGACATAGGGGACTGGTGGTTTGATGGGTTGAGCCCTCTACCATAAGTTTTACCCTTGGGAAGACGGTTGCTGCAAAGGAGAGGCTAGGCCTCCCTGTATTTGTGCCTAAGAGTCTCCTCCTGAATGCCTCTTTGTTGCTCAGATGTGGCCCTCTCTCTCTGGCTAAGCCAACTTGAAAGGTGAAATCACTGCCCTCCCCCCTACGTGGGATCAGACACCCAGGGAAGTGAATCTCCCTGGCAACGTGGAATATGACTCCCGGGGAGGAATGTAGACCCGGCATCGTGGGATGGAGAACATCTTCTTGACCAAAAGGGGGATGTGAAAGGAAATGAAATAAGCTTCAGTGGCAGAGAGATTCCAAAACGAGCCGAGAGATCACTCTGGTGGGCACTCTTACGCACACTTTAGACAACCTTTTTTAGGTTCTAAAGAATTGGGGTAGCTGGTGGTGGATACCTGAAACTATTAAACTACAACCCAGAACCCATGAATCTCGAAGACAGTTGTATAAAAATGTAGCTTATGAGGGGTGACAGTGGGATTGGGAATGCCATAAGGACCAAACTCCACTTTGTCTAGTTTATGGATCGATGTGTAGAAAAGTAGGGGAAGCAAACAAACAGACAAAGGTACCTAGTGTTCTTTTTTACTTCAATTGCTCTTTTTCACTCTAATTATTATTCTTGTTATTTTTGTGTGTGTGCTAATGAAGGTGTCAGGGATTGATTTAGGTGATGAATGTACAACTATGTAATGGTACTGTAAACAATCGAAAGTACAATTTGTTTTGTATGACTGCGTGGTATGTGAATATATCTCAATAAAATGATGATTAAAAAAAAAAAAACTGCAAAAAAAAAAAAAAGTACAGGGGATTCTATCAAAATATTATAACTTCATATTATCTAGGAATGCTGCATAACTGACAGCTATCAAATAGGTGAATCTGTGTTGAATTCCCAAAATATTAACTGTTGGTATAAAATAATAATTCATTAACAAACTGGTTAAAATTATACTGCTTCATAAAAAAGCACCAGTTAACATGTTGCAAGAACAGAAAAACGTCTGAAATTATTGAATGACATGATGGCAGTTAAAGCAAGGGCCAAACAGAATTGGTTTTAAATATAAACAAACCATTTTATCCTTTCCTTTTTTTTTCAGGAGAGGAGATTGGGATTAAGTCAAATGGCACATATGTATATTTAAAGACAGTAAATATATTTCCAAAGTACTTAATTCCAACTTCTTTGCTTTAGATTATGTTCATGTCATCTAGTTTTCTTTATCTGGATCAGTGCCAACACAACTGAATCTTGAAGCTCATGTCTGTATTAAAAATTCTGATTTAGCAGTTTTTTTCTGTGCAAATTAGGCTTTGGAAATAATTATCCAAAAACATAAAATCCTCATGACATTCCTTTTTTATTATGTATATATTTCAGATAAACATTCTTAGAAATGTTTTTAATATGTATTCAATTCCCTAGTTCTCTTTGGATAGATATTCATTCATTCAAAAAAATTATTCATTTACTGTTCTTTGTCAGGAATTGGAATAGGCACTATGCTAGAGGGAAAAAAGACCCCCCACCCAGAATTACCTTCCAGCCAAATGCTATATATGTTAGCAAATAAGTTACATGAAAATGAAGTGAGTTCTTTTGAGCAGAAAACAGTAATGTGCTGTAACTCTAAAACAAACCAACAAATCCTATCTGGAGGAATCATATATCACTTTACTTTGGAGGTAATGTTTGATATAGCATTCTAGACTGAAGAAATCACATCTTGTAATTTCAGTGTATAGATTCTCTGAATATGTCCAGCCAGCACCACGCCTCTGCACCTATGCTTAAGATGTGCCTTCTCTGGCTGACCTACTTGACATTTTCCTCCTAATACTTAAAAGCTTACTTCCATGAGTCATTTCTCATAGCACTTATTCAATATATTTATTACAGATCTTAACACATTATACTGTCATTGTTCACTTGTTTATCCCCAGCTGCAATACTTGTTCTTATTACCGAGCACCTGACTTTATACTGGAAACTCAGTCTAGGGTGTAAATGCATGAATAAATGAATGAAGGAATGGTGTTAGACCGTGGAGAAAGATGGGAAGAATGGAGTCACCCAGAGAGATGCACAGAACATAAAGACTGATCTTTCCCAAAAGCAAGCATGATAAATTCAGAAGCCATTCATTTTAAATAAAAAAGAAAGTAATTCCAAAGTCTCCTACATGATGTTGTGTTTTTCACAATTAGGAGACACATTCATTGACTAAATAAAAAGGACAGAAACGGGGGCAGTTGAATTATAGCAAAGTAACTGCTAAGCAAATATATGAGCCTAGCTGAAGTTGGAAACAGGAATTATCTGTCACATTTTTCCTCTTAATTGGATACTTTACTCCATTAATTCTTGAATATCAATTCATTTATTCAACAAGTTTATTAATAAGGGTTTTCATGTTACCAAAATGTTTTAGCTAATATTGTGTATTGTTCATCCATTGCAAAACATTAACCAAAAACTTAGCGCCTTAAAACAACAAATTATTAGCCTTCAGTTTCTGTGGGTCAGGAACTGGGTATGGCTTAGGATGGTGACTTTGGTTCAGAATATTGTGTGGTTGCCGTCAGATGACAGGGACTTGAGGAATCATTTCCAAGATGGCTTACACACATGGCTTTGCAAAGAGGCCTCAGTTTCTCAGTACAGGGGCTCCTCTCACAGCATGGCAGCTGACCTCCCCCAGAGCAAGCTACCCAACTGAGTGAACAAAAAGGAAGCTGAGCATTGCACAACATCAATTCCATGTTTTTGTTT
This sequence comes from Choloepus didactylus, assembly GCF_015220235.1. Classification (NCBI taxonomy): domain Eukaryota; kingdom Metazoa; phylum Chordata; class Mammalia; order Pilosa; family Megalonychidae; genus Choloepus; species Choloepus didactylus. The sequence continues at coordinate 183,544,218 of NC_051310.1, read as the reverse complement.
ATATTTGTTAGAAACATGTTATTAAATCCAGCCCCACTCAAAAGTAAAGGAAGTATGTTCCACCTTTTGAAGGGAATGTCAAAAAAAAAAATATGCCGACATATTTTCCCCCACCACATAGGGGTGTAATGGAGAGTGAGGTAGACAAAGTTCCTACCCTTATGGAGATTTTATTCTAATGCAAGAAGACAGAAAATTAACAAATAAAATCAAAGTAAACAGATAATTTCAGTGTTTTGAGTCTTGCAAAAGTAATGAATGGATGTCTGAGTTACTGGACACCTACTAGTTGAGGATACTAGACAGACTAGGCAGGGTAGATGGCCAAAGGAACAATGCAGGAAGAATAACCTGCCTGAGGAAACAGTAGGGCCTTGAGGCAGAAGTGTACTTGGCAGTTAGAGGAAAAAAATTAAAAAAATAAAACAAAAAATAAAAAGTTACACCAGAAGTGGTGATTTTAGTTGGGACAGGAAGGGTAGGAAATACAAGATAATATAAGAATTTGATGGCCAAGGTAAGGGAATACTTATTTGATCATGCAATGGGAAGCCATTGAAGACTATTAAACAGGAAAATGAAATTATTGACTAATATTTTACAAAACAAAGCAGGAGCAACAATCATAAAAACATACAAAAATCAATTTAGAATAAAATAAAAATATTTTTTTATAGAATTATGTGCAGAGTGCAGAGTATGCATCATCTAACTCTGAGGTTGCAAAGGAAGGTTCAAACTTCCCTGAACTTGGTCTCAAAAAAAGAGAGGGCATGTTCCTATTTGAGAAAAAGAGGAATGATGGTCAAGATAGATGTAACAATTCATGAAAAACTTAGTAATCAAAGAACACCATGTAGTTCATTGTCATGTAAGCATAGTTTTAATGTGAATCATTTTTTTTAAATTAAATTCAGTTTTACTGAAATATATTCACATACCATACAATCATCCATGGTATACAACCGTTCACAGTACATTCATATAGTAATGCATTCATCACCACAATCCACTTCCAAACATTTTCCTTACATCAGAAAGAATCAGAAGAAGAATAAAAAATAAAAGTAAAAAAGACCACCCAAACCATCCCCCCATCCCACCCTATTTTTCATTTAGTTTTTGTCCCCATTTTTCTACTCATCCATCCATACACTAGATAAAGGTAGTGTGATCCACAAGGTTTTCACAATCACAATGTCACCCCTTGTAATCTACATTATTATACAGTTGTCTTCAGGAGTCCAGACTATTGGGTTGGAGTTTGTTAGTTTCAGGTATTTACTTCTAGCTATTTCAATACATTAAAACCTAAGAGGTGTTATCTATATAGTGCATAAGAATGTTCACCAGAGTGACCTCTCGACTCCACTTGGAATCTCTCAGCCACTGAGACTATTGCATCTCATTTTGCATCCCCCTTTTGGTCAAGAAGATATTCTCAATCCCACAATGTTGGGTCTAGATTCATCTGCAGAAGTCATTTCCTGCATTGCCAGGGAGCTTTACACCCCTGGGAGTCAGGTCCCATGTAGGGGGGAGGACAGTGAGCCCACCTGCTGAGGTGGCTCAGTTAGAGAGAGAGAGAGGGCCACATCTGAGCAACAAAAATGTACTCAGGGGGAGATTCTTAGGCACAATTATATGCATGTTTAGCCTCTCCTTTGCAGTAATGAGTTTCATAAGGGAAAGTCCCATGATAGAGGGCTCGGCACATCAAACCGCCAGTCCCAATGTTTGTGACAACATCAACACCAGTCCATTGAGGAAGTCCAACACTTCTGCACCTTCCCCCAGTTCCTCGGGGGGGGGGGACTGTAAATATATTTTTTATTCTCTGCCCAAATTACTCTGGGATGTGTCACTATTTCACTCTAACTTATAGTAACCTACTGTATTTCACTTCCTATTCAAAGTTCCATGTAATTGTGGTGTTTGAACAAACTGACTGTAGAGTTATGCTGTTTAGAAAATATAGATTCTGCACCAAATAAACATCTCTTCCCTTGGTCTCACATGGAAGTTCAGGTTTTAAAACACAGTCAGTTTCAACCTTTACCCTTTGGCCCGGTTTGCCCTAGCCTTAACCAGATCTGCTTCATTCATATCACTAATTGAAGTCTGGGCTCTTTTTCAGCTTTTTTTTTTTTTTTTTTTTTTTTTAACAGTTGCTGTATGCACTAATACTGACATTCATATCTGCTGAGACATCTGAGTTTCAGATGTCTCAGAGATATGCATTTTTCCAGAGACCAATCAGGTTACACACTATGGGATCAGCATCTCAAAATTTAGAGGTAGGCATTACAGTTCAGGAATAGAGTTGACTGCTGTAAGAGCTTACAGTCTAAGGACCATTACAATAATCATTGCCATGTTAGGCTATGTTCTAAGATTCAATTCTGAGTTTATACATTGTAGTTAGTCCATATTGGTGAGGCATTATAGTGTTTGCCTTTATTTCTGGCATGCTTCACTCAAATACTGTGTACAGGATCCTTTCACGTCATTGTCTCACAGCTTCACTCTTTCTTGTAGTTGGTCAATATTCCACTGTATGCATACAGCACAGTTCACCATTCTGTTCCTCAGTCTATGTATCCTTAGGTCACCTCCACCCATTGCAAATCATGATTATTGCCTCTATGAACACTAGTGTGCAAATGTCCATTCATGTCTCTGCTCTCAGATCTTCAAATGACATACCCCATAATGAGATTGCAGGACCTTATGGTCCCCACGTACTTAGCTTTTTGTGGAACCACCACACTAACCTTCAGAAAGGCTACACCATTCTACCTGCTCATCAACAGTAGATAGGTACATCCCTCTCACCATGTTTTCTCCGACACTTTTACACCTATATATATATATTTTTCCTACAATTTTATAGAGTTATATTCACAAACCATACATTTATCCACAGTGTGCAATCAGTTGTTCATGGTATCATCATAAGGTTGTACATTTATCACCACAATTAGCACTTGAACATATTGAGTACTACAAGAAAAATTGTTTTCTTTTTCAGCAATAATAAAAAGAAAAATAACATGTCATGCAATACAATATAATAGTAAGGACAGAAAATAACACCACTACCAAGAATCCCATATTCCTCCCTTATATTTCCCTCTCATATACACCTAGCATTGGTATATTGCCTTTGTTACATTTAATGGAGGTATATTATAATGTTACTGTTGACCATAGGCTCCAGTTTGCTTTGATTATGGTTTTTTCCCAAATACCATCCCTTTTTCAACACTCTGCATGGTTGACATTAATTTGCTCTCCCACATGCAAAAACATTTTTATATTTGTATATTTAGTAACAGTCATTGGCCACTCCAGTTTTTGCCAAGTTATACAGTCCCAGTCTCTATCATCTATCTTTATCTCTGGTGTCATACATTCTCCTCTTTCAGCTTTACTCACAGACATCTTTGTTTGATGTACTTACAATACTGTGCTACCATCACACAGTATTATGCTACTTATTTCTGGATCTATACAATCAATCCTGCTAAACATTCTGTAGTCCTTCAGCATCAAATGCCTGATCTCTACCCTCTTTCTATCTCCTGATTGCCTGTGTTGTCAGCTTTTAACTCCCAAAGTTTGTTCATTAATGTTTGTTCATATTAGTGAGACCATACAGAATCTGTCCTTTTGTTTCTGGCTAACTTCACTCAACATAATGTCCTCAAGATTCATCCATGTTGTTATATGATCCATGTCTTTGTTCTGTCTTACAGCTACATAATATTCCATCATGTGTATACACCACAGTTTGTTTATCCATTCATCCATTGATGGACATTTGGGCTGTTTCCCTCTCTTGGCAAACATGAATAATGCTGCAATAAACATTGGTTTACAAATGTCTGTTTGTGTCTTAAGTTTCATTTCCTCAGAGCATATACCTAGCAATAGCTAGGAATAGCTGGGTCATATGGCAAATCTATATTTAGCTCCCTGAGGAACCTCCACACTGTCTTCCAGAGTGGTTGCACCATTCTACAGTCCCACCAGCAATGAATAAGTGTGCCTCTTTCTCCACATCCTCTCCAGCACTTTTCATTTTCCGTTTTTTGGATAATGGCCATTCTGATAGGTGTGAGATGATATCTCATTGTGGTTTTGATGTGCATTTCTTTAATAGCCAGGGATGTTGAGCATTTTTTCATATGTTTTTGAGCTATTTGTATTTCCTCTTCAGAAAAATGTCTGTCCATGTCTTTTGCCCATTTTTTAATTGGATTGTTTGTCTTTCTCTTATTGAGTTGTAGGATTCCTTTGTATATTTGAGATATTAAACCCTTATCTCATATGTGGTTTCCAAATATCATCTCCCATTGTGTAGGTTGCCTTTTTACTTTTCTGACAAAGTCCTTTGATGTACAAAAGTGTCTAATTTTGAGGAGATCCCATTTGTCTATTTGTTCTTTGGTTGCTCATACCTTGGGCATTAGGTGTAAGAAATCACCTCCTATCACAAGATCTTTAATATGTTCCCCTACATTTTCTTCTAAGAGTCTTATGGTCTTGGTGCTAACGTTTAGGTCTTTGATCCATTTCAAGTTAATTTTTGTATAAGGTGTGAATTCTGCATCCTCTTTCATTCTTTTGGTAATGGACATCCAGTTCTCCAAACACCATTTATTGAAGAGGCTGCTCTTTCCCAGTTGTTTTGGCTTGACTGCCTTATCAAAGATCAATTGTCCATAGATGTGAGAGTCTACTTCTGAACATTCAATTCAATTCCGTTGGTTGGTATATCTGTCCTTATGCCAGCACCATGCTGTTTTGAGCACAGTAGCTTTGTAATATGCTTCAAAGTTGAGTAGTGTGAGACCTCCCACTTTGTTCCTTGTTCTCAAGATATTTTTGACTATTCAGGGCACCTTGCCCCTCCAAATAAATTTGGTTATTGGCTTTTCTATTTTGGTAAAGGAAGTTGTTGGGATTTGAATTGGTATTGCCTTGAATCTATAAATCAGTTTAGGTAAAATTGCCATCTTAACTATATCTAGTCTTCCAATCCATGAACATGGTATGTTCTTCCATTTTTTTAGGTTCTGTTTAATTTCTTTTAGCAGTTTCTAATAGTTTTTGGTGTAAAGGCCTTTTGTGTCCTTGGTTAAGTTTATTCCTAAATATTTGATTCTTTTGGTTGCTATTGTAAATGGGATTTTTTTTTCTTGATTTCCTCCTCTTGTTGCACATTATTTGTGTATAAGAACACTACAGATTTTTGCATGTTGATCTTGTAGCCTGTCACTTTGCTTTATTCATTGACTAGTTCTAGTAGCTTTGCTGTAGATTTTTCTGGATTTTCTACATATAGAATCATGTCATCTGCAAATATTGAAAGTTTTACTCTTCCCCTCCTATTTGGATGACTTTCATTTCTTTTTCTTGCCTAATTGCTCTAGCTAGAACTTCCAGCACAATGTTGAATAACAATGGTGATAGTGGACATCCCTGTCTTGTTCCTGATCTTAGAGAAAAAGTTTTCAGTCTCTCCCCATTGAGTATGATGTTAGCTGTGAGTTTTTCATATATCACCTTCATCATATTGAGAAAATTCCCTTCTATTCCTATCCTTTGAAGTGTTTTCATCAGGAAAGGATGCTGAATTTTGTCAAATGCCTTTTCTGCATTGATCAAGATGATCATATGGTTCTTCTGCTTTGGTTTGTTGATGTCATGTATTACATTAATTGATTTTCTTGTGTTGAACCAGCCTTGCATAGCTGGAATAAATCCCACCTAGTCATGGTGTATAATTCTTTTAATGTGTTGCTGGATTTGATTTGTGAGTATTTTGTTGAGGATTTTTGCATCTATATTCATTAAAGAAATTCCTCTGTAATTTTCTTTCTTTTTTTTTTTTTTTTGTAGTATCTTTGTCTGATTTTGGTATTAGGGTGATGTTGGCTTCATAGAGTGAGTTAGGTATCTTTCCCTCTTCTTCAATTTTTTTGAAGAGTTTGAGCAGGATTGGTACTAATTCTTTCTTGAATGCTTGGTAGAATTCACATGTGAAACCATCTGGTCCTGGGCTTTTCCTTTTTGGCATCTTTTTGATGACTGACTCAATCTCTTTACTTGTGATTGGTTTGTTGAGGTCATCTATTTCTTCTTGAGTCAATGTTGGTTGTTTATGCTTTTCTAGGAAGTTGTCCATTTCATCTAAGTTGACTAGTTTATTAGCATATAGTTGCTCTAGTATCTTCTCATTATCTCCTTAATTTCTGCAGAGTAGTAGTTCTAATTCTTTTCCCATTTCTGATTGCATTTATTTTTATCCTCTCTCTCTTTTTTGTTAGCCTAGCCAGCAGTCCATCAATTTTATTGATTTTCTCAAAGAACCAACTTCTGGTTTTGTTGATTCTTTCTATTGTTTTCCTGTTCTCAATTGCATTTATTTCTGCTCTCATCTTTGTTATTTATTCCCTTCTGTTTGCTTTGGGGTTAGTTTGCTGTTCTTTCTCTAATTTCTCCAGGTGAACAGTTAACTCTTCAATCTTTGCTCTCTCTTCTCTTTTAATATAGGCATTTAGGGTAATAAATTTCCCTCTCAGCACCACCTTTGCTGCATCCCATAAGTTTTGATAAGTTGTGTTTTCATTGTCATTTGCCTCGAGGTATTTACTAATTTCTCTTGTAATTTCTTCCTTTACCCACTGGTTTTCTAAGAGGGTGTTGTTAAGCTTCCATATGTTTGTGAATTTAAGACCTTCTGCCTTTTATTTATTTCCAACTTCATTCCATTATGGTCTGAGAAAGTGTTTTGTATAATATCAAAATTTTTAAATTTGTTGAGACTTGCTTTGTGACCCAACATGTGGTCTATCCTAGAGAATGCTCCATGAGCACTTGAGAAAAAATTGTATCCTAGTGTTGTTGGATGTAGTGTTCTATAAATGTCTGTCAAATCTAGTTCATTTATCAAACAATTCAACATCCCCATTTCTTTAGTGATCCTCTGTCTAGATGTTCTATCCATTGACAAGAGTGGTGTATTGAAGTCTCCAACTATTATTGTAGTGGTGTCTACTTCTCCTTTCAGTGACTTCAGTGTTTGCCTCATGAATTTTGGGGCATTCTGGCTTGGTGAATAAATATTTATGATTGTTATGTTTTCTCAATGAATTGACCGTTTTATCAATATATAGTGTCCTTCTTTGTCTCTTTTAATTGTTTTACTTTTGAAGTCTAATTTGTCTGATATTAATATAGCTACTCCCAGTTTTTCTGGTTGTTGTTTGCGTGAAATATCTTTTTCCAACCTTTCACTTTCAGTCTATTTTTTTCCTTGTGTCTAAAGTGAGTTTTTTTGTAGACAGCATATAGATGGATCTTGTTTTTTAATCCATTCTGCCAGTCTCTGTCTTTTTATTGGGGAGTTTAATCCATTTACAGTTAGTGTTATTACTGTAAGGGCAGTACTTTCTACTACCATTTTGTCTTTTGGAATTTATTTATCATATCTTATTTTTTCCTCTTTTTCCTTTTATGTTTCCTGATAATCTTCATTTCTGCACTCTTCTCCAACTCTCTCTCTCCTGTCTTTTCCTGTCAGCCTGTAGCACTCCCTGAAGTATTTCTTGTAGCACTGGTCTCTTATTCACAAACTCTCTCAGTGTCTGTTTGTCTGAAAATGTTTTAATCTCTTCCTCATTTTTGAAGGAAAGTTTTGCTGGATATAGAATTCTTGTTTGGCAGTTTTTCTCTTTCAGTATCTTAAATATATCAGGCCACTATATTCTTGCCTCCATGGGTTCTGTGGAGAAATCTGTACACAGTCTTATCAACCTTCCCTTGTATGTGATGGATTGCTTTTCTCTCGCTGCTTTCAGAATCCTCTCTTTGTCTTTGACATTGGAGAATCTGATCAGTGTCTTGGAGTTGGTCTATTGGGATCTATTCTGTTTGGGATATGCTGTGTTTCTTGAATCTCTAATTTTCTGTCTTTTGTAAGAGTTGGGAAGTTTTCAGTGAATATGTCTTCTATTACTCTTTCTGCCCCTTTTACCCTCTCTTCTCCTTCTGGGATACCCATAACATGTATATTTGCATATTTCATGTTGTCACGCAGCTCCCTAAGACCCTGCTCATATTTTTCCATTTTTTTACCATCTGTTCTTTTGTATGTATGAATTCAAATGTCTTGTCTTCCAGTTCACTGATCCTTTCTTCTGCCTGTTCAAATCTACTGTTGTGTCTGTCCATTGTGTTTTTCATCTCCTCCATTGTTGCCTTCATTCCTATGAGTTCTGCCATTTGTTTTTTCAAGTTTATGAATTCTTCTTTATGGTCATCCAGTGTCTTCTTTATATCCTTCATCTCTTTTGCTATATCTTCCTTCTGTTCACTGAATTTATTTAGCATTATTTGCCTCAACTCCTGTATCTTGGTTGAACTATTAGTTTCTTCCTTTGGCTGGTCCATATTTTTGTGTTTCCTGATATGGCTTGTTATCTTAAGTTGTCTAGGCATCTGATTTTCTTGATTAGTCTATTCTGGAGCTTGTTTTCTGTCTTTTACCTAGGTGTTTCTTGTTGGTTGGCTTTATTATCTGGCCTCTGTATTCAGTTCAACTTATTCTAGACCTCTAACTTAGGTTCTATTTAGTTGATCAGAATTTTCCCCCTCTTGTTTTTTCTGTTTCTTGCCCTGCCTCTATGTAGCCTTTTTTGTGAGAGGGTCTCCTCAGATATGGTCTACCCCAGTCAGATTTTCCCAGTCTAGAGAGGCCCAGGTCTCACTGGGAGGGTATGGAGTTTTCCTGAGAATGGGACCCTCCTATGAGGCCTTTAGAATCAGTGCTTTTCCTCTCCTGTCCAGCAGGTGGTGCTTGCCAACCCGCAGCTCCCCCCCATGTGAGGAAGTATGGAGACTTTAGTTCTCCTGGTGACTGATCCTGTCGGGGGCATGGCTGACTGAAACCAGAATCTGAATTCCAGCCCCTGGGTTCTGAGTTCCAGAAAGAGGACTGCCAGTTGAGCTGGACCTTCCACCACTCTCCCAATCCTAGGAACTCCAGTTGTCTCTCAGGGGCACTATTCCCTTCTCCCCTCTCCTCTTTGGAGCATCTCCAGCTATATTCCTTGGTCAGCCTGAGTTGCCAATTAAAGACAGGGGTGGAGACCATCTTCAGAAGTGAATCTGGAACTCAAAGACACTGTGGGTACTCTGTCTCCCCCCAAGCCCAGCCTAGTCCCTCAACCTGGGCTTTCTGATAGAGAATAACCACATATGTTACTTTTAGAGTTAAAAAAATAGAAAAGAAAAACAAGAAAAAGAGAAAAGAAAAAGGAGTCCCTTGTAAAAGTCTTTCCCCAGCCTGGAAGTTTTGTCAGTGTCAGAATAGAGCATTTAAAGATGTACTTTGGGCTATTGTCTGATAATTACTCTCCAACAGCTTCAATTCCACCCCTGCTGGGTGCTATTGAAATGCAAAAAGATAAGGAATCAGTGAGAAGCCAGAAGGGACAAAATGTAGGGGGAAAAAATGGCTTTTTTGGAGCCTGGGAATGCCCACTTTTATGTGTCCCCCCCTTCTCGGAGCCCAGCCCTTCTTTAGCACCCCCAGATCCAAAAATTGGTTAATTAATTTGTTAATTAATTCTTCATTTGATGCTGGGTTGAGCCCCCCTTCTTGCCATCAACAGATTGCTGTTTTTTTTGTTTTGTTTTGTTTTTTCCCTTTCAGGGAGCCAGCAGCAAGACAAGCTCTGAGGTCTGGGTGGGGAGGGGCGCCAGACCCCTGGTCCGGGGAACTTACAATGTTTGCTGCAATCTCATTTTTCCTCCAATTCCAAACTTGTGTCCGATGTGTGACTGGTTACTGGAGACCCCGCAAACACTGTTTCATATGGTTCTTGGGTAATTGCCAGCTGCTCTAGGGGAAAGATGAAATTCTGAATCTTACCACTCCACCACCTTGTCCCACCCTTAGAAATGTTTTCTTAACTATGTGTATAGAAAGCAGGTCATGGAGCTCTCCTACAGAACATTATGGGAGATCAGTCAAGTCTTGCTGCCTGGGGAAGGATTTTGTGGCTATAGGACATAGAGTGCAGTACCTGGGACCTTGAGGAAACTCAGTGTGAATCATTTTTATATTAAATTTGTTAAATGAATCTCTTATGATCCTTTTTGTGGATACTTAGTCAAGTACTTAACTCTTTACAGCTTTCAAATTTGATGTATTACATTCATATTCAATAAGAATATCTGAAATCATAGCAGTGATCACAATTGTACTCTTCCTAAAGGTACAGAATTATTTACATGAATCTTAGCAAACAGCTGCACCCAAAACTTGCATACCTACATATTGAAAATTCTCAGAAAGCTCTTTCTAAGGGCAAGTTTTGACACCTTTTGAAATACAAAGCATATGTATTAACTCTAAAATACATTGCTATATGCAAGTGTTAAGAGAAAAAAGCATTTGAAGTGTGAAAATACATGTATATTCAACTCTTTTATTATTTTCAAATAGTAACTGATTCATTATAAACTTGGAACTTTTCTCTTTTTATCTTCCTTCTTTCCTCTCTACTTCTCTCTCTCCCTCCCTTCCTTCCCTCCTCTTTCTTTCTTTCTTTCTTTTTCACTTTCTTTTCTTTCTTGCTTGCTTTCTTTTTCTTTCTTTCTTTCTTTCTTTCTTTCTTTCTTTCTTTCTTTCCTTCCTTTCTTTCTTTCTGTCTTTCTTCTTCTGTTCCATCTTATTCTAAAATATATTTAATGTGGATTTCAAAAATGCATTTAACACAAAAAATATATACAATATTTTAAACATCATTCAACATTTATTTATGCATTTAACAGACATTGATGGGGGCCCTACCATGTTCCGAATGGTGCTAGTCACTGGTGGTGGTTCAGTGATCAAACACAGACAGGGTCCTTTATAAGTATTACATGCTAAACAGGAGTTAACTGATCATTATAGTGAATGTCTAATATCATGTTGATATAGTGGTTCTGAAGGCAAGGGACCCTGTGTTGTGAGGATGTATAACAAAGAAATCTGACCAGACAAGTGGGTTATAGGCTTTATGGAGGAATAAAGGCTTATACCAAGATGTGAAAAATGAGTAGGATTTAATTAGTTAAAGAGAGATGAGAAAAGTAACCTGATCGATAAATGAGAGAGTATATCCCAGGTCCAGAGCTGCTGGACATTGAGGGAGTGGTTCTGACTGGGAAACAAGATGCATTTGAGGAATTAAAGAAACCAGTTCGCAAGGCAGTAAAGAGAGGGTTATAGTCTTTTATGGGATAACCCCGGAGTAGATAGGACTAAGAAGACTGGGTCCCTTTTGGGGTTCATGCTAATTTGCTAATCATATAACTTCATTCAAACATGCTAAAACAATTGAGAAACATATATATAGTATGATGGGGGAGGAAAATAAAATCTTTTTTGCTAATAAGACTAGATTGGAGAACATATCTTCAACCAGTTTCTTACTCTTACTGGCTAAATCTCCACCTTTAGATGCCCCCTGAGGGGAGACTTGAATTTTTTTTTTTTTTTTTTTTTGCTATTTATGGGAGAACCAAAGACAGAGTAGGCATAAGAGATGAGATACACCTTCTCAGTCTCTTTTCTGATCTCCCCAACCAGATAAATATGTCAACCTTGTTGAAGAGCAAGGGAGGGAGAGGGAAGGAAGAGGGTAGAAGCCACCTTCTCATCTCCTAAGAAGTCTGAAGTTTCACCTTTATAATCTGAACAAGTAACATACAGAGAGATTGGAAATAGCTTCCCTTTAGCCTTGTAATTCTCAAGGATTTGGAGTTTTTACCCAAATCAATTAGAAGAATTTGAGGAATTTTGGGGTGTTTTGTTTTGTTTTTGCAGAGGTCGGGGTATAGAGATGTGTAATTAAAATTTCATTTTGCAATGATTATTTGCTTGCAGTGAGCAGACTGGATTAGAGACAGCCCAGAGGGGATGTGGCTGACTCTCACAACCTAAAAGAGAGATGTCTGAAACTTGCACTGATGTGATATTAGTGGCTATGAAGGCAAGTGTATGATTTAAGAGAGATCTGAGATGTAAAATCTTCACAATTTGATGAGATTGAATATGCAAGTGGGGTGAAGGTGAGGGGAATGGTAAATCCATAAGTGAAGAAATTTCAGCAATGGGAAAGTAAAGGTAGTAAAAACAAAAATAAATCAAATCAAAGAAAAATAGGAAGCAAAGATGAGATTAATTGTACATCAATTACATGGTCCATGCTTTTTGCTAGATATGGGCCACATTATTCCCTCAGAGTTTTCTAGAAAACTATATGAAAGAGAAACCACATAATTTTTCATAGTGCTCACAGGATAAAATTGATCCATTTGTTTTAAAGAAGCATAAGAAATCTTGATACTGAAACTTGAGAGACATATTCTCCATGATTCTCTACGAAAAGAACACTATAATTCAGTAATTAAAATCCCCAATAATACCTTAGCAATAACTACATCAGTGAGAAGATTATGCCCTATTCAATCCAAAAATAAAATTTTATGCTATCTTAGAATAGGAATTTTTTGTAATCCTTCATGAATGTTTACTCACTCAATGAAGTGTAAAGTTGCAGTGGATTTGAAGTGATAGCCCCAACAAGGGAAATGTAATTCTCCTTTGTGACAAAGTGAATTACCAAACAGCTGAGATTGTGTAACACTGACATTTGCTTATGAAATTTGAAATTTGTAACAAGAATGTGTGTCTAGATAGAAGGCTCTTCTACCAATGCTCAAAAGGGTTCTGAAATAATATCCTTGGCTGGTGAAGAGATTTTCTTTAAAATAAAAAAGAAAGTTGCTTCTTCAGGTTGCAGGTAAACAGAAAAAGGGAGATCTGAAGTTCTGTGCATGGTCAATAATTGTAGCCTAAAAAAATAAAAATAAGACAACTATTATATGAAGAAAAAGAAAATATTTTTCAAGGAAAGCAGCTTATAAAGTGGCCAAAACTTCCTTGAAAAGCTGGACACATAGTTAAATGGGGCAAATATTTTTGACTGAATTTTTAAATAAAGCTGATGCATAAGTATTTTCAAAAAATAAAATAGTCTGACTTCCTAGTATGGGAAATGAGGAATTAAACAATTTGCTTAATACCAGATGATTTTATATCATGTAGTAACATCTCTAACAGTTGAATACATTTTGTTTCTTTTATTTTTGACACACTGAATTTTACTATAAGTAGCCAAATAAACGGTTGCATTTTCAAAACTACCTGTACAAGAAAACTAGATATGTCAGTTAGGTTGCTTTTAGTTGAAGTAACAGAAGACTTAAGTATAAGTAGGTTAAAAAAATAGATGTTTGTTTTCTCATATAATGTGAAGTTAAGGGGAAAGTTCATTCTATGGTGAGTTAATTCAGGGCTCAATGATGTCCCAGTGAATTCCAACTTTCTGATCTGCCGTATTCAGCAGGCCAGTGATATCTCTCTATACTGATGCATGATTACTCCCCAAATTCTAGCCATCACATGCAGATGTAACATCATCCAATGAAGCACGTGGTAGTTTTTTCTCATCTGTCTTTTTCATCTAGGGAGAAAATGCCTTTCTAAGAAGTAACCCAGGAAGATTTCCATCACATCACTTTGCTAAGGATTACACCATGTATCTGTACATAACCAACCAGTGGTCATCATAATAAGACCCTTAAATTTGGCTTAGACCATTCATCATATACCCTGGGGTCTAGTGTTCATTCACCCCTAGGGTTTTCTGAGACCCTAACTCAAGGCAGAAGAACACCCAAACAAAATCAATGTGATGCCAATGTGGCAGAAAGATGAGAAGAGGGGAGAGAAATGTGCCTATTGGGTGGGTAATCAAAAAGAAGTGGCTACTACCAGTGGGTGAAGCCATCCTCTATAAGAAATGGGATAAAAAGACATATGGAGAATTTTACATGTTTTATTTTGTTTTATTTCTGCTTTATGGAAAAATCCATACATATTGATCATTTTGCTGGTTTGGGGAAATAAAAGAAGAGAAGAAATCTACAGGAAGGAATAAATGGATTACCTACTGTTCTAGGAGAGTAGCCAGACCTTTAAGAAAAATAAGCAATCTCATTCATGATTGCTCTTGTTTTTGCTGTTATTTTCAATATGGATATAGGTTTCTTGCTGATAGACAGTCAAACTTTACTGTGAAAAGAGCAGAATATATTATTTATGCTACTTGGAGTTGTTAGAAAGTTTCCAAAACCCTAAATTAAATTCCAGTAAATTAGGAGAAAGTATCAGCATGACAGATCTCATGGAAGGTTAATTTATGAGTCTTTGGAGTTAAGTTTCTCCAGAAAGCGAAGATGAGAAAGAAACATGGTCCGAGTCCAACCTGTACTACATTATGACATTACTTTTCAATGAAATTGACTCAAAATTTTCTATAACTCAGTGGAACTATTTTAGGCAATGTATACTCTTTTCCACCAATTTTTTCAGAGACTATTTATAAATGAAGGAGTTACTTGTTGATATTTATTTTAATACTGTGGTGCTATTCCATTCTTTTTACCCTATTATACTTCTTATGCCACAGGAAAGAACTGAATATTTATGATTTTAGACCTATACAAAGATAACAATTTCTCAAAAGCTCTCAGAATAAACAACCCACTGTAATCAGATGAAGAAGACTTTTATCCTTGATTTACCTGATGTGACAAACATAGAAAGGTTTGCTTTTTTTTTTTTTCAATCTTAATCCAAGAAAGCAATGTGATCCAAGGAGAACATTCCACTGTGCATAAGTCTAAAATAAAAATTACCACTAAGAAAATTCATTAGCTTCCTAATTTAAATTTCTCTTATAAGGATTGAGGTATGAGGTTATGAGTAGGATTTAGTAATAAGGAATTAAAGTGCAAATGATTTAGCTTGAATACTAGCAAAATGGTAGTATTTTCACAAGTACATTTTGAAAGATAGAGAAAGTTGTGTTTTGAAGTATTGATCAAATTAAAAGATCATCAAAAATATTTTTAAAAGGAAAACTTATTTCATCATTAAATTATACAAAATAGCATTTTCAATTAAAGGGAAATGTGATGACATTTATTACTTTTTTCTTAGCCTTTTATTATACTTGCAATTATAAATTCTGAAATATTGTACAAAAAATTCATTTAAAATATCAGTAAAACAGTTTTACATTTATAAAGAAGTATTGTTAAATGAGCACCTACCAGATGGCCACATAGCCTATCAACATTTTCCTTATATAACCATCACTATTTGATGTTTGTTACCCTTCCACTAGGATATAGACTCTCCCATGTTTGATCTTTTTTGGTCTGATTCTGTATTCTTTGAATCTCTTGAATTCCTCTTGGATTGATGTATCTGATTGGCTGAGCCTGGGCATCTTCTCAGCCTTAGCTGCCATTTAGTAAGAGATAGTATCTACCCTCTTCAGCTATAGTTATGAGAAGCGTGACTCTATGTCCCACTGAGATCTTAGATTCTTAAATACTGTGATCTTAGAATTTCCCTAAAATGAGAATGATTGTATGACATAATTTGTCCAGAGCTGTCCTGGTTTATATCTGCTATCCTGGTGTAATTATTAGTAGTTCTTTTTTCTTTCTTAAAAGTGTCCCAATTTGGATGATTAATTGTATGCTCATTTTTCAAAGCAAGCAATATGTTCAGATGACTAGTAGCCCAAAACATGACATACTTCCACTATGCTGTCAGTCAAAATTCTAACATAAATCAAGTCAAATTCAATAGTCTGAATCACAATTTTCTTTGGCTCCTCTAAAAAACAATATAAAACATACAAAATATACAAAATAGAAAGAGATTGAAAGGATTTTAAAACAAATCTAGAATCTTGACTATACAATGAAGAGGTTTTATGGTAGTAAAGAGGAGATGTAACAGAAAACAAAGCAATATCCTTCAAGTTTTGCAAATATACTTTTCTTCAAAATCATAAGGAAAATATTATTTGCTAAATTTCATTGTGAGAAAAGGATGAGATCAGTAATACAGCCTCTCCTAAGAATGGATGATAATATCATTTTTTCTGTAGGTGAATAGCTCTATTGATTGAACACAATGGAGCTTCCAAAGAATGTTTGCAAGCCCATATATCTTTATACACTTGAGATTATTAAGAAGTAAGGAATATCCTAGCATTTCAGTCTGAGAAAATGAAAGGACTTCTTTGATTTACTTTGCCATGCATTTTGATAAAGGTTCAAAAGTGCTGTGCAGTCTGCCTCACTGGGCAGGAAGCAAGTTGAATGTCCATCACCACCATCATCATCTCTTTTCTGTGAAATAGGTGTCAATTCTTTGTGGTTTACATTAGGATACTGATCACTAGTGCCTCTTCTCAAATCAAATCCTCCCTTTGTCCTTTACAAGTAAGATTTCCTCAGAAATCTTTAATATTCTCTACAGTCCTGGCTGTCTCATCAACCTTCTGATCTGTGGCTGTTAACTGTAGATTAAGTAAAAATTCTCTATTGAACTTCATCTTGGTTAAAGGCTAGTAAATCTGAATATCCAACTTACTACTGATATCTCAACTTGTATTTCTGTTTTTTAATCATTCAAAGCATTTTATTCAGAAGCTACTTTATGCCGAGTCTATGTAACACATACATCTAAAATTCATATTTACAAATGAACTCATGGTTTCCCTATTTCAAAGAATGCTGCATTTTTTGTGTTCTCATCAAACAATATCAACATCTACTAAGTTACTTAGCAAAGTAATCTAAGCATTAAACTTCAGTTCTCTCCCTTACTGACCACTTCCCATAAAATCAATTCAAGAGATGTAGCCATCCTTTTATTTATCTATAGCTAATGTTCAGTCTTTAATACCTATACTCCAGTTCAGGTCACTGTCATCTCCTATCTAAATTATCCTCTTGCCTCAAGGCTTCAACCTCCAATATATCCACATTGCTAATGTGATCTCTCTATCTAAAGGGCTGATTTGGACCTATTAGTCATTTGTTTTAAGTGCAGAAATAAATATCCACTGCAATCAGAATAAAATAATAAAATCCAAATTCCTAAGTCCTGAATCTGTATATGGCATCTCTAGCCTATAATTACCAAAAATATCTGTATTAGGGTCTGCAAAGAGTTAGCATTCACTCTAGAAATTTGGGGTAAGGTTACCCTCCAAACAAAATAAAATGTAGGAAAAATTGTCAATTCATTAATGAGATGAGCTTCTGTGATGACAACAATCTGTATTTGTTTCCGGTGGCTGCCATAACAAATTTTACAAACTTTGTGGCTTAAAATTTTTTCTCCCACACAGTTTTGGTGTCCAGAAGTCTGAAATCAAGGTATTGGCAGGGCCACATCCCTTATGGAAGCCCTAGAGGAGAATCCTTTTTTCCTTTTTATTTGCTTCTTCTAGCTTCTGGTTGTTACCAGCTTCTTTGGCTTTTGGTCACATCACTCTAATCTCTGCTTTTCCATCTTCACATTGCCTTCTCCTTTTCATGTCTCTGTCTTTTCCTTCTGTCTCTTATAAAGACACTTGTCATTGTATTTAGGACCCACCTGGAAAATCCAGGATGAATTCATCTCAAAATATTTAACTTTATTACATCTGTAAAGATGGTTGTTTTGCTTTTTTTTTCCCCCCCCAAATAAGGTAACATTCATAGATTCTGGGGATTAGGACATGATTAGGTTTCTGTTTTTTTTGTTTCTTTTTGGAGGGGGTATAAAAATTCAACCCTCTATACCATTGTAACATTTTTCTAGTATGGGACTTGAGGATTTTCAGAAATTCTTGAAAGTATTTATAATGCAGCTCAGGTGCTTATAATTATGTTAAAGTAACTAAAATCACCACCTAACTGATTTTATTATATTTACCTGAGGACTGTATTAATAGAGAAAGTCAATGTAGAGGATAAAAGAAGTACATTGCAAAACATAAGAATTTGAGAGTGAATCATCAACACTATTCAGGCTAGAGTGTGCTTCAAGTCATGGATATATCATTTCAGTTCCTTTGGTAGGTATACTTCTGTAGGGAATCTGAATGCTTCAGATGAACATATTTTCAAAGTGCTAGCCCATACAATAATTTATAGAATCTCCTTTGCTCTAACTTCATATTTACAAATAAATCTTCAGATAGAACTTGTGCTTCAACATTCATTTCCTGTGTGTGTGCATGGGAAATAAACTAATCTGTTGATATGGTAATTTGCTAGGTATGATATTTACATTCCTAATTACATTTGTGTTCTGATTTTTACATCTGTCATTTATACATCTGTCTCCTGTGAGTTTAGTTAATGTTAATCTTTTGTTCAATAGCAATCATTTATTGATTAGGCATAATTTCTTTATTTTTACAGAAAAAAAGAGGAACAATATATAAACAATATTTTCACAATGCTTATTGTCAAGAAATACAACTTTAAACACAATGGGGTGCATTATAATCAGTAAAAGTAACACAGTGTTACAGGTACTTTATTATTGGGAGGAGTAAATGAGGAAATACTGACGACATCTACTTAACTCATTTATCAAACAAATATTTTTGAGCAGTAAACATTCATACTCTATCATGGTGCTAGAATATCAGAGCATAGCAGTAAACATGGCACAGACATTGTACTCTTAAAGGAGGAATGCTCACCTTGTTTTTAGAATGTAGAAAGATAAGGGATATAAATTCTATTTTGGAAGATCACAAAAAGAATCCATAGATGAAATTAAATAAGTGATCTCTAGATAGGAAAATGGTAGTGTCAAATTCCAGGGAATTCAAAATATTCTTTCAAAGGCTTGGGGTCATGAAATATACCATATTTAGGGATAGGAAAGTACTTCGAAATGATAGAGCAATGATCCTTATGCTTTATCTGCATATGAATTATGCAGATAAACCTAAAATACAGATTCTACCCTTATTCCATCTCCAGGATTCTGATTCTCTGAATCAAGAATGTTCTTTTTCAACAAGAACTCTATGCAATTCTGAAGGAAGAGTTCAATCAATCACATCTGAGAAACACTGGGACAGAGAAGAGAATATAAGGTTTGTGAAACACACAAGAGATAAACCTGGTATGTGGAGGACCATAAATAACAATTAAGTTCTGACTTTATAGATTTAAAAAAAAAGTTAGTCTTGAAGGAGCTTAAACAATACAATGTATGAACAGATTCTCATTATTGAAATGAATTCTGAGGATATTATAATATCCCAGGTCAAAGAAGATGCATTAGATTTCCATTGTTGTCCTAAGAAATGAATACATTTCTAGTGGCTTAAAATAAATATAAATTTACGATGTTTTACAGTTCTTTAGGTCAGAAGCTCTATATGGCTCTCACTGGACTAACATCAAGGTGTCTGCAGGGCTGTGTTCCTCTCTGGATACTATAGGAGAGAATCATTTTCCACATGTTTGAGTTTTTGGAAGAATACAGTTCCATGTGGTTGTGAGATCAAGATCCTCATATTCTTGCTGCAATCATCAACTAGCAAATGGGAATGACTGTATTTTTCTCCTTTTTTAGAAAGATCATTCTGGTGGCAATTTGAAATATACCCCATTAGATAATTGATACAGCCTTTGTCTTCCCTGAAGGAGAGGAGTTGTCAGTAAAGTAAGGGTTGGTTAAAAAGCTTAAAGAAAATGGCATGTTTGCAGCTATTTGGGGGCAAGAATGGGAGAGGAAGTTGACCAAGAATAAATACAATAATTTCAGAGCAACACTGGTGCTATCATACATTACCTAGTCAGGGATTTGTTTATTCCTATCAACACTACCAAGGGGTAGATGTGGCCCATTTAAATGGATCCTGAGATAGACTTACAAAGTGAGGAGTTTTGAGATTGGATATGGTGGAAAGAAAGGATTTTCAGAGAGCAAGTAGGGAGAGTAATATAAGTGGCTGATAACAGTATTGGGCTCTAGAGAAGGGTATTTGTTTAAAAGCGGGCTAAATGTGAAAATGTGCAGAAAAAGTAGGCGGGGATGAAAACATTGGATCTGTTGGTGATTGTTGCTAGTTGTTAGAATACAGACATAAAATGTTTTATAATAGTAACAGATTGAGAAAAGCTCAGTTTGTCTGAATAGTGGGAGTAAAGTTTACTGTGATTTGGTAAGTTAACAGAACTAAGAGTCCAATAGGTAATCTTAACCTTAGATCCTTACTTGAACAGACTTCTGGGTGTGCACTTGTCTGGGGAGAGTACATAGCTATCATCAGCTTTTCAAAAGACTCTGTAAGCCCTAAAGTGTTAAAACCACATTAGATTGCCAGGTGAGTCTACATTTAATGACAACGTTATTTCTAAATTCTTTGTTTTTCCCCACATATAGGGAGTATAATTATTTTATTCATTGCTTATGAATTATTTGCTGCTCTGTCTTATTAGTACTCCTTAACAAGTTTCAGAAGCTAATTTTGAGTAGGGCCCAAACATATTTGCTTTGCACTTTTCTCTTCAATAAAATTATATATTATTTTTCTAGGAACAAGGTATTAGATCATGTAATTAGACAGTAAAAAATAGAGAAAAAATGATGTTCCTTGGAAACACCACATTTCAATGGGATGTACAAAAAGTTCATTTATGTGAGTATATTTGACCAGAAACTGCCCAGAGTTATCTCATTGAAAATGGATCTGAATCAATTTCTTATATTTTACTTTCATTATCTATATTTAATTTCTTGGAAAGTTAATCTATAAATAAGTCAAATGTTTATAAGCAGACTCTATAGGAAGAAATACATTAATTAGAAATTTTCTAGACATTCATCCCCTTAATCTGATTCTTAAAACTTTTAAAGGTTTTTCCTTTAAGTTTCAAAGTTTGTTTTATATTTTAATAATTCACTGGAATAATAGATGAACATGGAACCTAGAAGAGGATGGAGCTACTTGAAAATACTCAAGAGATGTTTCTTATTTTCTACCTTTGTGGAAGAGGATATTTAGGATAACTTTGAATTTTGTAAGCTGTTTTATAATGAGCAGGAAATGATTCTTCATAAAAGGGAAAGAATGATTATTTGTAGCTTGAAATGAAATATTTTGAAAGCTTTCATTTTGTAACAAAAATGTAATCCTAAAATTGACAGTTAGTAGATTTTACAAATGCCACAGTATATGGAAATCCATCAGTAATATGACAAAATGATAAAAGGGAATGTTGCACAGGAATATTAGTAAAGATTGAAACTCGTGCTAAAAACACCATCCTACTGCTGAGAACATCATTACAGCTATTAACTAACCAGTATGCAATGCCAAATCACATACTTGGTGTGATTGATTAGGAAGTAACTGAATTTATACTATGTGCATCCACCAAAAGAGGAGAACTAATATAAACTTACTACAAAGAACTAAGCTCTTCTATTTATCAAAGAGACTTCTATATTTAATGCAATGAAAAAGTGAAACAAGGTCTTTCCAACAAAATGAAGTCACCAAAATTTATAAGTAAGAGAACATTAATTAAAGTAAGAAATGAACAGGAATGGGGACCAGTACTAATGGGGGAAGGATACAAGCACCTTACATATTTTATTACCTGTCAATACTTTAATTATAATACATAACATGAATTGGGCACTTTGTATAAGATACCATTCTGAAAATTGCATATACATTTTCTTAAGTAAACATCATCACAACTACGCAAAACAGGTATTGTTTGCTTGCTCATTTCACAAATAAGGAATCAGAGGAAAAGAGATAATAAACTTTCCCTGCAGGTTATGGCCACTAAATGGTATAGCCAGTATACAATGCTAAATAGTCTTCAGGACAGGCATTTTTCACCACTCTGGATTGGTCACTGCCAAATAATTTTACATAATACATCCTTATTCCAAATACCTTTTCCTAGTCTAAGAACTTTAGGAAGGGAGCACAAGCATAAGATTTTACATTATGGTATACTAGACCATTTGTACTTTTTACCTGGTGCTCTTGTATCATATACATTTCAAGGATATAGATATATTAGAAATGAACAAATTCATTATAAAATATTAAATTCCTATAAAGGGTTATGGATGTGAAAATAAGGTTAGCAATGTGATTTGACAAAGAAGCAATAAGAGACTTTCTTTGTTACACTAAATAATTGGTGCCACTGTTCTGAATTAGACCTACTCAAATCCCAATTTTTCCTCTTAGAAGCTGCAAGACATTTAAGCCTCAGTTATCTCATCTGAAAAATGGGGAACAATAAATTAACCTATTTAATAAAGTTACTTTGACAAGTGCATGAGTTAATGTATGCTGAATGCTTAGTTAAATAATTGACAAATAGTATGCAGTTAAAACAAATACCACAACAGTGAAAACAAACAAGATAGGTAGTTATTTTATTTTTACCATTGTAGTTAAACATGAACATACAAATAGTTGGAGGTTTGTTTTTGAGATGAAGGATGTGTCTTAAAATAATATATTGCATTCATTCAATGTTTCTTATCACCTCTATCTTTTTACATCAAAATTAAGAGTAGTATTCATATAAAGAATGGCCAAAAGAGGACTATTAGAATATTATATTGAAAAATATATTGAAATTCATGAAAGAAAAAAAGTTTATTTTCTTTTATATAAGAATAAATTTTTGTAGCAAAGAAGAAATTTCAATTTAATATTTAATTTTAATTGAAAGCACATTTCAGTTCATAACATAGCTAAGGAATCTAGCAAAATTATTCACCAACAGTATTCTTTAATACATACTTAAATAAACAGATTTGATTGGCAGATAATATTTCCCCAAGCTATGTTTTATCCTTAGGTTTTCATGTGCTTATTTTAAGAATATTTCACTCTGTACATACTGACATAAACTGACATTGAGTAGATCAATTCAGTAGAATATTTTTTATGTTGTTCTAGACATTTCAGTCTCTGAGTTCTGCTAAAATGAAATATACAAAATTTTATCAAATATTAGATTGAAAGAGTTTTGACTCTATAAAAATGCCCTAGAAAAGAGATGCCCTATAGCTTATATTTTAATTTGTTTCCCTTTTACCTTTTAGTTCCATTAGTAGAGCACCAGATCAAATTGCACATATGAACCAGTAAGTAAAATCCTACGGTTACACTGTAATAATTTATTCTTAATAATAAGTCCTTTTAAATCTATATTGTGCCCAAGTTCATTTAGGAACTGCACTTTATATTTTCATTTTCTTGAACGGGAAGTGTTTCAATTGAGTTTATGCCTAACATCAGCTTATGTTTGGTGTAAAGGTTTAAACTGAATCTTTGTGAATATAATTTGAAGTTTCAGAAAATAATATGAATCTACACATAAAAGAAAATGTTAAAGCATTTTTATGACTAATATTTCTTAAATATATTATTTTGTCCCATAAAATTATCAGTAGTCACTGAAATGCAACTTTCAATTTTGCTTGACCAGATAGAATAGTACAAGTTTCACAATAACAAAGATGATAAAATTTTATTCAGCAGTTAAACTTTTTGTCTTTTCTATAAACAAAACACCAAAATGTATATTGCTATTTTTCTACCAGAATGTTGAAATTCTGTGTAATTGACTTACTGTGTATATGTTGTACAGATTTATTGCATTAGGAAGTCCAGATCACTACTAATCTCTGTTTTCCTGCTGTTTCTTGATTTTAGAGTAGAACAAGATAAATGCTAGGATTTTCATTTAAAAATATTCTGCCAAATTTTTATTCAATTTAGAGTTAAATGGAATGAATAGCTCATTAATGCCTGATAAGGTATACAACCAATTTATAACATTAATGAATGGCAAAACTGAAAATATGATTTAATTTAATGAGTAAAAATCAAATTCTAAGAAAGATGTCTTATATTTATGGCAAAAACTGTCCCTATTTTTAAGAAGTAAGTAGAGAATTATGCAACATATACTATGTATATAGTTGTGGTATTAAATCACTATCTATTGAACTCCAGAACATTAATCAAGTTTGCCCAAATAATCTGTAGTTTTATTCCTTAAAGTTTGTTTATCTTTCATAATATATATTCAATGTTGACATTCCTTCATGTGAACCTATGCTCCACTAATGAATATGCCTCTTCCATGGTATGAAGACATTTATATGAATATTCTTACATTATTTAAATATATTTCAGTGGTTTTAGATGAGTTATTCCATTTTTGAAAGCAATTATTGAAGAACAAGAGTCAAGATGACAGAAGAGGCCTTCTAGAAAGAAAAGAAATGAGTAAGTCATTCTTACTGTGTCATAAATTTTTCTGTTGTGGGAAATCAAGTAGGTTTGGGTTTCTCTTGCTTTGATGATAGCTTCACTTCATTTCCTTTACTTTTGCCTACTCCAGTTCCTCACTGCAGGCCCACAGAGAGACCTACCTTCAACCTGTGTCCTGCTATGTTCCAGAAGCCCTCTCCCCCCATGGCAGCCTGACTGCAAAACCTTGCTGTGATAGAGAGCAGCACTCTCTGAACAAGCAAGTATACCTCAGTCCAGCACCATCTGGGTTTTAATTAACAAACATGGACTGCTGAATACAAGCTACAAACCCCTAACAAGCAGACAGAGGCTTTTAGTGATGACTGACCTTAAAGAACCAGAGGACTTCTCTGTACCAGGAGGGGGAGCCCAGAGGACCAGGTCCTATCTCTGGCCAGTGGGTGAAGCTGTGAGGGGGACAGGGACTGAGCCTGAAAGGGGGCTTTCTGTCCCTTTTTCTCTCTCTCAACCTGGGCGGCCCAGTGGAGAAAGCCACAGCCATTTTCAGTTGACAGCACTCTGACCCTGACAAGGGTGGAGATAGCAGAGTCAGAGAGAAAAGGAACCCATTTAAATGCTGAAGATCACTTGATGGGGGGTGTATCTTCCCTAAGAGAAAGGGGTTGGTGTACAGCCCTACTATCAGCCTCCCATTCAGAATGAGAACCCAGAGCCTGGGGGAAAACAGCCAAAACAGAAATTGTGGGCCACATCTCCTTATACCAGTCAGGAGAGAGAGACTGACAGACACCACTGCTGGTCAGGTTAGGAAAAGCACAGCAGCTAGAGGCCTCACAGGTAGTGCCAATCTTCTAAGACTCACCCTCAGGGAAACCTGATACTGAATATTGCCCCCTTCTGAGACCTGAGCCCATTCTGGTTTAGGAATACCTGTTAGGATAACCAAGGAAACCAGATTCCTAGACAACAGAAAACTACAACCTAAATTAAGAAAAATGAAGTTATGGCCCAGTCAAAGGAACAAACTTACACATCAACTGAGATACAGAAATTGAAACAACTAAGCTAAATCAATTCAAAAACTTTAGAAAAGATATGACAAAGGAGATGAAGTATATAATGAAAACATTGGGTGAACATAAGGTAGAAATTTAAAGTTTGGAAAAACAACTGGCAGAATCTATGGAAATGAAAGGCGCCAACATAAGAGATGAAAGACGCAATGGAGACATACAACAGCAGTTCTCAAGAGGCAGAAGAAACTCAGGAACTGGAGAACAAGACACTTGAAATCCTAAACACAAAAGGAAAAAGAATGGAAAAATATAAGCAATGTCTCTGGGAATTGAATGACAACATGAAACACATGAATGTAGACATCATGGGTATCCCAGAAGAAGAGAAGGGAAAAGGGGCAGAAGCAATAATAGAGGAAATAATAAAAATTTCCCATCTCTTATGAAAGACATAAAATTATGAATCCAAGAAGTGCAGCGTACCACAAACAGGATAGATCTGAATAGGCCTATGCCAAGACACTTAATAATCAGATTATAAAATGTCAAAGACAAAAAGAGAATCCTGAAAGCAGTAAAAGAGAAGCAATCCATCCCATGCAAAGGAAGCTTGATAAGAATATGTGTGGATTTATCAGTAAAAACCATGGAGGGAGGAAGGAAGTGGTGTAATATATTTAAGATACTAAAAGAGAAAAACCACCAACCAAGAATCATATCTGGCAAAACTGTACTTCAAATGTGAGGGAGAGCTTAAAATATTCTCTGACAAACAGTCAGAGAGTTTGTGAACAAGATACCTGTGCTACAGGAAATACTAAAGGGAGCACTACAGACGGATAAGAAAAGACAGGAGTAAGAGGTTTGGAACACAATTTCAGGTGATGATAGCATAGCAATATAAGTACACTGAACAAAGATGACTGTGTATGATTGAAAAAGGAAGGGTAGGAGCATGTGGGACACCAGAAGGAAAGAGGAAAGATAAATACTGGGAATGTATAACTCAGTGAAAACTAGAGTGCTCAACAATTGTGATAAAATGTACAAATACATTTTTACATGAGGGAGAAAAAATGAATGTCAACCTTGCAAGGTGTTAAAAATAGGGTGGTATTGGGGGAAAAATACAATCAATGCAAACTAGAGACTACAATTAACAGACACATTGTATTATGCTTCCTTTAATGTAACAAAGGCAATATACCAAAGCTAAGTGTATATAAGAGGGGGACATAAGGGAGGGATATGGGACTTGGCATTGGTGATGTTGTCTGACTATTCTACTTTAGTTTAATGCTATCTTTCCTTTTGTTGCTTCCTAGCTGTCATGGGTTTTTTTTCTTTCTTTCTTTTTCTTTTTCTTTCTTCTCTCTACCTTCTTTGACTCTTCCTCCTTCTTTGTGGAAGAAATGGAGATGTCCTTATATAGATAGTGGTGATGGTGGTGAATACATAAATTTGTGACTATACAGGGAACCATTGATTGCTCACTTAAGATGGAATGTATGGTATATGAACAAAACCACCTTAAAAAATGGGTTAATGAAGAAACCTTGGGACACTATATTGAGTGAAATAAGTCAGACACAGAAGGACAAATATTGCAGGGTCTCCCTTATATGAACTAATTATAATATGTAAACTCACGGACATGAAATATAAGTTACCAGGATACAGAATGAGGCTAAAGAATGGGAAGCAGTTGTTTATTATGAGCAGAATGTTCAACTAAGTTGAACTTAAGTGTTTGGAAATGGACGGAGGTGATGGTAGCACATTGTGAGAATAACTAATGGTGCTGAATGGTATGTGAATGTGGTCAAAAGGAGAAGCTCAGAGTCATGTATGTAACCAGAAGGAAAGTTGGAGGTTAAAAGATGGGACTATAAAAAGCAATGAATCCTGTGGTGGGCAATGTCTGTGATTAACTGTAGAAATATTAGAAATCTCTTTCATGAACTAGAACAAATGTATGACACTATAACTAGAAGTTAATAATAGAGGGGCATATAAGGAAAATATACTTATTGCGAACTACATACTACAGTTAGTAGTGTTTTAACATTCTTTCATCAACAGTAACAAATGTACTATACCAATACTATGAGTCAATAATGGAGGGAGGGGTTTGGTTAGGGGTATGGGAAGATTTGAGTTTCCTTTTTTTGTCTTCATTTCTTTTCTGGAGTAATGAAAATGTTCTAAAAATTCAAAAGAAAATTAATTGTGGTGATGGATGTACAGCTGTATGATGGTACCATGGGCAATTGATTGTACACTTTGGATCTTTGGATAATTGTATGGTATGCAAACAATCACAATTAAAAATATTTTTAAAAATAAGTCATATAGGATAGTGAGAGGTAAGATGGCGGAGTAGGTAGCTCCAGGATTCAGTTCATCCTTCAAGACATCTAGTAAACTGCCAGGAACTCTCTTAAACAAATGTTCAGGGGCTCCAGAAACCAGAACACTGTACATCATACAGGGAAGATTGGAAAGAAGAGACTGATAAACTGTGGTGAAGAATTATAAGTAGAACTCTATACACTGTGGAGACTTATGCCCATAGCCACTCTTGCAGCAAGCAGACTTTGGATCTAGTCCCTGACTAAAAATAAAATTCCTCTTCCCCAAAAATGGGGGGAGGAGCCATGGCTGAACACTGATCATGGCTTTTGTTTAGTGAAATCAGATGGCTGGGTGCCAGCTCTAAGGTCAGCTATAGTTTCAATCCACCCAGGAAAAGAAGCAGCTGGAAGCTTCTGTTTCAACCCCACCTTCAATGGGGGTGAAAGGGGAGAGGATTTAGAGACCCAGTGCCTTCTTGGGGGGAAACAGTTTGCTGAAGGGTAGATCTTCCCAAAGAACAGGGGGCTCATAGCTGAGCACCAATTGTGGCTTTTGATTAGCAAATTCAGATCCTTGGGTCCCAGCTCTGAGGTCAGCAACATTTCAACCTGCTCAGGACAAAAGTTGCTTGGACTTCAGTTTCAACCCTGGCCTTGAAAGGGGTGGAAGCAGGGGTGATTTTAATTCACAATGCCTTCTTAGGGCTACAGGAAACAGCTACTGAAGGGTGTATCTTCCCCAAGTAAAGGGTTGGAGCATCGTCCAGCACTGTTTGTGGCTTTTAATTAGTGAATTCAAATAGCTGGGTCCCAACTCTGAGATGTGGTTTTTAACTTGCCCCAAACAAAAGCAGCCAGCAACCTCTATTTTATCCATGACTCTGACAGGGTTAAAGTTGGTTGAGACTTGAAGTCACAGTACCACCTTAAGACTATAGTGAACTGTTTGCTGAAAAGCACTATCTGTTGAGCAGGCAAGGAAAGCAAAGATTTGGCATTTTCTGGGTCTACTCCCCAGGGCACTTTGGAACCAATCTATACCCCTTTGTGGCCTTGTTATAACTGGGAAATACTAACTTGGAAAAGTTCTTTCCAAGGTGACCCTCCTTTCTAGACACAAACAGCTAGAGACAATGAAAGGAGTGTTACAAAAAACTACAGAGGCAAAGAAAAACAAACAGAACAGATTGTCATTCCTGGAAAAGGAACAGGGAAAAGGAAATTTTCTCCTGGGGGTGAAAGGAATCCACAAAGAATGCAGTCTCAAAAATCATACCATATATTCAGGGAAAGAATCAAATGAATAAGAGCTGAGAAAATCCAAACAGTTAAATACAAGCTATTCTTAAGAACCAGAATAAGTTGAACAAAGTGTCAAAGAAAAGCCTTAGCACAAAGAAAATCAACAACAACAACAGCGAAATGCTAGGCAAGAGAGAGAAACTGACCTTCAGAGTAAACTCATCAAGATAATAAGATGTCTAGACACCAGCAAAAAGTTACAAGCCATACCAGAAAACATGAAGATATGACACAGTCAAAGGAGCAAATAAAAACTTCAGAGGGGACAGAATTTGGAACTAGTCAAAGATCTTCAAACAAATATTCTAAATCAATTCAAGGGATGAAGGAAAATATGGCTAAGGATATAATGGACATTAAGAACATACTGTGTGAGCACAAAGAATTTGAAAATATTAAAAAAACATAGCAGGAATTATGGGAATTAATGACACAATAGAAGAGATTAAATATATACATGCAGGATATGTATATATTTATATACATACAGCAGATATGAATAGGCAGAAGAAAGAATGAGTGAGCTAGAAGACAGGACAGTTGAAATCTTACAGGCAGAAGAACAGATAGAGAAAAGAATGGGAAAAATTGATCAGGGTCTTAGGGATTTGAATGACAGCAAAAAATGTAACAACTTATGTATCATGGGTGCCCCAGAAGGAGAAGAGAAGGGAAAAGGGGCAGAAAAAATATTTAAGAAAATAATGGCCCAAAATTTCCCAACTCTTATTAATATACATGTTCAAGAAATGCCATGTATCCCAATCAGAATAAATCCTAATATATCTACTCCAAGACATATTAATCAGAATGTCAAACACCAATGAGAAGGAGAGAATCCTGAACGCAGTAAGAGAAAAATGATTCATCACATACAAGAGAAATGCAATAAGGCTGAGTGCTGATTTCTCATCAGAAACCATGGAGGTGAGAAAGCAGTAGTATGAAATATTTAAGATACTGAAAGAGAAAAACTGCCAGCCCAAAATTCTTTATCTGTCAAAACTGTCCATCAAAAAGGGACAGAAACTGAGAGAATTCATCAACAGAAGACCTGACCTACAAGAAATGCTACAGAGAATTCTGCAGGCTGAGAGGAAAAGACAGGAGAGAGAAGTTTGGAGGAGTGTAGAAATGAATTTTATTAGTAAGGGTGTCTGAAATGGTAAGAAGACAAAAATAAGATACGATATATAAAAGCCAAAAGATAAAATTGTTGAAGCACTGCTTATATAGTAATATATTGAATGTTAATGGGTCAAAGGACACAGGTTGGCAGAATGGATAAAAAAGTATGATCCATCTATATGCTCTACAAGAGACTCATCTTAAACTCAAGGACACAAATAAGTTGAAAGTAAAAGGTTGGAAAAAGATATTCCATACAAACAGTAACCAGAAAAAGAGCTGGGATAGCTATACTAATATTGGACAAAATAGACTTTTAATGCAAAACTCTCATAAGCAGAGAAGGACACTATATATTGATAAAAGAGGCAATATACCAAAAAGAAATGACAATCATAAATATTTATGCACCTAACCAGGGTGTCCCAAAATATATGAGACAAACACTGGCAAAACTGAAAGTAGAAATAGATGTTTCTATAATAATAGTTGGAGACTTAAATACACCACTCTCTTCAAGAGACAGAACATCTAGGTAAAGTATAAATAAGGAAGCAGAGAACTTGAGTGATATGATAAATGAACTAGACCTAACAGACATACAAAGAACATTGCACCCCCAAACAGCAGGATATGCATTCTTTCAAGTGCTCTTGGATTATTCCCCAGGATAGACCACATGTTGGGGCACAAAACAAGTTTCAATAAATTTTAAAAGATCAAAATTATTCAAAGTACTTTCCCCGACCATAAAAGAAAGGTGATGGAAAATAATTTGGAAAAATCACAAATATATGAAGTTAAACCCACACTTAAAAAATCAGTGGGTCAAAGAAGAAATTGCAAGAGAAATCAGTAAATATCTTGAGATGATGAAAATGAGAACACAAAATATGAAAACATATGGAATACAGTGAAGGCAGTGCTGAGAAGGAACATTCATAGTCCTAAATGTCTACATTAGAAAAAGAAGAAAGAACTACAATCAAAGACTTAACTACACACTTGGAGGAACTAGAAAAATAACAGCACATTAAATCCAAAGCAAACAGTAGAAAAGAAATACAGATTAGAGCAGAAATAAATGAAATGTAAAACAAAAGAACAATAGAGAGATTAAAAAAAAACCCAAAAGTTGGTTTTTTGAGAAGATCAGTAAAACTGAAACCTGTATCTAGACTGACTCATAAAAAAAGAGAGAACACACAAATAAGAAAAATCAGAAATGAGAAGGGGGATAGTAATACTGACCTCATTAAAGGATCATAGAAGGATATTATGAGCAACTGTATGCCAACAAACTAGACAACTTAGATGAAATGGACAAATTCCCAGAAACCCACAACCTACAATGACTCAAAGCAATAGAAGACTTCAACAGACTAATTACAAATAAAGAGATTGAATCAGTCATCAAAACCCTCCCAAGAATGAAAAGCCAGATAGCTTCATGGGTGAATTCTACATTCATCCAAGAAGAATTAATACCAATACTGCTTGAACTCTTCCAAAAAAATGAAGAGAACACTACCTAACTCATTCTGTGAAGCCAACATCACTCTAATACCAAAGCCAGATTCTACAAGAAAAGAAAATTATGAACCAATTTATCTAATTAATATAGATACATAAATCTTCAACAAAATACTGCAAATTTAATACAATAACACTATAAAAGAATTATACAACATGATCAAATGGGATTTATCTCATGTATACAAGGGTGGTTCAACCAAAGAAAATCAGTCAATGTAATATACCACCTTTACAAAACTTAGTGAAAAAATCACATAATCATCTCTATTGATGCAGAAAAGGCATTTGACAAAATCCAGTATCCTTTATTGATAAAAAACACTTGGAAATATATGAATAGAAGGAAACTTTCCCAACATGATAAAGGGCATTTATGAAAATCTCACAGCTAACATAAATGGTGAAAGATTGAAAGCTTTTCCTCTAAGATCTGGAAAATACCAGGACGCCCACTGTCTGTACTTTTATTCAACACTGTGTTAGAGGTTCTAGCTAGAGCAGTTAGACAAGACAAAGAAATAAAATGCATTCAAATTAGAAGGGAAGAAGTAAAACTTTCACTGTTTTCAGATGACATGATCCTATATAGAAAGACCTGAAGATTCTAAAACAAAGCTACTAGAGCTAATAAACAAGTTCAGCAAAGTGACAGGATATATAAAATCAACACACACAAAATCGGAAGTGTTTCTATGTACTAGTAATGATCCAATCTGAGGAGGAAGGAAATCAAGAAAAAAAATTCCATTTACAAAAGCAGCTAAAAGAATCATATATCTAGGAGTAAATTTAACCAAGGATATAAAGGACCTGTACACAGAAAACTATAAAACATTTTCATGGATAGGAAGAATAAATATCATTACAATGTCAATTCTACCCAAATTGATTTACAGATTCAATGCAATTCCAATCAAAATTCCAATAGCCTACTCTACAGAAATGGAAAAGTCATCAAATTTACATGGAAGGGTAAGGGGTCCCAAATAGCCAAAAATATCTTGAAATGAAAAATGAAGTTGGAGGACTCAATATTCCTGACTTTAAAGTATATTATTACAAAGCTCCAGTGGTCAAAACAAGCATGCTACTAGCATAAGGATAGATATATTGACCAATGAAATCAAATTGAGCATTCAGAAATAGACTCTCATATCTATAGTCAATTGATTTTTGACATGCCTGCCAAGTGCACTTAACTGGGACAGAATAGTCTCTTCAACAAATGGTGGTGGAAGAACTGGATATCCACATCCAAAAGAATGAACGAGGACCCCTATCTCACCCCTTATACAAAAATTAACTCAAATTGGATCAAAGGCCTAAATATAAGAGCCAGGACCATAAAACTCCTAGAAGAAAATGTAGATAAGCATCTTCAAGATCTTGTGGTAGGAAGTGGTTTCTTGGACTTCACATCTAAAGCACAAGAAATGAAAGAAAAAAAGGATAAATGGGACCTCTTCAGAATTGAATACTTTTGTGCTTCAAAGGACTTTGTCAAGAAAGTGAAAAGGCAGCCTACCCAATGGGAGAAAATATTTGGAAAGCACATATCCAATAAGGGTTTAATATCTAGAATATACAGAAAAATCCTACAGCTCAACAATAAAAAGACAAACAACTCAATTTAAAAATGGGCAAAAGACTCGAATAGACATTTTTCCAAAGGAGAAATACATGTGGCTAAAAAGCACACGAGAAGATGTTCAACATTATTAGCTATTAAGGAAATGCAAATTAAAGCCATAGTGAGCTATCATTTTACACTTACTCGAATGGTCGCTGTATTAAAAAAAGAGAGCTACACGTTTTGGAGAGGATGTGGTGAAATAGGAACAGTCATTCACTACTGGTGGGAATGTAGAATGGTGCAGCCACTGTGGAAAACAGTTTGGTGGTTCCTTAGGAACCTAAGTATAGAATTGTCATGTGATCTGGAGATCCCCTACTAGATATATACTCAGAAGAACTGAAAGCAGTGACCCAGACACTTGCACACCTATGTTCATAGCAGCATTATTCACAACTGCCAAAAGATGAAAACAACCCCAGTGTCCATCAATGAATGTATGGATAAACAAAATGTAGTATATACATACAATGGAATGTTATTCAACAGTAAGAAGGAATGAAGTCCTGATGCATGCAACAACATGGATGAACCTTACAGACGTTATGTTGCATGAAATAAGCCAGACCCAAAAGGACAAATATTGTATGATCTCATTAATATGAATTAATTGTAATAATCAAACTCATAGAGTTAAAATCTGTGTTACCAGGAGATAGAATGAGGGTAGAGAATGTGGAGCTGATACTTAAATTGTGCAGAATTTTTAATTTTTTTGGAAACAGAGGTGTTGGTAGCACATTATAGTGACTGTAATTAACAGTGTTGAATTATGCATGTGATTATGGATGAAAGGGGAAGTTTAGGGTCACGTAATTCACTAGAAGGAAAGCTAGGGAAAAGCGTGGGACTGAATAAACAGTGAAACCTGTTGTGACTGGTTAATAATACAAATATAAGAATGTTCTTTCATGAATTATAACAAATGTACATCACTATTCAAGGTGTTAATAGGGTGATATATGGGAAAATGTATGAACTATAGCTAATAGTAATATTTTAATATTCTTTCATCAATTATAACAGGTATCACAACAATGCTAAGGGTCAGTAATAGGGAGGTATAAGAGGTATGGGGTTTTCTTTTTGGAGTAATTAAAATGTTCTAAAATTGAATTGGTGAATGAATGCCTACCTCTGTGAATATACTGTGAGCCATTGATTGTACACTTTGGATGAATCATATGGCATGTGAATATATCTCAGTAAAACCGCTTTAAAAATAATGTCAGGTATCACAGAAAAGTATAAATATCACTTACAGTCCTACTAACAAGCAACATTAACATCTTTTATATTCCAGTTGCCTTATACAACACACAAACACACACACACACACACACACACACACAACCATATACATATAATATGTACAAATATGCACAAAAATATTGACTTAGGTTGGGTTCTCCCATAACCAGATTCTGAGCAAGGACCAGAGAGAAAATCATTTTGTTTGGGGGTGAACATAGGAGAACCAGCAGAAGAGAGGGAATGTACAGAAAGCAAGAAAGCCCATAAGAATGCCCATAGGCGTCTGTGCTGGTTTGGATGTATTATGTCCCCCAAAATGCCATTATCTTTGATACAGTCTTGTGTGGGCAGGAGACTTACTGGTGTTGATTGGATTGGAGATTTTTGATTGGATGTTTCCATGGAGATGTGATCACTCAACTGTGGGCAAGATATTTCATTGGATAATTTCCATGGAGGTGTGGCCCTGCCCATTCAGCATGGGCCTTGATTAGTTTACTGGAGCACTATATAAGCTCAGCAGAAGGAGTGTGCTTGCACAGCCAAGAGGGACACTTTGAAGAATGCACAGGAGCTGAGAGAGTAGCTGCAGATGAGAGACAGTTTGAACACAGCTGTTGAAAGCAGACTTTTGCTCCACAGAAGCCAACAGAGGAAAAACACCCCAAGAGCAACTAAGAGTGACATTTTTGAGGAACTGCAGCCTAGAGAGGAACATCTGCAAGAAAGTCATTTTGAAACCAGACCTCTGGAGCAGATGCCAGCCATGTGTCTTCCCAACTAACAGAGGTTTTCTGCACACCATTGGACATCCTCTAGTGAAGGTACCTGATTTTCGATGACTTACCTTGGACACTATAGCTTTAAGACTGTAACTTTGTAACCAAATAAACCCCTTTATAAAAGCCAATCCATTTCTGGTATTTTGTGTAACGGGCAGCATTAGCAAACCAGAACAGTGTCCATTTCCACATTGTCTATCAAGATGTTAGGTTTGACCTCTGAACAAACCCTGAAGAAACTCGTATCTTCATCTATGGAGTTCTCTGAAAATTCAAAGAACATAATGGCATGGTCACCTCTGATGCCATACTTTTCTCCATCCCAACCCTTCCAAGGCAAATATTGATATTTGACCTTGCCACTTGGTATTTCTTGCTGAACCTAGGGGTGCCTTCAAAAATTTAAGGTTCCCAGGGTTCCCCTAAGTTGTTGGAGCTGAAGCTATAGAAAAAGACTACTTGTTATCCCCAGGTAATGATCACCAAAACACATTTGTTGTTTTGTGTCACAGATTTTTAAAACATTTAATAATTGCATATATTTAAAACAATATCAAATATATTCTTCTAGCCATTATGCAAATTTTGCTTTCAATTTTATTCATGAATATATGCTATGTATGAGTGTATCTTCCTATTGTGATAATGTGCCATTGTTTCATGGAGGTGTTCATAAATAGTATCTAAGCAATAAATTTGCCATTTTACAATTTTTAAAGTGTAACAATCACTTAGGCTTTAAGAGTATTGAAATATTTTAAAGGGAATTTGGGTTTCTTAGCATTTCTTGGTAGGAAGTCTGAATTTAATAGAAATATGCTAGCAACTATCTGTAACTGGGTATGTATCTTAATACTTGTGCTGACCATCTTAGGAATGACTTCATTAATTTGAGTTGAGAATCCAATAAATCCTGTGACCTTGAGGAGATTTTCTGTCAACATTTTTGATTACCATTCATTTATAAAGTCATAAATTCTATTAAACAAGTGTGATAGTTGATATCACTAAAATTAAGTAGACTTGGTTAGGTGACCTCAGAGGTTGGGTAGGTTCTATTTGGGGGCTGTTTTCTCCCTTTTATAGCTGGGTTAGATAATACAGTTGGGGAGTTTCCTTAAAACATTGATCTGAGTTAATTAACTTATGGTTAAATACTGTGCAATTCAAAAAGCTAACATACCACTCCTTATGTGTATGCATCCATTTCAGTCAGCTAACACATTCTTTTTATCAAATAAGTTCTAAATTACAAAATTTACCTCTAAGTTACAGGCACATCAGCATTACATAACTTAGCTCAAACAGATGACTTTCCTATCTTAACGACTTTTTCTTGCTAGCTCTCTAGGTTTAGTATCTGAAGACTTTCCCAGGTAAGTTGAAATTTTAAATTGACTTCTTTTTCTCCTGAATAAGAACTCTTTGAAGTCATTCTCACTCTAAAACAACCAATGACAGAATAAATACTGTCTACTCCAGAATGGAAATACTTGACTATATCAGAAATAGATAACTATCACCACTAAGAAAAAATCTCACTCTCTCTGACAGTGAGGTCTAAATCACCTGCAAAGTCCTTTCCTGCCCCTGCTCTTGGCTTCAACTAAAAGGGAAACTTTCTTTAATGTCACTCTACCTGCCACTCTGCCACCCCCTTAATAGGTATGAACTAACACCTGTCTGCTCTATGCCAGAAGTACTGAGTTCTTCCTTTTCTAGTACATTTATTGGAGAAAACTATTTTTTCTTAAAATTCTGTTTGTGGTTATCTCACCTTGACTGAAATAAAAGATAAAAATGTGATGCAAGTATCAGCTTGTGCGTGGGAGATTTTTCCTCTGTTAAATACATCATTGTTTTTCCTTCCCTGGTAAAAAAGTACAAATACTTGTGTTTTAAATAGAAAGGTATTATAGATAAGAATTAAGCAATATTGGTTAAGACAGTCTAGCCAGAATGATATTTTGATTTTGTTGTGTTTTGTTTCAGCTATCACAAACTTGCCCCTCTGTGTCAGATATAGTAGTTAAGACTGTAGCTATTGGAACATAACTCATCTGATTTGAACGTAGGAGTAAATTAGCTGATGAAAAATATGGATCTCACTTTTGGTGTTATAGCACTTGGGAAACAGAAACCAATGAGAGCTTCACTGTAATGCAAAGGACAAGAGCTGGGGGAGGGAGCATGAATAGAGCTTAGACACTGGCTACACAATATAGCTGCTGAGACCAACTTGACCATTCAGTGTATCCCTGATTAAAATTTACAACCACTACCACATCACCATCACAACTAAGTGATCTTGTCTGGAGGCAAAAACCATACACTTTTTCATCCAACTGAGGTCGTAAATATAGGCTGCTGGTCAGATCTATTTTGAGAAAGATGACTAGTATTTGAGGATATCTTACCTAGTATGTGAATGGTGAACCATCAAGGTCATTAAAACATTTAATTTATCCACCCCACTCTCCAACATATGATAATGAAGCTTTCCCTCCCTAAGTGTTTAATTAGATGTTGAGAATTTTAATTTAGGATGAAGCATAGAGGTGAGCTGGAGAGGACTGAGGGACGCTCCCACTCTTTAAACTAGTCAGCTAGTTCAGATGCCCTTCTGCTGCACTGGCTCATCTCCCAGGGCTTGAGAGCTACCTAGAAAAAGTATTCTTTTAAGGCAGATGCACTGCAGAGGTGAATTTTCTTTTAAATATGATGATTTCTTTCTTTGAAAAACTTTTTGACATGTAACTGTACACTTGTAAATGTAAAAATGAATTTTTCACAAACTGTGCATCCCCTGTAACCACTCCCAGATCAAAAAGTGGAACCTAAATTGCCAGTCCCCCAAAGTACCCTCATGCCTCTTCCTGATCACCAACCAGCCTCTGACAGATTAGTTTTGTCTATTTTTTTTGTACTTAAAGTGGGAAATCGGCTAATATATTAAGGTTGATTTTTTAGGGCAATTTCTTAAGAACACTGCTAAAAGATAAAAGGTTATGTTCTGAAACAAATGTATCACAGTTCTTAAGTTCCTTGGCCCAGGTTATTTCTCTTCCTCTTACACAGAGCTCCTGTTTGTCAGGATTAAGATCTCCTATAGTCACTGTGCTGTTCAACTACTTCCTTGTAGACCTGAGAACTTGCCCGCTGATGAACAGGCATCTTAACTCTAACATGCTTCCTTCCTTTGTCACTTGCTTGTTGCAAGTCTTGTGCGCCTCTCCTATTTCCTAAATGTCCAATTGAATCTTCTTAGTCAGTAAGACTTATCTCATTAACAAGGTTAAAAACAAATTACTTCTCCTGATTTGATTTTAGATCTACTGATATATTTCTCAATGGCCTAATGCTTCATCTGGTCAACCTTTTTCCCTCCCTTATTCTTTTCCGCTAATTTGAGTGACACAGACCTAAGCAATATTGGAGAGAATCTTAGCCTCAAATTAAAGGTAAATCATTCTTTATACCTCTTATTGGAGTATATAGGATGTAATTTTTAATTATTAATAATGATGACTAAAATCATTATGAGTTGTGAATATCACATCAATAAATTAACAAATATAACAAGGTGAATACCACAAAAAAATAGAAGTAGTAATATTGTAATAATGTATTCAATTTTTATTAATAAATTGCTGAGGAAAAAGAGTACAATTAGAAGAGTAGAATAATTTATAAGTGTGGGAAATAATGTGTATGTAGAAAATTATGGTCAGGAACAGGTTGGAAGCAGTTTATTTATTTTATATTATTTGTTTTTCTTATTCCATTGTTTGATTATGGTTTGTTAATTTTCTTGGGGTAGCATAGGAACATGTTGGAAGCAAAGTAGTTATTTTAGGTTATCTGTTTTTCTTAATCCTTGGCTTTGTTTTGTTTGAAATGTGTTTTTTTGCTTTTGTTTTTTTAATTTTTTGATAAATAAACTTAAAAATAAATTTAAAAATTATGGTCAGATAATCTTTTAGTGTAAGTACTTATCCAATTTGTTCCTTCTTGGAGATATTTGAGTTGAACTTAATGCCAAACTTCTTGAAGGCATAAGGTTTGTTAGGCAGGACCAAGGACTACAAGTGTAGTTTAGAGCTGATAGGCTGAAATGGAAAAATATTTGCGTGGACCTCTGGTCATCAAGACTGTCAAACAAAGAAAGTATTATTTATCTTGCAAATGTGGCTCCAGAAACTATAGAAAAGGCTGAAAAAAAAGGGATATATTTGCTCTCTGGGAGAAAATCAACTACAAGAAAAGCTGACTTTCACATTTCTTCTTATTAGAGCTAGGTCTTATTAAAGGTGTCCAACCTGAAGTAACTGGAAACTAAATGGATAGAGGTGAGTAAATATATATGTGGGTCTGAACAATTGCTCATTATTAAATATGCTAAATATCCGATTTTTGTGCCTCACTAGTGATTGTTATTAAGAATTCTTTCTAAGCTCTTCTATCGTAAGACAGGACCTCACCCATTCCAGCAAGTTGTAGGGTCCTAGGATAGAGCAGAAAAAAGGAGGAAAGACTCTATGGAAATACAGAAGATTATAAAACAAGTTTCCTGTCAGATATCATTCAGATGGGACATCTTTGAAGAAGCAAAGAAAGGACCATGTCTAGATCCATGATGGAAATCTCTTCCATAAAACCTTTTTTTTAACCTCTAAACTTAAGGGAATCATTACTTTCTTCCACTTTTATAGCTCTAATTGTGTATACCAATATATTGTAATTACCATAGTCGTGAAGTTTTAGTTAGCTCAGATTAAATTTCCCCACCTCTACTCCTCATTTTGTCCTCCCATGCATCCGGCAAATAGTAGAGTAGAATTGGGCATTTGGCAGTCAGTAGATCTTTGTTTATTAATTGATTGAATCATTTCAATTCTATACAATTGTTTTTACTGATTTTTAATTTGATCCAGAGTCAAGTGAAATGAATAAAAATTGGATTTACAGATATGTTATGAAAATACTTCTGTTGTGATGACATTGGGACAGCATTAATTTAGTAGCATTATTCCTCTGCTCTTTAAAAATTTAAAAACTATTCTGCCTGCTGACTAGCTAAATTAGACAAAAAGCATCCGAGTTTTCTCTTAGTTTTAATCTTAATTAAAATTGGAGAGTTTGTTTTAAAAATAGAGAAGGAAATGGCATTCACGACACTGAGAAGTTTGGGGCTGACAGATCCATGCAGCTGTGTTCAAGAGATAGTGCTTGATTCACTGTGCTACTGATTGGATGAGGAACTGCCACTGTGGTAATTGGGAAAGAATTTGTGAAGCTTGATGTGCCAAACAGTGAAATCCTTTCTATAAGTCATTTTCCAGGCTGATAAAGCTATATCCATCATAGAGCAAAAATGAATTGTGAACACAACACTGGATCAATGAGGAAAATTAGAAATTATTATATCAAAATATTTATGTCTTTATAGATTTTTAACTCTAAATATTTTTATGAATTTGAAGGACCCAATTAACTGTTTCATAATAATTTAATTACTTCAATTATATAAACTATGCACATAATTGTACAATATCTTAATGTAATCCTGCAACATCTAACACATTAAGAGTTATGTCCTCTGATAATGATGTTTTGTGGAAAAAATCTATCCTGAAATATTTGGGTAGATTTTTTTTCAAAATTAGTGACAGTTCCATTAGAGATTTAGTAAGAGTTGTTTAAGAAAATTATTGCACATTAACCTAAATTTGTCATTAATAATTTATTTCCTTAACATTTCTTACATCTCTAAAGGATTTACTTAGATTTAATCCAATCCACATTATTTAAAATTACTCAAAAAAAAAATAGAAAACTTTGACATTTATTTCTAGGAAGGATTGAGCCTGAATAAAATAAGCAACAGAAAGAATTCTTCAAAATACTATTTAATTTCAGAATACTATTCCAAAATACTATTTTGATGGGCAATTATATCCATTGATAAAATGGTATTTTGTATCAATTCAAAAGTTTTTAATTCACACAGATATATATGTGTATGTATGTGAGTGTATATTTATAAAATACATCATAAACATATCCATTTATATGTAAATATAGACATATGTGTATATATCAGTTTATAGGTATAATAGCAATCTATATGTAATTTATATTACATATATGTGTACATTTGTGTGTATGTGTACGTATTTGGTGAGACATTCTCATACTTAAATTTAATTTCTTAGATATGGTTTCCTTTCATTCTTTGAACATATTTATAAAGTTCTCCATTTAGTAAGAACAGCATCTGGATTTCCTCAGGTACAGTTCATATTAATGGCTTTTTTTCCCTCTCTATGGGACATTCTTACCTACTTTTTTACTTGTCCATAATTTTTTGTTAAAATGGGACTTTTTAAAATAATATCTTGTGGCAACCCTGGAAATCAAATCCCCTACCTCCCCATTTGTTGTTACTTGTGTGGTTTGAAACTATGTACCCCAGAAAAATATGTTCTTAAACTTAATCCATTCCTGTGGGTGTGAACCCATTGTAAATAGAACCTTTTACTTCAGTTAAAGCATGACCCACCTCATTCAGGATGAGTCTTAATCCTCTTACTGGAGTCCTTTATAGATGCATGAATACAAAGCATGGGAGAGAAAGCCACAGAATCAAGAAGCTGAAATCGACAAAATCTGAAAGAGAAGGGCAAGACCAGGAAATGCCACCATGTGCCTTACCATGTGGCAGAGAAGCCAAGGATGCTGGCAGCTGGTTTTCGGGAAGAAAGCATTGCTTTGATAATGACTTGATTCGGACATTTTCATGCCTTTGAAACTGTAAGCTAATACATTCCCATTGTTTTAAGTCAACCTATTTCATGGTATTTGCTTGGAGCAGCTTAGGAAACGAAAACATTACTCTTCGATGTTACTGTTCCTGTTGCAGCTGTTATCCACTGATAAAATTGGTATCTTACATCCTTTCAGAAGTTTTTATTGCATATAAATATATGTGTATGTGTGTATATTAGTGACTTTCATGGAATAATTCTATGTCATTATTTCCTGTACAGAAATGTCTTTATGGGCTTTGAACCAATAATTCCTCCACCCTTTGTTGACATGCTCTGTGTGTGTTGGGGCATGACTTCAATGCTCTAGCAGTTTGGCACTCTGTCTTAGGCTTTAATTTCTGCTTGTACAAGGCCTCAGGGTCAGTCACAGGCAAGAGATTAGGGCCATATAAGGAATTTCATGAGTATAGCCCGTACATGTGTGTGCCTTCTAGATCACTAGGATTATATTGGAGCTTTTCAAGGCCCTCTGTGGACATCTTATTCTCCAGATCTTTGTTTCAAACTTATTGATCAGCCTCTTGTTTTTCCCACCTGGTGTTACTAACTCAGGAAGCTGCAGTGTTAAACAAGGGTCATTGGTTGTTTTTGCCAAACACCTAGGGACAAGGCTTTTTGCATGGAGTAAGTTCTGAGTCAGGTGAAATAACAAGTCCTATAGCTGGGGCTTTTCCAAAGAACTTCCATACAGATCAAATAGCCACATTTTTCTGGGCATGGAACTTTTTGGAAGAGTTCCTAAGCTGGTCTGCCCTCTGCAGTGGCTTCTTGGATGTTTTCGTTTCACAGCTATTGTGGTTGGAAGGTTGCTGGTTTCCATGGCTACCATGGAGCTGGAGAGAAGGATACAGAATAGGGAAAGTTAAACCTCCAGAAATCTGGCTTGTCTTAATGAGGTTTAGCCATTTTTCTGGAATAAATACTCCTCAGATTTTCGTAAGCCTTTTGTTAATTACCAAAGTTGTAAAAAAGTTGATTTTGATAGTTTTTGCGAGTGTTCTTTTTTGCTCTTATGGAAAAGCAGATTTTCATAAGTACTTGTTCCACCATCCAGAAGTCTCCTCAGTGACTTACTTTAAACAATTGAAGCGTAGTGGGAGTGGTGTTACATGACTTCTAAGGTTAGGTCATAAATGCAACACTTTTCCTGTTTCTCTCTCTCTCTCTCTCTCTCTCTCTCTCTCTCTCTCTCTCTCTCTCTCTCTCTCTCTCTCTCTCTCTCTCTCTCTCTCTCTCTCTCTCTCTCTCTCTCTCTCTCTCTCTCTCTCTCTCTCTCTCTCTCTCTCTCGTTTCTAATACTATGAGGATATATGAAGTCAAGTGTAGAAAATCTGACCAACAGCCCCAGGTGAGACTCCAGTCAACAACCAGCAACAGTGACAGTTATGAATTTAAGAAACTTTTAGGATGTTTCCAGTCACTATCTGACTGCAGCCACATGAGAACCCCTGAACAAGAACTTGCTAGCCAACCCCAGCCAAACTCCCAGAATCTTGAGTGATAATAATAATAGTACATTTACTATTGCCACTGAGTTTTGGTGTTACATAGCAACAGATTATTGGGATAGATTTGGATACAGTGATGGTTTGAATCTGTACATATCCCAGAAAAACATGTTCTTAAATTTAACCCATTCCTGTGCATATAAACATTTTGGTAAGCCTAGTTCAGTTAAATTGTGATCCACCTCATTGAGGATGGGTCTTAATACTATCACTGGAGTCCTTTATAAAAAGAATGAATTTGGACAAAGAGAGAGAAGGCCATGGAAGTAAGAAGCTGAAATCAACGAAACTCAGAAGACAAGGGAGAGACCAGCAGAGGCTGTCATGTGCTTTTCCATGTGATAGAAGAGCTGGGGATTGCCAGTAGCTGGTCTTCAAGAAGAAAGCATCACCTTGATGACGGCCTGATTTGGAAATTTTTCTGGCCTCAAAACCATGAGCAAATAAATTCCCATTGCTTAACTGGTTCCATTTCATGGCATTTGTTTTGAACAGCCTAGAAAACTAAAACAGATACTAAGAGCCAGTGCTGTGTCACTGAACTTTAAACATGTAGCATTGGCTTTGAGACTCAGTGGTGACAAATACCGGAAGGGCCTTGAGACTATTGATAAAAATACTAAAGGACCACGACCAAGCTTTTGGTAGGTACCTAACAAAAAGTGAGAAAAATGTTACTAAAAGTTACAGGAAAGGAGTCCATTATGATGTCCTGGCAAAAAGTTTAGTAACTGTTACCTGTGTTAACATTGAATGATCTGGCTAAAGAGATTTCCAAGCAAAGTGTTGAAATTACCAGCTGGTTCCTTCTGTTTTCCTATAATAAAATGAGAAGGGGCATATTAGCTAAAGAACAAATTGTTAAATATAAAGGAGCCAAAATTTTCTGATTTTGAAATAAAGCTGTTTCTCATTCTCAAATTCTCCAGATGGCAAACAATTTTCAAATTCAGAAATAGCTTCCCTAACAAAGATAAAATTATCTAAAAATAAAGCCAAGAGTGTGAGTATTAAGCCCTTTATTAAAATGTTAGAAAGACTTAAACTCAGGAGTCCAAGGTAGGAAAGGACTTAACCCTAAAGAGATTTGTGGATGGGG
Source organism: Choloepus didactylus (assembly GCF_015220235.1). Taxonomy (NCBI): domain Eukaryota; kingdom Metazoa; phylum Chordata; class Mammalia; order Pilosa; family Megalonychidae; genus Choloepus; species Choloepus didactylus. Next base: position 183,499,504 of record NC_051310.1, on the reverse strand, counting down.
CTTTTGCTAATAGTATGAATGCCAATATGATTCAGAGAGCCCTACAAAGTGTTTAAGAGAATTGTATCACTGGAAATGCCACCACTTGGATTAAAGGTGACAGTGACAATACAAAATGAAAATAGGCCTTTGGATACCTGAACTTCAATGGGAGGATGCATACTGAGAATACTGCCCAGCTACAAGCACAGGTTAATTTTGGTGGAAAATGAAAGATGATTCAGAGGGAAGATATAAGAGCCCAGAGGGAATAGCCAAAAACTGTAGAAAAATACTCCAAGAAGTAGGACTGACCCATAATCAAGGAACTAGCAACATGTGACTGGCTGTTTTTCAGATTATCTATGGACCACTGTGTCTCCCATTTTCATCCTTTATAAATGGCAGTGTCTAGTAATTGAATTATGCTTGCTCCACCATTGCATTCTGGATGTTTTGGGGGACAAGTAACCGGTCTTTTAGTACATGGTTCTTCAGATTGAGAGGAAGGAACCTCATCTACACTTGGACTTGATTTAGATGACAAAAATCTGTACCTCAAACCTGAACCTAATGCTATCAGAGATCAGTCTGTTTGGAGTCTTAATAGGATTTAAGTGTATTTCGTGTGTGGGAAGAGTGTAAATTACTTATGACCAGAGGATAGACTGTGGTGGTTTTAAAACATGCCTACCAATTCTTTGACATTCCTCTCATCATGAAATGTAGGCTAATTTCTCCCCTGTGAACAAGAGCTGACATTAGTGACTCACATTTGATGAAGAGCATGCAACAGAAGATGCTACATGATTTCTGAGACTAGGTCACAAAAAGTGATAGAGCTTCCACATTACTCTCTCTCTTAGGATATTTGCTCTTGGAACCCAGTTACCATGCTGTGAAGAAACCCAGGCCACATAGAGAGGCATATGCCATTGGTTGAAATCACAGTTAAATCTAAATATGATATTTATCAACAATCAGGGAAGAGAAGTGAAGTAGCCTTAAAGATGACTTCAGTTTCAACAACTGTATGACTGTAATTTCATAAAAAGACCCCAAGCAACAACTACTCTGATGAGACTAATCAACAATCAGAACCATGGCAAATAATAAAAATAAATTATTTTTATTGTTTAATACCACTAAGTTTAAAGTAGTGTGTAACACTTCAATAGATAACAAAAATTCCACTTTTTTTTTTCCTATGGAATCTGCAAAGCACATATCCATAATGTGTGCATGTGTGTATGAAAACAGAGCGAAACATACATATATGCAAATTTACTTATTTATTTTAATCCTACAGAAGATTTATTTTATTCTAATATTTAAATTATCAATCCCTCTGGAATCAATTTTCTTATAAGAAACTTTGGTAAGTGTTCAACACCAAAATCTTATTCCCCCAGCTAATTAAGACGTAAGTCATGATTTTAGAGGCACCTGTAAAATCTCTTGCACAAAAATAAGTCTTCCTGATTTTTTGTTTCTTGAAATTATATCATTAATACTTAATCTTATTATTGCAATGCTTTGATCTTGGAAACCTTGGGTGTGGAAAATTTTAAGTTTGAAACTATAATCTAAACTTTAGTGTGAGTAAAGGATATGAAAGCAGTTTTGATATAAATATTGTTAGGAGATTATGAACACTTTGGGAATGCAGAAAGTCAATGAGAGGAATACCTCTTAGAGAGGCAAAAATAAAAAAGAACATTAAGTAGAAAATATCACTTGCTCAAAAGTATAATTACCTCCAGTAAATCTAATGAAGCTTCAGATTCATGGACCTTCACTTGTATAGACCCCTTCCAAGGCTCCCTTCCAAAGGTCACTCATTGCTTTTGTAAAATTTGCAATCTCTTTTGCACTTACTTTGATTACCTCTCCTCACAATTTCCCTAATGTCAACTGGCTTTGGAGTTACTGGAGGATACACGTAGTTTGGGTTTAGTAGAGTATGTTTATACAGTTTGTAGTCACTTCAGCGTATAGATATGTTATTGCTAATTGTTCTGGTGTTAGAGTTATTTCCAAGAGTATTCTGAATACTCCCTGTGCTGACTTATCCAGCATTGTAGCACAAAAATATGGAGCCAAAGAGGTAACTACTTGTTTAAAAGATTTATAAAGCTTAAATATGCCATTGTAACTGCAATTTGGAAAGACAAGTTGGAACATTTCCATAAAACAAGTGAAAAATTATGGATACTCCATTTGGCAATACTTTTAAATTTATATATTAAATGACAGAGAAAAATTGGTAAAAATTGATGGACTGTAAAATGTATGCAATGAAGTTGAATAATATGAACAGAAAATATTTTGTAATCAAGAGCCACATTGTTGCAAAAACAAATTTCAGATCATATCAATAGCTTTAATTATTTAAGAGGAAGGAGAATTTTAATTGAAGTTATAAATAGATTCTTATATTGTTTTATAATCTAATTAATCAAGAATAATGAATTATTTGAGCCTATTAGAAACGGCTTAGAATTCTGTTTGACTTGACATAAATCATTGACACCAATGAAGAAAACATATAGCTTGTGAGTAGGTATTACCAGTGTGTGCTGGTTCATATTTAATAACTGGTTTTCTAGAAAAAAAAAAGTAAAAAACTTAATTTGTGATGTTGGTTGATTTCCATGGTGTAAATATTCCCATTATGGCCAATTCAACCTACCAATGTGATGTCACTGAACTTGAAGATGGGAAGATGCACAAAATTGGCACCAGTGAGCTAGAATGAGGACATCAATGGTGAAGTGGTTCCTGTGTGTTATTCATTAATATTTGAGAGTAGTCATTGCAAATGAAATATTATAGTTCATATATGAAAGAAAAAAGGTTTTTCTCATATGGACAACAATCCTAAAAAGAGTATAAGATATTAGCTGTACTGAATTGTGAGGCTAAAAGATTCTTATTTCCTCTTTAACACATTGGTCATTTAAGAATATGTTGTTTAATTTCCATATATTTGTGAATTTTCTATTTCTCCCTGTTATTGATTTCTAGCTTCATTCCATTGTAGTTGGAAAATATACATTTTATGATTTTGATGTTTTAAAAAACTGAGACTTGCTTTATGACTTAACATACGGTCTATCCTGTAAAATGATCCATATGCACTCAAAAAGAATGTGTATTCTGTTTTTGTTGGGTGAATTGATCTACATATGTCTGTTAGGTGTGGGCTGGTAAAAGAAACTTTTATGTATTATCAATACAAATTTCAAACAAACTTGCAAGAGGAAAGATTGAATCAGGTTTCTATTCTTTCTACAAAAGTATTAGAAACTAATGGTCAAATGGAGAAATGATCAAAGAGTAAGCAGCCAGAAAATATAAGGAAAAAAGATTATAGAGGTGCATCAGACAATTGACCAATAAAAATATATTATTTTTTAAAATTTATGATATATATGGTATTTATTAGCTTTTTAAAATTTGCAACTAATTGTGATAGCTTTTCTCATTCTGAAAAAAAATTCACTTTTGTCCCTAATTTTTATATTTAGAATTTGCATTTTTTCTTAAAAGAGGACCCTCACAATCATTATCAATTTCATGCTTCACAGATCCTATAAGTGCTCTACAATTGCTTCACAGTTCATCTAAGAGCCAGCTTAACTTTCAGATAGTAAATGATAGCCTGCTACAGTTTTTCTGGGTCCCAATAGTGAATTGTGAGGGTGAAGAATTTTTGGAGAGTTCACAGATGAGTTCAGTTCTTTTTCAAGATACACCATTTAACAAAATTTATTTTTGGAAAATAGATTTAAATTAGCCAAGGGAAAAAGCACACAGGGTAAAGTCCAGAAGTACAAAATGTAGAGCTTCTGCTCTCTCACTGTGGAGTCAAGATAGATTATTCTTCTGGTATCAACATGTGAGAAAAAGCATAGCACCAACCAGGGAAGGTCACCTAAGCCTCACAGTACAGAGATTTAATTTTGGCTGCATTATGTAGGCATGAATGATAAATTGATTTTCCTTAATGACTGATCTCCGTCTCCAGACTGACTGAAACTGCTTGACCCAAAGCTCCTACATTACATCATATTATTGGCTTTTCTGGTTTAGCTAGCCCCTATCCTAAAACTATATAAATGTGGCCAGCCCCCACCCTAAATCACATTGTTAATCTATCCAGTATGACCCAAGGACTCAAGACAAAGACACTAGAGATCACCTCCAAGAAGTGGAAGAAAATGGCCAGCCTTCTCCTGGCAAGGTCAAATTCTTTACTACACAAGGACTAAACAATCAGTAATGTAGTAGTTCACTATGTGCCCCAAATAATATACATCATACAATGAATTCAGCAAAACATACTTGACTTTTTTTTTCTCTTTCTCTGATCTAGTCCTCAGAATTTGTTGCCATGGGGAAAACCAAAATGTTAATGGATGAAAGTGTTTCATAGACGAGGCAAAGCTTTTAAAAAGCCTTCCAAAATCAGCGCTTTGTTGATTGGAATTAGCGGTCTCATAATTAGTGGTCTCTTAAACTTAATTACTAAGGTTGATTGCTCACATTCATAAAGAAGCTCTATTCAGTGGATAAATGGGCATCCATTATACATACAAGATTCATTTAACCTGAATACAACTGGGTATTGTGATATAAATGATTGTGATATAAATAATCTCTGTATTTAAATAAATTTTTTCATGGGTTTCTGTAAACCTAGTAAACCACATGAACTACTTGGGCAGTAGGGGAAAATAACACTGCCTCTATCATTATCTGTTTTAAATAAATGGACAGGGATTTGGTTCTGAAGGACAGGAAGCCCATGCACTCAATATGTGAGGGAAGGCAAGCATCATGCACAGCACCCTAACCCCCAATCAGGATCAGCATTTCTCAAACTCATAGATAGGACTAAGTCCTTTTAAGAGGAGGAAAATGTTTATTTTTTGTTTTTATTCAAATAAATACTTTATTATAGTATTTAAATATTTAAATTCACAAAACTATACATCAATTATTCATATAACAAATTAATGGTTTATAAGTCTTGTGCAAATATTAAGCCTACATAGGCAAATTAAAAATTTACAAACTAAACCAAATACTAATGAACATATTTATGTGCTGTCCCTCCCTGATTTAAGCCTCATCCACAGTCTTCCTCTTTCTGGAACAATGCCAAATATTACATGTTCAGTTCCTACATCCAGAGTGAAAAAAAAATTCCCAAAGAGGGAGTAATAAAAACGTAGAAAATAGCCAAAGAAGAAAATGTAGTAGGACCCCGGAACTCAACAGTTAGTAATCTGGCTGGACCACTGTGCATCAAGGCCAGTGAGAAACAGGCAGCATAACTACCCATTAGCCATGAGAATAGGCACAATTTGCTAACTTTGAATATAAGGCCAGTCATAACCATGGTTCTTTTACATTCATCATAAAACTAAGAAACTATGGTCAAATTACTCACCTAAACTCTCAAAAATATTGAGATAACTGCCCCCAGTGTAAAGTTATTCAGAAATACAAATGAAAATGACTTCATCATCCATAGAGCCTTCATACCTTATTGAGAGCCCAAATAGGAACATGATCTCAGAATCAAACTGTATTGTCAAACACCAACAGTGAGGGAGCATTACATAATGACTGAGTTATCAACAATGCAGACAATTCCAGCAGAGCAAGAGGGCGTACTAGGTGCAAATCTGTCTATGTATTAGACCCTAGAGCATATTTTTTGAGAACAAAGTCAGGTTTAGTTCTTTGTGAAATGTTTGAAATGTAGTATCCTAGCAGAAAAGGAAGTGATGCATTGAACATAGAACAGTTCTATTCCAGTCTTTGCATGAAAACAGAGGATACAGGGAATTTGATTGTATTTTTAACTCTGTGTAGGGCTAACTCCAAGTAATTAAATGCTGGATTGAGGCACAGCTAATCAATAAGTACAGAATAGCGTGGCTCTCTTACATAAGGGGCCGTGGAACATGAGGGATAAAATATGGCCTACAGCCTTCTTCACAGTCAAAGCTGCATCAAGTCTAAACATGTGTGCCTGCTTGCTTTCCAAGGGCTCTTAGAAAATAATGCCTCCTTGCATATTTCCAATTGTTTATTCTAGGATATGCATTATTTAACTTAGCTGAGTTTGTCTTTCCTTTTTCTTTTGTATGCACTGCTAAATGGTGGCATGCTGGAGTCAGCTAGCACTCAAAAGAGCCAATTTTGCTCATGTTTCCCTATCTCCAGATTCAGCACCATCACATCGGTAGATAGAAATTGACCGTGGAGAGAATACTTACACCATAAAAGTCAGCAAATGCTACAAATCAGGGATTTTCTCCCCAATAAGCAGGTTATTAAAAATTTACCAACACACTATTACACCTCAGCAGTATGTTTACTCATTCAAATATTTCTTGGGGGATCTCTGAGTCACTCAGTTTGCCAAAAACAGTACAAAACAGTGAACCACATATACATATGCCTTGTCCTCATGATCTTAACTATCTTATGCAGTTGCCTCATCCCCCCTTCTTACCTAATTTCTCACATCCACTTATATATATTCTATCCATTCTATAAGCTATTTCTATTTCATGACACTAGTGTCTCTCTTTGCTAATCTTTTATTGCATTTATCAAAGTAATAAATTTAGTAAATAAGAAAAATCTAAGTTGTTTGCTGTGTATCATCTTCCCAACTACATTTCAAGCTAATTTCAGGCAGACATTTTTATACTTCTTTGTGAGGTTTGCCTAGCATGACACACATAGTGAGTGGCAGAAGTAGAGAGGTGGGGTAAGACTCAAAATTCTGGAATCAATTGAGTATTATGCTTTTCTTTTAAGATTTAAATAGAATGGTGTGGCTCCTGCATTTTCCACAGGCTCTTTACTAATGGTTGTGGGCCTGCAGAAAATAATATAAATGGAGGACCCTAGTCTGTGTCCCTCCCCTCTTCTCCTCCCACCCTCCCATTCTATCCTGTAACTGTGAGGAACCTTCTGCATGGGTGTGGTAGGGTGGCTAACCCTCCTGGTTCGCCTGGGACTGAATAGTTCTGCAAGACGTGGGACTTACTATGCTAAAATTGGTTCAGTCCCAGACAAACCAGGATTGGTCACCCTTTGAATTAAGAACAGAGGCATTTGCAGACAGGCCCTGACACCCACCCAGGGTCTGCAAGTCAAAGGATTCTAGGGTTCTGGAAATCCAAAGCATGGTCTAGGCAGGTGGGGTTCATGGCACCTGAGCTCTGGGTGGACAGATCCCTTTCACCCCACAGATTCCTCTTCCCAGGCACCGTGATATAATCTGGGCATATAGTAGTAAAAAAATCATACAAGGGAGCCTATAAAATAAAAGACATAAAGAGGAAGTTCAAGTTACCCTCATCTTTTTTTCTGCAAGATTGCAGTCTTTCCTCCTGCCTGGCCTCCTTGTAGTCATTTTTTTGGCCTCTTCCAGTCTATTTAACATACTACAACAAGAGTTATAAAATCTGTGTGAAGCTCTTCAATGGCTATTTTAAAAACTAGATACCCTAATTTTGAAAAATGGGCCCTGCATGCTTGTTTGATAAGAAAATGTTCACCTCACACATACACACTGGCCATCCCCCTCTATAGGATCACATTATGCCACTGACCCTCTCCTACTTTTATTAAACTACAGTCACACTGGCCTTATTCTAGTTCTTTATATGCGCCATATTCCTGCCTGTTTCATGGCCTCTGCATTTGCCATGGTCCCTATATGGAATCTCTTTGCTGATAAAGTCTTCCTTGAACATTCCTCAGTCTAGATCAGGGCCTCATCCCAGAATCCCAGGGCTCACTGTGCTTTTCCTTTTCAGCATATTTTGTACTTTGTAATTATATGCTGGTATATCATTTGCAGGACATCAAATCCTCTCCTAGACTTGTAAGCTTAGTAAGAACAATAAAAAGTTACTTGCCACTTTATTTTCATATTCAGGCACATAATAAACAGTCAGGAACTATTTGAAGAAAATAGGAAGAAAGAGGAAGTAAATGAGCTTCTATGTAATATGGTAAGGTCCTGTGCACTGGGAGTTTTAATTTTTCTATCCTCATATGAGTATTTTGTAATATCCTACTCACTGTTAAGGGAAGGCAATACTTTTGTGTTCTTTTTATTTTTTTTCCTCTGTTAAGGGGAAAGCATTGCAGAATATATTCACACTGTTAGGATTTTGTTCCATGATAACAAAAATTTGTGAAACAACACAATGAAATTTTAAAAAGCTAAAAAAATGCAAGTAGAGTTTATAGGCTATTTGTAAACTTTTTCTCTTTCTTTGCCCTCCTTTCCTACACTCTGATCATGGTCATAATATTTTTACAAAATCTAATATCAGAAGGAAAAACCTATTAAAAGATTAATGAAGCATAATAGTTACTCTTCTCAGCAGCGGTTAACATTCGAAAATGCAAAGAGCCTGAAGTTTAAAAATTCAATTGGCATTTCAATCCAGGATGCCATTTTGATAATAGAACCATTCCCAATATTAGGTCAAATTAAAAAATATGTATCAATATGCACAGCAGACATTCCCTCTTTATCCCTAGCTCCACCTTATTCTCATCACTTCCTGAGTCTTATCACGGAACCAATGCCAAGAAACCACTTTACCAGGAAAGGGAGCCACATGCTCTTCATTAAACAGCAATTGATCTACAAACGTTGATGGGAGACATGAACTCCGAAGAATAGATTCTTTAGCTAAACTTCACACAAAATAGACTGAATAGCTGGGGAGGACTTTTCTTTTGTAAACTGTAGGAAATCCATCTTTTACAATTAAGGCAAAGATGACGGCAAACTTTCCAAACCCAAGATGGCCATCATGAAGCGGCGTTCACTTCCTTATTCCCCAGCCTTTTGCTCACGAGGCCCCAAACCTAACCGCCTCCCGGCTCTGCGCATGTGCTAGGTAGAGCCCCCATGTGGCCGTGTAGCGCCTCTGCATCTATGGTTGGAAAGTCCTGAAAGAGAGTCCCCACGCTCTCCTCAGGACTCTATGGTGTCCTGCAGGAAGATGGTCTATCTATATAAGTAGTGCGCAGGTGTGGGCGGATCTCTTCATCTTCTGAGTGCCGCAGAAGATTCTGGAGTTGCCATGGGTCGTCGCCCTGCACAGTGTTACCGGTATTGTAAAAACAAGCCATACCCAAAGTCCCGATTCTGCCGAGGGGTTCCTGATGCCAAGATCCGCATCTTTGACCTGGGTCGGAAGAAAGCAAAAGTGGATGAGTTCCCACTCTGTGGCCATATGGTGTCTGATGAATATGAGCAACTCTCCTCCGAAGGCTTGGAGGCCGCCCGTATTTGTGCCAACAAGTACATGGTGAAGACTTGTGGCAAAGATGGCTTTCACATCCGAGTGCGACTCCATCCATTCCACGTCATCCGCATCAACAAGATGTTGTCCTGTGCAGGGGCCGACAGGCTCCAGACAGGTATGCGAGGTGCCTTTGGGAAGCCCCAGGGTACTGTGGCCAGGGTCCACATTGGCCAAGTCATCATGTCCATACGCAGCAAGCTTCAGAACAAGGAGCACGTGATTGAAGCACTACGCAGGGCCAAATTCAAGTTCCCTGGACGCCAAAAGATCCATATCTCTAAGAAGTGGGGCTTTACCAAGTTTAATGCTGATGAATTTGAAGGCATGGTGGCTGAGAAGCGCCTTATCCCAGATGGTTGTGGGGTCAAATACGTTTCCAATCGTGGCCCCTTGGACAAGTGGCGGGCCCTGCACTTGTGAGGACTTTGGCAGTAGTCATCCTTGGCCCATTGGATATATCCAATTTTTAAAATACAGAATACTAGAGAAACGGGTTTTTATACCAACACCAGAAAGCGTTTAATGACAAAAAAAAAAAAAAAAGAAAGAAAGAAAGAAAGAAAGAAAGAAAACAAAACGAAACTTAAGTAGGAATGGTACTTTTTGTATGTAGCGTATGGCGAAAGCTATTGCTATTGTAATCCAAACACTTTCACCTTGGGAGAATCTAGGGAAATTTAACAAAAGTTTTACTTGCAGGAAAGTCATAAATTATGCAGCTATTATTACCTTGAATAAAAATTAGAGAAAATCCAAGATTGGTAGGAAAAAATCCATACATTTCATAGAAAACTAAAGAATAAAGATAAAAATGGTAATTAGTGGTATTTCAGCTATAGTCTCTTTGAGCTAAAGAGTTTATTCCTAAATTTATTGCTTATGTTTTCCTATAAATTTTGACACAGTGTTTTTAAAATTACTTGTCACCTCCAATTATCTGCCTTAAGAAAATTAGGTATTTCTGCAAAAGGTTTTCCCAGACAAACCTTCCGTTATTATACACTCAGGAGACAGCAGTCAAATCTTTTCTTCATCGCAGAAAGGTCATAGGTGACAACAGAGTACATATTGCTTCTATTTGGACCCCAGTAGAACCAACAGGAAAGAGCGAAAATGACTTTAAATCAGCTGTCTGTGCTCTAAAAGGACCCTGGAGAGAGTTTGCAATCTGTAGGTGCTTGCCCTATATTAGAGTTACATCCTTCAGACAAATGGTTTTTGTTTTATTTTGGAACCTACCTAAGCTAAAATTCCTGTTGTTGTTTTTTTTTCCATTTGTTAAATTAATTTGGTCTTTGAGTCAAATCTGCAAACAGAGCCCTTAGTTTTCTTACTGAGTGCATTTCCAGAGTCAAGGCACTGATTGAAAGCAACAAAAAGAGTATATAGTATAGAAACATATTCAAGTTATTTTCATTTTCTTAAAAAAACACTTTGTTGATCCTAAATTTTGCATCTGATTTGATATTTCTTTGAAATGTTTGCTGTAAAATATTTCCTATTCATACAGTTTTAAGCTAGTTTGCTGTTTTAAACTTGAATGTTTCTAATGTTACATACCTGACAAAGATAACTCTCAGCAAATATTAAATAACATGGATATATGAAGAGGACTCTTCAACCAAAGAAGCACTTTTCTCTACAGGAGCACTTTCCTCTATGTGTTTTACTTGATGCTTTGAAAAATCCTGAAGTTTTCTAGCAAATTGAGACCTCTGCAATTTGAAAGTGAAGGTTGACTTAATCCAGATCTTCTGTTTACTTGTTACCACACTGTCTTTCAGAAACAGGAAAAAAATCTCAACCTCAAAAAAATCAGATGCAACCAGTTTGGTAGATATGAGTGAAGTCAACCATGATCCAGCTTTGAAAATACTTTCCATCTTCATTATTCACCCTTCCTTTTAGTTTCAAACCTCTCAAGCAACCTGACCTTCGAATTTGGAACTCTGTATTCATTCATTAAATACAGGATGGCAGCTAAGGATGAGCCCAGGAGGTTTCTTGAAGTAAGAGACTCTTAACTATGATTGTTTATGCATATAGATATGTGGGTGAAAAGGAAGTGAAAGTAAAAAATGTTTAATGTTAAAAACCTGTTAGGCAGTTTTTATTAGGGATAGTTGACTCTTTCCTACAGTTTTATATTATAAAATATTGTTTAATTTCCTTTAATTTCCTTTAAAACAAGGACATCTTCACCTATTTGGTTTTCTTGACAGTAAAGCTATTAACTTAGGTTCCCCAAGCTATGATTTTTTCCTAGCATATTCCTATTTTTTGGGTCATTCTGGTTATTAAAATAATTGGTAAGAAAACAGAACGATGGATAACTTAACTACATTTTAGCATAGCTGTTATTTGTACATTCTATTCCAAATGAAAATCTTATGTATTCATATATTTATATACTGATATGCTAATGCAATGAAACAACTATCTTCCCATTTAAAATTTTTTAGAAAGTAGAGTTAAGCCAACCTTGCCCAATAAAACTCTTTGACTGTTGATGGAGCCTCCAGGTTTGTTTGGTTTATTTTATTTTATTTTATTTTTTGGCCAAAGGGAATCAGTTTTTATTACGATGTAAATAATTACCTTATCAATTGTTTTTGCATTTTTAATTATCTTAAATAGACTTATAATAGTTATTGATTAAGAAGTATTTGTATGCTCTCAGTGTTTAAAGGAAAGAGCCACATTTACAGTAGAATATGTATTTGAAAACTATGTTATTAAACTCTTCAAGGATAAATTTTAACAGTGTTCTATTAATGAAAATCCTACTTGTCCTGCATTGTCTGGTCACTGATAAAGAGAAGAGGTCATGGAGGAGGAGACATCTTTTGGGGAAATATAGAGTTCTTAAAGGAGCAACTACCCTTCCTCTTTCTTAGTGGGTGAAGGGGGACAGAGCATTGGATTGTCAAGAAATGGTGATTTTCTTTTGCCTGAACATTATGAGTCACTGAACAACAGCAACAACAAAAAGATGTGATGAGGAAATAGGGGCAGAGCTGATGGCAGAAATAGTGCCATGAGACAGCTCCCATCCCCAATTTTTGGCATAGTGTAGGTAAGACTTAAATTTCCCATGGGTGTAAGACCATTCTGGTACTTTAAGTCTAAGCAACATTACTGGTTCTATGCCCCCTTCTCCAAGGGAATCGCCTACTATGTGGGGAATTCTAGCAGCAAGAAGCTGTTTGGAGGCCTTCAAGGTAACAGCTGAAGGCAGGGAAGGAAAGAGCAATTCTTTAGCCAGATTTATCTTGATGGGACTGCTTGGGGAGAGGAACTCCAGTACTCTCCAAAGAACTAGCAAACAGACCCCATAGAATAGTCAGCATTTGGGCACCAGACACATGGAGAACCAGCAAAAACTGAGAGGGAACCAACCTGTCTTTTGTGATTTGGAGCCATTTAACAAAAAGAACATTGTCTTCCACATTCTGCTGCCAGTAGTATAAATTGAGAGATGAGGGAGGAAGAGAATCAGGAGAATAAAAAGACCATATCCTCTTCCCCTCACTAAGTAAGTACCTGACACTACTAGTTTAGGCTGTACTAGGGATTGGAAATTTGAATAGGATAGGTAACAATTTTATTAATTAAAGGTGACTTAAAAGTTATAGGTTGAGGCTGAGATATCATTAAGGAATTCTGCTACTGAAAAAGCAATAGGATTTCAGTGGAACGCAGTTGGTAGTTGCTAATGGAAAATAAAAATTTCATGTTCACTTCAACATTTCTCTTGTCAAACCAGTTACATAAGCATTTTGATGAAAAACTCACAAGTCTTCCTAGGAAATGCCCAAATTACTAATACTAAGGAAGTTTACTGAGATTTCACCAACTAAAGTAAAATCTCATTCAACATAAAGAAACTTCTATACCACTGCACTGTGGTCCCACTACTTCTCTACCTCATACAAGCACCTTAAATACATACAAACTTTACATTCTCATTAGTTTAACCCATGTTCATGTGACTCTAATCAAATATCCTAAAAAGCAGATGCCTATAATAGATAATTACCCATAATCTTCTGACAGTTGGTAGGGATTTGCTTATTCATAAAATGAACTGCCTCAATTTATATCAATACTTTGCAATTACAAGCCAATTTTTTGAGACAGGACTGGATTTTCAATAAAAATGCCATTTTCACAGGTTTACACATTTGTATTTTTAAAAAATAATTGAAAATTCTCAAAATATAATAGTACAAAGTCAAAACTACCTTATTTAAAATAGCAAAGTTGAGTTTTGGTAGTTTGATTCTTAGCTACAACTAATAGTATATTTGTGGCAAATACCACAAGTACTTAGTAAACAAAGTAATGATAATGAAGGTTATATGCCCTCCAACTTTTGAAAATAATTCAAAGTCACCTACTAAATTTGAAGAGGCTTTTGCCCTAAAAGAATAGCACATCTGGATGTCTATTGTAGATAAACTATCACGTGAACCGGGAGACATATGCAAAAGCCTTCATAGAGTTGTTGATAATAGCAGTGACAAAACTTAAGTCTCAACAGGAAGAGCACAATGGATATTTCTATTGTGATGTGTTCACACTGGGAAAAACTATAAACAGTGAAAATAAATGAATTACAGCTACAGGCAAAAACATGGATAAATAACTGAAATATGATGTTGAGTAAAAAAAGAAAATAAAGAACTCTAAGTAGTACAATGCCTTTTTAACTCAAAATCAAAGAAAACCGGAGGAAATGCTGTACATAGATAAATTAAAATGTGATAAATCTATTTTTTTAAAAGGGAATGCTAACCACAGGAATTTAGGATAATGGTTGCATGAGTGGGGCATCGCACGGCAGTGGAGGCACAGAGATATTCTATGGAGGCTACTGATTGTTAGATTAGATTCAGTGGTATTACTAAGGTTGTAATTTGTATTTTGGACTGTGAGTTCATGGATATTATTTTAATATTACAATTCAGAACTTATATACCTAGTAGAAAGACTTTAAGTTGGCCCCCTCTGGATCCCCACCTTTTGATGTTCATATACATGTGTAATCTCCTCCCCTTGAATGTAGATGAGAACTATGACTTGCTTAAAATTAATAGAATATGGCAAAAGTGATGGGATGTCACTCCCAGGATTATGTTACATTATATAAGACTATACTTTTGCTAGTAGATTTGCTCTAGAGTCTTGTTCTCCATGCTGGCTTTGAAGAAGTGATCTGCCTTGAGTTCCAAAGCTGTAAATAAATGAATGCAAAGAAACGAATTTTTCCAGCAATCCGAGTGAGCTCATAGGCAGAACCTTCCCCATACCAGCCTCCAGATGAGAACTCAACCCTAGCCAACTCCTTAAATAAGCCATGCTTACATCCCTGACCCACAGAAACTGCAGGGTAATAAATGTTTGTCATATTAAGCTGCTAAATTTGTGGTAATTTGTTAGTTATCAATGCATAACTAATACAGCATGCATTCATATATTCTTAATTGTAATTTATTATATTGTAGTCAAATTTAGCATTTTTTTTCTTTAGTTGCTAGTAATTTTTGTGTGTTGTTTAATACATTGTCTCTACCCCAAAATATAAACATGGTCTCCTGATTTCTTAAAAAGTTTAAATTTTATTACTCAAATCAATGGTACTAGAACAATTGATAACCCACAGTGTAAAAATGAAATTAATTTTGTTAACTGTAACATATATTATTAATAGAGGATTGTAAAAATACATATATAAAAAAGGTAAAGACTAATCACAAAGCAAAAATATCACCCAAATTAAGAAATAAACATTGCCAGTATTAGCCTTTGACCCATTCCCTGATTCCATCTCCTCCCTCCTCAAAGGGATCCCTATACTTATTCTTGTAATAAGAATTCTTTTGCCTTTCATTTATTTTTCCATCAGGGCTTGTATCCCTAATCATTATACTTCAGTCTTGCCTAATTTAATTTTATATAAACAAAACTACAGTGTATGTAATCTTCAGGGATTAACTACTTTTGCTGCTTTGCTTTTCCATCCTTTGGTTTCTCAGCCTTTCTGAATCCTATTATTATGGATATGTCTTATGTATAGCATATGATTGAACTCTGATGGGTTTTATTATCATTTTATTCATTGTCATTGTTTTATTATTTTTAGTCAATTTTTTATGTTTATCTTTTAGTAGGAATAATTAATGATTTACAATTAATATAACTACATCTACCATCTTGGCTTCTTTTTTGCCTTTTCTGAGATTAAGTATGATTTCTAAGTTCTATTTTTCCCTCCACTATTTTTGAATAAATACATTCTGTTTCTATTTAATGGTTATTGTAGAAATTATAATACATAAATATGTAAATTATCATAATTTAAAATCAATCAAGAGTCTTATCTCTCTTCTAGAATAATTTAAGGACCTTAGAACATAAATTATTTTTCAGCCTTCCTCCAAATATATGCTATAGTTGATGTGATTTCATATTAATTTTTATATCATCATTACTGAGTAAAATTTACATAAAATTAAATGTACTACCATTTAAATGTACAGCTCAATGAATATTGACAAATGAATACACTTGTGAAACCACCACTGCACTCCAGATGAGAAATTTCCATCATCTCCAATAGGTCTGTCATGCCTTGTTGCAGTCAATGTACTTTCCCATCTCCCCCTCAGATTACAACCAACAATATAATTTGTGTTACTATACATGACTTGCCTTTTCTAGGATTTCATACATGCAAAAGTCATACAGCATGTACTCTTTTGTGTCTGGTTTCTTTCACTCAACACATTGTTTTCCATATTTAGCCATGTTGTTGCATATACCATCATTCATCAGTGATCTGTTCTTTTTATTGTTGAATAGTATTCTATTAGGATGATTTACAGAATTCAACTATTATGCATAAAACTGCTAAGAACATTCATGTAAAATTCATTGTGTAGAAAAACACATTTTTCATTTCTCTGGAGAAATACTTAAGAGTGGAATTTCTCAGTTAGGTAGTAAGTATATATTTAACTTTAAAAGAAAGTGCCACACTTTTTTCAAAGGGGGTTGTAGCATTTTGCATTCCCACCAGCAATAAAATTCAAGTTGCTCCATATCCATGGTATTATCTGTATTTTATTTTTTACATTCTAGTGCAACAGTTCTCTAAGTGCAGTCAATCCATAGATATTTCTGAGATTGTTTTAGATCAAACTATTTTTACAATAATA
This sequence comes from Choloepus didactylus, assembly GCF_015220235.1. Classification (NCBI taxonomy): domain Eukaryota; kingdom Metazoa; phylum Chordata; class Mammalia; order Pilosa; family Megalonychidae; genus Choloepus; species Choloepus didactylus. The sequence goes on along the minus strand of NC_051310.1, from coordinate 183,482,943 downwards.
TTAAGATAATATTTAACTTGACTTTTTTGCTAGTTTGATATTTACAAGGTATTCTTCACCTTACAGAAAATATAAATAAATAAATGAGCCAGTTTCAATTAAGAATATCCTTCAGGAAGCAGCAAAAACTGTTACATTATTTAATAAACTCAGTATTTGATGAAGCAGTAAAAATTATTAATTTTGTTAACTATAAGCATTTGAGTACATGGATTTTTTAATATTCCGTACACACTGAAGTACAATGGATGTTTGAGGAAAAGCAATTGTGCAATTTTTTTGAGTCATGAAGTAAACTAGCCTCTTCTTATTGTGATTCAATATTTTTTAATAAAATAACTGACAGGCAAATGATAAACAGAGTTGGATTTTTGGCAGACTTTGTCTAAAAAATGAATGAAATGAATCTGTTATGTAAGTAAAACTGGAATAATTTGTTTACAGTGATAACATTTAAACATGAAGTGAAAATTAGAATTTTGAAAAACTTGTATCCACCATTGTGAGCTTCCCAAAACTTAAGGACTTTTCATATGAAATTGGTGTTGCTTTTAATGAATATGATCTTTTAATATTGTTTCAAAGATTGGAAGACCTTCATAAGTCAGTGAACCAATTCTTTCAAAGACTTATGCCTTTTAAATGCATAATGAAATTGTTCGTGGGTAAAATAAAAAAAAAAACTCATTCCAAATTCAAGACAGACAAGTGTATTTGAGATACAGAGTATGAAAAATTTGTTGACATGGTTTCTGATTCCACATTGTACCTACTTTTAAGAAACAACCCCTTGTTGAATTTCAGTACAGTATCAAATATAGATATTCACAATGATTTGAAAAGGCTAATATTAAGCAATTTTGTTCTTTATTTCTCTTTTGGCTGAAGATATTTTCAATTTTTTTTAAATTTTAATTTTGTAATTTTAAAAAAATATATTAAGCAATTTTGTTTCCTATTTTATCATTTTACATTGTCAATTCCAATAACTGATATTTTTTAGTCTGTTTCAGTTATTTCTTAATATTGCAGGTTCATGTTCATAGTGTCTTATTTCCTTTGGTATTTATTTATTTACTTTTTCACTTCCAGATGTTTATTTTCCTTGCAAAATCATTTGTAAAAATTATTTGAAACCTAGTATGGTTTGTTATTCCTCCAAAGATGATTTGTATTGCCTCTGTCTGGGTCCTTAGATACTATCAGTCTGAAAGAACTTTAAAAATAAATTCACTAACTTTGTCTTATCCACCTAAAAGCATAAATTTGGGCTGCAAATTCAGACATACTACTTCATATTGGGAAGATTTAACTGGCAGGTCAAGTAAAACACTTGTATGAAGTGAAGTGATTGGCCTCCCCATCAGGTTGTCAGACCATGGAATGGTACCAGGGTTACCTAAGGCTAGGTAAAGATACAGGACAGCAGAAGTCGCTTTAGCGATGATAACTTCTGGAAAGTAAATGGTTAAAAAAGAGGGTCAGTATTTCATTCACCTTCTTTATCAAGGGTGGGAACATTCCTGGTAAAGAAAGAAGGCAGGTGACCTGATCCAATTTCTTTGTAGACATGCTAATGACAGACTTCCAGGTAACAAAGTAAATGATTTTTGCCAGCAACAGACTCCAAACTCAAGGAATGCTTTTAGTAGACTGTGCCTAGTTATCCACAATTGCTTAGGCTTAACAAACCTGGAATCTATAGACTTGGCTTCCAAGGAAAAAAGTCATGAAAGCTATATAACACTGTATATAAAATGAATGTTTCTGTTACTTAAATGGCTCTTTCTCTGTAAGCAAGGTGATTGCACATTTTGCATAGAAACTTCGTGAGTTAACCTGGGCCAGAGCATGATCAGTGTGGGAAGAAATGGACTTTGCAAGTTGTGTTATTTGTCCATTTCCCTTGCTTTGCATTTTATGTCCTTGTATCCTTGAAATTATAAGTAAAACTTGATTCTGCAAAAGATCTGATTTCAGTCTGATTCTTTGTGTCATTTCAGCCCTCAATAAACCTGTCTCCTAAGACTGACTTGAAATCTACATTTTATTCACAGCTCGTTCTTCATTATCTTGGGAATTCCAATAATTCTCTCTTCAGCTCTTCAATTTTCTGTCCAATTCTTGCTTACCTTAGCCTCCTCTTTTTTGATTCACTTTCTCATGTGGAGAAACACATCCTCCAGTAGCCTTCTAAGATATGATGCATTCCCTCAAAGTCAAGGCCTGAGATGCAGCCTTTCTTGCTGATATTCTTGGAAAGATTTTTTCCTTGGTTCACTATTCCACCTCCCATTCTGGCCTTGTGCAGAGTGGCTCTTATCTGTCTCCCAGTGCTTTAAGGATTAGAAGACTTTGTCTACAGTTCTCACTTCATTCTCACAGGACCCTGCAGCAAACCACAGGAATCCATTTTTGCCCCTAAGGTATTTGGTTGGCTTCAGGGCTTTCTGACCTCTGTGTTCTACTGATCTTGCTTTGTTCCTGACCTCAGCAGATTTTCTTAATTTCTTTTAAGTTTTGAACTATATTTATAAGGAGTATATTTAATGTTTTGGCAAATAAGGGTTTCAAGATCTCTAGGCTTCCATATTCCTGGAAACTTTTGTTCTCACCAACAAAGACTACTGATGAAATAGAAAATTATGATATAAGATTGAGAAGATGGAGCTAGGAGAAGTATATATGTGACAGGCTAAAGGTGTATGATGTATGAATCCTGAATTCTAAAATATAAAATCATAGGTTATGTTTTAAATTACCTAATTATATTATAAAATGTATTGCAGGATCTCTATATTGATTAGCTTAGAGATAAATAACTGCTTTTATACAATGAATATTTCTAAAGTTCCCAGAAGTTAAAGTCACTGAACTTCCAAGACTTTCAGTGTCCTAGGTTTAAAAAGTATCTTGCAGAAACAAACTTGGAATTCAAGTTCACAAAATTCAGGTAAATCTTTGTGAACAAGACCAGTTAAATAGTTTTGATATAAGAAAAATGGCTGTATTGTCTGAGTTATCAATGCTAAGTAAAATGCAATATTCCATTTTAATTCTACTCGTATATGTTCTTTCTAAACTTATTCAGGTTTACTGATCAAATAAGCTAGCATTGCTTTCACTAAATTTTTAAGATTATGAAAAATGCAAGTATGTGTTTAACCAAATTGAATCATTATTCTGAAAAACTTTATTTCAACATTTTTTATGGTCTGTGGCCAGCTAGAAGATAATTACTAAGATCTTTTAGGTAACATAAAACTTAGAATTTACACTAAATTGAGTCAATGATACTCATTGGGTACTTAGATCATTTCCAAGTAGGATAGAATATTGAAACATTAATTACTTTCACAATTTTAACTTCATACAATTTTTGCCTCTCATTTTTATGTGACACAGAGAGGCTATATATTTGGTTCTGTTAATGAACCTATTCATTTTTTCCACGTTGAGAATTTTTACTGTAAGGTATGTGTATGGATATAGCTACAGGTGAGATGTATGTTCGTGAGTTCTATGTGTATGCTGCAAAGGCTGGTATGTGGCAAACATTTCACAATTATCCACCTCCAAGTGGATAGATGTAACTTTGAAATAGGTGTTATTTGGTTAAAGTTGCAATACATATAAGTAAATAAGACTCAGGAACAATTATGTAAGGTATACAGAATGTATTTTTGTTAAAGGAAAAAGAGATGGTTTTGTTTTAAAGTAAAGTGATTGGTCCAAAGTAAGAAAGAGGAACGTGTAAGACAAACTCTGAATGAATATTGAAAATTATAGAAGGAAGGCAGAAAGAGAATTTTATTTGTCGCAATCAAAACTGGCTATGGTATGTTTGGTTTATTTGTAAGAATTTCAAAAAAAGCTATGTATGCATTTTTCTTTGGTTAAATAAGTAGCCAGAGACAGGACAATGATAAAGATAGGACCATGGATTATTGCTTCTCAGTAACCCATGATCCTATCTCTACCAATTATTCAAATCTCCTGACAACTTTTGATATTTTGCCTTCCTACAATCAAATCCTAAATTATATCTTGTGTACCTAAGACTGTCTCTGACATTTCCTTGAGGGTCCCTGGAAAAATCACATAGGATTTGTTTTTTTTTTTTTTTTTTTTACTTTGGAATAAGAGAGATGCTAGAAATAATTAAGTTTTTTTTACTTGATATGTTACTATTGATGAGTTACAAGTTACAAAACAAGTGTTGTCAAATCAGAAGTGATGCTTAACCTTCCATAGATTAAGTTTGTATGGGTAATATGTTATTAATACAAATATTTCATGAGTTGTAGGCTGTATGAGAAGTTTCTGGAGATTTGTTCATGCCCCCACTGTCCGTGACATGTCCATATTTATCAGAGTCCTGGTGTTGCTTCACCTGATATCAGCCAACAACAGTATACTATTATTAATCATAATTGCAGTTGTTTTCTAAAATGTTAAATTTGGTCCCAACTTTATTTCCTTAAGTTGAATCTCTCATCTTCTAAGCCAGTGGTTTTTCAATTGGGGATTCACATCACTCACCCATGGGGTTTTACTAGTATTTAAATGTTTAGGACCTACTTCAGACTTAATTGAATCTCTTTCTTAATATTGATATATTCATGGTATATCATGTCAGGATTCTTATATGTTAACTAAGGATTTTTTTCTCAATAAAGACTAGGTTCATTCATTTTTATAAATATGCTATAATAGCTACTCATATTTGGCAATAGGCACAATTGCTATGTTTATAGTTTTTTTAATCTAAAATCTTTTTGGATTGTCTTTATTATATTTTCCATGCCACCAAACAACCAAATTACATTGTCAGTTGCATTATTCTTGCAATGAACTATCATCTTCTCTTTTACTTTTTAAAATTATCAGTTCTAATTTAATCTTTGCTATTTTAAGTCTTTTGTCATTTGTTGTTAGTTTTTGCTCTTCCCCAATGCTTCCATAAGAGCTCTTGCAATCAGCTACATGCCTGAGTGCTCAGTTTTCAGTAAAGAAGGACTATTTCTGGGCCTCCTGGAAAAGGACTATGCCAGGTACTCTTGGGCATAGACTTTTGATGGCATTGCTTAAACAACTTTGAGACCATACCAGTAGACTGAGTCAGGATTTCCGGAATGCTAGTGGAGGAGCAGATGAGACCTCTAACCCAAGATCAAGTGGAACAAGAGTTAATTACATAGGACTGAAAGAATCGATGAGGAAAGATTGTGATTTTTGTTTGGAATATTGTTGCTGCTTTACTGGTCTACTTTCTAGAAATATAAAGATGTCCTTTCTTTTTCATCTTAGGCTGTCTATACTCATAAAAATTTAGTAACTTATGTTTTTTGTAAATAGAAATGAAACTTTCATAAATGATTTTCTCTCTCCCAGAATTTGGAAGCTGTTATTAAGCATTTTTATTTTCATGGTAATATAGTTATTTCCATATGTTCAAAAAGAATCTGTCCTCCTTGTTACCAGGACATAATTGGTTATGCAACCAAAGCCTGGCCTGAAATGTCATAATTGAGAACTATACTCATTTAATCAGCTATCACCAGACAGGTTTAAAGAACTAAGGTTGACTTTATGGAGCCAATACTTACAAAGATCTTTGGCAAAATTGGCCAGGTTCCTGGCTTACAGGTTTGCCAACCTTCTGGATGAGTAAGGAAGTCCACTTCCTACCAGACCCAGAGCCTTAGGTTATGTGGGGTACCTGGAGAAGAGAAAGCTTCACCCAAATTTATAAGTACTACAGGTGAAATCTGATGGTGAACTTTGATTTAGCTTCCTCACCTTAAAATACTTATAAAAGTCAAATCTGAGATTCCTTATGAAAATTCCCATCAAAGCAAACTTACAGATACCTATAGGGTAAATTAGCATTCTTGCTGCACCCATGAAAACAATCAGGCCAAATCTAATGAGACCAACTTTATTTTTTCGTCAAGAATAAGCTTCCTTTGAAATTATTTTTTATCTAAAAGGGGGAGAATGCAGAAAAACAATGTTTCATTGGCAAACCATGGATAATCTATAGAACAGGTTTACTAATGTTGCCATTATGCAAAATGCCAGAAATGGATTGGCTTTCATAAAGGGGGTTTATTAAGTTACAAATTTACACTTCTAAGGCCATAAAAGTGTTCAAACTAAGGCATCAACAAGAGGATACCTTTACTGAAGAAAGGCTGATGGCACCCAGAACACCTCCGTCAGCTGAAAAGTCACGTGACTGGCTTCTGCTGGTCCTGTGTTGTGTTTCAGCTCCTCTCTCAGCTCCTGTGTCTCCTTAGCATCTCCAAATGTCCTTCTGTCCACAACTCCAAGCATATCCAAGCATCTCTGTCAGCTCTCAAGCATCTCTCCAAAAGTCTCCCTCAGCTGCTCTGCACTCCTCCTGTCTGTGACCTCTCTTATAGGACTCCAGTGATTTAATTAAGACCCACCCTGAATGGGCAGGGTCCATATCTCCATGGAAATAATTTAATTGTTTCCACTCTAATCAACATACAAATAAATCTTCCCCCACAAGATTGCATTAAAAAACATGGTTTCTTGGGAGACATAATATATACAAATTAGCACACACACCTTCCAGATTCTCTGTTCATTTTCTTTGAGCTAATTTGCACCTATTTGTATATTGTAGAGGATTGATGTATATGAAGCTCTGAGTTATTGGGTAGCAATTTAATTGATCCCTTCCTATCATGGAAAAGCCAGTTTGAGTGCTTAACATCAATTTGGACTGGATCCTGTTACCAACCCTCATCACATTTTCAGTTCTTCCAGTTTGCTTCAATATTAGGCTACAGCCCTCCAAACTAGTGTTTCTGATTTTACTATTCAGGATGCCTCTCCAGGGCCTATGCCATCACCACTCACAAGATAGTTCAACTGGTGTTATAGGAATAATACCAACAAGAGCTCTTGAGGAACTGTTTCTTAGATTCTGTTTCACCTTATTCATGAGGTCCATGATTACCTCTAAGTTGTTCAGCAATGAAATTCATCTTGAGCAAAATGGGAACTGACAATGTTGAACTTGACTTCATTTGTGGAAAGCAGTGATGATTGAAAGGTCCCCCACATGTTACGTTCCAGGAAATGGCTAAATCCAATGATCACCAGGTTCTAACATATTGCTAGATAAAATCCACCTCCACCCTTCTCAATGATTCTCTTGTTCACTTGCCTCCTTAAAACCCCAGGTCCCCTACCTTTCTTTGTGTTGTTTCTCATTAATGAATGCTCTCTCTATTTTAATAGCCTAAATAAAAATCATCTCCCTATTTTTTGGTGCATTTTGTCACTCGCAATATACACAAACACACACATATATGCACCTACACCAAACACAGCCCAAGTTCCTGAAGTGTTAGTTTCTACATATGTAAAATTGGAGATAAAGATAAAATGAAATAATCTCAGTAAACATTTCACATGACTGTAAAATATTAAATACTAAATAATTATTAGCTATTATTTTATCACAATCCCTTCCTTACCTGACTCTTGCTCTTGGGCCTTTCTTTTTATTTGAAAGACAAAAATGGAGAGCTATTATTAGGGAAAATAATTAATTAATGGTAAAAATGTAATATTTATGGGGAATTCACTATATACAATCCAACATATTATCAAACCTGTTTTTCAAATCAGGTATGATGGTGACACAGAGAGAGTTATCATAACGATTGTCAGTATTTTTGTAGTTTCCTTTACTCATTCATTTATTTATTCGTTCAGTAAATGTTTATTGAGTATAATAGTACTATGTGCATCATATAGTTCAAGGTACAGGAATAGAACCCTCAACAAGATAGACAAAATCTCAGCTGTCAGTTAATCTTTATTATAAAGAAACAGATCATAAATAAGCAAACAAATAAATAACCAGGGAAATTTCAACAGGTGATATTTATTGAAGCAAACAAAGCAGTATAATGTAATAGTGAATTTGTTGGAGGATGCTTTTAGTTTAGTGGACTAAGCTAAAAGAAGGATTCTCTGAATCAATGACCTTTGAACTGAGATCTAGATGACAGAAAGGAGCCAACTATGTGAAGATCTGGACAAGAGGTTATCTCAGTTTGTCCAAGTTCCTATTACAATACCTTATACAATGGGTTGACATAAACAGATATTTATTGGTTCATGATTTTGAAGCTAGGAGAAGTCCAAAATCTAGACATTGACAAGGCTTGCTTTCTCCTTAATGACTGTAGGGTTCCGCTGCTTCCTGCAGGCAGTCCTTGAGTTCCTTGGCTTTCCCATTATGTAGCGATATCATTTCCCTTTCTTTTCCTGGTTTCTGTTGACTTCATACAGTAATCCTGGTTAAGACTCACCCTGGCTCAGTTCACCACATCTCAGCAAAAATTAAGTTTAATAACATCTTAATTGGGAAATATAATTCAACCTACCACAGGAGTAAAGACAGGTAAAGAAATAGCACATGGTATTTAGTAAAAAAGGGCAAGGATTGTCATGTTGGAGAAGGAGGAGCCAGATCAGGTAGAGCCTTGTAGGATTTAGTAAGGGGTCTGGATTAGCATTCTATGTACAGTGGAAATTAAATTAAAACCAAGGCGTTTTAATTAAGGAGTGGCATAATCTGGTGCACATTTTATGAGCTATAAGGTAGCTTCAGTTCCATATAGAAACAGGAAGAACAGATGAGAAACTATTGCAGTCGACCAAATGGATAGTGTGGCAAGCAAAATAACATCACCTCACCATGGAAACTGTGACATATTATAACAAATGGCAAAAGTGAATTAATCATATGAGTTTTTCTGAGAATACAAGTGTTCAAAAATTTATTAAAATAGCACTCACTTATAAAATCAAATGTTTGAAAACACATGTCAATTATTCCTTCTAACTGAGATGGAAATTCATCATATTTCACCAGTAGTAATTGATTTAAAAAAAAAAAATTTCCTGCAATTTTATTGAGATATAGTTACATTCCATACAATCATCCAAAGTATACAATCAATTGTTCAAAGTATTATGTTGTTCATATTATCATCATATAGCTGTGCATTCATCACCACAATAAATTTTTGATCATTTTCATTACTCCAAAAAAAGTAATGAAAATAAAAATAGGAATAAAAATTAAAATAAAAATATAAAAGAACAGCCAAAATATCCCTTACCACTATCCCCCTCTATTATTCATTTATGTTTTTGCCCCCATGTTTCTACTAATCAGTCCACACACTGGATAAAGGGAATGTGAGCCACAAGGTTTACGTAATCACAGGGTTACACCATGTAAACTATATAGTTGTATGCTCATCTTCAAGAATCAAGGCTGCTTTATTGCAGTTCAACAGTTTCAGATATTTCCTCCTAGCTATTCTAATACACTAAAAAATAAGAAAGGACATCTATATAATGCATAAGAATAACTTTCAGAATGACCTCTGGACTCCATTTGAAATCTCTCAGCCACTGAAACTTTACTTTTCTTCATTTCTCTTTCCCCTTTTGGTCAAGAAGGCTTTCTCAATCCCAAGATGCTGAGTCCAGACTCATCCCAGGGAGTCATGTTCCATGTAGTGGGGAAGGTAGCAAGTCCACTGCCAAAGTTTCTTAGAGAGAGAGAGGCCACATCTGAGAAAAAAAAGATTCTTTGGAGGTGACTCTCAGGCACAATTATAAGTAGGCTTAGCTTCTCTTTTGCAGTAACAGGCTTAATAATGGCAAGGCCCAAGATGGAGGGCTCGGCCTACTAAATTGGTAGTCCCCAATGCTTGTGAGAATATACGGAATTCCCCAGGTAGGTAAATTTAATATTTCTACATTTTCTCCCAGTCTCTCAAGGAAGCTTGTCAAATACTTTTTTATCTTCTGCCCAAATTACTCTGGGATGTATCAGCTTCACACTAACCTGCACAAACAAACCAGATCTCACTCCCTATTCAAGGTTCCATGTAATTATAGTGTTTGAATAAACTGACCATAAGTTAAATTATATAGTGTGCTACAGAAAATATAGATTTTCCACCAAATAAACATCTCTACCTTTGGTCTCACACAGAAGTAGAAGTTTTAAAACACAGTCAATTCCATCCTTTTCCCTTTAGTCTGGTTTACGTTAGTCCTAACCAAGTCCATTCACTCATATCTCTAATTGATGTCTGATCACTTTTTCAGCTTCTTTAATATTTGCTGTATGGGGTAATGCTGACATTCATAGCAGCTAAACTCTGGCTCTGAGTCTCAGGTGTCACACAGGTTATACACAAAGAGCTCAGCATCTCAGAATCTAGAAACAACTGCTACAACTCAAGAATAGAGGTAACTGTTGCAAAAGTATGCAATCTAGGAACCACTATATGCTGGTTTGGATGTATTATGTCCTCCAAAAGGCCATTATCCTTGATACAGTCTTGTGTGGGCAGCAAATATATTGGTGTTGATTGGGTTGGAGATTTTTGATTGGATGTTTCTGTGGAGATGTGATCACTCAACTGTGGGCGAGATCTTTCATTGGATAATTTCCATGGTGGTGTGGCCCCACTCATTCAGCATGGGCCTTGATTAGTTTTCTGGAGCACTATATAAGCTCAGACAAAAGGAGCAAACTTGCTACAGCCAAGAGGGACACTTTGAAGAACCCACAGGAGCTGAGAGAGGAGCTTCAGCTCACAGAGACATTTTGGAGATGGCCTTTGAAAGCAGACTTTTGCTCCGGAGAAGCTAAGAGAGGACAATCTCCCCAACAGCAACTAAGAATGCCATTTTTGAGGAGCTGAAACCTAGAGAGGAATGTCCTTAGAGAAAGCTATTTTGAAATCAGAACTCTGAATCAGATGCCAGCCACATGCCTTCCCAGCTAACAGAGGTTTTCTGGACACCATTGGCCATCCTCCAGTGAAGGTACCCGATTGTTGATATGTTACCTTGGACACTTTACGGCCTTAAGACTGTAACTGTGTAACCAGATAAATGCCCTTTTATAAAAGCTAATCCATTTCTGGTGTTTTGCATCCTGGCAGCATTAGCAAACTAGAAAACACTACAATAAGCCTTCCCCTGATAACTTATTCTCTCAGATTCAATTCTGAGTTTACACATAATAATTAGTCCATATTAGTGAGGTGTTATAATGCCTGTCTTTTCATTTCTGTCTTATTTCACTCAACATACTGTCCTCAAGTTCCATTTAAATAGTTTCATACCTCACACCTTCATTTCTTCTTGTAGTCACTCAGTATTCCATTGTATGGATACACCACAGTTCACCATTCCATTCATCAGTTGATGTACCCTTAAGCCACCTCCATCCATTGCAAATCATGAATACTGCCACCACAAACACCAGTGTGCCAATGTCCATTTGAGTCCCTGCTCTCAGATCTTCCAAGTATATACCACATAATGAGGTTGCAGGACCTTATGGCACCCACATTCTTAGCTTCTTGTGGAACCACCACACTGCTCTCCAGATGGGCTGCACCATTCTACTTCCCCACTAGCAGTGATTAGGTACATCCCTTTCTCCACATGTTCTCCAGAACTTGTATCCTTCTGTTACTTTTTAAACATTTCATCCTAAGTAAACAATCAGTGGTATCTGGTATAATCACATAGCTATGCATTTAACACAATTTATATATGGACATTTCCATTTCTTCTGCAAAGAAAGAGGAAGAGAAGAAAAAGAATAAAAAGAGAGAGAGAGAGAGAAGAAAAAATGACGTAAAAGTAACAAATAAAAATAAAATGATATAACATGCAAAAAGTTCAGACAATACCACCACAAAGAATCCCATACCCCTTCTCTTATATACCCCCTCTTATAGACATTTAACTTCGTTATATTGCCTTTGTTACAATTAGTTGAGGCATATTGCAATGTTACTATTAACTATAGACTCTAGTTTGCATTGATCATATTTTTCACCAATACCATTCTGTTCTCTAAACCTTGCTGAGTTGACATGTATTTGTTCTCCCTCATGTAAAAAATTCTCATGCTTGCACATTCAATTACCATCATTGACTGCTCTAGGTTTTACTAAGTTACACAGTCGCCGTGTTTATCTCCTGTCTTTCCTTCTGGTGTCTTACATGCCCCTAGCCTTCCTCTTTCAACCATACTCACACTTATCATTGTTCATTGTACTTACAATACTGTGCTACCATAACACATTATTGTGCCATGTGTATTTATTCAATCAATCCTGTTGAACATTCTATACTCCTTCAGCATCAAATGCCTAATCTCTATCCCTTTCTATCTCCTGATAACCTGGGTTCTCAGCTTTAACTCTCAAAGTTTGCTCATTAATGTTAGTTCATATTAATGAGGCCATAGTATTTGTCCTTTGGTTTCTGGCTAATTTCTCTCAGTGTAATGTCCTCAAGGTTCATCCATGTTGTTATATGCTTTGTGACATTAGTCTGTCTTACAAATGCATAATATTCTCTTGTATGTATATACTACAGTTTGTTTATCCACTCATTCATTGATTGACATTTGGGCTGTTTCCATCTCTTGGCAATCATGAATAATTTTGCTATAAACCTTGGTGTGCAAAGTCCGTGTCCTTGCCTGCATTTCCTCCAAGTATATACCAAGCAATGGGATTGTTAGATCGTAATGCAATTCTATACTTAGCTTCCTGAGGAACCACCACACTGCCTTCCAGAGTGGTTGTGCTATTCTACATTCCCACGAACAGTTAATAAGTGTACCACTTTCTCCACATCCTCTCCAGCACTTGTAATTTTCAGGATTTTTATTGATAATGGCCATTCTGGTAGGTATGAGATGGTATCTCATCGTGGTTTTGATTTTCAATTCCCTAATAGCCAGTGAAGCTGAATATTTCTTCATATGATTTTGAGCATTTGTATTTCTTCTTCAGAAAAGTGTCTGTCCACATCTTTTTTAAATTTTTATCATATTTTTTATTATGATTGTTCACATACCTTACAATTAGCTAAATTTCCAAAGTGTATAATCAGTTGCCCCCAGTACCATCATAAGCTGTGTATCCATCACCTCAATTAACTTTTTTTTCAATTCTCATAGTATTGGTATAATACATTTGTTACTGTTTATGAAAGAACATTGAAATACTAGTAACTGTAGTATATAGTTTGCAATAGGTATGTATTTTTTTCCTATATGCCCCTCTATTATTAACTTCTAGTTGTAGTGTCACACATTTGTTCCAGTTCATGAAAAAGATTTTAATATTTGTACAGTTAACCACGGGCATTGCCCACCACAGGATTCACTGGTTTATACATTTCCATCTTTTAACCTCCAACTTTCCTTCTGGTGACATGCATGACTCTGAGCTTCCCCTTTCCACCGTATTCACGCACCATGCAACACTGTTAGTTGTTCTCAAAATGTGCCATCATCACTTCTGTTCATCTCCAAACATTAAAGTTTGACCTAGTTGAACATTATGCTCATAATAAGCAACTGCTCCCCATTCTTTAGCCTTGTTTTATATCCTGGTATCTTATGTTTCATGTCTATGAGTTTACATATTATAATTAGTTCCTATCAGTGAATCCCTGCAATATTTGCCCTTATGTGTCTGGCTTATTTCACTCAGTATATTGCCCTCAACGTTTGTTCATCAACACATTTTTTTTTTTTTTAAGATTTGTTCACACCCCATACATTCCATCCTAAGTAGACAATCAATGGTTCCCTGTAGATCACATATTTGTGTTCACCACCCTTGTCACTATCTATATAAGGACATTTCCATTTCCTGCACAAAGCAGGAGGAAGAGTCAGAGAAGGTAGAGAGGCAAAAGAAAAAGAAAAAGAAAGAGAAAAACAAACAAAAGCAAACAAACAAACAAACAAAGTGACAGCTAGGAAGCAGCAAAAGGAAAGAATACCTTAAACTAAAGTAGAATAAAGTGTCAGACAACATTAACAATGCCAAGAGTCCCATACCCCTCCCTTATGCTCCCCTCTTATATGCATTCAGCTTTGGTATGTTGCCTTTGTTACACTAAAGGAAGTTTAATACAATGTTTCTGTTAATTATAGTCTAGTTTACATTGTATTTTTCCCCCAGTACCTCCCTATTTTTAACACCTTGCAAGGTTGAGATTCATTTGTTCTCCCTCATGAAAAAACATATTTATACATTTTATCACAATATTTGAACACTCTAGGTTTCACTAATTTTACAGTCCCAGTCTTTATCTTTCCTCTTTTCTTCTAGTGTCCCACATGTTCCTAAGCTTCCTTTTTCAACCTTATTCATAGTTACCTTTGTTCAGTGTACTTACATTGCTGTGCTACCATTGCCCATAATTGTATTCCAAACCTTTCACTCCTGCCTTTTCCTATCTGTCTGTAGTGCTCCCTTTAGTATTTCCTGTGGATCAGGTATCTTGTTTGCAAACTCTGTCATTGTGTTTGTCAGAAAATATTTTAAACTCTCCCTCATATTTGAAGGACAGTTTTGCAGGATATAGGATTCTTCGTTGGAGGTTTTTCTTCTTCAGTATTTTAAATATATCGCACCCCTTCCTTCTTTCCTTCATGGTTTCTGCTGAGAAATCCACAAATAGTCTTATTAAGCTTCTTTTGTATGTGATGGATTGCTTTTCTCTTGCTGCCTTCAGGATTCTCTCTTTGTCTTTGACGTTTGATAATCCGATTATTAAGTGTTTTGGCATAGGCCTATTCAGATCTATTCTTTTTGTGGTATGCTGTGCTTCTTGGATCTGTAATTTTATGTGTTTCATTAGAGATGGGAAATTTTCATTATTTCCCCTTTATTGCTTCTGCCCCTTTTCCCTTCTCCTTCTGGAACACCCATGATATGTACATTCCTGCATTTCATTTTGTCCTTACATTCCTGAAGACATTGCTCATATTTTTCCATTCTTTTCTCTCTCTGTTCTTTTGTGTGTAGGCTTTGAGGTGTCTTGCTCTCCAGTTCCTGAGTGTTTTCTTCTGCCTCTTGAGATCAGCTGTTGTATGTTTCCATTGTGTCTCTCATCTCTTGTGTTGTGCCTTTCATTTCCATAGATTCTGCCAGTTGTTTTTTTAAACTTCCGATTTCTACATTATGTATGCCCAGTGTTTTCTTTATAGCCTTTGTTGCTTTTGACATATCTTCTGTACACTTTTTGAATTGATTTAGCATTAGTTTTTTCAATTCTTGTATCTCAGTTGAAGTGTAAGTTTGTTTCTTTGACTAGACTAATAACTTCATTTTTCATAGTGTAGGTTGTAGTTTTCTGGTGTCTAGGCATATGGTTTCCTTGGTTACCCCAAATCAGGTTTTCCCAGACCAGAATAGTCTCAGGTCCCAGAAGGAAGAAATATTCAGTATCCGATTTCCCTGACAGTGTGTCTTAGAGGATTGAAACACCCCATGCTTTTCTGCCCAGCAGGTGGCACCCATCAGCCTGTCACTCAAGACTGGTGTAAGGAGGTGTGGCCTATGGCTGTTTCCTCCCAGGCTCTGGGGTCTGGTTCTGAATGGAAGGTGGGTAGTAGAGCTTGGTACTGCCTTCTTCCTCTTAGGTAGGATATGCCCCTAGAGAAAGGTCTTTTGCGTATATATATAGATTTGTTTCTCTGACTCTGCTATCTCCACCCTTGTCTGGGTCAGAGTGCTGTAAGTTTAAAATGGCTGAGGTTTTGTCTACTGCAGAGCACTGTGAGCTCAAAATGGCTGAGGCTTTCTCCCCTTAGCCACCCAGGTTGAGAGAGAGAGAAAGGGACAGAAAGACCCCTTTCAGGGTCAGTCTACAGACCCCAGATTCTCCTGTCAGCCAAAGATAGCACCTTATCCTTTGGGAACCTTGTCCCATGACAGGTACATCCCCTGGCTCTTCAAGGTCAGTTGTCACCAAAAGCCTCTGTCTCCTTTTTGGGGGTTCATAGTTTGTATTGAGCAGTTAACGTAAAACCCCAGTAGGAGCTGGGCTAAGGTACATTCACTTGTTCAGAGAGTGCTGCCTCTATCACAGTGAGGCTTTGAAGTTCAGGCTACCATGAGGGAGGGATTCTCATCTTGGGTCTGCAGTTTTTACTTACAGATTTTATGCTGCAATCTTGGGCAATTCTCCCAATCCAGATTGTTGGACTATGTGTGGACAGTCACAGTTGTCTCCCAGCAGTTGCTCCATATCTTTTACTAGTTGTTTCTGGTTGTTTATAGTTGCTCTGGGGGGGGACTAACTAACTTCCACTCTTCTCTATGCCACCATCTTCTCCAGGAACTAAATTTTGCTGTGCTATTAGCTAATTTGGACAGGCTGTAGCTGGGGCACCAGTGGACACAGGGCCGGTTGCCTCCTGCCTCCTTAGTTGGGACTTGAGGCTCTTCATACCCAGCTCAGTGTAGTGCTGCTCCCGGCACTGCATAGCGCGATGTGACTGATCTGCATGCGAACCTTAAAATCCGTGTGTCCATATCTTTTGCCCATTTTTAAATTGGATTGTCTTTTGATTGTTGAGTTTTGGATCTCTTTATATGTTCTGGATATTAAACCCTTATCTGATATATGGTTTCCAAATATTGTCTCCCATTGTATTGGCTGTCTTTTTACTTTTCTGGCAAAGTCTTTTGATGCACAAAACTATTCAATTTTGAGGAGATCCCATTTATGTATTTTTTTTACACTGCTTGCACTTTGGTTGTAAGGTCTAGGAAACCACCTCCTATCACATGATCTTTAAGATATTTCCCTATATTTTCTTCCAAAAGTTTTATGATCTTCGCTCTAATGTTTAGGTGTTTGATACATTTTGAGTTACTTTTTGTATAAGGTGTGAGATGGGAGTTCTCTTTCATTCTTTTGGATATGGCTATCCAGTTCTCCAAACATCATTTATTGAAGAGGCTAATTTGTCCCAGTTGCATTGGCTTGACTGCCATATCAAAGATCAATTTTTCATTGATTAGAGGGTCTATTTCTAAACACTCAATTTGATTCCATTGTTCAGTATGTCTATCTTTATGCTAGTTCCATGCTGTTTTGACCACTGTAGCTTTGTAATAAGCTTTAAAGTCAGGTAGTGTGAGACCTCCCACTTCATTCCTCTTTCTCAAGATATTTTTGGCTATTTTGTGCACCCTAATTTCCAAATAAATTTGATTATTGGCTTGTCTATTTCTGTAAATAAGTTGTTGGTATTTTAATTGTTATTGCATTGAATATAAAAATCAATTTGGGTAGAATTGACATCTTAACTATATTTAGTCCTCCAATCCATGAACACAGTATGTCCTTACATTTATTTATGTTCTCCGTCATTTCTTTTACCAATTTTTTGTCATTTCTGTGTATAGGTCTTTTGTGTCCTTGGTTAAGTTTATTCCTAAATATGTGATTCTTTTAGTTGCTATTGTAAATGAAATTGTTTTCTTGATTTCCTCCTCAGATTGCTCCTTAATAGTGTATAGCAACACCACTGATTTTTGCATGTTGATCTTTTAGCCTGCCATTTTGCTTTATTCATTGATTAGCTCTAGCAGCTTTGCCGTAAATTTTTCTAGATTTTCTACATACAGGATCATGTCATCTGCAAGCAGTGAAATTTTTACTTCTTCCTCTGCAATTTGGATGCCTTTTAGTTCTTTTTCTTGCCTAATTGCTCCCACTAGAACTTCCAGAACAATGTTGAATAACAATGGTGAGAGTGGGCATCATTATCTTGCTCTGATCTTAAAAGGAACAATTTCAGGCTTTCCCAATTGAGTATGATGTTAGCTGTCAGGTTTTCATATGTTACCTTTATCATATTGAGGAGGTCCCTTCCATTCCTACCCTTTTGAATGTTTCCATCAAAAAACGATGTTGAATTTTGTCAAATGCCTTTTCTGCATCAATCAAGATAATCATGTGGTTTTTCCACTTTGATTTATTGATGTGGTATATTACATTAATTGATTTTTTTGTGTTGAACCAGCCTTGCATACCTGGAATAAATCCCACTTGGTCATGGTGTATAATTTTTTAATGTGCTGCTGGATTTGATTTGTGAGTATTTGTTGGGGATTTTTGCATCTATAATCATTAAAGAGATTGGTCCACAATTTTCTTTTCTTGTAGTATCTTTGTCTGGCTTTGGTATTAGGGTGATGGTTTCATAGAATGGGTTAGTTAGCTTTCCCTCCTCTTCAATTTTTTGAAGAATTTAAGCAGGATTGGTACTAATTCTTTCTTGAATACTTGGCAGAATTCACGTGTGTAGTTATATATTCCTGGACTTTTCTTTTATAGCAGCTTTTTTCAATCTCTTTACCTGTGATTGGTTTGTTGAGGTCATCTATTTCTTCTAGGGTCAATGTTGGTTGTTCA
The DNA here is from genome assembly GCF_015220235.1 of Choloepus didactylus. NCBI lineage: Eukaryota > Metazoa > Chordata > Mammalia > Pilosa > Megalonychidae > Choloepus > Choloepus didactylus. The sequence goes on along the minus strand of NC_051310.1, from coordinate 183,464,610 downwards.
TGCTTTCCTAGGAAGTTGTCCATTTCATATAAACTGTCTAATTTATTAGCATATAGTTGCTAAGTATCCTCTCATTATCTCCTTTATTTCTGTGGTGTCAGTGGTTATGTCCCCTTTCTCATTTCTGATATTATTTATTTGCATCCTCTCTCTTTTGTTCTTTGTCAGCCTTGTTAAGGCCTGTTGATTTTATTAGTTTTCTCAAAGAATCAACTCTCAATTTTGTTGATTCTCTCCTTTGTTTTCATGTTCTCAATTCATTTATTTCTGCTCTAATCCTTGTTATTTCTTTCCTTCTGTAATCATATGCCTTTAAGATTAGGATATCAACTTGGATTATTTAGGATACATATAGAATCCTTAAATGAGGAAGAGGGAGACAGAAGTGTCAGAATGAAAGACTCTTTGAATCTTAAGAAAGACCCAATTGGCTATTGCTATCTTCAAAGTTGAAGATGTAGTAGAGGCACAAACCAAGGAAAGCAGGAAGCCTCTAGAAGCTTGAAAATTGAAGAAAACATATTTCTCTAGAACTTCAAGAAAGGAACACAGCTACTGACACCTTAATTTTAGCCCAATGAGAATCATTTTGGACTTCTGACCTCCAGAACTGTAACATGATAAATTTTTATTGTTTTAAGCCACTGTGCTGGTTTGGATGTATTATGTCCTCCAAAATTCCACGTTCTTTGATGCAGTCTTGTGTGGGAAGACATATTAGTGTTGATTAAGTTGGAACATTTGGATTAGGTTGTTTCCATGGAAATGTGACCCACCCAACTGTAGGTGATAACTCTGATTAGTTTCCATGGAGGCATGGTCCTACCCATTCAGCATGTGCCTTGATTGTTTTACTAGAGCCTTATATAACAGCTCAAACAGAAGGAACTTGCTGCAACTTACAGAGACATTTTGAAGATGGCCACTGAAAGCAGAGTTTTGCTGATGCTTTGGAGATATCAGCCCAGAATATTCCCCAAGAAGCTAACACAGAGACATTTTAGAGAAAGCCATTTTGAGACACAACCTGGGAGCAGCTAGGAGAGAAACATCTTGAGAGAAGGCCATTCTGAAACCAGAACTCCAGAGCAGATGCCAGCCATGTGCCTTCCCAGCTAACAGAGCTTTTCTGGATGCCAATGGCCATCAATGGCCATCCTCCAGTGAAGGTACTGGATTGTTGATGGCTTACCTTGGACATTTTATGGCCTTTAGACTGTAACTGTGTAACCAAATAAACCCCATTTGTAAAAGCCAATCCATTTCTTGTATTTTGCATAATGGCAGCATTAGCAAACCGGAACAGCCACTATACTAATTTGTTACAGTAACAGTAAGAAACTAATACAGATGGCTTGGAGTATAATGGGGGCAGTGGCTTAAATAGAAGTGGAGTCTGGGCTTTGTTTGGAGCTAGCTTCTATAGACATGCTGATGGTAGAGAAAAAGATATAAATCAAGAATTTTCCTTAGGCAACTGGGTGCTGGTAACTGAGATGGGAAAGATTTGGAGAGATACATTGAATCAGGAGGGGAAGATATCAAGAATTCTCTGTTGGGCATTTATCTTTGGACTGGCTGACATCCTCATAGATGCAAAGAATCTATTTATATAGACTTTTGGAAAAACCCTGAAACCATAAAATTACTGAGTTTTTTTTTTTTTTCAAAGCCAATATTTTAGCATGAAATAAACCAGGGATTGACAAACTTATCTGTAAAGGGCCAAAAAGTAAATATTTTAGGATTGTGAACCATATGGTCTCTGTCACAATTACTCAACACTGCTGTTGTAAAGGGAAAGCAGCCATATACAATATGCAAAAAAAAAAAAAACAAAAAACAAAAACATGGCTATGTTCCAATACAACTTTATTTACAAAATCAGAATATGGCCATGATTTGTCCCCCTGGGTGTATAGTTTACCAAACCCTGATATAGACTAAATATTATTTGAAATTTTCCATTTTCTTAAAAAAATGAATGGCATTTTATAGAGATATTATAAAATGGAGCACTAATATTACAGAGAAAACAATAACTGCCATCAAGGTGAACCAATAGATTATAGGGTTGTTGCATTATATTATTGTTATTAGTAGTAGTAACAGCAGCAATGGTAATAAATAATAGCTAACATTTCTTATGCATTTACAATATAAAGAACTTTTTGTGTGTATGTTATCCAAGTTTCTAAAAATCCAGTAAAGTAGTTATTACCATTAGCCCTATTCTACAAATGAGGTAACTAAGGTTAAGGGGATGAGTAAATAACCAAGGTCTCTAGTATGTATTTATTCCTTTTTAAAAATCCTTTATTATTTATTAAACAGTTCTCTTTTGATCTTGTAAGTGGCAGAGCTGTGATTTCAATCTAAATCTGCCCAGTCTAAAACCCAGTCACTCCACCATTGCACTACAGTTTGTGCCAGTACTGTGAGATCATTTGGTCAGTTATCTCTAATAATTACGTTGGTTATTTATAATAATGTAAAAGATAAAATGTTTAGAATGCTTATGGATGGTTCATGGATGGTTCTGATGAAATTCTAGTAAGATCTGGGACTTGTGAAAACTCCACATCTGTCACACATATAATTTTAAATAGACCTAATCAGGACACAGTTACTTTCATTCTATATAAAGCATGAGAACTACATTTACTTCCACTGTATAAAAGACATGCATATCTAGTATGCATAGTAAAATTTTAGACATTGATTAACTGTCAGAAAAAAGGACACATATCTCAGACTGCGTTACCATTTAGTACACTCAAATTCACTTCTCCATCCTTTTCAAGAGCTACTTTATATTAAAAAATTTGTGCTTACCTCTTTCATTAAAAAAGAAATGAATTCAGGTATCTTTCAACTAAGTGTTTGAAATGTCTCTCAGAGAAATCATTCCATTATATTTCTTTTCAAAAGTGAGACATAATTAAAAGACCTGATTTTAGATTTAACAGCAGTATTAACCCAACTCGGTTTCAATATATTTACTTTTAAGCTAAGTGTATTAGTGGAGTTGATTCTCCTGTACTCATTTTTTGGAGTACAATTGAAGAATAGAGATAAGGAAGGCATAAATTTTTTTAAGTGAGCAGGATTATGTTTTTTAATATTAAATGAATTAGCAGCAAGAGAGGCTGTTGACTGGTTAGTGATAGAAGATAGTACATCAGGTTTACTGATTTTCCTTCACTAAACACAAAAGACACTGTCACATAAATTTTGTATTAGGGAAAAAACATGTGAAAGAGGAAATCTGAAGTTCAGAATATTGTGATTAATGATATCAAAACAATTAGATAGTTGCCTTTACTGCTTTTTTTTTTTTCTATTTGAAGGCTCTTAAACCCAAAGTCTGAAAGCATCTTATGTATTTTGATGAACTTAGAAAATCCTGCATCTATCTCTTTTGAAAGAAAAAAATTCCATTGTGTTTGATAAATATAAATAAGTACCCAAAATTTCTGTTCACAGTTATTTCCCTCTGTTTATGCCTAACTCCATACATGGGCAAGTTTTTGAGACCATTCATATAATATTAAAGGAAAGAAGAGCTTTTGATAGAATTAAATAATTCTTTTCTTTTAAAACAATATCACCATTTTTAAAAAAGATGAGTGATTTGCAGACACGTGTGACTTCTGACTGTCAATAATGAATTCTAACTAAAAACTTTAAAGCATTTTCCCCTTTACAGTGTAAAGTTGGGTAAGTATTATATAAAAACAAGGAGATAGAAGTAGCAAAAGTCAATTAAGTGAAATCCTAGGCTGAGTTGCTGTATAGAAGTATAGTATGTATGATTAAGTCAGTGCTCTGGCAGATTCATTAATAATATTTTACTGAGCACGATGTTCAGTCACTGTCCTAAGGGCTGTGTGTACAAATGATGGAGAATATGGGTTATTCCATTAAGTTCTCTATATCTGGTTGGAATTAAAATTACCATGTAAACTGAGTCATACTAAGAAATTAAATCATGTGACAAATTGCTTGCTTTTGGGTACCAAGTCTGAATGATAGCAACATTATGATTTTAATAAATCATTTGGTAAATACAGTTGATTGGGAATAAAAAGTCTAAAGTGGGATAGGTAAGAGTCCTCTACTTTGTAGTTCATTTTAAGGATAAAGGCAAAAAACACAAACAACAGAAAACCAGCTTATATGCTTGCATTCCTACAATTTTAGGGCCTAGGAGGATGAAGTATGATGAAAATGGTACACTGTGGAAGGAAGATGGGCTTGAGGAGTATGTTCAACTTTACTTCTAAAGAAACTAGGTCAGGATTATTATAAGAGTAACTAAGTGAGAAATATCAATCAGACAAAGAGTATTTGCCTGGAAATAGCTGCTATGGAAAGAACAAAAGTGCTAGCTAAGTAGAGGAGTCAAAAACATTGTTCTTTCTCACAGTAATGGCTCAGCAGCTTTCTAGCACACAAAAAGTAGCTGTAATCACACATTTTCATTTGCTACTCTCTATCACCCTGATGCCCAATTTATTCACAGTAGCATATTTACAGGCCTGTTTATGGAATTGAAATTCTTCACCAGAGCTAATGCTACATTGCCTTGGAGCACTATAGGATTTAATTGAACCAGCATGAAAGAGCTGATGAATGGCTCTGCCTGCAATGAAGCAAGTGGTGTAGGACAGAATTTCAATGGAAGATTTTAGCCAATACTTAGTGGCTGGGATACAAAATTGCCAGCTATTGAAGTGTCATCTCTATTTCTCTCTTAGCTTGCATGTGCTTAATTATTATTTTCTTTGTCACATCCCCTTGTTTTTATTTCCCCTATGTTTGCTGTGCCACCACCCCCCACCCAGCTCAACTCTATGTGGCAGGGCCAAATCAGATGTCTGTTTGCTTTACTATGCCTCATTAAAGTATCCCAAAGGAATAGTTTTTTCACATTGCTGTCATTCATGGAGTTACTGAGAGGGAACATTGTAAATGAGCTGTAACCAAATTATGTATACCTTATGTATATCTGTCCTTGGATTACACAAACATGCACAATGCATCTGCATCCTGTTGCAATCTTATTTTATGCATGCTTCCTTTATCTTTTTGTTTATGTAAGTGTTTATTCTCCTCCTGTAGGTGGTTTTCAGTATTAAAAACTTAGTACTCCCTTTACTCTTCCCTCTTTACGTACTTTCACTGTCACAGTCCTCCCTTTCCTATCCCATTGTTATTTTATTTTGCTTTTCTGTGTTGATATTTATTCCAAAAAGATATATTTTCTCAAAGTTTTTCCTGAACATCTGCAATTTCCTAAATATTCTTCTCCAGTCTTGCAGTTTAAAAGTTTAAACATCTTTTGGCTTTTCCATTATTTTTTTTTCTCTGTATCCCATAGAGGTGATTTTGTTTATTTCTCTTGTTACTATGTAATAAGCCATGTTTAATTTGTTTCTTTAATGTTTTGATGCTCACCTGTTGCTTTTAACCTTGTCTTCTAAGATCTTAATGAATTGCAAAAAGTGATCAGCACTGGCAATAGTCCTCACTTAATCTGGTGAACTACATATGTTCAACATATTTATTTGTCATCTCCACCATCTTACTAAAAATGGAAATCATCGTCATTTATATTTTTCCTCTTCCACTGAATTTCATTTTCCACTCCGCCTTTGTACTTAAATCTTCTATTCTCTTTTCCTATTCCCCATACTTCAACTATAAAATTTTGATTTTGCTTTGACTTAATGCTTCTTGGTTTTATTTTAGGCTTTTCTTTGATCTTTTCACTCCATTCCACCTTGCTTATCTGCTTTTTGGATATGACCTCAAATTTGTTGTAATTAGGCACTAATCTCTCTCCCTCTCTCATCTCTCTCACTTGATCTATATCACTTCTCTTGTCATCTATGTTTTGTTTCAATCCTTGACCTATTAGCTTGTCTTTAAACCATTTTGTCTTCTGATTCCAGGGCTTTTTCATTTGCCTTCCTGCATCAGACCCGAAGTTTACTGCCTGAGTTTTATCCTGCATTCTTTATGTCACTTTTGTTTACATCCTACTCTTTGCGTTCAGCACATGTATGTTCAGCAAAGACACAGGTACTACTGAATATGTCCTCTAACCATTTGTATCATTAAATAGGCACCATATGGCCATTTTCCCTTCCAGATTTTTAAAAATATTATTCCAATAAGCTGGTAAACTCTAGGTATTTGTTAAAAATGAGTAGAGGTAAGAATAATGAAAAAATGACAAATACTAAAAATATAGATTCTTTTCAGCTTGGAGATTAGCAAAATTGCTTTTGAAGATTGTTACAATTATGTTCAGAAACTTACTTTGTGCATAAACTTCTGTGGATTTGTTCTTAAGTATCTGATATCTTTATGTTTATATTTTCTTTTTATCCTGTTTGTTAAAGGATTGGATGAGAATATGAAAAGATGCAAAGCATCAGCTTAGTCAGAGCTGTCTTCCTTCAGGCCTTCACTTGAGCAAAGCTAAGTGTGTTTTTTTTTTTTTTTTATTTTGAGAAATAGTTACATCCTGGAAAAAAGAGAGTAAGTGAAGTATGTTTTTAACCAAGCCAGGAAATATTAAAAATCAAATAGGCAAAATATGTGCAAAACAGATAAAGACTCCAACATGGAAAAATTGAGAAGAAAAATATAATGCCAAGATGAATGAATATGGAGCAATACTTTCTCTCAATTACATCTTTCCTGCCCAAAGTTGCTTATTTTTCTTGTGATTTATTTTTGCTTCTTTGCCTTAATTCTAAGTAGAATCAAGAGTCAGTTTATGTACTTCCTCCTGGATCTTACTGCTAGTCACTAAGAAAACTACATTTTATACTTCTTATATCCAGTCATGAAAATGGGATAGTCAGTGTGCCAGTTTGGATGTTTTATGTCCCCCAAAATGCCATGTTCTTTGATGAAATCTTGTGGGGGCAGATGTATTAGTGTTGATTAGATTGGAATTCTTTGATTGAGTGTTTCCATGGAGATGTGACACAATCAACTGTAAGTGAAATGTTTGATTGGACAATTTCCATGGAGATGTGGCCCCACCCATTCAGTGTGGGTCTTAATTAAATTACTGGACCCATATAAATGAGCTGACAAACAGAAGGAAATCAGTGTAGCTGTGAGTGACATTTTGGAGGGCAACTGGGAGTGATATTTTGAAGAAGAGCTGCAGCTAAGAGAGGACAAAAAGCCCCAAGAGCAACATTTTGGAGAATGCTGTTTTGAAACACAAACTGGGAGCAAGCAGATGCCAGCCACATGCCTTCTGAGCTAACAGAAGTTTTCCAGAAACCAATGGCTATCCTTCAGTGAAGGTAGCCTGCTATTAGGGCCTTTACTTTGGACACTTTATGGTCTTAAGACTGTAACTTTGTAACCAGATAAATCCCCTTTATAAAAACCGATCCATTTCTGGTGTTTTGCAAAACAGCAGCATTAGCAAACCAGAACAATCAGTGTCACACTAACAAAAGAAATAAAACTTCCTAGCCTTAACTTCCAGGTCCCACAAGTGTGTGTGCGTGTGTGTGTGTGTGTGTGTGTGTGTGTGTGTTTATGAAGGGATAAGAAAGGGATAGCAGAGATGAAACAAAGAGCATTTCCTTGAATGAAAGATGAAGGCTCCATGGAAATTTTGGGAACCAAAGGGGAATACAAAGCCTGGTGTTCAAAGAGATTTTGAAGGGTGCGCATGTAGGGGAAGCGAAGTGAGAGAGTAGGTACCTTAAGTAAAGGATATGGAGCAAATTACATTAGATGGATTGAGTGAGTTCAGAAGGAAAACAGCATGTAGAAGACAAGAAAGATTGCACAAGGTAGATAATCAAGTCTCTAACTTAGCTATGTTAGGTAGATTCCTTAAGGTAGAGTGCTAAATCACTTTTAATTAAGTGTAGTTACTATGGGTAAGAAGGAATTATTAAAGGCACTGTGCTAGTTAAGACATTTTATATGCCATTAAATACTTCAATTCAACAAACATTCCACAAGAAATTATTAGAAACTGTGCTTAGACAGAAGGGTGGAAGTGAGAAATGAAGCATGTTTCCTATGCTTTAGTAGTTTATAACATACTGAAGGGAGATAAGACAGGCATGGAGATTGTGAAGACAAGGCATACCTTGACAAATTCTATATTTCAGATAAAATGCAGAGCATATATTTTTTCCTGTAGAGATAAATAATGAAAGCTTTCAAGTAAGAAGTTGAATATGATTTGGTTTCCAAAGAAGGATTATGTTTTGTTATTGGAAATGAAAGAAAGAGTATTCCAAATTAAATGTTTATAGTCAAGACATACATGACTATGTGGATAAAATGCGGTACTTATCTGAGGAAATGTAAGTGAAGGGTTTGTTGCAATTATTAGGTATGATAGGAGGAGGTGACTGAGATTATATTATGATCTGGTATATATTTCATTTTATTCTGTTGACCCTAAGGAACTAGAGAAACTGTTCAACTAAGGGTATGATTGTGATCATAGTTATGGCTTAAGAAATTAACTTAGCTATAGAGAGCATGATAAATTATAAGTGAAAAGAGATTGGACAACAGTGCAAGCAAGAGATAGTAGGAAGAGTATTAACAAAATGGGAAGTATAAACAGAATTTTAAAGAATGTGAAATCAATTGAGAATTGAATATATTGGGGAGTAAGAGAAAGAGAAATATTGGAAGTGAATCAATGTGTCTAAGCTTGAACAGCTGAAAAGATATAGCTCTGACTATTAGAGACTCAAGGAAGAAGACCGTGTGGTTGGGATATGCTATATATTGAGATATTTTGAGTTCATCACTGATTAATGTCAGATATTTCCAATATCTTATTTAAACAAAGTGCTCTACTTGAAATCATTTAATTGTTTTAGTTTCTGGTTTATATTTGGTATGGTATAAAGATGAATGAATTTAGGAATAACAGGCAAAAATTTGGCCAATTTAACAGATGAATAATAATAGACACCATAATACATTAGAAGTATCTGAATTCTACATTAATTGAACAAAATATATTGTCTTAGGAAAGTTGTATTTTGTATTTTGAGAATAATGTCAAAAAACTATTATTTTAAAATTCTTTCTATAATAGATGAGTGGTTATAATAATACCCAATTTTCCATAATTTAGAGAAAATATATTTATGTATATGATCTTTTTGGTTTGCTAAAGCTGCCATTATGCAAAATACAAAAAATAGATTGGCTTTTATAAAGGGGATCTATTAGGTTACAAATTTACAGTTCCAAGGCCATAAAAGTGTCCAAACTGATGAATCAACAAGAGGGTACATCCACTGAAGAAAGGCCAATGACACTTGGAACACGTGTCAGCTGGGAAGGCACATGGCTGGCATCTGCTGGTCCTTTGCTCCCAGGTTCTGGTTTGAAAATGGCTTTCTCCAGATGTCTCTGGGCTTCTCTCTTAGCTTCTCTCTCTCAGCTCCTGTGCATTCTTGCTTGTTCTCCCAGATCATTTCTCTCTAAGCATCTGGGGGTCCTCTCTTAGCTTCTCCAGGGGCAAACTTTGGATTACATATCTCAGCTTGTCTCCAAATGTCCCTCACAGCTTCTCTGAGCTTTTTCCCTCCATGAGCTCTCTTAAAGGACTCCAGTGATCTAATTGAAACCCACCTTAAATGGTCAGGGTAACACCTCCAAGGAAATAATTTAATCAAAAGATCTCACCCACAGTTGGGTGGGTCACATCTCCATGGAAACAACCTAAGCAAAAGATCCCTCCCACAATAAGTCTACACCCATAAGATTGGATTAAAAGAACATGGCTCTTCTGGGGTCCATAATGTTTTAAACAGGCATATCATCCTTAATATTAAAACTTCCAGTTGGAGAAATGGTTTAAATACAAAAATGGAACAATAAAATATACTAAAGAAAACTTTAAAATGTGAGTGAGTTGTGTTACAACTTTGATGTGGGAGAAGGACTTCACCAACCATGATTCCGAAGCCAAAAGCCAATAAAAGGAAAAAAAAAATAAATTAGATGCCATTAGAATTTGGTAATGGATTCTTAGCAATGACACCAAAAGCACGAGCAACAAAAGAAACAATAGATACATTCAACTTCCTCAAAGTTAAAAACTTTTGTACATCAAAGGAATTACCAAAAAAGTGAAAAAACAATCTACAGAATGGGAGATAATAGTTACAAATTATATATCAGATAAGGACTTAATATCTAAAATATGTAAAGAATTTGTACCACTCAACAACAAAAAGACAAACAACCCAATTAAAAATATGGACAAAGGACTTGAATTGACATTTTCCAAAGAAGGTCTACAAATGGCCAATAAACATATAAAAAGATGTTCAAAATAATAAGCCATTAAGGAATTGCCAATAAAAACCACAAATGTGATACATACCACTTCACACCCATAAAGATGTCTCCTGTGTTAAAAAAAAATGCAAAAAAGCAAGTACTGGAGAGGTGGAGGAGGAATTGAAACTCTAATGCATCGTTGGTGGAAATGTAAAATGGTGCGACCACTGTGGAAAGTAATATGGTGGTTCCTCAAAAAGTTAAATATATTTTAAAAAATTAAATATATAATTACCATTTGACCCAGCTGTGCTGGTTTAAAGCTCTTATATACCCCAGAAAATATCGTGTTCTTTTAATCCATTCCTGTGGGTGCAGAACTGTTGTGGGTGGGACCTTTTGATTAGGCTACTTCAATTGAGATGTGACTCACCCAATTCAAGTTGGGTCTTAATCCTTTACTAGAGTCCTTTATGAGAGGATAATGTCCTTTATGAGACATTTAGTCCTTTATCAGAGTTTTTTTCTCCTCAGAAAAAGCTGAGAGAGCTTAGAGAGAAAAGCCCTGGAGATCTAAGAGAGGATCTACAGAAGCTCCGAGAGGAAGCCACTGGAACCAGAACCTGAAAGCAATGAAACAGGAGTGAAGGACCAGCAGATCTGACAGAGCAACCCTGGATGCCAGCAGCCTGTATCAGAGAAGGTATCTTCCTCTTTATGCCTTAATTTAGACATTTTCTTGGCCTTAGAACTGCAAATTTGTAAGCTAATAAATCCACATTGTTAAAAGCTAGTCCATTCCTGGTATATTGCATTTCAGCAGCTTTAGTAAACCAAAACACCAGCAATTCTACTTCTACGTATAGACCCAAAGAAAGTGAAGAAAAAGTCTCAAACAGATACTTGTATACCAGTGTTTATAGCAGCATTTCATAATAGTCAAAAGGTGAAAACAACTCAAGTGTCTGTCAAGAATAGTTAAGCAATATGTGATACACCGAATACTATTTAGCTATCAGAAAGATTGAAATTCATAGACATGCTGCAACAGAGAAGAACCTTGAAAACATTACGCTTAGTGAAATAAGCAAGACACATTGGGACAAATACTGTATGATGCCACTTATAAAAGATGTCTAGAAATAGCAAATTCACAGAGACAGAAAGTAGATTAAACATTACCAGGGTCTGGAGAGAAGCAGGTAGGCAGAAGAGTACGTTTGGTGGACATGGAGTGTGTGTAAACAATATTTTTTAAAAATTAGGTGATTACCTAAAGTATTTGGTGGTAAAAACATTGTAAGAAAGTTAAATTATAGGGAAAATACATAAAAATATTTGCAACTTTTTGATGAAGGTTAATATCCTTATTACTTAGTAGGCTCTTATTACTTAGGTAGGCTCTTATAAATCAGTAAGCTGAAATTAAGAGCCTATTACAAAATGGGAAGAAAACAAACTGGTAACAAAAAATCCTGTGTATATACATAAGAATAGTTTGTTTTCAAACAAAACAAATGTATTCATTTTATACAAGACCAAAACAATATGTTTTTTTTTTTTTCCATTTTGAAAAATAAATCAATATTGTAATCAGGAGTTCAGGTAAAAACAAAAACAAAAACAAAAAAACACCCCTTAAACTGATACTGCACAATGCTTATTTTTCAAATATTAAAATAGAAAATACAACTATTTTCTCAATATGAGGCAAATCATTTCATTTAAAAAATAAAAATTTGAGGCTGCAAAGGTTTTTTTTAAATATACAGATAATTAAAGTATCTTAAATGTGAATTTTTCAAATTATTGCTTCAATTTACTATTTCATTTTTATGTACGTAAACATTGGCTGTATGGTTCCCAGTAACAATGTATTTTACAATGCATATTTTTTCATGCATAGTGTTTTAATATAATTTGTATATGTTTTACATAGAATGTATGCAAGACAATGAGCACATAGAATTTTCTTTTCTTGAACGAGATTTGCTTAGAAAACCACAGCTACATTGGGACTCCCTTCAAATCATGATTATGAAGTGATATGAGACAGAAAATCATTTCCCCTTAAAGATCAAAAGAAAATCTAAAAACATTTGAGCATTTCTCAACACGACTGCACATACTAAATGATGTGGCAAATTGAAATACTTAATTAAAGACTCCACATACATATATTTCCTTGGAATGTAGGTGTTCGAGATGAAACATCTGCACTAGTTTCGGGGCTGATTTTTCTCACAATTTTATTTCATGTCTTTTATGCAGGCCTCCCCATGAAACAAAATGCTTTCTTGTGGCTAAGCAATATAGTAGTACTGTTTGAAAAACATTCATCTCATCAAGATCCAGCCTTGGATGGAAGAACAAAGCATTGATGCCTTGAATAGAAAAGCTCCAAACAGAAATATATTGATTGCTAGAGAGCCACTGGACAACCTGCAGAGGAACAAAGTGGCTCTCTGACAGTTATGCATGGCTGAAATACAAAATCCAGAACAGAAGCTGTTCCTAGCCTGTGCAGCCTGAGTGTAGGTAGAAGATTCTGCATGTATGGAAGTTCTATCACTGGTCTTAAACACTTAAAGACCAAGCCAGGCATTGACATATGGACCATGATATGAGAAGGACTAAGAGAAAATCTCCCTCACGTGTGCAAAGCTTTATTGATCAGGACTGCTCTAAGATTCATGAGTGTTTGCTTTATTTTGGCCTGTGCTCAGAAATCCAAGAGTTTAGGATATCTGAAGGTGCACAAACTGCTCCAGGTGGTGGAGGCACTAGGGCAAAGAGGTGAGACTCTTCCCACCCTTTTCCTCTTTCAATCAGAGAAACTCCATTTTTTATCTCTTTTAAATATTAAGTTTATCTAAAGATTTTATGTGAAGAAAGTTTTTGAAGGCTGAAAGTGTTTTGATATTTGAGAGCACAGGGACAGTGTAATGCTGTCAAACCCAACCAAACATAGTAAAATATAAACTGATCCTTTCTAACCTCTGCAATTCTTTGGAGAGACAAACTAATGAGGCCGAAGGAGAGAAATGGTTTCTGATCTGCTTGCTTGCATTATATTATGCTTTTTAAATGCTTGCAATTTTGTTATAAACAAAAATAACTTATTAACTTACAGGGCTTTTTTTTTAAAAGTAGAAAATAATATCTGAATTACTTGAGACACTTGATGTTTGTTTAAAAGTCGGTAATAGAATCTTATCAGTTTTTATACTAAGCACATTTTCCAACTCTTCTTTAGCAATTGCAATTTTTCATCTGCTTGTCTTATTTTTCTTCATTCAAAAGAGCACTTCTGTAGATACGTGGCAGAGCTCTATGGAAAGATGAAGCCAGAAAAATATTTGGTCTTGTGATCAGTGACTGATAATTTAAGACAGATTTGTAAACATGAACCAAAAGAAGTTTAGACAACATAGTAGGTCACATTGTATTCCCCATTATCCATTTCAATCATTAGTTGAAGTAGCATTCATAGTTTGATTTTTAAATTAACTTTATTTATCAAAAAATTAAAAAAAATCCAAATAAAACATAGCAAAGGAATAAGAAAAATAAATATCCTGATAACTTCATTGCTTCCAATATGCTCCTATCATACCACAAGAAAATTAATGAACCATAGTCATTCCTGAGCATTCCCATATCATTAAGATCACCCTCAATATCTTATTTGTTCTTATTAGATTATCATTCCCCCTTCACTAGCTGCTGTCTGTCTCTAGGTCCCCTATATTCTACAATATAATAAATTTGTTTTACATTTTTCACAGCGTTCACATTAGTGGTAACATGCAATATCCCCCCTTTTGTAACTGACTTATTTCACCCAACATTATATCCTCAAGGTTTATCCATATTGTCATATGCTTCATGACCTTATTCCTTCTCACTGCTGCATAGTATTCCATCATATGTATGTACCATATTTTGTTTATCCACTCATCTGATGTAGGACATTTAGGTTGTTTCCATTTCTAGTTTAATTTTAAACATGGGGGAGAAAGTGAGAACTTAGAAGGAGCCATTGGGATGGTGTGCATTTTTTTTCTGAGTGCACTTGGAAAAAGACTTTTAGAAGAAGGATCTAAATAACCCTAAAGAGAAATTTTTTAGATAAGGTCTCTGTTGAGTTCCCACCATAATTTCACCATCCTAGTACCTCCATGACTTTTCTTCAGAATCCATTTTCTGCTAAGGAATTCCTGGCTTGAAAAAAACTCGTTATTAAAATGCTAATAGAGGAGATTCTGGGACCCTTTCAAGGTATATGTTTAGTGCATAATCCAATGGAAAAACAGAAAGAAACAGAAAATCTACTGTGCACCTATAGCCAGATACTACTCACAAGTCACCTCATTTAATTCACACAGTAACTCTATGGGACATAAGTTATTTTCTCCATTTTACAGATTAAGACACTGAGTCTCAGAGAAGTTTCTTGCCCAGTGTTGGACAGTTCAAAAGAGACCACAGGATTGAGTCCTGGACTTACTGAATAGAAAAAACAAGAATGACTAACAAAAGGCAATTCAGACACTGTAACTTTTTAGTGGTAAATACATTTGGTGTTAGATGTGTCCTTTAATCATGCTATATACTTGATGAAAATGAAAGTCTTCCCCATCCACATTCCATATCACTCTGAGGAAGATACATGTTCAGAGAAGAACTGGAAGAGGGGTACACTCCCAAGAAACCACCAAAATTTTGTTGATTCTCTGGACAGAGAAAAAATAAAATGATATATTGTACTTATTGCTGTATTCCTAAATTAAAGTTATACATGAATGGCAGGTAAAGCAGAAAAAAATTTTAGACTTCCACAAGGACATGATTGTCTAGAGCATAGTGATTCCCACTCTGGTGCAGGATTGAACTGACATACTTTCATTAAATATAATAATTTCTTTAAATAAAAAAAAAGTTTTATGCAGTTCCAAATTGCTTTCCTGGCTGTTTTCATCTTGAGAACAGCAGGTGAATATGAACAAGTTCAAACCTATTTTTATTTTCCAGTAAATCCCAAATGCCTTAGCTTTGCAAGCTAATGGCATCCAAAAAACATGCTGATCTTGGCAGGAAGGAGAGTCCTAAGAGAGTCCAGGCTGAGTGTAGAAACACAGCTCTGAGTTTTTATGAAGAAATTTAAAGGCAATCAATGCAAATATGAAAACTTTATGGTTCATCTTTTCTTAATTCCAAAATCTGAAAAGGTGTGTACTAAATGAATTGACTTTCTTTTCAACCAAGATTAAAATAAATTTCAGACTTAAAAACAAGAAGCACCAGATACATTCAGTACTTTAGAGAAATAAATAAAATTTGGTTATCCAAATCCCTCTCTCTCTCTCTCTCTCTCATCTATCTGTCTGAATAAAAGCAGACATGATTAACTATAAAATTGTGGAAATACTCTCAAAGTCATTCTCTGCCTATGAAGTTGGTGCCAGCCCCTTTGTTGAAAATGTGTTACCTGGATTTTATGATTCTGAGAAAAACTTATCTTCTAAAGAAAAACAAATGAATTTTTAATTTTTATGTTCCTTCAATTTTATATTCCTAAAAATAACTGTCATTGTGATTGAATACCTTTCCCTCATTTTGATATTTGTTTGTTCAATTATTTTGGAGAAAGAAGTTTCCTATGCAACTTCTCCAAGAAAATTTCTTGAAATTACAATATAAATAATAGATTTTTAGAATGAACCCAATTTCCCATTGGACTATTGAATGATTGATTGATACTGCTGATTTTTCCCTCTATATAGCTTGATGCATTGAAAGACTATGCTCTTGTTATACTAGGAATGATATATCTATTAAAAATACCTTACTTTTCAATGGCAGGGGCAGTATAGATTTTACGTACTTTTGACTGATTATGATGATGACGGCAGTGTTGGTGGAAGTGAACTTTTAGAAATGGATATGTCTTTAATAAAATAAAAATGGTTAGAGTAGGTAAACTTAGAAAAACCTAGGAGGGTTATGATACAGTAAATTCCATACCGAAGAGCAGACACAGCGTAGAGATACTTCAAGTGAAACAATGGAATCTGTTTTGTTCAACCTAACTTCAGGGAATATTAGGACAAAAAGTTGCAGAGGAAGGTGGGGCCCGGAACTCAGTTCACAGTTTATGTCTCAGAAGTTGGATTTCCAGCTTTATTGATGGAGGACTTGGGGCTGCTCCTTTCCTTCAGACAGATGACAGGGAAATGAGCCATGACCGTAGCAGAGTAGCCAGGGAAACCAGGGAGATCTAAGAACTCTGAATACATCCCCAAAAAGAGGTTTTATTTTGATTATTGCCATGACTTTGTCAAAAGGTAATGGACCTACCTTTTTATGGTCTGTTATGCATTCAAAAATATGCTAAATATGTACTTCCCCTGCCATCTATAAGTAATATGTTAAATGTTAGTAAAGGGATTTTTCATAGCACAGCAAAGGGAAAAATATTTTCAATGCATCAAGCTATATATGAAGCAACAATCAGCAATATCAATCATCTATTCAATAGCCCAATGGGAAGTTAGGTTTATTCTAAAATCTATTATTTATTGGCTGTAACTTTCAGAAAATTTCTTGAAGTTGAAAAGGAAGTTTCTTATCACCAAATAATTGCACAAGCAATAAATCCATGGGAGCATACTGGGACCAAAAAAGGTATACGAAGCTTGGTTTCTGGACTTATGGTTCAGGGGCCTTTGGGACACTCAGGCTGACATTTGCAAGCGGTCATAAATATTCAATTCCACAACACAAGATTAAGTTCAACAATCAGTTAACAAACATAACTGAATGTCAGAAATTTGCCTGGCCCACTGCACTGTGATATGCTGGTGAAGTGAACAGAATTGCTCCCCTATGTAGTTTACAGGCTAGGGGTTAATTAAGATAGGATAGTGAATGTTTAATTTCAGAAGAACTTAAAATTTCTTAAATAATTATAAATTGCCAAAATTCCAAAACAATTATGAGCTTCCTTTCTTTGGGAATTGAAAAAAGGCATCTCTGAGTCTCTGACATTGAGATGGATTAGTCATGTTGATTTCTATGTTAGATGGTAAGGCCACAGTCATGGATGGGGTTGCCCAGCAATAATATTCAGAGTGAGAAAAAGAAAGTGCTAACAACAAAGTTCTTGATTAATTCCAACTTTATTGTGGGAGAGGAAGTGAGTGGAAAGATGCTTTAAAAAGAAGGAAGAACAACCAGGGGTATAAAGAAAACTAGGAGTGGAATTATGGAAAGGGAGGAAGGAGTTGAAAAGGAGTTGTGAGTGTCACATGGGATTCAACATAAATAAAAACTGAAAAAGTGGCTGTTGGGTTTTACAAATAGAGGGTAAAATATAATCCTAACAACACTGTTAAGGGAAGTGAGGCAAGGAGGTGTACTAAAGCTAGATAGTGTATTGAGGAGATAAGGAAGATGAGATGGTAAGTAAAACTGTTCTTGCTACAAACTGCATTCTGACAATGGTAACAGTGGTAGTGGTGGTGACGGTAGTAGTAGTAGTAAGAGGTGACAAAGTCTTGTAATACTTAACATGTACCAAACTCTTTTAAGTACTTTACATATACTAAATCATTTAATCCTAGTAGACATAGTTTGCTTATACACAAGGAAACTGAAGCACAGAAAGTTTAAGTAATTTGACCAAAGGTCATAAAGCTAGTAAATGGTAGAACAGGAAGCCATCCATATCCAGAGTCTATATCCTTAACTGCTAATGCCGGTAAAGAAGGAAATGTATGGAGAAATAGTTCATTGAATATTTATTATGCTCAGTACTTTACATGCAATATCTCAGTTAAAATTCAAAAGAATCTTTTGTGGAAGGTACCATGATATCCTCACTTCAGAGATAAGGAAACCGAAGCTTAGGAAGGTGAATTAAGGTAAGTAAGTATGGAAGTCATACCCAAGTCAATCTAATTTCTTAGCGTCTCATCTTAAGTACTAGACTAAAGAAAATAAATATTATGGAAAGAGTGTGTTTAGATATGAGAAATATTTGAGGTTGTTCATATGCCAAAGAGAAGTTGGGGTGGAGAGTTAAGCCACAGGACGTGGAAGTTGGTAAATGAAAGACACTAGTGAAGAAGAGAGGAGAACCCTTCAACCAAAACACAGTTGTCTGCATTATCATTGAAAAAATAGCCTGAATGGCTTCTGTCTGCCTCTCTAGATCCACTCTCCACTTTTCTCCATTATTCCATGTCCTGGCATGCTGACCTGAAGGGATTCCATCAGTGGTGACCGTGCTCCATTGGCAGGAAAACAGAGGTTTGGAGGAATATGAGAGCAGGGTTTTTACTCTCTCAGCCCCCTCCCCTCTCAATTCCTCTGAGCTGACTGCGTCTCTTGACTGAAGCTCCTGTCAGGTGGCTCTGGGTTCTGGTGACCACTCCTTCCTGCTGCTCTGCAAGGCCTACACAAAAAGTGCTACAATTCAGCCAAAAAAGATTAGATCAAGTCCTCATCTGTAAAATGGTTAGATCAAGTCCTCATCTGTAAAATGTACACAAGCCCTGTCTTCCTTACTACTTTATTGTGAAGAACAAATAAAATAATGGATGTAAAAGCACTTTTCAAACTGTAAATTGCTGGGCAAATACAAATTATGACCCTCTGAAGGGGTATTAAGTCTCTTACTTAATGTCAATCACTCTTGAGAACTGCAGAACCATTACAGAGGTTTAATTGTTAACATATTATCAAACATTATGAAAATTTAATTCAACATAAAATGAAGCAATGGACATGGCTATGATGAGCCAGGATGTAGAGCATTATAAAACATGCCCCCATGAGGTAGTACTCAGTGCAGTATTTTCGAACTGTGTGATAAAATCTTAGAGAACTCTCCTCCTTCCATATAATTTTGAAATGAAAGATAAGTAAGTAGGGAAACTAACCATAAATCCCCAGATGGAATTTAATTTGGCTCTTTGAAGGCCAGCCATCAGTGATAAAAATGTGAGGTAATAAATTGATTTATATGGAATTTGGATTTATTGTAGCAGATGAACCTTTTAGTCATTTGAAAAATCCCCTGAAAAATTTATCTAAGTCCCAAATTCAGTGGTAGCACCTAGGTAATTTGCTTTGACATGAAATTACTACTTGACTTTTCAGTTAGCTTGTAAATAAATCTGTATCTCTACATAGATAATGATGGAGACAATATAGTATAGTTGCTAAACACAAATATGCATGACCCTAGTAACAGTGAATTTTTCAGATGAGGGGTTTAATAGCATCATTGATTTCAAGTCAATTAATATTCCATTCTTCATGAGGACATTTGCACAAATATTTAAGAATAGAAATGAACAGTACTTAGACTATGGTTTATATTTCTCCTGTAGGTTTTATTTATTTATAGTTAGGGAAAAGGAGAGTTTGCAAACACATGCTCTGAGAACTCCTAAAATTCCAGGCCTGTTATGTAACTATTCATTTTGATTCAGTCCATCTACTAATCCACAAGTAAAGTATAACATCTAACTGCATGGTTTTTCCAATTTATAACAACAGAAATCAGGGGAATATGTGTGGGAATCGGTGTGGGATAATGGCGGAGGGAACATAAACTTGAATCAGGATGAATTTATTGATATGGGCCCCCTAAGCAGAGATCCTGAATTCAGAGTTGTAGTTCAATGGGCTAGAAAGGGCTCTAATGGGCTCATGACTGAAACATGGGCCAAAAGTTGAGCCACGCTAAATGAAGTTCACTGCCTAGGTAAAGAAAAAGAAGAATTTCTCTCAACTTCAACATTGGCTCTTGCTGGAATTTCCAGCTTCTCCAGCTTTTCTTTCAGACTAAGGACTTCAACATCACTTTTATCAGAATTTCTAGCCTCCAACCTGCCATGCACAATTTGGACTTGCCAGCCCCCACTGCCAGCAATACTGATCACTGTAACCAATATATATATCTTGTTGGTTTGCTTCTCTGGAGCACTCTGATAATACATCACCTTAGATGAATCTCTTATTTTTTGTAGCCACAATGAAAATATAGCTGAAAGTCAGGTCTATTTTTTAAATGTGCACACTTCAGAAGTTAAAAGTAAATCTCTTTTGTGAATATTGGGGCATTGATTATAAAGGAACAGGATCTGAAAATTTGGAATAGGAATATATAGTTGTATTAGAATAAAATCAATAATCTGGAAATCCTGTCTTCCTGACCCTTCCCTTCCCAGAGAAGTAGCTCAGCCCCTTCTCACTTGATTGTGATCACTAATTTTCCTTTGACCCTATGGTAACCCATATAAGGTAGTTGCCTAAAAAAGGGAAATTATTTTTGTGAAGACTTACTCTCATCATCTCTCTTTGCCTTTACATCTGTAACTGGTATTTTCTCCCAGCTTGTAGGGATAAGTGCACAATCTGAATTGGGAATAGATGTTTTACACTCTACCAGAATTCCAGAAGCATTGTGCAGCTTTAAAATTTTTTGTATGCAGAATCTCAATGAATACATACATATTAGTCCAAGGGAGAATGAATGTAACATTTGATTTCTTCTGTTTATTGATATAAGTCATACAAACAGAAACTTTGGATTTAGTTTATTAGTTTGAGCAGTTTGCTTGAATGGTTGACTGAAATCCTGGTCAATTATGACCTATTGTTAATAAAGTTAAGATGCCCAAACTTGAAATTGGAATGTTGAAGTGGAGTTTATCATATTCACTTTGTACCCCATCACCTAAGAGATCCCAGAACACTCTTCCTTCAGTTAAGCAGTGGGAAATGAGGGGGCACCTGCATCCTTGAAAAGCTCTTTGTTGCCCATCCTCTGTAGGCTGAGGATAATGATGAAAGTTGCTGCCTTTAAAATGAGCTTCCTGATTTCAGTCAGGATGGTGGGATCATGGCTTACACAATATGTAAGATGTCTAATAGAATCTGTTATTTAGCAAGTTATCTGTGAATATTAGTAAAATTAATTTTATATATTTTGCCCCCTGACTGAAAAATATCAACTTCAGTTAAGCTTGCATGAAAACCATTGTTGTCCAGTAGTATTATCAAGAGCAAAGACATTTCACTGGATATATGATATAAATTATCATATATAATTTATGATATATAAATGTCATTTGTAAATTAAATTTATATAAATTAAATTTATATAATTTACATTATGCATCCATAGATTCTTACCATTCCCAGTTGAAAACTGAGAAATGATTTGCCAACCTTAGCTCAAAGCACTATATATTCAACTATATATATTTTCCATGTTTTGTCAGAGTAATGGATATTCAATAAACAGCTGCCAATCATTTGTATAGCTGGCAGAATATCCTACTTTACTTTATCAACAAAAGACCTCTATTGAGTTCATCTCGGAGAGTGGTCACAATGGGGGTGTCATAGATTTGTGAGGGTCAAAATAATTGAGATAAAGTGCTACTGGTGGGTAGTGGGCAGGACCCAGTGATGCAATATTTCCTATACAACATTGAAGAGTCTTCTGTCTAGTATGATTTTCAAATATGCTGCCAGACTAAACCCATTACAAATATAAAGCTTTAAATAAATATTTCAAACTGTCCAGGACTATAGAGGAACTTTGTTATGAAGAGGAAAGCTTAAATGGAATAAAAACTTGAATGGAATGAAGACATTTTCTCAAATTTATTATATAATTTATTCACTTGGAGAATATTGTTTATTCAATGTATTATAGCATTTGCAACTAAATAATTAATTCAAAGAGATCTTAGTCCAGTAGTGCAGCTACTGAAAAAACAATAAATCTTCTTGACAACATTTATAGGAGAAATGTCTCTGTTAGAAAGCTTAGAACCAAATATTTTTCAATTAGCAGGGCCTTATAAAATCAGAAATTTCTTTGATTTCATTAATCTATGTTATTTTAAAATATATTGCATTATTTCTATCCTGTTTATTTTGTAGTTCCATAGCACTATGCTAAAAAGTCTCTGATGAGATTATTTCTTACGATTATTTGGGGGGTTATCTATTTTATTTTCCCCATCCCATTGTCTGTTGTTTGTCTGTCACTGCCCCCAAAGGTCTACCACAGAACTTCTCTTAACCTCCTTACATAACTCCTTCTCCAATTCATCTTCCATTTTCCATTGCCTGTCAAAAAAATGTAGTCTCTTTAAAAGAGCACTGAGCGCTGTGAAATTTCATGATGGAGATAGTTTTCTGAGACATTAAAAAGCTATCCAAGCCCATTCAGAAATATTTAGGCTCATAAATAAGGACTGACTTTTATAAGAATATGACTCCTCATTGTTTTCTCCACTTCAGTAGTCTATAATTAGTCTTGTGTTATTTAACTTTACTTTGTGTTATTTAACTTTACTTTGCTTTCATTTATATGTATAATACTAATCTGGTATTGTTCATTCTAACAGTAATTTTTATCCTATTGTCTATCTGTGTTCTTTCATTTTTCCTGAAAATGAAAATTTTCCTGAAATTTTTCATTTCTTCCATGGAATCAATTCTAATCTTCTTACTCTTCTTAAATCTAACATATTCATTATAAATAGGTGCAGCATCCACTTCCTCATAGTGTAGTCATATGTAAGCATGAATATATTGAAAAACATTATTTTATTATAGATAAACTACTTTCCTTTTACATCAATTTTAAATTATAGGTGGAGCTTTAACTTGTTAATCATGTAGATGGTTTTCATTATTTATGAATTTCATTTCAAAATAGTAAAAGGGGGAAGTGGGTCTGATAGGATCAAGGACCAGAGATATACATGTTATACTATATTAACATTTATAAGACCCTTATTATATGCCATGAATAGGCTAAGAACTTTCTGTGTATAACTTCTGTTGATTTTCATAACTAAAATTTTGAAATTGATGCTACTATTACCCATTTTTATAAATGAAACAACAAAGGTTGTGGGGTTTCAAATTCTATGTTGGTAATTTAATGGCTATTTTTAAATTAATATGCCCAAGACCAAATTCCTGAACTTCCTTACTAAACTGACCCTCTCAGTTAATGGGAATTCAATGTATCAAGGAGGAAAAAAAGCAAAAAAAACAAAACAAAAAAAACATATATCCAGCAATCCAACCAAACAAAAACAAAACAGAATGATAATGAAAATAAAACCACTTTAATCCATCCTTGACATTCACCTTATTCTCAGACCCTAATCTGTTAAGACATGCTATTGAATCTACCTTCAAAGTATACCAGAATCCAACTACTTCTCTTAAACTCCATGGTTTATACTCTGGTTCAAGAAACATTCTCTCTCTTTCTCTCTCTCTGTCTCTTTCTCTTGTCTAAATTATATAATAAGCTTCTAATTGGCTTCCTTGCTTCTATTCTTGTTCCTGAGTGTCTATTGTCCATACAGCAAAGACCTTTTTTTAAAGCTTAAGTCAAACCATTGCCTGCCCTGCTCCAAACTTTCTAGTGGCTCCCCTTTTTTTGACCTACAAGGGCCTCTATTCCCTGGCCACTGCAACCCTTTTGATTTCATATTGTATTACTCTGCTCTTCTTACTTCACTATGGCCATACTGGTTCCCTTGCAGTTCCTCATCAATGCCTCAGGGACTTTGCATTGATGTTTCCTCTGAATGTCTCAGACATTACATTGAAGTTTCCTCCCTCTGGAAGGCTCTTCCCACAAGGACTGTTCCTCACTTTCAAGTCTTTGTCTAGTGTTTGCTCAAAGGCTCCTCCATGCTTATGTTGACCACTCCATTTACAACTGAAAAAACATGTCCCTCCCACAGCATTTCTTATGGTGCTAGTGCCCTAAACCCTCCTTTATTCTCCCTCCACATTACGTATTTATGTTTATGTTGTCTGTTTTCCCCACCTAGAATTTGTGCTCCTTAAAGGCAGACGTTTTTGTCCGTTTTGTTCATAGCTGTTAAAAAAAAAATCCTGGAAAAATTTCCTTCTGCTGGCTGGGAAATGCATAATTTGTGCATTTTAATATGGTATGAAATTTGAAGCAAAGAAATAATTTGGACATGAATGACATTAACTTGAAAGACTGATTAATATTGGAGAGGTAAAGTTAGGCTAATTTATAATGGTTGAAGACTGGACCTGCATGTTTTCCTTAAAATCCTTTTCGAACTTTTTGTCCATCTGGATTTCTGACCTATGCTTATTTCTCACCACAATGGAAACTCGAAATTAGTATAAAAGATAGGTAAATTTTCTTTTGCTATGATATCTTTTGGTATATTCCTTATTCTTTTTATTTTTTACAACCACTGATCATCCGAGTACAGTGATATTGTAATGACATACATGTTTTTAAATATGCTAGAAGATTTGATTAGTGTAAATGATATAAACAAGTCTAAAATTTGCAGTCTTATCCTTCAGTCAGGTCATATTTATAGGCCATTGAGAATGCAGTAGTAAGAAAAAGGAGGAAGATTTTAGAAAATCTTTAGAAAAGGGCACACATAAATATGTGGGAAAAATTATACTTTCCTTCAAAGGATTGTTTTATTAGGAAGTGGCTAAAGATACATCTAAATCAAATAAGCTGCAATCAATTTAAAAGAAACTCAATCATGATCAGGAGATGAGGTACCATGTGGCCCATCTATTTTAGAGATTTAGCTTAGATTTTCCTTTGCCATTTTGGCATTTATCATAATATGTAGATATTAACAAATAGGGTAAAAGAAACTCAATAAATTATTAAATGGAGTATGAATGCTCTATTTGTTTTATTTATGAGATATAAAGATTTATTGCAAATGTTTACATTTTGACAATTCCCAACTGTCCTGTGATAATTTGAGCTTAGAATGTGTGGAAAGCATTCATATCAACACTAATGTATTTCTAATATGATGTCTTAAGGATTAGATAATGATAGGAAAACATACATTCATTACATTTCTGAGACAAATGACAAAATTATAGATAAATTGAACTTCATAGTGAAAGTTTTTGGTATTTTACAAGAAAGAAAAATAAGGACCCAAAAGTTTAAATGGTTTGCGCAAGGTCACATAGATAGTTAAATAGGAAAGAAGAACTGAAATAAATGTCTTTGGACCCCCAATCCCATGCTGGGTGGTAGTGCATAAAACTTTTGGTGTTGCTGGAGTACAGTACCCAACTGACTTAAGAAAACATGCCAGTGGTGACTTCTCATTATTTGTGTCTCATATCACTTTTTAAAACCTCACTTTTTCACTTTTGGTTCTAAAAGTCAGGACACACTTTGTTGGGAGTTATTAATATTGACATTGGCCCCTAATGTTATCTTCATGAAACAAAGTTCACCCTCCTTATTCAAAATCTCAGATGCTAATATGCAGAGTAGGCACATTCCAATTACCAGGAAACAGTTAACAGTTAACTGGTCTTAATTCTTAATTGATGAGCTATAAATACTCAAAAGAGCTGTTAAGTGAGGCCTATATTTATTTCTCTTTGAGAAAGGATTACAATATAATTTGACATGCTATGAAATATTCATCAGTAAAGTGACCTCTTTGCTATTAAAAACAAAACAAAACAAAAAGCTAAGGCCTGAATTCTGTAGGTTAGCTACAGAAATGAATTTCAAATGTATTTTGCAATGCTTTACTCTAACTCTTTCTACCTTCTCTGAAGCCCTTTAGAGAAAATTTGTATGCGTTATGAAGAAAACACTGTTAAAATCCAAAATTGATCCGAAGTTCAGCAGCAATAAGACTTTCCCCCATGCTTTCTGATTGTGCAAGATGCTTTTCAATGCAACACTTTTTGAAAAGACAGACATATGGAACACTTGAGAAATCTATATATTTTTAATGAAAATTATTTTAGAAGTGATTTCTACTCTGTGTACTTTGAGAAATGAAATGATATCTAACAAGTGATAAGAAGACAGATGGAAACAAATTAAATAAAACCATCGGAACTGAATGAATTTTTTATTGGATATATAAATCTTCTGTTCTTTTATTAAGTCCTGCAAAGATTTATTAAATTTTGCTTGATTTGAGAAGTACTGCAGAATTGTAATAAAAAAGATGGATGGATTTTAATTCAGTTTTCATAATGATTCAATGGGTTGATTGCAACTTATTGATGTGGGGAATATAGAGATACTATAAGAATTGTTCTTTTTTAATTACAACTATTGACTGTTAGAAGTACTTTGACACATTCAGTTGTCATCAGCTACTAGATTTTCTCTTAAATATTTTTTACCAATAATCAATTTTAATTCAAATTAATTATGGAGACACATGGTAAAAAGTGAACAAAGTCATTTTCATTGAAAAAAACTATCAAAAATGAAACCAATTGAAACCATTATATTCTTGCTCTATATACATTCATAGGCATAATAAATAAAACAAAACGTCGTTCTATTTACTGTAATTATATTTTTGAGAATGTTCTTCACTGTACTATGTAACTTCTTTATTTGAGAGAAAAACATTTTCTCCATTTTCAAGTCAAAATTAATTAGGTGTTTTGTAAGTTTTTCATTTCTTTTACCTCACTGATACTGTGAATTATGTGCATGTGTGTGTGTCTTCCTAAAAAGCATAGTCACATTTATAAGCTAATTCTAGAAACAGCAAAAGGATGTAGTATACACCCATAGAGGCAAGGTGTTGTTCTACTCACACTGCTTCCCAGTGTCCAAATTACTCATATAAGTTCCATTTTGCAGAAACTCCTCTCCTCCTTATTGTCTCACTAATTCAGTCCTGTGGACTGCACTAGAACTGTCATATTCTTTCATTCATCTCCTTTCATTCGTTCTGCAAACACAAGTGAAGAGCCTACTACATGCTAAGCTCTCTTCTAAGTCTTGCAGCTACAGCAGTAAACAAAGCAGAAGAAGCCCTACCCCTCATAAAGCTTTCATTTTAGAAGGAAAAGAAGGCAGCAAAAAAATAAATATAAATGGCAAGTGGTAAAAAGTGATATGACATTTACTAAAGAATAAATGAATATGGAAATGAATATGGAAAGATTGTTACAACTGTTATGCAAGAAAGGATATCTAGGGGAATATGCTTGAGTTGTTTTAGGAAAGCAAGGATGTTAGTGTGAGTAGAATGCAGTGAAGTAGGTGACACTAATAGAAGAAGCATCAGATAATGTACAGATTTATAGGCTATTACAAGGACTTTGACTTATCTATGAGCTGTTGAAAGGTGTTGAGCAGAAAAGTGTTACATGTGATTTATGTTTTAAGGATCATTCTCAGTGATGTCGGGTGAACAACGTCTATGAGTGTAAGTAAGGATAGAGAATGGAGATCAATGAGGATACTATTGGAATTATTCAGGTTGCTGGCAAGGACAGTGGTGAGAAAAGGTTGGATCTTAGGTATATTTTGAAATTTTGTTGATTGCTTAGATGTGGTATTTGAGAGAAAGAAAGAAGTCTCAAGGATCACACCAGGTTTGGAACCTGAACAACTGGAATCATGATGTTGCCATTTTTAAGATAGAAGAGTGTGTGAAAAAAGCAGATTTGAGAGAAATATTGAGAGGTTTTTTTTGGACATGCTAAATTTGAGATGACTACTAGAATACCAAGAAATTTCATGTGGGCGTTTGGGTAAAAGGTCCGGATTACGGAGGAGTCCCAACTGAAAATGCAAATTTGGAATAATCAAAGTTCAGATGATTCTTAAAGCCATGAGACTATGAAACCATCCAGACAATGAGTGTAGATAAAGAATATGTGAAAACCAAAGGCCAAGAACTAGAATATGTCTAAGTTTAAAGTGTGTGCATGTTTTTGTTGTTGCTGTTGTTTTGTTTTTAAATTGTGGTCAGTGACTAGGAGAAGAAGCATGAGAGAACTAATTTCTTGGATAGAATAATTGATCAAGTAATGGACCCTTTGGTTGGGTTGCCTTGAAAGTGGGACTGGGTAAGAGTTGTTTATCTGGGACATGATCATGAAACCTGAAGAGGGTGTGGCAAAAATGATATGGGGTGAATTATTAATCAGGTTACCATTGTGGAAACCTGGGGTTTCTCGGAACTAACTAGTGACTGGAGCATTTATTCACGAGCTCCCATTCTCCATTGATGGAGGGCTGCTCCATGAGGCCTGGGCTCCCCCATATTCCCAGGCTAAACATGGGGGTGGGTTCCCATGGCTACCTGGAAGGTCCTGAAAATCAAAGCAGAAAAAATATGGCTTTAGCTTGTGATGTAATAGTTCCAGAATAAGTCTAAGACAACAAAGAACTATCATTTCTGCGGCTGAAATCAGAAGTGGCCAAGGGAATAGGATGTGGGGATAGGATGTATGACACCAAAAGAGATTGTCAAAGCACCCAATCCGAAGTATCCAACATTATTATTTTAACTCCCTGGTCATAGTAATGGATTAACAATTTTCTACATTACCCGAACTGAGCCAGAATGTTTATCTAATTTTGCTTTAATCTGGCCTGAAGGGAAATATCCTTTGCTTTCTAGTTGTGGATTTGTGAGGAAGTAAACCCTAAGATGCCTAAAGCCCTTTTCCCACCATATGGGCAATCCTATTGCAGTAGGAATAGATACTTGATCCAGAAGCTAAAGACCTCAGAGCAACCTTCATCTTAATACTCTATAACTCTAGTTTTTTTTTTTTTAGTTTCTGAGCTATTCCAGTAATCTTATAATTAACTCTCACTTAGGATTAATTTACTTTGAGCTGTGTTTCTATGACTAACAATGAACAGAGCCCTGACTTTTATAAGGACCTCTGTCATGCTTTACATTTTAAAATCTTTTCTACTTTCATTTTTATATTTATTTCAATGTCCTTAGCCACTCACATTTAATTATTTAGCAGTAATGTTGTATTTTAAGAATCTGCATAAGCCACTTTAATTTTTTGTAAAATAATATGGGTTATGAATAAATTTTGCAAAATCAGCTAAGTTTCCACCATGAAAATAACTTTTAAATCAAGATAAAGCACCACATATTAAAATGCACATGTTGGGTTAGCTATAGTTTTATATTGAACCAGTGAAAATACTAAATAATTGTTTCATGGTAGGTGATGTTTCATTATAGATGCAATATAAATTTGCCATAATATAAATCATAAGGTAAGTCTGTCCTTGAATGCTTCCAAAGGAGTTTATTTAGTAGTTGGGGTTGTAAAAAGAAAACTCATAATGTGTTCCTGCAGACTAGACCTAAAAACTGTATAACGTTGTAGATTCAAGTTTTGGTGAGACATGTATGGGACAGGAGGCTTGATTCTGCTATGAGGAATCTATTTTTTCTTTCATAGATGACTTGCTTGTGTAGTTGGCCCAGCAAAATATTTCAAGGTAATAGCCATTTTTACTAGTTCACCAAACCAGAGTTATATAATATATAGCATAATTCTAGATGCAGATAATTTAGTTTATTTTAGTGCTCTTTTTGGGGGGGATATTTATGCATACCCAAGTGACTTCTGATGAATTTAAATAGTAGGCAAATTACTGAATGATATTCATGCTGGGCCACTGGGGCGTAGCTGTTTGAGAGGATAAGCTCTGGCATTAGACTACCTGGGTTGGTATCCTGGCTCCCTGCTAACTAGCTGTTTTTCTGGGGCAAGCTCTTAATCTCAACAGCATCCACTTTAACGTGTGTTTGTGTGTATGTGTGTGTGTGTGTGGTTTCACATTAAATAGTTAACATACTTCATGCCTGGAATACAGTAAGTGGACAATAAATGCTCATTACTGTGTACTAAAGATGATGATAAATCATAATGATAATCAAGAACATTTAAATTATTTTATGTCAAACTGAGCTCCAGGACTTTTGTTCACCAGATTTTTGGGTAGGACACACTGTTTCCTAGATCCTACCTCTCTCTCTAGATTTGCTCTCATTTTGATGAATGATAAAGTTTCAGTAACTTAATAAGAAATAATGTGTGGTAAATCGTTTTGAGTCTTGGTATGTCTAAAATGAGAGAGTTGAGAGTAAATTTAAAAATTAAGGTTCAAATGGAAGAATACTCTAGAGGTAGAACCCATAAGGCTTAGCACAAGATTTGATATAGGATATGTGGATTAAGAACCAATCAAGGAGATTCCAAGAATTTCAATTCAGATGACAAAGAAATAGTGAAGGGAGAAAATTCCTGAAAAAAAATGTTATGAGAGGTAAAGTTATTTTAGTTTTGGATACATTTCATTTAAGATGTTACACTTGAAAATATCAAGTTGTGAAGCAGTTAGTTGGATGTAAGCCTCAAACATAGGAAATATTCCTGATTTGAAATCTGTAAGAAATTTTAAATTAAATTATATTGAAAATTCAAAATACAACTTCGTACAGTTGGCATAATACAAGCCTAAATATAAAAGTGAAAGATGCACTAATTATAAAAGTGGGATGCTGTCATTAATTATAAAAGTTATTTAGATAATTGTATGCAAGTGACATGCAACAAGAACAAAAGGGAGCTTTATTTACAATAGTGATAAAAAATAGTTTGGCACTAATATCACTTGAGGTAGGCTATTTATTCAATGACAACTATAAAACACTAATGGAAGAAATAAAAGAAGATGAACACATGAATAACTGTGGAGATTTTGATTTTTGCTAGGAGGACTAAATTTAATAAAGATGACACTACTCCTAAGTTAATATATAGGCAAACCTATTCTAATGAAAGTCCTTGTGGGGTTTTTCATAAAACTTGCATCAAGGGAAGTAAGCAAAAGTTTTTAAGGTTTGATGGTTGACTTGCCCTTCAAAAATTCTGAGTAACTTATAAATTTAACTTATCTAACATGTGTAAGATTGTATCTAAATAGAATCTTTGCTTTCCAGAAAGTAATCTGTTTCCAAAAAATAATTCAAACTTTTATATTAAGATTGATGAAGAACTAAAAATAAATCAGCAATAAGAAAGTGTTTCATCAAACAGATAGTGGTAAAATTAAATGTAGTAATGGAGACAATGTAAAATAGATCCCACACCACATCATGTCATAATACAAGCTGTATGAATAAATGATTTATGCATTAAACACAATTTACTAAAAATACATTAGTTTTATAGCAGCTGAATTGAAGATGCATACAATATTTTAATAAATCTTAAGGATGATTATGCATTATGTTTTTCTACCAAAAAATATACACAATAAAATATAATTAATGCCAATATTAAAAGGAAAGTAAGAAAATGAGGAACATATGTTACAAACATAACAGAGAATAACCATTATCCAAATTTTAAATATATGTTCAAATGGTAGTCTAATCACAAATTATATCTGATAAATGGTAAAAGAAGCATTCAACTGAAATTTATGGATTATTGTTAGATATGTGCATGCTTGCCTATAATATATCTTTAGCTTCCTGAGTCAGAATCTATAATGTATTAGTAATTTCACCCCAAAAAGTTTAATAAAATGCTTTGTCTCACTGGATGGCCAAAATCTACTAGTTGCATTGGGTAAGCAAAATGAATAAATTCAAACTATAAGGTAAAACTCATACCCTCATTATCAATTAAAACATAAAAACTGACATGTATAATGTACTTTATAAGATTCAGTAATTTGATTTCAAACAATGGAGAATTACTCTGACAAACTTAAGTAAATAAAAAATGGTTAGTTATTATATAAAGTAGCTCACATTTTCAAAGGAAAATGCTATTGGTACAAGCTTAGCAAAGGCAAAGAGTAATGCAGCTTTGAAGGTCTACATATCTAAACTAAAACACAGTCTTACCAGAGTTAGAGCCATCAGGATGAATCAATTGAAGTCATATTTAGTCATTAGGTCAATATTTACTCTCTTGGGAAAAGCCAGGGATAAGTCTGTCCACTCAAATCATGTGGATTTTGCAGTAAATAAAGGCAGATTTTGCAAAACAGCTGATTACAACTAGAATAATGAGAAGGATACTGGACAGCCCAAAGCAGTAAAAGTCAAGTATAGATTCACCTATTAAAATAATAAAACTATATATAATATACATAAACTATATATAATATAGTATTGTGGTGATGTGGAAAAATAGGTATACTTATATGTTGATGGTAGCACTGTAAATTGCCTCAGTCTTTTAGGAGAGCAAATTTGTTATATATATTATGAGCTACAAAATCACTCATATATTTCACCATTATAATGCTATTTGGGAGTTGTATTCCGAGTAATTTATCCCCACTTACTCTGTCCCTCATTTTACTGAAACATTCCTAGAATTATTACTAATTGTGAAAAATAAGAAAAATCCTCAAATGGCCCATAAGACATAGCTAAGCAAATTATTGTATATTTTATTTAATATGAAATGATAATTATGTGGACAATGAAAGTCCCTCAAGGAAAGGACTATATGTTTATTCTTTTATTTCCCTCTTCAAAACAATTAATTGTCTTTTTCCAATCATATGGGTAATCTTATTTGCCAGGGCTGCTATAATAAACACCACAAACTGGTTTGCTTAAACAACAGTAATTTATTGCCTCCCAGTTTTGGAGTCTAGAAGTCCACCATCACGGTATTGGCAAACAAGACTTTCTGCAAAGTTTGCTGTGTTCTGGTGGTGGCTTGCTGGCAATCAGTCTTTGCCTTAATCACATGGCACTCTATTTCCTTCTGTCTCTTCCTCTGGTTTCCATTTCCCTATCCAAATTTCCTTTGCTTATAAGAAATCCAGTCATAATGGTTTAAAGCTCCCCCCAATTCAATTTGTTCTCATCTTAATAGGATTTTCAAAGATCCTTTTTACAAATGACTACACACCTGCAGAACCAGGATTAGGACTTGAACATATCTTATAGGGGACATGATTCAACCTCTAACAATGGGTGATACAAGGTAGTCCCACTTCAAGTATGTTCTAGGAAGCTTCTCTCAGACCAAGTTTTCCATAGATAACAACCATAAACTCCAGACAAATTATAAAAATTAACTATCTGAAGGCACAGGAGAATAAACAAAAACAGATAATACTGAAACGAATTTACACTTGGATGAAGGGAATGGCAATGGGCAATGGGAGAATTTCCTATTTTTATGGCATTTTTAAAAATGAGGGCAGTTCCCAGTGTGTGTCATGTTGGGTAGCTCAACCTCTAATGAAAATCCTGTGGTCATACTGGCTTAAAGAACTAGAGGACAGGTTGGGGAAACATAACCACTGGAAAACGAGGGAGGAACAAAGGAGATGGTCAGAGACCTGGAGCACAAAAATCTTTCTATAAACTGTTCCCAAACACCAGGCTAATTCCAATCATATATATTAGTTTTCTATTGCTGCTTTAACAAATTACTACACACTTAGAGGCTTAAAACAACTCAATTTATTATCTTACAGTTCTGGAGGTTGGAAGTCAAAATGCATATTAATGGGCCAAAATTCAGATGTGAACAGTCTGCCAGAGGAGAACCCATGTGCTTGCCTTTTGGAGCTACTAGAGGCTGTCTGCAGTCCTTGACTCACGGACCCCTTCGTCTGCCAGCAGTGCTGTGTCTCTCTGACCGTCCTTCCATGGTCACATATCCCGACCCTTGACCTTAGCAGAAAAGTTTACCTGCTTTTAGGCCTCATGTGATTAGATTTTCCCACCTGGATAATCCAGGATAATCTTCCCATCTCAAGATCCTCAATTTAATCACATCTGCAAAATCCCCTTTTCCATGTAAAGTACCATATTCACAGTTTCCAGGGATTAAGAATCGACATCTTTGGGCCATTTTCCAGCCAAAACGGTGATGACCCAAATATTGGAATTAACAGACAAAGGTTTTAATGCAGTTATTCCATCTATGCTCAAGAGCATGAAGATAGATATGCTCACAAAGAATAACAGGATAGGAAATGTCAGCAGAGATATAGAAATATACAATATAACCAAGTAAAAATTCTAAAACTGAAACATGTAATACATATTACTATTTTTAGTATGTAAGCCCACCCAGTCTTATGAAATGACCAAAAAAATAAAAAAATAAATAAAAGTTTGTGTTTCACTGCTGGTCCAGGGATTTTGAGGAATTTATGGAACATAGGAAGCAGGAATCAAGTTGAAGGAAAGGATCAAAAATGTTCAAACTCCTATGATGTCATACCAGTAAAGATTAACTCCCAGAAAAATATGCAAATAATTTCCCCCTAATATACACTAATCTGAGAGCAGGAGTTTCTGAGAGTAAGGACTTTGTTTGGGAGCTGTGTGAAATTTGGGGGAGACAAACTGAAGAATATTGGGTGACCTCAACAAACATACCTCAGTAATTTCATCTGAGACCACTCTGGACCACTCAAAAATTAAAGTGGGGATTTTGATGTTACAGGTTCCTAATATTGCCAGTATGAAAATGAGAAGAGGCATAATCTCTGACTAAAGCATCTTGTTAAAACACTCAGGACTAAATATCACTAAGGTGATCAGTTTTTTGCATAACCCTACTCCTCACTGACAACTACAGCTCTTCCTGAACACAATCACTTCTGAGAAACAATGGCAGGGGTTGCAGGAGTGCAGGAGTGAGCAGGTGGGGAAGCCATCAGCAGCTAGAGTGGAATGAATTTAGGAAATCCCCCAGAGCCTGACTAACAGAGGGCCTGGCTGCAGCATTTTATTGCTGACTTCACTTTTCAAGGAAAGTCAATTGAGCCAAAGAATTCTCATTACCACTCCCTGAAGATTGATCAGATGATCTTGAAACCCACAAAGGAAAATCAATGAAATAGTGATCTATACAATTGCTGAGGAAGTCTGAACAAGCTATCGAAATGAGTCAATATGACCCAGTTTTCCTTAATCAGAGGTATGCAGAACCCACTGGGAAGCTCTTTTAAAATGTTAGACTAGGAGTTTCTCTGGGGTTTTGATTCTGATTTAGGATATAACAGGTTGTGCCCAGGCATATGTATTTTTAGAAAAAAAAAAAAAAAAAAAAAAAACCTCAGGATGTGATTATGAAGCACAACGTGTTTTGAGAACTACTGATATAGATTATCGGTTGTAAACAAGGAAATAATGAAAACTCAGCAGACTCATGAAGAAAATGGATATTTAAAAGAGAAAAAATTAAACTGAGCCTGTTACATAGATTGTGGACACTAGAAGGAGTTAATGCAGAATGCAGAAGATAATTTTAGTAGTTTAATTTTTATTCTTACTAATATACATTAAATTAAATAATCCAGAATAGATTGTTTTGAAAAATAATGTCTGGTAATAACATTTTAAACAACAGCAACAATAGAAATATCCAGGAAATTCTGATATTATGGTCAAAAACCAATGCAATAGTTATGTATGAAAAAAAAGTCAATTCAGAAAAAATAAATAGGAAAAGAGAGAACATAAATAAATACAAAAAATTGAAAATGATAGCTGAAATAACACCACACACATGATTACAACAAACTTGTATAGGTTAAATATATGCTTTAAAAAAGATACCCATATTGCATAAAATAAAAAACATGAGAAAATTATTTTTAAAAGGAGATAACTGCAGATATAAATTCATCCTACAGAAGTAATTTGATGAATGTTCAAACATGCAGACTATGTGGAGGGACATCTGATGTTCTCCTACATTAAATCAGTATTGTTTGATTTTTCATGATAAACATGTAAAATTTTTATAATCAGTAAACATAGCATTACTATCAAGAAAGATAGCTAAAATGAAACAAAGTAATAAAATATGAAGAATAAATTCATAAATGTTGAATAAAAGCAAAATAATCCATGATCATTCAGAAATATAAGTACTAATAACATTTCAATGGACCGTATTATATTAAATAATGCAATCTCTGAATACAGGGCCTACCACAAAGACTGACACATAATAGGTGAGCAGTAAATATTTGTTAAATGGGACTGAACTAAGATGATACAAGAAATGACTGTATAAATATTATGTTAAATAAGAGTTCTACATACTCTTTATAATATTTTTGGTAATTGTAATCAGAAAACCAAATGGAAATATATATACACCTCTGAGTTAATAAAGAGAATCAGGAATAATGGTAATATTTGGAGTACTAAATATTTATTCAACAAATATTTATTGCTTATTTTCTACATGTCTGCTACTGTTTGAGGTGCTGACAGTACAGCAATAAATAAGGCAGTGAAGTCCCTATCCTCTTGGGTCTTGCAACATAATAAGGAAACAGACAATAAACAAATAAACAAATAACAGAGCAGATAATCACAGATTAGTGTAAATTCTATAATGGAAATAACTAAGGAAGGCCATTATAGGACATGAATTGAGGAGAATTTAGAGGAATAAAATGCCAAGGCTCGGACTATAAAGGTTGTGACATATTCAAGGAAACTTCACTACTAACAAATTGGATATCAAGCTTTGAGGGGGAGTAAAACAAGCTAAAAAATGGGAAGATACCAGGTAATGCAAGAATTGTAGGCCACAATAAAATGTTTGGATTTTATTCAGCTTGTAATTGGAAACCACAGAGGGATTTAGCATTGAGTGGCATGATCTGATGTACATTTTAATAAGGTTATTCCAGCTTCTCTTTGGGGTTTGAAAGGTTGAGGAATGAAGGCAAAAGTGGTAGAGATCAGCTAAGATATAGTAAAAGATGATGTTTTTGATCAAAAGGAAGCAATGAGGACAAAAGATGTGGATGAATTAATGATGTATGTGAGAGGTGGCCATGGTTATCTACTGGTAATGGAATATGAAGAGAAGAGAAGAAACAAGTACATAGTATCATTTAATGAAATATAAAGGTAGGGAAGAGGAACAGGGTCAGATAAATGAAATCATGAGTTTATTTTGGAAACATTGAGTTCCTAATGCCAATTAGACAATCAAGTGGAAATGTCAAATAAGCTGTCTCAATTTCAGGGGTGAAGTCTGCTGGTCTAAGAATATAAATTTGGGGATCAGCATCACTGGATGCTACGCTAATGTGTATTACATTCCTTTTTGTTTCCCAATGTTTATTGCAGTAGATTGAGTTATGTACCCCAGAATAAAACACATTCTTAATCTTAATCCATTCCTATGGTTGTGAACCCATAGTAAACAGGACCTTTTGAAGATGTTATTTTTAGTTAAGGTGTGCCTCAACTGAATCAGGTTTGGCTTTAATCCAGATTTCTGCAGACCCGAAAAGCAGAATGCATTTCAGATGTAGAGAAAGAAAGTGAGGAGAAACAAGAAGCCGGAAATCAGTGGAACCTTGAAGAGAAAGAAGATGTCACCATGTGACAGAGAAGTCAAGGATCCAAGGACCACTGGCAGCAAACCCCAGAACACCAGTCTTCAGGGAGAAAGCACCACTTTCCTGGTGCTTCGGTTTTGGACTTCTAATCTCAAAACCATGAGCCAATAAATCCCTGTTATTTAAACCAACTCATTGTATGGTATTTATTTTAGCAGCTAGGAAACTAATATAGTTATAAATGACTCATTAGCTAATACATATGTATATATGTATATTTTTTATGAAGTTAGAGAACTTTATTCTTGGGCTTTAGTTAAGTGTCTTGCACATAGTGTGTTGATAATAAATGTTTGTTTTATGAGCAAATGTTTGTTTTATGAGGAAAAATACTTTTTAAAACTACTATGACACTTTAAAAATATATTACTCTACCATCTCAATTAGCAAAAATCACTCTCTATAAATTATTTTTCAGACACACATTGTCTGAATACACTATATTTTATTTCATTAAATTAAAATAAATAATTGCTGGAAATTTTAATCATAAATTCTATCTAAGTTTGAAAGACACAGTCATGTAATAAGATTACAGTTATGGCAACTTCCTGCTTTGCACTCAGTAAAACCTATCCCCTAGAGCAAAATCACTGGATGGGCCCATCTTTAGTCTCCTTCAGGGTTTTGAAGCACATCCCCCAACATGGCTTCCCCACAGTCCCCTCAGTTCTCTTTTTAGCCAGCACCCAACCAAACACCAATACAAGTCAGTTCCATATTTCTCTTTGATATCACTTGGCAGTCTACACCATATTTCAAGTTTCTATAATAGACAGGAAAAAATATGTTTTGTATAATACTATATACCCCAGATTTGTTTCTCTAAATAGTACTACTTCATTACTGCAGGCCTATATATTAATCACGTTACCCAGAAAACAATGGCATATTTAAATATTTCCATTGTAACAATCTTCAGAAAAATATTTTTCTTTTGGAAAAAGTGTCAATGTTCAAGATAAAGGTAAAGCCCATGAAAATCTTTAGTACAGAAGCTTGTCATTTGTCTAAGCAAGAATATCAACACATTGTTGAAACAGAAGTTTGTCTGATGCTTAGTGAAATTCTGATATGATTTGGTAAGAATTTTAAGTAGTTTGTCTCTGACGATTTGAGTCATCCTTTATATTTATGATCTGCAAACCCAAACATGTATTCTAAATCACATGAGCCTCCCAATATGCTTTTATTCCATTCTTAGGCATGCCAGAGCTTTAGTTCCAAAAATGAATTTTTCTTTTTCTTTTTGTTTAGTAAGAGAGAAGGAAATATTGTTACTGACAGATTGTTACTATAGCAAATATGGCAAGTTGTTCTTTTAAAGGCAAATTAAAAAAACTCATGAATGCAACTTTAGTTATAAAGTTTAAATGCCTTTGT
This sequence comes from Choloepus didactylus, assembly GCF_015220235.1. Lineage (NCBI taxonomy): Eukaryota > Metazoa > Chordata > Mammalia > Pilosa > Megalonychidae > Choloepus > Choloepus didactylus. The sequence goes on along the minus strand of NC_051310.1, from coordinate 183,425,654 downwards.
TGAGTCAGAAAAATATTGACAAAATACATATAAATCAGATTATCTTGAAAAAGCTTTATGAATTATTACATATATATGTTTCTAAAAAGAAAATATTGTTCTGATTAAGCCTCAGTTGACATACACAAGTGTTTCCACTAGATTTATACTAAATTTAATTACTTAGGGGCACAGAATGTTTTATTCAATTACAAGCAATAGATGTTAAACTGATAAACAGCAATAAGAATAGAAGTTTATAGTTTGCTATTTTTTTGAAATTAAGAAATTAAATTGTTAACTGTTTCAGCATTGAGTGTTTTCTTGCCTCTCTATAGCACACAATAGGCACTTACATACATTAATGTGACTTATCTTGCCAAGTTCCTTGTTGAGAAAACCTCAAGTATCTATGGTTATATTAATTTTCCCACCTAGCCATCAATAACCATGACTCATTGAATCTATCACCTCTTCACTTCCGTCTTAAGCACCTTAAATTTCATGGTCTATTACTAAAATGGCTCCTTGCATATACTCTCAGCTTCCTGGCCTTGCTTTCACTTTGACATACTTGCTTGGCAAAACACAAGCCCCAGTTTGTACCTACAATTCCTAAGCTAAAGAAAACCACACCACTGTGCTGAATGCTTAACCTCAAGGCCAATAACCTCAAAAAAACTCCTTAAGCTGCCCAGAAAACAGACCATATTGCCCTAGTCCATCACTATCCCACTCTCCTGGACAACTACATACTTTCTGGTCTTCATTAAACTAATCATAATTTCCCCCATCCTATTCTTACTCTAATAATCCTGCAATTTTTCTGAGAAAAGAGGGGTAATCAGAAAAGAGCATTCTCTGATCATCAGAACTACCAATCAACCAACACCTTGTATGCTTTCCTTGGATGAATTATTTTTGCTCTTATCTACTACCACTCCCTCCTCCTGTGCTCTCTCAATAGTCGAAGACAATGTTCAACGATTTCCTCCTTTTCTTTAGCATTATTTTTGTTTCCCTTGCTTTCAAGACCATGCCCATCAATATATGCATACTTTGTAATTTTTCCCATATTTAAAAACAAAGCAAAACACCTCTTTTATTTTATTTTCCGTTTAACTACAGTTCCACATCTCTGCTCCCATTTTGGGTGAAATCATTGGAAAGAGTGGTCTATATTCACTGCCTTCAAAGTTTCTGTTTCTTCTCTCTTAAACCTTTAACAGTCTGTCTTTAATCCTTAAAACTCCACAGAAACTGTTCCTTTGAAAGTCACCAATGTCCTTCACATTGATAAATCCAATGGTTATTTCCAAGTTTTCATCTGGCTTGACCTCAGCAACATTTGACACAGATAGCCAATTTGCTCCCTGAAACACTTTCTTCACTTTCAGTATAGAACACACAATCTTTCATGGTTTTTGTTTCACTCCATTGACAACTTCTTCACCATCTCCTTTGTTGATTCCTTGCTGTCTTGCTGATGACTTACTCTGGAGTGCTCCAAATCTCACTTTGAATCTCTAATCAGACTTTGAATCTTTAATGAATGTAGATAGAGTGGTTGTTTGCCTTCAGTCTCTTGGCTTTAAAAGCTGACAATACAGTGAAGACTCCAAAATGTATAGCTCTTACACAGACCTCTCCTTAGGACTTCACATTCATATAGCTTAGCATAACCACTGGGAAGTCTGAAAGACATTTCCGACTTATGACACCAAAACCCAAGATCTTGATTTCTCCTCGCTCTACTCTGCTTCTCCTGAAGTTTTCTCCTTCTAATTAAATGGTAAATCTCTTCTTTCAGTTGCACAGGCTTAAAACTTTGCTGCCCCCCTTCTCTCACTTTCTACATCTATTCTCTCAACAAAGCCAATTAGCTATATATTACAAAACTCATCCAGAATCTACTACTTCTCAATATCTTAACTTCTATCATCCCGGATCCAAGCCACTCACTCAGCTCACCAGAAATATTGTAATAGCCACTTAATTAGCTTCCCTGTTTCAGCCCTTGTCCCCTTAAATTGAATTATAACATTGTAGCCAAATCTATCTTTTAAGTCATAAATAAGATCATATCACCCCTCATTTACCCACCAACTTTTTATACAAAATTATTATAATCTACATAAAGATTAAAAGAATCAAACAATGAAGAAGTCTGTAAAATCAAGTTAGATTCATGAACTAACTTTTCATCACATTACATTGTATGTTATTTATATTGATAAAATTATACTAATAGGCCATTTTCAACTTTGTCAAATTTACCAAAGAGTCCTTGATAGATTATTTTTAAATCCAGGATCCAATAGAAGGTAAGATAATGCACCCTGCCTTTGATTGTAATGTTTCTTTAGTACTCTTTAATCAAGAAATGTGTCCTTCCTTTTTATTTGAATATTCTCCATTTTGAAAACCAAATATCCCTTACTCTAGAATTGTCTGATTATTTCCTATGATTGAGTTTAGGTTAAACATTTTAGCAAGAATACTACATGAGGAAACTTGTGGACTTACTGAAATATATTAGGAAGCATATTATACTAGTTTGTCCCATTGTGGTGGTTTATGCCAGAGCTCTTCATTGTAAATATAACTTTTACTCTTTCAAATTAATATGTAATTTTTAGAGTGATACTTTGAGAAAGTACAAATATCCTCTTCCCCAATTAAAATGTACCTAAATGGCTTTACTATCTATTAATGATCTTTCCCACTATGATTATTACATGATGGTGGCAAATGATAATTTTCTTAACATATCATTATTTCATATTTATTAGTATCACTGAAAATATTTTCTTTCCTCCAACCCTCCCCTTTTTTTTTGAAGCACTTTGGTTTTATGGATTGATTTAAAAAATTTTATTGGGTTATAATTTATTACTGTACAGCTCAGGGACCACACAGGATATAGAAATCATGCCAGGTATTTTAACTGAGAGAATTTAATATCAAGAATAATTTGCCATATGAAGTAACTAACTGGGTAACTGAAAAGGAAAATAAACAAAACACAACAAATCAAAATACTAAAGTATCATGGAAGTAGGGACAACATGAAGCAACAACTACTTCAGTACCAAAAAGGAATACTGATGATAGTTGAATTAAAAAGGAATCCAAGAATCCAAAGTGATATTCTAAAAAAGGGGCATAGGTAGACAATTCTTTTTAGTTGATGACTAGGAAAAAAGCTCCATAAAACAGTGATCTTAATAGCTTTGACATTCTACACAATATTCTATTGTTTCACTGCATTGACAACATTATTTTGATGGTGTCTGAAGATCAGCAAGTATTTTAGATGCCTTAATTAAACATATTCAACCTGGATGGTAGTTGATAAACTCACAAGAATATCAGGGTTCCATCTTCAATGCAGTGAATTTTCTGGGGGTCTGTAACATAAGCAACACAGTTGTTGTCCAGCTTTTGAATTTTTACTCTTCTGACTTGCAAAAAAAAAAAAAAAAGTATGCTACAGTAGTTTTTATTTGAGTTTATTTTATTATAACTGAATTTTGAATATGTTATTCCTTAACTTTTTCTGTGAATTATCTATTGTGTATTTTGTGCATTCTTCTCTGGATTTTGGTCTTTCTGTTTTATTCTTTTTTTTTTTTTTTTTTTTTTACTTTTTTATGCAATTTTATTGAGATACAGTGACATACCATACAATCATTCAACATATACAATTGTTCACAGTGCCATCATGTAGTTGTGCATTCATCACCACAATCAATTTTTTGAACATTTTTATAACTCCAAAAATTAAAAATAAAAATAAGAATAAAAATAAAAATAAAAGTAAAAAAGAACATCAAAACATCTCATACTCTTTTTTCTCCTCTATTACTCATTTATTTTCTGTGCACCATTTTTCTACTCATTTGTCCATATACTAGATAAAGGGAGTGTCAGCCACAAGATTTTTACAATCACACAGTCACACTGTATAAGCTATATAATTTTATGATTGTCTTCAAGAATCAAGGATATTGGATGGCAGTTCAACAGTTTTAGGTATTTCCTTCTAGCTATTTGAATACACTAAAAACTAAAAAGGGATATCTATATAATGCATAAGAATAACTCCAGAATGACTTCTCAACTCCATTTGTGATCTCTCAGCCACTGAAACTTTATTTTGTTTCATTTCTCTTCTCCCTTTTGGTCAGGAAGGCTTTCTCAATCCCATGATGTCAGGTCCAGGCTCATCCCTGGGAGTCATGCTGCATGTTGCTAGGGAGATTTACACCCCTGGGAGTCATGTCCCATGTAGGAGGTAGGGCAGTAAGGTTACCTGCAGAGTTGGCTTAGAGAGAGACAGGCCACATCTGAGCAACAAAAGAGTTTCTATGGGGGTAACCCTTAGGCACTACTATAAGTAGGCTTAACCTCTCCTTTGCAGTAACAAGTTTTGTAAGGGCAAGCCCCAAGTTGGAGGGCTCGGCCTTCTAAATTGGTAGTCCTCAATCCTTGTGAGAATATTATGAATTCCCCAGGTGGGGAAGTTTAATGTTTCCACATTATTCCCCAGGCCCTCAAGGGGGTTTTGCAAATACTCTTTATTCTCTGCCCAAATCACTCTGGGATGTATCAAAGTTTCATGCTAACCTGTACAAACCAAACAGATCTCACCCCTATTCAAGGTTCCATGCAATTATGACAATTGAATAAACTGACCATAACAACTTAAATTGTATACGTGCTACAGAAAATATAGATTTTCCACCAAGTAAACATCTCTTCCTTTGGTCTCACAAAGAAGCTGATGTTTTAAAACATGGTCAATATCATCCTTTTCTCTTTAGTCTGGTTTGCCTTAGTTCTGATCAAGTCCATTTCATTCATATCTCTGAAGTCTGATCTCTTTTTCAGCTTCTTTAACACTTGCTGTATAGGGTAATGCTGACATTCATAGCAGCTGAACTCTAGCTCTGAGTCTCAGGTGTCACACAGATACCCCAAGGTCCAGGGACAGATTAAATTATACAAAAACAGTGCAGCGTCTCAGAATTTAGAGATAACCTTTAAAACTCATGAACAGATGTGACTGCTGTAAAAGCTTACAGTCTAGGAACCTTTACCATAAGCCTTTCCCTGATAACCTATGCTCTCAAATTCAATTCTCAGAGTTTGCACATTATAGTTAGTCCATATTAGGGAGGTATTATAATGTTTGTCTTTTCATTTTTGCTTTACTTCACTCAACATACTGTCCTCAAGTTCCATTCACCTACTTGCATATCTCACAATCTCATTTCTTCTTGCCCCCACTCAGCATACTATTGTAATGTACCACAGTTCACCATTCCATTCATCAGTCAATGCACCCTTAGGCCACCTCCATCCATTGTGAATTGTGGATACTGCCGCCATAAAAAACAGTGTGGAATGTCTATTCATGTTCCCGCACTCAGTTCTTCCAATTATACACCCAATAACAGGGTTGCGGGACCATATGGCAACCCCACAGTTAGCTTCTTGTGGAACCACCACACTGCTCTCTAGCTGGGCTGCACCATTCTACTTCCCTACCAACAAGGAATGCGTACGTCCCTCTCTCCACATTTTCTCCAGTGCTTGTATCCCTCTGTTTATTTTTAAAAGTTTTATCCACATACCATACAATCCACCCTAAGTAAACAATTAATGACTCCCAGTATCATTACATAATTATGCATTCACCACAATCTATATAATGGCATTTCCCATTTCCATTTCTTCAACAAAGAAAGGGGAAAAGGAGAAATAAATGAACAAAAATACGAAAGATAGATGAAAAATAAAAACAAAATACAGTGAAAATGTCAGAAAACCACACCCCCACCAAGGATCCCATATACTCTCTTATATCCCCCTCTTATAGACATTTAGCTTTGGTATATTGCCTTTGTCACAATTAATGGAAGTATCTTACAATGTTACAATTAACTACAGACTCTAGTTTGCAGTGCTTGTATTTTTTCACTATACCATCCAATTTTCAACTCCTTGCAATGCTGACATTTATTTGTTCTCCCTCATTTAAAAACATTCTTATATTTGTATATTTAGTCACCATCATTGACCACTCCAGGTTTTGCTAAGTTATACAATCCCAGTCTTTATCTTCTATCTTTCCTTCTGGTGTCATACATGCCCTTAGCCTTTCTCTTTCAACTGTAATCACACTTATCTTTTTAAAGAGTACTTACAATATTGTGTTACTATGACACACTATTATGCTATCCATTCCATTTCTGGATCTATACAATCAATCCTGTTGAACCTTCTGTACTCTTTCAGCATCAAATGCCTGATCTCTAACCTTTTTCTATCTCCTGATAACCCATGTTCTCAACTCTCAAATTGCACTCATCAATGTTAGTTCATATTAGTGAGTCCATAGAACATACATCCTTTTCTTTCTGGCTAGTTTCACTCAATGTAATTTCTACTGTCTACCATTTCATCTTTTGAATTTTAAATGTCATATCTTATTTTTGTTTTTTTTTCTCTCTCTCTTTTTAACCTTACTGATTGTCTTCATTTCTACACTTTTCTCCAAACCTCTCTCTCCTGTCTTTTCCTCTCTGCTTGCAGTGTTGTCTTTAATATTTCTTGTTGACCAGGTATCTTGTTCACAAACTCTTTCAGGTTCAGTTTGTCTGAAACTGCTGATACTCTCCATCATTTTTTGATTTGTTTTTTTATTGAGCTTGTTCACATACCATACAATTATCCAAAGACTCAAGATGTACAGTGAATTGTCCACAGTACCATCATACAGCTGTGCATCCATTGACAATTTTTTTTTTCAATTTTTAGAATATTTTCCTTATTCTGGAAAAGAAATAAAGACAAAAAAAGGAATTTCAAACCTCCCATATGCCTAACCAATCCCCTTCATTATTGATTCATAGTTATGGCAGTACATTTCTAACTGTTGATGAAAGAATGTTAAAATGATATTAACTGTAGTATATAGTTTGCAAAAGGTATATTTTTTCCTATATGCCCCTCTATTATTAACATCTAGTTATAGTGTCATACATTTGTTCTAGTTCATGAAACAGATTTAGAATATTTGTACAGTTAATCATGGACATTGCCCACCACCAGATTCACTGTTTTATGCATTCCCATCTTTAAATCTGCAACTTACCTTTTGGTGACATATGTGACTCTGAGCTTCCCCTTTCCACCACATTGACACACTATTCAGCACTGTTAGTTATTCTCACAGCATGCCACCATCATCCCTGTCCATTTCTAAACATTTAAGTTCAACCTAGTTGAACATTCTGCTCATAATAAGCAACTGCTCCCCATTTTTTAGCCTCATTCTGTATCCTGGTAACTTATATTTCATGTCTATGAAGTTTACATATTATAATTAGTTCATATCAGTGAGACCCTGCAATATTTGTCCTTCTGTGTCTGACTTATTTTACTCAATATACTGCCCTCAAGATTTCTTCATTAACCCATTTTTTTAGATGGTTTTGTTCATACACCATACATTCCTTCCTAGATAAACAATTGATGGTTCCCTGTATAGTCATGTATTTATGTATTCACCACCATCACCAATATCTATATAAGGACATCTCCATTTCTTCTACAAACAAGGAGGAAGAGTCAAAGAAGGTAGGGAGACAAAAGAAAAAAAGAGGGAAAAGAACATGACAGCTAGGAAGCAACAAAAGGAAAGATAGCATTAAACTAAAATAAAATAAAGTCAGATAACATCACCAATGCCAAGAGTCCCATAACCCTTTCTTATGCCCCCCTTTTATGTTCATTTAGCTTTGGTATATTGCCTTTGTTACGTTAAAGGAAGCATAATACAATGCTTCTGTTAATTATAGTCTCTAGTTTGCATTGATTGTATTTCCCCTCAATACCACCCTATTTTTAACACCTTGCAAGGCTGACATCCATTTGTTCTCCCTTATGTAAGAACATATTTGTACATTTTATCACAATTGTTGAGCACTCTAGGTTTCACTGAGTTATACATTCCCAGTCTTTACCTTTCCTCTCTCCTTCTGGTGTCCCACATGCTCCTAGCCTTCCTCTTTAAAGCATGCTCACAGTCATCTTTGTTCAGTGTACTTACATTGCTCTGCTACCATCACCCAAAATTGTGTCCCAAACCTTTCACTCCTGTCGTTTCCTGTCTGTCTGTAGTGCTCCCTTTATTATTTCCTATACAGCAGGTATTTTGTTCACAAACTCTCTCATTGTCTATTTGTCAGAGAATATTTTAAGCTCTCCCTCATATTTGAAGGACAGTTTTGCTGGGTATAGTATTCTTGATTGGTGGTTTTTCTCTTTCAGTATCTTAAATAGTTCACAACACTTTCTTCTTGTCTCCATGCTTTCTACTGAGAATGCCATACAGTCTTATCAAGCTTCCTCTGTATGTGATGGATCACTTTTCTCTTGATCCTTTCAGGATTCTCTCTTTGTCTTTGATGTTTGATAATCTGATTATTAAGTGTAGCATAGGCCTGTTCAGATCTATTCTGTTTGGGGTATGCTGTGCTTCTTGGATCTATAATTTTATGTCTCTCATAATAGATGGGAATTTTTCATTGATTATTTCCTCTCTTATTGCTTCTTCCCCCTTTCCCTTCTCTTCTCCTTCTGGGACACCCATGACATGTACATTCATGTGCTTCATGTTGTCATTCAATTCCCTGAGATGTTGCTTGTATTTTTCCATTCTTTTCTTTTATGTGTAGGATTTCAGGTGTCTTGTCCTCCAGTTCCTGAGTGTTTTTATTCTGCCTCTTGAGATCTCCTGTTGCATGTCTCCATTGTGTCTTTAATCTCTCATGCAGTGCCTTTCATTTCCATAGATTCTGTCAGTTGTTTTTTTGAACTTTTAATTTCTACCTTATGTATGCCCAGTGTTTTCATAATACGTTTCATCTCTTTTGCCATCTCTCACCTAAAGTTTTTGAATTGATTTAGCATTAGCTGTTTCAATTCCTGTATCTCAGTTGAAGTGTAAGTTTGTCCCTTTGACTGGGCCAAAACTTCATTTTTCTTAGTTTAGGTTGTAGTTTTCTGTTATCTAGACATCTGGTTGCCTTGATTATCACAATCAGGTATTCCTAGACAAGAATGGGCTCAGTTCTCAAAAGGGGTCAATATTCAGTCTTGGCTGAGGGTGTGTCTGAGAGGATTGACACACCCTGTGAGGCCTCAAGCCACTGTGTTTTCCTAACCTGCCCTGCAGGTGGCACCTGTCAGCCTGTAGCTCCTCACAGGTATAAGGAAGTGTGGCCCACTTAGTTTCTGTTTTGGTTGTTTTCCCCCAGTCTTTGGGGTTTGGTTCTGAATGGAAGGTGGGTAGTAGAGCTGGGCACCACCTCCTCCTCTTAGGGAAGATACAGCCCCTAGGAAGTGACCATCAGCATTTAAATAGTCTCTCTGACTCTGTTAACTCCACCCTTGTCTGGGTCACAGTGCAACAAACTGAAAATGGCTGAAGCTTTCTCCTCTGAACATCTCAGGTTGAGAGAGAGAAAAAGGGACAGAAAGCACCCTTTTAGGGCCAGTTCATTCCCCCTCCCCAGTTTCACCACTGGCCAGAGATAGCAACTGGTTCTCTGGGCTCCCTCTACTGGGACAGAGAAGTCTTCCAGCTCTTTAAAGTGAGTCATCACTAAAAGCCTGTGTCTGCTTCCTGGGCATTTGTAGCTTGTATTGAGCAGCCCCCATTTGTTAATTAAAACTCCAGTTGGAGCTGGATTGAGGTATATTCTCTTACTGGGAGAGTGCTGCTTTCTACTACAGTATGGTTTTGCAATTTGGGCTGTGTACTGGTTTAAATGTATTATGTCCCCCAGAAAAAGCCATATTCTTTGATGCAATCTTGTGGGGCAGACATTTTAGTGCTGATTAGATTGGAATTCTTTGAGTGTTTCCATGGAGATGTGCCCCACCCAACTGTGGGTGATGACTCTGATTGGATAATTTCCATGGAGGTGTAAACCCACCCATTCAGGGTGGGTCTAAATTCAATCACTGGAGCCACATTAATGAGCTGACAAAAAGAAGGAACTCAATGCAGCTGAGAGTGACATTTTGAAGAGGAGCTACAGCCAAGAGGGACACTTTGAATAAAGCACAGGAGCTGCAGATGAGAGACATTTTGAAGACAGCCATTGGAAGCAGACTCTTGCTCTGGAGAAGCTAAGAGAGGACAAATACCCCAAGTGCAAATAAGAGTAACATTTTTGAGGAACTGCAGCCTAGAGAGGAATGTCCTGGGAGAAAGCCATTTTGAAACCAGAACTTTGGAGCAGATGCCAGCCACATGCCTTCTCAGCTATCAGAGGTTTTCCAGATACCACTGGGCATCCTCCAGTGAAGGTACCTGATTGCTGATGTGTTACCCTGGATACTTTATGGCCTTAAAACTTAACTATGTAATCAAATAAACCCCCTTTTATAAAAGCCAATCCATCTCTGGTGTTTTGCATTCTGGCAGCATTAGCAAACTAAAACAGGCTGCCATGGGGAGAGAGGGCTCCTGACTTGGGTATGCAGTTTTTACTTACAGATTTTATGCTGTGATCTCAGGTATTCCTCCCAATCCAGGTTGGTGTATGATGTGTGGACAGTCATGGTTGTCTCCCAGCAGTTATTCTAGATTATTTACTAGTTGTTCCTGGTAGTTTATTAGTTGTTCTAGGGGGACTAACTATTTTCCACTCCTCTCTCTGCCTCAATCTTCTTGGAAATCCTCTCTCCATCATTTTTGAAGGACAGTTTTGCCAAATATAGAGTTTTTGATTGTCAAATTCTATAAAAATTCTTTCAGTATCTTGAATATCTCATGACATTGCCTTCTTGCCTCCATGATTTCTGCTGAGAAATCTGCATATAGTCTTATCAAGCTTGCCTTGTATGTGATGGGTTTGTTTTGTCTTGCTGCTTTCAGAATTCTGTCTTTGACATTTGATAATCTGATTATTAAATGTCTTGCAGTTGGTCTACTCAGATCTGTTCTGTTTGGGGTATGCTATACTTCTTGAATCTGTAATTTTTTGTATTTCATAAGAGATGGGAAATTTTCAATGATTATTTCCTCCATTATTGTTTCTGCCCCCTTTCCCTTCTCTTCTCCTTTATGGACACCCATGACATATATATTCATGTGCTTCATGCTGCCATTCAATTCCCTGACATGTTGCTCATATTTTTCCATTCTTTTCCCTATCTGTTCTTTTGTGTGTAGTTTTTCAGATGTCCTGTCCTCCAGTTCTTGAATCCTTTCTCCTCCCTTTTCAAATATGCTCTTTTGTGTCTTCATTGTGTTCTTCATCTCCTCCACCATGCCTTTCATTCCCATAAGTTCTGCCAATTGTTTTTTCAAACTTTCAAGTTCTTCCTTTTGTTTGCAAATGTCTTCTTTATATCCTTCATCTTTTTTGCCATATCTTCCCTTAACTCATTGAACTGATTTTTTACTTGATTTAGCATAGTTTTTTCAACTTCTGCATCTCATTTGAAGTGTAAATTTGCTCCTTTTACTGGGCAATATCTTCATTTTTTCCTAGTGTGATTCATAATTTTTTGTTGTCTAGACATCTGTTTTCCTGGATTATCTCAATCAGATTTTCCCAGACCATGTGGGCCCAGGTTTCAGGAGGAGGCTGTATTCAGTATCAGTTTTCCCTGAGGGTGAGAGCCAGAAGATTGTCAGACTTTCCCTGTGAGGCCTCCAGACTCTATACTTTTCATATCCTGCCCAGCAGGTGGTGCTTGTCATTCCACACTCCCACCAGTGTAAAGAGGTATGGTGCATTTAATTCTCAGTGACCCTGTCCCAGCCAGGGACCAAGGGTGTAAGAAGCCAATCTTAAGTTGTGTCTGTGTCCCCTCCATGTCCTTGGGTCTGAGTTCACTGATGGAGGACTGCACCTTGAACTGGGCCCCACCCCTTGCCCCCTTTTCTTAGGGTAAATAAGCTTTTTAGGGAATTATCTCCTACTCTTGATTTTTCCCTTTGAATCCCTGACTATCTTAACTCCACCCTTGCCTGAGTAAGTGCTGACAATTGAAAATAACTGAGGCTTTCTCTAATGAGCTAGTTAGAATGAAAAAGGAAAAAAAGAAATCCCCTTTTCTGAGCCAGTCTCCAGCCCTCCAGTTCACCTGGCAAGAGCAGAGTTGATACCTGGTTCTGTTTGCCCCTCTTCTTAGGACACAGCCCTTTTCCAATAGTCTGAGCTCAGTGGACTCCAGAAGCCTCTGTTTTTATTTATTTATATAGTTTTTTTCTATTGAACCCTGCCTCCTCTCTGCCAGGAGAATCCTCCAGTTTCCTTTCCTGCTTGCTCCGGGTTTATCTGTGCTCATAGAATGTATTCAATAGTTCAAATTTGTTAATTAAAACTGCAATTGGAGCTTGGTTGAGCTGCATTCCCTTGTTCCTGGCAGAGATTGCTTCTTTTTTCCACAGGGGGTGTTTCATCTCAGCTTGCTGTGTACAGTGGGGGAGGGATGCCAACTCCACAGTTTAGCAAGCTTTACTTACAGTTCTATGCTATGTTCTCAGCCATTCTACCCATTCCAAACTGATGTACAATGTGAGTTCAGTCATGGATATCCCCCCATCAGTTGTTCCAGACTATTTTCTGGTTATTCCTGGCTATTTGCTAGTTGCTCTAGGGGACCAACTAAATTCCACACCTCCCTATGCTGCCATCTTGCCCCACTCCTATTCTTAATTTTAAAGAACAGCATACGTTTTCCAGTTTCTAAAATTTTGGACTTCTCTTAGTATAATAAGACTTTCATCAGTATACCTGTGTGGCAGATATTTCAGTGTAAATGAGAAACTCATTGAGAGATTTGGAACTCTGATAAGTAGCAATCTTCCACATGAAAATTCTTCTTATGCTAAAAGTTGGGCTTTGGGCATTTTATTTCATTAAAGGTAATATTTCTTTTATATAGTCTAAGCATAGATATTTTGTATACAGCTACAATTCTTTTCCCAAGATGATGTAGTCAGTTGTTTGTTGCAGGTGTTTTTCTGGAGGATTCAGAAATTCTGTAGATAATATTGCCAACTTTAAAAATAATATTTTATGTGCCTCTTTGAGATGATTCATTTCCTGTGGAAAATGCTATGATGAACTGATCCAATATTTAAGAAGAAACAGTTCTTTAAGATGAGTGATGTTTCTCTTTTAGAGTTGATTGCTGGCATGAAGTCATTCATTTTTGCAGTTTGGACACTCACAATCATCTATACATTAAGAAATACATAAAAAAAAAAACTCTATACTCAGTGTTGCAAGCTTCCTTATTCTCTCATCATATCTCAAGACCTTCTTTCTATTTCCACCTCTAAGTAGATCTATTTGAATGCATAATCTAGAAATGGATGTAAAAAGGGATTAGGTCATATCTAACCAATGTCAATCATTGACTTTTAAGGGCAGGGCTAGAAATCTAAGTCAGATACTGACCACAAAGCATATGAGATATTACTAGATAAAGGAAATAATAAATAGAAAGGTAATGAACAAAATTTAGTGGTAGCATGTTTTAATTCATCAACCAAATGACAATCATGCTGGGTAGTTTGGTGAATATAGAAATAAACATGGCATAGTCATTGCCCTGAAGGAGGTAACACTACTGGGACAGGGAGGTGGATTTTGAAACATCATGAGATGGTTAACATTAGAGTCATAGAATCTCAACAACAACAAAAAATATATAAAGATAAAAAGGTAGTATGAGCAAAGGAGCTAAGAAGGAAAGCAGTAAAATGAATAGAAAATTGTGAGCATTTTTGTTGTAATGGAGTCTCAGACACATGTGAGTAAATCAAGCCTTTAAAAAGTAGTCCAGACCATAGTTATGGGTGGCTTTGGGTGTCATGCTGAAGACTGTATCCTTAAATTGGAAGTAAGTAGAGAACTACAGCTTAAAAAATGCAATAGATGATCTGAGAAGTGATCTAAGAAGTAACATACTCCCAGTGGTGAGAAACCTCTAGACAATAATAATCTAGGTAAAAGATAATGGGCACTTGCCCTGGGAATGTTATCAAGAAAATAAAAAAGAGAATATGTGTTTCACAAACATTTCCACTGTGGTATTACAAATAAGATATGTGGCTATTGGAAGGAAGAGACAAGTACCAAGTTTGGGAGATAAGGTGATAGAAACTGTGATCATAATCTTGAGAAGGAAGCCAAGAACACGAGCTATTGGGGTGGGGATGGGGTGAGAAATAGTGAATTGTGCTTGAACATGGTAATTCAATATTCTTTTTTTGTCAGTACTTACCTTTGTTCAATATTACTTCTTAACTTATATTTTTCTTTAGAACTTGCCCTGCATAATGAAAGTGCAAACCCAAGTCCAAGAAACTATGAGTAATTAGTATAAGAAAAATGACAACAGATAATGCAATAGTTTGTAGATTGACCAGGTCTTGCCATTTCTCCTGGGAGTTCTTTTACATCATTACAAATTAATTTTTAAAAGTCTTCTGCTTTTAACAGCTTTATTGAGACATAATTGAAACATAAATTGATAATAACTCACACATAGTTAGAGTGAACAATTTGATAAATGTTGACACGTGTGTGACATCACAACAATCACGTTAATGAGTATACCCATTACCCTCAAAAGTTTCCTTGTGCTTCTTTATAATTGTGATTGATGATGCTTTTGATGGCCAAGAACATTGTCTGCTTTTATAAATACCCCATTTTCTCTTGAAAGAAATGAGTATTCCACTGTCTTTGGATAGAGTGTTCTTTGAATATAAGTTGGGTCAATTCGGCTGACATTGTTGATCAAATCTTCTATATACCTAGTGATTTTCTCTCTACTTGTTCTATCAACTATTGAGGAAGAGATAACAAAATCTCTACCTAAAATTGTGGATTTGACTATTTCTACTTGCAAATATATCAGATTTTATTCAACGTATTTGAAGTGCATCATGGTTTAGGATTATATCCTCTTGATGAAGGAACCTCTTTATCATTATGAAATTACCTTCCTTGTTCTTGGTAATACTGTTTGCTTTTAATGCCACCTTGTTTGAAATTAATGTAACCACTCCAGCTTTATTTTGCTCAGTATTTGTATGGTATGTCTTTTACTTTTAACCATTTTGTGTTTTTATATTTGAAGTGCATTTCTCATAGGAATCATATACACTTGGGTATTGCTTTTATTCATTTCTCCTAAAGGACATCCTTTAACCTGTCTTGAAGTACGAGTTTTATGGTGATGGATTTTGTCCACTTTTCTATGTCTGAATAAGTCTTTATTTGCATCCATTTCTGAAAGATATTTTCACTGGGTATAGAATTATAGGTTGACTTTTTTTTTTCTTTCAATACTTTGAAGACATTTCCCCATTGTTTCCTTATTTGCATATATTCCAATAAGTCTGCTATTTCCTTTTCATTATTGCCTCTGAATTTAAATGTTTTAAATTCCTGGCTTCTTTTTAAGATTTTTCCCTTTATTACTGTTTTTGAACAATTTCATTAGTGCTTCAATGTAGTTTTCTTCATAGGTTTCTGTGTTTGGGATTTTTTAAGCTTCTTGTATCTATATGTTTATATACGTATTTATATATATATGCACACATATATATACACACACATATATATAGATATACACACACACACATATATATTTTTTATAATCAAATTTGGAAAATTGTCAGGCATTATTTTTTCAAATATTTCTCTGTTGACCTTTCCCCCTATATCTCTCTTCCTAAGGGACTGCAATTAAATAGATATTAATATCCTTGAAGTTGTTATAGAGCTCACTGATGCTCTGCTCTGCTCATTTTTAAAAGCTGCTTTTTCTCTCTGTGTTTCATTTTAGATAGTTTCTATTGCTATGTTTTCAATTTCCCTAATCTTTTCTTATGTTTTATCTAATATACTGTTACTCATATCTGTATATAGTATTTTACCTCAGACATTACAGTATTTATTTCTAGAAGTTCAGTTTGTATATTTATAACTTCTATGCCTTTATTTAAATTTTTGAACATAGAAATCACAGTTAGTATAACCAATTTAGTATCCTTGTATGCTAATTTTTTCTGTATTTTTAAATTCAATTTTATTGAGATATATTCACGAACCATACAGTCATCCACAGTGTACAATCAATTGTTCACAGTACCATTCTATAGTTGTGCATTCATCACCACAATAATTTTTTGAACATTTTCATGACTACACACACACAAAATAAGAATAAAAATTAAAGTAAAAAAGAACACCCCAAACATCACATCCCTCATCCTTTCCCTATCATTTATTTACTTTTTGTCCCCATTTTTCTACTCATCTGTCCCTTGTATACTAATTTTAACATCTGTCAGTTCTGGGTAAGTTTTGTCCTTAGTCTAGGGCTAATTATTTCCCACTACTAAGTAAATAATATGAGAAAACTGACAATAATTAATGCAATAGTTTATAGATAACCAAATTTATGATGTGCTCCTGATAGTTCTTTTAGACCCAATCTGCATCTTCAAAAACTGATTTAAAAGTCATCTTTAATGATAGACTTGAAGAGTAGTGCTGATCTTAAGTGTACATAAACAGAGAAGACAAAACAAGGCTATGGACATGGTGCACAGTAGACATCTTTAAAGATTTGCTGGATGCATTAAAATGTTCCCTACAATTACTGGGTCAATAGTGTGTCATTTTACTTATTCCATAATGAAAATGCTGCTTCTCTATAGTTAACTAATAGGGGAGCATAGAAATAATTTTTATGATCCCTGAATTTGCCCAGGCAGCTATGTCTATAAGTTGTAGTTTTATTTCAAAGCAATGTATATATCTTAGTCAAAATTAAAATTGAGTGTCTGAGATATCAATATCTACTTCAAATAAACCAATAATTTGAACAAGGATATTCACTTTTTAAAGAATTCACTAAGGACTAGGGAAAAAAAAAACATTGCAGTATTCTGTAAATAACCACACTTATTTTCAGCAAAGAAAAATGAAATATTAAATAATTGTCTAGATATTTTAAGTAGGAAATTAATATGTCTCTTTAACCCAAATCCATGCTTTCAGTTTGGTAAATAACACTGGCAATGGTGTTCAGACATGAGGAAGAGTGAGTCTTGGATTTCATCTCACATTCATTCAGCATGCCAATTATGCCCATTGCCATCAGGTAATGTGTTCATTGCCATTCAGGGAAATCTCAGTAAAGATCATTAAAACTGAGTAATTTAGTACAAGCCTTTAAACACATATAGAGACTTTCTGAGTCTCTTAGAAAAGCTAAAATTGTTCCCTTAATCAGAGTAACTTGTTGGTGCCAAGTATTATATATATTCTCTTTACAGGTGGTGGAACCGACAGCATGTGATTGCACGGAGGTTATAGAGGTGAAAAAGGAATCCAGACTTAGTAACCCAACTGTTATAAAATCAAACCCAGCTGGTAGCATCTCATCATTCTCTCATCATTCTTTCCTTTCATTAATTGCTTGGCTTAGAGAGAAAACATATTTACATATTTACGTGTGTGTGTGTGTGTGTGTGTGTGTGTGTGTGTGTGTGTGTGTGTGTGTCTGTATTCTGTTTATTTTTTTACCTCTAGAAATCTTCACAGCACTATGAAAATGATCATAGTATTTTCCAAATTTTGGCTAATTAACCAATTTTTCTTTTCCAAATTTTGGCTAATTAACCAATTTTTCTATGCACAAAGAATTTGTGAATCAGCCAAAAACTAAGTTATGGAAAATATTCAATCAAATCAACCAAACTGGTAAATTAAGTCAGTCAAAATTATCCAATTAGTAGAGCTAGCAGACACCTCTGGTTACATACAAATATTAAAAAATTCCAACAAAGAACTATAGTCATTTTTTATACTGTGAAGGAATATTTTATATTTACATACATCTTTCCTCTATTATAGTACTTTTCTCATTGTATTGAAACTTTTTTTTATCTCCATCTCCCCAGCTAGATAGTGAGCTCCTTAAGGAAAGCAATTGTTTCTTATTTATATCTCTATAATGAGTTCCAACACATTTTCAATCACATAGAAGATGCTTGGTAATGTTTGTTGGATTAGTTATTTGCTGCTCTGAAGTATGCTTGTTAGGCTAATATAACAGCGACATCTTTCTACCTCTCAAGAAAGTGTTGCCAGATCAACTCAAAGCATATCAGAATTACTTATAATAATAATTTATCATTATTTGAGAAATTTCTTTTTTTTTCTCAGACTGATAGTAATTATTCGGTATCCAGCTTAAGAAATTGTCTAATGCGTAGTTTCTAATGTTCAATTCTTTTATAAAGGGAAAAAAGCAGCATAGCAAGTAACTTGTTTTTCACTTATCCCTTCCATTGCCTGCAGTGCTTCTATATCATTCTCATGCATGTGCTGGATAAGTAGACCACCTAATTCAGATTTGTCCTCCACCAATACCCCACTCTGATTACAAGGAACTGCCTTTCAGATTCTGGGTAGGCTCACCAATAAGATGCTCTGAAGGAAACTGGTAGGACGGGAGAAAGGGAGAATAAATGGTTTCCAACCATTTCCTGTGCCATATACAGCATCTCCTCCTTGTCCCACCTCCTGTGAAATGGCTAAACTTCTTCGTTCTGGTAACATCATCTGTTCCCTTTGTCTCTCCAGCACCAGCGATAGTAGTAGGACCTACTGTGTAATATGTGGTATGGCCCTTCAGTTCATTCATCTTTAGTGTAATCTTTTCCCTTAATTAAAGCCCCTCTATTTCTAAGACTTCCTGTCTCAGTGGTTTCTGTTTCCCTTACTGGCTCTTGAATGATACATATGTCCAAATACAGGAATTTACACAGTTCCTTATCAATTAATTTTATCAATTAAAAGAACATATCCCTTAATATATGAGAAAGACTATTTCTAGAAAAATTAACACTAAAATGCTTTTGTGGAAATCAAATCTTGTGATTGTGAATTATTATGAAGTTCTCTGGGCTGTATGTTCAAGGTTCAGTCCTGGGACTAAGCAAATACAGAGAAAGGATATTAGTTATCTCTCAACAAAATAAATAAATAAATAAATAAATAAATAAACAAATCTATCTCACAGATATAAAATATGTCCCTCTTTTATGGTTCCTATTTTTAATGTGTCTTCCTATTATTGAGTTGTAAGGGTCCTGTATATATTCTTAATAAAAGTCATTTGTTACATGTGGGATATTTTCTCCTAGCCAGTGACTTTCATTTTCATTTTCTTAATAGTTTATCTCAAAGAGGAAAGTTAATTGTGATAAAATACAATTGATCAATTTTTTAATTTTATATTTTATGCCTATTATGTGTTCTAAGAAACCTTTGCTTATCTCAAATTGCAAAGATTTTCTACTATATTTTCTCCTAGAAGTTTTATAGTTTAAATTTTGATCTGTGATCCATATTGAATTAATTTTTTAGTAATACTAGTTGTATTTGAAACTCTCAAGCTAATATTTGAATCGTGTTTTACCTCCTTGTCATTTATACAATCTAATGCTCCTCTTAGATCAGATCATCTACCATCTCTGTAATTTTTGGTTCTGAATTTCTTCCTTATGTAACTATTCACTAATTCTATTTTTCTTATGCTAATTTTTTGAAAAAAACAATTCATAATACAGTAGTATGTAATAACTATTAACATTATAATTATTATCATGTCTACAGTTAGGTAGATATACCTCCTGTGTCCCACTACAAATCCCTTCAGCCCCACTTCTTATTCCTACCATGGTTGAGCACTCTTTTGAACAGTTGCAGACTAACAGTGCCTCCTTTTGGGACCTCAGGTCCATGCGTCCACCTCCCTGTCTGCTATACCCAGATTCCCTCCCCAGGGAATGGGACCCCTGTTTTGATCCACTCCACATTTTTGTATTTGCAAACCAGAAGTTCAGGGGCTAATGTCATGGACTACCTTTGACCAATGGCAATGGAGTCAATGTATAAATGATTTCTTCTTTCATTGACAAAGCAGGGAGTTCTGAGTGTGTTTCATAAAATTTCTCATAAGCCTCAAGGGTAGAGATCACCATGAAAACATTCAGTGAGTATTTGTTGTGTTCCTAACAGATGTTAGGCACTGTGGTAAATTCTGAGCAAGCCAAGAGATGATCCTGACAATATTTCTTACCTCCTAATTCTTAAAGTTACAGAATGTAAAATTTTGGTCGAAGTATGAAGACATATGTGGCAGATTGAATTATGTACCCTAACATGTTCTTAAACTTAATCCACATTCTTGTGGATGTGAACCCATTATGCATAAGATCTCTTGACAATGTTATTTTTACTTAAAGTGTGACCCAACTGAAGGATGGTGGGCCTTGACCCAGATTAACCCAAATTACTGGAGGCCTTTTAAATAGAAAGCCACAGGGAGGAACCAAAAGCTGTAAGTCATCAGAAACTTGAAGAGCAGAAAAAAAGAGAGGACATTACTAAGTGAAGACACAGATGTAAGCCAAGTTATTCCAAGGATCGCCTGCAGCCAGCACCAGACTGTTATACACTATGGGGAGAAAGCATCACCTTGCTGACACCTTATTTTGGACTTCTGACTTCAAAACTGTGAGTCAATAAATTTCCATTTTTTAAGCCAACCCATTGTGTGGCACTTATGGCAGCCTGGAAAACTAAGACAAAATACAAGAGACAAAAAAAATCCATCCATACTGATTTTTAAGACTATACAGATAATCAATTGAATCTTTCATTTGAGAGGTTCCTGCATGATGTTTAAAGATATGATTAAAATTAGTAAGAAAATTGTTATCTTTATTATCTTTTGGAGATGCCCACTGCTCTAAACTAAGCATTTTATTTAAAATATGGAAATAGAAAAATCTAAATATAATCTCTGCAAGATCTTGGAAATTCCACATTAACACATTTAACAATTTGGCTGACCTCTATATTTAATCTCCTTCTTTAGTCACTGTGTGTTATTTTAACTCATTGACAGTGTCTCAAAAAAAAGTCCTTGTAGTTATTAAAATTCATTTTTTTCTCACCTTCAATCAGTGGAGGAATGTTTTATGAGGTGATAGACATGAATATTTAGATCTCAATACAATGCATTTCATCTCAGTGTGTGCATTCATTCCATGAGCATCCCCAAATTTTCTAACTTCTACCTTGAGAAAATAAATATTACTATAAATATGACAATGATTATGTACAATTCTTAATGTGTCATTACTGTACAATAGTTGTAGTCACTTGCTATTTATAAAAGGTACAGTGATTCCTAGTGTAACAGAAATTTTAAAGAGATAGCACCCAGTCCAATACAATTTCACAATGGCCAAGTGAATTCAAGACTGTCTAGACAGGCAATCCAAAGAATTCAGGTAAATATGAATGTACACTTTCAATTAGATATTGAGGCTATGACAGATGAAACCAAAATCTGGTTGCAGAATAATTCCTGGCCTATGCTCAGAAAGGAACATAACAGATAGTGTACTCTGGAAAACAAAGATTCGGTTCTCTCCTTTGGTGAAAGATGTATTAACATTGCAGATTTTACCTTATGAAAAAGCTTCCATTTTATAGATAAGAACTATCACTTTCTTAGGCCACATCACAGTAATTGAATTTCTTGTCTGCCCAATTTTAATAAGGAATGAAGTTAAATGTTTTATTCTTTCACTTTTCAAAAGTATCACGTATTCAACAGAGAACATCAGAACCACTTTAAGATGCAAATCTTGAAGAGCAAAGTAGGCTCATTCAATGGCAGAAGCACTTGATTCAACAAGTGAGGCTCAAGCAATCAAATCCAAATCAGGCCTCAATAATATAACATTAAATATCCCAGAACTTTTAATTTCATAATGACTAATCCACAGCATGGATGTTAAATCCATAGTCTCATTATT
The DNA here is from genome assembly GCF_015220235.1 of Choloepus didactylus. Classification (NCBI taxonomy): domain Eukaryota; kingdom Metazoa; phylum Chordata; class Mammalia; order Pilosa; family Megalonychidae; genus Choloepus; species Choloepus didactylus. The sequence continues at coordinate 183,403,717 of NC_051310.1, read as the reverse complement.
TTCCATAGAATAATAATCTTATGATAACTCAAGAATCTGTCTGGGTTCCATTTGTACAATGGACTGAATATTTGATTTCCAAAGTAACTTCAGTTCTGAAAATTCTCTAATTATGCCATATAACTGAACTGTACCAATGGAACTTTACTAACCCTATAAATATTAGTTCGTTAAATATCATAATCATGACCACCACTCAAAAGCCTAAAGGTAGAATATTTCACCTATTCTTTTTCCCACCAAATTATCAGAATCCCCAATGATTTTTTTCTATTTCAGATAAGTTTCTAAATTTAAAAAAAAAAAAAAAGGTCAAAGCAAAATCAATTCTTTACTCAATACTTAATTTAGACTCATGAACTTTGGAGGAAGGAGCATAATATTTAAATTTTTATTTCAACTTATTTCATAGATTAAAAATAAAAACAAATTTAAATAATCATTAAATTGTTCTTGAAATACAGTCTTACTGCCTGCAATTTCTTTTTTTTAAAGAAATAAAACCTTATTCAATTCCAAATTCTTGGGGTTTGGTGATCATTAAATTAATTCTATGATAAAATTTTACTTCTCTTTTATTAAAAGTTAGAACTCAAGGTCATTATCTCTACAGAATATTATTACTTCCCTCTAAAGGAATAGAAATGAGCCCACTGAGGACTGACAAGGGCACCCTACAAAGTCAAGGGCATTAAAATTGACTAAGAGCTAAATAATTCTTTCAAAGTATTCATGAGAGACATTAATGCTGCAAAATAATCATATAAAGAGTCAATTACTCTACAAGTAACTGAGGGTCAGAAACATCTCTGTTAAAAAAGAGAAAGAAATATGAGCCATATGTATACATCCAGGATTTGGGAGGATATAATTTTGGGATAATGAAACAATTAAGAGGAATATTGTTTTTCCCTAAAACACTGTTTTTAGAAGAAAAAAAAAACAAAACCACAATCTTTTAAATAATGACCCCAAACCTTTTATACAGAGACTTTTTAGAGAGAGGAGGTAGAAATGGGAAAGTATGAAATAGTAAGAATAACTGAAGTATTGGTAACATAAAAAACATAAGAAGGTTAGGTGGAGCTCATAAACTAGGTTGAGAACAAAAATATGGAACTTTTACAAGTTAAGTTTAGAGCATGAGGATAATTAAAGAAATACTGGACTAATGACAGAGGACAAGAGAAAACTACTCTGAAAATAGTTATGTAATGCTATACTTATTTCCTTCTTTATTAGAATTCAGGAAAGAGTGTGGATCTTGTCCGTCTGGACTTGGGCAAGGTATTTTTGAAATATTATGAACAAGTGGAGACACATGGCCTGAATGCTAATATAGATACGTAACTCAGACTTATTAGGCAAACTAAAGGGTTCAAATAAAAATGGATAATATGTACAATGTCATATTAGCTTTATCTATTTCAACATTTTTCCCAACTTTTGGGTGACCATATATAATATATAATTATTAAAAAAATAAGATGACTCAGAATTAAGAGGAATATCAAAAATATCTAAAGAGACCAAATGTGGAACCAACCTTTAGGTCCTAAAAGCCAAGTGGCATTTTAGATAAGAGATTTATATGAGCCATTTAAAATGTTATGAGTCACAAAACAGCTAATGAAATTTTGGACTGCATGATTAGAAGACTGTATTTAAAAACATGTTTGTGATTGGCTCCAGTCCACATTGAACATACCAGTTTTATATTTTAGTACCAAATGAAGTTCTAGGAACTGCATATCAGGGAACTTATGTATGAACTTGTACATATCTGGCAAACAGACAAAATGGAATAGAGGAGTAAAACTGAAGTAGCATTTACTAGCCCCTCAATTTTTAGCTTAGCCTAATGAAATTCAGCCAAGATTAATTCTGACAAGTTCCTAAACAACTTCTCACTTTAGAGTCACTGAGGTCAAATTTAATATTGCTAATTTAAGTACAGTCTCCAGACTACCCAGAATGATCTTTGGAAAACTACATACCCCCCAAAGTGCATCCTTCTTTCCCTAATCCACTAATTTCTAGTTTAAATAAGGGGAGTTGCCCTTGCTTTACAGTTTTGTGCTTCACTTGGGAATGCTACTTTGCCATCAAATCAAGTCTATATCCTGCCAGCCACACAGCATAAGGAAAGTGAATGTATTCTCCTACATCCCAGCCTTTCTTTGGAAACCTACTTACTACTGGGCTGCTCATTTAGAACCAAAATATTGTCACCATGCCTGATACTCAGTATAACCTGGGACCTAATTTTCTACTCTTGCATATCATTCTCCAGATTAGATTACATGCCAGAAACATATAGCTATTACTACATGTTCACAAAATGAATTTACCTTTTTTTTTTTTTTTTTTTTTGCATTAGTTTATGTGTTCCAGCTTCCCTTAGAGTTGAGTATGGTCTTGTGGCTATCTCTTACCAAAATACTGTGAGTGAAGTGGTGTGAACCACATCTAGGTCAAGACTTTGAAGATGTGAGGAATATTTATATATTGGGAATTAGTAGGTGTGGGTGAGGCAGATAAATAGTCTTTTAGTTCATAGGACACTGGACCATGAAGAACCACATCCGGACTCAACAAAAAAGAGTATATGAGCTGAAGATGTAGGAGTTTGAACTGAATGGAGTAAATGGACATGATTTTGAGTTGTCGTCCTTGGAAAAGGATGTGATAGAGGAAGGATGCAAATAGGTAATTGGTGGTCAGGAAGGCATATGGGTAACTGTTCATCAAAATATGTTTCTTTCCTATTCCTAGGTAGAGATGTTTGCTATATCTCACAACCTCCCTTGCTGTTAAATGTGGTCATATAATTTTTTTCTCATGAATTAAATGCAAATTGAAGTGAACATATTATCTCAAGGCCAAAACTTTTAAGACACTGAAGTGCCCCTTCCATGCTCTTTTACCCTTAACTGGCTTAGGTGGTAAAAGTAAGGATACGTTGGAAGTCCCTCTTTAAGATAGATGAGTCTTCTTCAGACTGAATCCCTGAAAGACTGTGTAAAAGAGAGATGACAACAATCTGCTTGCTCAAGAATATTCTGAGAAAGACAAGCTTCTATTGTGTTTAAACCTATTTATGTGTCTTTGGTTCTCTCTGTTGTAGCAATCAGTCTACAGTGGATCTCAACTAGGAGAAATTCTATCTCCTGTGGTTATTTGGGAACATCTAGAGATATTTTTGGTTTAAACAACTTTGGAGGAAGTCCTGGGGGGTTGGGGTTGGGGTGCTACTGGACTCTAGTACAGGTCAAGGATGCTACTAAATATCTTATGATGCACTGGACAGACACCCTTGCTTCAACAAAGGACCATCCCACCCAAACGTCAATAGTGCCAAGGTCTTCCCTAACTAATATGTATTTCCCTTCATAGGTTGATGCTGATCTGTATCTCCCTCAAGTTTTCTATGCTCCTTTGGAGAAATTACTCAAACAAGTGTTTTCACAACAAATGTCTTGCTGTGGATATTAGTGTACTTCCAAAGATTAGTCACACTGTAGAAAGTCATGCCCATAAATTGGTTTTTAATCAAATATTGTATTTTAGGTATGGCACACATGGAATATCATTTAAAAGGCAAGTGAATAAACTAGAAAAATGGAGAAGGCTGTGAATAGTCATTGCATTAGCATCACAGTAAAAAGTTAGTATTTTGTTGTCCACAGTTAAGTTCCTGCTGCACCTAATCTAATTCAACAGATTAAATATGTCCTCATGGATTTGTAATGACAATTTGAAAGACATTCTTTGAAATGTAGCAGCCATGTTTTAAGGTACTGTTAACAGAGATAATCAGCACAACAATGTAGAGAAAACTGTCCTTTCATCACCATATGGGGAAAAAGAGGGAGAGAGAAAGCATGAACTTGATGGAGCTGGGTTTAACACAGTGATTGAAAATGGAAAGTACTAATTCACAAAATGGGAAAGGGGTGGTTAATGGCAGGAAAAAGATGAATGAGGCATTGTTAGGTTCTGGTTGATTCAGGTTTCTGGAAATTTTGACAATAATTGAAGTCCTAAGACACTCAAAATCATTAAACATTTTGATTTCAGAACAACTTATTTAAGAAGATTTGACAGATGATAGATGTAAAGTTTGACATTGGGGTGGGAAGATTAGAATACAATTTTCTATTGCATTGCAATGGAGTAGGGGGGACTGTTCAGTCAGAATATGACCATTGACCAATGTTTTGTCTGGATAGAGAATGTATTGGACTACTGTGACTTGTTTAGCAGTCCCTTTGTGAGGAGGTGGGGATAGATAAGATGCACATATGCTTTTTGTATTGTTAATTTTATTTTTCATTTTTGGGGGCCACAGTGGGTTCTATGTGAAGAAAGCATCTAGTAAAGTAGTACTTCTACTTAAAATTTATTTCTGTTGTAAGATTTTTGCAGCTATTTTTAATAGTTACTTTGAATTTATTATAAACAGTAATACAAAGTTTCCACCAAAGAGGAAAAGGAAACCATCACAGGCAAATTAGGTGAGTTATAACATATGAAATTATAATAACTATTTTTTATTATTTTAATTACTTTGTAATTATATAAAACATTAAAATAAAATAAAACATTCAAGTCACTGGAGACTTTTAAAAAATTTATACACCACACAATCAAGTTTTCACCACTTTTGACCTCTGGCAAATATGCAACCTTACTAATCCAAATAACCTGCTCCTTGCTTTTAGTGTTTTAAAACTACACTATCTAGAGGCAGGGCAAGATGACAGAATGGTGAGGTGTGGGTATTATTTACTCCTCTGGGGCAGCTGCTAGATAGCCAGGAACTGTGTGGAATGGATGCCACAGAGGATTTTGAGTTTGGACAAATGGCACACAATAGTATCTAGCACATGGACCAGCTGAGATCAGCAAAATCTGTAAATTCTTGCAGCCAGGAGGCCTGCACCCCTCCCTGCCACACACAACAGACTGTTTCGCAGCTGGTCTCCTGAGGGAGGAGGGGCTATTGGTACTGGGAACCAGGAGGAAGAACTACAGTTGCAGCACTGATTAACAAACACAGACTGCTGAACAAAAACTCCAACCACAGATAATCTGAGACCAGACACTGGAGAATCTGGGAGCAGTCAGCCCGGCAGAGAGGAGATGGGGCTAGCAAAAATAGCAGAAAATAACAAAAACAAAAACAGAGACTTTTGGAGTTGGGGGTGAACATAATAAGGAGAAAGGCAAGGCTCAAACAGAACCTGGCACATTTGCAAACCAGGGAAACCAGGACCTGTCTCTGAAAAGTTTTTTCTGGTTTCATGTCTGCTACTCAATTGCCTTGTCTTTTTACATTTCAATGGCTCATGAGAATGGCAAGGACTGAATTAAGGGCTTGTCTTTAAATAGTCTATACTGGCCTTTTTTTTTCTATTGTCATTTTTAAAAATTGTTCCCTCTTTTTTTGTTTAAATAATTATTCTAAGTAGCCCATTACAGAAAGCCTCAAAGACTTGCAATTTGGGCCCAGGCAAGAGCAGAGCTAAGATAGCTCTGAGGGACAAAGCAATAAGTCTAAAGGCTGAGAAAATCTGCTAAGAACATAACTTTCCAAGAAAAGTGGATCATGGCCCAGTTCCAGTGGCAGCCCACTTTTGGGGAACTCAGACCCCAGAGGCTGGAATTCAGAAACCTGCTTCAGTCAGCCATGCTCCCAGGCCAGGGTCACCTAGAAAACTAAAGGCTCCATACCTCCTGACACTGGTGGGGGAGATGCAGGCTGGCAAGTGCCACCTGCTGAACAGCATAGGAAAAGCACAGAGTCTAAAGGCCTATCAAGAGGGTGTCATTCTCGAGTAAACTTCATACCCTCCTCCTGAGACCTGGGCCTCTGTAGACTGGAAAATCTTTACTGGGGTTGACAATATCTGAGGAGACTCTCATGCAAAATGGCTACATAGAGGCAGGGTAAAAAACAGAAAAACAAGTGGTGAAAAGTTCTGATCTACTAAACAGAATCTAAGTTACAGGTCTAGAATAAGCTGAACTGAACAACAAAGGTTAGAGTACAAAGCCAACCAACTAGCAAATCCTAAGTAAAGGAATTAAAATGAGCTCCAGAATAAACTAATCAAGAAAGTCAGATGCCTAGACAGCTTAAGATAATGAGCCATACTCGAAAACATGAAAATATGGACCAGCCAAAGGAACAAACAAATAGCTCAACTGAGATACAATTGAAAAAATTATTGCTAAATCAATTCAATGAACTCAAAGAAGAGCTAATTGGAGATGTTCAAACAAATTTAAATTAGTTCAAACATCAAGTCAACGAACTGAGGGAAGACACAGCAAAAGAGATGAAGGATATAAGGAGGACACTGGATGACCATAAGGAAGAATTCATAAACTTGAAAAAACAAATGGTAGAACTTATGGGAATGAAGGACATAATGGGGGAGATGAAAAAGACAATGGAGGGATACAACAGATTTGAACAGGCAGAAGAAAGAATCACTGAATTGGAAGACCAGACATCTGAATTCACACACACAAAAAGAACAGATACTGAAAAGAATGAAAAAACATGAGCAGGGTCTTAGGAAGCTGAGTGACAACATGAAGCACACAAATATATGTGTTATGGGTGATCCAGAGGGAGAAGAGAGGGGAAAAGGAGCAGAAAGAATAATAGAAGAAATACAGAAAATTTCCAAACTCTTATGAAAGACAGCAAATTACAGATTCAAGAAGTATGGCATACTTCAAACAGAATAGATCCCAATAGACCTACTCAAAGACACTCACTGATCAGATTGTCCAATGTCAAAGACAGAGAGAATTCTGAAAGCAGCAAGAGAAAAGCAATCCATCACATACAAGGGAAGCTCGATGACTAGTAGACTTCTCTGCAGAAACCAAGGAGGTGAGAAGACAGTGGTATGATACATTCAAGATACTGAAAGAGAAGAACTGCCAACCAACAATTCTATATCCAGCAAAACTGTCCTTCAGAAATGATGGAGGGATTAAAATATTTCCAGACAACCAGACACTGAGAGTTTGTGAATAAGAGACTGGTGCTACAAGAAATACTAAAGGGAGTGCTACAGGCTGATAGGAAAAGACAGGAGATAGAGATTTGGAGAAGAGTGTGGAAATGAAGATTATCAGGAAGGGTAAAAGGAGAGAGAGGGAAAAAATAATTCATGACATATAAAATCCAAAAGACAAAATGGTAGAAGAAAGTACTGCTCTTACAGTAATAACACTAAATGTTTATTGATTAAACTTCCCAATAAAAAGACACAGACTGGCAGAATGGATTAAAAAACAGGACCCATCTATATGCTGTCTACAAGAAACTCACTTTAGACACAAGGACAAAAATAGGCTGAAAGTGAAAGGTTGGAAAAAAGATATTTCATGCAAATAGCAACCAGAAAAAAAGCAGAAGAGCTATATTAATATCAGACAAATTAGACTTCAAATGTCAAGCAACTAAAAGAGACAGTGAAGGAACTATATATTAATAAAAAGGTCAAATCATCAAGAAAACATAACAATCACAAATGTTTATGCACCAAGCCAGAGTGCCCTCAAATCTATGAGGCAAACACTGAGAACACTGAAAGGAGAAGTCGATAACTCTACAATAATAGTTGGAGACTTCAATACACCTATCTCATCAATGGATAGAACATCTAGACAGAGAATCAATAAGGAAATGGAGATGCTAAATTTACAATAAGTGAGCTAGACTTGACATTTATAGAACACTACAATGAACAACATAGGATACACATTTTTCTTAAGTGCTCATGGAACATTCTCTAGAATAGACCACATATTGGGTCACAAAGCAAGTCTTTACAAATTTAAAAATTTTGATATTATAAAAACACTTTCTGGGATCATAATGGAATGAAGTTGGAAATAAACAACAGGCAGAAGACAGTAAAATTCACAAATATATGGAGAATAAACAACACATTCTTAGAAAACCAGTGGGTAAAGGAAGAAATTACAAGACAAATTAGTAAATATCTCAAGGCAAATGACAATGAAAACATAAGATATCAAAACTTATAAGATGCAGCAAAAGTGGTGCTGAGAGGTGAATTTATTGCTAAATGCCTATATTAAAAGAGAAGAGAGAACAAAAATTGAGGAATTAACTGTTCATCTGGCAGAACTAGAGAATGAACAGCAAATTAACCCAAAAGCAAACAGAAGGAAAGAAATAACAAAGATTAGAGCAGAAATAAATGAAATTGAGAATAGGAAAAACAATATAGAGAATCAACAAAACCAGAAGTTGGTTCTTTGAGAACATCAACAAAATAAATGAAATCAGAAAAGGGAAAGGAAACATAACTACTGACACTGCAGAAATAAAAGAGATAATGAGAAGATACTATGAGCAACTATTTTCTAATAAACTAGACAACTTAGACAAAATGGACAACTTCCTAGAAAAGCATAAACAACCAACATTGACTTGAGAAGAAATAGATGATCTAAACAAACCAATCATAAGTAAAGAGATAGAGTCAGTCATCAAAAATCTCCCAAAAAATAAAAGCTCAGGACTAGATCACACCACGTGTGAATTCTACAAAGTATTCAAGAAGGAATTAGTACCAATACTGCTCAAACTCTCCAAAAAATTTGAAGAGGACGGAAAGCTACCCAACTCATTCTATGAAGCCAACATCACCCTAATATCAAAATCAGACAAAGACACTACAAAGAAAGAAAATTATAGACCAATCTAATGAGTATAGGTGCAAAAATCCTCAACAAAATACTTGCAAATTTTTAGGAAAAAGCTGTACTGGAAAGACAATGAATGTTCACCCAGTTGTGGAGAAGAAAATAATTTATTCATGGTCTTCAAGAACAGGCATGCAACCAAAATGTGGTGGCTGGCACGCTGAATAATAGAAAGCGCAATTTATTCCTGAGCCTGGCACACAGATCCATCCCGTTTTCCCATTAGCTGGGTATTCCAGAGGCTACAGCCTATCCAAGAGGTCTACCTAATCCACACTGAGTCCCATTCCCCACATTTTTACCCATATAAGGAGTTAGCACCAATTCTAGGCTTATGTCAGAGGCTGTTTTCTTCCCCTTTACCACAGAGCCAGTTTGAGCTAGTTTTGTTTAGTTTCCATTTCCCCTATTCCATGTCACCTTTATGTGAAAGCTAAACTTAACCCCTTTCTCACATAAAGCAAATCCAGCAGCACATTGAAAGAATTATACATAATGATCAGGTGGAGTTTATTACAGGTATGCAAGGCTGGTTCAACAGAAGAAAATCAATTAATGTAATACACCACATCAATAAATCAAAGCAGAAGAACCACATGATCATATCAATCAATGCAGTAAAGGTATTTGACAAAATTCAACATCCTTTCTTGATGAAAATGCTTCAAAGGATAGGAATAGAAGGGAATTTTCTCAATATGACAAAGACAATATACAAAAAACCCACAGCTAACATTGTATTCAATGGAGAGAGACTGAAAGCTTCCCTCTAAGATCAGGAACAAGACAGGGATGCCCATGGTCAACACTGTGATTCAACATTGTGCTGGAAGAACTAGCTAGAGCAATTGGACAAGAAAAAGAAATAAAAGGCATCTAAATTGGAGAGGAAGAAGTAAAACTTTCACTGTTTGCAGATGACGTCATTCTATATGTAGAAAATCCAGAAAAATCTACAACAAAGCTATTAGAACTAATCAATGGATACAGCAAAGTGGCAGGCTATAAGATTGACATGCAAAAATCTGTAGTGCTCTTATACACAAGTAATTTCCAACAAGAGGAGGAAATCAAGAAAAAAACTCCATTTACAATAGCAACCAAAATAATCAAGTATTTAGGAAAAAACTTAACGAAGGACACAAAAGACTTATACATGAAAACTACAGGAAACTGCTAAAATAAATTGACAGGGGCTGAAAGAAATGGAAGAACATACCTTGTTCATGGGTTGGAAGACTAAATATAATAGAGATGTCAATTTTGCCTAAACCAATTTACAGAGTCCATGCAATACCAATTAAAATCCTGACAACTGACTTTGCAGAAATAGAAAAGCCAATAACCAAATTCATTTGGAAAGTCAAGATGCCCTGAATAGCCAAAATAATATTGAAAAGAATGAAGTGGGAGTTCTCACACTACCTGACTTTGAAGCATATTACAAAGCTACAGTGCTCAAAGCAGCAAGGTAATGACATAAGGATAGATATACTGACCAATGGAATTGAATTGAGTGTTCAGAAATAGACTCTTGAATCTACAGACAATTGAGCTTTGATAAGTCAGTCAAGCCAAAGCAACTAGGATAGAGCAGCCTCTTCAAGAAATGGTGTTTGGAGATCTGGATATCCATTTCCAAAAGAATGAAAGATGATCCCTATCTCATACCTTATACAAAAATTAACTCAAAATGGATCAAAGACCTAAACATTATTACTAAGACCATGTTCCAGTTTGCTAATGCTGCCAGAATGCAAAACACCAGAAATGGATCAGCTTTTGTAAAGGAGGTTTATTTGGTTACAAAGTTATAGTCTTAAGGCCATAAAGTGTCCAAGGTAAGTCATCAACAATTGGGTATCTTCACTGGAGGATGGCCAATGGTGTCTAGAAAACCTCTGTTAGCTGGGAAAGCATGTGGCTGCTGCCTGCTCCAAAGTTCTGGTTTCAAAATGGCTTTCTCCCAGGACGTTTCTCTCTAGGCTGAAGTTCCTCAAAAATGTTACTCTTTGTTGCTTTTCAGGTGCTTTTCCTCTCTTAGCTTCTCTGGAGCAAAAGTCTGCTTTCAATGGCCATCTTCAAGCTGTCTCTCATCTGCAGCTCCTCTTTCAGCTCCTTTTCATTCTTCAAAATGTCCCTTTTGGTTGTAGCAATCTTGATCCTTCTGTCTGAGCTTATATACTGCTCTAGTAAACTAATCAATGCCCATGCTGAATGGGCAGGGCCATGTTTCCATGGAAACTATCCAACCAGAGTCATTAGTGGGTAGCATCTCCATGGAAACACTCAAAGAATTGCAATTTAATCAACACGGGTACATCTGTCTACACAAGAGTACATCAAAGATAATGGTGTTTTGGGGACATAATACATTCAAACTGGCACAGACCAAAGACTCTTAAAAGAAAACGTAGGGCAATTTCTTAAAGATCTTCTGATAGGAGATGGTTTCCTAGACCTTATACCCAAAGCGTGAGCAACCAAAGAACAAATATACAAATGGGATCTCCTCAAAATTAAACACTTTTGTACATCAAAGGACTTTGTCAGAAAGGTAAAAAGGCAGTCTAAACAATGGGAGATAATATTCAGAAACCATGTGTCAGATAAGGATTCAATATCCTGAATATATAAAGCAATCCTACAACTCAGCAACAAAAAGGCAAACAATCCAATTAAAAAATGGGCAAAAGACATGGACTGACACTTTTCTGAAGGGGAAATACAAATGGCTCAAAAACATAAGAAAAAATGCTCAACTTCACTGGCTAATAGGGAAATGCAAATCAAAAGCACAATGATATATCATCTCACACCTACCCGAATGGCTATTATCAAAAAAAAAAAAAAGAAAGTTACAAGTGCTGGAGAGGATGTGGAGAAAGAGGCACACTTATTCACTGTTAGTTGGAATGTAAAATGGTGCAACTACTCTGGAAGACAGTTTAGCAGTTTCTCAGGGAGCTAAGTATAGATTTGCCATATGACCCAGCTATTCCATTAATAGGTATATACCCAGAGGAACTGAAAGTTAAGACACAAACAAACATTTGTAAATTGATGTTTATTGTGGCATTATTACAATAGCCAAGAGATGGAAGTAGCCCAAATGTCTATGAATAGATGAGTGGATAAACAAATTGTGGTATATACACATGAAGGAATGTTATGCAGCTGTAAGACAGAACGAAGACATGGAACATACAATAATGTGGACATCATGTTGAACAAAGTTAGCCAGAAACAAAAAGACAAATACAGTATGGTCTCACTAATATGAACTAACAGTAATAAGCAAACTTTGAGAGTTAAAAGCTGATAACACAGGCTACCAGGAGATATAGGGTAGAGATCAGACATTTGAAGCTGAAGGACTACAGAATGTTCAGGTTTGATTGTACAGATCCAGAAATAGATAGCATAATACTGTGTGATGGCAGCACAATATTGTAACTACACTGAACAAAGATGTCCATGAGTAAAGCTGAAAGAGGTGGGCTAGGGGCATGAATGATACCTGTGGTAAAGATAGAAGATAAAGATTGAGACTGTTTAATTTAGCAAAAATTGGAGTGGTCAATGATTATGACTAAATGTACAAATATAAAACTGTTCTTACATGTGGGAGAACAAATGAATGTCAACCATACAGAATGTTGGAAAATGGATGGTATTGGGCAAAAGTATAATCAAAGAAAACAGGAGTCTATGGTCAACAGTAACACTGTAATATGCTTCCATCAAATGTAACAAAGGCAATATACCAAAGCTAAAGGTACATGAGAGGGGGTTTTAAGGGGGGGATATGGGATTTTTGCTAGTGGTGTTGTCTGACTCCATTATTAGGTTGTATTGTATGATTTTTTTTTTCATTACCTTTTTTATTAATCATTAAAAAAAACTTTTTTTTTTTTTGTAGAAGTCAATATGTTCAAGTGCTGACTGTGGTGATAAATGCACAACTGTATGATGATACCATGAACAACTGACGGTACTTTGTGGATAATTATATGGTTTGTGAATATAGTTCTATAGAATTGTATGGAGAAATAAAAACAGGGAAAAAAGTGCTGGAGAAAACATGGAGAAGGATGTACATATTTATTGTTGGTTAGGAGGTAGAATGGTATAGCCTTTCTGGAGGACAGTGAAGTTAAGCAGGTGAGTGCCATAAGGTCCTGCAACCTCATTGGGGGGCATTTAATTGGAGGATCTGAGAGCAGGGACATGAATGGACATTTGCACACTGGTGTTTAGGGAAAGAGTATTCATGATTTGTAATGGGTGGAAGTGGCCTAACAGTACGTTGACTGAGTAACAGAATGTTGAACTGTTGTGTGTGTGTGCAATGAAATTGAGCAACTGCCAGGAGGAGTGAAGCTGTGAGATATGCAATGTGGTGAATGGAACCTGTATATAACATTTTGAGTGAACTATGCCAGAAACAAATGCAAACACTATGATGCCTCAACAATATGGACTAACTAAAATGTGTAAACTCAGAATTGAATCTTAGAGCACAGCCTAACAGGGGAATGATTTTTGTAATGGTCCCTAGATTGTAAGCTCTTACAGCAGTCAAATCAATTCCTGAATTGTAATGGCTGTCTCTAAACTCTGAGATGCTGATCCCTTTGTGAATAACCTGATTGGCCCCCAGAATGTTGTGTACCTGTGTGATACCTGAAACTCAGAGCTAGAACTTGGCAGATATGAATATCAGTATTAGAACCTATAGCAACTGTTAAAAAAGCTAAAAAAAGAATTCAGACTTCAACTAGAGATATGAATGAAGAAGATGTGGTTAGGACTAGGGCAAATCAGGCCAAAGGGTAAAGGACAATACTGACTGTGTTTTAAAACCTCAAATTCCATGTGAAAAAAGGGAAAAGATTGTTGGTTTGTGCAAGAGCTATATTTCCTAAACAATTTAACTCATATAGTTTGTTCAAATGCCATAATTACATGGCACTTTTAATAGGAGGTGAGACCTGATAGGTTTGCATAGGTTAGTGCGAAATAGCAAAACATCTCAAAGTAATTTGGGCAGAGAATAAAAATATATGTGCAGCTCCCCCCCCCCCCCGAGTAACTGGGGGAAAATGCAGAGGTGTTGGGCTTCCTCACCTGGATTGTTGCTGATGTTCTCACAAAAGTTGAGGACTAACAGTTAGATGTGCCAAGCCCTCTATCACGGGACTTGCCCCATGAGGCTCCTTACTTCAAAGTAGAGGCTAAACCTCCTTATAATTGTGCCTAAGTGTCTCCCCCTGAGTGCCTCTTTGTTGCTCAGATGTGGCCTTCTCTCTAGCTAGGCCAACTTGGTGGGTGAACTCACTGTCCCCCCACTCTATGTGGGATCTGACTATCAGGGGTGTAACTCTCCCTGTCAATGCAGGATATGACTCCTGGGGATGAATCTGGACCTGACATCATGGGATTGAGAATATCTTCTTGACCAAAAGGGGGATGCAAAATGAAATGAAACAAAGTTTCAGTGGCTGAGAGATTCCAGGTGGAATCAAGAGTTCACTCTGGTAGGCACTCTTATGCACTGTGTAGATAACCCATTTTAGGTTTTAGTGCAGTGAAATAGCTAGAATTTTATACCTGAAACTATCAAACTACAACCCAGTAGCCTTGATTCTTGAAGACGATTGTATAGCAATGCAGCTTTCAAGGGTGACAGTGTGATTGTGAAAGTCCTCTGGATCACAGTCCTTTTATCCAGTGTATGGATGGATAAATAGAAAAATGGCAACAAAAAACTAAATGAAATATAGGGTGGGAGGGGGATGATTTGGGTGTTCTTTTTTACTTTTATCTTTTATTCTTTTTTTCACTTTTTCTGGTACAAGGAAAATATTCAAAAAATAGATTGGGGTGATGAATGCACAACTATATGATGGTACTGTGAACAATTGATTGTACACTTTGGATGACTGCATGGTATGTGAATATATCTCAATAAAAATGAATTAAAAAAAATATTAGCTCTTTCAGCCAGTAGATAAAGACACATCCAAGTAATTATTTAACAAAACACAATTAAACGAACTGATATTGTTAATATATTTTCAAAAGAACCCTCATAAGCATATATTTGTGTAAATTCAAGTAACAGATAGCCCATTGAAGAAAGTGATGGGTATAACTTAAGTCAATAACAAAAGTTCAAAAGAACAGGACAATATTGGCAAACTATTTTGTTATATATATATACACACACATACATATAGTTTTGTTAGAGAAGTTATGGGTTTAGGGAACAAACATGCATAAAATACAGGATTCCCACAGACCACCCCACCAACAATATCTGCATCAAGGTGAATCATTTGTCACAATTGATAACACATATTTATAACTGTAATATTAAGGTCCATGGATTAGCTTAGGGCTCACTGTTTTTGTACTGTTGTTCTGTGGATTTTTATTCTGTTACCATATATACAATCTAATAGTTCCCCTTTTAATCATATTCACATGTTTCAGTATTGTTAATTGGATTCACAATGCTGTGCTAACCTCACCACCATAAATTACCAAAACATTTCCATCATTGCAAACAGAAACCCTGTACATTTTAAGCCTTAACTTTCTATTCTCTATTACCGCCCTGTTGCCTGGTAACCCATATTCTAGATTCTGATTCTATGAGTTTGCCTATTCTAATTGCTTCAAATCACTGAGATCATACACTATTTGTCCTTTCATCCCTGGCTTATTTCACTCAACATGACATCTTCAAGACTGATCCATGTTGTTGCATGTATCAGGACTTCATTCATTTTTACAGCTGAATAAGATTCCATTTCATGTATATACCACATTTTATTTATCCATTCATTGGGTTGATGGACACTTGCTTCCATCTTTTGGAAATTGTGAACAATGCCCTTATGAACATTGATGTGCAAATACCTATTCAAGTCCCTGCTTTCAATTTTCAATAGTGGGATTGTCAGGTCACATTAGTTGTATACTTAGCTTTCTGAGGAACTGCTAGACTATCTTACAGGACAGCTGCACCATTTTACATTGCCACCAGCAATCAATGAATGTTCCTATTACTCTGAATCCTCTCCAATACTTGTTACTTTCCATTATTTTTAAAATAGCAGCCATTCTACTGAATGTGAAATCCTATGCCATTATGGTTTTGATTTGCATTTCCCTGAAGGCTAATGATGTTTACCATGTGTTCATATGCTTTCTGACCACTTGTATATCTACCTTGGAAAGATGTGTAAGTCTTTTGCCCAATTTTTGATTGGGTCATTTATCTTTTTGGTTTTAAGTTGTAGAATTTCTTTATATATTCTGGATATTCTTTATTGGATGTGTGGTTTCCAAATATCTTCTCCCATTATATAGGTTGTGGTTTTACTTTCATTATAAAGTCCTTCTAGGGCACAAAACTTTTTAATTTTGATGAGGTACCATTTATCTAAAGTTTCTTTCGTTGCTGGTGCTTTGGGTGTAAAATCTAAGAAAACATTGCTTAACACAAGTTCCTGAAGATGCTTCCCTACATTTTTTTTCTGGAAGTTTGATAGTCCTAGCTCTCATGTTAAGGTCTTTGATCCATTTTGAATTGATTTTTGCATACAGTGTTGGGCATGGGTCCTTCCTCTTTTTATTGCAAATGGAGATCCAGTTTTTCCAGCACCATTTGTTGAAGAGACTATTCCTTCCCAATTGACTGATCTTTACCACCTTGAGCAAAATCTGTTGGCCATAAATGTGAGGGTTGATTTCTGAGTTCTCAATTAATTCTATTCTACTGGTCTATATGTTTGTCCTGTGCCAGTACCATGCTCTTTTCATTACAGTGGTTTTGAAATGAGTTTTGCAATTGGGAAGTGTGAATCCTCCAACTTCATTATTCTTTTTAAAGGTGGCTTTAGCTACTCAAGGTCCTTTGCTCTTCCATATAAATTTGATGGTTGGCTTTTCCATTTCTGCAAAGAAGGTTTTGGGAATTTTGATCGGAATTGGGTTGAATCTATAAATTGCTTTGGGTATTGTTGACATTATAATGATATTTAGTCTTCCAGTCCATGAAAATGGAATATCCTTCAATTTATTTATGTCTTCTTTGATTTCTTTTAGCAATGTTTTGTAGTTTTATATGTACAATTCCTTTACCTACTTGGCTAGATACATTCCAGCACATTTTATTCTTTTACTTGCTATTGCAAATGGAATTTTTTTCTTGATTTCTTCTTTTGATTGTTCATTGCTTGTGTATAGAAACACTAGTGGTTTTGGGGTGTTGATTCAATACCCCACCATTTTGGGGAATTCATTTATTAAGTTTAGGAGCTTAATTATAGATTTTTCAGGATTTTCTTTATATAGGATCGTATCATTTGTGAATAAGGGAAATTTTACTTCTTCTCCAGTCTTGATGCCTTTTATTTCTTTTTCTTGCCTAATTGCACTGGAAAGAACTTCCAGTACAATGTCAAATAGTAGTGGTGACAATGGGTATCCTTGTCTTGTTCCTGATTTTAAAGAGAAAGCTTTTAATTTTTCACAATTAAATAATGTTTCCTCTGGATTTTTCATATATGCTCTTAATCATGTTGAGGAAGTTTGCTTCTAATACTACATTTTTAAGTGTTTTTATCAAGAGGCTTTGCTGAATTTTGCCAAATGCCTTTTCTGTGTTGATTGAGATGATCATGTGTTATTTTTACCTTCATTCTGTGAATATGGTGTATTACATTAATTGATTTTCATATATTGGACCCGCCTTGCATACCAGGAAAAAATCCCATTTGATCATGGTGCATAATTCTTTTAATATGCTGTTGGATTCAATTTGCTGGCATTTTGTTAAGGACTTTTGCATCTGTATTCACAGGAGATACTGGCCTATAGTTTTTCTTTCTTGTGGAATCTGTATCTAGCTTTGGTACGAGGATGCTGTGGCCTCATAGAATGAGTTAGGGAGTGTTCCCTGCTCTTCAGTTTTTAAGAAGAGTTTGAGCTCCAGGGATCAACCAGGTCACACACAAACAGCTCAAAATTTAGAAATAACTGTTACGACTCATGTCTATATGTGACTGCTGTAAGAGCTTACAATCTAGGAACCTTTACATAAGCCTTCCCTTGATAACCCATGCTCCTGGATTCAATTCTCAGAGCTTGCACATTATTACTAGTCCATATTGGTGAGGAATTATAATGTTTGTTGTTTCATCTGTGACTTATTTCACTCAACCTACTGTCCTCAATGTCCATTCACCTAGTTGCATATCTCACAACTTCATTCCTTCTTGCCACTCCCTCATGTAAAAACATTCTTATATTTGTACACTTAATCACACTCATTGACCATTCTATTTGACTAAGTTATACAGTCCTAGTCTTTATCTTCTATCTTTCCTTCTGGTGTCATATATGCACCTAACCTTCCTCTTTCAACTGTATTCACTGTCATATTTTTTCAGTGTACTTGCAATAGTGTACTACCATCACACAGTATTGTGCTATCCATTTCTGGATCTATACAATCAATCCTCTAGAACATTCTATACTCCTTCAACATCAAATGCCTGATCTCTACTCTCTTTCTATTTCCTGCTATCTTAATTTCTACATTCTTCTCTAAATCTCTCTCTCCTGTCATTTCCTATCTGTCTATTGCACTCCTTTTAGTATTTCTTGTAGAAGAAGTCCCTGTTCACAAACTCTCTCAGTGTCTGTTTATCTGTAAATATTTTAAACTCTCCCTCATTTTTGAAGGACAGTGTTGCCAGGTATAGGATTCTTGGTTGGCAGTTTTTCTCTTTCAGTATCTTGAAAATATCATACCACTGCCTTCTCACCTCCATGGTTTCTGCTGGGAGATCCTCACTTAGTCTTATTGAGCTTCCCTTGTATGTGATAGATTGCTTTTCTTTTGATGCTTTCAGGATTCTCTCTTCTTCTTTGACATTGGAAATTTTGATCAGTAAGTGTCTTGGAGTAGGTCTATTTGGATCAATTCTGTTTGGGGAGTGCTGTGCTTTTTGGACTGGTAATTTTATGTCTTT
Source organism: Choloepus didactylus (assembly GCF_015220235.1). Classification (NCBI taxonomy): domain Eukaryota; kingdom Metazoa; phylum Chordata; class Mammalia; order Pilosa; family Megalonychidae; genus Choloepus; species Choloepus didactylus. The sequence goes on along the minus strand of NC_051310.1, from coordinate 183,384,908 downwards.
CATAAGAGTTGGGAAATTTTCATTGATTATTTCCTCATTATTCTTTCTTCCCCTTTTCCCTTCTCTTCTTCCTCTGGGACACATATAGCATGTATATTCATGTGCTTCCTGTTGCCATTCAGTTCCCTGAGACCCTGCTCATATTTTTCCATTTTTTTTCCCATCTGTTCTTTTGTGTATAGGGTTTCAGTTGTCCTGTCCCTTAGCTCACTGATCCTTTCTTCTGCCTCTCCAAGTCTGCTGTTTTCTGCTTCCCTTGTGCTTTTCCTCTCTTCTATTTTGCCTTTCATTCCCATAAGTTCTGCCATTTTTTTTTCACGTTTATGAATTCTTCCTTATGATCATCCAGTGTCTTCTTTATGTCCTTCATCACTTTTGTCACATTTTCTTACAACTCATTGATTTGATTTAGAAGATTTGTTTGAACATCTATAAGTAGTTGTTTAAACTCTTGAATCTCAGTTGAGGTTTCTTCCTTTGACTGGGCCATATCTTCTCATTTCCTGGTGTGGCTCATGATTTTTTGCTGTTTAGGCATCTGATTTTCTGCTTGGTTTTGATCTCTAGCTTTTCTTTGTTTCTCTCCCTGGCCAGTTGTCAGATTGGGTCTGCATCATCCCCCCCAAAATGAGGTGTCCACCATGGCCAGCCACAGGGTTTAGTTGGTTTAGTGTATCATTCAAGTCCTGTGCTTCCTTATTGATCTGCTGACTAAATGTTCTATCCATTATTGAGAGTGGTGTCTTGCAGCCTCCTATGATTAATGTAGAATCATCAATTTCTCCTTCAAATCTGTCAGTATTTGTTTCATATAGTTTGGGGCTCTGCTGTTAGGTGCATATATATTTATAATTGTTACATCTTTCTTGAGAGTTGTCACCTTTATCAGTATATAATGACCATCTTTGTCACTTGTAACTATTTTTGACATGAAGTCTATTGTATCGGCTATTAGTATTGCTACCCCAGCTCTTTTTTGGTTCCTACTTGCATGGCATATTTTTTTTACATCCTCTCACCCTCAACCTACTTGTATCTTTGCCTTTAAGGAGTGTCTATTACAGACAGCATCTCATTTGATCATGCTTTTTATCCATTCTGCCAATCTCTGCCTCTTGACTGAAAAGCTTAATCCACTTACATTTAAAGTGACTACCAATAATACATGACTTTTTTTCTGCCATTTTTTTTTGTTATTTAGCCTTTGTAAGTCTTACACCTTTTTTGTCCTTCACTTCTATTAAAGTTTACTTTGACATAGCTTGCTTTTTTGTATCATATTGATTGCCTTGTCACTTCTATCTTAGTATATTTTTCATCTGATTTACTTGTGATTACCATGGGGTTAAAATGTAACATGCTACATAAATAGCAATCATATATACCAACTTAACTTATATCATATACACCAACTTAATCATAGATACCAACTTAAATTCAATAGCATACACACATACTTTCCCTACAACCCTCTGCCTCCCCCACCTTTTTTGCACTTGTTACCACTTATACCCTTGTATATTTTATTTCCAAAATAATAGATTTATCATTACTTTTTATTCATTTGCATTTTTGCACCTGTAGGAATTAAAAGTGGGGTTACATAACATTATTTGTATAACAAATAATACAATACAATAATGCTGGAATTTATAATTAACACAAATGGTTGCCTTTATTGCAGATCTTTATTTCTTTATGCTGCTTTGAACCACTGTCTAGGACCCTTTCAGTCTGAAGAATTTCCTTTAACATTGCTTGTAGGGCAGATCTAATCATGATAAACTCCCTCAACTTTTGTTTATCTTGGAATGTCTTAATCTCCCTCATTTTTGAAAGAGAGTCTTGCCAGATATAAAATTCTTGGCTAGCATTTGTTTTCCTTCAGCATTCTATGTATTTCAACCCACTGTGTTCTTACCTCCATGGTTTCTGATGAGAAATCAACACTCAATCTAACTGTGACTCCCTTGTAAGTAACACATTGCTTTTCTCTTGCAGCTTTCAGAACTTTCTCCTTGTATTTTGAATTTGATAGTGTAATCAATAGTCGATAGGTGTATTTTCTTTCATGTTTATCTTGTTTGGTGTTCTCTGAGCTTCTTGGATGTACATATTCACATCTTTTGCTAAATTTGGGAAGTTCTCTGTCATTATTTCTTTGATCATTTCTTCTACCCCTTTCTTTCTTCTCCTTCCAGGACTCCCATAATGCATAAGTTGGTGTGTTTGATGGTGTCCTATAGCTGTCTTAGGCTATTTTTTTTCTTTTAATAATTCTTTTTTTTTTCTTTTTTGCTTGTTAGCATGACTCATTTCAAGTGTCTTGTCTTCAAGTTTACTGATTATTTTGTCTGCCAGCTCTAATCCACTCTCAAAACCTCCTGGACATTTTTCATTTCATTTCTCAACTCCTGTAGTTCTGTTTGGCTCTTTTTTAAAATTTCTGTCTCTTTACTGAGCTTCTCATCTTGCTCATTCATTGTTTTCTGATATCCTGTAGTTCTTTCTTTGTACTTTCCTTCATCTCATTGATTATCTTTAAGATTATTGTTTGAATGGCTTTGTTTGGCATGTCCACATTCTCATCATCTCTTTTGGTGTTTTCTGTATCTGTATCCTTTCCTTTGTACTGCTCATCATTTCCTGTTTCTTTCTTGGTCTTATACTCTCTGTTGCACATTGTACATTTTAATATTTTAAAATGTTAACTTTGGGATATATGCCTTGGGATGGCTATTTCTTGGTTTTATAACCAGCTATTAATAACACAGAGTTTTTTTTTTTTTTTTTCTTTCAGCTTTAGCCCTCCTATCTGGTAGGTCTGCCCAAGGCAAATACAGCATGCAGGGTTTTCCCTCTCTTTTCTGGGCCTGTTTGTCCTGTTCTTTTGCTTATTAGTTGCTTTGGAGTTCCCCTGTTTACAGAAGTTTGGTTGTCCTCTCTGCTTCCCAGAAGACATAACTTCTTCCCCCAAGTATTTGAAGATGTCAGGCCTTTGTTCCAGACTGTCCAACTCTATGGTTTTTTTACATTCCTTTTGTCATCTCACACTGCTTTTGCCTGGAGACAAACTCTGGGAGAAGGGTAACCCCAGACAGGACTGCCCCTAGTCAGTCATTCCCAGCCAACACTTGCCTAGGGACCCACTAAGTCAGTGCAGACTGGCTTCAAATACCCTGGTGAGAGGATCAGGAAAGGTGTTGAATCTTCTCTAATGGCTCCCCAAGCTTAACTCTCTTGGCCTGCCCAGCAAATGCAGACCTTCAGATAAGTGTCCCCTGCACCCCTGAAGAAGTACTGTGTCATTACATCCTCATTGCCTCCTCCTCATTTGGGGAGGGTTGAAACAATGGCTGCTACCACCTTTTTCAGGACATGATTGAAACAATGGCTGCCCTCAGAGCCAGGATCCAGTGATCTGAATTCACTAATCAAAAGCTGTGATCAGCAAATTGGCTGTGCCCACCCTTGTTCTTAAGGAAGAATATTTTTTTATCTCTTTCTGTTGCCAATGAGCTACCCAGGGATTGGACCCTGTGGTAACCTGCCATGAGTGTGGGGAATTGGTGCTAGTAGCTGTCATCCATTGAGTGAGGAATTTATAGTTCTTTATCATAATTTATCAGTCTGAGCCTTCCATGCTTTCCTGGATGTTGTACAGTGTTCTTTTGGCCTCTGGGATTTCAAAATAGTTGTTTCAGACAGTTCTTGCCCATTTAATAGTTGTTTTTGGTGGAAGGACTGAGTCCTGGAAATCCCTGTTCCTCCATCTTCCCAGAAGTGTATTTTGAGATATTTTTAGATAATAACAAAAATACATATTTTACAACACTTGGATGTTATGAAAGCAACCAACTCAATAACTTCCTAAATTATTCCTAATGAACATGTGAACAAAATGATACATACCACTTCCAGGCTAAGACAAGGGTATCTCTGGATGTGTGTGTTCAGGGGAAAAAGATAACTTGGCTTTTCTTACTAGTCCATGAAGAACCACATATGAACTTGACAGAATTAACTGCATCACCCAGATATCTGGAGTTTGACTTTGAATTGTTTCTCTTGGGCAGGGTGGAATTGAGTATTGTTTTTGTGAGAGAAGTCCATAAATTGATAATTTTTGACCAAAAGAGCAGAAAGCTTTCTGTTTTCCAGCATCCCTTACAGTTGTGTGTGGTCATATAAATCATCCTCACTAACAGAATGTAACTTGAAGAGGTTTACGCCACTTAAAGGCCAAGGCTTTTAAAAACAGAGTATGCATCCTCCATAACCTTTCATCTTCCTCAGCTGTGCTTTGACATTTGCATATTAGAATGTTTCCAAGGATTTATTAGTAATGCAGTAATGGGAAAGAAAAAACTTTCATCTCTGTTCTTCCAATTTCTCAGAAAAAGTTCTACAAACTCTTCTCAAGAAGAAGCTGGTTTGAAGAAGACATAATAAAACTAATAGGCAAATAACAATTTCTGGAGAATGAGGCAAAATGGATCTAGTTAAATATTAGAATGTTCAAGAAAATAGAAACTATAGTACAAAAGAGTACTAATTTTGATAATAAATTTATAATTTCAAAAATAGTAATCATATAGTGAAATGTTTATCATCTTAGGAAACTCACCTCTTGATTTGTCACTATAGTGACAACAAGCAAGGTAGAAGAAAGGCTACATTACTGTAAATATAAAAATGCATTCTAATATATCTTATTTCTACTTTCACTTAATATGCACATTGGAGAATTCATAAAGGCAGACTTGGAGTCTTAAACTCCAGTGAAGAGTGAACTAACAATTTTAATATCATTATAATATTTATTAATTTAATATTAAACAACTTCTCTGAAAATGTTTTTGATTCTTTCATATTGCATAGATTCTCCTCCTCTCAACCCAGTAAAGATTGGTTGGGAGGTTTTAGAGTATACAGTTTAAATCAGCATTTCAATGTTATAAAAAGTCTGCATTAGAAACTGTCGCTGTACTTCTGGAATAGCTATCTCTGTCTCTCAATCTACCTACCTAGTTATCTACCAAGCTAACTATGCACTTAAGCACTTTCCCACTTCTCTTTATGCCCCATAGATAAGTCTATGAGACAGATCATTAGCTTAGTCTCAGGTTAGCACTGCAATTTTAGTAGTAAACAAGAATCCTAAGTAGATCTTTATAAGGCAATATATCTCCATTTAAGTTTTTCTTCCTCAGCTATTATTTTACATTAATAAAATGTTTAATAGTAAATTCAAGATACTTAACTTAGGTTTACCTAAAATTATCTATTGTTGAAGGTACTAATGTACCAAAAGTTGAAAAAGTATAGATTTTAAAACAAAATTTTAAAAATATTACAAATATAAGCAAAATTGGGGCCATCAAAATTGAAATAAAATGATGAGTGAATCATGTCTTGGAATGTGAGGAAAATTTATTAACGATCTCCTTTTAGATTGGAAGCTAAAACTGGAATCATCCCTTTTAGAACGGCAGCTATCAACTGGGATCATATGAGCCTGAGCCAGTTCTCTTCACACTGTGCTGCATACTTTTTATTATTATTATTTAAATCTCAGTTCTGTGAAAGTAAACCTCACTTCATAATGTGAATTCGGGAGCTCATTAAGGAAGGTTGTTTCTCTCGCTGATTTCTGTTAAAGGTTTCCCTAGGTATCATTCCAGTTAAGGAAAGTTCAATGAACCAGTGTGTCTTTTGTGATTTGTTGCGTGCTGAAGTGAAACTGATTAACTCAGTGAGTTTTAAAAATGTTTAGTGCAGCTGCCTTCTTAGTCTTTTCTTCTACTTTCTTTCAGTGTTTGCTACACAGCTTTGTTTATCTAAATTATCTTGCCACTTTTTCATTCACATGATAAGGAAAACCCATATGTTTAACTATGTCTTTATAAGTGCCTGATTCAAAAACAAAACAAATAAATATATTGCAAGTAAAATATAACCTTATGGAAACCAAATTGAAGAAATAGCTTCAATATATTTTATATACATAATATATACTTTGAATATGTTAGCATATTTTATATAAGAAGGTATCAAAGATCTATATACAGTCAGACACAAAGTCCTGCAAAGAAATGCTTTCTACTTTATCCAGCTGTTAATTTTTTGAAAAAGAGCAAGAACATGAGGTTATATTCAGTAGAAGGAGATTCAAAGGAGGCCTCCGTATCAGTTGGAGCTAAAAGAGAACACAAAACTGGATCACTTGATAACTGCGGGAGATTCTGAAACCATTAGCTTTGAGAGCAGAGAGTATATCCTAGCCATCCACGCTGGAGTGTAGCTGTAGGATCATTATCAGCCCCAGTTTCCCTGAACTGACTAAAATTCTGTCATAAATATAAGGAGTAGATTAATAAATATATCCCAGATAATAATGTATGACCAACTACAGAAAGGAAGTTTGTAAATTCAAAGAGTAAAGTAGAAAAGTGTAAGCAGCATTGTACACAATTACACAACTGGGAAAGTTAAGGAAAGAATGCAAACCAGTGTTCATATCAAAGAATATTTAGATAAGGTAGAAACTGTGACCCTTTTCATATTTCTATCATCAAAGTCAATAAACAAAACTTTTAAAGGTGATCTTCAATCTTGTGTAAGCCATAAATAACATTGTGTTTTAATCTCCAATTTTTATTTTTAGGATCCTAGCCCTGACTACACTTTCCTATAGTGACATACAAATTATAGAATATAATGTTTCTAATCAGCCAACTACTTTTCTTTATGCATAAGCAGAATCAAAGACATATATTTGATTTTTACTTACCGTAACCATCAGTTTTTATTTGGGCATTGGCTTCAGCAGAGTCATACAGAAGAATGAAAAGCTGAGAATCAAACAACATATTTTGAATACATGCTTAAAACTGTGTGAGTGAATTGCTTCCATACCAAATGTTATATGATTTCCATACAACTTATAAAAACTAAAAAACTATAACTCAAGTAGGAAACAAAACTTTAGAACTGAATGAGGATGGCCAGGTAAAATGAGTTTAAAAAATGTCTGTCTAATCATCCACCTTAATAGTTAATTGGAACAATATAAGTAGAGAGAAATATAAAATTTTGAAAGGGAAGCTTTAATTAAGGATACACAGAATCTAATATTCTGAAGAAAACATGGAATCATTAAGACATTAGTTTCCAATGGGATGGTATTGGCTAGAGTACATTAAATAAGACAATGGAGTTTAAGAGGCCCTTGCAAAGTTTTCAGACAAGGATGAATGCGTTTATCAGTGGTCAGCAATGTACTTTAATGTGTCTGGAATAAGCTGAGAACTCATGTATAAAACATTAGCATCAACAGTGCAGTACACTGGATTTTGGTATTCTTTCAGAATTATATTGCGACATTCCTTGAATATGCTGAACAAATCTATTAATCATTGCTGCTGAGATGGCTATTCTACTAAACATGTGGAAGCTTGAATGACTTCTTCCTTTCACTCTTCTATGCAGATAGAAATACAATGTGTAAACAAACCTATTCACTAAAATTTGCTTTTAATATATGTAGAAACTTATGGAAATATAAACTCAGCTGAGCTTTTGCATCATTCGGAATAAATAACAAAAATCTTCAACTCATATATTTATCAACCATCCATTATTTTTGTGAAATTTTTAAATGAAATACATCAGTACATAAATGCATTGTAAAATACGAAGTTTTATTCAAACACCAGTCATTTATTTAATAAAGCTCCAATGACTGTAAAAAACTGAGCATCAGGGAGTGTGTTTTTCACAGGGCATACAGAGGTAAATGTGATATGGTCTGTACTACCAAAAGCTTTAAAGAAGAATCAGAGAAAATACACAAGTAAATCAATGACTGAGAGACTTTTTGATAAGGGTTGAGATAGAAGTGTGCACAAGGTGGTCTGGAATACAGAGAAGTGTCTATACGGAGCCTGGGGATGAGAGAAACTTTGGATGTTACAGGGTTGACTCAGTCATAGACAATGGTAGGAGCACTGCATGTCATTACCAAAATTTCTGACTTTAATGTTTTCCCATGTGATACAAATATTTACATAACTGTGGGTATGGGAGCCTGTTGCTGCCATTTTGTTTTCCATTTTATCTTTTTCCTTTTTTTTTTTAAACAAAGATTTATGGACTCATTAAAAAGTTACATTGGCTGAGATACAGGTAGACTATGTATGGATTGAGGGAGTAAGCAGCCACAAGACATGCATCTGTGCTGCCTTATCTGGGGCCCATCACATATCAACTGGGTGTAGAGCTTAGACTTTGCAATTTTGACTACCTACCACTTCTAGTAATCTATACCCACATTGCCCACCCACTTCCCTCCACTGCCTAATGACTAAGTTTCTCTTCAATGGAAACCCTGAAACTAGCTGACCGACTCCCATTTTGCTGGGGGAGTCCTAGCTAACCCCTGACGTCCAAGCATAATTATTAATAATGACCCACTTCATACTCAAAAATGTCTTGATTTAGTCCAAAACACTCTACGGCCACTCTGTAAAACCAACTTGAATTCCTGCCCATAATACTGTCTCTAGTATTTTGGAAACACTGGCATCATTGCACTCTTCCTATTTCTGTCCTGCCATGCTCCTCAACTAGCATGACCAATTCATTGTTCTGAGGCTTGACATTGGTATTTATTTTCTTCTAATTTAATGGCAATTACCCAGTTTCTACAATAGTCATAAATAATATATGATATTCTAGCAGCACCTGGTTTTGCCTTAGGATAACAAAGCAGCCAATTGTTTACAAGTAGTAAACATGGATTTTGTAATGATGATATGGCCTAATCCTCCAGTTATATGAATTAAAAATGACACAACATTATCAGTTAGGCTGTTACATAGAATGTAGTGTTATGCCTGAAGAAAAGAAATAAAGGGAGCTATTGCACTGTCTCCTCCTCATAGCCCAGCCATAAACTACATTTTAATACCAGATTTTTATGTACATAACTGTGAGCGAAATATGGTACTAAAAGATATGATTGTGAGTAGTTAGAATGAATAAATAAAACAGGAAGCCTCATGGACATACATACATGCAGGTTCGTCTAAAACATGAATATGCACATATTGCATGCTCAGCATCATTTTATAATAACAATATCAAAATTCCCTCCTGAACTTTCTCTTCTTAGTGTTTTACCTGCACTTTCATGTGTAGAAGATACTATTGTCCTTCTCAATATAGGGAAGCTGAAAGAGAGAGAGAACAAATAATTTTCTAAGGTTCACAAAATTTGTACGTACAGTGTGGAATAGATCATTTGACTCCAGAACCTGCATTCTTAATCAACTAGCAAGTGTAATAATTTTTAAAGTAAGTATTTGGAATACAGCACACACAAAAAAGTGCACAGCTCAGTGATTTTTTTTTAAAACAAATTAAACCAGAGTATATCTGTGTATCCAGTACCAAGAATAAGAATAAATGTTATCACTCTAGAAGTCCTGCTTATACTCATTCCTGGTCATGCCTCTTTCTCCTCAAATATAACTACTAGATTAGTTTTGCCAGTTCTTGAACTTTGTATAAATGGAATCAGATCAAGTGTAACTTGTTTTTTTTTTTTTTAAATTTTGAGACTCATTCATTTTTATGCATAACAAGGGCTCTTTAACTCTTAGGGTTGTGGAATAATTGATTAAATATTGTACCATAATGTATGTGTCCATTCTCCTTTGGGGATAAACATTTGGATTGTTTACAGTTTGAAGATCTTATAAATATTTCTGTATTGAACATTCTTGTTCATAGTTTGATAATCAAACATATGGATTTCTGCTGCATATATACTCAGGAGTAGAATTGCTGAGTTCTATATTTTCTCTGTTTTTCATTTTTAGCCATTCTGGTGGTTGTATATTATATTGTAGTTTTATTTTTCATTTCTGTGATGACTAGTGGAATAGAGCATATTTTCATATGTTTATTGGCTATTGATATATCCACTTTTGCAAAATGCCTGTATTAGATTTTACAACCTTATTGTTAGTTATTAGAAGGAGTTCTTGATACGTTCTGGATACAAGTCTTTTGTAGATTGCAGCTTCAGCTCTTGCCAGAGATCTCTGGCCTGCCCATCCTAATGACCTGCCCTATTGATTTCAGACTTGTCCAGTAAGCCCCCACATCACGTAGGCCAATGTTGTGCAACAAATCTCTTGATATATATCTCTTACTTGTTCTTTTTCTATGTTTGTACCCTGACTGATAACAACACATTTATCAGATTATAGAAGTTCCTATCTATTCTACACTTGAAAGTATTTATCATGAATGGATGTTGAATTTCATTAAACACTTTTTCTACAGGTATTGAGATGATACATGATTTTATTCCTTTACTCTGTTAGTGTGATGAATTATATTGGTGGATATCTGAATGTTAACTCAAACTCACATTCATGGAATAAACCCCATTTGAGGTACTTTCAAAAATAATCTCTGGATTTGATATCCTAAGATTTTTGTTTACAATTTTTGTAGCTATATTTACAGGGAATACTGGCCAATAATTTTCCTTTCTTGTTCACATGCTGATTAGGTTCATAAAAAGAATTCTGCTGGCCTCATAAATGACTTGTAAGTCTATCTTCTTTTTTTAAATTCTCTGAATGATTATATGGAAGACTCATATTATTTCCTTTTTAATATTTGGAAGAATTTACCAATATAATCTGGGCCTTGCATTTTCTTAGAAGGAAGTTTTAAAATTATGTAACGTTATTTCTTTAATAAAGAGAAACTCCTTCAGATTTTGTTTTATTCTTATGACATTTATGGTAAGGTTATGTTTTTTAAAGAGTTTTTTTTTTTTCCATTTTATTCAAGCTATCAAATATATTGACCAAAGGTTATTTATATTTTAGACATCTTATCCACAGTACTGCCCATTTTTTCATTTGTAGCATTGATAATTTATACTGTCCCTTTGTTTTGATAACTTGAAATAGGCATTTCATTTTAATTATCCTTATAAAATCAGCATTGATCTCTGCTTCCTCCTGATTGAATATTTGCTCTCTATTTGGTTTTATCTTTTTTTTTTTAATTAAATTCAGTTTTATTGAAATACATTCACACACCATACAATCATCCATGGTATACAATCCACTAAAAATATCCACAGTATGATAACATAGTTATGCATTCATCACCACAATCTATCTCTGAAAATTTTCCTTACATCAGAAAGAACCAGAACAAGAATAAAAAATAAAAGTGAAAAAAGAACACCCAAATCATCCCCCCCATCCCACCCCATTTGTCCTTTAGTTTTTATCCCCATTTTTCTACTCATCCATACACTAGATAAAGGGGGTGTGATCCACAAGGTCTTCACAATCTCACTGTCACCCCTTGTAATCTACATTATTATATAATTGTCTTCAGGAGTCCAGACTACTGGGTTGGAGTTTGGTAGTTTCAGGTATTTATTTCTAGTTATTCCAATGCATTAAAACCTAAGAGGTGTTATCTATATAGTGCATAAGAATGTCCACCAGAGTGACCTCTCGACTCCATTTGAAATCTCTCAGCCACTGAAACTGTTTCGTCTCATTTTGCATCCCCCTTTTGGTCAAGAAGATACCCTCAGTCCCACGATGCTGGGTCCACATTCATCCCGGGGAGTCATATTCTGCATTGCCAGGGAGAATTACACCCCTGGGAGTTGGGTCCCACATAGGGGGGAGGGCAGTGAATTCACCTGTCGAGATGGCTCAGTTAGAGAGAGAGAGGGCCACATCTGAGTAACAAAGAGGTACTCAGGGGGAGACTCTTAGGCACAACTATATGCAAGTTTAGCCTCTCCTTTGCAGAAATGAGCTTCATAAGGGCAAGTCCCATGATCGAGGGCTCAGCACATCAAACCGCCAGTCCCAATGTTTGTGACAACATCAACACCAGTCCAGGTGAGGATGTCCAACACATCTGCACCTTCTCCCAGATCCTCGGGGCTGGGGAGGGGGAGGCTGTAAATATATTTTTTATTATCTGCCCAAATTACTCTGGGATGTGTCACTATTTCACTTCAGCCTACTAACCTATCGTATCTCACTTCCTATTCAAAGTTCCATGCAATTGTGGTATTTGAACAAATCGACTGTAGAGTTGTACCATTTAGAAAATTTAGATCCTGTACCAAATAGATATTTCTTCCCTTGGTCTCATGTGGAAGTTGAAGTTTTAAATCAGTCAGTTTCAACCTTTACCCTTTGGCCTGGCTTGCCCTGGTCTTAACCAGACCTGCTTCATTCATAATGCTAATTGAAGTCTGGGCTCTTTTTCAGCTTTTTTTTTTTTTTTTTTTTTTTTTTAACAGTGGCTGTATGCACTAATACTGACATTCATATCTGCCGAGCTCTAGCTCTGAGTTTCAGGTGTCTCAGAGATATGCATTATTTGGTTTTATCTTCATATTTGATTTGTATTTGGTTTACTTTTTATTTCCTTCTCTTGATTTTCTTTGGTTTAAATTTGGTCTTCTTTTACTAACATCTTGAGTTGGAAGTTTAGATCTTTGATTTTCACCCTTTCTTTTTCTTTGTAACATGTTTAGAACCTTAAGTTTCTTCAGAGCTATTTTAACTGCATCACCTAAGTGGAGATATGGTCTTGTGTTACGAGGAATAATTCTTAGCAAACTGGAACTGGCCTAAGCTGTTATGCTGATACATGTATAAAGATGTATTTACATGGCACTGACCCCTGATGAAGGCATGAAATATACTTATTAATAGCGTTTCTTTGTAACCATGGGCCAAGAGGAATTTCGTGATGGATTATACCATTTTGACAAACGTGAGGTTGATGGATTTCACCTGGCCTTGGTGAAAACCTGGAGAGCTCTGCTGTTGAAGCTTATTGTGTAGCAAGAAAATGTTTACATGACAAGAAAATATGTGAGAAATCATGACCTAGATGCCAATTTAGGCTTCTGGGTTCCAAGATGTTCCATGCACATGGCAGTGGTTCTAGATCTGAGACAGAAAGCCTGTCCATTAGGGCTCTACATAGGGAGAAGAGTTGGAGAGTGTACCTAGTCTCTCCAGACCTTGATCTGAGGTAGCTTTATTATGCTCTAACAAATAGGATAAACTGTACATTCATAAGCATTGTTATTGTGGGTACTGTGAGTCGTCTTTAGCAGTGAAATCCTAATTGCTATTAGCAATGAAGATTTATCTTTGTATCATTATATTCAATATATTTTCTCATTTCCATTGAGATTTCTTATTTGACCCTTAAGTTTTTTTAGGACAGTGTTGTTTAATTTCAAAATATTTTGGAATTTTTAAATTATATTTTTATTAATGGATTTCTGGTTAAATTCCATATGGACAGAAAATAATTGAAACTTGATTATATTTCAGCATAAGGTCTATTTAGTAAATTTCTATGTTCACTTGAAAGGAATGTGCAATCTATTACTGCTAGAAGTACTGGTCTATGTATTCCAGATCAAGCTGGTTAATATTTATATCAAAAGTTCTAACCTTTATTTCTTTGTTCTCCTTTTCCTACTTTCCATTGAGAAAGGTGCATTAAAAATCTCAGCTGCAATTGTGGATTTATTTGTAGCTCCTTGTATTCTTTCAAATTTTTCTTTTAAGGTTTTTAGGTTAGGTGAATGCAAATTTAAGATTGTTATATCTTTCTTTGGTATTAACACTTTAATGTTTATTAAATGTCCCTTTTATTGCTAATTATATTGTTGTCTTGAAATCCACTCTGTCTAGTATCAATAGACTGGCTTTCATTTTTAGTGTTTGCAAGGTATGTATTTTTCTACCTTTTTATATTCAACTTTTCTGTGTCCTTAATATTAAAATTGTGTTCATATAAACAGTATAACAGCATATACATCTTTTTTAACCAGACTAAAAATAATTGCCTGTTAATTGCAGTGCTTTGTCCATTTATACATAATGTAATTGCTATATAGCTGGATGTATGTCTTAAGACATTTCTATTTCTTTTTTTATTTGTACCATCTGTTCTTGTTCTATCTTTCTTATTCCCCTTTCCTGCTTTTGTTGGACTTGATCTATTTTTTTATTCCATTTATGTCTCTCCGATTAGTATTTTAGTCCTGTGTGGCAATAATCTTTAACAGTTAATTTACAAGTTACAAATATGAATACTTGATTTTCTATTGTACTTTTACCATTTCCTAAAAATACAAAAACCTTACAGCTGTTTAAGTTCATGTATCCACTATTACACTTTGTAACTGATTTTCACACATTTTATTTTCTAATATACCTTAAATATCATAAAATATTGTTGTTTTAAAATAAAAAATAGAATGTTATCTACTGATATTATCTTAGAGTTTTCTCATTCAGTTCATTCATTTTACCAGTCATGAAATTGAGGATCAATAAAAAGAAATGATATATTCAAAGCCATGCAGCTTATGCTAGCAGAACTAAGAATTGAAGTCTATTTTGACCTTTAGGACAGTGCTAATATTATTACCAAAAATGTGCCATCAGATATTTTGAAATTGGTTTGGAGCTTTTGTAGCTATAGATATACATATACATATTCATATGCAAAATATTTATTGTGCATTTGCTATGGGCCAGAAACCATACTATGGATTAGAGTAATGAATGAGACAAGATTCTTGTCCAAATAGGGTTTTAGTCTATTTAATTTTACAAAGTTTCACCTATATTTGGTAAAATCTACTGTATACCAGGCAATATGCCAAATCTAGAAATATCTAATCCATTGCATATTCTCAATTTACTCTAGAAAATATATATCTAAGATGATGAGGTATATAATCCCATTTTCTTGGCCAGCATACACTACAGAATCTAGCACTGGAGAATTTTTACCTAAATCCCAGTTCTCCACTCCTAATTTTCATATTTAATAGCCATATGGAAGCTAATGGCTCCCTAGAAAGCAAGCTTAGGGAACCAGGACCTAGCATTGGCAAGTTATAACTCAGTATTAGTTTTGTTTCCTGCCAAGGGGAATTCAATGAATCACTATGTGAGTTTTCTGAAATAATTCACCAAATATGATCTAAGAAACTTCCACTTCACTTGTCAGATACTTCATTCTGTTGGGTGACTTTGGGATCTTGAAAATCAATTTATTTATAGATTATAGATGCTTAATATTGTTTGTTGCTGTGGAAGCCCATGGGTCAGGCTTTTTATATATACAAAGACCTTTATAACTAAATGTCATATGTGGCAATATTGTGTTAGCTCCCCTTCATGATTATCAAATTTAGCCCCATTTGAAGATCAGTTCTTTCAGATTTGAAAGACAATGAGAAAAATAATCAAAATATCCAGAAACCTCTCCAAGTTATCTCACTTGTTATAAGTGCTGCCTGTCTTCACATCATTTGTAACAACCACTAATCTAATGTACAACTAAATCATCCCCAAGGCAGAAACTTTTCAAAAGGAAAATAAATCCTCTTTCCTGAGGAGCTGTGCAGTATCTGAAAATAGAATTTAAAAGGTAAAAAAAATGAAAGCAACATATGCTCTATCAGAAAACCTAACAAGGCAATAAAGAAAAGCATAGTTTATTTGAAGAGTATTAGAAACTCATGACACTGATCAAAAGCTACTCTTCAACAATGAACTTTTCAATGCCTAAATGAAGGGAAAGGCTTTCAGTCTCCCTGACCAATGTGTTCTGATGACCATAATCACTGAGTGCCCAACCTGACAATAGCAAAGCCAAAGTTGAGAGTTTGATATGACATTGTTTCCTGGGCTGACCAGCCAGTCACTAAGTGGCTGGTTGGTTATGTTGCATCTTTTCATTATGAAGGGGGAAACAGAAATTTAATTTGATTATAAATTAGTTTCTTTTCTCCACAAAGTTTCTACCAATGCCATTCTCTTAGATATAAGGAAAGCCTTATTCATCACTGTCATTCTACACAACACTGCTCCATCCAAAGAACTTACACCCATTGAATTAATTTGTCTTACCATGCACTCCTTAACACAGAAGCAGCTAGCTTAATACAAGACCTATTGAAGACTTTAGTTAAGGTGCCAGTTGGTGGCCAAGACCCTATGAGGTTGGGATGTAGTCTTGCAAGATGTAATATTGACTTTGAATTAGTAAACAAAATAGAATTTTGTTCTCCAACAGCCAGAATATACAGATCTGAGAAACAAGGGTGAATGCTATAGTAGTTCCTCTTACTATTATAATAGCAATCCACAGAATGTTTTCTTTCCATTCTACAGAATTTCCATTTTCCAGTATTGAGAACTAGAAGTTTAATATCTTAGTTCCTAATGGAGGTATATTTCACAAGGGGACAAAGCAATGGTTCCCCTCGACTGTAAGTTGAGATGTCATCTGTCCATTTGGGATTCTTTTGACATTGAAACTAATAGGTAAAGAAGGGGGATACTATATTAACTGGAGTGACTAATAAACACTATACAGTGAAAATTCTATAGCAAAGGGGTGTGGAGAACTCAGATTCTATAGGGCAACTCTTTTTACTTGCATGTCCAGAATGGTAGACTCAGTAACTCAATAAAAGCAGGATCAATCATGGAAGAAATAATATAACGTTTCTGAAGTCTTCTGACCAGATAGAAACAAGTATTGTAGCTAGCTCTGCATATTTATTTTCTTCATTGTTATGTATAAAATAATCTATTTTTCCTTTCCTTTTCCTTCTATTTCATATAAAAAGTCAGGGTATTTGTTAATTTACACAACCTAACTTAAATATCATTTATATTAATAAAAATCCTTGTGGAATTATGACTGAATTAGAAGAGGGCTTGACATCACTCAGAGATAGATAAACTTACATATGGAACATAGCGTATCTCCTTTTTTGGAAAAGAGTGAGAGAGTCTTTGTTTTTACCAAGGATACTTTGTAAACTGTTAGGTGGAAGCATGAGACTTTATTGTTTTTGCATTACGTATAAATGCTAAAATATGGGAAATGATTTAAATATGGGTTTAAATTGGGTAGAAGTAAATATATTGATGCAAGCAGTCCAAAGAGGAGATTGGTCATTTATCTCTTATAAATCAGTCCTACACTCACCCTTTTGTACTCTGAACTGTTGTGATGGGGAGTCTGCAAGTTGAATTTCCAGAACACCTTTGCAACTTTTCTGCTATGCTCTGCCAATTGGAGGCCCGGGAAGGTAATCTGAAGGCCAGAAAGAATGAGAAGCTTTTGGCTCAAACGGTAGTGATAGTTGCCAGTAGTTGCTGATGTTGCTGCAGATGAGACAAGGTGACTGTGTTAATTTCCTAACTGCTAAAGCAAATATCATACAATGGGTTAGCACAACAGGAATTTATAGTATAGGTCCATTGTTTCAGAGACTAAAAGGCTTGTGTCCTCCCTGGGTCAGTGTCTTCTGGCTGGCTTGCAAACTTTTGGGTTCTTTGGCTTATCTATCACATGGTGATGTTCGTGGTGTCATCTTTTCTTTTATTTTCTGGGTTCTGTTGACTTTCAGTGTCTAATTGCTCCTGGTGGCTTCTCTCTTTCCATGTTCAATTACCTTTCCTTATAAGGATTTCAGCTGTACTGGATTAAGGCTCACCCTCATTCATTCTGGGCTCATCTTAACTAACAATATCTTCAAAGATCCTGTTTACAAATGGGTTCACACCCACAGGATCCAAGGTTGGGGCCTGAACATGACTTTTCTGGGGGGCAGGTTCATCCCCCAACAGTAACTGAGAATTCATCAGTCCCCTCAGAAGCTGAATTTCTTTGGTACTTCCATACCTTTTATCTATAGTACCTGTTTGGCATTTTCAGCCCTTACACAGCTGCCTTCAAGCAGTCCAGCAGTAGGTGCTTATTCATGGATTCCAGCCCAGTGGTAAAAATAGCATTCTGAACTCAGGCTGAAAAACATTCCTTTTGTTCCCCCTGACATTCTCACTTTTGCTTTATCAGTCCTTCTAACACTTTGTAACCATTTCCCTGTTTTATACCCCTCTCTTTGCAATAGGTAGCATGTTTCTACTTTCCTGACTGCACCATGAATGATATAATTTCTAAACCACAAAACTGAATTTTCATCTGTGAAAGAAAAGCAGTTTTATAATCAATATATTTATAGCTTAACAAACTCAACATAAGTTATAATGCTTATTTTTACTGAATGCCGAGAAAAGAGGATAATTAGTAAACCAATATGTGATGCATGTATAAGAAAATTAAAGGTCCTTAACTTCTCATAAGTATTCTTCATTCTTAGGTGAAATTGGGTTAATTTATTGTTTCTTCTTACATACACTGCTAATAATAATATTTTTCTCATTTACATGGTTTTAAAGGGAATATTAAAATACTCTATAGTGATGGTACTCAAAATGGATCTGTGAAAGGTGACAGTTTGCAAAATATTACCAGTCTGTGAGGAAATAAGAGCTTATTCCAGAATGAAAATAAACATACCATATCCTTCAGAGAAAAAAGAGTCTTTTACAAAAAAAAAAAAAAAAGTTAATGAAATAATTTACATTCTGTTGCAAGTTTCTTTTCTCCCAGACCGGTTCACAAGCTATAATTTGAGTAGACTTTCTCTATAGGAATGGAAAACAAAATTAAATTAAAAGTAATTCCTTTGAAATATAAAAATCTGGAAGATAGAAAAAAATTTCTTTTAGGTAAAAAATATGCTCCAATAAATACACAGCAATATATGGAATAATTGACCCATGAAAATAAACTAATACCTACTAATCATAATTCTTAGGTGAAAGATCCTGATGGCCCACTAAGAATGGCCATCTTCATTGGCCTACAAGTAAAGTCACTTGGTAAAGAACTAGATTTTTAGGAAAAAAATTTATTGACACTTTCTTAAAAGGATAGTGAAAAATGACACTGCAGAAAAGGAAACAAGAAGATATAAAACATGAAAGCAGAGAAAAGGGTTTAAGAAATTATCAAACGTGCTCAACATGGAATAGTGTGTACTGATGAAAAGAATGGGAGGAGAGAATGAAAGGCATAATCCATGGACAGGAAAAGTAAAAAGGAGTGGAGAAATTTAACTATTAGGACCAGAGAGAATTTTTATAGTGGTGGTGCAATAAAAAGAAATCAGAATGAATTTTACATTCTAATATAGTGGAAGATTTCTTTTCCTATTTCCCATTGAACTACTTAAAGAAAAACAAATATTTCAATTAATTTCACAAATGCAAACAGTAATTTCAATCTTATGCTACTCACAATTTGAACAAATTATCTTGATCTCATACCAAAAATTTCTTTAGAAACAAAATACCAATATTATAGTTCATATATGCTAAAGTTTTGAGAATTCAGTAAAAAAAGGTGAGTGTAGGCAAAATGTATCATCATATTTGATGTTCCTGTTATCCCTTTGTACTCATGAATTCTTTTTCCGAAAATTTGTTCCAGATGTGAGTACAGAAGAAGCCAATGATTCTTGAATAATTGCAGTCCATTCTATAAGCTCAAAAAAAAAAAAAATGCAGCTTTTGATTTGAAATTGTTTAATCTCAAAGAGATCGGTATATAAAACAGATTGGGGACATGCATGAAGTGGCATTCAAAGGGAAGCTCTATTCAACTCCAAATCTAAGCAATGGCAGTCCTCAAAAGATGGTTTCATGTTGTGAACTGGACTCAGATATGACCACATTCCTTTGAATCTAAGCGAGCTTTTAAATCAGAGGGTAAGTGTATTGAAAACTGTTCTTTGTGCAGGATTGAATATGAGCTAATGCTAATTTTATATTTCTATCTCAGGAAACTTACTAGCATTTTGAGTGCAAAGAAAATGATGCTCTCTTCGTATTTTGAAATAAAAATTCACTCCAACAGAAGAGTTTTATTCTATATCCTTTGTTTCACTGACAAACTCTATTCATTTACAAGAATAAAAGTAGTAGTCATAGTAACTGCTGATGACATTTACTGAGCATATACTATGTTTCAGGAACTTTTAAAAGTGCTTTTCATTATTAATTTAATCCTCAAAATAACACAGAATTATTATATATCCATTTTACAGCAAAAGAATTGGAATGCTGAACAATCATCCTAGAAATTTCTGAGCTATCTTCTCTTGGGAATTTACTATCAGAAAATAAAACTGGCCTTTCTCAAAATTAGTGTATGATAATTAAAAACTAATTTTATATGTTTCTAAAAGGCTTTCACACAATAGGGGTTTAAACTGGGATAAGAAAGAAAACCTAAATCATAGAAAAAGTATTTTTCAGAATATATATTCTTCTCAAGTGCACATGAAACCCTCTCTAGGACTGACCATATTATAGGTTATAAAATAAGCCTCAATGAATACAATGATTGAAATCATATAAAGTTTGATTTCTTACCACAATGGAATGAAATTAGAGATGAAAAACAGGAAGAAATGTTGTAGATTCACAAATACTTGAAATTACCAGTGAGTCAACAAAGAAATCACAAGGAAAATTAGAAAAAATCTGAAATAAATTAAAATAAAGGAACAACATACTAAAATTGATGGGTTACTTCTAACACAGTGTATAGAAGAAACTTATAGCTGTAAATGGTTATATTAAAAATGAAGAAAGATCTCAAATCAATAACATGATTGTCCTCAATAAAACACTAGAGAAAGAAGAGTAAACTAAATATAAAACAAATAGAAGGAAATAATAAAGATTAGAATGGGAATTAATGAAATAGAGAATAGAAATTCAAAAGAGAAACTCAAAAAGCCCAAAAGTTATTTCTTTGAAAAGATCAACATAATTGGCAACCTTTATTTAGACTGACCAAGAAAAAGAGAAGACACCAATTACTAAAATCAGGAATGAAAGAGTGGGCATTGGTACCGATCATACAAAAATGAAAAAGAAAAATCTGTATAAGGGGATACAATGAACAGTGACAGGCCAAAAATTTAGGTAACTTGATGAAATTGACAAATTCCTAGAGAGACAAAAGCTATTAAAACTTACTAAAGAAGGTATAGAAAATCTGAATATACCTAGACCCAGTAAAGTGATTGAATTAGTAATTTAAAAACTTCCCACAAAGAGAACCATTGGCTCAGATGCCTTCACTGGGAATATTACCAAACATTTAAAGAATTAACACAAATCTTTCAAAAAATAGAAGAGGAGGGAACACTTTCCAACTCATTGTATGAGGCCAGCATAACTCGGATACCAAAACCGGACAAAGTCATCACAAAGAAGAAAACTACGAACTAATAACTCTTATGAATACAGACACAGACATCCTCAATAAAATACTCATACAGAGTACAGCAACATATAAAAGGATTATACACCATCACTAAATGGGACTTAGCCCAGGTGGCAAGGTAAATTTAACATCTGAAAGCCAAATAACATAATGTATCATATCAATACAATAAAGGACAAAGGCCCCATTATCATCTCAATAAACACTGAAAAAGCATTTTACAAAATTCAACACTCTTTCATGATAAAATCACTCAACAATAATAGGAATAGATGGGAACTTCCTCAATCTGAAAAAACACCTTTACAAAAAACCGACAGCTAATATCATGCTTAATAGTGGAAGACCAAATACTTCTCCCCTATGTTTGGAATAAGACAAAGGTTCCCACTTTCACAGCTTCTATTCAAAATTGTACTGGAGATTCTAATTAGGGCAACTGGACATAAAAAAAGAA
Source organism: Choloepus didactylus (assembly GCF_015220235.1). NCBI lineage: Eukaryota > Metazoa > Chordata > Mammalia > Pilosa > Megalonychidae > Choloepus > Choloepus didactylus. The sequence goes on along the minus strand of NC_051310.1, from coordinate 183,363,187 downwards.
ATAAAAGATATCCAGTTTGGAAAGAAAGAAGTAGAATAGTTTCTATTCAAAGATGGCATAGTCTCAGAAAAAAGAATCCACTAACAAACTAATAGAACTAATAAACAAGTTCAGCAAAGTTGCATGATATAAGATTAATATATAAAAATCAATAGTATTTCTATGCAGTAGCAACAAACAATCTGAAATAAAGTTAAGAAAATGATTCCATTTACAATGTCATCAAAAAGTATAAAATACTCAGGAATAAATCTAACAAAAGAAGTACGACATTTGTACACTGGAAACTACAAGACATTGTTGAAAGAAATTAAAAACCTAAATAAATGGCAAGACATCACATGTGAACTGATTGAAAGGGTTAACATTGTTAAGATGGCAGTACTCCTCAAATGGATCTACATATAGAACATAATCCTTTTCAAATCCCAGATGGCTTCTTTCCAGAAATTGAAAAGCCTATCCTAAAATCTGCTTAGAAAGACAAGTGACCCATAATAGCCAAAACAATTTTGAGAAAGAATAAAGTAGGAGGCCTTGAGTTTCCCTATTTCAAAACTTATTAAAAGTTATAACCAAGACTGTGTAGTAGTAGCATAAGGACAGATGTATAGATAAATGGAATGGAATTGAGAGTCCAGAAATAAAACTATATAGTTTTAGTGAATTGCTTTTTTATAAATTTAATTTTATTGAGATTGTTCAAATATGTGGCAACCTATGGCCTGAGCAAAATGGGCCTGCAGATCTTTGGTGCACAGCAGTCTGCATGACTGAGGCAGCTAAATGTTTAACCTATTGTCTTTCTAAGCGAGTGAATAGAAAAAGGGTAAATTGACCTTAAAATCTAACTTTATGGGAAGCAGGCAGGGAGTGAGAGGCTCTTAGTCTCACAAAAAGAGCAGAATGTAATTGTTCAAGTATTATTCTAGTCCTTCCTGCACCACCCCCCAGGTCAGAGTGACCTGTTCCTGCATCTATGCTCCCCCCACCATTAGGAAGGCTTTTGTCTTAAACCCTTATAAAAGGCTTTCTGCCCTCTTTGTATTGCTTGGTTGTCTTCCCTGCAAACGTGATGCCTGCCCAGCCTGAGAGAGCTGTCATGATTTCTCCATGACTTCTCATCCTATAAGTAAGCCCTGAATAAAAGTTCATGTATCAGAAAATGCTTGTTGTCTTCTCTGGACTTTGGACTGGCATGGCTCTCTTGGGCTGCAACAGTTGGCAGAGCCAGCCTGGGGAATTAAATAGCTGTCAGCCAGAGACTAAGGAGATCCCGGGCACTGATGACATGAACTTGGGGAGGGGAAAGGAGAAGTTCCTGGGCAGGATACTGGGGAGGCCTGCAACATCTATGTGGGAAGGGCTGCCCAGCCTCCCAGTGGAATGGATGTCTATGTGGGGAGGAATCTGACAAGGGAGTATGGAAATGTTTATAGCTCTCTGGGTGGACAAATAGCTGTCCTGTATCAGGCCACAGGACCTCTAGGGATTCAGAAAGAAAAAAAAGGGCCACCAGATTGTGGCTGTGGTGGGCTGGCCATTGTTAGAGGCTGTATGTGCTGCTACTGAGGAAGCTTTAGCAGCAAAGGTGGCCGTAAGCCACCTGGGAGGTAAATTAAAGCTAGAGAAAGATATGAGTCTAGCACAAGCAGAATTGAAAGATGCTCTGGATAAATGTTTAGAAATATTGGTATACCACCACACTAAGAGGGCATAAGCTGCCCAAGGGGCAAGTTAGGCATATCCTGGCTTTCCCTGACTGGGACCATAAAGTATGGGACCCTGTTGATTCCTCATCAAAAGATGATGAGCCCCTGTCTGACTGGGAAATTGATACTAAGGAACATAGGTGTACTCAACTTCTGTTCCAACAAAGGGTTAATGTCCCGGCCCGCGGGACGATCAACGGAGGCTCTGATACCTGTGAGGGAGGAATGGTATTGGACAAGAGACACGAAGAATGACAGCAAGACAAGTATCCTGATCAAGCTGCAAAATTTTATTGAAGAGGCAGGGTATATATACTCTAAGGGCGGAGGGAGTGGCTAGTAAGGACGGGTGGCGATCTAGGATTGGCTGCTGCTGTTGCTAGGGTGGAAGGCAGATGTAGGGGGATTGGCGGTTGCTGTTGCTGGGGGTCTGGGATTGGTGGTAGCTGTTGCTGGGGTGGATGGCCAATGGGCGGCTACTGTTTAGGCGCGAACTAGCTACTGCTTAGGCGGGAACTACTGTTACTTCCTTGAAGAAGGCTAATTATAGCTTAGGCTGTTCTTGCATCAGCCCTGGCGGCCATGTTGCATGTTACCGGTATCGCTGAAGGTGAATATTATATATGCTACCATAATCGTCCCCAACAGGTTAAAGCAGAGGAAGTTCAGCACCCTGATCCCCCAAGGAGGGAGGAAGGTGGGACAGTGGCAGCAGCTTCTGATCCGAGGGTGCTCATTTCATCCTGGGAGTTTTTCCCCTGGCCAAATTAAGAGATATTGCCAAAAACCTAGAGAGCTATTAGCAAACTGGTTGCTCCTGTTTCATTTTGTGTTAAACCTTGCTAATATGTTATTTAGAATATTTTTAGATTTTTTCCAGTCAACCTGTGTTAGGCTTCACATGGGGAAAACAGTAATGGACATTTGCTGTGCTTCCACAAGGATACCTTCAAATGTGGAAACCTCCAGAAGAGACTGATGACTCTATCAAGTTCGTGGGTTTTGTCTGGTTGGGTAAAACTAAAGCTATTCCTTCAGCTGTTGCTGTTAAAATGCAAAGTTATCCCACATTGCATACTTCTGAACAGTTGATGGCTTTTCTTATGTTGTCATCAGACAGTGTTTATACACTACATAGTATGAATTTTAAAACCTTTGTATACCCTAACTAAGAAAGGAAAAATGTGGGAATGAGATTTTCCACAGCGGGCTGTGTTTAAAAAGACTAAGCAAACTCTTCTGTAAGCACAGACTTTAAGGGGGTGTGGACCCAGATATACCCTGTGATTTAAATGTGGCCAGTGCCAAAATTGGCTTTGGGTAGGGTTTGTGGCAAAGGCAAAAGCTAAATGTGTACCTATTAGATTCTGTTCCCAACTGTGGACAGGCACAGAGCTCAGATATAGCCCTTTAAAAGAGCAATTGTGCACAGTTTGTAATCCTCTGTTGCAAGTGTTGAAGGTCTAACTCAGGTGCCCAGTGACCTTACAGAAGACCATACCCATACAGGTATGCGGATATGGGACACTATAAATAAGCCCCATTTGGGGAGTGCTTAGGTAAGCACACTGACAAAATGGAAAGTCTACCTCCTACGATGTGGCATCTTTGACAACGCTCTTTAAAAACAGAGATGCATGAAACTTTAGGACCGGCCTCCTATGTGAAAGAGTGGCATGCCCTGTTTCCTGTTGATCCTCCCAAGGTGGCTTCTCCCATGTCCACCATTGACAGACAAGGAAATACACCTGACTCTGCATGGATTGGCACATGGGCAACCTGCTACCTGGACAGCCGTGAGTGTCCAGCCCAGTACTGACATCATCTGGTGGGAAGACATCTGGACTGCCTGCCACAAATGTGAGGTCAGTGTTTTTCATGTCTCTGCCCACAACACCAATTCATTACCAGGTAATATAGAAGCAGATGCCCTAGCAAAATTCCACAGCCTAACACCAATGATGCATGAAGTGCCTGAATGGCTGTGCCGAAAGACGGCACCAAGGATACCAGATTGCTGTCACCTGGTGGCAAGTAGACTATATTGGCCCCTTTCCTCTGTCCAAAGGGACAAAATATGCCTTCACCACAGTGAATATGGCTAAACACTTAAGGGATGATAGAAACAATGGTCTTGAGGACTGTATCAGCATTAACTCCAGATAAAGGGACTGGCTGCCTTCAAGCCACAATAGGGCAATAATAACTTTCTCTTGCCTGTGCCACAAACACTAGAAATTGGGGAAAATAAGGTCAATTGACTCTGGTTCTGGCCCATGCAGCAACACTGCTTGAGAATCCTAAGCCCATGGATATTAGAATTACATAGGAGACTAACTGTAGATCTGACACTGAAGGGCTCCCTGCAGGGGGAGAAAACATGGTATGTAAAACTCCTCACCTGGAACTCTTCTATCTACTATGAAGACTCAGTTTATATGTATTGTTAAACCACTCAGCTGTCCAATTTAATGCTTACATGTATTGTTAATTCTTGTTTAAAAAAAAGTGTTACTAAAATGTTTTAGTATTTAGCCTTCTAACAAGTGTAATGTTATTGGCAATAAGATGCTGTGAAATGCTTAAGAACAATTTTCAAAATTATTTTAATAACTTGAATGTAGAGGGTATGAGGGATGTCTTCTTTTTTTTATTATTGAAGGAAAAAAAAAGTCATTTTTTCCTAAATGACTGGTTGTATCAGAATAAAAAATAAGGGATATAGAACAAAATTTGAATAAATATAGAAAGTTGCAGAAAGTTGGTGGAAAGGAAAATTTATTTCCATGATCAAGGTTGAAAAAAATGGTAAAAACTAGATGTAGAATAAAACAGAATGCCTGGTAGTGTTATCCTTTAGCTATTTTAGCTCAGACAATACTTGTGCTAAATGATAAAACTCATTAACCTGGCCATAGCACCACTTTATAATAGGTTTGTTGTTTCTCTGTACCAGTATATTATTATGTTGTTGTTTATTGTATTGTTGTGAATTATAGATGTAAAGTCTGTCCTATGGTCAATGCAAACTGTTGTGCAGGGGTGGATTGTGACAATCCATGGCCGGAGCAAAACATGCCTGAAGATCTTTGGTGCACAGCAGTCTGCGTGACCTAGGCAGCTAAATGTTTAACCTATTGTCTTTCTAAGCCAGTGAAGAGAAAAAGGATAAATTGACCTTAAAATGTAACTTTATGGGAAGCAGGCAGGAAGTGAGAGGCTCTTAGTCTCACAAAAAGAGCAAAATGTAATTATTCAAGTGTTATTCTAGTCCTTCCTGCACCATCCCCCAGGTCAGAGTGACCTGTTCCTGCATCTATGCTCCCCGCACCGTCAGGAAGGCTTTTGTCTTAAACCCTTATAAAAGGCTTTCTCTCTTCTTCGTATTGCTTGGTTGTCTTCCCTGCAAACGCAATGCCTGCCCTGCCTGAGAGAGCCATCATTATCTCTCCACACCTTCTCACCCTGTAAGTAAGCCCTGAATAAAAGTTCTTGTATCAGAAAATGATCATTGTCTTCTTTGGCCTTTGGACTGGCATGGCCCTCTTGGACTGTGACAATTATCCAAAGATCCAAAGTGCACAATCAGTTACCCATGGTACCTTCATATAGCTGTGCATCCATCACTACAATTAATTTTTTTCAATTTTTAGAACATTTTCATTACTCCAGAAAAGAAATAAAGACAAAAAATGAAAACTCAAATCCTCCCATACCCCTAACCACTTTTCCTCCATTATTGACTCATAGTATTGGTATAGTACATTTTTTTACTGTGATGGAAGAATGTCAAAATACTATGAACTAGTACATAGTTTGCAATAGGTATTTTTCCTTATATACCTCTCTATTATTAACTTCTAGTTATAGTGTCATGCATTTGTTCTAGTTCATGAAAGAGATTTCTAATATTTGTACAGTTAATCATGGACATTCTACACCACAAGATTCACTATTTTATACATTCCCATCTTTTAACCTCCAACATTCCTTCTAGTTACATACATGACTCTAAGCTTCCCCTTTACACCACATACACACACCATTTAACACTGTTAGTTATTCTCACGATGACGTGCTACTGTCACCTCTATCCATTTCCAAACACTTAAGTTCAACCTAGTTGAACATTCTGCTCATAATAAGCAACTGCTCCCCATTCTTCAGACTCATTCTATATATTGGTAACTTATATTTCATGTCTATGAGTTTACATATTATAATTAGTTTAAATCAGTGAAACCATGCAATATTTGTCCTTATGTGTCTGACTTATGTCACTCAATATAGTGCCCTCAAGGTTTCTTCATCAAACTGTTTTTTTTTAGACAGTTTTGTTCACCCACCATAATTTAATCCCAAGTAGACAATCAGTGTTCCCCATGTAGTTACATATTTATGTATTCACCATCATCACCACTACCTATATAAGGACATCTCCATTTCTTCCACAAAGAATGAGGAAAAGTCAAAGAAGATAGAGAATAGAAAAAGAAAAAGAGAAGAAAAAAACAGCTAAAAAGCAACAAAAGGAAAGATAGAATTAAACTAAAGTAGAATAAAAGAGTCAGACAACATCACCAATGCCAAAAGTCCCATACCCTCCCTTATGTCCCCCTCTTATAGGAATTTAGCTTTGGTATATTGCCTTTGTTACATTAAAAGAAGCATAATACAATGTTTCTGTTAACTATAGTCTCTAGTTTGCATCAACTGTATTTTTCCCCATTTTATCACAATTTTTGAGCACTCAAGGTTTCACTGAGGTATACAGTCCCAGTCTTTATATTTCCTCTTTCCTTCTGCTGTCCCACATGATCCTTACCTCCCTCTTTCAACCACGCTCACAGTCATCTTCCTTCATTGTACTTACATTGCTGTGCTACCATCTCCTGAAATTGTGTTCCAAATGTTTCACTCCTGTCTTCTCCTGTCTGAAGTGCTCCCTTTAGTATTTCCTGTAGCACAGGTATCTTGTTCACAAACTCTGTCATTGTCTGTTTGTCAGAGAATATTTTAAACTCTCCCTTACATTTGAAGGACAGTTTTGCCAGATACGGGATTCTTGGTTGGCAGTTTTTCTCTTTCAGTATTTCAAATATATCACACCATTTCCTTCTTGCCTCCGTGGTTTCTACTGAGTAATCTGCACATAGTCTAATCAAGCTTCCTTGGTATGTGATAGATCACTTTTCTCTTGCTGCTTTCAGGATTCTCTCTTTTCCTTTGATGTTTGATAATCTGATTACTAAGTGCCTTAGGGTACATCTATTCAGATCTTCTGTTTGGAGTATGCTGAACTTCTTGGATCTGTAATTTTATGTCTTTCATAAGAGATGGGAAATTTTCAATGATTATTTCCTCTATTATTGCTACTGACCCCTTTTCCTTCTCTTCTCCTTCTGGGACACCAACAATACATATATTCATGTGCTTCATGTTGTCATCCAATTCCCTGAGACGTTGCTCATATTTTTCCATTCTTTTCCCTATCTGTTCTTTTGTGTGTAGGATTTCAGGTGTCTTGTTCTCCAGTTCCTAAGTATTTCTTTCTGTCTCTTGAGGTCTGCTGTTGTATGTCTCCACTGTGTTTTTCATCTCTTGTGTTATGCCTTCATTTCCATAGATTATGCCAGTTGTTTTTTCAAACTTTCAATTTCTACCTTATGTTCACTCAGTGTTTTCTTTATATCCTTCATCTCTTTTGCCATATCTTCCCTGAATTCATTGATTTGGTTTTTGATTTGATTTAGCATATTTCTTTGAAAATCTTTAATAGATTGTTTCATTAAAGTGAAAAAGTATCTCAACTGCATCTTGATTGAGGTGTAAGTTTGTTCCTTTGACCAGGCCATATCTTCATTTTTCATAGAGTAGATTGCAGTTTTCTATTGTCTAGGCACCTGGTTTCCTTGGTTACCCCAATCAGGTTTCCCTGGACCAGAATGAGTTCAGATCTCAGAGTGGGGTTATATTCAGTTTCAAGTCTCCCTGCAGTTGTGTCTTAGAGATTGACTGACTTTCCTGTGAGGTCTCTAGCTGCTGTGCTTTTCCTAACATGTCATACAGGTGGTGCCTGTTAGCCTGTAACTCCAGACTGGTGTAAGGAGGCGTGGCCTGTGGCTGTTTACCCCCAGGCTCTGGGGTCTTGTTCTGAAGGGAAGGTGGGTAGTAGAACCTGGCATTGCCTCTTTCCTCTTAGGGAATATATACCCCTAGGGAGTTATTATCTGCATTTGAATTGTTGTCTCTCTAACTCTGTTATCTCCACCTCTGTCTGGGTCAGAGCACTGTGAACTGAAAATGGCTGAGGCTCTCTCCACTGGGCCCCCTCAGGTTGAGAGAGATAAAAAGGGATAGAAAGGCCCATTTTAGAGCCAATACACAGCCCCCCAAATTCACCTGTTGGCCAAAGGTAATGCCTGGTCTTCTGGGCTCCCCCTCCTGGGACAAATGAGTCTTCTGGTTCTTTAAGGTCAGCCATTACTAAAAGCCTCTGTCTGCTTGTTGGTTGTTTGTGGCTTGTATTCAGCAGTCCACATTTCTTAATTAAAACCCAGTTGGAGGTGGGCTGAGCTATGTTTGCTTGCTCAGAGTGCTGCTTTCTACCACAGCAAGGTTTTGCAGCTCAGCCTGCCATGGGGGAGGGGTTTTTTGGCACGGTTCTGCAGTTTTTGCTTACAGATTTTACACTGCAGTCAAAAAGACAGAAAATAACAAGTATTGGTGAGGTGGTGGAGAAATTAGATCTCATGAACTGCTGGTGGGAACATAAAATCAGAAATGGCCCAAAAGTTTCTCAAAACATTAAACATAATTTGGCCTGCAATTCCACTCCTAGGTATATTCCCACAGAAATGAAAGCATATGTCTATACAAAAACTTGTACACTAATGTCCATAACAGCATTATTCATAATAGCCAACAAGTAGAAACAACCCACATGCTCATCAATTGACAAATGGATATAGTAGATGTGATACATTCACATAATGGAATAGTATTCATCAATAAAAATTAATGAAGTACTAATACATGTTACAACATGGATGAAACTTGAACACATTTTGCTGAGTGAAAGAAGTCAGTCACAAAAAACACATTGTGTATGACTCTCTTGATATGAAATGGCCATAATAGGCATATCTATTTTTTCATACTCCCAGTAAGTAAAGCATTTCTTTTTGGTGTGATGAAAATGTTCTAATAATTATTGTGGTGATGGTTACAGGACTCTTTGAATATACTTAAAACCATTGAATTGTACACTTTAATGGGTGAATTGAGTATATCTAGAAGAATTTTGTAAGGGCAAGAATGAGTTAATACTCTAAGTTTTATGAATAAATATATTGGTATAGATATTATTAACTCCACTAAATAGCTCAAAACAATTAACCTTAGAGAATTTGAGTCTTCCACAATACAAATACTTGTGGCTTTCTGAAGTCTATTTTTACATAAATGTTTTGAATCAATTAAGATTTCTTAATTCAAATATATAGGCATTTGTAAGAAACATAATGAAAACAAATCAAAGGATTTTTGATTTTTAAATGTTTGGTATTGTTACTATGAGAGAGAACAAATGAATTTCAGAGTAAAATTATAAGCTTTCCCCTATTGTTTTACAGGCTATTTTTATTTTTTTTGCACTTTTCTGGGACTTTATTATACCTTTATTATTTTCAATAAATGGTCATTAATGATACTAGCCATTATTTATAATTGTTAGTGACAGGAGGAAAAAGCAGAGAAACAAGAAAAACAAATTGAATTCTTGAGACAGCAAGTTAAACATGGCTGGTTGGACACATATTTGTGCCCAGCTCTCCCTTAATCATGCTAACATGACAACAAAGTCCTCAAAGGCTTAAATTCACAACTGCACATCAAAGTTTGAGAACCACTGATCTGAAGAATTTGAGGCAACAGGTGCAAACAAGGTAGTGCTGAAAACAGGAGGATTTACTGGAAGGCATGGTGGCTGCCCACATCTAACCTTGAAAGGCTGCAGGTTTAATATCTGGAAAAAGACAATTAGAGATTGAACTCCTGAACACAAAGAAAGGTGAGGGCAGGTAGTACATGCTATATTGAATACAGAGGGGCTAGACAAAGTCTAGAAAACTTGTCCCCTTCTCATTCATGGTGTCCAGCTCTGTAACATGAAGACACAAAGAAAACAGGTCAGCCCTTTCCCAAAAGATGAACTGATACTGGCATGGTGGGTCCTTTGGCACAAATGACTGATTCCCTACCCAGTTAACCTACAGCATAGATAGAATAATGCAAATAGTGAGCATTTATTTAACTAATGATGGTATGTCAACTATTGTAAGAAAAAGGAGTTGAAACGTGTTCATGTGGAAGGGACTTTGTGCAAGAAAATTAATTGTTCTTTTTCCAGAGTAAGACTTAAATGGAGAAAATACAAAACTAAAAATCAGGATTTGGCAGTAATCCACAACTGCCACAATTGAGCACCACTGTTGAACACCTCACTGCTTTGACCGGCCACTGTGAGTGCATCTTTACTTTCTGTTATTCTCTACTTTATAAGGACAGATTCAGGGTTCTGGTCACACACACATGCTCCAGCTGTCAGGTGGTGGGAACAGGGAGTAAGTGTCCTCCCTCAGTAGGTATACTTGGACTCACATAGGCAAATCTACTAACAAGTGTCCATGACTAAGTGAAATAGATTGAGACTGCTCTAACCATGATTTGAAGATAATGTATTGTGAATGTCACGTCATCCAATATTTAGCTAATGGGAATATTTACTGTGAGTTTGGATCCCAGTCAGGAACTACGTCCAGCCTAGGATCATTTAAAATCACCACAGAATCCAGAATATTTGCATTTGAAGATGTATTTAAATATGAAAATAGAGTTCACACATTAGAGAGAGATCAAGAAGGAGGAACTGAAATATGTCATCATTCCAGTGCTAACAATGAAAGTAAACAGTCAGCATTTGAATATTATACTGGAAGGGACAACCTCCTCAGGAAGATAGTACTAAGATTTTAATTAAAAGTGCATGCTGGAAATAAAGATATAATGGGAAATTAGAGCACTGGCCCAAAAACTGTACAGAAAGTGGAAGAAAAGGAATCTAGAATGAGCTATCAGACACTGGTTTCTATATATTTTTACTGTGCTAAATATTTTCACCTGTTTCTTATTAAAGAATTGAAATTTTATTTTTCTAACATTCCATACAATCGTGATGCTTTAATATATGCCATTCATGTTATAGAATGGTTATATTGGTTATAACCAATATATGGTTATGTGCAATTTATAGAAAATGGAAGTAATGGACATAATATTTTGGATTTTACTAATCAATCTATTTGAAGTCTTCATCCATTCCTCTATAATTGCACCCACTGTCTTGCCCCTGTGTTGAGGAAAACTAGGAAATGTCAAAACAGGTACGGGGATCCCGAGAACAGGCTGGTGGCCTGCTTCCCGTGGCTTTTCTTGAAGAGAGGCTACAGGACTCTAGGAGGGGGTTGCATTCACATGGGTGTCACATGCCATTGTGGGTGAAGGGTAGCACAGCATTTACTGAGGGAATGTCCTAGTCGCTCAGCCCCAGAGTGGTTCTTCACAATTAGTGAGTGATATAAAGGGCACCCCAAAATCCACACATGCTCCAGAGATTGCTCAGAGGAAGGGATGACCTAACAGAAACCTGGTTTCAGTAATATGTAGGGATTTTTCAACAAGAAAAAAAAATGTGTGCTACTAATTCACTTCACTAGTGGGTGCAAGCACAGTAATTTAAACCATTCCTGCAACTTTGCTTTAGAGACCAGGGGTAACAGAGCATACCCAGTATAAGACCCCCATCTCTGTGGCTGCCACATAGATCACCTACATATCCAGACAACTTACTGGAAAGCAATGAGGAGGTGGAAGAGAGATGAGGGGTGAGAATGTGAAAGAGTGCATAATGAGGAACCATCTAAATTTAACTGAGTTATATAAAATAGAATATTTAAAGTGACAAGTCTGATACCATTAACTGGCAAGTTTAAAAGGTGTTTCTCTTATTCTCCCCAGTAACAAGTCAGAGGGGTTTGAAGGGGAAGTTTCATTCCATTATAAAGAAAGTATATTTTCTTAACACTTCTGAGTAGTAGATGTACTAAATTTACTATCTCATTACATTTAAATGGTTTATATTTTAGTTGTTAATCCAATGCTAAATACACCCTATGATGTCTTTAAAAGACCTAAATAAAGAAACCTTTCATTAATTTCTTTAAATAGATATCTGGACTAGGGGTATCCTATCTAATTATTGAAGCCCCCAGTGGTGCCCAGCTAAGCTTCCATATTTGCTGAATCAGATAGATTTTTTTTCTCCCACTCTCAACAATTGCTTTTCCAAACATTCTCCATTCTCTTTACCTCCAAACCCACATTATCCCACAAACTTTCAGCACTTGCCTTGGTCTTAGACAAAAAATACATTAGTAAGGAGCTTCAGAATTCCAGATTTAAAAACTTAACTGCATCTACATCTGTGTTCTTCTTCCTCTCTCATATCACAATAGGAGTAGCCAACCTAACAATACACATATGATGATTTCAAACCTCCTTCACTTAGAATCTCACTGTATTGAATTTACCTTCATTTCCTCTTCAATAACTTTGCTATTGACATATCCGTTAACATTCTAACATGCTCAATTTTCTCTCATTTTCAAAGTAAAATAGCTTCAAAAATTTCAAATGACAAAAATAACATTTATAGTAGAATAACTTCCTCTTTACAGCAAAATTCTTTAACAAATTGTTCATATTATCTCGGCATTCTTCCTTCATTCACCTTTCAAATACAATAATCGACTGTCTGCTTCCACCATGATAAATTGCAATTGCTCTCCTAAGACAACAGCAACTTAACTAATTGTTAAATAAAATAGACACTTAGATCTCTTTGCAGTATTTGGCACTATTTACACTGCCTACTTGGAAAGTATTATTTTTCAGCTTCCATGACCTTTGACTTTTGATTCCACCTTTCCTCTTGGCCCTTTCCTCTCAACTTATTTTAAGGTTTTTAACTGTCATTCACTCCATTAATAAGATTGCAACTATTCAGTGTTGATGTCTGGAGAAAGATGGACAGTCACATACACTTTTAATTGAAATATAAAATTAGTTCAAGTTTGGGAGATCTTTTTGGCAGTATTTATCAAGAAGTAAAATAAGCAAAGGGCTTCAATGCAATGTTGGACTTTCTAGAGCCAGTTGTAACTTGCACTTAGTGGGTTGTAAACATCAGTTTTATTTTTCTCTATTTTCTGCTTCCAATCACACTGAGCTGAATTTCCTTTCCCAATTGAGATGCAGTTCCCATTATGGCAACCAGAGCAGATTCAGAGCTTCCTGGTCAATTTTAGTTTAAAATTCATTTTAAATCTGATTTTTTATATTACTTTATCAAGCTATATATTATACCATAAATTGCACAGAATTAAAGCACACGGTTTGATACATTTTGGAATATGTAACCCACTTGCGAACAATCAATATACTGAACATTTCCTTCCCTCCCCAAACTTTTCTTTTGCTTCTTTGCAATCTAATCCTCCCACCACCCCCATCCTCAGGCAACTATTGATCTACTTTCTGTCAGTACAAATCAGTTTGCATTTTCTAGAATTTTATGTAAACGGAAGCATATAGCATGTACTATTTTTTGTTTGCTTATTTCATTCAGTATAATTATCTTCTGATATATTCATGTTGTTCTGTGTGGTGGTGATTCATGTCTTCGTATTGCTGAGTAGTATTCTATTGAAAACATATTGTTTATACATTCATTTGTTGGTAGATGTTGGAGTATTTGTAGGTTTTAACTTTTTATAAATGAAGTGGCTATAAACATTTGTTGGCAAATATTTGTGAGGATATATGTTTTCATTTCTCTTGAGTAAATTGCTAGGAATGGAATGACTGGGTTGTTTGTTAGGTGTATGTTTAAATTTTTATGTAACTGCCAAACTGTCTTCCAAAGTGACTACCATTTTATATTCCAATAAGTAGCAAATAATGATTTTAGTTGCTCAACATCCCTACCAACACTTGATATAGTCAGTCTTTTTAAGTATTCCATTCTATGGAAAACATTTTGTTTTTATATTCATTTGTTGATAGATGTGAGGGTTATTTCCAATTTTTGGCTATTACAAATGAAGTGGCTATGAACATTTGCTTACACACCTTTATTATATGTTTTCATTTTTTTCTATTAAAAATAGATCACAATTTACTTATTTTAAAAATGCTGACTAATGTTGGATTGTATTATGGCATTGTGGATATTTCATTGTATTCACTCTGGGATCTCTTATATTCCTCTGTGCTGATATTTTTGTTTTAGCTAGAAATTCATCTCCTTACAATCAGATTACTAGCTTGGTCTTATCCTCTATGGGTGGTGATTCAAGTCTCTGTTCTAGTTTTTAATCCTTTTCTTCAGTGCTTTACCTGGTTCATAAATAAATATGAAATTGTACTTACACACATAATCATGGCATCTCATCTATTTTTCTTCTCCGTGAGACTCCTCCCTCATAATCTGGCAGCTGGCTATGGCTGCCCAGGATCTACTTCTTTTTGTTATAGCCAGAAAGCCAGCAGTGTTTTTTTGTTTGGTTAGATTTTTATTTATTTACTTATTTATTTGTTTGTTAATTAATTTATTTATTTTTGTTTAATCAGAGTTTTGGCTACCTGTGATGTGGTGTTCTGCAACTGTGGACTGCTCTTAAGGAAAAACTGCTAAGAAAATGGAAGTCTCATTCCATTCTTGCTACTTCTCCAAACTTGTCACCACTAAACAATCTCATCTGAAATTTTATTTGTTGGTTTGATTTGTTTTTTGTCCAGAGAGTATAGTTGTTATTAGTGGGAGGTTTGGTTTGAATGAGGGTTTATTTACCATACATCATACCAAATGCTAGTGTCACCAATCCCTTTTTAAGATCATCCCATTCCCTCCCCCAGAACCGGTTACACCATGGCATGAGGAACTCAGATTATGAAGTGGGCATGATGTGCTCTTTAAGTCTCTTACATTCTCCTCTTCTGTTAATTGACTAGGGTAGCATGTAGAGAAAGACAAAAATGGAATAAATGTTTTTATTTTTTAGATAATCACCATTCTTGGTTAGTTACTGTCTTTCTTCCTATGAATGATCTTTGATACATTCTCAATCCAGAGACCATTGATGTGTAGAAGTTCCTCAGGCAAACTGTCCTCATGGCCAGGGTCATTAAGGGGGGCAGCTGCTGGTAGGGAAATGGACTGGGGACCTGTGGCATCTGTTGATGTCCAGCTGGGAATGGGATGCTGATTTCCCCTTCATGAGAGATATTCAAGTCCAGAGAGTCATACTTTTGGACTTTTTCTCATTCAGCCTGGGAATATGTGGAGAGAAAGGAAAAGCCACAACACTCCTTCTTAGGCTGACTGCTCACAATTCCAGTGACTGTTTCATGTACTTTTCAGTACTCATTCCAGGAAAGGTTGGGCCACTTCTAAATTATCTTAACAGAGTAGCAGGCCTCAGGATTTCATAGTTCTCTGTAGAGTGTGCCTTACTTAGTACTTCTTTGCCCTCAGATTTGGATCCAGTGCAATGAGAAAAGTCTCATGCAATATCCAGGTATATTTCTAAAAGCAAAAAGCTGAAAATAATACCATCAGTAGAGAAATCATTAAGCTAGTTCCAGTGCCCTCATGGAATACTATTCAGCAATTAACAATAATTAGGAAAAAATATGTGTACTCACATGAATGAATACCCACATAACATCATTGACAAAAAATAGCAATTTTTAGAACAATGTGTGAAGTATGCTCTCATGTTGGCAAATAATCATGCACATTTATATTCTCCACTTATTTGTGGTGAAAATTTGGGCACAGTTACTTTACCTTCTGTGTCTCTATGTCTACATCTGTAGAATAATAATAAACATTATTTAAAATAATGCAAATGTTCTGACATAAATTATAATCCTAATCATAAATGAAAGAACAACATACTTTAAATCTTTCTCCATAAATAAAAAAAAAAAAGACCATTTAAAAGCATTTTTCCCCATTTGTGTTAGAATCATCAGCTGAGTTTAGAGTAAGAGAGATATGTCCACATTACTTCAGTTAATGGAGTATTGGTTTAAGGTTACTCAGAGAAGTAAGAAACAGTGATTGAGAGACGTAATGGCTGCATAAGTTCATGGACTATATAATTCTATTCAGGTTGCATTACAGTCCTCACCACCTGGTAGTCATGTCCTCACCTCACCAGCAGGTGTCGAGTGATTAGAACTCCATGGCTGCCGTTATGGTGATTCCACTGCTTCTGCTCCTGCTTTTACATCTACTGCCACTTTCAGTGAGCACTTTCTCTCTTCTATAGCTCCACTTTGTTGTTTTGCTCAACCATGATTACTGTAGTGTTGCACCTTCCATTTTCAACCCTCTTTTTCTCTGTGTTTCTTTGAATCTGCATTGACTCACTTCTGTTAAATGTTTGTGTGTCAAAATTCAACATCTGCTCCCAAGAGAGATGATTTTATCAGTTCAATCTGCCACTAGGTAGTATAGAATCTCTTTGGCAATGCAAGAGCTCTCTCTTCAGGTAGCCTGTCAGCCTGCACTTGTGTGCCAAATGATCTGGGGTCAGGGTGATGAAAGTAATGCTGTAAAATACAACAGAATTTGAAAATAAGAAATTCTTCCAAAAGGGCTGTGGGGGTGAGAAATATCATTAGACTTCTCAGTAGAATTCTCTTACATGACTTATTTTTTTTTTCCTTGTATTGAAAAATAAAGGCTTCTTATGTGCTCTATCCAGAAGATAATTCTTGTGGCTCATATGGATAATTTGTCCTCTGTCATTTTTGTATCAGTAAGATACAAAGAATAGAAAAGAAATCTGAATTGTTGGTATGTGACTTTGATTTGAATTACTGGTAAAATTAGATTTGTTTCCTGTTAAATCTCTGTATGTCAAAAATTTAAACACCCTCCCTCCCCCAACAGAAATAATTTAGTTGGTTCAATTGGTAGTAGGTAGTATAGAATCTCTTTGTTAATCCAAGAGCTCTCCAATAACTCAGAGGAGATATATTCATTCATTTAATTAAAAGACAATCTACTGGTCTGAATTTGGATTCAAATATGCATTCTTTCAAAATCATTATCAGAGGTTGGGTCTGAGGTCTTCAAATCTTGTTAACCTACATATTTTTAAGTATCACATTCAAATTAAGAAAAATCATTATTCCAAAATTACATTTGTGCAACTTTGGTTTTTAACATAAATAAACTCCTAAACAGCTACACTTTTTATTGGTTTACCTGACCAGTTATTTTTGCATCATATTGTTACAATATTCTCTAAATCATAATGATTGGCAATGCACAATGCCAGCATTTCACAATATATTTCTGCTTGTTTATAAGAATTTCAGGAAACAAGAGCTACTAAGAAACAGTGCAAAACTGCATTGCTGGTAATGTATTGTTTTTCTTTGTTTTGAGATCTCTTTTGATTTATGGTTGGATTATTGCAACCTAATTTCAATAAGGCAGAAGTGATTGTATGAATATCAACATATAGAAATAGAAATAAAATGGAAATATGCCAAAATCTCAATTCATACAATGAGGTTTTATATCTTTCACATGTGAAGTATTATTATTTGTAAGGTAAGGCCCAGATAGAGGATAAGCAAGGGACCCTGCTACGGATTGTCAAGCTAAGAGATGCTCCACCAGCTTCAACACATGGCATCTAATATGGTCCTGGGCATGGGCATTTAGAATGAATGGAGAAAGGAAGAGAGTAGCGATAATTCAGAAAATTTTTTATGGGGTGAGCTCCCCTTATTCTGTTATCCTTGTCTTGGTTACATATCTACCTAAAAAATGGGTTAGGAAATGCCATTTTATTTTGTACCAGAAGAAAAGAAAAGTTTTTCACACTTCCATATCATTCTAACTCCTACACTTAAAACACCTTCATTTTCTCCTTTGCTGGTTTGCTAATCCAGCAAACCATTCAATCTCTGGAAAAGCACAAAGTTCAGGATCTCCAGATCATAGAGAGTTTTCTGGTCAAGATATGGCTGCATGTGGCCCAAAAAACTGTGAACTAGGAAGACAAGTTTTCTGTCTCCCACATACCCACTCCAGTAATACTTTAAAATCATTTAGACTTTTCCATTTTAGATGACTATTTAGTAACATGGAGAAATGCTCATGATCTTTTAAGTAACAATGAATGTTACAAAACTCTAGGTATAGTATGAACTCAATTTTGCTTATATTAATGGGAGTAAAAGAATGAAAAAAGGGGACATTTGTACTTGGGTAATGAATTTGTGTTTTCTTTATGTAATCGGACATTAAAAGTGAGTTTTCCTCTATGTTCTAGTATGTTAATGCTGCTGGAATGCAAAACACCAGAAATGGATTGGCTTTTATAAAAGGAGGTTTATTTGGTTACACAGTTACAGTCTTAAGGCCATAAAGTGTCCTTCAACAAAGGGTACCTTCACTGGAGAAAGGCCACTGGCATTTGGAAAACCTCTGTTAGCTAGGAAGGCACATGGCTGGCCTCTGCTTGCTCCTAGGTTGCATTTCAAAATGGCATTCTCCAAAATGTCTGCATCAGCTTCCAACAGCTGTCTTCACAATGTCTGTCTCAGCTCCACTCACTATGAGCTCCTTCTGTCTGACTTATATAGTGCTCTTGTAAACTAAACAAGGCCCACTCTGAATGGGTGGGACCATGCCTCCATGGAAATTATTCAATCAGAGTTATCACCTACAGTTGGGTGGATCACATCTCTATGGACACTGAACAAATAGGTTCTAACCCAATCCACACTAATACATCTGACCCCATAAGAATACATTAAAGAATATGGCTTTTTCTGGGGGACACTCTATGTTCAGTATTTTGAAGGAGACTCCAGAGTCTAAGAAGAGTAATACAATTTTTTTATACATACCTATATAGTAAGGAATTGCTGTATCTCCTTTTAAGTATTTGCAAAAGGCAGACTCTGAATCAAGTTCTTCTAGGAATGATTTATCTACTTTCTATGGCTTATGAAAAAGACTGGTGTTTAAGAGGCTTGGAGAGAGGGGAAATATTTGAGGAGACTTATTGGTGTGCTCTGAGCCCTGGAGGTGGCTTCCTTCACCTCAAGGGAGAAAAGCTTCAAGGCAATCACTTGAGGACCTAGATAAGTGAGCATAGAATTTGAGAAACAAAGAGACTACCATTTGACTCACATTTTTGAGGTCAAGAAGCAAGGTTACATGGATGGAGTTCCCCAAGTCTGGTAAGGAATAAAAGTGAAGTACTTCCCTGGGTGAGAGCTGTATTTCCACTGATGGCAGGCAAAAGCCAGTGTTGTCAAGGCTCCTGATGTAGACGTTGCAAAAGGTGGTCTGGAATCAGTTTATAAGGGATATCACCAACTAAAACTACTTGGGGAAAAAAGGAGCAGAATGGAAGAGGCACTGGAGAAGGGCTGAAGAGTGGGAAAAGTAGCCACCCAGAGGGGATTCAAGGCCATATCAGAGACAAAACAGCTAGAGGTCACCAAAAGATGAAACCTCTGAGAAACTCACAAGAGCATCCTAGGAGACCAAGAGCTAGAAATTTTCACCTGCCACACAGAGGAACCTGATCACAGCTCCTTAAGATACTGATCTTTTCATCCAGTATCCTGACCAGAAACAGCAGCAAACCAGAGGGAGAGGAGCAGAAACAGGAGCAAGACAGAAGTCAGTCATGCCCCCTCCCCAGGACAGGTTCTTCACTCAGATGCAGGCTGTTACTGGCGAGAGGGGAGCTTTTCAAGAAAGATATGAAATGAGTTTTCATTAATGCATTGGACGGGATTTAATTATTGAAAACAAGTTGTTTCTGCAACTAACATTGACTGGAGTTCATACCTTCTAAAAATAATGAAAAAGCATGGAATCTGCCTTATATTCTATCCTAGGTCCAGAAACTAAAATTAACAGAAAGTTAAAAAATTACTTTCTGCCTGCAAACTAAGGAGGTCACTTCCTGCCATAAACCAGATATATTTACAATTACTGGATTTTTTGTAATTTCCTACAATGAATAACCATTATTATAAAGCAGAAAAACTGCCACTATTTAAGTATGCATATGTGCTTTTGTGTGTGTGTGTGTGTGTGTGTGTGTGTGTGTGTGTGTGTGTTTGTGTGTATGAACTGAGGTAGTACTGGTGCATCCACCTGACGTCAAGACAAATGATCAATTCAGACAATACAGTCCAAAATGTCAAACTAGATGTTTGGCAAAAGGCAGGTATAAACAACTCTGGCATTGACTGAATTTTTAGCATTTCAACCAGTTATCTGAATGTCATGGAGATCAAAATATGGAATGTGGTGACCTAAAATCCTTACCAGAAAGGTTGTGCTTTTCAGCAGCTTGCATTTTATGCATTATAGATTAATTTGCTAACTAAACAATTTCCCCTGCTTAGCCTTTTAAAAATTCATGGGAAACTCACTGAGTGCGGATAAAAAGGTAAACAGTTAGATTAAATCAAATATTTTTGCACACTCTGCCATAATGATTATTTCACAATAATCAGTTATAAAGATTAGAATGTGTTGTTCATGTATTCAAAGTTACAAATTAATCATCTAACACTTTTTTCACCCCACAAAATATGCAGGTATTCTTGTACTCCTGTTGAACATCTTACGATGCCTGCCTTTATACAGTAAGGAGTGAAGAGTACAATAGAAATATGTATAAGATAGATATTTATATATAATACGAGCTGCTTTTTTTCCTTATAATTCCTATCATACTTCCCAAATGTGTGAAAACATCACCATTTATAAGCTTCTTGGATCTTTCCATCCTCTGCTCCCCTCTCTCTTTCTCTCTGCATCAACTTTTTTTTGAACATCCCCTAATGTATTTTATCAAGTAGGAGATAAGGATACATGGAGGAATACAGAGGTGGTCCTTATCACAAAATATTCTTCATAGTCTTAAGAAGGAAAAAGACAAGAAAACAATCATAAATCAAGCTAATATATATGCTAAAACTGGGATACATGTAAGTTCATTTAGTAAAGGCAGAGCAAACTGAGTGTTTTCTAGGGGAATTGAAGACAGTTTCATAGGGGGATCATAGACTGACCCTATACCTCATATGTTTGTATGACACCACTCCCAATTGTAGGAAAAGCCAGACATTCATTTATTTTATAAAATTGTCTCATTTGTTTAATTACATAGCCAAACATTTATTGTCTTGTTTATCCCACAAACAATTCTTGAGGCCCAACTCTAATCTAGACCTAAAGGTAATAATTTGAATTTTTATCATCAGTTTTTTTTAACATTTTTTATTGTGAAATATAACATATACACACAAAAGCAATAACTTTCAAAGTATGATGTAACAAACAGTTATAGAACAAATTTCAAAGAATGTTATGGGTTGCTGTTCCACAATTTCAGTTATTTCCTTATTGTGAAATGTAACATATATACAGAAAATTGATAACTTTCAAAGTATGATTTAAGAAGTAGTTAGCAAATTTCAAAGAATGTTATGGGCTACAGTTCTACCACTTCAGTTCTTTCTTTCTTTCTTTTTTTTTATTCATTTTATTGAAATATATTCACATACCATGCAGTCATACAAAACAAAGTGTACATTCAATTTTTCATAGTACCACGACATAGTTGTGCATTCATCACCAAAATCAATCCCTGACACCTTCATTATCACACTCACAAAAATAACAAGAATAAAAATTAAAGTGAAAAAGAGCAATTAAAGTAAAAAAGTACACTGGGTGCTTTCTTTTGTTTGTTCATTTGTTTGTTTGTTTCCTTCCCCCATTTTTCTACTCATCCATCCATAAACTAGACAAAGGGGAGAGTGGTCCATATAGCTTTCCCAATCACACTGTCACCCCTCATAAGCTACATTTTTATAAAATCATCTTCAAAATTCATGGGTTCTGGGTTGTAGTTTGATAGTTTCAGGTATTTACTGCTAGCTATTGACTAGAACCTAAAAAGGTATGTCTATATTGTGCGTAAGAGTGCCCACCAGAGCGACCTCTCAGCTCCTTTTGGAATCTCTCTGCCACTGCAGCTTATTTCATTTCCTTTCACATCCCCCTTAAGGTCAAGAAGATGTTTTCCATCCCACAACGCCGGGTCTAGATTCCTCCTCGGGAGTCATATTCCACATTGCCAAGGAGATTCACTCCCCTGGGTGTCTGATCCCACGTGGCGGGCGGGGGGGGAGGGCAGTGATTTCAGCTCCCAAGTTGGCTTAGCTAGAGAGAGAGGGCCACATCTGAGCAACAAAGAGGCATTCAGGAGGAGACTCTTAGGCACAATTATAGGGAGGCCTAGCCTCTCCTTTGCAGCAATAGTCTTCCCAAAGGCAAGTCCTGTGGTAGAGGGCTCAACCCATCAAACCACCAGTCCCCTATGTCTGTGAGCACATCAGCAACCATCGAGGTGGGGAAGCCCAATACCCCTGCATTCTCCACCAGCTCCTCAAGGGGCTCTGCAAATTTTTTTTATTGTTTTTTTTATTAACGCTTTTTTTTGTCAACTATATCAAAAAAGAATTAAAAAAAAATACATTTGAAACAAACCATAACAAGGGAGTAAGAAAAAGACAACTAACCTAAGATAACTACTTTACTTTCAACATGTTCCTACTGTACCCCAAGAAAATAACCTAATATAGCAACATTTCTGTGAACTTGTTCCTACCATACGCATCAGAAATTAACAGACCATAGTCATTCCTGGGCATTCCCAGAATATTAAATTTACCCACAATAGCTTATCTGTTCTTACTGGATTATCATTCCCCCTTCCTTAATTGCTATCACTAGTTCCCCTACATTCTACATTATAAACCATTTGTTTTACATTTTATTCAATGTTCACATTAGTGGTAGCATATAATATTTCTCTTTTAGTGCCTGGCTTATTTTGCTCAGCATTATGTCTTCAGGGTTCATCCATGTTGTCATATGTTTCACGACATCATTCCTTCTTACTGCCATGGAATATTCCATCTTGTGTATATGCCACATTTTATTTATCCACACATTTGTTGAAGGACATTTGGGTTGTTTCCATGTCTTAGGAATTGTGCATAACGCTGCTATGAACATTGGCCTGCAGATATCTGTTCATGCCACTGCTTTCACATCTTCTGGGTATATACCGAGAAGTGCAATTGCTGAATCAAAGGGTAACTGTATATCTAGTTTTCTAAGGAACTGCCAGACTGACTTCCAGAGTGGCTGAACCATTATACAGTCCCATAAACAATGGATAAGAGTTCCAATTTCTCCACATCCTCTCCAGATTTGCAGTTTCCTGTTTGATTAATGGCAGCCATTCTAATTGGTTTGAGATGGTATCTCATTGTGGTCTTAATTTGCATCTCTCTAATAGCTAGTGAAGCTGAACATTTTTTCATGTGTTTCTTGGCCATCTGTATTTCCTCTTCAGAGAACTGTCTTTTCATATCTTTTGCCCATTTTATAATTGGGCTGTCTGTACTATCATCATTGAGTTGTAGGATTTCTTTATATATGCAAGTAATCAATTTTTTGTCAGATACATGGTTTCCAAAAATTTTTTCCCATTGGGTTGGCTGCCTCTTCACCTTTTTGACAAATTCCTTTGAGGTAC
This sequence comes from Choloepus didactylus, assembly GCF_015220235.1. NCBI lineage: Eukaryota > Metazoa > Chordata > Mammalia > Pilosa > Megalonychidae > Choloepus > Choloepus didactylus. Next base: position 183,339,684 of record NC_051310.1, on the reverse strand, counting down.
AGAAACTTCTAAGCTTGAAAAGTTCCCATTGATCTATTTTTTCTTTTGTTGCTTGTGCTTTGGGTGTAAAGTCTAGGAAGTGGCTGCCTAATACAAGGTCTTGAAGATGTTTCCCTACATTATCTTCTAGGAGTTTTATGGTACTTTCTTTTATATTGAGATCTTTGATCCACTTTGAGTTAATCTTTGTGTAGGGTGTGAGGCAGGGGTACTCTTTCATTCTTTTGGATATGTATATCCAATTCTCTCTGCCCCATTTGTTGAAAAGACTGTTATGTCCCAGTTCAGTGGCTTTGGGGGTCTTATCAAAGATCAGTCAGCGGTAGATCTGGGGGGCCAACTCCAAATTCTCAATTTGATTCCATTGATCAATATGTCTATCTTTGTGCCAGCATCATGCTGTTTTGACAACTGTGGCTTTATTATAAGCTTCAAAGTCAGGGAGTGTGAGTCCTCCCACATCATTTTTCTTTTTTAGAGTGTCTTCAGTAATTCAAGACATCTTTCCTTTCCAAATAAATTTGATTACTAGCTTTTCCAAGTCTGCAAAGGAGGTTGTTGGAATTTTGATTGGGATTGCATTGAATCTGTAGATGAGTTTGGGTAGAATTGACATCTTAATGACATTTAGCCTTCCTATCCATGAACATGGAATATTTTTCCATCTTTTAATGTCCGCTACTATTTCTTTTAGTAGAGTTATGTAGTTTTCTGTATAGGTCCTTTACATCTTTGGTTAAGTTTATTCATTGGTACTTGATTTTTTAGTTGCCATTGAAAATTTTATCTTTCTCTTGAGCGTCTCTTCAATTTGTTCATTTCTAGCATATAGAAACATTACTGACTTATGTGCATTAATCTTGTATCCCACTACTTCGCTAAATTTATTAGCTCTAGTAGCTGTATTGTCAATTTCTCAGGGTTTTCCAGATATAAGATCATATCATCTGCAAACAATAACAGTTTTACTTCTTCCTTTCCAATTTGGATGCCTTTTATTTCTTTGTCTTGCCAGATTGCCCTGGCTAGCACTTGCAGCACAATGTTCAATAGCAGTGGTGACAGTGGGCTTCCTTGTCTTGTTCCTGATCTTAGAGGGAAGGCTTTCAGTCTTTCGCCATTGAGTACTATGCTGGCTGTGGGTTTATCATATATGCTCTTTATCATATTGGGGAAGTTACCTTCAATTCCTACCTTTTGAAGTGTTTTTAGCAAAAAGGGATGTTGGATTTTGTTGAATGCTTTTTCAGCATCTATTGAGATGATCATTTGATTTGTCCCTTTTGATTTGTTAATGTGTTGTAATACATTGATTATCATATGTTGAACCATCCTTGCATGCCTGGAATGAACCCCACTTGGTCATGGTGTATGATTTCTTTAATGTGTTTTTGGATTCGATTTGCAAGTATTTTGTTGAGAGGTTTTGCAGCTATACTCATTAGGGAGATAGGCCTGTAGTTTTCCTTTATTGTAGCATCTTTGCCTGGTTTTGGTATTAGATTGATGTTAGCTTCATAAAATGAGTTAGGTAATGTTCCATTTTTTTCAATGCTTTGAAAGATTTTAAGTAAGATTGGTGTCAGTTCTCTTTGGAAAGTTTGGTAGCCATCTGGCCCTGGGCATTTATTTGCGGGAAGCTTTTTGGATGACTGGTTGGATCTCTTTGCTTGTGATTGGTTGGTTGAGGTCTTCTATTTCTTCTCTGGTCACTCTAGGTTGGTCATATGTTTCCAGGAAATTGTCCATTTCCTCTACATTATCCAGTTAGTTGGCATACAGTTGTTCATAGTATCCGCTTACATTTTTTTTTTTTAATTTCTTTGGGATACACAGTAATGTCACCTCTCTCATTCATTATTTTGTTTATATGGGTCTTCTATCTTTTTGATTTTGTCAGTCTAGCTAGGGGCCTATCAATTTTGTTGATCTTCTCAAAGAACCAACTTTTGGTGTTATTTATCCTCTCAATTGTTTTTTTCTTTTTTGTTCTCTATGTCATTTATTTCTGCTTTAATACTTGTTGTTTCTTTTCTTGGTTTAGGATTGGTTTGCTACTCATTTTATAGCTTCTTCAGTTGATCCATTACTTCTTTGATTTTGGCTCTTTCTTCCTTTTTAATACATGCATTTAGTGCTATAAATTTCCCCCTCAGTACTGCTTTTGCTGCATCCCATAGGTTTTGTTTTGTTGCATTTTCATTTTCATTTGTCTCTATATATTTAGCAATTTCTGTTGCTATTTCTTCTTTAACCCACTGATTGTTCAGGAGTGTGTTGTTTAACCTCCAGGTATTTGTGAATTTTCTAAGTCTCTGATGGTTATTGACTTCTAATTGTATTCCATTGTGGTCAGAGAATGTGCTTTGAATAATTTCAATCTTTTTAAATTTATTGAGGCTTGTTTTGTCTCCCAGCATATGATCTATTCTAGAGAAATTTCTGTGAGCACTAGAGAAGTATGTGTATCCTGGTGATTTGGGATGTAATGTTCTATATATGTCTGTTAAATCCAATTCATTTATCAGATTGTTTCGGTTTTCAATTTCCTTAGTGGTCTTTTGTCTGGTTGATCTATCTATAGGAGAGAATGATGTGTTGAAGTCTCCCACAATTATTGTGGAAACATGAATTGCTTCTTTTAGTTTTGCCAGTGCTTGTCTCATGTATTTTGTGGCACCTTGATTAGGTGCATAAACGTTTATGATTGTTATGTATTCTTGTTGAATTGCCCCTTTTATTAGTATGTAGTGGCCTTCTTTGTCTCTCAAAACATCCCTGCATTTAAAGTCTATTTTATCTGAGATTAATATTGCTACTCCTGCTTTCTTTTGGCTGTAGCTTGCATGAAATATTTTTTTCCATCCTTTCACTTTCAATTTTTTTGGGTCCCTGTGTCCAAGATGAGTGTCTTGTATGCATCATATTGATGGTTCTTTTTTTTTTTTTTTGATCCATTCTGCCAATCTATATCTTTTAATTGGGGAGTTTAATCCATTTACATTCAATGTTATTACTGTGAAGCCATTTCTTGAATCAGTGATCTTATCCTTTGGTTTATGTTTGTCAGATATATTTTTTCCCTCTCTTTATTAATCCTTTAGCATACCAATACTGAATCTCTTTAGTACTGAACCTTTCTCCACATCTCTCTCTCCTTTCTTTGTTTCTATGTTGGTAGGACTCCTTTTGTATCTCAAGCAGGGCAGGTCTCTTGTTAGCAAATTCTCTCAGCATGTGTTTGTGAAAAATTTAAGCTCTCCCCTCAAATTTGAAGGAGAGCTTTGCTGGATAAAGAATTCTTGGTTGGAAATTTTTCTCTCAGAATTTTAAATATGTCATATCACTGCCTTCTCGCCTCCATGGTGGCTGCTGAGTAGTCCCTACTTAGTCTTATGCTGTCCTTTGTATGTGGTGAATTGCTTTTCTCTTGCTGCTTTCAGAACTTGGTCCTTCTCTTCAGTATTTGACAGTCTGATCAGAATATGTTTTGGAGTGGGTTTATTAGGTTTTATTCTATTTGGAGTTTGCTGGGCATTTATGATTTGTGTATTTATGGTGTTTAGGAGATTTGGGAAGTTTTCCCCCAACAATTTCTTTGAATACTCTTCCTAGACCTTTACCTTTCTCTTCCCCTTCTGGAACACCAATGAGTCTTATATTTGGATATTTTATGTTATCTATCTTATCCCTGAGGTCCGTTTCATTTTTTTTTTAATTTTTCCCCATTCTTTCTTTTGTTCTTTCATTTTCCATTCTGTTATCTTCCAGATCACTGATTTGCTGTTCAACTTCCTCTAGTCTTCTACTATAAGTATCCAGAATCTTTTTAATTTGGTCAACTGTTTCTTTTATTTCCAGAAGGTTGTCTATTTTTTAATTTACTCTTGCAATTTCTTCTTTATGCTCTTCTAGGGTCTTCTTCATGTCCTTTATATCCTGTGCCATGGTCTTGCTGTTCAACTTTAGTTCTTTGATTAATTGTTCCAAGTACTGTGTCTCCTCTGATCTTTTGATTTGGGTGCTTGGGCTTGGGTTATCCATATGGTCTGGTTTTTTCATATATTTTAAATTTTTCTATTGTTTTTGGCCTCTTGGCATTTGCTTGGCTTGATTGGGTTCTTTTAGGATTTGTAGACCTACTAAAACCCTTTTCCCTAATTTGGCACATCTACAGTTTCATGGAGCACACTTTCTCTAACTAACCAGCAGGTGGCATCTTCAAGCCACCTATTCCCCTCAAGCCAGTTCTCCCCTACTTTGTCTTTGTGGTGAGTGGGGGTGTGAGTCTTGGGTTCAACAGGTGCACCAAGCTTGCGTGTGTAGTTGGTGTTGCCCGCCCTGTATATGGGGCATGCATCTGAGTGGTTAGGGAGGGAGGGTGGCTTTAATAATCAAATCTCCCAGGTGTTCCTGGAGATTTAAAGCTGTTGCAATAGTCTAATCCTTCAGTTCAGTCTTGCCACAGTTTGTCTCTGCCACTGACCCACATGTTCTTGGTATTGGCATATGGTCCCTGGGACTTGCAAGTGGATCCCTTTTCCAAGCCATGCACTCCTAGGTCCTCTGTTGTGGGATAACTGTGCTAGGTCACATGTGAGTGCCATCCCCCCAGGGCAGTTCTGGGCTGCAGGGCTATGTAGGGACATTCCCAGTCTGCTGAAAGTATGGCTGCATGGGGTATGTTAATTTCCCCCTTTTCATACAGCTCAGCCTTCCCAACTCTGGGACAATTAGCTGAGGGTGCAGGAAAGGCTAATGTCCATGACCAATTTTGTGGTGTATACCTGTGTTGTTGGAAATACTTCCCATCACACTTGGTTGTTTGGGGCAGCTCTGGGCAGTGGAGCTGGCACCAGGCAGGAGACTTCCCTGCCCACTGGGAATTTGACTGCAAGGGGGCACCCACCTTTTCTTGGGAAGTTGTCATGTTTAGCAAATTTTCTCAGAAAAACATAAAAAAAAAGGGAAGGGCCCTCCTTGCAGGTCTAATGGGCTATTTAAATGCTAAGAGACAAGGAGATTAGGGCCATTAAGGAACAATGGAGGGAGTGATGGAGGGACCAGAGAAACTGGCCCTCCAAAGAAACTGGCCTTCTGGATTTGCATATGAGCCTGATTCTGCCTGAGCCCTGCCCTTTTCTGTTCTATGTTCACCAGAACTCCGAAAAGTCTCCACTTTTATTTTTGGGTTTTCCTTGCTGTTTTTGCTATCCCTATCTCCTCTGCACTGGGCTGACTGCTCCCAGATTCTCTAGTGTCTGGTCTCAGTCTATCTATGTTTGGAGTTTGGATCAGTAAAATGAGTTTCAGATAAGACCCACAACTGCTGTTCTCTCTCCTCATTCCCAGCACTGACAGCCCCTCCTCCCATGGTACTTGTCTGGCAAGGAGGGGCACAGGTATCCCAGCTGTGAAAACTTACAGATTTCGCTGATCTCTGCTGTTCCACACATTCATGAGTGTTGTATGAAATATGCCCAAAGTCAAATTGCTCTGCAGTGTCCAGTCCATGCAGTTCCTGGCTTTCTACCTACTGCCCTGGAGAAGTAACTAAAACCTACACCTCACCACTCCACCATCTTGCCCCACCACCCTCTATCATCAGTTTTAATAATAATAGATTCTTGAAAATTTTCTTAAAAAATCAGTTAATACAAGACTTTAAAGGTATAAAAACAGCTTTGTTTCTAGAGAACTTAAAATATGGCAAACTTCCTAAGTAAGTCTAATTTTAGACTTAATTTTTGATAATATGTGTCTAGTTTTTCACATATGTTCTATAATTTGGTTTCCTCCCTCCATAAATGAACTTGTATGTTCGAGTCCAAGAACCATCTGATTGAGGCTAAAGACTTTGGTAAACCTAAGATTTCCATTTTTGTTTAATTTGAATTAAGTTGTAGGATATATACTGCTTGCCACTAGTGTCACTCAATTTTAACGAGAAAATTGCAATACAATGCTCAAATAATCTCATAGATACTGTTCTTTAGATAAACGTGTTGGCAGATTGAAATTGAACTTTCTGCTGAGAGACAGTGCCAGTGTAAGTGGCATAATCAACTATGTTTGACTCCTTGATGGGTGCTATTTTTATCCTGGCTTCAAATCCCTTCCACAGTTTAAGAAAAATGTCATTATCTTCCATGGTACAACCAAGTAAAGCATAGCTAATTGAATTTAAAGTAGAATATATTTCCTAAAACAAAAATAATTTTATACATTGAGATTATTTCTGTTGCAGGTAAATCAGGAATGATGAGTTTACCAAGAAGTACATTTGTCAAAAAAAAATTATTTCTTTTGATCATTCCTGTGCATAATGCCACATTATCTCAAAATGTTTCTTCTTTTTTATGTAGTAAAAGAAAATAAAAATATCTTTACTGGGAAAATTATTTAATGAAATAATCCATACACAGATGTTTATTTAGTGGATGCTATGTAGGAGTTGGACTGAACAAGAAAATTCCCCTGACTCCACCCATAAAAAAATGTCAGTATAATGGGGGATATAGTCAAGTGCTAGGATCATGTATTCTGAGCCATAGGAACACATGGGAAGGACTCCTCATCCAGAGAGGGAAGATACAAGGCAGAAGTTTACAGAGAGACTTAGTTATCAGTTATTTATTTAGCTAAACTAAATATGGATGATCTTTAATTTCACCTCTCATAAGCAGTATATGAGTGTGATAATTTCCCCACATTCTTTGATATTATTGTTAAATAATTTTCAATTTTGGGAATTTTCCCAAGACACTAAATATTTATTGACACCTAGGGCAATTAATAAAAGGTGTGCAAAGAAATAGAGGCTCCAGTTTTGTTCTCAAAGAAGTTCAACTCCCTCTGTACCCTATTGTATATATGCATGTATATCTATATAATACTACACTAATATTAACATATTTATCAACTAATCATTAAAAGATTATGTGCTGCTTCATTTGTAGTCTCTATAAATTTAAGAAATAAGATTGTTAGATACATTGTACAAATAAAATTACTACTTATACACCTGCTATAAGACAAAATTTATTTTCCTCCATTCATCTTGTTTATTTTTCTGTATGTTTAAACCAATGTTTTTTGAGAACTAAAATGTTTACTTTTGCACAGAAAATATTTACATAATAAATACACAGCATATTCAAAATTTCTTGAAAATCTGGGTAACGTTAAATTCCTAAACTTCGTGTATTACCATATCTCATCTTCTTCTTAGTTTCAATGTAGTTATTGTAAAATTAACTTTAATTCTACAATGAGTTATAGATATAAACTTAATGTAGTATACAATATATTTAAAAATCAACAAATTTGAGTAATATTTTAAAACATAATTTGATCCTTTTAAGTAAGATTTGGTCCAGATTACAAATGACTTGCAAATGTCATACTCATTTCTAAATGATGACATTATGTAATTCAATTAAGTTTTCACTGAAGTTTTACAGTCTACATATGGCATTAAGCATTTGGTATCCCACAACTACTGCTACTAAGCAGGCATGTGGAGAAAGTTGATTATTTAACAGCAGAACTTTCAGTTATGGAAAGATTTTTGAAATCATCTCCTATTTTTTAACTGTTGAGAATACCAATGTATTTGTTTAGAATTGATATTGAAACTATTGGAATTGTTTTCCTGCCTTTCTTTTAACTCTTCCATCCTCTATGCTTTCCTGGGAAAGTAATTATTCTTTTTATACATTTGATTTTACCTAACACTCTTACTGCCTTAATTCTTTTTCCTCCAGTTTCTCAGAATATCCTCAAATTGTATTACAATCACTTCCAAACATGTTTACCTCTCCATATTTTCCAACAAGCTAATGAACAAAATCAGTATCAATGGAAACACTTTTTTCGCTATCGTTTATCATCTTAATGCTCCTTCAAATCCTTTGTATGCTGCCTGCTGGGGAAGCCAGGGACACACATTCAGCAGCCATCTCTCAGCCCTTACCTATCCCCAGGCCTCCTCTCCTATTGTGTGAGGCTGTTTCAGTCTGTTCTATTCCATTTCCACCCGGGCAGATGTTATGTCTAATGAAAAGTCTCAACCAGACCTTAAACCCAGAAACAGGAACAAGCAGCCCCAGCAGCTTTTCAAGGCAAGAACTCTCAGTGGCAGAGTCCCTTCCTCCTGGTCATTTAAATACCACCTTCAAACAGCACAGATTTGTCTCTCTTCTCCTATGACAAGAGGGGCCTGTGGAGTTGCCGTCTACTGACCTGAGCAGTTGGCCTCTCCAGCAGACTGGCCACAATGGTGGGTACTCTTCTCCTGCTCTTTTGGAGCCTCTGTGCTGTGTAAAAAATAAAGTGGTCATCTTCTGAAAGTTTCTGCTCTGCCTGAGCTGGTGCTCCCACAACACACTGAGTAACAACTCACCCCACAATACCCTTTTGGTTCTCTCTATGAAAAGATCCTTTCCAGGAAAGATAATTCTAATATGTAATGTCATTTGTATTCTAAGTCTTTTTATTCCAGTAAACAAATCTAAGGAAAGATAAATTACCTGAAAAAAAATGTTTTCAATTATTTAAAATCTAATGTTTTTTCTCTCTTGAGATGCACTTTTAATCATTCTATTCCTGAAGAAAGGAGGTATTTCACACAATTGATTTTTCTATCAAGAGCATTAAATGTCATAGAATTTAGTATAAAATAAAATTAACCAGCTCTCTGGTATTCATTAATCAGAACGTACCTCTTTCTTTGAAGAAGATATAACTTTTCTTTGTTTGGACTTGCTAAATACTGTATCTGATAGCTTCAAAAACATTTGAATAAATGAACCCCTAACCTTGATTGGAAATGAAGTCCATATCAACCTTCCTGTATCACAGTTACCGTTTGCCTTTGTTCTTTAATGCCCTCTCTCTTCTCTCTCTCATAGAGAGAATGTTTCTTCATTACTATTTTTTTCCTGATAGTAAAAGACATAGGTTCTTGAGTCAGAAGGAGTGTATTTTCTATTCAAGTCAAGAGAAAATTTTGGCAAGATGTGAGAATGCTGGCAACCTTTTCAGAATTCATAGTAAGCATTTTATTAAATTTAATAATCTCTAGGAGCCACACAGTTGCCTTTTATGTCTCTGAATGGGAAAGCTCAAGCTTCAGAGAATATTCACAGCAACTCAAGTGCATAAATTTCTCTAACTTGAAAGATTTTATAGAACTTCTTTTATAATTACATCATTTTAGAGATAAGATTCTTTCTAAGAAGTACAGGGGTGAGAAGTGACTTTATCCTTCATACCTAGCTCACCAGTGTCTACTTCTGCTAGCAAATAAAGCCCAGACTTGTGTCCATCTGGGAAATGTACAAAGGGAAACATATAAGAGTGCTTGCTGATCATCATTACTTCTGTTCCTCAGGTCACAGTTCCTCCATGCACTGGCAGAGCAGCTCAGTGAGGAAGTATCCAGAAATACACTTTGAGCAGCTAAACCTCCAACCTTGCCACACATTTGGGGTTAAGTACACATGAAAGGGTCTCTGCACCTGGTAAATATTTTTGCTGTAGAAATTGTCCCAAATAAAGCAACTAAAGGATCCTGGATTATTTATAGGATCCTGGATTATTTATGTATCTATGCATGTTTTAAAAAGGCAATTTTAGACTGATGGAAGAAGATGGTGGCATAGTGAGGAGTGGAAGTTAGTTAGTCCCCCCCAGAGAAACTAATAAACAATGAGGAACAATGAGTAAAAGATCTGGAATAACTGCTGGGGGACAGCTGTGACTGTCCACACATCATGCACCAACCTGGATTGGGAGGAATGCCTGAGATTGCAGCATGGAATCTGTGAGTAGAAACAGTGTACCTGAGCTGGCACCCTCCTCCCCCATGGCAGCCTAAACTGCAAAGCTCGCTGTGATAGAGAGCAGCACTCCCTAAACAAGCAAATATACCACAGCCCAGTGTCAACTGAGGTTTTAATTGGCAAACATGGACTGATCAATGCAAGCTGCAAATCCCCAACAAGCAGACAGAGGCTTTTAGTGATGACTAACCTTGAAGAGCCAGGAAACTTCTCTTTCCCAGGAGGGGGAGCCCAGAGGACCAGGTGCTGTCTCTGGCTGATGGGTGAAACTGGGGGCCATGGACTGACCCTGGAAGGGGACTTCTATCCCTTCTCTCTCTCAACCTGAGAAGCTCAGTATAGAAGCTGCAGCCATTTTCAGTTTGCAGTATTCTGCAGTGGAGAAAGCCTCAGCCGTTTTCAGCTTGCAGGCCTCTGATGCAGACAAGGGTGGAGATAGCAGAGTCAGAACCTATTTAAATGCAAATGAAAACCCCCTGGGGGGTTTATCTTCCCTAAGAGGAAAGAGGTGGTGCCCAGCTCTACTAGCAGCCTTCCTTTCAGAACCAGACCCCAGGGCATGGGGGAAAACAATCAAACTAGAAACAATTTAAGCTAAGAATTAAAGGGGCCACACCTCCTTATACTAGTTGGGAGTGACAGGCTGACAGGCACCACCTGCTGGGCAGGTTAGGAAAAGTACAGTGACTTGAGGCATCACAGGGTGTGTCAATCTTCTGAGACACACCCTCAGGGAAACCTGGTGCTGAATAACTCCTCTTCTGGGACCTGAGCCAGTTCTGGTCTGGGAAAACCTGATTAGGGTAACCAAGGAAACCAGATGCCTAGACAACAGAAAACTACAACCTACACTAAGAAAAACAAAGCTGTGACCCAGTCAAAGGAACAAACTTATAGTTCAACTAAGATACAGGAATTGAAACAACTAATGCTAGATCAATTCAAAAAGTTTAGGGAAGATATGACAAAAGAGATGAAGTGTACAATGAAAGCACTGGGAGTACATAAGGTAGAAATCAAAAGTTCAAAAAACAACTGGCAGAATCTATGGAAATGAAAGGCACAACACAAGAGATGAAAGACACAATGGAGACATGCAACAGCAGATCTCACGAGGCAGAGGAAAACACTCAGGAACTGGAGAGCAAAACACCTGAAATCCTATACAAAAAAGAATAGATAGGGAAAGAATGGAAAAATATGAGCAATGTCTCAGTGAATTGAATGACAACATGAAATGCTTGAATGTATGTGTCATGGGTGTCCCAGAAGGAGAAAAGAAAGGAAAAGGGGCAGAAGCAATAATAGAGGACATAGTCACTGAAAAATTCCCATCTCTTATGAAAGACATAAAATTATAGATCGAAGAAGTGCAGCATACCCCAAACAGAATAGATCTGGACAGGCCTACACTGAGACACTTAATAATCAGATTTCCAAACATTAAAGACAAAGAGAGAATCCTGAAAGCAGCAAGAGAAAAGTGATCCATCACACACAAAGGAAGCTTGATAAGACTATGTGTGGCTTTCTCAGCAGAAACCATGGAGGCAGGAAGGAAGTGATGTGATATATTTAAGATACAGAAAGAGAAAAACCACCAACCAAAAATCCTATATCTGGCAAAACTGCCCTTCCAATGTAAGGAATAGTTTAAAATATTCTCTGACAAACAGACAATGACAGAGTTTGTGAACAACATACCTGCTCTACAGGAAACACTAAAGGAAGCACTACACACAGAAAGGAAAAGACAAGAGTGAGAGGTTTGGAACACAGTTTTGCATGATGGTAGCATAGCAATGTAAATATACTGAACAAAGAAGACTGTGATTATGGTTGAAAGAGAAAGATGAGGAGCATATGAGACACAAGAAGGAAAGAGGAAAGATAGAGACTAGGACTGTATAACTCAGTGAAACCTAGAGTGCCCAACAATTGTGATAAAATATACAAATATGTGTTTTTCATGAAGGAGAACAATCAAATGCCCACCTTGTAAGGTGTTAAAAATAGGGAGGTATTGGGGGAAAATACAATCAATGCAAACTAGAGACAATAATTAACAGAAGCATTGTATTATGCTTCCTTTAAAGTAACAAAGGCAATATACCAAAGCTAAAGGGGGACATAAGGGAGGGGAATGTGACTCTTGGCACTGGTAATGTTGTCTGACTCTATTCTACTGTAGTTCAATGCTAACTTTCCTTTTGTTTCTTCCCAGCTATCATGCTTTTATTTCTCCTTTTTTTTTTCTTTTGTCTCTCTACCTTCTTTGATTCTTCCTCCTGCTTTGTGGAAGAAATGGAGATGTCTTTAGATAGATAGTGGAGATGGCAGTGAATACATAAATATGTGACTATACAGGGAACCATCAATTTTTTACTTAGGAAGGAATGTATGGTATGTGAACAAAACTGTCTTAAAAAATAGGTTGATGAAGAAACTTTGATGGCACTATATTGAGTGAAATAATTCAGACACATGAGGACAAATATTGTATGATCTCACTGATGTGAACTAATTATAATATGTAAACTCATAGACATGAAATATAAGTTACCAGGATATAGAATGAAGCTAAAGATTGGGGAGCAGTTGCTTATTATGGGCAGAATGTTCATCTAGGTTGAACTTAAATGTTTAGAAATGGGCAGAGATGATGGTAGCATGTTGTGAGAATAATTATCAGTGCTGAATGGTGTGTGAATGTGGTGGAAAGGGGAAGCTCAGAGTCATGATATCAGCAGAAGGAAAGTTGGAGGTTAAAAGATGGGAATGTATAAAACAGTGAACCTTGTGGTGGGCAACATCTGTGATTAACTCTACAAATATTAGAAATCTCTTTCATGAACCAGAACAGATGTATGGCACTATAACTAAAAGTTAATAATATAGGGGCATATAGGGAAAAAAAATACCTATTGCAAACTATATCCTACAGTTAATAGTATTTTAATGTTCTTTCATCAACAGTAACAAATGTACTATACCAATACTATGAGTCAACAATTTAGGGGGGATGGTTAGGGGTATGGGAGGATTTGAGTTTCCTTTTTTTGTCTTTATTCCTTTTCTGGAATAATGAAAGTGTTCTAGAAATTGAAAAAAAAATAATTGTGAAGGGTGCACAGGTGTATGATGGTACTGGGGGCAACTGATTGTACACTTTGGATCTTTGGATAATTGTATGGTGTGTGAACAATCTCAATTAAAAAAAGTGATTTAACAATTTTTCCTATGATCACATGAAAATAAAATGGTAAATAACTTTACTAAACATCTGGATTTGCTTGAACTCCCATTTTATCCAGAGAGCTACAGAGAAGAAATGGAAGGCAACTGAGCCAGTCTGACATACCAATGATCCTTTGCTATACTAATAAAGGCCTCTGCCCCTGCTAGAAAAGAGAAACTGTAATGAAGTCTGTGAATCTTCACCAGAAAGCTGCAAGAGCTGCAACCTTACGTGAACATCGTGCTCCAGTGTGGAGTGCAGTTTGCTGATTAATGGGCTGTGATCCAAGGACATCCTGCTCCAGGCATCTCATGTATCCCTCACCACTCCCCATTTCTCTGCATCCTCCCTTTATCTTAAGCAGCCATATAAGCTGCCTCCCCATTCCAGCCTTTGAGCAGAAACCTCCTTCGGTACTGCTCTGCATTAACGCTAATTTAGCACAATAAATGCCTAGTTCTGCCACTTATAATCTGTGTAAACTTGGGCAAGGGAAACACTCAGAGTCAATTTTCTTAACTTTTAAATGAAGATATCAATTTACCCTTCTCTTTGTGTTATTTTGAGGATGAAACAATTCAATACATGTTAAACTTTTTGAATAAAGCCTGGCACATATTAAATCCCCAAAGATATAATTAATAATTTAATGTTATAATATAAATATGTTTCATTGTTGTACATACCTTGTTACATTGGTTCCCCCAGTGTCCCCAGCTTCTAGGCTCTGCTTACTCCATTATCCATTCAGTCCCAGGGATAGCTGTGCTTTTGCTAACTCTGGGTTGGATCACTGTCCCCTATTTGACCTTTCAGCTCTTTCAATACCTTGTAACTACCTCCCCATCTTTTGCTATGGTATGGATTCTGTTCTCATGATTAGTCTCTGTCTGATAAATCTGCTCTAACGGAGTATAAATGTACTTTCTACCACTCATCTGTCTTTTAGAACTTTATATGTCCACATCTTAGTTACTGCCGTGGTGCATACCTAAGTGTAATATTTTATGAGTTTTAAATTTTTATCCCTCCCCTCCAGTACATATCTCCATGCTTTAAAATAAATTCTAACAATATATTATGTCAGACATAAAATTTATATTTTTAAACATAATCATAGATTATTTAAATTTTTGTGGCAACAAAAAAAGATTAGAAGAAAGCATATCAAATACCAAAATCACTTTGAACAGAAATTTTTGCATTCAATATTGTCAAAAATATCTACAAGGAATGTGTATAATTTTTATATATATTTCTTCTATCACTATCCCAATAGGCTAATAAACTTTTCTAACCATTAATGATTTTGGACATTAGGTTAGAAACATTAAGCATATTGAAACATGTTATATATTGCCTGTTTAGGAAAATTCCCCCTTAAGTTTGATGCAAACTCAAATAGTCCTTAGGCTCCACCTAAAGGAATCTCACAGTTAGAAATGATTTTATTAAAACTTTTACAACTGATAAACTTGAAGCTAGTTACTTCACTACTTAGTCAATGCTTAGTGACATGTTACCACAACTCTTCTTATTACACCAGCGATTATAAGCTACTTGATGGTAGGGATCAGATGCTATCTTCAAATGCTCCACTTTTCTTTCATAAGCAGATAGTAATGATGATGATAACTATAATAGTAATAATAATGGTATCCACTATTTATTAAGTGGATACCATGCATCAACTACTATATTAGTCATAGTGATGCATCACCTCCCATTTTATTATTATAATCTGACAGAATGTTATTTTACAGTTGGGGAATATATGTAAGAGAATTAACTAATTTGTAAAAGCTCATAGCTTGTTAGATGGTAGAACTTAGATTCAAAAGAATACAATGCTATCTTTCAATTCTTAAATGAGCACAATAATTCATCTGTGGGGAGGCATCAAAATTCTTAAGGAATGAGGAATCCAAATGCTGCACTCTGGCAGGAATGTGCCTCTTGTAGGGATCTATCTCCCTTCTGCACCTTAGAGACCACAGAGAGGTACAAAGTACAATTCTAGATATGAGAGCTCTGTTTCAACCATGAAAATATTTCATGTGGCATAAAAACTACTGATTACCTAATCAATTACTTAAAGTCAAATCTGCTTCTTTCTTGCAAATCTCCCCATAAGCATGCCGTTGGAAAACTACACTACTCTAGCACTTCCAAAAGAAAGTATTCCAAGGAGGAATTACAATGATGTATGTTAAGATTCTGAATATTTTAAAATCATTCCCTTACTAGCATCATGTCCAACATGTGTCTATGAGAATATGCTACCTGCTAAAATAGATTGATCAGAAGGAAGGAAGAAGGAAGGGAAAGAGAACTAACAGAAAATGAATAAGAAAAGTCATCATGAAAATGAGCTACTTTCTAGAGCATACTCAGGAGCCTGGACACCAGGAATTGGTCTATATTGGCCTCCAAAGAATCCATTATGCAATGCATGTATATGTATGTACATGCACACACACACATACATGTAGGTGTATGTTCACCTTACAGAACTGGTTTCTTACCTCTCTGGTCATCAAACCCCCTATCCCCCACTCTCCTGAAATACTAGATTTGTCTTCAGACCTATTCTGAAAGGAGTTTGGAAGTAATTTCAGAAGTCCCAGTACTATGCAAATATAAACAGTGGCCATGTTTTCCTTGAACAGTGGGGTACAGTTTCCAACCCCTCCAAGCACCGGGGTGACAGCACTCTTCCCTCTCCAAGCACTGCGGCACAATCACCCTCTCCACACACATGGGTGAGTCCATTCTCTTGGCCTAAGAAGATGTCTGGTTCAGACCTCAGCTTTGATGGTTTTGGCCCTTGAAGTGATTTTTATTTCAATCTGTGCCTTCTCTGTCCCTTTTAGTCTAGGTTGGCTGGGATTCTGTCTATTCAAATCTTGCAAAAACTTGTCAGTTTTGCTTGTAGTTCACAGGCGTCCAAACTATCAGACCAAAGAATTTTTCAGCTATTTCCTGGATAACTGTACCTCAAATACCGACTTCCACAAAATTGCTGACTCATTCCTGTTCAGTTTAACTCTACCTTGGAGCACTATACTCTGGAGACTCACTTTCCAGAAACTCAGAATTTTCCAAACCATCAATTCCTGGTTTCTTTGTGCCCAGGAGCTCAGTTCTCATCTTGTGCCCTTCCTCTTGCATTTTCCTATAAGCTGTAAGGAAAAAACAGGCTGCACTTTCCACATGTAGCTTGGAAGTCTCCGCTAAATATCCAAGTTCATTGATTTCAAGTTCTACCTTCCATATGATATCAGAACATAATTTTACCAAGTTCTCTGCAACTTCAAAGCAAGAATCACCTTTCTTTCAGTTTCTAATAACACATTGATCATTTCTATCTAAGGCCTCATCAGAAGTAACTTTAACATCCATATTTCTACCAACAATCTCATTAAAGCAATCTAGGCTTTTCTATCAAGCAACTCACAATTCTTCCAGCATCTACTCATTACTCAATTCCAATAAGACAAAGCTCTGATTTCCCATCAGAAACCATGGAGGCAAGAAGGCAGCAGTATGATATGTTCAAGATACTGAAAGAAAAAAACTACCAGCCAAGAATTTTCTATCAGGCAAATTGTGCTTCAAAACTAAGGAAGATTTTAAGATATTCACAGATATGCAGAAACTGACAGAGTTCATTAACAAAAGATATGACCTACAAGAAATACTAAAGGGAGTCCTGCAGACTGAAAATAAAGGACAGAAGAGAGAGACTTGGAGGAAAGTGTAGAAATGAAGAATACCAGTAAAGATAACTAAAAGGGAAAAAGAGAGACAATAATAATAATAATAATAATGATAAGACATGACATATAAAAGCCAAAGGATAAAATAGTAATAACTTTGAATGTTAACAGATTAAACTCTGCAATCAAAAGACAAAGGCTGGCAGAATGGATAAAAAAAATGTGGACCATCTATCTATATGCTTTCTACAAGATATACACCTTAGAGCCAAGGATACAATTAAGATGAATGTGAATGGTTGGAAAAATATATTCCATGCAAACTGTACATCACCCCCCAAAAAAAAGTAATGGTAGGTATACTAATATCAGAAAAGTAGATTTTAAATGCAGAACTCTTATGAGAGACAAAGAAGGTCATTATGAATGAATAGTCTCTTCAACAAATGGTACTGGGAAAACTGATATCCATGCACAAAGGAATGAAGGTGGACCACTACCTCACACCATATATAAAATTTACTTGAATTGGATTAAAGTCCTAAACATAAGAACCAAAACTATAAAACTTCTAGAAGAAATCATAGGGATGCCACTTCAGGACTGGCATTAGACAATAGTTTCTTAGACTTTACATCAAAAGAAAAAAATAGATAAATGTGACTTCATCAAAATTAAAACCTCTTGTGCATCAAAGGATTTATTCATGAAAGTAAAAAGACAACCTCCAGGATAGGAGAAAATATTTGATAACTGCATATCAGGCAAGGGCCTAATATCCAAACAATATAAAGAATTCCTACAACTGAACAACAAGAAGACAAATAATCCAATTTTAAAAAGGCAAAAGACTTGAATAGACATTTCTTCTTCTGTAAAGAAGAAATACAAATGGTCGATAGGACATGAAAAGATGATCAACATCATTTGCCATTAGGGTCACAAAAATCAAAACCACAATGAGATACCATTTCACACCCAATATAATGACTACTATTAAAAAAAATAGAAAATAACAAGTGTTGGACAGGATGTGGAGAAACAGGAATACTATCCACTGTTGGTGATAATGTAAAATGGTGCAGTTGCTGTGGACAATAGTTAGGTGGTTCCTCAGAAAGTGAACTACAGAATTACCATTTGTCCTGATCATGTCAGTTCAGGGTATATACCCCAAATAATTGAAAGCAGGGACTCAAAGGATATTTGCACACCAATGTTCATGAAAGCATTATTCACAATTGCCAAAAGATTGAAGCATCAGCTGAAGGATGGAGAAACATAATATGGTGTATATATATGCTTGAAATTTTTTCACCTGTAGAAAGGAATGAAGTTATGATAACTGTGAAATAACTGGATGAACCTTGAAGACATCATGTTGAATGACATAAGTCAGACACATAAGGACAAATATTGTAAGATCTCATTGATATGAAATAATTAGAATAAGCAAATTTATAATCAGAATCTAAAATACAGATTACTAGGGGCTGTGTTGGTGTAGAGAATGAAATTTACTTGGTACAGAGTTTCTGTTTGGAATTTAATTGGTATTGGAATTTAATTGGTACAGAGTTTCTCTTTGGCATCATGGAACAAAGTTTTGGTAATAAATGGTGGTGATGGTAGCACAACATTGTGAATGTTAATTAACACCACTGAGTAGTATAGTTGAATGCAGTTAAAAGGATAAATTGTAGTTTATATATATATATATAAATTTATTTATTCAACACACATTTATATATATGCATAAATTTGTGTGTATATATATATATATATATATATATATATATATATATATGTGACCAGAATAAACTTTTTAAAAAACAGGACTGTACAACACAGTGAACTCTAAGTAAATTATGCTCTATAATTACTAGTATAATTATAATAACTTAGTTTCATGATTTGTAACAAAGATACCACACTAATGCAAAGTGTAAATAATAGGGAAAACTGTGTATGTGTGCAGTGGGTTGTATACGGGAACTGTGTATTTTCTGCATGGTTTTTTTTTAAACATATCACCTTAATAAAAAACTTTTTAATTTTATAGTATTTAATGTTCAGCAAATAGTATGAGTTTACCTGTTTCACTCAAGCTTTACATATTCACATTGTTGCTAAGTGTTGCTAATAAGCAAGTCAAAATTGTACCTCCATGCAGCATTATCTTGCATTTCCATCATTTCCAAATTTGGTGTACTTTCATGAATTTATCACCTTCATTTCCTCTTTTGTGAATGGTTTCCTTATATTCTGTGTTTATTAATTGTGGTTTTTTGAAATTTTCTTCTCAATTTCTTCAGCAATTATAGACAGTAATTCATTGCTTTACTTGCTGAAGAAAGTTAAATAACTTTGTGTTCTAGTTTGCTAATGCTGCCAGAATGCAAAACACCAGAGATGGATTGGCTTTTATAAAAGGGGTTTATTTGGTTACACAGTTACAGGCTTAAGGCCGTAAAGTGTCCAAGGTATACAATCGGGTACCTTCATTGGAGGGTGGCCAATGGTGTCCAGAAAACCTCTGTTAGCTGGGAAGGCATGTGGCTGGCTTCTGCTCCAAGTTCTGGTTTCAAAATGGCTTTCTCCCAGGACGTTCCTCTCTAGGCTGAAGTTCCTCAAAAATGTCACACTTAGTTGCACTTGGGATATTTGTTGTCTCTCAGCTTCTTCAGAGCAAGAGTGCTTTCAATGGCCATCTTCAAACTTTCTCTCATCTGCAGCTCCTGTGCTTTCTTCAAAGTGTCCCTCTTGTCTGCAGCTCCTCTTCAAAACATCACTCACAGCTGCACTGACTTCCCTCTGCCCCTCAGCTCATTTATATGGCTCCACTGATCAACACCCACCCTGAATGGGTGGGGCATGCCTCCATGGAAATATCTCATCAGAGTTATCACCTACAGTTAGGTGAGGCACATTTCCATGCAAATCTAATCAACACCGATAATGTCTGCCCACACAAGATTACATCAAAGATAATGGCATTTGGGGGGACACAATACATTCAAACTGGCACACTTTGTTTTTCTACTTGTAGTTTTTTTTTAATTTTAATTTTAGATAAAATTTTTAACATTTTGTGGCCAAATCTATTACTCTTTCTTCTCAAGTTATATTCTATCATTTTTATGCCCAGAAAGTCATTCCCATCCATAAATGAGACAAATATTTATTTGCATTTTGTCTAACTTTTAAATTTGTTTATTTTTCTTTACATTTAACACTTTAAATGCAATCAGAATTAATTTATTTAGATTCAGGAGAAATACATATATATTGATTTCTTGCTAAATATCCTAATTTTTCAATGTCTTTATTGAATAAAACAAAATTTCATCATTTAAATATTAAATATAAAATGGGATACCACAGTACAACATCATGTGTACCAAGCAGTCAGATATCACCAGTTGAAAGCCACGCTGCTGCCTCCCAAGACTTTTCTTGGACGGGCAATTCCATGGTGAATATACTATAATCCATTGTCTGGCTTTCTGTGTGACATTGTTCAACTGATTTGTCAACACATCAAAAAAAAAAAAATATTTTTCTCTTAGGAATGGAGGCATCAACACCAGACTCACAAAAGAGTAATTTATAAAGCCAGAATGTCATGGAATTCATTTAGGGAGAAACTTAACTGCCACAAGGATCATACTTTCATACCTTCATACTTTCATACTTTCAAAGCATGATTTAACAAGTAGAGAGAAAATTCAAAGAATGTTATGGGTTACAACTCCACAATTTCATTTTTTTCTTTATTTTGAAGGAAAACATATATACAGAAATGTGATAACTTTCAAAGAATGATTTAACAAGTAGCTGTATAGCAAATTTCAAAGCATGTTATAAGTTACAGTTCCACCATGTCAATTATTTCCTTCTAGCTATTCTACTACCCTAGAAACCAAAAGAAATTATATAAAGATTCAGTATTCATAATCATTTGTTAAATCCTATCTTGTCTGTTGCTATCCCTCTCTCTCATTTGATCACTTTCTCAATCTTTTGGGATATCTCGGCAGTGACCACCCTAACTTGTTCATATTGAAAGGGGTGTCAACATTATGGGTAAGTGGGATGCATCTGGTTCATGTTCTTGGAGAAGCTGTTGCCTCTGTGTTTTGAGAGTTTTCTTGCATAGGAACACTTTGAGGGATTTAAGTTTCTGAAAAGTAAACTTAGTGAGTGAAACTTTATAGAGTCTCAGATAGAGACTTAGGTATTTGGGGGACTAGTGTTGATTAGCACTTGGCATACTGTGGGCATTTGAGATATCTAGCTGAAGCTTGCATAAGAGTAACCTCCAGGATAGCCTATTGACTCTGAAATCTCTTAGGCACTGAAATCTTATTTTGTTACTTTCCTTTTCCTCCTTTTGGTCAAAAATGCATTCTCAGTCCCTTGATGCTAAGGCCAGGCTCATTCTTGGAAGTCATGTCCCACATCACCAGGGGTTTTCAGTCCCCTGGGAGTCATATACCACACAGGGGGGAAGGTAAAAATTTATTTGAGGAGTTGAGCTTAGAGAGAGAAAGTCCACATCTGAACAACAAAAGAGGTTCTCTGGAGGTAACTCCTAGGTGTAATTATAGGTGGGCTTAGCCTCCCTTTACAGCCGTAAGTTTCATGGAGCAAACCTCAAGATTGAGGGCTTGATTTATTAAGTAGGGGTTTCATAATCTCACGTAACATATATCCTGTCCAAGATAAACAATCAATGTCTCATATTATCTTCACTTGGTTGTACAATCATCATCACTCTTAGTTGTAAACAATTATTGTTTTATTGATTCTTTAAGGTGATATTTTAGATGTAACAATTACGTGATTTCATAATTCAGCTGAGAGCAAGCTAATTTTTAAGTTCTTAGAAATATGCCTCACTCTGACAACCAGATATTGATAATAATGTTTTTCTGTTTATCCTTTGTTTGTTTTAATCTGCCTGCTTATTTTGTCCCTTTCCATACTCTTTTAAGTATGGAAATGGTCAAATGTGTTTTAATATTTGACAGGGAAATTTCTTTTTTACTCTTCTCCTCTTCTCTTCCAAACTATTAATAGCTATTTTTGCCTCTTTTTTCTTTAAGAATAGAAAGAGACAATAGATGAGTTTTTGAGAGGAAAAAAAAGACATTTTGAGATTATTGAAATTGAATTAATTAAGTTGATTAATATTGGAAGAATGAGAATTTTAAACTCTCCAAACTTCCTATTCAGAAACACAAATTTCTCTTTATTTGATTCAAGTCTTGACTTTAAATAAAATCTTATTTTCTTAATTCAAGTCCAACACAGTATTCCAGAATTTTATGCTTTATATAGGGATTGTGGACTGTGCCCTTTCTTATTGAAAATGATATATTATTGCTAATACCCAGAAGTTATGTATTGGAAATATCCATTTAAATTGGCCTTATGAATAGGCCATGAATTGAAGTTTCTCATTATTCTTTACCCATTTCTTCCCTCTAGATTCATTTTCATCCAGAACCTTTTATTCATTGAGCAAAGGTTTATGACCTTACACCAGGTAAACCTCTAGTCTCTGAAGAAACATAATTTGCACTAATCGGTGCATGAAGGGTTTTATTCTAGTGAATGGTAAGAATGGAAAGAAGAAATGTGGATGAGAGAGATGATGCTGAACAGAGGAAAAAACAAATATCCAGCCTATAGATTCAGAATGTTACTCTCATATACTTTATGGATTTTTCTTGAATCCCTCTGTTTATCTTCAATTGTAGATTTGTGCTTTGCTGTATTTTTCCTTGCTAATAGATGCAATCAAGCTCATTTGATTTACAATGTGTTGTACTTTTTAATTTTCAAATTTGTTTTAAGTAAATGTCATTCCAAAAGGATTTAACTTTAGGCATTACTGTTCAGAGATCTTTGGATTTGGGAGATAAAGAATCAAATCTGGCATAAGGATAGATTTTGCAAGAATCACAGGCATTCAAATGGAATATAATGGAATAATATTCAGCCTCTGTCTTAAGCAAATTTCAAGTAGCATTGATCACTTTGGGGTGAGGATGTTGAAAATATGCAATATGAAGAAGTAATGCAAGCCCTAGGAAACCATAAGTTTTGGTAGGTAATAAAATTTTCCACATCTAGGGACTTAATGATACTGGAATTTACCTGAACAGAGTTGACAACACTGCTATGTATGAAGTCCCTGTTTTAAAGAAATATTGATATCTTCCAACCAAAATAATAACATAAACTATTAATTTAATTGATGTTAACTTTCCTTTTTAGCCTAGAACATTTTTAGATATCATTGCATTTCTTGTCTGCAATGACTTTCTTTGTATATTTGTAAAGAAAATCTATTCATATGTTAGAAATTATTCTAGATAATTTACATTCCAATTTCTATTTTCAGATTTATCTTTAGTCTGAGGTCAATGGCATGGCAATGCATATTTTATGGGGAAAAAGAGTAGCACTGTCTGCCCTGACACTCTCTTATTTTTAGATGAAAATCACAGTTGTGGGAAAAAGCAGAAAGATTTCAAGAAAGATGTGGGAATGTATTTCTGGGGTATCACAGAAGCAGTGGAAAAATTATAGCTGCTGGCTTGCTGGAGCAGTACTTTTTCACTATATCATTGGTGCTGCTCTGCTTCTAATTTGAAAAGAAAATTGAATAATATCACTGGGACAGCTTTTGGATATTTGGCCAATATGTATTTTTTAAAATTTTAAATTTTTCTGGCACAAGAGGGAATCCTATATATATATTTTTTTGTCATTTTGCTTTAGTCATTTCTAGCCATGTGAGTGTTTATATATGAACAGTATAAAAAAATAAAGCTAGGTGTATTATGCACAAAGTATATTTTTATGGTTCAAGGAATAATTTTAAAATATTTTAAACTCTGAACTGAAATCACAGGCACACAACTAAATGGGCCCTCTCAAAGCGTTACGTTCTTAAGCATTGTTGGCCCTACAAGGATTTTCTGCCATCAGTGATCTGTCATGGACTGAATTATCCCAAAGACAAGGAACTCATTTTCTTTTGTTATAGAATTACCTCTTTGCTTTACTCCAGAAAAAAATCCATATGATAAATCTATGTGTGAAGATTGCTTCTACTCAAAGTAGTAGCAAGATACACTGTGATGTAGAGGAAGGAAACTTCATCTGGGAATCAAGAGAATCCCATTCCATAGTTGGATTATTTGTGCGATGCTAGGGAAATCACTTTCTGGGTTTCACATTCATTTACAAAATGAAATGGCAACTAAATAATTGTTGCAAATATATTCTGATTGCACATATCCATGTTTAATAGAAGGTGAATGTTGAGCAGGAATCCAGAGGTGAAATAGTGCATGTTACCTTTATCATGATGAATAATCATATACTCAGTCTTACAAAAGGATCTCCATTTCAATAAATAAATAACATTAGATTGTTGAACAAAATTATTTTAGCTCTTCTACTTTCTTATTCTTTTTTTAACTATAGAGAAGTAGGCTCTGTATTATCAGTTTCCTCCTCTCCAATCACACTTTGCTTTTTAGTAGTCAAATTTCTGAAACATGATTGGGATTAGTAGAGATAATGAAGATAAAAGATGCAGTAGGAAGATTCACCAATCCTTTCCAATTTACACTAATTTTTAATACTAATATATTCTTAATAGTATAGAAACTGCAAGTGGTAACCTAATCCTCACATGATTTGACACCAAGTACCACATGTGAAT
Organism: Choloepus didactylus; assembly: GCF_015220235.1. Classification (NCBI taxonomy): domain Eukaryota; kingdom Metazoa; phylum Chordata; class Mammalia; order Pilosa; family Megalonychidae; genus Choloepus; species Choloepus didactylus. Next base: position 183,315,138 of record NC_051310.1, on the reverse strand, counting down.
TTGAAAAGAATTATCTGGTTCTACAGAAAAGGCATATAATTATATATCACTCTTCCCTTCTTCACAGAGTTGATGTAAGAATATTATGATAAAAGAATAAAATTAGATAAACATAGGTATCAGAGTTTTGTGAAAATATTACTCATTCAAGCAAATTAGAATTGACATAAAATAATAAATTTCATATGAAAGATTTAAAAAAAATAATTTCCACACAGAAGCTAGTCTTGATGGAATAATTCAAGTTATTGATTTTGATCAAGCAATTAGAATCCTCTTGACGCACAGCTCCAACATCATTTTTCTAAACATGATTGCTATGTGATTTATGATTAATTTATGAATAATAGTTACTATATTATACTATGCCACCAAAATGGAAACATAGCCTCTAAATAGATTTCCTCTAATACTGATGTGACTATAATAAAATTCAAAGACTGAGGTTTGTATTCATAGTGTCTTCTGGCAAGTGGGAAGTGTCTTCTGATAAAAGAAGTTGATCTCCTTTGAGACAAAATTTTGAATGTGTAACAAGATACAAAGGAAGCTTTCTACCATTGGAGAGTCTAAATTTTGCTGACTGGGGCCACAGTACCTCCTGATTCAGAAGAAAATAAACAATCTATAAACTGAGTTCTGCTGAAGTAATCTTAATTAGCACAATTTTCATCTGACCCTGTATTGACCCTGAAGCTCTAATTACTTTAAGTATAATTGTGAACATACAGTAAATGAAGAATACATGAATTTACAAAGTCAGTTATGTAAAAACAGATTCTTGGAGGTCAAACTAAACTAATATGGAAATCCATAATGATTTTCACCTCCAGAAATAGAGGTTATTTTTTCCCTCAAAATAATTACTATCATTCTAGCTTCATAAATATGCTTTGCTATTGTTTTGTAAGTCAAGCTGATTTCAAATCTTTCTTTTCCTTCTATTTTATAATCCTTATTATAGTATTTTAATGTTGATCTCTTCTCATTAGAGAAACATTTCTATTTTCTTAATGCAGACAGAATTGACCTTGTCCAAAACAACTCTGTTTTTATATAAATTGCAAGTTAGTGAAGGCATATATAAAAGGAAAAATGCTGCAAGCAGTAAATGCTGCTGCTTATTACATCAGCATATCTAAATGTCCCTCTTTAGCCCAATAAGTTCCTATCTTGTGTTATTCTTTCCAAAAGGTTTTCAGCTTCTGTGAAATCCCAACTGCTAACCACTTTTAGTATGACAGATTTCATGTAAATAATTTAGGGGGATAAAGGCTTGGTGATGGACTTTTATATATGTGATTATGCAATGCAGTCCCAAATTATTGAAAGAGCTAAGTGTTTGGGTACTGACAGAAAAGTTGAAAGAGAATTCTATAATTTCCAATTTATGTTTTAATGTAAAAAGTATTTGCAGATGTATTGTATATATTTTAATTCTCCCTCCTTACTATGTAATACTAATCAAGCCTGGCCATGAATAATGTGTTTTCACTTTTAACTCATTTACTGTGAATAAGTCAATGAAATTATTTGTACTTCAAAGAAATAGCCACTTTCCTGATATTACTTGCTTTATCTGATATACATTTAGGGAAAACATTATATTACCTTACTTGTTATTACTAGCATTATTGGCTTAAAAAATAAAGACCGTGTAAAGAATGATGGCAGAAAAGTAATTACAAGACATTGCAGGTTGGTCCTGATGGAATTATTAATTGAAAGCCAAAGAAAGCACTTGATTTACATCAAATAAATAGAATCTTCTTGACTCAAATTTCCAACCTTATTTTATTTTGATATTAAAACATTAAAGTAAGTGATTGAAAGTCCCAAACACAATTGCCAAGAATCTAATCATGTCTACATTTTAAACGAAACTATGGTCTCTTTTCTCTCCCAGATCTGAAGTTGAATACTTTATTCAACTCCACCTCAATTCCCTTAACAAAACACCTGACAACAAATCAAACCCAGGTATAAAAGAACATATAAAATGGGATAGCATATGTATTTTTGAGATAAGAGAAATGGAACTATAAGAATAATCACTCTCCTAGAATTCTGCTTGGCATTGAGTGGGTGGTAGATGGTTTTTTGACAAAATTCATGAGTAAAATGGATGTAATGACCATGCAAAATGGACTCAATGACTGACTATACCTGACTAAGTAAAATGACCCTAAATGTAATGCAAACATTCTTAGCAGTAGTGTTACAGTAATGCCAACTATGAAGACAAAATCATAAATAGGAATGACATCTGTGTATCACATGAATTATAATGTTAAAGATTTCAACCCTGAATTTTCCTTCCCTTTATTGAAGAATAAAATGGTTTATTCAAGTTTGGATTCATTTAGCCTAGTAGTTCAGCTACAGATATGAAATCCATAGTTCCTGTCAGACTGTGCCGGTTCTCTGTGGCTTTCAGTGTAAACATTTTTGTAAAGAATTCTGTGAACAGATGCACACAGTCATAGGATTACCAAGGTAAAAAAGCCATTGTTGCCACCTAAAAGATATTGTAAAGGGAAGTTTTTGGCATAAAGTTCACAGTTTTAAGTCATCCAACATTTATGTTTTATATACATTTGCAGAAGGAATTATAATATTTACAATTCTTTTGCAAGTTTAAGAAATGTTTCTATAAATATTACATTTTAAATTCTATCCTGAATATACTTTTGCAGGCAGTGATGTTTCAAGTTAAACTATAATCTAAATTTTTCCTCAAAATTTCTGTTATGAATTCTTCCTGTAACTCATTCTAACTTCTTAAAAAGTCCAAAGTGAGGATGTTTTATGCAATGTAATAAATAGATTCTGCTGCATATAAAACTTATATCTCTATTTTTCTTCCAAATATAGAATATCTGATTACTATCCTTCATTATATACTTTTAAATTCTTTGTTTGGTGAATGATATTAAGTGCCACATTAGTCCTATATCTATAGTGCCCATCAATAAACATTTGGGCAATGAATGAAACTCTCAGCTGAACCTTTTTCTTCTTTTTGATTTTACATTTTCCATCTATATTGATTTTCTGCAATAATGAAACTATCACCATGGAAGTTGTTTTCTTGCTGGGTTTAATTCACAATGGTCTGTTTCTGATTTAATATTTTTTGGACACAAGCTAGGAGAACAATAAGATGGCAGTCTGCTAATTTATTATGATTCCATGTCCCTTTCAACTCTAATTTTGAAAATGCAAAGAATCTTGGAGAACTGTTGGAGTACAGAAGGAATCTCAGGAACATATAACATTTTGCATTCTTTTCCTTGTTATACTCTATATAAGGTTTTTGTATCCTGTTTATAAGCATCTAAATGGTATCTCATGTTCCTTACTTTGGTAGCAACATTATCCCCATTTTCACTTAATTTTTACATCATCTTCTTCCACCTTACAAACTTATTGATTGTACTTTATACAGACAATGTTTTAAATATATACTTGCAAGAAATACTCTGAAAAACAAAAATATAGAAAGATTGAAAATTAATAATTTCAGGAAAATATAAATCAAAATTCAGCAAGTATAGCAATCCTGATATTGATTAAATTCATATTTAGGAAAAATCTTGTCAAAATCAGGAAATTTTGGGTAAATACATAGCAACAAATATATTTAGCACAAAAAAAAAGAAAGTTTGAAAATTAGTGGCAGTTAACTTAAAATTTATAAAAATAATACTAGAACAAATTAAAAGGACATTCAAACAAAGCAAATGATATTGATAAAAGTAGAAATTAATAAAATGGACACAAAACAAATGAATATTTAATACATGTTCTTTGAAACAAAATAATAAATTACACTCAGGCCTGGAAATGATGATCACAGGGAATAAAGAGAAAGAGAGAAAACACAAATAAACAATAATTAGGATTGAAAAAAAAAAACTGTAATGCAATACCAATTGAAATATATCTAATACCCAGTAAAATATTATGTGAATAAATATAAATATTTAAATGTAATTGATAGTTTTCTGGCAAAAATGTAAATGAAATTGCCAAAATTGACTTATGTAAAATAATAACCATTACAGAAGCTGAATTTATAGTAAAAGCAAATCCTTAAGTGATATTAGGAAGATCTTTCATTGATATGCTTCACCATATATTCAAGGGGTAGTTATTTCATATTTTATACATAATGTTTCCCAAGAAGAGAGACAAAGGTACTCAACTGATTTTTAAAGAGTGGAATAAAACTTTTGCCAAAATTGGAAAAAAAAAAATGTACAGGACATTGCAGATTGGTTTCATTTATGAATTTAGTTCCAAAAACTGTAAGAAAGATATTTGCATACAAAATTAAGAATAATGTTAAAAGTTGCATATCAGAATCAAATAGTATTTATTCTTTAAATGTAAGACTCATTCACCATCACATAAATCTCACAATGTAATTCACTATGTGCAGTGGTTTGAAACTGTATGTACCCCATAAAATCATGTTCTGAAAGCTAATCCATTCCTGAGGATGCAAACCCATTCGAAGTAGGATCTTTTGGTAAAGCTCCTTAAATTAAGGCATGACCCACCTCATTCAGGGTGAGATCTCAGAGAGAGATAAAGCCATGGAAGCAAGAAGCTGAAAGCAGTTCAACCAGGAAGAGAAGGGAGAGACCAGCACACATCACCATGTGCCCTGCCATGTGACAGAGGAGTTCAAGAGAGCAGGCAGCTGGTCTTCAGGAAGAAAGCACCATCTTGATGATGGCTAGATTGGGACATTTTCACAGCTTCAGAACTGTAAGCTTGTAAGCCAATAAATTCCATAGTTAAAGCTAACACATTTCATGGTATCTACTTTGAGGAGCTTAGCATACTAAAACACCAAGTATGGAAAATCATTCTACAAAAATCCCACAAACCTTTTTGATTTTAAAAATACTTAGCAAACTAAGTGTTGATGAGCTTTATTTGCTACTGAAAAATTGCAGCAAACATCATACTTTTTGTATATTTTGTACATTTATACTTTCTCCCTTTTGTCCTATATAAACCAATGGGAGGTTGGTCTTTTGCTGTTGTCTTTAAAAACAGGATTTTTGATTAATTAGGTCTGCTCTTTTTCTTCACTACTTCACTAATTTTTGCTTCTATCTTTATTACTTTATTCCTTATGTTTGTTTCTTTTGATTATTTTGTTTTTTCCCTAGTTATTTTTATCCAGAGTATTTATTTTATGCATTATTATTTTAATTATTTAAGTGTTTAAGGACATGGATTTTCTTCTTATCATTAGCTTTATGTCTAAATATCAGGTTCAGATTCAAGATAGAATTTTAGTTATTATTCTATCACAGATCAGTAATTCTAAGGAAATTGATGAACTCATTCTCCATTTTATTTAAAAATACTGGTGTGTAAAATAGCTGTTTAAACCTTTTTAAAACAGCATTAATGAAAAAGAACTAGTATTAATGGAAGATTAGAGGCATAAATAAAGAGAACACAATATGAATCAGAAAGAAACATATAAGCATAGGAGGAATTTAGTATGTAATGTTGCCATTGTTTATTTTTAATTTGGGGATGTGGAAATTTTCTTAGGAAAACTTTCATTATATAAAATTTAGAACATATTTATGTAAAGAAAGACCTATGAAGGAAGTGAAAAGACTAGTGACAAACTGGAGTAAAAATTTTACAGTGTACAACCAGAAAAATAATTCATGTTCAGAATATATAAAAGTTCCCTTACTAATGGATAAGAAAAAAGAAGAAACATCTCTCTGGAAAAAAAAAAAGAATGAAATATTGATCCAATATTCTCCACTTCCAAAAAGGTAACCCTTCAGAAATACTTGAACAAGAGTACACATATATACATAAATACATATATACCCACATATACATATAAACATTACATACTATTGTTACAAATTAGAAAAAAATGCCTATGTTTATTGTAAAGAAATATAAAAATACATTATGAAGCTATTAAAAAGGATAAGGTTTATTCACATAAAAAGATTTCCTAGAGATATGTGTTTATGTGTCTGTGTGCTTGGTTCTGTGTGTATGTAAGTGTGTGTATGTGTATGAGAGAGATAACAGAGGAAAAGACAGAGAAAATCAAAGAGTGCTTACCTCTAGGGTATAAATTATGATGAGCAAGAGAGAAGCATATGTCCAAATTTCTTGTTTTATTTGATACTATGTTTTAATATTTGATATTGTTACAATATACCTACTATATTTATTTTAAAATTAATGTGTCAATGCTAAAGTATTACAACCAGAATATTTTGGTTTTTGAAATATCTTATCCTTTGAATCTAATGAATTCCATAAGTTTTAGCATCTTTACAGATGTACATATTCATTTGTAAATTTAGAATTCCTAAGTTAAGATTTTTAAGATGAGGAGTAGACATTTAAGAAATTATTAAAATATTTATGGGTGGAATCATCCATTTTTGTATCCTCTGCACAATCTGGTAAAAGGAACTTTTATTCCATGAGTTTTATTTTGTTTTGTTTTAAACAGTGTGAATGAAATATTGCAATTCAGAAAATATGATTATTTTACAAGAGAAATGGGTGCTTTGGGCAACTTTTGATCAAAGTTTTACATAGTGCTTTGACAATCAGAAAATGGTGGGGAAATGTGAAGTAGAAGAAAACCTCACTAAAAAATAGAGCTTCAATGAGTATTTAATTTAGATTTATAGGGTTTCTATGGTAGTTAGGTATCAAATGATTGCTGGAAGTAATATTTTATATTTATATATCATAAGTATATGATATATAGCAACATGGTTGCTATATAGTTGACTGAACACATACATAATCAAAGCTCTGATTCTTTCTGAAGTAGAGAATAAAAAATTTAAAATCACTATTAAGCCAGTTTGTAGATTATCTGATACCTAAGCTTGCATTCATTGTGTTTCATAAATGTTAATTTAGTAAATAAAAATAATAACTAGCATTTATTGACTGATAATTCTGTTCCTGATTTGTAATTATGATACATGAATTATAATTTTATTGTCTCATCACAACAACCCTAGAAATTTACTGTATAGATCAAAGATCCCTTAGAAGGCTACCATCTAGTGGTGAGTAATTTAAATTTTAATCAATTGCCTCAGAGCTTTTATTCTAGCACCCCAGAAAAAGGTAGGGAATTCAGTTACAAAGACAAAAATTAGATTGCTGCATGAGTGATTTTGAAAGCAGCATAAAATCCTACATTAATAATGTTATCACCTACTTCTTTCTGCACCTTCAGATATACCCTACTTTAGGAGGATGTGTTAATGAATATGAGCACTATGAAAATATAAGTTATCTAATATTGTGGACATTGAGGAAAGCAGTTGACAAATGTTATCTCTGAAGGAATATATTATTTTTATTAAAACTTAACATTATTATCACCTAGATTGAAACTCTTTCCAATTCACTGATTATTATTACAGATCATTGAAGTAATTTTCTTTCATGAAAAGCAGGGAAAAGGGGTAAATCTGAAACATCCATTAGGATAAATGAACAGAGAAAGAAGTTAAAATTGTGTGTCTATACAGAAAACAACCACTGTTCTCAAACCATGTCTTTTGAATGCAAACCTAGTGATACTGGAATTTTGGCCACACATATAGCAATTTCATAGATGGTTCCCATGGAGTAATCCCCATCCCTGAAAGCCTTCATGCACTTGGAGTTGAACAAAAGATCTCCTGAGACCTCACGCTCAATTACAAAGTACTCTGAAGGGTTCTGGTTTTCCCAATTAATTACAGCAAGTGTCACCATGGACAGCTTGCAGTAGTTAATTGAATTTGACAGGTTAACTTGGGAGCCCTTTTCACTGAATGCACTAGGGAGACAGGGCAAAAAAAAAAAAAAAGCTGTCCAAGATGAAAACAGGAGACTCAAGTGCAAAAGGAAAAGGAAAAAGAAAAAAAAAATATTAGTGGTAGAATCAGCATTAGGGAGCTTGGAAATATTTATCTCCAAAAGAAAAAAAATTACCAGAGAATACATCAGTGAGATGCCATTTATTAATCATATTCTATTGGACAGACCAAATTGCTTCTATTCTGAGGATTTTCTGTGTTAAGATTTTATAATTTTGGAGACTTTTTGATTATATTAATAGCTGCACAAAATTAAAATATGTTGGTATTTCATGTTTCACTTTGGAACAATCCAAAGGCCATAGGTACACAATTTTAAGTAAAAAATTGATCTCATTTGTTCTTCTCCCCAATTTTAGATTACTTCTTCCTTTTGTATGCCTGAAGTTTGTCAGAACATTATCATAACTGTTTATCTAATTCCAAATATCATCTTTTACGTCTACTTTTTCCTTCACAACCCCTTTACTATCTCCAGTTCTATTCTTCAAATATCTCTGAAATATCTATTCTAAATTTATTGCCAGTTTTCTAGTCAGCTCTCATTATCTTATCCTGTATAATAATCTCTCATGCCTGATACTCCGCCTTCATTTCTGTTCTTATTTGTCTCTGTATCCCTGACTCCATCCTCTACAGTCTTGATGTGATTTTTTTTTAATATGCAGCTCTGATTATGTTATTTCCATCTCTGGTGAGAATGAAAGATTGATTTTTAAATTAAATTTAATTAATTAAAATTTAAATTTAGATAAACATATGTGGACTAGTGGCTTCTATATTGGACAGCACAGCTCTGGAGAAACCTCTAAAAAATAAAAAAGAAAAGAGAAAAATTAAAATAGAATTCTAAAAAAAAATTCCACTTACCCAAACCAAAGCAGAAAAAGAGAAACACAGCAACAGAAATCAGAAGTTGATAAATAGAAAAAAAAAAGCAAAATTTAGCCCTAAACCAAGCAATTACATTATTCAACAGGATTAAAAAAAAAAAAAAAAAAAAAAAAGATGGGCAGCCATATGATATCTGTAAGATACAGAATTTGAAGGTAAATTCTTGATAGGCTGAAAGTAACATGATGACTGAATGAAAGGAATACAGTGCAAACAGGAAGCATAAGGCTGGAGTACCTATTTCAACAACAAACAGTAGATTTCAGAAGAAGGTATACTTTCAGAGATAAAGAAAAGCATTTAATAAAGATTAAAAAGTAAAAATACAAGAAGATGTGACATTCATAAAAGTGCATACCTCCAACATCAAAGCTTGAAGATATGTGAAGAGAACATCGACAGAACCAAAGACAGAAGGAGACAAATGCACAGTGATGACTAGATATGACACTCCTATATTAGTAATTTATAGAATAAACAGGAAAAAATTTTATAAAAGTTTTGAACATTAATATCAACAGACTTGTCCTAATAGATATTTGCAGAATATTCCCTTAAACAACTACCAAATATATATTAAATTTTTTATTAGACAAGTTGTAGGTTTACAGGAAAATCATGCAGAAAATAAAGTTCCTATTACCCCCACTCATATGCACAATTTCCTCTATTACTGATAGTTTGCATTAATAATTAGTATGGTACATTTGTTATAAATCATGAAACATTATTATAATTATACTATTAACTATAGGTCATAGTTTATTTAGATTTTACTGTTTGTGTTGTACAGTCCTATGGTTTTTTTCTTTTTGTTTTTTCTGGTAACATATATACAACTTAAATTTCCCCTTTTAACCACATTCAATTATACAATTCAGTTGTCGTAATTACATTCATAATGTTGTGCTAACATCACCATCATCCATTACCAAAACTGTTCCATTAGGCAAAATAGAAACTCTTTAACAATTAAGCATTAACTCAATGTTCCCTACCACCACCCTGTCCCATAGTAACAAGTCTTCTAGTTATAGATTCTATGAATTTGCTCATTCTAATTATTGCATCTGAGTAAAATCATATGTCCTTTTGTGTCTGGTTTATTTAACTCAACATGATATTGTCAAGGTTCATTCATGTTGTTTCATGTATCAGAACCTCATTTCTATTTCTGGCTGATTCATATTCCATTGTTTGTACTATATTTTGTTTATCCATTCATCTGTTGATAGACACTTGGGTTGCCTCCATCCTTTGGCAATTGTGAGTAGTACCACTGAGAATATTGGTGTGCAAATATCTGTTTGAGTCCCTGCTTTCAATACTTTGGGTATATACCTGGAAATGGGATTGACAGATCTAATGGTAATTTGGAACCTCTATACTTAACTTCCTGAGGAGCAACCAAACTGTTTTCCACAGTGGCTGTACCATTTTACGTTCTCACTAGCAATGTGAAGAGAACATTGACAGAACCAAAGAGAGAAGTAGACTATTTTTCCAAATGCTTGCCAAAACTTATTTTCCATTTTCTTTCAGTTGCCATTCAAGTGGGTGTGAAATGCTATCTCATTGTGATTTTGATTTGCAGTTCCCTAATGGCAAATGATGTTGAATATCTTTTATTTATTGACCATTTGTATATCTTCTTTGGAGACATGTCTATTCAAGCCTCTTACCAATTTTTATATGGTTGTTTGTTTCCTTGTTGTTGAGTTGTAGGAATTCTTTATGTACTCTGGAAATTAAACCCTTATTAGATATGGGCTCTCCAAATATTTTCTCCAATTCTGTAGGTGGTCTTTTTATTTTCATGAAGAAATCACTTGATTGCCCAAAGTCTTTAATTTGGATGAAACCCCATTTATCTCTTTTTTCTTTTGTTGCTTGTACTTTTTGTGTAAAGTCTAAGAAACCATTGCCTCATAAAAGGTCCTGAAAATACTTCTTTATGTTCTCTTCTAGAAGTTTTATAGTTTGGTTCTTATATTTAGGTATTTGATCCATTTTCAGTAAATTTTTGTATATGGTGTGAAGTAGAAATCCACCTTCATTCTTTTGCATATGGATATCCAGTTTTCCCATCACTACTTGTTGAAGAGACTATTCTTTCCCCACTGAGAGTACCTGAAATCACTGTCAAAAATTATAGGCCATAGATGTTTATGTATAATTGTGAACTCTCAACTCTGTTCTGTTGGTCTATCAGTCCTTCCTTTTGCCAGTACTGTTTTGTTTAGTGTAGCTTTGTAATATGCTTTAAAATAGAGAAGTATGAGTCCTCCAAACTTGTTCTTTTTTTTCAAGATGTTTTTGGCTTTTCTGGAACCTTAGCCTTCCATATAAATCTGATTATTGGCTTTTCCATTTCTACAAAGAAGGCTGTTAGAATTTTCATAGGAATTGCATTGAATCTGTAAATCACTTGGAGTATAATTGATATATTACTCATATTTAGTCTTTCAAGTCATGAACAAAGAATGTTCTTCCTTATATTTGTCTTCTATATTTCTTTTTAGTAATTTTTTGTTGTTTTATGTGTAGGAGTCTTTTACTTCTTTGCTTAAATTATTCCTTAATAGTGAATTTTTTTAGTTGGTACTGTAAATGAAGTTTTTTCCCTTGCTTTCCTCTTCAGATTGTTCATTACCAGTGTATAGAAACACTACAGATATTTGTGTATTAATCTTGAACCCCACTTTTTGTTGAACTCGTTTATTAGTTCTAGGAGCTTTGTTGTGGATTTTTTTAGGATTTTCTTTCTATATAATCATGTCATCTGCAAATAAGTTTTATTTCTTCATTTCCTATTTGGATGTCTTTTATTTCTTTTTCCTGCTTAATTGCTCTGGCTAGAATTTCCACTACAATGTTGAATAAAACTGGTGACAGCAGGCTTCCTTGTCTTGTTCCTTGTTCCTGATCTTAGAGCAAAAGCTTTCAGCCTTTCAGTATTGATGATAATGCAATCTGTAGGCTTTTAAATAAATGTTCTTCATGCTGTTGAGGAACTTTTCTTTTTTTCCTAGTTTTCTGTGTATTTTTAACAAGAATTGGTGCTGGATTTTGTCAAATACATTTTCTGCATCAATTGAGATGGATCATGTGTTTTCTTTTTCCCTTCATTCTACTAATATGGCGTATTACATTAATGGATTTTCTTATGTTAAACCACCCTTGCATACCTGAGACAAATCCCACTTGATGATAGTGCATAATTCTTTTAATGTGCTGTTGGATCTGGTTTGGTAATACTGTGTTAAGGATTGTTGCATCTATGTTTATAAGGGATATTGTCCTGTAATTTTCTTTCCTTGTGGTGTTGACCTCATAGAAGGAGTAAGGAAGTGCCTCCTCTTCTTTAATTTTTCAGAAGAGTTTGACCAGGAGTGGTGTTAATTCTTCTTGGAATATTGGTAAAATTTACCAATGAAGCCACCTGGCCATGGGCTTTTCTTTATTTGGTCTGTTGTGATCCTCTCTTCTTGAGTCAGTATAAATAGTTTGTACATTTATAAGAATTTTCCATTTTGTCTAGGTCATCTGATTTGTTGGCATACAGTTGTTCATAGTCCCCTATTATAATTCTTTTTATTTTTTCAATTTTCTGTAATATTCCACCTTTCATTACTGCTTTTAGTTATTTGCATCCTCTCATTTATTCTTTGTCAGTCTAACTGTTAATCAGTTTTATTGCTCTTTTCAAAACACCACTTTTTGGTTTTGTTGATGCTTTCTATTTTCTTTTATTCTTTATTTCATTTATCACCACTCTAATCTTTTTTGTTTCCCTACTTGTGCTCACATTGGGCTAATTTGCTGCATCCCATGAGTTTTGGTATGTTGTATTTTCATTTTCATTCACTTCAAGGTACTTCCTAGATTCTCTTGTTATTTCTTCTTTGATCCATTAGTTGCTTTTAGTGTGTTTAATTTCCACCTGTTTTTGAATTTCAAGTTCTCCTTATATTATTGATTTCTAGCTTCATTTTGTTGTGGTCAGAGAAGACACACAGTATGATTTTAATAATTTGAATTTATTGAGACTTATTTTGCTGCCTAACTTATGATCTATCCCGGAAAATGACTCATGTGCAACAGAGAAGAATGTTGTCTTCTGCTGTTATTGGGTAAAATGTTCTATATATGTCTCTTAGGTCCAGTTGGTGAATAGTTTCATTCAAGTCTTCTACTTCCTTGTTGATCATCTCTCTAGATATTCTGTCCATTATTGAAAATGGGGTATTGAAGTCTCCTACTGTTAATGTAGAATGGTCTATTTCTTCCTTCAAAATTATCAATATTTGTTTCATATATTTTGAGGCTCTGTTGTTAGGTGCATTTATATTTATAATTGTTATGTCTTCTTTTTTATTTGACCCCTTTATCAGTATATAGTGGCCTTCTTTGTCCTTTGCAAAAATTTTTAACTTAAAATGTATTTTCTCTGATATTAGCCTAGCTACCCCAGCCCTTTTTTGATTACAATTTGCATGGTATATTTTTCCATCCTTTCACTTTCAGCCTACTTGTATCTTTGAATTTAAGATGAGTCATTTGTAAACAGCATATAGTTGGGTCATGTTTTTTTATCCATTCTACCAATCCTTGTCTTTGGCTGGAAAATTTAATCCATTTACATTTAAAATAAATAATGATAATTCTGGTCTTTTTTCTGCCATTTGGATATGTAGAATTTGTAAATCATTTGCCTTTTTGTCCCTCAATTCTTCCATTAATGCTTACTTTCATATTTATTTGATTTTTGTTTTAGTGTACAATTTTGATTCCCTTCTCATTTCCTGCTGGATATATTTTCAAATGTTTTCTTTGTGATTACCATAAGGCTTAAATTTAGCATCCTAGATCTATAACAACATGTTTGATTGAATACCAACTTAACTTCAATAGTATACATATACACTTTTCTGTACCCTTCCATCCCCTCACCTATTTGCTATTCTTTGTACAAATTATGTCTTTGCACATATTATTCCAAAACCATAGATTTATAATTACCTGTTATGCATTTGCATTTTAGGATCTGTAATATGTAAAAAGGGTTATATTCCAAAAATATGCAATACAATATTATTGCCATTTATGGCTATCCATATGGTTATCTTTTTGACTTTTCAATCCACTGTCTAGTGTCCCTTCTTTCAGTACAAGGAACCCACTTTAGAATTGCTTATATGGCAGATCTAGTGGTGACAAACTCCTTCAGCTTTTGTTTATCTGGGAATGTCTTAATTTTTTCATCATTTTTGAAAGACAGTCTCACCAGATAAAAAAATTCTTGGTGGTCAATTGTTCCCATTCAGCACTTTCAATACTTCTTCCTCTGCTTTCTTGCCTTCATGATTTCCAATGAGGAATCCAGTCCTAAATCTTATTGTATACAAAATGTCGGTTTTCTCTTGCAGCTTTCAGAAATCTCTCCTTGTCCTTGGCATTTGACAGTTTGACTATCTGTCTGTGCATAGTTCTCCTCAGTTTTATCCTGTGTGCTTTTTTTGGGCTTCTTGAATGTCTCTATGCATTTCTTTGTTAAATTTGGGAATTTTTCTGCAATTATTTATTTGAAATTCCAACTACCCTCTTTTCTCTTTCTTCTGCTTCTGGGACCTCCTTAATGACATTACTTATACTTGATGGTGTTGCACTGGTCTCTTAAGCTCTGTTCACTTTTTCTCATTCTTTATTCTTTTTGCTTCCTAAGCACAAATCCTTTCAAATATCTTGTCTTCTAATTCACTGATTCTTTCCTCTGTCTTCTCTAATCTTCTGTGAAATTCTCTATGTTACTTTTCATTTCAGTTATTTTGTCTTTAACTGTAGTATTTCTGTATGGTACTTTTTAAAAATTTCTTTCTCTTTATTGAGATTCTCATATTGGCATTCATTGTTTTCATGATATCGTTTAATTCTTTCTCTGTGTTTTCCTTTATCTCTTTAAGCTTTTAAAGACTTTTGTCTAGTAAATCCAAAATCTGTTCTTTATCTTTGATGTTTTCTGAATTTTTATCTTGTTCATTTGGATAAGGCATCACAACCTGTTTCTTTTGTTTATTTCCTTTAATCTTTGGTTGCATACTGTGCATTTTAATATTTTAGTATGTTAACTCTGGGATTTAGTCTCTAAGCTGTCTGTTCCTTAAGTTTGTGTACAGCTAGTGATATGACAGAGATTTCCTTGAGTGCCAGGAGCTAAGAAAAACAAACAAACCAATGCAAAACAAACAAACAAACAAAAATACACCTTTCACAATCTTTGTAAACTGGCTGTGTTTTCTGATGCTCTCTTTCAGAGTTTCTCTCTCCTCTCCAGAAATTCAGCCCAAGGCAAATGTGAAATGTAGGTTCCTCTCCTTTTCTGAGCCTATATCTTGTCCCAGGCTGTCCTAGCTTCTAGTCTAGGTATCCCCCCACTGACAAGAATCAGTGTCCCCTCTATTCCCTATGAAACAGATGTTTGTTCTCTCCCATAAGATCTATTATCTTATTTAAAGCAGGTAATCCTTTGCTTTGACTTAATTGTTTCTCACCCTGCTGTAGCTGTCCACAACCTGCTTCTGCCTGCAGGGCAAGCTCTCTGATGGTGTGCCCAAGAAGAATTTCCTGGTTCAGCCTTTCAGGGTGCTGTCAGATGGATCAGTACCTATATACAGTCACCCCTCTATGTGCACAGATGTTACTCTGCTCCTTCAGGAACAAAGTCCCCCAGTATGAGCATAGTCTGGTTCCATACCACTCCTGGGAGAACATGGAGGAAAGGCCAGGAACAGCATTTTCTTGATTTAGCACCCATCCAGTTACTGCAACCCTTTAACTGTTTTCCAGAGTTTTGAGGAAAATGGCTGTGCTAGTTTTGCTAATTGTTCAAAATTTCTGTGTAGAAATAGCACCCTGTAGTGTCTTATACCACAATCTTGTTTATCTAGACTCCAGAATATACCTATTTTTCAAGTGCAATTGGAGTATTTCTCAAGATAAGCCATATATTAGGGTACAAAATAATTCTGTGCAATTTCCAAAGACTGAAATCTATAGTACATGTCTTCTAGCCATAGTACAATTAAATTAGAAATAAATTGGCATAAAATGTCTAAAGAAGTCCTATACATTTACATAATATTTAACATATGTTTGGATAATTTATGAGAAAAACATCCTAAGAGAAATTATAAAAATAATTTCAAGCTTAAATTTAATGAAACATGATTACCAAAACTTGAGTAATGTAGAAATGCAAAGGAGACAAAGATAGAAGAGCACCTTGTCCTCATTTCAATGCTTAATATAAAGCTACACTAATCAAGACAGCATGTTATTGGCATAAAGATAGATGCATATATCAATGGAACAAAATAAAGAATGAAAATTTTCAAAAAGACCCACACATTAGCAATTTATTTTATACATACATGTCAAGAAAGCTCAATAGTGAAATGTCTTTGCAATGATTGGTGTTGTAATAATTAGTGCTGAAACACCTGAATAATGTATGGAAAAAAAAAAGACCCAAATGTTACTTCATGCCTTACATGAAAATTAATTTGAAATGAATCAGTTACCTAAATGTAAAAATTAAAACTACATTGTTCATATAATAAAACAAAGAATATTTTGGAGATGTGGGGTAGACAAAGATTTCCTGATATGGACACAGCATTCATTAAATATAAAGTAAAATTAATAAATTAGAATTTCTCAGAAATAAAACTTGTACCCATTAAAAGTTACAAGTAAGAAAAAGAAAAGAAAAGCTATAAATTGGGAAAACATATTTGTGATACATATCTGATAAATGACTTGAATCAAGAATAAATGAAAAGTTCTTATAATAAATAATAAAAAGAAAATCCAATAAATACTGGGTAAAAGATTTGAAAGACATTTCAAAAAGGCAGATGTTCATAAATGAATATATACAAATGGTCAATGAGTCATGTAAAGGCGCCCCACGTCCTTACATCATTGCTGATTAGAAAAGTAAAAACAAAAATCATAATGAGATGAAATAACCATTAGAAGAGCTAAAACTAAAAAGAGTGACAGCATTAAATGTCAATGAGGATGTGAAACAAGTGGCATTCTTATACCCTACTAGTGGTACTATACCCTATGCCATCATCTTAGAAAGGGTCTTTGAATTTCCAATAAGCTATAATCTAGCAATACCACTATAAAGTATTTATCCAAGAGACATAAATGCATATGTCTACAAGAAAACTTGCACAAAAATGTTTATAAGCTTTATTCAAAACTTCTAAAACTGAAATCAAGCCAACCATTTATCCACGGGAGAAAAGACAAGTGAATATTTTATTCAAACTACTGAATACTACTCAGAAACTTAAAAAGAATAAAATAGTGAAACATGCAACATTAAACTGCAGGATAAGTCTCAAAAATATTTTGTTAAATGAGGGCAACCAGATACAAATAGTACATATGAATGTACTATTTGAATCCATTTATATGAAGTTCAAGAACCAAAAGTATTTATCTGTGGTGATAGAAATCAAAAGAATAGTTGCCTAAGGTTGCTTGACAGGGGTTACAAGCAAACTTTCTGGGATGATGGTAATATTTTAGATCTTGATTGTGATTGGTTTTCTGTATGTGCATTTATAAAAACCATTATTTTGTTCATTTCTCCCTACACAAATTTTACCTTAATTTAAAAATTTAAATTAAAAATCACTGATACTAAAAGGAAAAATTACAAATTTTAATAAATTTATAAAAATGTTTACATTTTCTTTTAATAAAGGAAATACATGTGAAAATAAAATAAATATCATTTTTATCTAAGTAAGAGATTTAAAAATAATAAGATGCAATACTGAAGAAAATATCACACCATCCTAATGGGACTTTAAATTAATATACTCTTTCTGAAAAATACACACTGATTTGGTAAATCAACTTCTAGAAATAATAAAATATTCAGGCAAATTTTGATATTTTCATTTATCAATTGTAGCATGTTTTCATAATGCTAAATTGGAAACAACTGAAATTTCCTATGTCAGAATAATTATATTTGTTAAATAATTAAATAGTAAACCATTTGGTAGCAGTCATTAAAAACTGTTTTTTTTTTAAGTAAGTTTCATTGTTTTTTAGAAAATGCGCCTAATGCAATGTAAAAAAGAAGAAAAAACCTTTTAGATTTCAAAAATGCATTTACTATAATTACAAAAAAATACATGTTTAGTTACATTTAAAATAAAAATAACTGCAGCAAAACATTCACAATGGCTATTTTTTTTTTGGATGATAGAATTATAGTAGATTTTATATAATTTTCTCTACATGTTTTGTTTCCTGATTTCTGCAACAAGCATTTATTCTTTTCATGAATATTTACTATTTAGAAACTATTTTAAATCAGTACATTAAAAATGCTTCAGTTTAGTTTCTCTCTCTCTCTCTGAGATCATAAGCACTGTTAATAAATTTACCACTAACCATTTCTCAGACACCACATTGTGATAACTGCATTAGTATTTCTTGGAGTTAAAATATAGGACTCATTAGAAGGCTTTTGAGAAAGGAAAATGAATAAAATATCAAGAATTAACTTAAAAGTAAAATGACTATCAATGAAGTGAAATATATATATGTGAGCAATAATCATTCAATAAAGAATTTTCCAGACATTTTCTCATAATTTAAATTTCCTAAATATTAATTAGCCTCCTTTTGTCATCCAAGTATTTTGTGTGTTCAAAATAAGGTCACAAAACAATTGTCTATTTTTATGAATGTTTTAGTATTGTACCATTTTCAAGGACAAAGTATTCATGAGAAACCAGCCCCTAATCAGTGCTTAGAATTTTCCTTCTACTCACATTATATTTTCTACGTAGAACACAAAAATATTGACCTTGAATTGGTCTTAGCATTAGTGAATCAGTTACTTAGCATCTATACTATTTGAATTTACAGAAATTGTCATTTTTTTTCTGAAATCATAAGAAACCTCTTAAAAATTTTTCTGTACTATCTACAGAATCCACACAATTTATTGACTTCCTCGAAGATTAAATATTTATATTATAGTCTACAGAAGGAACTTGGAAAGGTAGGCACTGCATATTTGTTAAGACCTATGGCTGGAATGTGCTCTAAAAGAGAAGGAAAAGAGTAAAAAGTGTGTACACAAAGAATGGCATGATTTTGATTGTCTTATTGAAGATGCTCTCTGAACATAAGGGTTTATGGTGTTCCAATAGAACTATTTGCATTAAAGTAGAATGAGTTTTCTTATGTAAAACCTCAGTATTGACTGATTTTAAAACACTTACAAAAGCTTATAATAGAAATTTTTAAGATGCATTTTCAAGATGAAATGGATAAATTGTGCTACAACAACTAATTTAAGAGTGGAAAAGGCAGTCAGTGTGAGTTGATTTCATTTAACCTAAAAGGAAAATGTCATGCTTATTGACTCATAAGAAATTTTTGCTGGCAGATCAAGCACACTAAAATCTTTTGTATTAATATTATGTCTGAAAATTATGAAATAGATATATTTTTAATACATAATTGAGCTAGTAAAGAAAGAAATGGCAATCCAGAAGGCCAGGAGTGAAAAATATAGAAGGCTAAGGCTAATCACAGGCCTCAGCCAAACTGTAGCACTTCTGCTCTAATGATAATTACACAGAACAGAAGATAAAGGCTAGGGCTTAAGTGAGGTTGGGAGTTTGAACAGAGACACTGACATACAAGCTGTGGAAAGTTCCAAGATGAACCTAAAATTTTCCCATTAAATCACAAATATTTGAACATATCATTCACATGGATGATAGTGCTCCAAGTAAAAAGAAATTTTAAAAAATTTTCACAACTCAAATGGAATACAACTTCTATGAAATGGATAAATGGCTAAAAGTACATTTTATAAACACTGACTCCAACAGCCACAGAAAGTTTAGAGATAAACTTTCAGAGGAGAAATAGATAGTTATCAAAGTTACCATCACACGTCACACACAGACATACACAAACACACAATTCACCAGACCCACCTGTTTTCACCACCAAATCTTCAAACATCAGTTAGCCCCAGTGTTACATAAATTTTTCCAGAATATGGAAAGTGAAAGAAAACCTCAAAGTTTTATAATGAAGCAATTTAGCATTGATAACTACACCTGATAAATATATAAAAAGTTATACAGGAAAACAGAAAAAAGACTATTGAGCCATCTCACCTATGAATATCAGTGCAAAAACCCTAAATAAAATAATAAAACATAGATTGCAATAGCACATTAAGAAATCCATACAGCAGAACAATGTGGGATTTTGCTCTAGGAATGCAATGATACAAAGATAATTCAATATTCAATATTCAATCTTAGGATATCCATTAATATAATTCATCAGATTGATTGATATAAAGAGAAAAATGCAAAATACAATTTTCATCCCAGATTAAAAAAAATGAAAGCTAAAAATAGAAATTCATATATACTTTATGTATTTATTCCTTACAACTAGTAAAGAGATAAGAATTAGGGACATAAATGTTGAAAATAAAAAGGAAATCTATGCCAGCAAAGATGTGTGACAATACACATGAAGAATTAATTGCCAACCAGGGAAGCTCACCTGAGACTTTATGTCCAAAGTTTTTACCAGGGCTGCGTCACATAGACCTGATTGGCTGCCCACATATTGACCTCAGTCTCCAGCACTCCAGAAGTTGAGCTCATACCTTGTGATCTAAATCCCCCACCCTAAATCACATAGTTAGACTATCTGGTGTGGCTCAAGGTCTCCAGATAAAAAAAGACACTTTTATTAGGCAGGATATTCTACGGGATTAGAGATTACCTTCCAGGAGCTTGAGGACAAATGCCAGACCTCTCTTTCTTCTAGGTTAAATTCTTTACTACACACATGTGTATGTAGGATCTCCCTAAATTAATTTATATATTTTTATGAAATATTAATAAAAATAGCAACAAATTTTGGAGGGGCTTAAATGTTGATTCTAATTTCCATATGGAAAAATAAACATTCAAGAAATATCAGGAAAATCATGAAAAAAAAAGTATTTAGAATAAAGATCTCTGACAGATATTAAAACATTCTCTAGAGCTGTGCTAACCCATTCAACAGCCATTAACCACAATTGGATACTTAAAATAAAATTTTATTTCATTAAAGTAAAATAAAAATTCAGTTTATCTGTCATACCAGCAATATTTCAAGTGGCTACCATATTACACAATGCAGCTCTAGAATATTTCTACCATGCCAACAAGTTCTACTGGATAGTGCTGCTCTAAAGCCTCTGTATTTTAGGGGTATTGCTTCATGAAAAGAGAGAGGAGTTAAATAGAAAGTCAAGAAATAGACTGAATCAAATATATATATGGATATTTAATATTTGATAAAGATGGTATCTTATATTAATGCTGCAATGATATTTAATATGTATTTAATTCATCTAAAACCTGGATGTTGGGAATGACTTTGTAACTATGAGTGGTAAACATACTTAAAAAAAAAGAAAAAAAAAAAAAAAACTAAAAAGAAATCAGAAATCCCTTAAATCAAATGACCACAGTTAGAATAATTTATTTTGCACTGATTTCAGCTTTTTAATGTGATGCACTGAGAAGTCAATGCCATCATCTGTATATACATATTCTTCCAAATATCGTTTACTTGAATCTAATAATTAGTAAACCATATGACAAATCGTTATTGAGGAACATTCTTCCCTCCCCTAAAAACCAAAAACAAGCAAACGAAAAATCAACTAATCAGCACTCTCAAAAACATCAATGTCATGAAAATAAGGGAATTTTTTAACGTTAAAGGAGGCTAAAGAGACATGACTACTAAATTTATTTTTTGATCCTTGATTATTCCATATTTAAAAATAAAAATTCTCTGAAGAAGAGTATTAGAATAATAAACCTTCAATATGTACTGTGTATGCAATAATATTGAATGAAACTTAAATTTCTTGAATGTTAGGATTTTTCTATGATTATATAGGAAAATATTTTCCTTCTTTGGAGTTAATTAAATGCTGTAGTGTTTAGGTCTGCCACTTAATACCAAATAGTAAAAAAAAAAAAAAAAAAAAAAGTATTCATCTAGCCTTCTGTATCAGGTAGCCTTTTCTGCGTAACAAATGACTCAAAATCTAATGACTTAAAATAAGAATCACTAATTAGCTCACATATGTCTGGTTGGCAATAGGGACAAGTTTCCGATGAGTGATTCTGTGATCTTCCTTGGGCTCACTCATGATGTAGTCACCTGGCAACTCACCTGGGTTGGATGATCTGAGATGGTCTTATTCACCTTCTTGGTGGATGGCAGACTATTGACTGGAGCAGGCTGTTTCTTCCACTTGGCCTCTCTGAAAGCGAGCTTGTTCATTTGGTGGCAGCATTCCAATAGGATGAGAAAGAAGCTTTAAGGCCTAGGTTCAGAACTCATACAATGTCACTTCTGCTGGGTTCTACTGGGCAAAGCAAGACTTAAGACCATCCGAGATTCAAGGAGTCAGAAAACCAACTCTACTTCTTGATGTGAGGAGCTGTAAAGTATTTGTGGTTATTTTAAATGCACCATGCCATCTATCTATGTATAATCAATCTATCTTTCCATCTACCTATCCATAGATAAAACAAATATGCAAATTTTAAACAGTTTATGAATCTGAGGAAGAGTGAATGAGCATTTTTTTAAAAGTTCTGTAGGATTTAATTTTTCAAAATAAACTGTTGGGAAAAATAAATGAAACAAGAAAATTAATAAATACATATTTTATATATATATATATCCTTATCATTTCTTTTTTCTTAATTCCTTTTTTCCCTGTCCCCATGGAACAACATGGTTAATAATCATGTTGCCAATTTGTAACATACAAATAACTATTTTCTATTAACTCTGGATTTTTTTATTATATCAACAAGTTTCAGACAATCAATGAGCTTGTTCTTTTAGTCCTCAAAGTAACTTTCCTCACTTTTCCCTATAACAGATTTTTTTCATATACTATTGTGTTTACTTCAAAAGTCTTTGTAATTCTAATATTATTAATAGCATGCTAATTTATATCATCTATAAACTTACCTTTTCTATAACTGCTAAAGCAGAAATGATGTGCTCATTACTAGACTAATTTCTATGCACTTATGGTCTCTAGTATTCTTAAACACTACTTGAAAGTGTGTAAAATTTATATTCAACCATGTGGCAGTTTGTACTCTTGCCAATTTAGTTAAGCTGTAACTATGTTTGCCAGAATTCCCTTCCTTGTATATTCCAGCTTAGAGGTGGCCAAAATAATGGCACCTGCCATTATCCTTTGAGATCATTGGATTAGAGGCTGTGAAGACAGAAAAAGTGGGTTCCATCTTGCCCCAGTCTCCATCCAGCACTTTCCACTGGCAGCCTTGCTGATCAACAGCAACGGAAGTCCACCCAGACGTTTGGCTGGAGACCATAACAAGCAGGAATTATGTAATGGAGACCATTTGCCCTAGACTTTTTCCTTAATTTCTTATGTTCCAATTCCATTTGGCAGCTGGACATTTCTGGCTTCCCAGAACCCCTGATATCACTGACTTTATTTTGCCTATGTTAGTGCATTAGTGGGGCTTGTTAATTATTTTTCCCTTTTTCCCCGATCTTCCAGTTCCCCCTTCCAGACCCTCCTCAGCCTCTCCTACAATTGTCTAAGCTCTTATTTTCATAATTCCCCACTTCATAATTCTCATGGTGGCTCTCTTTCCTTGAATGAACCCTGATTGATATGGTTATTTTATAAACAACAATGACTATTTCAGAGTCTTAAAAAGTTCAGTTTAGAAGATGATATACAATATAAAATAAGGCAATTGTTTTAGTATTTTTAGTTTCACCCGATTTCTTCACTTCACACTACTTATTTTGGGAAATAGAAAAATATCTTTTCCATAAGTCAATTATATAATTTTGTACTAAAATTATGTAACTTAAGGGACCTTTTTTTACATGCAATGACTTTGGAAATTTAACTTTGTAAAGCAAAGAATTAGTTATGGAAATTTTCATTTGATAATTAGAAAAAGGATCAAAGTTCATTTTTACAAAGACCTTAATGATTCAATTTACTTAGATAATTAAAAAAAAACTTTTGTTTTAAGCGTTCATTTTTTTTTCGCTTTTGCACTTTACATTACTTTGTAATTTTCAAGGTCATAGTTAATGCACAATGAACAATAACTTTATTTCATCAAGTGATATAATAAATGGAAGATTTATATTTATATTTGAAAGCAAAAGCTCTGTCTTTAATATGGTGAGATTCAGCTCCTTTGAACTTCAGTTCCTGGTTCTTTGCAATTTCCTTTCCTATACAAGTATTCATTATCACAGAGAGAAAATCTTGTCACATGCAGTGACAAATTGTTTCATTTACTTAAGATAGAGTCTTTGAATTTCACTCCATATGCTAATGCAAACACACTTTTAATGATTAGGAAAAGATAAAATCCTTACCTACCAAGAGCAGAAATTTCTCAGTCTTCACAGGCTTATAAGCAAACCACATACCGAGTTTGCCAGTCTAGCTGTCTGAACAACAGCCTCCTTTTAATCAGTAAATCATTATGGCAATAACAACATCAACAAAAAAAGTTGTTCAGTCTTTTGAGGTTAATTTCATATCTTGCTTTGAACTTTCACAAAGTTTATCCCAGAGGAGGGTTCCCCACTGACTCAAAAAAACATTCTTTGGAAGTCAAGAAAAATGGAGTCCCACCCTTTCTCCAAATCAAGGCCCACATCAGTTTTCTCACAAGTTTGCTAAACTATAATTATCAAATATTCCTTTACCAGCTGAATCTTGTCCAATGGATTTTCCTCCAATATCCCAAAACAACCTGTTGGCAAGATAAAGCTGACTTTGTTGTTATTGTTTACTTACCATGGTAAGGGGCACCACCACCTCACAAAGCTTTGGAGGTGTCTTGGAGGGGAAATAATGAGGCAAGAATTTATTGAGAATTGAGATTTTTAAGGCAGGCTTTTCTAAAGGTGGGGTAGTGCTTGATTAGGATTTGGTAAGGATCAGGACCCAACAGTCCAGATTGGTGGAAACAGCAAGAAGAGGATTTCCAGAGGAAAGATTTAAAGAATCTTAGGGCATAAGCTGTCTGTTGATGCTTTCTGCTGAAGATTTTATGGTCTTTCAGGAAGCTACTATAATGAACAAACCATTTGCCCAGGCAGATTTCTAGAAGAATAAAGTCATAACAAAGAAGATAGAAGAATCACACAAAGTCATGTTAAATAGACAGTAAGATCTTGTTTAGGTTCTCACTGTCCAGGCTAAGAGTGGACTAAATGGTGTTAGTTCCCAATCTCGTTGATTTCAAGACAACATCAACTATTTTCATTAAAGTGATCTTATCAGGAAGGGTTTTTGTAAGTGTTGGGATACCACCTAACATCGATGGGCAATCATACCCTAAAAAATATTTTTAAAAATTGGCAAATAAAGGTTTCCAGACCATTAATCACATCTTTTTTTAGGACTAAGTCTCATGAAATGAGTTAATTAGTGCTTGTGGGTGCAATTGTTTATTTAAAAAAGACCTAAAGAAAAAACAGGTGAAAAGAGGGAAAGAAACCAAGTAAACAAATAACTCCTTAGGAAATAAAGGGAAGTTACAGAGTAGAAGGGAAAGTAAGAGGAGTGAACAGTGATCAAAATTACTTTTTTTGGTGTCCCTTGGAGACATTGCACACATAGCTACTTCAGTCTATGAAGTATCTATCACATGCATCTTTTTCAGTAAGAATGTGGATATAATGGTCTCCACATGCCAGGATGTATTATAAAAGATGTAAAGCCTTACTTAGGTGTCCTACTTTCCCATAAAACTTTTTACCTATATCCTTACAGCAACTTTGCCTCATCTCCAAAGGTACTCAAGTTGTGTTATGTCTGTTCCAAAGTCCATAACAATCCGCTAAGAGGAAGAGAGCTCATGCCAGAATTTAAATCACTTATATCTCAAAGCATTTTATTTCATTCAGATGGTGTTTTCCTCCTAGTAAGACGTTTTTAATGAAAAATGCTGTGTTGATTTTATTCTGGTGCAAACTCCTTATCTCATCATGAATCAAATTATGGACCAGCAGACCACGGATAGAGGTGGGGCTGCTATTCCTTTGTTATTTTGCCTAATCCAAGTCTGAGTATTATTCTGAAAGCTTTATTATTTTTTCTTAGAAAGTGAATTTAAATAAAGTGTTTCATTATACCTCAGATTACTTGGTGGTGAATCACAAAGAGAAGCAAACTGAAAATTGTATCATAATCTTTTTCTTCCCTAAGAGCAACCTCAGGTCATTTAAGGAAAATTCAGTACAAGTTAGTGAGTGCCCCCAAAAAAGGTATGTCTATGCCCTAATACCCTCAGTAACCTGTAAATATTATGTTATTTGCAAAAAAAAAAAAAAAAAAAAAAAAGTCTTTGCAGATGTAATTAAGTTAAGGATACTGAAATGAGGAGATCATCCTGAATTATCCGAGTGGAAACTAAATCCAATATCAAGTAGTTATAAGAGACACACAGAAGAGAAGACAATGTGAAGACAGAGTCAGAGATTGGGGTGATGTGGCCACGAGCCAAGGAGTCCTGTAACTATCAGAAGCTGGAAGAGGCAAGGAACGTATACTCCACTAGAGCCCTCAGAGAGTATAGCCCTGCAAGATTTCAGACTTTTGTTGTCCAAAATTTTGAGATAATAAATTTTAGTTGTTTTAAACCACCAAATTTGTTCTAATTTGTTACAGCTGCCTCTGAAAATGAATACAACAACTTCAATGTATTTTGTGGAATCTAAAAATCTGTGTAAATCCACAAAGGGACTCTTAACAGTAGCCATGTTAGACAACTACTTCCAGCAATATAGAAGACATGCTGACTTTGTGATGGATGTCCTGCTTTATCCTTTAAATAAGCCTCAACTGTGCAGTGTGTAACTAGTTCATTTATCTTAGAGTGGCATTAATTTGCGCTGCTACTCAGAGGATATTTCTATTATTACTGATTTCTCTTACTGAAATGAAACATGAAGAAACATCAGAATTGGCCAGACTGAAATCTGATAAATTAGCTTGAAGTTCATATTTTTGTAGGTCAAAACTGATTAAATATTGGCACTTGCATATGGTTCAAACTTAATGGTCAGTAGGAGTTATTCAAGGGAAAACTTGGTCTGTAAACACTTCATATTTTGGTTATTATTCTATTCTTATAATGGGTTTTGTCAAGACTTTGTCAGTAGTCAGGAGTACAATCCTTTGGTAGTGACAGTGCTTTCTATGAATAAATTACACACTTCACAACACACTGTACAGAGGAGAAAAGAGCAACAAATAAAACAGGGCACAAAACCATTAGAGATGACTGTTCTTGTTCATTAGTTTGCATCACTGGCTGATTTAATTTTCTCTTGGCAAAAATAATCCTTATTCTGGTGATGTTCTGAAATAACACCATAAACAGTGATGCATGTTCAAGCAAAAGTAAGATCTGGTTGATTAAAAAGTACTTACTAGCTAACAATATAAACTCAGCTGGCTGTTTATGTATACATGATTCAGAGGCAAGATATAAACATGGATCATGGAAAGGAAAACAATTTGAGATAGATATCTTCTGGAATAGCAAAAACACTGGATTTGTCTGCATAATGGAAAATTCCCATATCTTAAATTAAAAACCTATACCATATTAAGGCAAAGTTTGAAAATCTGAAGATGCAAAATTTTTTTAGCTAACCTGCATTTTATACATTAATTATTTTGAATTTTTCCCTAACATAAAGCACATTTATTAAATTTTGTGGATTTGAAAATGAAGATAAATTTGAAGCATTTTCCAAACTTACTTGACTATGGAATTCATATCTCTAAATATAACTCAAAGGAATTTGTGAACACACTTTGGAAAGTCAATATAAAACCATAGTAGAAAAAAGTATATCAAATAAATCAAGTAGAGTGGTTGTGTTCTTTGAAAAAAAAAAAAAATAGTACCAAGATACATAGGCTATCAAGTGCTAATAATGGATTAGTAGTTTCTGCCCAATAGAAAGGCAAAAACAGTGATCTAAAGTGGAAAGACAAGTTGAAAAATGAATGGAAACTGTAGTGCCACAAACTATGTTTTTGGTGTTGTATGGTGATCTTAATAAGCTTCTGTACATTTGTTAACTGAGATTGTGCTTTGGGATTTCTAATTACATTTCTGAAACTTCTGGCAAAACCTAAGAGCCAAGAGAAAAACCTGTCATCTTATCTTCCCATTTGAACCACTCAAATAAAGGGGTAACACCTTTTATACCTTTACTTTTCTACATTTACCATGGATATTTTGTGCAGGTTGCATCTCCCTTACTATAAAGGCTTCCAGACACCCCATAAAATTCCTTTTCTTAGGTGTGTATGCACATAAATACGAATATGGTTCTGAGGACTCCTCTGCTCCCAGTGGGAAGGACTGCCCATAAACTCACCTCCTCATGGGACTGGTCCTCCTCCCACTGGAAAGGGTGCAGCTATACCCCATGAACCCAAATTGCCAGGTAGCTGCATTCTAAGACAACTTCTTAAACCTCCAGTACCCCAACTTCAGATTGCCTAGTTGCAAGAAACCTGTGTATTCCTCACTGCCAAGGCTGCTTTCTCACCTATGTCTTATAAAATGGTAGACTAGCAAGGAGGCAATGTCCTTCACTGGAGTATATATCCATAGAGCAGACCCAGCTACATCTCGACTCTGGGTAGCACAACCACCCAAAACTTTGATTTTAGTCAGAATACTCAGCACTTCTGTCATTTTTTGATGCTGTGTTCAGTACTAAAAGGGCACAACCCAAAACTTAAACATCTTCTCTCATGATTAACACCATTCTGGCCCCAGAGCAACACTTCCCATCTCTTGTCCTCTGTCCCTGGAACAAAAGCAGCTTGTCCAAATGCCTAAAAGTTTGGTGGAACAGCATTCTACAGAGTTACAAAACTATAACCCATGCTGGAGACAATTCAGGGTGAAGTGAGATTTAAGCAAAGAGGGTGCTGAGATGACAGAAAATGCAAATCAATGACTTTTTAAAATCTCTTATTTTGGAGAGTGTGAACACAATTGATTTTTGCATAAGAACTAACATCTTCCAGGTTGCTGAGAATTCATGTTCTTGCTGCTTTTTGTTTTCCTATTTACTGTACAGATTGGCTCAGAAATTAGTGTGTATTCATAAGAGCTGCACTTTGAATGGAAAAATATTTTATGTATTAAATACATTACTCTTAAATTTGTATATATGTAGCTTGAGGCATCCTATTACATTGATAATCATGTGTACTGCAAATAGAATTACAAATAGTTTTTTATTTCAAACTTTTAAAAGTTTTTTAAATGTTCAAAAATATGAAAATTTTGATTTTATTTATGTTTGATATAAAATTTAAATATTGATTTATTGTAGTATTTTGCCATTTTATTTTAATGGATAGTTTGGGATGTTTTAAGAAAAAAATAATTTTGTCAACATACAAGATAATTTTAATTGATAACTTTAAAAGTATTTGCATTATTTTTAATTTTATTGAAAATATTTATAATTCATATGTTGAATAAATGACATACAAAATTCTAATCTGTTTTTCTTATTACAATCACAGATCACAAAATATTGAAATCTTGATTATAACAACATATTGGATTCCCTAAAATGAAGGCAAAAAAAAAAAAAGAGCCACTTCATGAAATATAAAATAACTTAGGAATTATTCATTTATTTGCTTTCTTTCACATCTAAGCATTGCCAATCCATCAAGAAGACATCCAGAAATGCACAATAATGATTAAAAATAGTCATGTCAAGGTTCTGGTTCTGGGTAATATAGAGAAAACACACATTCTGTCTCTCTACTGAACACAGGCATAAAACCTGGACAGAATGCATAGAACAGTTACTGGAGGGCTCTAGAAAATAAGCAGCAGCAACAGGGGGACTGGGAAAGACTAGAATTCAAAGTACTACCAAGTGTGCAGCAAGTATACCATTTTTCCCTGGGCATGGACTCAAAGCAGCAAGAAATCTGGAAGCTTTGGTGAGACAGGAGAACCACAGGAAGAGTCATCTAGTTCTCTCTCAAGAAGCAGGCAAAGGGTCTTCTAATGCTCAGAGGAAGTGGGGGAAGGCCTCCTTTTTTCTCCCCCTCTCTTCTCCTTCTCTTACATCTCAGCCAAAGAAGAATCTGTGGTGCAGTGGCAGCAATAGGGTCACAGGAGTCTGAAAGTATGAAGGAAGGGAATCTGGCTCTCTAATCAGAAAAGTGATGGATGCAGAAAGGTGGGGTGATTCCTTATTGCTTTTTTTTTTCTCTCTGGCCTATTCCTTGGCCACAGACATGGACAGTTCACAGTTAACAAAGTTAACAATTTAGCAAACAGCAATGCTGAGAAGACATAAATATTAGAATTATCTGGCAAAGACATTAAAGTAGCTATTTAAAAACTGCACCATGAATTAAGAGCAAAACTCCTAAATCAAAAAAGAACTAATGAGAGAATTGAAGAGACAGAGAGATGGAGGGGAGGAGAGAGAGAGAAAGAAAAAAGAAAGAAAAGAGAAAGTCTCAGTAAAGAAATTAAAGACATAAAGAATAACGAAATGAAAATTTTAGAGCTGAAAAATTCAATTAACAAAATCAAACAAGCAAAACACTATGCATTTGTCAAAACCCAAAGAGTAAAACTATGTAAACAAATATTAAAAAATCATTCAAGAGTGGGGAATCCAAGGATGGAACACAGACTGTACCAAATGAATATAACTGTATTGCAAATGTATGAAATAACCTAATAGAAGGAAGTGGGGGTAGAAAGAAGAATCCAATCTAAGCAATTTTGGAAATGAGGGTATGTATAAAACTAACAACAAAAGAAACTGAACCTAAGTACTGTACTCTAGCTGGTAAAGTTGTTTCCCAGGGGTTTATTGGGTAACAATTTTGAAACTGCTATACATGAATACCCCGATTCCAGAATTAGGTAAATGTAAGACAGATAGTAGGAGCAAGGCTCTCATGGTTGGAGTGGGAATTTGCTGGTAAGAAAGGGAAGGAAACTGGAATAACTCATATGGTTGTGGTATTGAGTTAGTGATAACATCATGAATTCGTACTTTATTTAATATAGATACATTTGGTTACCTATCAAAATATTTATAGATATGCCTATATACATGAGTTAGTGTATACATATATATTTCCCTACTCTGTCATCTGAAAAGGCCTAAAAGCAGTGACATCACAGTAGCAATATTCACTCAGTGATCAGAAATTGGTGACTAATCCCACTGCCCAATAAAAGGATCTTGGGCATCTCCTTGGAGAAATGGCCAATTCTAGGGCTGGGTTAGAGAATATCCAAAATGAGCCTAGAGCATCTTGTAGTGCCAAAAACTAAGGAAGTGCTCAAACACATAGATACACACTCACACCCACATCCACACATATACAGGTGGGGATATTCCAAAGAGACACAGGAGACGATTGAAAGGGTTTTCAATGACAAACGTTGCAGTGATTCGAGCAAATAATAACTAAATAACTAACTAACTAAATAAACAAATAAAAGCTTAATG
Source organism: Choloepus didactylus (assembly GCF_015220235.1). NCBI lineage: Eukaryota > Metazoa > Chordata > Mammalia > Pilosa > Megalonychidae > Choloepus > Choloepus didactylus. The sequence continues at coordinate 183,283,639 of NC_051310.1, read as the reverse complement.
GCCTATAATCCAAAGTAAAAATTATATGGTCATGGGTCCATATTGATATAAATAAATGATGAATCAATAAGTAAACAGGGAAAAAATAGACAAATCTTTCATACAGAAGAATTCCAAATAATTTATGCAGATACTCTGGCCTCATGAGAGAAGGGCATAACTCCTCACCTCGTAAGGGTGGGCTTCATAGAGTGACTTCCTTCCAAAGATTATAGTATAAAAAGGGGGTTCTGGGATGCTATTGTACAGTGAAGAAACCTGGCAAACACTACCTCATCCAGGTGATCAAAGTCAAAATTGACAGTAGTAAGTCATGTTTATTTTTTGATATATGGTGCTAAAAATGGCACCTAGCTTTTGTGTTTTTTTCCTCCAAAACCCATAATCCTGATCTAATCATAACAACAACCTCAGAGAAAGCCCAATTCTATAAAATATCTGACCAATACTTTTCAAAACTTTTGAGGCACTAAAAAAACAAGGAAAGTCTGAGAGATCATCAGAGTCTAGAGGAGCTGAGGCATGATGTGTAATGGTTAGGCTCATGTGTCAACTTGGCCAGGTGATTGTGCCCAGGTGTCTAGTCAAGCAAGCACTGGCCTAATCATTACTGCAAAGACAATTGTGGCTGGTTAATAAACCAGAAGGCCGGCTTATTAAATCATCAGTCAATTGACTGTATCTGTGGCTGATTACATCAATGAAGGGCATGTCTTCTGCAATGAGAAAACTCAATCAGCTGGATTTAATCCGTTCAGTTGAAAACTTTTAAGGGAGAAGAGAGAGAACTCTCACTTCTTCTTCTTTGGCCAGCGAGCCTCTCCTGGGGAGTGCATCAAAGACCTTCATTGGAGTTGCCAGCTTGCTGCCTGCCCTATGGAATTTGGACTCATGTACCTGCCCTACAGAATTTGGACCCATGTATCCTGCCCTGCAGCATTTGGACTCGTGTATGCTGCCCTACAGAATTCGGACTCATGCATCCCCACAGTTACGTGAGAAACTTTTATAAAATCTCATATTTACAGATATCTCCTGTTGATTCTGTTGCCCTAGAGAACCCTAATACATGATGTCTAAAGTAATGTGGATTCCTGTATGTATTCCTGGAACAGAAAAAAAGGACATTACATAAAAAGTAAAGAATTCTGAATAAAGTAATATACCAGAAAGAGTTAGCTCAGCAGGCCTGGGTTGCTCAAACCCTGCATATTCCAAAGAAAGGCCTGTCTTCAGGATGGTCTTTTGCCAGACCCTGGGAGAGGACCTGTGAGCACTTGGAATGCTCTACATGATTAGAGTGTTTTTATATGCCTGAAACCTTTGGCCATTCTGTACCTTTTTAACCAGGTGATACAGCATTTTTAGGATAAATTTATTCCCAAAATGTGATTAATGGTGAATGCCTGTTTTGCTCTGCAGACTTCAGTCTGAGTACCTGTGGTCAGTCTTGTGGGAGATGCATGCATACGTGCGTGACCCCCAATAAAAACCCTGTACTCCAAGGTCCACACTGCTGGGAGGAGTAAGCCTTTCCCTGTGCGACTCCACAAAAGGGGACACCTGTAAATTGGTGTCTGGTTTCTCCTGGACTTCATCCCACATGCTTTTGCCGTTACTGATTTTAATCTGTACTCTTTTGCTGTAGTCAGCCTGTGAGTATAACAGCTTTTCTTAGTCCTGTGGGTCCTTCTAGTGAATCATTGAGCCTGGGGATGGGCTTAGGGACTCACAACACACATAGGGACATTGTTTAATACTAATGTATAAATATTGGTTCTTTAGTTGTGACAAATATGCATACTGATACAAGATGTTGACAGTAGGGGAAACTGGTTGTGAGGTAATGAGAATTCTTTGTACTATCCATGCTACTTTTCTTTTTTTAAATCTAAAACGATTATAAAATAAAATGTATCTAACTAAATGAAGAGTTTCTTAGGAAAAAAAATTGAATAGCCTGAATTATAAACCCATCTTGGGTGGTTAAGTGAATTTTCTAATATGTTGTCTTAAAAATGTCAAATATGCAGTTAGATAGCTATAAAATTTAAATAGAGTATGCAGCAAGGAAAAATTAATGGATATGGGCATTTCCAATTTTCTTTTTTCATTGGCACAAGAGCACTTGAAAATTCTTGAAACTTTAACCAAATACTATATGCATGAAATAAAAAGAATGCAAAACTATTCTGCAAACCATAGAGTTACAAAAGGTAAGGTCATCAACATCAAATGGCAACCAGCAGGATACTAAATTTTTTGTCTATTACTGTCCAAACTTCAATTGACAAAAATAAATTCAGCATTTAGGAGCAAAGAACTTATTATATTGACACATTTTACAAAGGCTTACAGTTAACAAGCACTTTCTTTCATATAAAGCTAACAGTCTAGGTGCTCCCATATCAGTGTCGCATGTTCCATTATTTCTGCTTCATCCTTTTCTTACTGTGAGTACAAAAATAGAAAAAAAAACAAAAACCAGTATTTGTTTATTTGCTTAGGCAAATATGAGCATTCTTAACTCAGATGCAATATTTGAAAATATGTTAGAACTTGGTCAGGTGCAAGTCTTCATCTTTCTTGACCTGTATGACATAATTATCTCCTGCCATATCATCCCTGGAACTTTGGCCTACAGTTTTACACTGAGCCCTTTAGGCTATACTCAGTAAGCAATTAAAAATGTCTGTTCTTCCATTTGAGAGGAAGTGAAAATACTCTTTCAAATTTATTCTCAAATTTCTTTGTGTGTGTTCTCTTCTAGCATTTCCATCTCTTCATGACAAATTAAAGAATACAATTAATTGTGCTAATTATCCTTTCTGCCCTGATACTAGCATGTTAGCTCTTCACTTTATTTTTGAACCTCTGGCTTAGAAATACGTTTTTAAATTTAAAAGATTTAAAAACAATCCTGGGAAGCTAAACTTTCAAATAATCATGAGCATCAGAAAAGGATTAATCATATTCCAATCAGATACCAATCAGATACAGATCATTAGATCACAAAAGTTTTCTACCAAGTTCCTAGAGTCCACTCATATCAAGGACACTTATATCCCAGTGTGTTTAAATGGCTGATTAACTCTCTTTATATCTGACATTTCAAGGTTGGTATACCATTTTTCTCTAACCATTTCACTAATTATTAGATAAATAGAGGTAACTTACTATAAAATGATCTCTGATTTCATTTATCAAATGTATTCATTAGCAGACAGATGGGTATATTTAATAAGGAATGAATATTAAGCACGCTATTTTTCTTTAATGAAATGCACCTTGGGTGTTTAAATTTATGAATGCTGAAAGATAAAACGATGAAACAGGAGATAAAAAACCTGAGCAAGACTCTTTGTAAATCTGTTTCATTCAAAATGGACATGAAGATTGCTTATAAACACAGCAAGCTATTTTTTAAAGCTTCTATTTTGATAACTTTAGCAAACCACTCACATTAATATAGAATGGCAAGAATATAATTCACATTTCAGAAAACACAAAACCAATGTTGCTATAAAAATGTACAGAGGAAATCTTCTGGTAGCTAAATATCAATCTGTTTGATATTTTCTAGAACACGGTTTTACAAAGAGATAAAACTTCAAAGCAAAATTCTCAGATCTCCTGCATCAAAAAGTAATTAAAAACATGAACTAACACAAAGATACTTTGCTTGACAAAAGTAAGCTCAATTTAAGTAATACCACCCTTTATACTATGCTGTTCCTTTACTTTTCTGTATATTTTTGCTCTTTAGCTTATAGCAAACTTATAACACGTTTTTAGATAGTCAATTCCAATTTCTCTGCCTTCTCATAGCAACTCACTTTATGTTTTCATTCAGATTTTGGGAAATGTTTATCTTTTCTTTTTGTTTGTGTTGTTTTTGTTTTTGTATGCAGAAGTAGAATTTGAGAAAGAACTTACAGGGACAATGCTTTTGAAGGTTTATTTAAACAGAGAGGATGTATATGTGTTCCCTCTCATGTAGTCTATTTGAAACTCTAAGTACACAAATTATATCCTTCACTTCATGCCACTTTATGGGTTCAGCCAATGTAATAAAGAGAACTGCAGAATAATGAAAATGCCCTCAAAATAAAGGAAGTGCAATTGCATCTCCACTTGGGAAACCTTTATCTTTTAGGGAATTTTTTAAAGAGAAAAAAGAATTGGGAGATGTGGTGATGATCTTAGTATTGATTCTGTATTGGTTTCTCATCAAATTCAGGCAATTTATTATCCAAAAAAGATGTAACAGCTTTCAATATTTCTATCCAACAATTTAGAAAATATCTTTCTTGTGTTTTTCTTTTACTGTCATCATACTCTTTTTATACCACTCTATGTCACCCAGTAATGTGCAAAAATATGGTGTGCCCAAACTTTTCTTGATCATTGAAATTTTATGTTTAATGTTGTTATATGACATTTTTGGTGATGATATAAAAAGTTACCAGTTATAATGTCAAAACTTATTTTTGTAATGTTAATATATAATTGATACTACTTCCATAAATTACTGCATTAATTACATCTGTCAATGACTAAAATCTTTGTACTTTCTATTTGTTTTGCCTTTCTTTTGCTTTTTTCCCCTCCTTTCCTGTCTTCATTTGTTTAACTGAATTATTATCTTCCTTTTTTTCTGTTCTTAACGAGTCAAAATTTCTATTTTTTTTAAATTACCCTTAACACATTCATTTGTGCTTGGTTTGAAAAATTCTAAACTTTATCTTTAAATTCTTCTTAAATAGAACAAGAACTTCAGAATGCTGAAATTTCAATCAGTCCCCTTCTCCCTCATGTGTTACATTGTTTAGAAATTTGGTCCCATCTTGTTTCTTAATGTCTTGAATTAGTTTTTATTACAGTTTTGTTTAAATAAAGTCAATATTTCCTTAACTATACCTAGATATTTATCAGTATTTCCTCACCATTCTTGAAAATTCAGTTTTAGTTTCAGGGTTATATTTCCTTCTTCATGAAGTATAGTTTTGAAAGTCCCTTCAGTGATAGTAGGTAAACAGCAAATTCTCTAAGACTATGCTGTTGATAAATGTCATAATTCAGGCCTTATTCTTGAATGATAGCTTAGCTGAAATTAAATTTCAAGATTTACAGCTTTTTTTTTTTAAAGTTTCTCTTTGTTGCTATTCAGTGTCATGGCTACAAAGTGTCAAGTTGTGGATGTATCATTATTTTCTATTTGAAATTCAATATTTCATCAGTTCTGAAAATTTTTTAGATATTGTTCCTTAAAATATTGGCTCTCTCAGTTTTAGCTATTTTTGCCAAATTGAAATCTAATTAGATGTATGTTAAATCTTCTCATTTTATTCTGTGCCTTTTAAACTCTCTTTTATATATTTCCCATATCTCTGCCTCTCTGTGCCACATTTTCATAATGTCTTCCAGACTGTCTTCAAGCTAGTTCATTCATTAGCCTTTCAAATCTATTTAATCTCTAGTTTAACCCAACTGTTTTTATGTCCAATTATTAAATCTTTATCCTTTTTGTTGTCCTTTCCCAAGTTTGTCTTAATTTTCCTTATTATATCTTTTTCTTAAGATTTTAAAATATTCTATCTCTTATTTTGTTAAATTTCAAGGATAGAAGTGATTTTACTCATTTAATTTCATTATGTGAATTACTTATGAGTCTAATTTTAATGTTTGCTATTTATCCTGAATCCCAGCAGGACTAAAAAATATCATAAAACATTTGATTTTGAATTCCATATGGACATTTATCTCTAACCTTGCTATGTAAGAATTTACCCTGAAGGTAAAACTCCAAAAATATGAAAAAAAGAAATCTGCATAAAGCTAAGTAACATGGCATAGTTTTTAAAGGCAAAATTTTTGAAGCAATAGAAATCTCCATATGGATATTGGTTGAATAATCTAAGTTATAGCCACACAGTGTAGATATATATGTGTGTGTATGTACATTTTCCCTTGTATGTACCTCCATATTTTTATAAAAAGAGACACAGGAATGATGAACCAAAACCTAATTAAATTTATTATCTATGGCCGGAATATTTGGCCATAACATTTTCTCCTTCACTATTCTCCTTTATTACTAATATTTAAAGAACTAATGTGTGATGTAAAATTCCTCATTTTTCTCCATAAAAATCTCACCCACAGTTAACCACAGAAAGGTCACATTGACTCATTTACAATGAAGTAATCCCTTGAATTAATATAGCCTTAATGCCTAATTTTATATAACCACTATATAGTTTCTTTTAGTTTCTTAATATGTTGATTAATTTCCATAATTAAATCAATTATGGAATTTCACTCTGATAATATGTCTGAGTGATTCTCTGTTTAATGTTTATCTCCAGACAATGCCTAATTATTAATAAGGCTAACCTGATTATTAATTATTATTAATTAATAATTAATAAGGCTAACCTGATATGGTAGTGAAAGACATGTTTAATTTAGCTTCATTGACATCTCATATATATAATAATTCATATTGTCCTCTTTTCGATTGAAACATCTTACAGTATTTCTCGCCAACAAATCTAGAACACTATTAATAGCACAATTAAATAAAGTCTATGCCCCTGGACCTTAAGTCTTCAGTAGGGTTCTGGTCTAAGAAGTAACAAGAAAAGGAGTACATATTGGTGGGTAAAGAAACACAAACAATGATTGATTCATATTTATGCAACTACTGTTCAATAGTAGCAGAAAACACAAAGAAGCATTCCCTTGAGCACCTATTAATAAACCAAAACATGTGTCTACAAGACTAAATTATGTTACATCATTAGATAATAGTATCTATGTTGTAAGAAAGTTAAGGATCGATATGAAAATTCATTTAATACTCTAACCTAAGTTCTTAGAAATCCTCTGTGCTGGTTTGAATGTATTATGTTCCCCAAAGCACCATTATCTTTGATGCAGTCTTGGGTGTGCAGGAAACATATTGGTGTTGATTGGGTTGAAGACTTTTGATTGGATGCTTCTGTGGAGATGTGATCACTCAACTGTGGGTGAGATCTTTCATTGGATGATTTCCATGGAGGTGTGGCCCCACCCATTCATCATGGACCTTGATTAATTTACTGGAGCCCTATAAGAGCTCAGACAGAAGGAGCGAGCCTGCTACAGCCAAGAGGGACACTTTGAAGAACACACAGGAGCTGAGAGAGAAGCTGCAGGTGAGAGACATTGAAAGCAGACTTTTGCTCCAGAGAAGTTAAGAGAGGAAAAATGCCCCAAGAGCAACTAAGAGTGACATTTTTGAGGAACTACAGCCTAGAGAGGAACGTCCTGGGAGAAAGCCATTGTGAAACCAGGACTCTGGAGCAGACACCAGCCACGTGCCTTCCAAGCTAACAGAGGTGTTCTGGATACCACTGGCCATCCTCCAGTGAAGCATTAGCAAACCAGAACAGATTTTGGTACCAGAGAAGTGGGGTGCTGCTGTTGTTGAGTTTGCAAATACCAAATTTGTTGGAATGACTTTTTAAATGGACATGGGGAAGATACTGGAAGAATTGTGAGGAGCTTGATGGAAAAGGCTCAGACCACTTTGAAGAGACTGTTTGTAGAAATATGGATTCTAAAGATACTTCTGATGAGGCCTTTAACAGAAATGATGAATGTGTTGTTACAAACTGGAAGAAAGGTGATCCTTGTTTTAAAGTAGCAGAGAATTTGGCAAAATTATATCCTGGTGTCAAATGGAAGGCAGAATTTGAAAGCAACAACCTGGAATACTTAGCTGAAGAGATCTCTAGACTACATGTGGAGGATGTACCCTGGCTTCTCCTTGTAGTTTATAGTAAAGTGCGAGAGGACAGAGATAACCTAGGAACTGAACTTTTGGGTTCAAAGAAACCAGAAACTGATGGTTTGGAAAATTCCAGGCTTCCAGGGGGTGGAACCCCAGAACCTTCAGTCCCATGTGAGGATTTAACCAAACATGGAACCCGACTACCATTTCAGTACAAGCCAGGTTTGGAGATGGAATTATCCAGAAAGGATTTGTGGAAAGTCCTGTTGGCTGATGGCTTTGACCCCTGTGTGCTTCATACAAAGCCAACAGAAATTTTGCAAGATCTTTATAGATGGAGCCACTGCCAATCTGGACTGGAGGAGACAGACAAGGAACAAATTGAAGGAAAAATTTCTTCAAAGACAGAGCCGAGGAAGTTGAGGTCTGGAGTCAAGAGGTCTCAGCTGGGAGAGTGGAGTAACCCACACAAATGGAAAGGGTGAGTTTGCCCTGGAGGTCAAGGGTGGGCCTTCCACCTGGATATTCAGTAAGAGTGCTGTTACCCCAGCCCTCAGAGAGGGTGGAGCACATTCCTAGGGAATTGGGGAGAGCCTGGCCACCACCCCACTGCTCTGAAGAGGTTGAGCATGTGCCCCAGAGATGGAAGAGAATCTGGGTGCTGCCCGATGTTTGAGGAGTGTGAGGTCAAAGAGGTGGTCTCCCCAATATGTGGATATGTTGGAGCACTCACCCTAGCATGTGGAGAGAAAAGGGCTGCCATGTAGACCCTTGGAAAGTCTGGGAAAGCCGCTCTCTCAAGCCCCAAGGATACAACATCATTATGTTAATGACTCTCAGACTTTGAAATCTAATAGAGTTTGCCCTGCAGGTTTTAGGAACTGTTTTGGTCCTGTTAACCCTGTTTTCCTTTCAGTTTCTCCTTATGGCAATGGGAATGTTTGCCCTATGAATGTCCCTCCTTTGTATATTGGAAGTACATAACTCATTCTAAGTTTTACAGGTCCTCAGAGGGGAATTATGCCTTAGGACAAACCATGCCTATACCAGATTTAATGGGATCTTGAACTTAACTATTGTTACTGAAATGATTTAAGTTTTTGTGATATTGTGATGGGATGAATGTATTTTGTATATGGAAAGATTATGTCATTTTGGGGTTCAGGGGGTGGAATGTGCTGATTTGGATATATTATGTCCCCCCAAATGCCATTATCTTTGATGCAGTCTTGTGTGGGCAGGAAAAATATTGGTGTTGATTGGGTTGGAGACATTTGATTGGATGTTTCCGTGGAGATGTGATCACACAATTGTGGGTGAGATCTTTCATTGTATAATTTCCATGGAGGTATGACCCCACCCATTCATCATGGGCCTTGATTAGTTTACTGGAGCACTATATAAGCTCAGACAGAAGGAGTGAGCTTGCTACAGCCAAGAGGGACACTTTGAAGAATGCACAGGGGCTGAGAGAGGAGATGCAGATGAGAGACAGTTTGAAGGTCGCCGTTGAAAGCAGACTTCTGCTCTGGAAAAGTTAAGAAAGGAAAAACACCCCAGAACAACTAAGAGTGACATTTTTGAGGAAGTGCAGCCTAGAGAGGAACATCCTGGGAGAAAGCCATTTTGAAACCAAAACTCTGGAGCAGATGCCAGCCACATGCTTTCCCAGCTAACAGAGGTTTTCTGGACACCATTGGCCATCCTCTGGTGAAGCATTAGCAAACCAGAACATCCTCTTTTTTCAATTATTATTTCATCTGCATAGCTTCCTTCCCTTCAATGTTTAGCTCCTTCTATTTCCTTTCATCATCAGACTCAGAAATATAGCCAAATCTTACTTTCTATATTTTCCCTCCACATCTCAATCCAATGCTGGTTGAATCCTATGTCACTGTACTTAAAAATCTCCCAAAATGTTTACAGATGGCCCACTAATTGAATATGATCTGGCTTTAAAATAAAAGTGGAGAGTACATGTGTTCAAATCACTATAGCTGGGTAAAAGTAGTCACATGGGAGAAATTTTTATTTTGTGAATGCTTATCATAAATCCCGTAAATTTTAATTCCCATCTAAATTGTTTCTAAGAATTGAAGCAGCATAATTTTCTACCACTGTGTTAAGCAGAAATGAGACCAATAAAGAATAATTTATTTACTCTCTTCAGGAAATATGTGTTCTAAGAAGATAAGGCTAAGTAGTAATAAAACAGCTTACTTATCAAGTCTAATAGCTTGATTATTTACCCTAACTATTCTGATGGACAGTTTTCTCATCAAAATACTTCAAGACCCTCACCTCAGTGCCCCTGCTAATTCAAAGCTATCATGCCATGAACTTTGCCCAACCCCCAGCAGTTTATTATCTCTAATCAGGGCTGGCTACATAATTTGTGGAGACCTGTATAAAATGAAATTTTTAGAGTCTGTGTTCAAAGAGCAGGAAAAAGATGCCCAATAACAATCCTAAATATAAAGCTTTCTCCTTTCTTCTGTGGTCTCTCTGTAGAATTGGCATAAAACAACGTTAAATAAAAACATTGATGATTTTAATTTAATGTTGTTTTAAGCAAAGACAATTTAAATTTTAAAATTGTTGCATTAATTTTACATTTTTAATATTGTGCAATGCCAGTTTAAAATGCATTTAACTCTTACACCGGATCACCAAAACACACAACTTGTATTTGGTAGCTTATAGGTGCGTATGTATTTTGTTCTTTCTAGAACAATGGAAATGCTGTACAAAACTAACTCAACTTTTTATATTTCACTTCTTGATCAGTGCACAGTCTACTAACCCTCTTTAACTTTATTGATGAGTAATGGAAAACTAAACAGAAAAGAACTATGGGTTGCCCTTTATTTCTCTTTCAGTGTAAGTGGTTGGCTAATAAAAGGAAGTAACATAAAAAAGAAAAGTTATGATATGATTTGTTGGTTATTTGTGTTTCATAGAACACAATTGCCTTCTTTCTGAACTTGAAGTTAAGTTCTGGTTTGAATGCCCTTGAAGTTTGCCAATGCCTCCACTTGCTCAGGTGTACACCTAATGTGCTTACCTTGTACTGGCTTTGAGTCTTACACTTGCTGAACTCCAGTGCATTTTGAGTCTATAGCAATTCTGTGTTCATGGGGTATCCTAAACCTACATGTTAGTGAGGTCACCACTGCCCAGTTAGACTTCACTTATAAAACACAGGCTCAATGATAATATTAAGAATTCCAAGGTGGCAACAACAGAGCATTAAATCAGGCATGGGGCCCTTCCGAGGTTCCTGTGCAGCCTTGCCTGCAAGACCCACCTCCAAAGTCACCTATCCCCAACCCTGAAAGTCCTAAAAATAACCTTCTCTGATGTCCTCCTTTTGAGACTAAGGATTTATCAGGATGATGCTCTTCCTTGCTGCAGAAAGTTTAATAAGCTCAGCTTTACTCAGGTTTTCCTGGCAGTTCTTATGGGAGAACTTTGATCCAGAAAGTTTAGAATCATATTTGTGATCCAACATTAAAAAGTTCATATGATTTTATAGCATGCAATTCATGTACTAATCTTAACCACCACCCACCTTTTACTACTGTTATTTTTTGTCTTATTTTTGTTATCTTTTTTTTTGTTAAATTGTCCTGCTTTATTGCATGCCTGTTAAGTAAATCACCTTAAATCCTCCTTAGAATGAGACAGAATATTATTAAATTTTTAAAAATAAGAGCTCTGTATGCTTTACCACACACATATATAGAGATATGAATAATATACAGTTTTATGTTGTCAGACTTTATTTCCTCTTTCTATGGAAATGATGATAACCTTTCACAAGAATACTTCTGGTATATATCAGGATGCTAAGATGTATGTCACACACTGAGTTTATTTCACTCAGTATGAATGGGGATGGCTCTTTATTGCTTCATGGTTTTGTTGCTCAATTTTTAATTATGATTTTTTAAATTGTCTGTTCTACTCATTAACAACCTGTGGTTTGAAATATTGATTTATGTTTTCATTTTTCCTCTGTTCCTCATTCTTCCCTTCCCTTCTGCCTACTGCACTTGTCCTACTTGATCCTGACAGATAAAAAATATTAATAACCTGTTAATTATTCTTTCCTAACTTCTCATACTCATATAATAATACTAAAAAAAAAATAGAACACACACTCAAAGTTTTATTTTGTCCTTGTCTTTGTTTTACAAAACAAACAAGAATCATTATACACACATACATATATTATATTTTGTTTCTCTAACATAAAATAGTGCATTGTGGAAATCCCTTCCAAGTTAGCTGGTAATAGAGCTAGATCACATTAACAGGCATTCACATGGTTTCTTATTTTCCTTGTGTATATATATAGAATATATATATTCTAATGCTTTCTATAGGGTTTGGGAAAGCTTGAAGAACTAGTGGCCTGGCATCATAATAATCAATTTCTAATAAGGAAACATATAAAGTCACTTCTTTTATAGCATCCTAGCTCAAATTTTTTAAATGTTGGGAGATTTTGCTTGTTTTGAAACCCTGTCCAAAATACTAAAAGTGGGGTAGAAAAAATGAATATAAATTGTCAAGAAGTTGCATCAGTTAATTTTTCTAGTTGTTAAGGTTAAAAATTCCGTGGAAGCTAACTGTTCCAAGGCCTGGAGGAATCCACAGCTATGCATATGTAAAAGAACCCACTCAGTTCTGATTGGTGTGCCTGAAGGAATCTCTATGGCAATATCCAGAAGTCAACACAACATTTCCATTTTCAGCTTCCATAATAATCCCCAAAACCACATTTCCCTTTGACCTTTTATATCAATTTACCTGCCTCACTCTCATCCCCTGGAATTACACGAACAGTGTTTCACCATGTGATAAAGCAGGCAGAGCCTACTCGTTTACATTCCTTTTTCATTAGTCTTTATAGTTGGTATGTCTTGCTTTTCATCCTCAGGTTATAAGATGAAGTCACTATTTTTAATTGTCAGAATGAATAATTCTGAGTCCCCATCTCATCATTCTTCCTTTACTGGGGCTCTACCTCTTATGAGAGTTTCTGGATTTTCTAAATCATTTATGCTTTAGAGTCATTGCTAATGGTTTGAAGAGAGGAAACCAGAAAACATTCTACCCCAGGGTTCCATTAAAACACAGTGAAATGGCTGAATGGCTCCCCAAAGATGTCCAGACCCTAATTGCTGGAACCCATGAATATGTTACACTACATGTCAAAAGAGACTTTGTAGATGTAATTAAGGTTACAGACTGGATTATCCATGTGTGGCCAATCTAATCACATGAACCCTTAAATGCAGAGAACTTTTCTTTGAATGGAATCAGAGAGACATAGTGGAAAAAGAGGCAAAATAAATGCAGCAGAAGGGGAAGTCAAATATATGTAGATACACATGAGTAGGATTTCATGCATGCACAGTTGCTGGCTCAGAGATATAGGAGCCCATGTGCAAGAACCAGAGAGCTGATAGTCAGAAAGGAAATGGGGTCCTCAGTCCTACAATTGCAAAGAGACTGTATTCTGTCAAAAACCTAAATGGGCTTGGAAGCAGATTCTCCCCAGTACTTCTGAATAAGAACATTGCAGATCATCTCCTTGATTTCAAAACGTGGAGCAGATTGTCCAGCTGAGCCATGCCAGATCCTGATCTACAGAAAATGTGAGTTAATAAATATGTTTTGTTTTAATCTGTCAAAATTTGCTATGGCAATGATAGAAAACTAATACACACAGACTGCATTCTTCCATGTGCCGTTCTCCTTGCCCACCATCAGATAATGTGTGGAGAGTTGAAAAATACATCCCCATCAAATTCTGGCAGCTCAGAAATGTGAAGTGATCCCGTCTTTGTGACCCCTTACCCACCAAAGGAAAACACTTTGGTCAACAAGGTCTTCTCTGTCACTAGCCAGATAGTAGTTTCTATGACTAGGAGAAGTCTCTCTCCTCTAGTTTTATACCCAGTGAAGTGAGAGCAATGTCAATGAAGACCTTGGACCCCCATGTAATAGCTTTTTGTTTACATAGCTATTATGGTTTACAAACACAGAGACACTAAAATTTTCCCACAACATGCCTGGAGGGCCAGGATGGCAGAATTGCAATAAGTTTTCATGCTTAATCCCACTCTCATGACATGAGAGTGGAGGAAATCTGTCCTTTTAGCAGTTTTAATGTCATCCTTGACATATGGTCCTAGAAAGATTGTCATTTCTTTTAAGCAATTATCATGCCTTCTTACATGTATGTGACCTATCCAATAAAAGACAGTGTGGAGAGATGTAAGTATAGGAAGCTTAACTAATACCAAATAACCTCCAAATGTGTAATATAGAAATGAGTTAATATCTCTAACAGGTATACAAGCCCAGTAATTGTTACTTCTTTGAAGAGTAAGACATTTATGAGAAAGATGTTTTCACCATTTGTAAAGTTAACAAAAGACACAGACTCAATAATAATAATAACCAACATTTATATAGCTTTAACAATAAAATGCATAATATTCAGAAAAATATCATAAGGTAGATAACATAATTATTCCCATTTTACACATAGCAAAAACCAAGTAACGGATGTACAATAACTTGCCCAAGGCCCCACAGCTATAAAACCTCAGAAGTGAAACTAGGCTGTGTGGTGCCAGAGTTTGAGTCCTTGACTGTTAGAATATAATATCTCTTTTTACATTGCCTTAGTCGTGGTCCACTCTAAATGTCTGTGAAAGATGCATAGGGTCTTAAAGCAAGAGACATCAAAAACTGACCCAAGAAATAATCTATCTGAACAATCTGAAAATTTATTCATTATCCATTATAGGGTATCACCACTGACTCATGTTCATCATTTGATTCTGTCATCAAAGGAAGTTTATCTTATGCGCTGTTTAGTTTAGAAATATTTCAACCCACATTCTGTTACAACAAAAGCTTCTCTACTAATATGTAAAATCGTCCGCTATTTTATAAAGTTTAACCTAAAACTTGTAATTGCTGTTTTACTTTACTAGGTTAACATAATTCTATTAGTGTTTGTAAGTTTTAAGACTCTGAAATATATTTCTTTATATGCACATTTTAACAACCACAAATCAGCTAAACCTCAACTCAAATATTCCAATGCCATTTACTGATATCATTGAAAGAACAGTGGTTATTAGTGCATATGTCATGAGATTCCTCACTACGATTATAAGGGTATATCATGCTCTGAACCAGCCCTTTCCTCATAGTCACTGACTCAATTAGTTAATGTTAATGATCAAATTATAGGCATCCCCAGTGGGCAATTCATGTGTTGAATACCATTCCTTTCAGTTCCCATCATTTATCTCTACAGTTTTTAAAAGTTCAATCACAACTTTGATTGAAATGGTTACTTCATTTTTTCCTTGTTTGTAGATAAAAAAGAAGCAACCAAAGTAAATTAGAGGTTATATCAAAGAAAGCTGCCATAGATTATTTCCAAATTTCATTTTTCATCACCTTTAATTAAAGTATTTATTTTAGCTATTTCCTCTTTGCCAATTCAAAACAATAGATATAAAAAAAAAAATACTTCCTTTTTTTTCAGATGGAATAAATGGATTAGGTTTCCTCAGTTGGTTCAAATTAAAGGTTGCAGAACTAGACCTCCTATCTCTCCTGTACTCCCTCATCTATCTTAGAAAATACCTACACTGGAAAGACTCCATTCTCTATGCTGACTACTGTGGGAACTTGCCAAATTACTAAATATATAAGACCTTAATTAAGGAACATGTTTGAGTTCTTCTTCCCCTTCCATGCCCTACTCTTACCCAGGTTTTATTTATTTTGGTTTAACTGTAAGGAATCACTTATCCTCATTATAAAGCAGGGGCTCTTAGAGTGCATCAGAATCTCCTGATGGTTTGCATTTCTAACAAGTTCCCACACTGTGCTACTGTTACTGATCTGTGGACCACATTTTGAGAACCACTGCCTTGGAGATTTCCATATGGTTATTTTAGTAGTCTGGAAATTCTTTCAACACAGAAGATTCACCTTTGTAATAACTAGTATTGTCTTCTCAGAACTTGATAGGTATTTTCTATACTTGGGTTGCTACTCTATTTTAAGGTATTTTATCCATGACCATGGGAGCCAGGGATCTTCACAAGTCAGGAAGCATCTGCAGATCCTCTGTCCTTGAGAGCCTGTGCTAGGCATTTAATCCAAAGAGGCATGTTGGTGGAGGATAAATTACTGATACATTTTCAAACAAATAGAATTGTCAGAAAACTAAACTAAAAATGAGAAAGTATTTTTGCCATTCAACTGTTCATGTTAATTCATATATATTTGTATATAACCTATTTAATTTCATCAAGAAAACTTAGGTTAGTTCTTTTATCTCTGTTTTATAAATGGAAAAAAATGAGTACAGAAAAAAAAAGTACTCTAAGAATATGATAAAGTCTCCACCCTCACAGATATCACAGTCTGGTAATGCAATGTACTAAAAGCTGCTTTGGTGTTAAATGAACCTGAGGAAGCCCAAGAAGGCTTCCCAGAGGATGTGATGGTTAATAGCCTCTTAATTTATGAGGTATAAAGGAAGACTAGGTGAGGCTTTTAGGGAGGAGCAGGTGTAAGGTAAAGTGGAGTGGAGGGTGATGGGAGAGAGGGAGGGATGAGAGATGGAAGTGCAGGGAGGGGCAGCATTCCAGGCAAGGGCAACCAATTGCCTGTGTACATTGAGGGAATTGAATATTAGATTAAAGAGTAAAATGGGGGCAATTCATGAAGGGCTTATAAATTGCTAAGTAGTTAGCAATCTGGTTGATGGAAGTCATTGTGCATTTTCCAGCGAGAGAAAGATCAGCTCTCATTTGCATGTTAGAAAATTTCCTCTGGTGACCTGATGGATTAGAAAGGATATGCTGACAAAAGGTAAGTATCTGGGAAAGGTAAGCATTTGGGAAGGAAGGACTATATCAGATGAGATAAGATAAGGATGTGAATTTAAGCAACAGTGATCATGGTATTTAGGAATGACTAGATTCCAGAGATAAGAATGAATATTTTATTGCAACTGGTTGTGTGAAGTCATACAGGGGAGGAATGAATATTTCCTAATGTAATCCAGAAACAAGTTAAAGTCACCTAACTCTTTAAGACTAAAAAACAAAACAAAAACAAAACCTCAAATGCAAATTCAGCATTCAATCATCTTTTATTCTATCCAATCATCTTTTAATCAATCATCTTTTAATCAATCCAATCATTTTTTATTCTAATTTACTGTTGTCCTTAACTCTCAATTTCAATTGAATTTCCCAAAAATGCCATTCAATATAGCACAGGTCCGCAGGATCTAATGAATGACAGAGGAGGGTTAGTTACCTACTAACTTGATGAATTAGAAGAATCCTTCTTTATGGTCACGTAGCTAATGAAAACTATAGGAAAAGCATTAGTGAGGTTAAGCCTGGATTGCTGTTGTAATTATTATTGTAGTCATAATAACTGTTACCCTACAAGGATAATAATTTACAAATTAAATAACATTCTTTATCCTAAAAGTGCTTAGCAAACCCCACAAAGGAATTTCTCATTGACTGGCTTTCTCAGCAGGATCCTGGCTCCCACCCTATTACTCATACCTTTCTGTCTTTTAAACTTTGTTATTATCATAATTGTGTTAATTTATTAAGCAAAATACAAGGGGTGACAATGTGATTGTGAAAGCCTTGTGGATCACACTCCCCTTTATCCAGTGTATGGATGGATGAGTAGAAAAATGGGAACAAAAATCTAAAGGAAAAATAGGGTGGGGGGGGACAACTTGGGTGTTGTTTTTTAACTCTTATTTTTTTTATTCTTATTTTCACTTTTTCTGGTACAAGGAAAATGTTCAAAAAATTGGGGTGATGAATGAACAACTATATGATGGCAATGTGAACAACTGATTGTACACTTTGGATGATTGTATGGTATGTGAATATATCTTAATAAAATTGAATAAAAAATTCATTAAGCAAAAAAGTTTGGCCAACTCCATATGCTGCTGCCTCTCATCCATGGCTTTTCAAAGGTATTGAGTATAACTCTATTTTTCCCCATGGGAAACCTACTCACATTTTGTGAAACATGTGCTCCTCAGAAGAGTCTGGGCAGTGCTGAGTCAGATGATTGGCATAATTTTCAAGGAATTATTGTAACTTTGAGAGGTGTTCTAGTTTGCTAATGCTGCTGGAATGCAAGACATCAGAAATGGATTGGCTTTTATAAAAGGGGGCTTATTTGGTTACACAGTTACAGTCTTAAGGCCATAAAGTGTCCAAGGTAAGGCATCAACAATTGGGTACCTTCACTGGAAGATGGCCAATGTCATCCAGAAAACCTCTGTTAGCTGGGAAGGCACAAGGATGGCATCTGCTCCAGAGTTCTGGTTTCAAAATGGCTTTCTCCCACGACGTTCCTCTCTAGGCTTCAGCTCCTCAAAAATGTCACTCTTAATTGCTCTTGGGGCATTTGTCCTTTCTTATCTTTTCCAAAGCAAAAGTCTGCTTTCAATGGCTGTCTTCAAACTGTCTCTCATCTGCAGCTACTCTCTCATCTTCTGTGCATTCTTCAAAGTGTCCCACTTGGCTGTAGCTCCTCCTCAAAACATCACTCTCAGCTGCACTGAGTTCCTTCTGTTTGTCAGCTCATTTATATGGCTCCAGTGATTTAATTTAGACCCACCCTGAATGGATGGGGTAACACCTCCATGGAAATTCTCCAATCAAAGTCATCACCCACAGTTGGGTGGGGTGCATCTTCATGGAAACACTCAAAGAATTACAATCTAATCAACACTGATACCTCTGCACACACAAGATTACATCAAAGATAATGGAGTTTTGGGGGACATAATACATTCAAACCAGCACAAGAGGGAAACTTGGTAGTTTACTATGGGCTATAAAGCAAACTGAGATACTCAAGGGGCAACCAGATGGAAATGTCCTACAAGTGGAAGGATCTCAAAGCTCAGAAGTGATGTCTAGTTTTGAGAGAAAGATGGATTTGGAAAAAGGGCCATGTTCGCTTTTCATGAGTACATCCTTTCTCCTCCTAAGCATAACTTTTATACTCTTTTGTTATTTTCTTTTTATCCACATGTTTACATTCTTTTCTCTAGTATACATTTTTAAGATTTCCTCTTTTACCTTAAGAATTTGAAGCTTCATTGCTGGAGAGGCAAACTTCAGTACAGCCTAGAAGAGGGGACTGGGCATTAGCTTCTCACTAATTACTTCATGTAAACATTTTCATATCTACAAATCAAACTTCTCCCCTATTTAGTACTAACTTAAGTTCTTGCCTTTAAAATTAACCTTCTTAGCTACTAACTCAATAGGAATAGGAACCAAAAACTGAAGATTAACAGGATCTTACTTAGGTTTTTAGGAATGAGAATTGACTGGTAAAACTGATCATTCAGATTTTTTTTCAGGCTAAAAGTCTATCTTCTATATATTTTTTGAAATACGTACCAAGTTCTCAAATAATCCTTGACCAGACAATTAAACAGATTCAAAATTGACTTTAGCTCATTTCTTGATACTCACTTTTACTTTAGAAACATTTAACAATTCATCACACAATCTGTCTTTGTTGAATTGGAGTGTACAAACAGGGCCAGTGCATAAGACAGGGCGAGGAGAAGAAGCCAAGAAACATGGGTGGACTCTTTTTAAATAGCTTTCTCTTTCCTCTGGAAATCTGAGAGTGGAATCAGTGAGACAGTTTGCAATATTGCTGAACCACTGAATTAGGATTAATCAGCAAACATTTTATCACATTCACACCTGTTTTTGTGTACAAGATAGTGAAAATCTATACTTTGTTTCACAGAATACTTAGTTATATTTAACATCCTAATTAAATAGTAATTTATTTTTCAGATAATATGATATATGATGTGCTAGGTATAAATATGATCATGAGAATCATCATGAACTAAAATTAATTTGAAATTATATAGGCAATAAATATGTCATTTACATTATTACTAATATATTAAAAATCAAAGTAACCTTTGGCTATTAATCTAGCATGATTGTTTTAGTTATTTAATTAGATAATTACCAATTGATTTTTAATTAGCACTTTGGAAGATGACTTCCCAAATCTGTGGTGTGAGCCTGTAGTGTTTATTTAAGAAGAAAATATTTCAAAATAGAATATTTTTCCAAACTCAGCAGATTTTTTTACTCTTTTGTTTAATATTTATTTGAAGATTTACCTAAAGCAATTATAGTAATTTTCTGAAGACCATTCAGTTCTTCAAATGATATTCATAAATGATGCATTAAGAAAATATTCTTTACTAACTCTCCTGCTGCATATTGAGCAAAGATTTAAAAATCAGGAAAAAATATGAATTTACGATATAAAGTAAACTGGCTGCTCACTTTTAAAAATCAATGTGTAAAATGCTCCTTGTTGCCTATATCTGTTTACTTAAAATTCCTCAAATTGAAAAAAAAAATTCTTTAAATGCTCTCTTTATAAAGTTCAACTTTCTGCATACTCTTCTCTTTTATTACCCAATCTGCTACCTCCTTCAGACTTTATTTCATTTAACTCAGATGAGTTTTTCAAAAATCAATAAGAATAATGGAACTTTATTATTATTGTTGAAATGATATAACTCCATATCTTTAGCCATTGCCTTTTAAAAAATCCTTCTTCGTTATGGTCATGTAGCTAATGAAAACTATAGGACAAACAATAGGGAGATTAAGCCTGGATTGCTACTGAAATTATTATTGTAATTGCAATAACTATTATTATTCACATTAATGACTTGGAGCCACTTCACCTGAAAAGACAGAAAATAAAAAGAAGAAAATAAAATTACAAACTGTTTTGAAATTATTTTTTGGCAAAACCTAAAGATTTAAATAAGATTTGTCACCATGTCTATTTCACTAAGACAAGATACTTGATGAACTTTTGGAATTATTGTGCATACTGTCTTATTTTCAGATATAAATTTTATACATCAACTCTAGCATTTTTGGCATTGTGAAAGCACTGCTTCTGATAATGCAGAACTTTGGCATCTGCCACAACAGTGTGGGTTTAGGGTTTTGAGTACAGATTGAATAGTATGGTATAATTGGATATTCTTGGGCTTTGGATTCATATTGATCTGGCATATATTTGACTATTTTGTCAATATCTCTAAACATGTTTGCTCTAACTGGGATATAGGAGTAAAAAAAAAAAAGCTCAAAAAAGATAAAATCAGATAATGTTTGTGAAGCAAAGAAGTAAGGAGAGAATAATCAGTCATTTGGGTTTTTGGTACTAAGGCAGAATATCTGAGGGTGCCTGGGTACAGGGGTAGATTCACAATTTCCAGGGACTGGGCTCTAAGTTTCACAGATCCAAAAGAGATTATCTGACTCTGAGAACCAATAAATATGAGTCAAAAACAAAATGAGAAATTTTAAAAATTAGCAAAACATATATATATATATATATATAATATATATATTCCATTAATCCAGGCATATATACACAAATACAATATTAATCTACCTTATTGACCTCTCATAGACTGAGCTATCAGGATTTCCTGGCATTTGAAATACTGTTTTTTGGACATTTTGGACTTCTTCTCAAAATGGTGAATACCAGAAACAGTATGTATTTCCCTCTCTTGAGAGACATTGAGAAAGTTTTGGTGAGGAGTGTATCTCAGGTGGAGTCTATGGGGAAGTAAAATGGGAAGATCATAGCCTGATTACCATAAAGTTCAGACAATGCTGGTGGAGAAGAAGGATAAACATTGAACTGAGGCTCAGATGAGAGGGAATAAATGGCTACCTCACAGTCCTAGCATTTGCAGAGGTCTTGGCCCAGAAAAGTACCCAAGGCTCTCTGCTGATGAGGAAAAATAAAAATCTGTCATATATATGTGTCAAAAGCTGAGCTGAGAGAGTTTAACTGAGATGTCAGGTATCAAAGGTAGCTGAGTAAGACAACAAGCCAAAATGAAAATAACAGTCCAGGCTTTAATTACTTATGTGATAGTATAAACAAGAGGTTAACCTGAAGAAAAAGCTCTAGCTGTGGAGCAAGTTGGTACATGGTGTGTACAGTGGAAACAGATTGATCAGGCACAATAGAAGGTTTCAGCAAATGACTACTTTATTACCGATACAACATAAAACGTCCAAAAGAGCAGGGGAAGAGCTCTCATGATAGCCAGTTTCTTGGAAGACGAAACTGGGTCAGTGAATGACAGCTTGTCATGCCCCACTTCATGCTGGAGGTGGGGGATACCCATACTGTCTGAGGGCAGGGTATTTATATAACTTAGAAGGAGGGAGCCCTGCCACTGAAGTTCCTGCCTTGATAGCCATCTGGGGCTGATTGTTCCTGCTTTCAGGGTTTAAGGTCATGGCAGGCCTTTTCATTAGCCTTAACTTCTCCCCTGGGCTGTGTAATGGAAACATATTGAAACACTTGCACACAATAGAAAAGGAGGTGGGTATAGGCTAGGGCTGGAAGATGGCCACTAGGTTTGTCCATGACTTCCCAGCACAGGCCCCCTCTGTTCCATTCCCGCCCCCCTCCACACACACACACAGAATAGTGCCAACTGGGGAGAATCAGCTGGATCAGTGCAGATATGGAGTGATGCTCACTGCCCAGAGAGAGCCCCAAACAAAAGGCTCCTGCAGTTTTATGGAGTTGGGGACTGGAAAATAGTGGTGATGAGGGACTAGGGGTGAAAGAGTACTGAATACTGAGTAAGAGTGGAGAAAATCATTTTAAGGACTCCCCTTACTCCCTCTTAATAAGGAAGTCTTAGCAAAGGCAAGATGGAGGACTTGTGTTAGGAATGTAGATATGTGTAAGAGCATGACTGGCCAGAGTGCCTCCCTTTACAGACTTCAATACATGGACTGTCAACCAAGTCTATGTGGGGAGGGAAGCTTTTCCTAGTGAGGCTTGCCAGGTAAAGCCCTTGTAATTGACATAGCACTGTACCATTACCAATCTATTTTTCAATCCCCCACATCAGATTGAGAGCTTTAAAACCTTATATTGTTCAATTTCATATTCCTATTCTCTGGCATATAATAAATAAGTAATAACAAATAAACTATTAGTATAATAATAAATTAATTGTATAATGCTTAATAATTGATTAATTGATAATATAATGAATGAATTAATGATGATTGGAAACCTTTCTGATGTCATTTTCAGGCTTATCAATTGATATAAATGATTGGGAGGTGTCGTGGTTTGAACCTGTATATACCTCAGAAAAACATACTAATCCATTCTTATGGGTGCCATTCCACTGTATGTGGGACTTTTGATGAGATTCTTCAGTTAAGGTGTGGCCAAGCCCAATCCCCAATCAGGATGGGTCTTAATCCTTTTACTGGAGACTTTTATAAGAAGAATGAAATTCAGACAAAGTGAAAGTCACAGAGGGAACAGCCAGAAGCTGAAATTCAATGGAACCTGAAAGAGAAGGGAAAGACCAGGAGACACTGCCATTTGACTCACTGTTCTAGTTTGCTAATGCTGCAGAATGCAAAACACCAGAGATGGATAGGCTTTTATAAAACGGGGGTTTATTTCACTACACAGTTACAGTCTTAAG
Organism: Choloepus didactylus; assembly: GCF_015220235.1. NCBI lineage: Eukaryota > Metazoa > Chordata > Mammalia > Pilosa > Megalonychidae > Choloepus > Choloepus didactylus. The sequence goes on along the minus strand of NC_051310.1, from coordinate 183,260,210 downwards.
GCCACAAAGCGTCCAAGGTAACACCTCAGCAATCGGGTACCTTCACCAGAGGATGGCCAATGGCGTCTGGAAAACCTCTGCTAGCTAGGAAGGCAGCTGGCGTCTGCTCCAAAGCTCTGGCCTCAAAATGGCTTTCTCCCAGGACGTTCCTCTCTAGCAAGCTTGCTCCTCTTCAAAACATCACTCCCAGCTGCACTCAGTTAGTTCCCTCTCTCTGAGTCAGCTCATTTATACAGCTCCACTGATCAAGGCCCACCCCGAATGGGTGGGGCCACGCCTCCATGGGAACATCTCATCAGAATCATCTCCCACAGCTGGGTGGGGCACACTCCAAGCAAATCTAACCAACACCAAAACTTCTGTCCCACACAAGACATCAAAGACAATGGCATTTGGGGGACACAATACACTCAAACCGGCACACTTGCCATATGATAAGTTAAGGACCAACGATCCCCAGCAGCCAGCTCTAGAGCACCATTCTTCAGGAAGAAAGCATTGCCTTGATGACCTGATTTGGACTTTTGTCCAGCCTTAAACCATGAGTAAATAAATCCCCATTGTTTAACCTGACCCATTTCATGTTATTTGCTTGAAAAGCCCAGGAAACTAAAACAGGAGGCACTCTATTTTACTAAACTAAATATAGGGTAGGTTTTCATTAGAGAAGATACTGACTTGGGGACTTAAGATGTTCTATAGCAATTGACATGAATTATGTAGGTATAAAAGATAATATGGGACTCCAGTGGAATTATTGTTCTGGCAGTTTGGTGTATCATGTCATTTGGTTCATCTGGGAGAACTGTTTCATGTAAGCATGAGCTAAAAACTGTCTGGTGACCTGACATGAATTTGACATTAAGTAAACTGAAATCATAAAACACACCAGCTATTTAACATCTCTTGTCCAAGAAATTACTTTTTCTTGGTACATGTCTTAGTACAGAATGAATATTGGAAGTTCAAAGCATTTTTATTAGAATTTCTTGGTTTTGATAAGCCAAGGTTTTGAAGGTCCTAATCAGGCAGTATGTATTGTTTGATTACATGAATATTTAACTCCACTAAATCAAAATTGACTCCTTCCTTCATAAGAACAAGTAAAATAACTTCATAAGAACAAGTAAAGTATGTACCATAACAGACAAGACCTGGCTGAGGACCATCCACATTTGTCCTGAGAGAAAATTCCCAGGTCATGGGAATATTCTGCAGTGGAACCAGAGATGGAGGAGGAAATGGAAGGGAGCTGCATCCTATAGAAACAGAATGGATCCTCACTCGAAATTTGATATGAAGTCATGACTGATGACTTCATACATCCACCAAGAGGGCATAAAAGATTTTTTACTCACATCATACAGCTTTCTGAAGACACCAGGGAAGACACCCAAACTGGTCTTAAAATGGCTAGAGAAACCAGGGAAAGGAGACTGGCTCTTGGCTTTGTGGTGATTAGGAGTGGGGCTGGGATAAGTGCCCTTGCATATACAGGACAGGTTTGCATGGTTTGAAATTCCCACTGACACCAAAGGAGGGAGAATTCAAATATCAGGGATGAACTTTAATAAAATGACTGTATTTAGATGCTTGATTACTGAAAGAAACCACAATACTTGTATCACAAATACACCAGATTACAGAGGAGGTACTGCTTTTATGATCAGTTCTGAAGTTGACACTTCAAGTGGACCAGACCACAGCAGAAGTATTAGAAGCATCTTCCTTAAAGATGTCTAGCTTTGACTATTCAGTGATTCATCTCAGATCCTCAATGGATCCACAAAGTAAAGAAATGAGTCCTTTTTCCTGGTCATTACAGTCACAGAATTAGTCATCAAAATTCCAGAGGTGAAGAAATTTAAGATTTCATATTCATCAGGATGATACATATATATCCTTGGTAAAGAATAAGCTCCACTGACCCTGTAAAATTTAGAAAAAAAAAAGTCAGGCTCCCTTTTCCTGCTGTGCTCTCCTACTACATTGTACATAGTTCTATTGGCATGTTTGATTTTCCTTTCTGTGCTTAGCTCCCAAACTAGATTGCAAGTTCCACAAAGTTAGAAACATCATTGTGTCTGTCTTTGCAAACCTGCACTAATCACTGCACGTAGATAGAAGAGGTATTCAGTAAAAAAAATTTGTTCATTTATTTATGCATTCATTCATAATTATTTATTGATTTTCTGCCCTATGATAGATGACCTTAAATAAGTGAATGGTAAACCAGCAAGAAAATTTTGGAATTTCTGCACTATATGCCAGAGTTACTATTTTTCAATGTTGTTAGAATACTTTGAACCATCTAATCTCTCTTATTATTTGCCACAGTGATTTAGGGGAAATATGAGTGCATAGTGTTTAAAGTTATTTCATAGTAATTTTGAGCTATATTGAGAAGGTAAGCTTGTTCTCTTCCAGTTAAATTTATTGCTATCCTAAATCATAGAGACTCTCTGAAATATGTAACTTGCAGTTTTTCAGTTAATATGCTTTATACTAAGCAAGGAGACAATATCAGTTTCCCCAGTGTCAAAAGAGCAGTCTCTTTCTCTGCAGACCACTTCATTGCCATAGCTGATGGATGGTGCAACCCTATTTCAGTTGATGTGTATCATCCTTGAGTGGCTCAAATCCCACTTGTCTCTCTAGATGAACCTTACAGAAGGCATCTAACTTCTTTCATTATAATTTCCTGAATTCCCCTTTCAGTGGGTACTTCTTCCACAAATAGCTCTGGATCTGTGAAGAAACAATTGTGTTGAAAAATAATTGTCTGTCTTAAGATAGCATTTCTTTAAGACATAGGAAAAAATAAGTATCTGGATTGTTGTATACATAATCTTTAGTGGAGATGAAAGAGTAGATAACATGGGGTTTTAGTTTCCTGGCTGCTAAGATATATATAACTTTCAATGGATTGCTTAATCACAGGAATATTTTGGCTCATTGTTTCAGAGGAGTATTTTGGCTCATTGTTTCAGAGACTAGAAGGCTTGCTTCTCCATGGGTTGATATTGTTCTGATTGGCTGCAGTTCCTTGGGGTTCCATGTTTTTTTCTCTTCCAGGTTCTTTTGACTTCTGTCTTCTTCACCACATGGTTTTCGCTTCATAAAGCCTCCAGCAATAGGATTAAGGCACAACTTCATTCAGTTTGGGCCACCTCTTAACTAAAAATAACAACTTCACAAGGTCCCATTTACAATAGGTTCACACCCAGAGAAATGGATTAAGACCAAGGATGTGTCTTTTTAGGGTACATAATTCAATCTACCACAGATGGTACTTCAGGGATCTTTCATGCCTTATAGGTCAATTTATATATTTTATATTACAAAGTAAAAAAAAAAAAAAAAAAGAAGAATGTCTTATCTTTTAGTGTAGGTCTATAGGTGTTTTATAGTAGTTATGATTAATGTACTGGAAAATATTTAGAAGAGAGTTGTTTCATTAGGAAAACCAAAAATTTAAAGCAGTGAGATATTGGGCTTTATTTCCAAGTTCCAGTGTCTATTTATGATAATCAGATTTTCCTGGAAATCTTTTACATTTGATGATAAATTTTTAATCTAAAATTTAATCACTGGACCTAGATTCAGGTTCATAAATCTAGGCTTCAGAAGAGACCTCATATCCTGAACTTTAAGCTGTAACCATTTTTATATTCTAGTGTTACAACATGTGTAATACCTAAATAATAATTTGAAACGGAAATAATTTGTGAAAACATGTTCAGAGCCTGGATATTCTAATTAGAAAAATTTTCTAATTTTTCTACCTTGTTTTAACCTAGAGATAACCTAAGACCCAGCCAATCACTCAATTCTAATTTTACCCAGACTCAGCCTCAGAATTAACCAGAGCAAAGATGTAGTGTGCCCTATTGCTCAACATTCATTGAACCAACTAAGTACAAAACACTGTGATAGATTCAAGGAATAAATTTATAATGTTTGGGGTCATGTGTCAACTTGGCCAGGTGATGGCACCCAGTTGCCTGATCAAGCAAGTACTGGCATAACCATTATTAAAAGGACATTTGTTACTGATTAATAAACCAGAAGGCTGGTTTATTAAATAGTCAATTGATTGCATCTGTGGCAACCAGCTGGATTTAATCCAATCAGTTGAAGACTTTTAAGGGAAAAGAGAGAGAACATTCACTTCTGCTTCAGCCAGCCAGCCTCTCCTGAGGAATTCATCAAAGACCTTCACAGGAGTTGCCAACTTACTGCCTGCCCAATGGAATTTGCCCAATGGAATTTGGACTCATGCATCCTGCCCTATGGAATTTGGACTTGTGCATCCTGCCCTATGGAATTTGGACTCGTGCATAACCACAGTTAAGTGAGTCAATTTTATAAAATCTAATATTTACAGTTATCTCCTGTTGGTTCTGTTTCTCTAGAGAACCCTACATAATACAGCTTGGTATCAGAAGTGGGGTGTTCTTGAGAAACAGAATCTTAAAATGGGCTTTTACAATTGGGTTTCTATTCAGATTATAGTAAAAGGCACTAATGACTTTATTTCCAATAATCAAGAAGGCACTGACAGTCCATGGTGTGAACTGGCAATGGAGATACATAATATATCAACATTTGATTCTCCTAATCATAATTTTATATGAAGCAAGGCTCTGGATAACAGTGTTTTTGATACCTTAACAGAGTTTTGTGGAGTTAAGAGGTATAATGATGTTGGATGGTTGTTCTTGATATGCTGAATACAGTTATAAGAGAAAGAGATGAACTGAAGGCTTCAAATTTCAAACTTAAATGCCATGTGAATGATGTAAAGGTTTCTGTGTGTGCTCTGAAAGAAAATCTTATTTCCTGTGGCCACAGACTTGAGATTTCTAAAAACCAGAGTCTCATTGTATGAGTAGCGTATTTACAATGGAAACTAAAATCTCAATCTCACAGAGTGTCTGATGTTAAAGTAAAGGCATTGATTGGAAAACAAAGAGATCCTGAAAATTGGGATGGAGAAATATGGGTTGAAAATGATGGCAGTGAGGACTTCGTACCCTGGATTCTACTGGGTCTTTGCTAGATATACCAGTTAAGGTCTGCCCTGAGAAAACAGCCCCCCACCTCCAGTCTGCCCTGAGGAGACAGCTACCCAACCTCCAGCATACTTTGATGTAACAGCTTCCCAACCTCCATTCTGTACTGAGGAGCCTGCCATCCAACCTCCACCTAAAGACATTAACCCTTCAGTACCTGCTAAACCTGTAATCAACCTCCCCTGAGGAAGCAGTCCTCACTCCTCTGTCAGGAGAGATTAAACCTGTTTCAGCAATGAAACTGCAATGGAATGTCCTGAGGTAATTGACTTGAAGGACACTTCTAATTCTTTTCATGACCCATGCCCACCCCAACTCTTTTCTTTAAGACCTGTAACTAGACTATAGTCCCAACAGGCCCTGAAAGCAAGGTAAAAAGTGTGAACCATGAGGAAATATGCTATATTTCAAAATAACTTCAGGAGTTTTCCAGTTTATATAGGCAGAAATCAGGGGAATACATGTGAGAATGGATATTATATGGGATAATGGTGGAAAGAATATAAAGTTGGATAAAGCTGAATTTATTGATATGGACCCTCTAAGCAGAGATTCTGAATTCAATATTGTATCCCTAGTGGTTACAAAGGGCATTAACAGCTTGTTTGTGTGGTTGGCTGAAACATGGATCAATGGTGGCTGACATTACCTGAGGTCAAAATGCCAGAACTACTAAAATGTAGAGGAGGAGATCCAAAAGACTAGAGAGATTGGAATGTTAGAGTGGATTTATCATGGAAGACCTTCTCACACTCACCAGGAATGTCCAGCAGACAGCCTTTTACAAGGACTGTGAGGAATAATTTGTGAGACTAGATCCATCATCCCTGAAGAGCTCTGTAGTTGCCTTTCTCTGTAGGCTGGACATTACTGTGGGAACTGCTGTCACTGAGCTGGAATCCTTAAACACAATGGGGATAAGTGGATTCCAAGTTGGTAAAAGCCACATGGTAGCAGTTAATCACCAAAGATAAGGTGGGCGTGGCTACCATAATAGACCACTGAGTCAAAACAGCAGCCAAAATAATCTGACTTGCAGAGTTTTATGGCATTGGCTAGTAGATCATGGGCACCTAGAAGTAAAATTGATGGGCAATCTACTAAATTCTTATTTGATCTGTATAAGTGAAAGAATTCCTGGTCAGGTGAACAAAAGTCTAACTTGAATTGCAAAAACAGAGTCATGGTCCCTTAATCAATTCCCAGACTTAAGTTCTGCAGGTCTACAGGTCTTAGTTCCAAAAGAAGGAGTGTTTCTACCAGGAGACACAATGATTCCTTTGAACTGGGAGTTAAGTGGCCACCTGGCCACTTTGGGCTTCTCATGTCTCTGAATCAACAGGCAAAGAAGGGGATTATTGTACCGGCTGGGGTGATTGATTCTCACTACCAAGGGGAAATAGGACTGCAACTACACAATGGAAGTAAAGAAGAGATTTCCTAGAATATAGGAGATCCTCTGGGGTGTCTCCTAATCAATTCCCTGTGATTTAAGTCAATTGCAAACTGCAACAACCCAATTCAGGGAGGACTAACAACGGCCCAGAAACTTCAGGAATAAAGATTTGGATCACCCCATCAGGCAAAGAACCACAGCCAGCTGAAGTGCTTGCTGAGGGTAAAGGGAACATGGAATGGGTAGTGGAAGAAGGTACTGATAAATATGTACTATGACCATGTGACCAGTTACAGAAGTGAGGACTGCTATGTGTTTAAGTTATACGATATCAAGTTTAAGAGTGGCACCCTATTCTGGAGGATTCAGTGTGTTTCTGGTTGTAAGCAGGACAGGTGAGTATTGTTAGGTAAAATATATATCTGTTACTGTGTTCTATTTAGAGATTAACTATGGTTAAAGTTGATGTGTATAGTTGCTAAGTTGACAAGGGTGGACTATGATGGTTAGGTTCATGTGTCAACTTGGTCAGGTGATGGTGCCCAGTTGTCTAATCAAGCAAGCACTGACCTAACCATTACTGCAAGGACATTTGTAGTTGGTTAATAAACCAGAAGGGTGGTGTTCTAGTTTGCTAATGCTGCCAGAATGCAAAACACCAGAGATGGATTGGCTTTTATAAAAGGCGGGTTATTTGGTTACACAGTTTCAGTCTTAAGGCCATAGAGTGTCCAAAATGTCATCAGCAATCAGATACCTTCACTGGAGGATGGCCAATGGTGTCCGGAAAACCTCTGTTAGCTGGGAAGGCATGTGGCTGGTGTCTGCTCCAAGTTCTGGTTTCAAAATGGCTTTCTCCCAGGACGTTCCTCTCTAGGCTGCAGTTCCTCAAAAAATGTCACTCTTAGTTGCACTTGGGATATTTGTTCCCTCAGCTTCTCAGCTTCTCCAGAGCAAGAGTCTGCTTTCAATGGACGTCTTCAAACCGTCTCTCATCTGCAGCTCCTGTGCTTTCTTCAAAGTGTCCCTCTTGGCTATAGCTCCTCTTCCAAATATCACTCACAGCTGCACTGAGTTCCCTCTGCCTGTCAGTTCATTTATATAGCTTCACTGATCAAGGGCCACCCTGAATGGGTGGGGCCATGTCTCCATGGAAATATCTAACCAGAGTTATCACCTACAGTTGGGTGGGGCAGATTCCAAAAAAATACTCAAAGAAATCTAATCAAAACTGATAACATCTGCCCACACAAGATTACATCAAAGATAATGGTGTTTGGGGGACACAATACATTCAAACTGGCATAGGTGGTTTATTAAATCATCAGTCAATTAATTGTATCTGTGGCTAATTACATCAATGAAGGGAATGTCTTATGCAAGGAGAAAATACAATCAGCTGGATTTAATCCAATCAGTTTAAGTCTTCTGAGGGAGAAGAGAGAGAATGTTTACTTTTTCAGCCAGCCATCCTCTCCCAAGGAGCTCATTAAAGGCCTTCATCGGAGTTGCCAGCTCACTGACTGCCCTACAGAATTTGGACTTGTGCATCCCCACAGTTGCATGAGACACTTTTTAAAAATCTCATATTTACATTTATTTCCTGTTGGTTCTGTTTCCCTAGAGAACTCTAATACATTAGTGAACAAGATATACTGTCCCTGTTTTCAAGGAATTAAAAAATCTAGATGGGGATTCTCGTTATTAAACAGGTTACTGCAAAGCCATGTGACTAACTGTAGAGTGCTATGTGAGTTCATAGTGGAACATCAAATCCAGACTGCAGTCATCAGAGAAGGCATTTAAAGGCAATGATGTGTAAGTTGTGATGTGAATAACAGAACATGGGTGGATTAGTCTACTAGAGAGAAGAGTATTTGATTGAAGAAACATGCACAAAACTTTAGATATGAGAGGCATTGTCATTTCTGGAAAGATAAGTTTGTTATAATTAAAGAGTGATACAAAGTGAATGATAGAAAGAGATGGGACTGGAGAGCTAAGGAGAGGGTTGTATTTCATTTTAAGAGAGATGGAAAGAATCAAAGTGAAGACAATGAATTTGGGGCTTTCAAAGTTTTCTCAGGCTACAATATGGAAAATGTATTAGAGTACATGACAACCAAATGTAAATGTTTTGCTCTATTAGCACAAGAAGAAGTAAAAAGAGACAGCTATAAAAAAATATTGGGACAATTAGATAAATGTGACCATGAACTCTGTATAAGCAAATAGAATTGCATCAGTGTTAAGTTCTCAGAGCTTAATAATTGTATCATTTCTGTAAGAGAATGTCCTTGTTCTTAAAAATAATGATGAACTATTTGATGGTGAACTTACATTAAGTTTGCAATTATATCCCAAATAGTTCATGTGAGGTGCAGAGAAGGGGAGGAAATAGAAAGAGAGAAAGAGAGAGAGTGCCATAATAATGAGTGAATCCATATGCAGAAAATATGGCTGTATTTTGAATTATTCTTACAAATTTTTTGTTTGAAAATTTTCAAAATAAAAGTGCCCAAAAGAAAAAAAATTGAAAAATACATTAAAAGTGGTCAAGAATAGGAAAGTCTATTCTGGTGATCCAGACATTGCATGATGGTACTTTTCTATGTCCTAACTGTTAAGGACCAGGTTCTTTCCAAACTACTTAAATTCATTTATCTCTTATAGTTTGCTAAAAGCAAAAGTTAGTAGATGTGATTTAGAACCTCTAATCTAAAGATACTTTTTTAAATGCATTTTTATTGTGAACTTTAGTATATATTCATAACATTGATAACTTTCAAAGTATGATTTTACCAGTAGTTAGAGACAAAATTTCAAAGGCTGTCTTGGGTCGCAGTTCCACAACTTCAGTTATTTCCATTATTGTAAAATACAACTGCTCTAGTTTGCTAATGCTGCCATTTTGCAATATACCAGAAATGGATTGGTTTTTATAAAGGGGGTTTATTTGGTTACACAGTTGCAGTCTTGAGGCCATAAAGTGTCCAAGGTAACTCATCAACAACAGGGTACCTTCACTGAAGGATGGCAGATGGCATCCAAAAACCTCTGTTAGCTGGGAAGGCATGTGGCTGGCATCTGCTTGCTCCCAGGTTGCATTTAAAAATGGTGTGCTCCAAAATGTCAGTGTCAGCTTCCAATGGCAATCTTCAAAATGTCTATCTCAACTGCAGCAGTAAGCTCCTTCTATCTGAGCTCTTATATAGGGCTTTAGTAAACTAATCAAGGCCCATGATGAATGGGTGGGCCCATGCATCCATGGTAATTATCTAATCAGAGTTATCACCTTTAGTTGGGTGGGTCACATCTCTATGGAAACAGCCTAATCCAAAGGTTCCAACTTAATCAATACTAACATGTCTGTCCCCAAAAGATTGCATCAAGGAACATGTCTTTCTTGGGGGGCATAATATATACAAATCAGTACAATAACATACATACAGAATGGGAATGGTGCTAACTATCAATGTACAGCTCAACAAGCAGTTATATAGGTAATTTCAAAAATTGTTAAGGGTTACATTTCCACAGTTTCAGTTCTTTTCATATTATGAAATATAGGGTATATACAGAAGGGTAAAGATTTTCAAAGCAAAATTCAATGAGTAGCAGTAGAGCAAATTTCAAAGAATGTTATAGGTTATAGTTCCATTGTGTTATTTACCTCCTCCCAGCTATTCCAACACCCCAACATATGTGTGTGTGTGTGTGTGTGTGTGTGTATACACACACATAAAGTTTCAGTATTCATAGATCTTTGTTAAATCTTATCTTGTTTGTTGCAACCCTTTCCTCTCACTTAATCTCTTTCTCCATCTTCAGGGGTGTGTAGGCAGTGATGACCCTAACTTGTTCATATTGAAAGGGGATGTTGACATTATGGGGAAGGGAATTGAATCTGATTGTTGTTCTTAAAGAGGCTGTTGCCTCTGAGTTTTAGGACTTGTCTGGCATTGGAACACTCTGGCAGATTTAAGTTTCTGAGAGTTAAAAGTTAATGAGTGAGAAAGGGAGGAGGCGGGGCAAGATGGCAGACTGGTGAGCTGTATGTTTTAGTTACTCCTCCAGGAAAGTAGGTAAAAAGCCAGGAACTGCGTGGACTGGACACCACAGAGCAATCTGTCTTTGGGCATACTTCATACAACACTCATGAAAACGTGGAACTGCTGAGATCAGCGAAATCTGTAAGTTTTTGCGGCCAGGGGACCCGCGCCCCTCCCTGCCAGGCTCAGTCCCGGGGGAGGAGGGGCTGTCAGCTCCAGGAAGGAGAAGGGAGAATTGCAGTGGCTGCTCTTATCGGAAACTCATTCTACTGATTCAAACTCCAACCATAGATAGACTGAGGCCAGACACCAGAGACTCTGAGAGCAGCCAGCCCAGCAGAGAGGAGACAGGCATAGAAAAAAAACAACACGAAAAACTCCAAAATAAAAGCAGAGGATTTTTGGAGTTCTGGTGAACACAGAAAGGGGAAGGGCGGAGATCAGGCCTTGAGGCGCATATGCAAATCCCGAAGCAAGGCTGATCTCTCTGCCCTGGGCACCTTTCCTTAATGGCCCTGGTTGCTTTGTCTATTAGCATTTCAATAACCCATTAGATCTCTGAGGAGGGCCGTTTTTTTTTTTTTTTTTTTTTTTTTTTTTTAAATCCTTTTTGCTTTTTCTAAAACAATTACTCTAAGAAGCTCAATACAGAAAGCTTCAAAGAATTGCAATTTGGGCACGTCAAGTCAAGAGCAGAACTAAGAGAGCTCTGAGACAAAAGGCAATAATCCAGTGGCTGAGAAAATTCACTAAACAACACAACTTCCCAAGAAAAGGGGGGGTGTCCGCTCACAGCCACCATCCTGGTGGACAGGAAACACTCCTGCCCATCGCCAGCCCCATAGCCCAGAGCTGCCCCAGACAACCCAGTGTGACGGAAGTGCTTCAAATAACAGGCACACACCACAAAACTGGGCGTGGACATTAGCCTTCCCTGCAACCTCAGCTGAATGTCCCAGAGCTGGGAAGGGGGAGCAGTGTGAATTAACAGAGCCCCATTCAGCCATCATTTGAGCAGACTGGGAGCCTCCCAACACAGCCCAGCAGCCCAGAACTGCCCTGGGGGGATGGCACTCACCTGTGACATAGCACAGTCATCCCTCAACAGAGGACCCGGGGTGAACAGCCTGGAAGAGGGGCCCACTTGCAAGTCTCAGGAGCCATACACCAATACCAAAGACTTGTGGGTCAGTGGCAGAGACAAACTGTGGCAGGACTGAACTGAAGGATTAGACTATTGCAGTAGCTTTAAAACTCTAGGATCATCAGGGAGATTTGATTGTTAGGGCCACCCCCCCTCCCCGACTGCCCAGAAACACGCCCCACATACAGGGCAGGCAACACCAACTACACACACAAGCTTGGGACACCAATTGGGCCCCACAAGACTCACTCCCCCACTCACCAAAAAGGCTAAGCAGGGGAGATCTGGCTTGTGGAGAACAGGTGGCTCGTGGACACCACCTGCTGGTTAGTTAGAGAAAGTGTACTCCACGAAGCTGTAGATCTGATAAATTAGAGATAAGGACTTCAACTGGTCTACAAACCCTAAAAGAACCCTATCAAGGTCAGCAAATGCCACGAGGCCAAAAACAACAGAAAATTATAAAGCATATGAAAAAACCAGACGATATGGATAACCCAAGCCCAAGCACCCAAATCAAAAGACCAGAAGAGACACACCTAGAGCAGCTACTCAAAGAACTAAAGATGAACAATGAGACCCTAGTACGGGATATGAAGGAAATCAAGAAGACCCTAGAAGAGCATAAAGAAGACATTGCAAGACTAAATAAAAAAATGGATGATCTTATGGAAATTAAAGAAACTGTTGACCAAATTAAAAAGATTCTGGACACTCATAGTACAAGACTAGAGGAAGTTGAACAACGAATCAGTGACCTGGAAGATGACAGAATGGAAAATGAAAGCATAAAAGAAAGAATGGGGAAAAAAATTGAAAAACTCGAAATGGACCTCAGGGATATGATAGATAATATGAAACGTCCGAATATAAGACTCATTGGTGTCCCAGAAGGGGAAGAAAAGGGTAAAGGTCTAGGAAGAGTATTCAAAGAAATTGTTGGGGAAAACTTCCCAAATCTTCTAAACAACATAAATACACAAATCATAAATGCTCAGCGAACTCCAAATAGAATAAATCCAAAAAAACCCACTCCGAGACATATACTGATCACACTGTCAAACATAGAAGAGAAGGAGCAAGTTCTGAAAGCAGCAAGAGAAAAGCAATTCACCACATACAAAGGAAACAGCATAAGACTAAGTAGTGACTACTGAGCAGCCACCATGGAGGCAAGAAGGCAGTGGCACGATATATTTAAAAATCTGAGTGAGAGGAATTTCCAGCCAAGAATACTTTATCCAGCAAAGCTCTCCTTCAAATTTGAGGGAGAGCTTAAATTTTTCACAGACAAAGAAATGCTGAGAGAATTCGCTAACAAGAGACCTGCCCTACTGGAGATACTAAAGGGAGCCCTACAGACAGAGAAACAAAGACAGGACAGAGAGACTTGGAGAAAGGTTCAGTACTAAAGAGATTCGGTATGGGTACAATAAAGGATATTAATAGAGAGAGGGAAAAATATGGCAAACATAATCCAAAGGATAAGATGGCCGATTCAAGAAATGCCTTCACGGTTTTAACGTTGAATGTAAATGGATTAAACTCCCCAATTAAAAGATATAGATTCGCAGAATGGATCAAAAAAATGAACCATCAATATGTTGCATACAAGAGACTCATCTTAGACACAGGGACACAAAGAAACTGAAAGTGAAAGGATGGAAAAAAATATTTCATGCAAGCTACAGCCAAAAGAAAGCAGGTGTAGCAATATTAATCTCAGATAAAATAGACTTCAAATGCAGGGATGTTTTGAGAGACAAAGAAGGCCACTACATACTAATAAAAGGGGCAATTCAGCAAGAAGAAATAACAATCGTAAATGTCTATGCACCCAATCAAGGTGCCACAAAATACATGAGAGAAACATTGACAAAACTAAAGGAAGCAATTGATGTTTCCACAATAATTGTGGGAGACTTCAACACATCACTCTCTCCTATAGATAGATCAACCAGACAGAAGACCAATAAGGAAATTGAAAACCTAAACAATCTGATAAATGAATTAGATTTAACAGACATCTACAGGACATTACATCCCAAATCAACAGGATACACATACTTTTCTAGTGCTCACGGAACTTTCTCCAGAATAGATCATATGCTGGGACATAAAACAAGCCTCAATAAATTTAAAAAGATTGAAATTATTCAAAGCACATTCTCTGACCACAATGGAATACAATTAGAAGTCAATAACCATCAGAGACTTAGAAAATTCACAAATACCTGGAGGTTAAACAACACACTCCTAAACAATCAGTGGGTTAAAGAAGAAATAGCAAGAGAAATTGCTAAATATATAGAGACGAATGAAAATGAGAACACAACATACCAAAACCTATGGGATGCAGCAAAAGCAGTGCTGAGGGGGAAATTTATAGCACTAAACGCATATATTAAAAAGGAAGAAAGAGCCAAAATCAAAGAACTAATGGATCAACTGAAGAAGCTAGAAAATGAACAGCAAACCAATCCTAAACCAAGTACAAGAAAAGAAATAACAAGGATTAAAGCAGAAATAAATGACATAGAGAATAAAAAAACAATAGACAGGATAAATATCACCAAAAGTTGGTTCTTTGAGAAGATCAACAAGATTGACAAGCCCCTAGCTAGACTGACAAAATCAAAAAGAGAGAAGACCCATATAAACAAAATAATGAATGAAAAAGGTGACATAACTGCAGATCCTGAAGAAATTAAAAAAATTATAAGAGGATATTATGAACAACTGTATGGCAACAAACTGGATAATGTAGAAGAAATGGACAATTTCCTGGAAACATATGAACAACCTAGACTGACCAGAGAAGAAATAGAAGACCTCAACCAACCCATCACAAGCAAAGAGATCCAATCAGTCATCAAAAATCTTCCCACAAATAAATGCCCAGGGCCAGATGGCTTCACAGGGGAATTCTACCAAACTTTCCAGAAAGAACTGACACCAATCTTACTCAAACTCTTTCAAAACATTGAAAAAAATGGAACACTACCTAACTCATTTTATGAAGCTAACATCAATCTAATACCAAAACCAGGCAAAGATGCTACAAAAATGGAAAACTACCGGCCAATCTCCCTAATGAATATAGATGCAAAAATCCTCAACAAAATACTTGCAAATCGAATCCAAAGACACATTAAAAAAATCATACACCATGACCAAGTGGGGTTCATTCCAGGTATGCAAGGATGGTTCAACATAAGAAAAACAATCAATGTATTACAACACATTAAAAACTCGAAAGGGAAAAATCAATTGATCATCTCAATAGATGCTGAAAAAGCATTTGACAAAATCCAACATCCGTTTTTGATAAAAACACTTCAAAAGGTAGGAATTGAAGGAAACTTCCTCAACATGATAAAGCGCATATATGAAAAACCCACAGCCAGCATAGTACTCAACGGTGAGAGACTGAAAGCCTTCCCTCTAAGATCAGGAACAAGACAAGGATGCCCGCTGTCACCACTGTTATTCAACATTGTGCTGGAAGTGCTAGCCAGGGCAATCCGGCAAGACAAAGAAATAAAAGGCATCCAAATTGGAAAAGAAGAAGTAAAACTGTCATTGTTTGCAGATGATATGATCTTATATCTAGAAAACCCTGAGAAATCAACGATACACCTACTAGAGCTAATAAACAAATTTAGCAAAGTAGCGGGATACAAGATTAATGCACATAAGTCAGTAATGTTTCTATATGCTAGAAATGAACAAACTGAAGAGACACTCAAGAAAAAGATACCATTTTCAATAGCAACTAAAAAAATCAAGTACCTAGGAATAAACTTAACCAAAGATGTAAAAGACCTATACAAAGAAAACTACATAACTCTACTAAAAGAAATAGAAGGGGACCTTAAAAGATGGAAAAATATTCCATGTTCATGGATAGGAAGGCTAAATGTCATTAAGATGTCAATTCTACCCAAACTCATCTACAGATTCAATGCAATCCCAATCAAAATTCCAACAACCTACTTTGCAGACTTGGAAAAGCTAGCTATCAAATTTATTTGGAAAGGGAAGATGCCTCGAATTGCTAAAGACACTCTAAAAAAGAAAAACGAAGTGGGAGGACTTACACTCCCTGACTTTGAAGCCTATTATAAAGCCACAGTTGCCAAAACAGCATGGTACTGGCACAAAGATAGACATATAGATCAATGGAATCGAATTGAGAATTCAGAGATAGACCCTCAGATCTATGGCCGACTGATCTTTGATAAGGCCCCCAAAGTCACCGAACTGAGCCATAATGGTCTTTTCAACAAATGGGGCTGGGAGAGTTGGATATCCATATCCAAAAGAATGAAAGAGGACCCCTACCTCACCCCCTACACAAAAATTAACTCAAAATGGACCAAAGATCTCAATATAAAAGAAAGTACCATAAAACTCCTAGAAGATAATGTAGGAAAACATCTTCAAGACCTTGTATTAGGAGGCCACTTCCTAAACTTTACACCCAAAGCACAAGCAACAAAAGAGAAAATAGATAAATGGGAACTCCTCAAGCTTAGAAGTTTCTGCACCTCAAAGGAATTTCTCAAAAAGGTAAAGAGGCAGCCAACTCAATGGGAAAAAATTTTTGGAAACCATGTATCTGACAAAAGACTGATATCTTGCATATACAAAGAAATCCTACAACTCAATGACAATAGTACAGACAGCCCAATTATAAAATGGGCAAAAGATATGAAAAGACAGTTCTCTGAAGAGGAAATACAAATGGCCAAGAAACACATGAAAAAATGTTCAGCTTCACTAGCTATTAGAGAGATGCAAATTAAGACCACAATGAGATACCATCTAACACCGGTTAGAATGGCTGCCATTAAACAAACAGGAAACTACAAATGCTGGAGGGGATGTGGAGAAATTGGAACTCTTATTCATTGTTGGTGGGACTGTATAATGGTTCAGCCACTCTGGAAGTCAGTCTGGCAGTTCCTTAGAAAACTAGAGATAGAGCTACCATTCGATCCAGCGATTGCACTTCTCGGGATATACCCGGAAGATCGGAAAGCAGTGACACGAACAGATATCTGCAAGCCAATGTTCATAGCAGCATTATTCACAATTGCCAAGAGATGGAAACAACCCAAATGTCCTTCAACAGATGAGTGGATAAATAAAATGTGGTATATACACACGATGGAATACTACGCGGCAGTAAGAAGGAACGATCTGGTGAAACATATGACAACATGGATGAACCTTGAAGACATAATGCTGAGCGAAATAAGCCAGGCACAAAAAGAGAAATATTATATGCTACCACTAATGTGAACTTTGAAAAATGTAAAACAAATGGTTTATAATGTAGAATGTAGGGGAACTAGCAGTAGAGAGCAATTAAGGAAGGGGGAACAATAATCCAAGAAGAACAGATAAGCTATTTAACGTTCTGGGGATGCCCAGAAATGACTATGGTCTGTTAATTTCTGATGGATGTAGTAGGAACAAGTTCACTGAAATGTTGCTATAGTATGTAACTTTCTTGGGGTAAAGTAGGAACATGTTGGAAGTTAAGCAGTTATCTTAGGTTAGTTGTCTTTTTCTTACTCCCTTGCTATGGTCTCTTTGAAATGTTCTTTTATTGTATGTTTGTTTTCTTTTTAACTTTTTTTTTCATACAGTTGATTTGAAAAAAGAAGGGAAAGTTAAAAAAAAAAAAAAAAAAGAAAAAAGACAAACAAGGAAAAAAAAAAAAAAAAAAAAAGATGTAGTGCCCCCTTGAGGAGCCTGTGGAGAATGCAGGGGTATTCGCCTACCCCACCTCCATGGTTGCTAATATGACCACAGACATAGGGGACTGGTGGTTTGATGGGTTGAGCCCTCTACCATAAGTTTTACCCTTGGGAAGACGGTTGCTGCAAAGGAGAGGCTAGGCCTCCCTGTATTTGTGCCTAAGAGTCTCCTCCTGAATGCCTCTTTGTTGCTCAGATGTGGCCCTCTCTCTCTAGCTAAGCCAACTTGAAAGGTGAAATCACTGCCCTCCCCCCTACATGGGATCAGACACCCAGGGAAGTGAATCTCCCTGGCAACGTGGAATATGACTCCCGGGGAGGAATGTAGACCCGGCATCGTGGGATGGAGAACATCTTCTTGACCAAAAGGGGGATGTGAAAGGAAATGAAATAAGCTTCAGTGGCAGAGAGATTCCAAAACGAGCCGAGAGATCACTCTGGTGGGCACTCTTACGCACACTTTAGACAACCTTTTTTAGGTTCTAAAGAATTGGGGTAGCTGGTGGTGGATACCTGAAACTATTAAACTACAACCCAGAACCCATGAATCTCGAAGACAGTTGTGTAAAAATGTAGCTTATGAGGGGTGACAGTGGGATTGGGAATGCCATAAGGACCAAACTCCACTTTGTCTAGTTTATGGATCGATGTGTAGAAAAGTAGGGGAAGCAAACAAACAGACAAAGGTACCTAGTGTTCTTTTTTACTTCAATTGCTCTTTTTCACTCTAATTATTATTCTTGTTATTTTTGTGTGTGTGCTAATGAAGGTGTCAGGGATTGATTTAGGTGATGAATGTACAACTATGTAATGGTACTGTAAACAATCGAAAGTACAATTTGTTTTGTAAAAAAAAAAAAAAAAGTTAATGAGTGAATCTTTTATAGAATCTCAGGAAGGGACCTAGGTATTTGGGGGTTACTTTTGGTAAGAGTATGGAATTCTCTGGCCATTCTGTATGTCTAGCTGAAGCTTGCATAAGAGAAACCTCCAGGATAGACTCTCAACTCTATTTGGATCTCTCAGCCACTGTAACCTCAACCTGTTACCTTCCTTTTCCCCTTTTTGGTCAAGTAGGCATTTTTCAATTATTTGCTGCCAGGACCAGGCTTATTCCTGGGAGTCATGTCCATGTAATCAGGGAGACTCATTCCCCTAGGAGTCATGTCCCTCATGGGAAGGGGAGGTAGTTACTGAATTTATTTGTCAAGTTGGGCTTAGAGAGATAAAGGCCACATCTGAGCAACAAAAGAGGTTCCCTGGAGGTGCCTCTTAGGCATAATTATAGAAAGGCTAAGCCTCCCATTTATAGCCCTAAGTTTCACAAGTTCAAGCCTCAAGTTGAGGGCCAGATTTATTAAAAGGTGGGTTCTTAACTTCACTTAATATATATCCTATCCCAAGATAAGTGGTCAGTTTCTCACATTATCTTCACTTAGTTATAAAATCATCTTTACTCTCAACTTTAAAAAATTATCATAACATCCCAGAGCTCTTATTAGTGGCAGGTTTGTGGTGCTACCCTGTGGGTTACATGCCTTTAGACAACCATTAATGAACATGTTCACCTTCAATGCATCATTGACACTTAGAATCCCATTAATGAACCATAGTCACACCTGACCATTCCCATACCATTAAGTTCACTCTCATAATCATATCTGTACATATTAGGTTATCATTTCCCCTTCACTAGCATCTATCTCTATACCCTATATTCTGCATTATAAGACACTTATCTTACATTTTTCATGGAGTTCACATTAGTGGTAACATACGATAGCTCTCCTTTTTTGTCTGGCTTATTTCAACCAGCATTATGCCTTCAAGGCTCATCCATGTTGTCATAGGTTTCATGTCCCCATTGCTTCTTACTGCTGCATAGTATTCCATTGTGTGTGTGTGTGTGTGTGTGTGTGTGTGTGTGTGTGTATCACATTTAGTTTATCTACTCTTCTGTTGAAGGACATTTAGATTGTTTCCATCTCTTGGCAATTGTGAACAATGCCACTATGAACATCAATGTGCAAATATCTATTTGTATCACTACTTTCAGATCTTCTGGGTATATATGAGAAGTGAAACTGCTAGATTGTAGGGTACATTGATATCTAGTTTTCTGAGGAAACACCAAACTGTCTCCCACAGTGGCTGTACCACTATGCAGTCCTACAAGCAATGATAAAAGTTCCAATTTGTCCACTTCCTCTCTAGAATATGTAGGTTCCTGTTTGTTTAATGGCAGCCAGTCTTATTGGTGTGAGACATTATCACATTGTGGTCTTGGTTTGCATTTCTCTAATAGCTAATGAAGATGAACATTTTTTCATTTGTATTTTAGCCATTTGTATTTCCTCTTTGGAAAAATGTCTTTTCATATCTTTTGCCCATTTTATAATTGGACTATTTGTACTATTGTCATTGAGTTGTAGGATTTCTTTATATGTGCAAGGTATCAGTCTCTTATCAGATACATGGTTTCCAAATATTTTCTCTCATTGCATTGGCTGCCTCTTTACCTTCTTTGACAAATTCCTTTGAGGTGCAGAAGTCTTTTGATTTTAAAGAGTTCCTATTTATCTATTTTTCTTTCATTGCTTCTGCTTTGGGTGTAAACTTTAAGAAGCTATCTCCTAAAACTAGGTCTTGAAGATGTTTCTCTACATTATCTTCTATGAGTTTTGTGATACTGTCTCTTATATGGGGGTCTTTGATCCACTTTGAGTTAATTTTTGTATAGGGTGTGAGGTAGGGGTCCTCTTTCATTCTTTAGGGTATGGATATCCTGTTCTCCCAGCCACATTTGTTGAAGAGACTGTTCTGCCCCAGTTCAGTGGATTTGGGGGCCTTATCAAAAATTACTCAACCATAGATCTGGGGGCCATTTCTGAATTCTCAGTTTGATTCCATTTATCAATATGTCTATCTTTGTGCCAATACCATCCTATTTTGACTACTGTGGTTTTATAGTAGGCTTCAAAATCAGGAAATGTAAGTACTCCCACTTTGTTTTTCTTTTTTCAGAAAGTTTTTAGCAATTCAAGTCCCCTTTCCCTTCCAAAGAAATTTGATAACTAGCTTTCCAAGTCTGCAAAGTAGGCTGCTGGAATTTTGATTGGAATTGCAATGAATCTGTTGATCAGTTTGGGTAGGATTGACATCTTAATGATGTTTAGTCTTCCTATCCATGAACATGGAATATCTTTCCATCTCTTTAGGTCCCTTTTATTTCTTTTAGTAATGTCCTCCTTCTCATTTATTATTACTTTTGGGGGGCTCTTCTCTCTCTTTGACTTTGTCAGTTTAGCTAAGGATTTATGTATCTTGTTGATATTCTCCAAGAACAAACTTTTGGTTTCATTTATTCTCTCTATTGTTTCCTTGTTTTCTGTATCATTTACTTCTGCTTTAATCCTTGTTATTTCTTTTCTTCTGCTTGCTTTAGGATTATTGCTGATCCTTCTCTAGCTTCCCCAGTTGTTCCATTAGTTCTTTGATTTTAGATCTTTTTTTTTACCTTTTTAATGTGAGCATTTAGAGCTATAAATTTCCCCCTCAACACTGTCTTTGCTGCATCCCATAAGTTTTGATATGTTGTGTTCTCATTTTCATTTGTCTAGATATTTAGCAGTTTCTTTTACAATTTCTTCTTTGACCCACTGATTGTTTAGGAGTGTGTTATTTAACTTCCAGGTATTTATGAATGTTCTAGATCTTTGATGGTTATTGGCTTCTAGTTGCATTCCACTGTGGTCATAGAATGTGCTATGATTAGTTTGAATCTTTTTAAATTTACTGAGGCTTGTTTTATGGCCTAGCACATGATCTATACTGGAAAAAGTTCCATGAGCACTAGAAAAGAATGTATATACTGGTATTTGGAATGTAATGTATATATGTCTGTTAAGTCTAATCCATTTTGCACAGTTTAGGTTCTCAGTTTCCTTATTGGTCCTCCATCTGGCCATTCTATCTATAGAAGAGAGTGGTGTATTGAAGTCTCCCATGATTATTGTGTAAATATGTATTGTTTCATTCAATTTTGCAATACTTGTCTCATGTACTTTGGAGCACCTTGATTGGGTGCATAAACATTTATGATTGTTATTTCTTCTTGATGAATTGTTCATTTTATTAGTATACAGTGTCCTTCTTTGTCTTTTATGACATCCTTGCATTTAAGGTCTATTTTATCTGAGATTGGTATTGCTACTCCTGCTTTCTTTTGGCTGTAGCTTGCATGACATATTTTTTTTTCCATTCTTTCACTTTCAATCTTTTTGTGTCACTGGGTCTAAGATGAGTCTTTTGTAAACAGCATATTGATGGTTCATATTTTTTAATCCATCTGTCAATCTATATCTTTTAATTGGGCAATTTAATCCATCTTCTGTGCCCTTCTCCAGGCCTCTCTCTGCTTCTCAGCCAGTAGAGCTCCCAAATTTTTTCTTGTATGACAGGTCTTTTATTAACAAATTCTCTCAGCATTTGCTTGTGAAAATTTTAATCTCTCCCTCAATATTGTAGGGCAGCTTCACTGGAAAAAGTATTCTTGGATGCCAACTTTTGTCTTTCAGAATTTTAAATATGTCACAACATTGCCCCTGGCCTCCATGGTTTCCACTGAGTAGTCAGCACTTAGTCTTATGTTGTTTCCCTTGTATGTGGTGAATCACTTCTCCCTTGCTGTTTTCAGAACTTTCTCCTACTCTTCAGTATTTGACAATCTGATCAGAATATATCTCAAAGTAGGTTTATTTGGATTTATTCAATTTGGATTTCACTGGGCATCTTTGATTTGCATATTTATGTTATTTAAAAGGGTTGGGAAGTTTTCCCCAATGATGCCTTCAGATACTCTTCTTAGCCCTGTATTCTTCTCTTCACCTTCTGGAACACCAATGATTCTTATATTTGTGCATTTCATGTTCATCATTCCCTGAGATCCATTTCAAATTTTTCAATTTTGTTCACCATTTGTTTTTTTGTGCTTTCTCATTCCATCACCCTGTACTTGATTTCAATAATTATTTCTTCTGCCTCTTCAAATGTGCTATTATGTGTCTCCAGAATATTTTTAATTTCATCAACAGTATTGCACTGGTTTGGATGTATTATGTCCCTCCAATTGCCATGTTCTTTAATGCAATCTTGTGGAGACAGACGTATTAGTGTTGATTAGGTTGGAATCTTTGGAATAGGTTGTTTCCATGGAGATGTGACCCTGCCCTTTCAATGTGGGTCTTGATTTAATCACCAGAGTCCTTAAAAGAGCTTACAAACAGAAAGAGTAGCAAAGGATGACATTTTGGCATGCAGCTGAGAGTGACATTTTGGAGAGCAGCTGAGAGAGGCATTTTGGAGACAGTCAATGAAAGCGGACTTTTGCAGATGCTTATGTGATACTAGCCCAGAGTTTGCCCTGAAGAAGTTAAGAGAGGACAAAATGCCCCAAGAGCAACATTTTGAAGAATGCACAGAAGCTGAGAGGAGCTGGAACACAATCTGGAATCAGCAGACACAAGTCATATGCCTTCCCAGCTAAGAGTTTTTCAGATGCTATTGGCCTTCCTTTGGTGAAGGTATACTCATGTTCATGCCTTAGCTTGTACTCTTTCATGGTCTTCAGACTGTAAATTTATAATAAAATAAACCCCCTTTATAAAATGCAATCCATTTCTTATATTTTGCATAACAGCAGCATTGGCAAACCAGGGCAAGTATATTTTATTTCCATAAGATCAGCTATTTTTTTTTACTTACTCTTAAAAATTCTTATTTATGCTCTTCTAGGGTCTTCTTTATGTCCTTTATATCCTTAGCCATGACACTGATATTTACGTATACTTCTTTGAGTAATTGTCCCAAGGTCTATGTCTCCTCTGGCTTTTTAATTTGGACATTTTGATTGTCCATATCTTTTGGTTTCTTCATGTGCTTTTTTAATTTTCTAGTTGTTTTTGGCCTCTTGGAATTTGCTTATCTCTATAGTGTTCTTTTAGGATATGCAGGATTTATCTATCATTTGGCAGAGCTACAGCTTCATAGAGTGCACTTTCCCTGTCCTGCCAGCAGATGGCGTTCTTGAACCACCTCATACATTTAAGCCAGTTCTCCCCCAAATTCATTTATGCTCTGACTGGGGATCCAAACCGTGAGGAAATCCAATCAGTGCATCAATTTTCTGTGTGCACTGGGGACTGCCAGCCCTGTGGGTGGGGGGTTTGCCCTGCACAATTTGGCAGGAGTCTGTTCCAGGATACAGTGGTCCCAGCTGTTCCTAAGTTACAGGTGGAGTACTCTGGGGCTGCAGAGCTGTGTGTCTCACCTTCCATCTCAAATGCACCACAGTCCCTGTCTGTCATGTGCCTGGGAGTCCCTGGGATTGGGGGAGGGCTCCTGGCACTTCTGTGAGATGCTCTTGCTTCTAGGCTGTGCATACTGTGGGCTTCCATGGAGAAAAGAGGATGCTGTCACTTCTTCCTGGAAGCCCCTACAGATACTTTTTATAACTGAAATATGCATGCCCAAGGGAAGATGGGTCCCAGTTCAAGGTGAATTCATCAGCATGTCCACATCTCACTCTGAATAGCTCTCTTCTTACAATTTCTACATAGTTGTAAAAGGTCAGTCTTCTCTTCTCCAGGATATAATAAGGAAAATAAATGTAGTTTGGTATTTTGATTGTCTCATTGGTGACTCTGTACTATTTTTTTTTTTTTTTTTTTTTTTTTTTGGTTTGGATCAGGATTTTATCTCAAATAGAACAGGAAGGTTGCCATTTATGTTCTTTGTAACTTGATCACTGTTGTATAAAAGCATGTTGCAGAATTGTTCCTCTCTTGCTGGCAAGCAAGGAAGACATAATGATGGAAATTCAGGCATTCATGGAAATATGACTTGTATACCAAACTGAAGAGAAATATATGTTAAAGGTGTTGCATTGGTTTGAAGTTGTGATGTACCCCAGAAAATACCATGTTATTTTAATAAACTCCTGCGGGTACAGACCTATTATGGGTGGGACCTTTTCATTAGGTTGTTTCAATTGAGATGTGACCCAGACATTCAAGGTGGGTCTTAATCCTTTACTGGAGGATAAAATCCTTTAGGAGGATAGAAGAGAGAACACCTAGAGAGCTCAGAAACACCCTGAGAGCTTAGAGAGAAACACCCAGAGAACTTGGAAAGAAAGGCCCTGGTGGTGCCAAGAGAGGACCCACAGAAGCTCACAGAGGAGGCTACTGGAATCAGAAGTTGAAAGCAATGAGACCTGGGGGCAGAGGACCAGAAGATGCCAGTCATGTGCCTTGGTATCTGACAGAGAAACCCCAGATCCAGCAGCCTTTCTTCAGAGAATGTGCTGTTCCTGTTGAAGTCTTAATTTGGACATTTTCATTGCCTTAGAACTGTAAACTTGTAAGCTAATAAATTCCCATTGTAAAAGCCAACCCATTTCTGGTATACTGCATTCTGGCAGCTTCAGCAACCCAAAACAAGAATCAACAAACTGAGTTTAGGGATTTTGTTAACACATGTCCCCCTACTATTTCTTTGGATAAGTATTCAGTCCATTAACAAGTTACGAAAGCCCATTATTAATAGGATAAAGACAGGATAAATATGCCATCCCAGACATTCAAAATTGTAACTACTAAGCTTTTTTGTATGTGTATGCCTTGCATTAATCAAAGTACTGATAATCTGAAACTAGCCTTATAGTTTAAACGAAGTTTAAACCATAAGATACTGCCAGTGGGGAAAACAATAATGAACACTTACATTTTGCTTTCTATCTGCTAGGCATTCTGCTAAGCACTTTATATAAATAAATTAATTTAATACTCACCATGAACCTATGAGATTGATACTATTATCAGCTTTATTTTCCAGAGAAGTAAATTGAGTATTGAGAGAGTTTAAGGTCACAGAGTAAGAACTCAAGTCTCATTTTAAGCCCAGGCAGACTGGCTGCAGGACCAGGTTAAGAGGAGCCAGTGAATTTGAGAAAGATTCAATAATTATAAGGGATAGATCTTAGCAATTTGATTCACTATATGGTTCCACATACCAACATTAAGTTTTAAAAATCTAAAAGGAAACTGTTGTAGTCTCAATTTTTAAAGACATTAGGATATAACTTGATATGAGAAAATGCAAACATTTAAATAGTAGACAAAGTTTTAATGATGGACTGCCACCTCTTCATGGGAATAATGCACCTAGAAAACAAGAATAATCAGGTTGTTTAATCAAATGATCCCTAACCAACTTTTTAACTCTACTGTTAATGAAAAAATCTTGAGTGTGGGCCAGATGGACTTTACCTCTCCTTAGAGCCCTGACATGAGAACACCACCTAAAACTGAATAGATACCCAGTAAAACAAAATGGAGTCATTGACTACATAATCTTTATACATTTGTAAGGATGCATTTTCTTTTGGGGGTATTGGATTTTCATACTTCTGTACATTGCTATGAAAAAGTCAAAAGAAGTAACATTCAGAAAATACCAGGCTTTCAATTTCTGTAAGGAAATATAACATATTTTCTAGTCTGCTACAGTCATATCTGTCTCATTTAATTTTTTCTGTAGTTTTGGCCAAGGTATGCTAATATTTTTCATTTACACATTATTATATTTGATCCACACTAAAGTATATATAGTAATGCATATACATGTTTAGATGCATACATACACACTCATATATGTGTGTGAAATAATATTTTCTTCAACAAATCAATGTTCTAAAGATTATTTTAATGAAGGATTTTTTTCCAAACAAGGAAACCTAGTAAACATATACATTTTTCCTTACTCAAACTTCCATCCAGTGGAGAAACTATTCTTTGAATATGAACCCCTTTGATTTATAAAGTCATAAATAGGCAAAAAGTAGAACAATCCAAATGACATGACTTAAAACTACTCATGAGGATAGGAAAAGCACAGAGTCTAGAGTCATCACAGGAAGGTCTGACAACATTTGGGGTTTCATTCTCAGGGAGACTTCATATGGATATACCCTCCTTTTGTGACCTTGGCCTGTCTGGACTGGGAAAATCTGATTGGAGTTGATCATATCTGGGGAGATCCACTCATGAAAAGGTTACATAGGGGCATGGCAAGAACCAGAAAAACAAGAGATGAAAAATTCTGATCCACTAATCAGAAGCTATGTTAGAAGTCTTGAATAAGATGAATTGAATGCCAAAGAACAGATAGAGAACAAAGCCAACCAAGAAAACCCTAGGTAAAAGAGTGAAAACAAGCTCCAGAATAAACTAATCAAGAAAATCAGATGCCTAGACAGATAAAAATAACAAGCTACACTAGGAAACACAAAAATATGGACAAGCCAAAAGAACTAGCTAAAACTTCAACAGAGATGCAGGAATTGAAACCACCGACTAAAGATGTCCAAACAAATCAATGAGCTGAAGGAAAATGTGGCAAAAGAGATGAAGGATATAATGAAGATACATATTCACTGTTTGTGGGAAAGTAGAATGGTGCAGCCTATCAGGAGGACCCTGTGGTAGTTCCACAAGATGCTAAGTATATGGGTGCCAAATGGTCCTGCAACCTCACTGTTGGATATATACTTTGAAGAACTATGAGCAGGGACACAAATGGACATTTGCACTCTGGTGTTTATGACAGCAGTATTCATGATTTGCAATGGACAGAGGTGGCCTAAGCGTGCATTGACTGATGGACAGAATGGTGATCTGTTCTGTTGAGTGACTGCAAGAAGGAATGAAGTTGTGAGACATACATCTGGGACAGTGGAACTTGAGGACAGCATTTTGAGTGAAACATGCCAGAAATGAAAAGACAAACATTACAATACCTCAATAATATGGACTAACTATAATGTGGAAACTCTAAGAATTGAATCTTAGAGCACAGATTATGAGAGGAACACTTATTGTAAATGTCCCTAGACAGTAAGCTCTTACAGCAGTCACATCTATTCCTGAGATGTAATGGTTATCTCTAAATTCTGAGATGCTGAGCTATTTGTGTATTACCTGGTTGGTCTCTGGAACTTTGGGTATCTGTGTGACACCTGAGACTGAGAGCCAGAGTTAAGCAGCTATGAATGTCATCATTACTCCATACAGCAAACTGTTAAAAAGCTGAAAAATAATTCAGATTACAAATAGAAATATGAATGAAGCAGGTTTTGTAAGGACTGAAGCAAAGCAGGCCAAAGGTAAAGGACAATAGTGACTGTGTTTTAAAACTTCAACTTCTGTGTGAGACCAAGGAAGAGATGTTTATTTGGTGAAGGATCTATATTTTCTGTAGCACAGTAAATAATTTAGCTTGTACAGTCAGTATATTCAAACACCATAATTAAATGGAACTTTGAATAGGAAGTGAAATCTGGTAGGTTTGTGCAAGTTAATGTGAAATCCTGATGGGTAGAGAATAAAAATGTATTTGTACGGCTCCCTTGAGGAACTGGGGCAAAATGCAGAAATATTAAACTTCCCCACCTGGGGAATCACTGATTGCCTCACAAACATTGGGGACTACCAATTTAGTAGGCTTCCCTCAGTCTTGGGGCTTGCCCTTATGAAGCTTGTTACTGCAAAGGAGAGACTAAGCCTACTGATAATTGTGCCTCAGAGTCTCATCCAGAGAACATCTTTTGTTGCTCAGATGTGGCCTCTCTCTCTCTCTAAGCCCACTCAGCAGGCAAACTCACTGCTCTCTACCCTATGTGGAACATGACTCCCAGGAGTGTAAATCTCCCTGGCATTGTCAGACATGACTCCCAGTGATGAGCCTGGACCCGGCATCATGGGAAAGCCATCTTGACCAAAAGGGGGAAGTGAAATGCAACAAAATAAAATTTCAGTGGCTGAGAGATTTTAAATGGAGTTGAGAGGTCATTCTGGAGGTTATTCTTATGCTCTATATAGATATCTCTTTTTAGTTTTTGGTGTATTGGAATAGCTAGAAGGAAACAACTGAAACTGTTGAACTGAACCCAGTAGCCTTGATTCTTAAGATGATTGTATAACTATGTAGCTTGCATAGTATGACCTTGTCATTGTGCAAACCTTGTGGCTCACACTACGTATACCCAGTGTATGGACAGAGGAGTAGAAAAATGGGGACAAAAATTAAATGACAAATAGGGTGAGATGGGGGATGGAATATTTTAGGTGTTCTTTTTTACTTCTATTTTTATTCTTATTTTAATTTAATTTTTTTGGAGTAATGAAAATGCTCAAAAACTGATTGGTGATGAATGCACAACTATATGATAGTATTGTAAACGATTGTACCCTGTGGATGGTTGTATGGTATGTGAATATATCGCAATAAAAGTGAATTAAAACAAAAACTACTCACTATGATTTGATGAAAGTTACATTCTTTCTGAATTTTCAAAAAATCAGGTATTATTAGAATGTTCACATTTATAAGTGTCTGCACAACTGAAGTAAGTGTAAAGACATGTTTATAATCAGCTTAAGAGTAAAACTGTATTTTCACAAATATAAGAGATCAGCAACTCTAATAACTCAGAACACTGTAAATCTCTTATTCTTTTAGAAAACTGATAAAATTTTGTTACAACTGTCATGTAAATGGGTTGAAAAGAAGAACTAAATAAATAATGTTATTAAAATTTGTAGCAAAGAACCTAGCATGAAATATTCAAAACCATAATTCCCAAATGAGATCATAGAAAAATCATTCCTGGCTCAATGGAAAAGGGGAAGATAATTGGAACATATGAGAAATATAAAAGACACCAAGATGTTTCACTAGGCCGTTGAATTTTATTTGAACATAATATTTTAAACAGTCAGATCTGTAGGATCCTATAGACAAAATTTGAGTTAGCCCAAACTTGCCTAAACTTGCTCTACAAGACCTGTTCTAGGGTTTCTATGAACATAAAAGTATCTTTCCATTTTTCTTTATTTTTCAGACAAAAGACTGAGGTAAAATTATAGCCATTATTTTTCAAATATATTATTATTCATCTCTATGTAAAACATTCATGGTCTGCATTTGGAAATATTTGAATAAATTAAGAAATTTTCAATAAATACCAAAATATATGTACAAGGAATTTGAAACAACTCTGTGTGCTACATTTTATATATCCATTCACTCAGCTGTATTTTTGAAATACAGTTAGTGACAGTAGAAAGTACTATATTGGGAAGGTAAAAAAAAAAGAGAGAGGGAGAAGAAAAAAGAAAATAAAAAAACAACCACCAAAAGTGTATTTAGTATGGTTTAAATAGTATGAAAGAAAACATACAAAATTCTCTGTAGCTTTCCACATTTCCAGTGGGTAGTATAAGTAAAGTAAGAAAAGATATTGTTTAGTGATATTTATGGAACATATTTAATGATTTAAAGATTTTAGACAGCAGGATCAATCTAGATATTTTATGAATTTTCAATCCTAAGTATACATATACTTATAAAGAAATGTATAGTGAAAAATGTAGATATTAAAAATAAAGACAACTTCAATTCAGCAATGTAAAGATATGTATTAAAATAAAGTAAAATTAAAATATAGTAGACGGTTTTACTTTTACAAAATTTTTTTTTCATTTTCAAATTTGCAATTCTCTAAGATATAGTCTGTTATTTTTGTTTTCACACCTAATCAGTTTTTACTTTTCCTCATAGATCATTTATCTTCTGAACATTCTTTGAATGATAGCTTTTCTGTTAATTCCTCAAAACACACATTTTTCTGAGGGGTGGAGTCATGCATCCATAAGTACAAACTCTAAGGGCCACTTAAACCCACAGCTTGTCTCATCTTCTAGTGACTTTAAGAAAACTGTATTGCTGTCACAATCTGTTAGAAAATATGCTTTTGTTTCTAGAGGTAAATTAGCTATATATTTAGTAAAACTGTGATGGCTTTGGGAATTCAGACTTCAGAAGAAAGGAGAGACTCTGGATTAGTTCCAGTGATTTATAACAAAAACAACAAAAATGAGAGGGATTATAATTTTATTTTATTCAAGGGAAATTATGCCAAGTTAATTTTATTTTCTCTGCATACCTAATAGAAAATAAATGGGTAGAAGGAAAATAGGGCACAGAAGAAATTCAGTATAAGATTTCAGACTCATAGAAGAATGTCATAAACACTCTTCCTATATGGGTTTCTAAAAAAGAAATATAGGTACAGTTCAGACCAGAATCAGAACATCATGTGGTTTATAATGAGGTCCTGTAATTCTTTGTGTGTGTATATGTGTATTCCACATCTACCTTGATTTTTAAAATTAAGGATAAATTCTAAAACAATTATTTCTCTAAGAGATATATCCTAAAATAGCCAAAGCTAGAAAACACAGTACAACTCTCACCATAATAATTTCTTTCAGAACAAAAAGGGTATTCAGACAAAATGTCAAATGAAATAATGTAATGAAAAACATTATCAGACCAAGACCAATTCTAGTGTCTTATTGATACCAGACAAATGCAGTGAATTCTCTGCCAGATGTGCTCCAATGACTGATTCTGGAGACACTAGGGTTTCAAAAAGAGGAATTGTTTACTGCTAGGTGTGAAACAGGAGATCAGCTGGCCTATCAGCTTAAAAATCTGTATACCTGAACTGCAGTAATTCTGATAGTTTTACAGTATCAGAAGATGGGGATGTTTTAGGTTAATGAGTATAATGACTCTAGATGATGTAATTAGAGGTGAACTAATTATTGAGCAGGCACAGATTGATTACATGCTTAGTCACAGAATGGATGTAAGAAAATGGCAACCTTAATATTATGCTGGGCATGATTCTTAGTATTATAATGAGGTATAGGTCACTTATAAGTTAAAGTCTAAGCTACTGTGTATGTCAGGAGGCCCATTTTGGTTAGATTCAGTTTTGGTTACCAAGATAACTTTGGAGTTGGGATGGGTTAGTTCTAGGCTGACTCAAAGCTCTTTATTAATAAACATTTGGGGCTGTCTTTAGTGATCATAAGACTCTCAAGTCAATAAAATGGGTACAAGTGCGGGGTCAGTCACAAGGTTTTTACAATCACAAGGGCACAAGAGAAAGGCTATACAGTCATTATCAGGGATTGAGGCAGCTGGATTACAGTTCAGAGATTTCAGATATTTTCCTCTGTCTACCCTAATATACCAGAAAGTAAAAAGGAATATCTATATAATGATTCAGTAACCATAATCATCTCTTAAATCCAACTTCTCAACTACATGATATTCCTTCTGTAATGTACACTATTTTGTCTTAGTTATGTCAACAAATAAAATTAATCTGTCATGATTTCTCCTGAATATAGAAAGTTAGAACCACTACCTCAAAAGTGTTTGTTGAATGAATAAATATTTAATTGATATCATCCATAAAGTCTTGAAAAAGCTATGATGGTATACTTTATCGTCACAATATCTTCTTGGTTATCTTAAAGGATAAGTTCTGTAATTTTCCTGCCTGATGTTGAAAAAAGGAATTTTTTTTTTGTGAGCTGAAAAGGACATTTTTAGAATTGCTGAAATAGTGCTGTGCAGGGAGAACACCAAACCAAACAGAAATAATGTCACTAAAATATGTACCACATGTGCATCAATATATTGCCCTGCTTTGCATGACTGAATCTCCCAAAGCACACTCCAGTAACCATGGGTTTTGAATATTAAGTCTGTGAGGACTAATTGCAATTTATTGAATATGCCAGTGAAGCAGAACTTCAGTAAATCAGGTCCAAGGAGTAGGTAGGTTACAGCGTTTTCCCCTCTGCTCTCTTAACCAAATGACAGATCCTTCTTTCAATCAGTGAAAGTTACAAATAGTCCAGAAACTAGCTGCAGCAGAAGAATAATGGTTGAAAGACCAGATGATCCTGTTTTACAACCCTTGGCACAAAGATTAAACCCTCCTTTTCCAGCAATGCACAATTTCATGCTATTTCAGGGAGCTTGACCCTGAACTGAACTTCTTCAGACTGTTCACTTCAATCTGAATTTATAAGAGCTGCTGACAGTCTGTAGCATGTAATGAAAAAAGATAATGGAAGGACAGCTGTTTGCTTTCACAACCCTGCCATTGATATTAAGAGAGGAAAAGCTGTGGAACTGGTGGATTTACAAGAAAATGAGTTGGGATTCAGCATTTGCAAAGATGAATCCTTTTGTTATATACTGAATTGAAGTACATTTCTGCCAGTGGAATCAAGGATCACATTTGGGAAAGTTTTCCATACAATTCACAATTCAGAAAGGAACATAACTGATCTTGTAGCAACTGATTGGGTTCTGTTTATTCAAGCATCTGATTAAATGTTATATGTTATTTATCTTTCTTAAATCTAACACCATTTGAAATACATACGAAAATTTCTTTAAAGTTAACAAAATTGTGAAAATACAGATTTGGAATAGGAATATTTTAAATTCCTTACAGGAACATTCTTTATTTAAGTCATTACATTGGAGACTATATTGAGCTCTTTACATTTGGAATTTAAACATCATAAGTTAAAATGTATAAGTATGCTTTTAGGTATTATATGGAATCTCTTATTCTAATATAATAACAGTAAGGGAAATTTGCCTTTTTTGGGGGGAAAGTTTCAATCTTCCTACAAAGGTATAACATACAAAAAAATCTGACACAGATTCCATGAAAACTATCAGTGAGTTAGATTTCAAAATAATTATCATATAAATTAATACATATTAAATCTATGAAATATGGCATTTAAAATTTTGGAGAAGAGAAATTCAGAATACTGAAACTACTTATACAGATCTGAATTAGAAAATGAAATTCTTGAAAGATTTCTGACAGATCAGGCAACTGTCTCTGGGAGAAATACAGAAGATCCCTCTCACAATTGATCCAACTATGAAGTCCTTAATACCTAAGAACTTTGATGTCAAGCTCATTCTTATACATGGAGAAAGATGAGTCAAAAAAAAAAAAAAAAAAAAAAAAAAAAAGAAAGAATTGAGGAGTCTTAAGATAACAAAAGGAATGTTCTATAATCTTTGGAATGGAATCTCCAGTGTCCCATCTGAAGTTTCACTGGTGGTTTGGTGAACCATATTTTCTATGAACATTTTGGGGACATCTTATCAAGAGTAATTTTGATTCAAACCAGTGACTCATTTGTAGACTCTGATTTCACACATGCAGTGTGTGCTGGAACTGTCTCCTGCTGGCTTTTGAAAGCTCGCTGTTCACATCTCTGTCTCAGCCCCGCATTCAGTGATGTCATGTTGCTAGCTTGAAATCAGCACAATGGGAGTAATTGCAGCAAAGAAAATCTACAGACAGCTGACCTCAGGTGTTAAACATTTACCAGCATGCTACTTCAAATAAATCTTTAAATGGAGAGTACAGGTGCAGATATGGCCATTTGAATACAGTCTTGTTCTTTCTTGTTTGTTTAAAATCACAAAATTCAGTCACATTTCATTTCTCTCTACCCCCATACCTCCTTCCCCCTCACACACACACACAGACACAGCACACACACAAATGTGATTAGATAGATAGATAGATAGATAGATAGACAGATAGATAGATAGATAGATAGATAGATAGATAGATAGATAGAGTCCTAACAGAAAAGTGATTCTGGGACAAAATGTAGTTTAAACATTCCAAACTGCTAACTCTAGACACAACTTATCCATGAACAATTTCTGAATTCCCCTATAAAACTATGACCTTTCATCTTGAAAGCTGCTTTAGAATTTTGGCCTTTCATCTTAAAGGTTTCAAGACATCTTTTATGATACTAGTTTTGTTCTGTAGGTAGATGTATAATCCAGGAAACAGGATTCATAATTGGATGGATCTGATTCATAAAATGTTTGGCCACTTATAAAGCCAAATTCAAATTTTAATCACCAAAAAGAATTTGGGAGCTAGAAATAAGTATACATATATTCCTACTAGCCTGACCCATTTAAAGATCAGTATTTTTTAATGGGCATGCCTGAACTTTTAAAAGATTGTTTTTCAAGGCTCAAGGTAAATTGACATTTTCCTTTCACTTCTGAATGCCACAAGTTCTATTTCCACAGAATTCTGCATGTCTCTCAAACACACACACACGTGTACACACATATTAACACACATACATGCAAACATATAACACACACACACATACACACACATTTCCTGAAGGGGTCCAGCTCTTCTCTAGCAAAGTCAGTGCTCAGTGATATTTTCCTTCTTTTCCTAAAAAATCATAGATATACTTCAAAAGAAAATACACTTATTTTAGCCACTATCTGCTTCAAAAACATCTTAAAGTTGGCTTGTCACACCTAGATATTTCAATAGATTACTTAATACAAAGTTCAGATGTAACTGTTCATAAAGTAACACTTTGATAAGTGTTAAAATATGGACAGTTCATGTGGAAAAAAAATCTGTTAGAAATAACAAGCATAGATACAGCGTTTGGTTCAAACAAGGTAAATATCACACCAGTATAAAATTTGGAAGGGCAGTAAAAATGACCTGGGTCTTTGATATTTTGTTTTCAGTAGACAATTGTTTAAAAATGCTGATGATTTTACTCTTAATTTTACTTAAAATGTCAGTTTAATTTACTTCTTTAAACACAAGAATAAGGCCAAAGAAAATTTTCCAATTGAATAATCATTCAATTATTGTGGAATAAAAGTAGCTATTCATAGAAACTAATGCTAACAGACCAAATGGCAACCAAGAGATTAAAAATATGTGTCACATGCTGAACCAAAAGATGAAACATATATGTTTTTTTACAGTGGAGTATGAAAACAAAAACCGGTATTAAAATCTTGAGCTGCAGATTTTACAGTGACATACAACATGCCAGAAAATAATTCACTCTGTTTCCTACCAGTGTTGTATCTTTTTGTTAACTAATTTAATATTCTGCATTTCCACATAAAATCCAGATAATCAATTTTAACTTGTAATTTAGTATTTCATGAAGTAGTGAAATAATGTTATTATATAAAATGTTTCTGTGAAAACAAATTTGTGTTTGCCTCCTATCAATTGGGGAAAACAAAGCAAAACCCCAAGACAATACCAGAAGTAGATGCCATCCTAGGGAGAGAAAAATAAATAAAACTGAGGTAGAACAAATAGAGGCAA
This sequence comes from Choloepus didactylus, assembly GCF_015220235.1. Lineage (NCBI taxonomy): Eukaryota > Metazoa > Chordata > Mammalia > Pilosa > Megalonychidae > Choloepus > Choloepus didactylus. The sequence goes on along the minus strand of NC_051310.1, from coordinate 183,224,633 downwards.
CAAAGACAGCACTCCATTGAGTTGGTGCTCAGAATTCTAAAGAGAGGTTTGTGTTTCTAGTGCTTCAGTAGCTAAAAGAAACCTCTTTGTAGAACAGGGACTGAGACTTCTGATGTGGAGAGGACTGCTACCCAGCTCTTATGAAAGGATTTGGTAAACTGGTTCCAAGATTCACAAAAGAAGCTGATTGTTATAACTGATTGCTGTTGGCAGAGCAGGGAGCCATTGCTAGGGTATATCCTTACAGAAGTTGAGCATCTGGTCAAAAGTTAGAGTTAGAAGAACCCAGGTCTTTTGTCAGATTCCTAATCTAGAGTTCTATGTTGTTAGGATACATTGCATGAAGTAAGACTTTGCAAATAAATAGGTTTAGTTCACTAGTTAAGAGGTCACTAAAGAGTTCAAAAGCAGCACAAATTTACAGAAATGGATTCCTCAGAGGAAGTGAAAAACAATTCATGGGTGTCTAGGATGTTCTAAGGAGAGGTTTAGAAGGATACTGCTAGTTGCTTTAATAAGAGTAAAGCTAAAAATATTTAAGATGTATTATTTTAATTGTTATAAAAATTATTTTGACCATTTGGTAGCCTCATTCAATCAGATCAATAAAAAAGGATTCAATGCAATTGCAAAAAAAAAAGAATATGATTTTATTTTATAACTTTTTTTCATTGTATAGCCTCAGTGTGGTTTAATGTTAAAATAAAATTGTATGTATAGATACAGATATATAATTTACCTTTTACTTTATATACGCTTTTAATTAGGTAAATATATTTCTTATATTGCATATCAATAGATGCACAAATGTTTTTAACAATTACTCCCTCAGATGAGAATATTAAGATGATTTTCCAAGGCACAATATATGAAAGGTTTTTACATGTTTTATGTTTTTACTTGTTATTTTTAGAGATCTATTTTAAGTAGCTCTTTAAACTGAAGCTTTATTAGAAAGCTCCCAAAAGACTATTAAAGAATGATAAAATAACAGTTTTCTCTTCATTCAAGACACTACAATTATCTGTATTTTAAAACATTAAGATCTAGTCCTACACAGTCTCAGTATGATAAGGTACCTTGTTTCCTATAAAAGATAATATTCACTCAAATCCCCTCTTTGAAACACATTGACTATGCAGTCGTCTTCTTTAACATATATCTTATACTCCATTTCTATAGTACTTCAGGGAAAGCCTTCTGAGAATACAGAATATTCTAAACTGGACATACCCCAACTTTTTTTTACATTTATGTTTTAAGGAATCTATACAGTTTCCAGGCTGCCCACCACTTCATTACAAATTTGTAGAGAGAAGTCAGCAGGCATCCCACCTTACAAATGCAAGTCTAACCTTGTAAATTAAACATGCTTTGTGTGTATGTATTATTTATTCCTGTCTGCTGTTAGGCTTCAGTATGTGCATGCTCACTGACACTGTCTTTGCATTTGGAAAGTCTCTGGAGTTTTGGAAAGAAAAGGAATGACACATAAGAGTCAGGATTATGAATTATATAAATTAAGTCACCAGGTCAGGGCAGAGAGGAAATTAAAGGTTGCTTTCAAGGGCTATTTCAAATACTGCTTAAGAAAGAAAATAAAATTAAAGAATAATTCAGTCTTTAATAGGTAATACCAATTAATTACAAAGGTTTCATGCACCAAATATGACAACCTCCATTTATATGGAAGTTTCCCCCCACCCTGCTCTTGAGGAAACTAAATATACAAATATTGTTTGCACCTCTATCCTAGGGTAAATTAGTCCAGAATTTTTTACGGGCTTTTTCAAGACAGTTAACTTCCAGAAAAATAAGCTATAGGAAGGGAAGGGACAATAAATTTTCAAAAGTGAGGTGCTAGGATTCTACTCCATAGTTTAGACTTCATGTGGGGTCAGGATTTATTCTTTTTTTTTTTATTAGAGAAGTTTTAGGTTTACAGAAAAATCATGCATAAAATACAGAGTTCCCATATACTGTGCTATTAACACCTTGCATTAGTGTGGTGCATTTGATGCAACTGATGAACATTTTTACGATCATACTATTAATTAAAGTTCATGGTTTACTTTAGAGTTCACTGTTGTGTTTTGCAGTCTCATGGATTTTTTTTTTTTTATTTTAGTCAATTGCCATATAAACAACCTAAAATTTACCCTTTTAACTGCATTCAAATATATAATTCAATACTATTAGTTACATTCACAATGTTCTGCTAACATCACCACAATCCATTTCCAAAATTTTTCTGTCATCCCAAATAGAAACTCTGTGCAATTTAAGTATTAATTCCACGTTCCCTACCCCACCCCCATCCCTGGTAATTTATATCCTAGTTTCTGACTGTGAATTTTCTTATTCTAATTATTTCATACCAGGGAGATCATAAATTTAACCTTTTGTGTCTGGATTATTTCACTCAAGATGATGTCTTCAAGATTCATCAATGTTGTTAGAGGTATCGAAACTTCATTCCTTTTAACAGTTGAAAAATTTCCAGTCATATGTATATACTACATTGTGTTTATCCATTCATCTGTTGATGGACACTTGGGTTGGATCCAGTTTTTAGCAATTCTGAATAATACTTTTAGTAACATCAATGTGTGTTCTAGTTTGCTAATGCTGCAGAATGCAAAACATCAGAGATGGATAGGGTTTTATAAAACGGGGGTTTATTTTGCTACACAGTTACTGTCTTAAGGCCAGAGTATCCAAGGTAACACATCAGCAATCGGGTACCTTCATGGGAGGATGGCCAATGGCGTCCAGAAAACCTCTGCTAGCTAGGAAGGCAGCTGGCGTCCGCTCCAAAGCTCTGGCCTCAAAATGACTTTCTCCCAGGACATTCTTCTCTAGCAAGCTTGCTCCTCCTCAAAACATCACTCACAGCTGCACTAGTTCCCTCTCTTTGAGTCAGCTCATTTATATAGCTCCACTGATCAAGGCCCACCCTGAATGGGCGGGGCCATGCCTCCATGGGAACATCCAATCAGAATCATCACCCACAGCTGGGTGGGGCACATTCCAAGCAAATCTAACCAGCACCAAAACGTCTGCCCCACAAGACCACAAAGATAATGGCATTTGGGGGACACAATACATTCAAACCGGGACAATGTGCAAATATCTGTTTGAATCATGTTTACAATACTTTTGGGTGTGTATCTAAAAAGTGGGCCCAAAATGTCATATGGTAATTCCATATTTAACTTTTCTGAGGAACCACAGTGGCTGCACCATTGTGTATGTCTGCTGACAATAAATGAGTTTTCCTTTTTCACATCCTCTCTAGCACTTGGAATTTTCTTTTCTTTTCTTTCTTTTTTTTTTTTTTTTTTTTTAAGAGTAGCCATTCTAGTGGGTATGGAATGGTATCTTGTGGTTTTCATTTGCATTTCTCTGATGACTAATAATGCTGAGAATATTTTCATGTGCTTTTTTTTTGTCATTTGTATATCTTCCTTTGAGGAATGTCTATTTAAGTCTTTTGCCCCTTTTTAAATTGGGTTGCTTGTCTTTTTTTGTTGTTAGTTGAAGGATTTTTCTACATATTCTGAGTATTAAACCTTTGTTCAATATGTGGTTTCTAAGTATTTTCTACCAATGGTACCAATATTTCTACCATTATTAAGCTTATTTTACTTTTACCATAAAGACTTTCTATGCACAAAAGTTTTTAATTTTTAATGGAGTCTCATTTATCTGTTTCTTTTTTGATTTTTGCACTTTGGCTGTAACTTCTAAGAATCTATTGCCTAACATAAAATTCTGAAGATGCTTCCTTTTATTTTCTTCTAGGAGATTTACAGCTCTGGTTCCTATATTTATGCCCTTGATCCATTTTTAGTTGATTTTTATATATGGCTTGAGATAGGGGTCCACCTTCATTCTTTTGCATATGGATATTCAGTTTTCCCAACACCATTTGTTCTTTCCTAATGGAGTGGATTTGGCACCTTTGTCAATATCAGCTGGCATAAATGTGAGGATTTATTTCTGAGCTCTCAATTCAGTTCCATTGATCTATATGTCTGTCCTCCTGCCAGTACCACACTGTTTTGATTACTGTTGTTTTCTAATAAGTCTTAAGTTTAAGTTTGAGAAGTGTGAGTCCTCCAATTTCATTCTTCTTTTTTTCAAGACGTCTGTGTCTATTCACATCCTATACCATACCATATAAATCTGATGACTAGCTTTTCCATTGTGCAATGAAAGCTGCTGGAATTTTGATCATGATTGCATTGAATCTAAATTGCCTTGGGTAGAATTGACATCTTAACAATATAGAGTCTTCCCCTTCCATTTATTAGGGCTTCTTCTTATCATTATCATTTTTTTTTAACAGTGTTTAGTAGTTTTCTGTGTACATTTTTGATTAGATTTATTCCTAGATATTTGATTCTTTGGTTGCTATTTTAAATGATTTTTTTTCTTGTTTTTGTCTTGAGATTTTTCATTACTAGTGTATAGATACACTACTGATTTTTGGTGTTGATCTTGGACTCACCACTTTGCTAAATTATTTTATTAGCTCCAGCAAATTTGTGTGGATTTTCTTTATATATGATCATGTCTTCTGCAAATAAGGAAAGTTTTTCTTCCTCCTTTCCAATTTGGATGCCTTTTATTTCTTTCTCTTGCCTAATTCTCTGGCTAGAACTTCCAGTACAATATTGAATAGCAGTGGTGATAGTGGGCATCTTTGTAATTTTCCTGATCTTAGAATGAAAGCTTCAGTCTTTCACTGTTAAGCATGATGACAACTGTGGGCTTCTCATATATGTCCTTTATCACATTAAGGAATTTTTCTTCTATTTCTAGGTTTCTAACAGTTTTTATTAAGAAGGTCACTGAATTTGGTCAAATGCTTTTTCTTGCATTAACTGAAATGATCAAGTTTTCTTCCTTTTTTTTTTTTTTTTTGTCCTTCATTCTATTAATGTGGTATATTACATTAATTGGTTTTCTTATGTTGAACCAGTCTTACATTCCTGGGATAAATCTCACTTGATCATGGTGCATAGTTCTTTTAATGTGTTGTCAGATTTCTGTGGGGTCAATAGTAATGCCTCCCTTTTCATTTCTGAGTTTAGCTATTTGTATCTTCCTTCTGTTTTTTTTTTTTTTTTTTTTTGCTCCTCTTTATATTTCTAACTAAAGTTTTGTCAATTTAATTGATCTTTTCATAGAACTAAGTTTTGATTTCATTGATTCTATTGTTTTTTATTTGTCTTTCATTTACCTCCACTCTAATCTTTCCTTCCTTCTTTTTGTTTTGGGTTTAGTTTGTTCTTCTTTTTACCAATCCTTCAGATTGAGGTCTTTCTTCTCTGTCAATGTAAACATTTAGAGTTATTAATTTCCTTCCCAGAGACAGATGCCACCACCTGCTGCCACAGTCCCCCACCTGCAGCCATGGTCAACCCCACTGTGTTCTTTGACACATCATCAGTGGCAAGCCCTGAGTCATGTCTCCTTCAAGCCAATTGCAGACAAAGTTCCAAGAACAGCAGAAAATGTTTACGCTTTTGAGCACTGGGGAGAAAGGATTTGATTATAAAGGTTTCTGCTTTCACAGAATTATTCCTGGGTTTATGTGCCAGGGTAGTGACTTCACATGCCATAACAGCACTGGTGGCAAGTCCACCTATGGGGAGAAGTTTGATGATGAGAACTTCATCCCGGAGCTTGCAGGTCCTGGCATCTTGTCCATGGCCAATGCTGAATCCAACACAAATGGTTCCCAGTTTTTCATCTGCACTATGACTGAGTGGTTGGATGGCAAGCATGTGATCTTTGGCAAAGTGAAAGAGGGCATGGACATTGTGGAAGTCATGGAGTGCTTTGGGTCCAGGAATGGTAAGACCAGCAAGAAGATCACCACTGCCAACTTGGGACAAGTCTAATAAATTTGATTTGTGTTTTGTCTTAGCCACCAGACCATTTCTTCTGTAACTCAGGTTGCGTGACCCATCTCCACTGGTCTGCTCTTAGTATCACATCATCTTTGTGCTCTCACTGCAGTTCTTTGGATTTCACATTATCGTCCCCATTCCAAGTCTAGCTGGATTGCAGAATTAAGTTTATAATTACGAAATAAAAACTTAAACAGCCAAAATATTCCTTCTCAGCACTTCCTTTGCTGCATCCCATAAGTTTTGGTATGATGTGTTTTCATTTCCATTTACCTCAAGATAATTTCCTAATCTTCCTTGTGATTTCTCCTTTGACCCATTGCTTGTTTAAGATTGCATTTTTAAATTTTCAGTATTTGTTAATATTCTGTTCCTCCCTCTGTTATTGTTTTCCAGCTTCATTCCATTGTGATCAGAGAAGATACATTGTATGATTTCAATATTTTAAAATTTTTTGAGTCTTGTTTTGAGACCTAACTATGGTCTATCCTGGAGAATGATCCATGTGTCAATCTCTCTTTTCTGAGCCTGTGTCATGTATTGGGCTTGTGCTTGCTAGTGTCCTAGGGGTTCCCCTGTTTACAGATATTTGATTGCCCCACTACTCCCTAGAAAACAGAACTACCTCTCCCAGGTGCTCCACTGCAGGACTTAAAGCAGGTAAGTTTTTGCCCCAGGTCACCTGCCTCAATTGTTTTTTACACCATTTTGGCTGCCTTTGCCTGGAGGGAAATTTCTGGAATTGGGGGGTGAGCTGGAAAGTAGTTTCCTAGGTCAGTCTTTCTCAGATGAAAGAAGGTCAGGGACCCACAAAGGGAGCACCAGTGGGCTCCACACTGCCCTGGGGATGTTGGGAGGGAGAGGCCAGCAAGAGTGCCAGGAGCTTCTCCTATGACTTTTTGAAGCTTCAGCACTTGCCCAGTAAAGGCAGCCCTGCAACTGTTTTCCACAGTTTTGATGGGGTACCTTAAGATTCCTCTGCTGCTTTTGCCCAAAGTGGGTTGGAACAATGACCCCCTCAGAGCTGGCCCCCAGCTATCCAAACTAGCTAATCAAAAGCAGTGCTCACAATTATACTGCATACCCATGGATATTGGAGAGCTAGGTCTTTATATCCCACCCTAGCACCAGGAAGCCACACTGAGAGCCAGAGTTGAGGATTTCACTGCTGCCTGCTGTGAGGCTAGGGAATGGGCTATGGTAGCTGCAGCAGGCAGAGTGAAATTCACTAGTATTTACCACAATTAATCAACCTCTACCTCCTCTTGTTCCCAGATGTTACACTGTATTCTACTAGACTCTAGAGTTTCAAAATAATTGATTCAGACAGTTTCTGCCTGTTTAATAGTTGTTCTGGAGGAGGGACTGATTCTTCTTTGAATTTCCAACTACACCATCTTCCTGCAATCCTTGATCCAAAATTCCTTTCTTAAAGAAAAAAAAGGAGGGCAGCAGGAAGAAATAGGGACTAACTCAGAAAGCAGCAGAAGGGACTAGCTATGGATTTTTTGCCCACTTCCAACCTCTGGACCAAATATTTTATTTTGCACCATGTAGGAATAGGCTAACAGCAGAGAGTTTTACAGAGGCCTCTGACATATGTGATATGGTAGATTTGTGGGGGCAGGGAAGGGGATATGACATCAATCTAAGGTGCTAAGCATTCTGATGAGGCAGCAGCAACACTGTAGTCAGGGATTTTCAAGATAAAAAAGGAGAGGGCTTTTAACAAACTCTGACAAGAGAATAGGGCCCATAGCTATGGGACTTTCATAGCAAGGCCAAGGCAGTAATGGTGAAGAGCTTAGGCTCTGCTTTTTACTACACATGCTTAAGCTCAAATCCTAAATACAAGACATTTTTTAACAAAGAAAAAGTTTTATTCCTTGTAACTGTACCATGCAGAGATAGCTACTGTTAACATTTAAAATTTTATCCTTCCAAATTTTTTGTATTTTTATTTACAAAATTGAAATATTATAAAAGATTTTATAATCTATTCTTTTTTTCTTTTTGTGGATGTTTAGTTTATTTCTTAACGTAATTTTATTGAAATATGTTCACTTACCATACAATCATCCAGTGTACAACAGTTGTTCACAGGTTCATCATATAGTTGTGCATTCAATACCACAATCAATTTTTGAATACTTTCATCACTCCAAAAAATAAAAAATTAAAATAAGAATAAAAATAAAAATTAAAGGCAAAACTCAAAGCACCCTATACCCCTCTTCTCCCTTCATTTACTCTTTCTTTAATTGAAGTATATTCATATACCATACAATTATCCAGAATGTAAAACAATTGTTCATAGTATCACCATATTGTTGTGAATTCTTCACCAGTCTATTTTTGAGCATTTCATTACTCCAAAAAGTAAAAATAAGAATCAAAATAAAATTTGAAGAAATGCTCAAAACATCCCACATCCTTCTCCTCCATATTATTCATTAACTTTTTGTCCCCATTTTTTCTACTCATTTGTCTACACACTGGGTACAGACTGTGAGCCATAAGGTTTTTGCAATCATACAGTCACACTATATAAGCTCTATAGTTGTATGCTCACCTTCAAGAATTGATAATGGCTTGCAATTTAACAATTTTGGATGTTTCCTTCTAACTATTCTAATAAACCAAAAACTAAAAAGGAATATCTATATAATACATAAGAGTCATTTCCAGAATGACCTCTTGACTCCATTTGAAATCTCTCACCCATTGAAACTTCATTTTGTTTAAATTCTCCTCCCCCTTTTTGTCCCAAAGTCTTTCTCAATCACATGATGCAGGGTCCAGGCTAATCCTGGGAGTCACATTCCACATTGCCGGGGAGATTTATACCCCTGGGAGTCATGTTCCATGTAGGGAGGAGGGAGATATTTTATCTGCCAAGTTGGCTTAGAGAGAGAGGCCACATCTGAGCAACAAAGAGGACCTCTGGGGGTGACTCCTAGGCACAATTATGAGTAGGATTAGCCTTTCCTTTGTAGTATCAAGCTTTGGAAGGGCAAGCCCCAATGCTTGTGAGAATATCAGGAATTCCCCAGCTGTGGAAGTTCAATATTTCCATATTTTTCCACAGTCCCTCAAGGGGGCTTTGTAAATATTTTGTATTCTCTGCTCAAATTACTCTGGGTTATATCAGGGCTTCATGCTAACCTGTACAAACAACAAGGTCTCACTCCCTTGTCAAGGTTCCATGCAATCATGGCATTTGAGTAAACTGACCATTCAAGTCAAATTATATATTGTGCTACAGAAGATACAGATTTTGAACCATAAATCCATCTCTTCCCTTGGTTCCACACAGAAGTCAATGTTCCAAAACATGGTTAGTAACATCCTGTACCCTTTAGTTGGATCTACTCCAATCTCATCCAAGTCCATTTCATTCACATCTCCCCTCAAATTCTGATCTTTTCAGCCTCTCTGGTAGTTGATTCATGGGTCAATGCTGACACTCACAGCTGCCAAACCCTGGCCCTGAGTCCCAGATGCCACACAGATACCCAAAGCTCCAGGGACTGACGCCATCACACACAAACGGCTCAGAATCTCAAAAATTTAGAAATAACTGTTACAAGTCATGAATGAATGTGACTGGTGTAGGAGCTTACAACCTAGGAAATGCCACACAAACCTTCCCCTTATAGCCCATGCTCCCAGATTCAATTCTCAGAGTTTATGCACTGTTATTAGTCCATATTAATAAGGCTTCATAACTCAACCTACTGTTCCCACAGTCCATTCACCTCACTGCATACCTCACAACTTCATTCTTTCTTGCTACTCCTTCATGCAAAACATTCTTATATTTGTACATTTAATCACACACATTGACCACACTAAGTTTCACTAAGTTATACAGTCCCAGTCTTTATCTTCTTTCTTTCTGGTATCATACAGATCCCTAACCTTCCTATATCAACTGTATTCACAGTCATCCTTTTTCAGTGTACTTACAATATTGTGCTACCATCACACTCTATTGTGCTATCCATTTCTAGAGCTACACAATCTTCTAGAATATTCTATACTCCTTCAACATCAAATGCCCAATCTCTACCCTCTTTTTATCTCCTGATATCTTCATTTCTATACTTCTCTACAGACCTCTCTTTCCTGTCTTTTCCTACCTATCTGTAGCATTCCCTTTAGTATTACCTGGAGAGGAGGTCTCCTGTTCACAAACTGTCTCAGTGTCTGTTGTCTGTAAATATTTTAAACTCTCCCTCATTTTTGAAGGACAGTTTTGCCATATTTAGGATTTTTGGTTGGCAGTTTTTCTCTTTCAGTATCTTGAATATGTCATACTACTGCCTTCTGTCCTCCATGGTTTCTGTTGAGAGATACACACTTAATCTTATCAAGTTTCCCTTGTAGGTGATGGATTGCTTTTCTCTTGCTGCTTTCAGGATTCTCTCTTTGTCTTTGACATTTGAAAATCTGACTAGTTGTCTTGGAGGAGGTCTATTTGGGATCAATTCTTTATGGGGTACACTGTGCCTCTTGGACTTGTAATTGTATGTCTTACTTAAGGGTTGGGAAATTTCATTGATTTTTCCTGTATTATTCCTTCTGCCACTTTCCCTTCTCTTCTCCTTCTGGGACACCTATAACATGTATATTTGTGTGCTTCAGTGTTTTGTCTTTCAGTTTGCTGAGACCCTGCCATATTTTTCCATTCTTTTCCTTATCTTTTCTTTTGTGTGCAGGATTCAGATGCCTTGTCCTCTCTCATTGATGTTTTCTTCTGCCTCTCTAAGTCTGCTGTTGTATGCCTCCATTGTATTTTTCATCTCTTCTATTGAGACTTTCATTCCCATAAGTTCTGCCAATTTGGTTTTTCAAGCTTACTAATTCTTCCTTATGATCACCCAGTGTCTTCTTTATAATCCTTTATCTCTTTTGTCAAATCCTATCTCACCTCATTGATTCAATTTAAAAGTTTTGTTTGGACATCTATAATTAGTTGTTTCAACTCCTGAATGTCAGTTGAAATGTTAGTTTTCTTCCTTTGACTGGGCCATATCTTCCCATTTCCTGATGTGACTCATACTTTCTGCTGTCTTGGCATGTGGTTTCCTTGATTGGTTTATTCTGGAGGATGTTTTTCTCTCTTTTGCATAAGGTTTTCTTGTTGGCTGACTCTGATCTCTATTTTTTGATTTGTTTTCCTCCCTGGCCAGTTGTCAGGTTGGCTCTTGCCCCCCTAGTCTTCTCCCCCAAATCAGGTGCCCACTGTGGCTTGCCATAGGGATGTGAGATATGCACTGGGCATCCCAGCAAGTTCACTGTGTGTGGAAATACAAATCTGCTGGCTTCCAGTGGTGCTGTCTTCCACCACCTAGCAATACCTAGGTTTGATTTGGGTCCCTGCTTAATAGTTGAGTCTTCCCTATTTTTCAGTCCAAAACAGGGCCCAGGGTTTCTGTACAGTGGCATATAGACCAGCTCCTATGTTCCTAAGAAAGGGTCTTTTGCACTTTCTGGACTGTCAAGCAGATGGTGCTGTTCAGTAACTTAATCATCCTCAGAGGCTGATCTGCCTCAGAGCTTGTCTGCTGACTTTTCACTTCTTTCAAGATGGGGAGGGCTTTTGGACCCAGGGCTGGAAACATGTCTCTGTTTGCATTTCTCAGTCTCTTTGTCCCTCACTGATCGGGCCTTGAAATGTCATTCCCTGTCCACTGAGTCTTCAAACAATGGGGTATTTTGGCCACTGTGAGATTTAAAATCTGTGTCCCTGTTGGTTGCTTCTGTGCCTTTCCCTCACAGAGACCATGTGAGGGGGAGGGGAAATGGCTGATTGGTCTGGATGGAAAATCCTACCTGATATTGCTTCTCTTTCTTCAATTCAGCATATTCAGGATCTTACTCCAGTCCTATGTCCTCTTCTAGAGGTTTAAACAATTCAAAATTTGTCATTTTTTTTTTCATTGAATCTCTGGAGAGAAATTTTCAGTAGCTGTTTACATCACCATTTGGTGATGTCACCTCAATACAAGACATTTAATTGTTAAGATTTAGGGTGAGTTATTTAAACTCTGTATCTCGGTTTTCTCATCAGTAAGTTTAGTTGATAATATTTGCCTTAATATTGTTGGGAGGATTAATTGAAATGATACATGAACATGATTAGCTTAGTGTTTGTCACCAGCAATGTTCTAAAAGGAAAGTGGTGGGGGTTGGTGGTAAAGGTGATGATAGTGATGGTGATGGTGATAATTGAAAAAGCTAGCCACTCAGCATTAGAGTATTGGGGCTTCAAGGTAATACTATTTCCTGGGGAGGGGAACTTAAAAACTCAGAGAAGAACTTCAGTAAATGAAGATGTTGATGTACTGGGGCAACTTATCCAAGCAAGAATCCCACTAGAGGAAACAATGTAGGCACTGCATTGCATGAAATAAAGATTTACTCTCAGGAATAAGGGAGGAGGGTGCTGGGAACTTGTTCTGAGGAATAAGGCTAAATTGAATTTTCCTAGGAAGAGTCCATATTTGGACTAAACTAACATAACACTGGTTAACACTCCTGTCCTGATATGTTGTCTAAGCCTTCCTCATTTTAAGTTTACTAAACACCAAATAGTTAGTTGAACCACATTAACTAATAACTAATGAAGTTAAACTTGAGTAACTTTAGTGTGCACATTTTCCCAAAATTGGGTATCAAAATTACTGACATGAACCTTGAGTAGTGAAATGTATGATATACCTAATAGGTTATACCCAATTTTAAGTGGTAGGTCCCAGAGAAAGATCTAGTTAGCATTTGGAATCAGTGATCTCAGCTTTCATATTTCTGATTCATATCTGAATCTTAAATTTTGTCTGTGTTTGCGCAACTGAATTATGAGTCTGTCAGTTCAAAATCAATTTAATAGAATTTCAAAACCAGATGAGTTTTATTGGGAGAATGAAGTGGAGATTTCCATTACGTAAAATATCAGAATGAACTCTGAGTATAGGAACAGCATTTCTTGAAAGTAAATTCCAAGACACAGATGAGTATATAAAGTTATATATGAAACTGTTTTTTAAAAATATGACTCAAGGAAATTTGAGTAAGGTATGTATATTAGATAATATTACTGTTTCACTATAAACTGGCTGATTTTGAAAATTGTACTATGGCTATATAAAAGAATATTTTAATTTTTAGGATAAATGGCATGATTGCAACTTACTCTTAAACATTCAGAAAGTATTGTGTATGTGTGTGCCCATGCACATGCATAGGTAGAGAGAATATAAATGTTTGGGTGATCTGCATAAAGGGTAGACAGGAATCATTTGTACTACTGTTTATGCTTTTCTGTACTGAAACCATTTCAAAATAAAAGGTTAAATACTACTGCTTATTACTAGTCTCAAAATGTTATGTTGACTTTATTGGAAATGATATGAAAATGGATGTAATACTTGTAGAACAGTATCAGTCACCATATTAATTATTTATGACATGCTTCTTATAGTGTAGGAAACTGAATACTATTTTCTAATATTCTAATGGCAGCATGCTATAAGAGAATTAGTTATTTTTGAATCCTCATCAATTTTGGATTTGGCTTAATTGATATTTTTTTCTATTAATGATACCTCTATTAGATGTCAGCAAAAGGGCTCATTAATTTAACAGAAAGAAAATTAATAATATTTTCATATATTTTCCTCATTAAATTCACATTATGGGAGTAATGGTTGTTTTAAATGGGCATAATTATTAATAAGAAAAATGCACACATTCATTTTAAACCCTAATGGCTCTGGTACTTTTTACTTTTCCAGAAATAATTTAGGCACACTTGCATTAAATTCAATTCTCTTTTAACTATACTTATTAATAACTCTCTGACAAACACAATACAATGTGAAGCAAAAGTCACTGGAAGGAGATATATATATATTCTTAATATCCATGCTAATATGTTTTTCTTACCTGTGAGATGCTGCTATTTGATGTTATCTTAAGTAACATACATCTTACCAATAACATTTGTGAAATGAACTGTGGCTATACACAGAAAAATTTTCTCAACATAGTTTATTTTACGTGAAAAGCCATTTTATTTATTTTTCTTCCCAACCCCTCCCTTTAATTTTTTATTTTTTTCCTTTTAATCTGAACTCAGCATAATCCCTAGGTAGTTATATGGAATCAATTTATGTACTTTTTAAAACTCTGTAAAGGAGATAAAATTATATAAAAAATATTCAAATATTATTTAGATTCGTTACTTCATTTTTTAGTACCCATTTACTCCTCAGCATTTACCAGTCTGACTTCAGTCCCTGACATTCCATTGAGACACTATTTTAAGCCATCAATCAAAGTCCTTTTCTTACTTCCCTTTCATTTTGATCTGACAAATGTCCCAATATGAGGTAATGAAAATAAAAGGGCTTCACAATCAGACTCACCAGTTTGAATCCTGAACTTGTCATATAAATGATGACATTCTGTGGTAATTTGAAATTGTATGTACCCCAGTAAAGGTCATGTTTGGAAAAGATTGGCTAATCCGTTCCTATGGATGTAGACCTTTTGTAGGTAGGACCTTTTGATTAGGTTATTTCAGTTAAGGAGTGCCCCAGAGAGGGTCTTAATCCTCTTACTGGAGTCCTTTATAAGAGGATAAAAACCATGGAGAAGCTAAGAGATGAAATTCAGAGAAGCACAAAGAAAAAGACACAGAAGCTGAGAAAGGAAGCCACAGATGAGAGAAGGAAGAAGCTGAAAGCAAGAAAACCTGGGAGAGAAGGACCAACAGACATCACCTTGTGCCTGGCCATATGACAGAGGAGCCCAGATTGCCAGCATCTTTTCTTCAGGAAGAAGATATCATCCTGTTGACACTTTGTTTTGGGCATTTTTCATGGCCTAAGAAATGAAAGCTTGTAAGTTAATAACTCCACATTGTAAAAGACAACTCTTTTCTGGTATATTGCATCTCATCAGCTTTAGCAAACCAAAAAACCTGACTACATCTAGGTTTCTATCTGAAATAAATGGATATAATATCCTTCTCCTAGGGTTTTTTTTTTTAAACAAATTCAACTAAATTAAGGATGCAGTATAAATAACAAGGGTCTAGAGCATATTAAGCTTTCAAAAAAAATTCAGTGTTACTAAATGAAAAGGAATGCATTAGGCAAAATATATTCTAGGGATTTGGAAGAAGGTGGTGCCCAAAAAGTTTCACTGGAAATGTAGAACTTGAATTAGTTTTTTTAAGTGTAGGCTTTGGTTCAGTTGAGAAGAAAAATAATAGATTTTATGTATAGATGATCAAGTCATATCCTGTAAATGGTGAGTAAACGAGGTCACCTAAAGGAGAGAGTTTCTGGGAGGAAAGGTGGGAATTGATTGAGAGTGGGCTGAAGTAACTGCATAGAAATTCTCTGGAGACAGTTTGAGACATTAGCCTGGAAGTTAGAAGAAAGAGTATGCAGAAAATATGGATACATATTTCTTGGGGATTGAATCATGCATGCCTCCCCACAAGACATGTTTAAGTATTAACCTCTGGTCTTGGGGTGTTGTTTCTGTTTGGTAAGGCTGAGAAAATGCAATATACCAGAAATGGACTGCCTTTTAACAATGGGGATTTATTAGCTTACAAATTTATAATTCTAAGGCCATAAAAACATCCCAATTAAGGCATCAACAGGATGATACCTTCTCTGAAGACCAGTAGGAAAGCTTAGGCTCCTCTGTCAGATAGCAAGGGACATGGCGACATGTGCTGGTCCTTCTCTCATGTGTTTCATTGCTTCCAGCTTCTGACTGCTCTGTCTCTCAGTTTCTCTTGGTGTGTCTCTAAATTTCATCTCTTAGTTTCTATATATGTTTTATCCTCTTAAAAAAAGGCCTCTAGTAGGAGGATAACACTTATCTTGAATGAGGTGGGTCACATCTCAATTGAAATAACCTAATCAAAAGTTCATCTGCAATAGGTCTGTACCCACAGGAATGGATTAAAAGAACATGACCTTTTCTGGGGTATGCAATGACTTCCACCTACCTCAGGTGTATCAGCTGTTTTGGTTAATTTCATGTGTCAGCTTGAATAGGTTATGGTGTCCAGTTGTTTGGTCAAGCAAGCACTGGCCTGTGAGGGTATTTAAGAGATGGATTTTTATCTCTAATAAGATAATTGCTTCTACAATCAACAAAGGAGATTACCTTCAGCAATGTAGGGAGTTTCCACATCCAATCAACCGGAGGTTTTAAAAACAGAACTAAGGATTTCAGAAATCACAAAGAAAGAATTTTTGCCTCTACTTCAGCCTGTCAGCTTCCCCTGGAGAATTCAACTTCCCCATTATCAGAGTTTCCAGCACACAGCCTGCCCTACAGAATTTGGACTTGCCAGTTCCCATAATTTTGTGAGCCAATTCCTATAATAAATTTCAATAAATATATATATATATATATATATATATATATATATATATATACATTTCTCTTTCTCTGGAGAACTCTGACTAATATACAGGTAGCTCTGCATCATTGTCTGGAGGCTTTTCCTCCTACTTTTCCTTCTTCTCCTCTGTCTTTCACAGGTGTTTTCCCAAACAAATCTCTTGAACTTCTAAATTTCTCTTTGCATCTGCTTCTGTTTCCCAAAGGACTTGAAATTCTCCAGGTGATCCTAGGAAAAGTCCATGAAAGTGGGCAATAAAATGGAATTTTGGCACTGGATCACTCATCATCTCTGGCAAGAAAGACCCCATTCTGAGTTGTATATGGTACCCAGATAGTCTCAAACAAAACCAGGCAGCCCAATGTAAAACATTTCATTGGTGGTAATCTATGAATATGTCCTAATGGAAGGAAACATCCTTGACACTGTGGTGATTCAGCCATTTGAAAGCTATGCATGGGATAATGCATACAAGGACAGTGGAGTTGGTTGCTTATTACCAAATGCTATCATACCTCAGCAGAGCTCATGAAAAAATGAGGATGAATAGCAAACAGTCAAAAGACCTTCTTGTTGAGAATGCCTCCATTTTCATTTAAGAAGCTGTAATGGCAAATAAACAGAAACAAAAACAGTAATCAAATAAAGCAATGTGGCTGAAAGCCCTTATAAGGAGAGGAAACCTAGGCAGAACACAGACAACTGACCAGGAGAAGTAGAAGCTAGAAGAAGAAACCATGTAACAGGAGCAGATTCAATCCAAGGAACCCCCAATAACTGCAGCATCCCAGCACCAGAATGCTACAGATTCTGGGAGAAATTCTGGCCTGCTGAGAACTTGATTTTGGACTTTTAGCCTCCAAAACCATGAGACAATAAATTCTAGTTGTTTAAACCAACTGATTGTGTGGTATTTGTCATAGCAGCCCTGAAAAACTAAGATATTTGTATAAAGGACCTTTAGTTAAGGACCTATTAATTAAGGTATGAATAGGGTCATTGAAGATACTATTTAGAGGAGGCAAAATTGAATCAAGATAGGCCTTAATCCATATGGCCAAAGTCTTTATAAACAGAGGAAATTAAGAAAAAGTTAGTAACAGCCAGAAGGAGGAGAAGCCAGAAAGAGAGATCACCATGTGTTAGAGGATTGCCACCATGAGAGCACTACAGATTTTGGAGAAAGCAGTACTTTGCCAACACCTTGGATTTGAACTTCTAGCCTCCAAAACTTTGAGACAATAAATTCCTGTCTTTATGCCAACCAGTGTGTGGTATTTTTTCATAAGCGCCCTGGCAAACCAGGACAATATTTTATTCCAGTGACAATGACTAAAGGCTTAAATATTGGTGTTTGCTCACCATCTTGTATCAGCCAGAGGAACCAAAAAATGCCAAACATGAGAGAGATAGGATAATCTGAATAATACAATGTGATAAAGGCCAGAATAAGAGAGAATTTCAAGATGGAAAGGAAGAGAATGATCATGGTAACTTGGATTGAGTGTACAAAATATTCCAAGCCCTGGGCCTAACATATACTGTCTCATTTAATACATTCAATAATCCTGTTAGGAAATATTTTATATGCAACCAGATATCCTGTGAGATTTTTTTCCTGTTGTCTATGAATTTGGCCTAAGCCCCAAACTAAGTACAAAGTCACTGCCTTCTTCTCATTTTAAGTTTAGAGAGTCACCTTCAGTTAAGCCATGGCCTTTTGGGGAGTGCAGTGGTTATTAGAGGGTTAGTAAATTGCTTCTTGAATCCAGGAGAAATGAGCTCCAAGAAAATCACACATAAAGGTAAGGAGTACCTGCCAAGAAGGGGAGAGAAGATTTAGTTCTCTGGTAGGACATCTTTTAAGAGCTTCAACATGCTAATCTGTGTTAGGTCAGAATCATTCAGAATCCACACAATGCAGCAAGTCAAAGTTTATGTATAAAGTTTAAGATTTATTAGAGGAAGGAAGCAAGTGGGAGCCAGTGAAAAGAAAGAAAATGGCTCCAGCTCTCTTTCTGAGAGTGGCATATTTTAAAGAAAAAAAAAACCATGTGGGAGGGAAGGGTGTCCTGTGCTTTGAGTGGGTGAGGGCTTATCAACTTCTGAGCTGATTTTTTACTAGGGTTCTAACACACTACTCTTCTTTGATGTGCAGCTGTATTATCTATGTGGAGGAAGGTCTTTTGGTTTGCTTGTTGTCATTCATCTTATGGGCCTATCTGATCTTGTCTTATCTGCCTTTGGGGGTTGAGGCACCACTATGACTGGGATTTCTAAAACAGCCTTCAGCCCTTAGTTTATGGTGCACCTGGTATCTATGAGATAAGCTGTGGGGCCCCTGGATCAGACATTCCTTCTCTATGTTAGACTCTTTTCTCTGGGGTCTGACATTCCTGTCTTTTACCTTTAATAAAATTAGCAAAAGTTTAGGTTGAATTTGGGTTAATGCTTTAACTTTGCTTGAGGCAACTTTTGGGGGGAGTAAGGGCATTGTGTTCTTTCTTTAGCTTCTTCCAGCTGGGTGGGGACATAGTTGGGGAAAGTTGCCTTGAACCAAGTTTCAGCATTATTAAATTGATGCTTGTACATCTTCTGCAGGAATGGGCTGATAGTGAGGCTTTTGCTGTGGCTGGAGCAAACTCTCAAATTTTTGTTGCAACAGGAGTAGGTTTTCAGAATTTTGCTGGTTAGTCACAGCTGTTATTGATCTGTTGCTAAATTTAAATAGACATTGTAAGAGACAAGGAGCAAAAAGGAAAATTAATTAAGGATAATTAATGTTCATATTTTGTTTTAGTACTTGTAAGTTTTGTTTGATTTGTCCTGTATTATTGATGTAAAAACAACAGGTTTCATTTATTTTTGCACAAGTTCTTCTTGCTGTTGTGGTTAGAACATTTAGTGTTTTTTTTAATTTGTATGACTACTTTAGGCTAAAACTATTTAAAGATTAAATGGTATCTTGTGAGCATCTCTTATGAAAGAAAAGTGGGTGGAGGTTTTTTCTTGTAACTGCTTTTTTTCCTGAGGCAAGGGTGAATAGGTTCTTATATTAATTTGGAAGATGCTCTGGACATAAACTCACAGATACAATACAGGCAACAAGACAAACAATGACAAGCAGAATAAAAACTATGGTAATAAGGGCTATTTTCTATTCATAGTAAATTCATTAACTACTTAGAAAAATGCATTTAGTTTATTATAATTTTAACATGATTATTATTACCTTGCATATGATTTAATATTGAAGAGACATTGTTATATTTATTTGGTATATATGTGTAGCACTTGATGCTAATGAATGCTTAAGTTTTTATTTTCCTAAGCTTTATTGGGTGTTAATTTTACAATACCATACATGCTGTCCCCTCATAGGAGCAGGCCTTAGTGTTAATTATGTTTTTAGGTTTCAACCACATCACACTGGCAATTACAGCTCTGGGAGGTATCTTCTCTGTACAGTTGTAGTGCAGCATCATTGGTCCTTTGGGAAATAGGATGGTGGGCTTCAGGGTTCATTGGACTGTTTTATAGCACCTTTTAGCACCATGCAGCAACCAGTCTGGAGGCAATGTTCACTGAAAAGCTAAAGTGATTGAGTCTTTTCTGGCAGGCAGAGGCAAAGGTGTTTGTAGTAAAAGGTGTTTTCAGTAACAGCATGTTCCCATCTACTTCTGGAGCACGTCCATGTGATGTGGTTGACCCCCTTATAGTTCTAGGGACTACAGAAATGGGTCTCGCCAATAACTCCAATGGGGAGACAGCATGCAGGCGCAGTACTAGGAGCTTGGTTTAAACATGCAAGCACTTCAATTAAAATAGAGGTCTAATTTTTCTTTACATTTTTCTACGGTTACATTAGATAATGGGTAGAACATAATTTATATACTTGCCTTGCTTTTTTTTTAAAAAAAAAAAAAAGTCTTTCTTTTGTTGTATTTGAAGATGAAGCTCTGACTTGTAGCTAACTGCAAGCACTTTTAGAGAACAATGTAACTTTACAAGGAAATTTGGCTTTTTTGTGAAAGATAACACTTTAAAAATAACTGAAATTATAACTAGCAGTACTACATTGTTGTTTGATGTTATGCATAGCAGTAACCAAAAGGTTAGAAGTTTTAATTTTTACAACATTGTCTAAACATTTCTTCTGCAACTTATAAACATATTACATGAATTTAATCTTTTTTTAGCACTTTATTTTTTTCCAAGGTGAAAGAACAAATTCTTTGTAACTGTTGGGAATAAAAAGATATTCTTTATGGTTTGATCTTGAGGAAGCAAAATGTTAAAAGTTATTAGGTTTGAAACAGTATTTTTTTTATTTAATTAAAGTTAAGGAAGAGACTTAGCTCTTTTAAAAGTGAGAAGACAATATTTTTAAACAACCAAGGACTTGATAAAATTAACATAGAGTGCAATAATAAACAATTTTGACAAAGATTAATGGAATGTATAGGTGTTATATTGTTTCTCTTAAAAAACACACACACAATGATTTAACTTTGCAAGAATTTTGAAATTCATGAAAGTACTTTGTTTTCTTAGTTCAGTTAAATTTTTATAGCATATTGGCTCTATGAATATGTTGATTACTATATTACTGAACAAGGGTGCAGTCACAAATAAGCCTTATAAACTTGTATAACAATTATTAAATTAGAGTATTTGAGAGGGGTTTTTAATGTTTTTACTATTTGCCATTTTATGGCTGCTTTCTATGCCCACATTTTTTATGTGCTATGAGGCAGCTTCCTTTGTAGGTTTGGGACATAGTAGGAGGATATGGGCTATAGCTTTTGCTTTGTGATTACAAGGAGAAGTTTTTCTAACTTAATTAGTTACTTGGCAAAGTATTCTATTATTATTATTATTTTTTTAATGTAGCATGCTAACTTAATACTGTTAAATATTTGAGGTTTGATGACAAGTTGAAGTGATGATATTAAGTTTTCTTTATATACTCCAGACTTACTACAGTGATTACCAAGTAATTGATGGATACATTTATTTGAGGCATGGATAGCTTAGAAAACAAATAATATTTTTATATATTTACAAAGTTTTATTTAATATAAAATGAGTAAACATAGTTTTATTTACTGGCTAAACAAGGCTGTTAAAGGGACTTTGTGCTAGTGTTATGGGTTTGCTTGATACACTTTAAATCTATGGTTTCTATCAGAAAAGGCCTGAGCCTCATCAGGTCATGGTTCAGCCAGTTTGGGTTTCATTAAGTAACCTCCCATTCAAATAAGAGTATAGGGACAGAAAATAATTTAAAAGTAAAGAGTGTTTAATGCAAGAATTTAAATAAACAATCAAGGACATAATAAAGTTAACATGAAGTACAAGAGTTATTTTGACAAAACAGACTTTTTGCTTCCTATGCTGATTACTCAGAAAAACACTTCTACAACCTTTTACTAAGAAACAACACCTTAATAATTTAAGGAAACTTTTTTTTTAATTAAAGCACATTAAACCTTTTGCAACTTTCTGTATCCATTCAGGCTTCATCCTACATTCTTAAACAGTCAGTTATTTGGGACAAAGCTATTTTTTTCTTTTAATTAGAAAATCATTCTTTATACCTTTTATATAACATGCTATCATCACCAAAATTAAACTTGTTAGAACCATGCTAAATATTTAAAACATTTTAGTTAATGCATTTTGAAACAGTAATAAACAATCTTTTGGCTTTTTTGAAAATATTTACAGCTTTTAACTGTTTAGCTTGTCTTGAAGTACAAACTTCTAATATAGGACTTGGAGGATATGAATCATTTGTTTTAGTTATTATACTTTTTTACTTTTTATTATTTGGAAATTGTATTTTAGTGTTTTAGGATGACATTCTGTTAAATATGCTTTTATATTAGAAGGAGTAACTGGTTCTTCACCATTAGAACACAAATCATTAGTCGGCATATGAGAACCACAAGGCTCCTTAGCTGTATGATTTCTATATAGAGAGGGAGTTAAAGTTCTCATTATCAGATTCTTCAGTAGAGATATTATTCTATCACACTGGTTTGACAATTTGCACTTTTGCTGATTTTTAAATTGTATTAGTTACTTTTGATGCCCTTCCAGCAATTTTAGGTTTTTGCAAGGACCCTCTTGACCAGGTCCTTTTTTGACTTTTTAATTTTAAAAACTGACTGGCTAGCACTTTTACATTATTATTTCTCTTACTTAATTGCTTTGGAAGGCTTGATATTAAAGCAGAGGTGGAAGTCCACATATTTTTTTAACTGTAACTTTTCCTTTAACTTACAGACTTTTTGTCTTTCTTGAGATAGTTTGCTATAGCTAGCCATACCACACATAAAGCCAGCTGACTGCAGCTATGGCTCATCTGTTATTTTTATTAAATTTCATAATTTTTGTTCTTGTAACACATTTTTAATTGGATAATTACTTGAAGGTTAGTGTCCCATTTTCTGGTCATTTTGCCCTTTTACTTAATTTATATTGTGGCCACACAGAGTTGCAATAATGAACTAACAATTTTTTAATGACACTCTTTAAATTTAGACCAATTATTAAAAATAGTTTTTAAGGGAGATGTAGCTGGCACACTTTGAGAGTTTCCCATGGCTGAGCAATAGCAACAGAAATTATAAAGACAGAGCATAGGAGTAGGAGCTGTTTAAATGTAACTCATTTTCTACACAAATGCAAACTGTGCAAACTGCACAAAATTTAAAAGGAGAACTACAAATCTGGGGTTATGGATAGTGGGGCTCAAACCCACTGAGTTTGCACGCATGACCCTTGGATTAACTTAATTAGCATTGCTATACAATAGACTAATTGAAACAAAAGAAAGCAAAGTGAACACAACAAAAAAAAAAAGATTACACACTTACCCAACACAGGGAAAGTCTCAATTGCAAAGTTACCTTAACTCAGATACGCTTGGTATTCATCTGCGGTGGGTGCTTCCACCTGGACTTCCCAGTCAGAGTACTCTAGGAAAAATTTCTGGGCAGCTGGTAGGCACAGAGCTGAGGGGTCCAGGGGAGCCCCACAGCTGATGAGACATGGATCAGGGCTGCAGTAAAGACAGCAGGTGTCCCTTCATGGTTGCTAATTGTTACCATTTGAAAACATGGTTTTTAATAGTTAGGGTGACTTGATCTTGCATCAAATAGAGAAATAAGTTTTCTTTTTGTTAGGGGAGAGAGAAATTTCTAAGTAAGTGACTTGTGGCTTAGAAAATTGTTTTTTATCTTTGGAAACTTTATATCCTTTCCGTTGGAGGTAGTTAAGGAGAGTGACTGCTTTGTGATAAGGCTTCAGAGGGGCTGCACAATAAGAGGCCATCTACATATTGAAGCAGCTTACTGGGATGTAAATTTAGTGTTTGTAAATCAGAGGCTAAGCCTTGCTAGGGATAGGGGTAGGTTTGGGAAAGGAAGGGGTTGAGGAAAAGAGGGAGTGGAAGGGGTTGGAGAAGAATGAGGAGGGGGAGTATAGTCAGGAGGGGGATGGTTTTCAGGGTTAAAGAGCAGAAGCTGTTTAAAAGCTTTTCAGGATTGGGGAGTTTTTGAAATTTCTGTAGAGGGGGAGCAGAAGACTTGGAAGGGTTTTTATGAAGGAGGAGGATTTGGTGGGAGGTGACAGAGTGGCACAAAGATAGCTGGGACCAAACAGTTTAGAAAGCTTGAGAATAGGCGCTTCAGACCACTTGCTGTTGCACCAAATAAAATTATTAAGTTCAGTGAGAATTTGCCAATTGAAAGTGCCATTTTCTGGCTAACATTTTTGTTGCTCTAAAGGATATTGTGGCAAAATTGTATTGGTTCTACTTCCCCTTTTAAGTTTATTGAGATTGCAGAGTAAACATCTGAGAGGAGTAGATTTAGGAGGAAATGCAGTTTTGGAGTCACTTAAAAGTGACTGGATAGAGGCGGGGCAAGACGGCAGACTGGTGAGCTGTAAGTTTTAGTTACTCCTCCAGGAAAGTAGGTAAAAAGCCAGGAACTGCGTGGACTGGACACCACAGAGCAATCTGTCTTTGGGCATACTTCATACAACACTCATGAAAACGTGGAACTGCTGAGATCAGCGAAATCTGTAAGTTTTTGCGGCCAGGGGACCCGCGCCCCTCCCTGCCAGGCTCAGTCCCGGGGGAGGAGGGGCTGTCAGCTCCGGGAAGGAGAAGGGAGAACTGCAGTGGCTGCTCTTATCGAAAACTCATTCTACTGATTCAAACTCCAACCATAGATAGACTGAGACCGGACACCAGAGACTCTGAGAGCAGCCAGCCCAGCAGAGAGGAGACAGGCATAGAAAAGAAACAACATGAAAAACTCCAAAATAAAAGCAGAGGATTTTTGGAGTTCTGGTGAACACAGAAAGGGGAAGGGTGGAGCTCAGGCCTTGAGGCGCATATGCAAATCCCGAAGCAAAGCTGATCTCTCTGCCCTGTGCACCTTTCCTTAATGGCCCTGGTTGCTTTGTCTATTAGCATTTCAATAACCCATTAGATCTCTGAGGAGGGCCGTTTTTTTTTTAAATCCTTTTTGCTTTTTCTAAAACAATTACTCTAAGAAGCTCAATACAGAAAGCTTCAAAGAATTGCAATTTGGGCACGTCAAGTCAAGAGCAGAACTAAGAGAGCTCTGAGACAAAAGGCAATAATCAAGTGGCTGAGAAAATTCACTAAACAACACAACTTCCCAAGAAAAGGGGGGTGTCCGCTCACAGCCACCATCCTGGTGGATAGGAAACACTCCTGCCCATCGCCAGCCCCATAGCCCAGAGCTGCCCCAGACAACCCAGTGTGACGGAAGTGCTTCAAATAACAGGCACACACCAGAAAACTGGGCGTGGACATTAGCCTTCCCTGCAACCTCAGCTGAATGTCCCAGAGTTGGGAAGGTGGAGCAGTGTGAATTAACAAAGCCCCATTCAGCCATCATTTGAGCAGACTGGGAGCCTCCCTACACAGCCCAGCAGCCCAGAACTGCCCTGGGGGGACGGCACTCACCTGTGACATAGCACAGTCATCCCTCAACAGAGGACCCGGGGTGCACAGCCTGGAAGAGGGGCCCACTTGCAAGTCTCAGGAGCCATACGCCAATACCAAAGACTTGTGGGTCAGTGGCAGAGACAAACTGTGGCAGGACTGAACTGAAGGATTAGACTATTGCAGCAGCTTTAAAACTCTAGGATCATCAGGGAGATTTCATTGTTAGGGCCATCCCCCCTCCCCGACTGCCCAGAAACACGTCCCACATACAGGGCAGGCAACACCAACTACACACGCAAGCTTGGTACACCAATTGGGCCCCACAAGACTCACTCCCCCACTCACCAAAAAGGCTAAGCAGGGGAGATCTGGCTTGTGGAGAACAGGTGGCTCGTGGATGCCACCTGCTGGTTAGTTAGAGAAAGTGTACTCCACGAAGCTGTAGATCTGATAAATTAGAGATAAGGACTTCAATAGGTCTACAAACCCTAAAAGAACCCTATCAAGTTCAGCAAATGCCACGAGGCCAAAAACAACAGAAAATTATAAAGCATATGAAAAAACCAGACGATATGGATAACCCAAGCCCAAGCACCCAAATCAAAAGACCAGAAGACACACAGCACCTAGAGCAGCTACTCAAAGAACTAAAGATGAACAATGAGACCATAGTATGGGATATGAAGGAAATCAAGAAGACCCTAGAAGAGCATAAAGAAGACATTGCAAGACTAAATAAAAAAATGGATGATCTTATGGAAATTAAAGAAACTGTTGACCAAATTAAAAAGATTCTGGACACTCATAGTACAAGACTAGAGGAAGTTGAACAACGAATCAGTGACCTGGAAGATGACAGAATGGAAAATGAAAGCATAAAAGAAAGAATGGGGAAAAAAATTGAAAAACTCGAAATGGACCTCAGGGATATGATAGATAATATGAAACATCCAAATATAAGACTCATTGGTGTCCCAGAAGGGGAAGAAAAGGGTAAAGGTCTAGGAAGAGTATTCAAAGAAATTGTTGGGGAAAACTTCCCAAATCTTCTAAACAACATAAATACACAAATCATAAATGCTCAGCGAACTCCAAATAGAATAAATCCAAAAAAACCCACTCCGAGACATATACTGATCACACTGTCAAACATAGAAAAGGAGCAAGTTCTGAAAGCAGCAAGAGAAAAGCAATTCACCACATACAAAGGAAACAGCATAAGACTAAGTAGTGACTACTCAGCAGCCACCATGGAGGCAAGAAGGCAGTGGCACGATATATTTAAAATTCTGAGTGAGAGGAATTTCCAGCCAAGAATACTTTATCCAGCAAAGCTCTCCTTCAAATTTGAGGGAGAGCTTAAATTTTTCACAGACAAAGAAACGCTGAGAGAATTTGCTAACAAGAGACCTGCCCTACTGGAGATACTAAAGGGAGCCCTACAGACAGAGAAACAAAGACAGGACAGAGAGACTTGGAGAAAGGTTCAGTACTAAAGAGATTCGGTATGGGTACAATAAAGGATATTAATAGAGAGAGGGAAAAATATGGCAAACATAATCCAAAGGATAAGATGGCCGATTCAAGAAATGCCTTCACGGTTTTAACGTTGAATGTAAATGGATTAAACTCCCCAATTAAAAGATATAGATTCGCAGAATGGATCAAAAAAAATGAACCATCAATATGTTGCATACAAGAGACTCATCTTAGACACAGGGACACAAAGAAACTGAAAGTGAAAGGATGGAAAAAAATATTTCATGCAAGCTACAGCCAAAAGAAAGCAGGTGTAGCAATATTAATCTCAGATAAAATAGACTTCAAATGCAGGGATGTTTTGAGAGACAAAGAAGGCCACTACATACTAATAAAAGGAGCAATTCAGCAAGAAGAAATAACAATCGTAAATGTCTATGCACCCAATCAAGGTGCCACAAAATACATGAGAGAAACACTGGCAAAACTAAAGGAAGCAATTGATGTTTCCACAATAATTGTGGGAGACTTCAACACATCACTCTCTCCTATAGATAGATCAACCAGACAGAGGACCAATAAGGAAATTGAAAACCTAAACAATCTGATAAATGAATTAGATTTAAAAGACATCTACAGGACATTACATCCCAAATCACCAGGATACACATACTTTTCTAGTGTTCACGGAACTTTCTCCAGAATAGATCATATGCTGGGACATAAAACAAGCCTCAATAAATTTAAAAAGATTGAAATTATTCAAAGCACATTCTCTGACCACAATGGAATACAATTAGAAGTCAATAACCATCAGAGACTTAGAAAATTCACAAATACCTGGAGGTTAAACAACACACTCCTAAACAATCAGTGGGTTAAAGAAGAAATAGCAAGAGAAATTGCTAAATATATAGAGACGAATGAAAATGAGAACACAACATACCAAAACCTATGGGATGCAGCAAAAGCAGTGCTAAGGGGGAAATTTATAGCACTAAATGCATATATTAAAAAGGAAGAAAGAGCTAAAATCAAAGAACTAATGGATCAACTGAAGAAGCTAGAAAATGAACAGCAAACCAATCCTAAACCAAGTACAAGAAAAGAAATAACAAGGATTAAAGCAGAAATAAATGACATAGAGAACAAAAAAACAATAGAGAGGATAAATATCACCAAAAGTTGGTTCTTTGAGAAGATCAACAAGATTGACAAGCCCCTAGCTAGACTGACAAAATCAAAAAGAGAGAAGACCCATATAAACAAAATAATGAATGAAAAAGGTGACATAACTGCAGATCCTGAAGAAATTAAAAAAATTATAAGAGGATATTATGAACAACTGTATGGCAATAAACTGGACAATGTAGAAGAAATGGACAATTTCCTGGAAACATATGAACAACCTAGACTGACCAGAGAAGAAATAGAAGACCTCAACCAACCCATCACAAGCAAAGAGATCCAATCAGTCATCAAAAATCTTCCCACAAATAAATGCCCAGGGCCAGATGGCTTCACAGGGGAATTCTACCAAACTTTCCAGAAAGAACTGACACCAATCTTACTCAAACTCTTTCAAAACATTGAAAAAAATGGAACACTACCTAACTCATTTTATGAAGCTAACATCAATCTAATACCAAAACCAGGCAAAGATGCTACAAAAAAGGAAAACTACCGGCCAATCTCCCTAATGAATATAGATGCAAAAATCCTCAACAAAATACTTGCAAATCGAATCCAAAGACACATTAAAAAAATCATACACCATGACCAAGTGGGGTTCATTCCAGGCATGCAAGGATGGTTCAACATAAGAAAAACAATCAATGTATTACAACACATTAAAAACTCGAAAGGGAAAAATCAATTGATCATCTCAATAGATGCTGAAAAAGCATTTGACAAAATCCAACATCCGTTTTTGATAAAAACACTTCAAAAGGTAGGAATTGAAGGAAACTTCCTCAACATGATAAAGAGCATATATGAAAAACCCACAGCCAGCATAGTACTCAATGGTGAGAGACTGAAAGCCTTCCCTCTAAGATCAGGAACAAGACAAGGATGCCCGCTGTCACCACTGTTATTCAACATTGTGCTGGAAGTGCTAGCCAGGGCAATCCGGCAAGACAAAGAAATAAAAGGCATCCAAATTGGAAAAGAAGAAGTAAAACTGTCATTGTTTGCAGATGATATGATCTTATATCTAGAAAACCCTGAGAAATCAACGATACACCTACTAGAGGTAATAAACAAATTTAGCAAAGTAGCGGGATACAAGATTAATGCACATAAGTCAGTAATGTTTCTATATGCTAGAAATGAACAAACTGAAGAGACACTCAAGAAAAAGATACCATTTTCAATAGCAACTAAAAAAATCAAGTACCTAGGAATAAACTTAACCAAAGATGTAAAAGACCTATACAAAGAAAACTACATAACTCTACTAAAAGAAATAGAAGGGGACCTTAAAAGATGGAAAAATATTCCATGTTCATGGATAGGAAAGCTAAATGTCATTAAGATGTCAATTCTACCCAAAATCATCTACAGATTCAATGCAATCCCAATCAAAATTCCAACAACCTACTTTGCAGACTTGGAAAAGCTAGTTATCAAATTTATTTGGAAAGGGAAGATGCCTCGAATTGCTAAAGACACTCTAAAAAAGAAAAACGAAGTGGGAGGACTTACACTCCCTGACTTTGAAGCTTATTATAAAGCCACAGTTGCCAAAACAGCATGGTACTGGCACAAAGATAGACATATAGATCAATGGAATCGAATTGAGAATTCAGAGATAGACCCTCAGATCTATGGCCGACTGATCTTTGATAAGGCCCCCAAAGTCACCGAACTGAGCCATAATGGTCTTTTCAACAAATGGGGCTGGGAGAGTTGGATATCCATATCCAAAAGAATGAAAGAGGACCCCTACCTCACCCCCTACACAAAAATTAACTCAAAATGGACCAAAGATCTCAATATAAAAGAAAGTACCATAAAACTCCTAGAAGATAATGTAGGAAAACATCTTCAAGACCTTGTATTAGGAGGCCACTTCCTAGACTTTACACCCAAAGCACAAGCAACAAAAGAGAAAATAGATAAATGGGAACTCCTCAAGCTTAGAAGTTTCTGCACCTCAAAGGAATTTCTCAAAAAGGGAAAGAGGCAGCCAACTCAATGGGAAAAAATTTTTGGAAACCATGTATCTGACAAAAGACTGATATCTTGCATATACAAAGAAATCCTACAACTCAATGACAATAGTACAGACAGCCCAATTATAAAATGGGCAAAAGATATGAAAAGACAGTTCTCTGAAGAGGAAATACAAATGGCCAAGAAACACATGAAAAAATGTTCAGCTTCACTAGCTATTAGAGAGATGCAAATTAAGACCACAATGAGATACCATCTAACACCGGTTAGAATGGCTGCCATTAAACAAACAGGAAACTACAAATGCTGGAGGGGATGTGGAGAAATTGGAACTCTTATTCATTGTTGGTGGGACTGTATAATGGTTCAGCCACTCTGGAAGTCAGTCTGGCAGTTCCTTAGAAAACTAGATATAGAGCTACCATTCGATCCAGCGATTGCACTTCTCGGTATATACCCGGAAGATCGGAAAGCAGTGACACGAACAGATATCTGCACGCCAATGTTCATAGCAGCATTATTCACAATTGCCAAGAGATGGAAACAACCCAAATGTCCTTCAACAGATGAGTGGATAAATAAAATGTGGTATATACACACAATGGAATACTACGCGGCAGTAAGAAGGAACGATCTGGTGAAACATATGACAACATGGATGAACCTTGAAGACATAATGCTGAGTGAAATAAGCCAGGCACAAAAAGAGAAATATTATATGCTACCACTAATGTGAACTTTGAAAAATGTAAAACAAATGGTTTATAATGTAGAATGTAGGGGAACTAGCAGTAGAGAGCAATTAAGGAAGGGGGAACAATAATCCAAGAAGAACAGATAAGGTATTTAACGTTCTGGGGATGCCCAGAAATGACTATGGTCTGTTAATTTCTGATGGATGTAGTAGGAACAAGTTCACTGAAATGTTGCTATATTATGTAACTTTCTTGGGGTAAAGTAGGAACATGTTGGAAGTTAAGCAGTTATCTTAGGTTAGTTGTCTTTTTCTTACTCCCTTGTTATGGTCTCTTTGAAATCTTCTTTTATTGTATGTTTGTTTTCTTTTTAACTTTTTTTTTTCATACAGTTGATTTAAAAAAGAAGGGAAAGTTAAAAAAAAAAAAAAAGAAAAAAGACAAACAAGGAAAAAAAAAAAAAAAGATGTAGTGCCCCCTTGAGGAGCCTGTGGAGAATGCAGGGGTATTCGCCTACCCCACCTCCATGGTTGCTAACATGACCACAGACATAGGGGACTGGTGGTTTGATGGGTTGAGCCCTCTACCATAAGTTTTACCCTTGGGAAGACGGTTGCTGCAAAGGAGAGGCTAGGCCTCCCTGTATTTGTGCCTAAGAGTCTCCTCCTGAATGCCTCTTTGTTGCCCAGATGTGGCCCTCTCTCTCTGGCTAAGCCAACTTGAAAGGTGAAATCACTGCCCTCCCCCCTACGTGGGATCAGACACCCAGGGAAGTGAATCTCCCTGGCAACGTGGAATATGACTCCCGGGGAGGAATGTAGACCCGGCATCATGGGATGGAGAACATCTTCTTGACCAAAAGGGGGATGTGAAAGGAAATGAAATAAGCTTCAGTGGCAGAGAGATTCCAAAACGAGCTGAGAGATCACTCTGGTGGGCACTCTTACGCACACTTTAGACAACCTTTTTTAGGTTCTAAAGAATTGGGGTAGCTGGTGGTGGATACCTGAAACTATTAAACTACAACCCAGAACCCATGAATCTCGAAGACAGTTGTATAAAAATGTAGCTTATGAGGGGTGACAGTGGGATTGGGAATGCCATAAGGACCAAACTCCACTTTGTCTAGTTTATGGATGGATGTGTAGAAAAGTAGGGGAAGGAAACAAACAGACAAAGGTACCCAGTGTTCTTTTTTACTTCAATTGCTCTTTTTCACTCTAATTATTATTCTTGTTATTTTTGTGTGTGTGCTAATGAAGGTGTCAGGGATTGATTTAGGTGATGAATGTACAACTATGTAATGGTACTGTAAACAATCGAAAGTACAGTTTGTTTTGTATGACTGCGTGGTATGTGAATATATCTCAATAAAATGATGATTAAAAAAAAAAAGTGACTGGATATTACTCATGATTATTTAAGAAATTTAAAAGGCTTTTTTCTTGTTAGGGAACATTGCTTGCCAGGGGCTTACGGAGATCACCCGTGAGAGACTTACAGTTCCCCTGCTCCTTTAGAGGCTTATGGTCTCCAAGAATTTAAGAGTCTTGTAGCTTGTCAGGGAAATTTGCTCACCAGAGGCTTATGGAGATCACCCACAAGAGGCCCACAGTCCCCCTGCTCCTTTAGAGGCTTACAGTCTCCCTGAATGAGGCTGACACAAATTGGGGCTATGCTCATGGGAGGCTTACAGAGATCACCTGTGAGAGACTCATGGTCCCCCTGCTCCTTTGGAGGCTTACAGAGACCACCCAAAATATTGCTCAAGTGAGACTAACAACCCAGATCTGCACAACCCATCACAACAACAAAGCAGTTGTCTCCAGTTTGTCATTGGGGGTCAGGAAATAGTGTGCAGTCTTTTGCCCAAGGCGTCCCCTGGGTTACTTTGCTGTAATGGGGAAAAATGCTCCTGGACCATTAGAGACTTTTGACTGAGTGCTCAGATTTTGCTAGGCTTACAAAGCTGGGGTACTGCATTAGAGCAGGCCTAGGCACTGCACTGGGACTGGCCAGGTTGTCCATGGGACACTAAACAAAACTCTTGAGGGGAGGATCTGGGGAGAAAGATGTCACTTACCTAGGGCCAAATTAGTTGTAGATATTTGAGAGCCATGAGGGTGTGCCAGCATCACATTAAGGTGGTCTGAGTTCATGGACTCAAGCTGCTGAATGCATGGAAATGAATGACTGTGTAATCTGGGAATGGAGTTGACTGGAAGGCTGCCCCATTGCCCTGAGGGGCTGGGAAACTCAAACCTCAATTAGTCCTCTGAACGGGGTTGACCAAGAGGCTCTCCCATTGCTCCTTAAGGGGCTGGAGACTCAAGCCTAAGTCAAACCTCTGTATGAGTCACAGCACCAGATGTTAGGTTGGAGTTGTTCAAGAGTCCACACAATGCAGCAAGTCAAAGTTTAAGTATAAAACTTAAGATTTATTAGAGGAAGAAAGCAAGTGGGAGCCAATGAATAGAAAGGAAATGACTCCAGCTCTCTTTCTGATAGTGGCATATTTTAAAGAAAAAAAACCATGTGGGGAGGGAAGGGTGTCCTGTGCTTTGAGTGGGTGAGGGCTTATCAAGTTCTGAGCTGATTGGTTATAGGCTTCTAACACACTACTCTTCTTTGATGTGCAGCTGTATTATCTATGTGGAGGAAGCAGGCCTTTTAGCTTGCTTGTGGTCGCTCACCTTATAGGCCTACCTGATTTTGTCTTATCCACCTTTTGGGGTCGAGGTGCCACTATGACTGGGATTTCTAAAACAGGCTTCAATCCTTGGTTTGAGGATAAGTTTGAGATAAGCTGCAGGGCCCCTGGATCAGACATTCCTTCTATATGTTAGACTCTTCTGAGGTGTGACAACCTGCCCCTGTGCTAACTGATCAGGGGAAAAGAAAATTGGATGCTGAGTTCTATCCTAGGGGACTGCAAGATAAAGAGGTAATTAGGAGTTCCTCTTCTCAAGTTCTGACTCCTAAAAGGTACAGAAAATAGATACTACTGATTGCTAATTCAATGCAGATGTTTAGCCAGTGAGTCTAGATAAATTTGAACCTACAGCTTTGGAAGGCACCCAAAGCAATGGGACAAAGAATACACATCAGAAGGAGGAAATATGAGTGTCTGCATATGACGGTCACTAGGAAGATGTGGATGGATAACACATGCTTGGGAGAGATGCAGGAGAATGACCCTCCAACAGACAGTGAAGCCAGTTAGAACTGTTCCCTGTTTCCTTTTGGTTGATAGCTGCAAGGATAATGAGTGTGAGATACCCAATAAGGTGAGAGCTGAAATCTTACCTTACTCAGTTGGATATTTCACATTTTTCACCTTTCCTGCTCCCCATCCCCACCATGGCAATAGACTTGTCAGTAGAGAGCAATGTGAAGAGTAGATCCTGTGTTCCTGTTAAATTTAAGCCTCTAAAGCCACAGAAAGACCTAGTCAGTATTGGCAGAAGGGAAGAGAAGAGATGGAGGCTCAAGTTTTAAAATTAACAGGACCTAGTCTCAATACCAAAGTGAGATGTTATGAAAATGGAAAGGAATCACAAAACTTTGGAATCTAGCCAAGTTATCAAAAGGTACTTACTAACAATGGAGTGAAGATGGAGTCCAACAAGGTATATTTGGAAGGCAATTATTAGGAAAAAAAACATATGCACACAAACATATTCACATATGCACATACATACACACACATACACACATAAAATCTAAAATGACATTAGCAATCAGTGAAGAAAGGATAATCTATAAATTGTGCTAGAGCAATGTAATATCCATATGAAAAGGAATAAAATTAGAATCAGACCTGAGGATGTTATACAAAAATGAAACAAATATGAGGAAATGATTGCATCAGAACTTTTTAAGTGTTTTGGTATATTCTGTATATTGCTTTTTTTTTGAAGCAAGAGTTTCAAAAAGATAAATAATTTGAGAAGCTACTCTAACACATTTGAAAATTTGCAATCCTATTATTTTCCATGTTATAAGAGCTTTGTTGGTTGGTTTTAGAAGTCCTTTCGTTAACATAGTGTGATTTTGAAAAGAGATTGACAAGAGATAATCTCAGAAAAGTCAAAATTAAGAGCTTGATGGCTTAAAATTACTGCACTTTAAAGAACAACTGATAAGAGGTAGGCCCAAGAAACAATAAAATGACTCAAAAACTCGGGAAACATTGGAATAAGATGATTGAGATGAGATGGGAGGATTTGCATTGAGGCTTCCTCTCAAACCTTTTCTTTGCCAATATTCAACTGGGTCAATAGAAGAATATTTGTTCATGAAAATTTGTTGAAAGGCAATGTATTTTTAATGTCTTCTAAAGAAGGCTGATATGTAATAAAGTGACAAGATAATTTTTATACAAAAAAGCAACTAACACTTTTGCAGGCATAATTCTTTGGAGGAAATATAAAGAACATCAACCTTCAGAGCCTAAATCACAAGGCAGATGAGTATCTATTCATTTTACTGTAATCTCTATGGATCAAGATAACATAACATCTGATAGTTAACAGTATTTAACAAATAGGGAGGATCCATTATATTTAATTAAACACTTGCTGCTATAAGTATTAACCCCATTTTACCATTATTGAGGCATTTATTTCCTCATGGCAAATATACAATAGTTTAATATTTTCAAGTTACCCTAAATACTTCCTTACTAATAAGTTAATGCTCTAGAATTCCAAATATTTTCTATAATAATTTGAATCTAGGTTTTACAAAATAATCTAAGTTTTTGAAGCATATTTGCATATTTTAAGGTCCTTTAGATGAAGAGACAATGATAAATTATTAAATGCCAGAAGGCCTAATATTCCAGACTCCACAAAAATTCTGTTAAGCCTCCCTTCAACCTTTACTAGCACCAAATATTATTATCTCTTTCTGCCATCCCCTGCTCTCTACTGTTCTGTAGGTTATGAAGCAAAAAGAACATTAGCATCTATCTGTAAGTAAAGAATATTGTCAGAATTCCCTCCCAGATTGAATACAATGAAATTAAAAAAAAAAAAAAATGGAAACAGTAAGAGATGCATATTTTATTACATATCTGTGCTAATATTACTAATATAAATTTAGAGGAAAGGTATTTTTGAGGGAAGAGCAATTACTAGCCATTGTTACTGAACAAAAGTTTAATATTGGATGCTTTCTTAATAGTATTATAAGTAATTTCCTTCCCACAGTACTTAAAGAATGTTAATTTGATAATTTTATATAGAGAACTAAATATGTATTCACTAGATATAGGCTCTCCCTTTCTGGATTGCTCCAGGAATCATGGCATTGCTAGAAAGCCTCTTTTCACTGAGGAGATTTCAGATACATAAGCAAGTCTTTCATGAGCACTGTAAATCTCGGTCTCCTCATCCTGCCCCATCAAATACTTGAGTGAGCTGCTCCACTCCTTTTAATTATCAACTATTATCCACGTCCCTGATAGGAGATAACATGTCTGAGAGCAGTTTCCTGTCTATTGATTGGGGACTGGGGAAAACAATGGTAAATATTGCACATATGTGGGAAGTTAGACAAGAATCTTGAGCCTGAAAGCACAGCAACCTGGAATTTATATTAACAATCAACATTTACTAACTGCTTACTACGTGTCAGGGAGTGTTTTTGACTTCTCTTCCTTAATTTCCACAACTTTTCTATTATTAGGCCCATTTTACAGGTGGTGATGACAAGACACAAAGAGACTTCCTTAGCAGTGAACCTTACATTCAAATACAGGGCATCTGACTCCATTGCTATCCAAGTGCTATACCCTTAGTCTTTTCTGGCATGTTTCATCCAGAATTCTTTTTATGTCTTAGTAACTTGTTCATGAAGAAACAAAGGCTGAATTTATTGTTTAGAGCATTCTCACCATCACTTGGAACATATAGAACCATATGTATGTTCAAATTCCTCTGTGGGAATGAGAACTCCTTTAAGAATTGACATCTACCCTTCTTCCAGTCTAATACTCATAAT
This sequence comes from Choloepus didactylus, assembly GCF_015220235.1. Taxonomy (NCBI): domain Eukaryota; kingdom Metazoa; phylum Chordata; class Mammalia; order Pilosa; family Megalonychidae; genus Choloepus; species Choloepus didactylus. The sequence continues at coordinate 183,187,925 of NC_051310.1, read as the reverse complement.
GCCACAAGTAATAGGCAGTAAAAAAGTTCAGGACATGAATCAATCTGTTGGTCTGAAAGTCTACATCTTGTACAACTATTCTCTATTTTACCAGAGAACTGACTCTAAAATTCCCATTTAGGTAAAGCATGTTTCTTCATTTAGAAACATACATATATCCTTATGTATTATTTCATCAGTACCATAGAAGGACACTTGGAGACAACATTTATAACTTCATATCCAATTGAAATATCCAGTGATACTGAGTTTGTTTGCATTCATCCAGAAGATGCCTTAAAATACTTAGATAATATTAAACATTATATCTTGGTACAGATTATTTAGTTTCTCTAGGTATGCCACACCATCATTCATTCCTACCAAGAGGAAGAAGAAAAAATAGTATGTGCTTAATGAAAACAAACATGGGCCAAGCCAAAAACAACCACAAGCAATAACAAAACAGATATAGTTGCACTATATCATTCTATTATTTCCTCTTAAAGAGGAAACATATTTTTTAAAATTATCCAAACAAATTTTTGGCAATTGGACACACATTTTTCATGCTAGAGAGAAAAACAAATAAATAAGGTTAATTTACAATTGAGAAGGGAGCAGAAGAGAAATGTCAGAAACAAATGGGCTCTAGGTCATTTTCAGGTAAAGCTGACAAATTCATTTCTAATTTGCAAGGCAGGATAAAAGAGCATAGCTTATTCAAAAATCTTTATTTAATAACACTAGTTACTTAGGTAACATTTTCTTTTTTTAAATGTTTTGAATTTTCAAAGTTGGTTACATCAAATAATTAATAGTATTTATTCACCCTTTGTCTCCATAAGCCCTGGTACATGGTGATTTCACACTCAGTATTTTTACAAGTTAGCTTGCTTGTGCATGCTGCTCTTTTCCTTCTGCACATCAATTTATAATATTGAAAATAATTGTCAAATCAGAGTCACCACCTCGTGAGTTTCCTCCGGCAACTGACAAAAATATGTTTTCACTATCAATTTAACAAGGCCAACACCTGGCACATAGATTTTGCACTTCAGCTAACACAAAAAAGCTGTTTTTATTGGCAAGGTTTTCAGAGAATTACATAGAAAATAACCCAGAAAAAATCATAACTGTATATGGATGAATGAATAAAATTCCCTTTTAGATATGTAAATAATGTATCTGATTCATTAATGTGGATTAATGGCAAATGATACAACGTCATCCTATATAAAACCTAGTGATGAGAGGGTACACTGAAAGTGGTTTGTTGGATAAACACTACATGAAATACTGTGTCAAACATCTGGTCTACAGCATATCAAATGTAGTTAAAGCTCAAAAATGGGTTCAAATTCACCCTCTCTATTCGTTTTAAGACCTTGGGCTAAAAAGTTAATCTCTCTGCATCTAAGTTTTCTCATTTCTAAAAGTGAGATAATGCTATGTTCTCTATCATAGACTTACTTTGAAGATAACCTAAAATATTTGGAAGGCATTTAGCTCAATATCTGACACACAAAAGAACAATAAAAATTAGCTATAATGATGATGGCTATTTTGCCTACTGTTATTACTATCATCTTACCTATAGGTAAACCTGGGTCTTATCTCTGTGGTCTTGGAGTCTCAGTCAATTTCCTCAAAATTTTCTCCCCTCAGTAAACTTACCTTATTCCCTTCCTTCTCCTTCTCCAAGTGTTCCACTCAGTAAATACACACACACACGCATGCCATGTATACCATGACACACAACTAAATTGGAATCCCCAATTCTACCTTCAAATCCATTCAGCCTTGCAGAACATCTTGAAAGATAAAAGAGCCCACATTAAATATGATTTTCAAGATATATTTGAGTTTACTGAATCCCTTACATCCTCAATACTGAGAAGCAGAGACTATCTTCCCTCCTCATATATTTCATTTTGGTATCATCCAGAAATACATGATTAGTTTGAGAATAAAATGCCAAGCAACAGTAACACTTTTTCTTCCATTGTGGCAGATTTTTGACAGGGGTACAAACTTGGAAGAAAATACCATCACAAGTTAAGTTTCCAATTTTTGCAACTTGGCCTGAGAGTTGGCTATAAATGTGGCATGGCATAGGGTGGCTGAGCCTCCATTAGAAAATCCTCTGTATTTTTGGCATCATTATGCCAATTTGAATGTATTGTGTCCCCCAAAATGCCATTATCTTTGATGCAATCTTGTGTGGGCAGACATTAGTGTTAATTAGATTGTAATTCTTTTGAGTGTTTCCATGAAGATGTAACCTACCCAACTGTGGGTGATAACTCTGATTTGATAATTTCCATGGATGTGTGGCCCCACCCATTCAGTGTGGGCCTTCATTAGTTTACTAGAGCACTATATAAGCTCAGACAGAAGGAGCAAGCTTGCTACAGCCAAGAGGGACACTTTGAAGAATGCACAGGAGCTGAGAGAGGAGCTGCAGCTTACAGAGACATTTTGGAGATGGCCTTTGAAGGCAGACTTTTGCTCCAGAGAAGCTAAGAGAGAACAAATGCCCCCAGAACAACTAAGAGTGACATTTTTGAGGAACTGCAGCCTAGAGAGGAACATCCTGGGAGAAAGCCATTTTGAAACCAGGACTTCGAGCAGATGCCAGCCACATGCCTTCCCAGCTAACAGAGGTTTTCTGGACACCATTGGCCATCCTCCAGTGAAGGTAACTGATTGTTGATGCGTTACCTTGGACACTTTATGGTCTTATGACTGTAACTGTGTAACCGAATAAACCACCTTTATAAAAGCCAGACCATTTCTGGTATTTTGTGAAAAGGCAGCATTAGCAAATTAGAACTATCATGAACCAGAGAACAGAGTCTAGAGTGATCAAAACTGCTGGAAATCAAAAGGCCTAAGGATCTTGGAAAGGAATGATCTAAAGGAGAGTCCTAAGTTATATGTGTAAACACCACTCACACCCCAGCTGACCACCGAACAGTAAATGCTCAGGAAAGACAAAGTTGTTTCCAAATAAAGTTGAGATGAGATATAAGCAGATGTGATACATTTTGAATTGTGACTCTAAACAATTTAATTATACGATAAAACAAGTCACTACAATCTTTGGAGAAATGTGATAGGAACCAGAATTCACATTTAAAGTTTCCGTGATAAAAATCTAAAATAAATCTATCTGTAAAAACAAAATCATGTGACCTTTGCTCAAAGGAAAAGACAATTAATAGAAGTCAACTCCAAGATGACTCAGATGTTGGAATTACAAGAAAAGAACTTTAGGGCATGTAGTATAAATATGATTGACGACTTAAAATAAAATATATTCATAATGAATAAGCAGAATTTCAGGAACTTACTGGAAAATATCAAAAAGTTAAACATTTGTGAAATGGGAGTCTTGTTAGGAGAATAGATAGAAAATGAGGCATAAAATATTAAAGGAAATAATGGCCAATATCTTCATCAATTTTACTGAAAGGTATAAATTTACAATTTTATGAACTTTTCAGACATCAAACAAGAGAAAGTTGAAAGAAAGGCTCACCTAGGTATAATGTAGTCAAACTGCTAAAAAACAAAGTTAAAAGAACATTTTGAAAGTTAGACATAAAAAAATGAAAAAAAATTACCTAAATATGCAGACAATACTCTTCAAGAATATAGATGCAACTATCTTAAAAATTTATAGCAGAACCCAGAAGCAGCAGTGCTCGGCTCCTACTCTGATTTCTGGTTTGACCTGCTTGCCCACTTCTTCAGCCTCCACCATGTCCATCAGGGTCACCCAGAAATCCTACAAGGTGTCCTCTGGCCCCCGGACCTTCAGCAGCCGCTCTTACACGAGCGGGCCCGGCACCCGCGTCAGCTCCTACTCTCGGGTGGGCAGCGGTGGCAGCAGCTTCCGGGGCAACCTGGGCACTGGCATGGGTCTGATGGGGGGCTATGCAGGGGCAGGGAGTGCCGGGGGTATCACAGCCGTCACGTTGAACCAGAGCCTGCTGAGCCCCCTTAAGCTGGAGGTGGACCCCAACATCCAGGCCGAGCGGATGCAGGAGAAGGAGCAGATCAAGTCCCTGAACAACAAGTTTGCTTCCTTCATCGACAAGGTGCGGTTCCTGGAGCAGCAGAACAAGATGCTGGAGACCAAGTGGAGCCTCCTGCAGCAGCAGAAGACTGCTGGGAGCAAAATGGACAACTTGTTCGAGAGCTACATCAACAACCTTCGGCGGCAGCATGAGGCGCTGAGCCAGGAGAAGCTGAAGCTGGAGGCGGAGCTTGGCAACATGCAGGGGCTGGTGGAAGACTTCAAGAATAAGTACGAGGATGAGACCAACAAGCGAACAGAGATGGAGAATGAATTTGTCCTCATCAAGAAGGATGTGGATGAAGCTTACATGAACAAAGTGGAGCTGGAGTCCCGCCTGGAAGGGCTGACCGATGAGATTAACTTCCTCAGGCAGCTATACGAAGCGGAGATCCGTGAGCTGCAGGCCCAGATCTCGGACACGTCCGTGGTCCTCTCCGTGGACAACAGCCGCTCCCTGGACCTGGATGGCATCATCGCCGAGGTCAAGGCCCAGTACGAGGACATCGCCAACCGCAGCCGGGCTGAGGCCGAGAGCATGTACCAGATCAAGTACGAGGAGCTGCAGACGCTGGCCGGGAAGCATGGGGATGACCTCCGCCGCACGAAGACGGAGATCTCCGAGATGAACCGATCCATCAGCCGGCTCCAGGCTGAGATCGAGGGCCTGAAGGGCCAGAGGGCTTCCCTGGAGGCCGCCATTGCAGATGCCGAGCAGCGTGGGGAGCTGGCCGTTAAGGACGCCAGTGCCAAGTTGGCCCAGCTGGAGGCTGCCCTGCACCAGGCCAAGCAGGACATGGCGCGGCAGCTGCGCGAGTACCAGGAGCTGATGAACGTCAAGCTGGCCCTGGACATTGAGATCGCCACCTACCGCAAGCTGCTGGAGGGCGAGGAGAGCCGGCTGGAATCTGGGATGCAGAACATGAGTATTCATACGAAGACTTCCAGTGGCTACTACTCAGGTCCACTGAGCCCCGTCTTTGGAGGCATCGCAGGCACTGGCAACAACTACTCCTTCAGCTCTGGTGGGAGCCGCACTGGCTCCACCAAGGCTGTGGTTGTGAAGAAGATTGAGACCCGCGATGGGAAGCTGGTGTCGGACTCGTCTGATGTTCTGCCCAAGTGAACTGCCACTGCAGCCCCTCCAGGCCCACCCACCTGCTGTGCTGCCCCAGAGCATGGGGACAAGGAGCTGTGCAGGGGGTGTAGGGAACAGGAGACCTGGGGTACCCCTTCTTGCCTATGTCCCCATTTAGAAGCCATTTCATCTTTTCCAAAATAAAGCCTCAGTTGGCTCTGCCAACTGACAAAAAAAAAAAAAAAAAAAAAAAAAATTTATAGCAAATTAAATCCACCAATATCATGATTAAGTAGTTTTCCAGGGAATTCAATCAATGTAATTTGCAACAATAACAAAATAAATGAGAAAAGTCATATAATAATTATGATAGTGAAAAATATTTGACAAATTTAGAACAAATGCAAGAGAAAACATATTCTCAGAGAAATATGAACAGAAGGGAACTAACTCTACCTGAAAAAAAGGCATCTATGAAAAATCAACAGTTGACACTATATTTATTGGAGCAATACTAAAGGTAAAGACCTAGAAAAAAGAAATAAATTTTTAAAAAGAACAGTTAGATGATTTACATTTCCTAATTTTTAGTCATCATATAAGTTTACTACATTTAAGACATTGTGGTATTGGCATAACAAAGGACATATAGATCACTTGAACAAAAGAGAGTTCAGAAATAGACCCAAAATGTACGGTCAAAAGATTTTCAAAATGGGATTGTGGGAAGATGGCAGAGTAGGGAGCTCCAGTGCTCTAGAGCAACTAATAAATGGGCAGGAGCTGTCTGAAAGAACCATTTTGAAACTCCAGAGGCAAGAATAACACTGTACATCATATGGGGCAGAGCGGAAGGAGGAGGTGGATACATTATGTTAAAGAAGAGTTAACCAATCTCTCCACATGGTGGCTACCGATACCCATCCCGCTATTACAGTAGGCCACTGTGGGGTCCAGCTTCTGGCTAGCTTGCTGCCAAAACAAAGGGACACAAAAATACTCTTCCCCAAGACCAGTTGTGGTAACAGCTGATCATTGATCAGCTTTTTTTAATGCAATTTTATTGAGCTATAATCACATAACATACAATCAAAGTGTACAATCAGTTTTTCACATTATCGTCATATAGTTGTGCTTTCATCACCACAAACTTTGAACATTTTCATTACTCCAAAGAATAAAATAAAAATTAAAAAAGAACACCCTAAACTTACCATTCCCCTCCTCCCCCCATTGTCCATTTACTTTTTTTAAATACAGTTTAATTGAGATCTATTCACACACCCTACATTCATCCACAGTGTACAATTATTCACAGCACCATCATACAGTTATGTGAACTGATAAGCTTTTGATTATTGACTTTGGATCACTGGGACCCTGGCTCTGAGGGGAGTCATCGTTTCAATATGCCCCAGACAAATGCTGCAGCAGAGAAGACTTAAAGATTCCACACTTTTCCAGGGCTGTGAGGGACAGTTAGCTGAAGGGCTGCACTCACTGGGCAAGCCAAGAAAGCTCAGCTTGGGGGATCATGAAAAAAGCACTTGCCACCCCTCATGATCACCTGAACCAGGGTACTTTGGAGCCAGTCTGTGCCCCATGATCAAGTAGTATTTATCCTTGGTATGCAAGTTTGGTTCAACATAAGAAAATAAATTAATATAATAAACTACAGTAACAGAATGAAGGAAAACAAAAACAAAAACAAAAACACATGATCATCTTAATTGATGTAGAAAAGGCATTAGACAAAATCCAGCATCCTTTCTTGATGAAAGCATGTAGAAAAATAAGTATAGAAGGAAACTGCCTCAATATGATAAAAAGTATGTATTAAAAACCCACAGCTAACATCATATTCAATGGTGAAAGACTGAAAGATTTCCCTCTAAGATCTGGAACAATACAAGAAATAGGAGCACTCATTCATTTCTGGTGGCAATGTAAAATGTTGTGGAAGACAGTTTGGTGGTTCCTCAGAAAGTTAAGTATAGAGCTACCATATAACCTGGCAATTCCGCTACTAGATATATACCTAAAAGAATTGAAAGCAGGGACTCAAACAGATATTTGCACACTGATGTTCACAGCACATTATTTACTATTGCCAAAAGATGGAAGCAACCCAAGTGTCCATTAACCCATGAATGGATAAATAAAATGTGGTATATACATGCAATGGAATATTATTCAGCCATAAAAAGCAATCAAGTCATGATACATGTGAAAACACGGATGAACCTTGAAGAATCATGTTGAGTGAAATAAACCAGACACGAAAGGGCAAATATTGTATGATCTCACTGATTCGAAATAATGAGAATTAGCAAATTCATAGAGTCAGAATCTAGAATATAGGTTACCAAGGGATGGGGTAAGGATAGGGAATAGGAGGTTAAATGTATAGTGTTCCTAATTGGAATGATGGGAATATTTTGGTAATGGATAGTGGTGATGTAGCACCACATTGTGAATGTAATTAACAGCATTGAAAAATATATATATCTGAATGTGATTAAAAAGGTAAATGTTAGATTGTATATGGTGACAAGAAATTTAAAAAAAAATCCATCCAAACAGTGAACTACAGGTTAAACCATGGACTATAGTTAATAGAACAATTACAACAATGTGCTACATCAATTGTAACAAATGTTCCAACAATGCAAGTTGTTAATAATGGGGTGGATATGGATATCCTGTATTTTATGCATGGTTGTTCTATAACTGCATAACTTCTTTAATAAAGAAAAAAAAATAAAAAAGAGTTTTCAACCAATACTTCAAGGCAAGTCTTTTCAGGAAATTATTACAACAACTTTTGATGGGACAAATGAATATCCATATGGAATCAATTCTGACCTCACAACACATCCAAGATTCACTCTAAATGGAGAACAGACCTAAATGCAAAAATTTAAACTGTAAAACTTCTAGAAGAAGAGAAAATCCTCACAGCCTTGGAGGAGACAAAAGGTTTATTAGATAAGAATCGTAAAATAAAAGTACTGAAAAAATGGCCAAGTATGAATTATTTGGTCTTGAAAAGATATCATAAAGAAAACAGAAAGAAAGCCACAGAGTGGCAGAAAATATTCACAATACAAATATTTGACAAAGGACTATTATCTGCGATTTGTAAAACTCATACAGTAGACGAAAAATTGAACAGACTTTTGAAAATAAGATATATGAATAGCAATTAGGCATATGAAAGATGTTCAGCATCATTAATTGTTAGGGAAATGCAAATTTAAACCATGCTATGACACCATTATGTATATATTAGAATGGCTAAAATTAAGAATATAAATACAACATGTTCAAAGAATGTGGAACAATTGGGACTTTCATACATTATTGATAGACGTTGCAACCTTTTGGAAAAGGTGGGTGATTCCTTAAAAAGTTAACCATGCAAGTAATATAGGACTGTTATTCCACTCTAGATTTTTGCCCCAAAGAAATAAAAACATGTCTACATAAAAATACAGACATATATGTTTATAGCTTTATTCACAATATATGAAACCTGGCAACAATCCAAATGACAATCAACAAATAATTTGACAAGAAAAATGTGGAATTTAAGTATAAGAAAATCTTTTCAGCAACGAAAAGTAACAAATAACTGATATACCGATTAACATGGATACATTTCAAAATATTTATGCTAAATGACAGAAGCCAGACACAAAAGAGCATGTACTCATATAAAATGCTAAAAAGTGCAAACTGGTTTATAGAGATAAAAAGCAAATCAGTGTTTTCCTAGCATCAGTGGATGAGTGACTTGACTGCAGAGGAGTACATGGTGGCCAGTCTCCAAGATGGTCCCCAAAGAAATTCCCTTCCACATTTATCATTTGCATGACAAACAGGATGTGTATAAATGATATGTCATTTTTCCGGATTAGATTATGAAAGACTGTGGCTTCTGTCTTGTGCTCTCTTTTGGTCTCTCTCCTGGATCACTCACTTTGGGGGTAATCAGCTGCCATGTCATAAGGAAACTCAGGCAAATTATGGAGAAACCCATGTAACAAGGGTTTGAACCCATTTACCAACAGCCATGTGGATGAGGCATCCTAGATACAGATCATCCAGCCCCAATCAATCTTCAGATAATTGCAGCCAAAGCAACATCTTGATGGCAACCTCATAAAAGAGTATGATGAATCATCCAGCTCAGGTGCTCTTGAATTTCTTACACATAGAAAATGTGATATAATAAATGTTTGTTATTTTAAGCCACTAAAATTGGGGGTATTTTGTTACAAAGTAATAAAGAACTAATGTGGATTTTAGTAACAGAATTGGGTTGTTGTCATAATAAAAGATTGAAGTGTGGAATTGCTTTGGAACAGGGCAGTGTGCTCTGAGAATATCAGCAAACACTTAAAGAGCCTTACATAGGGTGTTCATAAAATTTTGGACTTTGAGGAGATTGTCTGTGAGGACTTAAAAAAAGGGAGGAAAATATTACTGGAAACTAGAGGAAAGAGGATACTTGTGTACTGGCAGAAATTTCAGCAAGACTGTCATCTATAGTAATGTCAAAGGTTGACAATGTACCTAATCACCCACATGATCTAGCTAAGGAGATTTTCACCCATAGTGTTAGAAATGCTTTCTGATTTTTCCTTGTTGCTTATAGCAAAATGTAATAAATAAGCTAAAGGAAAGACTTTTAAATGAAAAGGAGCCAGGACTTGCTGGCTTTGATGATTCTTAACCTTTCCAGATGGCAAAAAACAACAAACAAACAAACTAAACTAAAATTAAGGAACAGCTTCGGAGCAAAAATCAGATTCAAGGCATTCTGCGGAAAGCATGGTCCAGTGATGAAGTGAAAGGTGTGAGTGTAAAAACCTGTATTAAGACCTCAGAAAGGTCAAAGGTGCTGCCTCAGAGTGCCATTCAGCTAGACAAAAAGCCTCCTGAAGAGATTAAGGATGGGCATCACAGATTCTTTCAATCAAACGATAGTACTTTTATCAGAAACGCAAGGTAGAGATGAACTTATCTCCAGGATATTTGTGTATGTGATTGTTGTTTAAAGATATGAACGCCAATAAAATTTATAGGAAACCTGCAAGCTTGAAAGAATTATAGCACCAGAAACACTCATAGCTTGAACTGAAAAGAAGAGAGTACAAAATGAAAAGTGATCTTTGAACCACCAAACTCCTACAAAGAGAAAGGAGGCTGAGAAACCTACTCACCTCCAAACATGTGCTACCTACCTATCATCAAAAAAGGACGAGTCAGAGAGCAGAATCAAGCGTTCAGAAGGCAGAGCCAAGAACCATGGAGAATAACTTCTGGGTAGGAGAAGGACTGAGTCACAATCAACAGCTTCCAACATTCACATGGTTGGATTTCAGAAGTGCCATGGCCCTGTGACTGCTGTGTGTCTTCCATTTTCCTATTTTGAATGTCTATGCCTGTCCCACCTTTGTAAATTGGGTATGTGAGGGGCAGAGAACTTGTCACTTTTGTTTACAGGCCTACAGATCGAGATCAACTGTACTTGAGGAGATGCACTTATTACACTATACCTGAACACCATCATCTATACCTAGAGTTGATTTACATGATGAGAATATGGACTTTGAGCTGATGCTACAATGAGATGACAATTTTGGGAGCATTGGAAGGGAGTGATATGAGAATTGTCACCAAGATGCAGGAGTCTGCTGAGACCAGATAGGTGAGGTAGTTCAATTTATAAACACTTTGGGAAACTCGGAATCTGGCTTGGATTGTGATTTGGCCTGAATCACCTGGCAAGGAATTTGCAATTTGGACACAATAAAATCCTCATGATTTCCTTTGACAAGTCTGGCTTACTACTATATTCATATGAGTTACTCAGCTAATCCTCAAAGTGATCCATGACATATGAGTTATGTATTTTCAAGTAGCTCTACTAGATTTCAGCTCTTTGACAGCAAGAAATCTTCTTTGTCTGTGAATGGCATGTACTACCCTCATAGTAGTGCTTGGACCCTTCCTCCTTTTAGTTCCTATGTCAATATCAGACAAGACTAATCAGTAATGAAACTCTTCCCCATTGATCTTTCCTTAGCCTCAGAATCCTCATCAGAGCACTCTAAGAAATCTCTTGGAATAATTTTAGTTCACTTATAAAGTGAAAACTCTTTGTAATTTCAGTCAAAAAGGTAATGATGGACAGAACTAACATTTGCATTGCTCTTCAAAGTTTTCTTTTTTTTAACAATCCTTTTAGTCTTGAGACAGCCTACAATGCATAAAAAGAAAGTTTAATTATATTAATTATAAATGAAGTAAAAGGATGTGTTCAAGTTCTTCTATTAAGCTGCAAAGAAACCTCATGTACTTTTATTCTGCAAAGAACTTCCCTACCCCCATCACCAGAATAAGATCTAATTTTCAGCAACTTGTCAGAACGAAACTGTGATGTACTCTACAATATTTCTTTCATGGTATAACAACAGTTTTAATTATTTTACTAATTTGTTCACTGATTGAATCTTTGACTCCAAACAGCCCTGAGGATAAGGCCCTGGTCTAAATGAATAATATTTACAAATTTTATGAATAACAACATATTTCAGTGAATCAACAGTACAGAATCTATCAATTTCTTTCTAAATAATCTATCTCTGTGTAGCAGGAAACTCAACTTGAAACCAAGCAGACCTTATCTCAGGAGTCATAATTGTCTTGGTGTGCCCAAGGAAATGATGACATCAAAGGACCAGAATAGATAAGTCTGCCTGGGATATAATTGGGTAAACGTCAAGGGAAGGAAAGCAAAGAAACAAAAACAAACTCAGGACAATGTTTTAGGGACAGATTCTGAGCATCTCATGGTATCTCCCTCAAGTTATTGTGTCATCTGGCACAGCCCTCACAGATTTGTGTCTGAATCCTTCAGAGAGACAGACTGTCAGCAAAAACTGAAGGTGTTAACACATTAAAAAATGTATACCAACATCACATCAAAAACAAACCCAACAAACAAAGAAAACCCCATGAGATGCTGAGAGTCCAAACAGCTCTATCTGGAAACTTAGGTAAAAGAGTGCCACTCTAAAGATGTGGAGAGGTTTTTTTCCCATTCTCTACAGAGAAAGTCTGCATGCTTTGGCCCACATAGGGTGCTGGAGGGTATGGTGGTGAAGCATTTGACATGTGCAGCTGTGACTTGGCAGAGCCAGTGGGTCCCTGCTGTGTTAGTGGCAAATATCTTGGCAGTAGCAGTAACAGCATGACAGAAGATGACAGCTTTAGCGTGAGCAGGAGGAGTTGCCATGCTGTTTGGAGACCATAATGATCCAGGGAACCATAGCCAGACAGAAGAAAAATAACACTTGCACCAAGGCAGCCAAAATAGTGTGTCCTTTAGTGTGAAACATGCCCTAAAGATTTCACTCTTCTCTCGTGAAGTTGGTATGGCTTTGGAAACCTTGGGTGGGCATAGCTGAATTGGTTTAACTTTTCCTTTTTTTATCATAACAGCCTAAGAATACACATGTGGCTAATTTACTGACTTGTATTGAATTGACAAAAGAAGCCTAATGAAAATCACATTAAAAGTGAACAAAGCTATTGATTTCATCTGACTGATCAATTCCCCATCAAGAAGTTCACTTTGGTCATACTTCCTCTCTTGAACTCCAGACTAAAGAAAAATCACATAGCTCTACTGATTTCCATTCATGAATTAACATTATATATTGAAAACCTTCTATACACCAGTACTAGGTGTTGGTAATAGAGTGATAGCAAGACAGAATGGTGCCTGTCATCATAAAATTTACATTCTCATGGTGAACCAAGTAAACAAATAATTGATTAGATTATTTTAAGTAAGGATAGGTACAAAGCAAAAATAAAACTGGATGGCATGTTAGTTACCAAGAGATGAGGTGTCCACTTTACATTGGATGCTTAGGGGAGTATTTGAAGTTGCTCTAACTAATGAGAAAGAGCTAGCCACAAAGAAGCCCAGGGAAAGTGTATTCCAGGGAGGAGGAAAGGTAAGTGCAAAGGGGAAAAAAGGGGAAAAACTTCTCATGTGTAAGAAAAAAGAGAGAGGTCAGCTGGCTGGAGTTTATTCGGACAAAGAAGGGGAGGCGATAAGGCTGTAAAGCATCAGGGGCAGATCATATGAGGCTATAGAGGCCATGATAAGAAGTATAGATTTCATTCTGAGTGTGATGGGAAGCCATCAAAGGATTTGAAGCAGAGGATTAATGGGATTTGTTACTTATTGCTGTGTGGAGACTGGATTTAAGGAGTTCCATGTGGTATTTCAGTTAAGAAAACCAGACACACACAAAAACTCTCTCTCTAGAGTGCAACACTGAGGACTGCATAATTCACATTATTTTTTCTTCTTGTGAAGATGATTACATATATTCATTAATGTCAAGAGTTTAATGATAATATTACTAACTTTGCAGTAATATTAAGGAAAAGAAAATTACTGTTATAATTTCTGATTTCAGTATCAGCATCATTTATAATATAATTATGATGTAATAAAATTCAATTATAAGAGAATATTTGTAATAATTATAAAAGTAATTATTATGCCATTCATTTTTAGGTTCTTAAGACAATTGTCTTTTTGAATTGAAAGTATGTGAAAAATTAGCCATTTACATTTTATTACCAATTACTAACAGGAGAAAGCCAATCTTGCCTTCAATAAATCTATATATTTACAATAAATCCAAGTGAAGATAATTAAAGTTTTAACTCATGTGCCTTTATAAATTATGGGGTTCTCTATATTTAGGAACTTGAATAATTTGATTCTCTAATTGTTGATTACTGAAATATATATTTGAAATATAAAGTAGAGACCAACGGTTGCTAGGTTAGAAAATTCTAGTTTTAATGTTGCTTCTAGAGATGTAGACATTCATGTGACCATTTCTAATGTAGAGAATATTTTGGTTCCATTCCTTATCTTAACAGAATGAAACATAGTTCCTTGCTCATAGTTTTAGTTCAATAAATGTTAGTGGTTATTATCTTAAGTAAAATTACTAGACTTTAATTTTATTTTTGGCAGATGCATTAATCTAAATTCTTTAGGTGACAGCACAATTTCAGAAGAATCATTTTTGTAAGAGTAAAATTCTAGAATTTTAAAAATTGATTTATTAAAAGGCTGATAATGCTTCAGATTTTCTTTCAAATGTGGGAAAGCAACATTGTAAATTCTGCCAATATTTTCTAGAGTTGTCTTTGTATTTGAATACAGCCCATTGCAGTACCGTGGGGCAAAAAAAGAACAATGAAAGTTAAAATGGGGTCATACATTTTAATGTAACTATTTTATACCATATTTTAAAGTGAAATTGTATGATTTAAAAGCCATTTAAATTGACTACTTACCTGCAATCATGAATAACTATTTTTAAAATTGAACTTGAGGGTTTGTCATATAAGAGAAGTATTTAATGACATAAGTCACAAGGAGAGAAATTTCAGAGCTAGGAAAAAAAGAGGCATTTGATGTATAAATTCTCAAACAATACAGAGGAAGACATTGTTATCCCCATTTTATAGATAAGGAAAATGAGACTCAAAGAGGCTAAGACATAAATAGAGAAGCCTAAGTTCATTTAGTTCTGAAATTTTATGGTATTTTCTGAAGCACAATTCTGCCCTGGTGCTATTTACATACTTATCTGTTAAAATAAATCCTCAGCTATATTTAAATAACATTTTCATTTTGTTTCACATTTAAAATGCTTTTATTATAAAAGTGGTACTTTGAAGTTGTACAACACATAGGCTACATCCATGGGGTTGTTTAGTTTCATCAGTAGGGCTGCTTGTAGAACTTAGGCTGTGTTAAATTGTGATGTTCAGACAATATGCTAATTTAGAAGTGATGGAATTTTTGTGTAGTTACCCAATAAAATTTCATTGGATATTGAAAATTAATTAGTCCACTCAAACACACATTATGCCAATGTTATAATCCTTTTAAAAAGAGTGTTCAGTATGTCCTCCAGAAAGAGATGGAAAGAAATGTAAGGATATCCGATTTAGTGGGAATAGGGAAGATCGAGGCTCCCACTATTCAATTTACATTCAGGCCTTTCAAACTACCTCCATCCAGTTTTTTTCATGCTAATTCCTTGCATAAATGCTCTGCTCCAGTGTAATTATATGCTTTGAACCCTTCTATATCTGCTCCTATGTATCTGTCTCACTAAACCAGACACCACTCGTCTTTTCTTCTTTGACTACCTAAATCCTCACTAACCTTCCAATGTTTCTCAAATATTGCTGCCCTAACCATTCATGACCACTCAGAAATCCAAAGATTCAAGATCATGTTCGCATTTACATGTGCTTTACTTAGTGTATTTTAAGATCATAAAATGAATGCTCACATAAATATAATTTTTTTCATCAACACATAATCTAACCTTTATTTTTCTATATTTTTAAAATATTTCAATTAAAACTACAATCATTACATTATATTTCTCTAAATATACATGTTCTTTATGCATTCTTTTTATTTTTATATATTGTCTTGATTTCAATGAATATAAGAATAGTTTTCTGTTTGTTCACTATTTGTTAAACATTTAGAGGTTCTGTATTGCCTAAAGGCAGAAAACAAAATCTTAGTCAATTCTAAGCAAACCTGGGAATTTGAAGTTTAAACTTCACTAATTTCCAGCAATTTTCTCATTCTTTCCCCCCAGATTGTAGGGGCCTATGCAGTATAGGGAAAAGGTGTAGAGAGGAGGTGTCTGTTATTTGTAACCCATTAACCTGTGCATCCCATTATCTCACGGTCTGTCTTCTTAACTGGCATCTGCCAAGATGCCCTGTCTGTCTCCAAGATTCTCCGAGATGTTCTACAGTTGTTAATCGCAGCATTCTGTACCTTCTCATCCATACTCAAGCCCTCTTTGAGCTTCCCAGCCATTTCATAGTCACAAAAATGCCTCCTTTGGGTGTATGAAAAATCTTTGTGCCTTCCCACTCTGGGGCTTGCAAATAGTCCCACTACTCTATCTAATTGGTTATAGTAGTTAAGAAATGCATATGCTTTCTCTCCTGAAGTTTCTCACCTCCTGTCTTAGCTAATATTGCTGTCTCTCTTTCAACCTTTGAGGCATTTCCTTCCCTCTATTGTTCCCAACCTGTAGTTTCAGATCCAGTCCCTAAAAAGAAAGGTCCTAAATGAATATGTTCCTCATTGGCATCACAAGTCATATCACTAAGTAGTTTTCCCGTTCTCTGAGCCCATTTGTACCCATAACTTAAACTAGGAGTAGGAAATGAAGTATTGGGATGACTGTAAGGGTCTGTTAAGTCTACTTGAGTTTTACTTAACTGATGATTTACTATAACCCCCTTGTTTTTACCTCAACATAGTGCCCTGCCCCATTCTTATTAAAAATTATAAATAGAATATAATGAGTCCTCTTTTTCCAATGGTTGGGAAAAAATAGACAAAAAATCAAAGAAACAAACAAAAAGAATTAAGAACTTATCCTGGTTAGTATGGCAGCCTGCAAACAGCACAGATGACACTTAGGAAATCACAAGGCCTCGATCTGGCATCCAGCCACTGGAACACCACTCTTAAATCTCCTTCATTCCCACCAGTCCTAGGATCTTGCAACTTTGTGCTTAAACCCAGAGAGATCCTAATCCTACATAGCAAAATTTCTCATATTCTGAGTTTTGCCTACTCAGTAATCCCTTCTTAGAAAACTAGTCTCCTTTATATAATAATAATATAGTGGGAAATGCCTGCCATTTACGTGGTTTTTATTCTATGTCAGAAACTGTCTTAAGTGTATGTATAGAGCATTTATTTAACTCTCACTGCAACTCTATCAAATAGTTATTATTATCCCCATTTTAGGCACTGAGAAAATAAGCAGTTCAATGTTTTGCCAAGATTATAGAACTACAGGTTGGAAGGAACAGGATTCAAACTTCCTGATACCTACAGCCATGCTTCTAACTTCTAAATCAAGCCTCCCTGTAAACATTGTAATCCCCTGATTCTTGAAGGTTTCTCTGCCCCATGAATCTGTTCTGTCCGATTCCATTCTTTAACATTGACTGAGCCCTGATTTTAAGGACAGATAATGAAATTCCAATAAGAGCACACCAGGATCTTGACTATTTACTTGTTATCTGATTATTTTATAGCTACTATTCCTACCTAACTGAATATTGTATTGCCCACTGCATCTAGCATTTGAGTACCAATCAGAAATAAAATGAATACTGCTGTATCTTAAATTTTCAGCATGCACTAGATATTTAATGGGAACTTGATATTCATACAGAACAACAAATTTAGGAGCATAAAATATCAAGGTGTAATTCAAATACCACTTTCTCAATAAACATGTCTATAACTATTTCAACTGAAAGTTCTCTCTCCTCCATCTGCATTCTGATATCATGCAACTCATATTCTATGGTTGAATAGTCTACACTTCTCAACAACATCTGTGCTATATTCTGTTTTTGTTTTTAGCACACAGTAGCTATTCAATAAATGTTGATGGATTAAATAATTCACCTGGAAGCACAATTGAAAAAGGGGAGTAATAGATTATTATTTACTACAAGTGATCTGGTAGAAATCTTCTAAATCATTCAAATTAGATGTGTGAAATATTTTGACATATTTCTGAATATTTGGCAGAAGAGAGAAAGTGACACTTCTCTGCTCTCAATGTGAGACAGTTGCTGTATTCAACTGAATACTATGAGATGAGTTCTGGAGATGATGGGTTTATATTTCATTAGAAATCATTTTGCTTCTCTTCTATTATCACTGATAAATGTAACTAAGTTCTGGGCATTTGAACAATAGACTCTTTATTGAGGAATTCTGCATAATTGTAAAAATAGTGTTTACTTTCATCAGTTGAAGAAGGGATATATAAATTATGGCCTATCCATGGACATAATACTATATATAAACTAAAACTAGTAAATTAGTGTAAATATCAACAAAACAGATCTCAAAATCTTAATACTGACTGAAAATCACATCACAAAAAGAAAGGTATGAATATACATTTAAAACAATATACAAAGAAGTGCAATAAATTTCTTTTAGATACCTCTATGTAAAATATATAAATTTAAAAGCCTGAAATTGATTTTTTGAGAGTGAAAAAGACATAGAATCTTTGAGAGGGCTATTTAATTTTATCTATAATATTTTTTTAAATTTGAAGCAAAAATACAAGTTGCTGATATTTATTAATTTTTTGAGAAAGTTTATTCTTGTTTCCTGTATTATTCTCTAAACTTTTCTATATTTTTACACAATTCAAAAGAAAAATATACCACTTTTTCCCCAAAAACTAATGCCTAGGCCTACATTGAGAAACACTCATTTGTCTCCAACACTGACTCCATATGTTTGTATGGCAGGTCTTAAGTGATTTCCCAAAGGTCACATAAGGAATAAAAGATAGACTCAGAATAATAAATCTGGAGGCATGGATCCTTCTTATAATGCTTTTTTCATTAATTCAGACTGAAACATTTGATATGTGTTTGTATCATTCTTGTATAAATTTGTCTATCATTTTCACTGAAATTCTGGCAAAAACAGGGATGCTTTGGAATGCTGTCATAATAAAGAGTGTTGGTAGAAGGAAAACCAGGATGGTGTCAGTGATGTAAATGGACAACACAGTAAATAGGAAAACTTTTCAACTTTTGTATCAGTTTTTCTATCAAAAAGAATGATAATCAACCTAGAAAGATAAACAAACATTGCTGGGAGAAAACTGAAGTTCAATACTGAGGATGAGATGATAAGAGACCTATTATTCTTATGAATAAGGTCAAATAGCTTGTGCAGGACATTAAAAGCATGTTTAAAGTGGTCACAGGTCTGTTCTTGGTGATGTTTATATCTATTCATATAGATACAATGATATGTAATATATAAAATGCATTTTATCCCTTTATAAATATAAATATTACAAATACATAGATACATTATGATATATAAGTATTTATATACATATATGATATATCTGCATATGTATACACACACATATATGTATACATATATATATGAAGAGAGAAAGAGATTGAGATTGGAAAGGGTTAAAAATAATAGCCAATATTAAGTGAGAGTTTACATATATTATTTCATGTAATCCCCTCAACACTCCTATGAGGTAAATACTATTTCATAGAGGAGGAAATCTGTCATGAAACATAATCATTCAAGTTACAATTTTTGAGAAATAAAACTGATTCAAACCCAGGCAGCTTGACTTTAGAGCCCAATTCTCCAGCAATTTCCCTTCCATTTCAAAAGGTTAATTTTGTAAAGAATTTGAATAAGTGGGTTGACACTTAACTTAAGAAAATGCTGAACCAATTCTCACATAGATGATTTGTGGGTTCCTAGAGTTATCTAGGAGGGACAAGCTGCTATGAAAAGGTCTGCTTTGCCTGTTATATACACTTACAAATGCTTGGAACACTATAAAAATTCTTAGCCTGTGTTTCCTGGGGTCAAAGCAAACACCCTTCATCATAACAATTATAGTTAGTATTTCCTCCCACACTGATCAAGTGCAGCATCCATTAATTTCCAATTAATCACAAGAGAAAACTTTAGTAATTATGATGTCGCTGCATCTATATCATAGCAAGAGGGTTCATATTGTCAGATGATTTTCTTAGAAGGTCATCATTACAATTGAGCAGAAAATCATGGCCTACTGAATTTGGGGTGGTATATAAATTGGGTCTAGTACAATTTCCAAGAAGCCAGCATGGGAAGCTAAAGATCACACCAGACAGCACAAGTGTTTCAGATCATTCCATAGAACATAGAACCTAGGAATTGGGGTGCCAAGATTTTACTTCTTAAGCAGAGAAATGACTTACAGAAGCAGAATGTCCAAACCCTCTAAATAAATCAGATAGTCTCAAAAGATTTCTGTCAGTGAATATTGATTGGCCTAGAAAAAATGCTAAGCAGCCAAGGAAAACTAAGGAAGCATGTGGAAGTGGAAAGGGATTTGAATAGAAAAAGAAGCACAATTCACTTAAGAGAAATAAAAATCCCAGGCTTACACTAAATGTGAGGGTGGTGTCTAAATTTATACTCTCTGCATGATGTAGGAATCTCAAGCTGAAAACACAACATAACAGCCTGTTTAGTGAAATCTTCAGAGCTCCCCCCGAGGAAAACAGAAAATTGCTCTGCAGGTTATTTCCACAATCCAGGGTACACAAGTGAGAAAAGAAAAGAAAAAACTGAAGATGAGGTCATATTAAAAAATTGTATGTCACACAAGATAACAACTTACCATGGAGGAGATGAATATCAAAAATACAACAAACAGAAGATTAGAATCACAGTGATAATAGAACAGTTTTTAAAATGTTATTTAATACTTAAAATATCTGAATAAGAAAGAAGATAAAGCTTCTAGAAATTAAGCAATGTAGTCACTAAAATTTCAGAACTCACCCAGGGATATAAAATACTGAAAATAATGTCGGTACCACCTTACAACAGGAAAACTCCAAATTCACACTTTTTATTAAAAACATCAGAGAGCTAAAATCACAGAGTAATCAAGTAAACCAAAATTTAGGGAGAATCAGACATTTGCAGGGAGAGGCAAGATGTGAACTCTAGCTTAATTGGGACAGATATAGGACATCAAGATTCATCAAGAACAGTTGACAAATTGGTAGGAGTGTGAACTGTCAGGTGAGGCTGGGGACTGAAAATTGAGGGGAAGTTCGAACCATCTTGAAGGCTTTTTCTAAAGAAAACCCACCAGGTGTTCACAGAAAGACTGGAGAGAGCCCTGAGAAAACTTCCACCTTGGGACAGAACTGAGAGAGTTTAAAAAGTAGCTACTATGGTAAGGACACAAATTTCCTCACAACAGGACACTGTGAAGGCTAGATTAATACCAGTTAGAATAGATGTCAGTACAAGGAATATCATTAGGGATATACAAGGACATGCCTAATGATAAAAAGGTCATTTCTCCAAGAAGACATAAAAACCTTAAACATATATGTAACTGTTAACAGAGCTTCAAACCCATGAAGGAAATATTGATAGAACAGGAAGAGGAATTCAACAAATCCACATTTGTGATTGAAGACTTCAGTAGTTTCTTCATTGGTAATTATGAGCAGGCAGATAGTTAGTAAAGTTATAGAAGACCTGAAGAACATTATCAAACAACTTGACCTAATTGACATTTATGGAACAGTCCATCCAAAAGCAACCAATTACATATTTTTTCAAGTACACATAGAACCTTCAGTAAGATAGAGCAATTTCTCTCTGGTCTATTCGGGCCATAAAACAAAACAAATTTAACAGTATAGAAATCATACAAAAATATATTCTTGGATCATAATTGTAATTAAACCAGAAATAAATAATAGGGCAATATATGAAAAAGCCACAAATATGAAATGAAACAAAATACCACTAAATAATACAGAATCAAGGAAAATGTGTCAAAGGGCACTAAAAATAGTTTAACTGAATGAAAATGAAAATGAAACATAGAAATTTGTGGGATACAGTTAGAGCAGTAATTTGAGGAAAATCTAGCATTAAATGATTATATTGGAAAAAAAGAGGAAAGATCTCAAAAGAATAATTCAAGCTTCCATATTAAGAAACTAGAAAAGACAAGCAGTTACACACAAAGGAATTGGTAATAAAGAAATCATAAGGATAAAAGCAGAAATCAGTGCAATTGCAAAAAAGAAAAACGACAGAGTATGAATGAAAAAAGAAGCTTGTTCCTTGAAAAGATCAATAAAATTGATGAAACTGTAGCCAGCCTGATGAAAGTAAGAAAGAGAGATAAGGCACAATTTATCAACACCAGAAATGAAAAAGAAAATGCCACTATAGGCCCCACAGACATTAAAATGGTAATAAAAGAATACTATGAACAACTCTTTTCCATGGTTAGAAAATTTAGAAGAAATAGACTAATTTCAGGAAAGATGCAAACTACCTAAATTCACTCAAGAAGAAACAGATAAGCTGAATGTTTCTATATTTATTAAAGAAATGGAAATTTCTTTGATAAATTTTTTTGAAAAGTAAAACAAAAATGTCTTCTTATGGTAACCTCTACCAAACATTTAAGGAAAAATAAAACCAATTCTACACAATCTCTTCCAGGAAATTAAAGAGGGTAATGAAGCAGGCTAGACTAGGGCACTCTGGGCAGGCCAGAGGTGTCTGTCGATCCAAATGGAAGGATAGGTCAGCATCAGGCAATAGTCAAGACAGCCAGTTGGAGAGCAAGAAGGAGGGGCTGGGCAGAAGAAGAATCAAACCCTATTTCTCAGAATCAGCTGAGATAGCCGGGTGGGGGGAAAAGGAGGGGTTAATCTGGGGAGGAGGGGTGAAAAGTGGAAATTTCCACCCCCAACCCTGGCCTAAAGCATAGCAACAGGCTAATGTATAAACCTGGACATAGCTCAAACAGGTGCGTCCCCTCTCTTGGGCATGCCCACACTGACCTCTCAAGGGTGCGTTCCTTCTTAAAACCTTTGCTATTTTCTTTCTGCATGTGCTGACCTTTCAAATAAACTTTACTGCTTGCTATTATTTCTCTTGTCCCTGAATTCTTTCTTGGGGCAAGAAAATCCAAACCTGCACCAGAGCTCACTGGTGCCAGCTGCTCTCTGGTAACAGTAAGACACTTCCCAATAGATTTATGAGGCCAGCACTTTCATTACAAGAAAACTACAGACAAATATCCCTCATGAGCATAAATGTAAAAATGTCACAAAACGTTTTAGCAAATCAATTCCAAAAAAATACATTTTAAAAAACACACATCGTAACCAAAGAGGGTTATCCCAAGAACACAAAGCTGAATCAGTACTCAAGAACAATCAATTTAATTCACTATATTAACTTCATGTATAAAGAAGAAAAAAAAATATGATCAATTAATTGACAAAAAGGGATTTGACAAAATTCAATATCTGTTGATGAAAAAATCTTAGCACACTAGAAACAGGAGACTCCCTTAACTTAATAAAGGACATATACAAAACTTTCAGCTGACATCATATTTAATGGGGAATGACTGGATGTTTTCCCCCTAAGATTGGGCAGAAAAAAGACAAGATGATATCATAGTGGAAGTTTTAGTCAGTATAATAAGGCAAAAATAAAAAGTATTCAGATTGGAAAGAAAGAGATGACTATCTTCACAAACATGACTGTCTCCATAGAAAGTCCCAAAGAATCTAAAAAGTTTCTAGGACTAATAAGTAAGTTGAGTAAGGTATCAAGATGAAAAGTTATTATGCATAATATTAAATATATTTTTATATACTAACACTGAAAAATAGAAATTTGAGGGAAAAAAACTAGCTACCATTTACAATAGCACTGAAAAAAAAAGACAAAAAATAATTACTTATATCCTTAATGAAATGCATGCAGGTTTCTGATGCTGAAAATTATATGGATGAAAAATATCAAAAAAAGACCAAAAGAAATGGAAATATATATTGTGTTCTTGGATTGAAAGTCTAGATATTTTTTAGAATTCAATTCTCCACAAGTTAAATTATAAATTAAATGCAATCCCAACCAAAACACCAAGGGGGCTTTTACTTTTAAACAGATATTGACAAGCTCATTCTAGAATTTATATGGAAAGACAAAGGAATTAGAAAAGCCACAACTTTGAAAAATAACTAAAAATTTAGATGGTTCACACTACTAAATGTCAAGACTTACTATGAAGCTACAATAATCAGGACAGTATGATACTGACTGAAGGACAGACACATAGATCAATGGAATGGAACAGAGAGCTTAGAAGTAGATCCCACAAAACAAAATCAACTGATTTTCACTTTTTTTGAGAAGAGTGCAAAGTCATTTCAAAAGAGAAAGGATAGGAGGCGGTGCAAAATGGTGGATTGGTGAGGTGCATGTTTTAGTTACTCCTCCAGGGAAGTAGGTAGAAGGCCAGGAACTGCATGGACTACACACCGCAGAGCAATCTGACTTTGGGCATGCTTCATACAACATCCATGAAAATGTGGAACTGCTGAGATCAGCGAAATCTGTAAGTTTTTGCGGCCAGGGGACCCGCGCCCCTCCCTGCCAGGCTCAGTCCTATTGGAGGAGGGGCTGTCAGCGCCGGGAAGGAGAAGGGAGAACTGCAGTGGCAGCTCTTATGGGAAACCCATTCTACTGATCCAGACTGCAACCATAGATAGACTGAGACCAGACAACAGAGAATCTGAGAGCAGCCAGCCCAGCAGAGAGGAGATAGGCATAGCAAAAAAACAGCAAGACAAACTCAAAAATAAAAGCGGATGCTTTTTGGAGTTCTGGTGAACAGGAGTTCTGTTCTGGTGAACAGGCTCATTTGCAAAACTCCAAGTAAAACTGATCTCTCTGCCCCCTGGATCTTTCCTTAATAGCCCTAATTGCTTTGTCTCTTAGCATTTCAATAACGCATTAGATCTGCCAGGAGGGCCCTTTTTTTTTTTCTTTGTTTTTTTAATCTTTTTTTCATTTTCTAAAACAATTACCCTAAGAAGCCCAATACAGAAAGCCTCAAAGACTTGCAATTTGGGCAGGTCAAGACAAGAGCAGAACTGAAAGCTGAGACAAATGGCAATAATCCAGTGGCTGAGAAAATTCACTAAACACCACAACTTCCCAAGAAAAGGGGGGCGTCCTCTCACAGCCATCATCCTGGTGGACAGGAAACACTCCTGTGCGTCACCAGCCCCATAGCCCAGAGCTGCCCCAGACAACCGAATGTGACAGAAGTGCTTACAATAACACGCATACACCACAAAATTGGGCGTGGACATTAGCCTTCCCTGCACCCTCAGCTGGTTGTCCCAGACTTGGGAAGGTGGAGCAGTGGGAATTAACAAGCCCCATTCAGACATCATTTCAGCAGACTGGGAGCCTCCCTACACAGACCGGCAGCCCAGAACCACCCTGGGGGGACGGCACTCACCTGTGACATAGCACAGTCATCCCTCAACAGAGGACCAGGGGGTGCAAGGCCTGGAAGAGGGACTCCCTCACAAGTCTCAGGGGCCACACGTCAATACCAAGGACTTGTGGGTCAGTGGCAGAGACAAACTGTGGCAGGACTGAACTGAAGGATTAGACTGTTGCAGCAGCTTTAAAACTCCAGGAACACCAGGGAGATTTGGTTGTTAGAGCCGCCCCCCTCCCTGACAGCCCAGACACACACCCCTTATACAGGGCGGGCAACACCACTACACACGCAAGCTTGGTACACCAACTGGACCCCACAAGACTTACTCCCCCACTCACCACAAAGGCAAAGCAGGGGAGAACTGGCTTGAGGGGAACAGGTGGCTCGCGGACGTCACCTGCTGGTTAGTCACAGAAAGTGTACTCCACGAAGCTGTAGACCTGACAAATTAGAGATAAGGATTTCAATTGGTCTACAAATCCTAGAAGAACCCTAACAAGTTAAGCAAATGCCAAGAGGCCAAAAACAACAGAAAATTTTAAAGCACATGAAAAAACCAGATGATATGGATAACCCAAGCCCAAGCACCCAAATCAAAAGATCAGAAGAAATACAGTACTTAGAGCAACTAATTAAAGAACTAAAGATGAATGATAAGACCATGGCATGGGATATAAAGGACATCAAGAAGAGCATGGAACAGGATATAAAGGACATCAAGAAGACCCTAGAAGAGCATAAAGAAGACATTGCAAGACTAAATAAAAAAAGAGATGATCTTATGGAAATTAAAGAAACTGTTGACCAAATTAAAAAGATTCTGGATACTCATAGTACACGACTAGAGGAAATTGAACAATGAATCAGTGACCTGGAAGATGACAGAATGGAAAATGAAAGCACAAAAGAAAGAATGGGGAAAAAAATCGAAAAAATCGAAACGGACCTCAGGGATATGATAGATAATATAAAACATCCAAATATAAGACTCATTGGTGTTCCAGAAGGAGAAGAAAAGGGTAAAGGTCTAGGAAGAGTATTCAAAGAAATTGTTGAGGAAAACTTTCCAAATCTTCTAAACACCATAAATAACATCTCATCAAAATTATCACCGACAGCTGGGTGGGGCGCACTCCAAGCAAACTAGGACAGATTTTGGTACCAGAGAAGTGGGGCGCACTCCAAGCAAACTAGGACAGATTTTGGTACCAGAGAAGTGGGGTGCTTTTGCTGCTGTGTTTGCAAATACCAAACATGTTGGAACGGCTTTTCAAATGGATAAGGGGAAGATTCTGGAAGAATTGTGAGGAGCTTGATAGAAAAGGCCAAAACTGCTTTAAAGAGACTGTTTGTGGAAATATGGACTCTAAAGATACTTTGGATGAGGCCTTGAACAGAGATGATCAATGTGTTGTTGTGAACTGGAAGAAAGGCGATCCTTGTTTTAAAGTGGCAGAGAATTTGGCAAAATTGAGTCCTGGTGTCAGATGGAAGGAAGAATCTGGAAGCAACAACCTGGAATACTTAGCTGAGGAGATCTCCAGACTATGTGTGGAGGACATATCCTGGCTTCTCCTTGCAGCTTATAGTAAAATGCGAGCAGAGAGAGATAAACTTAGAACTGAACTCTTGGGTTCAAAGAAACCAGAAGTTGATGGCTTAGAAAATTACAGGCTTCCAGGGGGTGGAATCCCAGAAGCTACAGCCCAACGTGAGAATGGAACCAAACATGGAACCCAGCCGCCATTTCAGTACAAGCCAAGATTGGAAAAGGAGTTAAGCAGAAAGGATTTGTGGAAAGTCCTATTGTCTGATGGCTTTGACCCCTGCATGCTTCATGCAAAGCCAACAGAATTTTTGCGAGATCTTTATAGACAGAGCCATTGCCGGTCTGGACTGGAGGAGACACACAAGGAAAAAATTAAAGGAAAAATCTCTTTAAAGACAGAGCCATGGAGGTTGAGGTCTGGAGTCAGGAGGTCTTGGGCTGGGAGAGTGGAGCAGCCCACATGCATGGAAAGGGTGAGTTTGCCCTGGAGGTCGAGGGCGGGCTTTCCGCCTCGATGCTCTGGAAGAGTTTTGCCACCTCAGGTCCCAAAGAGGGAGGAGCACATTCCCAGGGAATTGGGGAGAGCCTGGCTGCCACCCCACTGTTCTGAAGGGGTTGAGCGTGTGCTCCGGAGATGGAAGAGAATCCGGGAGCTGCCCCGAGGTTTGAGGAGGGTGGGGCCAAGAAGGTGGTCTCCCCAATGTGTGGAAATGTTGGAGCACTCACCCAAGCATTTGGAGAGGAAACAGCTGCCAAAAAGGCCCTTGGGAAGGGTTAGACTCCCGCTCTCTCAAGCCCTAAGGATGCAACGTTGTTCTGTTAATGACTCTCAGACTTTGAAATCTAATGGAGTTTGTCCTGCGGGTTTTAGGAACTGTTTTGCTCCTGTTAACCCTGTTTTCCTTACTGTTTCTCCTTATGGCATGGGAATGTTTATCCTATGAATGTCCCTCCTTTGTATATTGGAAGCTTATAACTTGTTCTAAATCCACAGATCCAAAGCTAAAGGAAAAGTATGCCTTAGGACTGACCACGCCTAAATTGATTTTGATGGGATTTTGTACTTAACTTTTGTTACTGAAATGATTTGAGATATTGTGATGAAATGAATGTATTTTGTATTTGGAAAGATAATGTCATTTTGGGTTCCAGGGGGTGGAATGTGCCAGTTTGAATGTATTGTGTCCCCCAAATGCCATTATCTTTGTGGTCTTGTGTGGGGCAGACGTTTTTGGTGCTGGTTGGATTTGCTTGGAATGTGCCCCACCCAGCTATGGGAGATGATTTTGATGAGATGTTCCCATGGAGGTGTGGCCCCGCCCCTTCAGGGTGGGCCTTGATCAGTGGAGCTATATAAATGAGCTGACTCAGAGAGACGAAAGAGAGTGCAGCTGGGAGTGATGTTTTGAAGAGGAGCAAGCTTGCTAGAGAGGAACGTCCTGGGAGAAAGCCGTTTTGAGGCTGGAGCTTCAGAGCAGACGCCAGCTGCCTTCCTAGCTAGCAGAGGTTTTCTGGACGCCATTGGCCATCCTCCGGTGAAGGTACCCAATTGCTGAGGTGTTACCTTGAATGCTTTGTGGCCTTAAGACTGTAACTGTGTAGTGAAATAAACCCCCGTTTTATAAAAGCCTATCCATCTCTGGTGTTTTGCATTCTCCAGCATTAGCAAACTAGAACACACCATAAATACACTAATCATAAATGCCCAGCGAACTCCAAATAGAATAAATCCAAATAAACCCACTCTGAGACATAATCTGATCACACTGTCAAATACTGAAGAGAAGGAGCAAGTTCTGAAAGCAGCAAGAGAAAAGCAATTCACCACATACAAAGGACGGCATAAGACTAAGTAGGGACTACTCAGCAGCCACCATGGAGGTGAGAAGGCAGTGGCATGACATATTTAAAATTCTGAGTGAGAAAAATTTCCAACCAAGAATACTTTATCCAGCAAAGCTCTCCTTCAAATTTGAGGGAGAGCTCAAATTTTTCACAGACAAACAAATGCTGAGAGAATTTGCTAACAAGAGACCTGCCCTACTGGAGATACTAAAGGGAGCCCTACAGACAGAGAAACAAAGAAAGGAGAGAGAGACATGGAGAAAGGTTCAGTACTAAAGAGATTTGGTATGGGTACATTAAAGGATATTAATAGAGAGAGGGAAAAATATATACGACAAACATAAACCAAAGGATAAGATGGCTGATTCAAGCAATGCCTTCACAGTTATAACGTTGAATGTAAATGGATTAAATTCACCAATTAAAAGGTATAGATTTGCAGAATGGATAAAAAAAAAGAACCATCAATATGCTGCATACAAGAGACTCATCTTAGACATGGACATAAAGAAATTGAAAGTGAAAGGATGGAAAAAAATATTTCATGCCAGCTACAGCCAAAAGAAAGCCGGTGTAGCAATATTAATCTCAGATAAAATAGACTTTAAATTCAGGGATGTTTTGAGAGACAAAGAAGGCCACTACATACTAATAAAAGGGGCAATTCAACAAGAAGAAATAACAATCATAAATGTTTATGCACCCCATCAAGGTGCCACAAAATACATGAGACAAACACTGGCAAAACTAAAGCAAGCAATTGATGTTTCCACAATAATTGTGGGAGACTTCAACACATCACTCTCTCCTATAGATAGATCAACCAGAAAGAAGACCAATAAGGAAATTGAAAACCTAAACAATCTGATAAATGAATTGGATTTAACAGATATATATAGAACATTACATCCCAAATCACCAGGATGCACATACTTCTCTAGTGCTCACAGGACTTTCTCCAGAATAGATCATATGCTGGGACATAAAAAAAGGCTCAATAAATTTAAAAAGATTGAAATTATTCAAAGCACATTCTCTGACCACAATGAATACAATTAGAAGTCAATAACCATCAGAGACTTAGAAAATTCACAAATACCTGGCAGTTAAACAACACACTCCTAAACAATCAGTGGGTTAAAGAAGAAATAGCAAGAGAAATTGCTAAATATATAGAGACAAATGAAAATGAGAACACAACATACCAAAACCTATGGGATGCAGCAAAAGCGGTACTGAGGGGGAAATTTATAGCACTAAACACATATATTAAAAAGGAAGAAAGAGCCAAAATCAAAGAACTAATGTATCAACTGAAAAAGCTAGAAAATGAACAGCAAACCAATCCTAAACCAAGTAGAAGAAAAGAAATAACAAGGATTAAAGCAGAAATAAATGACATAGAGAACAAAAAAAAACAATAGAGAGGATAAATAACACCAAAAGTTGGTTCTTTGAGAAGATCAACAAGATTGACAAGCCCCTAGCTAGACTGACAAAATCAAAAAGAGAGAAGACCCATATAAACAAAATAATGAATGAGAAAGGTGACATTACTGCAGATCCTGAAGAAATTAAAAAAATTATAACAGGGTACTATGAACAACTATATGGCAACAAACTGGATAATGTAGAGGAAATGGACAATTTCCTGGAAACATATGAACAACCTAGACTGACCAAAGAAAGAGAAGACCTCAACCAACCAATCGCAATCAAAGAGATCCACTCAGTCATCAAAAAGCTTCCCACAAATAAATGCCCAGGGCCAGATGGCTTCACAGTGGAATTCTACCAAACTTTCCAAAAAGAATTGACAGCAATCTTACTTAAACTCTTTCAAAACATTGAAGAAAATGGAACACTACCTAACTCATTTTATGAAGCTAACATCAATCTAATACCAAAACCAGGCAAAGATGCTACAAAGAAAGGAAAACTACCGGCCAATCTCCCTAATGAATATAGATGCAAAAATCCTCAACAAAATACTTGCAAATTGAATGCAAAGACACATTAAAAAAATCATACACCATGACCAAGTGGGGTTCATTCCAGGCATGCAAGGATGGTTCAACATAAGAAAATCAATCAGTGTATTACAACACATTAACAAATCAAAAGGGAAAAATCAAATGATCATCTCAATAGATGCTGAAAAAGCATTCGACAAAATCCAACATCCCTTTTTGATAAAAACACTTCAAAAGGTAGGAATTGAAGGAAACTTCCTCAATATGATAAAGAGCATATATGAAAAACCCACAGCCAGCATAGTACTCAATGGTGAGAGATTGAAAGCCTTCCCCCTAAGATCAGGAGCAAGACAATGATGCCCGCTGTCACCACTGTTATTCAACATTGTGCTAGAAGTGCTAGCCAGGGCAATCCAGCAAGACAAAGAAATAAAAGGCATCCAAATTGGAAAGGAAGAAGTAAAACTGTCATTGTTTGCAGATGATATGATCTTATATCTGGAAAACCCCAAGAAATCGATGATAACAGCTACTAGAGCTAATAAACAAATTTAGCAAAGCAGCGGGATACAAGATTAATGCACATAAGTCAGTAATGTTTCTATTTGCTAGAAATGAACAAACTGAAGAGACACTCAAGAAAAAGATACCATCTTCAATAGCAACTAAAAAAATCAAGTACCTAGGAATAAACTTAACCAAAGATGTAAAAGACCTATACAAAGAAAACTACATAACTCTACTAAAAGAAATAGAAGGGGGCCTTAAAAGATGGAAAAATATTCCATGTTCATGGATAGGAAGGCTAAATGTCATTAAGATGTCAATTCTACCCAAACTCATCTACAGATTCAATGCAATCCCAATCAAAATTTCAACAACCTACTTTGCAGACTTGGAATAGCTAGTCATCAAATTTATTTGGAAAGCGAAGATGCCTTGAATTGCTAAAGACATTCTAGAAAAGAAAAACCAAGTGGGAGGACTTACACTCCCTGACTTTGAAGCTTATAATAAAGCCACTGTTGTCAAAACAGCATGGTACTGGCACAAAGATAGACATATAGATCAATGGAATCGAATTGAGAATTCAGAGATAGACCCCCAGATCTATGGCCGACTGATCTTTGATAAGGCCCCCAAAGTCACTGAACTGGGTCATAAAGTTCTTTTCAACAAATGGGGCTGGGAGAGTTGGATATCCATATCCAAAAGAATGAAAGAGGACCCCTACCTCACACCCTACACAAAAATTAACTCAAAATGGACCAAAGATCTCAATATAAAAGAAAGCACCATAAAACTCCTAGAAGATAATGTAGGAAAACATCTTCAAGACCTTGTATTAGGTGGCCACTTCCTAGACTTTACACCCAAAGCACAAGCAACAAAAGAAAAAATAGATAAATGGGAACTCCTCAAGCTTAGAAGTTTCTGCACCTCAAAGGAATTTCTCAAAAAGGTAAAGAGGCAGCCAACTCAATGGGAAAAAATTTTTGGAAACCATGTATCTGACAAAAGACTGATATCTTGCATATAGAAAGAAATCCTACAACTCAATGACGATAGTACAGACAGGCCAATTATAAAATGGGCAAAAGATATGAAAAGACAGTTCTCTGAAGAGGAAATACAAATGGCCAAGAAACACATGAAAAAATGTTCAGCTTCACTAGCTATTAGAGAGATGCAAATTAAGACCACAATGAGATACCATCTCACACCAATTAGAATGGCTGCCATTAAACAAACAGGAAACTACAAATGCTGGAGGGGATGTGGAGAAATTGGAACTCTTATTCATTGTTGGTGGGACTGTATAATGGTTCAGCCACTCTGGAAGTCAGTCTGGCACTTCCTTAGAAATCTAGAAATAGAGATACCCTTCAATCCAGCGATTGCACTTCTCGGTATATACCCAGAAGATCGGAGAGCAGTGACACGAACAGATATCTGCACGCCAATGTTCATAGCAGCATTATTCAGAATTGCCAAGAGATGGAAACAATCCAAATGTCCTTCAACAGATGAGTGGATAAATAAAATGTGGCATACGCACACAATGGAATACTACACGGGCAGTAAGAAGGAATGATGTTGTGAAACATATGACAACAGGGATGAACCTTGAAGACATAATGCTGAGCGAAATAAGCCAGGCACAAAAAGACAAATATTATTTGCTACCACTAATGTGAACTTTGAAAAATGTAAAACAAATGGTTTGTAACGTAGAATGTAGGGGAACTAGTGATAGAGAGCAATTGAGGAAGGGGGAACAATACTCCAAGAAGAACAGATAAGCTATCATGGGTAAATTTAATGTTCTGGGAATGCCCAGGAATGACTATGGTCTGTTAATTTCTGATGGGTAGAGTAGGACCAAGTTCACAGAAATGTTGCTACTTTCTTGGGGCAGAGTAAGAACACGTTGGAAGTAAAGTAGTTACCTTAGGTTAGTTGTCTTTTTCTTACTCCCTTGTTATGGTCTCTTTGAAATGTTCTTTTATTGTATGTTTTTTTTTAATTTTTTTTAAATTTTTTTAATTTTTCATAAAGTTGATTTAGAAAAAAAAGTTTAAAAAAAAAACAAGGAAAAAAATATGCAAAGCCCCCTTGAGCTGGTGGAGAATGCAGGGGTATTGGCCTGCCCTACCTCGATGGTTGCTAACATGCCCACAGACACAGGGGACTGGTGGTTTGATGGATTGAGCCCTCCACCATGGAATTTGCCCTTGGGAAGACTGTTGCTGCAAAGGAGAAGCTAGGCCTCCCTATAACTGTGCCTAAGAGCCTCCTCCCGAATGCCTCTTTGTTGCTCAGATGTGGCCCTCTCTCTCTAGCTAACCCAACTTGACAGGTGTAATCACTGCCCTCCCCCCTACATGGGATCAGACACCCAGGGGAGTGAATCTCCCTAGCAATGTGGAATATGACTCCCGGGGAGGAATAGACCCGGCATCATGGGATGGAGAACATCTTCTTGACCAAAAGGGGGATGTGAAAGGAAATGAAATAAGCTTCAGTGGCAGAGAGATTCCAGAAGGAGCCGAGAGGTCACTCTGGTGGGCACTCTTATGCACAATATAGACAACCCTTTTTAGGTTCTAATGAATTGGGGTAGCTGGTGCTGGATACCTGAAACTATCAAACTACAACCCAGAACCCATGAATCTTGAAGACAATTGTATAAAAATGTGGCTTATGAGGGGGGACAGTGGGTTTGGGGGGGGCCATAGGGATCACACTCCCATTTGTCTAGTTTGTGGATGGATGAGTGGAAAGGTGGGGGAAGGAAGCAAACAAACAAACAAACAGACAAGGGTGCCCAGTGTTCTTTTTTACTTTAGTTGCTCTTTTTCACTTTAATTATTATTCTGGTTATTTTTGTGTGTGTGGTAATGAGGATGTCGGGGATTGATTTTGGTAATGAATGTACAACTATGTAATGGTACTGTGAACAATCAAATGTACGATTTGTTTTGTATGACTGTGTGGTATGTGAATATATCTCAATAAAATGAATAAAAAAAAAAGAGAAAGGATAGTCTTTTCAACAAATGGAGCTCGAAAAATTGGATATCCGTATGCACAAAAATAAAACTTGACCCATGCCTCAAACTTTACACAAAAGTTGACTCAAAATGGACCGGAGACCAAATGTAAAAAACAAAACTCAAAAACTTTTAGACAAAAACATAAGGAAAATCTGTGCCAGCATGGTTTATGCAATGTGTATGTTAGATTTGACAGCAGAAGGGTGACACATAAAAGAAAAATTTAATAAATTGAACATTATAAAAATGAAAGTATTTTACATTGTGAAAGACAGTGTTATATGAGACTGAACAGAAAAAAACAGAGACTGCAAGAAACATCAAAAATCATATTTCTAATGGAGGACATGTATCCAGAATATATGAAGAACTCACAAAACTCAATAATTAGAAAACTCCGTTTAACAAGTGAGCCAAAGGTGTAAACAGACACTACACAAAAGAAGATAAATGGATGGCAAATAAGTATATTAAAAGATGCTGTGGAGCAAGTTGCTAGATTTTGCATCCTAGGAACACCAGCTCAGGCACAACAGAAACGTTCGGCAAATGACCCCTTTATTACTTACATAGCACAGAGGGTCCAAAAGTGCAAGGAAAGAGATCTCATTGTGGCTGGTCTCCTGGGCAAGGCCAAGATGCTTGAGTCAGGGTTGGTGGGGGCAGCTCTGCACACCCACTGTGTGTCTGTGAGGAGAGAGCCCTGTACTGCCCAAGGGCAGTGTATTTATAGCCCAGGGGGAGGGGGCCCTGCCACTGACCAAAAAGCATGTATCGAGCAAACTTTGTACCGAGTTCCCACCCTGACGAACAACTGGGGCTGTTTGTTCCCAGTTTTGGGTTGAAGGTATGGTCAGGCCATTCCATTAGACCTACCGCCTCTTCCAGGCTATGAAATGGAAGCAAATTGAAACATCTGCACAACAAGGAAAGGAAGAGGGTGGGAGAGGGCTGGGAGATGGCCGTTGAGCATGCCTCAGACTTCCCAAGCAGATGCTCAGATTTATTAGTTACTGGGAAATGTGAATGAAAACTACAGCAAGAAACCATTACTCACCTATCTGAATGCGTAAAAAATTGACCACACCAAGAGCTGCCAGGAAGGCAGAGCAACTAGAACTCTCCTATGTTGTTGGTAGGAATGCAAAATGGTACAGCCAGTTTCTCATACGGTTAACTAAATACTGTATGACCAACAAATCCCACTCAAGAGAAATGAAACTTATGTCCACATAAAATCTGTATGCAGATGTTTATTATAATAGTTTATTCCTAAGTACCCAAAACTGCTAACAACCAAGATATCCTTCCTCTGTGAATGAATAAACTATATGAAATATGGCTCACAATTGAATACTACTTAGAAGAAAGAAAAAAAAAGACTATTGATTCACACAATCTTAAATACATTTTGCTATGTTAAAGGAGCCAGAGCCAAAAGAAATTTTAAAAATAATAATAACAAAGAAATAAAAAGCCAGATCCAATATCAGGGTGTCTCTGTTTGGTGACTGTTGACATGTAATTGTTCTGGAGGGCTGTCCTGTGCATTGTAGGATATTTAGCATCATCTCTGACCTCTACTTAATAGAGGCCAGTAGCAACCCTTACCAGTCTTAACAATCAATAAATGTCCAAAGATATTGCCAAATTTCCCCTTGGGAACAAAATTTTCCCTTACTGAAAATCACTGGTCTACCTAATTATAAGTTTCTATTTATCTGACATTCTAGAAAATGAAAAATTATAGGGACAGAAAACAGATCAATAGTTGCCAGAAATTGGAGAAGGGAGTGATTAACTACAAGGCACAACACAAGAGAATTTTGGGGGTGATGTTACTGTGCTGTAGCAAGATGTCATTGTTGGATACATGACTCCATGCATTTATCAAAACCCATAAAACTGCCTACCATCTAGTGAATTTTATTATAGGTAAATTTAAAAAATTACCAGGATATGGAAGGAACCCCAAATAAAATACAGACTGTAACATACAAACCTAAGTGTATTACAAATGAATTTCATAACCACACTGAAGGGGTGGAAAAGAAAACAACTACATTTAGCTGCTTTGAAAAATAGTATTTTGACTACTACAGGCAAAAAGAACAGCTGACAAATATAGTACTCTAGCTAGTAAATTTGTTTCTTACCCTCTGTGAAGGTTTGAATGTATTATGTCCCCCAGAAAAAGACATATTCTTTGATGCAGTCTTGTGGGGCAGACAGAATAGTGGGGATTAAGTTGGAACGTTTGAATTAGGTTGTTTGCATGGAAATGTGCGCCACCCAGCTGTGGGTGGTTACTGGTGGGATACTCCCATGGAGGCGTGGCCCCACCCATTCAGGGTGGGCCTTGATCAGTGGAGCCATATAAAACATGCTGACTCAAAGAGACTGAACGGAGTGCAGCTGTGAGTGACGGTTTGAAGAGGAGCAAGCTTGCTAGAGAGGAATGTCCTGGGAGACAGCCATTTTGAAACTAGAACTTTGGAGCAGATGCCAGCCACGTGCCTTCCCAGCTAACAGAGGTTTTCCGGATGCCATCTGCCATCCTCCAGTGAAGGTACCTGATTACTGATGTGTTACCTTGGACACTTTATGGCCTTAAGACTGTAACTGTATAGCCAAATAAACCCCCTTTTTATAAAAGCCAATCCATCTCTGGTGTTTTGCATTCTGCAGCATTAGCAAACTAAAACACCCTCATATAGGTTAGAAATTCTGAAACTCATGTATATATATAATACAGTTGGAGAGATAAATAAATTTAGATCAGGAGACCCTGATTTCTAAATGACAGAGAAAAAAGGTATTAATATTAAAGGCAAAAGGTTAGAATGAATCCTGTGGTATTGGAATGGAAATGGAGGTAATATTAAGAACTTAGGTTTTTTAAAAACTCTCACACACACACACACATATATATACAGATATTTAGATACAGAAATAATTATCGATATGTGTTTAATCTAAATATATTTAGTCTTCCAGGAAGTCCTAGAGACAATGACATCCCAGTATCAAAGAGTACATGGAACATGCAGGTCTTGGCATCTAAATAGCATTCTCAAAAAGAGGAACTGGGGCTCCTTGGAAATGTATTTGATAGCAGGACTAGGGCAGCAAGTTTACAAGATAGGTCTGGAGAATATTGTAGTTTCCAAAGTTAAGGAAATGGTCATAAAAAGATGGGGCCACATTAAAAGGGTACTGAAGACTCCCTGAAATAACTTCAAGTCCAACTTAATCAATAATGATAGTATTAAATTGCAACCCATGGAATAATATAAATATCCATGTGTCCAACTGACATGAATGAATAACTGAATAAATAAAATGTGGGAGAAGAGACAGTTCATCCTTAGAGAATAAGTTCAACTAATGAGTGCAGAAGAAATTAAGAAAATAGAGAATTTCATAAGAACCTCATAGTAATAATTATTTATGGCAAGATTTCATACTAAAATTAGAGTACAAACTTTTGAGCAGAAATAGGATATAAGATATTTGTGTAGTGTCAAAGTATCTTCTGGAAAATATTTATCAATAGAGAGTGGATAAATAGTAACTTTACAATGGACAATTCTGGCACATACCACTAGTTATAGTAAGACATCTAACTTGTAACCTCTGATATTATAAACTGAAAAGGACACATCTCTTCTGTGATATTCTCACCAATAAATGGATTACCTCAACCATTATGTGTAAACATCAAGCCCCAAATGGCCACCTGTTTTAGAAAAACAGAAAATGGTAGAGAGTAGTAATGACTTGGTAGACGTGTGTAATTTTTATTTGCACCCAGAAATATAAAACCATAGACAACTAGATTGATGATTCTGTGTATGTGAGTAGACCACTGAGCTGATTGGTCAGCAATCCACTCAGGAGAGGGTGGAGATAATCCCTGCTCCCTTTGCTCCCTCAAAATATACCAGAGAAATACATGAAAAATATTTTAGCAGGTGTAAATGTGCGTCTTCCTTTCTTTGCATCCTCCTTTTTATAACTATCCTGCTTCTTTTTTTTTAATATTTACTCAGATTCATTAAATAAAAACACTCTGAAGGACAGCTGAAAGTCTGCAACCTTTAAATATCTCGGAGGCAGACAGAGAAGTTACTAACCATTAGGGAAAAAAAGAAAAAAACCTGTTTCTTTTTGCACTGATTTCAGAAGGTGAACTGAAAGTTACCTTCAATTTAACATTCATTTTCAACGTCAAAGCCCAGCTAAAGAATCTGAAACTGGATTTGGATATATTTAATTAGAGCTAAGTTCTTTCAAGGACTTTAGATCCTTCTGGTAAGGATCTAATAAAACACTGTTGGATTGAACTGTTTTGATATTTTAAGCTCAATATATAGCTTGTTCACTTATTCAGCCTTTCCCAGTCCCCTGAATCAGAATCAATAATTCCTTCATCCTTGTGCTCCTCTCAACTACAGTATTTATGCAGCATTTATTAAATTATGCATTGACCCCCTTCCTTTTAGTGTTTAGTATATATCCTGATATCATCTGCTAGACTAAATTTCTTGAGGTCAGGATAGTCTTATTTAACTAAACCATCACAGTGCTTTGACTAATACCTTGTGTATGTTGGGGAGCAAATAAATGTCTATTGAATAAAATAGAATATTATCTTAGTAATTTTATTATCTGTTCTGGCTATGTAACCAATATCTCTACCTCTGTCACTATACCTATATCTATATGTAATCCATATCTGTCTATATATCTCAATAGATACAGATATATAAAGATTTAGATATTGATATAGATTTAGATCAATAAACACACAATTCTGCCTCTGAGTTGTTTAATATATAACTATTGTGTTTCTATGGATACACAATGTCCATATATGTAACTAAAATCTTTGGTTGTTCTGCCACAATCACAGTTTACAATTCATGCATAGAGAAGAATGCAACAGTATAATATCAAATATTTACAAGGTAACTTTTAAATCAGAGACCAGAGGAAACTCTTCTGTTTAATCAGTCACAAATCAATTGATTAATTGGTTCTTTTTTTTTTTTTTTGTAACCAAAGAATACAGTATGTAGTGAAATACAATTCCCAGAGAGAAGGATTTTGTCTGTTTTTTTCACTGACATATTCCGAGGCACAGGAGTGCCTGGAAAATGGTGGTGTCTCAGCAAACATTTCTGTGATGAAGAAATGTATGAATCCTAAGAAATATATTAATCAGAAAAGTTTTTCAGCAAAACTCCTTTATTTTCTAATCAGAAGTAATCACACAATGAATACAGGCATACAGATACTGCTTGCATGCATTCTTTGCCATAAGATTTCTTCCTGAATGTTTCTAAAGCTTCCAGCAGATACTCAGTTCTACCATACCCCAATCTTAGTAAGAGAAGACAAAGCATGCTGATCTGCAGATACAATCTGGTCAGTGCTTTTCCCCTTAGAGGTGGCCAGCTTCCCTCTTTAATAACCAAAATGACTGACATCCAATCCTAATTTTTCTTTCTCATTTAGGTTCACTGAAAAGACATTTTCTCTCTTCCAAACTAGTATACTCTGTTTCCTCATGATGTAATATGAGGTATAAAACTAAAGAACACATTCTCTATTTGCTTGTCACATTTTCTACTTCATCTCTTGAGAATAGATATATCCTGTCACCCACCAGCCTGGTTTTCTATATCTATACATTTGCAGATGAAGTAAGCATGCCATGTGTCAAATGGATAAAAATGCCCACTGGTCCTGCTCAGTAAGGATTGACCAAGGAATACTGTAATTCATACCATCTTCCTTTGCATACTTCAAAATATCAAGAACATAAATGAATGTAGAGATTCCAACTACAATGGGACTTTTTAATAATTCCACTGTTAGAGATTATTTTATATGAAGCAAAATGGAGTGTGAAAGGGGACACTAGCTGTGGTTCGGACCTGATCTCCAACCCAATTTTGCCAATTATTTGCTGTTTAATGTTGGTCAAGAAATAGCATCTTTTTAATTCACTTCATTTACTATAAAGAGAAATGGTTGCATCCTTTCTAAAATCAATGACTCACACTGAAGATTATATGAATTAATATTTTTTAGTAGGGAGTCACTATAATGGCTTGTTTCATGGACTAGTACACATCATACTATGTATTATGTTTTACCCAATATTATAAAATATATTAGATAGCATATGTAATCCATGGTATTGTGGCCAATATTGTTAATCTAAATCAACAAATATTTTTTGATGTTAACTGCTTCTAATATTGTTAATATTCTTAATGGTTCACAAAATACTAATGAATACAACTCATATATTTCTGAGACCAGAGCTGGACAAGTATGCATTTTACATTTTATAAAAATTGAAGCTCCAAGGTGATAAGAAAAATAAATCTAAATATAATGAAGACAATGAAGCCAGGACTAGATCCCAGATACTCTCTACAGCTCTTTCCACAGTAATCCCCTCCCTATGCCCATTCTTTCAAACGCTTTTCCATCAAATGGAAAATTACTTCATAGTCACACCAGCTCACTCTTTTTTATTTATTTATTTTATTTTTTTTTTTTTTCAAAATCTTGGGATTGAAGGGCAAGAAGATGGGGTTGCAGTAATATCCAGATTCTGTTCTACATGCTCATCTAGCAGCCTCTCATCTTGGCATCTTCAGTCCCAGCAGCCAACAGAGTTACACAGCAATCAGTGGCAACAATAATTAGAATTTAAGCCTATTATTTTGTTTTTCTTCAGAAATACCTTGAAGTTTAAGATAAAAAAAAAACAAACTTTGTATATACCTTTGAGTCAATTTTTCAGGACAAATTTGGGATGGAAAGAAAACTTAATGGTAATCAGTTAATCTATATTTAAATTGCAGTGTTTACTACTACACAACTAACTTGACAATTCATCTACTTCAGCATTGTGCTACTTTTTTTTTGGTTCCATTTCTTTGAAATGTTATTTATATATTTTTATCTTATGGAACTTTCTAAGCGTTTATATTTAGCTATTCTAATAAGCAAGCTCTCTGCAGACAAGAAATATAGCATGGATCTTTTAAATCACCAACATCACTTTACCAAGTCTTTGTATCCCTAGTGTTCTAAGTGACATGCATTCTACCACAATAGCATTCCTCCATGGACTACCTTAGCAGAAGATGATGTGCATGTAGTGAAAAAATAAAGACCGGGGGGAGGTTTATCTAACCTGAGTTAAATGGATTTCTTTGATAAAGCTCTTCACAGAATCTTTGATATGCTGATGTAAATTATGAACTCCAAAAAGGGGATAGTGTACACAGCATTTCATAAATGTCTTTGAGCACAAAACACCTTTGGGTTGGAAAAGCTGCACTGCAATTTATTGTCTCTCTGTAATTGACATACTTTGAAAGAGGACCAACTCACATATAATCATGTTTAGAGATATTTAAATGATAACAGTTTAGCAAACTCTTGATTACCTGTAAGGTTTAGGTATAGAATTATCCCTGTGACCAGTTGTGCTTCTTTCTCTTTCTCCCTATGCTTTGTTGTATGTCTCAGGGAAAGAAAAGCACTTTTTTGCTAATTGTTCTCTCTTGTTATTCTTGAGCATAATTCCTGGTTGAGGTTTTTGAAAAAACAAGGTGGAAATTATTGTATGGGAAAATAAAAAGAAAATAGTTTTAAGAGGAGACTAACATCCATTAAATGCTAAGACTGTAATAATCTTCCATACAACTTATGCAAACAATTTTAAATATTAGATCAAATGACTTTCAAATTTATCTTGAGGAGAGTTCACAGTGATATTAGTCAGAGACCTTAGAAATTGGCTATGGAAGGAAAATCTGCTAGTGTGTTATAGTAACAGATATTTATACCTGGATTTACATGTAAAATTTATCCCACTTCATTGTCATCATGTGTAATCTATAGCTCCATTCTAATTGAAAAAAATGACATGAATGCGGAATCTATCAGTGCATATTACTGATTTTATCATATTCTGACACATCATTCCTAAAATGTGCTAAGTCCCTTGAGTGAAGATATTTATCTAAGCAAATTAATCCAGTACTATAGAAGTGGGTCATTCTAGCTTTAGTGATGATTAACTTCCTTAACAGTTTGACCAGAATGATTGTGATTTTTGTATAATATTTTATCACAGAGTTGTCCTGATACTTTACTTTATATTGGCAACAATCAATCACCACTTCAGTTTCCTCTGATCTGCTGGATTTATAGTCATGACTGTATTATTCTTAAAGAATTATAAGACCGTCCTTTCATTCTTAGTTAGATTAGGGGGGAAAAAAAACATGTTCATTTCTAAAGGTCAGTCCTTTTAAGAAGATAACAATTTATATCAGTTTCATACATTACCTATAGATATAATCATCATTGTTTTCAAAAGTATACTTTATTGCACAATTTTGAAGTGGTGTTGTCAGAAACTAGTTGAACTGTAAAAATTTTGGTGGGATAAAAGGTGCCTTAATGAAATCTATCTGAAGATAAATTCACTTTTACTGAGGAGGTGTACTTTATCCTAATTGCTGGGCAATGTTTCCTCTGCACACTGTCTCACATATAAAACTTTAATAAATTACTGCCTTTGTAGAAGTGTGCAGTGTTCTCAATCTTATTGTGATAAAAGTAGAATTAAGGTGTAGTGAGAATAGTGTTGATAAATAGGATATATGGAGGAATAAGAGGAAGAGACGATAGAACTGGGATAATTTATTATTTTGAGGAAATGATTACAAAGTGACAAAAACTTATCCACATCATGGATTTATCAAACTTCTGTCTAACAAATAGCTATCACCATCCACATAGGCAAAGA
This sequence comes from Choloepus didactylus, assembly GCF_015220235.1. NCBI lineage: Eukaryota > Metazoa > Chordata > Mammalia > Pilosa > Megalonychidae > Choloepus > Choloepus didactylus. The sequence goes on along the minus strand of NC_051310.1, from coordinate 183,144,982 downwards.
GAACTCGTTAGCACCTAAGGAAGAACAGAAAGTCAGAATTTGTGGAGGTATTAGGAATAAAGGAAAAAGCATGACTGGTCTAGGGGATTAAATTTAGATGTAGAGCTACCTAGCACTGGTTACAAATAAAAGGAAATGAAAAGTACAAATCACGGAAGTCATAATCCAGAGGATAACCCAACAGGAGATAGAAGACAATTCTGCAGTTTGAAGTCATTACTCCTCAAACCCCAAATGCAGTCTATTGGACTCTATTTTTTTTTTTTTTATTCTAAACCCAGCTGGTTGGAGGCTATGAGACTGTTAATATAGGCATGGCCTGCTTTGATCAGGATTGGTTCAGAGATTGGATGGACTGGGTCTGAGGCCAGGACCATAGCGGGTGGCTATGAAAAGGCAGTAGGGGGTTGACATTGGCCAAGAATGAACACTGAAACCAAATTATGTAATGGGTTATTTATGGCTCACCTTTTGAGGTGGTGGGAAATATATCAACCTAAGAAAAGGGATGGACTAAATGAGACCCAGAGATCTTGCCAAAAGTTTTACAGATCATAAAGTTATAGTTTGATAACTTCGTATGTGCAATAACATATGCTGAGTTGTTTGTATGAATTGTATGAATTATCCATTAAATCATCACAACAACTCTATGAAGTACACACATTTTAACTAGAATCTGAGATTTAGAGAGAGTAAGTGATGCCAGGGTTTGAATTACAGTCTGTGCATCACTCACCTATTGCCCCATAATAAATTACTACAAAATTTAGTAATTATGGGAAAAAACACATTTATTATCTTTTAGTTTCTATGAGTCCTGAATCTGGGAGTGGCTTAGCTGGTTGTTTCTGGCTCAGGGTCTCTCAAGATGCTGTGATTAAGCTGGCAGCTGGGACTGTAGTCCTCTCAGAGCTCAAATGGAAAGGGCACACTTGCCAGCTCACGTGTTTGTCTGTTGTCAGGTCTCAGAAGCTCTACTTCCAAGCTCTCTTGGAAACATAGGTCACACTCTAGAGCTGACCCAGGACGTGGCAGCTGACTTCTCTCAGACTGAGTGATCCCAGAGAGTGAGAGCCAGCACAAAGCTTCCAAAGACTTTTTATAACAGAATCCTGGAGGTGAAAGCCCATCACTTCTGCCATATTCTGTTCTTTAGCGGTAGGTGAATAAACCCTGTCCACATTCACTGGGAAGGAACTTCACAAGGACCTCAATACTAACAAGTGGAGATTATTGGGGGCCATCTTAGAGGCCCCAAATAACGGCCTTAGAGGCTGCCTATTGCAATATGTATTACCTCAGAAACTATACTCCCAATGACAACACTCTACCCATTTCCTCTTTTTTTTTTTTTTTTTAGTAATCAAAAGTATGGAAATTATTTTTTTTAATTTTATTTTGAAGTAAATTCAAAGTTACAGGAACAGTTGCAAAAACAATACAAACTCCATACACAGCATACCCTGATCCCCCTCCCCCAATACCCCGATCCATCAACTTTAACATCATGTCACACCGCCATTTCTTTCTTTCCCTCCCTCCCTCCCTCCCTCCATATCTATCATCCATCATCTATTGCTCTGTCTTCTGAACATATGAGAGTAAGCTGCACACATCCTTAAACAAACACTATAATTCACATATACAATTCCCATGAACAAGAACATTCTTTTATGCAATCCCTTTAAGCACAGCTAAGAAGTTCAAGAAATTCAATATTGATACAAAGCTTACAGTCTATATTTCCTTTTTTTTTCCTTATGTCCCAACTGTGTCCCTTTGAGCCTCCTGTCCTTCATCCTCAGATCCCATCCAGGATCATCCTTGGCATTCAATTGTCATCTATTGAGACTTTTTTTTTGTTTTCAATTGTGGAAACATATATACAGCCTAAATCTTCCCATTCCACCCCCTCCATAGAACTCCATTAGTGGGATTAATCACATTTAGAATGTTGTAATGCTATCATCTTCCCACCATCCATTACTAGAAATTTCCCTTCACCTCAAACAGCAACCCTACACTCATTTCTTAACTCCCCATTGCCCCTTCCCCCACTTCTCATAACCCATATTCTACTTTTCATCTCTATGGTCATATTCTGTGATAATTTCTTTGTGTTTACTGTGGGGCTTAAATTTTACCTCTCAAATCCATAACAATCTTGGTTTTCTTTGATACCAACTTAACTTCAATAAGACCCATAAACTAAGTTCCTATACTCCTCCATTCCTCTGCCTTTATATAGTTCTTGTCAAAAATTATATATTTTACATTGAGTCCAAAACCACTGATTTGTCATTAGAGTTTATGTATTTTATATGTTGTGTGAAGTAAATAGTGGAGTTACAAATCAAAAATTATTGACTTCATTTGTATTCCACTGTGGTCAGAGAATGTGCTTTGAATATATTCAATTGTTTTTTTTTTTTTTTTTTTAATTTATTGAGACTTGTTTTATGCCCCAGCATATGGTCTATTCTGGAGAAAGATCCATGATCACTAGAGAAAAATATGTGTCCTGGTGATTTGGGATATAAGGTTCTATATATGTCTGTTAAAATTCTCTATATCTCTCTCTCCTTTCTTTGTTTCTCTGTTGGTAGGGCTCCCTTTAGTATCTGAAGTAGGGCAGGTCTTTTATTAGCAAAATCTCTCAGCATTTGTTTGCCTGTGAAGAATTTAAGCTCTCCCTCAAATTTGAAGGAGAGTTTTGCTGGATAAAGTATTCTTGGTTGGATATTTTTCTCTCTCAGAATTTTAAATATGTCATGCACTGGCTTCTCGCCTCCATGGTGGCCGTTGAGTAGTCACTACTTAGTCTTATGTTGTTTCCTTTGTATGTGGTGAATTGCTTTTCTCTTGTTGCTTTCAGAACTTGCTCCTTTCCTTCAATATTTGAGAGCCTGATCAGAATATGTCTTAGAGTGGGTTTATATGGATTTATTCTATTTGGAGTTCGCTGGGCATTTATGCTTTGTGTATTTATATTGTGTAGAAGGTTTGGGAAGTTTTCCTCAACAATTTCTTTGAATACGCTTTCTAGACCTTTATCCTTCTCTTCCCCTTCTGGGACACCAACGAGTCTTAAATATCTATCATATCCCTGACATCCATTTCAATTTTTTTGATTTTTTTCTCCATTCTTTCTTTTGTTCTTTCATTTTCTGTTCTGTGGTCTTCTAGGACTCTGAGTTGTTATTCAACTTCCTCTAATCTTGTATTATGAGTATCCAGAGTCTTTTTAATTTAGCCAACAGTTTCTTTTATTTCCATAAGATCTTCTATTTTTTGTATTTACTCTTGCAATGTCTTCTTTATGCTCTTCTAGGGTCTTCTTTATGTCCTTTATATCCTGTGCTATGTTCTCTCTCATGTCCTTTATATCCTGTGCCATGCTCTCAGTCCTTTGATTAATTGTGCCAAGTACTGTGTCTCCTCCAATCATTTGATTTGGGTGTTTGGGATTGGGTTCTCCATATCGTCTGGTTTTAGCAAATGCTTTAAGATTTTCTGTTGTTTTTGGCCTCTTGGCATTTGCTTTGCTTGATAGCTGTGATCTTCCAGGACCTCTGCTGAGGGAAGACTGTGCTATGTCACAAATGCACGCCTTCCCTCAAGGGAAGCCCCGGGCTGCCAGGCCATGCAGGGGTGCTCCCAGCGTGATGCAAAAATGGCTGAATGGGCATCTCAACCCCCCCCCCTTTTCGCACAGCTTCACCTTCCTAGCTCCAGGACAACTAGCTGTGGTTGCACCCAAGGCCACTGTCCATGGTCGATATTGTGGCGTGTGAGGGGTAGTGTGGGATACACTCCCCATCAGGCTGAGTTTCCTGGCATGGCTCTGGGCTGTGGGTATGGCCCCGGGCAGTAGTGTGGACAGCACGCCAGGAAGCTGGCTGCAAGGGGTGCAGTTTCTTTCTCCTTTTGGCTCTCCCCTCTGCCCTCTGGCCCTAGGACAATCAGCAGCAGGTGTGGGGAGGGCTATCCTCCATGCCAGACACTGAGGCATTGGCTACAGCCCGCTCCTGCAGTGCTTCACTGCATGGTTCTCACTGCTGTATCTGCAGCTGCTCCCTGGTTTGTTTGTTTTTTTTAAAGAACTAGTCCATCTCCAAATGCCAACCCACAGTTTCCCCACACTGCAGCATGGCTGTGGGACTTTCAGCCAGCTTACTAACTTGTTTCACAATGCCATCTCCCGATTTCACCAAGTGCACGGTCCCTGTGGTTTTAGCAGACCTTGTACAGGTGGTGCATTGCTGGAAATGGTATTTTGGGTCACTTTCTGGCTTTTATCTAGTATTTTTCACAGAGGTGTTTTTTTGCCCTGTCTCACCTAACCGCAATCTTAGGTTCTCTGGAAATTATTTTTAATGCTATTTTAATACAGGGATACCATTGTTTACCTCACTGTCTGATGTAGGTCAGGTAGCTCTTCCTCAAGTGAAGACTTAAGGGTTCAGGCTCCCTCCAAGCTGTGGCCCCACCATATTAAAAATGTGTCCTTTGTTGTTTCAGAGCAAGTAACACCCTTTTAGGGCACGCTGTCTTCCAGCTGGACACACACCTGAGGATCGTGGTCTGGGACCCTGAGGTATGTTGGTAAACACCTACCAATTTCCTCTTAATATTTAAATTCTGAGTTCTCATGCTTGGATTTTTCTAGCTATATGATTACAGATTTATAGCATCATATGCCAAGCAGAATAGCAATTTCCTCCTTTTTGCCTTAGCTGAGAACCGTCCTTTAGAAAAGATGAACTACCCTGCAAGAAGGAGTAAGTTCAATCTTCCTGAAGTATATATATTTCAGTGTGTAGCTGCTCCCTGCTATTAAGATAAGAAATAAAATGAAACTGAGCTTTCAACCTTGCCTGTGAGGCAAGCTTTTCTCCTCTGATACTTTTCTTTGTGAAATGTAGATGCAAGAGTAAAATCAATGCCTCTCCTGTAATAAAACCTGAATGAATGCATGGCATCTACCTTCAGAAACCCCATCACATACATTTTTAATCTTTATTTTACTTTATATAACAAATTCAAATTTAGGAAGCCAAAATGCATATACTAATTTATTTCTATAGTTTAATACAATTGTGTTTTGTGAACAGTTAATTTTTCAAGTATTCTGATTTACTACTGAAAACCTAACTTGTTTTCTACCTAGTACAGAAAGGAAAAAAAAATCAATTCTACAACAGTAGTAAAATTTTAATAATTTCTTTTAAAGAAGAGTAAAGAAAACTCAATTTCATAAATATTTAAAGCCTACTTTCCTTTAAAGAATTATTGGCTCTAAGCAATGACATTCATATAGGCTGCTCCATCTCAATTCTCATTTGGTTTATCAAGGATTCAGATTTTCTTCAGAGAAATAATTAATTTCATTTAATCATTTCTTCACCTTCAAAGTGTATCCTGCTAGCATTACATAATGCAAAGCTGAAATATGCATCAATTTTAGTAATAATCTAGAAAAGACAGAGCAATACAGAATTGATAAGGATCCACCTTTACAAAAGTATCAGAATAGATTTGATCTTTCAATTAACTTTTATTTTCATTCAAAAATATATAAACATGGTTTAAAAATGCAAATATTACTTCAAAGTTTATAACAAAATGCAACTATTTCCTTCCTCTCCTTCCCAAAGCATCAGTCTTATTCTCTAGCAGCAACTCCTAGCACTCCTTTAGTTGTTTCCTCAGATATTTAACATTTTTATACTGCTCTATGTATCATTTTAAATTCAAACAATGTTATTTCATTTCTTTAAATGGAAGAAGAGGATTTATCTCTCTTACAAAGCACCACACCCAGCAGAAAGACACATAAGCACATGGGCTCACTTACAAACCCCATGTAGTACCTAACGTGGTTACACCATAACAGTTTGTTAAATCAGTGTGTTTTGTTTGCATTGCTATGATGCTGTACATATTGTTCACGGTGAACTATGTTGTATAGTATGACAGTAATTCTTTTAAAACTTGGTTTTTACTTAAGATTATAACTGCTTTGTTACTTTTCATTTCCTATCCCATCCCATAAATATTCATTTGCTTTTACAAATTGCTATTATTCTGCAATGGGCTACATAAATGGTATTATCCACATACATTGACTTATACAAGACTGCATGTACAATTTGTCACTTAAGGACTTGTTCCTTGAGGTTGTCTAACTTGGGGGCAGTTTTCAAGTGGAACAACCAAAATTTATCTGGACAAAATGCTAAGATATAATCTATACAATTTTATTCTCAGATGCTCTATATTTGTGGCAATACTACAAGGGTAGGCCCTCAAAACACAGAAATTCATATAATTATTTTTTCACAATTTCCATCAAGAAAAGATATGGGCTATACTCATAATTCTGTATTCTGCATTATCTAGTATATTTCTGGATGGAGAGAATGACCTTTTTTTCAAGGCTTTGATGATAACTAAATGCTTTGCTTACAGTTTACATGACTGGTGGATGGTCTACTTTTCCTCCATCTAATTTTGACCTCTATAAATCTCACACCCTTTGACTGCTTCATGCCCATGTTCTTCAGTTGCCACTGTGGAACAAAACATTGTTACAGTGATAAATTTTTATCTTTGAACTTTGAAGCCAGAAATCCAGGCAAGTTGGTACAATGAGTAGGAATAGAGTAATAGAAACCATTCTTACACTGGCACAGCTGGCAATAATTTAATTAGATATGGAAATGACATGAGCTTCAAAAATATACACTACCAAATCCAAAATAATGTATCCCCAACACAGCTTTCTCTTAGCTATATCCAAAAACTGGCTGCAACCAACCACTTCAGTGAGAGCCTTAACCAACTGTAGTTAAGCAATGTTTTTTAAATTCAATTTTATTGAGATATACTCACATATCATACAATCATCCAAATTGTACAATCAATTGTTCACAGTACCATCATATAGTTGTGCGTTCATCACAATTTTTGAACATTTTCATTACTGCAAAAAAAGAATAAAAATTAAAGTGAAAAAGAACACCCAAAACATCCCATCCCCTCCACCCCCTCCTACTATTCGTTTAATTTTTGTCCCTATTTTTCTACTCATCTGTCCATACACTGGATAAAGGGAGTATGAGCCACAAGGTTTTTACAATCACACAGTCACACTGTGTAAGTTACATAGTTATAAAATCATCTTCTACAATCAAGGCACTGGGTTGCATTTTGACAGTTTCTGGTATTTCCTTCTAGCTATTCCAATACACTAAAAACTAAAAAGAGATATCTATATAGTGCAAAAGAATGCCTTCCAGAGTGACCTCTTGACTTCTTTTGTAATCTCTCAGCCACTGAAACTTTCTTTTGTTTCATTTCACTTACCCCTTTTGGTCAAGAAGGCTTTCTCGGTCCCTCGATGCCAGGTCCAGATTTATCCACAGGAGTCATGCCCCATGTTGCCAGGGAGATTTATACCCCTGGGAGTCATGTTCCATGTAGTGGGAAGAGCAGTGAGTTTACCTGCAGAGTTGGCTTAGAGAGAGAGAGAGGCCTCATCTAAGCAACAAATAAGGTTCTCTGGGGGTAGCTCTTAGGCACAATTATAAGTAAGCTTAACCTCTCCTTTGCAGTAAAAGATTCATAAGGGCAAGCCTCAAGATCGAGGGCTCAGCCTTCTAAATTGGTAGTCCCCAATGCTTGCGAGAATATAACGAATTCCCCAGATGGAGAAGTTTAATATTTCTATATTTCATCCCAGTCCCTCAAGCAGGCTTTGCAAATAAATTTTTATTTTCTGCCCAAAATTACTCTGGGATGTATCGGGGCTTCATGCTAACCTGTACAAACCAACCATATTTCACTCCGTATTCAGAGTTCCATGTAATTATGGTGTTTGAATAAATTGCATAGTGTGCTACAGATAATATAGATTTTGCACCAAATAAACATCTCTTCCTTTGGTCTTACACAGAAGTTGAAGTTGTAAAATGCCATCAATATTGCCCTTCACCCTTTAGTCTGTTTTACGTTAGTCCTAATGTAGTCCACTGCATTCATATTTCTCATTGAAGTCAGATCTTTTTTTCAGCCTCTTGAACATTTGCTGTATGGGGTAATGCTGATATTCATAGCTGCTAAACTTTGGTTCTGAGTCTCAGGTGTCACACAGATACCCGAAGTTCCAGGGATCGACCAGGTTATACACAAAGAGCTCAGCATCTCAGAATTTAGAAAGAGCCATTACAACACAGAAATATATGTAACTGCTATAAGACCTTACAATCTAGAAATGTATTCTGCATTATCTAGCATATTTCTGGATGGAGAGAATCACCTTTTTTTCAAGGCTTTGATGATAACTAAATGCTCCATAAGTCTTTCCCTGATAACCTATGTTCTCATTTTGAATTCTCAGACTTAACACATTATAGTCCATATAAGGGAGGCATTATAATGTTTGTCTTTTTCATTTCTGGTTTATTTCACTCACCATATTCTCAACAAGGTCCATTCACCTAGTTGCATCCATCACAACTTCATTCTGTCTTGTAGCCATTCAATATTCCATTGTATGTATACACCACAGTTCACCATTCCACTCATCAGCTGATGTACACTTAGGCCACCTGCATCCATTGCAAATCGTGAATACTGCCACAACAAATCCCACTGTGCAAATTTCCATTCATGTCTCTGTTCTCAGTTCTTCCAAGTATATTCCCAATAACAAGGTTGCAGGACTAAATGGCAACCCCATACTTAGCTTCCTGTTGAACCATCACATTGCCCTCCAGATGGGCGGCACCATTGTACTTCCCCACCAACAGTGATTAGGTACATCCCTCTCTACACATTTTCTCCAGCACTTGTATCCCTCTGTTTATTTTTTAAATAGCTTTGTCCATACACTGTACATTCCCTTCCACATAAATAATCAAAGGTTTCTGGTCTAATCACATAGTCATGCATTCACTGCCACAATCTATAGGAGGACATTTCCATTTCTTCTGCAAAGAAAGAGGAAGACGAAAACAAGAAAATGGAAAAAAAGAAAAATAAATGATGAGCAAAAAAAAGTAAAATAAAAATACAATACAATATAATAAAAAGGTCAGGCAACAACAACACCAATGCCAAGCATCCCATATGCCTCCCTTACATTCCCCTCTTAGAAACATTTAGCTTTGGTATATTGCCTTTGTTACAATTAATGAAAGCATATTACAGTGATACTGTTAACCATTATCTGTAGATTGCATTGATTGTATTTTTCCCAATACCATCCCATTTCCAAAACCTTGCAAAGTTGATGTTTATTTGTTTTCCCTCATGTAAAAACATTCTTATATTTGTACATTTAATCATAATCATTGACCACTGTAGGTTTCACTAAGTTATATAGTCCAAGCATTTATCTTCTTTCTTTCTGGTGTCGTACCTACCCATAACTTTCCTCTTACAACTGTATTCACAGTCATCTTTATTCAGTGTACTTACAGTATTGTGCTGTCCATTTCTGGTTCTATACAATCAAAACTCTTGAAAATTCTATACTCCTTCAGCATCAAATGCCTGATCTCTACCTCTTTTATCTCCTGATATCTTCTTTTCTGCACTCTTCTCCAAACCTCTCTCTCCTCTCTTTTCCTACATGTCTGTAGCACTCCCTTTAGTATTTCTTATAGAGAAGGACCCCTGTTCACAAACTCTCTCAGTGATTGTTTATCTGCAAATATTTTAAATTCTCCCTCATTTTGGAGGGACAGTTTTGCTGGATATAGGATTCTTCGTTGGCTGTTTTCCTTTTTCAGTACTTTTAATATATCATACCACTGCCTTCTCACCTCCACACTTAGTCTTATTAAGTTTCCCTTGTATGTGATGGATTGCTTTTCTCTTGCTGCTCTCATAATTCTCTGTCTCTGACATCTAAAAATCTGATTAGTAAGTGTCTTGGAGTAGGTCTATTTGGATCAAGTCTGTTTTGGGTATGCTGCACATCTTGGACCTGTAATTTTATGTCTTTCATAAGAGTTGGGAAATTTTCATTGATTATTTCTCTATTATTCTTTCTGCACCTTTCCCCTTCTCTTCTCCTTCTGGGATACCTATGTATTCATGAACTTCATGTTGTCATTCTGTTTCCTAAGACCTTGCTCATATTTTTTTCATTCTTTTCCCTATCTGTTCTTTTGTGTAGGATTTCAGATGTCCTGTCCTCTAGTTCACTCATAACTTTCTTCTGCCTCTCCAAGTCTGCTGTTGTATGTCTCTGTTGTGTTTTTCATCTCTTTTGTGGTGGCTTTCATTCCCATAAGTTCTGCCATTTGCTTTTTCAAGCTGATGAATTCTTCTTTATGGTCACCCAGTGTCTTCTTTATACCCTTCATCTCTTTTGTCACATTTTCTTTCAACTTGTTGATTTGATTTAGAAGATTTGTTTGAATATCTTTAATTAGTTGTTTCAACTCTTGTATCTCAGTTGAGGTGTCAGTTTGTTCCTTTGATTGAGCCATATAATCTTGTTTCCTGGTGTGGCTTGTGATTTTTTTTTTTCCCCTCTTTCTAGGCATCTGATTTTCTTGATTTGTTTATTCCAGAGGTTGTTTTCTGACTATTGCCTAGGTTATTTTTGTTGGTTTTCTTTAATCTCTATCATTTCTTTGTTTCTCTCACTGGCCAGTTGTCAGATTGCCTCTGCCCCCAAGTCTTCCCCCATAATCAGGTGCCCACCATGGTCTGCCACAGAGATGGGAGGTAGGTACTGGGCACTCCAGAAAGTTAATTGTGTGTGGTAATACAAATCTGCTGGCTTCCTGTGGTGCACTGTTTTCCACTGGTCAGCAAGACTTGGGTTTGTTTTAGAGCTCTGCTTTAACAGTTGGGCCTTCTGTATTTCTCAGCCAAAACCAGGCCAGGTTTCCATATGGGGCATTTAGATCAGCTCCTGTGGTCCTAAGAAGGAGTCTGGAGCAAATTTTTCTAAGTGTTTCAATTCCCTTACACCTTCTGTTCAGCAGTCCTTGGAAGCATCATTCTCAGAAGATGCTTTACCTCCAAGCACAGGCTGCAACTACATGGGTGAGCTGAAACTGTGAAATTCCTATGCCCTCACTTTGCTGGACATAATCTGTCTCAATGTGGTGCTCCACCTATGGCAAAGTACTTCTTCAGTTGACTCAGTACTCTGGCCATCCCCAAGGCAAGGAAATGGCCACTGCTACTTCTTACCTCAAGAGTGGAGGAAGAGCTTTCTGTCCCAGGGCTGGAAACACAGTCTCTGTCCACATTTTCTCAGTCTCTTTGTACCTCACTGACCTGGGCCTTGAAATGTCCTTCCCTGTTCCCGGGTCTTCCAATGGTGGGGGTATGTCTCACTGCTGTGAGAGATTTTATAATCTGTGTCCCTGGCAGGAGGGGTCCTGTCTGTTGATTCTATGCCTTTCCCCCACTGAAGCCATGTGAAAGGGAGAGGGGAGGATTGGTTGGTCTGGGATGGAAGATTTCTACCTGATATTTCTACTCTTTCTTCAGTTTGGAATTTGCAGGGTCCTTCTCCAGTGTATGTCCTCTTCCAGAGTTTCAAGCAATTTAGAATTGTTCTTTTTTTCATTGAATCTCTGGAGAGAAGATTTAGTATCTGTTTACAGTCCCATGTTGATGACATCATTCTCCTAGTTAAGCAATCTTTAGAAAATTTCACTAAATCTTTGAATCATGTGAACACATTGGTAGGACTCCATCTACCCATTGAAAGGGTCCTGTGCAAGTAAGGGATTCTGCATTTGAAGGTTCATTAACTTCACAGGAAAGCCACCTTTTCTCCCTCCTTTTTATTAAGAATATCTACCAGTGGCTCCTTGAGAAGGGGAACATGGAAAGTTACACTTGAGACCTTGAATGTCTAAAAATGCATTTAGTCTAGGTTTACATTTAATTATTAGCTGGCTATGTGTAGAATTCTAGTTTGAAAAATGATTTTCCCTCTAAACTCTGAAGGTATTTCTCCATTGTACTTTAGTTTCCTGTCTATATATTGAGAAGTTCAATGTTATTCTAAATCCAGTTCCATGTTTGTGATCTGTTTTATATAGATTTTTTTCTGGATAATTTTAGGTCCTTCATTATTTCCAGCGGTGTAAAATTTGAACATAATGTGCTTCATATTCTTATGGGAGCCCTTTTAATATGGAACAACTTAGCCTTCCAGATTTTACTTTTGTATTCTTTGATAAATATTTGATTAGTTGCTACCCACCATTTTCTGTTTTCTGTCTGAAATTCATATTAAAATCATTGGTTAAAATCCTTGAATTATCTCATCTCACATCTATGTTGTTCTATCTCACTGACTTTTATTTCCATTGATGGAGTAATTTCCTAAATTTTATATTCTAGACCTTCTTTGAATATATTTCCACTATAGTAGTTTTAACATCCAAGGGCTTTTCTTGTTATTTGAGTGTTCATTTTTTCATATCATCCTTGGTTTCTTGTTTTCTGCTATTTTTGTTTGTCATTGACATATTTGCATAACTATGAGAGCTGAGTTAACTAATTATATTTTAAAAATAATATTAGACAATGACTTTGGAATTAAATACTCCAATTCCCTATAACCATTAGGTTAGTCTTAAATTGGTTACTTATAAATTAACACCAGCATATAATATTTGGTGTGTACCAGCACTGCACACCTACACATTTTAGAAGAAGCTGAAATTCTGAACATTCCTGTGTTTATGATAAACACTGTTTCCTTATGGCATTTTCAAATTAAAATGCATTTGGAAAATCCAAAGGCCATATGTTTATATTTATATTTAATTTATATTTATAAACCTATAAAACAGATGATATTACAAAGAAAATCTAGCCAAAAGTAAACTACTACCCATTTATATTGCTTTCAGTAAAATATATTTTCTCTATTTGCATATGAGTCTTCTAAATTCTCAGTTAGCTTGTTTCCTTTATTGTCCTTTGTTTTAGCCTTGCTTTTTGGAATTTTTAGTACATGCCAATTAATGTAGAATTGGAACACACAAACAAAGAAACATTGGCAATGCTATATTTTCATCAGATCACTCAAACAGTTCCCATGTAGGTAGGATCATGCTAAACACAGGCTCATTCACAGAGAAATACTATCTACTTTTACTTATGATGTCTGAAGTGATAAAATCTCTGCCAATACTTTCTTTAACAAATGATATATGATTAAATTATGGTTTATAGAAGTAGTAAAGGATGTAGAGGTTTTGAAGCATTATCTCTATTTTTGGATTTCTTCCATGGATTAATCCTAATTATGGAAACAAATCATAAAAATAATTTTGATTCTAACTTCACTCTAGGAATTATGGCTCTTTCAGCATGGGGGTGAATTCTGATGTTTTTAATTCAAAATGCACTTTAAAAAGGCAAAGAAATAACTCTAAAGCTCATTGCACCATGTTTTCCTGGGTTGTTGACAATATGTTCTGGGGGAAGTTTCACTTATTTATGCATGGGAGACTGATCATCTGAGTTAATTAAGCATTAAGGAGAAAACATCTTTGGAGCACTTGTCACTAGGACCTCTTTCATTTCTTTGTGGTGATTCACAACACAAGCTGTTAGTGAGGTTACTGGCTTTCTCATTACTGAATGGGTTTTCAAGTTTGAGAAGTTTTATGAGCTACTTTCTCATGAGGCCAAAGCACCTAGCTACTAAAGCTACCAGGCTGTTGTCTGTACAGCAGAAAGAAAAATGAAATAGCTAAGGAAAGCAAGAGCAGAGGGAAAAATGAATAATAGGATTCCATATTTTAATTGGGGAAGGGCCATCCAGGGAGTTATTTTCACTAAATGCTGCTGTCACAAAATCTGTCATCACACCATGGTGCAGCTGGATTCCACCAAAGATTATGTGATTTCTAACAATAACCTTGAAAACTGAAAAAATGATAGCATTTAACAGCTGTGAACAAACACTCATGTAGCCAAAACTTTTGATTAATTAACATGTTATTTAAGGGCAAAAGGCATAGAGAGAAATACCTGACGCTTTGACAGGATCTCTGAAAGGCTGCAATAATTAAATCATGCACATATGATAATACTTGAAATTTCACACCCTGTCAATGATGTAAAGCCTCTCCTTATAAATGAAATATCACAGATATTTAGTGATGTCTATTTTCTGAAGGAAATATATTTTAAAAGATTACACAATGACAAAGTTTATTCTATAAACTGACAAATACTTTATTTCTCAGTTGTAAACACAATTTTGTTTATAAGAGTCTGTCTCCACTTTTTTAAATAAGAGGTAGATACTTCTTACTCTGAAAATGGTTGGCTCTGGTGTGTCTTGCAGGGCACAATGACCCCATTCAAGAGATTTTAGAGGACAATATGTAAATCTTTTTCTACATGTTGAATTTTTGCATGTATTAATAAATTGGATTCCCTCCTCAATCAGCTAGAAAATCAAATTAACATGCATTAATCATAATGGTAAACTTAAAATTTCAAGCCTTTATTGTTCACCCAATATAATATATATGGACTACTAGCAAACCTGTGCAATTATTACTATCATTTCTTATTTTTGTCATTTTAGGCATGTGTATAGGATAGTCAAAAAAATGGCAATACCTTCATTGCCAGAATTTGAAAACAGAAAATAAAGTATTCCAGTTCAAAATTATTTTCCAAAATTCTTCTCTTCTGATTTATAGGACTCTGTTGTTGTGACCAAAGCAATTGTAGAATGTAGGAACAAAAGTAATCAAATTGCATTAAGGAAATGATCATATATTGGATGTCTGTACATGGATATGTAATTATGAGAAACTTTAGATGGCTGAAGTCAGTGAAAGCAATGGCCTAAACCAGAGGTTTAGGTTAAAGCCAATGAAAGAAAGAAAATAAGTAATAAAACCAGTAAGCACAAGAGCATTCTTTAGCCAATTCAAAGTCTTAAGAGTATGTGATAAACTATCATTCTTTAAATTTGGAAAAAATCCTGAATATACCTTGAAATATCATGATCTTTACCATTGTTCATATCGAAAACCCATGGTTTTAGCTTGCACGCAGTCTAAAGGAAAAGTTGCAGCAGTTGCATTATGGAATTAGAATAATCCAAGGAATGTAGCATTCTGGCAGGTCTCCCTTTCATCATCTTAAACATGTAATTTGGTCATTCATGTGTAAAGACAACTGTCAGTAATAAAAGCTTGAGTGTGGGAAACTTCTGGATAAATATGCATAATTACTTCTAGTTACTAAATATTTAATTAGGTTACCACATGAGTTATAAATGTGAGGAACTTTCTTTTCTTGACATTTGTTTGATTATCTCCTTTATGACAATCTTCCTGTTTTTCTCTCCTTAATAGCTTCCTAGATAACAAAATATATATATGATGAAAAATTGCCAAATTCCAAACTTTCAATGTTTGATAAACTTTCTACTTATATAAGCAAAATTTTCTTTTTCAGTCTTTCCATCTTGAGTGATGAAATATACCTAGCTCTAATATATGTTTTAAATATATATGTTTGCTTTTGCATGGGCTTTAACATACAAGGAATATTCATACAGGCAAGCTTCTATTTAGACATGCTTATAGGCTTTCTTAACTTAGATTACCATTAAGTGACTTTTCAATACTATCACATCCTTTTCCTATAGTCAATAGTAGATCTCTATATCATGTGGAGAAACACCCAGCACTGCAAGCATACTTAAAATTGCTATGTTATGTATGTGCATTTTGAGTATTAAGCCTGTAATTATTCAGCCTAGATTCTTTACAGTGCCTATATAAAATGTATAAAAAGGAGAGTGACGGACTTGTTTCCCCTGTCTTTTGTACTTGTTTGCTTGGACAAGAATCAATGGCCTGGGAATTAGATACTGTTGCAGCTGTTTATATACATTCACTCCTCACTTTGGTCCTCTTTCTCAAAGCTCTGGGGAAGAACAAAGGATTGAATGATTTGTCTTGGGGCCAAGGCTCATTGACTGCCCCCCCACAAAATACATTGAAATTGAAAATCCTTCTAGCCAAACTGAAACAGCGTTTTAAATGGGAATGGATATGAGCATTGATTTTGTACCTGGAAGCAGAGCTCTACGGTCATTTATAGTTTCACCTTAGCCGTAGTTCCTTAAGAAAAGAGGATACAAAGTTGCAATTTCTAGAGGCTGACTCAGACAATAAACAAATTAATCAGTGTACAGTTTCAGATTTTGATTTTCTGAGGTTGGAAGAAGGGAAATGAGATAAATAGTTTGAAAACACTAAATGAAAAATAAAGCCTTAGTAATGGAAAACCAGGGGGTATTTACAGGAATTTTTGATTGACGTAAGACATTAAAAAAGTAGAGAAACCTAGAGATCCTTATGGTTCCTAGTTCTGGCTAAGCATTAGAAAAGGCCTTAGGAACTTTAAAAATATACCGATGTTTTTGCTTGGACACCACATCCCAGAGATTCTAATGGAATTTATTAGGTGTATGGCATTGGTTTAAGTATTATTTTTGAAGCTCTGTAGTTGGTTCCATCCTGTGATATGGATTGAGAATCATTGATCTGGGTCAATGGATAGGGATTTCCTGAGAATCTTGTGAAAACGCCGAATCTGATTCAGTAGATCTGCAGTGTGGCCAGATATTCTGCATTTCCAACAAGCTCCCGAGACCTGCTGTGCTGCCGTTCTTGCCATACACTTTAAGTAGCAAGGATCCTAATATACTGTGCTCTGAATTTTCCTTCCTCCTTGAGGGAAGGTGCTTTATCAGTTGCTCAGCATTGGTGAGTGCTGCTGGCAGCTTGGATATTTACACCTTAATTCTAATTTAAAGGATATTTCTTTTTAACTTGTACAAACGGGCACCTTCAATATTTATTCCTTAAAGTAACACTGTATCATTCATACATATATTTTAGAAAAAATTCATTAATTGATGTGTTATTGTCTAAGTTTTCCTGACTTAGACACTGAGACTGAAGTTAGCATGTGTGAAGTTTATAAGGAAATGTTCTTGGGATTAGCAGCTGTGGAGAGGAAGGAAGGTGAAGAAAGTAGGAGTGGGCAGGCAGAGAAGGCGGTCACTAATACAGGCTCAACAAAGGCCTCAGTCAACCCCATGGCCCTTCGCAGTTCCTCTAAGTTGGAGCAAATGGGCAGGGCCTTTACACTCCTGCATTGAATGGTTGTTGGCTATAGATTGCCCTGTGGTGGGACTGTGGCTTTGGGTGAGGTGACAACTGAGGACTACTTATGGATCAAGGGAAGACAGTTATTACAACAGTTACCATGTCCCATTCTCCCCATTCAGGGTGCTGCAATGAGAGCCAGATGCTTAATTAAGCCTGCCATGTGCCAAAAGGGAGGTTTCTTGCACCACAGGAGAAGAACCCCAAGATTATATAGCTGGGAGCTTAATTGGGCTACGTGCTGAACAACTGCCATCCTCTTTTCCTGAGAGAGAGGAAGAAACCTTATTTCCCTAATGTAAACAAATCTTCTCTGGGAAGTGAAGTTCCCTAATTTATAATCCTTTAGAATGTAAGCGGATGACGGGCATCAGATTCCATCTGCCTTTGAAATGTAAACACACACTTCTGAGAGAGAAATCTCTCAATCTTTCTGGAGGTCTCCCACTATCTATTCCATCAACTAACTTCTAAGGCTTGTCTCTTAACCTAGGGTAAGTGATAAAAACAAGGAAATAAGAGCAAAATTTACAGCAGAGCTTACCTTGGGGTGGGGAGGGGAGAGGGATAGGACTAAGAGAGGATGCACAGGAAGCTTCAAAATATTAGCAATGTTCTATTTCTTGAGCAGGACATGTGGAGTTCATTTAATTTTTATAGCTTATATATAGTTTATAATATATTCTCGTGTACATATGAAATATTGAAAATAAGTGTTCAATGAAAAATCTTTAGAGAATATCAGGGCTAGTTCTCTACGCCTCATATTGCTTTTTTACTGAAGTTGCCATCAGAGATCCAAACTCATTCAGAGTTGGTGTCACACTGTGTTTTATATCTTCTAACATGACATAGATCTTCTATAGCTCTTAAATTGCCCAGTGCTTCCCACTGATTCCTCTGACACTTGCAGGCAGTTATCACACATCTTCCACTCTATCATCAGCACTCTTTTCCCTTTATGCCTTAACTTAGGAGTTAGCAAAATACAGCCCATGGGCCAAATCCAGCCTACTGCCTGTTTTTGTAAATCAAGTTTTATTGGAATGCTTGTTCATCTATATAATGTCTATGACTGCTTTCTCATTACAACAGCAGAGTTAAGTGATTAAGACAAAGACAATATGGCCAACAAAATCCAAAATATTTGCTATTTTGCTCTTTACAGAAAAAGTTTGCCAACTCCTGCCTTAGTTGAATCCTGCCCTTTTGTGAGACCACAGCCTCCACCTAGCCCTTTTAAGACAAAGCTGATTTTTCTTTCCTTCCCATATACCTCATAAATGGAGACAATAGAAGGGTGTTACTGACGCTTCTAAACCATGTGTCTTCTGCTTTAAAAAAAAAAAAAAAAATTGACACACTAATGCACTATATTTTACTTTAGATGGTCATTGCCTTTAATGACTCTTTAGTCACTCTTCCTCATTTACTGATGAGTTTAACACCTGGATTATACCAGCCAACCACAGCTATGAATGGAAACTTGACCATGTCAACATCAGTAACTGTGCCAACTCAATAATTATGTATCCAACATCCCTCTCTTTGATCAGGCTATTCCATCCTTCCATCTAATTTATTCAATAACCAACAATCTAGAAATATTTCAAATTTACACATCCAATGCACTTTTTCATTCTCCAATACCCACGCCATATACCTTGGAGCTGAATTTACCTCCTTAAGTAACCTAATTCATTGCTTCTTAAACTGTAATGTGATGATGCACCTGGGGATTTTGTTAAAAATGCAGATTCTGATTCAATGATCCTGGGATGTTTTCCAGTTTGCTAGAGCTGCTGTTATGCAAAATATCAGAAATGGATTGAAATGAAGGGGATTTATTAGGTTACACATTTACAGCTTTAAGGCCATAAAAGTGTCCATACTAAAGCAACAACAAGGGTATATCTTTACTGAAGAAAGGTGATGGCATCCAGAACAACTCTCTCAGCTGGGAAGGCACATGGCTGGTGTCTGCTGGTCCTTTGCTGCTGCGTTGTGCTTCAAATGGCTTTCTCCAAAATGTCTCTGGGTTTTTGTCTTAGCTCCTCTCTTTCAGCTCCTATGCATCATTGCTTCTTTCTCCCAGGGCATTTCTCTCTAAGCATCTGGGAGTCCTCTCTTAGCTTCTCCAGGGCAAACTCTGGGCTTCATCTCTTAGCTTAGCATCTCCAAATGTCCTTCTGTTAGCATCTCCAAGGATCTCTAAGCATCAGCATCTGTATCAACTCTTAGCTCTCTTAAATACTCCAGTGAACTAATCAATACCCACCCTGAATGGGTGGGGTCCATAACTCTGTAGAAATAATCTAATCAAAAGTTATCACCCAAGTTGGGTGAGTCACATCTCCATAGAAACATTCAAATCAAAAGGTTCCACCTTAATCAAGACTAGTAAGTCTGTCCCCCAAAGGATTGCACTAAAGAGCATGGCTGTTGTGGGGGACATAATAGATACAAAGTGGTACAGGTGGGATCTAAGATTTTTAATTTCCATCAAGCTTCCAGGGAGGCCAATTCTGTTGGTACTCATATCATAGTAGCAAGGGGTGGATATCATGGTGCACTATTTTAATCACTCAGTTACCTGTTTTTCTCGCCATCAGACTCACCTGGCTAAACTTCTGCCCTGGCAAAATACAATGATTGCCTTTGTTCTAGCAGCCAGCCATGCAGAAGAAAATCATACATGCTAGCTTACTGACCTCACATTAGTCTATGACCAAATATCTGTAATGGGCAATTGACACTAACTGAAAATCCTATCTCTTTACCTCAGTTAGGTTTCCACATAGAAACCAGTTACCTCCTATTTACCAAAAACTTGCATGTGTTCAAATGCAAAAATATTTTTCTGTTCTTTTATTGCTTATCTTCTGACTGCATTAAAAAACCAGCACTCTCTTGATTTCCCCATACTCCTTTAATCTCCAGGTTTTGGTTAATAGCCTCAAAACAAGTCCCCCTCCCAAACCTTTCTCTGAATTATATACACACACATACACACACATGCACCACTTGATATCGCCACTTTAATATATGATATGCATCTCAAATTTATCATGTCAGGTATTGGATCTTATTTTGCCACCAGTTCAGTCCCAATGCAAACCTATTTCTCCCCCCAGACATTCCTGTGTCAATAAATGCTACCACCATACCCACAGATGCTCACCACCCCTACTCATCATTATTTCCTCTTTTTCAATAAATCTTCACACCAAATTCACCAGCAAGTCTTGCTTAGAGCTATCTCAAAAATATATGATTTATCCATCCACTTATCTTCATTTCTATTGCTGTCACCATAACACAAAGACCCATTAACTCATGTGCCAGTGTGGATGTATTATGTCCCCCCAAATGCCATGTTCTTTAATGCAATTTTGTAGAGGCAGATATGTTAGTGTTGATTAGGTGGGAATCTTTCGATTAGTTTGTTTCCATGGAGATGTGACCCACCCAACTGTGGATAATAACTTTGATTAGATTATTTCCATGGAGGTGTGGCCCTGCCCATTCAGCAGGGGTCTTGATTAGTTTAATAGAGCTCTGTAAGAGCTCAGACAGAAGGAGCTTGCTGCTGCAGATTAGAGAGACATTTTGGAGATGACTGTTGAAAACAGACTTTTGCTGACACGTGGGAGATACTAGGCCAGAGTTTGTTCTGGAGAAGCTAAGAGAGGGCAAAATGCCCCAAGAGCAACATTTTGAAGAATGCTCAGGAGCAGAGAGAGGCGCTAGAACACAACCCGGGATCAGCAGACACCAGCCATGTGACTTCCCAGCTAACAGAGGTTTTCTGGATGCCATTGGCCTTCCTTCAGTGAAGGTATACTCATGTTGATGCCTTAATTAGGACATTTTTATGGCCTTCAGACTGTAAATTTCTAACTAATAAATCCCCTTTCTATAAGCCAATCCATTTCTGGTGTTTTGCATCATTATGCAAACCAGCATTACAAACCAGAACAACTCATGATTGAACAACTCATGATTGCAATATCCTATTAAATAGCTTTTGCAGCATTGCTCAATGTCTATAAAATTCTAGTGGTCACTCCAATATGGTCCTTCTGAGCTGAGAAGTTTGCATATGGGATTATTTATCCCCTTGACTTTTTGAAACATTTATAAAATACTAATATTTCCAGAAATGTAGTTAGTTCAAACATTCTCAGCTTTCCCAACATTGCTTAAGGTTTCTTGAATATTTAATTCCATATTAAAAATTGTCATTTTCATTATAAGGAAAAATGTAAGTGTATTTCTATTTATAATTTCTGTAAGCAGTGAATAAACATGATTTTCATATTTTAAAATAGCTCAGTTACTCATATTCATTTGATAAATTCATATGTTTGGCTCAGATTTCAAGGTTTTTAGTGTTCAACAAACTTTATTTTAACTCTATTCATAAACATTGCTATCATAGAGACTAAACTCTAGATCTAACTTTGTTAAAGATATTATTAACCTAAAGTAGCAGTGTCTAGTTACCAGCCAGAAATTATTAGATTGAGCCTTCATTCTTAAAGAGCAAGAAACATCAGTCAATGGGAAAATTTATTATCAGTTTGACATGATTGTATTAGCTTTTCTGAAGAGAAATATCACCACTAAATCAAAACTATTTCAAATTAAAAATTGCAAACAATTCCAATATTTTTACCAGAACCTCTGAGTAATTATTACATGACTTTCTTACTAATAATTCATAGATACCCTCAAGAATTTTCTAAGAAATAGGAGAAAATTGTACTTGAATCTATAATTTCAAAATTGTCAGTGAAGTCATGAGCCATAAGGAAAAGTAATGCCTAAGAAGGAATCATTATTAAATTATAATCTATGCAAAAGAACTCTGATAATTGTGTCTCAACAGCAAGCCACAGAAGCTGAACTGAACTTGGCTTCAAGAAGGAGGAAAATTTGACACAGGGAACTCTCTTGGGCTTATTTCACAGAGTGTAAGACAAAATGTAGCTTCATCTCATGAACAAACTGGAACTAGAGAGTTGATTGTCCTCAGTATCATTATTGATACTCTTAGTCTATGTAATTTTCTTCAGTTTCCTCTCATGCAGCAGCCCAATTATTTCACATTTCAGGTAAAATCTTCCACTCTTCAGAAAAAAGTTCCAAAATTTTTGAAGAAAAATATCATTTTCCACTTTTTGCCTGAAACCCATCTTTTGACTACTAACTTCGGCGAAAGATGCTGAACTACTTTCATAGGTTCCATGAAGATGAAGGGGAGAGAATTTCTAGAAAAATAATATGGTTGTTCAGATAGAACAATATTAGATTTATGGATATAAAGACTCACTATTATGAAGATGTGTGACTACTACCCAAAATGATTTATATATTTTTAAGTTTATAATTAAAACTCCATGTTTGATGGAATATGGCAAATAGATTTTAAAATACATTTAAACTCTCAAAGAGCTAAGAATAAATATGTTATTCCTGAGGAAGAACTAGGAAAAAGGGTTGGTCTACCAGATATCAAGAGTTAATATAAGGCAAATTAATTAAGATGGTGAGATGTTCAATGATGAAATGAACAGATTTTGCTTCATGTCTATATTATCTGTTTCCAATATTCTTGCCAATACCTGCCTACAGTATTTGTCCATTTATAAGCTGTACTGAGAACAGTTTGGCCAACAGACATAATAAAAGAAGAAGGACTATCATCAGCAAAAAAAAAAAGTTGTCCAGGTTCTTAATTGCAAAATTTTGGGTGGTGATGCAAATCTAGTTGTGAGAACTTTGAACTCTATTGTTCACTTATTGATAATTTGAGATAATTCATCTTAGGATATCATCTGAAGACTCCTAGCTGAGATTGGGTTTTACTACAGATTTCACCATCATTATCAGAGTCTACAGTGCAGCAATATGTCTCATCATCTCAATTATCTTCTGATTCATCTAGTAATTATGAAAACTTCTGTCGGTTTTATTCTCCTCACCATTATGAGCAGAAAATTCCCAACTGTGTTTAATGAAAACTAAGAGAAGACTAAAAATGTGGTGTCATCAGTCTTCTTTTATACCTTGTTTGTTGATGCCATATCTTGAGAAAGACAATACAGAAATTGTAGGATGATTCAATCAGTATTTTCTTTTTCATTTCAGCATTATCTTTGTAGAAAAATCCACTATTTAAATCCACTATTATTCTACTTTTTATTATTCAAAGTTTTTATAGCATAGTTTGTAATAATTGATGAACAGTGATAAAAGAAAGCCTACTGTGATAAAATAACAAGATGTTTCAAAATACAGGAAAAATAAAAATCACTAAGATCCCAGTATGGAAGTTAAATTTAAAAGGGTCACACATATGGAAGAAGATGGTGGCATAGAGAGGAGTGGAAGTTAGTTAGTCCCCCGGAGCAACTAATAAATAACCAGGAACAACTAGCAAATGATCTGAAATAACTGCTGCGGGACAACCATGACTGTCCACACATTGTGCACCAGTCTGGATTGGGAGAATACCTGAGATGGATAAACAGCTGTATGATGATACTGGGGGCAATTGATTGTACACTTTGGATCTTTGGATAATTGCATGGTAAGTGAACAATCTCAATAAAAAAAAAATCATTCAGTCTAAAAGAAAAAAAAAAAAAAAACTATCAGAAAAACTTGCTACAGCCAAAAAAGGGTCCCACATAGCCCTATAATAATTGCAGGATAGGATGAGTTTTCTTTATTAAAAGAATAAGTAAATTTCTTTTTTTTCCTTTGAAAGACCTCAAGAAAGAACAAATTTCTTGTGGTATCCATTCTTCCAAATAGATAGAGCCACTTAAAAAGAAACTCAAAAACCAAATTGGGTCTAATGAGTGCTGGTATTTTTCCAAGAGTTAATTTGGATCCCTACCTTATATTAGGCAAATTAAAGGCCTAAATTTGAAAGGCAAACCTCTAATGCTTTTAGAAAAATTGCTATCAGAAGGTCCTCATAGTCTATTTAGGTTGGCATGTAACCTAGGTTTTGAAAGTTTTATTTTACACATGAATTTTCTTTGAACCTACAACTTCTCAATAAAAGCAAACAAAAATTAAAAACAACAATTTTAAAAAAGACCCCCAGTTAATTCTAATGTGCAGACGAGTTTGGAAAACCCTGAGCCCAGCGCACAAATTTTTTATTCATATTTTTATCAGTTTTTTTTTTGTTTTTTGCTTTTAATAGATCCCTTCATTTCTGTTTTGTTTTAATACAGAGAACATTTAAGAAAACTTAAAAAAAAAGCTGCTGGATAGAATACCTAAGGAAGACTCTTCCTTATATTTCTGTATATATTTTTAAGAGTTTGTTCAGAGACCCTAGATAGATAGTTATATTAATAGATGTATGCACACATATACACATATATACATATAAATAAAATATTTTTCCTTATCAAGAAATAGATTATATCAAGAATATATAAATATTCTGTGTACATATACATATTCTGTATAAATATTTGCAAGATTCACATACATATTTTGCATATTAGGAAGATGCACACACATATTTTATATTTATATCCAAATGATCATCTTTGGGCAAAAATATTTCTACAGTACTAAAAAGTTAACATCTTTGGGCTGGTAATGGTATGTCTGTACCTCTTGACATGATCATAAACACTCCATTTTTGGTAATATTTCAACTCATAAGAAACCATTTAAAAATAACTGGGTGCCTGGCAAGGAAGAGTCATTTTGTCTTCCAAGGTTCAACAAAATGATATTTAATTATGGTTTCCCCATACTCCTTTAATCTCCAGGTTTTGGTTAATAGCCTCAAAATAAGTCCTGCTCCCAAACCTCTCTCTGAATTATTACACACACATACACACACATGCACCACTTGATAGCCCCACTTTAATATATAATATGCATTCAAATTTGTCACATCAGGTATGGGATCTTATTTTGCCCACGAGTTCGAGTCCAATGAAAGCCTATTTCTCCCCCCAGTCATCCCTATATCAATAAATGCTACCACCATACACATAGATGCTCAACCAAATCCTGACTCATCATTATTTCCTCTTTTTCAATAAATCTTCACGCTAAATTCACCAGCAAGTCTTGCTTAGAGCTATCTCAAAAATATATGATTTACCCATCCACTTATCTTCATTTCTATTGCTGTCACCTTAAGACAAAGAACCATTAACTCATGTGCCAGTTTGGATGTATTATGTCCCCCCAAAGTTTGAGAAGGGTTGGGATGGAAAAGTTTATGTTGTATATATGTTCCCACAATTAAAAAAAGGAAAGAGCAACTAAAGAAACAATGACAATCAAATTTGAGACATAATCCTGGATAGGATATAGCAAGGGAGGAGAAAAGGTTTAAAGGAATATTATTGGGGCACATGAAAAAATTCGCATAAAGACTGTGAGCTTTATATCATTGTTAAATCTCTTAAACTTGATAACTGCACTTTAGGTGGTTACATAGATGAATATCTTTGTTCTTAGGAAATGTGCATGGCAGTATTAAGCGTTCAAGGAGAATGAGCTATACAATCTACACCCAAGTGTTCAGAAAATGGATTGATAAATAGAGGGACAGGTAGATAGACGGATAGAATGGTATGGCAAATGTGGAAAAATTTTAAAAATTGGTGGATCTGGGTATCTGTGAAGAGAGGAGTTAAGGATATGTTGGAGCTCTCTGTTTGAGGTTTGTATAATTTTATAACTGTCCTGTAAGTTTGAAAGTATTTCAGAATAAAATGTTTTAAAAAAGCCATATTCTTGATGCAATCTTGGGACAGATTAATCTTTTTATTAGGACATGACCTCTTTACTGGATGTTTCCATGGAGGTGTGACCCACCCAATTGTGAGTAACAGCCTTGATTAGATTATTTCCATGGAGATGTGGACCTCACCCATTCAGGATGGGTCTTGCTTTAATCACTGGAGTCCTATAAAAGAGCTCATAAACAAAAGGACCTCAGAGCAGCTGAGAGTGACATTTTGGGGATTTTTGCTGACACTTTGGAGATGCTAGCACAGTGTTTGTGCCAAAGAAACTAAGAGAGGACAAAATGCCACAAGAGCAACATTTTGAAGAAAGCACAGAAGTTGAGAGAGGAGCTAGAACACGATCTGTGATCAACAGATGCCAGCCACATGCCTTCCCAGCTAACAGAAGTTTTCTAGATGCCATTGGCCTTCCTTTGGTGAAGGTATACTCATGTTGATGCCTTAATTTGGACATTTTTATGGCCTTCAGCCTGTAAATTTTTAAGTGAATAAACTCCCTTTATATAAACCAATCCATTTCTGGTATTTCACTTAATGGTAGCATTAGCAAACCAGAACACATGGGATACCAAGTTACCATGAAACCTGAGTTCCCTATCACAAGCTGGATATTGTCTGACCACTAAGCCATAAAGGTGAGCATACACAGGAGCACTCCATCATAAAACAGAAATGGTATATATGAGATAGGGCTTTTTAGCAGGTCCTGAAGGCTCTAGTAAGTTACATGAAGATGTGGCTTAAATGCCTATGGCCACCACTCCTGCCATTACCTTCTCTTTCCCAAACCAGAACTATGTCCTGGGGAGGTCCTTAAAATAAGTTGACTGACGAAGAGAAAACTCAGGTCTGGTTTACAGATGGTTCTGCATAATATGCAGGCACCACCAAAAAGTGGACAGCCACAGCACTCTAACCCCTTTCTGGGATGTCCCTGAAGGACACTAGTGAGGCAAAATCCTCCCAGTGGGCAGAACTTTGAGCAGTGTACCTGACGTTCATTTTATTTGGGAGGAAAACTTGCCAGAAGTGTTTTTGTATTCTGATTCTTGGACTGTTGCTAATGGTTTGACTGGAAGGTCAGGGACTTGGAAGGAACATGATTGGAAAATTGGTGACAAAGAAGTCTGGAGAAGAAGTATGAGGATAGACCTTTCTGAATTAGCAAAAAACATGAAGATATTTGTGTCCCATGTGAATTCTCACCAGAGGGTGACTAAAATCAAAGGAAGATTTTAATAATCAATGCATAAGATGACCTGTTCTGTGGATATGAGTCAGCCTCTTTCCCAAGCCACTCCTGTCATTACCCAAGTGGGCTCATGAACAAAGTGGTCATGGTGGTAGGGATGGAGGTTATGCAAGGGCTCAGCAACATGGACTTCTACTCATCAAAGCTGATCTGGCCACAACTGCTGCTGAGTGCCCAATCTGCCAGCAGCAGAGACCCACACTCAGTCCCCGATATGGCACCATTCCCCAAGGTGATCAGCCTGCCACCTGGTGGCAGGTTGATTACATTGGACCACTTCCATCATGGAAGGGGCAGCAATTTGTTCTAACTGGAATAGACACATACTCTGGATATGAGTTTGTCTTCCTTGCATGCAATGCTTCTGCCAAAACTACCCTCCATGGGCATACAAATTACCTAATTGACCATCATGGTATTCCACACAGCATTGCTTCTGATCAAGGAACCCACTTCATAGCAAATAAAGTGAGGGAATGGGAACATGCTCATGGAATTCTCTGGTTTTACCATGTTCTTCATCATCCAGAGGCTGCTGGTTGGTGGAATGGTGGAATGGCCTTCTGAAGACTCAACTATGGTGCTAACTAGGTGACTACACCTTACAGGGCTGGGGCAGTGTTCTCCAGGAGGCTGTGTATGCTCTAATCAGTGTCCATGGTGCTGATTCTCCCATAGCCAGGATTCATGGGTCCAGGAATCATGGAGTAGAAACAGGAGTGGTGCAATTCATTATCACTACTAGTGATCCACTAGGAAAATTTTTGCTTCCTCTCCCTGCAGCCTTAAGCTCTTCTTGTTTACAAGTCTTAGTTCCAAAAGGAGAAATGCTTCCACCAGGAAACACAACAATAATTCTGTTGAATTGGAAATTAATAATGCCACCTGGTCACTTTGGGCGTCTCATACCTCTGAATCAATAGTCAAGGACGGGATTACTGTACTGGCTGGGGTGATTGATCCTGACTATCAAGGGGAAATAGTACTGTAACTACACAGTGGAGGTGAAGAAGAGTTGTCCTGGAATACAGGAGGTCCCATAGGGCTTCTCTTATTACTACCATACCCTTTGATTAAAGTCAATGGAAAACTGCACCAACTCAATCCAGGCAGAACCACCAATGACCCAGAGACTTCAGGAATGAAGGTTTGGGTCACCCCACCAGGCAAAGAATCAAAGTCAGTTGAAGTGCTTGCTGAGGTTAAAGGGACCATGGAATGGGTAATGGAAGAAGGTGGTGATAACTATGAACTATGACCACTTGACCAGCTACAGAAATGAGGGTTATGATGGCAGGAATATTTCCTCCATGTTTTGTTATGAGTATGTTTGTATTTGTTTATAATGCAAATATCTTTGTTTTCTTCTCTATTTTATCCCCTTTTGGTATGTTGTAATTTGTATTGTTCATTTCATAGTATTTAAGTTATAGGGTATCAAGTTTAAGAGTGAATGTTGCCAAAGGACTTGCACGCTATTCTGGAGAGATTTAGTGCATTTCCAGTTTTACACAGGGCAGCTGAGTATTGTTAGGTGAAACATATGTCTGTTATTGTGTTCTGTTTCAAGATTAATAAGGTTTAATGCTATATGTATAGATGCCAAGTTGACAAGGGGTGGAATGTGATGGTTAGTTTTGGCCAGGTGATTGTGCCCAGCTGTCTGGTCAAGCAAGCACTGGCCTAACCATGACTGCAAGGACATTTGTGGCTAGTTAATAAACAAGAAGGCTGGTTTATGAAATCATCAGTCAGTTGACTGCATCTGTGGCTGATTACATCAGCAAAGGGAATGTATTCCACAATGAGAGAATTCAATCAGCTGGATTCAATCCAGTCGTTTGAAGACTTTTAAGGGAGAAGAGAGAGAACTTTCTCTTCTTCAGCCAGCCAGCCTCTCCTGGGGAGTTCATCAAAGACCTTCATCAGAGTTGCCAGCTCACAGCCTGCCCTTCAGAATTTGTACTCATGAATCCTGCCCTATAGAATTTGGACACATGCCTCCCCACAGTTGTATGAGACACTTTTAAAAATTCTCATATTTATAGATACCTCCTGTTGGTTCTGTCTCTGAAGAAATTTTTCCTTCAATTTTTCTTCCTGTGTCCCCTGCAGTCCAGACTGGCAGTGGTTCCATTTATACAGGTCTCGCAAAAAAATTTGTTGACAGGTGTCAAAACCATCAGACAATAGGACTTTCCACAAATTCTTTCTGGATAACTCCATCTCTAATCCTGGCTTGTACTGAAATGGCGGTCGATTTCCATGTTTGGTTAAATCCTCACATGGGGCTATAGCCTCTGGGGTCTCACCTTCTGGAAGCCCAGAATTTTCCAAACTATCAGTTTCTGTTTTCATTGTACCTAAGAGTTCAATTCTCAGCTTCTCTCTTTCCTCTCACATTTTACTGTAAGCTGCATGGAGAAGCCAGGCTTCATTGAAGAAAGACTGGTGACATCTGGAACAATTCTGTCAGCTGGGAAGGCACATGGCTGGTGTCTTCTGGTCCAGTGTTATGTTTCAGCTCCTCTCTCAACTCCTGTGCGTCCTTAGCTTAGCATCTCCAAACACCCTTCTCAGCTGCTCTTGAGGTGTTTGTCCTCTCTTAGCTTCTCTGAAGCAAACTCTGGGCTAGCATCTCAAAGCATCAGCAAGCATCTGGGTCTGTGTCAGCTCTTTGTAAGGGACTCCAGTAAACTAATCAAGACTTACCATGAATGGGTGGGGTCAAATCTCCATGGAAACATCCAATCAAGGGTCACACCCTAATCAAAATGATTAATCAATCTGCCCCCACAAGATTGCATTAAATAATATGGCTTTTTCTATGGGACATAATATATACAAACTGGCACAAGCCCTAAACAACATCTCTAACAAAACTTAACCCAGAAGGTGTATGCAGTTATTCCCTCTCTAATCTCCCATAAGAGAACTGTGAAAGTTGAGTATATCTGTCAGTACCTGCAGAGATCTGTAGAATGTAAACCTCAGTAGTAGATCTCCAGCTCATAAACCAGGGAGCATCAGGCTCCAAGGAATATCAATTAATCAGAGGTAACAGTAGTGGAAGATTCAAATATATTTGTACATACAACTATACATCCTAAGTTTATAAAAATTTGAAACTTCTGTAGAAACTTTCAGTATGTTCACTTTACTTATTTCCAGTCTTGTTGGTTTTTGTATGTTTTCTCCATTATGATGATTATTTAGACTTGCCATAGATCTGTTATTTTATTCTTCTATTTTTTCTTTCCATGACCAATTATTAGTCATTCATCAATTCTGAGTTTTCTTTTCTAATCCATTTGTAATGGATTATATTAATTTTATACCAGTACTTTGATTTTTTTTAGGTTGGTCCTTTTAAAAATTTTGAATAGTTTAAGAATGCCCATCTTTTACTAAGTTAAATAATTTTAAAACCAGGAAAATCTCTGAGTAATATTTGGGTTGCACTATAGTGGCTTTGAAATGCAGTGTCATTTTCTAAATAATTCTATTTAACATAGGCTATTGTACTCAAGTATAGATAGTAGAAATAAAGAAGAATTTTAAAATATGAGACCATTCTTAGGCTATTTCATGTCTTCATATATGAGATGTGGTTTTAGGATTTAGGCAATCCAGTTCAATGCCTGTCACAATAGGCACTAAAGACTGCATTTAATAATCCTAAATCCAATTAGTTCTTTCCAAATGTTTGAAAGTCATGTTAGGCAACATGGCAAATTTATGTGAGAACCACAAGTTCTTTAACCATTATTTCTAATGTATGCCAGCTAATGTTAAGTTTGATTACATTAAAGTAGATTATTACCTAGTATACTTCCCATCACAATTTATTCAGAGAGGTGGTTTAAATGAATCTGAATCATTGGAATCAATTAGTAAAACCCCATGTACCTGGGTAGAGCATTTGTGTCTCAGGAAGCACATAATAGAGGATTTGTTCCACCACAAGACAACTCTATGCTTTTTTTCTGCATTGTCCCTTTCTGACATGGGGCTTATGCAATCCTACCATATACTGTTATGCCCAACCAGCGATTCATCATGCACTATTTCAGGTACAGAGAAGGAATTATAAAAGGTGCATGGTAATATGAATGGTATACAAGGATAGTATAGCTTTAAAATGGATCCTGAGGATTAAGAGTGCTAATTTTTATAGTAATAACAATGAATCATTAAAATATTGAAGTATATAAGGTAATAAAGACAGAATGAGAATAAACTCTCTTTTTGGAAAATAAATACCTGGTTGTTTAGAAATATCTATTTTATCTTCAATATTAACATCCTGTAGAAATTAATTTATGATAGTGTTTAGAAAATATAGTCACTGAATGCAAAGTGTTTAATTATACTCAATTATATCATCCTGCCTTGAGTCCATTTTAAAAAGAGGGGTAGATAAATTTTCTCTGCAAAACCTTATAAAGTATTCTTGATATGGAACAAAATCTAACTAGAATGTTTTAAAAGTTAAAAGAAGCTAATTACTGGTCCCTTGGAAGTCTTTTTGAAAATAGCTTTTAAAGCTTGCCAGATAAGTAGCAGCTTGCCCAAAAGGGGAATTCAGAAATTATTCATAAAGTGGCATTTTATCTCTATTTCCTGGAAATTAAAAGTGGTTTGGAGAAATTAAAAGGCTCTAGGGAAATGGGCAATAAATTGTAAACATCTTCCTAGATTATGGAGCAAGATGAAAGGTCTTCTCCATTTTAAATGAAGTAATAGATTTAGAAAAGGATTGAAGGAGACTAAATGAAAGCTTACTGAATAGAGATACAGTTCAGCTCTTACAGGAAATAGGTATTTATATGTGATATTTGTTTTTATTTGTTTTTATGTTTATAATTATACATTTATGCTTCTATTAATTCTATTTGTGTCAATATTATGTTTATATTCATATTTATGGTAAAATCTATTCCATACATAAAATTAAAAAAAAGTAAAATTATGGGTCTAGAAATTGTAAAGAATTCCTGAAAGACATGGAATCAGGTTAACAAGAGCAGCAGAAGCACAGAGAAAACCATGTGCAAGGGAGCAATGGAGTAATAAGACCATAATGGGTGCCACTCTGACAGAAAGCAACCATAAAACCTGGACATAAGGCACAAAGATGCTACTTGACGACACTGGATATTGAATAGAAGCAGCTACTCTAGAGAGGGTTTTCTCTTGAAGGAGAGCAGTGTGATATAAGTTCCAATTTTCTGTGGCTTTTAGCCTGGGAAATCATAAGGGCATAATTAGTTTTGGAATATTTTTTAAAATGATGTTTGGATCCACTTACAATTAAAAATATTTATTAAAATAATCAGAAATTTCTACTATTAAATAGAATGAGAAGAAATGTAGCTCTGAATTCTGTAAATAGTTCTCAACTTCTCAAAATAAAAATAAAATAAAATAAAAGAATGCAAATTACCATTTTGCCCCAGACTGGCAAAGCTCAAGACATTTATTAAACCAGTGTGCTGACAAAAATATGGAGAAACAGACACTATTGCAGTATTGTCATTTGGAGTATAAATTTATAGCATCTCTTTGGAGGGAAGTTTGGAAATATCTATCATATCTAAAAGTATGTTTCCTGACCCTGCAATTGTACTTCTTAGACTTTTATCTATGAATGTTTTTTACAAATATGCAAGACATAAGCAAAATAATAATTAAAAGCATCATTTGCAATAAAAAGGCATAACTTAAACAACCGTCACCCAAATAAATTATTTTATGTTGTCCAGTGGAACACTATAAAGCCATTGTAAAGTATGAGGTAGTGGTATTCCACTGGGAGATGTAGAGAGTTGGAAAGAATGTCATTCTCACCTTCACAACAAGAAAAAACTAGACAAACTATGAATTGACACTTGTCATGGACATGTTAGAGTTGAGGCTGCAAGGCAATCAGGCAATCAGCTAACCTGAAATCTGGGAGAGAAGCACCTACAGGGAAGATCAGACAGGACAATTGTGCTTTCCTAGTTCAGATATAGCAGAAGAGTAAAAAGATTTCAGCTATAATAGTTGATAAAGTTGTGAAGACTGAGTGAGAGCTGACAGGAGAGTGTGAGATAATGGTGGGGTGGAGGTGGTTGTCACAGATGTAAAAGAAATTCATAGCCTTTTGAAGGAGGACCTCTGCCAGTTGCTCACAGAGAAGACAAGGGAGAGTTCTGAAAGCTTCTCAAGTGCTCCAGGCCTGAGATAGGGAAACAGATGCTTCTGTGGTATGGAAAAAACTCTGCCTGAAACTTTCTCCTTTTTGGAACAAAAGTCTAAAGTTGTATGGGTAAAGGCAAGAAAATCTGTTTACTTTTGGGCCTGGGAAAAAACCCTTGCAACAGAGTTTCTGGATACTAAGGAGAGGGGCAGGAAAACATTGGGCACAAAACTATAGCTGAGGAAGGAGCAGGAACCACTGTGTAGACCACAATTCCAAGACTCAGGGACACAGTGAATGCCTAGGATTGGGACAAAATCAAACACCCCCACCATGTTACCTGCCACTAGACTGATAGATAAAGACAAAAAGGAATGGTAGGGACTGCCTGGGACAGTAGCAAGAGACACTTCATAGAGGTGCAGTGCTAAAGGAAGACTAAATGTTGAAGGTGGAGCAGACATCAAGAAGCAGTAAATCAGTCCCACCAAAAATAACCCTCAAGCAAATTAGCCTCCATCCTAAACCATGGGTATTACTGGAGGAATTTGAAGTCTGGTGTGCACTGAGGGTAACTATAATAGCAGTGAATTTCAAATCCTGTTCAACTCTTCATTTGAATAATTCAAACACCTACACTAAAGGCCTAGCAAAAAGAATTGTATTTTCATTTCACTATAACTAATGAAAATGCATTTCAAAAAATAAAGGAGAGGATTGTGAGAAAGTGATGGGGTGAAAAGCTCCAAGAATCAGTCTCTCTACCAGCAAAACTATTAAACAGGCAGGGACTGTCTGAACCATTTATTTTTGAAAGTCAGAGCCCAGAGGAACAATGTGCAGTATCCAGGGAAAAGTGGGAGGAAGAGGCTGGTAAGTTGCAGTAAAGAGAACTGAATTTCAATCTCTGCATGGTAGCTACCATTGCCTAGTCACTAATCTCATGGCTGGCAGCAGTGAAATGCTCAAACCTGGCCACTGGTACAAGGTGCTGGTGCCAGAGTTCCCCAAGATCTGGGGATGCACAGTATGATTGCTGATCACTACTTTTGACTAGGTACTTCAGATCAGTGGTGGCCTGGTCCTAAGAGTGGCCATTGTTACAACTCATCCCAGACCAAGAGGGCAGAGGAGACTTAAAGACTTTATGCTTTCTCAGAGCAGCAAAGAACAGCAGAAAGACTGAATTTGCTGGGCAGGTTCTGAGTCAAGAAAACACAGCATTCAGGAGCCAAGAGAGAAGCTTCTCTCTTTCTGATCCCTCCCTCATTCTCTTCCCTGGGAAATCTGAAGCCAACCAGTGTTCTCTTTTTGAATCCCTGGACTTGTTGCAGCTGGGAAAGGTTGACTCTGGAAACTCCTCTCTGCTGTGTCCTTCTTCCAGAATTTATATTCTAGGCAAAAGCAGCTTGAGACACCAAAAGCAGAGTAAGAAACAATTGAGTTAGGAAGCCTTGGGCAAAGGCTTACATGCTTTAAATTCTATCGTAGATCACCTTGGCAAGGGAGAAGGGTTATTAACTGATGGAGTAGAGGGAGCATTCAAATATTTGTAAATAGGAGAACTCTTAAGGCTGTTAGCTAGCACAAACCCAGGACAAGACACAGGCCCAGAAAATACATGGAGGACCCTGCATTTATATTCACATTGGCTTAAATTTGCAGGTAGGAGGGCTGAATTCTGAAAAAATATACCAGCCAACACAAAACCAATTTGCAAAGACTTTGAAAGGTGTTTTTGCTTAGTTTTTCTCTTTTATTTTTAGCTCCTTACCTTCAAAAAAAAAAAAAAAAAAAAACCCTACCATATTACTAGCTGTATCAAACTCAAGAAACAGACATTTCAGGGAATAAATCACGGAGTTAACATTTAAAAATATCAAATAGTATAGTGTGTAACAAAAGACTATAAGACAAACAAAGAAACAGAAAAGGATGGCCTATCCAAAGGAAGAAAATAAAAATCCAGAAAGCACCAACACAAAAGACAAAACTGTTAATATACAAAACAAAGATTTCAAAAAATTACCTCAAGGATATGAATGAAAATACAGAAAAAGAACTAAAGGTATCAGGAAAAAAAGAATGAACAATATAAGGATATATATAAAGTGACTGAAATTTTAAAAAGTAACCAAACCAAAATATTGCAGTTAAAGACAAAAATAACTGAAATGAAAAATTCCCAGGAGTTTCGACAGCAGATTAGAGTTGGCATAAGGAAGAATCAGTGAACATGAACACAAGGTTGAAATGAGTCAGATTGAGGAGCAAAAAGAAGAAAATAATCATAAAAGGTGAAAATAGCCTAATGGGCTTGGGGGTTATGATCAAGCACACCAATATACACATTATGGAAGTCCCAGAAGGAGAAGAAAAAGATAAAGTTGCAGAAAGAATATTAAAAGAAATAATGAGAGAAAACTTCCTAAACCTAGCAAAAGACATGGATACACAGCTCCAAAAACCCCAAGGGAAAACCAAACAGGATAAACTTTAAAAGAACTACCTCTATACATACTGGGCTAACTGTTTAACACAAAAGACAAGGAGAGAGTTCTAAAATCCACAAGAGAAAAGCAATGTGTTATGTACAAGGGAGTACCAATTAGGTCAGGTGCAGATTTCTCATCAGAAATCTGGAGGCAAGAAGGCAGTGGGTTGAAAGTCTTAAAATGCTGAGAGAAAAAAAATTGCCAACCAAGAATTTTATATCCAGTGAGACTTTCTTTCAAAAATGAGAGGGAGATAAAGATATCCCATGATAAATGAAAATTGAGGGAATTAATTTCCACTAGAAGTGTCTTATAAGCAAGATTAAAGGGAGGTCTTCAGACTGAAAGAATAGGACACTAGATAGGGGTTCAAAGCAGCATAAAGAAAGAAATAACTTTAGTAAGATAAAATACCTGCCATATCTCTCTTATAATAAGTACTAGGTAACCAAAAGCAACAGCACATCAATAGAGTTATTCACCATGATCAAGTGGGATTTATCTCATGTATGCAAGGGTGGTTCAAAATAAGAAAATAAGTTAATGTAATACACCACATTAACAGAAGAAGGAAGAGGAAAAACACCCCTATGATCATCTCAATCTGCAAGAAAGCTACTAGAGCTAATAAATGAATTCAGCAAAGTGGTGCAGTACAAGATCAATACACAAAAATCAGTAGTGTATCTATATACTGGTAATTAACAATTGGAAGAAAAAATTAAGAAAATGAATTCATTTACAATAGGAACTAAAAGAAAAAAAATCTAGGAATAAATCTAGCCAAGGATGTAAGTGTCTTGCACACAGAAAACTAAAAAACTGCAAGACATTGTTAATAGAAATCAAAGAAGATCTAAATAAATAGAAGGACACTCAGTGTTCACAGATTGAGAGACTAAATATTGCTAGGATGTCAATTCTACCCAAAGTGATTTATAGATTCAATGCAATCCCAATAAAAATTCCAGCAGCTTTCTTTGCAGAAACGGAAAAACCAATCATCACATTTTATGTAATGGTAAGGGACCCTGAATAACCAAAGTCATCTTAAAAAAGAAGAATGAAGTTATAGGACCCACATTTCCTGATCTTAAAACTTATTAGAAAGCCATGGGAATCAAAGTAGCATGGCACTGGCACAAGGACAAATAAACCCATAGAACTGAATTGAGAGTTCAGAAATCAACCCACATTTATGGCCAACTGTTCTGGTTTGTTAAAGCTACCATTATGCAAAATACCAGAAATGGATTGGCTTTTATAAAGGGGATTTACGAGGTTACAAATTTACAGTTCTAAGGCCATAAGAATGTCCAAACAAAGGCATCAACAGAAGGAGACCTTCACTGAAGAAAAACTGATGATGTCCAGAACACCTCTGTCAGCTGGGAATGCATGTGGCTGGCATCTGCTGCTCCTCTGCTCCCAGGTTCTGGTTTCAAAATGGCTTTCTCCAAATGTCTCTGGGCTTCTGTCTCTCAGCTTCTCTCTCTCAGTTCCTGTGCATCCTTGCATTTCTAAGTGTCTTGGAGTCCTCTCTTAGTTTCTCCAGGGCAAATTCTGGACATCTTCTCTTAGCTTAGCATCTCCAAACATCTTTCTGTCTGTATCTCCAAATGTTTTGGTCTGTGTCAGCTCTTAGCTTCTCTCAGGAGCAAAGCCTGGATTACACATCTTAGCTTCTTTCCAAAATGTCTCTCTTGGCTTCTCTGAGCTCCTTGTTTCCATGAGCTCTCTTAAAGGATTCCAGTGATCTAATTAAGAAAAACCCAGAATAGTCAGGGTCTCGTCTCCATGGAAATAATTTAATCAAAGGTCTCACCCACAGTTGGTGACTCACATCTTCATTGAAACACCCAATCAAAAGGTTCCACCCAACAAAATAGGATTAAAAGATTATGGCTCTTCTGGAGTCCATAACAGCTTCAAACCAGCACATCAACTGTTTTGACAAGGAATTGAAGACCAATCAATTGGAAAAGAATAATCTCTTCAACAAATTGTGCTGGAAAACTGGTTATCCATAGGCAAAAGTATAGAGGTGGGCCTCTAGCTCACACCATATATATAAATCAATTCAAAATGGATCAAAAACCTAAATTTAAGAACAAGAACTATAAAACTCTTAGAAGAAAACTTAGAGAAGCATCTTCAGTACATTGTGTTAGGCAATGGCTTCTTAGACTTCACATTCAAAGCACAAGCAACAAAATAAAAATTAGATAAATAGGACCACATCAAATTTAAAATCTTCTGTGCATTAAAGGACTTTATCAAGAAAGTAAAAAAGTAATCTACACAATGGGGCAAAGTTTATATCTAACAATTATATATCTGATAAGGGTTAAATATCCTGAATACATAAGGAAATCCTACAACTCAACAACAACTACAACAACAAAAAAAACAAAAAACAGAAAAACAAAACAAACAAAAAAAACACAAGCAGCCCTATTTTAAAAATGGTCAAAAGACTTGAATAGACATTTCTACAAAAAAGATGTACAAGTGGCCAAAAAGCACATGAAAAGATGTTCAGTGTCATTAGCTATTAGGGAAATGCAAATCAATACCACAATAACTTAGTATTTCATATCCTCTAGAATAGATACTAGTGAAAAATGCAAAATTACAAGTGTTGAAGGAGATATGGAAAAAAGGAATGCTCATTGTTGGGGTGGATTTAAAATGGTGCAGCTGCTGTGGAACATAATTTAACAGTTCCATAGAAATTTAAGTATTGAATTATCATATTACATGATAATCCCACTTCTGGGTATCAGCCCCCAAAAATTGAAAGCACAGACTCACACAGATATATAAACACCAGTGTTCACAGGGCATTAGACAAAATTGCCAAAAGATGGCACACAGTGGAATATTATTCAGCTGGAAAAAGAATGAAGTTCTGACATAGGTGACAACATGGATGAACCCTCAAAACATAATGTTGAGTAAAATAAGCCAGACACAAGATATCACTGGTAAATAATTAGAACATGCAAACTCAAAATGTCAGACATAGATTCTAGTGCTGTTAATTATGTTCAATATTGTGCTACCATCACTGCCATCCATTACCAAAACATTTCCATCATTCTTGATAGGAACACTGTACATTTTAAGCCTGAATTTCCCAGTTCCTATCCCACCCCATACCCTGGTAATCTATGTTCATACAGTCAGAACTGTATGACTTTGCTTATTCTAATTATTTCAAGTCAGTGAGGTCATATAATATTTGTCCTTTGTGTCTGAATTGTTTCAATCAACATGATGAGGTCTTCAAGGTTCATCCATGTTGCAGGTATATCAGAACCTCATTCTTTTTTATGCCTGAATAATATTCCATAATATGCATATACAATATTTTATTTATCCATTTATGGTTGATGTACACTTGTGTTGCTTTCATCTTTGGGCAATTGTGAATAATGCTACCATGAACACAGGTGTGCAAATTTATGTTTGAGTCCCTGCTTTCAATTCTTTTGGGTATATACCAAGTAGTGGGATTGCTGGGTCATGTGGTAGTTCTGTCTTTGGCTACCTGGGTGATCACCAGACTGTCTTCCACAGTGGCTGCAGCATTTTACATTGCCACCAAAAATGAATGAATGAATACTCCTATTTATATGCCATATTTGTATTTCCATTTCATTAATTCCTAATGAGATGGAACACTAATTCATAGATTTACTTGCCATTTGGATTTTTTCAAATGGCAAGTATGTATTTTTTTTCCTTAATCATCTGTATGAGTTTGTTTTTATATTCTGAGTTCAAGACCTATTTCAAGCATATGTTTGCTAAATTCTTTCCACCAAATTGTTGCTTCTTCTGTCATTTTCATTATATCTATTAATTAATGGCTTTTTACTTTTCTTATTAAATTTAGTCATTTTTTCTTTTATTGTTAGTATTTTTCATTTATAATGATCTTCCTGCCAAACAATCATGGAATTTTCTTCTATAATATCTTCTTAAATTTTAGAGTTTTGCCTTTCAGATTTATGTTGTTGATTGACCTTTTTATGGTGTAAGGATGAAGTCCAATTACATATTTTTTTCCTTTATGAATTGCCAATTGTCCCAGCACAATTAAATGAAAGGGCTATCTTTTCCACTGCTTTTTGGTCCTTCCTGTATAGTAAATCAATATCTGATTACCTATGAAATGGCTTCCAGAGCCTCTATTTATTCCTTTGGTCTATTTGTCAATCTCTGTGTCAAAAGGCAACTATTTTAATTACTATAATTTTATAATAAATTTGCTATTTTGTATGCCCGTCCATCTTGGTTTTGTTGTTGTTGTCCTTGCTTTAGAGTGTCTTGATTACTCTTTCAACTTATTTTCCATATACATTTTAGAATTAAAAAAAAACCCCTCTGGGGATTTTTACTAGGTTTCCAATGACTTTATAGGTCAATTTAGGAAGATGAATGTGCTTGTAATAGTGCATCTTCCAGTCAATGTACATAATATAACTGTTCATTTATTAACATCTTCTTTGATGTACCAACAAAATTTCATAAGTTTCTCCAGGGGTTTTACAAATAGTTTATTAGGTTTATTTATAGGTATTTGATGTTTTCATGCTTTTATAAATGGTGTGTTTTTCAAAATTTATATCTTTTTCTCATTGTTTCTGCCAGATGCCTGGAGTACAATTTTGAGTCCATCTTAAATCACATTCAGTACCAGAGTTTCCATAGATGACAAAGGTTAGTCCATCTTGAACTGCATTTCTTTGAGACAGCTGGCCCACTTCTGTATCTCACCTCTTTCTGTGGCTATAGCTCCCTGTAGTCCCAGTTTATAGAGGACAGTTATGCAGTTATAATTCTTGTCTTTTGAGGGTCTTAAGACATTACTCAGGAGGTATCAGTGTGAGAGTTCAAACAAGTCTGTATTCATTTACCAGTTTGAATTTTCATTTTCTTTTCACCTTTGACCTGATAAGTAATTGCATCTTGTCAAGCTCTTAGCAATTTTAAGAGGAAACTCTCCAGACCAAAGAGCAGACTATAAGAGTTAGGATATAGAGACAAAAGTTTGGAATCATGGAGCTGTAAACAAGTAAGAGCAGGAATGGGAGGAAGGACGAGGAAGAACAAAATGGTTTGTGAAAACAGCTCAAACATTTTGTGCTTTCTATTATGGGCCAGGAGGACAGTGATACACATGTGCACAACATTCTGTGGTGGTGTGAAGATGTATGTACCCCAGAAAAAAGCATGCTGTTAAATTTAATCCATTTCTGTGGGTGAGCCATTATAAGTAGAACCTTTTGATGAGGTTTCTTCAGTTAAGGTGTGGCCCAGACTAATTAGGAGGGGTCTTACTCCTATTTCTGGAATCCTTTATAAGCAGAATGAAATTCATATAGAAAGGCACAGGAAGCAAGAGGCTGAACATTGATGGAATCTGGAAAAGAAAGAAAAAACCAGGAGACACCACCATCTGCCTTGCCATGTGACAAGCTTAGGACCAAAGACTGTCAGCAGTCAGCCACAGAATGCCATTCTTGGGAAAGAAAGCATCACCTTGCTGATGCCTTGATTTGGATTTTCTCTTAGACTCAAAACTAAGCTAATAAATTCCCATTGTTTAAGCCAACTCATTTCATGGTTTTTGCTTGAGTAGCCTATGAAACTAAAACACATGCCAAGAGTGAGGTAAACATAGCTGTTGAGATAATCCTCCCCAAATTTATGAAATATAGACATTACTGTAAAATAATTTAGAATGGAAAAACACATGCTTGATATAGTCAACATTGTCTATATATTCACATAACCCCTGCAATATAATTTAATAACTATGTAAGGCACATTCTATTTGGTTCAAGATGATATTAGAGCAGGTAAGATATAGAAAACTTGGAAAGAATTTAGAAGAGAACAATGAAAATGATTAAAGCACTGGGAAATGAGCCAAAAAGAATCACATAAGGAATGACTAAAGAATTTATTATTATTTAATTGAGTGAAGATAAGCCCACAGAGAAACTAGATAAATATGTTCAAGAGAATGGAGAAATTATTTTTAAAATGATAGTGCCAAGGTTTTAGAAGTCTTTATTTTCAATGAGAACAAGGTTTTAAAATACTTTGGATTAGCCTTACGTGAGTTTCATATATATATTATATAATTTCATTATTATGTGTATAATACATGAGTATATAAATTATATATGTAATTTTCATGACTACCAAATAACATAAAGATGAATCCATTTTAAATAATTATATAGATATTACTAAATAAAGGAAAGAAAATTCAATAATATTTCTAATAGACACTCTATTCCATGGTCACTAAAATATTGAATATAAAAGATGGTGACTTTCATTTATAACAATTAGTAATTAGGAAACTATAAATTGGAAATCCCAAGATGTGTAACTTTCTCTTATCGGCTGGATTTATCAAAGCAGCAAGGTGCTTTCTTAGTGAACTGAAAGACCTTTAGAATAGAGAGAGTTACTGACAGATTTTGAAGTTGGAATGCAAATAAACAGGCTGAGAAAGCTTACACTTCCAGCAATGACTAAAGAAAGTAGTTGAGACTTAGGTTAAGACTGAGTCTCTATTATATTAAAAAATGTAAAATTAAATAATCCATCATGTAAATATTTTTGAAATCTCAGATGTTAAATATTATTTATGCAAAATGAAAACCTTATCATTTTCCCATTACATCTCATTGTTCATGCATCATATAGATTTGACTTCAAGAAAGACTGAGAAGGTTTGGCATTTAAATGGAATGTCAGAAGAGTGACTATTGTATTTTCAACCTGGTACATGACATGTCAGGTGAAATGGAGATGTTTTATATTATAAATAATTGGGAAAGGTTTATGTAAGATGTTAAATGACAAATTACCATATCTGTATATAATTAAAAATGTGAATAAAATTTAGTTATATCTGAAATCAGACAAATTATGTTCTTTCATTTAATACAAAATATATCTCATTTATTATTTGGCTCCATATATGAAGCTTATATGAGAAATAAAATTTGATGGATAAGATAAGACAATATTAAAAAAAAATACTACGATGATTTGTTCTTAAGGTCATAAAACTTGAGGAAAATATACCAACCTTAAATCAGTTTCTTTAACTGTATTATAATATTAATAAATGGAGTATTGACTGATAGTGATATAGGAGCTAAAAATCTAGGGAATATGAGGATTAGGAAAATAAAAATTACAAAAATTACTTCAAAGGAAACTTAAAAAATTTGTAGGTTAGAAGAATCTGAATTTGTATCAGTATAATATTAGTAGGATCCAATGAGTCAGAAATTGTCAAAACAGAGTTTGTGATTTTAACATAGGTCTCAAAAAAAGAATCTGGACCTCACAAACCAAAGACTACTTTCAGTTATGTATTGTGTGAAATACATGAAGAATACTTACTGCCTTTACTGTTACATCATTAGCTCATGCTTACATAAAGTGAGTCTGTTCCTATGGAAAGACCT
This sequence comes from Choloepus didactylus, assembly GCF_015220235.1. Taxonomy (NCBI): domain Eukaryota; kingdom Metazoa; phylum Chordata; class Mammalia; order Pilosa; family Megalonychidae; genus Choloepus; species Choloepus didactylus. The sequence goes on along the minus strand of NC_051310.1, from coordinate 183,101,541 downwards.
ATAATGAGGCATAACACATACTACTACTATTTATAAAGGTGATGGTAAATTATAAGAGGAAGTTCCCCATTAACTTCACTAATCTTAGATGATTAAGGAAATGAAGATAGGAAGCTTTTTATACTTTGGAAAGTCTAGAAAGAAAGACCACATCACTTTTACTGAAGAGGAATCTTTTATATCTGGGAAGGTGGTAAGATGTGCTCTTTGCAATCTTATGTGGATGTTTTGGAGGGATACATGAGGAAAAGAAAGAAAATGAACTTTATCATCACTTGGATGATGAATATCACCACAAGATTTCCCTTATACAAAAACACAGATGATTTAAAGTAATGAATTTCTGTTTCCCCTTAGAAATTAAATATTTAAAAATGAAATCCCAAAATGGATTATGCAAAAAACAGCTTTCCATTTTTCCATGCATTTGTTTTTCAAAAGAAGAAAATCAACTTTATTTATTTAAAGCAAAAACAAACAAGACAAAAACAAACAAACAAAAAGCTCCATGTGCCCAGGGACCAGAACTCTCAAGTGCACAAGTCCTTCTGTATACACAATGGGCAAGGGGATATAAACCAAATTCAAAGATTACTCTATGGAATCAAAGCAAAGGGGACTGATGAGCTGACTCAACCATTAAATAGTATCAAATTTATATTTCCTGATATATTTCTCTCTCCAATAGGAAGTTTAAATAGTGAACCCATATATCCTAGATCAGGTTTATTCTTGCATTTTTAAAATATAATTTGCCTTGCATTTTTAAAGGAATAACTATATTTACTCATAAATCCTCTTCCACTGACAATTTTTGTCTTCCTTTGATGTTAAGGACAGACATTAATTGCTTGATAGCTGAAGATTTAGTAATTTACACAAAAGCAAAGACAGCATATTTTCAAATTGCTTCCATTTTCCTAAATTTCAATCCTGTTTTTAAGCAACTTTCTCAAATGGAGCATAATAAGCCAGTTCTTTACCAGGAAAGATGACATTCAATTAAAGAAAGAACACCTCACACAGGTGTTTGATATTTTAAAATGTGTGTGAATCAGCCTATGGAGGCAATGATAGTAAAGTTGTCAGGTGGCTTATTTGGGGGGCTCCAAACCTGGAGTGAGAACTGTAGGGTGAGGGGTCAGGGGGCTAGAAAGCAGAGGAAGGTGGCATTGATAGGAAATCTGTGCAAAAAGATATGCATGTTTAAGGGTGTTCATTGTAGCACTGTTTACAAGAGTAAAAAATTAGAAAAACCTGTATCTCTATCAATAGGACAATGATTTAAAAAAGAAAAGCCATGGAGGGAGTGTTGGAGGAGATGGAGTTGGAAGGTCTCTAGACTTGGCCTATTTCCCCACTTTCATTTATCTGCCTCCTTAGAATTACTAATTTTGGCCCTTATGAACTCAGTAATCTTTAATTTGTCAGAATTGTTTAATGGTAAAAGTAAGCAATAGTTGTTTGCTCATCTGAATTTATCCAATTTAAAAGAGCAAAAATAAAGTAAGGATATGGCAATGCAGTTGAGGAGTTAATTCTGTAAGTATATAAAGAAGAAAAGAAATGATCAACTTATACATTCCATTTAATTATGTATTAACCCGTGACTGTGTTGGTCAAATGGAGATTGAGTTGGGCTTAGTTGGCTTTGGCTCCAGTATGAAAATGGGCAGCCAGTGATACACTAAGCATCAAATGGCTGCCACCAGAGCCAATAAATTTCTTTTCTACATGACTGGGTGATGATTAGCTTTCACTGTTAGTGTCAGGTAAAGATTAAGCAAGTTGCAACTTGTGTTCTACTTAAACAAAATCCTGGATCTTATCTGGGGTAGAAAAATACTATCAAATCAGATTTGAAAAGTCATTTTCCATGGTCTGTTTTTCTAGAGGACTGGATTTGTCTACTTAGAAAAAATTGAGAAGTTATTAAGGCAAAGTTATCTAAAGACATTTCAATTACTGAAGAGAGAGTGATATGAAAATACACAGTCTCAGGATTACTGTGGTCTGTTTGCTAGTAGGTTTTAGTATGGTGAGAAGTATGGCATGATTCAACAACAAACATTCTGAGAAGCTGTTAGATAATAAAATAGCTGCAAGAGGTTTTTGACATAGGCAAGGAAAGGGCCCTCATATATCACCAGCAAGGAGCAGAGGTAGCAGTTACCAGCTCAGCTTTGTTCCTTCTGGCAGAAGCAGCCCTGCATAATGATATTGGCCTGAAACCAAGAAATTTACTAGCAATGCCAAGATATAATGATTCAGAAGCTATGTGCTAGCAAAATGGTTGTCGAAGATGCAGCTTTGTTCTGAAAATTATTCTGAAAGTGTTTTGTACTTTTTCCTTACTTATATTTACCTCAGTACTGATACTTACATACTAGTAAACTCACTCAAAGAATTTCCATTAATTTATTCACTCATTTGACAATAATATCTTTTTATCTTTATATCTACTATATACTTAGCAGAACATTTAAAAATCAATAATACCAAGGAAGGGAAATAGGAAATTAATGACACATAGATTTGAATTAACTTTCAAATTCCTTTTCATGCAAAATTGAGTAAATCATTGTTTTTAGTAAATGGTCTTGAATGTCTTACAAATTAATATTTAATGGAGATAGTTGTGAGTTGAAACCTAGGTGGATGTTTCTCAAGCTCTGGTGTGCATGTGAATCCCTGAGGGTCTTGTTAATATGCAGATTCTGAAGCAGTAGTTCTGAGGTGGGGTACAAGATTTTGCATTTCTAATTCCAAGATGATGCTGATGCTGTTGGTCTGGAGACCACACTTGAAGAAGCAAGAACCTAGAACTTTAAGTGTTTCTCAACAATGAGTGAACATCAGAATAACCTTATATATCCTGAGACCTGACCAAAGAAGATGTTGCTTCAAAAAGTCAGAGGGCAAAATCAGGCTGCAATAAATGCAAAAAACATTTATAACTTTAAACACATAGCTTTAATCTGAAGATTCTCTTCCTTTGCATTAAACAAATCTTAATTAATTCTAGTCTAGAAGTTTTACTTTAGTATATTCTAATGTGAATATATTTTAGCAAAAGTTCTAAAGAACTGGGACAATAAACATCATACACAAGAAAACCTATATTGAAAGTCAGATAAGTGATATATTTAATCAAACTCCTTAAAATTTACTCTTAGCAAGTAAGGTAATATTTTAGAGACCATTATCTACTTGTCAAAAATTATTAAATTTTAGGTGAATGAGATATTATAAATGGATCTCTCCTAAATTATGGACACCTCTGAGTTGAGAAATGAAACTGTTTTGCAGGGATAATTTATTCATTGATTTTATCTTTTATTCTTTATACTTCAGAATATAAAGTAGTAACCTATCACAATAGAGATGAGAAATGCCATTTCTTTAACATAATCCAGTCACTAAAAGAAAAACAAAACAATGCCTAGTCTACCTTATTTCTTTCTTCTGATCATGATGACATCTTGTACTTTTCTATACTGCTCTTGGGGCAGAATTTTATATTTTCTTTAAATGATCTTTTTTCTTCTTTTACTAAACTAAACTCTGTTTTAGTTTTCTGAATACCAATACAAATACCATGCGATGGGTTGGCTGAAAAAATGGCAAATTACTGGCTCACAGTTTTGAGGCTAAGAGAAGACTGAATCAAGGCACATCAAGGTGATGCATTACTCCCAAAGACTGTGGCACTCTAGGGCAGGCTGCCAGTGATCCTGGGTCCTTGGCTCACCTGTCATACAGCAATGGACATGGAGACCTCTTCTGGCCTCTCCCTTCTCTTCTGGGATCCACTGACTTTCAGCTTCTTGCTTTCCCTGGCTTTTTCTCTAGTTGTCTGAATTTCATTCTGCTTATACAGTATTCCAGTAACAGGATTAAAACCCTTCTGGATTGAATTGGGCTACATCTTTACCTCATCAAAAAATCTTACTTGCAACAGGTTCACACCCACAGGAATGGCTTAAGTTTAAGAACATGTTTTTTTTTGGGGGGGGTACATAGATCTAAACCACCTTAATGTCCTTTCCTCTTAAACTATATCTTATCTTCAAAATTCATATTTTTCTCATTATCTCATAATTTTACTTTCCTTTTCAAAAAGATTTGAGAGCACTTTCCTAGAGTTTTGCTTTTTCTAATGCACCTATAGCTACATATTTGCTATATTCTTGTACTTAAATTAACATACTAAATAGTACATTTCAATAGCAAATACAATATAGAAAATCCCCAAGTTGATAATTGTGCTATTGATGTTAGTGCATATGAGAAAGATAACTTAAATAATAACTTAAATATACCACATAGAAAAAAAATTTAAATTTAAATGATATATATATATATATATACGTGTGTGTGTGTATGTATATATATATATATATATATATATGTATATATATATAACAAAAGCCGATCTTTCAGGTTTTCTGATATTAACTTTCATAAGAATTTTCAATTAGTTGTGAATCAGTTTTTCCTTCTATCAGCTACGTACCTAGAGAATTAGGAGAAAGTTTTATAATTAGTACTAGCTGTGTAATTAAATAAGGTATGGGTTATTTTGTTCTCCAAAATTATAGAATTGTTTCCATGTTATCAACATTTTTTAAATAATACATCAGAAAAAGCAAAAGTGGGACATTTAACACAAAACAAATTTTATTTGTATAAACATACATATTCAAAGAATAAATAAAATATTGAACTAGAAATAAGTTCTATTCACTCACAGGATTAGTTTTAAGGGTCCCTTGTTCGCAAAATGACATATACACTGTTTATAAGTACCGGTTGGGCTAGTGAACATACTATATGGGTTTTTTGTTAAATATAACTTAAATATTATTTGTTTCTTCAGATAATTAACAATATTGTCGCCTTGAACCTCTAATTTAGTCTTTAAATATTGGCGCAATATATTTAAATAGATCTCTACTAGATGTCTATTAAATTATTTATTTTTATGTTAAAGCTAAAATATTATAAAATATAAATACATGAATGCTGAAACTTATTACTTAATTATTAATATTACCATATAATTAAATATATATTCAAGTCAATTTCATAGACCTTGAATTACAATATCACTACTTGAGGAGTCAATTCAAGCAGCAGATCATTTACAAATAGATTGTAAAAATGATATGACCTCATAATATAATGGAAATAACTGGGAAGCACAACCTTTTTTATTCTTTTCAGTTTATGTTAAGCATGCTCCAAACATTTGGAGCTGTTTATTTGGATTAAACAGAACTCAGTATATTTATTATTTCATTAGTATGTTCCTTCCATTCATGATTTATAGCATTGCATATATGATCTGGGTGAATTTACCTAATTATTGCATCAACAAAATTACTTTTAGGTAAATATATACAAACCACTTTTATATTTCAGAAAGAGTGGTATTTCCATAAACTTTTTTTCAAAAAATTCCAATTTCTCTATACTCTTAATAAGGTAAATGAAATTCACCCTTTAAACAAACTCAACTATCTGCAAATAATGGAATAAATTTCACCCTAGATGCACACAAATAATTACTATTTGCATATAGCTGTTTTAGTGCATTTTGATGTTCAGCTGATGTTATTAAATGCCACATTCATTTCACTTGCAGTGTTCATGGCAGATCATATTACATAAAGTTAGCATCAAATATATTCTTACAGTAATCCATTTTCCCCAACTTAATGAATAGTTACAAGTCTAAAATGCTGGATTAGATCAAATTTCTCAGTGGTCATGCTGCTGCTCTCTCAGAGCCTGTAATATATTAATGTACATTGTGATTTCTCAAGTGGAAGATTTCCAGCATTTCCCAATATTTTTGATCATGGAACTTATTGTTTTGTAGACTATTTCTCACGACTATTGCTTTGTGGAACATAATTATTTTAGGAGAGGTGACATAGAGTGTTTAGCAAAGAATAATGAGAAGATATGCAGATTTTTAAATGGTCACTTACCTAAATAAATATTTATTTAATTGGGTATATATCCATTAAATGGATGATCTATCACTTTTAAAAAACAAATAAGAAAAGTGAATCAAAATAAAAATCATTTCCTCAAAATTTGACATTATAGAGTTCTCACTGGATTGTAACTTATTTGGAAAAATTTAAGACAAATTTTGTGGTAGAGATGGTGAGTACAGAACTGATACATGTGAGGGCTTCTGGCTGTACTCTGTAGGGGTTAGATCACCCCTAGAAGATGGCACACAATTCTGGGTAATACATTTTAATAGAGATACACACTGTTTTCTGTTGAGAATAGAGGAATTAAAATGCTAAGTGGATTTGCAACCATGTGATATAAAGAATAGTTAGCAAAACTTGGTATATTTTATCTCGAGGAAAGAAAACTCAAAAGACACAAAATGAATATCATTCAATATTGGAAAGGCTATCATTTGAAAAATGCTTTAATTTTAATAAATGAATAGACAGTATATTTAGTGTTCAGTTAAATATGAGAACATTAAAAATTAAAATGGCTATGTAAAGTTAACTGTTCAAGAATGTAAAGGACTAATGCAAGGTTTTAATAATGGGGTAGTATATGGGAATCCTGAATTTGATACATGATTGTTTTGTAAACTTAAAACTTCTCTAATAAAAAAAAATGTAAATAGCTTCTTGGGGAGGTATAGATTTCCCTGGTTGTTGTAGTTTGCTTATGCTGCCGGAATGCAAAACACCAGAGATGGATTGGCTTTTATAAAAGGGGGTTTATTTGGTTACACAGTTACAGTCTAAGGCCATAAAGCATCCAAGGTAATACATCAGCAATTGGGTACCTTCACTGGAGGATGGCCAGTGGCATCCTGAAAACCTCTGTTAGCTGGAAAGGCATGTGCCTGGGGTCTGCTCCAAAGTTCTGGTTTCAAAATAGCTTTCTCCCAGGACATTCCTCTCTAGGATGCAGTTCCTCAAAAATGTCACTCTTAGTTGCACTTGGGATATTTGTCCTCTCTCAGTTTCTCCGGAGCAAGAGTCTGCTTTCAATGGCCGTCTTCAAACTGTCTCTCATCGGCAGCTCCTGTGCTTTCTTCAAAGTGTCCCTCTCGGCTGTAGCTCCTCTTCAAAAGTTCACTCTTAGCTGCACTGAGTTCCCTCTGCCTGTCAGCTCATTTATATAGCTCCACTGATCAAAGCCCACCCTGAATGGGTGGGGCCATGCCTCCCTGGAAATATCTAATCAGAGTTATCACCTACAGTTGGGTGGGGCACATTTCCATGCAAACACTCAAAGAATTACAATCTAATCAACACTGAAAACGTCTGCCCACACAAGGTTACATCAAAGATAATGGCATTTGGGGGACACAATATATTCAAACTGACACACTGGTACTGGAGATTCTAAAACATAGACAAGTCTATTTTTTTTCCTGGACTCCTACGAGAGTCAAATAAAATGTTGCCAAAAATGACACGGAAGATATTTTTTTAAGAGTCTATGATTCTAAGCTCTAAAAATGGAAAAGCAAACCTTCTATTTTGTTATTGTAACAGAACAAAGGAATGTAAAATCACTTCATAAGCTTGCCAAATTTTTTTTATATTTATTTAATTTAAGCAATGTTTAGATATAATAAACACCAAAAATCCTAAGAAACCCAATGTCTTTGGGCTCTTGCCCAAAATAATACATCCCATTCTGTGATTCTGCTTGAACTTTTGTGAAAAAACAACTCATTTTTATGCTGCTAGATTTAAAATTGAAATGAAAATTGGTATATTTTTGAAAAAGACAAGGATATGGTTATTTTGTAAATCATGTGTAGGAAGTTGAATCATCAAAATGAAAGCTGACTACCATTTTGTTCCACTGCACAGCTCTACATTATAAAAAAAATGGACTTATTCAGATTTAACTCAGTTTCTTGAGAAAATACCAACATGATAAGGGAGTGGGTATAGGTCAAGTATGTTCTGAACAATCAAAATATTTGAACGTCATTTCTTTTTATATTTTTCAATACCAACATCTTCTGCACAGAGGACAGCTGCTCTCTGAAAAATGTTCTCCCACCTCTAATATTTCCTTCTGAGACTAACTGTTTTTTTCATTCCAGTGAAAATCTTTCATCCTTACCAACTTCATCTTCTACTCACTGATGATCCTGCTTGCATAATGAAAACAGAATTACGCTCATTTTTTTTCAAATTTTCAAAGTTTTGTTAAGATTGTCTTTGAGTGTCTCTGCCTTTTTGCAACATTACTGTCATTTTAATTGGACTCTGGAGGGAGAGAGAAGGTGAAAGAATGTGCTCAATAGATAAGTATAATTCAACATCCTCCTTTTTTAACCTCTTTCCACAGATGAAGACATTTCTACTATCAGTTTAAGGGAAAATAAATGTAAGGTTGCACGGGCTCCTTGAAATAAACTTGTTTGCTTGTTTGTTGCATTTTAGCCACATGCAAACCAAGACAATCTTACCCCTGAAGCTTGAGTTTGATAGATGCTTTAATAGAGCAGCCACACTGATAAGGGCAGAGCTATCTCATGGTTAACTGAGAGGTGGTTTGTTTTATATGTGAATGCTTAACATTTTTTCTGTGATTGATATAAAATAAAATATTTTACTTTCTTATTCATGAAAGGCACAGTAAAAGCCAACTACAGACTAAAGAGATTGTTTAGTTGCAATTAGGAGAAAAAAAAATTAAAGCATTAAAAGACTAGTTTGAAAAGGTTTAGCAAACATAGCTTGTGCTGCAAACTGTAATTTATATCTTAGACTCTGTTAGAACTACACTGATTTTAAAAGTATTTTACTATAATGTATTCTTAGATGCACATGGGCCTTTTTGTTTCTAAGTCTACCAGACTGTGATCTGTGTTTTTGTCAATTAAAAAAAATAAATAAATAAAGTCTTGCCTTGCCTGTCTTTAAACGAGGTATTTTTTAAAGGGTTTAAGTAAGAAAGAAGAAAATATTATACTACATTGGAATTTCATTGATAGATAAAAGAAAGCATTAATTTGGCCTAAAAACCTTATAACTGCTGTAACTGATGTAGATGGACAGTGGAAACATACGTAGATCAAGAGGAAGAGTACTTGAAAAAAATAGAAGATCTAATTATAGGTACTCGGCCAAGACAAAATACACCTACATGATAACCACAGCCATAGATTCTTTAGATTTGTTCAGAAGGCTCCTATTTCAGTAACTAGTCCTTTTGTATTCTAAGAGAAAATAACAGGATGGTAGCAAAGAGAGATAGTAACCAAGTATGGAAACACTGGGCCATGTTCCCACTAGTCAAATAAATTCCTTTATTGCCCCACAAATACACAAGAAAGCAAACACATGCCAACCCAAATCACAAAGTCAGTTCCATAAAAATAATCTTAAAAAGGCTCTTGTGTCTAGAGGATAACAGTGGAGGCCTGAATCTGAACCTCCTCATACAGTCTAACAATACTGAAATAAACACTAAATTTTAATTGAGCCACTGCTACATTTGCAATGCTTTGTGTGTACAGGAAAAAGGAGTCTAAGAGTCTCACTTAAAAGAGAGGAGGTGAATGGAGACACATCCCTCTTGAAAGAATGACATAGAGAATAGAAAATGCTTTTCAGTGATGGAGCAGTGAAGAACAGAAGGAAGTTAGTAGGAAAACTTAAGAATCTTGGAGTAGAGAAAAAGAATCCCAATACACTTCAACTCGTCCCCCACTCCCATCAATAATAAATTCTTATAGGTATTTCACTCTACTATTCTGAGAGAAATTAAAAACTCTATCCACAAAAGATCTAGAAATAAAAAATAAAGAGACAAATGCCCAAAAAAACTGTAAGAAAACAGAAAAAGAGAATTAAACTTTTTAGTTTAAGAAAAAATATTCCCATAAAGAATAACATAATGTGGAATAAAACTATAACAAACACTTCAAATTGAATTTAAAAATTCTCAAAAAGTAACAGAATAAGAAATTCAAAACTGCAAACAAATTAACACAATCAGGAAGAAATGCAATGGGTGTTAATCACCTTAGGAAAGGAATTAACAAGCAAAAAAGAAAAACATCTCTAAGCTAAAGAATAAATTACAAGTTGCCTAAGGAAAAGAAGATTCAATTGAATATTTAATATGGGTCATTGCCAAAAAAGCAGTCAAAATAACAAAAAATAGCAAAAAATAAAAATTAGAGAAAGGGGTTGAAATTGAAGACAGGAAAAGACAGTCTAATATATAAATAGTTGTAATCCCTTATAATAAAAGCAAACCAATGGAAGAAAAATAATATTTAAATACATAAAAGTGTAACTAAGGGAAACTTTACAGAAATAAGCAAATAAATTTACACATTTAAAGGGCTTTCCATGTACCTGGTAAAATTGACCTAGAACAATCCACCCTGAGATATATCCTTGTAAAATTATTAGATATTAAATATCAAATAAAAAACAAACAAAACACTGACTCAGGTAACTCAGGAAAAATTTATTACTTATATTGGTAGAAATTATAAGCAATATATTAATGGTAGGAATATATTACTTATAATGCTAGAAAAATTAGACATAATTCTCAATACAAGCAAACAAAACAAGAGAGCCATAGAATGCTATCTTCAAAAAAATTCAAATAAAAAATTGAGAGTCAAGGATGATACATCTAGCCAAACAGTTTTGAAATGGCAAAACTAAAAAACTACTATATTCACAATCCAGTCCTGAGAAATCCATTAGTGGAAGAGATTCAGACAATCATGATAACTGGGAAAAAATAGCAAATAGACCAATAAAAATACTTAAATATTTAATTTTGGAATAAACCTTGAAATAAGGGAGTGATTATGAATAAAAGAGAAGAATTAAAAATATGCAGCTAAAAATAGAAGAGAAGGGAGTCAGAGAAGGAAAAGTAAATTAATATCATCAAATGATACATCTAAAACTGACAAATAAGATAGTAAAATCTTTTTTCTTTTCTTTTTTGAAAAGATGTTTTTTTATTGAGGTCCCACCAATTGCACAATCTGTTCCTAACATTAAGCTCCTTCTTCCTTCGCAATTCGGTCTTTCTTAAGTGGTCCCATGAACACCTTCTTCTCCTCCATAGCCTGGAAGCAGCCATGGCCAAACTTGGAGGTGGTGTTCATGAACTTGAGGTCAATCTTCTCCAGGGCCTGGCATTTGGTCTGGACCAGCAAGGACTTGCAGACGGTGAGCACCCACTTCTTGGTCTCCACCACACAAACTTTCAGCATGACAAAGTCTTTGGTCACCTCAACATAGTGAACAAAGCCACCCAGAGGGTTGATGCTTTTGTCAGACAGGTCATAATTGGTGGAGACATTGTTTTTGATCAGTTTGCCATCCTTGATGAGGTAGCCCTGGCCAATCTTGTAGATCTTCTTGTTGATCTCGGTGACGTTGCGGTAGTCTTTCTGCCTAGCCCATGCCACAGAGAAGGCCACATGGGTAGGGTGCCATGCCCTAATACAGGTGACCTTGCACAGCCCTCAGTGGTCTTGCAAGGCAGCTTCTTGGTGTGCCAGCAGCTGGTGACACCTTTGTAGCCCTTGCCCTTTGTCACCCCAATAACATCAATCATCTCACCTTGCCTGAATATTTGGTTCACAGGTACCTGCTGCTCCAGCCTCTCATGGGCCCAGTCCACTTTCTCAGCCACAGTGCCTCCATTCACCTGGATCTCCATCAGATGGTGCAGAGGAAGCAGGCACATCTGGGTGTGTGCAATGACACAGATGACCTGGCAGTACTTCTTCATGCTGCTGAAGTCCTTCTCTACCTGCTTCTTGCCACCATAATCCTGCCACTTCTTGAAGTACTTGGTGGAGGCCTTCTTCTTAGAATTATGCCAGTTCTTACAGAAGCGCCTTTTATACTCATCACTGACATGCTCAGCAAAGACTGTCTTGAATACGGAGGCCATGAGGGGTTTCCATGTAGCCCACAATGCCTACAACAACCATGGGTGGTGTCTTCACAATGGTCACTGCCTCCACCACTTCCTTCTTGTTCATCTTGGATCCTGGACTATCAATATCCCACACAATGTGGGTCATGCCAGTCTTGTAGCCTGGGAAGGTGGTGAGGTGGACAGGTTTGGATGAGTAATCCTTGGGAAAGCTCTTCACCTTCCCACAGTGCTGGCTGCTGCATTTCCAAGGCAAGAAGCCCAGGGACTCATGCCTGGGAACAGAGAACTTCCTGTGAGACATGACATTGATGATGACAGCTGGTAGAGAGATAGTAAACTCTTAATTAAGAGAAAAAAGATTAAGGATGCCATAAAAGATACACACATATGTATGTGTGTCTATATAACAAGAAAATTTTTTAACATAGATAAAAAGAAGAAACTTTAAATAGCTAAATAGAGAAAGAGACATAGTAAACACAACAAAATGCACAGAGTAATTAAGATACAAAATAATATGCTAGAATTGAGAACAAATATACTGGGGAATAGTGTAGGAAGAAGAAATATAGGCAAATGCAGAGGACTCTCTGAGTTGAGGGGATGAAGCAGGGGTTCCTGGGGAAGCCTACAGTGTCACAAAACAATTTCACAAGATGGAGTACTGGAAAGGAAAGAGCTGCACACAGAGAGAATTCAGTTGAGTAGTGATAAGCACAGGTGTGTGAGGAAACTATCTAAGTCCTGGTAAAGAATCATCTGAAAACATTATAAAGAACACAGTGCAGAGATCATATGGTGTTCAGAAAAAAAAATCCTTTTCTCACCATCCAGAGTAGAAAAAAATCTCATGATGAAGGGGGCATCAGTTAGGGTTCTAAAAAGGGTTGCCCCAGTAATGGGGAAAAAATTAACCCTAATATAAACACAGCTCTCTTTCCCCCAAACAAAAAGCAAAAACACACATTATCAAACACTTTCCAAGTAATTTATGTCCCAAAAAGAAAGCTCAAGAATATTTACAGGATAGCAAAATTGTCCTACATCTAAGAAGATAAAAGACACAATATCTAGCATCTAATAAAAAATTACCAGGATGCAAAAAATCAGGAAAATACAACCCAAAATATAGACAAAAATCAATCCACTAAAACCAACCCAGAAAATGAAACATTTGAAAGAATTATAAGAGAAAGACATTGACAAAGTTATTATAACTTCTGTATATTCATGAAGCTGGAGGATATAATGAACATGTAAAATAGAGACATGGAAAATATAAAAAAAGACCCAACTCAAACATATAGAGATGAAAACTAAAGTGTCTGAGATAAGACTGGATAAACAATGTATGTATTATAGAATATTATTCAGCTGCAAAAAAGAATGAAGTTCTGATAAATGATACAACATAGATGAACTTTGAAGACACATTGAGTGAAATAAGGCAGACACAAAAGGACAGATATTGTATGACTCCACTTACATGGAATACTAGAATATGCAAACTCATAAAAATATAAAGTAGATTGCAGGTTACCAGGAGCTGGGGGGGAGGGGAGGATGAGAAGTTATTGCTTAAAGGGAACACAGTTTCTGTTTGGAGTGATGAAAAAGTTTTGGTAATTTTGGTGGTGATGGTAGCACAACATTGTGAATGAAATTATTACCACAGAATGGTACACTTGAAAGTTGTTAAAATAGGAAATGTGGGGTTCTGTAAATTATATTACAGTAAAAAGTTTTAAAAAATACACTGACTGGGATTGATGGTACATTAGACATTGTAAAAGAAAAGATTAAGGAACTTGAAGACATGGTAATAGAAACTCTCCAAAATAGAAGAGAAAGAAAAAGATGGAAAAATTCAGCAAACTGGTTCATGGACCAAATCTTGCCATTTCCACTTGTTTACATATTGCTTATGTCTGCTTTCCCAAAGACTGTATGGCCCACAGAGCCAAAAATGTTTACTAACTGATACAAAAATTAAATTGCATTTCTGTATAATAGCAAAGAACAGTTAGAAATTAAAATAATACAATACCACTTACACTACTAGCATTAGAAATATGAAATAAGAATAAATATGACAGGAGGAAATGAAGATGGCAGCTTAGAGAAGAGTGGAAGACAGTTAGTACCCCGCCCCCAGAACAATTCATAAATGACCAAAAAACTGGTAAATAACCTGGAATAACTGCGGGGAGACAAACATGACTGTCTGCTTATCATCCACCGACTTGAATTGGGAGGAATGCCCGAGATTGCAGTATAAAATCTGTAAGTAAAAACTGTGGAACCACGTGGAGAGCTGAGAGCCCCTCCCTCATGGAAAACTTGCAGTGCTAGAGAGCAGCACTCTCTGAACAAACGAGTGTACCTCAGCCCAGTTCCAAGTGGGGCTTTAACATTAACCGCTCAATAAAGACAGCGAACCCCCAACAAGCCTACAGAGACTTTTGGTGACAACTGACTGTGGGAGAGGTGGAGGACATATCTGTCTCAGGACAAGGAGCCCAGAGAATCAGGTGCTATCTCTGGCTGATGGGTCAATCTGGGAGCTTTCTGTCCCTTTCTCCCTCTGTGGAGAAAGCCTCAGCCGTTTTCAGCCCGCAACACTTTGCAGTAAAGAAAGCCTCAGCAGTTTTAAAATCAAAACACTTTGATCAGCAGAGTCAGTAAACAAAGAACTTATTGATATGCAGATGACATCTCTGGAGGGGACATAGCTTCCCAAGAGGAAAGAGAGGGGCCCAGCTCTACTGCCTGCCTTACTGGAACTAGATGCCAAAGCCTGGGGAAGGAGAGCCACAGGCCACACCCTCTTACACCAGCCGGTGACAGGCTGACAGGTGCACCTGCTGGGCAGAAAGGCACAGGTGTGTCAAACCTCTAAGAAAAACCATCAGGGAAACCAGGTACTGAATATTTCCTCCTTCTGTGACCTGAGCCTGTTCTTGTCTGGGAAAACCTGATTGGGTTGGCCTAGGAGGTCAGATGCCTAGACAACCGAAAACTACAACCTACACTAAGAAAAATGATGTTATGGCCCAGTCAAAGGAACAAACATACACTTCAACTGAGATACAGAAATTTAAACAACTAATGCTAAATCAATTCAAAAAGTTTAGAGAAGATTTTGCAAAAGAGATAGAGGCTATAAAGAAAACACTGGGCATACATAAGGCAGAAATCAAAAGTTCAAAAAAAACAACTGGTAGAATCTATGGAAATGAAAGGCACAACACAAGAGACAAAAGACACATTGGAAACATACAACAGCAGATCTCAAGAGGCAGAAGAAAACACTCAGGAACTGGAGGACAAAATACCAGAAAGCCTACATGCAAAGGAGCAGATGGAGAAAAGAATGAAAAAATATGAGCAACATCTCCAGGAACTTAAGGATGAAACAAAGTACAAGAATGTACATATCATTGGTGTCCCAGAAGGAGAAGAAAAGGGAAAAGGGGCAGAAGCAATAATAGAGGAAATAATCAATGAAAATTTCCCATCTCTTATGAAACACATAAAATTACAGATCCAAGAAGTGCAGCGTACTCCAAACAGAATAGATCTGAATAGGCCTATGCCAAGACACTTAATAATCAGATTATCAAATGTCAAAGACAAAGAGAGAATCCTGAAAGCAGCAAGAGAAAAGTGATCCATCACAGACAAAGGAAGCTTAATAAGACTGTGTGGATTTCTCAGCAGAAACCATGGAGGCAAGAAGGAAGTGGTGTGATATATTTAAGAAACAAAGAGAAAAACTGCCAACCAAGAATCCTATATCCAGCAAAGCTGTCCTTCAAATATGAAGGAGAGCTCAAAATATTTTCCAATAAACAGACAATGAGAGACTTTGTAAACAAGACACCCACCCTATGGGAAATACTGAATGCAGCACTACAGAGTGATAGAAGACAGGAGTGCTTGGTCTGGAACACAATTTTGGGAGATGGTAGCACAGCAATGCAAGTACACTGAACAAAGATAACGATGAATATGGTTGAGAGAGGAAGGTTGGGAGCATGTGAGACACCAGAAGAAAGGAGGAAAGATAAAGACTGGGACTGTGTAACTTGGTGAAATCTAGAATGTTCAACAAATGTGATAAAATGTACAAATATGTTCTTTTACAAGGGAGAACAAGCAAATGTCAACCTTACAAGGTGTTAAAAATGGGGAGGCGCTGGGGGAGGGATGCAATCAACATAAACTAGAGACTGTAACTAACAGAATCATTGTATTATGCTTCCTTTAATGTAACAAAGGTAATATACCAAGGTAAATGCAGGTAAGAGGTGGGGATAAGGGAGGCATGATAGACACTTGACATTGGTGGTGCTATCTGACTCTTTACTCTACTTTGATTTAAGGTTATTTTTCCTTTTGCTGTTTCCTAGCTGTCTTTGTTATTTTTTCCTCTTTCTTTTGCCTCTCTACCTTCTTTGAGTCTCCCTCCTGCCTTGTGGAAGAATTGTAGATGCCCTTATATAGATAGTGGTGAAGGTGGAGAACACATAAATATGTGACCATACAGAGAACCATTGATTGTTTACTTAGGATGGAATGTATGGTGTGTGAACAAAACCATCTTAAAAAAAAAGGGGGGGTTGATGACAAAACCTCGAGGGCAATATACTTAGTGAAATAAGCCAGAGACACAGTAAGGACAAATATTGCAGGTTCTCACTGATAGGAACTAATTATAATATGTAAACTCATAGACATGAAATATAAGGTACCAAGATATAGGATGAGGCTTAAGAATGGGGAGCGGTTGCTTAGTATGAGCAGAATGTTCAACTAGGATGAACTTAAATGTCTGGAAATGAACAGAGGTGTCAGTAGCAAGATGTGAGAATAACTAACAGTGCCGAATGGTGTGTGAATGAGGTGGAAAGGGGAAGCTCAGAGTCATATATGTCACCAAAAAGAAAGTTGGAGGTCAAAAGATGGGAATGTATAAAACTGAATCCTATGGTAGGCAATGTCCATGATTAACTGTACAAATATTAGAAATCTCTTCCATGAACCAGAACAAATGTATGACAATACAATTAGAAGTTAATAATAGAGGGGCATATAGGGAAGAAATATATACCTATTGCAAACTATATACTACAGTTAGTAGTATTTCTGTGTTCTTTCATAAACAGTAACAAATGTACTATACCAATACTACGAGTCAATAATTGAGGGGGGTTGGTTAGGGATATGGAGGATTCAAGTTTCCTTTTCTTTTTTTTTTTTTTTCTTTTTTCTTTTTTCATCTTTCACTATATTTCTTGTTTGGAGTAATGAAAAGTTTCTAAAAATTGAACAAAAATTAAGTGTAGTGATGGATGCACAGCTGTATGAGGGTACCAGGGGCAACTGATTGTACACTTTGCATCTTTGCACAATTGTATGGTATCTGAACAATCCCAACAAAAATTAAAAAGAAAAATAAATAAATATGACAAAAGATATTAAATACCTATATTCTAAAAGCTATAAAACTTTGCTGAAGAATTAAAAATTTAAATGGCAGGAAGGGATTGTGGTAGGATTGAAAGGGTCGTAAGTGATCTTTCTGGAGCAATGGAAACATTCTATTTCTTGACAATGGTGACAGTTATATGACTGTTTATGTTAGTCAGTACTCATCCTCCAAAAACTACAAGTAGTGAGTTTTGTTGCATTTAAATTATAGCACAATAAACTTGACTCAAATTATTAAAAATATGCCAAGAACATGAATAATGAATAATTTTAAAAATATACAAAATGGCTCTGAAACATATGAGTAATGTAATTTTAACTTATGATAAGGGAAATGAAAGTAAAAGCGACACTGTAATACAATTCCTCACTCTCAATCTGCCCAACATTTAAAAGTTTAAAAATACACTCTGTTGGTGAGACTGTAGGGAAGCAGTCATTGTCATATATAGTTAAGGAGAATGCAAAATAATGCAAAGCTCATGGAGGAATCTGGCAATGTATAACAAAACCATATGCTATTTATCTTTCTTTGATAAACTTCCACTTGTAGGAATTTACCCTGAAGATACACAATCAACACAAAAATGCATATGTGTAAGGTTACATATTAAAGGATTAATTGTTACTGAACAATTTTGGAAACCAGTAACCATCCCAACGTAGAACCTTGCTTAAATAAACTATAGTATGTGAACATATAGGAATTATATGCATTTTTTAAAAATAAATTGCATGAGTTAATATTGAGTGATTTCAATGATTATATATACATATACTTCTATGTTCTGCTTAAGAAAGAAGGAGAAATAAGAAATATGCTTATATTTGCTTATTTTCACAACTTGAAACACAAGGACTATACTTCCAGTAATGGTGACATGGGGAAGTTCTGCAATTACCTCTCAAAAAACAAGTATAAATATGGGAAAAATATTATTTAAAACCATCATTTCAGACACCAAAAAATGACCAAATTCAGGTAACAGCTTGAGAAGTGTTCACTCATAATTGTTACTGTATTGCTTAAAGATACTGAATTTGTGTCATTCTTGTCTGTGGGGATTTTAACTCCACCCCTAATATGATCTGTAAAATCTGAAGCTTTACCAGCCATGAGTTTCTTTGAAGGCAAGATTCAGAACATTTAGTATTTTAAAGGGAAGATTTTTGAAGTGGGAGGGGTGAAGAATAAAAATAAGATTTTTTCCCAAATTACAGCAGGATTTTTGCATAAATTGAAAAGTTGTCTCTAAAGTTTATAAGGAAATGCAAAGGATATAATGTACTCAAAATTATTTTTAAAAGAATAATAAAGTTGGAGGATCTACAACCTAATTCCAAGATTTATAACTCTATATCCATAAAGACAATATGTTATTGGCATAAGTATAAACATATGTATTAGTGGAGCAGCATAAAGAGACAAAAAAGAGATCTGCATAAGCTCAACTGATTTTCTTCAAAAATGCCAGATAACTCATTGGTGAAAGGATAGTTATATAGTATAGGTTATTTTTTTTTCAATCAATGTTATAAGATTAAATGGGCATCCTTATATAATTAAAGAAATATTCCTATCTTGTAGGAAGAGGACACAGTTAGCATTTTAATCCACTTGACATATATATTTCTAACATTTCTAGTCTGCCTTTGTAATTTGGGATGTTTGACTAGCTTCCCAGGATCTGACATCATTGTATGATCTGCTAAAAGCAGCTTTCTGAACCCATACAACTAAGGAGCTGTGGATTCTACAGTAACGTGTCAGCAGGCCAAGAGTTTTCTTCCAGACATAAATTTGCCTCTCTCTGTTCCTCACCTCTTCATTGGAAGAGTGACTGGTTCAATTCAGGAGCCATCTGATGAAAAATACTGTTTTCTGTCTGGCTGCAAGGAGACATCACTGGAAGCAGCTAAGTTAAACATCAGTACAACTTTTCTTTATCAGAAACTTTGGACAGGAATCCACAAATAACAGGTCTTCGTTTCTGGGAACTTTTGTAAATAGGAGATGCCAGCTAGAAAAGTCACTGGTCCTTGACCTATTTAGGTGGTGGACCTATAAGTAGGGGAAATTAAGTAATTAACATTTTTTTTAAAAAAAAGAACATGAACTAATACTTTATTTTATTCAGTGGCTTATGGGAACATTTCATGGTTCATTTTGTGCAAGAGGTGAGTTGGAAAACCTCCCTTTTGTAACATTGTAATAATAATAATTGATTTGTGCAAGAATCATCAATGAATTCCATATTTAAGGGGAGATTTTGATGAGGAAACAGAAGGCAACCTCCAAATAAGAAATATTAAAAATCTGGCTTATAATCTTTGCAAATGTCAATGTCATGGAAAGAAAAAAAAAAAAAAATACTGAGAAATAATACCAGATTAAAGGAGGCTAAAGGAACATCTCAGCTAAGTGCAATACATGATCATGGAGAAGATCCTGTAAAGCAGGGGAAAATAATATTACAAAGGAAAATATTGGGACAAGTGACACCAGAGTAGTACCAGCAACAGCCTAAAACTTAAAAGGACTTGGCGGTGCTTCACATCCCCCTAGAGGAACCTGTCCTATAATCGACAAACCCCGGTAAACCTCACCACCCCTCGCCAGTACAGCCTATATACTACCATCCCCAGCAAACCTTGAAGAGCGCCACAGTAAGCATAATTATCACTCATAAGTACACTATTATATATAATATAATTTAATTATTTATTAAATTATTGTATCAATGATAAATTTCCTGAATTTTATAAATGTATTGTAATTAAAAAACAGAATATTTTTATTCATAGAAATATGTAGAGACACAGTGATAAAGCAAATATGCCAAAATGCTAAAACTGGATAAAATCTGAGTATAGAATATACTGATTTTTCTGTATTATTCTTGAAACATTTTTAAATTTGAAATTATTTCAAAATAAAAAGTTAAAAAACCAATAACCATATATGAGATATCACAAAACTCAAGTTATTTCAACAAACTTGGAAGCACACTTTATTTAAGGAAGTTCAATTTATGAAAGAAAAAATAAAAACCAAAATTAATTTTTTAATTTAATGTAAGCAAATACTAGAACTACCTCATATTATGAAAGTATGAGTAAAAGTAAGAAGATAAGCCTTATGAAAAAATAAACATAATACAAAAATAATTTTGCTATTTTTATTTTTCTTGGGACTGAGGAACAACCCATGGGCAAAAATGATAATAAGAAATATAATAAATAAGCATAGCTATAAACATAAGATTTTTTTCTATGAGTTTAGAACTGTTAAATTTTTACCTTTGAAACTATGTATGTATGTAGAACATTCTTAAATTGCATTTAATGAACTACAGTGCAGTAAAATCAACACTTGATCATATGTCCTTAAATTAAAAGTTAAGCATCTTGCTAAGCAATGCCCATCTGTTCTCTGGAATGGCTTGTAATTTATAAACAGGAACAATTAGTTTTTTATGCATTTATGCATATTTATGATAACCTTACTAGTTGAAGCCAAATATTTTAATCTTGTCAATCCCCATATTCATTAATCAAACATCTGAGCTTGGGGAAACATGTTCAGGGATCAAAAAGAAAGTTCTTAAAATTATGGGTCAAAATCCAGACCAAAAACATGTCTATTTGGGCCTCTCATGTTCAGAAATTATATAATTAAAGTTAGAATTGTGGCTGGCACTTAGCACATTAATAAGGTTTATACATGTAAAATACAGCCCATGGATACTTAACAAGGGAGTGGAGAAAACAAAATTGTGCTCATATTTTCAACTTTCTGGCCAATGCTCCTTTCCCTACAACACACTAAATATTGACTAAATTCTAAGATCCTGTGGACAAAATTCCTTCAAAGATAGAAATACTTCATAAAATATATATGTGAATACAGGCATATATGTTATCACTGTAAGTCACAAAAGTATTATTTTTATTTGGTGAAATACTTGTAATAGAATCATAAAAATCAGGGAAATAGAAATTTTTAATCACAATTTTGAAAGAAAAATTGAAATGAATTAAATTAAAATTACAAAATGTCCACATTTCAGATTAATTTACATATTATCATGTGAACCTTTAGAATTATGGAATAAGATTATGTCTTTCAGGACAGAGAAAAATTCTCTATTTGAAAATAACTATGTATTGACCAGAATTATGAAATGACTTTGAGACTAAAGAAGCTCCTTATGAACTAGTGTTATCAGATGCACCAATCATGAGACACAGCAGAAAAATCCAGAAAATGTTGGAAAATGACATCATAAATAGGCTCAAGAGGGTCCTGAAGGCATGCACAGTTCACCTACCTCTGGCACTGATTCCTCTCCTTCAACTCACACTTATGCCCTTATGGGTGTTCCCTATGACCAACTGATAGAAAGAAAGGAATTGGGCCTGGTTAAGAGATGTGACAGTGTAATACATTAGTTAAAGCCATAAATTGCTGCCTTTAAAGGATGTTTGAAGGAGAATGGTGAAGGGGAATCCTTCCAGATGGCAGATCATAGACTTAGATGGAAGAAAAGTCAACCTACAATGTGAATATATTATGACTTTTGGGCTATGGGTAACAGCTTGGCTAGTGGGTCAAAGACAAAGGAACAATGCTGAAAGATTAGAGCAAGAAGGTTGGAGAAGAAGTATATGAATCTATCATATGTGTTTATCTTTATATCTTACATTAATAACCACCAGAGAAGATACACTTCAAAGAAGATGAACTGAATGACCCATCCTGAGGCTGTCAGATACTCTAATCAACCATTTCATTGATTGCATTATGGGTCCATGAGAGAAGAAACACATGCATAAATGGTGGCTATGGATGAACTAAATAGCATGGATTTCCTCTCACTAAGTTCATCTAGCTACTCTGGATGAATTAAAAAGACAAATGACATAGACCAGCCAAAGTTCTGCTAAAGGTGAGAGAACTCTAGAACAGGGAAGGGAAAAAGGAAGATGGAAAATAAGCATGGCACCATCATCAGTTGTAGCTTGGTCTCCTAATCTTCTCTAGTCCTTTTAAAAATGCAAATAGCTACCACCTGTATGATGGGACTTGCACACTCCCCTCCTTAAAGAAGTGAGGGCAACCTATTCTGACTTTATAACCAAATATCTGGGTATCACAGGAAGATGAGAGAAGATATGCGTTGTCCATGGAGTGAATTGTATCACATCAAATTCATGTACCTCCTCTGCTTCACTTGGCCTCACCTTCCTCCTGATCCCTTAGGCATTTGCTCTATGGAATGATCCAGATGCCATTGTTTTCAATCCATCTCTTAAGACTCCTGGCTGTGGTAGCCTTTGCCAGAGTGAAGGCCAGTATCTTGCAGAGCATCAATGCCCAGTGAAGCAGAAGCTACAATAGCTATTGTAGCTACTGAAACCACCTAGAGAGGCTTTGGCTATTCCGACAACTTCCAGACTCAGATGAAGTGCCATACTGAAGGGTGTGATTTTGGATTCCCAGCAGTTGTCTAGAGGGTGCAAGCAACACAACTTGGAAGCGTGAGGGATCAATGCCCTTTGGGCACATTTTGACCAAAAAGAGACAACAGACTGTAAGGAGTCATATGATAAATGTCTCCTCTTTGCTCTCCAGAGATTATTCTGAAGTACAGCAGGTTCATACAGTATATACAGAGATAGTTACATGATTGAAAAAGCAGCTATGTTCTCTCATGATACTAGCCACTTTGACAATGCATGAGCATTCATTTGCTTTTCTCTTCTCCCGCTTTATTTCCTTTTTCTTTCCTTATTGTTTCCTTGAGTTTGCATTCCTCAAGAAAACATTATCAGCTAGACAGTTTTTTAAAGAACCCAGGCCACTAAACATTGACATATAATTAGATCTAATTATTCTACATTGCAAAGAAATTATATGGACAATTAAGTGAAAATTTTAAGTAAACTTTTAAAGTAAATTTTACTTTAAAAGTTTAAGTAAAAATAAAGTGACCAGTCTACCTCAACTGATAATTACTTCAGTTTAAGAAGTTGTAATTCTAGTTGCATAACAAACACTCCTAAATTTAATGACTAAAAGAAGGATGTAGGGGTGACATCATCACTGTTGTGATATAAACAGCTACTGAAAACTCTTTTCCAGAGATTCAATGAAAAAAAGGACAATTCTGAATTGGTTGAAACTCTGGAGAGGGATATAGACTGGAGAAGACCCTACAGATACCAAATTGAAGAAAGAGAAGACATATCAAGTAGGAATCTTTCATTCCACACCAGCTAGTCCTCTTCCTACCCCCTCAATTGGGCTCGGTGCAGGAAAGGTACAGAATGAGCAGACAGGACCTCTCCCACCAGGGACACAGATTTTAAAATCTCTCACAATAGTGAGACACAATCCCACTGTTTGAAGACACAGAGGACAGAGGAGAACATTTCAAGGCCAAGATCAGTGAGAGACAAAGAGATTGAGAAAACATGGACAGAGACTGTGTTTCCAGCCCTGGGACTGAAAGCCTTTCCCCCACCCTTGAGGGAAGCAGCATCTGGCAGCCATTTCCTTGCCTTGGGGATGGTTGGAATACTGGCTCAGATGAGGGAGTACTCTGCACAGGTGTAGACCCACATTGAGCCAGATTTTGGTCAGCAAAATAAGAGCATATGAATACTGCAGTTTCAGCTCACCTGTGTAGATGCAGCCTGCACTTGAAGGCAAAAAAGCTGCTGAGGACAATTAAGTTACCAAACAGTGCCATTTGCTGGACAGTCCAGAAAGTGCAAGGGAATAGAAACACTTTTATAAAGATGCTCCAGAACCTTTATTAGGACCACAGGAGCTGGTCTACATGACCTGCACAGAAACCCAGACCAGTCTTGTCTGAGAAATATGGACAACCCAACTCTCAAAGCAGGGCTCTAAAACAAACCCAGGTCTTCCTGACAGGTGGAAAACAGAGCACCACAGGAAGTCCACAGATCTATATTACCACACACAATGAACTTGCTGGGGTGCCCAGTGCCTACCTCCCATCCGTAGATGCCTGATTTTAGGGGAAAACTGGGAGGCAGAACCAATCTGACAACTGACCAGCAAGAGAAACAAAGAAATATAGAGACCAAAGAAAACCCAAGATGAAAGAGAAAAAACAATCTCAAGAATAAACTAATCAAGAAAATCAGATTCCTAGAGAGCAAAAAATCATGAGCCACACCAGGAAATACAAAGATATAGACTAGTTACAGGAAAAAACTAACATCTCAACTGAGATTCAAGAGTTGAAACAACTAATTAAGGATGTTCAAACAAATCTTCTAAATCTAATAAATGAGTTGAAAGAAAATGTGATAAAAGACATGAAAGATATAAGGAAGACACTGGGTGACCATAAGGAAGAATTTTTAACTTGAAAAAACAAACAGCAGAACTTATGGGAATGAAAGACAGAAAAGAAGAGATGAAAAACACAATAGAGACATATAACAGCAGACTTGGAGATGAAGAAGAAAGGATTACTAAACTGGAGGGCAGGATACCTGAAATCCCACACACAAAGAACAGATAGGGAAAAGAATGGAAAAATATGAGCGGGGGCTCAGGGAACTGAATGACAACATGAAGTGCATGAATATACATGTTATAGGTGTCCAGAAGGAGAAGAGAAGGGAAAAGGGGCAGAAAGAGTAATAGAGTAAGTAATCCATGAAAATTTCCCAACCCTTATGAAGAACATAAAATTGCAGGACCAAGATGTGCAGTGTATCCCAAACAGAACTGATCCAAATAGACCTATTCCAAGACACTTACTAATCTGATTGTCAAATGTCAAAGACAAAGAGGGAATTCTGAAAGCAGCAAGAGAAAAGCAATGCATCACATACAAGGGAAGCTCAGTAAGACTAAGTGCATATTTCTCAGTAGAAACCATGGAGGTGAGAAGGCAGTGGTGTGATATATTCAAGATAGTAAAAGAGAAAAACTGCCAACAAAGAATCCCATATCCAGCCAAACTGTCCTTCAAAAATGAGGGAGAGCTTAAAATATTTACAGATTAGCAGACACAGAGAGTTCATGAACAGGAGACCTCCTCTTCAAGAAATACTAAAGGGAGTGCTATAAAAAGATTAAAAAAAGAGACAGGAGAGAGAAGTTTGGAGAAAAGTATGGAAACGAAGATAGCAGGAGATAGAAAGAGGGTAGAGATAGGGCATTTGAAGTTGAAGGAATATAGAATGTTCTAGAGGATTGATTGTATAGACCTAGAAATGGATAGCACAGTACTGGGTGATGGTAGAACAATACTGTAAGTACACTGAACAAAGATGACTGTGAATACAGTTGAAAGAGGAAGATTGGGGCATGTAGGATACCAGAAAGAAAGACAGAAGATAAACACTGAGACTGTATAACTTAGTGAAACCTAGAGTAATCAAAGATTATGATTAAATGTACAAATACAGGAATGTTTTTACATGAGGGAGAACAAATGAATGTCAACTTTGCAGGGTGTGGAAAATGGGATGGTATTAGGGAAAGAATGCAATCAAGCAAACTAGATCCTATAGTTAACAGTAACATTGTACTATGCTTCCATTAGTTGTAACAAAGGCAATATACAAAAGGTAAATGTCTATAAGAGGGAGATGTAAGTGAGGGATATGGGATTCTTGGAGTTGGTTGTGTTGTCTGACCTTTTAATTGAATTTTATTTTAATTTTATTTTTTCTTTTGTTGCTTTTTAATTTTCTTTTTTCTTTCTTTTTCTTTTTCTCATTTTTCTGTTTTCTTTGTTTTCTTCCTCTTTCTTTGTGAACAAAATTGAAATGTCCTCATATAGATAGTGGTGGTGAATGCATAACTATGTGATTATACTGGGAACCATTCATTGTTTACTTAGGAGGGAATGTATGGTGTGTGAATAAAACCGTCTAAAAAATAAGCAGAGGGATACAGTGCTGGAGAAAATATGGAGATAGGGATGTACCTAATCACTGTTGGTGGGGAAGTAGAATGGTGCAGCTGATCTGGAGGGCAATGTGGTTGTTCCACAGGAAGCTAAGTATGGGACTGCCGTATTGTCCTGCAATCCTATTATTGGGTATATACTTGGAAGAACTGAAAAAGGGATATGAATGGACATTTGCAGAGTAGGGTTTATGGTGGCAGTATTCACAATTCACAGTGGATGGAGGTGGGCTAAGGGTACATCAGTTGATGAACCAAACAGCAAAGTGTGGTGTATACATACAATGGAATATTGAGCGGCTGCAAGAAGGAATGAAGTTGTGAGGTATGTGTTCCAGTTTGCTAATGCTGTCATTATGCAAAATACAAGAAATGGATTGGCTTTTATAAAGGGGCTTATTCAGGTACAAATTTAAAGTTTTAAGGCCATAAAAGTACCCAAACTAAGGCATCAACAAGATGATACCTTCACTGAAGAATGTCCAATGGCATACAGAACACCTCTGTCAGCTGGGAAGGCACATGGCTGGTGTCTGCTGATCCTGGCTTGTTTCTACTCCTCTCTCAGCTCCTGTGCATCCTTGGCTTAGCATCTTCGAACATGCTTCCATCTGCATCTCCAAGCATCTCCAAGCATCAGAAAGTATCTGGGTCTCCTGGCTTAGCAAATTCCAGGGCATTTTCCTCTCTCTGCTCTCTGTGCGAGCTCCCTTTAAAGGACTCCAGTAAACTAATTAAGACCTGCTCTGAATGGGCGGGGTCAACTCTCCATGGAAACATTAAATCAAGAGGTCACACTCTAATCAAAAATATTAATAACTCTGCCCCACAAGATTAAAGAATATGGTTTTTGGGGGAACATAATATATCCAAACTGGCACAGTGTGCAACTCGGTGAACGGACATTGAGGACAGTATGTTGAGTGAAATAAACAAGAAATGAAAAGACAAACACTATATTGACTCACTAATATGGACTAACTATAATGCTCACACTCTGAGAATTGAATTTCAGAGCACAGGTTATCAGGGGAAAGCATATTGTAAAGGTCCCTAGATTGCAAACTGTTATAGCAGCTACATCTATTCCTGAGTTGTAATGGCTATTTCTAAATTTTTAGCTCTTTGTGTCTAACCTGGTCAGTCCCTGGAACTTAGGATATCTGTGTGATACCTGAGACTCAGAACCAGCTATGAATATCAGAATTACCCCATAAAGCAAATGTTAAAGAGTCTGAAAGTGAGATCAGACTTCAATTAGAGACATGAATGAAATGGACTTGGTTAGGACTAAGGTACATCAGCCTTAAGGGTAAAGGAAAATATTGACAATGTTTTAAAACTTCAACTTCTGTGTGAGACCAAAGGAAGAGATGTTTATTTAGTGCAAAATCTTTATTTTTTGTAACACACTATATAATTTAACTTGTATGTTCTGTTTATTCAAACACCATAATTAGATGGACCTTTGAATAGGGAGTGAAATCTGGTTGGTTTGTACAGGTTAGTGTGAGGCCCTAATACATCCCAGAGTAATTTGGGCAAAGAATAAAAATGTATTAGAAAGGCCCCTTGAGGGACTGGGGGAAAATGTGGAAATATTAAACTTCTCCACCTGGGGAATTACTGCTATTCTTACAAGCACTGGGGACTACCAATTTAGAAGGCCGAGACCTTGGTCTTGGGGCTTGC
Source organism: Choloepus didactylus (assembly GCF_015220235.1). Lineage (NCBI taxonomy): Eukaryota > Metazoa > Chordata > Mammalia > Pilosa > Megalonychidae > Choloepus > Choloepus didactylus. Next base: position 183,073,451 of record NC_051310.1, on the reverse strand, counting down.
CCTTATGAAGCTTGTTACTGCAAAGAAGAGGTTAAACTTATTTATAATTGTGCCTCAAAGTCACCTCAGAGAACCTCTTTTGTTGCTCAGATGTGGTCTATCTCTCTAAGCCAATTCTGCAGGTAAACTCACTGACCTTCCCTCTATGTGGGACATGACTCCCAGGGGTATAAATCTCCCTGGAAACCTGGTACATGACTCCCAGGGAAAAACCTGGACCTGGCACTGAGGGATTGAGAAAGCCTTCATGACCAAAAGGGGGAAAAGAAATGAAACAAAATAAAGTTCCAGTGGCTGAGAGATTTCAAATGGAGTTGAGAGAGGTCACTCTGGAAGGCATTCTTTTGTGCTATATAGGTATCCCCTTTTAGTTTTTAGTGTATTGAAATAGCTAGAAGGAAATATCTGAAACTGTCAAAATGTAACCCAGTAGCCTTGATTCTTGAAGACAATTGTATAACTATGTAACTAACTTACACTGTATGATTGTGTGATTGTGAAAACCTTATAGCTCACACTCCCTTTATCCAGTGTACGGACAGATAAGAAGAAAAATGGGAACAAAAATTAAATGTAAAGTAAGAGGGGATGGAGGGATGGGATGTTTTGGGTGTTTTTCACTTTAATTTTTATTCTTTTTTTGCAAAATGTTCAAAAATTGATTGTGGTGATGAATGCACAACCATATAATGGTACTGTGAACAATTGATTGTACACTTTGGATGATGGTATTGTATGTGAATATACTCAATAAAATTGAATTTAAAAAGGATTGCTTAACTACAATTGGTTAAAACTGTCACTGAAGTGGTTGGTTGTGGGCATTTTTGGGATATAGCTAAGAGGAAGCTGTGTTGGGGATACATTTTTTTTGGATTTAGTAGTGTATCTTTATGAGGCTAATGTCATTGCCATATCTAATTAAACTATTTCCAGCTGTGCCAGTGTAAGAAAGTTTTTTATTAATCTATTTCCACTCACTATACCAACTTACCAGGATTTCTGGCATCAAAATTCAAAGACAAAGATTTATCACAATAACAATGTGTTGTTCCATACTGGCAACTGAAGAACATGGGTAGTGAAGCAGACAAAGGCTGTGAGATTCACAGAGGCCAAAGTTAGTTGGCGGAAAAGTCGACCATTCATCAGTCATGTAAACCGTAAGGAGAGCACTTACTTATCATCAAAGCCTTGAAAAAAAAGGTCATTCTCTCCAGCCAGAAATATACTAGATAATGCAGGATACAGAATTATGAATATATCCCATATTTTTTTCTTGATGGAAATTGTGAAAAAATATAATTTTTATGAATTCCTGTGTTTTGAGGGCATACACTTGTAGCATTGCCACAAATACACAGCATCTGAGTATAAAGTTGTGTGGATTTTCTCTTAGCATTTTGTCCTGATAAATTTTGGTTGTTCCACTTGAAAACTTCCCCCGAGTTAAACAACCTCAAGAAGCAAGTCTTCAAGTGACAAATCCTACATGCAGTCTTGTATAAGTCAATGTATGTGGATAATACCATTTATGCAGCCCAATACAGAGTAGTAGCAATTTGTAAAAGCATAAAAGAATATTTATGATAAGAAATGAAAAGTAACAAGGCAGTTATAATCTTAAGGAAAAACTAAAAGTTCTTAAAGGATTGTAGTCATACTATACAACCTGGTTCACTGTGAACAATATTTACTTCATCATAGGAGGAGATGGGTATAAAGCAATGTGTCAGTTTGAATGTATTGTGTCCCCCAAATGCCATTGTCTTTGTAATCTTGTGGGGCAGGTGTTTTGGTGATGGTTGGATTTGCTGGGAATGTGCCCCACCCAGCTGTGTGTAATGATTCTGATGAGATGTTCCGATGGAGGTGTGGCCCCGCCCATTCAGGGTGGGCCTTGATCAGTGGAGCTATATAAATGAGCTGACTCGAGGGGGAGGAAAAGGAGTGCAGCTGGGAGTGATGTTTTGAAGAGGAGCAAGCTTGCTAGAGAGGAACGTCCTGGGAGAAAGCCGTTTTGAGGCCGGAGCTTTGGAGAAGACACCGGCTGCCTTCCCAGCTAGCAGAGGTTTTCCGGATGCCATTGGCCATCCTCCGGTGAAGGTGCCCGGTTGCTGATGTGTTGCCTTGGACACTTTGTGGCCTTAAGACTGTAACTGTGTAGCGAAATAAACCCCCATTTTATAAAAGCCTATCCATCTCTGGTGTTTTGCATTTTGCAGCATTAGCAAACTAGGACAAGCAATGACTGAATTGTTTCTCCTAATGTTGACATTTACAACAGAGGTAGGCATTTACTTTCCTTAGGGGGCTACTTATTCTCAGAAAAAAAATGTTTCTTTCTCTATTAAATGTATACTTTCCCTAATTTGGCAACTGTCAACTTTAAATGCATTTCTTGAAATTAAATACAACCTCTATAGTTTTACCATATGATTATGCAAATTTGATTTGAATACTTCCATTGATGAGTTATTCACCCCCAGATAGTTAGGATGTGCTTGAATCAGGTATATTGAAAGATAAGCACATAAGCTGCAATCATAAAGCAATTTTAATTTTTCTCTTGACAAATTTTGTAAACCCTTGATTTGGGCTATCTCTTGATACCTGAATGAAAATTTAGACAGCCCCAAGCTCCTATGTCCCTACGTCTTAGAAAATAGAAGATCCTCTGATCACTTTAGTCCTCAATACAGTCAAGCTCATATACTAATTTAAGATGTCTGAGCTGCAGTATGAAAACTACAATTCCAAACTTCATTCACAATTAAGTTTCTTCCTCTCAGTTTGTGCCTGAGGAAGCCAACACTGAGAAAGGGATCAGAGTAAAGTTCTCTATGTTCTCTCCCAGCTTCTCTTTCTCTTTCCTGTTTGCTAATCCGAGTGTCTGATCCCTCTTGCTTGAATCAAAGATAGGGGAGCAGGGATTAGGAAAACTCTTATTTGATTGGTACTGTTGTAATCTGGCTCCAGTTTCTGAAAGCTGATTCTTTCATACAGAAATTTTGTGGGTTATGGAGGAGGTCCTCTTTTCCAGGGTTCTCTTGCCTTCAATGCCTTTAACACATGTATATGTGACTCCTCTGCTTGGTCATTTACAATTCTATCTTCAGCCCATGGCCAATCAGAGATACTTTCTAGACTCTTTCTTATGAAGGCTCCTCATCCTTCCATGTAGCCCCCTTATTTAGGACTTGAGAAGATCCAAGTCCAGCTTCAATGTGGCCTAAACTTGGTGAATGATCCATTCTCAATGATACTAAGGATACTTCCTGATGGCCATACTCTATTTATCCATGGGTTGCTTGAGTTAGCCTCTTACATTTTAGATTTTTGACTACAGTCTACTGTGTCTCCCAAACTCCAAGTTTCTTTCATTTGACATGAAACTGAGAAAAGGAGATAAGACTAATACCCTGGCCTTTCCAAAGTAACCCTCTGCCCATTGTAAAAACGTTTCACCTATTTATAAGTAAGTGGTCAGCTATGGTTCACAAAACTCTGTCCTTTACAAGTGTTGCTTAAGGATCCATATGTTTCACATATCAGGAATTGATCTCACATAGAATGCTCATTTCTGGTATATGTATAACATTCACGTTTCCACAGTACTTTAATCTGGGAACCATACCCTGGATTTTGCTCACCTTATTGTTCAGCCATCCTACTTGATGTGTACTAAATGTGATTCTGTGAGTCTTCATGTACAAAAAGACTCTCATTTTTAAATAGAAGTCTAAGATATCTGTTTTGTGATTATGAAAGTTCATCAGCTAATGAGAAGAAGCATCTTGGATTCTATAATAGAATTCTGTATCTTTCAGATGATACTAAATGAAATTTAAAAATCTAATTTATATAGTGCCATCAAAGACTTATTAAAGCTTAAGAATCACTTATCACCCAAAGGAAACTTGCTAACTTGATCTAATTTCACTTATTTATGTATATTTTGAATATATTTACTAGGTAACTTGAGGTTTCAACCCTTACTATCATAGTATCACAACTGACATCCCCTAGCTGCAAGTCAGTGGAACATTCTCCACTCCACACATTTGTTCTCCCTGCATTTTACCCTTTCTTGTAATATATTTTGAGAACAGTAGGCTATTACAATAAGTAAGTATAACAAATTCCAATTGCTTAATGAATCAACAATTTAGTAGTTGCAGAAATTTTTATTGTTGAATAAACTAATTGGCATGAAAACATCCAGAAGACATATTGTATCAGTCTTATCAGACTTGATAGGAATTGCTTTTCTTTATTTGGGCTGGTAAAATACTGTATTCTTATTTGTTTTTATTTACAGCAAACTCTGATGATAATAGTTTTTGTCTCCTCACCCCTTTCTTTTTCTGTAGCTATAGATTCTAACAATCTGCTAAGCCACCTTGCAGTTGTGTCTTCTGAGTGTCTGGATCATTATGCTGCCGTTCCTCTGACCATCAACTTCCAAGGATTATACCCAAACTTCCTTAATTTTTAGCCTCATCCTAAAGTTTTTAACTATCCAGAACGTCTTCCCTCTATACAAACAAAAGTAAAACAATTTTTTTTTTCTGAATTGTATTCATAAATGAAGAAATTGCAAGAATTACAAAAGTAAACTAATTACACTGCTATCATGATAATTTAGGCCTCTGCTCATTATAGATTGCATACAAAATTTTAAAGATGTGTCAGTGAGAATATTCTCACAGGAAAACATATAGTACACTGGGCTAGTAGAGTCAGAAAAATTGAGACCATAGTCCCACCCCTGACTACATAATTAGCTATAGACAAGTTACATAATCCTTTCAGTTATAGCATCTCCAAAGGAGATATAGAGGAGTTGTTATGAAGATTAATGTCGAGTAATGTCTATCATTTAGTAGTTGCTCAGAAATTGCATATTTTCTTCTATTATATAGCCCTTCATATATTGCCCCCTCCCACCTTTTTTTTATTACTTTCAAAGCTGACTGACCACCAGCTTATTTTCAGGGTTATATAGACAGCTAAGTAGTACATATTCACAGGCATCTGGATCTCTATGGAAATTGAGGCTTAACAGACACTCACAGCACAGTAGTAATGTTCCACAAATCCAGGGAAAGCTCTAGGTAAGTTTCATATATAAAGTTTGTTTTCCTATAGCAATTCTTCATGAATTATTTTGCTAAAATATTGCTTTTCCCTATTTATAAACATTTTAAATTGCAAAACTTACTGTAGCTGGGCAATAATAAATAAAGTACCTAATAAAAGACTGTAGATATGCTAGAGGGGACGTTTTACAAGTAGAAAAAGTTCAGGTGAAAATTATGAGGCAATTTAGAGTCACAGTGAAAATATTCTTAAATTTGTGCATTAAAGCCAAATTAGATTTTGCATGGAAAAAAAAAAAAAAACTCTAAGGAAACGGAAGGGATGACTGATGGGTATCATTTAATTAAAAGCTTATTTTCTGAAGTCATACTGATTTCTCATTTCTTAACCGTGACATATATATTGAGAAAGACAAATAACATAGTGCTTTTCTGCTGGAAGTTTCATTTATTCTTATGCATATCAACAAAGGAGAAGTATATAACTATAAGACCTAGCCCAAATGATGACCTCAAAATTTTTGTTACCAGCGTTTTTTTTATTATGATTATGTGTATATAAACAAGTGTTATGTAAAAGGATGAGATGTTTGTTAATGACATGATGGCCTGTAGTTGACTGGTGTTTTGCTGTGTCTATAGTTGAGAATCCATGGACCTCCCATCAGGTGGTCCTGGAGTTCTATGAAGCAATAGCACATGATGAAGTTTCTGCAGATAATGGAGATAAATGTATTCACCAATTACAAGATATTTATTTTAAATTTATTATATGCATTCCTCTGTGTTTAAAGAATACAAACAAATGTAAAAAATATCCCTCTCTTGAGGAACTAAAAAATCACTTGAAAAGAAAAAATATACATATAGTAGACATCACAGCATGAGAAAAGCAGCATATACTACAATGCCTTAAAAGTAATATGTCATAAAATTATTAAATGTTCAGTGAAGGGAAACACCAAGGTGAAATAGAAAGATAAGAAAAAGTTTCCTTGAAGACATGGAACTTAAGTTAGTCAGCTCTCTTATCCTACTCCACTGTTTCTCCTTGATCAAGCACCCTGCATTTCTGTACCATGAGTGGTACCAGCAAAGGAAACCAAAAGGAAACCAGCCCTCTCCAGTGCTCATCATCTTCAGATGAGCCTAAGTTGAAATACCAGAACATTCATAGCCAATAAAGAAATTCATTGCATAGTCCATAGAATTTAGCATGAAGTAAAAGAAATTAGATAGAAGGTGATGATGAGATAGGATGAATAGATGAATAGATAGATATACAGACAGAGAAACTCTGAGATCACAATAAAGCTAGCTCAGAAATTTTGTAACCTGTAACTATCCGAGAATAATAAAACATGGTCTTGCCTGAGACAATTATATTTTTAAGATTAATCTTTTATATTAGATCTAATTAAGAAAAGCAATATTAGAATGGTATACTCTATTTTTTAAAAAAATAAACATTAAAACAACCAAATGAATATTAATTAAACAATTATCTTTTAAAATACTGATGCAAAATAGAATTTGAACAAGGTTTAAATAAAGACCATGCCTCAGAGCAGAACATAAAATTATTTACTGATCTGTTAGTTATGACTCAATTTACAATAAATAGCATTTATGCTTTCAGGCCTCTTCCCACAGATTCTTCATTATAAACTGTACAATTTTTCTTGGATAGCCATTGGCATATTTTTAAAAACAGGAATATCCTTACTTTAATTTAATTTAAAATCTTCATTATTTCTTGGCTCTCTATCTTAAAGCTATAGCCTGCTTTTTCTTTATTTCAAGAACTTGAAAGCTTGTAACCTTGGCCTGCTCCCATTCTTCATATATCAAGCCTTAATTATATAAACAGCAGGATGTTAAAATATGAAGCATTCTGATTAAAGTTGGCAAGTACCTCCATATTCCAAAATTAGGTACTAGACCATCTAGGCAGAACTATATAAAAATCTAATATTTTAGCAGTTCTTAGTTCAAAATGCTACCCCAAAAGTAAAACAGGGACTGAATGCTAGTAAACAACAAATGAGAAATTGTTTTTTTGAAAAAGTTGTTGACATTGTGTGTGATATTTTTCTCTTTATTATGCCCCTGTTCTTACATGGTAGATCATAGGGGCTTTAATGAGAATAGATAACATGACCCCTGACCATGGCAGTATGTGGTTTACAAAGAGAGGAGCAGGACCTAAATGGAAAAATTGTGACTGGCTAAATAACCTGACAATAAAGGAGCGTGTGATGACAATGCTGGGAAGAGCTTGCACCAACTCTCTTTGTTAGAGACAAGAAATGAACCATGGAGGGAGAAAGAACTGGTCTGAGGGATATAGAGAAGCTTTTCTCATGACAGGTAACTGTAGGAGTCATGGAACCCTAGAAAACTAAAAGGTAAACAAAGCTGTAAAGATAGGAGACATTATCTGAATTAAGGGAACTGAAGGTAACAGATCCTAAATAATAATAGTCCCTCAGAAACCCACAAAAATGTTCTAAAAGAGAAAGGACCAGCTTTCAACATCTGCCAAGCACAGAGAGCACTAATGCCAGACAGAGTACCAGTGAAGTAACACCTTGCTTCACCACTCTTCCCACCTCTGTTCCAAGTAAGAAGGGGCCAGAAATCACAGCCAGCTGGTAGGGAGGAACAGAAGCAAGAAGTTGGAAAATAGAGGAGAAGCCAGTTGTCCTCTTTCTCTCACATGTGAGGTTGCCAAGCTTGAAGCAGGCCTAGGCTAGGAGAGGGAGAGACTCAACGTTTGTTGAAATATTATTACTCAAGACCAGTCAATTTAAATTATTGAAATATAATGGTTATTCTATCCAGAAATTACTAGATGATTTTCTACCTAAGAGTGATAGAAAGGTTAGAGGTTGTCATCTGTCAAAGATATCCTCTAAGGACAATGAAGAAAGTAACCCCACAGGTAAGAAAGTCAAGTTTTCTGTTTGCTCCCAATAGAGTTTCATGTTTTGCGTATATTTTCAACTGAATAAAGATTCTAAGTTGAGACTCTTAGCAAACACCTGGAAGAACTGTATCACTTGATATCTCCCCAAAATCCTGAATGTTTTTCTTATTTTTTGGTATCTATCACTGTATAAACCTTCCCCAAATAAAGACAATATTGATTTAGGTTTCTCATATAACAACTTCTCCCCAATTGAGCATATAGACTATTTTCTGTTTCCTTACTACCAATATTTTTTTTAAACATTTCAATGTGGGATCTTGGAATAGAAAAATGATACTGGGGGGAACATGGTGAAATCTGAATAAGTTCTGTACTTTGGTTCACAGTATTGTACAAAATTAATTTAATTAATACTTTGGTATGAGGGTGATTTTGACCTTAGAGAATGAATTAGGGAGTGTTTCCTCCTCTTCATTGTTTTGGTAGAGTTTGAGCAGAATTGGAGCTAATTCTTCCAGAAATGTTTGGTAGAGTTCCCCTGTGAAGCCATCTGACCCTGGGCTTTCATTTGTTGGGAGGTCTTTGATTACTGATTCAATCTCTTTACTAGTAATTGGTTTGTTGAGATCTTCTATTTCTTTTTGAGCCAATGTAAGTTTGGTGTGTTTCCAGGAATCTGTCCATTTCATCTAGGTAAGCTAATTTATTGGCATACAGTTGTTCATAGTATCCTCTCACAGTCCTTTTTCTTTCAACAGGTTCAAAAGTAATGTCTTCTATTCATTTCTGATTTTCATTATTTGTATCCTCTTTTTTTTATTTTTTTTTGTCAGTCAGCTATAGGATTATCAATTTTATTGATTTTTTCAATGAACCAACTTTTGGTTTTGTTGATTCTATTTTTTTATTTTCTATTAAGTTTATCTCTGCTCTAGTTTTTGTTATTTCTATTCTTCTCCTCTCCTTGGGTTTACTTTAGTAATCTCTACACCCTCTACCCCTGTCAGGCAGGGTTCAAACAATGGCTGCTGCTGCTTTTGTTCAGGGTGGGCTGTAACAACAGCTACCCTCAGAGATGTGACCCAGTGATCCAAATTCACTAATCAAACACCAGGGTCAGCAATAGGCCATGCTCAGCCCTGTTCTTTGGGAAGAGGATTTTTACATCCTTTCTGTCACCAGCTGCTAGTCAGGGACTGGACTTCACAGGGACCTTCCAGGAAAGTGAGGGATTGGCGCTTGTAGCCACCATGTGGAGAAAGCAATCTACAGTTCTTTAGTGAAATTTATCTGCCTCTTCCTCCCGCTCTTCCCTGCATGCTGCACAGTGTTCTTCTGGTCTCTGGAGTTTCAGTTCCTGTCTGTTTAATAACTGTTTTGGTGGGAGGACTGAGTCCCGGAGCTCCCTACCCTGAGATCTTCCCCAGAAGTCTCCGTTTACTTCTCTTTGTCTACTAAGAAAAACGAAAGTCCTGTATGTAGCAGACCACTTCCTCCTACAGAACAGTTTAGATATTCTCCTTCAATGTGTTAGTTATTATGAATTACCCTCAAAATTTAGTGGCTTTAAGACAGCAATATTTATTATGTCACAGTTTCTGTAGGACTGGAATCCAGTCCTACTTCAAGGTCTCACAGGCCACAACCAAGGTTTCAGTCAGAACTGAAGTGATCTCAGAACTCGACTGAAGAAGGATCCACTTCCAAGCATAATTAATGCGGTTGCTGACAGGATTTAGTTTTTAGAGTTTTCTTAAAGTCAAAAGATAAGGCTCCTAGAAGAAACCTTATGAAATGGAGGCTACAAGGAAGATGATTTTTAAAAGATCTCTTAAGAGTTTTAGATATTATTCCTTACAAAGCCCAAGACTGACTGGTATGTCATCTCTAACAAGTAGAAATAAGTGGGTGTTAATTCATCAAAGTGCTTCTCAAGCCCTGATACTGATTCTGTCTTCTTAGAAAAGAGCAGATTGGCCTGCTAACTTTAGAATATTCCATTCTCTTCTGTACTCCTACTTTTATGTCAAGTAAGCAAAGATGGCAAGACCAGCCTTCATGGTCATGAAGTAAGAACATGAGTAATTTAAATAGCTACCTCATACCTAGAGGTTTCCTAACCTCATCTAATGATTTGTCAGAGAGAACACCTGGAATGGTATGTGAAAAGTGCAGAAATTGCACTGTTAGGCCTGCCCCTATCAAGTGTCAACATCCCTGTTGAAATACAGAGCTGAAATTAAGAAAAGGAAACAAGATGTCCAGGAAATATGTCATTAAAATGGAAAATTTTTGAAACATTGAAGTTCTAAAACGAGGAATTATTCCAATATTATGCCGAAGAAATTGAGGTTACCTTGGAAATATAATATATAAAAACAAATAAAATACAAAATCAAATAAATAAGAACACAAATATGAAAGAGGACACTTTGAAATGACATAAAATTACTTTTTCCAAAAGTGGGGCACTATGGTAGAATATAAGTAAAAGGAATTGCGCATTGAAGAAGAAGGAGGAGGAGCAGGAGGTGGAGGGAAAGGAAACATAAAGAAAGAAGGAAGGAAAGAAAGAAAACAAGGAGGAAAAGAAACAAATAAGAGAATTTGACCTTTACCTCCCTTCAGCCACTTGGAAAAATAAGTCCTCTTTTTAGAGAGAAGTTTATTATATATTCTGATTGGGAAAATGAAACATTTCCTATACGGAGTCCCCTTTCCTAGTTGCATAGGACTGGCCATACACTGACATATTCATCCAACCATTCTTTCATTCATTCACTCATTCATGTATTCGTTTTGATCCAGCAACTTAGTAGAAATGCTATATAATTGGCAAGAATCCCTAATATATTGACACATTATCAGAAAATAAATATTAATAATCAAGAAGAACATTGGAAAAGTCCTTCCAAAGAATGACTCCTTCCCATCTCAAACAGCTCACAATCTGTCAGCAAACCCCATCAGCACTTCCTTCAAATTATAACCAGAATGTAACCCCTTCTCTCTATTTCCACTCTACCACCCTGTTCCTAATCTCTGTTAACTCTCATCTGGATTATTGCTTTAGCTTCTTGTTCTCCCTGCTTCTACTCTTGTCTGACTACAGCTCTTCTCCAAAGTGATTCTTTAAAACTCCATGCCAAAGTCTCCTTGAGGGACTGGGGAGAAATGTGGAACTATTAAATTTCCCCAGTTGGGGAATTCCTGATATTCTCTCAGGTATTAGGGACTCACAATTGATTAAGGCAAGCCCTTGATCTTGAGGCTTGCCTTTATGAAACTTATTTCTGCAATGGGAAAGCTAGGCCTGCATGTAATTGTTTGAGAGTCACCTCCAGAGAGCCTCATATGTGGCCTCTCTCTTTAAGCCAACTCTGCAAATAAACTCACTACACTCCCCCCTACATGGGACATGACTCCTAGGGGTATAAGTCTCCCTGACAACATGGGATATGACTCCCAGGTGAGCCTAGCCCAGACATCATGGGATTTAAAATGCCTTCTGGACCAAAAGTGGGGAAAGAAATGGAACAAAATAAAGTTTCAATAGCTAAGAGAGTTCAAATAGAGTTGGGAGGTCATTCTGGAGGTTACTCTTTTGCAAGTTTTTGCCAGATATTGCAAGCTACCACTGTGTGCCAAGCCCCAACCAAGAGCATTCCTGAAAATCCTAGGGAGTGCACTGGCCTCTATCTAGTTTTTCTTAGCAAGTTTATTTTTTCAGAAACTTAAGGCCTCCAGATTGACCCTACTCCAGATAAGCCCTGAAACCCAGAGAACATCAGTCTCTCCAAGAACATCAATAAGTTTCATGCCTCTATCCCATAAGACCAACACCTCTTTCCTGCACAAAGAATTTAAAATGGTCATTGCCCAGATATCCCTGAAGATTGAGAGAAAGATTAAATGAGAGAGGAGAGGTGTAATGAGAAATTGGGATTTAACAAATGACTGTGAATAGTGACTCATTACATAGATATTTCTTTTTGGTGTCTAGTGTTTTAGAATAGCCAGAAGGAAATATCTGAAGTTGTTCAGCTGTAATCCAGTAGCCTTGATCTTTGATAATGAATATATAACTATATAGCAAAAAAAAAAAAAGCTGCCCAAGTTTGTATGGATCTACTTCTTGATGTTTTGTTCTCTTCCACTGATCTATATATCTATCGCTGACAATTCTACACTGTCTTAGTTAGCCTACCTCTATTGTCTATTGTAAGTCTTAAAATTGGGTAGAGTGCAATACAAGTGTTCAATAAGAGGGAGGGCTAAGGAATATGGCATGTTTGAGGTCTTTTTTCTTTTTATTTCTTTTTCTGGAGCAATGCAAATGTTCTTAAAATGATCGTGGTGATGAATACACAAATATGTGATGATACTGTAAACCATTGATCATATACTTTGGATGGATTGTATGATGTGTGAATATAGCTCAATAAAATTATGTTAAAAACAAAAAACAAAAAGCTCCATGCCAGATTATGCCGCTCCTCTGGTCAAAACCATACCATGGTTCTTTATTAATTTTGATAAAAGCCAAAGTCCTTACAATAACCTGCAAGTTCCTGCATAACTTGGTTCCCTACTAGCTTTCTGACCTCATCTACTACATCCTCCCCCACTGCACCAAAATGCAGCTCCTGGCACACTGGCCTTCTTCTTGTTATTTAGACATGCAGGCTCAAATGCATCTTAAGGCCCCCTGTTTGATATTTGGGTCTGGAAAGCTCTTCTCCCAGTTATCATCATCACTTGTTTCTTCATCTCTCAGTTTGTTCAGATCTCACCTTATTTTGAATTGCAACCTGTTCCCTTTCCACATTTCTCATCTTTCTTACTCCATTGTCTTTTCTTGCATAGCACTTATGACCTTCTTACTTATTTACTAACATATGCTATATATATATATATATATATATATATATGCATAAATATACATACATAGATACACATACATATCCATAAATATGATTTCTTTATTGCCTGTCTCTGCTAACTAGACTATAGACTCCATGAAAGCATTTTTCATGTATTTCTCTATAATGATGTATTGCAAGTGTCTAAAATAGTGCCTGGCACATAGTAGATTTTAATAAAAAAATTTTAAAAGACTGACTGAATGAATGGATCTCCTGGGGCCAAAGGCAGCATAGAAATGAGACTAAAGGGAGGAAAACACTTGCAACTAAACTTAATTCAAGGCTTTCAATTTATAATGCTTCTCTTCAGCTTTACTTTTTATCAAAATTTCTGTGTTCACTACAACATGAAAGGATATTATAAATATAAAGGGCATCAACTCAAAAGTAAGGGATATTTGCTCAATTGGGTGAAATTAGCCTTGAATTTCTATGCTTTTAAGAATCATATAAAGAAAGGGCACCGAGACAAAGATGTCACTGGAACTGTCCATAGCCCCATCTTCTTGTCTAAACAATTTAGACTGCTGAATATCATCCTTCAGCTTACAGCCTTCAATTCAAGCTCTAGGTAGAGGATTCAAAGTATACAAAATAAACAGGAAGAGCAGTCAAGAAAAATCCACCCCAAAATCTTTTTTGGCAAATATGAGGGTTGGAAAGAAGTTACTTCATTGAAAGGAATAGAGAAATCATGCAAATATTCTGTAATTAAAGAAGATTATACACATAGTATACAACAAAAGTGCTAATAAAGAATGAAATTGGGAAAGAAAAATAGAATAACTGGATGAGTGCTAACAGAAGGAATGAAGAATAGGTTGAAGAACGCAGAAAAGCAAGTCAGCAATGTAAAGAAGACATTGTGAAAATTGCTTATAATACAAAGTAACTGGAACAATAAATAACAATGGAGCTATGGAACTACGAAGCAATTAGAAAGGAATGAAGTTATTAGAAAGGTATGGAAACCTGGTACAGAGATCAAATATTAAAATAATTTGGATGGTTGGAGAAAAGAATAAATGAAATGAAAACAATAAAAAGGTGGTTTTTATTTTATTCAAAAGACAAAGTAACAAGAAATAATAAAATATATTAAAATTTTAATCATAACATTATTTTTAAAAGACAAGTTTCTGAAACGAGAGAAAAACTGAATATGCATTTCAAATGGGACTCTAGGTAATCAGAAAAAGTTAATAAACAATTGAATTAAAGTTTAAACAAACACTAAAGTCAAACCTGGCAACATTATTCAATTCCTAGGATAAAAGAACAAAGTCTCACATGGATCCAGGCAGAAAAAACAGACCACTTCCAAATGATTTAAAAAAAAAACAAATAAATAAAACTGATCTTAAATGTCTCTCCTATATTATTAGATATCATATATTTTTGTCTATGTTTGAAGGTAACAGAAAGGAATCCTCAAAGCTTATAATATAAAACAATATATCAAATCTCTGAAGGTATTATTCAGCTAAACTTATTTTGATTCATAAAATAAAGATTTTCTCAATGGGGAAGGAAGCTTTGCTCTAAAAGTTCTCACAATGAGCATTAACTCAAGTAAAACAGAATTAAATACAAATAACTGTCGCTTCTCTCTAAAGTCTTTAATATGTAGGTTGACTTAGCTTTCCTGACTCCCCTACTGTTCTTTTCCATTTCCTATTACTTATAACTCTCTAAAGAACAACTATATGGAGCAGCCTTATGCCATTCCTCCTTCAATGGAAGTTGAAGTATGTATCTGTGTGATTTAAGAAGGAAGATTTTTGATATTCAACTTTAATAATTGTTCCCCTATTATCCTTACAATTCATTCTTTAATTCACTTGAGGGGGAGATTTTAATTTTAATAGATTACTTAATATGATTTGTCTATTCTAGAATTACCCAAATGATGGGAGCTTCATTCTAAGTGATCAACATGTGGAAGTAACCCTCTTTCTAGATGTAGACATAAAAATGATCCTAGGAAAATACAGATCGCCTTTAAAGAATGCATACCAAATTCTAAGTCACTAATTACTGTCTATCACTGTGATGCACGTCTGTATATGTGTATTTTACAAAAAAGCATAAACCAAAAATTCTTGGATGCTTTCCCTTCTTCAGTGCAGTAATTATATTTGTACTAAATTTTGAGCTTGTTACACATAATATTTTGCCAAATATGATCATTTAGAGTCATTTTAACACAGATTTAGCATCATAAATATTGACTATGTAAGAGCATTGACCACATTTGCCTAAAATATGAGGATTTTGATCCAAGGACATGACAATTTGAAATTTAAAATACGAGAAAATCTCATTCAGTTCTGGATTTTCAGAGGCGGTTGACGGATGTGATTTGTTATCATTGCCAATGCACTCAGTTTACATTTTGATTTCAAGAATTACTCTCTACCATGTATCAAAGGTTAGTCACTGCTGAGGCAATCAAATTATGATAATTTATAAACTAAAACAAAATGATCATAACCCTACACTGTCTAATCTTCTTCCTTCCTCTCTTATATTTGTTTTCTAGAAACAAACAAAAAACAAAACAAAACAATAACACAAACACATAGATAGTCCCTGACAATACAAAATTCTCTGCAACCTGTCTTAATACACTCATGTCCATCTATTTCTTCTCTATGAATTCTGTAATTATATTATCTAAAGTGACACCAGAGATCATAAGTAGATTTAAGACCCCCTGTTTCATATACTTTGTGCTTTATTATAAAACTTTTTTGAATGATTACTATTTTCAGAAACCTTCACTTAAATTTTGCTTTTCAAGAGCTAAAATAAAAGCACCCTTAAATGTATGTGAGAAAGTGTCTACACTTATTTCCATAACAAGAAGATAGGTATATAAAATGGTATAGTTTCCTTCCTTCCTTCCTTTCTTCCTTCTTTCCTTTCTTCCTTCCTTCCCTCCCTCCCTCCTTCCTTCCTCCTTCCTTCCTTCCCTCCTTCCTTCCTTCCCAGCATGCAATGTAAAACCATTAAGTGGTTAACAAGTTATAGATAGATGGGGTATAAGGTAATGGCACATTGCTGAGTGATTAAACCCAAATGGGCTGAAGGGCATCTTGGGGGAAGACAAAGATGTGTTACAGAAGCCTGCATGTGTTACCAAAGCCTACATGGTGTGAGAAGTCCATATTCCTTGGAGAGGGAGAAGCAGTCATGGGTTCCAGGGGAAGGAGGTGTGAGGGTATCCTGGTGTGGGTGGTGAGAGCCCAAGTGGGATGAGGAGGGTACTTGTGCAGAGGGAATGGCAGCAGGACAATGGAGAGTTATTACACAAAGAGGGCCTTGATCCAATAGTAAATATACTGTGGATAAATGGAGCCATGTTTCTTACTATTTAAGGATGGAGCTACACATATAGAAAAGGAAAAAAGCTAAAATCAACCTCTCAGTGTCAGACTGGAATGGAAATTGGAGATACTGGTGTGAATAGGTGGCATTACTGTGTATTCGTGGTTTTTAATATATATAGATAGCTACTGGAATTCAAGGTAGTAGAGTGTTATTATGGTGTGTAACTATAGAGATAATAGAAATAAATATAGATGTAAAAGGAAGGACGTGTTTGCATGTGTGTCTGTTCGTAGCATGTGCACGCACAAATATTCCTTAGCTCTATTGAATGGGATGGCCTTTTGGAAAGAGTGATGTCACAATGGCATTGACCACACCAGGATCACGAATCTGGGTTTTAAACAGCATTCTCCAGTAAAAGAAACCAGAGCTCTTTAAAGAAATGGCTGACTTCATACCTGGGGCATGGAAAGGATGAGATATGCTGAGAACATCTTGTGCCAGAAAGTATCAAAGTGTTCTAAAAAAAATAAAACAAATTTAGAAGCCAGCTTGAAAGGGCTCACACTGGTCTAATCTGGACATTTGAGTAACAACATGAATAACAATAACAAATTATAACTTATGGAGCAAAATGATAGTCCTTGTCTAAGCAAATAAATAAGTAAATAAATAAAGGAGAATAAAAGGTGGAAGTTTTCCTTACAGAAGAATGCCAACCCATATATATACATATGAGGAATAATAGAATTCAAAAATCACCATTTCTCAATTATCATAGCAAAAGTAATTCAGTCAAGAGACCTCAATATGCACTAAAGCTATTAAGTGAGAGCTAGAAGGAGTATGGGATGTTTACATTCTTTCAAGCTACCTACCCACAAAATACTTACTAACTATAAAGGCAGTCAACATTTTTCTCAAGTGATAAAACTTATCTTTATCAGTAATAGGAAAAATAAAAAATGTGTGCCACCTGATAAGACGCAATGAACAGAACACAGCATCACTTATGTACATTTCTGCCAAACATGCATAACCAAAATCTAATCATTAGAATGCATCGGACAAACCCCAAATGAGGGACATTCTATAAAATAATTGATCTGTAAACTTCAATGCTGCCAAATTCACGAAAGCCAAACACTAAAGAACCGTTTCAGGTTGAAGACGACTGAAAAAAACATGACAGCTAAATGCAATGTGTGATCCTGACCTGGATTTTTTTTGCCATAAAGGGCATTCTTGGGGCCACTGATAAATTTGAATGGGTCTTGGACTTAGAAATTAGTACTGTATCAATATTGATTTCCTGAATTTGATGGTTGCATTGTTGTTTTATAGGAAATTCTCCTTTTTTTTGTAAGAAATACTCTCCAAAATTTTTGAAGAAGATAGAGCATCATGTAGCAACTTACTCTAACACAGTTCAGGAAAAAAGACCTTTGTAATATTGTTGCAATATTTTCTGCAAATTTAAAATTATTTCAAACCAAAAAAAGTACAGTATAAATACATGCTATTCCCTATATACTTTTTCTTTCCTTTTGCAGAACCCAGAATAGACTCCCTTATCCTGGATATTATGTTAAAGAGAATTTTCCAGCAAAATGTCAAGGCAAAAAGATATACCCTAAGGATATTTTTTTTCAATATCATATTGTATAGCAATTGAATATTGTAGATTAATAACCAATTACCAGTCCTGAGGCATTTGACTAGTTATCTTGTTGCTCAGTTGTGAAATTCCTGATAGGTAGAAAAGAATTCCTAATTTCAAGCCAGTGTTCCCTCATATTTATTTGCCAGAAGAGGGTTCAGAGGCCACATTTTTTCCAATGAATAAGGGTTAATGAAGAGGGAATATCACATTAACTCAGAATAGATTCACTATTTCCACAGCCTATGCATAATTTATTGGAAGGTTTTTAATTTAACTGACAGAATATATGCATAATTCAGAAAAGATGATAGCTATAGGATAACAGAATTAGAGATGAAAAATCTCAACATGTTGCCAACCAGAGAGGACATCATTTATCTCATGCATTTGGGTGCACATTCTAAGTTGGATGTGAAAATCTCTTACAAAAATAATTCAGAAGCAAATGGTATGTTTTAAAATTCTTCAAGCAGAGATAGAATTTCAAGGAAGGCTGTCATAAAGATTTCATAGTAATAAATTCTAAATTTAGAAAAGTTTAAAACAGGTCTTGTTAACTCTAGAGCTACATCTTTGTATCATTTTTAATTAAAATTTCAAAACAGGCGTATTTTAGATTCTTCCTTTTCTCCTTTCAATGTCTTCCTGACTTATGTCCCTATATCCTAAATTACTAGAAGACAAGCCAACTTCCAAGTCCCTTCTTCCACTCACAAAGTCTTTTAATTTGTTCCTTAATACAAAGGAATTGGAGATTAAAATATGTTTTCCTCCCTGTAATATTTGTATGTAAGGGGGGAGAAAGGCAAACAGATATGTAACAATTTCCTGGGGATATAGTAATCTCTACTAAGTATTCTCCAACCCCATAAGTACTCTGTGATGAAGCTTAGCTGAAAGTTAACATAAATATGAAGATAATCCCTAATGCGATACAATGTACCCAGTAAACACTTAATAACTATTTTCTATCAGTATTGAAAATGGTCCAAATTTTTATCGCAATCTGGACAAATCATTAACAATTAAAAAAAAATGATTCTATTCTGCATAACCACATAGCTGTTTTAATAACTTTTATCAACATCTTTGTGCCTCAATACTTATCAGTACAGACAAGAGATTACTAAATAGGATGAGGCTTTTGTACTTTTAAAAGTATTCTAGTTAGGACCTCAATGATATGCTAAATAGCTTGGTTAATATGATGTCACCAATTCAGCTTTAATTATAAAAATGGTGTTGATTTGAACTGAGCACTGCCAATATCTTCTAAAGGAAGAATTAATTGATGTGAAGAAACATACAGCAGAAATTCTTGGCGTGCAGGCCTTCTGTTCTTTTCTCTAGCAAACTCCCAACTGGATCTAGCCTGACGACCCAGTTCTGCCAATAAGACATAAGCAGAAGTCAAAGGTTGGAGCTCCCAAGAATGCTTTTATAAAAGAGAGAGTATGTGGGAACTCTATTTTATGCATGATTTTTCGGTAAACCTACAATTTCTCTAACAATAAAAAAACAAACAAAACAAACAAAAAAAGAGACAGACTTGGCAGAATGCCGAGGCTCTGTTCTGTCTCTCTCTCTGTGGCATGTGAACAGGATGTCTAGAAGTTTAACAACCATTTTGTAAAAGAGCTGTCATGCTTCAGGGTAAGGACCACATGCTAAAAATGGGGGAGCAGAAAATTAGAAAATGTAGAACGTGTCTGGGGCTCCTGATGACATTTTTTGAGATTAATTGCCTTTCATGTTATTTGCCTCTTTGTATTGAGATGAGACAAATAAATCTTTCACTTGCTTAAAAAGCCATTCCTTGGGATTTATATTATCTCCATCTAAATTTAATCCTAACTGATGCCAAATAAAATGAGCTAGTCTCATCATGCAATCAAATATAAAATACTTAATCCTCAACAGCAGAAAAACAACAACAGAAAGGCCACTTCAGTATAATCAAAATCTCAACAGGACCTTCATACCTCTCAGATATTCAAAAAAACTTGGCTCAAATTTCTCTATCTCCTCATAAGTTTTGCTTCCTTAGATTTTAAAAATAATTACGAATATATGGGGATTCTAATGGGGATTTGTATTATGGAGTATAAAATATTCTGCCATTTCTTTGTTATTCCTCTCTCCTACTCACTCTCTACCCATTGGATTCCCCTCTGGAGATTGAAATTCTACTCTTTTAATTAATCAGAATGGATTCCCTCTTCCTTTGTAGCACTGTTTTAAATCAATAAATAAGCCCCAAGGATCTCAGTTTCTATAGTAAGGACTAAAGCTATTTTCCCAACACAAATAGCTCTTTGCCTCAGAGAATTTCTATGTAGATGAAAGGCATCCCTTCTAAATGTTAATGCATCAGCAATGAGCTATTGTAATGTTCTCATACTAACATCCACTATCCCTTCACAAAGAAGGGGTTAGAATGCATCATAGCTGTTTCTTTCATTTGGGGAGACTTGCTGTCATACCTTTCTGTTCAATTCCCTGAATTTTATCCTGCAAAACACAAAAGCAAAGAAAAAATGTGCACTTCAATGCGAAAACACATTTTATTTTGGGGGATGCAAACTGGCCAGGTACTCCTAGTAAAAAATGTAGGAGTCTCCTATACCCATGAGAATGCTAAACAGTGATGAAAATCTAGTTTAATTAGACACAAGTGGATGACAGATCAATAGAAAAAAAATTCTTCTTTCCAAACTTGGATAGTCTGTTATAGTTCTGTGGCGTGATCAGTCAACACTTGTCCCCAACTCCCCATCCTTCCTCATGTGTTTCAAACTACTAAAGTGTATTTGACCAGGGCTTTTCATTGAGATATTTCAGTTACAATGAATGGAGGTTACTCTTTTCCATAAGTATCCATGCAGTAAATCAATTAATCAGTGTCTGGATACACAACATTTATAGCAGGAAAAGGAATTTAGTGTCTCCATGGAAAATGACAAAGTAAGCTCTGAATTAGATTCTCAGATTCCTTCACCTGTACACTTTCCACTAAAATTGAGGTACAACAACTTCTGAATTTCACAGGGAAGCAAAAATTTCAAAAAGGTTTTGGATAATGGCATAATTTTTTAAACTTTATTTTGGAAATCTCAGAATAAATATCTATCCTTTATATTGAATATTTTTATGTTATGAAAAATCTACTATAAAGTACTTATTTTCTCATTTTGTAGCAATTGATGAAAATGTGTTGGTGAATAGGCACTGGCCTTGGCTTAGGATTTGGGAATCAGTATGCAAGAGTCATAAAGAAGGTCTTGCAATAGCCATGAATCCAGAATGTATATTTAGATTAAAATATATATAAGGAGGGTTGCTTTTTCACATGTTCAATGTGGAGTTCTCAGGTTTGACAATAGCCTATTTTCCTTTTTGCACCACTTACTTGCTGCACCACTTCTGGCAGCTATTGGCAATTTCAGGTCTCCCTTTATTTTTCCATACAAAGTTATTATTTCTAAAGAAGAAATGGCGTTAACTGGTATTGATTACTCACCAAATATATAAAAGATATTTTTAACTTTATTTTCAAGGAGTAATTTTCAGCTTGATTTTCAAGGTTTCCCAATATATAAAAATGTAGGGAATGTAAAATGAAAAAGTAAAGTTTCCCTAATATGCATCTATAGTATTATAAAATGTCCTTAGGAGAAGGGCTTTTGCTCAAAGACTTTGGAATTAGACAGATTTACTTTATATTTTTGTGTTATTTTGTGCATGAGTTTATGAATTTTCTTATGGTCACAATTTAAGTAAAAAATTAGTGAGTGCTACAGATAAGTGTTTAATAAGTTGTTTGGGGTAGAGGGTTGTAACCCAAGAAATTAATCAAGTAACAAATGATGAGTAATTTGACTTTTGTGGAGGGGCATGACAGTAATGAAAATTTGAACCCTGCACAGAAGAAATTGCATAAAGTAAAATCTCAAGTGGAAACATGGTTTTTAAGGCATTTGAAAAAATATGTTTCCATCCAGTGAGTTGTAAGTTATTTGTGGTGCTGTAAAGTAGTGCTTCTCAAAGTGTGACAGTCCCTGAATGGTTTGATATTGGTCAGCAAAAAGATAAGCATAGATATTGAGAGCAATATTTTTTAAAATTTAAGGCAATTTCTTATTCCCATCACATGAAAATCTGTGCTAACTTCATTATTCATCAGGTAACAGTTAGTCTATGGGCAGGCATCAGTCAGTAGACCACACTTTGAATAGTACAGATTGTGGTATGTAAACCTCTCCATTATAAAGCCTTTAGTTAAAGTCTAATTTGCTCACTAGTTTTTGTTTGTTTGTTTGTTTGTTTGTTTTAGTACATTTGGGGAGATAACCCAATGAAATCTGGACTTTATGAGTCCATATCCAGGTTAGCTGCAAGCAAAACTTTATCTGAATAGAAATATACAAGTAGCTAAAGATGAGAAGACAAGGTATATGTTGATTACATATGCATTGGCGTCAATCATAGGAGCATGTCTTAGTTTGCCAGGGCAAATACAACATACTAGTTGACTTAAACAACAGTTTATTGTCTCACAGTTTTGGAGGCTAGAATTCCAAAATAAGGGTGTTGGTAAGATCATGCTTTCTCCAAAATCCGAGTTCTGGTGGTCATTTGCTGGCAATGTGTAATTCAAGTTCTACTTCTGCCATAAAGCCATTTGTCTCCTTCCGTCTCCCATTATGTCCATTTTTTTTCCTCTGTTTACAGGGACTCCAGTCATGCTGAATTACAGCTCCCCCCCCTCCACCCCAATTCAATTTGGCCTCACCTTTACTAACAACACCTTCAAAGATCCTATTTATAAATGGGTCTTTTCTGTGGGACATGATTCAGTTTGGTAACAGAGTGTATGATGAGAATATGTATGTGAGGTGTCTACAGGTTGCCTGGCTACTGTTTGAAATTGAATAAATGTTCCCAAGGTAGATTCAAAAATAAGAAGCAAAGCTCAGTATTAATATAAACAGAAATATCAAATCAGGAAAATCACTTTCATAAAAAAAGACTCCAAAGTTTTTTTAAAATAACAAAGGAATTATTTTGAAAGTAGCCTTACATTTCAACTCTTGCTTTCTTCTAAAGAATGAGCTAAGTGACCTTCCTGAGGCAACAATATGGCCTGTGCTACACAGAGTGACAAACAGAAAAGCATTGTTGAGTCTGACAGGTATTCTTGGCAGACTCCTATTTAACAATTACTGCACTGAAAAAAAAAAAAAAAAAGCAACTAGGTAGTTAGCTGGATTTTTTTATTTGCTTGGCTCCATTCATTCTAGAATATATCTGGGGTGCCCAGCTATATACACAAATAACTCAGGAGAGCTGAAGAGATGATTAGGCTTTTATGGAGATAAAAAACAGCACCCAAAACTCAAAAAATAAAACTACAATGCTTATCAATCTTTGTGGATAAAATTGTCTGCAGCTGGGAGGGAGAAAGGGTATTTGGCAGTACCCAGCAATTTTTTGGATGTAAAGAACACATTTTTCACCTAAATTGTAAACATGCAGTTCCTACAGTTCCACAAAGAATCTCTAAATCTCCCCAAACCCTTAGAGAATAAAGCTGATACTAGCTATGGTAGATAGAATAATGGCTCCCCAAAGATTTCCGTGTCCTAATCTCCAGAACCTGTGAATACGACTTACATGGCTAAAAATGACTCTGCAGATATGATTAAATTAAGGTTATTGAGTTGGGAAGATTATCCTAGATTATTTGGGTGAGAAAAATATGATCACAACGGCCCTTATAAGAGAGGATAAAAGGGTTGTGACAATGGAAGATGGAGGAAGGGGTCAAGAGCTAAGAAATACAGAAGCTAGAAAAGGCTTGATTTTATGTGTAAGACCTAAAGACCATTTCATACTTCTGACCTCCAGAACTGTGAGATAATAAATTTATGTTGTTTTAAGACACTAAGTTTGCAGTCATTTATTATAGTAGCCATAGGAGCCTATTAATAGAGTAGCTCATCACACGAAATGGTTACTATTTTCCAAAGAAAGAAAAAATAATTTTCTTTTTTTAAATCATTAGCCTAATAAATAAATAGGATTTATTTCAAGATTTAATTCATGACATGATTATGTCCAACTCTTCTTTTATTCAAATCACTTTAACTATCTTTGAAATATTTATCTATATTTAATGTACTATGTATCTTAATTCCCACACATGAGCATATGCAAAAATCCATTCACAAATGTAAAACCTCTAGCATAGCACAAGATATAGCACTGAATAAATGGTTGCAAATGTTGTCATTTTTATTATAATATTGTTAGCTAAAATTATACATCATATTTTTTTTTAAATCCCATGAATCCAGGTCAATGTAAACTCACCCGATCTGACCATCTGCCTTCAAGAGGATGGCAACCAACTCATCTGATGTTGATGAATTATACATCATATTTTATTTTCTTATAAGACCACATTCTTTATCAAAAGCTCAGGGTCAATTTTAAAAAGAAATCATTATATATCAATACAATAAAAAGTATATTTTGCCTTCTGTAATGTTTCTTAAGAGTATACACATTAATGAAGCAGTGAAACATAGAAACCAAATCACATCTAACTTAATATGAAGCTATGACAATGCCTCTGTAATCATTATTTCCTTTTGAGGGATTAAATCAGAAGGCATTTTCATCAGGAGGTAGTCGGGTACATTTCACAAGTACTTTTGGATATCTGTAGATATAAGTTGGTGAAATGAATTCTGTTCACCAATATCCAGTGCCCCTCCCTGGGGGAGAATCAGCCTTGCCACCTTTTTGAGGTAAGGCTTGAATATGTCAGAATGAGGTGCTTTGGCTAATGAAATGTGAACAGAAGTGAGATGAGTCTTTTCCCAGAGAAATGGTTAGAAACCAGTGCACGTATCGCCATGCTTATCCTCAATGACTGGAGATGTGCAGACAGAGGCTCCTTAGACAGCAAGGACACGAATGGAGCAGAGGCTTCATCTGATTCACAATGAATTGCAGTGTGAGCAAGAATCAATCCTTTGTTGTAGGAAGTCTCTGAGAATTGAGAGGTTCTGGATGTAAACAACTGAGATTTGGGGACGACGGCATAATCTACCCCAGCAGTTTTCAAACTGGAGGGAGGAGCTGGGAGGTCCCTGAGACCCTTTTGGGCATTCCATGTTTTCCCTTCCCAACAGCAAACCTATGTGAGTTTGGATTTTCTTTATGTTCATCAACGAAAGCAAAATATTGCTGGAGAGTGAAAGCAGAAGCAGAAGTGAGAATCTAGCAGTCTTCTATTAAGCCAGATATTACAGAACTTTATAAAACTATAAAATAACACCAACTTCTTAATATTGTTTTTGGAAAGTATAGTTTATTTTAGTGTTAACATATAATGGATTTGTTATCACTATTTAAAATAAATTAATAATTAGTTTTTTTTTTAATTTCCAAGTTTTAATTTTTAGTATGGTAATGTCAATAGATAAAACCCACACAAGCAAACTCTCTTTGAGGCCATCAATAACTTGAGAGCCTCTGTGCTTAAACCGTGTCTATCCTGACTGATACAAAAGAAGCCTGCTGTGTGGCCTTCTTTTCTCATGCAGTGCCAGAATAGGTATTAGGAAGAAGAAGAAGAAGAAAAAAACCTGTTGCTTATTCTGTTACGTATCAGAATAGATATTTGGAAGAAAAAAAAAATGTTGCTTATTCTGTTACATGTGGAAAAGAAAGTTCTCCTTTCTTAAACTTTTGCCATGCAAGACATACTTGGCTTTGGGTATGAATGAGGTATGTTTACTTATACTGTCAAAAACCCTTAAGGCTTTGGTTTTCTTCTCTTTCTTTCTCTTTCTCTTTGGTTTTTACTTCACTTTTTTGTGTTTTTTTCTATGTTCATTTTTAATTTTTTCCCTTTTCCTAATTTTATTGCACCTTAACACTAAACTTTGAAAGTTAAAAAAGAACTGGGGTAGATAAAATTCTAGAGATAAGATCTCTGGAACATTCTGCTGAATATAAATTAATGAGAGCACATTTAACTGGAACGTTTTACCTAACAAGTAAATATTAATAGTTTACCTATATTTCAGTCTTGCTGAATTACTTGGAGAGTGGAAAATATACTGACCTAGAATGAGCATTATAGATACTGTAGAATGACATCCAGACCCACTCCCACCCTCACCACCACCAACCCCCATCACCCCACCCCCACTTCAGGGCTGAAGAATTTATTCTTTCAGGTGCTAGGAAGGTTGTTGGTTGATAGTTATGAGCCATCAAACCTCTCTGAGAATGGTCCTTGGTGAAGAGAACTACCTGGCCTTCTCAAGCCAATCCACATCCAACACCTTGTCCATGTAGGGATGTAGAAGCCTGGTCCCCTTATCCCAACTCAGCACAACCCTCAAGGCCATGCGAACTTCGCTGCGGGTTTGGTAGTGGATTTGTGTGACTCCACCACAGCCCAGCATTTCCTGCTGCCCAATCTGGCCTCCTTCCTTTCCCCCTCAGGTGTTGAACTTGAAAGCCCTCCCAAAAATAACTTCCTGAACAAGGAAATATCTTGCCATGTGTTAAATGAAGCCAGTGTGCACATACATAATGAAGCTTCAACCATGTCTTATGAGTTATAAGGAAGACTTCCTAGAGGAAGTGACTTCGAAAGCTTATAGCCAAGGCACACATAAGAGTTAGCTAGCAAAACTGGAAGTGGGAGGAGGACCGATATCAAAAGGAACGATGAACAAAGACCCAGAGTGAAAGAGGATGATTCATTTGTATGGCCATTTCTTAAAACATTTTTGTAACTACCTAGAGAATGTTTACTAGAGTTACAAGAGATGCAATATCGTTATTTTATCTTCTGACACTCGATCTGAAACCTTTTTGTCCCTTCTGCCCATGACATCATTTTCTCTGTCATTGTTTAGATCTGTTCCCTCTCTCTGTCAGTTTCTCCCTCTGCCAATCAGTTACTTGTGCTAAGAGCTGAAAACTCCCAACATATCCTGGGAAGACAGTCTGTAGTGGGTGAAGTTGGACCTAACTAATCTTTCTGAAGCTGAGTATCAGGGCATGCTTCTGCTTCTTAACTCTGGCCTGGGTTACAAGCAGGGAGTCACCCACTGTTTTATCTTTCATTTGGCAAACTAGATGTCTGCCTGATTTTTCTTTCTTTTCTCTCCCTAGACTTGTAATTGAAATCTAGACAGGCAAACTGCCAACAAACTGCAAACACATCAGGAGATGCTGATTCTTCTTCATATCATCCTACATGTTCCTCTGGTCATAATTTGTATATTGGGAAGTGGGTATTTTCTTCCCTCCTGCAAATGGATATTGAGTACAGTCCTGTTTTCTAATCCATTTATTATTAGTGTTTTGAAATAGAGCTATACAATAGTATTTTTACATAGTAAAACTAGTTTGCATAATTGTAATGTTTGTTTCTTGGATTCTCTAAAACTTTCCTTCTCCATAGAAAGGTCACAAAAGTAAAATCCTGGAATATTAGGAATATTTTCTAGTTCTAAATTTCATTTGGAATCACATGTTTTCCACAACATCCAGGCATTTATGTGTTTTAAGGCTCCCATGTAATTCTAACAGTCATTTTGGCTCTAAGTGCACCATGCACATTTACAACCTATATAAGAAAACCCACCTTTCAGAAATGTTACCTCATTTCCATACTAAAATGTCCTTATTTGGTAATCAATTCTAAGCAATAAACCAAACTTTTTGGTCCCCAAATCATGGTCTGACCTGGTTCTTAGTTACTATTTGAATTTTAATTTTGAATGTTTTCTTACCCTACTTCAGATTGATTTTTCCCCAACCAAATTATCATGAAATGTATAATATGTTGTATTCTTGTATTCTAAATTTTTGCATATATTTGAATTTTTCATCATGGAATGTAACAGAATAGTGGTAAGGGGAAAATGAAAAGAAAAAGTGATGTTTCATATCACTTTGCTAAAAATAGTAAAATCAGCATTTACTACTACTACAATTTAGCAAGTACTTACTTTTGAATTGAGCAGGTTAAATAATTTTAATAATAGCAATAACGGTATTTAACATTATTAAGAGATTATTAAGTGCCAGGAGTTGTACTACAGACATAACTTACATTGCCTTATTTAATCTTATCCACATTGTGAAACATGGTTCATTATTATCCCTAATTTAGAAATTATGAAACTGAAATTCAAGGGGATTAAGCAGTTTTCCTGGACAATGCATCCATTAAATGGAAGAGCAGGGATTTTGTCACTAATTGCTCTGATTCCAAAGATTGTCCATGTGCTTCCCTCTGTTATCAGGGAAGAGTCTGAGTTGTTTTTCAATACATTTATTGGGAAATGACATCATTTGAATGAAATATTTTGATTTCGGGAAAATGGAGAAAAATGAAAAAATGCAACTAATTAGAAAATAAATAACTTTTCTTTGAGGAAAACATTAATGGGCCTTTATTTCTGGAAAATTATACCTGACTGTTAAAAGCAAATTCCTTGTATATATCTTCCCTTGGGAATGCTTAAAAAAGATTTCTTAGCAGATATTATTGCATGGCAACAATAAAAATATATAAGAGTGAAATATGTGAAATGAATAAGCATGCAAAAGTAGGAAATCCAATTCATTTTCTGGTGAAGAAAAGGAAAAATTCAATCTGTGCAAATAATAGTTAAAAGAGATTTCTTGCTATGGTTTACCAGTGTTGTCTGAGATTTCTTATCTAGGTATTGGTATATCTCTCTTTTATATAGCTAATATCAGACATACTAAAATTTAATCCACAAATGTGAATATACATACATTATCATACTATTACTTTGTTTTCAGACTAATAAAACTTATATTATTTTTGTTTTCTATAATGATATGCTTTATTTTCTCTCATCTTTAAATTTTTTTAATTTAAAATATTTTTTAAATGTCACCATTTTTGTGCTGTCAGGCTCTTATTATTATCATTATTATTATTAAAATGTTTTTGATTCATGAGAAAATCACTATGAAGTGCAATAGAACATCATGGATCCTCAAACAATGAGTGAAATGCCAGAAAGCTTGAAGCACATACAAATGACACATTTTTGAGAGAAGTTTCTACGTAGAAAACTACGTTCTTGGATTCTTTTTTTCTTTTTAATTCAAAACTTTGATACAATAAAATAATAATGAATACAATAGTCAATGGAGTTTTTATCAAAGAAGTGTGAGGAAGCAGAGTGGGACTCATGTAATTGGCAAAGAAGCCACACTCACTCATGTAAGCTGGGAAGGAGGATGTTCACCATATTTGAGGTTTGCACGGTGTTCTTGTTTTTTCTGTGTTATTACCTCGTGGTCTTGTTTTAGTCTTGCTCCACTGCAGTCTCAGTGACCTTATCTGATGTTGGTTTTCTAAGGAAAAAAATCTGTTAATGGGAATTGGATGAAAGTTTGTGCAGAATTTTACTTAAGTATTAATGCATAAATTCTTCCTCCATTACTTTGATTATATTGATCCTTTCAGTAATTTCCAATATTTAATTAAGCCATGCTTGGCAACAACCTGATAGTCTTTACAAGTAGATTTTTCTAGTTATTTTTTATCTACCTGCCCAACCTTGGAGCCATTATGAAATGCTAACAGTCCTTAGGCTCAAATAAAATGTTTTAAAAGAGGGGAAGGTGAATTTCTGAGCTATGGCTAAATGATGGTTTCCTAAGTAGGATAACATTATCTTTTGTTCCCCCAAAATACAGAGCATCCCACACACCAATAACTAAGCAGCATTTTATCCATGTGATACCTGTTATTTCCTCAACTTTCATTTTCATTCCCTTCCATTTAAAGAAAGACATACAATATTTTTCCTGTAGCACATTTTTCCTTCTTTAACAGTCCTAAACCACTGAAGCCTTGACACAAGAAATTGAAATTATATGAATTGAGTTTAATTAATCCCTCTTTGTTAAAATGGAGTAGTGTTAAAATTACATTCATAGCTTTTCTATTCTTTTTCTTTCTTTATTAAAGAAGTTATGGGTTTAGAGAAGAATCATGCATAAAATGCAGGATTCCCATTTACCACCCCACTGCCAACACCATGCATTGATGTGGGATATTTGTTACAATTGATGATAGCACATTTTTATAATTGTACTATTAATTGAAGTCCATTGGAGGTCACTGTTTGTATAGTATAGTTCCATGGGTTTTTAAAATTTTTATTGTTAATGTATATACATTCTAACATTTCTCCTATTAACCTTTCAGGTATATACTCCACTGCTATTAATTGCATTCACAATATTTTGATACCATCACCTCCATCCATTACCAAAGCATTTCAATCATGCCAAACAGGAATGCCACACATTTTAACTTTTAACTTCCCATTCCCTTTCTTCACCCCATCCCCTGGTAACCCATTTTCTAGATTCTGATTCTATGATTTTGCTTATTCTAATTGTTTCAAATCAGTGAGATAATATAATATTTGTCCTTTTGTGTCTGGCTTATTTCACTACATATGATGTCTTGAAGGTTCATCCATGTTGTCCCATGTATCAGGACTTTATTCCTTTTTACAGCTGAATAATATGCTATTGTGTGCATATACCATATTTTATTTATCCTTTCATCAGTTGATGGACACTTGAGTTATTTCCATCTTTTGGCATTGTGAATAATGACTCCATGATCATGGTGTGCAAATATCTGAGTCCCTGCTTTCAATTCTTTTGAGTATATACTTAGTAATGGGATTGCCAGATCATATGGTAGTTCTATCCTTAGCTTTCTGAGGAA
The DNA here is from genome assembly GCF_015220235.1 of Choloepus didactylus. Taxonomy (NCBI): domain Eukaryota; kingdom Metazoa; phylum Chordata; class Mammalia; order Pilosa; family Megalonychidae; genus Choloepus; species Choloepus didactylus. Next base: position 183,042,673 of record NC_051310.1, on the reverse strand, counting down.
CTGCTAAACTATCTTCTACATCAGCTACACCATTTTACATTCCTACCAGCAATGGATGAGTGTTCCTATTTCTACTCATCCTCTCCAGTACTTGTTATTTTTTTATTTATTTTTTTTTTTTTGAGAGCAGCTATTCTAATGGGTATCTCAGTATGGTTTTGATTTGCATTTCCCTTATGGCTAATGATGTTGAGCATCTTTTCATGTGTTTTTTGGCCATTTGTATATCTTCTTTGGAGAGATGTCTATTCTTTTACCTATTTTTTTAAATTGGGTTGTTTGTCTTTTTGTGTTAAGTTAAAGGATTTCTTTATATATCTTGGACACTAAACCTTTATCAGGTATGTGGTTCCCAAATATTTTCTTCTATTGTGTAGTTTGTTAGTTTCTCTTAACAAACCTTCAGTGTTTAAAGTGCCTAAAACTTCTGATAGCTTAATAGGAGTTAAAAAAAAAAAAAGCTACCACCTCCAACTTTATAAGTGAAATCTCTTCAATCAATGTAAGATACTAATTTGCTAATGTCTAAAATTTTTCCTTATTGAAACAATATACATGCTGCAATATATACATGAATCAATATTCATACTACATTTGAACAACTTATATTTGGAAAACATTGTTCTGCTCCTTTTCTTAGAAATCATTCAGTTACTGAGAATAAAACCAGAAGTCAGTTCAAAGTTTATGTATTTATAGGGCATTATCAAAATTGGCTCTAAAAATGGTTGTGTTAACATCTTGAGTGGCAAGTAAAATGTCTAGTATTTTTCCCTCCCAAATAACTGAGACCAACATGGTTGGCCACCAGAGATTTACAAATTTGTCAGCCATTTTATCATCTAGAGTGAAAGAGTACACATCCACTCAAGAGCTCATTTTGGATTGACTGTAATGACCAAGCACACATCTTATAAGTGAACATGCATTGAGAGAAATTTTGAGTATATTTATGAACTTCAGGCTAGCATTTTAACTCTGATAGAGAGGGCTTTATATGCCACTTATAGTCTTTACCTTTGCCAATCCATATCCACAAAAATGCAGATTTTACAATAAGTTCCCAAACAATTAGAAATCTCACACATTAGTGTAACTGACCTGAAATGGTCCACCGAGTTGACTGATACAAAAAAAATATTGAAAATGCTTTTACTCCTCAAAACTTGATGCTGAAGAGAACCAAAACACCAAGACTTAGAAAGTTTAGACCATCTCATTGGCTCTACCTCAAAAGTTACCAAGAAATGTGTAGTGTTCATAAAAGAAGAGAAAAGGAAATTAGATGTGGGAGTGTGGAAGGGAAGGAAAGAGGAAAAAACATGGTCAAAGACTGGAACCTGTAGGTAAGTGTGACCAGTGAGAAAATGCTAGTAATGGGGTAACCAACAGACTACTGTTCAATTTTAAGTTTGTGATGCTTCAACATAAACACCTCTCTGGTCCCAAAAACCTCAGGAGAATTCTGTGATAAATGCTGCCTTATATTGGTGGTATTTGAGGAATAAAGAAATTGGGCGGCTTTTAATTACAGGGCAACGGAGTTCCAAAAAAAAGGAACTAAATCTAAAAAGCAGAGCTAGAAAAAGAGATTTTTGGGAGAGATATAAATCTGTCCTCTGTCCTTCAGTCCCTCCCACATCCACCAAAATCTCTGGAGATATCAGGAGAGATTCTAGGACCACCCCCCACCCCCAACCAGTTGACATGTAAATTATAGGAATGATCAGAACTTTCTAGTTCTTTAATAATTTAAAATTTACAAAGCTTTTTCATATGTGTTATATCATGTGAGTCTCACAGAATCTAATTACAGATTAGAAAACTATAATTCATAGAGGTTAAATGGCTACACAAATCATGGCACATACGGGAACATGTAAGTGAAAGCTAAAGAATTTTAACACAAGTTTTCTAACTTTGAGTGCCATGTTCTTTTAGCTACAGTAATATTCCCCAAAATATTATTGGTGAAAAACTATACCCCAAATTCAAAATAAAAGTTTAGATATTCTGTTTTTAATCTGAGATTGTAAACTAGCATATTAAAAATTTATTTAAGAACTAAGGTGTTATTCTCTTCTGGGTTTGTGACCAAATTTTTTTATTATCCAAGTAATAAAACTCCATGAGTAAAGTTCAAATGGTTCTGCTTCTACAATAGACTCTGATAAAATCACAGCACAGACCCAATATGCATTGACCTCCCACAATGCTATTTTAAAAATAGGCCTCAGAGGCTAAAATTGAATACATACATATATGGTACAAGAATGACTATAGCTGTCTTTTAAATCTATATAAGCAAAATTAGATAAAAGCCTTGCAAGGACTTGTCAAAATTCATAAAACAGACTTATCAAGTTAATTAAATCTGTATTTGTTTGACTAAATCAGCAGGTCAATTTGATTGGAATAGTTTCTTAGTTGTATAGCTAGATACAATCTTATTGATAGTTAATTTTATCAAATCCGAACATATTAATAGAGTCCTTATTACCCATGTCTATCAAAAGCCTGAAGTTTAAATTCTGAGGGACATAATTTAACAGAATCTAGACCTCCTAAGAGGAGAGAGAATAAGAACTGTGTGACATCTAGTGGCAGACTCTGCAACAACAACTGAGAGTCCTAATAACTTTATTCAGAAATTTGCTTTGTTTTAAGTACAATTCTGTTCAGGTAGTTTGAGCTGTTTATTTGTAATTTCTTTTTTTCCAAAATCATTATTGCAATTGTAGATCCATGTGATCTAAGCATCACACTGTCTTTTTCTATGACTTTTGCCTATGGTGGTCCAGCTCCAAATCTCAAAACAATGTTTAGGGTATTGTTTTCTACCCAAACATACTTTTTCCATTGACCATTTCTTTTAAATACATTCTTTCTAAATACAAAGCATAGAATCATATTTCTTACTCATAAAACCAGTTTCTTCTCTTTTGAATTTGTTGAGCATTATTTCACAGACACCATGTTGGAACTGAAATATTATATTGCACTTTAGGTACAAGGTATCTTGCTTAAACCAATATAAAAGAAACATATCTTTATAATTATAGCTATTATTTGAAAGGCAACCAATACACTTGTGAAAAAAAGTGCATGAAGAAGTTTGAAGAAGAGAATAAAGCTATAAACATAAATAATAATAATAATAGGAAAAAAAAGCAGCTATTATTTATTGTGGACATACCATCTCCCAGATAAATTGATTTAATCCTCACAAAAAGATCTTTGAGATAAAATATTATCTTTACCAGCATTTTCAGATGCTAACTCTAGTTTTAAAAGGTTAAGCAACTTGTCTAAGATCAAATAGCTGGGAAGTCCAAAAGAATTGTCTGATTCCTGTGCCCAGTTTGTGACCACTGTGTTACTGTGAACATGTAGTTTCTAATCCAACTGCACTTACTCAGTGATTTTTTCCTTAATTTATTCAACAATATTTATCAAGAGTTTAGTGTGTGCCAAAAATCTTTCTATATGTGAGGAACACATTAATAAGGTGGTATTTAAGCAGAGACATTATGGAAGTGAAGAACAAGCCCTCTTAATCTCCAGGAAACCAAAAGGAAGAGCAGTATTTATAAACAACGAAGAGTAGCAAGGGAAGAAAAAGATGACAATTAAGAGATGGAGGGATTTAGGTAGGGCATAAGATAGAAGAACAAAGAAGAAGCTTCTTAGCATATATTCCTTCAAATGCTGCTGTGTTTAAGAACCTTGGGACAAGTGACAAAATGGCATGTTTTTTCAGGATGGTTGATAGTTTTTACTAGAAATTCTAAACATTGTTCCAAAAATACTGTCTTTCACTTAGGTTAGTGAATATAATATCTTCACTAGTGGCTGTTGTATTTATGGTGTTAGGCACTGCATGTTTGCTCCATGGAACTGTTCAAAGAAAGTTTTTTACAAAAAAAAGAGGATGATAATAATTCAAGTCACTACATATGTATGTATTTGAGCTAACACATTAAAAGACAATCAATAGTCATAGAGAAGACAGATCTTTTAAGCAAACTGATAGTGTATTGCACATTGATAAAAAGTGGGTTACAAGATTGGTATATGGAAATAAAAGACATATTGAAACTACTTTTTTGAGCACTTATTCAACAGCTAATTAGCTCTGGGATGAAAGTTATTTCTTTCAACTTGCTAAATATGTTTCTCTACTGGGGTTGAGAGTTTCGGTTAACAACCTTATTTACAATTGATAGAAAGTGTTCTAAGCTCTGCATCAGCTTGCCCCACAGTTCATGCGATTCTGCAGATAAATCACCGCGAGTACAGCTATGCAATCTTAAAATGATCTATCACAACTAGAAATGAATGTATCAAGCACATAAAATAGTCTAGGATAATTCACTTGCCAAGTAATAAATTACACATGCATATCAATGCCACATGCAACGCAATGCCTCATAAAAAATAAGCTTAAAATTCTTAAAATATATGATTAATGAAAGTAGCACAGCCTGAAAAATATATTTTATACCATTTACACTAACCAATATATTATACTCAGAGTTTTATGCTTCTGAGAAATGGCATTTACATATACAGTATCAACAGTGCAGATAAATCAGGATTTCTTGTGCTGAAGTCCAACTCTTTGGGTAGTGATTTATGTTTCACTTTTAAAAATGGTGATTTATACTAATGTATTTCTCATAAAATATTTAATATTGCCTGCAATTATTGCCAAAACTCTGTTCTAACCTCTTTTATCAGGATCCCCACAGAAATGCTTCCCATAGCAATAATAAATTTGTGAACTTCGGTATTTTACAATACAGTGACAATATTTCAAACACAGAAAATTTTTGTGCTACAAACCTGAACCTCCTCCTCAGCCTACCTACCCATCTGCTACAGATATCCACAGCTCATTATGCATGGGGTGCAGAGAATTCCCTGGTTTAATGTGATCTGGGATCTGTTCCTCCTGACAGTCTGCACTGACCACTGTATTTATGAATGTAATCAAAAACATTTTTTAGAAGAATTCCTTTTATTAGAGAGTATTGACAATGCTAGAGTTTACCAGAACCTCATTGTAGAAAACAACGAAAGTTAAGAAATCCACTTATCTTTCTGTGTTCAGGAAACAGCTTATTAGAAAAAATTACTCTTCACCATGCAACTTAGATAAGACTTGTGGATGCCCCCTTGTTTACCTATGACAAAGACAGACACACATACCCTCCGCGTTCCCATTCTTTGTCTCTTAAATGATTAGTTGGGCTGTTTGTCTCCACTGACCAAGCTGTACAAAATGCTCACAAATATGACTTGACCAAGCTTCAGTTAAGTTTTTCCTTCCCCCAGGCCCTGAACTTTGGTCCACCCTTGAGCTTAAGCAAGCACTAGAACACAGAACAACCCCCTTTTAAGGGCCCCTCCCAAGAATCTGTTCACCACATCTCAGATCATCCACCAGTTCATCTACTCTCAACTTTCGGTTCTTTCTATTCTTGTTTACTCCTCCCTGTAAGAGAAAAGACTTTTCTGCCTGAGCTTTCAGATGCATAGAGCTTTTAAGGTTGGGACATTCCCCTTTATCTAACTCTGGATTTGCTTTTTCATCTGATGACATCATAACTATAGGGAATAAACTATTTCTACTGAGTGCTGAACATCTTTCTATTTAAGCTCTAATTGCTACCTAAGGACATTGCATTTTTTATAATAGCTTTATTGAGATACACTTCATATACCATAAAATTCACCCTTTTAAATTGTACAATCCAGTGGTTTTTAGTATATCCACATTATTGCACAACTATCCCCACTAGGATATTGTTTTTTGAGCAATAAACTGTAAGGTAGTAAGCTAGTGTTTCATTTGCTTTTCAAAATCTTTCATTAAAAATGTATGTAAATACAATTTCTACATCTTTGCCCACTTTTCTTGAGCTTGGAATAGATACCACAAGGATATTTCAACGTATTGGTGAATATAGTGTCAATGACTCATTCATTTTTATTGTTATTCTCCAACTAGTGTTTAAAACATTTTAGTTCCATTCATTGTCATTCTACAAATATTAATAGACACTTATTATGCTTCAAGTTCTTTGTTGAACTTTGAAACTTATTTAAAAGAAAAATATAAGATATTCCATAAATAGAACTGAACTAGTGGTAGTGATGAGGAGGGTGGGGGATGGGTGACAACCTTTTCCTGAAGGAAAACCTTTGAGCTAATCTCAATTTGGCCAGAAATTAGTTGGGGATGTTTTCAGAAGAACTTTCCATAAAAAGGAAACAGCATATGTCCAGGGCCAGAATGAGTTTCATAGGCCTGGGTTAGAGAGAGCAACAGGCCAGCTCCATGATAAGACTGAAGCACACAGGTTAGATCATGCAGGACCTGCAGCATGTCAAATATTTGGAGTTTTATCCCCCAAACAAGGGGAAGCTATTTAACAGTCTTAGGTGCCACAGTGACATGGGATGAGATTTGCATTTTAAACACACTCTGTCCTTAGTGTTGAGAAGATATTGGAGACGGGGAAGAATAGCTGCAAGGAGGACACTATAAAGCTAAATTTTCAGTCCAAAAGAGAGATGATGGTAGCTTGGATTACAAATCATTTCTGTCATAACTATAAAAAATAATGTTCTTTTTTTATGATTTTTAACAGAGAGAAAATATAACAGTATCACAATATGATATCCCCATACTTTGGTTTTGGCAATCAAAATTTGAAAGGCACTATATATTTGTCTTTTGGCAGACAAACCTTTCCCAGAGCTTCTGTGCATTGGGTGAATTGGCAAGTTCCTTGGCAGACCATCTGCGTAAAAATTCTCCACTTTCTTTAGCACGTTTAGCTTTGTGGCTCTGTTCAGAATAGCCTCCAAATACTGTTTCATTATTTCATTTCAGTATCAAGCAGAGGAAGAGGTAAGAGCACCCGTAAATGGTTTATGCTGAATTAATTTTTGTTTTGGCTTCCTTATCAATATAATACCTGAAATTGATGGTGTTAATTACCAACTGATACCTGTTGAGCATATAATTTTTAAACTTTAATTTCTCCCAAGATTTCTCATTTTAAAAAATTAAAATAAATGACTGTATATGCTAAGCCTTCCTTATTTCTTCCTGGCCTTTTTTATGTGTATGAAATATAGCAAATCAGGTATATTTCACATTTATTTATGATAAATATTTATTTGCATTTTTATAGTGAATCATTATAGACTCAGATCATCAATGTAGTTTCCTAAAAAATATGCTGAAGATGTGGTAAATAAGAACATGGAGCTATGGAGTTATCCACAAGATATGTTTCTTAGCCTAAAGAAATCATAAGTACAAATTTCTGAAAGACACCAAGTTAAAGTTTAGGATTTTTATTATAAAGCAGCACAAGTTACTCAATTCATGCTTTATCAAAGCAAAAGAAGAAAACATATTTGGGAAACTCCTTTCAAATTTTGAATTCATAATTTAGGACTTAATTCATAAATAAAATTTAGTCTTAATATTTAGAGAATAATGCCATCCATATTTCTAGCTATTTCTAATATAGAAACATTATATTTATAAGCATTCAAAAATGGTTGTAAAGTAAGCTTAATTACTACCTTATATTTATATCTAAAAATTTCTGACAAAATTAATATTAGATCAGTCCCTTCACTCCAAGGAAGAGTGGGTCTTGCGGAAAATCAGTCTTTTAGCTAGGTTCTGTGGTTAAAGATTTGCATATGTTTGAAGTATAGGAGAAGAAGGAAAGACAGAACCTTCCAGAAAGCTCTGATATGGGAAGAGAAAGCATGAGCTATCATAGTTATAACTAGGAAGAGGAGGAAAGAGGGAAGCTAGAAACCAGTTTGTCAAAAGGGGCAAACAGCACAAGCAGAAAATGGCCAAAGTATGACAGGAAATCTGGTAAAAGCCTAGCAGTTAAAGAGGATTTTTAAGAAGTCCTGCAGTGGGAAGGACAATATACCCTTCTCCTCCACTGCTTCATGAAAACGTTAGAAACATGCAGTTTTCATTAAGTTACTGGGTGTCCCAATCAGGGGTTATATAAAGCCTGTTAAGACTGATCACTGAGAAGCCCTGAAGCTTGTGGGCTGCATTTCTATTATAGAAGACTTAATTCAGGAAAAGTGAAAATAAGCAGAGAGAGATTAAAAAAAAAAAAAAAAAAAAAAAATCAACACTGGATTTAATTCCCAAAGAATAAATCAGTTATTCTCAGCTCAAACCTAGGGAGTGGTTTAGGGAAAAACCTTTGACATCAAATAGACCACAGTTAGAAACCTTGCTCTCCAATTCAGGATGCAGTGATGGGGAGCAAACTATTTAACCACTCAGTTTCAACATCCACAAAATGGGAATGATAAAATGATAAAATCAGATATTTAAGGATTAAACTTGCAAAATATATGAAATCCTCCATAGAAAATATGGAACATAGTAATGCTTCAGTAAATGGTGGCTCCAGTTATTTTCATTAATTTCCCATTGGAGAATCAATTTTTTTCTGATGCATCTATGCATATATTATTCTGAATAATATAATTTTCTGAAAAACAAATAATAAAGAGTTTAAAATAATAGAGTATCTATTTTTGGTATTTATGCCAAGAAATAACTATCAGTTAGTACTTAATTGAGCCAAAAGATTTCTTTTTGTCAGATGTAAATGTCAATTTTTAAATAGGAAATAAGAGAAGGTCAGTCAACTAATTTCAACATTATTGTAAACTACTGTTTAAACACTCAAGACTCTTTATGTTATATTACACACCTATTGGTGGAGGTGGTAGTATTTTTTTTTAGTCTGATCTTCCATTTGCAGCTCATTCATTACAGGAACTAGCCAAAAGACTGATTTTCCTCAAAATCCAATCTTCCTTGGGGTGAAGGGAGGAATCTAATATTTATTTTTCTGTCTTTGAAATTTTTAGACAAAAGATATAACAGTAAATACATAGATAGATGTGTGTGTGTACCTATTTGTTCATTTGTGTAGAGTTTATGGAAAATAGTCATTTTTTTTGCTGCCTGAAAACATCCATGGAGCACAAATCACCACTTTCCTCAGGTCCAGTAAGTCACCCACACATCCATACCTTCACTTTCAATATCATTGTCTTCTTCTTCACAATTGTGCATAAATATCTTTCCATCCTTCCATGTTCTCCACATTCATTTCTGATCAGAACCCATCTTTCCTTCCTATGCTCTCAGAGAAAGTTTCGTGGTAAATTTTGTCAATAGTTAATCCTCTATTTTGTAATAGTTCCCTCTTAACCTTTCACCACTCACCCCTACCCCCACCCCATCAACACTATTCCTTTTCAGAAGAATGTGTTGTACTTATTCTTTCCCTCTTTAGTTTTTCCTCCCATGGGTCAGAGGGGAACAATGCTTTTGCATCTCTTTCTTAAAATAATTTAAACAGAAAGCACTTTCTAATTAAAAATAAAATGTGTTCTTCCTTTCTCCCTTGTTCAATGGAAAACTCATAATTAATACAACATACTACCTAATCTGTGGAGACTCTGATTCCTTTAGGGGGAGTTAGAAACTATGTCCTTTGTGCTCCCAGTTATCCCAACGCATTATATGCATATTTCTGTACTTTTCTGATCTCTCTCAGCTGCTTGAAATGCAAACATTTTATTGACAGGCTGTGTCTTGAAGCATTTTGTATTATCAATCCTTCCCTTTACCTTATGTCTGATTAACCTGGCTTTGTATTCCATCCCCAGTGTGTGGGGCCTCAAACTTTCATTGATAAAGAGGACATTCCCACAGAAATGATCTCATTATTCCTTGAATGAAATACTCCTGGGTGTCTGTTTGTGTTTCCTACCATCCCACTGGCCAGCACTTCTCTGCAGCACTAGTCATAAGTTTTGTCCTGGACCTCAGAGAAGGAAATTAGAAAATCATAGCCATTAAGAAAATGTATTTTGATTTTTATTGTGTATTTCATCTTTCTGAATTATGATCTCTTTGTGACCATTAAAATTTGGAGGAAATAAAGACTGAGTTTGAAATCCTCTTCTCTTTCTTCTTCTAATTGCTTTTCTGAGATATTGTTATGTTCATGTCTTCAATTACCACCTATGAGATGACTCACTAATTTTATATCTCTAACTCAGACTTCCTTTATAAAAGCTAGACCCATATGTCCAACAGAGAAATAGACCTCTCTCCCTGGATATTTCAAAAGCATCTTGTATCTAACTTCTCCAAAACTAATGTCATAAACAACCTAGAAACCACTGTCCATAGCTGATCTTTTCCAGTGTTTAGTATCATAATTAATGGTGCAGTGATTCTGTTAGTTAAGTAAACCAGAAACTTTGGGATCATTCTTTATTCCCATATACATCCATCATCAAATCCTATTGATTTTACTTCCTAAAGATATTTCGAATATGCCCACTTTTCTCTGCCTGCTGTACCAGTATCCTAAGAAAAGTGACATTTCTTTCATGGGGACTTCTCTTTTGCCCACATTCACTCACACTTCCTGTTAATGAATTCTCCAGAATTATCTTGCAGCCCGAATTCTTTTCAAAGCACAAATCCATTGAATTCACCTCTTTGATTAAAACATGTAGATGGCTTTTCCCTTTGCTTGAAACTAAATCAAAACTCCATAATGTATCCTATAAATTTCAGAAAGTTCTGCATCGTTCTTTTCCAGACAATCTGGCCTTCTTTCACTCATCTTACTTGTTCTGTTTCTAGTAAGTCTAGGCTTTTGCATCTGATTTTCCTTTTACCCAGAATGTTCTTTCTTTCCCCGAACACACCTAGTTTTGTCTAGTTAATTATTGGCATCCTTTGGAATTTTGATCTTGTGTTGCTTGCTCAGGAAAGATCTTCCTAATATCTTGACGTGGTCAGATGCCTCTTCATATTCTCTTATTGCTCAATATATCTTTCCTTTTTAACACTAGTCCTAATTGCAGTTTTATAATTATTTGGTGTGATTTTTTGCCTCCTCATTGTAATCCCAGCACCTAGCAAATAATAGGTACTTAAATATTTATTTACTAGATGATTGAGGATGGAATCAATATGTTTAGTTAATATTTGTAATTCCACAGCCTTCTAGAATGCTATGTATATGGGAAGTTCAAACATTTCATGTTGATTAAATTACAAAGGGGAGAGGGAGAAAAAGAAAATATAAGAACCATTTCACAATATGATTAACATCTCATAAAAATGTACACTCTGAAAGGTTTAATTTCTGTATATTAGACTTGTTTAACTATAAAATTAATGAGACATTAAAAACAATTTTAACTTTAACTACAACAGCTAACAGAGCATAAGAGTTTGCAAAAACAAGATTTTGTGTTTTCTACTCAGTATTTTTTTTTTCTTTTAACGTGAAAATTAACTAGGTTTGAGACCTAGTTTAAATATCACCCCATTTGTTGAAGCCTCCTGATTCTTTAAGGGGGAATTGGAAACTACATCCTCTGTGCTTCTGTTTATGTTATTAAGTCACCTTCCTTCAACATCATAAAGTCAACTTAAAAGTTGCAGAGAGACAGGCTGAGTCAAGAAGTATACTGACTAAACTTTATTAACTGATAAAACTGGAGGATAAAAGTAAGATGCCATTAGGAGTCAAAGAATATAAACACAGCTTTAGCTGTTCAGCTGTATGTTTATTTATTCAGTTGTTGCTAGAAAGATGTTATCCTCACCTGTTCATACAGGAGCTCTAATATCTCTGAGCTCCCAATTTTACTCAATCATTCATCATTGTTTTGTAAAAACAGAAGAAATAGGATCAGAGGAAGTAGAATTATGTCTATTAATTCATTTTTACATGAAGTTTTGTCACATAGACATTTTAATGCATTATGATGTCCTGTATGGAGAAGACACTTAAAGTTCTCAGCTGAGTAACTGATAAACCCTAACCATCCCGAAAATAAAATACACCTTTACATTCTAATATCCTTTGTTGTTAAAGAGATGGGACTAAATTAAGCTTTATTAATTAATTGCTGGGCATGTCTTCAAGATCTTTTCACAAGTTTATTTAAACTTAATTTAATTGATTTAAAAACTCATGCATATTGTAAAGTCACAAATTGCATTGATTTTGAGTGGCTAACTTTGCCTATGTTTAAAAGGACATAGCAAGACATCAGTGGCATTTGCTTTGCCTCACTTGGAAAACTGACTTAAGGCACAGCCTGCTGGTTTTCAGTGAAACAGAAATAATTGCTTTCTGAATGAGTTTTAGAGCCACGCTGCAGCTTGCTTAACTATTCTGTTTTCCCTTTTGTAGTGTTGCTCATTAACCAACATGCTCCTTAATAAAAAACTGTGTATTAGAAACAATGCAATTTTGTTTTTAATGCAATTATATTATGTTTTATTCAATGATTTACTTGAAGTATTAAAAGTTTAATTATTTACGGTAATGAACTATAAGCATATTTTTCTAAAAAGTTGCTAAAGAATTTGAAATCTCTAGAAGAAAATGTGATATCAGCATATTTACTAACACAAGTATTACTTAGAAAACAAACAAACAAAAAACAGGTTTCAAAAAATGCTGTTAAGGGGAATAGTCTTTGAGAGTAAACTCCCAAACACGTGCCATAGATGCAACTCTGCTCAGGTCTGTGTAATGAATTTATCAGATGGTTTTTACCTCTGAAAAATTTATCTCTTGCATGTGAGTAATTAAAACTCAGAGTTATATTCTACTCTCTAGGATAACATAAAGAACAATGCTACTATTGCTTGGATGTATTGGATTCAAAGCAGTGACATAAAAATAACCAGAGACTCTCAGTAAAATTCATGGAAAAATAATCAATGATGAGTTGATTGGCAAATATCCCCCACTAAAGAAATACTGATATGTGGTTTGTACAGGGATATTTAAAGTTTTCTTTCTCCTAAACTGTGGTATTCATTCTAGTGTAGAATTATATTAGCCTGTATGTAAAACTCACTTTCTAAAATTCCTGAAAGCATGATTTCTAAATGATTTTCAAGTGCCTTTTATTCATATTGGCCTTTTCATAAAATTTGTTAGGTGTTCAAAGAAATTTCCCTAGTAACAGAACCAAAACATTTTGAAAACAAATGGGAAAGTGGAGCCAGACTCTCAATGGGCTGGTGGTCATACTGAATTAGCTATGGGGTTGCTGGTAACTTTCACCCTCATCTCTTTCTTTATTAGAATTTTGTATACCTTCCTTCAGGTTTTATCCACTGTTCTGCTCAGACTCAAAAATCAGATATTTTTGCCTTGTGTTCAAATTCCTAGGATATATTCTTAATATTTCTTTTTTTCCCCTATATGTCCCCCTTTTGTTAGGATTGTAGTGTCAAATACAGTTGCATTAGGACTGTAGAAACTTCATCTAACAAATTTGTATCAGATATCATGTAATCTAAAATAAGGAATAGTTTAATAGATTTTCCCATATAAAAATTCAAAAGGTCTTAAGTTTAGTGCAACCATCCAATGGTAAATGGCATCTTTTAGTTTTATCACAAGTACTTTGTGTATATTCATAATAATTTTATATTTGAAGCACACAGAATACAGTGTACCAATATCATAAAATAAAATAATACTTTTGAAATAAATTATATTGCCTCCTTTTAAATATTCATCAGCTGAGTGGCCTACAAAGCACAGGGTTTTGAGTATATAAAATATACAATTATTTTCAAGGCAGTATTAAAGGTGTCTACAAATCTATCTCTTGGAAGCAATCAATCTCGTGTACAAACACACCTTACAGCTATGGATCATAATGTCACAGAATCAGAACAATAAAAGCAAGCTACTTTTCCAGCCATATTCTTTCATGATTGAGGAGCTGTGCATTTGGGACTCCCTGTGGAAGGTAGTTATCTATCTGGCATTCCTCTATCATGTTTGATTCCACTTTTAGATAAGAACAGAGCCCTGATGACCATTAGTTTTTAGCATATAGCAGGAATTCAATGAATGTTTGTTAATAGAACAAGTGAATTAATTAATGGCTGAAAAATCCTGCTTGAATAGTATTTACATAATCTACTTGCCTTAAGACTTTCCCCCACCTCTAAGTCATTATGTTAAAACTACTATGTCAACCAACCCACCCTCCTCCTGGTATGATATCACATCTTCTCAAACATTTTTCAGCCATAAAGTATGGACTCTAGTATGAAAATGCAGGGTTCTCCATGAAATAAACCGAGGTTTCTTTGCATATCTTTGTTTCACTCTTCCCTACACTAACCATTGTTCTACACAAATTGGTTTTCCTCATCTTCTCAAATTTTTTCAGATTATTTCCTTGTCTACCTTCATGCTTTTGCACATGACCTTCTAAACTATTCTGGTTTGCTAATGCTCCCAGAATGCAAAACACCAGAAATGGATTGACTTTTATAAAAGGGGTTTATCTGGCTACACAGTTACAGTCATAAGGCCATAAAGTGTCAGCAATCAGGTACCTTCACTGGAGGATGGCCAATGGTGTCTGGAAAACCTCTGTTAGCTGGGAAGGCATGTGGCTGGCGTCTATCCCGAGTTCTGGTTTCAAAATGGCTTCCTCCCAGGACATTCCTCTCTAGGCTGCAGTTCCTCAAAAATGTCACTCTTAGTTGCACTTGGGATATTTGTCCTCTCGTAGCTTCTCCAGAGCAAGAGTCTGCTTTCAATGGCTGTCTTCAAAATGTCTCTCATCTGCAGCTCCTGTGCTTTCTTCAAAGTGTCCCTCTTGGCTGTAGCTCCCTTCAAAATGTCACTCACAGCTTCACTGAGTTCCCTCTGCCCCATCAGCTCGTTTATATGGCTCCACTGATCAAGGCCCACCCTGAGGGTGGGGCCACACCTCCATGTAAATATCTCATCAGAGTTATCACCTACAGTTGTGTGGGGCGCATTTCCATGCAAATCTAATCAGCACCAAAACATCTGCCCCACAAGACTGCATCAAAGAATATGGCTTTTTCTGGGGGACATAATACATTCAAACCAGCACACAAACCATCATCATCCTTTAATTAACTGTTGAGATCTTCAATCCTCAGCATTTTTTTTTCTCCTGACAACTATAGCCAAAGCTGTACTCAAGGGGCAGTGAATCTGAATCCCTGCCTGAGCCCTGGGCTTTGGAAATCCCCAGAGATGCAGTAGAAGGCTCCAGATATACACTTACCATCAAATCTTCAAGCCCACATCACAAGGGGTGGAGCTGGCCTATTAGAAACATTCAACTAACATCCCTCTCCCACACCCAAACCATCAGCAAGCATTTCCTGCTCTATCTTCAAAACATATCCTTCCTATCCAACACTCCCCATCTTTGCTTCTGCTTCTTAATATATTTTACTATCATCACTTGATAGACAATCGCAATGGTCTTCTACGGGTTTCCTTGCTGCCAGGCCTGCTGCTTATATATCCCCCATTTCTCAACCCTGGTAGCCCCCAAAACCCATTCTCCACATATCAGCCAGATTTTTTTTAAAGATATGAATCTCATCATTTTAAATATAACCCCCCCAAGCTCTAAAACGTGTAGCACAACAATGATTTCCCATCACATTTAGAATAAGAAACAAAACTCTAACCACGGCCTAAAAGGTTCTATATAAACTGATTCTTGGCTATTCCTGAATTTTGTTTTCCATTTCTCTTTGCCCTCTGTGTAGTAACACAAGGCTTTCACTGTTCATAGAGTATGACAACTCAGACTCACCTTGTTGAATTCACACTTTCATTCCACTGACCTGTAATTTTCTGCCCTCAGATCTTCACATGGCTGTCTCATTTTTGTTTTTCAGATCTCAGTTCTGATGTTAATTTCAAGTGAAGTCTTCCTTAAGCAACATCTCCCAACATATCCTCCACAGCCACTTTTTCCCACAGCCTTAACTTGGGAGTATTTACTACTATCTGAAATAATACTGTGTTGTTTACTCACCTGTTTGTTTATTTTTTTTCCTATCTACCTTGACTAGAAGGTGAGCTCAAAGAGAAACAAGACCCTGTGGGTCTTGTTCACTTCTTTATCTCCAATCTATAAACAGTGCCTGTTAACAAGCACTAGGTGGTCAAAAGAAATCTGTAGAGAACACAAGTGAAAAGATAACAAATGAATGGACTAAACAAAAATTACATGAAAGCATTTTGCCTACTCTCAAAAGTTCTAAGTTAATATTATAACTACCTGTTCAATACTCAGCTAAATGCTGTCTTGTGCTAGATTTGTAATGTCATTTTAATTTTAATTTTTAATTTTTCCATTTGTTCATCCAGTTCAATTTTTTAAGTGGGCATTATGTGCTAGTCACAGCACTGACAGATACAGCATTCATTCATCCATTATCAACATTGTGGAGAGCTGCAGTGGAATCCAATCTAGATTGGGGTCAGGGAAGCAGTTAGGAAAGGCTTGCCAGAGGACACAAAATTTAAATGCAAACCCAAAAGATAAGAAGGAAGCAGCAAGACATAAATTGGGGAGGGAGAAGTAGAAGGAAAAATAATGATTATTAACTTCTCTGTTTTCCACATTATGCAACAATGTTCTTTGAGCCAGAACTTGGCTATAAAGAAAGTGGTCACATCATGCAGGTCAACTGGCAGTGAACAGGGGCTATTTTATTTAAATAACTGGATGCAGAGGGGCAAGCCAGAAGGAGAAAATAAGAAAATAATATTTATTTATGTCTACTATGTACCAAATACTGTGCCACCAGATTTCATGTGAACAATTTTGTTTTATTCTCTCAACAGCCCTGTTTCAGACATGAGGCTTATTGACCTTCCTAAATTCTACTTATATCTGAGTTTAACCAGATCTGTTTGATGCTCCAAAATCCATGATCCTTTCTAATACATTATCTGACTAGACTGGAGCTTCTCAAATCCAGGCTGTACATTAGGATCACCAATTCCAGGCTAACCCAAACCAATAAAAACAGAATGTATGGGCAGGAATCCAGGCTTCAACAGTATTTAAGACTCCTCAGGTGATTCTGATATGTAGCCAAGTTTGAGAATCACTAGTCTAGGACAAGGACAGAATGCCAGTTAATTTAATTAATTCATTTTGGTTATCTCATCCATATTTCTGCTTTCAAGCAGGACCCCACTTAAACCACAATAGGCAAAAAAAAGATGATTCTGTTCTTTGGCATGACCCCTTTAATGCATTAGTCTTGAAAAGTCAATTGTGAAGGTTGAAACAGCATAACTAAATAATTAAGCTACTTTTTTCTCTCTGCACACCGTGTACTGTGTCTGTTTTAATAATTCCTGGCTCCACCAGCATATGCTATCAGATGTAATTCTCTGTGGTCTGGCACTACATATTTTTAGTAACCTTAGCTTTAGAAAGAAGAACATAAGGAAGCAAAGCCATTTACATAACTACAGAAACATGATTTATTTAAATTTGCAAAAGGATATCACAGAGGAATTCACAAAACTTAAAAATTCATTTTCTTTTTACTAGCTACAACAAAAGATCAGTTGGTACTTTACAAAAATGTTGTTGTACATATTATTATTAGATAAGGCAACTGCAGCTTAATAAGAAAAGAATGAATGCTTCTGGTAGCCATTGTTCCCCAAAGAAACCATGTCCTCCTGTTACTCTAGACTGCAAAACATTTTTATGTCTTAAAGACAATATGCGACCCTTTCCTTACAGTTGTCATTATGAAATTTAGCACCACCAGCAGTACGCTTTGTAAATAAAGCCTAATTTGAATGTCCTCTTAGACTCTTGAGGCAAAACAATGAGTCATATCTTATGTATTTTTACACCAATCAATAGATATCTTGATCTTTGGTTCATCATATTAGTTCATATGACTAATAACTACTTAGTACAAAGATCACTGGAAATTAAAACCATATGATGTCATTATGTGACCCTCTAACCCAATGATTCCTCCTCCTTCTGTGTCATACCCATATTCATCAAGCGTGAACTTAACTTGTTATTAGGAATAATTAGACTAGAGGTATCAGACAGTTTACTTTTTTCTCCAAAAAATAAAAGGTTTACTTGGAAGTCACCTTTTCATATCAGATTTTGGAGTTGGCAAAGAAGAAATAGTAATGAAAAAATTTAACTACAATTTAAAATTGCTCATAAAATGGTCATTTTATAGTTATGGATTTAATAATATTATTATAAACAATTGCTTAAATCTACTCATTAAGGATGCCTTGATATTTATCGGAAATAATTTATTGGCTACTAGCTTAACTTCTCATTTATAGTCAAATGTAGCATAACTCTATTTTTTTTAAAACTATTCTATCCCACATTTTAGCTAGACTTTATCTTTCATAACTTAATCTGAATTCCTAAGTTTTTAAATATGTATATTATAGTTTAAGAAATATGAAACAAATGTAATAACACCTCCAAGGTTAATTTAAAATCCTATTTTAAGATGATCAAAATTGTACTGACCTTAGTCATTTTATAGCACTCTGTCAGCTGTTGGCATAAGAAAATCCTCCTGATTTGTTGCTTAACATTTTAAGGTATATGTTGTTCAACAAGATTTGACGAAAAAGTGACAGGTCAAATTTTTTTATGCTAATTTGAAAATGTGGAACTGCTACATTTGATCTGCATACTGTGACATTCACCCAGACATGTAGCAGAACAGAACTGATGCCGTCTGTCTCAAACTACAGAGAAAGATTCACAGCATGTGGTCTAGAGGTTATTTTATGCTGACGACAAAATACTCAGCATTTACTTCTTGTAGTCAATTTCACAATATCATAGGATCAGCTGTATATGACCCTTGTTATTAAGTGCTATTTGCTCATTTTTTCCTATAACACCACTTAAAGACTTTTTACTAAAACCATAGTTGATTATTTTCACCAGTGTTTCCAACCTCTACAACTTATAAATGATTTGGAAACTTTTTATTCCATTTACTAGCTATACCTTATCTATTTGCTCTCTTTGTATGTGTTTGTGTGGTATATATGCCAGTCATTTTTTGCTGAATCACATTAGCCACTTTGGTATGGGCTTCTTTTTTAGGCAATTTACTATTCTCAATGTTCTTTGAAGTTATGATATATTCTTGAATGTTATCAAATAGGAAAGATAGAAATAAGAGAATTTCTTTCTTGAAATATTTGCTTCTTTTTTTATACCATGATTATACTGTTCTTCATCTGTATATAAACTTCTATCAATCACTTTTTAAGCAATGCCAGGAACTGGAGATAAAACATCTGAGAAGACATGGCTGAGAAAATAGAAAAAGGTATAAACATATACACATACATTAGGTTTAACAAGGTGATGAAACAGACATATTAGTGAGTTATAGTGCTGGCAAATGGAAGAGTAGGGTAATTCTACATGGTACAAGGATAGATGGAGATTTCAAATAAAGACTAAATTTGTAAGAAGACTAGGAATTCCCCACCTGAATGGTGGGAAGTGATGACTTAGACATATAGAGCAACTTGAACAAAATCTAGAGGATCTAAACCATTCTTGCTAAACATGACAATTCCTAATAGCAGGAGCAAAGATTGTGAATGTCTAGATTGGAAAAGAGTGTTGGGTAACTTAGAGCTATTTAGTCCAGAAAAACATGTTCTTAAAATTAATCCATTCCTGTAGTTGTGAACCCTTGTAAATAGGTCTTTTTGATGAGGTTACTTCAGTTAAGCTGTGGCCCAACTCAATCAGGATAAGTCTTAATCCTATTTCTGAAGGCCTTTTAGGGAACCACAGAGAGAGAGAGAAAGCCACAGGGAATAGCAAGAAGCCAGAAATCAATGGAATATAGAGAAGCCAACAGAGGCTGTCTTGTGCATTGCCATGTGACAAAAAAGGCAAGGACCAAGGATTGCTAGCATCCAGCCCCAGAATGCCACAGTCTTTTTGGAAAAAGGGTAACCTTGATGATGCCTTAATTTCGAACTTCTAGCCTAAAAACCATGAGCCAATAAATTTCTGTTGTTTAAGACAACTCATTGAATGGTATTTGCCTTAGCAGCCAGGAAACTAAAACAGAGAGTAAGGAGTATGTGGGGAGATGTCATTAGGTAGATACAATACTGGAGAGGTGGGAAGGATGCTGATTGTAAAAGATTGTATATGTTATATTAAGGTGTTTCACCTCCTGCTGTAGAGAATAGCAGAACACTGAAGCATCTTAAGCAGGAGAGTAACATAACCAGATTATGTCTGCAGCAATACAGAAGGAAGGCTGGGTGGGGAGCAAGATTGGACTGTGATACTAGTGAAATGATCCACTGAACTTACATAAAGCTGTGTAGATGAAGAAAAGATGAACATTAGAGTTGTCAAAGAAATAAAAAATACAGGATTTAGTGACCAAGGTTGTTGAGTAAAAGCCTGACTGCCCTGACCTGAGAATAAATAAAAGATAATAAAGTGGATATAAGTTTAGGAGATTATTGTTTTGATGATATTGCATCTAAAGGGAAGAAAAACTTGGGTACCTAGAAACAGGTACAGGGTTGATGGAGAGTTCTGCTGTTATTT
Organism: Choloepus didactylus; assembly: GCF_015220235.1. NCBI lineage: Eukaryota > Metazoa > Chordata > Mammalia > Pilosa > Megalonychidae > Choloepus > Choloepus didactylus. The sequence continues at coordinate 183,022,129 of NC_051310.1, read as the reverse complement.
ATATATATATATTCTTTTATTTTAATAGAACAAAGAAACCAGGATGTGAGAAATATTGAAAATAAAGTAAGAGCAATAATAACTGATCTGCTAAGACCCAGTGGATTTGGAATGGGATCAGATCAAACATAAATGTTGTGGAGTAGAGTAGTACTTTTTCTTGAGACTGCAGGAAAGGAGTGAGGATAAGTGTCGGTACTAGTACTTTGAGGAATATATTCGTCAGGGTTCTGTAGGGGAACAGAACCCAAAGGAGAAATCTGTAAATATGAGATTTTATAAAAGTGTCTCATGCAACTGTGGGGATGCCCAAGTCCAAATTCCATACAGCAGGATGCACAAGTCCAAATTCTAAAGGGCAGGCAGCAAGCTGGCAACTCTGATGAAGTCTTCTATAAACTCCCCAGGAGAGGCTGGCTGGCTGAAGGAGAAATGAAAATCCTCTCTCTTCTCCCTTAAATGTCTTCAACTGATTGGATTAAATCCAGCTGATTGAATTTTCTCATTGTGGAAGATACGCCCTTTGTTGATGTAATCAGCTGCAGATGTGTGGACAGTCACGGTTGCCCCCAGCAGTTATTCTAGATTATTTACTATTGTTCCTGATTGTTTATTAGTTGCTCCAGGAGACTAACTAAATTCCACTCTTTTCTATGCTGCCATCTTGCCCCTAATATGCTAAGGCTTTAGTATAATCATATTTTCACAGATTGTGATTATCTCCCTTCTTCCCACTGTTAAATTGAAATTTTAAAAAATTAAAAACATGACTTTCATAGAAATAGATATAAAGTAACCACGGTATCTCCAAGGTATGAATGATTTAAAGTATGTAGTTGTGGCCAAAGATAAATTTTCACTTGCCACCTGTCTACATTTTAAACTTGCAGGCTGACCAGTTCACTGATTACTGGTGTTTTCACTATCATTGCCAAACACCAAACCATCATATTGGTGATCAGTATCAATCAGTATTAAAACCAAATAGATAGATTTTCTGTCCAATAATTCATGTATTTCATCTTTTAAACATAACCTGATTTTCCCTGATAATTCTTTCTAGAAATATGAAATTGCTAGCTTATGTATCTTTTAAACTTTGACATTTTCCTTGAGACCCACAGTATTTCACTAAGTTAAATACTGGGGCATTTTGATATTTTACATTATTTTTCTAATTTTAAAAGATTTACATTTTAAAAGTTCAAATATAAATTATACTTTTATTATTCAGGGTATGCATTTTTATTGCTGCCAGGGTTTGTGCATAATTTCCTTTGCTCATTTTAGTTTGTTACTAGATACATTTCTTTTATTGATGCCTATTTTAAACTATGAGAAATATTTAGAAGAAAAAAATAGCTACTCTTTTATAATTAGTGGAAATTTAAAGTCTTGGAATTTTTAATTTTTAAGTGTATTCCCTTTTACATAAAGTAAACATTTGAATAGTAAGGAACAACTATCAGGACTTGATATCTTAATCCATAAAAATATAAAAGGCCATTTAATTTCCTTTTAACACTGAATCTGAATCTTCTTGAAACCTTGCATACACCATTCCCTCTTTGTTCTGTAATTCAAGCAAGTCAGTCTTGCTAAGAATTTGTTGAAACAACTCTCCCCTTAATGTCACAGACTCCCTTCTGTATGGCTGAGATAGTGACTTTTAAAAATCAAAGCTGAGAATTGATGATTCTTTGTATGTTCAATTATCCCTTCATTTAAAAAAAAAAACACATCTCTCTATTCCAATTCCCTTTACATTTACATGGTTTTAGTCTTTCCTCTAGTTTCTGACCTAAATAACAGAAGTTAACATTTTCAAAAGGTCCAGAATAACTATTAGTGCAGACCCAAACAATCTTTTCCTTAATTTGCCTATGAAAAAATATGATTTGAGCCTTTGAATTCAAATTTAATATTCCTCCAACCCATTACTTTTATTTACTCAAAATCTTAAGTTGCTTTAATATTAAAGGGGACTTTTATTTTTATCTCCGTATTTATGGTTATTTTAACAAAATCATATTTCCACTCTTATTTCTCACATAATTTTCTCTTGGCACAGTAATGTAGTTCCTTCAGAAATATTTGATGTTCTGTGGTATATCCATATTCCCAACTTTTAAAGTAATTTTAATGAATGAATCACCTACATCAACAAACTTAGAGACAAAAATAGTGAAGATGACTGTAGTAACCAGAGGGTTTGTTTCTCAGTTGCCACATTAATTAGAGCTATTGCCAAAGTTAAGACCCTCAAGAATTACAAATTACATAGAATATTTTAGTGTAGCATAAAACAAAACAAATGAATTATTTAACTATAAGGAAACTGAACAAGATCTTCTCATGGAAGTTATACCTGCCATCACTGTGGAGCAAATTGCTGTATAGTGCATGATGGGAATACAGGCTCAGGAACAACAGAAACTTTCAGCAAATGACTTTTTTTTACACTTACATGGAGCAAAGTGTACAAAAGAGCAGGGGAAGAGATCCCATTGTGGCTCATCTCCTAGGGAGGCTTGGGTCAGCATCAGAGGATGGCGGCTTTATATGCTGCACTCTTTTGGAGCAGAGGGACAAATCTGCACTGCCTGAGGGCAGGGTATTTACACAGTCTAGGAGGAGGGGCCCCTGCCACTAAGAGTTCCTGCCCTGAGAAGCAGTTGGGGCTGTTCATTCCTGATTTGGTGGTTTAAAGTATAGTGAGGCCTTTTCATTAGACCCAACATTTCCCCTGGGCTGTGGAATTGAAACATATTGAAACATCAGCACAAAATAAAAAGGAGGCAGTGGTAGACAAGGGCTAGGAGATGGCCACTAGGTGTGTCCTTGTCTTCCTCAGCAAACTGTATAACCCATGCCTGGAAATGATAGTACTGATACAGAAAGTGTCTGCCTCCAAATAAACGTTGAAGATTGAAAACAATTTTGTATTAGGATGCCTTTGCTTGCAAATATCAGAAAACAGCTCAATGTATCTCAAACAATAAAAGCAGTTAATTGGTTCAAATACATGAAAATTGCATAGGTTTGTTATGTACAGAATAGTTTGCCCAGGAGGTTCAACAAATATAGAAATGTAGTTTGCTAGAGAGCTAGTCTTTCCCTAATATTTGAGTCTTTCTGACTCCAGACTCCCCAGTTCTTCTAAGTTAGGAACAGAATATTTCCCCAACCCCATTGGCACTATCCTAAAATATATTTTTTTTCATAAGGGTGGAGATAAATTTAACGTATGACCTTTCAATGAAATGATTCCAGGAGTGAATGAATTCTCTTCTTCATGGCATATGGTGCTAATTGGTACTGTCTTTGTGAGCAGTCTTTGGAATAAGATTGCGTAAATAAGGTGTTGTGTACAGACCTTTGCTGTTTTGGGGATGCAATATCCATCCTCTCCTCTCTTTGCAGCTATTCAATGTTGCTTTGCTCACCTCCACCAAAGAACATTTCTACCACTTTTGGCTCTAGGGCAGAGATGGTGCTCAGGCTTGAGTATAATCATATTTCCACAGATCGTGGTTGTCTCCCTTCTTCCCATTGTTAAATTGAAATTTTAAAAATTGAAAACATATGCTGAGCCCTCGAGCATGGGACTTGCCCTTATGAAGCTCGTTACCACAAAGGAGAGTCTAAAAAAATTTATAAAAAAAAAAAAAAAATTGAAAACATGACTTTCATGCAAACGGATATAAAGTGACCATGGATTAAAGATTTATTTAACTAACTAGAGAGGGAAAAAGCAGGAAGGTAAAGCTGATTTATAAAAATTGAAAGAGTATTTATAGTAAATAAAAGTGTGGAACATAATAAAAAATACCTAAAGAAAAACATAGATTTTTTTTGGATGTGAATATGTATAGACATTGAGTGCAAGTATTTTCTGAAAGCACATCAGAGTCACATAGAAGAAATTTTTACAAGACTAAGGGTAGAGGTTTTAGCAGAACACTTATTTATCTTACTTATCCTGATACTATTTTTTTATCTGACACATTTTCTTATCATAAAGTGCTGTGTTGGAAAAAAGCAACAAAAGAAGAAACTGAGGGAATCTAGACTTATTAGATTTTTGTGAAATCACTTCTTTAAGGTATGCACAGATACCCATACCATGGAATATGCTATTTAACCAATTAAATATCCAAAAGTGTTTCCTCTGAGAATCTTATTCGTATTTTAATATATAAACTGAACTGTAGGGGCCATAACTATGGAATGATTTATTCATATGACAAACAAATTACTTGTAAAATATAGCGCTCTTAAGTGTGATCTTATGAGTTCTGACAAATGTCTACACTCATGTAACCACCACTCCAATTACAATACAGAAAATTTCTATCAACAGAAATTTCTCCCACATTTTCCAGTCAAACCATAGACCCTAGGCACCCACTGATCTGATTTCTACCACCATATATTAGTTTTGCCTATTATTGAATTTTGTGTAAATGGAAACATTTCTTTATTCATCATGTTTTTAAAATCCATCAATTTTGTCATGTGTCAGTGGTTCATTTTCTTACTATGTATTATTCCATTGAACATATATACCACAATATATCTACCTTCCTGTTGATGGATACTGAGGAGTGTTACAGTATTAAGCTATTATAAATAAATCTGATATAAACTTTCATATGCAATATTTCTTATGGACATATATTTTCATACCAAGGAGTGGAATATATGGGTCATAGAGTAAGTATATAATTAATGTTATAGGAAATAGCCAGTTTTCCAAAATGGTTTTACTATTTTATGCTCTCACCAGCAAAATATGAGAGTTGCATTTGTTCCATATCCTTGTCAACATTTGGCATTGTCAGCCTTTTCAATTTTAGTCAGTCTAATGAATATGTGCTTTTAATTTGTATTTCCCAGTTAAGAACTTTTCTCATGTGATTATTGAACACTTAAAAATTTTCTTTTAAAAAGGTCTGTTCAAATAATGTCTTTTTAAAATGAGATTTTTGTGTTATTGATTTATAGAGGTTCTTTATATATCTGGATATAAGTTCCTTGTCAAATATATATTTACAAATTTTTTTCTTTAGTTTTTGATTTACGTATTCATTTTCTTAACAGTATGTTTTGCTGAGTAAAAGTTCTTAATTTTGATGAAATAGCATTTTTCATTATATTAATATTTAATGTTTGTTGTGCCCTGTCAAAGAAATCTTTGCTTACCTACTGATTGTAAAGCTATCTTTCTGTCTTCTTTTAGTTTTGGCCTTTACATTTTCATCTGTGATCCATATTGAATTAAGATTTATGTATGATGTGAGTTATGGGGTGAGTTTCAATTTTTCAGTGAGTGATCAGTTTTTCATTCAATATGTGTGGAAAATTTTTTCTTCCACCAGTTTATGGTGATGATGACCATGTTCATGTTCAAGCTCAATTGCAAGCAGTCCTCACTTTGCATAGTAATTTTAGACCATAGAAATAACTGTACAAGCTGAGACCATGAATAATGATCTTAATAATTAATAGGAAAAATTAAAATTATTCAATGACCTTTAAAGTTTTTGCCAAAACAAAAACTCTCTTATTGTCTGTTATAAACCTATAGGGAAATGAAAAAAATATAGCAGAACTAATGTTCATGTATTATAGTGTAATTTAAAGCATTAGAAGCATTGAGAATTAAAGTATTTTATTTCTTTTAAAAACTTATCAAAAATTGGACATTGATGGGATGCTTGTTCTTATCTTATCACTTAAGATACAGAGTTAGTGTCTTTCCTATGCCTTGGCAAACTGTATTACACTTTTCTAAGTTTGGATTACCTTTCAGTAATTTACACTCTGTGCTTGCAATGTTGTGAAATGTCTCCACGAGTTCCTTTAATGTAAAAGGTTTTGCTGGCATCACTTTCTCTAAGATATTGTCATGCACTTCATCACCATGACTTTCCTCATTTATGTCAATAAGTCAGCCTTCATGGCATCCCTCTGGCTGCATAACTAGAGTCTCTTGAACAGAGGCAGGATCAATATCGCACAAACAGCTATTATTTCTATAACTCCATTTTTGTTTCATTTGAATTCCATTTCCAGTTTTATTACTTTTCATTTCTTTGTTTCACTTTTATCTTTGTTAGCCAGTCCTACTTTCAAGTTTTCATTTTGTAAAAGCTTACGCGGGTTGATCACAAAAGACAAGGAGGCAATACAACTACATGCATTGCTGTCGGTGCTGCCAAAATTCCATGTTCTTTGATGAAATCTTGTGAGGACAGATATATTACTGTTTATTGGGTTGGAATCCTTTGATTCAGTGTTTCCATGGAGATGTGACTCAATCAACTGTGGGTAAGACATTTGACTGAATCATTTCCATGGAGATATGGACCCCACCCATTCAGGTTGGGTCTTGATTTAATCACTGGAGTCCTATATAAGAGCTCAGACAGAAGGAGCTTGCTGCTACAGCCAAGAGAGACATTTGGAGATGGCCATTGAAAGCAGACTTTTGCAGAAACTTTGCTCTGGAGAAACTGAAAGAGGACAAAACACCCCAAAAGCAACATTTTGAAGAATGCACAGGAGCTGAGAGAGGAGCTGGAACACAATCTGGGATCAGCAGACATCAGCCACATGCCTTCCTAGCTAATAGAGGTTTTCTGGATGCCATTGGTCTTCCTTCTCCAATAAAGGTATACTTGTATAGCTGTCTTAATTTGGACATTTTCATGGCCTTCAGACTGTAAATTTGTAACCAAATAAACCCCCTTTATAAAAGTCAATCTATTTCTGGTATTTTGCATAATTGCAGCATTAGCATACCAGAACACTATCTGTGCATGAATTGAATAACTGATGTTCATTGACTCATGGACAGACTTTGAAAGAAGTGGCATGATTGGTAGCTGATCACAATACACATGTGTTAATTAAATAGTGACTTGTGGACTAAACAGCTAGCAGCAAAGTTTGTACTTTATGCAATTACTTGCAGTAAATATACTGTGGTGACTAAAATATGAAGCATTTTGGGGACTGGCATTATTAACTAAACTATATAATTGAAATCTGTACATTGGAAGAGTGCAAAGTAACAATTGCCTGTATTTATGTATGGGTAAAGTTCTGGACACAATTACATTCTACTGATCTATTTGCATATTCTTATATCAATATTACACTATGTTTATACTGACATAAGACTAAATTTTGAAATTAAAGTCCTCCTCTTTCTTCTTTTTCAGGACTGTTTTGGCTCATCTAGTTTCACATTCCCATATAATATTAAGAATGAACTTATCAATTTCTACAAAAGAAAATGTTGCTAGGGGAATAAAAACCTTAACAATATTGACTTTTATAATTCATGAATAAATATTAGAAAATATTTTATTTCTCTTAGTACTATGTTGTGGTTTTCATGGTAGAGACTTGCATATCTTTTGTTAAATTTATTCCTAGTGTTTCTTGTTTTCTGATGCTGTTCTTAAATGGTAATTTTAAAATTTTAGTTTGCAATTTTCCTTGCTAGGATATGGAAATATAATTAATTTTGGTTATTAAATTTATATGACATTTTTATACTTACTTTTTAGTTCTAGTAGGTTTTTTAATGTATTTTTATAAAATCTAGAGTTATCAGAATACAAAATCCTGTCTATATTCCAAATATGTCTATATTCAAAAACATAGGGCAGTTTTATTTCTCTCTTTACAGCCTGTGTTTCTATTTCTCTTTCTTGCTTTACTGATGTGGCTACTGTCCCTCTTTTAGTACAATGCTGGCTAGTGCCCTTCTTTAAATACAATGTTGAATAAAAGTGGTGAGAGTAGGCATCATGGCTTTATTTCTGATATTTTCAGAAAATGATTCATTGTTTTACCACTACATATTTGTTAGATGTAAGTTTATTATAGATTTTGTCAAATGCTTTCTCTAAATCTGTTGAAATGATCATATGATTGTCTCCTTTATTCTGCTAATGTTGTGAATTACAAACTGATTGATGTTCTAGTGTAAAACTAACCTTGCATTCCTGAACTGAACCATGCTTGGTTATGTTTCTTAAAATCCTTTTATGAATTTCTGCATTATATTTGCTAATATTTTAAGGGTTTTATGTATCTATGTTCATGAAGGATATTGGATTTTTATTTTATCATAATATTCTATCATATTAATGTTGACTTTTTAAAATGTGTAGAAAAGTGTACCTTCTGCTCTGTTTTCTGAAAGATTCATGATTGGTATTTTTTTTTTTTAATTATGGTAGAATTTACCAGTGAAGCCATTTAGGTCTAGAGCATTTTTTTGTGGGAAAGTATTACTATTTCAATTTATTTTAAATTGTGGGCTTTTATTTTTCTCTTGTGTTTTCTACTCTAAAATCAAAACAAGTTATGTGGATTTTTATCAAAATGTCATGGAGAGACAAAAAGGAATCCCTACTTTGATACGTGAAAAATTTTATTCATCCCCCTTCCTACATTAAAACTAGCTCTATCCTTCCTTCCTTACCTTTTCACATGGTAACCCTAAATGCCTTTATTTTCTCTGGCACTTAGCTACAGACATAATTTTGCAAAACAATGTTCAGTCAGAAAAAGAATATAATGGGTTTTGGTGTAAAAGACTGTTTTTTACAACATAACTACAATACTGAAAATAAAACTATATATATATATGAATATTCATATTATTCATATTTATATGTCCCTTAAAGGACATTGAAGGATAGGTTTACTAGGCTAAATGATGAAAGACCAAGAAATAAAAGGTAAAAACAAAGACATGTACTAAGGGAGAGAAAGAATAGGACAGAATATATAAAAATAAACAAGTGGGATCTGTGTTTCAAAGGAAATAAAATGAATTTTAACATTTTCTATTTATTTTTATTCTTTCATAAATACCCTGTTCTTATGTCTCTCCAGCTTTGTTGGGTTTTATATGCCTTTGCATTCAGTACAGTATCATTTTAAAATTCATTTATCCTTAATAGAAATGCTTACTCAAGGATTTCTTGAAGATTTTATTTAGTTAATATATGGCTCCACTGAATAAGGTTGGGTTTTAATCTGGTTTACTGGTGTCCTTTATAAGCAGAAGAAATTCAGAAATAGTGAGAAAAAGCCACCAAAAGGAGTCAGAAGCTGGAAGTCAACAGAACCTAGAAGAGGAAGGAAAGGACATCACCATGTGCATTGCCATGTGACAGAAAAATCAAGGACCCAAGTTTCACAGGGAGCAAGTGCCAGAACACCATAGTCTTCAGAGAGAAAGCATCACCTCACCGACACCTCAATTTTGTACTTCTGCTGTCTTCAAAACCATGAGTCAGTAAATTCCCATTGTTAAAGCCAAACATTGTGCCATATTTGTTTTGGCAGATGGGAAATTAAGACATACTTTTTCTACTCTGTGCACTATGAGGAAAAGGTAAGTTCCTACCTCATAATAATTGGTGGTAGCAAATCATTAAAAGCTGAAAGCAGTCAGGTTTATCTGCTGCTTAACTCAGTTGTATCAGGCAAATAAAGACTTTCAAAGCGAGGCAGGTTTACAACCTAGAGAAGTCCTATAGATGATAAAGTTAAACCCAGAGCTAGAATAAAAAATATCAAATCCACATGATTCAACACCTTTAAGTACTCATTACCATACTAAGAATAGTGGGCTGACACAAAGTAATATGAGCCAGGTAATTTCTGCAAAAAAACAGCAATTTTATTGAAGAGAAAACTGTTAAACATACGACCCAATAAAATAGTTCTGTTGGTCAGGCTATGAGCAAAGTCCAAAATCACTATTAGAAACTAACAGTTTTCAAAGAATGGAACCAACAGTCTGGCTTGGAGAAGCCACTGAAAACTTCCATGAAGGCAAGAGATTGGTTATACCTGTGAGTTGGGCCAGCTTTGGGTGGGAGGAAGAAGAGCAAAAGGAGAAACACTTCAGGGCAAACTGTTCACTTGGGATCTGTGCTATTTTGCACATCACTTTTCTAAGGTAATTATTGAGTTAAATATAATCATGGAGTAATGTTTTGCCAATAGGAACATTCTCAAGCAATTTCTTCTTGTCCAAAACTAACTCTTATCCTCTATTTCATAAAGGATGTTCTTTCATAATGTAACAATCTGTTTTAAAACCTTGACTCTCTTCTTGCTAACTCTATAGCTTTATTGCCTTTCATTGTGAGGTGTATAATTAAATCATGTGCTGTAGTGTGCTATGCCATTCAATATAAGGTGCTTTATTTTCAAAGTGACTTTGACATTTTTCCTGTTCACCAATTGAAGGAGATTCTGAGTAAGATAAAATGAAATGGTTTGTCTTTCTCTATATTTAGGTTAAAGACAATTTTGTAATTATTACTTGAACAAATGCTCTTTGTCTCTTTTTTTAAGCCACAATTTTTTTGACTTTTTTTTTTAATTGAGATTGTTCACATACCATACAATTATCCAAAGATTCAAAGTGTACAATCAGTTGCCCAAGGTACCATCATATAGTTGTGAATCTATCACAGTATTTTTTTTTCAATTTTTGGAACATTTTCATTACTCCAGAAAAGAAATAAAGACAAAAAAGGAAACTCAGATCCTCCTGTTCCCCTAACCACTCCCCCCTCCATTATTGATGCATAGTATCAGTATAGTACATTTGTTACTGCTGATGAAAGAATGTTAACATACTACTAACTATAGTATATAGTTTGCAATAGGTATATTTTTTCTATATGCCCCTCTATTATTAACATCTAGTTATAGTGTCATATGTTTGCTCTAGTTCATGAGAGAGATTTCTAGTATTTGTACTGTTAATCACAGACATTGTCTGCCACAAGATTCACTGCTTTATACATTCCCATCTTTTAAACTCCAACTTTCCTTCTGGTGGCATATGTGACTCTGAGCTTCCCCCTTCCACCACATTCACATACCACTCAGCAGTGTTAGTCATTCTCTCAATGTGCTACCATCACCTCTGTGCATTTCCAAACATTTAACTTCACCCTGGTTGAACATTCTGCTCATAATAAGCAACCACTCCCCATTCTTCAGTCTCATTCTATATCCTGGTAACTTATAGATCATGTCTATGAGTTTACATTTCATGATTAGTACATATCAGTGAGATCCTGCAAATATTTGTCCTTATGTGTCTGTCTTATTTCACTCAATATAGTGCCCTCAAGGTTTCTTCGTCAACCCATATTTTTAAGATGGTTTTGTTCACACTTCATACATTCCATCCTAAGTGAACAATTGATGGTTCCCTGTATAGTCACATAGTTATGTATTCACCACCATTGCCACTATCTACATAAAGACATATCCATTTCTTCCACAAAGAAGGAGGAAGAGTCAAAGGAGGCAGAGAGATGGAAGAGAAAGAAAAAAGAAACAGGGAAAAAAAAAAATGACAGCTAGGAAGCACCAAAAGGAAAGATAGCATTAAACTAAAGCAGAATAAAGAGTCAGACAATATCACCAATGCCAAGAGTCCCATACCCTTCCCCTATGCCCCCCCAATAGGCATTTAGCTTTGGTATTTTGCCTTCATTATATTAAAGGAAGCATAATAAAATGTTTCTGTTAATTATACTCTCTAGTTTGCATTGATTGCATTTTCCCCCAATCCCACCCTATTTTTAACACCTTGCAATGTTGACATTCATTTGTTCTACCTCATGTAAAAATATATTTGTACCTTTTATCACAATCATTGAGCACCCTAGATTTCACTGAGTTATACAATCCCAGTCTCTATCTTTTCTTTTTTCCTTCTGGTGTCCCACATGTTCCTAACCTTCCTCCTTCAACTATACTCACAGTCATCTTTGTTCAGTGTACCCACATTACTGTGCTACTATCTCCCAAAACTGTGTTCCAAACCTTTCACTCCTGTCTTTTTCTTTCAGTCTGTAGTGCTCCCTTTAGTGTTTCCTTTAGAGCAGGTATCTTGTTCACAAACTCTGTCATTGTCTGTTTGTCGGAGAATATTTTAAACTCTCCCTCATATTTGAAGGACAATTTTGCTGGATATAAGATTTTTGGTTGGTGGTTTTTCTCTTTCAGTATCTTAAATATGTCACACTAGAGCCATTTTCTTTCTTTCTTTTCACTGGCTCCCACTTGCTTTCTTCCTTTAATAAACCTTAAACTCTCTACTTAAACCATGACTTGCTGCATTGTGTGGATTCCTGAATGACTCCAACCTAACATTTGGTGCCAAAAACCTGGGACAGAGGTTTGACTGAGGCTTGAGTCTCTGATCCCTTAGGGGGCAATGGGACAGCCTCTTGGTCAATCCCTTTCAGAGGACTGACTGAGGTTTGAGTTTCCTGGCCCCTCAGGGCAATGGAGCAGCCTTCCAGTTAACTCCATTCCCTGAACTATAGCTGTTCAGGTTTCCATGCATTCAGCAGCCTGAGTCCATCAACTCAGTCCACCTTGACATGATGCTGGCTCACCCTCATGGCTCTCAAATATCTACAACTAATTCAGCCCTAGGTAAGTGATGTCTTTTTGCCCAGATCCTCCACTCAGGAGTTTTGTTCAGTGTCCCATGGACACCCTGGCCTGCCCCAGTGCAGTGCCTTGGCCTGCTTTAATGTGGCACCCAGCTTCGTAAGCCTAGGAAAATGTGAGTGCTCAGTGAAAACTCTCCAACGCTCTGGGAGTGCCTTTCCCCATGGCAGCAGCCAAAGTAACTTGGGGGATGCCCTGGGTGAAGGACTGCATGCAATTTCCTGACCCCCAACAACAAATTGGGGACACCTGCTTTGTTGTTACAATGGGTCATGTGGATCTGGGCCGTTAGTCTTACTTGAGCAATGTTTTGGGTGGCCTCTGTAAGCCTCCAAAGGAGCAGGGGGCCATGAGTCTCTCATGAGTGATCTCTGTAAGCCTCCCATGAGCATAGCCCCAATTCATGTCAACCTCATTCAGGGAGACTGTAAGCCTCTAAAGGAGTGGGGGGACCATGGGTCTCTCACAGGCGATCTCCATAAGCCTCTGGCAAGCAAAGTTCCCTAACAAGCTACAAACCTCTTAAATTTCTTAAATAATCATGGGTAATATCCAGTCACTTTTAAGTGACTCCAAAACTACATTTCCTCCTAAATCCTTGGATGTTTACTTCACAATCTCAATAAACTTCAATTAAAAGGGGAAGCAGAACCAGTACAATTTGGCCACAATGTCCTTTACAGCAAGAAAAATGTTAGCCAGAAAATGGCACTTTCAATTGGCAAATTCTTGCTAAACTTAAAAATTTTATTCAGCACAGCAGCAAGTGGTCTGAAGCTCCTAAACTCAAGCTTTCTAAACTGTTCAGTCCCAGCTATCTTTGTGCTACTCTGTCACCTCCCACCAAATCCTCCTCCTTTACAAAAAAAACCTTCTAAGTCTTCTGCTTTCCTCTCCTCAAAAGTTAACCCTGAAAAGCCTTTAAGCAGCTTCTGCTTATTTAACCCTGCAAATGATCCCCTTCATAACTATACTCCCTAACCCTTTCTGCTCCCCTCCCCTCATCCTTAACCTCTTCCCCTCTCTTCTTGTCCCATCACCACCTCTTCCTCCTCACCTCGCCCCACCTGCATGCAGTCTGCTCACCACATTGCACCCCTCCCCCTGTCTCCCACTCCAGCCTGCCTCTCCTGGGCAGGGGGGTGCAGCACAAGCCCAGAGCCCACACACCTGGCACAACTGGAAGATGGATGGATGAGGTGAGAACTCCTCATGTTACTGTCTCCTGCTGTTTTACTATCAACTGGGCCATTCTCTTCCTGCTTCTCCTATACTACTTCTCATCATGGCAATTGTAGGTTGTAAAATGTTTGCTTAAAAAAAATTCAAAAATCACTTTAGTAACTTTTAATATAAAATATATTAAAAGGAATGTGCTTTTATTAAATAATAACAATAATACTGTTTCAAACCTCATAGCTTTTAACATTTTGCTTTCTCAAAGTTAAGCCCTAAAGAATATCTTTTATTCCCAACAGTTGCAAGGATGCAGCTGTAAGACAGAACAAAGACATGGATCATATAATAATGTGGATGAAACTTCAGGACATTATATTGAGTGAAGTTAACCAGAAACAAAAGGACAGATTCTGTATGGTCTCACTAATATCATCAGGTACTAATGAACAAACTTTGGGAGTTAAAAGCTGACAACACAGGCAACCAGGAGCTAGAAAGAGGGTAGAGATCAGGGATTTGATGCTGAAGGACTACAGAATGTTTAGCAAGATTGTATAGATCCAGAAATAGATAGCATAATACTGTGTGTGATGGTAGCACAGTCTTGTAAATACACTGAACAAAGATGTCTGTGAGTAAAGCTGAAAGAGGTGGGATAAGAGAATGTATGACACCAGAGGTAAAGATAGATGGTAAAGACTGGGACTGTATAACTTGGCAAAAACTGGAGTGGCCAATGACTATTACTAAATATACAAATATAAAAATGTTTTTGCATGTGGGAGAGGAAATGAATGTCAACCATGTAGAGAGTTGAAAAAGGGATGGTATTTGGGAAAAAACATAATTGAAGCAAACTGGAGTCTATGGTCAACAGTGACATTGTAATATACCTCCATTAAATGTAACAAAGGCAATATGCCAATGCTAAATGTATATGAGAGGGGGATATAGGGGAGGAATATGGGATTCTTGGTAGTGGTGTTATTTTCTGTCTTTATTATTATATTGTATTGTATGACATGTTATTTTTCTTTTTATCATCTTTTTTATTATTGCTACAAAAAACAATTTTTCTTGTAGTAATCAATATGTTCAAGTGCTGATTGTGGTGATAAATTTACAATTTTATGATGATACCACAAACGATTGTGCACTGTGGATGAATGTATGGTATGTGAATATAACTATAAAATTGTAGGAAAAAAATATATATACGAGTAAAAGCGTTGGAGAAAACATGGTGAGAGGGATGTACCTATCTAGTGTTGATGAGCAGGTAGAATGGTGTAACTTTTCTGAAGGTCAGTGTGGTGGCTCCACAAAAAGTTAAGTATGTGGGGACCATAAGGTCCTGCAACCTCATTATGGGGTATGTCATTTGAAGATCTGAGAGCAGAGACATGAATGGACATTTGCAAACTGGTGTTCATGGAGGCAGCAATCATGATTTTCAATGGGTGGAAGTGACCTAAGGGTACATAGACTGAGGAACAGAATGGTGAACTGTGGTGTGTGCATACAATGGAATACTGAGCAACTATGAGAAGGAGTGAAGCTGTGAGAACACAATGAGGTGAATGGATCCTGTACACAGTATTTGAGTGAACTACACCTGAAATAAAGGCAGGCACTATAATGCCTCACCAATATGGACTAACTACAATGTGTAAACTCAGAATTGAATCTTAGAACATAGCCTAACGTGGACTTGATTATTGTAATGGTCCCTAGATTATAAGCTGTTACAGTAGTCAATTCTATTCCTGAATTGTAATGCCTATCTTTAAACTTTGAGATGCTGATCCCTTAGTGTATGACCTGATTGGTCTCTGAAACAATGCGTATCTCTGAAACACTTGAAACTTGGAACTAGAGCTCAGCAGATATGAATGTCAGTATTAGTGCATACAGCAACTGTTAAAAAAAAAAAGCTGAAAAAGAGCCCAGACTTCAATCGGTGATATGAATGAAACAGATCTGGTTAAGACTACAGCAAACTGGGCCAAAGTTTAAAGGTTGAAACTAAATGTGGTTTAAAGCTTCAACTTCCATGTGAGACCAAGGGAAGAGATGTTTATTTGGTACAGGATCTATATTTTCTAAACAGTATAACTCTACATTCGGTTTGTTCAAACACCATGATTGCATGGAGCTTTGAATAGCAAGTGAGATATGGTGGGTTGGCATAGGTTAGAGTGAAATAGTGACATATCCCAAAGTAATTTGGGCAGAGAATAGAAAATATATTTACAGCCCCCCCCCCCCCCAGGAGCTGGGAGAAGGTGCAGAAGTGTTGGACTTCCTCACCTGGACTGGTGTTGATGTTGTCACAAACATTGGGACTGGTGATTTGATGTACCAAGCCCTCTGTCATGGGACTTGCTCTTGCGGTGCTCGTTACCGCAAAGGAGAGGCTAAACTTGCCTACAATTGTGCCTAAGAGTCTCCCCCTGAGTACCTCTTTGTTGCTCATATGTGGCCCTCTCTCTCTCTCTAAATGAGCCACCTCAGCAGGTGAACTCACTGCGCCCCCCCCCCCCATGTGGGACCTGACTCCCAGGGGTGTAAATCTCCCTGGCAAGGCAGGACATGACTCCCAGGGAAGCATCTGGATCCAACATTGTGGGATTGAGAATATCTTCTTGACCAAAAGGGGGATGCAAAATGAGATGAAATGCTTTCAGTGGCTGAGATTTCAAGTGGAGTCAAGGAGTCACTCTGGTGGACATTCTTATGCACTATATAGATAACACCTCTTAGGTTTTAATGTATTGGAATAGCTAGAAGTAAATACCTGAAACTACCAAACTCCAACCCAGTAGTCTGGACTCCTGAAGATGATTGTATAATAATGTAGATTATAAGGGGTGACAGTGTGATTGTGGAGGCCTTGTGGATCACACTCCCTTTGTATAGTGTGTGGATGGATGGGTAGAAAATAGGGACAAAAACTAAATGACAAATAGGGTGGGATGGGGGTGATGGTTTGGGTGTTCTTTTTTTACTTTTATTGTTTATTCTGATTCTGATTCTTTCTGATGTATGGAAAATGTTCATAAATAGATTGTGGTGAAGAATGCATAACTATATGGTCATACTGTGAACAGTTGATTGTATACCATGGATGATTGTATGGTATGTGAATATATTTCGATAAAACTGAATTAAAAAAAAAGAAAAAATATATCACCCCACTTCTTTCTTGCTTCCATGGTTTCTATTGAGAAGTCTGCACATAGTCTTATCAAGTTTCCTTTTTATGTGATGGATCACTTTTCTCTTGCTGCTTTCAGGATTCTCTCCTTACCCTTGACATTTGATAATCTGATTATTAAGTGTCTTGGTATAGACCAATTCAGATGTATTCTATTTGTGGTATGCTGCATTCCTTGGATCTGTAATTTTATGCCATTCATGAGAGATGGAAAATTTTCATGTATTTCCTCTGTTATTGCTTCTGCCCCTTTTCCCTTCTCTTCTCCTTCTGGGACACCCATGACACGTACATTCCTGCATGTCATGTAGTCATTCAGTTCCCAGAGATGTTGTTTATATTTTTTTATTCTTTTCTCTTTCTGTTCTTTTGTGTGTAGCCTTTCAGGTTTCTTGTTCTCCAGCTCCTGAGTGTTTTCTTCTGCCTCTTGAGGTCTACTGCTGTATGTCTGCATTGTGTCTTTCATCTCTTGTGTTGTGCCTTTAGTTTCCATAGATTCTGCCAGTTTTTTTTTGAACTTTCAATGTCTACCTTCTGTATGTCCAGTGTTTTCATTATATGCTTTATCTCTTTTGCCATATCTTCCCTAAACTTTTTTTTAGCTGTATTTTGAAATAAATTCAAAGTTATAGGAACAGTTGCAAAAACAATACAAACCCCATACCCAGAACCCCAGCATACCCTGACCCCCCTTCCCCGATACCCTGATCCACCAACTTTAACATCCGGTCACACCACCATTTCCTTCTTTCCCTCCCTCCCTCCCACCCTCCCTCCCTCCCTATCATCCATCTTCTGTTGCTCTGTCTTCTGAACATGAGAGCAAGCTGCACGCATCCTTGTATAATTCACATATACAATTTCCATGAACAAGAACATTCTTTTATGCAATCCCATTAAGTGCTTCTAAGAAGTTAAAGAAATTCAACATTGATACAAAGTTTACATTCCATATTTCCTTTTTTTTTTTATGTCCCAACTGTGTCCCTTTGAGCCTCCTGTCCTCCATCCTCAGATCCCAACCAGGATCATCCTTGGTGTTCAATTGTCATCTATTTAGACTGTCTTTTTTTTTAATTGTGGAAACATATATACAGCCTAAATCTTCCCATTCCAACCCCTCCCTAGCATTCCATTAGTGAGATTAATTACATTTAGAATGTTGTAATGCTACCACCTTCCCACCACCCATTACTAGAAATTTCCCTTCACCTCAAACAGCAACCCTACACTCATTTCTTAACTTCCCATTGCCCCTTCCCCCACTTCTTGTAACCCATACTCTACTTTTCATCTCTATGGTCATATTCTCTGATAATTTCTTTGTGTTTACTGTGGAGCTTAAATTTAACCTCTTAAATCCATAACAATCTTGTTTTTCTTTATTACCAACTTAGCTTCAATAGGACCCTTAAACTATGTTCCTATACTCCTCCCTTGCCCCACCCTTACATGCTTCTTGGCAAAAATTACATATTTTACATTGAGTCCAAAACCCTTGATTTGTCATTAGAGTTTATGTATTTTAAATCCTGTAGGAAGTAAATAGTGGAGTTACAAATCAAAAATTATTAACTTCTATCTGTTTTCCATTGTAGTCAGAGAATGTGCTTTGAATACATTCAATTTTTTTGTTTGTTTGTTTTAATTTATTGAGGCTTGTTTTATGTCCCAGCATATGGTCTATTCTGGAGAAAGATCCATGATCACTAGAGAAAAATGTGTGTCCTGGTGATTTGGGATGTAAGGTTCTATAGATGTCTGTTAAAATTCCCTATATCTCTGTCTCCCTTCTTTGTTTCTCTGTTGGTAGGGCTCTCTTTAGTATCTGAAGTAGGGCAGGTCTTTTATTAGCAAAATCTCTCAGCATTTGTTTGTCTGTGAAAAATTTAAACTCTCCCTCAAATTTGAAGGAGAGTTTTGCTGGATAAAGTATTCATGGTTGGAAATTTTTCTCTCTCAGAATTTTAAATATCATGCCACTGCCTTCTCACTTCCATGATGGCTGCTGAGTAGTCACTACTTAGTCTTATGTTGTTTCCTTTGTATGTGGTGAATTTCTTTTCTCTTGCTGCTTTCAGAACTTGCTCGTTCTCTTCAGTATTTGACAGTCTGATCAGAATATGTCTTGGAGTGGGTTTATTTGGATTTATTCTATTTGGAGTTGGCTGGGCATTTATGCTTTGTGTATTTGTATTGTGTAGAAGGTTTGGGAAGTTTTCCCCAACAATTTCTTTGAATACTCTTTCTAGACTTTTACCCTTCTCTTCCCCTTCTGGGACACCAATGAGTCTTAAATTTGGATGTTTTAATTTATCTATCTTATTCCTGAGATCCACTTTGATTTTTTTGATTTTTTTCTCCACTCTTTCTTTTGTTCTTTCATTTTCTGTTTTGTAGTCCTCTACGACACTGAGTCATTGTTCAACTTCCTCTAATCTTGTATTATGAGTATCCAGAGTCTGTTTAATTTGGTCAACAGTTTCTTTTATTTCCATAAGATCTTCTATTTTTTTTATTTACTCTTGCAATTTCTTCTTTATGCTCTTCTAGGGTATTCTTCATGTGCTTTATATCCTGT
The DNA here is from genome assembly GCF_015220235.1 of Choloepus didactylus. Classification (NCBI taxonomy): domain Eukaryota; kingdom Metazoa; phylum Chordata; class Mammalia; order Pilosa; family Megalonychidae; genus Choloepus; species Choloepus didactylus. The sequence continues at coordinate 183,002,630 of NC_051310.1, read as the reverse complement.
GCCATGTTCTTCTTCATGTCCTTTATATCCTGTGCCATGCTCTCATTCTTTGATTGTAGTTCTTTGATTAATTGCACCAAGTACTGTGTCTCTTCTGATATTTTGATTTGAGTGTTCAGGATTGGGTTCTCCATATCATCTGGTTTTATCGTATGCTTTAATATTTTCTGTTGTTTTTGGCCTCTTGACATTTGCTTTGCTTGTTCGGGATCTTTCAAGTTATAAAAAATACCAGTCTAATTTTTCAGATCTACAACTTGGTGGTGTACACTTTAACTAACCAGCAGATGGCATCTGTGAGTCACCTATTCCCCTCAAGTCAGTTCTCCTCAACTTTGTCTTCGTGGTGTGTGGGAGTTTGAGTGTGTTGTTGGTGCTGTCTGCCCTGAATGTGGGGCATGTGTCTGGTTGGTTAGGGAGGCAGGGCAGCTTTAATAATCAAACCTCCCAGAGATTCAAGGCTGTTGCAAGAGTCTAAGCCTTCATCTCAGTTTTGCCCCAGATTGTCTCTGTCTCTGACCCACAAGTCCCTGGCATTGATGTATGGTCCCTGGGATTTCTGAGCAGGTCCCCCTTCTCAGCTGTGATCTTCCAGGACCTCTGCTGAGGGAAGGCTGTGCTACATCACAAGTGTGCACCATCCCTCAAGGGAAGCCCTGGGCCACCAGGCCATGCAGGGGTGCTCCCAGCCTGATGCAAAGATGGCTGAATGGGGCATCTCAACCCCCCCACTTTTTGCACAGCTCTGCCTTCCCAGCTCCAGGGCAACTAGCTGTGTGTGCACCCAAGGCCACTGTCCACAGTTGATATTGTGGCATGTGTGCAGTGCCATGGGATACACTCCCCATCACACTGGGTTTCCTGGCATGGCTCTGGGCTGTGGGTCCAGCCCCAGGCAGGAGTGTCTCCAGCCCACTGGGGAGCCAGCTGCAAGTGATGCAGTTTCTTTCTCCTTTTGGCTCTCTCCTCTGCCTCCCTGGCTCTGAGGGAATCAGCAGCAGTCTATCCTCCATGCCAGACACTGAGAGGTTGGCACAGCCCACTCCTGCCATGCTTGACTGCTCAGTTCTCACCATTGTAACTGCAGATGCTCATTTTTTTTTTTTAACTAGGCCATCTCCAAATGCCAACCCCTGGTTTCCCCACACTGCAGCATGGCCACGGGACTTTCAGCTGGCTTACTCACTCATTTCAAACTGTAGACTCCTGGTTTCACCAAGTACACAGTCCCTGTGGTTTTAGCAGACTTTGTCCAGCTGGTGCATCACTGGGACTTGTGTTCTGGGTCACTTTCTTGTTTTTATCAAGTATTTTTCACAGAGGTGTTTTTTTGCCCTGTCTCACCTAGCCACCATCTTAGGTTCTCCTCTTCCCTAAACTTTTTAAATTCATTTAGCATTAGTTGTTTCAATTCCTTTATCTCAGCTGAAGTGTAAGTTTATTCCTTTAACTGGGACATAACTTTGTTTTCCTTAGTGTAGATTGTAGTTTTCTGTTGTCTAGGCATCGTTTCCTTGGTTACACCAATCAGGTTTTCCCAGACCAGAATGATCTCAAGTCTGGAAGGAGACAATAGTATCCAGTTTCCCTGAGTGTGCCTTAGATTGATACACCCTGTGAGGCCTCAAGTTACTGTGCTTTTCTGCCCAGCAGGTGGCACCTGTCAGCCTGTAGCTCCAGACTGATATAAGGAGGTGTGGCCCATGGCTGTTTTCCCCCAGGCTCCTGGGGCTGGTTCTGAATGGATGGTAGGTAGTAGAGCTTAGCACCACCTTTTTCCTCTTATGGAAGATATAACCCCTGGGGAGAGCTCATTTGAATTTGAATAGCCTTTCTGCCTGTGCTATCTCCACCCTTGCCTGGGTCAGAGGGCTGGGAATTGAAAATTGCTGAGGCTTTCTCCACTGAGCCAAAAAAGGGACAGAAATCCCCTCTTCAGGGTCAAGTCTGTGGCCACCCTCAATTTCACCCATCAGCCAGAGACTGTGCCCAGGCTTCTGGGCTCCTTCTCCCTCCCAGAAAGGTCCTCCAGCTCTCCAAGGTCAATTGTCGCCAAGAGCCTCTGTCTGCTTTTGGGGGATTCATAGCTTGTATTGAGCAGTTCACTTTCATTATTTGAAACCTCAGTTGAAGCTGGGCTGAGCTATATTTGCTTGCTTGGAGAGTGCTGCTCTCTGTCACTGTGAGGCTTTGCAGCTTGGGCTGCCATGAGGGAGGGGGCTCTCAGCTTGGCTCTGTAGATTTGCTTACAGATTTTATGCTGTGATCTCAGGCATTCCTCCCAATTCAGGTTGGTGTATGATGAGTGGACAGTCATAGTTGTCCCCCCACAGTTATTCCAGAGTATTTACTAGTTGTTCCTGGTTGTTCATTAGTTGTTCCAGGGGAACTAACTAGTTTCCACTTCTCTCTGTGTTGCCATCTTAGGTCCTCCAGCCTCAAGCCCCAATTTTTAAGCACCAACTATATGCAACTGCTTTTCATACAGTAGTACCTCATTTAATTCTCACTACATTTTTCCAAGTGAAAGTTCATAGAGGTTAATTTCCCTAGTGGCACAGAGTTTCAAATTGAAATTCAGAGAATTTAGATAATGTCTCCAAGTGGAAAACATATTCAACTAAGACTGATTTTCAATTATTTTTTAAACCTTGTAATGTTTGATCCAAATAAAAATATATAAATCATATTAAACTAGAGGTGCTTAAATTTAGGATGGAGGACCAGAACCCACCTACATTCCCCCAACCTACTCCAGTTTTGTATTGTGAATCCCACACTTACATATTAAGGCCAATGAGCAAAGTTTGCTGAACAATGCACTGTTCTATATGATGTTTAAAAACTAAGCATAGTGTTAAAGTACTACCAGAAGTTAGAATTTTTATTTTTCTTACCTACATATGACAACATCTAAGAATGTCATTACCAAAGCTTAAGGATATATTTGCAATCACATGAGGAATCTGCTTCTTAGGTACCCAATATTTTCTCAGCTCTTATTTCCAGCAATGAACTGTATCCTCTAACCAGCTTTCATTGCATAATTACAGTAATGTGTCAACCCAAGACTATGTCTGGTAGGGGCCTTGTTTATCCTGTCCACACTTTCCTTTTAATCAACATCATTATTTTATTGCTATGTGCTTAATGACCATACAGCTTCATCTTTGGGACCTGACTTCCCAAGAGGAGTCATCTAATAATAGGTTTATACCCTTACCCATAATTGCTGCATTAAAGCAAGAATTCTAAAGGCCTCTGAAGATAAAACATAGGCATCTGCACAATAGTTCAGTATATATTTCAAAGTGATTGGTCTGTTTCAAAAATGCTAAGTGGAAAATATTTGAAATGAATGTGGATCAATCCTGCAACATTTCTTTCTTAGATATGTATTTTATTTCAGGATTTTCAGAAATGTGTTCTAGATCTCATAATTATAATACATTCTTCCATATTGTCTTACATGGTCTTTGCCTCATATTTACCAATAGTCCAGGGGGTGGTTAGGCAGTGATTTATTAGATTTATATCTGGAGAATCTAATTGCCATCACAAGGCCTGAAGGGCTAACCAGAAAAAGAATGTTATGTGGAGAGGCCTGGGAAGAACTGTAGCCTTGTTGTGTTTCTCAGACTGAACCCACAGAGCAGGAGCAGAGTGTGGAATTACCCAGACTTCACTCTCCTTCCTTCCACTCATCACTTATTGTACCAGAAAATCATGAAATACAGAGGGCACAAGTGCCTACTGAGGGTGACATCATCAACATAGAAACATAAACAGCTACTGAAAACTTATTTCTAAATATTCAGTGAGAAAGGGGAATAACCATGACTTGTACAAAATTCTGGAGGAGGGTATAGACTGGGGAAGGAAACTGCAAATGCTAAATTGAAGAAAAAGAAAAATATCAGATAGGAAAACTTCATTCCAATCCAGCTGGTTTCCCTCCCCCTCACTTGGTCTCACACAGTGTGGAAGGAGCACAGTAACAGCAGTTAGAGTTCCTCTCACCTCCCACTGGGGTTACAGACTATAAAATATCTCACAGTAGTGGGACAGAGCCCTACCACTTGGAGACCCAGGGAACAGGGGAGGACACTTCAAGGCCTAGATAAGTGAGGGAGGAAGATTCTGAGAAAACATGGGCAGAGACTGTTTCCAGCCTTGGGTCTGAAAGCCCTTTCCCCACCCTTGAGGGACACAGTGGCTAGTGGCCCAAACCTTGCCTGTGGGACAACTGAAAACTGTGGCAGCTGAGGGAATCCTCTGCCACAGGTGGAGTGGGGGACATAGCCACACATTAAGTCATATTTTGCCAGCAAAATGACGGCACAAGGCCCTCTCAGCTTCAGCCCCACCCTGTCAGACAGGGGCTCCAGAAGGTAATTTAGCTCCACCTGGTCAGACACAGCCAGGGCTCCAAGAGGTAATTCAGCCCCACCTGATCAGACACAGCTGGGGCTACAGAACAAAATTCAGCCCTGCTTGGTCAGACTCAGCCTCTGCTGCAGAAGGTAAACCCCTTCTAAGAATGATTAAGTCACTGAATAGCACCATCTGCTGGGAAGACCAGAAAATGCAGGGGAATTGCAGGACTTCTCAGAACCTCTCCAGACCTTATTCCAGGTTCACTGGAGCTGGTCAACACCCCCTGCAAGGGAACCTGGTCCTGTTTACACTGAGAAATATAGACAACACAACTGTTAAAGAAGTTCTCTAAAGCAAACCCAGGGCTTGCTGTCTGGCAAAAATTGGAGCACCACCAGGAGCCAGCAGACTTTTACCCACACACAGAGACCTTGCAGTGGTGCCCAGTGCCTACCCTCCAGAGGCAGACTACTGTGGGTACAAGGTTTTGGGGGCAGAGCTAATCTGACATCTGGCTGATGAGAGAGACAAAGAACAGATAGAGATCAAGGCCAACCAACAAGAAATCCCCAGGCAAAAGAGTGAAAACCACCTCCAGAATAAACTAATCAAGAAAATTAGATGCCTAGACAGCAAAAAAAAAAAAAAAAAAAAAAAAAAAAAAAAAAAAAAAAAAAAAAAAATCACAAGTCACTCTAGGAAGCCCAAAGATATGGACCAGACAAAGGAACAAACTAATACTTTAACTGAGATACAGGAGTTGAAACAAGTAATTAAAGATGTTCAAAAAAATCTTCTAAATCAAATCAATGAGTTGAAAGAAACTGTGGCAAAAGAGATGAACAATATAAAGTAGACACAGGGTGTCCATACAGAAGAACTTGAAGCTTGAAAAAACAAATGACAGAACTTATGGGAATGACAGGCAAATAGAAGAGATGAAAAACACAATGGAGACATACAACAGTAGACGTGAAGAGGCAGAAGAAAGGATTAGTGAACTAGAGGACAGCACATCTGAAATCCTACACACAAAAGAACAAATAGGGAAAAGAATAGAAAAACAGGAGCATGGTCTCTGGGAACTGAATGACAACATGAAGCACATGAATATACATGCTATAGGTGACCCAGAAGGATGAAAGAAGGGAAAAGGGACAGAAAGAATAATAGAGGAAATAATCAATGAAAATATCCGAACTCTTTTGAAAGACATAAAATTATAGGTCCAAGAAGTCCAGCATAACCCAAACAGAATTGATCCAATAAACCTGCTGTAAGACACTTACTAATCAGACTGTCAAATGTTACAGACAAAAAGAGAATTCTGAAATCAGCAAGAGAAAAAAATGATCCATCACATAAAAGGGAAGCTTGATAAGACTAAGTGCAGGTCTCTCAGAAGAAACTATGGAGGCAAGAAGGCAGTGGTATGATATATTCAAGATACTGAAAAAGAAAAACTGCAAATCAAGAATGCTATATCTGGCAACTGTCATGCAAAAATAAGGAGGGGTTTCAAATATTTACAGATAAACATACACTGACAGAGTTCATGAACAGGATACCAGGTTTACAAGAAATTCTAAAAGGAACAGTACAGAAATATAGGAAAAGACAGGAGAGAGAGGTTTGGAAAACAGTGTAGAAAGGAAGCTTAGCAGTAAGGGTAACTAAAGGGTAAAAAGAAAGAAAAAAAATGAGATATGACATATAAAATCCGAAAGAAAAAATTGGTTTAAGAAGCAATGCCTTTAGAGTAATAACATTAAAAGTTAATGTTTAAACTGTAATGAATTGGCAGAGTGGATAAAAAAACAAGATCCATCTGTAGGCTGAAAAAGAGACTCACTTAAGACCCAAGGACAAAAACAGTTTGATGGGGAGGGGCAGGGAGGGAAGGGGAAACGGGAAATGGAAGGTTGGAGAGGGAGGGGGAGGGAGGGAGAGGATTTTTTTTCCTTTTCCAAGACCCCGAGGGAAGAAGAGATGGATGGATTTTCTCATCACCATTTGGCCACACTTGTAACAAGATCTATGCAAAGCCATGAAATTCTCAGTGGTGTCTTTTCTAAATCAGTAGAAAATAGTTCTGTGACAGACACATCTGTGCCATCTCTTGTGAAACACAATGAAAAATATTTGATCCAGATTTTGTTACAGAGATTTTCTGCTGATAAACTCCAAACTGTGTCATAGTTTGACCAGAATTTCCAAGTTCATGTGTGTCTGGATCAAGAAGGAGAGCATACATCAACTCCATAATTATCAGTGATGGCCCAGAAGATCTTCTCTAGAGAATGCTGGTCATGGCTTCTGTGCCAGTTTGTATATTTATGTCCCTCAGAAAAAGCCATAACTTTGGTGCATTCTTGTAGGGGGAGATGTGTTGGTGTGGATTGGGTTGTAACCTATTGGTTCAGTGTCCACAGAGATGTGACTCACCCAACTGTGGGTGATAATTCTGGATGATTTCCGTGGAGGTATGGCCCTGCCCATTCAGCATGGGCCTTGTTTGGTTTACTGGAGCACTATATAGGCTCAGACAGAAGGAGCTCACAGTTAGCTGGAGCTGAGACAGACATTTTGAAGACAGCTGTCAGAAGCTTATGCAGACATTTTGGAGAATGCCATTTTGAAATGCAACTTGGAAGCAGGCAGATGCCAGCCATGTGCCTTCCCAGCTAACAGAAGTTTTCTGCATGTCAATGGCCTTTCTCCAGTGAAGGCACCCTTTGTTGATGGACACTTTATGGCCTTAAGACTGTAACTTTGTAACCAAATAAACCCCCTTTATAAAAGCTGATCCATTTCTGGTATTTTGCATAACAGGCAGCATTAGCAAACCAGACCAGCTTCTGTCTTGGTGAGTGCAACCAGATCTACTACACTGTTGAGAGAGACTTCTCTAATGCCCCACATCCTTGCCTCCTGGCTCTCCTCAGTTAATTTGAGTTATTTTTTGGTGTAATGTGTGAGAAACTCAAAATGGATCAAAGGCCTAAACATTAGAGCTAAGACCATAAAACTTTTAGAAGAAAATGTAGGGCAGTATCTTAAAGATCTTGTGATAGACCTTACTCCCAAAATGTGAGCAGTGAAAGAAAAGGATACGTAAATAGTACCTCCTCAAAACTGAAAACTTTTGTGCATCAAAGGAAAGTAAAAAGGCAGCCAATGCAATGGGAGACAGTGTTTGGAACCCAGGTATCAGAAAACTGTTTAGTATCCAGAATATAAAAAGAGATCCTACAACACAATGACAAAAATATAAGCAACCCAATTTTAAAAATTGGCAAAAGACATGGACAATTTTTCAAAGAGGAAATACAAATGGCTCAAAAACATATGAAAAGATGCTCAACTTCACTAGATATTAGGGAAATGCAAATTAAAACCACAATGTGGTATCATCTCACACCTATGAGAATGGCTACTATCAATAAAAAAGAAAACTACAAGTGTCAGAAAAGATGTGGTGAAAGTGGTACACTTAGCATTGGTGGGAATGGAGAATGGTGCAACTGCTCTGGAAGGCAGTGTGGCAGTTCTTCAAGAAGCTAAGTAAAGAATTGCTTTATGATCCAGCAATCTCATTAGTAGGTATATACTTGGACAAACTGAAGGCTAGGATACAAAGAGACATTTGTAAATCAATTTACAGTGATGTTATTCACTATTGCCAAGAGATGGAAACAGCCCAAATGTCCATCAATGAATGAGTGGATAAACTGTGGTATATATCTCTATCTATCTATCTATCTATCTATCTATCTATCTATCTATCTATCTATCCACAATGGAATATTATGCAGCCATAAGACAAAATAAAGTCATACTGCATATAACAATGTGGATAAAACTTGAGGACATTATGTTGAGCAAAATTAACCAGGAACACAAGGACACAAGATTGTCTGGTCTCACTAAGATGAACTAAGTATAATAAGCAAACTTTGCAAGTTCAAGTTAAGAACACAGGTTATCAGGAGTTAGAAAGAGGGTAGAGATTGGGCATTTCATGCTGAAGGAGTCCAGATTGTTCAACAGGATTGATTATAAAGATCCAGAAATGGATAGTACAATACTGTATGATGGTAGCACAAAATTGTAAGTATAATAAGCAAAGCTGAATGTGAGTACTGTTGAAAGATGATGGCTCAGAGCATGAAAGAAACCAGAAGAAAAGATAGAGGATAAAACTGAAACTGTATAACTTAAGAGAAACTAGAGTGGACAATGATGGAGATTAAACAAAGAAATATAAGAAAGTTTTTACATTATGGAGAACAAGTGAATGTCAACATTGCAAGGTGTTGAGAGTGAGAAGGTATATGGAGAAACATACAATCAATGAAAAATAGGGTCCATAGTTAACAATAACATTGTTGTATTCTTCCATTAATTGTAACAAAGGCAATACACCAAAGCTAATGTCAACACATTAGGATATAAGGTAGGGATATAGGATTCTTCTTCTTTTTGTTGTTTCTCCTATTTTATTTTACTTTTATTCTTCAATATTTTTTTCTTTTTTTTTTCTTCCTCTTCTTTTATTTGTGGAAATAATGGAATGCTCTCATATAGATTGTGGTGGTGAAAACATAATTATGTGATTATAATGGGAGCCATTTATTGTTCACTCAGAATGGATTGCATGGTGTGTGAATAAAACTGTTTAAAAATAAACAGAAAGACACAAGTGCTGGACAAGATGTGGAGAGAGAGATATACCTATTCATTGTTGGTATGAAAGTAGAATGATGCAGCCCCTCTGGAGAGTAGTGAGTTAGTTCCACAGGAGGCTGAGTATAGGGTTGCCATATGATCCTGCAACTCCATTATTTCGTACATCCTTGTAAGAACTGAAAGCAGGGACACAAATAAGGATTGTGAATACTGGTGAATACTGGTGTTTATGGAAGCAGTATTCACAATTTGCAATGAATGGAGGCAGCCTAAGGGTATATCATTGGGTGAATGGAAGGGAATATTGAATGGCTGCAAGAAGGAATGAATTTGTAAGGCATGCAACTAGGTGAATAAACCTCTAGGACATTGTGTTGACTGAAATAAGCCAGAAATGAAACGACAAATGCTGTAAGGCCTCACTAATATAAACTTATTATAATATGAAAATCCAGAGAATTGAATTCAAGAGCATTTATACCAGGAGACAGAATGTAGACAGAGATTGGGCAGCAGACAATGCAGGAGTGCAAAGTGTCAATGAGGCTTGTTGTAAAAGTTTATAGATTGTAAGCTCTTACAACAGGCACATCTCTTCCTGAGTTTTGACTGTTATTTAAGAGATGAGTATTTGGTACAAAATTTGTAATCTCTGTAGCACACTTTCTAATATAATCCATATGGTCAGTTTATTTAAGCAACATGGTTGCATGGAATCTAGAATGGGGAATGAGCTCTTGTTATTCTGTTAATATGATACCCTCATGCACCCCAGAGTACTTTGGCAGAAAATAAAACAGGTATTTGCAAAGTACCCTTGAGGGACTGGGGAAAAGTGTGAAAATATTAAACTTCCTTACCTGGGGAATTCTTGATATACCTGCAAGCATTAGAGAAGCCCATTTTAATAAGTCAAACCTTCAATCTTGGGGCTTGCTCTTATGAAACATATTCTTGCAAAGGAGAAGCTAAGCCTACTTGTGATAATGCCTAAGAATCATCCCCAGAGAACCTCTTTTGTTGATCAGATATGGTCTCCTTCTCTCAGTCAACTCTACAAATAAACTCACTGCCTTCCTGCCTACATGGGACAGGACTCCCAGGGATGAGCCTGGCCCTGGCATCATGGGAATGAGAATGCCATCTAGACCAAAAGGAGGAAAAGAAATGAAACAAAGTTTCAGTGGCTGAGATATCTCAAATAGTGTTGAGAGGTAAATCTGAAAGTCATTCTTATGCATGACATAGATATTCCTTTTTAGTTTCTAGCATATTAAAACAGCTAGAAGGAAATACCTGAATCTGTTGAATGGTTATCCAGTAGACTTGATTCTTGATGATAGTTGTAAAACTATATAGCTTTTATCATGTGACTGTGTGATAGTGAAAACCTGTTGACTGACTCCCTTTGACCAATGTATGGGCAGATGGGTAATAAAATAATGACAAAATATATATAAATAATAGGGAAGATAAAGGGTAAGGGATGGTTTGTTCTTTTTATTTTTTTATTTTTTAATTTTTAATTTTTTTCTATTTTTTCTTTATTTTGGAGTAATGAAAATGCTCAAAAGTTGATTGTGGTGATGAATGAACAACTATATGATGGTACTGTGTGCCAAGGATTGTATACTTTGGATGGATTATATGGTATGTGTGTATATCTCACTAAAATTGCATTTTATAGAAAAAGAGTGCCTGCTGATCCCATTGCCACCTAGAATATAGTGCAAGACAGAAAGTGGATCTGAAATGGGAAAAATGATATCCAGCATAGACACTATTTTAACCATATGCCACAAGCAACTGGATGTGACTACTTAGCATTCAGAAGACATTTGAAAACACTAAATATAATGCATAATCCTGGATTGCATCCTGTATCAGGGAAATACCATTTCATATTATTATCATAAAAGATGCTATTGGGTGTAACTGGTGATTGGAGATGGTTCAATTTATATGTAATGTTACATTTCCTGAGTTTGATAATAGTACTGTATTTTTATAAGAAAATATCTTAGTTCTTAGAAAATACATGCAGAAGTGTTTATGAATAAAGGGACTTGATGTCTGCAAATTATATGCAGATGGTTCAGAAAATAGCATGTTTGTGTGTACATACACTCTCAAAATGTTAGCACCAGATGAATTAATGAATTTTCAGGAAAAGTGTATTGTTCTTTGTATCATTCCAAAAAACTTCCAAAAACTTTAAAAAGCAATAAAAATATCAATGAAAAATATTGCCAAGGTATTTCTTTTTTACTGTCTGATAAGCTTCTGTGATCACTGCTTGCCCTTGCATAATGAACAAGAAAGATTTTTTCAAGGATTTTATTCAAAGTAATGGAAACACAGCATTGCAGATAATACTTCCATCAAATAAATTGCAATTTTATTTATCATTTTCGCTATTTTCTGGCATAATATTGAAGTGCTATGCAAATGATATCCATTTCTGGATAATTTTAATAGAGAAATTATCTGGATTTTAGAAGTGTCCAGTACCTTGCATACATATGAAATATATTATGTCTATATTTGTATTTCTTGTTCTCAAATTACCATGAACAATATGGTACTAATTACAAATTGGAGAAATATTTCTAAGTTGAAGAACATCATCCTTTTCTCCCTAACATTATGTTTTTTGCATAAAAGAGGATTATGTAAAATCATTGTGAATTGTATTATGAAACAACATGATATTCATACAAAACCATTTTTGCAAATAGTATATGAGTTACTGTAGATCTAGGAAGGAAAGATTTTGCCTGAAGAAGTAGAATCACTACAAAGAAGACTATCTAGAAGTTGAGTCTCTTAGGAATGGCTTTAATTTCTTATTCAAAATACCAGCTGAAGAATGACAATGTTTACTTTTCTTTTGCTTTACTCTAGCAGTAGTTGAACACATACAGAGTTTCATAAGTAGTTATATAGAGAACAAATGTGTTAATTTTCCATTAATTTAAAATCCAAATTGATTGCTTTATATTTTTACATTAAAAATAATATGAAGTTTTAAATGTAAATAACGTATTCATTAAGCATTATTATTTAGTCTTTTATTGTCACTGTGACGATCAGGAGATTTATTGGGTGTGGGGTATTGTTTTCATGTGAATGAATTAACAGTCATTAGACACCTCTACTAATTAATGTGCTGTACCTCCTTAAAAATATGGTAAAATATATTTATAATTAATAATGCCCTAAACTCAAGAGTACAAACAACTGACTAGCTTACACTGCCTTTCCCATCCTCTAAGAGAATAGCTCCTAGGAAAAAAAGTTATACCTTTGCAATTCTTGAGCTCAACTCTTATTCTATGGGACAATAATTATTATGGACTGGATGAAACTAACTGGGTTCTAATGCAGAGATGGTGTGCTGGTTTGGATATATTATGTACCCCAAAATGACATGTTCTTTGATGCAATCTTGTGGGGGCAGATGTATTAGTGTTGATTAGGTTGCAATCCTTTGATTAAGTGTTTCCATGGAGATGTGACTCAATCAACTGGGCAAGACCTTTGATTGGATAATTTCCATGGAAGTGTTACCCCACCCATTCAGGGTGGGTCTAATTGAATCACTGGAGTCCTGTAAAAGAGTTCACAGACAGAAGGTGCTGCAGCCAAGAGAGACACTTTGAAGAATGTACAGGAGCTGAGAGAGGAGCTGGAACACAACCTGGGATCAGCAGACACTGGCCACATGCCTTTCAAGCTAACAGAGTTTTCCCAAATGCCACTGGCCTTCCTTTAGTGAAGATATATTTGTGTTGATGCTATCACTTGGACATTTTCATGGCCTTCAGAATGTAAATTTGTAACCAAATAAACGCCCTTCATAAAAGCTAATCCATTTCTTGTATTTTGCATAATGGCAGCATTAGCAAACTGGAACAGATTTTGGTGCCAGAGAAGTGGGGTGCTGCTGAGTTTGCAAATAACAAATATGTTCAATGCCTTTTTTAAATGGATAAGGGAAGATTCTGGAAGAATTGTGAGGCTCTTGATAGAAAAGGCCTAGATTGCCTTTAAGAGACTGTTTGTAGAAATATGGACTCCAAAGATACTTCCAATGAGGACTTGAGCAGAAATGTTGGATGTGCCATTGCAAACTGGAAGAAAGGTGATCCTTGTTTTAAAGTGACAGAGAATTTGGCAAAATTGTGTCCTGGTGCTGGATTGAAGGCAGAATTAGAAAGCAACAAGCTTGGATACTCAATTGAGGAGATCTCCAGACTACATATGGAGGATGTAGCCTGGCTTCTCCTTGCAGCTTATAGTACAATGTGACAGGAAAGAGATAAGCTGAGAAATGAACTCTTGGATACAAAGAAACCAGAAACTTAGAGTTTGGAAGCTTCTGGGCTTTCAGAAAGTGAGACCCCAGGAGATACAGCCCCATCTGAGGATTTAACCAAACATGGAACCCAACCACAATTGCAGTACAAACTAGGATTGGAGATGGAGTTATACAGAAAGGATTTATGACAAGTCCTGTTGTCTGACAGTTTTGATCCCTCTAAACTGCATGCCAAGCCTACAAAATTTTTGTGAGGTCTTTAGAGACAGAACCACAGTCCATATGGATGGGAGGAGATGGAGAAGGAACAAATTGAAAGAAAAATTTCTTGAAAGACAGAAACATGGAGGTTGAGGCCTGAAGTCAAGAAGTCTCAGGCAGGGAGAGCAGAGCAGCCCATGTGCATGGAAAGGGTGAGTTTGCCCTGGCGGCTGAGTGTGGGCCTTCTACATCACTGCTCAGGAATAGTGCTGCCACCCCAGGCCTCAGAGAGGGTGCAGCACATTCCCCAGGGGAGTGGGGAGAACCTGGTCACCACCCCACTGTTCTGAAGGAGTTGAGCATGTGCCCCAGAGATGGAAGAGAGCCCAGGTGCCACCCCAATGTTTGAGGTGGGATGGGCCAAAAAGGTGGTCTCCCCAATGTATGGATATGTTGGAACACTCACCCTAGCATTTGGAGAGAAAAGGGCTGCTGTGAAGACCCTTAGAAAGGGTTGGACTCCTGCTATCTCAATCCCTAGGGATAAAATGTCATTCTGTAAATTACTCTCAGACTTTGAAATCTAATGAAGTTTGCCCTGCAGGTTTTAGGAAATGTTTTGGTCCTGTGAACGCTGTTTTCCTTTCAATTTCTCCCTATGGTGATGGGAACATTTATCCTATGATTCTCCCTCCTTTTTATATTGGCAGCAGATAATTTGTTTTGTTTCACATGTCTACAGGTAGAGAGGAATTTTGCTTTAGGACAGGCCATGCCTGTAACTAATTTTGTTGGTATCTTCTACTTACCTATTGTTAATGAAATGATTTAAGATTTTTCATATTCTGTGGTGATGAGTGTATATTGTAGATGGAAAGATATGTAATTTGGGGGTCCAGGGTTGGAATTTGCCAGTTTGGATGAATTATGCTCCCCAAAATGCTATGTTCCTTGATGCAATCTTGTAAGGACAGATGTATTAGTGTTGATTAGCTTGCAATCCTTTGATTGAGTGTTTCCATGGAGATGTGACTCAATCAACTGGGCAAGACCTTTGATTGGATAATTTCCATGGAAGTGTTACCCCACCCATTCAGGATGGGTCTTAATTGAATCACTGGAGTCCTGTAAAAGAGTTCAAAGACAGAAGGAGGTACTGCAGCCAAGAGAGACACTTTGAAGAATGTACAGGGGCTGAGAGAGGAGCTGGAATACAACCTGGGATCAGCAGACACTGGCCACATGCCTTTCAAGCTAACAGAGGTTTTCTGAATGCCATTGGCCTTCCTTTGGTGAAGGTATACTTGTGTTGATGCTATCATTTGGACATTTTCATGGCCTTCAGACTGTAAATTTGTAATCAAATAAACTCCCTTTATAAAAGCCAATCCATTTCTGGTATTTTGCATAATGGCAGCATTAACAAACCGGAACAGATGGTCCAGAATAGATTCATTCTCTTTTCCCTATTATTATTCCTTACTGGTTAATCAACAATGGTTTAGTTTGAGGAGACATGTAATCTATGGTTCTACCATGCTATTAGTTGTATGACTTTAGGCAAGATATTTAAACTCTCATAAATTCTGTTTCTTAATAAATAAAGTAAAAATGTCATATATACTTGTTTTAGTCTGCTAAGCTGCCAGAATGCAAAATACCAGAAATGGGCTGGCTTGTAACAATGGGAATTTATTAGTTTACAAGCTTACAGTTCTGAGACTATGAAAATAACCAAATCAAATCATTATGAAGTAGATAACTTCTTGAAGACAGGCTTCAAGGGATCCTGGACTCCTCTTTCAGATGGCAATGTACATGGTGGCATCTGCTAATCTCTCCCTTTTCTTCTGGGTTTTGTTGCTTCCAGCTTGTGCCAGTTTGTATATTTATGTCCCCCAGAAGAAGCCATATTCTTTAATGCATTCTTGTTGGGGCAGACATATTAGTGTGGATTGGGTTGGAACCTACTTGTTCAGTGCCCATGGAGATGTGACCCACCCAACTGTGGGTGGTAACTCTGGATGATTTCCATGGAGGTGTGGCCCTGCCCATTCAGCATGGGTCTTGTTTGGTTTACTGGGGCACTATATATGCTCAGACAGAAGTTCACAGCTAGCTGGAGCTGAGACAGACATTTTAAAGATGGCTGTTGGAAGCTGATGCAGACATTCTGGGAAATGCCATTTTGGAATGCAACCTGGGATCAAGCAGTCACCAGCCACATGCCTTCCCAGCTAAAAGAGGTTTTCTGGACCCATTGGCCATCCTCCAGTGAAGGTACCCTTTGTTGATGCACTTTATGGACTTAAAACTGTAACTGTGTAACCAAATAAACCTCCTTAATAAAAGCCAGTATCTCTGGTGTCTTGCATTCTGGCAGATTAGCAAACTAGAACACAGCTTCTGACTTCAGTGACTTCTCCTCTGTTTCTGCACCTTTTTCTTTCAGTTTCTGCATTTTTCTCTTTCTCTGTCTGAATGTTGTTCTCATAACAGACTCCAGTAAGGGATTAAGACCTACCCTGAATGAGGTAGGTCACATCTTAAACTGAGATCCTACTCACCAAAAGATCCTACTTTCAATGGGTCCACATCCACATGAATGGATTAGCTTTAAGAACAGCTTCAAACCATTACAGTACGACATAAAGTTGTTTCAGATATTGTCTTTCATAAATGAGGATAAAATGAAAAAGTATAAGGAAACTTTAACATAATGCCTGTCATGTCATAAGTGTTTAAAAATTGTTATTAATATTATTGTTATTATTTTTTTCCTCTCACATGATGTGTACACTTGGTCTGAGATTATGGACAATCACCTCAAGAAATTTCCATTTCTATAATTATCTTCCCTGTGTTTCCTTCAGCCCTCACCCAACTATCTCAGGAAATTATTTATCCCCATGAGTTTCCCTTCCTTATTGCAGTTTTGACTTTAAAAAATAACTCTAATTATTGCTATTATATAATAGTGTGCTGACAGTATACTAGTTCATTAGAAAAGAAATGCATAAATTTTTAAATAATATTAGATGAAATAAAATATCAGCACTATCAACCCCTGAAGGCCTTGAAAATTCATTATGATGACCACAAACTCTTCATCTGAGATTTGAGGTAGTTTGATATTCAGCACACTGGCAGTTAAATCTTACTAATCCAAGGTATTATAAATTATTCCCATGAAAGACTTGTATAGTTAAAATCCAACTAAGAATGCCATAAGTAATAAAGGGATTTTTTTTGGTCCAAGAACACAAAAAAGTCCAGACTTAGGACAGGCATCAGGTAAGAATAGACCTCTGATTAACAATTTCACTAAGAGCCCCAATGTTTCCCATATCTCCACTCTACCGTCTATTTTATTTTAAGGTAGGCTGTATTTATGATCACAGGATGGCCACCAATAGCAACTAGAGTTAGTTGTTTCATGAAAAGCTAGAGGGAGAATGAGTACCTCTCCCTAAGTTAATGCTCATAAATTTAGTGTGCATGTGAATCACATGGGGATCTTGTAACACTGAAAACTCTGATTCCATAGATCTTCAAGGTTAAACATCCTCTCTTTCTAATGGGCTCCCAGAAGAGGAAAAAGCTACTGGTCTGTGGTCTACCTTGAGCAGCAAGGTCCTAAACTAATGGCTCTCAAAGTCTGGTCCTTGAACTAGCTGCAGCATCAGCATCACCTGGGAACTTGTTAGCAATGATAAATTTAAGGCTCTGCCTAAAACCTGAAACTCTGAGAATGGAGGTCAGCAATTTGTGTTTCAATAAATTGTCTACCATGCACAGTAAAGTTTGAGAACCAATGATCTAAACAATACACTATAGACCTGGTTCACTTTTATTGGAACAAGTTGAGTCATATGCTGATCCTTGTGCCAAGTTGATTGCCATGCTTTCATTATCTTCAGCCTGATATGATGATTCACCATATTTGAGCCAATCACTGGGGCAATGAGAATGGGACTATTTTAATTGGTCTCAAAATAGGACTGTCCTTGTAGCTGGAAGTGCGATTCATCCCATCCAAATTCCATGGTGACAACACAATGAGAAAAGAGAGGTGGGTGGGAAGAAAAGTAACAATTTCCATTACAAACCCAGTGGGAATAAATTAGGTAGCAATGAAACTCATCAAAAAGTCAATGTAATTGAAAAAGTCTTACTAAATGCCTACTGCTTCCTGTATATAAAGAACTGAACTCGGTACTGTGAAGCATAAAAGGCAGTGTTAACCAAGAAACACCCATCAATCTACCTTCTATTTAAGTGTCAAAATAAGTGATACTAAAAAGAGAAAATGAATACTGTAGATTTATAGAGAGGCAATTGGGAAAGATCTTTGACCACAAGGAAGCCGAAATTTCATGAATTCATAGATACTACATGCCAATCAGGTAAGAGGCAGAACTTCCAGGTTGAGTGAACTGCAAGAACTTGGATGTAAAGATTCAAGTATTCTAAGAAGAAAAAAAGGAAAACCAACTGGCCCTGCTAAATAGATTGGGGCACTAAAATGGGTTTAGATTAGTGGCGCCAAATTATATAGACCCATCAATGCTAGGTCTCAAAGACTGGATTTTGTTCTCTGAGCAATAAGAAGCCATAGATATATTTGAACACAAGACTGACATTTTAAGTGTTATTTGAGGAAATTTACTATGGAAGTGATATATAAGAAAAATAATACATATTAAACACTAATTTATATTAAGCATTTGTTCATTCAACAAATACTTATTTTTTCTGACATTATTTTAAACACTTGGGATTCAACACTTAACAAAACAGAGAAAAACCCTAGCTCTCATGGAAGTGATAACCTCATGGGAAACCTCACACATATGAACTAATTCAATTCTCATTCAACCCTATGAGGTAGATATTTTAATTATCCAAACTTCAACATTGAGGAAACTGAATCACTGAAAGGTAAACTAATTTGCCAAGATCAGACTGCTAGTAAGTGGCAAATTGGAGTGTAAGTAGAAGTTGAAATTAGGGGAAAATGAGTAGGAAATTTAGGCAGTTAGCCAGACATGGGAGTTCCATTCTTAGAAAGTGACAGTGAGAGTCACAAAGGGAATAGAGATTGGTAGGGTATTTCATGTCAACATGTTCTGAAGTTTGAAATATTACCGAAAGAAAACAGGAGCAACTGGGGCAAAATAAAAGGGGAAAAGATAAGTTGCAGGGAAGAACCATGAATTGCAAGTAAGGGTGATCACAGGCATGTGAGAAATATTCATGTTAGTGAGAGGTCAGATTAGGAAGAAAAATTATCATTTTGAAATCTCATATGTATTTTTTGAAATGAGAGCAAGTCATTCAAGTGAAATATAAGAAAGTAGAATGCAGAGGTTATGATGATGGACTTTACTGTCAGATAACATGAGATCAATCTCTGGTTCTGTCCAAAAAAGACCTAGGTGGCTTTGGCCAGTCTCTCCTAGCCTTAGGTTTCTTGGTTATAAATGGAGATAATGGTAATAATACCTAACTGACATTGTTGTTTTGAGAATTAAATGAAATAATGAATATAATATATTAGAAATATACCTTGCACATAAACATGCTCAATAAATACTCACCATTCATATGGTTTTTTATTAATAAATATCTGCATAATAGTTTCAGATTTAATAGTATAATACATCATCATAAATCTGAGAGTTGGAATCATATAATGAATGAAGATTCTAAGGAAGAAGATTAAACACAGAACAGAGACCAAAGATTGTGACAGGCAACAACTCACATTGTAAAAATGAGATGCCAGAAAATGGAAAAATTATAGTGAAAGGAGGAGAATGAATAAAATTCAGGATTTCTGAACAATGGGTAAGAATACTTTAAAGAAATGAACTACTTTATAGTGAAAAAATGCCAGAAAGAAGCCAAAGGAGATGACAACAAGCAGCACGTTATTGCATTTAACAAACATGAGGGCAGTGAAAACCACCTTCAATCAGTATAATGGGACCAAAGCCACATTTCTGTTTTATGTGGGTAAGGAAAAAGTCACTAGAGAGAAAGAGACCTGTCTTGAAGTTTGGAGACAAAAAGAAAGAGAGAAATGGTATAAATATTCCATGGTCACTAGAATAAAGTAAAGTTTTTTAGTTTCATGTTCTAGCTTTATGCTTTGCAAGGGAGACATGGGGTGGTAATTGGGGTTTGTTGTTTCTATTAAAGGTGGAAGGGGATGAGTTTTTGAAGTGGGGGAACTTGGCAATGTTTGAAAAGAAAATGTGAAGTGCATTGACTTTTTTGGAACAAGAAAATAATTTAAACTAAGGTATGGATGGGATAATAGCCTTAAAAAGAAATGAGGGCACTCTTTCATGGAAACCAAAGGAAAAGAGAGTAGAACAGGCTGGGAAATGAACACAAGTGATGGTGAAGAACTTAGTAAGCATGAGATCTCAAGTTTGACTGGGTCAATCTTTTCAGTAAAGTAGGGCACTGTCACTCTTAAGAGCAAAGAGGAAGAATATTGGTGTGGTAGTTTGAAGCTGTTATGTACCCCAGAAAAGGACATGTTCCTTTAATTCATTCCTGTGGGGGTAGACCTGTTGTGGGTGGGATCTTTTGATTAGGTTATTTCGATTGAGATGTGACCCATGTCATTCAGTGTGGGTCTTGAGAAGCTAAGAGATAAAATTAACAGCAGCTCACAGAAAAAGCCCCAGAAGAGCTGAGAAAGAAAGCCATTGGAGCCAGAGGCTAAAAGCAATTAAACCTGGGATAAAAAGACTAGCAAACACCAGCCATGTGCCTTCCCGTGTGACACAATGTCCCAGATGCCAGTAGTCTGTCTTTAGAGTCGTCCAGGTATTGTCCTGTTGATACCTTCCTTGAGTTGGATATTTTCATGGCCTAAGACCTGTAAATTGTAAGTTAATAAATCTCTATTTACTTGCCATGTTTTCTGCTCCATTTTTCTTTTTTTTTCACCTATAAAGAAAATTTTAACAGCTCACCATAGTCATTCCCAATAGAGGGTGGAGTTAGATGTATAGTTCCTGGAAACAATAAGGAAGGAGAAAAGTCTTCCTCCCTCCTGAAAGTTTTTTTTTTTTTAATTTTTATTGTAGTAGCATATGCACAACTCAAAATTTCACATTTCAATCAGATTAATTTGTACTATTCAGTGGTAACAATTACATTAATGTCATTGCGCTAACATCAGAAGCATACATTACCCCAACTTTTCCATTACCTCAAACAGAAACTCCACATGCATTAAGCAATAATTCCTCTGCCCTCTCCCCACAAGCCCACCCCTGGTAGCCTATACTCTACTGTCTTTATGAAATTTTGTTATTCTACCTATTTCATCTGAGCAAGATCATACAGTATTTGTCTTTCTACATCTGACTTATTTTGCTCCACATGATGATTTCAAGTTTCATCCATGCTGTAGCATATATCATCACTTCATTCCTTTATATGGCTGAATAATATTCCATTATTTATAGACTTTTTTGTCCCATTCAAATGTTGATGGACATTTGGGTTATTGTCACCTTTCGGCTATTGTGAGTGATGTAGCAGTGAATATTGGTGGGCAAATAAAAATAAATAAATAAACCTCCATTGTAAAAGTCAACCCATTTCTGTTGTATTACATTTCATTAACTTTACCAAACCAAACAATTAGTTACCAAACTTATTAGCTAAATGATAATGAACCCTGCAGAATGAGAAACAGACAATGGCAGTAATCTTTTGGAAATAATGGTTTAACCTATTAGCATGTGATCCAAGTAAGTAGAAGCCAAGTGGCTGTGATAGTTCCACAGTCTAAAATTTGCACTGTGAAAGAGAGGGACAGTCTGATCTTTCCTTTTGTAAGTAGTAGAAAAGTAGACTTGTCAGCAGAGGACTTCTGGTTGAGAAAGCAGAATGGGGAAAGAGGAGGGAGCATAATATATCCTTAAGTGAGAACCAGATTTTACTTAAAGAAAAGAGATAGAATAACTGAACAAAAGTTCCAAAATTAAAAGAAAATTTCCTATAATAGAATTATGGTCTAATGGGACTAAATAAAGTAGGATAGTGGAGGAGAGAATACAGATTCATTTTCAGTAATGAGTAATAACCCATTGGATAATGTATTACTATAAATAATAATATTCTGTTTTAATGATGTATTTCCACTATGACAGGCACTTTAAATACACTGTCAAATAGAAACATTACTATGGTGTCGATACTATTACTATGGCATTTTATACATACTGAAATTTAGAATTAGGTGAGTTTAGGATCTTTCTGAAAGTCACACATCTAGGAAATGGCAGAAACAGGCCCCAAACTATATCTTCATAATCCCGAAGCTCATTTCTCCACCCTTACACTATGCTGCCTCCCCTAAAGTCCATATTACAAATAGGATGTGAGAAAAACATTGTTATTCCAAATAGATTGTGTGTGTTGATGTGCTATAATATTCTCTGTGTGCTCCATTGCCAAATTTAGTCATAGAAGATATCTCAGGAAACCATCTAGGATCAACCTAGGTGAAATTATGAATGAAAATATACTCAACCCCATTAAAGCTAATTCTCATTTTAATTAAAAAAAAAAAGGATGACTGACTGATAGGAGTAGAGATTGACCCTATAGGAAAGGTTAATATTTGTTAAGTACTTATGTGTCAAATACTAAAAGTTTTATTTGCATTATCTCATTTATCTGTTGTGAAAATCTATTCTATTATCATTTCCATTTTATAAATGGGGATATTGGGGCACAGGGTAGTTATGTGAGTTGCCCAAAGTCATACAGTTTATTGGTGATTAACAAGGATTTGTATACAGTCTAACACTAGAACCCATATTCTTAGAAACTAGACTATACCCTGTAGTCCAAACTTCATATGTAGAAATATGAAAAGAAATACAACTGAGTGACCTTGATCAAGTTTCTTTAATTCTCCATCAAAATTTAAAAGTATGGCTATTTAAATGAGATAATTTATGCTGTCTTATTCTAAGCCTATGCTGCATATCCTAATACTTTCAACTTAAACTCACCCTGATTTGATCATAAAAGGAAGATAGTTTCAAATCCATGCATGTTATTAAACAACTTTTGAGTTGTTCCATTTTCTTCTTCAAGTAAACCATAGGTTAGTAAACATTTATTATGGAAAGAAAATGTTTTAGTTAACAGAAAATCATCAGAGACCCTATAGGCACAGCTGAAATATAAGTCTGTAAATAAAATCATACAAATGAACACTCTAGAGAGCTTTATAATAATATCTTTTCCATGTGAAATGCCTTTTCTTGAGAAATCTAAGTGGATTTTATTATGAATCATAATTATAATCAAGCTTCAGAACATCCCTCTGAGTTAGTTGTTTTGTTTTTTTCTTATCATACAGATAGGAGGAATATTAATTTTTCAAGGTAATTCAAGGAACCAGAGTCTGACTTCTATACACAGAGGCTGTAGGAATAGAATAAAAAGTCTCTAACTCAAGTAATCTGATAAATACCACTTTGGGCTCACAAATGGTATGGAAAAGCACATTAAAGTGTCAGAAGAAATCATAATTGAAAAAAGAAGTATACCACTGGGAGATCAAAGAAAGTAACTTTGAAAGTTTGAATTTATGAATCTTAAGAATATTCCTCAATGCTCTCACATGCATCCCAGTGACACCATAATTCAGAATAATGAAGGAATTAAGGGGAAAACATATCCTAAATTGAGCTTCTTCCCATAAAAACCTATTTCTGGCTGTAAAATAAGTGATAGCAAGAAAATTTGTCATTCTAGATCCATGAGAGAAATTGTATAAAAGGTTTTAATTCTATTTGGAGACTGGAGGTAAATTTATAAAGTAATGAATTTTTTTTCCAATATGGAAGAGTATAATCCTTGAAACATAATTATATATAAAAGATAAAATTAAAATTTTAATTGCAAAAAACAAAGGAATTTTGGGAAATGTTTGTGTCAATATCTAAAACACAATTTCAATCAGATACATAGTTTAAGTAAAACAAAAAGCAGTATTTTGTTTTACTCAAAGAATAGATGCCTTCTGTAAATGCAGAATACCTTGTTCATTGTATACTCAATCTGAATGACTTACAGATATTTCAATGGATATACGAAAGTAATAATGAGGTGAAAATTTACTGATAAAAATTGAATGGAATAACCTTGCCTTATTTTCTAACCTTATGCCTTGACTTTTACACATTATATTTTTAAAATACACTTTGTTAGGAGTGACATCATCAACAGTGATGTAAGACATCCATTGAAAAAACTTTCCCAGAGATTCAGTGAATGAAAGGATGAATCTCACTTGCTTACAACTCTGGAGGATGGTAGAGACTGGAGAAGGACTCCACAAATCCTAAATTGAAGAAAAAAGGAAAATATCATGTAGGAAAATTCCATCCTGAATCCACCAGTCCACTCCCTCTCCCTCACTTAGACCTGTGAAGCTTGATGAATTGCTCAGAGCAGTGACCCAGATCCTTCCCACCTATCACCAGGGACAAAAGGGATAGAAGCCCACACATATCCAGGCACAGGCACCCAAGCCCACAGAGACCTAGGGCAGAACACAAGCCACTGAGGAGTGCTGCATACAAAACGGCCCCCAGATTGGGGTAGAGGGAAGAGAGAGAAACCCCAGGAGAACTGAGGCTGGAAAGTGCTGCAATCAATCCAGTTTCTATTGACTTGACCACCTAAATGCAAAATGGGCTTTTTTCGAATGACCCACTTTTTCTGGATTACCCATTCTGCAGGGTATGATACCCTATTGGGGAAGAAACTGGAAGCAGAAAAGCCTCACACAGAGGAAAAGGGGGCATGTTAAACTGAACTGCTATAAAATAGTCAGGTCCCAGAACTGAAAAGAGTAAGGAAACGGAACACTGAATGAGGTAGAGAAGTTAAATAAATCATAAGTTGGGGAGATAATCATGCACAAAAACAAACAGAATAGATCAAGATTCCCAGATAAGGAACAGAGGAAAGGATATTTTCTGTTGGAGAAGAAACAATTACACAGAAGTGCAATCTTGAAAATTGTACCACATGTCCAGGGCAAGAATCAGATGAACAGTTGACAAAATCTGATCAGTTAAACACAGGCTACTCTGAAGGTCTAGAATAAGTTGGACAAAGCATAAACAAGAACCTTAGCACAAAGACAATCAATAATAAAACCCTACACAAGAGGGAGAAACTGACATTCCAAGTTATCTCGTCAAGATAAACAGATGCCTAGACATCAGCAAAAAATTATAAACCATAATAAGAAACAGGAAAATATGACTGTTCTGGTTTTCTAATGCTGCCAGAAAGCAACACACCAGAAATGGATTGGATTTTATGAAGGGGGTTAATTTGGTTACAAAGTTACAGTCTTAAGGCTATAAAGTGTCCAAGGTAAGTCATCAACAGTCAGGTACCTTCACTGGAGGATGGCCAATGGTGTCCAGAAAATATCTGTTAGCTGGGAAGGTATGTGGCTGGCATCTGCTCTGAGATCTTGTTTCAAAATGGCTTTCTCCCAGGATGTTCCTCTCTAGACCACAGCGCTTCTTCAAAATGTCACTCTCAGTTGCTCTCAGGGCATTTGTCCTCTCTTTGCTTCTCCAGAGCAAGAGTCTGCTTTCAATGGCTTTCTTCAAAATGTCTCTCACCTGCAGCTCCTGTGCTTTCCTCAAGGTGTCCCTCTTGGCTGTAGCACCTCTTCAAAATGTCACTCTCAGCTGCAATGAGTTCCTTCTGTTTGTCAGCTCATTCATATGACTCCAGTGATTTAATTTAGACCCACCCTGAATGGGTGGGATAACACCCCCATGGAAATTATCCAGTCAGAGTCATCACCCACAGTTGGGTGGGGCACATCTCCAAAGAAACACTCAAAGAATTACAATCTAATCAACACTGATACATCTGCCCACACAAGATTACAACAAAGATAATGGCATTTTGGGGGACATATACATTCAAACTGGTACAATGACTCAATCAAGAGAAAAACTAAAACTTTACAGGAGACACAGAATTTGGAAGAACTAATCAAAGAAATTCAAAAGATTTTCCTGAATCAATTCAAGAAGGTGAAGGAAAACATGCATAAAGAGATAAAAGATACTAAGACAATGTGTGAGCATAAAGAAGAATTTAAAAGAATAAAAAGAAACACAACAGAAATTATGGGAATGAAAGATACAATAGAAGAGGTTACAAATACACTAGAGGCATACAAAAGCAGACTTGGACAGGCAGAAGAAAGAATCATCAAATGAGAAGACAGGACAATCAAAATCATGCACTTAGAAGAACAGATAGAGAAAAGAATAGAAAAAAATGAGCAGTGTCTTAGGGATTTGAATTATAGCATGAAGGGCACACACATATGTGCAATAGGTGTCCAAGAAGGAGAAGACAAGGAAATGGGGGAGAAATAATATTTGAGGAAATAATGTGCAAACATTTCCCAACTCTTATGAAAGACATAAATATACATGTCCAAGAAATTCAACTTTTTCCAAACAGAATAAATCCTAGTGGATCTACTCAGACACACCTACTAATTAGAATGTCATATGCCAAAGATAAAGAGAGAATTCTGAAAGCAGGAAAAGAATACTGATTAATAACTGTGCCACTTTGGATGTATTATGTCCACCAAAACACCATGTACTTTGATGCAACCTTATGGAGGCAGATGTATTATTGTTGCTTAGGTTGGAATCCATTGATTGGGTGCTTCATGAAGATGTGACTCAATCAACTGTGAGGAAACATTATATCAGATTATTTCCATGGAGATATGGACCCCTGCCATACATGGTGGATCTTGATTTAATTGCTGGAGTCCTATAAAAAAGCTTACAAACAGAAGGACCTCAGAGCAGCTAAAAGTGACATTTTGAAGAGCAGCTAAAAGTGACATTTTAGAGCTGCATATATTATATCCTGAGAAAAGCCAATCCATTTCTGGTACTTTGCATTTCAGCAACTTTAGCAAACTGGAACAGATTTTGGTACCAGAGAAGCAGAGTGCTGCTTGTGTTTGCAAATACTGAGCATGTAGGAATGGCTTTTTAAATGAATAAGGGGAAGATTCTGTAAGAATTTTGAGGAGTGTGATAGAAAAGGCCTAGACTTCTTGAAGAGATTGTTGGTGGAGATATGGACTCTGAAGATACTTCTGATGAGGTCTTGAGCAGAAATGTTAAATGTGTCATTGCAAAATAGAAGGAAGGTGATCCTGATTTAAAGTGGCAGAGAATTTGGCAAAATTGTGTCCTGGTATTGGATGGAAGGCAGAATTTGACAGTGATGAGCTGGGACACTTAGTTGAAGAGATCTGCAGACTATTATGGAGGATGTAGCCTGGCTTCTCCTTGCAGCTTATAGTAAAATGTGACAGGACAGAGATAAGCTGAGGATTGAACTCTTGGGATGAAGAAACCAGAAACTGATAGTCTGGAAAATTTGGGGCCTCCAAAAAGTGAGACCCCAGAAACTACAGCCCCACATAAGAAATTAACCAAACATGGAAAATGACTGCCATTTCAGTACAAGCCAGGATTGGAGATGGAGTGATCCAGAACAGATTTGTGGAAAGTCCTATTGTCTGATGGTTTTGACCCTTTGTTCTAGTTTGCTAATGCTGTCAGAATGTAAAACACCAGATATGTATTGGATTTTATAAAAGGGGGTTTATTTGGTTACACAGTTACAGTTTTAAGGCCATAAAGTGTCCAAG
This sequence comes from Choloepus didactylus, assembly GCF_015220235.1. Taxonomy (NCBI): domain Eukaryota; kingdom Metazoa; phylum Chordata; class Mammalia; order Pilosa; family Megalonychidae; genus Choloepus; species Choloepus didactylus. The sequence goes on along the minus strand of NC_051310.1, from coordinate 182,975,268 downwards.
GTAACACATGAGCAATCAGGTACCTTCACTGGAGGATGGTCAATGGTGTTCAGAAAACCTCTGTTAGCTGGGAAGGCATGTGGCTGGCATCTGCTCCAAAGTTCTGGTTTCAAAATGGTTTTCTCCCAGGAAATTCCTCTCTAGGCTTCAGTTCCTCAAAAATCTTACTCTTAGTTGAACTTGGGGTATTTGTCCTCTCTTAGCTTCTCTGGATCAAGAGTCTGCTTCCAATGGCCATCTTCAAAATGTCTCTCATCTGCAGCTCCTGTGCTTTCTTAAAGTGTCCCTCTTGTCTGTAGCTCCTCTTCAAAAGTTCACTCTCAGCTGCACTGAGTTCCCCCTGTCCATCAGCTCATTTATATGGCTCCAGTGACTCAACTTAGACCCACCCCAAATGGGCAGAGTAACACCTTCATGGAAATTATCCAATCAGAGTCATCACCCACAGCTGGGTGGGGCGCATCTCCAAAGAAACACTCAAAGAATTACAATCTAATCAACACTGATAACATCTGCCCACACAAGATTACATCAAAGATAATGGCATTTGGGGGACACAACATATTCAAACTGGCACATTCCACCCCCTGGACCCCAAAATGACATTATCTTTCCATATACAAAATGCATTCATCCCACAAGAATATCACAGAAACTTAAATCATTTCAGTAACAATAGTTAAGTACAAAATTCTATCAAAATCAGTTATAGGTGTGGTTGGTCCTAAGGCATAATTTTCCTTTAGCTCTGTATCTGTGAACTTAGAACAAGTTATGTGCTTCCAATGTACAAAGGAGGGACATTCATAGGATAAATATTCCCATTTCCATAAGGAGAAACAGTAAGGAAAACAGGTTTCATGGGACCAAAACTTTTCCTAAAACCCACAGGACAAAGTCTGTTAGATTTCAAAGTCTGAGAGTCATTAACAGAATGATGTTGCATCCTTGGGGCTTGAAAGACTGGGAGTCTAACACTTCCTAAGGGTCTTTTCATCAGCTCTTTCCTCTCCAAATGCTGTGGTGAGTGCTCCAACATATCCACACACTGGGGAGACCACCTTCTCGGCCTCACCCTCCTCAAGTTTTGGGGCAGCACCGGATTCCCTTTCATCTCCAGGGCACATGCTCAACCCCTTCAAAACAGTGTGGTGGCAGCCAGGCTCTCCCAAATTCCCTGGGAATGTGCTGCACCCTCTTTGGGGCTTGCAGTGGCAGAACACTTCCTGATCATCAAGGCAGAAAGCCTGCCCTTGTCCTCTAGGGCAAACTCACCCTTTCCATGCATATGGGCTGCTCCGCTCTCCAAGCCCAAGACCTCTTGACTCCAGACTTCAACCCCCATGGCTCTGTCTTTGAAGAAATTTTTCCTTCAATTTGTTCCTTGTCTGTCTCCTCCAGTCCAGACCAGTAGTGGCTCTGTCTATAAAGATCTCACAAAAATTCTGTTGGCTTTGCATGAAGCACACAGGGGTCAAAGCCATCAGACAGTAGAACTTTCCACAAATCCTTTCTGGATAACTCCATCTCCAATCTTTGCTTGTGCTGAAATGGCAGCTGGGTTCCATGTTTGGTTAAATCCTCATGTTGTGCTATAGCTTCGTTTCCTTTTCTTTTCCCTTTTTTTCCCCCATCTTTCACTTTATTTCTTGCCTGAAGTAATGAAAAGTTTCTAAAAATTGAACAAAAATTAAGTGTGGTGATGGATGCACAGCTGTAAGAGGATACCAGGGGCAACTGATTGCACACTTTGGATCTTTGGATAATTGTATGGTATCTGAACAATCCCAATAAAAATTAAAAAAAAAAAAATCCTACTCTTAGTTGCACTTGGGGTATTTGTCCTCTCTTCGCTTCTCTGGAGCAAGAGTCTGCTTCCAATGGCCATCTTCAAAATGTCTTTCATCTGCAGCTCCTGTGCTTTCCTCAAAGTGTCCCTTCTGCCTCAATGCTCAGGAAGAGTGCTGCTGCCCCAGGGCTCAGAAAGGGTGGAGCACATTCCCCAGGATTGAGGAGAGCCTGGCAAACACTCTACTATTTGGAGAGGGGAGAGCTTTTGCCCTGGAGAGGCAGAGTCCAGGTGGCACCCTGACATTTTAGGAGGGTGGGGCCAACCATTGTGTGGATATGTTGGAGCACTCACCCCAGCATTTGGAGAGAGAAGAGCTGCCACAAAGGCCCTTATAAGAGGTTGGATTTCTATCATCTCAAGCCCCAAGTATAAAATGTCATTCTATAAATGACTCTCAGACTTTGAATTGTAATGGAGTTTGCCCTGTGGGTTTTAGGAGCTGTTTTGGTCCTGTGAACCCTGTTTTCCTTTTAATTTCTCCCTATGGCAATAGGAATGCTTATCCTATAACTGTCCCTCCCTTGTATATTGAAGCAGATAACTTGTTCTAAGCTTTACAGGTCCACAGCTAGAGGAGAAACTTTGCTTTAGGACAGACCATGCCTATAACTGATTTTGATGGATCTTGCACTTACCTATTGTTACTGAAATTATTTAAGCTTTTGTGATATTGTAATTGGATGATTGTATTTTGTATATGGAAAGATCTTGTCACTTTAGTGTCTAGGGAACGGAATGTGCCCATTTGGATGTATTATGCCCCCCAAATGCCATGTTCTTTGATGCAGTCTTGTGGGGGCAGATGTATTAGTGTTGATTAGGTTGGAATCCTTTGATTGTTTCCATGGAGATGTGACTCAACTGTGGGTGAGACATATGATTGGTTAATTTCCATGGAAGTGTTACCCCACCTTGGGTCTTAATTGAATCACTGGAGTCCTATGAAAGAGTTCACAGACAGAAAGACGTGCTGCAGCCAAGAGAGACACTGAAGAATGCACAGGAGCTGATGGAGGAGCTGAAACACAACCTGGGGTCAGCAGATGCCAGCCACATGCCTTCCCAGCTAACAATTTTTCCAGAAACCATTGGCCTTCTTTTGGTGAAGGTATACTTGCATTGATGCCTTCATTTGGACATTTTCATGGCCTTCAGATTGCAGATTTGTATCCAAATAAACCCCCTTTATAAAAGCAAATCCATTTCTTGTATTTTGTATAATGGCAACATTAACAAACTGGAACAATAACATATGAAGTATTCTCAATAAGACTAAGTGCTGATTTCCCGTCAGACACCATGGAGATGGGAAGGCAGTGGTATGAGATATTTAACATAGTGACAGAGAAAAGCTAAAAGTAAAAAAATCTTTATCAACCAAAACTGACCTTCAAAAATGAAGTAAAGTTTAAAATATTAATAGATAAAAAGAAAATGAGAGAGTTTGTCAACAAGAGAACTGTCCTACAAGATTTATGAAAGGGAGTTCTGCATGTTGAAAGGAAAAGACAGGAAAGAGTGACTTGAAGTAGTGTGAAGAAATGAAGATTGCCAGTAAGGGTAACTAAAAGGGTAAATGCAAAACCTAATAGCGCTCACTCTCTGCCTCTCTGCTCCTGAGAAGATAGCAATGCAGCTGCCCAAGTCAGTGCTGTTTGAATGATTGTGTAATATTTCTCAATCACCCATTGCAGAAGCAGTTTTCAGAAAGCTTGCAACTGGTCAAAATGCTTCAGATAATTGGAGGACAGACAGTGCCACAACATCCACTTATGAGATAGTAAAGCTTCCTAATTATCAAGGGCAAAATTGCATGAAGAAGCATGATATTCCTATGAATCCCACTGTATGGCAGGTTACCAAAGAAGACTTTGCCACATTTGATTATATACTATGTATGGATGAAAGCAATATGAGAGATTTGAATAGAAGAGGTGGTGAAGTTAAAAACTGCAAAGCAAAAATTGAACTACTTGGGAGCTCTGATTCACAAAAACAACTTGTTATTGAAGATCCCTATTATGGGAATGGACTCCAGCTTTGAGAGTCAGTACCAGCAATGTGTTAGGTGCTGCAAAGCATTTTTTGAGAAGCCACAGTAAAGCTGCATCCATTCATTGTTGATGGCCAAAAAGGATTAACATCTTTACAGTGATATTCTGGGTTTTTCAATCAAATCAGTGTGTTAAAAGTGTAATGTTTCATAGCTCAAGGCCACAACTTTTTTTTAAATTCATTTACTGTTTTTCATCTTAAAACATAATTGTACAAGGAAATCAATGTTGTGTTTGGCAAAAGAATTAATAAAACTGTTTGATTCAGACAGTTTATGGGTTACATTAAATGTTCTTAAACAAATTGGACCTATTATCTTGCCCCAGTTACAAAAATAGTGGAAAAAACAAAATAGTAGAACCACAAAATGCAATGTTTTGTGTGTGCTTTGTAACAATCATTTCTTTCCAGTGTTTAACCTTAAGGTATTTATCGAGTGATGGCTAGCATTTGAATATGTTTAATCATGATCTTAATAAGCAGTTAAAACATCACTTTCAGGCCCAAGTCAATATCTGAGCCCATTGAAACTTTTAAATAATCTACCTCTTTATTAAGTTGAAATGTATAACTTGGATAAATGCCTCCTTTCACTTTACTACCACTCTTTTTACTCCAGGGCTTTTTTTGAATTAGATACCCCTAGTAATAGGAGTTCACAGTCTTGATTGGAAGTATTTTGGGTCACACACACACAGAGTGCACACTTGTTTCTTAGAAGGATAGGAAAGAGAATGGTTTATGGGATAAATCTTTCACTGTTATTCTTAATTTTTGTTTATCTAGTTTATTTCATGAGGATGTCAGCTTTTTGCTCCTATTTGGGCCACCTTCCTCTGAAAATTTAATTATATCCTGAAAGGACACTGTATGCTGTTTCAACTTATGCTCACTTTGACAAATGTGTCTATTTTATATGCACATGTAACCCAAAATGTCAAATATTGCATTTTGGCTTAGATGGAAAAAAAAAGTTTAAAAAGCTGGAAAAAGAGAATTCCATTATGTTGAAGTCCTTAAATAATAAGTGTTCTTTTATCATTGTTTCATTTATAGGAGAATATAGGCAATTTCTGTGTACTTTGAGAAAGCTATAATTTCAAATTCATTTGGATATATATCAGAAAATGTTTTCAAAATAAATGGGAGTATAAAGTACAATCGAGATAAATCTGCTGTCTATCTGCTTTTTTACTGAAAAATGAAGAGTCATTAAAAGTCAATTCCTTTATTTTCCTTTTCAAATGATCTGTGATGTTACATGAGCATATTTATCTTTGGCATTAAGAAGTAAAATGATGAAAATGAGCATGTTGCTTCCAAATATAATAATGTCTAATTTGTGAAAGAAGTTAGAGATCATTGTATCCAGAATATGCTATGTTCTGTGTACTTGTCTATTACCATTTTAGTGGTGCATGATAGTTTCCTCATTTGATTCTAGCTTGCCTCTCTTCAAATTAACACATGGTACCTCGCAAGTTATGACCCCATGTATCACAGTTAGGCAATTGATTGTATTAATTTGCTGAACTTCTGCATTCATAATGATCTGAAATTCTAAGAAAACTTAAAAAAAAAGAACAATACTCATCTAAAGGCTAAAAGAACATGAAGAGTTTTAAAAGAATAAATGATATGAAACTTCAGCTAGGGCATTTATTTCTCCTAAGTACCATATGGTATGTATCAAACATTCATATCTTTCTTAAGTCACTTTTGCATGAATGTTTAACTTGCCACTTGTGATGAGAGTCATCTTTCCTGGCATTCCACCAAGGAAGTATGAGAAGACAAACATGACCACAGTGAGGTAATTACTGAAAGATTTGGTAACCATTTTTCTAGCTTCACAATAATTTCAGTGACCTAATGGAATTAGTTGATGACAGTCTTACCCTGAAAAACTATTCTTAGGAGATCAAAAAAAATTTGAATTTTATCATGATACCTCTAAAACATAAAGATTAAGAAGAAAAAGTCAAGTAATTAATTGCAATTAGAAAATAGAATTAAGAATGCTTCTAAAGTTATACCCTGCCCTGTCATTTCAATAATTTCTTAAAAAATCCCAAAGAAATTTCTCACTTTTTTGTGCATGTATGTTTATAGATAAAATCATGTATTTAATTTTTACATAAGTATTTTAAATATTGATCCTCAGACTAATTTATATACATTAATGTCAAGTTTTTTCTGGTGGTTATATCCAGAGAGTTTCATCTGTTTATAAGAGATCATATGAACATAGAAACTCATTGCTTTGCTGAATTCAACTTAACCTTTTAAAATTGGATCCAATCAGATGAGTTTAAAATATATATAACTGTAAAAAATCTGGGGCCATTTAGAAGTTTTACAGTCTCTTAGTTTTGTGTTTTCATAATTACAAAATGATGAGAAATTCAGGGACACAAGCTTATTTGGAATATTCACTGCTAAATCAGGCTTGATTGGGGCCTTTTTTTTTTTTTTTCATTTTATTGAGATATATTCATGTACCATGCAGTCACACAAAACAAATCATACATTCAATTGTTTACGGTACCATTATATAGTTGTGCATTCATCACCAATGTTAATTTTTGACATTTTCCTTACCACACACACAAAAATAATAATAAAAATTAAAGTGAAAAAGAACAATTAAATAAAAAAAGAACACTGGGTGCCTTTTTTTTTCTTCCCCCATTTTCTACTCATCCATCCCTAAACTAGACAAAGGGGAGTGTGGTCCATGTGGCTTTCCCAGTCACATTGTCACCCCTCATAAGCTACATCTTTATACAATTGTCTTCAAGATTTATGGGTTCTGTATTGCAGTTTGAAAGTTTGAGGTATTTACTGCTAGCTATTCCAATTCATTAGAACCTAAAAAGGGTTGTCTATATTGTGCATAAGAGTGCCCACCAGAGTGACTTCTCAGCTCCTTTTGGAATCTCTTTGCCACTGAAGCTTATTTCATTTCCTTTCACACACCCCTTTTGGTCAAGAAGATGTTCTCCATCCCCCAATGCTGGGTCTAGATTCCTCCCCAGGAGTCATATTCCATGTTGCCAGGGAGATTCACTCCCCTGGGTGTCAGATCCCACATAGTGGAGAGGGCAGTAATTTCACCTGCCAAGTTGGCTTAGCTAAAGAGAGAGGGCCATATCTGAGCAACAAAGAGGCATTTGGGAGGAGGCTCTTAGGCAAAATTGTAGGGAGGCCTAGCCTCTCCTTTTCAGCAACAGTCTTCCCAAGGGCAAGTCCTCTGGTAGAGGGCTCAGACCATCAAACCACCAGTCGCCTATGTCTGTGAGCACATCAGCAACCATCGAGGTGGGGAAGCCCAACACCCCTGCATTCTCCACCAGCTCCTCAAGGGGACTCTGCATATTTTTTCATTGTTTTTTAATTAACTCTTTTTATTAATCAACTATATCAAAAAAATTTTAAAAACATTCAAACAAACCACAACAAGGGAGGAAGAAAAAGACAACTAACCTAAGATAACTACTTTACTTCCCACATGTTCCTACTCTACCCCAAGAAAATAACCTAATATAACAACATTTCTTTGAACTTGTTCCTACCATACCCATCAGAAATTAACAGACCATAGTCATTCCTGGGCATTGACTGGGGCCTATCTTAAGAAATATTGTCATTACTATGTAACAGCCTCTAGTGTTAAAAATTAAATTTAATTGTCCCTTGCTGGAATTTTAAGTCTTTTAAGTTTCATTTATTTATGCCTTACATAGTCTGTAACATTCTGTTAGTGTAATGATCTCAATTGATTTGTAGATTGGGGATTCCCAACAATGAACTTCTTAGGGAGGAAGTAAAGAATCATCTTGAAGACTATTCATTATAATGAACACTTCATTTATTGTGTTTATTTATAGTATTTGCATGTTGCACAATAGCTGGAATGCTATTTTATATTTATTATACAAAGAACAAATGAAATTAGCCTTGACATGGTTGTTCACAGATTTACTGTCCACTGTCTCCAAAATATGACTGATGTTTTCTTTATTTTTCATTCATGCAATTTCAAGTAGTACTCTGGAAATTTAATTTTTAAAATGCCAAATCATACCATGCACTATGTGAAAATATAATTCCAGGTTCTGCATATGATTTTAAGAAATATTATCTGCAATTTCAAGTAGTCAGGGAAAAGAATTATGTATAGAACTATATATCAGGTCTAGATTGCTATTTTTTCTAAAATAAACAGTGGTATTACTGTAAGGTATACTAATGTACAGACATTTGTAAACTCTCAAAAACATACAAAACTCAAAGGAAATATGGAAGGATATCTGCAAAAATAAATCTCTTGTTCACAAGGAATATGTTTATAAAGTTAAAATCTATTTCTCTGTTGGTTTCCAAGGCTCTTCTCATGGTTCTTTGGGTGTTGCTCCTTTACCACTCTACTTACTGCTGAAAATAAAGACAGTATGGTATCATTTAACTTCCTATATATTAAAATTATGTAACAACATTTTTATAAATATAATAATCTCAGTGTCCATATATATTTATCTGTTCCAAAGAAGTATAATCTATTTTGCTTTGGAAAAATAACTTAGTTCTACACTTATGTGCCTGCTATGCACAGTGTGCTGCCATATATTTGGTACTCAATTTACTGAAGGAATGAAAATCTTAAATAAAAGTGAATGTTTATTAATGTTTAGCTTAAAAAACAAACCAATAATACTGTATCCTCAATATAAAACTCTACTCTTTAACATGTATGCCATGGAAGCTAAGTTGATATCTTTTCAAATTAGTATGTTATAGATGTAGTGTGGTAATATAAAACCCAGGGTAACCAAAAAGTCATTTAAAAATATACAGATATGAGGGGGTGGGGCAAGATGGTGGCATAAAGAGGTGTGGAATTTAGTTAATCCTCTAGAGCAACTAGAAAATAACCTGGAACAACTGTTGGGAGACATCTGTGAATGGACACACATCATACACCAGCCTGGAATGGGTGGAATGGCTCAGATTGTAGCACAGAATCATAAGTAAAACTCCATCAACCCAAAACTGGTGTTCTTCCCTTCAGACAGGGCAGGCTGAGCTGAAACACTGCCATTTGGAAAAAAGAAACCGGTTACAGGGAAAGTAACTCAACAAAGCTCCAAGTGTGGTTTTAGTTAACAAATTTGGTCTACTGTATACAAGCTACTAGCACAGATAATCACATGGAGCAGGAAGGGGAGCATGTTTTTTCCAGTAGGGTGGAGGCAGGGCTGACTGGAAAAAAATACATAAATAAATAAAAACGGAGACTTTGGGAGATGGCTGAGCTAAGAATACTGGAAGATGGCTGTGTCCTAAGAAAAGGGGCACAGAGAACCTGGTACCAACTCTGGTAGACCAGCAAAATTTAGGGGCTGGGGTCTGGCTCTGAAAAGGGGCTTTTGCTCTTTTTCCATTTTTTGTCCCTCATTTTAAGCAGCCCACTAGAGAAAGCCTCAGGCATTTTCAATTCCATGCTGAACCAGGCAAAGGTGGAGTTAACAGAGCCATAAAGACAAAGGAGGAATTCAAGTGGACAAGATAACTCCCTAGGGGGTATATCTTCCCTGAGAAAAGGGAGGTGGGACCCACTAAAGTTGTTACCCTCTCTCAGAGAATTCAGACCTGGGAGAAAACAAACAAACAAAAACAACTTAAGCTTGGCTTCCAACACCCTTGGCCCTTGTTGCAAGATGTTAAAAAGAAGGTGGTATTGGGGGAAGACACAATCAATGCAAATTAGAGTCTATAGTTAATATTAACATAGTAATATGCTTTCTTTAATTGTAACAAAAGCAATACACCAAAGCTAAATGTCTATAAGAGGGGGACTTAAGGGAGGGGTATGGGATTCTTGGCATTAGTATTGTTGTCTGACCTTTTTATGGCATTTTGTTTTATTTCCACCTTTCCTTTTGTGGCTTTTTTCCTGCCAATTTTTTCTTCTTTTCATTTTCTTTTGTCTTTTTACTTTTTTCACCTCTTCGTCTTTCTTTGTGGCTGTATTTTATCTTATTTTTACTTTTTCTTTTATCCTTTTTATTATTATTTTGTGTTAAATCTTTCTCTGAGTAATTAATATATGTAATTGCTAAGTTTGGTGATCACAACTTTGTGATGATACTGTGAACAATTGATTGTACACTATGGATGGTTGCATGGTATTTGAATATATCCCTATAAAATTGCAGGGAAAAAGAATAAACAGAGGGACACAAATGCTGGAGAGAAATTGGAGAGAGAGAGATATGTATTCACTGTTGGTGGAGAAGTAGAATGGTGTAGCCTATCTGGAAGACAGAGTGGTGGTTCCACAAGAAGCTAGGTGTGTGGGTATCACAAGGTCCTGCAACCCAACTATGGGGTATATGCTTGGAAGATCTGAGAGCAGGAACATGAATAGACATTTGCACACTGGTGTTTATGGTGGCAGTATTCACAATTTGCAGTGGATGGAGGTCATCTAAGGGTACATTGACTGATGAACAGAATGGTAAACTGTGGTGTATGCATATAATAGAACATTGAGTGACTACAAGAAGGAATGAAGCTGTGAGGCATAACTAGGTGAAAAGATCTTGAGTACAGCATTTTGAGGAATGCATACCAGAAATGAGAGGACAAACATTATAATACCTCACTAATATGTACTAATGATAATGTGTAAACTCTGAGAACTGAATCTCAGGGCACAGCTTATCAGTGGAATGCTTATTTTAATGGTCCCTAGATTGTAAGCTCTTACAGCAGTCTCATCTATTCCTAAGTTGTAACAGTTATCTCTAAATCCTGAGATGCTGAGCTCCTTGTATATAACCTGATTGCTTTCTGGGATTTTGTGTATCTGTGTGACATCTGAGACTTGGAGCTAGAGCTTGGCAGCTATGAATGTCAATATTACCCCATAAGGTAACTGTTGAAATAGCTGAAAAAAAGAGTTCAGGGTTCAATTAGAGATATGAATGAAGTGGATATGGTTAAGACTAGGACAAATCAGGCCCAAGGGTAGAGGATCATACTGACTGGGTTTTAAAACTACAACTTTTGTGTGAGACCAAGGGAGGAGACATTTATGTGGCACTGGATTTATATTTTTTGTAGCACACTGGATAATTTAACCTGTATGATCAGTTTGTTTGAACACCATAGGCGCATGCAGCTGTGAAAGGAAGTGGGACCTGAAGAGTTTGTACAGGCTGGGGTGAAATCCCAATAAATCCCACAGTGATATGGGCAGAGTATAAGTGTATTTGCAGGCCCCCCTGAGGAACTGGGGAGAAATGTGGAAATGTTGGACTTCCCCACCTGGGTTATTGCTGATTTTACCACAAATATTGAGGCCTGCCAATTTAGTGGGCTGAGCCCTTGATCTGGGGGCTCTCCTTTGTGAGGCTAGTTGCTGCAAGGGAGAGGCTAAGCCCACTTATAATTGTGCCTAACAGTCTCCCCCAGAGAGCCTCTGTATTGCTCAGATGAGGCTCCCTCTCTCTCTAAGCTCACTTGTCAGGTGAACTCACTACCCTCCCCTGTATATGGGACATGACACCCAGGGGTGTAATTCCTCCCAACAATGTGGGAAATGACTGCAGCACTGTGGGATTGAGAGGATCTTCTTGACCAAAAGGGGGAAGAGAGATGAAACAAAATAGTTCCAGTGGCTGAGAGATTTCAAATGGAGTCAAGCGGTCACTTTGGAGGTTATTCTTATGCACTATATAGATATCACCTTTTAGTTTTTAGTGTGTTGGAGTGGCTAGGGGGAAATATCTGAAACTGTCAAACTGCAACCCAGTGACCTTGATTCTTAAAGATGATTATATAGCTTTGTAGCTTGCACAGTGTGACTGTGTGATTGTGAAAACCTTGTGGCTCATACTCCCTTTAACCAGCATATGGACAGATGAGTGGGAAAATGGGACAAAAATTTGATGAAGAATAGGGTGGGATGGAGGGGATGGAAAGATCTAGGTATTCTTTTTTGCTTTTATTTTTATTTTGAAGTAAGGAAAAGTTTCAAAAATTGATTCTGGAGATGAATGCACAAATGTATGATGGTGCTGTAAATAATCGATTGTACACTGTGGATGACTGTAGGGTGAGTGAATGTATCTCAATAAAACTGCATCTAAAAAAGTAAGTGAACAATGGGGGAGAAGAGGGGAAGGGGATGTTTTGGATAGTCTTTTAATTTTAATTTTAATTTTATTTTTTGGAGTAATGAAAATGTTCAAAGATTGTGGCAATGAATGCACAACTATATGATGATACTGGGAACAACTGATTGTACACTTTGGATGACTTATGGTATGTGAATATATCTCAATAAAATTGCATAAAAATATACAGATAATGAAATGAGGAAGGGATCAATCAGATACTTCACAAAAGTTCAACTATTCAGAAAAGGAGGTTGCTGTAAAAGGAAAGAAAGACATAAAAAGATATGACATAAAAACCAAAGGCCAAAGTGGCTGAAGTACTGCCTTTACAATAATAACACTGAATGTTAATGGAGTATACTCCCCAATCAAAAGATACAGCATGTCAGAACAGGTAAAAAGCATGACCCAATCTGTATTGTTTATAACAAATTCACTTTAGACCCAAAGATCCAATTAGGTTGAAAATTAAGGGTTGGAAAAAGATACCCCATGAAAATAGTAACAACAACAACAAAAAAAACTGACTGGGATAGCTATACTAATATCTGTCAAAATAGGCTTTAAGTCAAAAGCTGTTGTGAGAGATAAACAAGTACACTATATATTAATTAAAAAGGGCAATACACCAAGAAAAAATACCAGTCATAAATATCTTTGCACCTAAACATGGTGCCCCCAAGTACATGAGGCAAACACTGCAAAACTGAAGGGAGAAATAGATGTCTTTACAATAATATTTGGAGAATTCAATGTACCACTCTCATCAATAATAGAACACCTAAACAGATGATCAATAAGGAAACAGAAAACTTGAATAATGTGATAAATGAGTGATACCTAACAGACATATACAGAACATTGCCACTTCAAAACAGCAGGATATACATTCTTCTCAAGTGCTCATAGATCATTCTCCAGGATAGATCACATGTTGGATCACAAAATAAGTCTGAATAAATTTAAAAGATTGAAATTACACAAAGCACATTATCTGACAACAATGGAATGAAGCTTGAAATCAATAACATGTGGAGAGCTGGAAAATTCACCAATATATGGGAGTTAAACAACATACCCTTAAACAATCTGTGAGTCAAAGAAGAAATTGCAAGAGGAACTAGTAAATATCTCAAGACAAATAAAAACAAGAGCACATCATATTAAAACTTATGGGATGCAGCAAAGGCAGTGCTGAGAGGGAAATTTATGGCCCTAAATGCCTACATTAAAAAGAAAAAAGAGCTAAAATTAAAGGCATAACTGCACACCTGGAAGGACTAGGAAAAGAACAGCACACTAATCCCAAAGCAAGCAGAATGAAAGAAATAGCAAATATTAGAGCAGAAATAAATGAAATTGAGAATGAAAAAAAATAGAGAAGCAACAATGCAAAAGTTGATTCTTTAAAAAGATCAATAAAATTAACAAACACTTAGGTAGACTGACAAAGAAAAAAGAGAAGACACAAATAAATAAAATAAAATAAATAAGAGGAGTGATATTACTATTGTCCCAACATAAATAAAAAATAATCATTAGAGAATACCATGAAAAAAATGTATGCCAACAAATTAGCTGACCTGGGTAAATGGACAAATTCCTAGAAACATGTAAACAACTCACACTGATTCTAAAAGAAATAGAATACCTCAACAGACCAATTACAAGTAAAGACATTGAATTAGCCATTAAAAACTTCCCATCAAACAAAAACTCAGTAATAGATGGCTTCATTGGTGATTTCTACAAATCATTCCAAGAAGAATTAATACCAATTCAGCTCAAAATCTTCTAAAAAATTGAAGAGGAGGGAACAGTACTTAATTCATTCTATGAGGTCAACATCACCCTAATACAAAGCCAGATAAAGATACTACAATAAAATAAAGTTACAGACTAATTTCTCTTATAAGTATAGATGAAAAATCCTCAAAAATATTTGCAAATCTAATCCAACAGCACATTAAAAGAATTACACACTGTTTTGGTTTGCTAATGCTGCTGAATGCAAAACAGCAGACAGTTAAGTTAGAGAATGATGCTGGGCTCCTTCTGTGCCCCTGCTTTCCCACCTGGTTCAGAAGAGATCATTCCCTGAGATTACTATTGTCCTCAAGCTTGCACCCGAAGATTGTAAACATGCTAGTCCTGTGATTTTAGAACAAACACGGTTGCCTGGGGAAATGGGAAAAACAATTACATAGCCCAAAGAATGCTTATGCTGTATAATCCGGTGCTAAAAAGCCAATAAAGAACTTTTGCAGGAAGAGAGGGATGGAGTTGGCTCCCTTCTTTCACACTCTGGGGCAAAGGCTCTACCTTCTCCAAACAGTGGGGTGGCAGCCAGGCTCTCCCCAATTCCCTGGGAATGTGCTCCACCCTCTTTGGGGCCTAGGGTGGCAAAATTCTCCTGGAGCATCATGTTGGAAGGCTCACCCTCGACCTCCAAAGCAAGCTCATGCTTTCCATGTATGCGCGTCTGTCCGCTCACCCAGCCCAAGACCCCTTGACTCCAGACCTCAACTTCCATGGCTCTGTCTTTGAAAAAACTTTTCCTTTGATTTGTTCCTTGTCTGTCCCCTCCAGTCCAGACTGGCAGTGGCTCCATCTATAAAGATCTCGCAAAAATTCTGTTGGCTTCACATGAAGCACACAGGGGTCAATGTCATAAGACAGTAGGACTTTCCACAAATCCTTTGTGGAAAATTCCATCTCCAATGCTGTCTTGTACTGAAATGGTGGCTGGGTTCCATGTTTGGTTAAATCCTCACATTGGGCTGTAGCTTCTGGGGTCTCACTTTTTGGAAGCCCAGAATTCTCCAAATTATCAGTTTCTGGTTTCTTTGTACCCAAGAGTTCAGTTCTAAGTTTATCTCTCTCTGCTCGCATTTTACTATAAGCTGCAAGAAGAAGCCAGGCTACTTCTACATTTTGCTTGGAGGTCTTATCAGCTAAATATTACAGGTTGGTGTTTTCAAATTCTGCTTTCCATCCAACACGGGGTCTCAATTTTGCCAAATTCTCTGCCACTTTAAAACAAAGATCATCTTCCTTCCAGTTTGCAACAACACATTCATCATTTCTGCTCAAGTCCTTATCAGAAATATTTTTAGAGTCCATATTTCCACAAACAGTCTCTTCAAAGCAGTTTAGGCCTTTTCTATTAAATTCCTCACAATTCTTCCAGAATCTCCCCCTTATCCATTTAAAAAGCCACTCCAACATGTTTAGTATTTGCAAACTCAGCAGCATCCCACTTCTCTGGTACTGAAATTTGTTCTGGTTTGCTAATGCTTGTGGAATGCAAAGCACCAGAAATGGATTGGCTTTTTCTGGGGGACATAAATATACAAACCAGCACACACATCAAAATCAAGTAGGTTTTATGCCAGGTATGCAAGGGTGGTTCAACATAAGAAAATCAATTAATGTAATATACATTAACAAAATGAAGGGAAAAAAGCACATGATCATCTACATTGATGCAGAAAAGGCATTTGACAAAATCCAGCACCCTTTCTTGATAAAACACTGAGAGAAATAGGAATAGCAGGAAACCCTTAAGATAATAAAGGGCATATATTAAAAAACCAGAGCTAACATCATAATCAATCATGAAAGACTGAAAACTTTCCTCTAAGATCTGGAACAAGAAAAGGATATTGTTGTTATTCAACATTATACTGGAAGTTCGAGCCAGAAAAGTTTGGCAAAAACAAAAAAAAAAGCATCAAAATAGGAAAGGAAGAAGTAAAACTTTCACTATTTGCAGATGACATGATTCTATATACAGAAAATCCTGAATAAACTACAACAAAGCTACTAGAGTTACTAAACAAGCTCAGTAAGCAGTGGGGTACAAGATCAATATGCAAATATCAGTAGTGTTTCTATACACTAGTAACAACCACTATGAGAAAGAAATCAAGAAAAAAAATCCATTTACAATAGCAACTTAAAAGTAAATATCTAGGAATAAATTTAACCACAGAGGTAAAGTACTTGTTCACCAAAAACTACAAAACATTGCTAAAGGAAATTTTTTTAAAAGGCCTAAATAAATGGAAGGAAATTCCATATTCATGGATTGGAAGACTAAATATCATTGATGTCAATTCTACATAAAATGATTTACAGACTCAATGTAATCCCAATCAAAATTCAAACAGCCTACTTTGCAAAAATTGAAAAGCCAATTATCAAATTTATTTGGAAGGGTCAGTGGCCCTTAATAGCCAAAAACATCTTGAAAAAGAACAAAGTTGGAGGACCCACATTTTCTGACTTAAAACTTATTACAAAGCTAGAACTGTCAAACTGGCATGGTACCGGTACAAAGGATAGATATATAGACCAAAGAAATCAAATTGAGAGATCAGAAATAGACCCTCACATCTATGGCAAAATGATATTTGATAAGGCTGCCAAGTCTTACGGAATTGGATACCCACATACAAAAGAATGAAATACCCCTATTGCATACAATTTACAAAAATTAATTCAAAATTGATCAAAAACCTAAAATAAGAAACAGGACTATAAAACTCCTAGTAGAAAATGTGGGGAAGCAACTTCAGGGACTCATGTTAGGCAATGGTTTCTTAGACTTTACAACCGAAACATAAGTAATGAAAGAAAAAATAGATAAATGGAACCTTGTCAAAATAAAAACTTTGGGCCTCAAAAGATTCACAAAAGTGAAAAGACAACTTACTCAATGGGAGAAAATATTTGGAAACCACATATCTGATAAGGGTTTAATGTTCAGAATACATTAAAAAATTCTACAACGCAACAATAACAAGATAAACAACCCAATTAAAAAATGGGCAAAAACTTGAATAGACATTTCTCCAAAGAGAATATACAACTGGCTGAAAAGCACATCAAAGGATCCTAAACATCCCTAGCCATTAGGGAAATGCAAATTAAAACCACAATGTGATATTATCTCACACCCATTAGAATGACTACTACTAAAAAACAGAAAAATGTGTGTATTGGAGAGGATGTGGAGAAATAGGAACAGTCCTTCATTGCTGATGGGAATGTGAAATGGTACAACTGCTGTGGAAGACAATTTGGCAATTCCTCAGGAATTTAATTATGGAATTACTATATGGCTCAGCAATCCCATTACTAGGTATATACCCAGAAGAACTGAAAGCAGGGACTCAAACAAATATTTGCACCCTGTTGTTCATAGTGGCATTACTCATAACTGCTAAAAGATAGAAGCAACCCAAGTGTCCATCAACTGATTAATGGATAAACAAAATGTGGTATATACATACAGTGGAATATTATTCTGCTATGAAAAGGAATATGGTCCTGATGCATATCACAAAATGGATTAACCTTGACATTAGGCTGGATGAAATAAGTCAGACACAAAAGGACACATATTATATGATCTCACTGATGTGTGCTAATTGAAATAAGTAAACTCATAGAGTTAGAATCTAGAATAAAGGTTATCAGGGGATGGATTAGGGTTAGAGAATGGGGAGGTGATACTTAATTTTAGGCTGTTTGTAAAGGTTTGGAAATGGATGGTGGTGATGGTAGCACACTATTGGGGGTGTAATTAACAGTACTGAATTATATATGTGAATGTGGTTAAAAGGGGAAATTTTAGGTCATGTGTGTTAGTAGAATAACAAGTAATAGATGAAGCACAGGACTGCATAACACAGTGTAATCTATTATAGACAACTGGCTGCAGTTTATAGTACAAGAAAAATAATGTTCTCTCATGAATCCTAATAAGTGTGTGACATAATACAACATGTTAATGATAGGGTAGTATATGGAAAAAATTTAATACACCTACTGTAAACTAAGGATGATAGTTAATAGTAATATTTTAATAATTTTTCATCAATTATAACAAAGGTAACTACCATTAAAAAATAGTACAATTACAAAAAGGAGCTATCATCAATTGTAGCAAATGTTCTACAGCAATGCAAGGTGTTAGTGGTGGGGTGGTGTATGGGAATACTGTATTTTATGCAAGATTGGTCTGTCAACCTACAACTTCTCAAATAAAAATAAAGTAAAATAAAATGCATATAGTCATACAGTGCTTATACTGTTATTTTACTCAAATTTTGCCAAATTTAAGAACGGAAACAATTTTATCAACTTTTTCCATAGCATTTATAAACCATCATGATAATCAGATTAAATTTTTAAATATTTATATATTTCATATATACTTTATTAAATTTAGAAAATTATCTTTTAATATGTTGCACAGATATTCAGAATGCAATGGGGCTTGCAGATACTTTTTCTCCAATTCTCTCAAAAGTTTAGATTTTAAGTGAGTTGTCATTTTTGGAAGAGTAAGTATGAACTCCAAGGTTATGATTTTTCCACTGTAAATAATAAGTTGTTTCTTTTTCTTTCTGCATAGACACTTTTAAGAAACATAGGTACCATCAAATCACCCGTTACATTTTTTTTTTATCCCAAATGATATCCCAGTTTTGAGCTCCTTCTTCATTTTAACTGATGAAATGAGTGCCAGATAATGAAAGGTCATAAGAGCACAGGAGATTCCTGAGAATAAATGTGATTGCTACAACAGTACAATCTTCTTAAAAAGATACAAAGGAATACTTCATAAGAATTCTCTGAATAAAGTCATTTTTCAGCATAAAGTCTTTTCAGTCCTAGTCAATTTGCAATCAGCTTGATTTCTCTTGACACTTTTTGAAGGACAAGAAGAAAAACCTTTTAGCACTTTTCTACAAAGTCCATTCTCACTCACATGGTACAGCTTACACTTAGTCATTCTATTAATAAAATGCTAGTCATCCAACATTCAAAACCATGCTGTGGTGGCCAATAGAAAACACATTTTAACCCATCAGTAACAAGAATTATTTTAGTTGACATTTACCAAGAAATTTTTATATGAAAGGGACTTTGCTAAGATTTTCCATGCAATTGGACAGTGGTTGTATAGTGGTTAAGAACGCTGACAATGGAGTCTGTCTGATTTTAATAGTCTTTCCAATCATAATTACACTAAAAACTTCCCATTTCCAAATGTAGTTCTTAAATTAACTGAGAACCTTTTCTAGATCCTCAGGTTTACCCGCTATGCTTTTTACTTTTCTGACTCTATACTTCATAACCAGTTCTTGAATATATTAAAACAGCATTAATGTTTGATCAGTGTGGCAGACAGAACTCTAAGATGGTGCCTGCAGTTCCAGTTCCAGCCCTCTCTTCTACATGTAATATCTTCCCAAGGAGTAAGGCTGGCGCTTGTGAATATGATATAACCTAATTCTGTGATTAGGTTATATTATATGACAAAGTGAAGGGATTTTGCAGAGGCAATTAAGGTCTCTAATCAGTTGACTTTTAGTTTACAGAAAGAAAAATGAGCCTGATTTAATCAGATGAGCCCTTTAAGAGAGATTAGAAGCAGTGGATATGTTCAATAAGTCAGAGAAATTTGAAAGAGCAGAGATGTACTCCTTGTGGCCTCAAAGCAAACAACCATGCTGTGAATTGCCTAAAAAAGGGGCCATGTAGCAAGGACCTGAGGATGGCATCTTAGAAGAGAGTAATTTCTGGCTTATAACCAGGAAGAGAACAAGAACTTTAGTCTTAGAATGGCAAGAAACTGAATTCTGCCAACAACCCAAGATCTTGGAAGGGGACCTTGAGCTCAGATGAGACATAGCCTTGGGTGACACCATGATTTCAGCCTTGTGAGACCCTGAGCAGAGGACCTAGCTATCTTACACCCAGACTGTTGGACCACAGAAATGGCAAGATAATAAATTTGTGTTGTCTTAAGTCACTAAATTTTAGTATATTGTTATTATCAATGGAAGCTAATACAATCAATATTCTAATTTTCTACAAAGTGCTAAACCATTTGGCTTGATTTGGAACTAGGGATATCTCCATTCTCTTCTGTTGAGTAAAATACTTAAGGGAAAAGATTTTGTTGTTATGAAGCAGATAGCCAAGGCTACTAGGTTGAATAGATATTACAAAATTTTTTATGTCTCCCTATAAGAGTATAAGGTTGACAAGAAACAATACTGTATTTATTTTTATCCTCAAAATTTAAATAGTTTAGAAATATTAATTCTATGTATTTTGCTGGATACTATTATGTGGTGGGGGAAAGGAATCATACTAACCTTAACTTAAGGAGTTTGTAACCTGATTGGGAAGAGGCAATTAACTTAAAATATAGAGTGTTTACTTTATATACAAATATTAAATCATCATTTTCAACACTCATTGTTATCCCTGTTTCCCCTTGCTTACTTCTACCATGAAATTAGAGATGACAATAATTTGCCTCTTAGCTTAGGGTAGCCATGTAACAGTTCTACCCATTCAGATTCAAGGTGATGCTACTCCTTTTCTCTGCTTATTCTTTCTGTAATGTAGACATCACACTAGGGAATGTGGCAGCCATCTTGCAGTCACGAGGGAAAAGTCAAAAATTTCACAAATATGTCACATACTTTATATATATTTTATGGTGGGAAAAAACCCTATTTGTGACATCATGAAACTACCTATTGTAGTTATAAAATTATTCCAATCACTAGGAATCATTTTAGTATTTATGAAATTGTATGGAGTTAAAACATTTAAATAACTATGTATATCACTATTATATAACATTTTTGTTCAACCCTTACATTTTCACCTAGCCTTCTGCATAACTTCTGCAAGTGTCTCAAAATCTCATGAGATTTAGGCAAATAGAGCCACTGCCAGGGAAAGTGGGTTTGTAACTTTAATATTCAAAACTACAAATGATGCCAATATAGAATTTCATTGAATGTTGAATGTAGAAGGTTAATCCCATCATTTTACATATGAAACCCCAAGATTAAGGAAATGTATCATAATCAAGATAACAGTTTAGTAGGTGGAGAGTAGAACTAGAGATGAATTCCTTTGTACAGAGTGTTCTTTTCAATGAACGACATGGAGACAGTCTGTATATATGATGCAAAACAGGACCCAAGATCAGCTTCTCCTTTTTAAAACCATAAGCACAGAAATAAAAGAAAAAAACAAAAGTTCCTTTGACAGCAGTTGTTCCATTGATTCAAGGAATTGTCCATTCTCACTGATTTTACCTCCTAATAACCATTCTCTCCTCAGCTCGGTCTGATTGAGCTACTGTTGCATTGAAATTGCTCTTATCAAGGTCACCAACCACTTCCATTTTGAAAAATCATTATCATAAAAGAATGACCTTCTCCCACTCAATTTCTAAGTGATATTTGATACAGTTTAACAAACTCCCTCCTTCTTGAAAAACTTTCTTTCTTGGCTATTGTAGATTTATGCTCTGCTGTTTTTTTCTTCTACCTAACAGAACATTTGATTTTTGTCTGGTGAATAAATGAATAAATGAACTCCAAGCAGGGAAATTAAGAAATTTAGTTAAGAAAACTAATTCAGGAAGGGAGTGGGTTTGAACTATTCATTGAAGGATAGATAGAATTTTTATAGGCAGTTAAGAGAAAATACAGAATCCATCTGGAGATACCGTCCATATTCTAAGCAAACAATGAGAAATTAGTAAGGTTTCAATGCTTGACTCTTTAATTTGTTTTTAGGTTGAATTTTTTAAAGAAGGATATTGATAATATTCTACATCATGTGTGAGAACAGAATTAAAATACTTCAAGATAGCACAGATACATCTTTAATCTTTAATGCCAAGGAGAAATGCAAATTTAAATGCATTTCAGCCTATTTTTATTATTTTCTCCTCAATACTGAAAATAGCTTGGAAATGCTAAATTGTGCCAAGTAGTTGAAAATGGTAATTTTAATTTTTTATCTTATTAAAGAAAGGCAGAAGATACCATATACAAATCTACAAATGCCAGGAAGAAGAGATGGACAGAATTTCACCTACAAAGTTTTAGACTAAGAATAAACTTATGATGCATGTGTGATTCTTGGGTGAATCACTTATCACTCACAATAGTTTCACTCAGTGAAACTACTTTGAATCAAGTAGTTGGCCAATAAATAAGGAATTACTATAATTATAAAGGAGAACACTTTGAAAACATTTCTAAATTACCAGAACCCCAGTTCTCATTTTCTGACTTTAAAATTTCAATAATGGGAGGAAAATCCTCACCATCATTAGAATTGCTATTTAAATAAAGGAACTGATTTTGATTACTAAATTCAAATAAATGTGAGTCCTATTCAACCAATGTTTGTCATTCTGGAAAACACTGGTAGGTACAAAGATGAATATCACCCAGCACCCGGTATTAACGAAAAGCAAGGGAAAGGGAAAAGTATATAAAAGTTCAAGGCAAACAGTTTGGAACATTTGAGCTTACATTTTTTTTGAAAGACCACCATACTTACTTTTAGTAAATGCACAGTAAATATGTACGCCTTTCAACAAATTACAAATTGAAAGAAAAATTTTTTTTTCCGCCATTGGCTATCTAAAACACAGGAGCTGGTTGATATGTGTCATAAGCAAGAGAAACAAAAAAGAGATAAAAGGTTTCACTGCAGCAGGATTGGTTGGTTTGGGGAGGGGTATCCCTCTAAGCAGAGAGGAACTGTTTGGGTGAACTCAGCCAAGTAATGACAAGCTTTCAGGTGAGGCAGATAAGACATCTCTCAGCTGATTCTCCATGAATATCCTCACAAAACTCATCACCTCACAGACAAAGGAAACAGGCACTTTGGGTTTTGAGTTTCTCCAAAAGAATGTTTGGAGTGAGAGGAAGTTCAGGGACTTGTGCTCAGGCCACACTCCTCCTTAAATCCCCCACAAATTATATTAAAATTTTGAATAATGACTTATAAATAACTTATGATTGGGAATGATCTTCAAATTAGAGTTCTCTAAAGAAATAAACATGGAGAGTAATTACAGCCCTCCTTCCCAAATAAAACAAAGAAACTCATCTAATTTCTGATGGATCTGGTCAAGTTTTGAAACAATAACTATGACAATCTATACTTTTTAGCCTCTATTCTTAGTTTCCAGCCTTTGATAAATAGAGAAATTAGAATTTATTGCATTCTAACAGTGTCAAGTAATATAAAGACTATTAATATCAGTGATAATAAATAAAGCATGTTGTCATATGTACCAGTTTAAAAGGGAGAGAAAAGGACACAGATAATTTGGAGCAATGTTTGGATGTTCCCAGAGAAGGGTGATGATTTCTATCACATTTCATAGTTTAGCTCTCTGCATACTTACTATGGCTTCTAGTCTCCCACAAACTCAGATACTCAATTTTATTAACACACTGGGAAAGGTTTCATCTCTCACAAGGATGCCCAAAAGCTCAAATGACTATTACATAAAACCATGCTACTGTTTAATTGATTTACGATGAGAAATATGTCTCTCCTGGGGAGTGACATCACCACAAGGTAAAATATAGACAAGAGTCAATTTCAGCTTGGATGGATACTTGACAGGCATAGGGTCAGAAAGAGAGGAGAGAGATTAAACCAGAAATGATGACATCCAGCTGAGATAGGAATGGTCTTGCCACTGGGACTGAGATACTGAAAATCCCTTGACTAGGACTCCTCTCCACTAGACAGTGACAGGATAGATGCTGCCAACATCTTGATAAATTATTAAAAAAAGAATGAATGAAAAAATCTTCTAATTGATACTTTATTTAGACCCAATATTATATTTTATTTAGTTAGTATCTAGTCGTGTTTGATTATGAGTATTTGGGCTTTTCAGACTGTGCATATACATCCTTTCAAATGGGTATGCATATGAATGTGAATAACCCTCATAAGGTAAACATATCTTATCTTTAAGAAATTTCTGAGAAACTTCTTGCTGTGAAGTACTCAAAAACACCACCACTCCAATCACCCACTGCAGGACCTAGCTACAGACCAAGAGTAAGCCTGTAAGATAACAACTTCTAATATATCACCTCTTAGTACCTTTTTTTAAATTTTAGAGACATGTTCCATGGAAAGCTTTGATTTTCTTTCTTACCCTTTTAACTCCTTCTTAGTAATTAACTTCAATATTTCTCTGAGTTTTTTTTAATCTAATGGGCAGATTTCTTCATTAACTTTATAGTTGAATTTTTCTTTCTGTTAAATTTAAGGTCACTATTTCATTGAATTTTTGAATCTATATTTAGAGTCAATGAGGAATTAAGAACATGTTCAAACATTGAATGTCACTGACTTCTAAGGGATGGTTTCATCTATTACCTCCAAGACAATGGCTTCTAAAAGTATATCTACACATAAAACTCTCTTTTAAGCTCAGAGGCATACACCAAATCTCCTACTCTATTCCTCCACTTGGATTTCATAACAAAATATGATACTTAATATACTAAAAGCTGAAATTGTCACCAATGCTGTTTACTCTATATTTAATAATAATAACAAAAACAATAATAAATAGCATATAACTTCTGTTGAACTTATTATGTGCCCAGTGTCCTGCCAAGTACTAAAAAAAATTTATTATTTAATACTCAAAACAATTGATAAGAAAGCAAGAGGTAGAGAAACTAAGTAACTGCCCAAGTGCATGATAATATTTGAAGGCAGGTCCCTTGTCTACACAACCCCTGTCCTAACCACTGCACCTACTCCCATATTCTTTTACTCTAATACCATTTTCTAGCTTCAAAACTTCAAGGCCATCCTTTTTAAAACAGAAAATTCCAACATATCCCATCTTTCCAGAAATCCACATCCACCAATTTTAACTTTTTGCCACCTTTGCCATATTCTTTCTTTTTTTAGTTCCTTCCTTCCTTCCTTCCTTCCTTCCTTCTTTCCTTACTTCCTTTCATCTATCGAATCATTTTCTAACATTTAAGAAGAGGTTGCCCACATCATACTCCTTGAATACATACTACTTTTATATACATTTCCTACAAAGAAGCATATTCACTTATGAATTCATATTAGGTTCAGCTATCAAGTTCAAGAGATTTAACACTGATATAAAGTTTACAGTCTATATTCCAATTTTTTCTCATGTTCCATTAATGTCCTTTTGAGTCTTTTCTCCTCCATTCTTAGATCCCACCCATTATTATCTATTGTATTTAATATCTCTTTAGTTTCTTCCTTTCTTTTTTTCTAAATTGTGGAACCATATAAACAATCTAGATCTTCCCATCCCAAACTCTCCCAAGTATACCACTCAGTGATATTAATCACATTTGCAATGGTGCAGTACTATCTCCACCATAGATTACTATAATTTTCTTTCACCCCAAATGGAAATTGTACACTCATTTTGCATTAATTTCCCACTGTCCCTGTCCCCCACCCCTGGTAATCTGTACTTACTGTCTCTATGAGTTTGCATGTTCTCTGGTGTTTTCTTGGTGGTTACCATTGTGATGAAATTCAGCATCTTAAATCTATAACAATCTCATTTGCTCTGACACCAACTTAGCAACTTCAACAGTGAACATAAACTATGTTCTTATACCCCTCCAACCCCCACCTTAGAGCTGTTTTTGTCACAAATTACATATTTATACATTATAAGTCCAAAAGCAATGATTTATCATTATATTCTATACATTTGTCTTTTAGATTCTGTAGCAAATAAAAGCTAGAGTTACAAATCAAAACTTCTCTGGTATTATATTTACCCATGTCATTATCTTTATAAAAGATCTTTATCCATGTGGCTTCAGTCAATTTTTTAGTGTCCTTTCCTTTCAACCTGCACAATTCCCTTTAGCATTTCTGATAGGGCCAGTCTACAGGAGACAAAGTCCCTCAGCTTTTGTTTATCTGGGAATGTCTTAAGTCCTCCCTCATTTTTGAAAGACAGTTTTGCCAGATACAGAATTCTTGGTTGGCATTTTTTTTGCTTTCAGCACTTTAAATATATCTTCCCATGCCCTCTCACCTCCATTGTTTTCAATAAGAAATCAGCAATTATTCTTATTGAGGCTCCCTTGCATGCAGCTCTCAGAACCCTCTCCTTGTCTTTGGAATTTGACAGTTTGATTAGAACTTCATGCAATTTGGATTTATTTGGGTTTAACCTGTATGGAGTTTGTTGAGCAATTTGGATCTATTTGGGTTTAACCTGTATGGAGTTTGTTGAGCAACTTGGATGTGTACATTCATGCCTTTCATTAAATTTTGGAATTCTGCCATTATTTCTTTGAATATTCCTTCTGCCCCTTTCTTTCATCTCCTTCTGGGACTCCCACAATGCATTTATTGGTATACTTGATAGTGTCCCACAGGTTCCTCAGGCTCTATCCACTTTTCTTCATTCTTTCCTCTTTCTATGGCCAAGCCTGGCTGATTTCAGTTGTCTCATCTTCAAGTTCACAGATTCTTTTTCTGCCAGCCCCAATCTGCTGTTGAATCCCTCTAGGGAAATTTTAATCTGTTACTGTGGTCTTCAGCTCTGCTTGGTTCTTTTTCATAATTTCCATCTCTCTAGTGATATTCTCTTTGTGTTCATCTATCAGTTTTCTGATGTCCTTTAGTTCTTTGACCATGTTTTCCTTTAGCTCTTTGAGCATAGTTAAGATAATTTTTCTACAGTCTTTGCCTGATATGCCCCAGGTCTGATCCTTCTCACTGATGGTTTCTGGTGCTTTAATTTTCTCATTTGCCTGGACCATTACTTCCTGTTTCTTCCCATGTTTTAAAATCTATTATTGAAACCTGGACATTTTGATATTTTAGCATATTAGCACTGGAATTTGGACTCTGTTGGGTCAATTCCTTAACCTTATATCAAGCTAGTGTTTAGAAAGAGCTTTCTCTGGATGTCAGGACATTCAACAAGAAAATGAAGAAAGGAAAAAGAAAACACCTTTCCCAGTCTTTGCAGATTGACCTATTTGAATGCTTTCCTTCAGGATTTATCCATGCAATGAGTTGTCAAATAGCTCCTACCAAAGTGTAGGAACATCCCTGATATTTTTTGCACATGTCTCTTGTTGGGCATGCATGTATGGTCCCAGGACCACTTCTGTTTACATAGATATGAATATCCCTTCTTCCCTTGGAAACAGTTTCCTCACAGTCATGGACGCTGCACCATATGTCCTACAGCCAGCTATCACTTGCCTCAGACAGCATGACTTGACTGCTCTCCCACAGCCTTCTGTAGGAGAGCTCAATGAGCTGCCTTCTACACCCAGGGCAAATTGCCAGTCAGTGAGTCCCTCAGACACCACCAGACAAATTAGGTAAGACATACATGCTCTCAGTATGTGCATGATGGTTGCTCTGCTCCCTCCAGAACTCAGACTAGGAATTCACACTGGCACCTTGGTCCAATTCTGTGCCAAGCCAGTTGGGGGTGGGGAGGAGCCAGTCAGGGCACCATGAGATCCTACCACTTTCAAGTTACCTTTCTCTTGATACTGTACTCACCCCCATTACTGTAATCATTTAACTGCTTTCTAGAGCTTTTAGAAAGAGGTTTCTGCCAGTTCTTCCTGGCTGTTCAAAGCTTCCATGGGGGGATGGAGTACTGAAGCATCTCACTCTGCCATCCTGATCAGAGTGCGGAAGGATCATCTTTGATTCCTTCTCTTCCTTACTTTCCAAAGACATTTGTTCATGTAAACCAGTGGACAGACCTCAATAATATTTACATTTGCTCTTTTCATGCCCATTATCTTTAATCCCTTTAATTCCCTTTAATTCCTTCTAAATCTGAATGATTACTGTGGGACCTCCTTTCCCATTATAACAATGTCAGCTTTTTCCATTTTCAGTCCATATTTACCTTCCTTGCTAGACCCCATTTACTGAAACATACTTTTGATCATGCACATTTTTCTTTTCAGAAATTTCCAAAGCTTCCTATTTTCCCCTACAATAAATGTAAACTTGTTATTCTGTTATTTGTTCAAGAATCAATCAATAATATTATAACTTAACATAGCTTTTCAGTCTTTTCTATCTATTTTTAAGGCTTTGCTCAAATAGTATCTTTCTCTGAAAACTTCTTAAATTCAAAATAATTACTTGCTTTTCTGTACTCCCATTAATAGCTTAATATCAAAATTACACTTTGATGTATATTTCTCCCATACTGAATTCCTGTATGTCTGCTCATTCACAAGTATCAGGAATATGCTTCCTAGGTAGTACACAAATTTCATTCCTAAGAAGCAACTTTATACATACAACCAAAGTAACTTCATTTTGACCATTATGACAATATTGCCTCTTTGATTCCTCCACAATATTGTGTCAATGCTTGCAAATTTATGTTGAATGAAGGTATAATCATGAAGAGAAATATATTTAGGTTTGGAACACCAATAAATATATAATTATATAGAAATTTTCAATTACAAGCTTGAAGTAAAAAAATGAAATTATAGACTGTGTTTAAAATTAAATTAATGTTTGTACATGAAGAAAAATATACTTCCCTCATATAGACTGTAAGTATACTGCAAATGATATATCTTAAGAATGTAAATATTATGATATAATTCATAAAATTAGCTGAGTGAAGAGATTTTACCAAAAACAAAAACATTGAAAAAGCACAAATGTGTCAATTCTTCATCTTTCTCTGTGATGCATCAGTAGATCAACCTAAGACTGATACAAAAAGAAGGCAAAAATAAAAGGGAAGTTTTATGAGGAGGAGGTTGGTCTCCAGTATCAAATCTAGTAGAGAAATCCAAGTAAGAGTATGAGAACTGATAAAAGTATCCTGTGAATTTGATCCTTGGAAGTTTCAAAAACACTAGCAGTCTTAATGATTGCAACATCTAACAGTCAAATTAGAAAGTCCTTTAGTTAAAAGAGTGAATAGTATAAGCACAAGTTACTATTAGGCAGAGCCTTGGTAATTATTCATAAGTTCACAAACTGAGTCCATGATGTTTATTGATGTTCTGTTTACTCATAGATATCTAGCAATATTTTTCCTTTGCATTACATGAAATTTATTCCCAAGAATCAATATATAAATATATATGTATATGTGTGTGTGTATACATATATACATATATATAAATATACATATATGTATTGCCTACTAGAAAATAATAATTATGGTTAATAACATTTATAAAAGAGTAAAATGAAAATTCTTTCAAAATTATAGCATCTTTAAGGGAAATTGTTACTATATTGTAAGGTTTTATAATTCTGTACATATCAGAAAACATCAGCATGCATGAACAATGTATTATTTTATTTTTCTAAGTAACATTTATCTGGAAGAATTTATTAGATTTTTCAAGAAGAAATCTGTAGGCTGGGAGGATAAATTAATGTAAAGAAAATCAAAACTAAATATGAATAGATATATAAAATTTCAGAAAAAATCAAATATCTGCAAGCTTTCCACTGTAATTTTCAAAGATAGTGCTATACTGATAGCCCAATTACGTATATGCAAGTATTTATTCACTATTCCATTATTTATTCATTTACTTCATTCATTCATTCATCCAATACATATTTGAGAGATGCTTATCATGTACCTGGAGATAAATAGTAAAACTTTTAAACATGGTCCATGCCTCATGAAACAAAGTCTCATAGTCTTAAAAATAAATTGTAAACTAAAAGTTATAGATAGAATACCAAAAGCACAATCCATGGAAGACAAATTAATAATAGGGAATTTATTAAAGTTAAAAAACTTCTCTGTGAAAAACACTGTTAGGAAACTTCAAAGACAAGTCATAGTTTTGGAAAAAAAAATATTTGCAAAACATGTATCTGATAAAAGACTTGTATCCAAATTGAAAAGGAGCCCATAAAGCTCAACTGTAAGAAAACAAATAACCCGACTTAAAAATGGGTGAAAGATATGAACAGATACCTCAGTAAAGAAAATATACAGATGGCAACTAATCATATGAAAAGATGCTCAATGTCATATGTCATTAGAGAATTGCAAATTAAAACAATCAGATAGTCCTGTATGCCTATTAGGATGACTAATATCCAAATAAACTAAAAACACCAAATGCAGACAAGTTGCAGAACATAGGAACTCTTTTCATTGCTAGTGGGAATGCAAAATGGTACAGGCACTTTGGAAAATAGTTTGGCAGCTAAACATTATTTTACCATGCATTCCAGTATTTGCACTGCTAGGTTTTTACCTAATTGCATCAAAACTTAAGTCCATACAAAAATGTGCTTGCAAATGTTTATAGCAGCCTTATTAATAATCACCCAAACCTAGAAACAATCAAGATGATCTTCAGTGAATGGATAAAGACATTGTGGTGCATCCATACAATGGAATACTATCTAGCAATAAAAAGAAATGAGCCATCAAGTCATGAAAAGATATGGAAGAAACTTACATATTACTAAGTGAAAGCAGGCAGTCTGAATGACTCCAATTTTATGGTATTTTGGGAAAGGCAATACTATAAAGACAGCAAAAAGATCAGTGGTTGCCAGTAACTCTGAGAGAAGGAGAGAAGGAATGAATAGTTTAAATGCAGGGGGGTTTTAGGATGGTGAAACTTTCTGTATGATACTGTATTGGTGAATACATCATTATGCATTTGTCAAAATCCAACACAAAGAATGAACCTTAATGATAACTACGAACTTTAGTTAATACTCATAGATCAATGTGGGTTCATTAATTGGAACAATGTACCACACTAATACAAGATATTAATAATAGGGGAAACCATGTGTGTGGTGGGGGTGAATTTGGGAAATCCCTGTACTATCTGCTCAACTTTTCTGTAAAGCTAAAATTGTTTTAAGAAGTAAAGTCTAATAATTTAAAAAATAAATAAATTGTAAACTAATAGCAGCTTAAAAAAAAATAAAAAAAAAAAAGGAATGTTACATGGGGAGGTGGGTGGTCTCCAGTATCAAAAATAGGGAAATGCAGCTTTGGGTAATGACATTTAATAAAATGTTCCCTGAATTTTGTTTTTGGGGATTTCAAAAGCACTGCTTTAATTAGCTAGCAGTCCTGATGATTGCACACCTGATAATTAAATTAGGAATTCCTTTAGTTAAAAGTGAAGACACAAGATCAATTCAATACACTGCTGGACCTTGCTAATTAAAAATAAGTCCACAACTTAATGTTCACTGGTGTCTTTCTGTTTATGCACACATGTCCAGAGATATTCTTCCTTTATATTACATTAAACCTACAGTCATACCTTGGTACTTTACTTCTTTGAAATTCATCAAATTTGGTACTTGACACATTTTCATGTGAAAATTTTGTGCCAATACTCATCATTTGTTTGGTGCACAAGCTAGAACTTGTTGGTGTCAGTTTCCTCATGATTCACTACCTTTCAGCCAAAACAAATGGTCACACATTAGTCACATGGTAGCTCTTGCACTGTGCACATCCCCTAGAAGACTTATCTTAGCTTCTGTGGTCATTTTGTATATTTTTGCCTTTTTTTCTCATCATGGGTCCTAAGAAAATGAGCAGTGATAGTGCTGAGCAGAAAAGAAAATTACTTTGCATCACCATTGAGCAAAAAAGAAAGAAAGAAAGAAAGAAAGAAGCAAATAGGAAAGCACTATTCACATTACTGATCTTGCTAGGGAATACAGTATGCCTAGAACAGTGGTCCCCATTATCATTAAGAAAAAAGAAGTGATAAAAAGGCTGATGTTGTGAAATGAGTTGAAGCACTAACAAAGCAGCAGGAAGTTGAAAAGTTGATATTTGGGTAAACAAGAAGCAGTTAGTAGGCAACAGTGTATTGGAATCCATGATATGTGTAAGAGTGAAAGTGTTGCATGCCAAACTTTGAAAAACAAACTGGGATCAAGTGATGAGTGTTGAAGTTTTTAAGGCCAGCCATGGCTGGTTTGATAATTTTAAAAAGAGGTATGTGTTGTGAGGTATGTTGTTAGGCATGGCAAGGCAGGAAGAGCTAATAAAAAGGCTACAGGTACAGAGGGTAAGGTTGTGCAGGATATTGTATCTTTGGGCCAATCCACAGGCCTGGAGGTTGATGCTGCAGATGTTGAGGAGTTGGTGGAGGAACATTGTGAAGAGCACAGCACTGAGAAGGTGCAGGAGCTACAGAAGGAGCAGCAACAAGAGGTGGCTGAAGAAATTTCTTCAGGTGAGGAGGAGGTAAGGGAGGGTGTCCCCAGTTCCTTGATAAAAGAAACATGTGCAAAATGGGCAGAAGTTCAAAACTTTGTGGAGAAGCACCATCTGGAGAAAGCTCTGACAAGCAGAAATGTGAATTTATTGAATGACCAATTTCACACTTTTGAGGAATTGTGAAGACAGAAACAGTCCTTATTGGATAAGTTTTTAGTGAAGGTGACAAAAAGTACATCAGAGCCTGTGGTTCAAGATGAAAAAAGTCAGAAAAGAGAAAGGACACCTGAAGTGCAGGTGCAAGGGGGACTCTCCTACCAAGTAACAGTCCATGTAGCCTCTCCTCCTCACCACTCTCCCCCCACCATACCATTAGGCCATGGACTCTTCTCAGTGTAGGTAAAGTGAAGTTTTAATTTTATTTAATCAAAGTATTTATTAATTTTGAGGGTTATTTCTCATGTAAAGTAATGATATACAGCCATATTGTTTTACATATTGCCTTTAAAATGTGCATTGTCTTTGGTTTGGAAATGCATTAATTTTACTTACATTATTCCTTGTGGGAAAAATTTGTTTGGTACTCATCATTTTTGGTACTCTGTGTGCCTTCTGGAACAATTAGCAATGAGTACTGAGGTACCACTGTACTACCAGAAAGCAAAATATTCACATAAGTATGAAAACTTTTTGTCAGCTCTGTATGACTATTTCCATATGATATTTTCCTAAGGTGGGATATTTCTGGGCCCAAGGTATGGTAGTTTTAGATAATTTTGAAAAGTGTCTTCTGTTCTATGATTCTCCAAAATTGTTTTACCAATTCACAGTGCAAATAGTCATACTTATCTTACAATACCAAAATTGTAAATTACCAACTTGTTACTTGTTTTCCAAACTGCTTGGTGAAAATTATGCTTATTTACTGATATTAAAATTAAAATATTATATATTTTAATATGCATGGTTTCAATGATATATGTTTCAAGTATGTTTTTAGCCTCCTTGGGTTTCTCCTTCTGTTCATTTCACATTACATCCTGTGTATCAAAGTGTGAATCTTCCTACAGATATGAAAGCTGTTTTTAAATAATAAGGATATTAAGAGAGGATAGTTAAAGTCATGATTTTTTCATGATGTATTACATATTGAAAAACAATATGCACAGGAAGATTCCAGTTTTGTAAACATATGATGTTGAAAGAAAAATTCAAAAACAGGTGAAATAATGACTCTCATACAGATACAAAATTAATATATGTAAATGATTTTATTTCACTTATTGCTAATGAAAAAAACTGTTATTTTACAACTGGTACAAAAGAATAAAAAAGGATATTGTAATTAATTTTAAAAAACTGGTCTGTCCATAGGGCATTAATCAACTGTTTGCATTTCTATGGACAAGAATTATTTGCACTGCTGTCAGTGTTCTAAAGGTTAATTTTAAATTTACAGAGAAGTAAAATAGCCTAGTCAAAGACAAATAAAGGCATAAATTGCTGTATAATCAGATAATCCTGGTGACTGAAAATATATATAGAAATTGCTTTTGCCAATTCCAAAGTTTTAAATTTTTACTTACAATTCATATACTATTTCCAGAGTAAATAAACTTATGAAAGGCTATACACCAAAGTATTATTAGTCATTATATTTAGCATATAGGACTTTGAATGCTTTTTATTTGTTTTCAGGCCTGATCTCCTTAACAATACCAAGAAAGCAATAATCATAAAATTAAAAATCAATGAACAGACTTCACTGAAAGTAAAATCTTTTGCTCATCATAAGATCTTATCATGCAATTAAAAATTCAAGCCCCAAAGTAGAGAAAATATTTTTAATATATTATCTGGCAAAAGATTCATATCCAAGACTTATAAAAATACCCATAGCTGAATAAGAAAAAGAAAAACAACCTGTTAACATATTTGCAAAATAGCACTGTAAAAGGTATGTAAATGGCTAAGAATCACATAAACTGTGTTCAACATCATTAGTCATCAAAGAAATGTGTTATAAATGTGTATTGCAAAAAATGTGAGTAACTGGAACCCACATCAGATTGCTAATGGGAGTATATGATAATGCAATCACTTTATAAAATTGTTTTCCATTCCTCATAAAGTTAAAATTCTATCTGCCCTATCATCCAGTAACTCCACTCCTAGGTATTTACTCAAGAAAAATGAAAAAAAAAAAAAATCTACAAAATGGCTTATACAAAAATATCCATGGCAGTTTTATTTTATATAGCTAAAACTGGAAACAACCTAAATACCCATCACTAAGTGAATTATGTATTCATACAGTGAATATATACTTAGCAATAAAAAGGAAAAATACTGACAAATACAACACTATAGATGAACCTCAAAAATATTATGTCATTGTGGACACATGGAACTTTCTGGGGTGAAGTAAATGTTCTATATATTAAAGAGGATGGATACATTTGTCAAAGCTCTTAAAATTGTATTGACATCAAATTACTTTCTGCCTCAGTTTTCTATTGCTGTCCTAACAAATTACCACAAATTTATGAACTCACAGGTCTAAATCAGAAGTCTGAATTGGCTCTGTTGGTGTCTGCTTTAGGTCAGAAGACTGACATCAAGATTTTGGTGATTGAGCTCTGATCAGGAGGCTCTGGGAAGAATCTGCTTCCAAGCTCAATCTGTTGACAGAACCCAGTACCCTACCACTGCAAGACTGAGGTCTCTGTTTCTTTCTGTTTCTCAGCTGCAGGGCAAACATAGATCCTAAAATCCTTTCTCCAGTCCCACATCTCAGAGCCAGCAAACATGTGTTGAATCCTCAATGCATGTAATCTCTCTGACTTCCCCTTCTGCCCCATCACACCTCATACTCCTGCCTGAAAAATTTCTATGATTTAAAGGCACAAGTGATTACATTGGTCCAACCTCAATAATCCAGGATAATCTCCTTATTTTAAGGTCAGTAACCTTAATTACCTCTGCAAAATTACTTTTGCCATGTAGTGTAACATATCACAGAGAATAGGGTATGGACATCTTTTAGGGCATGGGGGAATTATTCAGCCTTCTACACTTTCTTAGGCTCTTACACAAAATCAAGGGATTGGCCTTTCCATCATCAGATGAAGTGCATTCTTCCCAGTGGGGATTCTTGTTTTCTCCATGGCAATGTGATGCCTTAGACAGCTCCACTAGTCATCCACTACTATAATTCCTTTATTGCTTTCCCACGGTATTAAAGATGAGATCTCTTACAAAAGGGGCAAATGCTTCCTTCTGGTTCTCATGTGGGATAGCCTGTCTTTTCCCTCTCTATACCCTCTGATCTTTACAGTAGAGCAGGTTAAAACTATCTACTTAACAATTCCAAATGTTCTGTCTATAGTTAGATATTTCCATCAAACATAATTGATTACAACATACTCTATGTAAGGAAATTATAATATCATCACATAGCAAAAAGAGCTAATTATCAGCAAAATAATTTGTTCAATCAATATATTGAGAAATAAAAGCTACATAATTTTGTCTTAATTCAGCTCTTTAAAACATTGTTCTGGCAGATCTTTTAAAAATTATTTACTTAGATGCAACATTATATAGCAAACAGAACCAAACTAATACTTTCTGGAATGGTTTATGTACATAGGTCACTAATTCTTCCAAAGAGCTTGAGGACAGGAACCTTCAGATGTATGCAGCTGTTTCTTCTACACTGTTATTAATTTTCTGACGTTCAAAGGTAACTGTCTCTACTTTTGACTTACTAAGTGTAGGAATCCAAGTTTTTCCAAATTAACAACGTTCTTTTTCATTTCTTAAACTATCTTTTCTAAAAGATGTACATTTACAAGCTATAATTTCTGTCTTTCACTTTTTGAAATGGAGTAGATATGTTTTCTCATAATTAAGTCTCAGAGCTCCCTTCTCCATATCTTAATGACCTTGGATTTAGAAATAGATTCTTAGCTGTAACACCAATAACACAGGAAACAAAAGAAAAAAAATGCATAAATTGGACTTCATTAAAATTAAAATCTTTTGTGCATCAAAGGAAACTATTAAGAGAGTAAAAAGATAACCCACAGAATGGGAGAAAATGGTTGCATATCATATATCAGATTAGGATTTAATATTCAGAATTTATAAAGAACTGCTACAACTCAACAACAAAAAGATGAATAGCCCAGTTAAAAAAAAATGGGCAAAGGACTTGAATAGATACTTCTTCAAGGATATATAAATTGCCAATAAGTAGCGAAAAGTTGCTCAACATCATTAGCCATTAGGTAAATGCAAATCAAAACCACAATCCACTAGGATGACTATAATAATGAAAACAAAGAAAAAGAAAATAACAATTGTTTGTGAGAATGTGGAGAAACTGAAATTCCTGTACATTGCTGATGGGAATGTAAAATGGTGCAAACACTGTGGAAAAGAGTTTGATGATTCCTCAAAAAGTTAAATATAGACTATCCCACCAATTGTATTCCTATATAATGCAAAGAATTAAAAACAGGGACTCAACAGAAATTTTATACCAATGTTCATAGCAGCATTATTCAAAATAGCCAAAATTGGAAACAACTCAAATGTCCATCAGTGGATGAATGGATAAACAAATATGGCATATACATACACTGGAACATTTTTCAGCCATTAAGACGAATGGTTTTCTGACTCATGCTACAATGTGGGTGAACTTTGAAAACATTATGTTGAGTGAAATAATTCAGACACAAAAGGAAAAATATTGTATGATTCAATTTATGTGAAATATGTAGAAGAGGAAAATTCAGAAACAGAAAATAGGTTAGAGGTTACTGTATATATCACACCACAGCATCCATTACAGTAACTCCCAATGATTTTTGCCAAGACCCTACACTGGACAATGCTAGGGCTTTGATTCCATAAGTACTAAATTAGAATTTTAAGAAGTAAGAACTGCTTATTTAAATTAAAATAAAATAGAATGGAAATGTTTTTCTATAATTAAGCCTCAGGATTCTCCTCTTCATATGCTGAGGACACTGATAAGAGATCAACAAAAATAACCTTAGAAGGAAGGAATTCTGTAGTAACGTAGGGTACCATAATGCCGGAGTTGCTTGGGAAAATGCTGTTAAATGACCAATAATTAAATTGTATATCAGAAATAATTAATCCCAATCTGTAGGAGTTCTGCAGGTAAAAAGTATCAATTAGCATTAAATTAGTCACTTTTTGATTGACTGCATAATTATATTCTATGTTTCAAACTAAAAATATACAGAGATGTTCTCATATTTTGTCTCTTCAAATTTCAATGGATTAAAGGAAATATAATAAAATAGGCTGGTGAGTAAAAGCTTCTTGTGTTTATATAGAAAGAACATAAATCAATTGACCCAATTTGTCCTGATTTTTGTGCATGGTGTGAGGTAGGGGTCCTTTTCATTCTTTTGTAAAGGGAGAGCCAGTTCCACAGCACCATTTGTTGAAGAGAGTATTCTTTCCCAACTGAAAGTCCTTCACCACTGTTTCAGTTTGCTAAAGCTGCCAGAATGCAATATACCAAAAATGGTTTGGCATTTTCAATATTTTTTTTTTTTTGGTATTTAACATTATTTTAACAAGTTTAATTTTAATGGTAATAGAATGCTCTGAAATGCTTGCTTATCAACAGTTTCCCAAATTGTTTTCATGACTTAAGTGTAAAAGGTATAAGGTATATATTTTTTATTTTTTTAATTCAGTTTTATTAAGATATATTCACATACCATACAATCATCCATGGTGGACAATCAACTGTCCACAATACCCTCATATAGTTGTGCATTCATCACCCCAATCTATTTTTGAACATTTTCCTTATACCAGAAAGAATCAAAATAAGAATAAAAAACAATAATGAAAAAGAACACCCAAATCATCCCCCACATCCCATCCTATTTTTCATTTAGTTTTAGTCCCAATTTATCTACTCATCCATCCATACACTGGATAAAGGGAGTGTGATCTACAAGGTTTTCACAATCACAGTGTCACCCCTTGTAATCTGTATTTTATACAATCATCTTCGAGAGTCGAGGCTAGTGGGCTGGAGTTTGGTAGTTTCAGGAATTTACTTGTAGCAATTCCAATACAGTAAAACTTAAACAGTGTTGTCTATATAGTGCAAAGAATGTCCACCAGAGTGACCTCTTGACTCCATTTGAAATCTCAGTCAGTGAAGCTTTATTTCATTTTGTTTTGCAGCCCCCTTTTGGTCAAGATGATGTTCTCAATCCCATGATGCTGAGTCCAGATTCATCCCCAGGAGTCATATCCTGCTTTGCCAGGGAGATTTACACCCCGGGAGTCAGATCCTACATAGAGGGAGGGCAGTGAGGTCACCTGCCAAGGTGGCTTAGTTAGAGAGAGGGGGCCACATCTGAGCAACAAAGAGACACTCAGGAGGAGACTCTTAGGCACAATTACAAGGAGATTTAGCCTCTCCTTTGCAGTAACAGGCTTCACAGGGGCAAGCCCCAAGACAGGGGGTTCAGCATGTCCAGCCTTCAGTCCCATGTTTCTGAGAACATCAGCAACAATCCAGGTGAGGAAGTCCAACACCCCTGCATCCTCCCCCAGATCCTCAGAGGGGCCTGAATATATATTTTTATTCTCTGCCCAAATTACTTTAGGATATTTTACTAGTTCACTCTAACCTATACAGACCTACCATATCTCACTTCCTATTTAAAGTTCCATGTAATTGTGGTGTTTGAACAAACTGACTGGAAGTTATATTGTTTAGAAAGTATAAATCCTACACCAGATAGATACTTCTTCCCTTGGTCTCACATGGAAGTTTAAGTTTTAACACACAGTTCCAACCTTTACCCTTTGGCCCATCAATAGTTTTATTAGGTTACAAATTTACAGTCCTAAGGCCATGAAAATGTCCAAATTAAGGCATCAAGAGAAAGATATCTTTTCCAAGGAAAGGTTGCTGGTATCCAGTGTTCCTCTGTCATGTAGAAAGGCACACGGTGGCATCTGCTTGTGCTTCTCTCCTTGTTCTGGTTTAATGGCCAGCTCCAAAATGTCTCTGGGCATTTCCTTCTTATTGCTCTCCTGCTTTACCTGTCTTTGGCCTCTCATAAAGAACTCCAGCGAAGGATTAAGAAACTACCTTGAAAGGGCTGGGTCACATCTCAATTGAAATACCCTAACCAAAATGCTCCACCCCCAATATGTCTGCCCCCACAAGAATGGATTAAAAGAATATGGCCTTTTGTGGGGTACATAACAGCTCCAAATCAGCACAACCCCCTTTCCAAAAACCACTTGGCCATAAATGAGGGTTGATTTCTGAGATTTCAATTTGATTCCATTGGTCTATATATCTGTCCCCATACCAGTACCTTGTTGTTTTGATTACTGTGGCTTTGTAATAAGTTTTATTATTGGGAAGTGTGAGTCCTCACACTTCATTCTTCATTTACAAGATGGCTTTAGCTATTCAGGGCCCCCTTCCCTTCCATATTAATTGGATGATTAATTTCTGCAAAGAAAGTTGTAGGCATTTTGATTGGGATTGCATTGAATCTATAAATTGCATTGAGTAGGACTGACATCTTAACAATCTTTAGTCCTTCAATCCATGGACAAAGAATCCCTTCCATTTATTTGTCTTCTTTGATACCTTTTAGCAATGCTTTATAGTTTTCTGTGTACCAATCCTTTAAATCTTGGTTACATTTATTCCTAGACATTTGATTCATCTAGTTGCTATTGTGAATGGAATTTTTATTCTTAATTTCTTCTTCCAAACTTCATTGCTTATGTATAGAAACTCATCTTGTACCTGCCATTTTTCAGAATTCATTAATTAGCTCTAGGAGATTTGTTGTGCATTTTTCAGGATTTTTATATATTGGTACCATGTGCAAAGAGGGGAAGATTTACTTCTTCCTTTCTACTTTGGATGACTTTTATTTCTTTTTCTTGCCAAATTGCTCTGCCAAGAACTGCCAGTACAATGTTGAATTGCAATATGTGACAGTGGGCATCCCTGTCTTGGTTCTGTTCTTACAGGGAAAGCTTTCAATCTTTCACCATTAAGTAGGATGTTAGCTGTGGATATTTCATATATACCATTTATCATTTTGAGGAAGTTTCCTTCTATTCATAGTATTCTAAATGCTTTTACCAAGAAAGGGGTTCTGGATTTTATCAAATGCCTTTTTGGCATCAATTGAGCTGATCCTGTGGTTTTTTTTTTTTTTTTTTCCTTCATTGTGTTAATATGGTGTATTACAATAATTGATTTTCTTATGTTGACCCATCCTTTCTACCAGGCATAAATCCCATATGATCATTGTGTATAAAATTTTCAATATGCTCTTGGAATAATTTCCCTAGTATTTTTGAGGATGTTTGCATCTATGTCCCTAAGAGATATTGGTCTGTAATATTTCTTTACTGTGGTACATTTATCTGGCTTTGGTATGAGTGCAAAGCTGACCTCATAGAATGAATTAGGGAGTGTTCCCTCCTCTTCAATTTTTTGGAAGAGTTTAAGCAGAATTGGAGTT
The DNA here is from genome assembly GCF_015220235.1 of Choloepus didactylus. NCBI lineage: Eukaryota > Metazoa > Chordata > Mammalia > Pilosa > Megalonychidae > Choloepus > Choloepus didactylus. The sequence goes on along the minus strand of NC_051310.1, from coordinate 182,934,528 downwards.
AAGACTTCTTGATGTTTGGTAGAATTCCCCATGAAGCCATCTGGTCCTGAGCTTTCCTTGTGGGAAAGTGTTTGGTTAAGGGTTCAATTTCTTTACTAGTTATTGTTTTGCTGAGATCTTCTATTTCTTCTTGAGTCAATGTAGGTAGTTTCTGTGTTTCTAAGAATGTGCCCATTTCATCTGGGTTATGTAATTTATTGGCATACAGTTGTTCATGGTATCCTCTTATAGTCCTTTTTATTTAAGCAGGGTCATTAGTAAGGTCCTCCTTTTCATTTCTGATTTTCATCATTTGTACCCTCTTTTTTCTTTGTCAGTCTAGCTAAAGTTTGTCAATTTCAATGATCTTTTAAAGGAATCAACTTTTGGTTTTGTTGATTTTCCCTATTTTTTTCTTTCATTTATCTTTGCTCTAATTTTTGTTATCCCATTACTTTTGCTGGCTTTCTATTCAGTTTGCTCTTGTTTTTCTAGTTCTTCCAATTTGAAATTATTTCTCAGATAAAATTGTTTTTCTTTTTTAATGCAAGTATTTGGAGCTAAAAATTTCCCTTTCTGAACTGCTGCCACTGCATTCCATAAATTTTGGTATGTTGTATTTTCATTTTCATTTGCCTCAAGATATTTCCTAATTTTGCTTATATTTTCCTCTACAAGCCATAGATTATTTATGATTTTGTTAATTTCCACATATTTGTGAATTTTCCACTTCTTCCCCTATTATGATTTCTAGATCATTCTGTTGCTATCAGAGGATACACATTGTATGTGTTAAATATTTTTTTTAATGTATTAAGGCTTGTTTTGTGACCTAATATATGTTCTCTCTTGGAGAATTATCTATGTACACTCAAGAAGAATGTGTATTCTGTTTTAGTTGGGTGATATGTTTAATATATGTACATTAGGTCTAGTTGCTTTAGAAAGTCCTTCCAGTCTTATATTTCCTTATTGATCTTCTGACTAGATGTCTTACTGTTAATGTAGAACTGGCAAATTCTCCCTTCAAATCTGTTAGTATTTTCTGCATTTATTTTGGGAGTCCATTGTTAGTTGCATATATATTTATAATTGTTACATCTTTTTGTTGAATTGTCCCCTCTATCAGTATATAATGACCATCTTTGCAACTCATAACTGTTTTCTGACTTAGAGTCTATTTTATCTGTTAGTATAGCTAATGGTTCCTACTTGCGTGGTATATATATTTTTTCCATCTTTTCACTTTCAACCTACTTGTAACTTTGAATTTAAGGTGAGTCTCTTACTGACAGCATATAGTTGAGTCATGGTTTTTATCCATTCTGCCTACCTCTGCCTTTTGACTGAAGAGTTTAATCCATTTACATTAAAAGTTGCTACTGATAATTCAGGACTTTCTTCTGTCTTTTTGCTATTTATCCTTTTGTCTTCTACCATTTTGTCCCTCACTTCCTGTAAGACCTACTTTTATATTTATTTGATTTTTTGTGTCATGTCATATTGAGTGTCTCTATATATTTTTCATCTATTTTCCTTGGTTACCATGGGGTTGAAATTTAACATCCTAAATATATAACAATCATAGTTGATTTGATTCCAACTTAACTTCAGTAGCATGCGGATATACTTTGCCCATGCACTTCTGACCCCCACTATTTATTGTACTTGTTACCACTTGCATCTTTGTACATTGTATGTCTAAAGAAATAGATTAATCATTACTTTTTAGGCATTTGCCTTTTTTGCACCTGTTGGAATTAAGAAGTGAAATTATACTACAACAATACTGGCATTTATAATTACCCAAATGGTTACCTTTACTGCAGGTCTTTATTTCTTTATGCTGCTTTGAATCCCTGCCTATTGCCCTTTCCTTTTGGTCTGAAGAACTCTATTTAACATTGCGTATAATGCATGTCTATTGATGATGAACTCCCTCAGCTGTTGTTTATGTATTAATCTTTACCTCATTTTTGAAAGAAAGTCTAACCAGATGTAAAATTATTGGGTGGCAGTTGTTTTCTTTCAGCACTTTAAGTATTTCTCCATGGTTTCTGGTGAGAAATTTGCACTTAATCTAATTGGAACTTCCTTGTATCTAATACATTGTTTTTATCTTGAAGCTTTCAAAACTCTCTCCTTGTCCTTTGCATTTGATAGTATGATCAATATATCATGTGGTGTACCTCTTCATATATATCCGGAGCTTCTTGGATGTTCATATTCATTTCTTTTCCTGAGTTAGGAAAGTTCTGTGTCATTATTTCTTTGAATATTCCTTCTGTCCCTTTCTTTCTTCTCCTTCTGGGACTCCCATAAGACATATACTGATGTGCTTGATGGCATCACAGAAGTGTCTTTGGCTATTTTTTCTTTTAATAATTCATTTTTCTTTCTGCTCCACAGCCTCACTCATTTCAAGTGTCTTATCTTCAAGTTCACTGATGATTCTTTCTTCTACTGGCTCCAATATGCTCTTGGAAACCTCCTGGACATTTTTTATTTCAGTTATTGTGGCCTTCAACTACAGTAGTTCTGTGTGGTTCCTTTTTAAAAATTCTATCTTTTTACTAAGACTTTCATATTGCTTATTCATTGTTTTCCTGATAGCTTTTTGTTCTTTCTCTTTATTTTCCTTCATCTCCTTGAGCATTTTTAAGATCATTTTTAAAGACTTTTTTTTTTTTGGTATGTCCACATTCCAGTACTTTTTTAGTTTTTCCTGGATTTTTATCCTCTTCCTTTGGATGGACTATTGTTTACTCTCTTTTTGTTTGTCTTATACTCTTTTTTTTTGCACACTGTAACTTTTAATATTTTAAAACATTAGCAGATTTATTTCCTAGGATCTCTGTTTCTTGGTTTTGTAACCAGCTGGTGATAAGATGGAGATTTTCTTGTGCTTCAGCCCACCTATCAGCAAAATCTGCCCAAGGCAAATACGCTGTAAGGGTTTTCCCTGTCTTTCTGGGCCTGTCTTGTCCTGGGTTTTTGCTTCTTTGTTGCTCTGGAGTTCCCCCAATTACAAGAGTTTTGTTACCCTCTCTGTTTCCCAGGAGACAGGCCTCTCTCTTTGATGCCAGCAAGCTTTTGCCCCAGATTGTCTGCCTCTATAGTTTCTTACACTCATTTTCTGTCTCAACTTGCTTTTTCCTGGATGGCAAATACTTGGAGGAGGGTCATGCCAGGGAGGCATTTCCCAAGTTAGTGATTCCTAGCCAATATAGGGCCATGGTCCATTGAGGGCACATACCCACTCCAAAGTATGCCAGGGAGAGCATCAGGAAGGGTGCCAAGAGCATCTCCAGCAACACCCTCCAAAGTTGAGCTTTCCTGGCCTTCTGAGCAAATGCAGCTCTTCAACTAATTTTCTCCCACAGCTCTGAGGGAGAGCAGTATCTTTAAGTCTCTACAACCACTCTCCCTATCCAGTTGAAACAATGGCTGCCACCACCTCCATCCATACTTGTTGAAACAATGGCCCCTGTAAAACTGGAATCCCAGTGATCCAAATTCCCTAATCAAAAGCTGTGATCAGTTGAGCCCATGCCTTTTCTTGGAGAATAGGAATTTTATGACCTTTTCTGTCACCAATGAGCTAGCCAGGGCCTGTACTACAAGACAGCCTGATGTGAGAGTGAAGGATGGGCACCAGTAGCCACCATGCAGAGACAGCAAATTACTGTTCTTTACCAAAATTTATTAGTCTCTTCTTCCTGGTTTTCCATGTATGTTGTACAGTGTTCTTTTGGCCTCTGTGGTTTAAAAATGGTTGTTTCAAACAATACCTGCTTCTTTAATGGTTGTTTTGGAGGAAGGACTGAGACTTTGATATCCCTACTCTGCCATCTTCCCACAGTCATCTCCTGGTCTTTCTCCATCTGTCTTTTGAGAAAGAGCCAATGGAAGAAAATTTTCCTCTATTAACATCGACTTTCACTGTGTGGGAGCATTATGGAAAATTTTTGTTCTTATGTATTTCTGTATCATTTCAATTTTCTATAATGATTCTTTTCAGAATTCAGAAGAATAAAATTATTGACAATGAAACAAAAATCAAAACAAACCTCCCTCTTCAAAAAATACTGAACCCTTTGAAAGGTTATTGGACAGCAAAATTAAGTGGTTTTAAAGTATTAAAATTCCTTCAAATACTGATTGTCCTTTAGTCCATTCTTTCTTACACTGCCCTGATGGAATTCAAAAGATGATTGATGAGGTCTGACTTCTATCTAGATGAACAATGATGATAATTACCAGATCACTTAAATTGGTGATAAAATGAAACTATGTTCTTTGTTCCATTTGGAAAAAAAGGTAAATTAAGGAAAATTTCATGCTTCAACATATAATTTGTTAGTTTTAAATTTTAACTTTATTATTAAAAATCTAAATATTTTAAATTTGAGTGTTTATTCATTTATTCTTTTACCTTAACTCTCTGTCTTGACATTGAATGTTTATTATTATGTTGATAAGTTATTTTCACTTTGGTCTACTAAACTATGTATCCTCATTTCATGGAAGACAATGAGGAAAATATCCAGAGGGGTTAAAATGTTCATTCAACAAAGGTTTATTAATTACTTGCTTGATGCTGGGCAATGCTGGGTCACTGAGGTACAGAATGATCAAGACAATGTCCCTGACCTAATGGAATATAAAGACAAATAATAGGGACTGACTGTTAAACAATCAATTAATATATAGCTTGATAAGTCCTATTCTGGGGGAAATTATATTGTGCCTTTTTCAGGAAGTCATAGATAGTTGTTAAGCAGCCATTACCCAGACCTCACCTACCCACGTATCCTTCTCTGGGTGGGCCAGTTTGGAGAGATGCACCTAAAAAGCAATGCTTTTTAATGCAATCTTGTGGGGGCAGAGTTATTAATCTTTTTGATTATGGTGTGACCTCTTGATTGAATATTTCCATGGAGATTTGACCCCATCCATTCAGATTAGGTCTTGATTAGTTTACTGGAGTCTTTTAGAGGATGCTCACACAGAGAGAAATGGAGAGGGACATTTTGGAGAGGAGCTAAGAGTTGACGCTGACTCTGACACTTGGCGATGCTTGGAGAAATTTGGAGATGCTAGCCCAGAGTTTGCTCTGGAGAAGCTAAGAGAGACAAGCCCAGAGACATTTTGGAGAAAGTCATTTTGAAACCAGAACCCCAGAGCAAAGGATCAGCAGACTCCAGCCACATGCCTTCCCAGCTAACAGAGGTTTTCCAGATGCCATCGGCTGTTATTCAGTGAAAGTATCCTCTTGTTGATGCCTTAGTTTGGATACTCCTATGGCCTTGGAACTGTAAATTTGTAATCCAATAATCCCCTTTATAAAAGCCAATTCATTTCTGGTATTTTGCATAACAGTAGCATTAGCAAACCTTCCTCCACTGAGGAAACAGCCTCCCCACTTCCATTCTGCCCTGAGGAGCCTGCTATCCAACCTCCACCTAAAGAAATTAACACTTCAGTGCCTGCTAAACCTGTAATCGCCTCCCCTGAGAAAGCAGCCCTCATTCCTCTGTCTGGAGAGAATAATCCTGTTTCACCAGATAAAACTGCAATGGAATGTCCTGAGGTAACTGGCTTGAAAAGAAATCCTCCCAGGAGGCAGAACTTTGAGAAGTGCACCTGTTTGAAATTTTGCTTGGAAGGAGAACTGGCCAGAATTGTGTTTGTATAGTGTTCCAGTTTGCTAATGTTGCCATTATGCAAAATACCAGAAATGGATTGGCTTTTATTAAGGGGTTTATTTGGTTACAAATTTACAGTCTTAAGGCCATGACAATGTCCAAATTAAGGCATCAAAACAAGTATACCTTCACTGAAGGAAGGCCAATGGCATCTGGAAAACCTCTGTTAGTTGGGAAGGCATGTGGCTAGCACCTGCTGATACTGGGTTGTGCTCGAGCTCCCCTCTCAGCTGCTCTGCTTTCTTCATAATATTGCTCTTGGAGCATTTTGTCCTCTCTTAGCTTCTCCAGAGCAAACACTGGACTAGCATCAGCAAAACTCTGCTTTGAACATCCGTCTCCAAAATGTCTCTCTAAGCTGCTCTCCAAAATGTCCCTCTCAACTGCTCTGAGGTCCCTCTGTTTGTGAACTCTTTATAGGACTCCAGTGATTAAATCAAGACCCACCCTGAATGGGTGTGGTTGATATCTCCATGGAAGTAATTCAATCAAACATTTCACCCACAGCTGATTGAGTCATATCTCCATGGGCACACTGAATTAAAGGATTCCAACCCAATCAACACTAATACATCTGCCCCAAGATTACATCAAAGAACATGGCATTTTGGGGGACATAATTCATCCAAACTGGCACATATACTGATTCATAGGCTGTTGTCAATGGTTTTGCTGGATGGTCAGGAACTTGGAAGGAACATGATAGGAAAATTGGCGACTAAGCGTGGGGAAGAGGTTTGTGGCTAGACCTTTCTGAGTTGGCAAAAAACATGAAGATATTTGTGTCCCATGTAAATGCTCACCAGAGGGTGACTTCAGCAGGGGAAGATTTTAATAATCAAGTGGATATGATGACCCATTCTGTGGATACCAGTCAGCCTCTTCCCCCAGTCACTTCTGTCATTGCCTGATGGGCTCATTGCCCAAAGTGGTAGGGATGGAGGTTATCCATGGGCTCAGCAACATGGACTCCCACTCACCAAGGCTAACCTGGCCACAGCCACTGCAGCAGAGACACACATTCAGTTCCCAATAATACCATCCCCCAAGGTGATCAGCCTACTACATGGTGGCAAGTAGATTACATTGGACCACTTCCATCATGGAAGTGACAGTGATTTTTTCTAACTAGAATAGACATATACTCTGGATATGGATTTGCCTTCTCTGCATGCAACGCTTCTGCCAAAACTACCATCCATGGAGTTACAGAATGCCTTATACACCTTCATTGTATTCCACTCAGCATTGCTTCTCATCAAGGAACCCACTTCAAAGTAAATGAAGTGAGTGAATGGGCACATGCTCATGGAATTCCCTGGTCTTACTATGTTCCCTATCACCCAGAGGCTGCTGGGTTGATGGAATGGTGGTTGCCTTTTGAAGACTCAATTATGGTGTCAACTAGGTGGCAACATTTTGCAGGGCTGGTGCAGTATTTTCCAGAAGGCTGTGTATGCTCTGAATCAGCATCCACTCTATGGTGCTGCTTCTCCAATAGCCAGAATTCATGAGTCCAGGAGTCAAGGGGTATAAATGGGAGTGGCACCCCTCACTATCACTCCTAGTGATCCACTAGGAAAATTTTTGCTTCCTGTGCCTGCAACCTTAAGCTCTGCTGGTCTACAAGTCTTAGTTCCAAAAGAAGGGGAGCTACCACCAGATGACACAGCAACAATTCCATTGAACTGGAAGTTAAGACTGCCACCTGGCCACTTTGGACTTTTCATGCCTCTGAATCAACAGGCAAGGAAGGGGATTACTATACTGGCTGGGGTGATGGATCTTGGCCATCAAGGGTAAATAGGACTGCAACTACACAATAGAGGTAAAGAAGAGTTCTCCTGGAATACAGGAGACCCCTACAGTGTCTCTTAGTACTATCAATGGCCCAGGAACTTCAGGAAAGAAGGTTTGGGTCACGCCACCAGGCAAAGGACCACAGCCAGCTGAAGTGCTTGCTGAGGGTAAAGGGAACATGGAATGGGTAGTGGAAGAAGGTAGTGATAAATATGAACTATGACCATGTGACTAGTTATAGAAATGAGGACTATGATGGCAGGAATATTTCCTCCTTGTTTTGTTATGAGTATGCTTGTATTTGTCCATAAAACAAATATCTTTTCTTTCTTCTCTACCTTATCCCCTTATCATATGACATAAGCTGTGCTGTTCATTTCATATTATTTGTTACAGGATATCAAGTTGAAGAGTGAATGTTACCCAAGGACTTGCACCCTATTCTGAGGAGATTTAGTGCATTTCCAGTTGTACACCAGACAGCTAAGTATTGTTATGTGAAACAGATGTCTGTTATTGTGTTCTATTTAGAAATTACGTATAGTTTAAGGTGATGTGTATAGCTTCCAAGTTGACAAGGGGTGGACTGTGATGGTTAGGTTCATGTGTCAACTTGGCCAGGTGATGGTGGTGAGGTGTCTGGTTACTGCAAGTAACCATTACTGCAAGGACATTTGTAGCTGGTTAAGAAGCCAGAAGGCTAGTTTATTAAATCATCAGTCAATTGAGGGCATCTGTGTCAGATTACATTAATGAAGGGTGTGTCTTCCACAATGGGAGAATCTGATCAGTTGGATTTAATCCAATCAGTTAAAACCTTTTAAGGGAGAAGAGAAAGAACTTCTGTGGAGAGCTGTCTCCCGGGACGGGCATAGCGCATGCGCTGTAAACCTGCTCCAAAGTCCCCCCGCCCATCGAATGAGCCAAGATGGCGCCCATATCCTGCTTCCGCTTATGACGTGCACACTCACTATTCCTATCTGCCAATTGAGTGCATATGCGCGGCGCTAGATCATTGGTTATGAGTAGAGTACTTAAGAGTTTGCCCAAGCGAACCTCGGGGAGACAGCCCACTAGGAGCCATACCTGACGGCCACATCGAGGCTGCTCTCCCGCGAGGCACTCTGCCCCGCGTGGAAACCTGTAACAGAGAATGCTTATCTAGCTTCAGTAAAAGACTTGCTCTCGCAACCGCCGTGTGGCTCGAGTCGTGACTTCCAGCCAGGTCAGTTTGCGTGGTCTGCATCTCTCTCTCTCTCTCATCCCTTGTTTCTCCCCTCGCCGGCCGGGGAACAGGGGTCGAGCGGGGCGGCGCCGGACAAGTGGTGGCCCGTACGGGGAACGCTCCTCCTCCTGCCTCGCTCTCGACGGTCCCTCTGTGAGGAGAGCAGCGCTGCGCATCGAGCTTACGGCGGACTTCCCGCGCCTGATCAACGCGAGAAGGTGAGTGCGTCTTATTACATGATAGTTAGGGCCCGTGGGTTTTCAGGTGACCCCGGGGGACTCGGAAGAGCTCTCCGAGTGACTGAAGTATAGTGCCGACTGCAATCATGGGGCAGTCCGGAAGTTCATCTCTCTTAGCTCCCTTAAAGAACCTTTTGAAACAACGGGGTATCTCGGTCAGGAAAAGCTCCCTTCAGCGTTTTCTTGATGATGTTGATACTTTTGCCCCTTGGTTTGCCTGCACCGGCAGCCTTAGCCTACCCTCTTGGATGAAGCTCGGTCGCGACATAGACCGAGCGCGCCAGACGGGCGTGTGTATGGACCCGATTCTAGTACCCATATGGGAGACCGTCCGTGCGGTCCTTGAACTAGAATCGGCTGCCGGCCTAAGCCCGTCCTCTGCCTTGCAAGAAGCACGGTGCGCGCTCCAAGAAACCCAGTCAGTTTCGTCAGCGGACGGCTCCTATAAGGGCAAACCGCCGGAGTCCAGTGACTCTGACTCAGAGTCAGATAGCGATACCGACGAGGAGGCGGAAGCATCCCCGCTAATTGAGTGGGAGGAGCCTCCCGCCACACCCGTGCGGCCTTCCGCCCCGCCAATGTCTACCGCTGCACCCCCAGGGACACCCCAGCTCCCAACTGACGCCTTGGGCGGTCCCACCAAAGGACCTCGCCAAGAGCTCCCTCTAGTGGCCATGCCCAGTAAATGTAATTATCCTTTGCTGCCAGACCCGGAAACCCCGATGGGCCGGTCAGGGGAGGGGCAACCTTTGCCGTACCCCCCGCCCGAGTACACAGGCCCTCAGGACCCTTTGCCATTAGGTAGTGGTGGGAGACATTTCTGGAGATGGAACCCTTTCACACCTTTTGGCATGCTGGGTGGCTACCAGCCACTTGAGCCGCAGCCAGTCTCAGAAATGTACCCGGTTATTATCAATCCCCAAGGTGGCAATCAGCACGAATCATATGATTACAAACTATTGAGGGAATTGAGGCAGGCCGTCCATCAGTATGGCCCCAATGCCCCTTATACCTTGAACATGATCGAGAACCTCTCTGCTCTAAATCATACACCCGCAGATATTTTTCAGCTAGCCCGTGCTTGCTTGCCGTCAGGCCGATTCATAGATTGGAAAGCATGGTTTGAGGAGTTAGCTGAAGAGCAGGCCGCAAGGAATGCGGCGGGGAGACGTGGCGGGTGGAATGCTGACATGCTGTTGGGGAGAGGCGCCCATGCCCAGAACCAAACGGGTTTCCCACAAGAGGTCTACGCCCAGATCTTCCGCTGTTTTGTGGGTGCCTGGAAAAAGCTAACAGGTAAGGGAGAGGCTCAGGCCTCACTCAGCAATATACACCAAGGCCCCACAGAACCATTTGCGGATTTTGTAGCCAGGATGCAAACCGCAGCTGAGAGAATCTTCTCAGATCCAGGAGTAGCAGAGACTGTGGTTAAGCAAATGATTTTTGAGCAGTGCAACAAGGAGTGCAAAGTTATCCTGGCACAAAACAGAGCAAAAAATTTGACAGAGTGGGTCAGGCTCTGTAGAGATACTGGCAGCCCTTTAACTAATGCAGGTCTAGCTGCCATGCTAGCTAGCTCCCTACAGGTGGCTACAAAAAGCCCGAGAACCTTAGGGGCAAAGTCTAACGGGTGCTATGGCTGTGGCCAATCAGGGCACTTTAAGAGAGATTGTCCCAATAGACGTCAGCCCCCTGCCACTCAACGGTTTGGCGAACCAGGTGCAGTAACCAGGCCGTGTGGCCGTTGCCACAAAGGCCCCCACTGCGCAGAAGATTGTAAATCGGTTTTCGATGCGCAGGGTAGACGCCTCTCTGGCCGCCCCGAGCAGATTCCAAAAAACGGGAAGAGGGGGTCCGCCCTTTCGACGGACCCCCTTGCATGCCATTCGACAACACAGGATCCGATCAAATTCGTGCGTCCCCCGGCTCAGCAGGACTGGACCTCTGTGCCACCTCCAGACTCGTACTAACCCCCTCCATGGGTGTCCAGTTAGTAGGGACCTCCTTCAAGGGGCCCTTACCGGCTGGTACTGTAGGGCTCATATTGGGGAGAGCATCCACGGCCCTGAGAGGATTAACAGTTATACCAGGACTTGTAGATTCAGATTTCACAGGCCGTGCCCAAGTTATGGTTCAATCTCAGCGGGGCACCTTAGTCATTGCAGAAGGTGATAAGCTGGCGCAGCTCCTGCTCTTACCCAGCTTACATGCAGTCTTTCCAAGCAGAATCAGACAGAGAGGGGAAAAAGGGTTCGGATCCAGTGGAGCGATTTTTGAGGGACTCCATATGTCCCTGGAGTCTCGACCTATGCTAACCATTAAGGTGCAAGGCAGATCTTTCTTGGGCCTGCTCGATACAGGGGCCGATCGGTCTATCATAAGACAACAAGAATGGCCCCCCACCTGGCCAACGAGCAGGGCGGAAGAGCCCATTAGAGGAATAGGCCAAATTTCAGCGCCCATGCTCAGTGCAGCTGCCCTTCATTGGGCTGATGAAGAAGGACACCAAGGCAGTTTCCAGCCTTATGTATTAGCCCTGCCTGTGTCTTTGTGGGGAAGAGACATTCTGACCCAAATGGACGTTACTTTAATTAGCGGCTACTCCCCAACCTCTAAGCGACTGCTAAAAGAAATGGGGTATACCCCCGGCAAGGGTTTAGGAGCTTCACTGCACGGACGTGCGGAGCCTATACAAGCTGCCCCCAAGTCTGACAGACGAGGCTTGGGTTTTTCATAGGGGCCACTGAGGAGAGATTCCCACCCACACCTATAAAACTAAAATGGAAAACCGAGGCTCCGGTGTGGGTGCCTCAGTGGCCCTTGCCACAGGAAAAACTTGCAGCGTTGCACGCCCTAGTATCAGAACAACTAGAAAAGGGCCGTATCGCTCCCTCCACGTCACAGTGGAACACCCCCATATTCGTAATAAAAAAGAAATCTGGAAAATGGAGACTGCTGCATGATTTAAGGGCTATCAATGATTGCCTGGAGCCTTTGGGACCCGTTCAGATGGGACTGCCCCTCCTCTCGGCGTTGCCAGGGCACTGGTCGGTTGTCATCTTAGATCTTAGGGATTGCTTCTTTTCTATTCCACTCCACCCCGAAGACACCCCTAAGTTTGCCTTCACTGTGCCCTCTCGTAACCAAGAGGAGCCCTGTCAACGCTTTGAATGGACGGTCCTGCCCCAGGGTATGGCTAATAGTCCTACCATGTGTCAGCTGTATGTTGCTACAAAGCTAGTTGGCGCCCGGCAACAATTCCCTCACGTAAAAATCATTCACTATATGGATGACATTCTGTTAGCGCATAAGGATGCTGTAATCCTTGAAACTGTGTTGTCACACTTGGTCTGTGACCTTAGAAAAGCTAACCTGGAAGTAGCCCCTGAGAAAATCCAAATGACTGACATTACCACTTTCCTGGGAGCGAAACTCACGCCTACTCATGTCTCCCCCCAGAAGGTATCTCTCAGATTAGACAATATACGTACTCTGAATGATCTGCAAAGGCTCTTGGGAGATATCAATTGGATCCGCCCGTATTTGAAATTACCCAACGCTGAGTTGGCGCCCCTATTTGACTTGTTGAGAGGAGATTCAAACATAACTTCGCCCCGGCACCTTACTCCCGAGGCGAGGCAAGCACTGTACCGGGTAGAGCAAGCGCTCAGTTGCGCCACTCTGAAAAGAATAAACCCCAATGAGCCTTTTGAGGCCTGCGTGCTGCCAACAGAATTACAGCCCACTGCAGTGCTGTGGCAGCAAGGACCACTGCTCTGGATCCACCCTGGGGTTTCCCCCCGGAAGGTTCTAGAACATTATCCTACAGCGGTTGCAGAGTTAGCCCTGGAGTGTATTAAAAGAGCGGTACAGCATTTCGGCCAGCAACCCAGAAATCTCCGAGTGCCTTATTCTTCCCAACAGCTTGAGATACTCACTGGATGTATCGATCAATGGGCCGTCCTCCGGTGTACATTTCTCGGAAGCATTAACAATCAATTCCCTAAAGCTCCCCTCTTGCAGTTTGTCGCTCGGCACCCAGTGATTTTTCCTAAGGTGACCTCGCCTAAGCCGCTAGCGGATGCCCCCACTGTGTACACAGACGGCTCCAGCTCCGGCACAGGGGCGTATTGTGTCGAGGGGGACACTCCCAAAACAGTACTCTTCCATCCACAAAGGCCTCAATGGGTAGAGCTACAGGTTATCATCACTGTTCTGAAAAGCCTCTCTGAACCCTTGAATGTTGTCTCGGACTCTGCTTATGTTGTAAACTCTGTACAGATACTAGAGACAGTGGGCACTATTAGGTATTCATCTACAGTAAGAACATTCTTTATCAAATTACAGGAAGTTATATGGGCCAGGCGACACCCTTTCTACATAACTCATATCAGAGCCCACACGGGCTTGCCTGGCCCCATGGCCCAGGGAAACCACATCGTAGATGTGGCCACTCGACAGCTACACATCTTTCCCACACTGGTGCCATATCAACAGGCCCGAGAGTTCCACGCCAAGTTTCACATCAATGCAGGCACCCTAGCTAAGCGGTTCAGCATACCACGTGCAGCTGCTCGAGATATTGTCCGAGCCTGCAGCAATTGTGCGGAGCAGAGAGCAGTCTCCTCGGTTGGGGTCAACCCTAGGGGTCTCACCCCAGGGGATACTTGGCAGATGGATGTCACTCATCATTCAGAGTATGGTAAGGTCAAGTACTTACACGTGTCGATAGACACATATTCCCAAGTTTTGTTTGCCTCTGCTGAACCAGGAGAAAGAGTCTCCCACGTCGTTGCACACTGCTTGGCTGCATGGGCGGCTTGGGGTAAGCCAAAAACGTTAAAGACAGACAACGGACCAGCCTACACTAGTAAATCCTTCCAAAAATTTTGTGACAACATGGGTGTCCAATTGAAACATGGCATCCCCTATAACCCTCAAGGGCAAGGAATCATCGAGAGAGCGCACAGGTCGCTCAAAGACCTGCTTAGGAAACAGAAAGGGGGGATAGGTCACGGCTTGTCCCCAAAGGCTCAATTGTCTATAGCCTTATTTACATACAATTTTTTAAATGAAAATTCACAGGGAGTGACACCTGCCCTGCAACACACCACCCCGAGTCCTCAGCATAGAGGTCTAGTCCGTTGGAAGGATGTCCTGTCGGGGCAGTGGAAAGGCCCTGACCCGGTGCTCAGCTGGGCCAGAGGCTCTGTTTGTGTTTTTCCCCAGGAACCAGGACGTCAACCAGTGTGGGTTCCGGAAAGACTGGTGAGAACCGTGACATCACCTGAAGAAGCCAAGGAACAGCTGTCAGAAACGCCAACGAATATACAACCTGAACCATTAGACCAAGCCTCCGACCCTGCTGATGATGGCGACGACCGACAAGACGATAATAGTAGGACTGACCACCCCGCGGTTGCCCAAAAAGAGGATCGGTAACTCTGTTCTTTGCTCTCCTATAGCAATCCTTCTAATCTGCCTTTTTCTTTTTTTTAGTGGAACTGTGGTAGCGCAGGAGAGTGGTCTTTGGGGCCTGTGGCATCATCCCCCGACCCTGGCCCCATTCTCTGCTGGGTCTCCCGCCTCTCCTGTGTTTTTCACTCGTACCCTGTCTCTAGGTCTCCACCACCTGCCTTCTGACAGAAATATTTCCTCCACAAGCTTCAACGAGTACACACTGATCCTCTCTTTTGCTAACCTCTCTGTCAAGGTTGTCAACACCACAGTTGCGGCGAATGCTACTTGTGAAACTGGTAATGGCGAGTTAAGTAAGGGAGTCTTGCTTGAATTTCTTAACGTTACAGGGAAGAGCCGCCAGTCTTGTGAAGGGATCTTGAGTAAAAATGAGACTCAAAGGTGCCTTTTCCTTCCGGGGTTTGCTCCTACAGTCTGCAACCGTTCCAAAGACCCGGATGCCTCGCCGCCCCGCTATCCTAGTGTATCGCCCAAGTTATGTCTGGCTCCCCGTCAAGGCAACCGACTGGGTTGGCCCTGTTTCTCAAGTTGTTTCACTTAACAATATCCCCTTCTCTAAGTCTAGGCGTCCAAGAGGCATACCTTACCCGAGACGTGCTACGCCGCCACAATCAGATGCTGAACTTAAATTTCCAGGCCATTCAGAAACTCCTAGCGGAGATAGATGAACTTGGACTAGAAATAGATGGACTCTGGAGAGTTCTCCAGCAGACGTGTGATACCCGATGGTTACTCGGGAGGCTTTGTGTCACCCCGGTTAGGGTGAACTTGACAGAGGAGCAGCAAGATGTCGCCGAGTGGCTCAAGGACACTTATCTCCCCAACTTCACCAATCTCTCCGGCCAAGTGAAATCCGACCTTCAGGGACTTGAGAACATTAGGAAATTGAAGCCTGTTAGTTTCGACCTTTCCACACTGGGCGAGACTGTAAAAAATCTGTGGGACCAAGTCACCTCTTGGTTCTCTTGGCCCAATTTGACTAATTGGATTCTCTTGATGGTGGGACCATTGGTGGGATTAGTCATTGTTAAATCTTTGCTAGAACGCCTGTTTCAAGCGCGGCAGTACCGTGTTACCATTATGATGGCTATGTCCTCCACCTTTGATACCCCCAACAGCGACCATTCTGATGGCCATACCCCATCCTGGCCGCCTCGGGCGGGGCACTCGGGAGCGAGGTTTGTAGCTAAGCGCGCAGCTGTGTCCCGGGTATAACGGGCGACGCCAGCAGTCATAATTTTTGTCTCAGGTAGATCCCTAAGGCAGAGTCATAGTTGTGGCCAGACTTGACTCTAGCCAATGCATAGGGATGCCTAGTGACACCTCCGACTCTGGTTAATGCTATCCCTGCCCCCGCCTTTGTCCCCCAGTTGCAAAGCAAAGCACTGCAGGGAGAGTCATGTTGTTTCCAGCTCACGGACTCTCCTGTCTCCATATGAGGTGAGCATTCTGGTCGGTGCTAGAGGCTCCGCCGCTAAATGGCTGAGACCTAGTCCAGACTCCCCAAAGCACCGGAACAAATTGTGAGCCATCTGGGTTCACGGGAGCACACTCATCACTGGGGACACTGGGTCGATATAAATAATAAAGGGGGAGATGTGGAGAGCCGTCTCCCGGGACGGGCATAGCGCATGCGCTGTAAACCTGCTCCAAAGTCCCCCCGCCCATCGAATGAGCCAAGATGGCGCCCATATCCTGCTTCCGCTTATGACGTGCACACTCACTATTCCTATCTGCCAATTGAGTGCATATGCGCGGCGCTAGATCATTGGTTATGAGTAGAGTACTTAAGAGTTTGCCCAAGCGAACCTCGGGGAGACAGCCCACTAGGAGCCATACCTGACGGCCACATCGAGGCTGCTCTCCCGCGAGGCACTCTGCCCCGCGTGGAAACCTGTAACAGAGAATGCTTATCTAGCTTCAGTAAAAGACTTGCTCTCGCAACCGCCGTGTGGCTCGAGTCGTGACTTCCAGCCAGGTCAGTTTGCGTGGTCTGCATCTCTCTCTCTCTCTCATCCCTTGTTTCTCCCCTCGCCGGCCGGGGAACAGGGGTCGAGCGGGGCGGCGCCGGACAAACTTCCACTTCTTCAGCCAGCCAGCATCTCCTGGGGAATTAATCAGAGACCTTCATTGGAGTTGCCAACTTGCTGCCTGCCCTCTGGAATTTGGACTTGTGCATTCCCACAGTTGTGTGAGACACTTTTATAAAATCTTATATTTACAGATATCTCCTGTTAGTTCTGTTTCCCTAGAGAACCCTAACTAATACACTGGGGAAGACAGGGGGACACAATAAGTGTCCATCCTATGGCTTTCTGCCACCCCAGCCTCCTTTCTAATATGCACCATTCTGCAAGCAGGGGAAATGTTAAGTTTAATGAAGAGGCCTGGTCAGACCTTAGACCCAGAAACTAGGGACAACAGCCCCAAGACAGGGATTCTCAGTTTTAGGGCCCCCTTCCCCTGAAGTGGGTATAAATCATACTCAAACAGTATAGATTTGTCTCTCTTCTCTGACATGAAGTGTGGAGTGCAGAGGTCCCATCTACCAACCCTGACCTGAGTAGTTTGGGCCATCTTGAAAGACCAGCCGTGATGGATTTTCTTCTCTTGCTTTTTTGGACTCTGTGCTGTGTAGGTAACAAATAGTTCATTTATGCTTCCAGACTCCTTACACTGTGCAAATAATAAAGAAGTAATTTGCTGAAAGTTTCTGTTGTGCCCTAAACCTGTACTCCCAAGAGGCAATTTGCTCTACATGCCTTAGTAGGACACAAGAGGCATAACTTCCCACAAATTTCTCTCAGGGCCAGAGGTGGGGGCATAAAACATTTAATGGTAAAAACTTGAAAAAAATGTGGTGGTATCCAAGCAGAGGAATGAACAAATTCAGAGTCTAGTGATGAGCAAGAATGTGGTTTTCTTTTTTTACTCATCTTGGCATATACCCATATCTGAGATTAAAAGGTAATAGTTATAATATATCGGGATTTAATTCACCAAAGACATAATCATCTTGATGACTCTCAGTGAAAGAATTGTAAAATAAATTATTCTCTTTCCATAAGAAGATAATTTAAAATAAGTGTACCAAAGATTAGTAAAGTTATATTGCATTAACAATATAATATTATGCAAAATAGAAATATATATATACAAACATACATATACAATGTTTATAGTAGCTCTCTATAGTGGTTTTGTTTATCATGCTTAAAATTTTCCATGTATTTTCTACATGTTCACCAATATTTTATATATGCATAGCTATTTATACATATCTGTATATGCATAATATAATTACCTTCAATATAAGAAAAACAAAATAGGATGTTACTTTAAAAATACATTTGTTATTGGAATCCTCAAAGTTATATGATTCTCTAGGGAAACAAAATCATCATAACATCAAAATTACTAATTCTTCCTTTTTTGATGTCAAAAGCAAGACTATAAATAGAAATGAAAATAAACAATTGTCTACTTTTGCCACTTTATAAAATTTTGATGTGGAAAAAACATTACACTAAATTATTTGATCATCTGTATGTATTTTAGACTCAAAGAATTTGAACAAAAAGTCTACACAACTTTATGTTATTTCACTATCAAAGATTGAACATGGTATGGTCCTTAAAAAATAAATGCAAACATACTTATTATAGCAACTTTTATCAATAATAATATTACCCTGAATCACTACCTAATTTTTTTTAACTGAATACTGTTTTTTTTTTTTTCTATTGGGCAACAAAATTTCAATTATCATTACATGACAAGGTGAGTGGAAACATATATTCTAATTTAGATAGGATGATTTTATAGTCATTTGGATCTAGGAACAAAGAGTCTTATCTCTTAAAAATAAATGTTATGGGGAGGCGGGGCAAGATGGCAGAGTGGTGAGGAGCAGAATTTCGTCTCTCCCGTAGAGCAGCTGGCAATTACCCAAGAACTATATGGAACAGTGTTTTCGGTATCTCCAGTAACCAGTCACACATTGGACACAAGTTTGGAATTGGAGGAAAAGCTGAGATCGCAGCGAACATTGTAAGTTTCCCGGACCAGGAGTCTGGCGCCCCTCCCCACCCAGACCTCACAGACTGTCTTGCTGCCAGCTCCCTGAAAGGGGGGGGGGGGGACAAAAAACAGCAATCTGCTGAGGACAAGAAGAGAGGCTCAAACCAGCCTCAACTGCAGAATTAATTAACAAATTAATTAACTAACTTTGGGAGCTGGGGTGCTAAAGAAGGGCTGGGCTCCAAGAAGTGGGGGCATGTAAAAGCAGGCACCCATTCCCAGACTCCAAAAAAGCCATTTTTTTTTTCCCTTACATTTTGTCCCTTCTGGTTTCTCGCTGATCCCTTATCTTTTTGCATTTCAATAGCCCCAGCGGTTGGAGAGTAATTATCAGACAATAGCCCAAAGCATATCTTTAAATGCTCTATTCTGACACTGACAAAACTTCCAGGCTGGGGAAAAATGTTTAAAAGAGACTCTTTTTTTTTTTTTTTTTTTTTTTTTTTTTAAAACTAAAAGTAATATTTGTGGTTATTTTCTATCGGAAAGCCCAGGTTGAGGGACTAGGCTGGGCTTGAGGGGAGACAGAGTACCTACAGTGTCTTTGAATTCCGTATTCACTACTGAAGGCCTCCACCTCCGTCTTTAATTGGCAACTCAGGCTGACCAAGGAATCTACCTGGAGAGGCCCCAAAGAGGAGAGAGGAGAAGGGAATAGTGCCCCTGAGAGACAACTGGAATTCTGAGGATTGGGAGAGTGGAGGGAGGCCCAGCTCAACTGGCAGTCCTCCTTCTGGGAATTCAGACCCCAGGGGCTGGAATTCAGATTCCAGCTTCAGTCAGCCACGCCCCTGACAGGATCAGAGTCACCAGGAGAACTAAAGGCTCCACCCCTCCTTACACTGGTGGGGGAGCTGCAGGCTGGCCAGCGCCACCTGCTGGACAGGAGAGGAAAAGCACCAATTCTAAAGGCCTCATAGGAGGGTCTCATTCTCAGGAAAACTCCATACCCTCCCAATGAGACCTGGGCCTCACTAGACTGGGAAAATCTGACTAGGGTCGACCATATCTGAGGAGACCCACTCACAAAAAGGTTACATAGAGGCAGAGCAAGAAACAGAAAAAACAAGAGGGGAAAAATTCTGATCAACTAAATAGAACCTAAGTTAGAGGTCTAGAATAAGTTGAACTGAATAACAGAGGCCAGAAAACAAAGCCAACCAACAAGAAAACCACTAAGTAAAAGACAGAAAACAAGCTTCAAAATAAACTAATCAAGAAAATCAGATGCCTAGACAACTTAAGATAACAAGCCATACCAGGAAACATGAAAACATGGACCAGCCAAAGGAACAAACTAATAGCTCAGCTGAGACACAGGAGTGGAGGCAACTAATGCTAAATAAATTTGATGAAATGAAGGAAGATATAGCAAAAGAGCTGAAGGATATAAAGAAGACACTGGCTGACCATAAAGAAGAATTCATAAACTTAAAAAAACAAATGGCAGAACTCATGGGAATGAAGGCCACAATGGAGGAGATGAAAAACACAATGGAGGGACACAACAGTAGATTTGAACAGGCAGAAGAAAGGATCAGTGAACCGGAAGACAGGTCATTCGAATTCATACACACAAAAGAACAGATGGTGAAAAAAATGGAAAAATATGAGCAGGGTCTTACGGAGCTGAGTGACAACATGAAATGCACAAATATATGTGTTATGGGTATCCCAGAAGGAGAAGAGAGGGGAAAAGGGGCAGAAAGAGTAATATAAGACATAGTCACTGAAAATTTCCCCACTCTTATAAAAGACAGAAAATTAGAGATTCAAGAAGTACAACATACCCCAAATAGAATAGATCCCAATAGACCTACTCCAAGACACTTATTGGTCAGATTGTCCAATGTCAAAGACAAAGAGAGGATTGTGGAAGCAGCAAGAGAAAAGCAATCCATCACATACAAGGGAAAGTCAATAAGACTATGTACAGATTTCTCTGCAGAAACCATGGAGGCAAGAAGACAGTGGCATGATATATTTAAGATACTGAAAGAGAAAAACTGCCAACCAAGAATTCTATATCCAGCAAAACTTTCCTTCAAAAATGAGGAGAGATTAAAACATTTTCAGACAAACAGACACTGAGAGAGTTTGTGAATAAGAGACCGGCACTACAAGAAATACTAAAGGGAGTGCTACAGGCTGATAGGAAAAGACAGGAGAGAGAGAGTTGGAGAAGAGTGCAGAAATGAAGATTATCAGGAAAGGTAAAAGGAGAGGAAAAAATAAGATATGACATATAAATTCCAAAAAATAAAATGGTAGTAGAAAGTACTGCCCTTACAGTAATAACACTAAATGTAAATGGATTAAACTCCCCAATAAAAAGACACAGACTGGCAGAATGGATTAAAAGACGGGACCCATCTATATGGTGTCTACAAGAAACTCACTTTAGACACAAGGACAAACATAGACTGAAAGTGAAAGGTTGGAAAAAGATATTTCATGCAAACAACAACCAGAAAAAAGCGGGAGTAGCTATATTAATATCAGACAAGTTAGACTTCAAAAGCAAAACAATTAAAAGAGACAAAGAAGGACACTATATATTAATAAAAGGGTCAATTCATCAAGAAAACATAACAGTCATAAATATTTATGCACCAAACCAGAATGCCCCAAAATTCATGAGGTAAACACTGCGATCACTGAAAGGAGAAATAGATATCTCTACAATAATAGTTGGAGACTTCAATACACCACTCTCATCAATGGATAGAACATCTAGACAGAGGATCACTAAAGAAACAGAGATGTTGAATTGTATGATAAATGAACTAGACTTGACAGACATTTATAGAACACTACATCCAACAACAGCAGGATACACTTTTTTCTCAAGTGCTCATGGAACATTCTCTAGGATAGACCACATGTTGGGTCACAAAGCAAGTCTCAACAAATTTAAAAATATTGATATTATACAAAACACTTTCTCAGACCACAATGGAATGAAGTTGGAAATAAATAAAAGGCAGAAGGTCATAAAATTCACAAACATATGGAGGCTAAACAACACCCTCTTAGAAAACCAGTGGGTAAAGGAAGAAATTACAAGAGAAATTAGTAAATACCTCGAGGCAAATGACAATGAAAACACAACTTATCAAAACTTATGGGATGCAGCAAAGGCGGTGCTGAGAGGGAAATTTATTGCCCTAAATGTCTATACTAAAAGAGAAGAGAGAGCAAAAATTGAAGAGTTAACTGCTCACCTGGAGGAATTAGAGAAAGAACAGCAAACTAACCCCAAAGCAAGCAGAAGGGAAGAAATAACAAAGATTAGAGTAGAAATAAATGCAATTGAGAACAGGAAAACAATAGAGAGAATCAACAAAACCAGAAGTTGGTTCTTTGAGAAAATCAATAAAATCGATGGACCACTGGCTAGGCTAACAAAAAAAAAAAGAGAGCAGATGCAAATAAATGCAATCAGAAATGGGAAAGGAAATATAACTACCGACCCTGCAGAAATTAAGGAGATAATGAGAAGATACTATGAGCAACTATATGCTAAAAAACTAGACAACTTAGATGAAATGGACAACTTCCTAGAAAAGCATAAACAACCAACATTAACTCAAGAAGAAATAGATGACCTCAACAAACCAATCACAAATAAAGAGATTGAGTCAGTCATCAAAAGCTCCCAAAAAGGAAAAGTCCAGGACCAGATGGTTTCACATGTGAATTCTACCAAGCATTCAAGAATGAATTAGTACCAATCCTGCACAATCTCTTCAAAAAAATTGAAGAAGAGGGAAACCTACCTAACTCTTTCTATGAAGCCATCATCACCCTAATACCAAAACCAGGCAAAGATACTACAAAAAAAGAAAATTATAGACCAATTTCTTTAATGAATATAGATGCAAAAATCCTCAACAAAATACTCGCAAATCGAATCCAGCAGCACATTAAAAGAATTATACACCACGACCAGGTGGGATTTATTCCAGGTATGCAAGGCTGGTTCAACACAAGAAAATCAATTAATGTAATACACCACATCAATAAATCAAAGCAGAAGAACCACATGATCATCTCGATTGATGCAGAAAAGGCATTTGACAAAATTCAACATCCTTTCCTGATGAAAACACTTCAAAGGATAGGAATAGAAGGGAACTTTTTCAATATGATAAAGGCAATATATGAAAAACCCACAGCTCACATCACACTCAATGAGGAGAGACTGAAAGCTTTTCCTCTAAGATCAGGAACAAGACAGGGATGCCCACTATCACCATTGCTATTCAACATTGTGCTGGAAGTTCTAGCTAGAGCAATTAGGCAAGAAAAATAAATAAAAGGCATCCAAATTGGAGAGGAAGAAGTAAAACTTTCACTATTTGCAGATGACATGATTCTATACATAGGAAATCCAGAAAAATCTACAGCAAAGCTACTAGAACTAGTCAATGAATACAGCAAAGTAGCAGGCTACAAGATCAACAAGCAAAAATCTGTAGTGTTCCTATACACAAGTAATGTGCAACAAGAGGAGGAAATCAAGAAAAAAATCCCATTTACAATAGCAACCAAAAGAATCAAGTATTTAGGAATAAACTTCACCAAGGACACAAAAGACCTTTACATAGAAAACTATAAGAAACTGCTGAAAGAAATTGAACAAGACCTGAAAAAATGGAAGAACATACCATGTTCATGGATTGGAAGACTAAATATAGTTAAGATGGCAATTTTACCTAAACTGATTTGCAGATTCAATTCAAATCCCAACAACTTACTTTACAGAAATAGAAAAACCAATAACTAAATTTATTTGGAAGGGTAAGATGCCCCGAATAACCAAAAATATCTTGAGAAAGAGGAGTGAAGTGGGAGGTCTCACACTACCTGACTTTGAAGCATATTACAAAGCTACAGTGCTCAAAACAGCATGGTACTGGCATAAGGACAGATATACTGATCAATGGAATCGAATTGAGTGTTCAGAAGTAGACCCTCACATCTATGGACAACTGATCTTTGATAAGGCAGTGAAGCCGAAGCAACTGGGAAAGAGCAGTCTGTTCAATAAATGGTGTTTGGAGAACTGGATATCCATTTCCAAAAGAATGAAAGAGGATGTCCATCTCACACCTTATACCAAAATTAACTCCAAGTGGATCAAAGACCTAAACATTAGCACCAAGACCATAAAACTCTTAGAAGAAAATGTAGGGCAATATCTTAAAGATCTTGTGAAAGGAGGTGGTTTCTTAGACCTCACACCCAAGGCACGAGCAACCAAAGAACAAATAGACAAATGGGATCTCCTCAAAATTAAACACTTTTGTACATCAAAGGACTTTGTCAGAAAAGTCAAAAGGCAACCTACACAATGTGAGATGATATTTGGAAACCACATATCAGATAAGGGTTTAATATAAAGGAATCCTGCATTTCAATAACAGAAAGACAAACAATCCAATTAAAAAATGGGCAAAAGACATGAACAGACATTTTTCTGAAGAGGAAATACAAATGGCTCAAAAGCATATGAAAAAAATGCTCAACTTCACTGACTATTAAGGAAATGCAAATCAAAACCACAATGAGATATCATCTCACACCTACTAGAATGGCCATTATCCAAAAAACAGAAAATGACAAGTGCTGGAGAGGATGTGGAGAAAGAGGCACACTTATTCATCGTTGGTGGGAATGTAGAATGGTGCAACCACTCTGGAAGACAGTATGGAGGTTCCTCAGGAAGCTAAATATAGATTTGCCATATGACCCAGCTATTCCATTGCTGGGTATATACTCAGAGGAACTGAAACTTAAGACACAAACAGACATTTGTAAACCAATGTTTATTGCAGCATTATTCACAATTGCCAAGAGATGGAAACAGCCCAAATGTCCATCAAAGGACGAGTGGATAAACAAACTGTGGTATATACACATGATGGAATATTATGCAGCTGTAAGACAGAACAAAGACATGGATCATGTAATAATGTGGATGAACCTTGAGGACATTATGTTGAGTGAAGTTAGCCAGAAACAAAAGGACAGATTCTGTATGGTCTCACTAATATGAACAGACATTAATGAACAAACTTTGGGAGTTAAAAGCTGACAGCACAGGTGACCAGGAGATAGAAAGAGGGCAGAGATCAGCCATTTGATGCTGAAGGACTACAGAATGTTTAGGATTGATTGCATAGATCCAGAAATAGATAGCATAATACTGTGTGATGGTAGCACAGTATTGTAAGTACACTGAACAAAGATGTCTGTGAGTAAAGCTGAAAGAGGTGGGATAGGAGAATGTATGACACCAGAGGTAAAGATAGATGTTAAAGACTGGGACTGTATAACGTGGCAAAAACTGGAGTGGCCAATGACTGTTACTAAATATACAAATATAAAAATGATTTGCATGTGGGAAAGCAAATGGATGTCAACCATGTAGAAATTTGAAAAAGGGATGGTATTCAGGAAAAAACATAATCAAAGCAAACTGGAGTCTATGGTCAACAGTAACATTGTAATATACCTCCATTAAATGTAACAAAGGCAATATGCCAATGTTAAATGTATATGAGAAGGGGATATAGGGGAGTAATATGGGATTCTTGGTAGTGGTGTTATTTGCTGTCCTTAGTAGTATATTGTATTGTATGACATGTTATTTTTCTTTTTATAATTTTTTCTTATTGCTAAAAAAAAAACAACAATTTTTCTTGTAGTAATCAGTATGTTCAAATGCTGATTGTGGTGATAAATGTACAACTTTATGATGATACCATGAACAACTGATTGTACACTGTGGATAAATGTATGGTATGTGAATATAACTCTATAAAATTGTAGGAAAATATATATATAGGAGTAAAAGTGTTGGAGAAAATATGGTGAGAGGGATGATGCCTCACCAATATGGACTAACTGCAATGTGTAAACTCAGAATTGAATCTTAGAACATAGCCTAACGTGGACACAATAATTGTAATAGTCCCTAGATTGTAAGCTCTTACAGCAGTTAACTCTATCCCTGAATTGTAAGGCCTATCTCTAAACTTTAAGATGCTGATCCCCTAGCGTATGCTGTCACAAACATTGGGACTGGCAGTTTGATGTGCTGAGCCCTCAAGCATGGGACTTGCCCTTATGAAGCTCATTACCACAAAGGAAAGTCTAAAGTTGTATGTAATGGTGCCTAAGAGTCTCCCCCTGAGTACCTCTTTGTTGCTCAGATGTGGCCCTCTCTCTCTCTAACTGAGCCATCTCGACAGGTGAACTCGCTGCCCTCCCTCCTACGTGGGACCCGACTCCCAGGGGTGTAAATCTCCCTGGCAACGCAGAGTATGACTCCCAGGGATGAATGTGGACCCAGCATCATGGGACTGAGAGTATCTTCTTGACCAAAAGGGGGATGAAAAATGAGATGAAATGGTTTCAGTGCCTGAGAGATTCCAAATGGAGTCGAGAGGTCACTCTGGTGGACATTCTTATGCACTATATAGATAACACCTCTTAGGCTTTAATGTATTGGAATAGCTAGAAGTAAATACCTGAAACTACCAAACTCCAACCCAGCAGTCTGGACTCCTGAAGACAATTATATAATAATGTAGATTACAAGGGGTGACAGTGTGATTGTGAAGACCTTGTGGATCACACCCCCTTTATCTAGTGTATGGATGAGTGGAGAAATGGGGATAAAAACTAAAGGACAAATGGGGTGGGATGGGGGGATGATTGGGGTGTTTTTTTTCACTTTTATTTTTTATTCTTGTTCTGGTTCTTTCTGATGTAAGGAAAATGTTCAGAGATAGACTGTGGTGATGAATGCATAACTATGTTATCATACTGTGGACAGTGGATTGTATATCATGGATGATTGTATGGTGTGTGAATGTATTTCAATAAAACTGAATTTAATTAAAAAATAAAAATAAAAAAAATAAATGTCATTAGCAACAGAGAATACTACTACTCTTGTATATACTATAGATATATACATTGGTACAAACCATTCATAAAGCTTTATTCAAAAGGGTACAAATAATGGAATGAACAATAACTAACAAGCCTTGAAAAATGTTACAAAAATATAATCTTTTAAAACAAAAGGCAGGGAGATGGAAGAAGATGGTGGCATAGAGAAGAGTGGAAACTAGTTTGTCCCCTGGAACAACCAATAAACAACCAGGAACAACAAATAAATAATCTGGAATAACTGTGGGGGCAAATACATGACTGTCCACTCATCCTATACCAATCTGAATTGGGAGGAATGCCTGAAATTGCAGCATAAAATCTGTAAGTAAAAACTGTGGGTCCAAGCCAGGAGCTCCCTCCCCTCATGGCCCAAACTGCAAAGCCTTACAGTACAAGAGAGCAGCACTTTCTGCATAAGTGAATATGGCTCAGCTGAGCTCCAACTGAGGTTTTAATTAACAAATGTGGGACTGCTCAAAACAAGATATGAATCCCCAAAAAGCAGAGACTTTTGGTGACAACTGCCCTTAGAGAGCTGGAGGGTGGCTGCAGACACCCTGAAAGGGGCTTTCTGTCCCTTTTTTGGCTCAGTGCAGAAAGCCTCAGCCATTTTCAGTTCCCAGCACTCTGATCCAAGCAAGGGTGGAGATAGCACAGGCAGAGAGACTATTCAAATGTAAATGACCTCTCCCCAGGGGGTGTATTTACCCAAAGAGGAAGAAGGTGGTGTCAAGTTCTGCTACCTGCCTTCCATTCACAACCAGACCCCAGAGCCTGGGGGAAAACAGCCATGGGCCACACCTCCTTATACCACTCTGGTGCTACAGGCTGTCAGGTGCCACCTGCTGGGCAGAAAAGCACAGTGACTTGAGGCCTCACATGGTGTACCAGTCTTCTAAGACACACCCTCAGGGAGACATGATACTGTTGCCTCCTTCTGAGACCTGAGCTCATTCTGGTCTGGAAAAACCTGACTGGGGGAACCAAGGAAATCAGATGCCTAGACAACAGAAAACTACAACCTACACTAAGAAAAATGAAGTATGACCCAGTCAGAGAAACAAACTTACACTTCAACTGAGATACAGGAATTTAAACAACTAATACTAAATCAATTCAAAAAGTTTAGGGAAGATATGGCAAAAGAGATGAAGCATATAGTGAAAACACTGGGCATGCATAAGGTAGAAGTTTGAAAAAAACAACAGGCAGAATCTATGGAAATGAAAGGCACAACACAAGAGATGAAAGACACAATGGAAACATGACAGCAGATCTCAAGAAGCAGAAGAAAACACTCAGGAACCAGAGAACAAGGCACCTGAAAGCCTCCACACAAAAGAACAGATAGAGAAAAGAATGGAAAAATATGAGCAATGTCTCTGGGAACATAAGGACAAAATAAAATGCAAGAATCTAAGTGTCATTGGTGTCCCAGAAGGAGAAGTGAAGGGAAAAGGGGCAGAAGCAATAATGGAATAATCAATGAAAATCTCCCATCTCTTATGAAAGGCAAAATTACAGATCCAAGGAGTGCAGCATACTCCAAACAGAATAGATCTGAAGAGGCCTACACCAGGACACTTAATAATCAGATTATCAAACATCAAAGATAAAGAGAGAATCCTGAAAGCAGCATGAGAAAAGCAATCCATCACATACAAAGGAAGCCTGATAAGACTATGTGTGGGTTTCTCTGCAGAAACCATGGAAGCAAGAAGGAAGTGGGGTGATATATTTAAGATACTAAGAGAGAAAAACCGCCAACCAAGAATCCTATATCCAGCAAAACTGTCCTCCAAATATGAGGGAGAGCTTGAAATATTCTCTGACAAATAGACAATGACAGAGTTTGTGAACAGGATACCTGCTCTACAGGAAACACTAAAGGAAGCACTGCAGACAGAAAGGAGAGGACAGGAGTGAAAGGTTTGGAAAACAATTTTCAGAGACACAGCAATGTAAGTACACTGAGTGGAGATGAGTGTGAGTATGGCTGAAAAAGGAAGGGTAGGATCATGTGGGACACCAGAATGAAAGATAAAGACTGGGACTGTGTAAATCAGTGAAACCTAGGGTGCTCAATGACTGTGATAAAAGGTACATATATGTTTTTACATGAGGTAGAACAAATGAATGCCAACATTGGAAGGTGTTAAAAATAAGGTGGGATTGGGGGGAAAATACAATCAATGCAAACTAGTGACTATAATTAACAGAAACATTATATCATGCTTCCTTTAATATAACGAAGGCAATATACCAAAGCTAAATGCATATGAGGGGGGACATAGGGGAAGTGTAGGGGACTCCTGGCATTGGTGATGTTCTCTGACTAATTATCCTACTTTAGTTTAAAGCAATCTTTCTTTTTGTTGCTTTCCAGCTCTCATGCTTTTTTTCTCTTTTTCTTTTTTCTTTTTTCTTTTGTCTCTCTACCTTCTTTGACTCTTCCTCCTTCTTTGTGAAAGAAATGGAGATGTCCTTATATAGAGAGTGGCAATGGTGCTAAATACATAAATATGTGACAATACAGGGAACCAACAATTGTTTAGTTAGGATGGAATGTATGGTGTGTAAACTACATCATCTCAAAAAAATGGGTTGATGAAGAAACCTTGAAGGCACTATATTGAGGGAAATAAGACAGAAACATAAGGACAAATATTGCAGGTTCTCTCTGATATGAACTAACTCTAATATGTAAATTCAAAGACATGAACTATAAGTTACCAGGATATAGAATGAGGCTAAAGAATGGAGACCAGTTGCTTATTATGAGCAAAATGTTCAACTCAGGTGAACTTAAATGTTTGGAAATGAACAGACATGATGGTAGCACATTGTGAGAAAAACTAACAGTGCTGAATGGTGTGTGAAGGTGGTGGAAAGGGTAAACTCAGAGTCACATATGTCACCAGAAGGAAAGTTGGAGGTTAAAAGATGGGAATGTATAATACAGTGAATCTTGCGGTGGACAATGTCCATGATTAACTGTACAAATATTAGAAATCTCTCTCATGAACTAGAACAAGTGTATGACACTATAACTAGAAGGTAATGGTAGAGGGGCACATAGGGAAAAATATATACCTATTGCAAACTACATACTACAGCTAGTAGTATTTTAACATTCTTTCATCATCAGTAATAAATGTACTATGAATCAATAATGGAGGGGGGGGATTAGGGGTATGGGATGATTTGAGTTTCCTTTTTTTGTCTTTATTTCTTTTCTGGAATAATGAAAGTGTTCTAAAAATTGAAAAAATTAATTGCAGTGATGTATGCACAGCTGTATGATGGTACCATGGGCAATTGATTGTATATGTTGGATCTTTGGATGTTTGTTTGGTGTGTAAACAATCTCAATAAAAAATAAAAAAAAAATTTTAAAAAGGCAGTGAAATACAGGCAAAAAATGGTATTACTTGAAAGAAGGCAGGACTTTTACTATCCCAGAAATTCAATATTTTCATAATACAGAAACAAAATAAAAGATGGATTCTTGTTGTAAGTTAAGTAGAATCCAGTCAGTTTAGAAATTTCTATATCAGAAAATATTTAAGCTATGTAAATTAATTTATATGATCCTTTACTTCCAAATAAGTGTTTGTATGACAACTCTGGTCTCAAGATAATCTCAAAACATATTGGCAGAATTTACCTTTTTAAACTATTGAATATTTCTGATTTATTGTCTTCCTATCCATGGTTTTTTACTTTCTCTTTGAAGATCATTAATGTGTTCCCATAGAAAAAAAATTAACTTTAAATGTAAGAAAGAGAATTGTTGAGGTAAAGTGGAATAAGATGTAAAGGAAAACCAGTGATCATCAGTTCTCAACCCTGAGGGTCTGTGAGTAAATGGCTTTCTCTGTGAGGTGCAGTGGCCCAAAAAATGAAAAACAATGTGAACCTCAGTTCAAAAAGCACATTTGATGAAAAATGTTCCAGATAAATTCTAACTAGAACTGCTCATGCCTCCATTTACCAGAATCTCCCAAACTTCCATGTATATATCTATAATGTTTTAAGCATAGTCCAAATAGATCTACTGTTGTTCCAAGATAAGTAATAACCCAAAAGAACTAAAATAAGACCTACGTGTAGACATTGGAACAAAAATATATGAATGAGCAGCGGGAATGATAACAGCAAAAGGAAAGAATATAATATATATCAAAGAAATGCTATTCCAAGAAACAGAAGAATCAACCTAAATACTTCTACGTAGTCTCAAAGAAATTCATAACAACATTTATCTTTTTAAAGAGAATCAAAAAGAATTTAACAAGATCAAAGATAGTATTATCAGACAAGGAACAAAGATGAAATTTGAGATTACTGAACATGAGAAAGGGAAAAGAAAATTTTCTGAAGATAAAATGAAAATCAGAAGTTACAAAATAAAATAATTAACTGAAATACTGCCAATGACATATAAAAAATCTTCAGGACATTATACAGAAATAAATATAACATAAAGAAAAATGAGGTACAATTGATTAATATGAAAACAACAAATCTATGATGAGCAAAGGGTATTCAACATACTCCTAACTGGTGTTCCTGGAGAAGAAAACAAATGAACCATTTTATTCAAGTAAATAATAGAAGAAAATTTTACTGATATAAAGGCTTCACACTGAAGATTGAAAGGGCAAATGGAGTACAATGAAAACATAATACAATACAATCAACACAAAGACTAATCTTGGTAAGAGAGTTATAATTAAGAGTTAAAGAAAGAATTTGATGGAAATATAGGCAGAAAAAAATGAATCACATTTTGAAAATAAAGATTGACTCAAATGTCTCTTAATTTACATTCCATAACATAAAGTAGTGGACTGATGTGTATAAGGGAAGGAAATTTAAGATCCAGGAATCCTACACTCTACCATGTCATCATTGAAATATAAAGGCAACAGATGGGCATTCTTAAACACACAAGAATTCTGGAATTAGAGCACCTATGAGCCTTACTTGCAAAATAATCCTTGATGATAAAATATGATAACTAAGAGAAAAATGGAAATTCATGATCCAGAAATGTAGATGGGGATAAAAGTTAAAATGATTTGAAATAGTCTAAACAAATACACAAATCATGATTGCAAACATGTAAATAGGATTAATCCTGACAAGGTTAGAAGAGTAGATATATGATGCACAGTGATTGGAAGGTTGGGGCAAATAAATTTCTTTCATTTCATAGCAGGAGACAATAGATATCTGCCCAAAACTGAAATGTATAATTAAAGAAAAGAAGTTTAATGACATCAATATGCTAATATTTTACATATATTTTTACTATATTTGATATATTTTAGAAACTAAAATACCTTATTGAAAGGGAAAAAAGTATCTAATGGCCACAAATTAACAAGCTGAATTTCAGTTGCTTTTTCTTCATTTACTGCATGTTATGAAAATTATTTAAGTGATTTATTTCTATCTATCCATATATCCAGAGGAAGGTGTCTAGAATTATAGTTATCAAATGTTAATATTTATTTCTAGGTGGTGGAGTTTGGAGTTGATACATTTACTTATAATTTTCTCTATTGCCTGCATTTTTATATAATTACAAAGAACTATCTTAAATATTCATGGGATAAAAATGTCAAGTTTTGAACAGGTTTTAGTTGAGTGAATCTACTCATAAACTCTCAGAATCATGCAAAACATTCTTGATTCAAGTACAGTCAACTCTACTGCCTAATCTAAAATTGCTATGAAATACCAAACACCTAAATCTAATTTAAAGTAAAGGTCCTCTAACCCCCTGGATTTGCTGCATCAAATATTTCATAAACCCTTGACAGTTGTTGCACTTCCTCAGAATTTTTTATAAATATACTTTTTTACAGTTACAATTAACAAAAAATTCACCGAATTAATATTGCAAAAAAGGAATCATTTTTATTTATCTTAAGATTCTAAAATAGTTCTGTGTAAAAACTAAGTCAATACAGAAATATTCATTTTGTAGCTTGTATTATAGTGAAGATAAATAATGATCCACTATAATCTGACTGGAAGGCAGAAGTCCAGCTAAGGAGATGGCAATTGTTTCACATCTTGTACTTCACATATTCCTAAATGTCTGCCATTCAGAAACTGACAATTATTTCCCTTTAAAGTAAATCAAGAGGTGACTGAATTTGAGGAAAATCCGTAAATTAACCATTTTTTTCTATGAGCTGTTTTCACCTGTGGTTTTCAAATTTCTAACCACATCATAAAATGTTTTGTTACCTAAATTAAGTATGATTTGGTAAAATAGCTTGACTATATTATTTATCAAATCTGAAATGTTTTGCATTATATTTCAAGGAATATAGCAATTATATGTAATAAGCAATTGAATATGTTATACCATAAATATATATTTACATAAATATATATATTTACCATATGTATTTGGTAATATATATAGCAAATAAATATATATATTTAACATGGGAAATTCTCAGTTTCTTAAGAGTACTGGTAGAGAAATATACAACAGCTGAGCCACACCCTATACTGGCTGTTGGTGCAGCTATGAAGCCAAGAAACCATGGAACCAAAAGACAGTGGGATCTGCTGGTCCCAGCAATTCAATTCTTTTGAACATGGAAACATGTCACTTTTAATTTTTAAAAGTTGCATGTCATCCACTAATATCCATTTATCACATGTATCTCTAAGCCAGCTCACCAACACTCATTTGCCAAAAACAAGAGGCAGATCAATTTCAGGCACCTTAAATTGTGGGTAAAATAAAAGTTTGTCTTTCAGTTCTTAAGTCAAGCCAGTGACTCACTAGCTAGGAGTGATCAGCTACTTTCATCAGAATGTGATTATCAGCTAATAGTTTTCATCTATAACTAAACTGAAAATAAAACATACAAATTTCTATACAAAACCACTACTGGTCAGTGCAACCAGATATATATTTTAGGAATTTATTCCAAAACTAGATATTATTGCAGTCCTGGTTATATTTGACTATGTGTAAACTCCTAAATTATATCCAGTAATATTTAATTCATTTAAATTATTATTTTATGAACCAGAAAATAGAAAATCTAACCACCCCATCTTTAGTAACTCTACTGCTTTGCATATTCACAGGAAGACATTATAAATACAATGAAGAAGTGTGAACAGTCTAACTCAAAGTGCCTCTTTTCAGCTTAATCAGAACAGAAACAAACGAATATTTGAATTTTAAAAGCAATACAAAAGATATAGATCCATCTAAAAATAAAGTCAACCAAGCATTTATATTGCACAAGATTTTCACTGTTCTTTTAAAATGACCTCGTACTTATTTTGTTTTATCTTCAGCGTTCCAAGGCAAAGCCACTCAAGGTGACTTTCTTTCAAATTGTGCTCTATACCTATCAAAGTGCCTTGCATAAAGGTTGACATTCAAAATGTTTTTGAATGAATTAATGTCATTTATACAATATCTATTATTGACAAACACAGCACCACAAATATTTAAAAGATTCTGTCCTTTTTATATGCAAGATAAATAAAAACAGAAAGTGATATTACAAGTATGATTCAATAGTTAAATATGTCTTCAACAGATCCAGATAAGCACTCATAATAGAGAACCTTCTACCATTGTTTAAATTTGCAGGACTGAATGAGACCTTTTGAATAGTTTAATTATTTAATTACTTTTTCTAATATATATTTAAATCTGTTCTGCATGGTTAAAAGTCTTTAAAAAGGAGTAGCAATCTCTAAATTGATTTTTTAAATTTTTTATTAAGTTGATTATTATAATTGTTTAACTTGTTACACATAGAAGTGCAACCATAGAAAAAGGCACTATAGCAATCAATACATTTATATAATGTATTTAGAAAAGACTGGTGTTCCTTGTGCTAACAATATTAGAAATAGTAAAACAAAAATATCTAACTCATAATTCATAATGTAAATGCTGATAATATAGCTTATGTGAAGTTTAGAATTAAGTCTCAGAGTTCTGTATTTTATCTATTCAGGAGAGCTACATAAATAATATTTAAATCATTATTATCTGTCTGATGTAAAAGCCTAATTGTTCCATATTTTATGTATGACAGAAGAAATTATAATAGGGATAAAAATGAAAATATTTCCAAATATATAGATTTTATTGCTGTAATACATTCATAGATAGCACTTTACCTTGTAATTAATTAACATTTGATTGAATTTCCTAATATTACATTTTTGTTAACATACTAAACCTGCATAATTTGTGCAGGCCTTTTCCCAATAGGCATGAATGTAATTATCCCTTATCTTTCAACACAGCCAAGCCCAGTAAATATAATTACAATTTTTTAGGTTTACTCAAGCATAAAAAACTCATAAAATTAATATTGTATTTATCATATTACCTTTGGCAGCTATTAAAATGCACAAGGGATTTCTTGAATGCATCCTCTATGACTACAATTTCTAGTTAGAATTAAATTCTACCTTGATTTTCAAACTTTAACAAAGGCATTTACTTGTATTCAGAGTTTAGCCAATTGTTGGAAGTTTGTGTTTCTGACATTCATAAAGACTGAATTTGGATTAGAAACCTTAATGACTAGAAAATTGGTGTCAGTATTAAAATTAATTTTGTGGACCCTGTTTAAGCAATGGACCAAAGCATGCCACTCAGGGAAATACATACTAGAATATTTCAAATGTCCTTTGGATTCAGAGGTCTCTTTACATCCTTACACCGCATATGAAACTATAAAACACAGTAAGTGATACTCATTTAAGTGATAGTCATTTCATGAAAGGTTTTTTTCATTGCAAGACTCATGGCAGCAATGAGTCCCCCAAAATGCAATGTTCTTTGGTGTAATCTTGTGGAGGCAGACATATTGGTGTTGATTATGTTGGAATCTTTTGATTGTTTCCATGAAGATGTGACTCAATAAACTGTGAACAAGACCTTTGATTGGATAATTTCCATAGAGGTGTTACCCCACCCATTCAGGGTGGCTCTTAATTGAATCACTGGAGTCCTATAAAAGAGTTCACAGACAGAAGGAGCTGCAGCAGCCAAAAGAGACATTTTTGAGACAGCCATTGAGGGCAGACTTTTGCTGACACTTTGCTCTGTAGAAGCTAAGAGAGGCAAAATGCCCAAGAGCAATATTTTGAAGAATGCACAAGAGCTGAGGATAAGCTGGAACACAACCTGGGGTCAGCAGATGCCAGCCACGTGCCTTCCCAGCTAACAGAAGTTTCCCATATGCCATTGGCTTTCCTTCACTGAAGGTATTCTTGTGTTTATGCCTTAATTTGGACATTTTTATGGCCTTCAGACTGTAAATTTGTTGCCAAATAAACCCCCTATATAAAAATCAATCCATTTCTGATATTTTGCATAACAGTGGCATTAGCAAACCAGAACACAAGGGATGAGATTGAAGACTTTTAACATGTTAAAAACCTCAAGTGTTCAATATGGGATTATAATCTTAATGTTAACAAGAATTCCATTTTAATGAATCCTTAAATCTACAGAAGTTTGATGAAAATTGAAGGGCATTCTCTTGTTTGAGAAATAACTAATCAGTGTGATTTATAGAAAACCAAGAGCCAGCTTTGATTACAGCAGGCTGCTTTTTTATTTTATTTTAGTGTTTATCTTAGTTTTCCAGGCTGCTAAAACAAATGCCACGCAATGTGTTGGCTTAACAGTAGGAATTTATTGGCTTACAGTTTCAGAGTCTAGAAGGCTTTCTTCCTCCCAGGGTTGGAAGCATTCTGGCTGGCTGGAAATCCTTGGGTTCCTAGGTTTTCCCATCACATGAAAATGTTCTCTCCTTTTTTCTTGTGGTTTCACTGACTTCCAGCTTCCAGCCCTTCCCCATGGCTTACTTTTTATAAGATCTCCACGTATAGGATTATGACCCATCTAGATTTGGATGGCTGTTCCTTAACAGTTTGTTTCCTAGGCTGCTTAAAGCAGATACCATGAAATCATTCAGATTTAACAATGGTAATTCATTGCTTACTGTTTTGAAGCTGAAAAAAATGTCCAAAAGAAGGCATCATCAAGACAATGCTTGCTTCCTGAAAACTGACCGCTGGTGATCCTTGAATCCTTTGCCACATGGCAAGACTCATGGCAGCATCTGCTGATCTCTCCCTTCTCTTCCAGGTTTTGTTGCTTTCAGCTTATTTTTTTCCATGGCTTTCTCTCTTTCTGTCTGAATTTCATCCTCTTATTTAAAAAAACTCCAGTAATGGATTTAAGATCTATCCTGATTGAAGTGAGACACAACTTAACTAAAGTAACCTTATCAAAGGTCCCACTTAAAATGAGTTCACATTCACAGGAATGAGATTAAGACTACGTTATTTTTTCTGGGATACATAACTCAATCTCCCACACTGGTGAGTATCCATTATGCTCTAAATTCAGGAAAACTGCTATATTAGATATTTACTTGTTCTAAGCTGCAAAGTTATCATGAAGCTTAAATAATGACCCAACTCATGGAACATAAGTTGCTCAAAAGGAAGTATTATTATAATCAGGATATAACATTTACTTCCAAGGATAATTTAGGTATTAATTTGTATTACTGCATCATGTTTTTATGACTTTTAAACCACACATGCTATGGAATCATATATTAAATGGATACTGTTACTAAAAATCTTTAGTTTTATTTACTTATTTATTTATTTGTATTAAGGAAGTTGTAGGTTTACAGAAAAATCATGCATAAAATAGGGTTCCTAAATACCACTCTATTATCAACACCTTGCATTAGTGTGGTACATTTTTTTAAAGTTCATGAAAGATAATGTTTATAATTGTACTATTAACATAATCCATCATTTACAATAGGGTTCACTGTTTGTATTGTACAGTCCTATGCTGTTGCTTTTTTTCTTTTTAATGTTTATTCTAGTAATGCTTTGTTTCTTTTTAATTTTTATTCTAGTAACATATACACAATGTAAAATTTCCTTTTAGCCGTATGCAAATATATATTTCAGTGCTGTTAATTACATTCACAATGTTGTGCTATCACCATCATCCATTAGCAAAACCTTCCCATCAATCCAAATACAAACTCTGTATAATTTAAGCATTAACTCCCCTCTCCCTACCCCACCCCCAGCCTCTGGTAAACTACATTCTATTTTCTAACTCTATGAATTTTCTTATTCTAATTATTTCATAGCAATGAGATCATAAAATATTTGTCCTTTTGTGCCTGGCTCATTTCACTCAACATGATGACGTCAAGGTCCATCCATGCTGTCCGATGTGTAATGGCTTCATTGTTTTGTGTCTGAATAATATTCCATTGTATGGATACACCACATTTTATTTACCCATTCTTCAGTTGATATGCACTTGGGTTACTTCCATGTTTTAGCAATTGTGAATAATGCTGCTATGAACATTGACATGCAAATATGTGTTTGAGTCCCTGCATTCAAGTATATGTTCACCAGCTGTCTTTTGGTTACTACTTGCATGATAAATATATTTTTTTCCATCCTTCATTTTCTACCTACTTATGTCTTTAAATTTGAGGTCAATCTCTTATAAACAGCAAATGGTCATGATTTTCTACCCATTCTGTCAATCACTGCCTTTTCAATGGCAAGTATATCTGGTAGGCAACAAGACTTCCATATATATGATATGATTTCAATATTCTTCCTACATAAAGCATCACAATTCACACACTTTTTAAACTAGAATCATTTTTGAGGGAAGGTGAGGCATAGGAGGGGTCCAGTCTATCACATTTTAATAGTGACCACATAAAAGGAAAATATAAATCCAACTTCAAAACAATCTTTTTGTTTTATCCAAATCAGTTCAAAACTTTATATAGCAGGAAGCGTTAAAAACATGGATTATGACTATGAGGAAAAAACTTAGCTTTAGTGTTTCAAGAGAAACCAGTCCACTTTTGAAAATTAGTTGCTGTGCTGGTTTGGATGTATTATGTCCCCCAAAATGTCATGTTCTTTGATGCAATCTTGTAGGGGCAGATGTATTTATTGTTGATTAGATTGGAATCCTTTGATTGTTTCCATAGAGATGTGACTCAATCAACTGTGAGGGAAATGTGTGATTGGATAATTTCCATGAGATTGTTACCTCACACCATCAGGGTGGGTGTAACTGGCTCACTGGGGTACTTTAAAAAGAGCCACACTGGCCCAGACTCTTGCTACAACCAAGAGGGACACTCTGAAAAACACACAGGAGCTGAGAGAGGAGCTGCAACTTACACAGAAATTTTGAAGATGGCCATTGAAAGCAGAGTTTTGATGATGTTTTGGTGGTACTAGCCCAGAATTTGCCCTGAGAAGCTAACACAGAGATGTTCTGGAGAACACCATTTTGAAACACAACCTAGGATCAAGCAGACACCAGCCACATGCTTTCCCAGCTAAGAGAGGTTTTCTGGATGCCAATGGCCTTTCTCCAGTGAAGGTACCCTACTGTTGATAGGCACTTTATAGCCTTAAGACTGTAACTGTGTGACCAAGTAAAACCCCTTTATAAAAGCCAATCCATTTCAGGTGTTCTGAAAAACAGCAGCATTAGCAAACCAGAACAGTTGCACAATTAAGTTTTACCCAAGAAAATGTTGACTAAGCTAAAGAAATATAGATGAAACATTTTACAAAAAATAAAACCATAGATAACAAAAAGTTGGTATCACAGCAAACTATGATTATCTAATATTTCTTTAATAATAGTTCTATTTCCACAAGTCTTCATATGATGTGCCAGTTTGTTCTAGAGTTTAATGAT
Source organism: Choloepus didactylus (assembly GCF_015220235.1). Lineage (NCBI taxonomy): Eukaryota > Metazoa > Chordata > Mammalia > Pilosa > Megalonychidae > Choloepus > Choloepus didactylus. The sequence goes on along the minus strand of NC_051310.1, from coordinate 182,895,249 downwards.
AAAAAAGGCAACAACTTCTAAATTGGTGGTATACATTTTGTTAAGATTTTTTTAATGTAAGGTCATTAAAAAAATAGACAAACCACAGATGGAAAATGAAGGCAACAGAAAAATACAACTTTTCACAACCAAGAAAAAATTAACAGAACCTTAAAAATAAGTTGGAAAAGGTTATATTGTAAAAGTATGATGCAGATCTGCTTATTATGTCCCAAAATTGTCAATTCATAATTCTAAATAAATATTTCTAATGTATGAGAATAAAAATCACTTTCAGTGTATTTGTAAGTTCTGTGTTTTATCACACAGGTATGTTTCTTCAACACTATCTTTTGAAAATGAGCCACTTAAAGAGATATAATTTTCATTCTATTAAGTTTCATTCAACTTTTCTTAGGGTTAGATACAAATGAAATGTGCTTTTAATGCATAAAAAACATGATGGATAGCAGCAAGGTACTTGGGGGGGAGGAGATTAAGGAAGAGTATGATAATTCACATGGCAATTATTTTGTACATTAATGAAAGATAATTCACACTTTTGAAACTTCAAGACTTCCCTTTTTAAAGAAACCAAATAAACCCAAGACACCTTGCTGACACTTTCCCATTCCCAAATGAATTCATTCCTCTTTTACACACAAAAAACAAAATAGTTATAGTGGCAAAAGATTTTGATAGCAATTTGAAATTTGTAAACTATATTTCAATTTCTTTTAATAGTTCCCAAATTGTAAGATGCAAGGTTCTCATAATCTTTCAGTAGTGCCTCTCCTGCAAATAAGCCTTCATTTTGTTTGACAAAGGCAGTTTTTGAATTAAGTCTATTATGGTATACTGGCATGTAACAAAAGGACACAGGTACTGCAAAGAACACCCCTGCATGAACCGTGAAACTGGATTGGTCAGTCTGACAAGGTAAGTGGCAGATCTAGGCAGCTGAGACCTTGAATAACAAAAATCTCCATTTTCAGAATCCCTGATTGAATGTTCACTTAGATCAACTATAAAAGTGTGTCCTTCCACATCTTGTTGTTCATGAAAACTAAACCTACCATTTGAGTGTCACATTTTAGTGGAAAGTGTTTTGCCAAGCCAGAAAGCCCAAACTTAAAAGAAAACATCCATCAGAACTATCCTGAGCAAGAAAAGAACCATCTGGCACATTTGCTAGCTTCCCTGCTGCCTCCCAACATGTGATTGGTCCCCAGGACCACTCTTGTTTCACAAGTTTTTCAGCTCTTCTATAAGGCTTGTCACAACCATAGGATGACTAATTTGCACAAAGTCCTAAACTCTTGCAACCCGCAAAACACAATTAGGATCAAAATTCAAATGACACCACACACTTTGAGACATGTGGGCATCCATGCCAGTGAGTCCACTGACTTTCTTTGGATTTGATTATTCGGCACTGGAGGTAGCAATGGTGAGAGTGGAGGGATGTCCTCATGACTCTCAGCTCTGTAACATGACACCCATGGTGCCAAACAAGCCACTGATGCACTGGTCCATAAAGGTATCTGGGGCTCTGACCTGATCCTCACTGGTCATCAGGGAAGGAATTCCCTCCCACTTGAGAAGGAACTGCAGAAACTTCCATGGGAGAAGAATTGTCCAGACAATAACTATGTGATCCTTCCAAAGGATACATTCCTTCATCTAAAGGCATGGTATCCTGAATGTGGTCCCAAGGCATAAGTCCAATAACTTCAGGCATATGTCCATCATGGTGAAGATGCAAGTCTCCATTCTGAGACTCCAAACTCTTTAAGGACAGACTCTGTTCTTAGCCCATGGCTTCAGACTGAAGAGTGTGGAAATCCTTCTGAATACCACTCAGTGCTGGACTGGGATTGGAAGAATGAGCCAAGATTTTGACCCTCAACTCTGTTTTGTTGGCCAAAGAGGTGACAAGGCAGGACTGTAGTGATGATTGCAGAGGGAAGCTGATCAGATGGGTCTTTGAGCTCTCATGTCTTTAAAGATGATTGGTGCTGCAGGAAAATATGGTGTCCTCATCAGCAGAGCTCCCAGGGAACACTGCCTTTACCTGACTGCTTCTGTTTCATGGAAAGTTGCAACTATAACATACCCATAAGGTTTTTACTGTTTGATCTATTTTTTCCACCTCTTTCATCTTCACTGTTAATATTACAGCTGCCAAATCTTCACTGTAACAGCTGCCTAATAAGGAGTCATCTTTTCCAAAACCCCTTGCTAGTAATGTTGTTGAACTACTATTAAATCAGTTTTGTCCTTACTTTTATTCACCTTAAAAGATTACAGAAGGTTTTAAGACTAATTTTCCTCATTATCACTGGTTACCTAATCTAGGGGGATCAATTTCTATGTGGAATATTATCCCCAGATGTCTGGAAAGGCTGCAGTGCTGGATCTGTATATTTTTCCAACTTCATTTAACCTTTGGAGCCACTTTCCTTTGGCAGTGGTGGCTCCACCTTCTTGCCCAGCCCAATCACTGCCTTTTGACTGGAGAGTTTAATCCATCTACATTTAAAGTAACTGATTATGATAATCAGGATTTCTTCTGCCATTTTGCTCTTTTGTCCTTATAAGTCTTTTTTTACTTTTTTGACCATCAATTCCTCTGTTAATGCCTACTTCAATATTTATTATTATTATTATTAATATTATTATTTACCATTTTGTGTCCCTTCTCATTTCTTACTGAATACATTTTTCATATATTTTCTTTCTGGTTACCATGGAGTTAATATTTAACAATCTAAATCTATAGCAATTGTATTTGAATCATACCAACTTATTTTCAATAGCGTACACATACACTGTTCCCATACCCCATCACCTCCCATCTTTTTTGTACTTCTTACAAATTATATATTTCTACATTGTTGTCCCAAGTCATTGATTTATCATTGCTTTTTATGCATTTGCATTTTAGTACCTGTGAGAAGTACATAGTGGACTTAATAAGAAAAAAATTACAATGATACTGGCATTTATAATTATCCGTAAGGTTATCCTTACCAGAGGCCTTTATTTCTTTATGCCACTTTGAGCCACTGTCTGCTGTTCTTACCTTTCAGTCTGAAGAACTACCTTTAGAATTACTCATAGGGTAGGTCTAATTCCTTTAGCTTTTGTTATCCAGGAGATTCTTATTCTCTCCTTCATTTTGAAAGAAAGTCTTGCTGGATATAAAATTCTTGGTTGGCAATTGTTTTCTATCAGCACTTTAAATATTTTATACCACTGTCTTCTTGTCTCCAAGGTATCTGATGAGAAATCAGCTTTTAATCTTATTAGGATCCCCTTGTAAATAAGTCATTGCTCTTTTTCAGCTTTCAGAACTCTCTCTTCGTCCTTGGACAACTTGATTACTAGGTGCCTAGGCATGATTCTTTCTGAATTTATCCTGTCTGGGGTTCATTTGGGTTCTTGAATGTACATATTCACATCTTTATTTAAGCTTGGGAAATACTCTGCATTATTTCTTTGAATATTCCTTCTCCCTTTTTCTCTCTTTTTTCTCCATCTGGAATTCCCATAATGCTTATATTGGTATGCTCCATGGTGTCCCACAGGTCTCTTAGGCTCTATTCGTCGATTTCTATTCTTTTTTCTCTCTGTGCCTCAGCCTGAACAATTTCAGGTGTCTTGTCTTGTATATCATGATTCTTTTTTCTACCACTTCTAATCTGCTCTTGAAACCACCTAGGGAATTTTTTTTGTTTCAGTTATTGCATTCTTTAACAACATTTCTCTAGAAATATCCCCATGTTATTCATTCATTATTTTCCTCATATCTTTTAGTTCTTTCTCCATGTTTTCCTTTATCTCCTTGAGTATCCTGAGGATCATTATTTTAAAATTTTGTAATTCCAAAGTCTGATCCTTTTCATTGATGGTTTCTGAATTTTTATTTTGTTCTTTTCATGGGCCATCATTTCCTGTTTCTTCATTTGTCTTGTAATGTTTTGTTGCACACTGTATGTTTTAATATTTTAATATTGTTTGTTGATAACACTGTAGTTATCCACTGAATTTCTTTTTTTTTTCCCTGAAAATCAATTAGCCATATATTTATAAGTCTATTTCTGGATTTGCAATTCATTCCACTGATCTCTAAGTCTCTTCTTTTAAAAAAGCACCAACACCTTTGATTGTGTTGAATTCACAGTGTCTTGTAATTGGAAAGAATATGCCCTCAATTTTGTTCTTTTCTTAAATTGCTTTGATTATTCTAGGTCCTTTGAACTTTGATATAGATTTTTTAAATGGCTTGTAAATATATACAATAAAAAGTTTCCAAAGATTTTTATAGTGATTACATTGTATTTATTAATCAATTTGGAAAGAATTGACATTTTAATAATACTGGGTTTTCCAATCCATGAGCAAGATTTATCTCCCCACTTATTCAGGTCTTTAATTTTGCTCTATGTTTGTGGTTTTCATTGTAATGAACTTGGATGGCTATTGTTAGATTTATTCATAAGTATTTTATAATTTAGGGGAGAAATATAAGTGTATTATTTTTCTTTTTATTTCATTTCCCAAGTGTTTGCTTCAAATATATAAAAATAAAATCAACTTTGTATCTTTTTAATTCAGTTTTACTGAGATATATTCACATACCATAAAATTATCCATGATGTACAATCAACTTCTCACAGTACCATCACTCCAATAAATTTTTGAACATTCTCCTACTCCAAAAAGAATGAAAATAAGAATAAAAATAAAAGTTAGAAAGAACACTCAAAGCATTCCATCACCTTCATCCCATCCTATTGTTCATTTAGTTTTTGTCCCCATTTTTCTACTCATCTGTCCATACACTTGATAAAAGGAGTGTGCACCACAAGGTTTTCACAATTACACAATCACACCATTTAAGCTATATATTTATGCAATCATCTTCAAGAATCAAGGCTATTGGGTTGCAGCTCAACAGTTTCAGGTATTTCCTCCTAGCTATTCCAATACACTAAAAACTAAAAAAGAATATCTATATAGCACATAAGAATGTCCTCCAGACTGACTTTTCAACTCCATTTGAAATCTCTCAGCCACTGAAACTTTTTGGTTCATTTTGCATTCCCCTTTGGCTCAAGAAGATTTTCTCAATCCCGTGATGCCAGGTCCAGATTCATCCACAGGAGTCATGTCCCACATTGCCAAGGAGACTTACTCCCCTGGGATTCATGTCCCACATAGGGAGAAGGGCAGTGAGTTCACCTGCCAAGTGGGCTTAGAGAAAGGGAGGTCACTTCTGAGCAACAAAAAGGTTCTCTGGGGGTGCCTCTTAGGCACAATTATAAGTAGGCTTAGCCTTTCCTTTGCAGGAACAAGCTTCATAAGGGCAAGCCCCAAGATCAAGGGCTCAGCCTACTAAATTTTTAGTCCTCAATATTTGTGAGAATATAGGTAATAACCCAGGTGGGGAAGTCCAACATTTCCACATTTTTCCCCAGTTCCTCAGAGGACCCTGCAAATATATTTTTACTTTCTGCCAAAATTACTTTGGGATATATCAGGATTTCACACTAACCTGTACAAGCCGACCAGATCTCACTTCCTATTCCAAGTTCCACATAATTATGGTGTTTGAATAAACTGACTTACAAGTTAAATTATTTAATGTGTGGCAGAAAATATAGGTCCTGCACTAGATAAACATTTCTTTCCTTGGTCTTACACAGAAGTTGAAGTTTTTAAATACAGTAAATATCATCCTTTACTTTTTGGCCTGTTTTGCCTTAGTCCTAACCAGTTGTGCTGTATTCATATCTCTAATTGAAGTCTGAACCCTTTTACAGCTTTTTGAACATCTGTTGTACGAGGTAATACTGACATTCATAGCTGCTGAGATCTAGCTTTGAGTTTCAGGTGTTTCAGGTGCCACACAGATAGATACCCGAAGTTCCAGAGACCAACCAGTTTATACACAAAGAGCTCAGCATCTCAGAATTTTGAGACAACCATTACAACTCAGGAATAGATGTGACTGTTATAAAAACTTACAATCTAGGACCATTACAATAAACATTCCCCTGATAAGCTGTGTTCTAAGATTCAATTCTCAGAGTTCACACATTATAGTTAGTCTGTATTAGTGAGGCATTATAATGTTTGTCTTTGTTTCTGGCATACTTCACTCAGAATGCTGTCCTCAAAATCCATTCACCTAGTTGCATGACTCACAGCTTCATTCTTTCCTGCAGCTGCTCAGTATTCTACTGTATGCATACACCACAGTTCACCATTCTGTTCATCAGCTGATGTACCTTTAGGTCACCACTATCCATTACAAATCATTAATACTGCCACCATAAACTCCAGTGTGCAAATGTCCATTCATGTCACTGCTCTCTCAATTTTGTATCTTAGCTTCATGTCCTATGACTGTGGTAAGTTCTCTCATCTATAGATGATTTTGATAATTAATTCAATTTCTCTAATAGATATGGGTCTTACCAGACTTTTTGTTTCATTTTGTGTCAATTTTGAATCATGTATTATTCAAGTTATTTGACCATTTTATCTAAGTTTTTGACTGTTTTGGTATAAAACTGTTTATAATATTTCTTTATTATCCATTTAATATATATAAGATCTATAGTGAAAGCCTCTTTTTCATTTCTCATATTAGTGATTTGTATATTATCTACTTTTCTTTTGATCTATCTATGTAGAGGGTTGGCAATATTGGAAACCTTTATAAAGAACTAACTTTTGCTATTGTTAACATTCTTCAAATGTGTCTGATCATTCTCCTTAATTTCCTTCCTTTTACATTTTTCAGTTTCCCTTTTCTCTTCAGTTTCTAGCTTAGGTCACTGATTTTAAACTGATTTTTTAAATTTTATCATCTAAAGCTATACATTTCACTCTAAGCACTGCTTTAGTTGCAACCTACATATTTTGATACTTTGTATTTTCATTGTTATTGAGTTCAAACTATTTCTAAGTTGGTTTGTGATTTGTTTCTTGACCTATAAATTATTTAGAACTGTTTTGACTATTTCCTAGATAATTTGTTAGTAATTTCTAACTAATTTACATTGTGGCCAGAGAGCATACTGTCATAATTTAAATCCTTTTACATTCATTGAAACTTGTTTTACAGCTGAGTATTTGATCTATCTTTTTTGACTATACCATGTTGTGGGTGACTTTTAACATTTTCCAATACCAACTGCAATACAATTCTGACTAGGTTGAGAGCAATCCTCTGCAAGACTGACCTTCTAACTTGAGCTGCAACTTTGGGAGTTCACAAGACCACCCTCACTTCTGAATAACTGGCTACAAATTTGGAGGTTCCAACCACCCCCTCAGAGTTGATAATTCACTAAAACAACCCATAGAACTCAGAAAAGTGTTATACCTGCAATAATAGTTTTATTATAGCAAAAATGATACAAATAAAAAGAGATACATAGGGCAAAGTCTTGGAGGATCTCAAATGCAAGCAACATGTCCTCTTTATGTAGAGTCTGAATGTATCCTGGCACATAGAAGTCTGTTATCAATTATGGATGCTCACCTGAGCTTTGGGTGTTCAGAGTTTTTATGAGGCTTCATTACATATGCATTATTGATGGAATCAATGGCCACATGGTTGAATTCAATCTCCAGTCCTTTTCCCTCTCTGGAGTTCCAGGAGGTCAGGCTGATAAGACATGGCTCATAGACCCAACCCTGAGTCCTCTTAGTATTAACTCTTTAGGTGTGCTCTGGAGGCCACAATGGATAACCCAAAATACTCCTGTTACAGAAAATTCCAAAGATTTTGAGGTTAACCTTTAGTATCTGGGACAAAGGCCAGACCTCTTTTTGGAGACCAAACTCCTTGCTATACACTTGTGCAACTGAAAAGAATGTGTATTTTATTTTTGCTGGGTATAATATTCTTTAAATATCAGTTAGACACAGTGTTTATGGTGTGTTCAAATCTTCGAGATAGATTATTTAATGATATTTTTTCTACTAGTTCTATCAATTGCTGAGAGTTGTTCTATTAATTGCTGGAGTTAAAAAGCTGTGCTGCAAGTTCCATGTGATCCAGGTTTTAATTCAAATATAATAAGCCTCTTACTGAATGCATACATATTTATAAATAGTATGTCTTCTTGATGAATTATCCATTTTACTATTATGAAATGTCCTTCTTTACCTCTAAAAACAACCTTTATTTTGAAGTTTATTATATCTGATATTTATATGGATATTCTAACCTTCTTATATAAATATTATTTTATTTTATTTATTAGATATTTGTATCCCTCTTTTAATCACTTTTTATTGGTTGGTCTGCAGATTAAAACATATGTCTTTAACTTTATATAGTCCACTTAATGGTAATATTGGACCACTTCTCATAAACTCTAGAAAATTTCCAATATATACATCCTTTTTCCACCCCCACCATCTTTTATGTGATAGATGAATAATTCACTAAACCATATTGTTGTTTTAGTGTTAAATGGTCATATGTATTTTGAAAGGAAGTAGATAAAAAATAAGTCTTTTAAAAATTTCTTAGGTACTTAATATTTACAATGCTCTTCCTTCATTCCTGATGATCCATGTTTCCGCTGAGCATAATTTCTCTTCAACCTGAAGAACTTCCTTTAGTATTATTTGTAGTTCAGATCTGCTGATGATGAATTTTTAAACAATATTATACTGCTATTTGTGTTGAGTAAGGACCTTATAACAGTATATTTCCAATTCTTCCCTCCCATCCTTTTTGATATTTTTTCAACATTTTACACTCACATCATAAACAAATAATACATTGCCACTAATTTTTCTTTACACAGTGAGATATTTTAGAGAAATTAAAATGTTTTAAAATTATTTTTACTTTTATATTCCCTTTCCAGTGCTCTTCATTTCTTTGTGTAAATCCACATTTCAATCTAACATATTTCCTTTTCCTTAAGAACTTTCTTTAACATTACTTGTAGACTAGGTCTACTGGTCATTATCCCTTTAGTTTTTGTTTGCCAGAGAAAGTCTTTATTTCTCTGCCTTTTCAAAAGATATTTTTTATATGTGCAAAAGCCTAGGCTATTTTAATGAACATTTTAAGGGCATTATCCATCTCCGTTACTGTTTTTCATTTACATCTCTATACTGAAAATATTTATTTGTTCTTCCATTTTTCTACCTTTTTCACTGGAGCCTTTAAAATATTAATCACAGTTATTTAAAATTCCCTGCCTGAAAGTTCCAGCAACTAAATCACATCTGAGTCTGGTTCTGATGATTGCTTTGCACCTGCAGAATGTGTTTGTTCTTTCATCTTGCTCTTGTTATGCCTTGCCCATTTTTGTTTCTGAAAGGCCATAATTTTTTATAGGACCATAGATACAGAGATAAATGTATTTTATGAATTTTTCCTTTTAATCTACATTAGAAAAGTCAATGTTTGCCACAAAGTGCTTAGTTTTGAATGCAAATCGAAGTTACTTTGCCTATATAGTCAACTTTTGCAGGAGTGAAATTTTTACTTGCTGTTGATATTGCAGGAGTAAAAATGGGCCCCAATTAAATTCTCACTGAAGGAGTAACCAACTAACTTTTACTCCCTTATAAGTGACTGCCATGAAGTATAATGAATGAAGCTTCAACATTTTTTGTGTGCTTTTCTGTTTTGAATGGTGGTCAAGCTTAGAGAACAAGAGGGAATTGTTAACTTTTATATTCTCCAAAATATTCAATACTCCAGGAACAACTGCCTACATTTCATATTTTTCAGGGCTGGATAAATGCCAACAACACTTCCAATTTCTTAATGACCCAGCATATACTTCAAAAAGTAAAATATTCGGTACCCACAATGGACTTATTATGCATGCACATATCTTCCATTGTCAAGAAAAACAGTTCTTATATACAGGAATGGTTAATTGAAGATCTTATAATAAGGAGGAGGAATAATTCTTACAAATTGCTAGTCAGCCTTCCAAATGTTCTGAAGAAGAAACATTACTTGTCTGTAAACAAATAAATTCCTGCTGCTAAACCCATTGGAGAATTGGTACAGAGATCTGCCTATGCCTGGGTAGGGAACAGCTCCATCACAAATCAGTCTCAACACTGCTGAGCAGGCTGCATGCCCATCTCCCTGAATTCTTTCTTCTAAGGTCCCCTGTGGTGCATGAAACTGTATGTAACCCAGAAAGGCATATTCTTAAAGCTAATCCAATCCTGTGGGCTTAAACCTATTGTAAGCAGGACCTTCTGATTAGGTTACAGTTATCCCTTCCACATCATGACTTTCCTCATTGTGGTTTCCATAGATCCTGAGTCAGCATAAGAAATTAAATGAGAATTTTGGGGGAGTGTTGTGGAAGCTGCAGATGTGGTGAAGGGTCTGCCCGTATGGATTTTAAGGCCAGCAAAGGCTTGTTTGAATTTTTTTTTTAAAGGTTTAGCAGTGTAAGAGTAACAGGAGAAGTAGCATCTGCCAATCAAGAGGAAGTTAGGGAGTTTCTTGAAATCCTGAAAAAAAAATTATGTGGATTTTCCAGATCCATACCCTTAGCCCCTGTGATATGGAAGGGATAACTTGTACCTCAGTTAAGGGAGCCCCATGGAGTGTCTCAATCCTCTTACTGGAGTCCTTTATAAACAGAATGACTACACACACACAGAGAGAAAGCCACAAAAGCAAAAGCTGAAAGCAATGAAACCTGGAAGAGAGGGGCACCAGAAGATACCACCATGTGCTTTGCCATGTGGTAGAGGGGTCAAGGATTGGCAGCCAGTCTTCAGGAAGAAAGCATCATGTTGATGCTTGATTTGGACATTTTTCTCAGCCTCAAAGCTGTAAACTTGTAAGCTAGTAAATTCCCATTGTCAAAAGCCAACCCATTTTTTTGGTACCTGCTTTGAGCAGCTTAGCAAACTAAAACAGACCCCAACAGGTATATTGTTTACAACACCATAGCCACACTTTAAATCAGACAATCCCAAGTTTACTCCAAATTTGGTGAAAATCCTTCCAGCTGCATCATTTCCTGCATCATTGTGTTAAACAATACATTGATTTTTAGAAACTAGATAAGAAAAGGAATGTAGTTTAACGTTAAACGGTTTAATATTACTATAATGTTGCTATAGAAAACAATAATTCTGCTTGAAGAATAGCTCAACTCTTTAAGTTTTGTTTCTGTTTCTTTAAAGTAACATAGTAGCATCTACCTCATAAATGTGTTGTACAAACTAAATGAACTTAATAAACACGAGAATAATTTGTAAAATGTATTATAAATGTTTAAATGTTAGATTAATTTAATCTTTCAGTTATAGTAAAGGGGAGCCAATTATTGAGGATACATATTAAAATCCATCTCAAATTTTTACAAAGTAAAAACTTTAGAAAATGAATCTATTAAAACATAAATTTATTAGTTTAATGAAGGCTGATTTTTTGGCTTACAAAATGCTCCATGTGATATTGAATCAGACTTCACAGAAGGATCACTTAATAAGGAAGATATATTCATGCATTTCTAAACAGTTTCAATCCATATTAAAGCATTTTTGGAACAAAACAGAAAATCTGATTAAAAATATAAAAGATATTTACACCAGAACATATGTAATCTCATTTATATAAGGCTATTTGTGTGTGTGTGGGGGGGGGTTGTTCTAAAAGGAATATATGAAAGGAACTGAATAAATAAATGGCATCCTCATTTTTAACTGGTACATTTTTGTACATCAAAATAAATTGTTAAACATTATCAATACTTTTAGAAAAATAGCATTTCATATCACATAATAGGCTTGTATTCCTTATGAAAATAAAAGTATAATTTAAAACTGAGGTAATTAGGCAAAAGTGATTATTGCATGCAAATATTCATGTGATTTAAGTTTAACTCAAGACTTAAGTTTAAGTAGTGAATCATGCTAGCCCTCAACTTTTCCTAATCTTTGAAACCTTGTTTATACAGTTATCAGAACAGGCTATATGCAGTCCAGCAGATAAGACACGATGAATGTAAATTGTTTTCTCTCTGTTAGACATTGGTTCAAGGTGAGGTTGAACTGTGAAGAGAGAATGTTGCTTGCTTTTCTAGTTGAAGTGTGTTTCAAGCAACGAAGGCACTAATGGTAGACTGCTGAGATTTTCAGTCATGTGCCTATTGCTAAAATCACAAAGTCACCAAATAGATCAACTTTCACCCTGAATGTGGCCTCTCTATTTAGTACTTTAAAATAATCCTTGAAATTTTGTCTTATCTTTTATTCCATGACTAACGAAGTCATCTAAGCTAGTTCTCAAGAGCTAGTTCTCATGTAGTCAAGACTACATGGCACAGACAGTGGCATTTTTTCTCTGTACCATGTCTTGAAAGACCATGACTATCTGTTGTTATTTATTGTAGACAATAGTTCCTTAAGGACAGATGCAGCCTTTCATCTCTGTACAATAATAACATCACAGCAATTTAAGGGTCATTAGTGGGGATTCAACAGTGTTTGCCTTCTCCTTCAGGAACTAGGTCTCAACTAAGATAAGTATATCCTTAATAAAACAATGCCATCCTATATATATATATATATATATATATATATATATATATATAAGTAAATATATATAATATCTAAAGTATTATTAAAATACTTTAATACCTCAAGTAGTATCCTAAGTAAGACATTTTTATCTCAGAGGCTACTTTCTATATATATTTTTGAAGACACTGGAATTAGTCAGCTATGTGTCTAATATGAAAGAACTCTTGTTTCCTAGTATTCAGAAAACAGAAATCTTACAGGGAACTTTCATGTAATACTTTATCCAATTCCAGATTTACTAAGGTTGCCATATTGCCTCTTATCAGTCATGATATTCCCTTAGAACTTATGGACCCAGATACCAGTATTTTGGAAGAAGACATGGCTGTAGGCAGTTCTATTCAGTCATTATCAATTTTTTAACCATCAAGGGAAGTGGCTTTATTATACTCTGTTATATCTTGTCCAATATAGAGTAATATGAAGACCTATATTCTACAAAACCAAATAGCTTTAGACTGGGTTTCCTGAATGTCTCATTCAACTAACTAAATAGAAATATCATTAATTTTGCATGTTAACTATCCATTGAATAAGAAAAACTCCCCATATTTCATCATTTATTAGGAATAAGGAATTCTTCATTAGATTTATTTCTGCCTAGTCCACAGCTTCTTCAGAAAACCTGAAATTTGACTCCATTAATATCAATCAAGTAAATCCATAAAGTAAATCAAGTAAATAAGTACCAATATTATTCATTTTAGAACATTGGGACTATAAACTGCAAGTCAATGTTTATAATAGTCAGTTAATTGAGGACACTAGAAAAATATCTTAATGATTGTTAGCGTGAAAATTAAATAAACTGGTCTGACAGAATTTTTATGCTTCAACAAGTTGTTCTGTTATTGTGGGAGGTGAAGTATTGACTAGAGGAACACTTAAGAAAAAGAGCAATGGAAGGAAGTACTATCAACATGCTGAATCACTATATTATTTCTATAGTGATTTGCAGCAGTTTAGTATAACTCATAAATTATATTTTCTTAAGTTTTTTGAATAACTGTGGTACAATGTGTTATTTTTGCTAACTTATAGGATTCTCTTTATGTGAAAAATTTTGGGTTTTTTATTTTAATAAGCATTCTTTCTCTAATAGAAAACCCTGGCTATAATTCTTGATTACTTGACTTATTAAAGATTAGAACAACCAGGTGGAGTTTCCATCATATTATCCTAAGCCTATTACTTGGTAAAGTATCAAGGAATCATATGGCTTCATGGTATTAAAAAAAGTTAACATCATCGCCCCTGTGTTCTACCCAATCTGTGTTTTCTTTTTTTCCCAACAGCATTCCTGATAGATGTTTAATCAATTCCAGTGGCATTCACATAGACATTCACACAGATAATGAGTTATTATTATAGCTCATTTCATGATTTCATGGCTTATTAGTTAGGTACTATTGCATAAAAAAGCACCCCAAATTTAGAAGCTTAAAACAACAAACACTTATTTAGCTCATTGATTTACAGGGCATCTGGAGGTTGGGAGACCTTACTCACAGTTTCTGCGACTGTAGATGAACTCTTTCAAATATCTAGAGCCTCTGCTAAACTGAATCAGCTGACTCAGATCCGATCCACATGGCCAATTATACTCCTGAAGGTTAGCTTGGATTTTTCCACATGGCAGCCACAAGGGTCTGAGAGAAAGAAAATATTGAAGGTCCCTCAAGGACTAGACTTGGAACTGACACACTGTCACTTCTGCCATATTCTGTTGGCCAGAGCAAGTCATAAGACCAGTTCAGATTCAAGGGTTTTCAGAAATAGACCATATCTCTTGAATGAAGGTGTTGAAAAGTCACCTTAAAAGGGGTACGGATATAGGAATGAAATAATTGAGGCTACCACAATATATCTATTTTAAGAAGTTCTTTCTGATATTGAGCTGAACCTTCCTCCCTATAACTGCTTTTGGAGGAACACAAACACATTGTCTATGCCCTTTTCCTCATGAATTTTAGTATTAGATTCAACTCATGACTTTGTAGGATGGATCATTCTACCTTGCCTCTCATAATAACTCTTTCACCATTTTGGTTACCTTCTTCTAGAAGCTCTCTCACTGGTTAAAATTCTTATTCAAATTTGATTTCTGGAGCTAAAACCAAAACTGCAGATATAATTTGGCAATAAAGGGCTCAGAAAGACTTTTAATTTCAGTGATCTGGACAGTCCCTTTCTAATAATACAATGCACAGTTAGCTTTTAAGAAAAAGTCATGTATTGAAGGCTCAGTACAGTTTCAAAAACATTTAAACAAAGCATGATGTTGACACTAGATGCACAAGACAGAAGCACAAACACAGTCCGTGCCTTCAAAGAGCTAACAGTCTAGTGGAACATGTAGTCACACAAATATATTATTTCAATATGACAGTGATTAAGCTAAATATATGTACAGGGTGCTATGGAAACACAGAAAACCATAACGTAACATGGATTTAATTGTGGTTAATAATTAAAACATAGGTTAAGCCATGTATGACCACTAGAAAATGAAAGTCCTCAATTTTGAAATCAGTTCAATGTAATAGAATGAGCCATACTATCAACTACTCATTCATTTTTTTTAAGTATAGATAAATAGATAGATATCAGTTGTCTTAAATTAACACTTTTTTATTCAAAAGATATAAAATTAATTTTAAGCAAAAATACAATATTTTTTAAACCTTAATTTTATCTTGTTGGTTTCAACTGAGTTTTCTAATCATTTTGAATCATAACTCTGTTACCTTCTATCTTAGCAATCTCTTCCTGTTTTTAAAATCCACGTTCTTTGACAATTATGTATTTTTTAAGTTTGAAAATTTACTCTTCCAAGGAGAGATTAATATAAAATTCCTTTATAGCAAGCTTTCTTTCCACTTTGTCCAAAAGAAAGTAACATTTTATGCAAACAACATATTTTACCATCTTACAAGAATTTTTACCAGACCCTTCAAGAATTATCATATTTACAGCATTCTTCTGCTCAATACTTAACAACTTTACCAAAAAAAAAAAAAAAAGAGAACTATTATTGGCTTCTTTCCACACTCTTTTTGCTCCATGTCACATTCTTTCACTCCATGTCATATTCTTTTCCAAGGCCCCACAAACCTTCTGACAGATTACTCTGAGAATGTATTCAGAGATCAATTCAATCAGTTGCCCTAAATAGTAAGCCAGAGTAACACTGGCCCAGCACCCTCTGCTTTTCCATGAAGTTGTAAAGATTACTAACTGAAATTCTGAGGCCATCTATCTAAATTCCTTCAGGGCCCTGTATTTTTATTTATTTGCCAGTAAATGTATACAAGTTTATTATTAGCTACTAGCCTAATTTAGAGGGAAAACATTTTTAATATTTTGTTTTTTTCTTCTCTCTACACTTTAGGTGCTATTCTTCTTACTGGATAAAAATGGAAAAAAGAATTTTAATAATCCTCACTTCCCCATGATATCTACTATCATTCCCATGTGTAGATCTGCTCTCCCCTCCCCCTTTTCTTGCTTTCTTTATAGAGTTGAATAAGAAACTTTTCTTCCCAGGATACTTTTTCAACTCCAGCCTCAACACATTTTAAGCTTTGCTTTCCTAAGACAATTCTACCAGGATTATTATACTATTTAGAATTCATTATTTACTTTGCATTCTATCTTTTTCTAAATGTCCTAAAATTTTTAGTTATTGGATCATCAAAAAGCTTCCTATAAAGGCCTACTGGTTTCTACAGATATTCTTCACATCCTTGGACACAACATTTCATTGCACATGAACATACACACACATCCTATTCATTGGTTTCAATAATATGATTCTCACCGAGCAGTCTTAAATAGATGCCTGATATCCCATCACTCCTTGATCTCCTTTTCTCATAACATTGTCTTTCACTGTGATTTTATACTCACAATATAATTTATTTTAAAAAGAAAACTTTTCAAATCTCCTTTGTAATAATATCTAATACTCCTATTGATATAATTCCACCATATTACAATGGTATACATGAGATTTCATTTGACTTCTTTTTTTTTTAATTTTCTATGCATTGGTATCCAGGTTGAGGCTGTAAATAATATCTTTTATCAGTTTTCTTGTTACTTTCACTTGGGAACTAGAAAATTTTATCTTTCTGTAAAATGTTTCACACTATGCAAAATATGTTCCATTATTGGAAACTAGAGTTAAGTAACTAAATTGGGACTGGGGCAAGAATGCAAACTAGCATAGATGATAACAGAAAATCTAAAATAATTGGGGCATCAGGAGAATATAGTGGCTGGGAATAGGCAGAGAGGCTGACCACTGGAAGCAGAAACTAGCGTTTAGGAAGTAGGTTATGGTTCAAAGAAATGTGAGAAAACTCTAATTACTGAAATTGGTCTACAAAGTTTAAAGGTATCTTAAGGAACAAAGGAAGGATTCACACGGAATTGTGATAAAAAGAGAGGCACTACCATCAAAATCAAGTTAATTTAGAAATTCTGAGCTACTGATCCAGGACTTGCTCCATTCCATCTAACTAGAAGAAGGCTTGGTCTTGAGCCCTGTTGTGGGGTGAGCCTACATGAGTCATAGGATGGCAGAACTGGGATGATTTCACAGATTTGGGAATAGGAGTCAAGCATGTCTATACTCACAATATACAGTTTTGCAAGTGTAGATATAATTTTTAACTTTCCTCTCTTATATTTTACTTTAAAGCCATCTTAATCAGCTTACTAGTTCTTCTTTCAAAATCATTAATTTCCATACCATGATAGCAGTTTTTCATTTTTATTTCATTAATCATCATTAAGAAAATTGGTCATTTGCTTTAACAGCACCTATAGAGTTGTTCACTCCCAATTTCTCCCTTTCCCTTTCAAACAGAATTGAAGAGATGAGAAAACACCACCTGTTCCATGAATTGCCCTTGCTTCCTTCTCAGAAATTCACTAGAGTTTCATTCCCAATTGTTTGGGACTTCATAACTTTCCCCCACATGGATCAGCAAGAAACATGTACTTTCATAATGACTTAGCAGGCATCACTTCATTTCTCACTTCATTTGAGTGCACGCACTCAATTCGGTTAGCCTGCTTTTCAGTTGGCACTGTTGGCCACCATCACCACATTCCTCTCGGGGTAGGGGGGCATTCATCAAAACACTTAACTGCCAAGGTCACTTTATTTGTTGGGGATAGGGGAAGGAAAGATGTGTGTCAGGTTTCCTTCAGGACCTATGAATTCATTTGTTGTTTCATGTGAGATGACCATTCCTTCAAATTCTCTAGTATCATTCTAAACCTAGTATAGCATAAAGAGTTTGGAAAACTGCTCAACCTGTGTATCAGTTTCCTCACTAGTAAAATATAGATGATAATAATGGTACTCATCACATGGTATTGTTTTTAAGATTTCATATATATATGAAAATATATATATGTATTACCGAATACAGGACCTAAAAATAGCAAGAACATAAAGGTTAACATTATTAACATTATTAAATAGTTTGGGCTAGTGTACTTCTAAAGTCCTTTCCATGTATTAATTCTAATATATAATTAATGCAGAGAAAATCTAGTGTACAATTTTAGAGTGATATATTTTCTATTTTCTGTTTTACAATAGTCAGTTCTAGATAATCGTCCCTTCTTTATCCTCTCTGGTTTATTTCTTCCTTCCTTGAGTAGAATACTTCATCTTGTCTAATAAAGTGTGAGTTGGAGAGATGTAAAAGTCCTTTCACATGTACCTCTAAAAGAAAGAATCAGCCTTCGTATTTAGCATCAGGAACAAAAAGACATATGACCTATTCTGTGGACCACCAGAATACTTTTCAATGTGTTTGTATTTTAGCTCACCAGACTTTAAATCCTAAATCCACTTGAGAAACTGCCACAGAAACTACCTATATTTCCTTTATATTACCCCAGTATCCTTAAAAGGAACTTCAAAGAAACTACTTCATCTGTTTTCCTCTCGAGTTTAACATTAAAAATGGCTGTTTTATCAATTACTGAAATGCCAGCTATCACTCCACAAAACACACAAACACACACACACACACACACACACACAGGGTAAGAGTTCTTTGGTCAAAAGAGTAGTTTGGGAAACATTATATGACATGTCACTCTTTGGAAATCCACAGTGCTTAGCCACATATAGTCTATGAGAGATTTTTCAATTAAAAAAAATTAAAAAGAGAAAAGGGAAAATGTAAACTTCTAAATTTGATTTAATCCAGCATTTCCCCAATATTTTTCTCACAAAGATTTTTTTTCTTTACATCTGTTAACATCTATGTGTCAGTATTTCATTAGGACTAGTAATAGAAATTCTGCCATAGGTATGACTGACATTTTGAGAGAGGCCTCAGATAAAGAGAATGGTGGCTTAAATCCCAGACTGTGTAGTCTATATTTGTTGTGTTCAGTCCTGTATCTCCAACACCTATCAAAGTAAGCATTCATTAATATTTCTTGAGGGACTATTTAAAAGAGCCCTGTCAAAATGTTTAAAATTCAGACTGCACAGAAACAAGTAAGATAAGCAATACTATACTTCTCTCCAATTTCCTTCTTTGATGGGGCTTATTGTGTGAGGCTCCTGAATAACAGGTGTGCTTAAGAAGCATTTAATCCTACTTGAATCTGTTTAACTGTAATCCAGTACACCTGATTCTTGATGATGATTGTATAACTATATAGCTTTTATAGTGTGATTGCCATGTGATTGTAAAAACCTTGTGACTGACTCCCTTTATCTAGTGTATAGGCAGATAAGTAATAATATAAAGATAAAAAATATGTAAATAATGGGGGGATAAGGTGTACGGGATGTTTTGGTTGTTTTTTATTTTTAGTTTTTCTTTATTTTGGAGTAATGAAACCATTCTAAAATTGATTGCAGTGATAAATGCACAACTGCATGATGATACTGTGAGCCATTGACTATATACTTTGGATGGATTATTGGTGTGGGAATATATCTCAATAAAATTATATTTTTTAAAAAAAAAGAAGCATTTAATCCTACTTAGCTCCATACTTCCTCTAAGTGATAAACAGATAGTTGTCCTTTATACAAATGATGAAGACAATGACTCAAAGATTTTATAAAATTCCAACCAAACTAAAAATAACAATTAATTTTTTTAAAACAGTTTAGAATGCAATTTTTGACTAGTTCCAAACATTCTTTAAAGCCATTTATAAAATGGAACCCAATATAAAATATCTAAAGTAAAGACCAGCAATACCATTTTTAATAATTGTGGAATATATGGAACCAGACTAGGTTATTACAGAACGTAATCACTGTATTTATTTCCATGGTCCCTCAAAGCAAAATTGAAAAGATCTTGGGTTATTTAGTATTTGGTGTTGTATAAAAGGCAAATAGATATAAACATTTTAATCAATAAATTAAATAAGTTATTCATTGAGCCAGACCATTTCATAAATGTCACTTGATAAAGTGGAATAATTTCATCAAATCTGGTTTTTAAAAGACATAGAAGTATTGTTCAAATGTAAGTTCTACATATTGACTATCTATAAAAGTGGGTAATAAACATATAAAATATTTCTCAGTGAAGGCCATCTTTTGGGAATATGAGATATTGTATGTATTTTATATATATTAAATTAAATGTGTCTTTTATTATATACATAATATATATATATATAATTTACAGATGATCATACTTAATATATCATTAAACTCATGTTCTCTGAAATTAGATTAGCTTTATCACTTACTAGCTGAGTGGCCTTAGACTGGTTACTAAATCTCTATGCTTCCATTTTTCATTTGTAAAATGGGTATAATAATTATACTTAGAATAATACCTGATGCTTTATAAGCACCATGTAATTTTTGAGTAAAATTTTTTATAGCAGTAAGAAAAAAAGTCATTAAGACTTAGTAACTTTTGCTAAATATTAGATATGTTAAAGCAGCCTTTGACAACTGCAGTACTGTAGTTAATTCATGCTTCAATTATCTGACAAGTTTCTGAAGTGTAACCCAGTGACCTTGATTCTTGCAGACAATCATATAACTATGTAGCTTGCGCAGTGTGATTGTGTAGTTGTGAAAACCTTGTGGCTCACACTCCCTTTATCCAGTGTATGGACAGAGGAGTGGGAAAATGGGGACAGAAATTAGATGAAGAATAGGGTGGGAGGGAAGGGATGGAAAGTTTTGGGTATTCTTTTTTGCTTTTATTTTAATTTTGGGGGAGTAAGGAAAAGGCTCAAAAGTTGATTCTGGTGACGAACACACAACTCTATGATGGTGCTATGAATAATTGATTGTCCACTGTGGATGATTGAAGTGTGTGTGAATATATCTCAATAAACTATATTTTAAAAAAGTAAATGAATAATAGGAGATGAGGATCATCTGCAAACAATCAGTGATTCCCAGTATAATTCCCAGCATTCACCACCACAAGCTATATGAGGACATTTCCATCTCTTCCCCAAAGAAAGAGGAAAAGGAGATAAAACTTCCCTACCTGGGGAATTCCTGATATTCTAACAAGCATTGGGGACTAACATTGTCATAGGTCAAGTCCTTCATCTTGGGGCTTGCCCTTATGAAGCTCTTTAGTGCAGAGGATAGGCTAAGCCTGCTTGTAATTTTGTCTAAGAGTCACCCCCCAGAGAACTTCTTTTTTGCTCAGATGTGGTTTGTCTCTCTCTAAGCACACTCAGCATGTAAAATCACTGCCCTCCCCTCTATGTCAGACATGACTCCCAGGGTTGTAAGTCTCCCTGGCAATGTGGGACATGACTCCCAGGGATGAGCCTGGACCCAGCATCATGGGATTAAGAAAGCCTTCCTGACCAAAATGTGTAAAAGAAATTACACAAAATAAAGTTTCAGTGGCTAAGAGGTCTCAAATGGAGTCAAGAGGTCATTCTGGAGGTTATTCTTATGCATTATATAGCTATCCCTTTTTTTTGTTTTTAGTGTGCTAGAACAGCTAGAAGGAAATACCTGAAACTTGAATTGCAATCCAGTAGACTTGATTCTTGAAGACAATTGTATAACATATAGCTTACATGGCGTGACTGTGTGGTTGTGAAAACTTTGTAGCTTACACTTCCTTTATTCAGTGTATGGACAGATAGGTACCAAAAAGGGGGACAAAAGTAATGAATAATGGGGAGGAGGAGCATGAGATGTTTTGGGTGTTCTTTTTTACTTTTATTTTAATTTTTATTATTATTTTTAGTTTTATTTTTTGGAGTAATGAAAATCTTCAAAAAATTGATTGTGTTGAATGTACAACTATATATGATAGTGTAAATATTTGTACACTTTGGATGATTGTATGGTGTGTAAATATATCTCAATAAAATTTCATTAAAAAAGAAAAAAAAGGAAAATTAGTTATATTATTAGAACATATACCATAGAATTCTGCTACACTAAACAAAAAGCATATCATGTTTCCCTGAAAAGCATTTAGGAAATATATGATTAATCAGCATTCTCAAATGTGAAAGGACCTTAGCATAATACTTGTAGAACATCTGATTTTTCATATAATATTTACTGCTTTTTGTCAAGGATTAGTGAAATGCAGAATATATTTTAAGTATTATCATAAACTGACCACTTGAATAGGGTGCTTATGTAATATATTTAAGTAAGTGCAGATGAAAATCTATTCTTTGTGCAGGTTTGGTTGTTTTATTAGTAAACGCTCATCTAAGAAAATATAATTAAATTATAATTAATTCTAATTCCTTCAAAAATGAATGAATTATTGAAATTGAAATTATAGAAATAACTACTCAAAACTTTAGTTAAATAAAATCTCAGTGTTTACATTTCTTTTGTGAATGGTGTGGACTGTTGCTGTTTTTTGTTTATTTGTTTTTACCTTTGAATGATATTGTTTTGATGGTTAGCATATTTACTTCAACATCTCTCATGTATTTTCAATACTATATCTGATATCTAACACAAACCCTCAAATATTCTTTTTTTTTTTCTGGGATACCACCTCTCTTTCTAGAATTTTCTTCAATACCAGGATCTGCACTGAGGAATCCACTAACTTTGTTTAATCCTTTATTCCCAAGTTTGATAGCTAGGAATTTCCTCCCACCTAATAAAATATCTGTCTTCCTCCCAAGACTCAAATCTCTGTACCTTCCAAGATGACAACTTGCTATTTTTCTGAAGGAATAAATGAAAACACACTAAGCAACAAAAGTTAGAAGATTTTCCAAGTAAAATACTATATGTATTTTCCCAAGATCCTTTTGGAGATAATGATCATTCTGTACTGATGAACTCAAAGGAATGATCCCAGTGGAGGCAATTTCATGCCATGGGAGAAACTGCAACATCCTCTCAGGTGGGTAGGGAAAGCATATGGGATGAATCTGGATCAGGTGTTTCTGATTTCAGTATGAGTTACTATGTACCAGTTATTGTACAAATAGAAAATATATTTTCTGTTCCCTTTTAAATATATTTTGGTCAAAATGATAGAATTGTCCTTCATAAAATTTGGGATGATCAGCAGTCTATTGTGATAACACAATTTAAATATTAATATTACCTAGAAGCAACCAAAAAGCCCACTGAGTTCGTGGGCCTCATTCCTTCCTCCATTCCACATTT
Organism: Choloepus didactylus; assembly: GCF_015220235.1. Taxonomy (NCBI): domain Eukaryota; kingdom Metazoa; phylum Chordata; class Mammalia; order Pilosa; family Megalonychidae; genus Choloepus; species Choloepus didactylus. The sequence goes on along the minus strand of NC_051310.1, from coordinate 182,872,022 downwards.
ATCTTTTTATTTCCATTGATTTTTTTAAGAGAGGAAAATTACAGCTCTCTTTAAACAACAGAACTGTTTAGCAAGCGCATTCATTACTGGCTCTTCTTCATTCTTAGGTACTTGGGTCATTTTTCACTTCTGTGAAAAGCTTATATAACTAGCAAAGTCAACCTGTGACAACAAAAGCAGAATCTGTAATGAATTTCTACCAAATTAAAGGGCAATTCTTCCAATTATATTCCCAGAGAAAAATCTGTATTTAAATCTTTGATAGCAAGAATAGTAACCAGATTAAACTAATGTAAAGTATATACTTTACATTTTATCAAGCATATACAAAATACACACTTAAATGGATAACTAGGTTTTTAATAGGTGAAATGAAAATAATCTTTACAAAATTCATTCAAATATTTTTGTTATTCTGATTTTTAAGTTGGACTATTGTATTCTTTAGTTTTAACCAAAAGACTGTTGGCAGCATTAACACAAAAATTAACGTTTGTAGATAAGACAATAAGTTCATCATTAAGCTTAAGATTTTGCAGTTTACTATTTTGCAACACCCAACACATTCTTCCTTTCTTTTCCACATTTAGGCACATTGAACTTAGGTACCAGTAGTTTTTGTAGACCATATAGTTTATATATATGCACTACATTATGTTTAAAGTAGCTTTCATAAGCAAGTTTCACTTCTAGTATTCTTACCATATAATCAAAGGAAGTTGAAAATTAATCCCTCCCTGTCCTCTCTTTCAATCTCTTTTCCTTTCTCCCTCCCTTCCTCCCTCCCTCCCTTCCTTCCTTCCATACTTTCCTGAGTTCTATGGGTTATTCTGGCAAATTATTGAACCTGAAGGGTTACTGGGAACCCTCCAATTTGTAGCTAGCTGGTCAGAAGTCACAGTGGTCTTTGGAAGCCCCTGAATTTGCAGCTGGTGTCTGAAGTGAGGGCAGTCTTGTGGAGGATTGTGCTCTTAATGTGACCTAACTCCCATTAGTGTCAGAAGTGCATTGAAATTGGTATTGCAGAGTGGTTTTTATTTACTTTTCACTAATGATTAATGATGCTGGGCATCTTTTCATTTGCTTTTTGGCTCTCAATATATCTTCTTTGGTGAAGTGACTCTTCAAACTTAACTCTTAGCAGCATGACAATTATCTTTTCCTTTCAATTATGCACACACCATACAATCCAGCAAAAGTATACAATCAGTGGTTCACAGTATCATCACATAGTTGTGCATTTATCACTATGATCATCCCCAGAACATTTGTATTACTCCAGAAAAAAAGAACAAAGAGAAACAAGAAAACCCCAAACATCCCATACCCCTTAACCCTGCTCTTATTGACCACTAGTATTGCACTCTACCCAATTTTAAGACTTACAATAGAGGTAAGTTAACTAAGAGAGTGTAGTATTGTCGGAGATAGATACATAGATCAGTGGAACAGAACAAAATATCCAGAAGTAGATCCACACAAATACAGGCAACTGACTTTTTTTTTTTTTTTGCTTTATAGAATACAATCATTATCAAAGATCAGAGCTACTGGATTGCAGTTCAACAACTTCAGATATTCCCTACTGGCTACAACAGTATTCCTAAAAACCCTAGGGAATGCCCTGGCCCTAAGTCTCTATAAAAGTTTTTCTTAGTAAGTTTATTTTTTCAGAAACTTAAGGCCTCCAGATTGATCCTATGCCATATAAGCCCTGAAATCCAGAGGTACCAGTCTCTCCAAGAACATCAGTTTCATTTCTCTACCCCACAAGGTCCAATACCCCTTTCCAGTACAAAGAATTTAGATTGAGAAAAATGATCAAATGAGAGGGAGGAGGTGTAACTGAGAAATTAGGATTTAACAAATAACTGTGTCTACTGACATATTATATAGATACTTCTTTTTAGTGTCTAGTGTTTTAGAATAGCCAAAAGGAAATTTCCTTTCAAATTTAACTCATCTCCTTACCAAGTCTGCTATTCACAACAACTTCTACAACTAGTATCTTCTTTCAGTTCTCACTACCACAACTCTAGTTCAAGAGCCATAATATCTTGTACCTCTTTTTTACCTTGTGTATCAGTTATTTATTTATACTTTTCCCCACTCCCCCTTACTTGATTGTTGATTTTGCAATAACTTCTAGCTGAGAGATTTAATAAAATATCTGGATAATTAAAATGTTTGAGTATGCTTATTGGGTTATATTTTGCTTAATAGTGTTTTTTTTTAATTCTATACAGGTGGGAAAATTACAATCTTTGTCACAAGGAAGCATCCCAAATATCATGGAAACTGTTATCTAAATAAGTCAATAGAAAAGGAAATCCTGTTTGTGGAGCTGAAATAGACAGCTTCAGCAATTTCTGTTCCCGTCAGAAGGAAATAAAACATCTTTCACTGAGAACACAACAGGGGGTAGGAGCAAGAGCCAATTATGCTCCTGTGGCTTCTCTAGATCTGTCCTTCTGGAAGGCCAGCCACCATGAATACAGCAGGGCTGCCCAGGCAGCAGGAGCTTGGCCAGTCTGTTTCATATTACAGTCCTACAAAAATAAGCCAAAAAAAAAATTTACCCACACAGTTATTTCTTCTTCCTAGCTTCCTCTCCAACTGGAGAATTTTAATATGGTGTATGGAAGATTTAATGGCAGATTTTAAAAAATTTTTTTTATTTGTAAACTAAAAATTATTTACTGCTCTATATCATTCTGTAATACCCCAGCTATGGCTTTACAAAAAATATTAGTTACATTCTGTGTCACTCCTTGTGTGTATGTTAGGTAGAGGGCTTGGAAAATTTAATAACTACAATAGTTTGCAGAGCCAGAGCAGTACCAAGAAGGGTTTACTCTTCAGTGATCTTGATCATCAGCAGATAATAGCTTGGCCAGGTATTTAGGAATAGAAGGAAAAAGACAGCAAGATTGATTTGAGGGGAAATGATTGGGTTGTATCCTTAGAATCTACCATCCAAGGATATGTGTCTTCTATGTGAAGGCTCACCAAAAGTTCATCTCTAAAGAGGAAGCACTCAATAATTCAATGATTAATATGGTTTATTCTGTAGATGTCAGCCTCTTCCAGAAGTAAGCCCACAGCTTCTCCAATGGGCTCTTGAACAAAAATCCCAGATGGATAGGTATGGAAGTTACGCATGGGGTGCATAACAAATAGTTTCCATCAATAGCCATGAACACTGTACACTGTTGAGTGTTCAGTCATAGGAGTGGCAATGTTTTCTCACTAGAATATACACCTATTCTGAATATGGATTGCCTTTCCTTCCTGACATTCTTGCCAGCTTGACAATTAATGAGCTTACTTAAAAGTTTATTCACAGTCATATTATCCCAACAATATAGTTGACTTTATGGGATTTAAAAAAAGGGAGGGAGTAGGCAGGTTAATCAGTTTCACTGAGTTTACCATGTTTCCCATCACCCAGCAACACCTGGTCCTTTTGAAAGAATGAATAACATATTGAGGATTTAATTTCAGTGCCTCTGGAAGATACATTAGGAAAGTGAGATGTTGCCCTGTAAGATGGGGTGTATGCTGAAGGGGAGTGGTCCCATTATTATTACATTTATCATGCAACTGGCAAAAAAAGTTTATTTCCCAACCCTCTAACCTTACACAGCACTGTTTAGTGGTCTGAATATATAAAGAAATGCACCCATCAAGAGATAAACAAGGAAATAAACAGGATTTTAATTTTGTAGACATTACCTAGCTAATGTTTTCTTAGCAATACTATATTCTCAAACTTCAGAGAAAACTTGGAGACAGGTTTCTTTATCATTGTATTTTGTATTTAATACTATTAAACCAGTCTTTTCCTTTAAGTCAGAGATCAGTGTTACCCTGGATTTTATTAAAATGATGCAACAAGGTTAATTACCATAGATAAGTTTCACTGATGACAGTTATTGAATATCATGACATTAACAAATATTTACTAAACACATCCTTAATCCAACTTCTGAGAATAAATAGAAAGTAAACAGAAAATGTGCACATATAAAGCAATAAGGAACAAAACAAAGTAGCCACACAACAAGTGGCAAATGAGTACACTAATAAGGCAAATGGTGCATTTGCTCGGGATGGCCTCATAAAGGAGATAGGATTTGAGAGATCATCAGAACCCACAATCTCAAAAATAGCAAATAAACAAAATAACTGAGTAAACTGTATAGACAAGGTACAGAAGAACAAAGGCACAACACATGCCCAGAAACCAGTAGATGAAATGAGGGAGAGATAAGGTTAGAGAAGTAGGGCTGAATTAGGGAAAGTTGACTGACTGCAAAAGGAAAAGAAGAAGAAAGAATGGAAAGGAAAGCAAACTGGACAGAGCTGGAGAGAAAGAAAAGAGGATGGTACTAAGTAAAACAAACACATATAACTTGAGTAAAGAGTAAACAGATGTTTTATGGTCTTCCACTGTTGAAAGAAATGGCATGAATAGGATTATGTAAAGAGAATAATAATGCAGATGTCAATGTAAAATACCGGTTCTATTTCTGCAGAACCTTTACACAGCCCAAAATCTACTTTGTAAATACTCATGAGAAATCCCCTAAAGGTGAGCACAAAGGTCTCTTGTGGTAATGCTGCCTTAAACATTGCCATTCAGAAGCATTATTAATATTTCTGCGTGACTATGAAAGAGTTTTAGAAATGCCCAATATATTATTTTAAACAATAGGAAAATATAGGGTTTGATGCAAATGGATATTAACAAAATTGGAGTGATCTTTTTCTTTCTTTCTCCCATTCTCAAAATGGATTAACTTTTGTTCATCATGTACACAATCTAAATGATCTAATTCTGCATTCATCTGACTGCCTGGTGATAGATAGCTCTCAGACTGTCTGACAGTATTTCTTGTAAGCATCAGAAATGATGGAAAGAAGGGTACTGATGTGGCAAAAGACTTTGAAATGCCATTTTGGATCATTGCACAGCATGATTCAAGGTTGTATACAGATGGAAGAGTCAGAGGAGCTATTAAAAATCTGTGTCAATACCTTCAAGTGTAATGTGAATCTAAACCAGCCATTCTCTTAATTTTAAACCAATTGATGTGTTTACCTTGGCTTTTTCCATGTGAGTCTTATGCTATCTGAGAACTAGGATTAACTAATAAGTCTTTCACCAAATTTAATTTAATTATTTGAAGCAAGAGTCAACAGGTAAACCATGTACCTCATTTTGATGATTTATAAACATTTCCTACATTGCTGCAAGGGCCAGAAAAATCAGAATTTTTCCAAAGGCACACACACACTCAAACAATTATAGCCCTAAAAAGAACTTAATCTGATACATCAAATACAAAATGTAATCATAGAAATTCACAGTTTATATGCTGACATGATCTTGTATGGTGCCAAATTTATGAAATCACTTATGATTTTATACATATATATTGAAATCAGTCTTGCATTTAAAGTTTTTATGAAAGTCTTCTATTTTAAAGAAAGTTGATGTTATTTGATGCATAGAGGGGGTAACTATTATATTTTCATTAAAAATGGTAGCTTTTATCATTAAAAAATGCCATTTTTGTTATTAATGCTTGAATTGTACTTTGATATTGGGATTGCAACCCATTACTATGGTTTACTTGCCTGGTATACCTTGATCCATTCTTGTTTTAGTCTTTCTGAATCACATTATTTTAGGTGTATCTTGAATACAACACATAGGTGGAATTTGCTTTGGAGCCAATTTTTTCCCTTTTAATAGATGAGTTGACCCCATTCATATTTATTAATGAGATTGATATGAGTAGTTTCAACCTTGTCATTTTCTTATAATTATGATGTGTAGTGTTATGTTTACTATTTCTTCTCTATGTAATGTGTTTTCTTTGTCTTTCATTTTTTAATTCTATTTTGATGTTTATGAAGGTTTATTACATTTGTGTTCCTGTGTCTACCTGTGTTTGTGCCCATAGCCCTTTGTTTTCTTTTTTAACCTTTAACTCTCTGCTATGTCAATTTAAAAAAACCATTTATTATATCATAATATCTATGGGTCAGAAGTTCAGGCATAGCTTAGCTGGGTCCTCTGCTTGGGGTCTCACCCAGTTTTCTGCTGGGCTGTGGTCTCACCAGAGGCCCACCTTGGGAAATATTTGTTTCCAAGCTCCCTCATGTTGTTAACATAATCAAATGGAGTGACCTCCCATTTCATTATCCTTGCCATAGTCTATCAGTTAGAAACAAGTCAGAGGACCTACCTGCCTTCAAAGGGAAAAGAATATTACACAGGGACATAAATTGTTGAGGATCACACTAGTGTCTATCCACCATGAATCCTATACATCCAAAGTCTTTCCAAATCTTCACAGTTCTTGGCTTGGAGAGTACACCATAAATCATGGCTGAATTGAAAAGAAAATCTGTACATTGCCAATGTGTACAGTAAAGAACATCCAGATCCCAGCCTTGGAGTCTCAGTCCTTGGAGACATCAATAGGTCAGAGCCCCTTTTATAAGTGCCTTCATGAGCAAACCCAGCCACACACAGGCCTACGAAGCTAACATGTTAATGTACACATGCATATGCGTACACACACACAGGCACACACAGCACTTTCATTGAAGAAACTCTCTTATTCACAACTGTTATTCTATTTCACTAGCTACAAAGAACTTGACTGAACATGGTCATTGGATAGTATTATACAATATTCCGCTATCTACTATTTTTATTTTTTTTTTAATTTTTTATTATAGTTCTGGCTAATTTTTCATTTCTTTTTTTAATGCAATTTTACTGAGATATATTCATACACCATATAATCCATCCAAAGTATACAATCAATGGCTCAAATCATCATCATTTAGCTGTGCATTCATCACCACAATCAATTTTAGAATATTTTCTCTACTCCAAAATAATGAAAAAAATAAAAATAAAAAAGAACACCCAAAACATCCCATACCCCTTATCCTTACCTATTATTTATATATTTTTTTCTTTTTATTTTATTACTCATCTGTCATACATGGGATAAAGACAGTGTCAGTCACAAGGTTTTCACAATCACACAGTCCCATGTTAAAAGTTATATAGTTATACATTCATCATCCAGAATCAAGTCTACTTGATTACATTCAACAGATTCAGGTATTACCTTCCACTTGTTCTAATACACCAGAAACTAAAAAGCCATATCTATATAATGCATAAGAATAATCTCCAGAATGACCTTTTGACTCTATTTAAAATCTCTTAGCCACTGAAACCTTGTTTTGTTTCATTTATTTTCCCCCTTTTGGTCAAGAAGGCATTCTCAAACCCATGATGCCAGGCCAGGCTCATAACTGGGGGGAATGTCCCACAATTACAGGGAGACTTCAACCCTGGGAGTCATGCCCCATGTAGAGGGAAGGGTGATGAATTTATTTGCAGAGTTGGCTGGGAGAGAAAGCCACATCTGAGCAGCAAGAGAGTTTCTTTGAAGGTGACTCTTAGGCATGATTATAAGTAGGGTTAGCTTCTCCTTTGCAGGAATAAGTTTCCTAAGGGCAAGTCCCAAGATTGAGGGCTTGACTTATTAAATTGGGAGTCCCTTATGCTTATAAGGATATCAGGAATTCCCCAGGTGAGGAAGTTTAAAATTTCCACATTTTTCCCCAGTCCCTCAAGGGGATTTTGCAAATACTTTTTTATTTTCTGCCCAAAATACTCTGGGATGTATCAGGGTATTACATTAACCTGTACAAAGTAACAAGTTCTCAATTCCTATTCTAGGTTCCATGTAATTATGTTGTTTAAATAAAATGACCATACAGGTTAAATGAGATAGTGTGCTAGAGAGGATATAAATTTTGCACCAAATAAACATCTCTTAAATAACAGTTAAAACTCAGGGATAGATGTGACTGCTGTAAGAGCTTACATCTAGGAACCTTTACAATAAGCCTTATTGCTCATTCTGTACTCTTGCATCATTGATTGCCCAAACTCTGCCTACATTCTATACCCTGGTAACTGATGTTATTGAATTCAATTCTCAGCATTTGCTCATTATAGTTAGTGTATATTAGTTAGGCCTTGCAATATTTGTCCTTTTGTTTCTGGCTTATTTCACTCAACACAATGTCCTCAAGGTTCCTTCACCTAGTTACAGGCCTCAAAACATTCCTTCCTGAAGATGCTCAATGTTCTGTTGTATGTATACAACACAGTTTGCCCTTAAGTTCACCCATCAATGTACCCTTAGGCCACCTACATCTACTGAAAATCATGAACACTGTCACTATAAACACCCGTGTGCAAATGCCTATTTGTGTCCCTGCTTTTAGTTCTTTCAAGTATATACCAAATAACAAGGTTGCAAGATCATATGGCAACCCTATACTTAGCCTCCTACGAAACCACCACACTGCCCTCCCAAGGGGCTGCACCATTCTGTTTCCCTACCAATAGTACCGCATCTTCTCCAGCACTTGTAGCTTTCTGTTATTTTCTAAGCAGTTTTATTCATATACACACAATCCATCCTAAGTGAACCATCAATAGCTCCTAGTATAATCACATAGTTATGCACTCACCACAACAATTGATATGAGAAAATTTCTATTTCCACCACAAAGAAAGAAGAGGGAAAAAAAAAGAATAAAGAATTTAAAAAATGAGAATCACCACCACAAACTACAAGAATCCCATACCCCTCTCTTATATCCCCCTTTATTGACATTTAGCTTTGTTATATTGCCTTTGTTACAATTAATGGAAGAATTTTACAATGTTACTGCTAACTGTAGATCCTAGTTTGCAGTGATTGCTTTTTTTTTCTATATATACCATCCCATTTTCAACACTTTGCAATGTTTGCATTCACTTGATCTCCCTTGTGTAAAAACTCTTACATTTCTACATTTAATCACCATCATTGTTCACTCCAGGTTTTGCTATGTTATACAGTCCCAGTTTTTATTCCATATCTTTCCTTCTCATGTCATACATGCCTCTAGCCTTCCTGTTTCAACCACACTCACACTCAGCTTTGTTCATTTTGCTTACAATATTGTGCTACCATCAGATAGTATTGTGCTATCCATTTATAGATCTTTACAATCAATCCTGTTGAGCATTCTTTACTCCTTCAACATCAAATTCCCAATCCCTATCCTCTTTCTGTCTGCAGATAACCTGTGTTCATAACTTTAACTCTCAGAGTTTGCTCATTATAGTTAGTTCATATTATTAAGACCATACAATATTTGTCCTTCTGTTTATGGCTAATTTCACTCAACATAATGTCCTCAAGGTTCATCTATGTTGTTGCATCTGTCTTGACTTTATTCTGTATACAGCTGCATAATATTCCATCATATGAATATACCACAGTTTGCTTATCCACTTTTCTGTTGATGAACATTTAAGCTGTTTCCATTCTGCTATAAACATCGGTGTGCAAAAGTCCTTTCATGTCCTGGCTTTCTGTTCCTCTTGAGTACATAACTAGTAATGGGATTGCTGGATAATATGGAAATTCTATACTTAGCTTCCTGAGGAACTGCCAAACTGCCTTTCAGAGCAGTTGCACCATTCTACATTCCCATCAACAGTGAAAAAAATGTACCTTTTTCTCCACATCCTCTCCAACCTTGTAGTTTTCTGTTTTTATGATAATGGTCATTCTAATAGGTGTAAGATGATATCTTATTTTGGTTTTGATTTACATTTCCCTAATTAGTGAAGTTGAGCATTGTTCCATATTTTTTTGAGCCATTTGTATTTCCTAGACAGAAAATTGTCTATGTCTTTTGTCCGTGTTTTAATTGGGTACTTTGTCTTTTCATTGTTGAGTTGTAGATCTCTATATATTCTAGATATTAAACTCTTATCTGATATGTAGTTTCCAAACAGTGTCTCCCATTGCATAGGCTGCCTTTTTACTTTCATGACAAAGTCCTTTGATGCCCAAAAGTTTTCAGTTTTGAAGAGGTCCCATTTATCTATTTCTTCTTTCATTGCTCACTCAGTAGGCATAAGGTCTAGGAAAAACACCTGCTATCCCAAGATCTATAAGATATTTCCCTATATTTTCTTCTAAGAGTTTTACGGTATTAGCTCTAATGTTTAGGCCTGTGAGCCATTTTGAGTTAATTTTTCTAAAAGGTGTGAGATAGAGGTCCTCTTTCATTATTCTGGATGTGCATATCCACCTCTCCAAGCACCATTTGTTGAAGAGGATGCTCTGTCACGGTTGAGTTGACTTGACTGCCTTATCAAAGATCAACTGTCCATAGATAAGAGGGTCTATTTCTGAACAAACAATTCAATTCCATTGGTCAGTATACTTGTGTTTATGCAAGTACCATGCTGTTTTGACCACTGTAGCTTTGTAATATGCTTTAAAGTCAGGTAGTGTGAGACCTCCCACTTCATTTTTATTTTTCAAAATATTTTTAGCTATTTGGAGCACCCTGACCTTCTAAACAAATTTGATCATTGGTTTTAATATTTCTGCAAATAAACTGTTAGGATTTAATTGGCATTGCATTGAAACTATAAATCAATTTGCATAGAATTGACATCTTAACTATATTTAGTCTTCCAAACCATGAACATGGTATGTCCCCCATTTATTTAGGCCTTCCTTGATTTCTTTTAGCAATTTTTTACTGTTTTCTGAGTATAAGCCTTTTAGGTCCTTGGTTAAATTTATTCCTAAATATTTGATTCTTTTGGTTGCTATTGTAAATGGAATTTTTTTTCTTCATTTCCTCCTCACATTGCTCCTTACTAGTGTATGGAAACACTATTACTTCTACTTTATCAGACCACATATTATTTATATAATTCTTCCATCCTCAACCAACCTTTGTTACAATCATAAATCTAAACTTACATTTTAAATACTCATAATCAGTAATGTTCTAATCTTTCCCCAGTCATTTCTGATAAGCTTATATCTAGCAGATTCCTAAGGATGGGCTCATGGGTTTAGTGTTTCATGGGTTCTTGCATGTTTAAAACTGTTTTACTAAAACTTTAACACTCAAACAATGTATTATCTTTCTTTTCCTGAATTTTTTGAAAATTCTGGTTCATTTTGCTTTGCTTTGATGTTACTGTTGACATTCTATTCCAGCCTAATTCTCTTGCTCTTGAAAATTATTTGATCCCTTATTGTGGGGGTCCTGAGATTTTCTTCCCTTGATTTTTAAATTCTCATGGTTTCTCTAAGATATTTCTCAGATATTATTACTCTGGATCCTTTTTTCTAGGTACCAAGTGGTCTTTTTAAATACGTTGGTTCAAGACTGATTTCATTTCTTGGAAGCTTTCTTGAGTTATAATTTTAAATGTAAGTTTGGTATTTTTTTTTAACTTCTTCAGGGTCACCAGATTTCTTTGCCTCTATTTTATTTTAACCACTTTTTCTCTAGCCTTTTTTACTTTATTTATTTTTTTATTTTACTGATTTTAATGGTGTTACCTGTTTTCTACTTATCGTCAATGTCACTAATTAAATTTGTACTCAAATATACTATTTCCTCGGCAGGTCAAACTTTAATATTTTTTGTTATAATTTTGCCTTTGTCTCACATTTCTTCTTGGGTTCAATAAAGTTTTATTTTATATCATCCCATTTCTTGTCCATTTTTTTTTTTCTTTTGAGTTTCTGGATTGAGAAATGTTTTTCTTCACATCCAAAAATATTGGTTTATGACTATTTAATTTAGTTCTGAATGTTGTATTGCTCTATGGGGAAGGGGTTCTCATGAGCTTTACATTGTAGCTTTATACAGATGCAGGTTATTTCCATGTGTTATATCATCAGCTTTGATAGTTTTGATAGTTTAAGATATTCCTAATTTAAATGAATTTTCTTGTGTTAGTATAGCAAAATGGCATTTTTTTAAAGGCTGACTCTTTGGGGTGAGGGTGGAGGAGGAGTTATATATATATGATTTAATTAGTCCTCTTTTGTCTTGCAGCATCCTAAACTTTTCCTCTCTTGCTTCTTTTTATTTTAATCAGCCAGTCTCCAAGGGAAACTTTCCCTTCCTTTTTACCTTCTTCTTCCCCCAGAATTGAGTTCTTCCTGAGACAACCACAGCAATCTCTATACTCTATTAAGTTGTTTCACTATAGTCAGGGCTCTCATTTTAGCAGAACTGTCTTTCATTAATTTCACACTTAGGATTCACTTTCTTTTTCTGGGTATAAATTTAGCTCATTCTTAGGCGCTGTTTCTCTTTTTATTTTCCACAAATGCTAGTAGCAGGAGTTTGAGAGTAACTCTGCTAGGAATTAGTGTTGGTAATATTTGGATTTTTGTGGCAACCAATTACCTCAGCTACCTGGAAATTTTCTGCACCCCTACTCCTATCATCGTGTGTGATATCATCTTTCTCATGCAAGATTCATATATCCATGGTCTATCATTTCTTTGTCATTATCAGTGCTGGAGATTGTATCATGTAGCCCACAAAAGACATTGTTTCAGTTAGCTAAAGCTGCCAAAATGTAATATACCAGAAATAGATTGGCTTTTACTATGGTGGTTTATTAGTTCACAAATTTACAGTTCTAAGGCCATGAAAATATCCCAATTAAGGCATCAACAGGAAAATGCCTTCTCTGAAGAAAAGCTGATGGCATCTGGGGTTCCTCTGTCATATGGGAAGGCACATGGCTGGAGTCTGCTTTTCCTTTCCCAGGTTTAGCTTCTTGTTTCTGTGGCTTTCTCCAAAATGTCTCTGGGCTTCTGTCTTAGCTTCTCTCTTAGCTTCTCCCAAGGGTAAACTCTGGATTACATATCTTAGCTTCTCTCCAAAATGTTTTTCTCAGCTTCTCCAAGCATCTGGTTCTGTGTCAGCTCTGAATTCTCCCTCCCCCTGACCTCTCTTAAGGAATCCAGTAAACTAATTAAGACCCACCTTGAATGACCAGGGCCATATCTCCATGGAAATAATTTAATTAAAAGGTCCCACCCACAATTGCAGGGTCACATCTCCATGATAACAAACTTAATCAAAAGATCTCACCCACAATAGGTCTACCACCAAGAAGAGCAGATTAAAAGAACAGTCTTTTATGGGGTACATAGCAGATTCAAACTAGCACAGACATGTCTTTATTTGCTTCCCAGTGGATGTGAACCCATTTGTAAATAGAATCTTTGGAGGTGTCATTAGCTAATGTATAGACTCATTTGTGAATAGGATCTTTAAAGTTCCTATTTAGATGAGGCCAAATTGTATAAGGATGGGTCTTAAGCCACATGTCTGGAGTCCTTATAAGCAAAGTAAATTTAGATAGTTAGTAAGAAGAAGTCAAAAGTCAGAAAAAACCAGAGTCAAAGGAAATCAGAGGAGCAGGCCCAAGGAGAGAGGGAGAGTGCCATGTGATGGAGAATTCCTGGAATGCTACAAACTCCAAAGCCATGAAACAATAAAGCTCTATTGTTTAAGCTAACTCATTGTGTGGTATTTGTCATAGCACCCCTGGCAAACTAAGACAGTTACCACTTCCAATGATTTTGTCCTGCACGTATTTCTCCCACATATGTTCATGACTCAAACATAGAACTATAAACTCACAATCTTAAAATCTCAATAAATCTCAGATAAATCCCAAAATTTCTCATTTCTCTTGTAACAACATTCTAAAATTATTTCATGCAAAATTCACTACACCACCCTTTCACCAATCATCAGTTCCCACATATTCTTACTTCCCTCCTTATCTAGATTGTATTGTATGGACCATAATTATAATCATTCTGCTACACATACATCAACTCCCTTGCCCCTTTCTTCCTTCATTGCAATTACCTTGTATGTTAGTTCTCTAGTGATGCTGTAACAAATAACCACAGACTGAGTGGCTTGAAACAACTCAAATTTATTCTTTTACAGTTCTGGAGGTCATAAGTAAAAACTCAGTCTTATGGGACTAAAACGAAGGTGTAGAAAGAGTCAGTTTCTTCTGAAGGTCCCAAGGGAAAATACATTCCTTCCATATTCCAAGTGCTACAGGCTGCCTTGGCATTCCATGATAGCCACTTCTCTCATATCTCTACTTCTCACTTCACATTGCCTTCTCCTCACTATGATCTCCTGATCCTTGCTTTTAAGGACCCTTTTGATTACATCAACTCCACTGAGTAAACTAGAATAATCTTCCAATCTCAAAATCTTTAATTTAATCATATCTGTGAATCACTTTTGCCATATAAGGCAGCAAACACATGTCCCAGGGATTAGGACTTTGGGGAACCATTATTCAGTCTACAATACCTGGTAAAATCACACCTCCAACCTTGGATACAAGCAGTTCTTTTTCTGTGCAGTGTGTGCAACAAATCAGTTGAATGTAGCTGTGAAAAAGACATAAAAAAACATGCTTTTGAGTCTCACTTTAAAGATAAGCTTTCAAACTTCAAATGGGCCCTAGGTATGAGTCAGAATCCTAAAACATTCTCTATTTAATTCTTTTCCTCATGCTGAAAGGTGAGAACTTCAATGATTCACCTCTAAAGATTCCAAATAAACTTTATACTACTTACCCTTAGCACATGCCCTAACTACTTATTTCACAGAAACAGCAAGCCATTGGAAGACATTCACAATCTGCCACTACCAAACTTACCTTTTTCATGCATGCTCATATTAGTCTGCATTCCCTTCTGTTCCAATAGATAAACAGCTGGTATTCATTAATATCTTCCTAATTGTTCATTAGACCCATCTCCTACTATCTACCTGAAAATTCTACTCTTGAAAATATATCCTCCCTCCACTAAATAGGGATTTATTCTCCCCTCTCTGGATCATTCTCTTAAGCACACAAAATGCTGTAACATTCCTCAACCAAAAAAATGCTTCCTGTGACTACATAGCCCCTTCAACTTCCATCCCATTACTCAACCCACTCAAAAGAGTTCTGTGTACTCAATGTTATCATTTTATTTTCTTTATTTTTCTTAAACCTATCCCAATTCCCATAACCCCAACAAACCAAATTATATCAAGATAATTAATGACATTCACATTGCTAAGCCCAATAAAGCCAAGTCAATCTTATTTTAACTATCAATGATATTTCCATAGTTGACCCTTCCTTCTTCTTGAAGTATTTTATTTTTTTAATTAGCTTGAGTGATGGCAAACATTCTCCAAATTTGGTCTATGCCTTACTCCCTCTAAACCTCTTTTGCTAGGTGTTTTATCTTCATTTCAAACTTAATGTTGGATGCTCCAAGACCTGTTTTTCCATCAACTTTCCTCTTTTTTTATATTCACTCTCTTGTTGAGCTCATAAATTCTTGTGACTCTAAATATCATCTACATTATTTTCAAAATTAATTCCCTAAGCCTGAACATTTTCCCTGAACTCCATTTATATATTCAGTTGTCTACTTAACATCTATATTGGAGATCTAAGAGACACCTTAATTCATCTTCTCCAAAATTGAAAGCTTTATACCATGCTTTCTCCCCAACCTTAATAAAACCTGCTCATTCTTAAGTATTCACTCATTAAATGGTAGTCCAGTTTGCTAATGCTGCTGGAATGCAAACACCAGAAATGGATTGGCTTTTATAAAAGGGGGTTTATTTGGTTACACAGTGTATTAGTTAGGATACTCTATGGAAACAGAATCAATGAGAAATATATATGTGGGTGAGCATTAGTACAAATTCTGTAGGGCAGGGCACAAACTGGCAACTCCAATGAAGATGTCTGATGAACTCCTCAGCAAATGAACTGGCAACTTTGAAGAACTCTTCAGGAAACACTTCACTGGTCAGCCAAAGAAGTGAAGGTCCTCTTTCTGTCTCACTTAAAAGTCTCCAACTGATTCATTGGACTAAATCCAGCCAACTGCATTCTCTCACTGTGGAACACATGCTCTTCATTGATGTCATCAGTCACAGCTGCAGCCAATTGACTGATGATTTAATAAACCAGCCTTTTGGTTTATTAACCAGCCACAAATGTCCTTGTAGCAATGGTTAGGCCAGTGCTTGCTTGACCAGAGAGCTGGGTACCATCACCTGGCCAAGTTGACACATGAATCTAACCATCATAGTCCAACTCTTATCAACTTGGCAGTTACATACATCACCTAAAACCATACTTCATCTCTAGAGAACAATAACAGAAATATATTTCACCTAAAAATGCTTCACTGTGGAGTATACAAATGGAAATGCACTAAATCTCTCCAGAATAGGGTGAAAGTCCTTGGGAGACATTAAATCATAAAATTGATTTCCTTTAGCTTAAATATAGCAAAATGAACAATACAGTATGCCATATTGTAAGGGGATAAGACAGAGAAGAAACCAAAAATATTTGCTTTACAGACAAATACAAACATACTTATAACAAAACAAAGAGGAAATATTCATGCCATCATAGTCCTCACTTCTGTAACTGGTCACATGGCAGCAGTTCATATTTATCACTACCTTCCTCCACTACCCATTCCATGCTCCCTTTACCCTCAGCAAGCACTTCAGCTGGCCATTGTTCTTTGCCTGGTGGGGTGACCCAAACTTTCATTCCTGTTTCTCGGCCATTGGTAGTTGTGCTGGTTTGAATGTATTATGTCCCTCCAAATGCCATTATCTTTGATGTAATCTTGTGTGGGCAAATGTATCAGTTTTGATTAGATTGAAATTCTTTGAGTGTTTCCATGGAGATGTGCCCCACCCAACTGTGGGTGATGACTCTGGACAATTTCCCTGGAGATGTTGGCCCACCCATTGGGTGGGTCTGAATTAAATCACTGGCGACTATATAAGATCAAACAGAAGGAGTGAGCTTGCAGCAGCCAAGGGGGACACTTGGAAGAAAGCACAGGAGCTGCAGATGAGAGACAGTTTGAAGACAGCAGTTGAAAGCAGACTCTTGCTCCAGAGAAGCTGACAGAGGACAAATATCCCAAGTGCAACTAAGAGTGACATTTTTGAGGAACTGCAGCCTAGAGAGGAACATCCTGGGAGAAAGCCATTTTGAAACCAGAACTTTGGAGCAAATGCCAGCCACGTGCCTTCCCAGCTAACAGAGGTTTTCTGGACACCATCGGCCATCCTCCAGTGAAGGTACCTGATTGCTGATGTGTTACCTTGGATACTTTGTGGTCTTAGGACTGTAACTGTGTAACCAAATAAATCCCCTTTTGTAAAAGCCAATCCATCTTTGGTGTTTTGCATTTCAGCAGCATTAGCAAACTAGAACAGTAGTCCTGCCTGGATTCAGTCGTTGCAGTTTTCCATTGACTTTAATCAAAGGGCATGGTAGTAATAACAGATGCTGTAGGGGATCTCCTGTATTCCAGGAAAACTCTTCTTTACTTCCATTGTGTAGTTGCAGTGCTATTTCCCCTTGACAATCAAGATCAATCACCACAGCCAGTACAGTAATCCCCTTCCTTGACTGTTGATTCAGAGGCATAAAAAGACCAAAGTGGCCAGGTAGCAGTCTTAACTTCCAGTTCAATGGTATTATTGTTGTGTTTCCTAGTGGAAGCTCTCTTTATTTTGGAACAAAAGCTTGTAGACCAGCTGAGCTAAAGCTTACAGGGACAGGAAGCAAAAATTTACCTAGTGGATCACTAGAAGTGATAGTGAGTGGTGCCACTCCTGTTACCACCCCTTGATTCCTGGACCCATGAATCCTGGCTATGGGAGAAAGAGCACCATAGAGTGAACACTGATTCAGAGCATACACAGCTTCCTAGGGAACACTGCCCCAGCCCTACAAGGTAGTGCCAACTATTTGGTGCTCTAATTGAGTCTTCAACAGGCCATTCCATGGTTCTATGAACCCAGCTGCCTCTGGATGATGGGGAACATGGTAAGACCAGAGAATTCCATGAGCATGAGCCCATTCCCTCACTTCATTTGCTGCGAAGTGGGTTCCTTGGTCAGAAGCAATGCTGTGTGGAATACCATGATGGTGGATAAGGCATTCTGTAAGTCCATGGATGGTAGTTTTGGCAGAAGCATTTCATGCAGGAAAGGCAAACCCATATCTTGTGTATGTGTCTATTCCAATAAGAACAAATCACTTCCCCTTCCATGATGGAAGTGGTCCAATGTAATCAAACTGCCACCAGGTAGCAGGCTGATCACCTCGGGGAATGGTGCCAAATTGGGGAATGAGTGGGGGTCTCTGCTGCTGGCCTATTGGGCACTCAGCAGTGGCTGTGGCCAGGTCAGCCTTGGTGAGTGGAAGTCCATGTTGCTGACCCATGCATAACCTCCATCCCTACTGCCATGACCACTTAGTTTATGAGCCCAGTGGGCAATGACAGGAGTTGCTGGGGAAAGAGGCTGATTGGCATCCACCAAATGGGCCATTTTATCCACTTGATTATTAAAACCTTCTTCTGCTGAAGTCACCCCTGGTGAGCATTCACATGGGACACAAATATCTTCATGTTTTTTGCCCACTCAGGTCTATCCACATACCCCTTCCCCAGACTCCTTTGTCACCAATCTTCCAATCATGTTCTTTCCAAATCCCTGACCATCCAGCCAAACCATTAGCAATGGCCCATGAATGAGTATAAAACACACCTCTTGCCAGTTCTCCTATGAAGCAAAGTGAACAACCAGGTGCACTGCTCAAAGTTCTGCCCACTGGGAGGATTTCCCCTCACCACTGTCCTCCAGGGACATCCCAGAAAGGGGCTGCAGTTCTGCAGCTGTACACTTTCACGTGGTGCCTGCATATCATGCAGAACAATCTGTAAACTAGGCCCCAGTTTTCTCTTCCTCATTCAAATGATTGTAAGGAACTCCCCAAGATGCAATAACTATGGGCTGGGGAAGAGAAGGTAAGGTGGAAGGAGTGGGGGCAATGGGCATTTGGGCCACTTCCTCATGTAACATGTGCATTCAGGACCCACTTGGGCTCTATCTCATATATAACATTTCCATTTTGTGATGGAGTGCTGCTGTGCATGCCCAACTTTATGGCTTGGCAGGTCAGACAACACCCAGCTCATGATAGGTAACTCAGGTCTCATGGTTATTTGGTGGCCCATGGTTAAGCGTTCTGCCTCTACTAAGGCCCAGTAGCAGGCTAACAGCTGTTTTTCAAATGGAGAGTAGTTATCTACAGAGGATGGTAAAGCTTTACTCCCAAATCCTAATGGCCTGCATTGCGATTCTCCTATAGAAGCCTACCAAGGGGTCGAAACAGCATCTATATTTGCCACTGACACTTCCAGCACCATTGGGTCAGCTGAATCATATGATCCAAGTGGCAGAGCACCTTGCACAGCAGCCTGGACCTGTCTCAGAGCCTCATCTTGTTCTGGTCCCCATTCAAAACTAGAAGCTTTTCTGGTCACTCAGTAAATAGGCCAGAGTATGACACCCAACTGAGGAATATGTTGTCTCCAAAATCCAAAGAGGCCAACTAAGCATTTTGCCTCTTTTTTGGTCATAGGAAGGGTCAGATGCAACAGCTTATCCTTCACCTTAGAAGGGGTATCTTGACAGGCTCCACACCACTGGATGCCTAGAAATTTTACTGAGGTGGAAAGCCCCTGTATTTTTGTTGGATTTATCTCTCATCCTCTGCCATGCAAATACCTTACCAACAAATCTAGAGTAGTTGCTACTTCTTGCTCAGTAGGTCCAATCAACATGATACCATCAATATAATGGACCAGTGTGATGTCTTGTGGGAGGGAGAAATGATCAAGATCCCTGTGGGCAATATTATGATACAGGGCTGGAGAGTTGATGTAACCCTGAGGTAGCACAGTGAATGTAAACTGCTGGCCTTGCCAGCTGAATGCAAACTGTTCCTGGTGGTCCTTACTGAAAGCAATTGAGAAAAAAGCATTTGCCAGATCAATAGCTGCATAGCAGGTACCAAGGGATGTGTTGATTTGCTCAAGCAATGATACCACATCTGGAACAGCAACTGCAATTGGAGTCACCACCTGGTTAAGCTTATGATAATCCACTGTCATCCTCCAAGCCCCATCTGTTTTCTGCACAGGACAAATAGGAGAGTTGAATGGAGATATGGTGGGAATCACCACCCCTGCATCCTTCAAGTCCTTAAGAGTGGCATTCATCTCTACAATCCCTCCAGGAATTCAGTATTGCTTCTGGTTTAATATTTTGCCAGGCAGGGGATGTTCTAGTGGCTTCCACTTGGCCTTTCCCACCATAATAGCCCTCACTCCATGAGTCAGGGAACCAATGTGAGGATTCTGCCAGTTGCTAAATATGTCTATTTCAATTATGCATTCTGGCACTGAGGAAATAACCACAGAATGGGCCCAGGGACCCACTGGACCCACTGTGAGATAGACCTGAGCTAAGACTCCATCAGTCACCTGACCTTCATAAGCCCCAACTCTGACTGGTGGACCAGAGTGATGTTTTGGGTCTCCTGGAATTAATGTCACTTTTGAACCAGTGTCTAATAATCGACAAAATGTCTGATCATTTCCTTTTCCCAATGCACAGTTACCCTGGTAAAAGGCTCTAGGTTCCCCTGGGGAAGGCTGGGAGGAAGATTAACAGTATAAATCTTTGGCAGTGAAACAGGGTCCTTCCCCAGGGGTACCCAGCCTTCCCCTCATTCAGGGAGCTCTGGATCTGTAAACTGTCTCAAGTCTGGGAATTGATTAAGGGTCTGTGACCCTCTCTTTTTGGAATTCAAGGGAGACTTGTTCACTTGACCTAGAATTCTTCTGCCTATATAATTCAAACAAGAATTTAGTCAACTGCCCATCTATTTTACTACTTGGTACTCCATGATCTACTAGCCAATGCCATAAGTCTCTGTGAGTCAGATTATTTTGTTTGCTGCTTTGAGCCTGTTTTCCATAATGGTAGCCATGCCCACCTTGTCTGTGGTCATTAACTGCAGCCATTTGGCTTCTGCTGACTCAGGATCTGATTATCCCCATTGTGTTTAAGAATTCCAGCTCAGTGACAGCAGTTCCTACAGTAATATCTGACCTACAGAGAAGGGCAACTACAGAGCTCTTCAGGGATGATGGAGCTAGTCTCACAAATTTATTCCTCACAGTCCTGGTAGGATGTGTGTCCTCCGGACATTACAGGGGTGTGTGAGTAGGTCTTCCATAAGTCCACTCTAACATTCCAATCTCTCTCAGCCTTTGAATCCCCTCCTCTACATTATACCAGCGCAGTTCTGGCATTTCAACCTCTGGTAATGCTGGCCACCTTTTGATCCATGTTTCAGCCAACGACCCAAGCAAACTGTTAATGCCCTTTCTAACCCTTTGAGCTAAAACATTGAATGCAGAATCCCTGCTTACTAGGCCCATATCAGTAAATTCAGCCTGATCCAACCTTATATTCCTTCCACCATTATCCCACACCCTTAATATCCATTCCCACACATATTCCCCTGGCTTCTGTCTGTATAAGTTGGAAAACTCATACAGTTCTTTTGAAGTATAGCATACTTCCTCATGAGTCACACTTTGTACTTCTCCCTTCAGGGCCTTTTGGAACTTTAATCTAGTTATAGGTCTTGAGACAAGGACTGGTAGTGGGGGTGGGTCATGAAAAGAATTAGAATTATCCCTGAAGCCATTTACCTCAGGACATTCTGTCACATTTCCATCTCTTAAAACAGGATTAATCTCTCCAGACAGAGAAGTGAGGGCTGCTTCCTCAGGGGAGGTGATTACAGGATTAGCAGGCACTGAAGGGTTAATCTCTTTAGATGGATGTTGGATGGCAGGCTCCTTAGGGCAGACTGGATGTAGGGAAGCTGTTTCCTCAGAGAAGACTGGAGGTGGGGTGGCTGTTTCCTCAGGACAGCCCTCTACAGATAAATCTAACAATGACTCACCAGAATCCATGTTTCCAATGTCCTCACTGCCATTATTATCAATCCATATGTCCCCATCCCAAGTTTTGGGATCCCATTCTTTTCCAATCAATGCCTTTATTTTAACAGTAGACACCCTAAGAGGTTGATATTTTAGTTTATATTGTAAATCTGCTACTCACACAATGAGAGTCTGTGTCTGAGTTTCATAAATCTCAAGTCTGTGGCCACAGGAAATAAGATTTTCTTTCAGGCACACATAGAAACCTTTACATCTGTCATATGGCATTTAAGTTTTAAATTTGAAGACTTTAGTTCATCCCTTTCTCTTATAACTTTATCCAATGTATCTAAGAGTAGTCAGCCAAGATCATTGTACCTCTTAATTCTGCAAAACTCTGTGGGGGTGTCAAAAACACTGTCACCCAGAGCCTTTCTTTGTACAAGAGTATGAATAGGAGAATTAGTGCTATTTTGCATATCTCCATTGACAACTCTTACCATGGACTGTCAGTGCCCTCTTGATTATTGGAAATAGAGTCATTAGTGCCTTTGAATCTAGTCGGAGTACAAAACAAATTGTAAAAGCCCATTTTAAGATTCTGTTTCTCAAGAACCACTCCTGGTACCAAGTTGTATTAGTTCAGGTTCTCTAGGGAACAGAATCAATGAGAGGTGTCTATGACTATAAAATTTATAAAAGTGACTCATGCAACTGTGGGTATGCACAAGTCAAATTTCTGTAAGGCAGGCAGCAAACTGGCAACTCCAATGAAGCTGTTCAATGAATTCCTCAGGAAATGAATGGGCAACTTTGAAGAACTCCTCAGGAAATGAACTGGCAACTTGGCTGAATGTGTTCAATGAACTCCTCAGGAAATGAACTGACAACTTCAATGAACTCCTCAGGAAGTGCTTTGCTGGTCAGCCAAAGAAGAAGTGAAAGTCCACTATCTGTCTTACTTAAAAGTCTTCAACTGATTGGATTAAATCCAGCCAACTGCATTCTCTCACTGTGTAACACACACCCTTCATTGATGTCATCAGTCACAGCTGCAGCCAATTGACTGATGATTTAATAAACCAGCCTACTGGTTTATTAACCAGCCACAAATGTCCTTGCAGCAATGGTTAGGCCAGTGCTTGCTTGACCAGACACTGGGTATGATCACATGGACAAGGTGACACATGAACCTAACCATCACACACAGTTACAGTCATAAGGCCATAAAATTTCCAAGGTAACACATCAACAATTGGGTACCTTCATTGGAGGATGGCCAATGGCATCCAGAAAACCTCTGCTAGCTGGGAAGGCATGTGGTTGGCATCTGCTCCAAAGTTCTGCATTCAAAATGGCTTTCTCCAGAACATTCCTCTCTAGGCTGCAGCTCCTCAAAAATGTCACTGTTAGTTTTTCTTGGGGTGTTTGTCCTCTCTTAGCTTCTCTGGAGCAAGAGTCTGCTTTCAACAGCCATCTTCAAACTGTCTCTCCTCTGCAGTTACTCTCAGCTTCTGTGCATTCTTCAAAGTGTCCCTCTTGGCTGTAGCAAGCATGCTCCTTCTGTCTGAGCTTATAGAGTGCTCCAGTGAACTAATCAAGGCCCATGCTGAATGGGCAGGGCCATGCCTCCATGGAAATAATCTAATCAGAGTTATCAGTTACAGGTGGGTGGGTCACATCTCCATGGAAACACTCAAAGAATTGCAATCTAATCAACTCTAACACATCTACCCAAACAAAATTGTATCAAAGATAATGGTGTTTTGGGGGACATAATACATTCAAACTGGCACAAATGGTAACATCATTTAACAAGTTTCTACAGGCAAAATCCTTGGAATTGTCTTTTCTTCTTTATTCCTTTACAATCCACATATATTTCTGTAAGTTTCTAGCTTCAGATATTTACAGAATCAGACCAATCAATGGCTACTGCTAACATGCAATTCCAGGCTATCCCTACCTGTGTTTTTCAGGATTCTCCAGGAAAATAGAACCTATAAGATATATACATATACTGTAAAAATTATTATAGTAATAATTGGCTCACATGACTGAGAAGATTGGCAAGTCAATTCCATAGGGCCACATCAAGCTAGGAGGCTGGCTGACTGACTGAGGTAGAGATAGAAATTCTTCCTTCTGGCTGCTGAAATCAACAGTTCTCCTTTTAAGTTCTTCAAATCATTGGATGAGATTTCTCTTACTGCTGAAGGCAATGTCTTTTGTTGATTGTAGATGGAATCAGTCACAGATGCAATCAAACAACAAATGACTTAAATCCATAAAATATCTTCACAGTAGCAATCAGGCCAGTGCTTGCTTTACCAAACTACTGGACACTATAATCTAGCCAAGTTGAGAAATGAACTTTACCATCACACCATCTATCATTTGGAATACTTCTTGTCCTCTTTAATCCATTACCATGTGGCAGATAGAATAATAAATCAGATTGTTTCAAACTCTGTTTAAAACCCTTCCCCATCTTCCATTTCACTTAGAATTATATACAAATTCTTAAACTAACCTGTAAGAGCATGAATGACCAGATTCTTGCTTACCGGTCATTCATGCCTTGCCTCATTTCCTCCTTGCTTATTTTTTCTAGTCACATTATAGCCTGTTATACAAGTTTGTTAATGGTGAGCCTGAACAAAAGTCTAGTCTCAAAACTGCTTATGAAGTTTGATATTAATCTACTTTGCTAACCTTATTAAATACATCATTCAAATTCTATTTCCTCATTTATTTTTATCAACTTTATATAACAAAGAAATGGAGAACTATGTAAAAGTGGCACACAGTAATTATTTCTGTGTATTAGTCTTATGGTATGTTGCTTTACATTTTGATGCTAGATTATTCAGGCCAAAAGTTATCACAATTATTATTTTTTGCAACATGTATGCCAATATAATTTGAGTCTTTTGTAATATTTAACACTGTTAGCTTAAATTATCAGTCTTTAACTTTGAACTTCTTTTTAAATTTTTTAGAATTTTTCATTTTGTTGCACCTCTGCATTTACCTAATATTGCTTTATCTTTCTTTTAATGGTTAACCTTTATGTATAATTTGTTTTAGATAGGTTTCCCAAAAGTGCTATGAGATTAAAGCTTTCTATTTTATCTCAAAGAGTATTTAACTTTGAACAAAACTCTAAAATTTTTGTTTATATGTTGATAATGCTAGTTTCAATCTTTTCTCAACTGCATTTTATACTCTTTGCATCTTGTATTTCTTTACTTTTCTTCTCTATGTTTTTCTCTTTTATTCTCTGGGCCAAATTTCTTAATCTGACCCCTAAGGCCATGAATGATTAGATTTGTACCTACCTCTCTAATTTTATCATCTTAATTTCCTCTTTGCTTGTTTTTATGTCATTTTTATGTTTTTATTACTTATATTTATTATTTTCAAGGGAAGATGTCCTGTTTCTGGTTCTGGAAATTTATCAAATATCATTTAACTAATAGTTCTCCAAATATCACCTTCAACATTAAAAACTGCATCTTTTGAGTGATTGTCATGTGGTGATGTATTAAAATAACCTATTACTATAACTTTTTCATTCTTCCACTTTTAATTAAGATTTGGCACTTATTCAGTTTGACTACATCTTCAAGTAAGTTTTTAAAGACCTAGTATATTTTCTATCTTCTTGCTTGTCTGAGAATATCTGTTGCATTCCCATGAAAGACAAATTAGCTAGGTAAAATAATTAGGAGACAATTATTTAGATGCTCCATTGTATTCCAGTAGTTAGTTTTTCAGGAAGAATTCTGAGAGCAAGCTAACTTTTTCTTCAGTAACTTTTTCCACTATGATGGCAATAGATTTTATTCTTTAGACTTTGTGCTGGTTTGAATGTACTATGTCCCCCAGAAAAAGCCATATTCTTTGATGCAATCCTGTGGGGCAGACATATTAGTGGGGATTAAGTTGTATTGTTTAGATTAGGTTGTTTGCATGGAAATGCACCCCACCCAACTGTAGGTGATAACTAATGAGATATTTCCATGGAGGTGTGGCCCTATCCATTTGGGGTGGGCCTTGATCAGTGGAGCCATATAAATGAGCTGATGAACAGAAGGAACTCAGTGCAGCTGTGAGTGACATTTTGAAGAGAAGCTACAGCCAAAAGGGACACATTGAAGAAAGCACAGGAGCTGCAGATGAGAGACAGTTTGAAAACAACCACTGAAAGCAGACTCCTGCTCTGGAGAAGCTAAGAGAGGACAAATATCCCAAGTGCAACAAAGAGTGACATTTTTGAGGAACTGAAGCCTAGAGAGGAACATCCTGGGAGAAAGTCATTTTGAAACCAGAACTTTGGAGCAGACACCAACCACATGCCTTCCCAGCTAACAGAGGTTTTCTGGACACCATTGGCCATCCTCCAGTGAAGGTACTCAATTGCTGAGGTGTTACCTTGGACATTTTATGGCCTTAAGACTGTAACTATGTAACCAAATAAACCCCTTTTATAAAAGCCAATCCATCCCTGGTGTTTTGCATTCTGGCAGCATTAGCAAACTAGAACAGTCTTATAATCCAAATATTTGTCAGAAATACCTAATTTCTTACTCTCTTTTCATTGATTTTTGCCTAGAACAAGGTGAGCTTTTCAATCTGAAAGGTGAGATCTTTTTCAATGTTGGGTATCATTATTTCCACTTCCAATTTTATTGTTCTTCTCAAGTACACAGTTATTTTTAAAATAGATCAGGAAGCGTTTTCCTCCATATTGATCATATTCTTTCTAATTGTTTTCCTCTTTGCCCTTTTCCACTTCATCTAAGAATGGCTCTCAAGTTTGATTTCTGCTTTTCACAGTGACAGTTCTCTCCTTAGGACCATTATTGTGGATTTTCATTTTGCTCCTACACTTTTAGTTTCTTTCCAACTCTTCCTTTGATCATCCATTTCTCACTTAAGCTTGTGGTATTTTTATTTTTGACTTCTCTCTCCTCTTGACTTTCTCCTATTTTGTAGGTGGAATGCTTTATATACTGTGATTGAAAATAATGTGTTCTCTAAAATGGTCTTCAAGAATCTGCATCAAAATTTTGTGGGACTATGTTCTTCTTTATTCATAAAGTTGACTTTCTTGTTCAGCAGTATGGTGTTTTCACTATAATTTGTGTGTGCATACACATTTACACACATGCACACACATGTATGTCTCTTCCTACTCTTCCTCTTTTTGCCTCCTCCTCTTCTTTCTCCCTAATTCTTATTATTTCTCTTCTCCTGTTAAGTAATTTTCAAGAAAGTTTGAAATATTGAAATTTCATGTTTAATCACAACAAGTATGTGTAGTTTGCCTTGTATTGAGCTGTCCATTTGAGTGCTGAGCAGTAGTGGTTCAGTTCATGTTTTTGGTAATCATTCTCTTGATTCTCTTCTGCTGGTCTGAGAAGTAACTTCTCTCCCACTACCTAGTTCTCTGATATTTTGAACTGATAACATTAAAACCTGCAATGTCCAGAATGCATTGCTCATATGAGTCTGTCTGTTCTGGTCCATTGCTTGTTTGGGAGAACTTAACCTCTCATAATGAAATCCTACTCTGAGAGCCATTCTCTACCTAAAACTCTGTTGTATTCTAGTTTTTAAGTCTCTAAAAGTCTATTAAAAGGGAGCACTGGAAAGGGAAGCTTGAGGTGATAAAAGTAGGTCTCAGTCCAATAAAGACGTGGAACTCACACAGTGAATGTAAGATTGGACAGTTTTGTATTTGGTACAGCTTCTAGTAAAGAGTCATCTCGAATACCTTTACTGAAATGGGCTCTTTTATTAAATAGTTCTTATAGGCACTTCCTTTGTTCAGTTGTTGTTGTTGTTCTTGCTTTATAGTATTTTTTCCTATCCATTCCCTAAGATTGAACTGAATTTATGAAGCATTTTTACTTCCCCAGGTACATTTAAACATGGTTTTAATGGTTTCAACTAGATCCATTAGGGGGTAGTCTTTATATAGTCAACATACAAGTATGCAAGGATCACATGAAAACCAAATCCTTCTGAAATTTAGGAAACCATAACAAAGAATTACATCATGATAGAGGAAGAAATAATACTTTATAGCCACTGTTTATTGAGTGTTTATTCTGTACATAGTTATTCATTATTCATTTATCAATAATTCACCAAGAATATATTTTATGCAAGGCTAGGGTTATTTAGGGATTTGGCTAGGGATTTGTGCTAGGGATATAATAGTGATGAAGTTCTTTATTTCTATGAGTTTACAGTTTAAACAGTCATTAACCAAATAATTATGCTAATAAATATTAAATTACAGAATAAGAAAAGTGCATTGAGTTAATCTGTCATAAAGTACCTAGAGATGGAAAATGGTACAGGTGCAGTCTGAAAACATATTACTGAAGAAGTCTGTCTTTGATATGAAATTGAAAGAAAAAGCAGAATAGATATTAATGAGGGAATCAATGTAGAGGAAAAGCCCAAACAGAGGGAGCCTCATGTACAAAAGTCCTGTCAATGCAAAGCACTGTAGTAAGTGCTGACTTGCATGGATTTTTGTAATCCTTGTAAGTTTCCAGTGTGGTAAGGTTGTCCATTTTCACTATAGGCATTTACTGGGAAGTTGGAAGCAACTGGGTCATGGACTGTTAAATGGACCCAAATTTCAAATCAGATTTCTAATTTTAATATAATTAAATTACATTGAATAACAATGAATACATTAAATAGCAATGTCTCAAACCATTGAATGTCAATGTCAGATAAATATTGCATATGCATCTAAAATTCTGAGTACTATTTTATCTTTTAGAGAAAGCAAATATAGGTCTGATATTTCTTGATATTTCTTCCCAAATTTAATTGTTATGTTTTTTTTTTTTGATAGGAGAAAATAAAATGACATTTTAAAAAAATTGCAAAAATAGTTCAGTTTTAAGAATGGCTTTTGCCTATGCTTTCCTCCTAAAACTAATAAAGACAAACCTAAATTTAAAAGATGCTTAATTTAACCAAAACTAGAAAAATTTACATTTTAATTCTAGATAGCCAATCAACTTGATGGTACGTAAACAAATCCACAGAGAAACTGGGTCATACCTTTCACATTTTAGCTTCACAGAAATTGTAGAATTTCAGTGACTGTATTTCACATGCTGCACTCATATTAGCCTTGGCAAAAATTGATGCATTCATGGAAGCCAGGATTGAAAATGGCTAAATCAAAATGAATTTCCATTCAATTTTTTTTAATGTTAGGTGAGGAAGGGTAAGGCTAAAGCAAGGCCATCATAGTAAGCAATAATATTTAATGATGCAGAAACCAAAGCATAATTCCCCTCAGTTACAGTGTGACAATGGACATTCAGCTACACAAATACCATTGAAAATGAGAGCAAAGTTGCCCAGTTGTCTCCTTTATTTAACCTTCATGCCTGCTTTCAGTCAACACCAGACTTATCTTACAAGGCTACACATTTGTGTGTTTGTGTGTTGTTGTGGGTGGTGGTAGTGATGAAGATTCAGCCACTATGACATGATTGTGAGAACAACTGTGGGGACATTGTTCTGGTACTCAGCTCTCACCCTCAACTATCTTGGGAATTGATGGCCATTGTCACTATCCTCCTGGTGTCTCTTCCAGATGAAGGCTAATCTAAGCATGGGAATCAGGGCAAGAAATTAAGTTCTGAAGTCCAGAAACTTGGCTGAAGTTTCACTTCATGATGTATTCCTAGTAGTGTGAACTCTGAAAAATTGTTTTCCTATCTGAGTCCCAGTATCCCCTCTGAAAATTGGGAATAAAATAATGTCAGCCACATTTTTTCATAGAATTTTTATGAGGATTGCATGAAATTATGGATGTGGAAGTACTTTGTCAGTGAAAATGTGTCTGATTGTTTGCTTAATTATTAAATATGTATCGTTTCCATTACAGTGCCTTTGACTCCTTAGATACAAGATGCTGTAGAAAGTTGAAGTATATTGTGAAGGAATGGAGAGGAATTGTAAATGAGATTCAAGAGATATTCTCCAGGTATACATTTATAAATTAGTTTTTCTATTTTATAAACTTATACTTATTTTCCTAGCATAATATTATGTAGTTATATTTTTTTCTTCATTAGAGAAGTTGCAGGTTTACAGAAAAATCATGCCTAGTATACAGGATTACCATATGCCAGCTTATTACTAACACCTTGCATTGGTGTGGAACATTTTTTACAATTGAAGACACCACATTTTTATAATTGTACTGTTAACTATATATAGTCCATGGTTTAACTTAGGGTTTACTGTTTGCATAGTGTAGTTCCATGGAATTTTTTCTTTTTTTTTGAATTAAATTTTATTGAGATATATTCACAAGCCATACAATCATCCACAGTGTACAATCAATTGTTCAGAGTATCATTATATAGTTGTGCATTCATCACCATAATCAATTTTTGAACATTCTCATTACCACACAAAAAAAGAATAAGAATAAAAATTAAAATAGAAAAGAACACCCAAAGCATCCCATATCCCTGTCCCTCCCTATTATTAATTTACCTTTTGTCTTCATTTTTCTACTCATCTGCCCATACACTGGATAAGGGGAGTGGGAGTCACAAGGTTTTCACAATCACATAGTCACACTGTGTAAGCTGTATAGTTATACAGTCATATTCAAGAACCGAGGCTACTGGGTTGCAGTTCAACAGTTCCGGGTATTTCCTTCTAGCTATTCCAATACACTAAAAACTATAAAAGGAAATCTATATAATGTATAAGAATAACCTCCAGAATGACCTCTTGACTCCATTTGAGATCTCTCAGCCACTGAAACTTTATTTTGTGTCATTTCTCTTCCCCCTGTTGGTCCAAGAAGGCTTTCTCAATCCCATAGTGCCAACAAGCTCATTCCCCTGAGTCATGTCCACACTGCCAGGGAGATTTACACCCCTGAGAATCATATCCCATGTAGGGGGAGGGCAGTCAGTTTACTTGCAGAATTGGCTTAGAGAGAGAGGCCATATCTGAGCAACAAAAGAGGTTCTCTGGGGGTGACTCTTAGGCACAATTTTAAGAAGGCTTAGCCTCTCCATTGTAATAACACACTTCATAAGGACAAGATGGAGGGTTTGGCCTTCTAAATTGGTAGTCCCCAATGCTTGTGAAAATATCAATTCCCTGAGTGGGGAAGTTTAATATTTGCACATTTTCCCCAGCCCCTCAATGGAGCTTTGCAAATATATTTTTATTCTCTGCCCAAATTACTCTGGGATGTATCAGGACTTCACACTAACCTGTACAAACCAATGAGATTTCACTCCCTATTCAAAGTTTCCTGTAATTATGGTGTTTGAAAAAACTGACCATACAAGTTAAATTATACAGTGTGTTTCAAAACATAGATTTTGCACCTAATAAACACCTCTTCCTTTGGTCTCACACAGAAATTGAAGTTTTAAAACAGTCAATATTGTCCCTTACCCTTTAGTCCTAACCAAGTCCTTTTCATTCATATCTCTAATTGAATTCTGATCTCTTTTTCAGACTTTTTAATATTTGCTGTTCCATGGATTCTTTTAAATGTTTATTCTGTTGCTATATATATGATCTAACATTAGTCCTTTTAATCAAATTCAGATATATATTTCAATGCTGTTAATTACATTCACAATGTTGAGCTACCAACACCACAATCCATTACCAAAACACATCATTCCAAATAGGAACATTGAACATTCTAAGCCTTAACTTCCCTTTCTCTATACCCAGCCATCCTCTGGTGACCTATATTAGAGATTATGACTCTATGAGTTTGCTTATTCTAATTATTTCATACAGTGAGATCATACAATATTTGTCTTTTTGTGTCTGGCTTATTTCACTCAACATGATGTGTTTCAAATTCATCCATGTTGTCACATTATCAGGACTTCACTCCTTTTTAAGGCTGCATAATATTCTATTGTGTGTATATACCACATTTTCTTTATTCATTCATGCATTGGTGGACATTTGGGTTGCTTCCATCTTTTGGCAGTTGTGAATAATACTACTATGAACATTGGTGTGTGAATATCTGTTTGCGTCCCGGCTTTCAGTTATTTTGGGTATATGCCTAGTAGTGGGATGGCTGAGTCATATTGTAGTTCTATCCTTAGCTTTCTGAGGAACTGCCAAACTGTCTTCTATAGTGGCTGCACTGGTTTACATTGCTACCAGCCATAATGAGTATTCTTATTTCTCTGCATTCCCTCCACTGCTTGTTATTTTCTGTTTTGTTTTTTCTTTAATAGCAGTCATTATAATGGGTGAGATATGGTATCTCATTGTGGTTTTGATCTCTATTTTGAAGATGGCTAATGATGTTGAGAATCTTTCCATGTGCTTTCTTGCTATTTATCTCTCTTCTTTAGGGAGATATCAAGTCAAGCCTTTTGCCCATTTTTAAATTTGGTTGTTTACCTTTTGGTTTTTAAGATGAAGAATTTACATATTCTTGATATTAAACCTTTATCAGATATGTGGCTGCCAAATATTTTCTCCCATTTTGTAAGTTGTGATTTTACTCTCATGATAAAGTTCTGTTACATGCATTTTTTTTTTTTTAATTTTGAAAATACCCCATTTATCTATTATTTCTTTTGCTGCTCATGCATAGGATGTAAAGTCTAAGAAACCACTGTCTAACATAAGGTCCCTAAGATGCTTCCCTATGTTTTCTTCTAGGGATTTGATTGTTCTGATCTTATATTTAGTTTTGATCCATTTTGAGTTGATTTTTGTATAAGGTGTGAGGTAAGGGTCTTCTTTCTCCTCCTCCTCCTCCTCCTCTTCTTCTTCTTTGCAAATGGAGATCCAGTTTTCCCAACACCATTTGCCAAAGAGATATTTTTTCCAATTGAGTGGCCTTTGCCCCCTTGTTAAAAATCAACTGGCCATAAATGTGAGGGTTAGTTTTTGAGCTCTCAATTCCATTCCATTGGTTTGTATGTCTGTCCTTGTGCCACTACCATGATGTTTTGACTACTGTGGCTTTGGAATATATTTTAAGATCATGAAGTGTGAGTCCTCCAACTTCATTCTTTTTAATGTGACTTAGCTATTTGATGGTTGGCATTTCCATTTCTGCCAAGATGGTCATTGAAAATTTGATTGGGATGGCACAGAATCTATTAATTGCTTGGGGGTAATATTGGTATCTTAATATTTAGTTTTCCAATCTATGAACATGAAATGTACTTCCATTTATTTAGGTCTTTTTCATTTTTTAGCAATGTTTTGTAGCTTTTTGTGTAGAAGTCCATTATATATTTGGTTAGATTTATTCCTAGATATTCGATTCTTTTAGTTACTGTGAATGGAATTTTTTTCTTGATTTCTTCTTCCAGTTGCTCATTTCTTTTTATATAAACACTAATGATTTGGGGGTGTTGGTCTTGTAACCTGCCACTTTGCTGAATTCATTTATTAGCTCTTGGAGCTTTGTTATGGATTTCTCAGGATTTTCTGTATATAGGATCATATCATCTACAATTAGGGAATGTTTTACTTCATCCTTTAGAATTTGTTTGCCTTTTATTTCTTTCTTGCCTAACTGCTCTGCAAGAACTTCCACCACAAATCTTCAATAACAGTGGTGATAGTGGGCATTCTTTTCTTATTTCTGACCTTAGAAGGAAAGCTTTCATTCTTTCATCATTAAGTATGATGTTAGCTATGGAGTTTTCATATATGCCTTTTATCAGTTTGAAGAAGTTTCCCTCTGTTCCTAGTATTCTAAGAGTTTTTTATAAAGATGGGGTGCTGGCCTTTGTCAGATGCCTTTTCTGCATCAATTGAGATGATCATGGTGGTTTTATACATGATTGTGTTAATGTGGTTTATTACATGAATTGATTATATTATGTTGAAGCATCCTTGCATACAAGGATAAATCTTGATCATGGTATATAATTCTTTTGATATGCTGTTACATTCTGTTTGCTAATATTTTGTTGAGGATTTTTACATCCATAGTCTAAGAGATATTGGTCTGTACTTTTCTTGTGGCATCTGTATCTAAATTTGGTATGAGGATGATGTTGGCCTACTAGAATAAATTATGGAGTGTTCCTACCTCTTCAATTTTTTTGGAAAAAAAAAAATGAGCAGAATGGGAGTTAAGTCTTCTTGGATTGTTTGATAGAATTCTCCTGGAAGTAATCTGTTCCTGAGATTTTCTTTGTTGGGTTGTTTTTGATTACAGAGTCAATCTCTTTACTAGTAATTAGTTTGTTGATCTCTTCATCTCTTCTTTAGTCAATGTAGGTAGCTTGTGTATATCTAAGAATTTGTTCATCTCATCAGGGTTATCTAATTTATTGGTGTACAGTTTTTCATAGTATTCTCTTATAGCCTTTTTTATTTCACTGGGTTCAGTAACATTGTCCCCTCTTTCACTTCTGATTTTCATTATTTGTGTCCTCTCTCTTTTTCTTTGTCAGTCTAGCAAAAGGTTTGACAATTTTGTTGATCTTTTCAAGGAATCAACTTTTGGTTTTGTTCATTTTCTCTTAGTTGTTTTTGTTCTTTTTTGCATTTCATTTATCTCTGCTCTAATCTTTTATTATATTCTTCCTTCTTCTTACTTTGGGTAGAGTTTGTTCTTGTTTTACTAGTTCTTCCAGTTTTGAGGTTAAGTCTCTGATTTGAAGTATTCTTCTTTTTTAATGTCAGCATTTAGAGTTATAAATTTACCTCTCAGCACTACCTTTGCTGCAAACTATAAGTTTTGATATGTTGTATTGATAGTTTCATTTGCCTCAAGACATTTCCTAATTTCACTTGCAATTTCTTCTTTAACCCATTGTTGGTTTAAGAGTATGTTGTTTAATTTCCCCATATTTTTGAATTTTCCATTTCTTCCTGTGTTACTGATTTCTAGCTTCACTCTGTTGTGGTCAGAGAATATACAGTGTATGATTTCAATACTTTTTTTTAATTGAAATTTGTTTTGTGACCTAACATATGTTCTATCCTGGAGAATGATCTATGGGCACTTGAGAAGAGTGTACATTCTGTTTTTGTTGGGTGAATGTTCTATATGTGTATATTAGGTTTAGTTGGTTTAGAACATCATTTAATTTTTGCATTTCCTTATTGATATTCTGACTAAATGTTCTATCCATTATTGAAAGTGGTGTATTAAAGTCCCTTAGTATTTATGTAAAACCATCTTTTTCTCCTTTCACATCTGTCAGTATTTGCTTCATATAGTTGGTGGCTCTGGTGATAGGTGCATATATAATGAAAATTGTTACATCTTCTTGTTGAATTGTCCCTTTTATCAGTATATAAGGACCATCCTTTTCCCTCATAACGGTTTTTGGCTTAAAGTCTATTTTATCACGTATTAATATAGCTATCCCAGTTCTCTTTTGGTTACTAGTATGACATATTTTTTCCATCCTCTTACTTTCAACTTACTTGTATCTTTAAATTTAAGGTGAGTCTGTTGCAGAGAGCGTATAGTTGGGTGATGCTTTCCTTTGATTCTGCCATTCTCTGCCTTTTGAATGGAGAGGTTAATCCATTTACATTTAAAGTCACTACTGGTAATAGAGGAGTTTCTTCTGCCTTAGCCTTTCTTGTCTTACAACTTTTTTGTCCCCTAATTCTTCCATTAATGTCTACTTTATAATTATTTGATCTTATGTGTTGTACCAAACTGAATGCTTTCCTTTTTCTAACTGGATATATTTTTTCATCTATTTTCCTTGTGATTACCATCAGGTTAAAATTTAACATCCTAAATATACAACAATCGTATTTGTACTGATACCAATGTAACATCAAATGCCTATGCATCACTTTGCTTATAACCCTCTGTCCCCCTACCTTTTGTTATACTTATCACCACTGACATTTTTGTATATCGTACATCCCAAACCATAGATTTATCATTACTTTTTATGCATTTGCATTTTAACATCTGTAGGCAGTAACATGTGGAGTTACGTAATAAACAATACACTGCAGTGGTACTGGCATTTGTAAGTACCAAAATGATTACCTTTACCACAGGTCTTTATTTCTTTATGCCACTTTGAACCACTGTCTATGGTCCTTTCCTTGCAGTCTGAAGAACTCCCTTTAGCATTGCTCATAGGGTAGGTATAGTGGTGATGAACTCCCTCAGTTTTTATCTGGTAATGTCTTAAGCTCTCCTTCAATTTAGAAAAAAAGACTCACTAGATATAAAATTCTTGGTTGGCAGTTGTTTATTTTCAGCACTTTAAGTATTTCAACCCACTGCCTTCTTGACTCCATCGTTTCTTATAAGAAATCAGCACTCAATCTAATTGTGACTCCCTTGGCCATATCATGTTATTTTTCTCTTGCTGCTTTCAGAACTCTCCTCTTGTCCTTTGCATTTAATAGTGTGATCATTATATGTCACAGTGTATTTTTTTTTTTTCATTTTGTTCTGTTTGGTGTTCTCTGGGCTTCTTGGATGTTCATATTCATTTCTTTTGCTAAATTGGGGAAGTTCTGTGTTATTATTTCTTTGGACATTCCTTTTGCCCCTTTCTCACTCTCTTTTCCTTCTGGGACTCCTATAATGCATATATTGGTATGCTTGATGGTGTCCCAGAGGTATTTTAGGCTATTTTTGCTTTTTATAATTCTTTTTTTTTTCCTGCTTCTCAGCCTGACTTACTTCAAGTGTCTTTTCTTTTAGTTCACTGATTCTTTCTTCTGTCAGCTACAATCTGCTCTTGAAATCCTCCTGGGCATTTTTCATTTCAGTTATTGTGAGCTTCAACTCCAGTAGTTCTGTTTGTTCCCTTTAAAATAGCTATCTCTTTACCAAGATTATCTTTTTTGCTTATTCATTGTTTTCCTGCTATCTTTTGTTTTTTCTCTGTATTTTCCTTCATCTCCTTGGGCATTTTTAAGACCATTTTTTTTAAAGCTTTGTTCAGTATGTCCCCATTCTGGTCTTTTTTTGTTGATGTTTTCTGGATTTTTATCCTCTTCCATTGGATAGACTATCTTTTACTGTTTCTTCATTTTCCCAGTACTCTTTTGTTTCACACTGTACAGCTAATATTTTAAATATTTTCTCTGAGATTTATTCCCTGAGATGTCTGTTTCTTGCTTTTGTAACCAGGTGGTGAAAAGAGAGAGATTTTCTTGAGCTTCAGCCATTCTCTCATCAAGGTCTATCCAAAGTGAATGCAGTGTGTAGGGTCCTCACTGTCTTTTCTGGGCTTGTGTCTTATTGACTAACAGTGTTGACAGTTCATTGTTTTGGAGTGTCCCTGCTGCAGGACTTTGGTTATACCCTTTCTTTCCCAGGAGAAAGAATTCCCTCTGCAGGGTGTTTAAAGCTGACAAAATTTTGCACCAGCTTGTCTGCTTCTATAGTTTCTTACATTACTTTGGTTGTCTCAAGCTGCTTTTGCATGAAGAGCAAAATCTGGAAGGAGGGGCATAGCCATAAGGGCATTCTCAAGTCAGTTTTTCCAGCCAAAACAGGACCAGGTGCCCACCAAGGGGACACAGGTCAGCTCCAAAGTGCCCTGATGAGGAGGTAAGGAAGGGTGTCAAGACCCTCTTCCACAACCCCCTAAAACTGCTCTTTCCTGGCCTGCCCAGCAAATGCAGCCCTTCAACTAACTCTCCCACATCCCTGAAGAAGCATAGTATCTTTAAGTCTCCTCTGCTGTGGTCTTTCTCTTCAGTGAGTTGAGACTATCACTGCTGCTACCTTTGTCTGGGGTGGGTTGAAAAAATGACCACCCTCAGAGCCAGGACCCCAGTGATCTGAAGTTACCAATCAAAAACCGTGATCAGTGACTGGCCATGCTCACCCTTGTTTTCTGAGAAGAAGATTTCTATGTCCCCTTCTGTCACCAGTGAATTACCCAGGGGCTGGACCCCACAGCAGCCTGGTGAAGGATTGGATGTTGGGCACTAATAGCCACCATAGAGAGAGAGCAAATTATCAGCCTCTTCCTCCTGCTCTTCCCTCAATTCTGCACAGTGTACTTCTGGCCTCTAAAGCTTCAATACAGTTGCTTTAGGCAGTTCCTGTCTAATAGTTTTTTCTGGTGGAAGGACTGTGTCCTGGTGCCCTCTACTCCACCATCTTCCCACAATCCCTTCCTATGTGGTTATTTCTTAACTGCTTAAAACAAAATGAGGACAAGGACTTTATCTTCTTTTATTTTCCATTCAAGAAAACACACACATAGTACTTGAAGCCATTCTGTTGATGAGCTGATTTAAATATGTACTATATTTGGTATGCATAAAGTTTTCTGAAGCTAACAGATCATATCCCAGAAATGTATTTCCCTTGATTTGGCAAACTAGATTATTTGTAAGGAATTTATTCATTGGTTCATTCAACATATATCCACTGACCACAGATGCTTTGCTCAACAATAGGAGGTTACTCTAGTCCAAGCCACCATCAAATCTTTGCTGGATTATTACAATCTCCTCTTAGTCTATGTAATTCTACTTTACCACTTTCATTCCATCCTAACATTGTGGCCAGAATGATAATTTAAACACAAAAATTAGAGCACATCACTTTGCTCTTCCTTTTGTCTCCTATCACTCTTTCCTTCTCTTTCTTTGCCATCCAGGCCTTCTTGCTATTCTTCGCAGATGCTAATCATTATCCTGCATTATGGCTTATGCTCTGGTAGTTATTTCCATCTATGACACAATACTCCCATATGTCTCCTTTGCTTTCTTACCTTTCTTAAACCTTTGCTCAATTGAGAGCTATCCTTTCCATGCTATATATTATAGGACTACGCACCCTCCTCTTACCCCATCTCCAGTTCTCATCTTTATCCTGCTGTCTCTGTTTGCATAGCATTTATCTCCTTTTAACATATGTCTGATTTTTAAAAATTATGTTTATTTTTATTGCCTATCTCCCCCTATAGAATTTGAGCTTCATATTGGAAAGGATGTTTGTTTTGTTCACTGGTATATCCTAAACACTTAGAACAAGTCTAGCACAGAGCAGGCACTCAATAAATAATTGAAAAACTGAATAACAAGGTCTCTGACTTCAAGTCATGTGCAAGTTATGTGCCTTTCCTATGAAAGGCGTGCAGTGAAGGTTAATTAGTAGTAAACACTGTCAGTCTCTGCCTATATGTCTATTTTGTGTTCATTCTGGAAGGATATTCTAATTTGATATAAAATTCTTTTCTAACAAGTATTTGTTATCAATACTTTGATAATGATATTCAATTTTCCTGTCATCTAATATTACTGTTGAGAAATCTGATTTCAGACTAACTGATGTTCCTTTTTAGGTAATTTTACCCCTAGTTATTTTTCAGATCTCTTTATTTTTAATGTCTGCAGTTTTCCCAAGATGTTTCTATGTATGCATTTATTTTGATGTATAATCTTTGGAGTTTGTTTTGTTTTCTGAATCTGAGGGCTCATATTTTTCTTTAAATTTGTAGATATTATGTCTTCAAATATTGTTTCCCATACTATCTGTTTCCTACTTTGGGAATTCCTATTAGACAAATGATGGACTTTCGCATTCTACCCTTAGTGTTTTTTACTTTCTTTTTTCATTTTTCATTCTCTTTTAGTCTCTGTGACTCTATACATTTGTCTATGCCAGTGTCGTTCCTGTTGCCTGAATAATTTTACTCTATTTGTTCACCTAGTGAACTCTTACTAAGACAGGCAGCTAAGTGCCTTTTTGGTACGTTCCTGAATCATCCAACCTCACCTTAATGCCTCTAAGGCAAAGCACTTATCGATGTGCTCTGTGCCGGTTTGAATGCATTTTGTCCCCCAAACGCCATTATCTTTGATGTAGTCTTGTGGGACAGACTTTTGGTGCTGATTAGATTTGCTTGGAATGTGCCCCACCCAGCTGTGGGTGGTGACTCTGGTGGGATACTCCCATGGAGGCGTGGCCCTGCCCATTCAGGGTGGGCCTTGATCTGGGGAGCCATATAAACGTGCTGACTCAAAGAGACTGGACAGAGTGCAGCTGTGAGTGACGTTTTGAAGAGGAGCAAGCTTGCTAGAGAGGAATGTCCTGGGAGAAAGCCATTCTGAAACCAGAACTTTGGAGCAGACGCCAGCCACATGCCTTCCCAGCTAACAGAGGTCTCCCGGATGCCATTTGCCATCCTCCAGTGAAGGTACCTGATTACTGATGTGTTACCTTGGACACTTTATGGCCTTAAAACTGTAACCGTGTAACCAAATAAACCCCCGTTT
Organism: Choloepus didactylus; assembly: GCF_015220235.1. NCBI lineage: Eukaryota > Metazoa > Chordata > Mammalia > Pilosa > Megalonychidae > Choloepus > Choloepus didactylus. Next base: position 182,831,934 of record NC_051310.1, on the reverse strand, counting down.
TATAAAAGCCTATCCATCTCTGGTGTTTTGCATTCTGCAGCATTAGCAAACTAGAACATGCTCCTACATTGTTTTAAAATTAGGTATTGTTTACAGAAAGCTTCTCAGGTTTATACTCCCATTAATGAATTTTCATTTCAGTTGTGTTTATTTTGCTGTACAACTCCTTGATGGCAGTTTAACTTTTATTTTAATAACTATATTTTTACTTCTAGAAGAATATTTGGTTGCATTTCAAATACACCTATTCTTTTTATCATGTCTTTTTCTTGTTTACACTTGACATAATTAATCACTTAAAATGCGTTTATTTCATAGTTCTAAGGGTACTTTACTCTATCTGCTCCTTACTATAATGTATCGTTGACTTTTGTGTTCCTTAATTTTGGACTGTGGGTTTCTCTTCAGTGGGGCTATATCTGTGGGAATCCTGTTCAGCCTGGGTTGAGAACATGTCCTTCTTGGGTGTTTAATGTTTGCTCCTATCAGACTTTGGAGAGTTTCACTGGCCTGGGACCACTTTTTGTATTCATTTCTCAGTTTAGGCATTGCTGGACAATATGTATAATTTAGATTTTACCCAAAATCTGCAAAATGTTGGGACTGAGGTTTTGAATAAGTAGTGAAGACTAATTATTTTTCATCTAAGGTTTAGGTTTTCTTTTTATCTTTCTGTGCCAGTCAGCACAATATTATTCAGACCGGCTTTTTACCAAGCTTGTGGTCTCTCAAAGATCCTGGCTGAATAAAATGTTTTCTTCTCACTAACTTCACACAGTCTAAGGCCTCATCTCTTATCTCTAGGCATTAAAAAATAGGCCTCAAAGTTGTAGAGATAAGGAATCCCCATTCCAATCTATCCTCTCTCCAGTGCAACCGAAAAATCAGTTTAATGCTTCTGCTCTCGTTTGTAGTTCTATTTCCATTTTGAACCCTAGAGACACTGCTTTCCTTCCTGAAAGCTCAGCTATTCGATTAAAATGCTGAATTTTGCAATACTTTATCTTTTTCTGGGGTTGTATAGCTTTTCCCCACAACTTCATTGAGCATCCACATTGACTGAAATTGAAGTCCTGAATGCTTCTTTCAGCAAGAACAGTTTTCTCACAACCATACTGTGAAAAGTTTTACAGAAAAAGTTCAATCTTCCCAGAGTCAGTTTGATGGGTGGGGGTAATAGCTAAATAAACAATAGCTATGAAAAGTGGTAAGTGCTACCCTACAGGGTACTCTGAGAGCACAGAGAAGCAGTGTTAAATGTAGGGAGGACAAATGGTTGTCAGGAAAGGCTCCATGGGATTGCCAAATCTTCAGCTAATAACAGAGAGCAGAATGAATACCTTGGGCCAAGAGGAATGAAAATAGCCAAAGAGATACAAGTAGTTACTTGTGGTTGAAATACCATGTATATCTGGAAGAGTAAATGAAGGTAAAGATAAAAAGAGTAGTCAAGGCTGAGATGATGAAGAGACTTCTGCTATGCTGACAAGTTTCAGTTGCAAGATTTAAATCAAGGTCATGACTCCAGCAGATAAGCATTGTATAAAGTGCACTATGACAACAACCAATGTGAAAGGCAGATTGATAAAGGAAGGATTAGGAAGTCATTGCAACAAACCAGGCCATGAAATGATGAACTGAACTAAAGTATTGGAAATGTACAGGAGGGGGAATGGATAGATGTAAGAACATTTAGGACAATTAAGTGGCAGCACTTGCAGTTGGATAAAGATGGTAAACTCTGGAATCACTGTCAGGTTTCTAATTTGGGCACCAGAGTGTTTATGTCAATCACTAAGATAGAAACTGCAGTAAGCATATGTTTGATGCAAAGATAATACGGCCAACTTTAGACAAGTTAGATGTGAGACACTTGTAGAATATTTAGATAAAGGGAACACTCCTCCACCCCACCCCAACACACAGGCAAATATTTACACATGGATTTTTTTATACTCAGACACACAATGCTGGAATTTTGCCATTTGAAAGTCAAGCAAACCTTTCCAATTTATTCCTCACCCTGGCAAAATTAGGCCTTTATGACTAGGATCACTTCCCCGGTTCTCAGTCCAAAAGATATTGGGAAGATGTTGAGGAAAAATTAGGAGACAGAATCATCTCTCATAGACCCACAATCAGAGATTTTAATTTCACCAGGTCTGGGTGTGGTCCAGAAATGCGCATTTAAACAGCTAATCCAGCTGATATGATGCATTTAGTTCACAGAATTTCCACTGAGAAACACTGCCCGGGATCTTCCTATTCTTTCAATGAGAACTATGACCTTGATTCCTTGGTATATCCCTTGTTTTAAATGCCAATCTATGTCATAAAAGCAGCAGAAAATCTTTACTTTCCCTGCTGCTTAATTCACCACCATGTAATCTTTTGACAGGGGTTGCAGGGAGAAAGTGTATTACAGAATTTGACTAACCAGTGAGTAAGTGGCCAGAGCCAATGTGAGTGGTGGATGGCAGACTTTAAATCACCTATAAACCTGATCCAAATAAATAAACTAGTTGAAATCACTGGTGTTATATATTGACCTGTTTTATCACCAATAAAGCATCAGCCGCTGGTCACTTTCTTGGCTGCAGTCCAGCACTGGGATAGTGGAACTTGTCAACTGTGCAATGCTGAGAGAAAGAGAATGTTGTCAGGAAGAAATGGCAGATACAGAAAGCTATGCCTGGGACCAAATATTCAATTGATCCCTTAAAGCACTATTCTTTTAACATGTTGTTATTTTGGTTAAACTATTAGGAAGCTGAGATTATGTTCTACAAACCTATTAAGTTTGGAGGTGAAGGAATTGGTAAAAATTGAAAACTTAAGAAGCAGGGACTAGAAAAGGAGGTCTCTACATTTTAATAGAGATTCTTTTATAGAACAAAACCAGATTCTCGACATCCACAAAATTCACATCTCAATACTTCCCCATTATTCTCTTTTAACACATCATCTGATCTAACTTCACAGTTGTCAGGCTCACTGAGGGGATCCCAGCACAAAAAAGCACCTTATTTCCTTACCTGAGTTCTGAAACAATTGGGAGTTAAGACAAAGAGAAAGATATGAAAGTCTCAAAATATTGTTTTTATTTCTGATGAAATCTAGGTTCAAGAATATAGCTTAGGTAGAAAACCTAACCCCAGAAGATGCAGACTTAGCCTGTGGCACACAGGAGTACTGAACCTAGAAGGCCCCCTCCGTTACAAAGGAAGAGTCTGCCCTGGAGGGAGAGTGAAGAACAATGAATCCTGTGGGCATCCCATTCCTAATTATAAGAACAACCAAGCAGAACAAGTTCAGTTTAATCTTCCTAAACCACCAGTCATATAAGTTATTCCATCTCCTCTGGGGCAGCCCAAGTAATGAGGCAGAGAGAAGCTAGGACTGTACATTACTAAGGATCCCTTCACATATGAGGAAACATTATAAACAGGGAAGGTGCAGTCACTCCTCGACAATTATCCTATAATATAGGTAATATTGTGTCCATTATACAAATTCTAAAAATATTTACATGGATGCTTTTCACAAATTTGTGGATTCATGAAGATCTTAAGTATACTTCAAGAATGAAAAAGATCATCTGCATAAATAGGAAAATGATTTCAAGGTTTGTGCCAATCGGAGGGCCAACCTAAAGCAATGTTTTGAGGAAGATTATGAGGCTGATTCTGTGCTCAGTTGTAAATAATGTTGTAATTAATTGGTAAAATCTCCCAAAGGCAATAAAGGCAGGAGAGGAGTGTGACATATGTGCCTATATTGCCACACCTTCCTTATCTACTGTTTTGGGTATGAGGCTGTTAATCAACTGCATGGATAGAATTTAAATTCATAGTTTAGCATGTTAAAGAAACCTAATGTAGGTACTGAAATCTTTAATTTAGATTTGTTATACCAATTTTTTTTCATCAGGAAACGAGAGTAGGCTACAAGTCTTATTTGAATCTTACAGCTGTTAAATGAGACAGAATTTCAATTTAGCATTGGAAAGAACATGGCCAAAGGCACAGAGCCAAGGAAATCTAGCTCTGTTTGAGGAGGCACAGCTATGTCTTTAAATGTACAGATGATGAAATGAGGAATGCAATAGGTATGACTAGAACAATAGCTTAGAAATATGTGCTAGAAGTTTTCAAATGCCAGGCAGAGAAATTTTTATTAAGTGGATAACATATAGCCACTAAAGGATTCTGAGATAAAGAGATCCATGATCAGTGCTTCACTTCATAAAGAAGATTCATCTTGCAGCAGTGTGAAGGATGAGTTAGAATAGGCAGAAAAGGGAAAGACTGAAATAAGAGAAGTATATAATCAGAGACTGTTACCAACTCACAGGTCACCAAATGCCCTCCACAATATGCAGTCCAGTCTGTGGTAAGTCTATTAGTTCCTTTTGATAAAGAGGTGCTAGCTGTTGTAATCTCCCTCCTCATAAGTTTCTGCCCATTTGTCCTAATTTCATTCTTTCTGATCTGTATAGAATAATCTAATCTTTGATCTTCATGATAGGACTTAGTTTTTCTTTAAAAACAATTACAGTGATTTTTGACTCCAGACTAACATTTTTAGGTATAGGTTCTGGGCCTCTCCCCCATCTCCCTGTTTTGTAAAACCAGGCTGCAGATCAGACCATGACTCATGTTGCTGCCGTCTCTCTTCCCACATTTTCATACCACTTTCCTTGTTCTTGCCCATTACTGCTCCCTCTTCCTTTCCCCCACTTCATAAGCCATGATTTTACTCCCTTCCTCCCCACCTCTCCTGTTTAAATGTACAAACCAGGCATCGCCAAAGTTACAAGATAAACTATGTGTAATCTCCTATTGGCCAAAACTCACATACCAAGACCCTGTGTAACCCCGACTGGCAGAAAGCCCTATAAAAAGGAATTCCACCACCCAACTGCACAGTTTTCCCTCCAAGCAGACCCTTTTTGTTGGTTGGGGCTGCCCTGAGGCTTCTCTTATTAAACTTTATTGTTGCCTCCCAGTTGGCTTCATTGCCCATCTTTCGAACCAAACTACCTTACAAACATCATCAGTGTTTTTGACTGTTACTTACATATTTTTAGTCTGTTCATCCATCACCAGAAATGAAACCAGTCTATCCATATTTCCTGAAAATTGGTGCTTAAAAATTAAACCCTATTACAATTAGCATAGTTCCAAACACAGCAAACTCTAGTTTCCACATTCTAGATTTGATAAGTCTATTACAACAGCTTAATAGTGGCTTCTGGTAACATTTTTTGAGCAGAATATGTGCCAGGTGCTGTGCTGAGCAGTCTACACTCAAATTCTTATTCAGTACTCACAACACTCTCTGAAGTAATTATTAGTATTATCATATTAAAGAAGAGAAAATTCAGGTTGAGAGAGGTTAAGCTCACACATCTTGAAAGGAGTGGAGCTGGAACTAGAACCACTTTTATCTTATCCCAAATCCCTTGCTACTAAGATTGATGTTCTGTCTCCTACAGCCTTCCTTTTTTGGGGGTTTGGGGATGAATCCCAGTGAAATCACACAGCTAACTCATCCTGTGTTTAAAAATAACTAAAATCACTGGTGCTGAAACCTGGTTGCACATATGAATCACCTGGAAATCTTTTAAGAATACTTATACTTGGACTTACCCTAGGTTAATTAAACATAAATGTGGATTATGTGCATGGGCATTTTTTAAATTCCACCCAGGTGATTCTCATATGTAGCCAGAGTCAAGTTTGTCTACCTTAAGCCCTTTTCACATGTGTTGCTATTAAATCCAATCTCCCTCATTCTATACTTGAGTAGTTGATTTGAAGACTCAAGTGCAGGACCTAACATATGTCACAATTAACCTTTACTCTTATTGGATTGGTCCACTATACCAGCCTGTTAAGACCTTTTTGGATTCTGTCACCTAGCTTATTTTTTAAACCTCCAATTTTCAAGTCATCTAAAAATGTCATAAGTATGCCTTTGGTATTTTCTTCCAAATCTTAGAGAAAATTAGTGAACAGGAAACAGCCTTTAAGCATGTCAGCTTGATGTCCTTAGACACAGGCATCCAAATACAAATTCACATAATTATGCTTGCCTCTGGTTCATGTCTCCATTTTGTTCATAGGAATGTCATTAATGATCTTTAAAAAGATTTGAGGAAATACAAACAATCTGTAGCACATTTCTTTTCTCTACCAACTAATAGCCTTTTCATGAAAAGAATTATTGTGTCAAGGCTGTGGCTTATTATTAGTTATGAAATGTAAACAATATAGGAAAGTACTGAAATAATGTAAGCAAGAAGGAGGTGATGAGGGGAGGAATGGAAAGAAGAGCAGACATTTGAGAAACATAGAGGGAATAGATGCAATAGGCAAATGATTGAATTTAGCAAATAATAAAGAGGAAGAAAAACCTCCATGACTGGAATAATGGCAGGGGCTTCAAAACAGGTCAAGATGCTTCCAGGAATTAATCTGGGATATGCAGAGTTTGCATCATCAGCAGGGTATCTAAAGGAAAACAACATTCAGGGTGGTGAATGCAGTGGCGTGACCCCTTGCTGGCAGTACCACGGGCTATCAACCCCACTGAGGAATGACTCAGCTGAAGAAATCCGCCTCCCCTTCTGATGTCTTGCTCCCCTCTCAAATTAGAGAATCAACTGAATATTTGATGTGTATTAAATAATTACTAAGCAAAAGTAATGTACAAGCCACTATATTATATATAAGGCACTCTCAGAAATATAAACATGGATAAAGAAAGAAAGTAAGCTTTAATACAATATTTATAAAAGATGCTGAAGGATCTCCTGCTGGGTAGTCACAGACATCCCTCCCCACCATCTCCCAGCCCTCACCTACCTCCCCTGTTTTTCCATTCTGTGCAGATGTTTCAGTATGTTTCCATTCCGGAACCCCACGGAGATGTTAGGCATAAGGAAGAAGCCTGACCATACCTTAATGCCTCTTACAATGAACCATAAACTTCTAGTTATAAACCACAAAGAAAGAATAAATCAATTTTCAAAATTAAAGAGATCAAAATATAATAGAAAGCAGCTTTCCAACTATGCTGGTACTTTCAAGTGACATTGTCAATCATGACCTACTTTTCCAAAATATGGAAGAGAAATGCAATAACCTAAGGAGATGATGCAAACTAAACCAGCTAAAGAACATAACAGGCAGCATAATGCTGTGAAATCTCTTCTAATGGGCTTTCAATTTCCAGTGTAAATTAGGTTTAATCACAATTCTAGGAAACACAATGTACAAAAAACAAATCTAAAGTGAAATATTGGTTTATCTATGTGAAAACTGTTCTAGAACTACACACAAATATGTGCAAAACAAGCTGAATATATTTTCTTTGATTTCCTTCAATACACAAAGTTCAAATCACTAATCATACGTTACCAGTTTTTCTCTCTCTTTGTTACATTCAACATTATCAGCAATTTTAAATTTCAGAAAGAATGGAAAACTTTCTCCTCAGGCTCTCTCATCCCTCTTTTAAATCTTTATGCTTCTATTTCTTAAATGTCTACTTTTGCATAAAATTGTCTGCAAAAAATTAAAGTTAATTAAGATAATTTATCACTTGAAAGTAAAGCCATCTTACCAGCAGGTATCACCTTGTTAAGCAAACATTCAGGAAAACAGGCAGACTTTATAACCAAGTAAGACACAAACAGCCACAAAAAAAAGGATCCCTTCCCAATTCTTGCTGTTTGGAGGTTGGAGGAGGTGCTATGTTTTCAGTCATTAGATGCAATTAGCTAGTCATGCTTCTCTAGCAGCTTAATTTGCATCACAACACTTTAAAGTCAATAATTTACACTTTGGCAATCTTCTTGCATATGAATTATGATAAAATTTTTATAAAAACAGCAAGTTCTTTTAACTGCCAAAAAGAGCTCTCTAGCCAGAGTCTTTTGGAAATTAAATCTCCTTTTTGTGTTTATGCTGCAGAACAGTATTCATTATCAGCAGTTACAATGATTTTAGGTAAGCATTTGTGCAGCTTCTTTATAAAAATAAGCAATTAAAAAGGATTGAAAATGATGAAACCTTCTCTGAATGTAAGAAAGATTAGCAAAATGATAGGTGGAAGTTTTAATATCCATGAGAGAGGTAAGAGAAACCTATTGAAGCAAACAGGAAACTTACCTACTGGAACACTAAGTGCATGGTTAAAATGCAGTAAAAGATAGATATTATCATGAGTATCAATGTTAAGAGATAAGGCAGCATTTTAATTTTTGGAAACATTATTTCTTGTCTGGTGAAATAGATGGTTCCAAAGCTTCATAAATTTGAAATTTCATTTTAAATCTGCCCTACATGAGTCACTGAAGTATCTTCAAATACTATGATATATTGTATATTGCTACTCATTCATTTGTTCATTAATGCATACATGCATTCAAAAAAAAAATAAGTAGCTGCTGGGAGACAATTTTTTATGGATTCTCACATTTGGAATTTCTTGAGAGCAGAGGTACTGATTGCCTTTGTTCCAGTCTTATCAAGGACATTTGTATAGTGAACAGTCTTGGAACACAAAGATAGAGTCTCCCATTGGATCAAAAATCTGGCATGTTTAATGGCTAGCATGATAAAGACAGTATTGCTTTTGGGGTCAAAAGGCAGGCAGGCTTACTGCCCCTAATAAAGAAAGATTTAGGTTCACTAAACTTTGTGTCCTCTCTGTAATGCAACCTACTGCATGGAAAGATATTGCCAGGTCCTCTTTATGCCATTCTGCATGACTTGGGGCTCAAGGAACACATGCAAAAACATGTGTGATTCATAGAAGTAAAAGGTCAGGCTACTTAGAGAGTATTTACCAAACAAAGTATGCCTTTTTGACAGTGGAGAAGAAAACATTTGAGTTGAAATTTTGCTAGCCTGGAATACTGCAATGGCACATTATCTGCCTCTCCCTGGTCCTGCCAAGCCCCTCCTGAATCTAGTAATCTTGTACCTTGTGAAAATAGTTTGCTTATTATAAATTTTCCAACTCAACGATGAATAAGGAAAATTTAAAAAAGGATACATGCAAAAATACTATGTGAACAAAGGAGGAAAAGAGCAGACAATTTATTGACAAAGGGCACTCATGAGGAAAACTTTTCCAGGAGCAGTGAACAAAAATTTAGCAAATGTTTTTTCATGAATTAAAAAGAAAATAATAATAATAAAGAAATTGATTCTATGAAGAAGACCGCAGAGCAGATATGCAATCAGTAAATGAAAAACTGTGAAAAAGAAGAGGCAGAATTGAAGAAAAGACTAGAAGAAAAAAGAAAATCATTATAGGAATTAAAGACAAAATTGTAAGGATCATAAAGGAGAACATATCCTGTGGAAAATACACTCAATATGACAGAGGATAGAAATCAAAAGAGTGCAAAATGAAATGGAAATAAGAAAGACTTTTAAAGTATTAAAGAGAAATTGTAGATAAAGAAGATAATCAAAAGAAATTTAGCATATACACAATTATAGTATCCAAAGACAAAAAAGTCTGAAAAAGATTGTAAGATCCAATTAAATGAAATTTTCCTTAAAAAAATAGCAAAATTTGAATGTAAGCATTCTTGTGACAAGAAAAGGCGGGTGGGGGTACTCAGGATGGTTAATCCCAAAATGCACAACACTCATGTTGAAAGAAATGAAAAACACTGGAAAAGGTAAAATGTGGGTCAATAGAAATGAACATAAATAGTTTAAACAAAAATTATGATTGTGGGGGCATTTCACAGATGTTAGGAGGAGGATAAATGGATTATAGTATTATAAACTTCTTATAATTTAAGCAAAATTATAAAATGATTATATACAATGTAGTAAAGCAAGGTTGCATGTCATAATTTCTAGGGCATCCACTAAAAGCATAAAATAAAATACATACTAACAAAGTTAATAGAGGGTAAAATGAAACAACAAATAAATAATATTTGATGAATCCCAAGGAATATGATAAAGGAAAATTTAATCAGGTGAACAAATAAAAAATGATTACTAAGAAATACATATAAATAAGTATTCATGTATCACTAATTACATTAATATAAATTAAAAATAATATCTGAATTTTGACTAAAGAAAACTGTTCTTTATAAGAGTCAAGATAAAAGAAAAGTGATGACTAAAGATATAACATAGAAACAATAATCATAATATATCCCAATTTGTGGGATGCAGAAAATCAGCACTTAGAAGGAAATTTATAACCTTAAATGAATGCATTATAATCATAAAGAAATACAATAATAAAGAATAAAGGCTGAAATTCAATGACCTAGGCTTCCATTTCAGGAAGAATTCAATGACTTAGGCTTCCATTTCAAAAATAGCATATTTAATGCAAAAATATGGAAGAAAACAAAGACTACGAATAGGAATATATTCAAATAAAATAGAAAATCATAAAATACCAAAAGCCAAGAAACCCAAAAGATAGGTGATTTTTAATAAAATTGACAAAGTTCTAGCAAAATTGAACAAGGGAAAAAAAGAGAAGGAAAACAAAATTACTAAAATATGTATAAAAATGTGGACATCAATAAAGATCATATAAAATAAAAACTTAAAGACATTATGCAACTTTTATGCAAAAAAAATGAAAAACTAATTGAAATGGACAAATTCCATTTCATTAAAACTGACACAAGGAAATTGGAATGGTATTTCAGATATTAAAGTAATTGATTAAAGTAATTTAATTCATCTAAATCATTCCTACCAAGTGACTCTATCCTAGATCTCATAACTGGTGAATCATTCTAAAAAAGTTAATGAAGAAAGTACACCAAATTTAACAAATGGATACAGTGGGGGAAAACATATAACATTTCTTGATAAATACATTAAAAGAGTGGGAAATTACCATTTCTCTCAATAACATTAAAATTACAAGCAAAATATTAGCAGATCAAATTTATCTGTTTACCTATCTCTACATACAAATATCAAGGATAATATATCATGAACATGTAAGGTTTATTACAGGGATGCAAGTTTGAGATAACATTCGTATGCAAATCTGTTAATGAGATTGATAAATATTATAAAACATTGAAAGAATAAAGGAGTATATAAAATAGATTTAACAAAAATCAACACTGAATCATTATGAAAAAAAAAAGAAAAAACCACCAAAAAAAAACCTTCAATGTTACAGGGCATGTAAGAGAAACACAGCAAACTGTGCTCTCAGTGGTGAAGCACTGTATGGCCTACAAGTGAGGAATGAAACAAGGTTGTCCTCAATTAACTCCTCAATTCAACATCATTTGAGTTTCTAACCTTTGCAGTAAGCCAAAAAGATGATTTAACAAAATAAAAAAATTCATGAGATTGGAAAGGAAAAAATAGAAGTTTCATTTTCACAAGTAATTACAGAGCATCCAAAAATCATACAAGTTATTAACCACTAAATAAGATTACAAATGTCTCTATTATAAGTTATATACTCCTAAATTAAATATTTTCTACACAACACCAAAAACAAAAAAACAAAATTTTTAAATCATACCATTAAAGCGGATTCAAAACATGAAATTTTTAGGACTCAATCAGATGAAAGATGTTCAAGACACCTAAACTGAATACTATAAAGCATTGAGTGGATTTAAATGTTCAAGAATTTTGACTTGAATCCTATAAAATATTTCTGCAATGGAGTGATACACCATATTCATTGATCTGAAGTCTCAATATTATAAAAGTACAAATCCTTCCCAAATTAATCTATAGATTCAAGACTGTCCTTATCAAAATAACAGTTTTTTTTTTCAGAAATTGACAAACTGCTCCTAAAATTCATGTAGAAATTCAGAATCTTAAGGAAGAAGTAAAATGCTAGTGGACTAAAAGTATCAAATTTCAGGGTATATTCTAAAATTATAGCAATTATTGTAGTGTGAATTACTTAAGGAAAGAAAAACTGAACTACAAAAAGCATACATTACAGAAATAGAGCCCATATACAGAGTCATTTAATGAATGAAAAAGCTAACCCTTTAGTGCTGTAAGAAAAGAATAATCTTTTCAATAAATATTGCTGGGTTGATTTGATATTTTATCTATATAAATATTCACCCCATCTTAAAATCACACAAATATGTTTCAGTGGGTTGTAGATCTAAATATGAAAAGTGAAGAACAAAATTTTTAGAAGTGACATCATCACCATGGTGATGTAAGACATCCCTTGGAAAAGTCTCCCCTCAGAAACAACTAATAAAAGGAAAAATCCCACAGCTGAGAATGCTGGAGTACAACAGAAACATGAGAAGTGTTCCACAAATGCTGAATAAAAGAAAAAAACTAAAAAAAAACACCACAAAAATGGTAGATCTATGACCTGAACCCACTAGTCCAACCCCGCCCCCCTCTTGGACCCACAAACCTTAAGAGTCTCACAGAAGCAGCATGGCCTGGGAACCTCCTGCCATAGACACAGACCATACAGGCACTCACAGCAGCAAGTTAAAACCCCATGCAAATCCAGGTATAGAGAACCAAGTCCACAGAGACCCAGGGTAGAACACAAGTGGATGACTAGTGCACATATACCAAAAAGACTCCAGAAAGTAAAAGACTGCATCAGAACTGTTGGCAAGAGATGGAAACACTCAGCTCAGTCTCTGAATATTGGAGCACCTGAACAAAAAGAACCTTTTTGGATTGACTCCATATGGCTCCCTGGGGTGTGATACACTAATGGGGAAGTAATGAAAGGCAGAAAAGACTCACAGGGAAAAAAAGCAGGATGGAATGAACTGGTGTTAAACAGGATGGATCCCAGAACAGGAAAGAGTAATAAAAGGGGAGCACTGAATGAGGAAGAGAAGTTAAACAAATCATAGGAACTTGGGAGAAAATTTTGCACACACAAAAAAAAGAGAAGGCACAGAAGAAATGAAGCTTTCTCCTGGAGGTGAAAGAATTGTGCATAAAAGGGCAATCTTAAAAAGTTGTACCACATATACAGGGTGAGAGACAGATGCAGAAGATCTGAGATAATCTGAACAGTTAAACCCAGGCTACTCTAAGGGTCCGGCATAAGTTGAATCAAGCATCAAAGAGGACCCTTAAAGCATAGTTAATTCTACAATAAAACCCTAGGCAAGAAGGAGAAATTGACCTTCAAAGTTAATACATCAAAGTAATCAGATGCCCAGACATCAGCAAAAAACTAAAAGCCATCTTAATAAACAGGAATATATGGCTTAGTCAAGGGAACAAACTAAAACTTCAGAAGAGACACAGACTTTGGAACAACTAATCAGAGAAGTTCAAACAAATCTTCTAAGTCAATTCAAGGAGAGAAAGGAAAATACAGAGAGAAATAAACTAATGGTGGATATTAAGCTAAACGATATTAGAAGACAGTATGTGAGATAAAAGAAGAGTTAGAAAGTTTAGAAAGAAACATGACAGAAATTATGAGGATAAAAGACACATAATGAAATTAAAATACAGTCAAGTCATACAATAGCAGATTTGAACAGACAGCAGAAAGAATCAGTGAACTAGAAGGCAGGACATTTGAAATCATACAGTCAGAAGATCAGATGGAGAAAAGAATAGAAAAAAATTTGAGCAGTGTCTTCAGGACTTGAGTGACAGCATAAAATCTACTGACATATGCATCATGGGAATCCCAGAGGAGAAGAAAGGGGAAAGGGGAGAAGAAAGAATATTTGAGGAAATAATGGCCCAAAATTTCCAAGTCTTATGAAAGGCATGAATATACATGCCCCCAAAGTGCAGCATACTCCAGAGTAAACCCTAATAGACCTACTGCAAGATGCATGCTAATCAGAATGTGAAATGTGAAAGACAAAGAATTCTGAAAGCAGCATGGGAAAAGTGATTCATCACATACAAGGGATTCTTGAAAAGATAAGTTCCAATGTTTCATCAGAAACTGAAAAGGCAGTGGTATGATATATTTAAGGTACCAAAAGAGAAAAACTGCCAGTCAAAAATTCTTTATCTAGCAAAAGTGTCTTTCAAAAGTGAGGGAGAGAGAACCTAAGATGGCAGCTAAATGAGGCGGGCAATAAAACACCTCTGTGAAAAACACTAGATAAAAACCAGAAGATGACCCAGAATACCAGTTTCAATGATGCACCAGCTGGACAAGGTCTGCTAGAACCATAGACACTGTGCACTTGGTGAAACCGGGAGTCTGCATTCTGAAATGAGTGAGTAAGCTGGCTGAAAGACCCTCAGCTATGCTGCAGTGTGGGGAAGCCAGGGGTTGGCATTTGGAGATGGACTGGTTCTTTAAAAAAAAAGGGGGGGGGAACCCAGGAGTGCCTACAGTTGCGACAGTGGGAACCGCACAGTGAAGCATGGCAGGAGCAGGGTGAGCCAACCTCTTGGTGTCTGGCATGGAGGATAGCCTGCTGCAGATTCCCTCAGGGCCAGGGGAGTGGAGGGAGGAGCCAAAAGGAGAAAGAAACCCCGCTCCTTGCAGCTGGCTCCCTGGTGGGCTGGAGACACTCTGCCCACAGACCAGAGTGGTGCCAGTTGTCTTGGAGCTGGGAAGGAGGAACTGTGCAAAGGGGGGGGGGTTGAGATGCCCATTCAGCCATCTTTGCATCAGGCTGAGACCACCCCTGCACAGCCTAGCACCCGGGACTTCCCTTGAGGGACGGCATGCACTTGTGATGTAGCACAGCTTTCCTCAGCAGAGGTCTTGGAAGATCACAGCTGAGAAGGGGGGCCTGCTTGGAAAACCCAGGGATGCTACATCAATTCTGGTGGTTTGTGGGTCAGCAACAGAGAAAATCTGGGGCAAAACTGAAATGAAGGCTTAGACTCTTGCAAAAGCCTTGAATTTCTGGGAACACCTGGGAGGTTTGATTATTAAAGCTGCCCTGCCCCCCTAACCACCCAGACACATGCCCCACATTCAGGGCAGACACCTCCAATAACACACCCAAACTGAGTTCACCAACTGAACGTCACAAGAATCATTTCCCCACACACCACAAAGACAAAGTTCAGGAGAACTGACTGGAGGTATAGGTGACTCGCAGATGCCATCTGCTGGTTAGTTAGAGAAAGAGTATGCCACCAACTTGTATTTCTGAAAAATTAGATTGGTATTTTTTTTACAACTTGAAAGAACCCTATCAAGCAAAGCAAATGCCAAGAGGCCAAAAACAACAGAAAATCATAATGTATATGATAAAACCAGATGATATGGAGAACCCGATCCCAAATACCCAAATCAAAATATCAGAAGAGACACAGTACTTGGCACAATTAATCAAAGAACTATAATCAAGGAATGAAAACATGGCAAAGCACATAAAGAACATGAAGAAGACCATGGCACAGGATATAAGGGACATAAAGAAGACCCTAGAAGAGCACAAAGAAGACATTGCAAGAATAAATAAAAAAATAGAAGACCTTATGGAAATAAAAGAAACTGTTAGCCAAATTAAAAAGACTCTGGATACTCATAATACAAGATTAGAGGAAGTTGAACAATGACTCAGTGTCCTAGAAGTCCACAGAACAGAAAATGAAAGAACAAAAGAAAGAATGGAGAAAAAAATCAAAAAAAATCAAAATGGATCTCAGGGATATGATAGATAAAATAAAATGCCCAAACTTAAGATTCATTGGTGTCCCAGAAGGGGAAGAGAAGGGTAAAGGTCTAGAAAGAGTATTTAAAGAAATTGTTGGGGAAAACTTCCCAAACCTTCTACACAATATAAATACACAAAGCATAAATGCCCAGCGAACTCCAAATAGAAAAAATCCAAATAAACCCACTCCAAGACATATTCTGATCAGACTCTCAAATACTGAAGAGAAGGAGAAAGTTCTGAAAGCAGCAAGAGAAAAGCAATTCACCACATACAAAGGAAACAACATAAGACTAAGTTGTGACTACTCAGCGGCCACCATGGAGGTGAGAGAGCAGTGGCATGACATATTTAAAACTCTGAGAGAGAAAAATTTCCAAACAAGAATACTTTATCAGCAAAACTCTACTTCAAATTTGAGGGAGAGCTTAAATTTTTCGCAAACAAATGCTGAGAGAGTTTGCCAATAAAAGACCTGCCCTACTTGAGATACTAAAGGGAGCCCTACCAACAGTGAAACAAAAAAAGGAGAAAGAGATACAGAGAATTTTAACAGACATATATAGAACCTTATATCCCAAATCACCAGGACTCTCATTTTTCTCTAGTGATCACGGATCTTTCTCCAGAATGGACCATATGCTGGGATATAAAACAAGCCTCAAAAAAATTAAAAAAAAAAAATTGAATATATTCAAAGCACATTCTCTGACCACAATGGAATAGAAATAGAAGTCAATAATTTTTGAATTGTAACTCCACTATTTACTTCCTACAGGATATAAAATACACAAACTCTAATGACAAATCAGTGGTTTTGAACTCTGTAAAATATGTAATTTTTGACAAGAACTATATAAAGGTGGGGGAATGGAGGAGTATAGGAACATAGTTTATGTGTTCTATTGAAGTTAAGTTGGTATCAAAGAAAAACAAGAGTGTTATGGATTTAAGAAGTTAATGTTAAGCCCCACAGTAAACACAAAGAAATTATCAGAGAATATGACCATAGAGATGAAAAGTAGAGTATGGGTTAAGAGAAATGGGGGAAGGGGCAATGGGGAGTTAAGAAATTAGTGTAGGGTTGCTGTCTGAGGTGAAGGGAAATTTCTAGTAATGGATGGTAGGAAGAAGATAGCATTACAAGATTCTAAATGTGATTAATCCCACTAATGGAATGCTAGGGAGGGGGTGGAATGGGAAGATTTAGGCTGTATATATGTTTCCACAATTGAGAAAAGAAAAAGTCTAAATAGATGACAATTGAATGCCAAGGGTGACCCTGAATGGGATCTGAGGATGGAGGACAGGAGGCTCAAAGGGACACAGTTGAGACATAAGAAAAAAAAAAAAAAGGAAATATAGAATTTAAGCTTTGTATCAATGTTGACTCTCTTGTACTTCTTAGCTGTGTTTAATGGGATTGCATAAAAGAATGTTCTTGTTCATGGGAATTGTATATGTGAATTATATTGTTTGTTCAAGGATGTTTGCAGCTAGCTCTCATATGTTCAGAAGACAGAGCAATAGATGATGGGTGATAGATAGGGAGGGAGGGAGGGAAAGAAATAGCAGTGTGACAGCATGTTAAAGATGGTGGATTGGGGCATCGGGGGAGGGGAGTCAGGGTATGCTGGAGTTCAGTGTATGGGGTTTGTATTGTTTTTGCAACTGTTCCTATAACTTTGAATTTATTTCAAAATAAAATTTTAAAAAAGAAAGGAATGGTGTAAGCTTGAATAAGTATAATAATAAAATCAGTGTGGTTTAAAAAAAAAGTGAGGGAGAGATCAAAACATTCACAGTTAAAACAGAAACTGAAACAGAGCATCATTAAAAGATCTGCCCAAAATGAATTGCTAAAGGGAGTACTTCAGGTTGAAAGTAAAAGCCAGGAGAGGTGGGCTTGGACAGATGAAGAAGTAAATATCTTCAGTAAAGGTAGCAAAATTGGTAAACGCAAAGCCCAACAGTACTCTATCATCAATAGATAACTCTAATCTTCTTATTTATGAGTCACTACACAATTGAATAAGAAATAGTCATATTTCCTAATAATGGATAGACAAAGTATAAAGAGATAATATGGGACAAAAATGACATGAAGGGAACTGGAGGGATATGGGACCAGAGAACATGTATGATATTGAAGCTAAGTAGGTGTCCTTTCAAATTAGTCAGTTACAGGTGCAGATTGTCTAATACAAACCCCAGGGTAACAGCAAATAAAGTATTTTAAGAACATACAGAAAAAGAAACAAGAAAAGGATCAGTCAGATACATCACAAAAGATCAACGATACAGAAAAGGAGGTTGCAATAAAGAAAAAGAGAGACAAAAAGATATGATATAAAAATCAAAGGACAAAATGACTGAAGTTGGTACTGCCATTACAATAATAACACTGAATGTCAATGGATTAAACTCATAGTAAAAATACACAAATTAGAATAGACAAAAAAAAATCCAGTTATATGCTATTTACAAGAGAATCACCTTAGATCCAAAGACACAAATATATTAAATGTGAAAATTTGGATAAAGCCATCCCATGCAAATAGTAACCAAAAAAGAGCTGGGAGACCTATCTGAATATCGGAGAATACAGATTGTAAGTCAAAAGCTGATATAAGAGACAAAGAAGGACAGTATATATTAATAAGAGGGTAAATCCATGAAGAGGAAATAACAATCATAAATACTTATGCACCTAACCACAGTGCCCCAAAATATATGTGGCAAACACAGGCAAAACAAAAGGGAGAAATAGACACCTCTACAATAATTGCTGGAGACTTCATTACATCACTTCCATCAGTAGATAGACCATCTAAGCATACATAAATAAGGAAACAAATTACTTGAATTATATGATCAATGAAGTAGACCTAACAGATATATACAGCACATTGCACCCCAAAAAAGCAGGATACACAGTCTTTTCAAGTGCATATGGATAGTTCTTCAGGATAGATCTAAAATTGGGACACGAAACAAGTCTCAATAAATTTAAAAAGATGGAATTTATACAAATCATCTTCTCTGACCATAGTAGAAGGAAGCTGAAAATAAATAATAGGCAGAGAATAGGAAAACCAACAAATATACTGATGTTAAAAAGCAAACTCTTAAACAGTCAGTGTGTCAAAGAAGAAATCATCAGGGAAACCATTAAATATTCTGAGATGAATGAAAGCAAGAACACAAAATAGCAAAACTTATGAAGTGTGGGAGAGGCTGTGCTCAGAGGGAAATTTATAGCCCTAAATGCTCACATTAAAAATAAAAAAGCAAAAATTAAATACCTAACTGCACACCTGGAGAAATTTGAAAAACAACAGTGAACAAAACCCAAAGCAATCAGAAGAAAAGAAATAAGAAAGATTAGAGCAGAAATAAATGAAATGAAGAATAAAAATCTACAGAGAGAATTAACAATAACAAAAGTTGGGTCTGTGAAATGTTCAATAAAATTGGAAAATCCTTAGCTTGACTGGCAAATTAAAAAGACAGGTGGCATGAATAAGTATAATCAGAAATGCGGGAGGGCATTACTACTGACCCAACAGAAATAAAAAAAGTTCATAAGAAGATGCAATAAAAAACTATGCCAACAAATTAGACAACTGAGATGGAATGGAAAATTTCTAAGAACACACAAATATCCTACAATGGCTCTAATAGATGTAGACTATCTCAACAGACCAATTACAAGTAAAGAGATTGACTTACTAATACAAACCTCCTAACAAAGAAGCCCAGGACCAGATGGCTTCACAGGTTACTTCTACCAATCATTCCAAGAATAATTAAAACCAACCCTGCTCAAACTTTACAAAAAATTAAAGAGGAGAGAACACAACCTCACTCATTCTATGAAACCAACATCACTCTGACATCAAAGCCTGATAAAAACACTACAAGAAAATAAAATTATAGACCAATTTCTTTCATGAATATAGATGTAAACTTCTCAGCAAAATATTAACAAATTGAATCCAAAAGCATATTAAAAGAATTATGAACTATGATCCTGTGGGATTTATCCCTGTTATGCAAGAGATTTTCAATGTAAGAAAACCAATTAATTTAATACACTATATTAACAGAAGGAAGGGAAAAAACTACATGATTGTATCAATTGATGCAAAAAAAAAGGGGATTTGACAAAATCCAGCATCATTTCTTGATAAAAACACTTAGAAAAATAGGAATAGAAAGAACATTCCTTAACATGATAGAGAGCATATATGTAATACCCACTCCTAACATCAAACTCTGGTGAAAGACTGAAAGCTTTCCTTTTAAGATCTGGAACAAGACAAGGTTACCTGCTGCCACTACTGTTATTCAACATTGTATTGTAAGTTCTAGCATAAGAAATTCAGGAAGAAAAAGAAATAAAGGCATCCAAATTGTAAAGGAAGAAATAAAACTTTCCCTATTTTCAGATGACATGATCCAATATATAGAAAGTCTCAAGAAATCTACAACAAAGCTAGTAGAGCTAATAAACAAATTCAGCAACATGGTGGGATATAGGATCAACTTGAAAAAACACAATAGTGTTTCTATACACTGGTAAATATCAATCCAAGGAGAAAATCAAGAAAAAAAAATCCATTTCTAAGAGCAACTAAAAGAATCAAATATCTGGGAATAAATTTAACCAAGGATGTAAAGGACTTACATATAGAAAACCACAAAACTTTGGTAAAAGAAATCAAAGAAGACCTAAATAAATGGAAAGACTTTCCATGCTTATGGAATATAAGAATATATATCATTAAGATGTTGATTCTACCAAAAGTGATTTCTAGATTCAACACAATCCCAACCAAAATCCCAACAGTCTTCTTTGAAGAAATGTAAAAGCCATTCATCAAATTCATATGAAAGGTTAAGAGGTCCTGAATTGCCAAAGCCATCTTGAAAAAGAAAAATGAAGTTGGAGGACTAACATATCCTGATTTTAAAACTTATTACAAAGCTACAGTCGTCAAAAGAGCATGGTACTGGTACCAGGATAGATGTATAGACCAATGGAATTGAGATGAGAGTTCAAAAATAGACCTTAAAATTTATGGCCACCTGATACTTGACAAGACTGCCAAGTCCACCCAACTGATAAAAAGTAGTATCTTCAAAAAATGGTGCTGGGAGAACCATATCCATATACAATACAATGAAGATGGACCGCTATCTCATATCACATAGAAAAATTAACTCAATATGGCTCAAAGTCCTAAATATAAAACCAGGGCTGTAAAACTCCTAGAAGAAAATTTAGGGAAGCATCTTCAGTATATTGTGTTAGGCAATGGTTTCTTAGATTTATACAGAAAGCACTAGCAACAAAAGAAAAAAGTAGATAAATGGGACATCATCAAAATTAAAAACTATTGTGCATCAAAAGATCTTATCAGAAAATGAAAAGACCAAACACTAAATGGGAAAAAAATGTTTGGAAACAACATAACCAATAAGGGTTTAAAATCCAGACTATATAAAGAAATCCTACAACTCAACAATAAAAAGACATATAACCCCATTAAAAAATGGACACAATATTTGAATAGACATCTCTCCAATGAAGATATACAATAGCCAAAAACCACATGAAAAGATGGTCAAAATCATTAGCCATCTGGGAAATGCAAATCAAAAACCACAATGAGATACCATTTTACATTCATTAGAATGACTTGTATTTTTTAAAAAATGGAAAGTTATCGGTGTTTGAGAGAATGCAGAGAATTAATAACACTCATTCATTGCTGGTGGCAATGCAAAATGGTGCAGCCACTGTGAAAGACAGTTTGGTGGTTCATCAGAAAGTTAAGTATACAATTAACATATGACCCAGCAACTGCACTAGTAGGTATATACCCAAAAGAATTGAAAGCACAAACTTGAACAGATATTTGCACAGCAATGTTCATAGTGGCATTATTCATAAAATGGAGGCAACTGAAGTGTCCATTAACCAATGAATGGATACACACTAGGTGGTATATACATTCAATGAAATACTATTCAGCTATAAAAAGGAATGAAATCCTGATACATGTGACAACATAGATGAACCTTGAACATGTCATATTAAGTGAAATAAGCCAAACACAAAAGGACAAATACTGAATGACCTCACTGATTTGAAACAATTGGAATAAGTAAACTCATAGAATCAGAACCTATAATATAGGTCACCAGTGGATGCAGTGGGGATAGGGAATGGAAAGTTAAGGCTTAAAATGTACAGGGTTCCTATTTGGAATGAAGGAAATGTTTTGGCATTGGATAGTGGTGTTGGTAGCACAACATTGTGAATGAAATTAACAGAAATGAAATATATATCTGAATGTGTTTAAAGGGGAAAATGATAGGTTTTGTATATGGTAACAGAATAAATTTTTTTTTTAAATCTATGAAAATGCACCATAGAAATACTGAATGCCATGCTAAACCATGGACCATATTTAATAGTACAATCTTAAATCTGTGTTTTCATCAATTTTAACAAACATTCCATATCAAAGCTAAGTGCTAATAACAGGGTTGTATAAGGGATCCTGTAGTTAATGCATGATTGTTCTGTAAACCCACAACTTCTCTAATAAAGAAAAATAATAAGAATTTTCTAAATGTCTGGTCAACCACAATGGTGGCATAAGACAATCTGGGATTCTGCTCCCTCACAATATTTTTCAACAACTAGCAAAACTGACAAAGCCATTTTTCTCAGGGCTCTGGCAAACAGTAAAGGGTTTCAGCAATGGGACAAGTACAAAATCATAAAACATAACTTAAAAATCATAAGAGGGAGAGGAGCTAAGATGGTGGCATAGAGAGGAGTGGAAGCTAGTTAGTCACCCTGGAACAACTAACAAACAATAGGAACAAGAAGTAAATAACATGGAATAACTGCAGGGAGACAAACATGACTGTCCACTCATCATACACCAACCTAAGTTGGAAGGAATGCCTGAGATTGGAGCATAAAATCTGTAAGTAAAACTGTGGACCCATGCCAAGAGCCCCTCCCTCACAGAAACCTGGACTGCAAAGCCTCACTGTGACAGAGAGCAGCTGTCTCTGAACAAGTGAATATAACTCAGTCCAAATCCACCTGGGGTTTAAATGTCAACTGCTCAATACAGACTGCAATTCCCCAACAAGCAGAGGCTTTTGGTGATGAATGACCTTGGAGAGTCAGGGGACGTATGTACCTCAGAATGGGGAGCCCAAAGGATTGGGTGCTATCTCTTACCAATGGGTGAATCTGGGGGATTTCTGTCCCTTTCTCTCTCTCTCAAACTGGGTGGTTCAGTGCAGAAAGCCTCTACCATTTTCAGCTTGCAGTGCTCTACAGTAGAGAAAGCCTCAGCCATTTTAAACTCACAGCACTCTGACCCAGACAAGGGTGGAGATAGCAGAGTCAGAGAAACAAAGAATCTATTTATATTCAAATGACCTCTCTCTAGGGGGCATATCTTCCCAAGAGGAAATAGGTGGGGCCCAGCTCTACTACCCACCTTCCATTCAGAACAAGACCCCAGAGCCAGGGGGAAAACAACCACTGTCCACACCTCCCTACACCAGTTTGCAGTGACAGGCTGACAGGCACACCTGCTGGGCAGAAAAGCACAAAGGTGCATCAATCCTCTAAGACACACTGTCAGGGAAACTGGATACTGAATATTTCCTCCTTCTGGGACCTGAGCCTTTTCTTGTCTGGGAAAACATGATTGGGGTGGCCAAGAAGTTAAGATGCCTAGACAATAGGAAACTACAACATATACTAAGGAAAATGAAGTTACAGCCCAGTCAAAGGAACAAACTTACACTTCAACTGAGATACAGGAATTTAAACAACTAATGCTAAATCAATTCAAAAAGTTTAGAGAAGAAATGGCAAAAGAGATAAAGGCTATAAAGAAAACACTGAGTGTACATAAGGCAGAAATCAAAAGTTCAAAAAAACAAATGGCAGAATCTTTGGAAATGAAAGGCACAACACAAGAGACAAAAGACACAATGGAAACACAACAGCAGATCTCAAGAAGCAGAAGAAAACACTCACGAACTGGAGAACAAGGCACCTGAAAGCCTACACAAAAGAACAGATAGAGAAAAGAATAGAAAAAAATGAGCAACGTCTCTGGGAACTTATGGACAAAATGAAATACAAAGATATACAGATCATTGGTGTCCCAGAAGGAGAAGAGAAGGGAAAAGGGGAAGAAGCAATAATAGAGGAAATAATCATGAAAATTTCCCATCTCTTATGAAAGACACAAAATTACAGATCCAAGAAGTGCAGCATACTCCAAACAGAACAGATCTGAATAGGCCTATGCCAAGACACTTAATCAGATTATCAAACATCAAAGACAAAGAGAGAATCCTGAAAGCAGCAAGACAAAAGTGATCCATCATATAAAAAAGAAACTTAATAAGACTATGTGCGGATTTCTCAGCAAAAACCATGGAGCCAAGACGGAAGTGGTGTGATATATTTAAAATACTGAAAGAGACAAACTGCCAACCAAGAATCCTGTATCTGGCAAAACTGACCTTCAAATATGAGGGAAGAGTTCAAAATATTCTCTGACAAACAGACAATGAGAGTGTTTGTGAACAAGATACCTGCTCTATGGGAAATACTAAAGGGAGCAGTACAGAATAATAGGAAAAGACAGGAGTGAGATGTTTGGAACACAATTTTGGGTGATGGTAGCACAACAATGTAAGTACACTGAACAAAGATAACTATGAATATGGTTGAAAGAGGAAGGTTAGGAGCATGTGGGACACCAGAAGAAAAGAGGAAAGAAAATGACTGGGACTGTATAACTCAGTGAAACTAGGGTGTTCAACAATTGTGATAAAAGGCACAAATATGTTTTTTCACGAGGGAGAACAAATGAATGTCAACCTTGCAATTTGTGAAAAATAGGGAGGCATTTGGAGAAAAATACAATCAATGTAAATTAGAGAGTATAATTAACAGAATCATTGTGTTATGCTTCCTTTAATGTAACAAAGGCAATATACAAAGTAAATGCAGATAAGAGGGGGGCATAGGGAGGGGTGTTAGACTTTTGGCATTGGTGGTGTTGTCTGACTCTATCCTACTTTGATCTAAGGTTATCTATCCTTTTGCTGCTTCCTAGCTGTCATGTTTTTTTCTTTCTTTTTTCTTTTTCATTTGCCTTTCTCCTTCTTTGACTCTTCCTCCTGCTTTGTGAAAGAAAGGTAGATGTCCTTATATAGCTAGTGGTGAGGGTGGTGAATATATAAATATGTGACTATACAGGCAACCACTGAGTGTTTACTCACAATGGAATGTATGGCATGTGAACAAAACCATCTTTAAAAAAAATGGTTTGATGATGAAACCTTGAGGGCAATATACTGAGTGAAATAAGCCAGACACATAAGGACAAATATTGCAGGCTTTCACTGATAGGAACTAATTATAATATGTAAATTCATAGACATGAAATTTAAGTTACCAGGATATAGAATGAGACTAAAGAATGTGGACCGGTAGCTTAACATGAGCAGAATGTCCAACTAGGATGAACTTAAATGTTTGGAAATGAACAGAGGTGATGGTAGCATGTCATGAGAATAACTAACAGTGCTGAATGGTGCATGAATGTAGTAGAAAGGGGAAGCTGAGAGTCATGTATGTCACCAGAAGGAAAGTTGGAGGTTACAAGATGGGAATGTATATAACAGTAAACCTTGTGGTGGTCAATGTCTGAGATTAACTGTACAAATATTAGAAATCTCTTTCATGAACCAGAACAAAAGTATGACAATACAACTAGAAGTTAATAATAGAGGGGCATATAGGGAAAAAATACATACCTATTGCAAATTATATACTACAGTTGGTAGTATTTCAAAATTCTTTCATAAACAGTAACGAAGGTACTATAAACCAATACCATAAGTCAACAATGGAGGGGGATCATTAGGGATATGGAAGGACTTGGGTTTCCTTTTCTATATTTTTTCTCTTCTTTGTCTTTATTTCTTTTCTGGAGTAATGAAAATGTTCTAAAAATTGAACAAAAATTAATTGTGGTGATGGATGCACAGCTGTATTATGGTACCAGGGGCAACTGATTATATACCTTGGATCTTTGGATAACTGTATGGTATTTGAATGATCACAATAAAAAAAAAATAAAACACAGGAGAAACTCATGGCACCCTTGGTTACCTTTTCCCTAATGCCAGCCATTTTGGTTTAGAGCCAGCCTGTGATCTCATTGTAAGTCCTAGGCCTGTTCTGAAGGAAAAGCATAGTAAATCTTATGCACATACTGTGGGAAAAGGAGTATATGCCAGTGTCCATCTATCAAGTGGCAGTCTGAAGGACTGAAACAAGCACTCTTCTCTGGATCACCATCCCAGAATTTGCCCTGCATGCAGAAGGAGCTTGTGGGCAGCTAAAAAAGTATAAGAAATAGTCAAACCCAAATGGACTGAAGAAAGGATTATAATTACAAAACATACAATAAAGCAACCAGAAGGTGGGACAAAAGTCAATTTCATAGGGAGTAAAGAGGGCATTCAAATCTATGTAAACAGGAAAATTCTAAGGATACAAGCTAATGCCCAGGAGAAGAAATAAATAAAGGTGCAGAAAGAATACTCAAAGAAATAATAACAGAGAAGTTCCCAAGATAAGACACATGCTCAGAAAAGACTGGAGAGGAATCTGCTTTTGACTTAGGCTGATAGTCTTGATAGTAGAGATAACCTATGAATAAGAGCACCATTCAATAGAGCCAATTTGCAAAGACTATGAAAGGTTCATTGCATTGGTTTGTTTTTGCTGGCTTCTTGGTGTCATGAAAATCTCTGTTGTGTGATTAGCAGGATACAAACTTAAAACACAGAAAGCTGTAGGACAGAATTCCAGAGTTAACACAGGTAAATATTAAAATGTAGAGTGAATAACAAAAGATTACAAGATAAACAAAGAAACAGGAAATGATGGTCCATCAAAAGGAATAAGATAAAATTCCAGAAATCAACAATGAAGAAAAGAAGAATTTGGATAACTAGAAAATACTTTTCAAAAATTATCTTCAATGTACTCAAAGAGTACATTGAAAGAAAGATAAACACCTAGAGAGACATAAGGGATGTTAGGAAAATGATAAATGAACAAAATGAGACTCTCAATAAAATAAAAAGGAACCAAACAGAAATAATGGAATTGACCACAAAAACTGAAATGAAAAAAAAAAACAAATTCCCTAGATAGGTTCAGGAGCAGATTGGAGCCTGCAAAAGAATCAGTGACCTCAGAGATAAGACAATTGAAATTATTCAGGCTGAGGGACAAAACATCAAAAAGAATAAAGAAAAATGAAGAGTGTAAGAGACCTGTAACACACCACCAGGCAATATATGCAGAAAAGGGCAGAAGAAGAAATATCCAAAGAAATAATGGCAGAGAAGTTCTCAAATTTAAAGGAAGACATGAATATACACATTCTAGAAGCCCAGTGAACGCAAAATGCAATAAACTCAAAGAGAACTATGCACAGACACATCATAATCACACTGTCAAATGTAAAAAGACATAGAGATCATTCCGAAATCTACAAGATAGAAGAAACGTCATGTACAAAGGAGCCACAATAAGGTTAAATACCAATTTCTCTTCAGAAACCATGGATGGATGAAGGCAACAGAATGAAATATTTAAAGTGTTGAAAGAAAATATTTGCCAACCAAGAATTTTATATTTGGCAAGATTGCCTTTCAAAACTGGGAGGGAAAGATTCTGAGATGCTGATCCCTTTGTGTTTAACCTGATCAATCCCTGGAACTTTGGGTATTTGTGTGACATCTGAAACTTAGAGCTAGAGCTTGGCAGATATGAATGTCAGTATTAGGACATACAGCAACTCTTTGAAAAGCTGAAAAAGAGTCCAGACTTCAATTACAGATATGAATGAAGCAGATCTGGTTAGGACTTAGGGCAAATCAGGCCAAAGGGTAAAGGATGATACTGATTGTGTTTTAAAATTTCAATTCCCATGTGAGACCAAAGGAAGAGATGTTTATTTGGTGCAGGATCTATATTTCCTAAACAATTTAACTCATACAGTTTGTTCAAATACCATAATTACATGGAACTTTGAATAGGAATTGAGACATGGTAGGTTTGTATAGGTTAGTGTGAAGTAGCAAAACATCCCAAAGTAATTTGGGCAGAGAATAAAAACACATATGTAGCCCGCCCCCCCCCCGAAGAGCTGGGGGAAAATGCAGAAGTATTGGACTTCCTCACCTGGATTGTTGCTGATGTTCTCACAAACATTGAGGACTGGTGGTTTGGTATGCTGAGCTCCTATCTTGGGGCTTGGCCTTATGAAGCTCATTACTGCAAAGGAGAGGCTAAACCTGCTTATAAATGTGCCTAGAGTCTTCACCTGAGTACTTTGTGCTCAGATGTGGCCCTCTCTCTCTAGCCAATCCAACATGGTAGGTGAACTCACTGCCCTCCTCCCTATGTGGGAACTGACTCCGAGGGGTATAAAATCTCCCTGGCAATGCAGGATATGACTCCTGAGGATGAATCTGGACCAAACATTGTGGGATTGAAAACATCTGCTTGACTAAAAGGGGAGTGCAAAATGAAACAAAATAAAATTTCAGTGGCTGAGAGATTTCAAATGGAGTTGAGACATCACTTTGTGGGCAGCTTTACACACTATATAGATAACTCTTTTTAGGTTTTAATGTATTGGAATAGCTAGAATTGAAACTATCAAATGGCAACCCAGTAGACTTGATTCTTGAAGACAATTGTATAACAATGTAACTTACAAGGGGTGACAGTGACTGTGAAAGCCTTGTGGATCACACTCACTTTATCCAGTGTATGGATGGATGAGTAGAAAAATGGGGACAAAAACTAAATGAAAAATAGGGTGGGAGAGGGGGAAATGATTTGGGTATTCTTTTATATAGAGAGAGATTGTTCACATACCATACAACTATCCAAAGATCCAAAGAGTACAATCAATTGCCCATGGTACCATGGTACAGCTCTGCATCCATCACCATAATTAAATTCTTTCCAATTTTAGTACATTTTCATTATTCCAGAAAAGAAATACAGACAAAAGAAGGAAACTCAAATCCTCCCATACCCGTAACCAACCCCCTCCATTATTGATTTCATACTTTTGGTATAGTACATTTGTTACTGTTGATGAAAGAATGTTAAAATACTACTAACTGTAGTATATAGTTTGCAATAGGTATATATTTTTTCCTATATACCCCTCTATTATTAACTTGCACGTATAGTGTCATATATTTGTGCTAGTTCATGAGAGAGATTTCTAATATTGTACAGTTAATCATGGACACTGTCCAGCACAAGAGTCACTGTTTTATACATTCCCATCCTTTAAACTCCAACTTTCCTTCCGGTGACATATATGACTCTGAGCTTACCCTTTCCACCCTTTCACACAACTTTTAGCACTGTTAGTTATTCTCACAACATGCTACCATCACCTCTCATTTCCAAAATTTAATGTTCACTCAGTTGAACATTCTGCTCATAATAAGCAACCACTCTGCATTCTTTAGCCTCATTTCTATATCCTGGTAACTTATATTTCATGCCTATGAGTTTACATATTATAATTAGTACATATCAGTGAGAGCCTGCAATATTTGTCTTTATGTGTCTGTCTTATTTCAATCAAAATAGTGCCCTCAAGTTTTCTTCATCAACCCATTTTTTTAAAGATGGTTTTGTTCACAAACCATACATTCAGTCCTAAGTAAACAATCAATGGTTCCCTGTATAGTCATGTATTTATGTATTCAGCACCATTGCCACTATCTATATAAGGACATCTCCATTTCTTCCACAGAGAAGGAGGAAGAGTAAAAGCAGGCAGAGAGACAAAAGAAAAAGAAAAAAGAAAGAGAGGGAGAAAAAAATACACAACTAGAATGCAACAAAAGGAAAGATAGCATTAACCTAAAATAGAATAAAGAGTCAGACATCATCACCAATGCCAGGAGTCCCATACACTTCCCCTATCCCCCCCATATGCATTTACCTTTAGTATTGTCTTTGTTATATTAAAGGAAGCATAATACAATGTTTCTGTTAATTATAGTCTCCAGTTTTCATTGATTGTATTTCCCCAAAATCCACCCTATTTTTAACACCTTGCAATGCTGACATTCATTTGTTCTACCTCATGTAAAACATATTTGTACCTTTTATCACAATCATTGAGCATCCTAGGCTTCCTGGAGTTATACACTCCATCTGTATCTTTTGTCTTTTGTTCTGGTGTCCCACATGGTCCTAACCTTCCTCTTTCAACCATACTCAGAGCCATCTCTGTTCAGTGTACTTACACTGCTGTGCTACTACCTCCCAAAATTGTTTTCCAAACCTTTCATTTCTGTTTTTTCCTATCTGTCTGTACTGCTCCCTCTAGTATTTCCTATAGAGCAGGTATCTTGTTCACAAACTCTCTCATTGTTTGTTTGTCAAGAATATTTTAAACTCTCCCTCATATTTGAAGGACAGTTTTGCCAGATATAGGATTCTTGGTTGGTGGTTTTACTCTTCAGTATCTTAAATATATCACCCCACTTCCTTCTTGCCTCCATGGTTTCTACTGAGAAATCTGCACATAGTCTTATCAAGCTTCCTTTGTCTCTGATGGATCTCTTTCCTCTTGCTGCTTTCAGGATTCCCTCTTTGACTTTGATGTTTAATAATATGATTATTAAGTGTCTTGGCATAGGCCTATTGAGATCTATTCTGTTTGGGGTACACTGAGCTTCTTAGATCCATAAATTTATATCTTTCATAAGACATGGGAAATTTTCATTGATTATTTCCTCTATTATTGCTTCTTCCCCTTTTCCCTTCTATTCTCCTTCTGGGACACCAAGGACACATACATTCCTGCTTGTTGTTTTGTCCTTAAGTTCCCAAAGACATTGCTCATATTTTTCCATTCTTTTCTCTATCTGTTCTTTTGTGTGTAGGCTTTCAGGTGCCTTCTTCCCCAGTTCCTGAGTGTTTTCTTCTCCCTCTTGAGATCAGCTGTTGTACGTTTCCATTGTGTCTTTCATGTCTTGTGTTGTGCCTTTCATTTCCATAGATTCTGCCAGTTGGTTTTTCAAACTTTCAATTTCTATCCTATGTAAGTCCTGTGTTTTCATTATATGGTTCAGCTCTTTTGCCATATCTTCCCTAAACTTTTTGAATTGATTTAGTATTAGTTGTTTAAATTCCTGTATCACAGTTGAAGTGTAAGTTTGTTCCTTTGACTGGCCATAACTTCATTTTTCTTTGTGTAGGTTGTAGTTTTCTGTTGTCTAGGCATGGTTTCCTTGATCACCCCAATCAGGTTTTCCCAGACCAAAATGGGCTCAGGTACCAGAAGGAAGAAATTTTCAGTATCTGGTTTCCCTGAGGATGTGTCTTACAAAATTGGTATACCCTGTGATGCCTCAGGTCACTGTACTTTTCTGCCCAGCAGGTGGTGCTTGTCAGCCTGTAGCTATAGGTGTGGCCCATGGCTGTTTTCCCCAGTCTCTGAGGTCTGGTTCTGAATTAAATGTGGGTAGCAGATTTGGGCTCCATCTCTTTCCTCTTAGGGCAGATGGATCCCCTAGGGAGAGGTCATTAGCATTTGAATGGTCTCTCTTTGCCTGTGCTATCTCTACCCTTGTCTGGGTCAGAGCACTGGGAACTAACAATGGCTGAGGCTTTCTCCACTGAGCCAAAACAGGGACAGAAAGCCCCCTTCAGGGCCAGTCCATGGCCACTGTCTGACTCTCCAATGTCAGTCATCACCTAAAACCTCTGTCTGCTTGATGGGGATTCATAGCTTGTATTGAAAAGTCCACATTTGTCAATTAAAACCCCAGTTGGAGCTCAGCTGAGCTGTATTCACTTGCTTGGAGAGAGCTGCTCTATAGCATCATGAGGCTTTGCAGCTTGGGCCATGGGAGGGGGTGTCCTGGCTTGGATCTACAGTTTTTACTTACAGATTTTATGCTGTGATCTCAGGCATTCCTCCCAATTCAGGTTGGTGTATGATAAGTGGACAGTCATATTTGTCCCCCTGCAGTTATTCCAGATTATTTACTGGTTGTTCCTGGTTGTTTATTAGTTGTTCCAGGGGGACTAACTTCTTCCACTCCTCTCTATGCTGCCATCTTAAAGCCTCTCTGGGTGTTCTTTTTATTTTTATTTTTTATTCTTATTTTTACTTTTTCTGGTATAAGGAAAATGTCCAAAGAATAGATTGGGGTGATGAATGCACAACCATATGATGGCACTTTGAACAGTTGATTGCACACCATGGGTGATTGTATGATATGTGAATATATCTCAATAAAACTGATTTTAAAAAAAAAATGAGGGAGAAACTGAGATATTTCCAGACAAACAAAAGCTAAGGGAATTCATCACCACTAGATCTGCCTTACAAGCAATCCTAAAGGGAGATCTCCAGACTCAAAAGAAAGGACACTAGACAGTAGAATGAAAGGGCATAAAGAAATAAAATCCTCTGTTAAAAGTAACCATATGGGTAAATATTAACACTAGTACTATTTTATTGTATGTTTGGTATGGAATTACAGTTTTTTTACTGCTTACCAGTTCTAAATTGTAAATATATAAAAATAGCAACAAATCCATGGTTTTGGACACTCAGTGAACAAGGAAATAAGTTGAAACAAAACAAAAAGATGAAGAGATGGAAGGGAATAAGAACACAGTTTGTGTATACTAGAGAGATTAAGTTAGTATCAAATCAAATGTGATTATTAGAGATTTAGGATGTTAAATTTAAGCCCTATGGTAATCATAAAGAAAATATCTGAAAAAATATAAACAAAAGGAAAGAGAAGGGGCTCAATATGGTTCACCACAAAAATTCAAGTAAATGAAAGTAGGCAGTAATAGAAGAACTGAGTGACAAAAATCTGTAACACTAAAAATGACCAAATAGCAAAATGGCAGAAGAAAGTCATGCATGATAAGTATTTATTTAAATGTATACAGATTAAACTCTATAGGAAAAGGCAGACATTGGCAGAATGCATGAAGAATAAGCAAAGCATGACTGAACTATGTGCATTTATAAGACTCATCTTATAATCAAAGATACAAGTAGGTTATAATGAAAAGATTGAAAAAATATGCCATGCCAGTAGTAACCAAAAGAGAACTGAAGAAGCTATACTAATATCAGATAAAATAGACTTTAAGTCAAAAACTGTTTCAAAGGACAAAGAAGGACCCTATACAGTGATAAAGAGGTCAATTCAACAAGAAGTTATAACAATTATAAATATACATGCACTTAACTGCAGAACCCCCAAATATGAAGCAAATGTTGACAAATTTGAAGGAAGAAATAGAAGAAATAGACAGTTGTACATTAGGAGTAGGAAACTTCAATACATCATTTTCAATAATAGATAGAACATTTATGCTGAAGAGGAAAAAGGGAATAGAAGACTTGAGTGATACTATAAACCAACTAGGCCTAATAGACATGTAGTGAGTATTTCACGCAACAGTGGAATACACATTTCTGTAGTGCATATGGTGATTTTCCAGGATAGAAGAGATGTTGAGTCATAAAACAATTATCAGTAATTAAAAATATTGAAATCATATAATATATCCTCTCTGACCACAATGGAATGAAGCTAGAAATCAATAACAGAGGGAGACACAGAAGACTTACATGTATATGGAACTTAAACAGCACACTCTTAAACAAACAATGGGCCAAAGAAGAAATCACAAGGAAATTAGAGAATATCTTGAGGCAAATGAAAATGAAAACACAACATACAAAAAATAAGGGATGCAGAAAAGGCTGTGTTGAGAAGGAAATTATTAACTCCATAGACCAACATAAAAAAGAAAAAAGATCTCAAACTAGATACATAACCTCACACATGGATGAATTTGAAAAAGAAGGGCAAACTAAACCCAAAGTGGAAACAGTAGGAAGGAAATAACAAAGATTAGAGTGGAGATAAATAGAATAAACAATTAAAAAAATAGAATTCTAGCAGCCCTCAATTACTAAAGATGATTCTATAACTATATAGCTTACATGGTGTGACCATGTGATTGTGAAAACCTTGTGGCCCACACTCTCTTTATCCAATGTATGAGCAGATGACTTGAAAAATGGTGACAAAAATTAAATTAATAATGGGGTGATGAGGGTGATGGGATGTTTTGGGTGTTCTTTTTTACTTTAATTTTTATTCTTACATTTATTTTTTGGAGTAATGAAGATGTTCAAAAGTTGATTGTGGTGATGAATGCATAATTATATGATGGTACTGTGAACAACTGATGATACATTTTGGATGATTGTATGGTATGTGAATAAATCTCAATAAAATTTAATTTAAAAATAGAATCAATGAAACCAAAAGTTGTTTCTTTGAAAAGAAAAATAAATTCAAAAAACTTTTAACCATACTGTAAAAAAAAGAGAGGATGAAAATAACTAATATGAGAAATGAAAGTGGGGACATTATTGCTGACTCTAGAGTAATAAAAAGGATTGTATGAAAATCGGATTGCAACTGCAGTGGTTTGAAACTGCATATACCCCAGAAAGTCATGGGATTAAAGCTAACCCATTCTTGTGAGAGTAAACATATTGCATGTAAGTTTTCATGAGGTTACTTAAATTAAGGCATATGCCAGGGTGAGTCTTCATCCTCTTACTGGAGTCCTTTATGGGAGAATGAAATTCAGACAAAAAGAGGATAAGCCATGGAAGAAAGAAGCTGAAAGCAAGGAAACCTAGAAGAGAAAGGAGAAACAAGCAGATCCTGCCATGTGCCTTGCCATGTGACAGAGGAGTCCAGGATCACTGGCAGCCAGGAAGCAAGCATATCGATAAAGCCTAACTTTGGATATTTTCATGGCCTCAAAACTGTAAGCATATAAGCATGTTAAAAGCCAAATCCATTTCATGGTATATTGTTTTCACCACCCTAGCAAACTAAAACACCAACAAATTAAATACCTTAGATGAAATGGACAAATTCTTGGAAAAATACAAACTACTTACACTAACTCAAGAGGAAATAGAAGATTTCAGCAAACTAATATCAAGTAAGAAGATTGAATCAGTAATCAAAAACTTGCTTACAAAGAAAATCTCAGGACCAAATAGCTTTACTGGTGAATTTTACCAAACATTTCAAGAAAAGTTAACAACAGTACTGCTCAAACTCTCAAAAATTACAGAAAAGAAAACATTTCCTAATTATTATATGAGCACAGCATCACCCTAATACCAAATTTAGATGAAGATATAACAAGAATAGAATATTATAGACCAATATTTCTCATGAATACAGATGCAAAATTCCTCAAAAAATAGTAGCAAACTTAATCCAATAGTATATTAAAAGAATTGTACAGGTGACATCATTAATGTGGTGATGTAAAGAGCTACTAAAAATTCCTCTCCAGCAATTCAATAAAAAAAGGAAAATTCTGAATTGTTTGACACTCTGGAAAAGGATATAGACTGCAGAGGAACCCTGCAGATGCTGAATTGAAGAAAGAGAAGAAATATCAGATAGGAATCTTCCATCCCAGACCAGCTGGTCCTCTTCTCTCCCCCTCATTTGCTCCCTGTGTAGGAAAGGAATGGAATCAGCAGATGGGACCCCTCCCACCAGGAACACAGATTTAAAAACCTCACAGCAGTGAGACATACCACCACTGTTTGAAAACCTGGGGAAGGACATTTCAAGGCCCAGGTCAGTGAGGGACAAAGAGAGAGAAAACATGGAAAGAGATTGTGTTTCTAGCCCTGGTTCTGAAAACCCTTTCCCCACCCTTGAGGGAAGGAGCAGCTGGTGGCTATTTCCTTGCCTTTGGGATGGCTGGAGTATTGTGTTAGCTGAGGGAGTGTTCTGCCACAGGTGTAGCCCCACATCAAGGAAGATTTTGGCTGGCAAACTGAGGGCATAGGAATCCTGCAGTTTCAATTCCTTTGGCTGAGAGGAGGCTGCTTTGCCTCCTCTGAGGATGATTAAGTTACCAAACAGTACCATCTGCTGGACAGTATGAAAAATGCAAGAGGATTGAAACACTTGTAAAAAGATGTTCCAGACCCTTTATTAAGAACATAGGAGCTGGTCTATATGGCCTGCACAGAAACCCAGCCATTTTGACTGAGAAACATGGACAAGCCAACTGTTAAAGCAGGGTTCTAAAACAAACCAATGACTTGCTGGCCTGTGGAAAACGGAGCATCACTGAAAGCCAGCAGGTGTGTGAAATTGCTAGGGTACCCAATGCTTACCCTCATCCCTTTGGCAGTCCACAGTGGGTGGTGACTTGAGGGGAAACCTGGGGATAGAGCCAATATGACAACTAGCCAGGTTCAGAAACAAAGAAATATAGAGTTCAAAGGCCACCAGCAAGAAAACACACAGGACAAGAGAAAAAAACAACCTCTAGAAAAATCTAATCAAGAAAATCAGATGCCTAGAGAGCAAAAAAATCATAACACCAGGAAATAGGAAGATATAGCTGAGTCAAAGAAACAAACTAACACCTCCGCTGAGATTCAAGAGTTTGAACAACTAATTAAAGATGTTCAAACAAATATTCTAAATCAAAGCAATGAGTTGAAGGAAAATATGACAAAAGAGATGAAGGATATAAAGACACCGGGTGACAATAAGGAAGAATTCTTAAGCTTGAAGAAACAAATGGCAGAACTCACAGGAATGAAAGGCAAAATAGAAGAGATTGAAAACAGAATGGAGACACACAACAGCAGATTTGGAGAGGCAGAAGAAAGGATTACTGAACTAGAAGATAGGACATCTGAAACCCTACACACAAAAGAAAAGATAGGGAAAATAATGGAAAAAGATGAGCAGGGACTCAGGGAAATGAATGACAACATGAAGCACAGAGTACACATGTTATAGGTGTCCCAGAAGGAGAAGAGAAGGGAAAGGGAATAGAAATAATAACAGAGGAAATAACCAATGAAAATTTATCAACTCTCATGAAAGAAAAAATTACAGGTCCAAGAAGCACAGTGTACCTCAAACTGAATTTATCCAAATAGACCCATTTCAAGACATTAATCAGATTGTCAAATGTCCAAGAGAAAGAGAATTCTGAAAGCAGTAAGAAAAAAACAATCCATCACATACAATGGAAGCTTAATAAGACTAAGTACAGATTTCTCAGTAGAAACCATGGAGGTGACAAGGCAGTGGTATGATATATTCAAGTTACTGAAAGAGAGAAACTGCCAAGGAAGAATCCTATATCTGGCAAAACTGTCTTTCAAAAATAAGGGAGAATTTAATATATTTAAAGATAAACAAACACTGAGAGAGTTCATGAACAGAAGACCTCCTCTACAAGAAATACTAAAGGTAGTGCTACAGACCAATAGGAAAAGACAGGAGAGAGAGGCTTGGAGAAGAGTGTAGAAATGACCATACCAGGGGATCAAAAGAGGCTAAAGATTGGGCATTTGCTGCTGAAGGAGTACAGAATGTTCAACAGTATTCATTGTATAGATCCAGAAATGGATAGCACAATACTGGGTGATAGAAAAACACAGTATTGTAAGTACACTAAACAAAAATGACTGTGGGTGTGGTTGAAAGAGGAAGATTGGGGCATGTAGGACACCAAAAGGGAAGATAGAAGATAAAGACTGGGATTGTATAACAGTGAAAACTAGAGTGGTCAATGATTGTGATTAAATGTACAAATACAAGGAAGTTTTTACATGAGGGAGAACAAATGAATATCAACTTTGCAAGGCTTTGAAAATGGGGTAGTATTGGGAAAAAAATTCAATCAATCCAACTAGAGTCTATATTAATAGCAACATGTAATATGCTTCCATTAATTGTAACAAAGGCAATGTACCAAAGTTAAATGTCTATAAGAGGGGGGTATAAGGGAGAGGTATGGGATTTTGGAATTAGTGCTGTTGTCTGATCTTTTTATTGTATTCTATTGTATTTTTTTCTTTTTTGTTGTCTTCATTTTTTTCTTTGTCTTTTTTCTTTTTTTTTTTTTGTTTCACTTTTTTCTTTTTTACCTCTCCCTCTTTCTTTTGGAAGAAATGGAAATGTTTTCATATAGACAGTGGCAGTGAATGCATATCTATTTGATTATACAGGGAACCATTGATTGTTTACCTAGAAGGGAATGTATGGTGTTTGAGTAAAACTGTCTAGAAAATAAACAAAAGAATACAAGTGCTGGAGAAAATATGGAGAGAGGGATGTACCTAATCACTGTTGGTAGGGAAGTAGAATGGTGCAGCCCATCTGGAGGGCAGTGTGGTGGCTCCACAGGAAGCTAAGCAAGGAGTTGCCATATGGTCCTGCAACCCTGTTATTGGGTATATACTGGCAAACTCTTACATCAGTTATATCTACTCTTGAGTTGTAATGGCTATTTCTAAATTCTGAGATTCTGATTTCATTGTGTACCTGGTTGGTCCCTGGAGCTTTGGGAATCTGTGTGACACCTGAGACTCAGATCCACAGTCTGGCAGCTGTAAATGTCAGCATTACTCCATATAGCAAATGTTGAAGGGTCTGAACAAGAGATTCAATTATAGACATGAACAAAATGAACTTGGTTAAGACTAAGGTAAATCAGAATAAAAGGTAAAGGATGATATTGATGGTGTTTTAAAACTTCTATTTCTATGTGATGTTTATTAGATGCCAATGGAAGTGATGTTTGTTAGATGCAAAAATATATATTTTTGCACCACATTATATAATTTCACTTCTATGGTCAGTTTATTCAAACACCATAATTACATGGAACTTTGAATAGGAAAGGAAATCTGATTGGTTTGTATAGGTTAGTATGAAGTCCTGGTACATCCAAGTGTAATTTGGGCAGATAATAAAAATGTATCTACAAAGTCCCCTTGAAGGACTGGGGGAAAATGTGGAAAAATTAAACTTCCCCATCTGGGGAATTACTGATATTCTCACAAGCATTGAGGTCTACCAATTTAGTAGGCCAAGCCATCGATCTTGGGACTTGCCCTTATGAAGCTTTTTACTGCAACAAGAGGCTAAGCCTACTTACATCTGAAACCCTACACACAAAAGAAAAGATAGGGAAAATAATGGAAAAAGATGAGCAGGGACTCAGGGAAATGAATGACAACATGAAGCACAGAGTACACATGTTATAGGTGTCCCAGAAGGAGAAGAGAAGGGAAAGGGAATAGAAATAATAACAGAGTCTTCCTCAGAGAACCCTTTTCATTGCTCAGATGTGGCCTCTCTCTCCAAGCCAACTCTTCAGGTAAACTCACTACCCTCCCCTCTCTGTGGGACTCAACTCTCAGAGTTGTAAATCTCCCTGGAAACATGGGACGTGACTCATGGGAATGAGCTTGGCCCTGGCATCATGGGATTGAGAAATCTTTCTTGGACCAAAAGTGGGAAGAGAAAAGAAACAAAATAAAGTTTCAGTGGCTGAAATATTTAAAATAGTGTTGAGAAGTCATTCTGGAGATTATTCTTTTTTTAATTCAACTTTATTGAGATTGTTCACATACCATATGTTCCAGTTTGTTAATGCAGCCAGAATGCAAAACACCAGAAATGGATTGGCTTTTATAAAGGGGGTTTGTTACAAAGTTACGGTCTTAAGGCCATAAAGTGTCCAAGGTAAGTCATCAACAATCAAGAATCTTCACTGGGTGATGGCCAATGGTGTCTGGAAAACCTCTGTTAGCTGGAAAGGCATTTGGCTGACATCTCCTCCAAAGTTCTGGTTTCAAAATGGCTTTCTCCTAGGACATTCCTCTCTGGGCTGCAGTTCCTCAAAAAATGTCACTTTTAGTTGCTTTGGGGGGTGTTTGTCCTCTCTTACCTTCTCTGGAGCAAGAGTCTGCTTTCAACAGCCATCTTCCTACTCTCACTCATCTGCAGTTACTCTCTCAGCTTCTGCGCATTCTTCAAAGTGTCCCTCTTGGCTGTAGCAAGCTCACTCCTGTCTGAACTTATATAGTGCTCCAGTAAACTAATCAAGGCCATGCTGAATGGGCAGGGCCACACCTTCATGGAAATTATCCAATGAAAGATCTTGCCCACAGTTGAGTGATCACATCTCCATGGAAACATCCAATCAATAGTCTCCAACCCAATCAACACCAATATGTTTCCTGCCCACACAAGTCTGCATCAAAGATAATGGCATTTGGGGGGACATAATACATCCAAACCAGCACACCACACAATCATCCAAAGTGCAAGATCAATTGCCCATGATACCATCATACAGCTGTGCATCCATTATTCCAGAGAAGAAATAAAAAAACAGAAAACTCAAATCCTCCCACACCTCTAACCACCCCACCTCCATTATTGACTCATAGTATTGGTATAGTACATTTGTTACTGTTGATGAAAGAATGTTAAAATACTACTAACTGTAGTATATAGTTTGCAATAGGTATATTATCCCCTATATACCCCTCTATTATTAATTTCTAGTTATAGTGTCACACATTTATTCTAGTTTATAAAAGAGATTTCTAATATTTGTACAGTTAATCACAGACATTGTCCACAAGATTCACTGTTTTATACATTCCCATCTTTTAACCTCCAACTTTCCTTCTGGTGATGTAAGTGACTCAGCTTTCCCTTTCTGCCACATTCACACATCATTCAGAACTGTTAGTTATTCTCACAAGAACGTGCTAACATCACCTCTGTCCATTTCCAAACACCTAAACTCAACCTAGTTAAACTTTCAGTTCATAATAAGCAACTGCTCCATATTCTTTAGCATCATTCTATACTCTGGTAACTTATATTTCATGACTATGAATTCACATGTTTTAATTAGTTCATATCAATGAGACCATACAACATTTGTCCTTTTGTGTCTGACTTATTTCACTCAATATAGTGTCCTCAAAGTTTCTTCATCAACCCATTTTTTGTTTGTTCATTTTTAAGATGGTTTTGTTCACCCACCATACATTCCATCCTGAGTGAAGAATCAATGGTTCCTTATATAATCACATATTTATGCATTCACCACCATCACCACTATCTATATAAGGACATCTCCATTTCTTCTACAAAGAAGGAGGAAGAGTCAAAGAAGGTAAAAAGACAAAAGAAAAAGAAAGGAAAAAATAGCAGCTAAAAAGCAACAAAAGGAAGGATAGAATTAAACTAAAGTACAATAAAAGAGTCAGACAGCATCACCAATGCCAAGAGTCCCACACCCCTCCCTTATATTCCCTCTTATAGGCATTGGTATATTGCCTTTGTAACACTAAAGGAAGCATAATACAATGTTTCTGTTAAAGACAGTCTCTAGTTTGCATTGACTGTATTTTCCCCTACTATCACCCCATTTTTAACATGTTGCAAGGTTGATATACATGATGCTCCCTCATGTAAAAGCATATTTGTACATTTTATCTCAATTATTGAGCACTCTAGGTTTCACTGAGTTATACAATCCCGGTCTTTATCTTTCCTCTTTCCTTCTGGTGTCCTACATGCTCATAACCTTCCTCTTTCAACCATATTCATAGTTACCTTTGTTCAGTGTACTTACATTGTTGTGCTACCGTCACCCAAAATTGTGTTCCAAACTTCTCACTCCTGTCTTTTCCTATCTGTCTGTAGTACTCTCTTTAGTATTTCCTGTAGAGCAGGTATCTTGTTCACAAACTCTCTCATTGTCTGTTTGTCAGAGAATATTTTAGACTCTCCCGCATATTTGGAGGATAATTTTGCCAGACAAAATTGGTTGGTGGTTTTTCTCTTTCAGTATCTTAAATATATCACACCACTTCCTTCTTGCCCCCATGGTTTCTACTGAGAAAAATGCACATAGTCTTATCAAGCTTCCTTTATATATGATGAATCACTTTTCTCTTGCTGCTTTCAGGATTCTCTTTTTCTTTGAAGTTTGATTATCTGATTATTAAGTGTCTTGGTGTAGGTCTATTCAGATCTATTCTGTAAGGGGTATGCTGTGCTTCTTGGATCTGTAATTTTATGTCTTTCATAAGAGATGGGAAATTTTCATTGATTATTTCCTCTATTATTGCTTCTACCCCTTTTCCCCTCTTTTCTCCTTCTGGGACACCCATGACATGTACATTTCTGCATTTCATGTAGTCATTCAGTTCCCAGAGACATTGCTCATGTTTTTCCATTCTTTTCTCTATCTGTTCTTTTGTGTGTAGTATTTCAGATGTCTTGTTCTCCAGTTCCTGAGTGTTTTCTTCTCCCTTTTGAAATCTGCTGTTGTATGTATCCATTGTGTTTTTCATCTCTGGTGTTATGCCCTTTATTTTCTATAGATTCTGCCAGTTGTTTTTTCAAACTTTCAATTTCTACCTTATGTACATTCTGTGTTTTCATTATATGGTTCAGCTCTTTTGTCATATCTTCCCTGAACTCACTGACTTGGTTTTTGATATGATGTAGCATATTTCTTTGAAATTCTTAAATTGATTCTTTCATTAAAGTGAAACAATATCTCAACTCTATTTTAATTGAGGTGTTAGTTTGTTCCTTTCACTGGGCCATATAATCATTTTTCCTAGTGTAATTTGTAGTTTCATCTTGTCTAGGCATCTGATTTCCTTGGTTACCCCAATCAGATTTTCCCAGACCAGACCAGGTTCAGGTGTCAATGTGGGGCTATATTCAGAGTCAAGTTTCCCTGAGGTCATGTCTTAGAATTTTGACAGACTTTCCTGTGAGGCCTTTAGCCCCTGTGCTTTTCCTAACCTACCCACCAGGTGGCACCTGTCAGCCTGTCCCTCCCAACTGGTGTAAGGAAGTGTGGCCCCTTTAATTCTTGGTCACTCGGGTTGAGAGAGAGAAAAAGGGAAAGCCCCCTTTCAGAGCCAGTTCACAGCTCCCTGGTTTTGCCCTTGGGTCAAATAGAGCACCCTGTCCTTTGGCCTCCCTCTCTCAGGGCACTGGTGTCCTCTGGCTCTCCAAGGTCAGTCTCTAAAAGCCTCCATATTTTTCCTTTTTTTTAAATTAATTTTTTTCTTGTCAGCCCCACCTCCTTTCTGGTGGGATTGACCTCAGGGTACTTTGCTACTTGTTAGCATTTCATGTTATAGTTTGTATTCAGAAGTCCACTTTTGTTAATTAAAACCCCAGTTGGAGCTGGGCTAATGTATATTTGCTTGCTCCAAGTATGCTGCTTTCTGCCACAGTGATGTCCTGCAGCTCAGCCTGCTATAGGGGGAGGCGGTTCCCACTGCACATCTGCAGTTTTTACTTACAGATTTTATGCTGCAATCTCAGCCCTTCCACCCAATCCAGGTTAGTGTACAACATGTGGACAGTCATGGTTGTCCCCCAACAGTTGTTCTCGATTATTCACTAGTTGTTACTGGTTGTTTATTAGTTGCTCCAGGGGACTAACTAAATTCCAAACCTCTCTATGCTGACATCTTGTGCCTCCCTCCCTGGAGGTTATTCTTATGCATTATTTAGATATCCTTGTTTAGTTTATAGTGTATTGGAATCACTAGAAGGAAATACCTGAAACTGTTGAATTGCAACCCAGTAGCCTTGATTCTTAAAGACAATTGTGTAACTATATAGCTTATACTGTGTGACCATGTGATTGTGAAAACCTTGTGGCTTACACTCCCTTTATCCAGTTTTTCAACAGATGAGTAGAAAAATGAGGACCAAACATAAATGAATAAAAGAGGGAATGTGGGATATGGGTTGTTCTGGGTGTTCTTTGTTATGTTAATTTTTATTCTTATTTGTGTGTGTGTGGCAATGAGAATGTTCAAAAATTGATTCTGTTGATGAATGCACAACTATATAATGGTACTGTGAACAACTGATTGTACACTTTGGATGATTGTATGGTTTGTGACTATATTTCAATAGAATTGCTTTTTTAAAAAAATAGAAATGCACACCATTATCAAGTTGGAATTATCCCAGGGAAGCAAGGGTTGTTCAAC
Organism: Choloepus didactylus; assembly: GCF_015220235.1. Lineage (NCBI taxonomy): Eukaryota > Metazoa > Chordata > Mammalia > Pilosa > Megalonychidae > Choloepus > Choloepus didactylus. The sequence continues at coordinate 182,788,218 of NC_051310.1, read as the reverse complement.
ATAAGAAATTCAATTAGTTAATATAGCACCTTAATACAGTGAAGGGAAAAATATTATATGATCACCTCAGTTGACAAAGAAAATGTATTTGAAAAAATCCAGCACCTGTTCTTGATAGAAACTCTCAGAAACTAGGAAAGGAATAGAAAGGAATATTCTTATCATGATAAAGGGTATATACAAAAAAAAAATATATAGCCAACTTTATACTCAACTGTGAAAGGCAGAAAGCTTTGCCCCTAAGCTCAAGAACAATACCAGGATGTCCATGGTCACCACTGTTACTTAACAATGTCCTGGAAGTTCTAGTTTGAGAAATAATGAAAGAAAAAGAAATAAAAGACATCCAAAATGGAAATAAAGTAGTAAAACTTTTCCTTTTTGCAGATGATATGATCCCAGATATAGGGAATACTACAAAAATCAACAACATAAATACTAGGATTAATAAACCAATTAATCAAAGCGGCAGAGTACATGAAAAATCCTCATACCTCATTGGGGATTCTTTTCATTAGTAATGATACATCTGAATCAGAAATCATGAAATGAAAAAAATAAAAAAATAGCAATGTACTGTTGTCAAGAGTATGGTATATAAGCCTACTGAAATTCCTAAAATCTCAGATGTAATTATAAAATTATAAAATTGATTCTAAGTAAGCATAACAGAACTCAAATCAAATTATTGTTTCCCTTTTCAGAGTAGACACCCATGGAAACTATACATTTATCCAAACATATCTTAAACTCTTTCTAGGAATTGCTTTTAGAGTGTGAAAAAATACAAGACTTTGAGTCATGCAGTCCAGGATTGGCAATGTAATATTGCTTTGTTGCCCATCCTGATAGACAGTCATGCGCATCAGCTGGGCCGTATCCAGTGACACAGCAAATCAACTTTTGTGAGTTAATCTGATTTGGGCAAATAGTCAAAAGCCATTTGGAGGGGAGTCTTGAGAAGACGTTAAAAAAAAAAGTAGAGAAAAAAATTTTAACTAAAAAATATGTGTGGTCAACTTGAAAAAGCATCTAGAGAAATAAATATATTTATATATTTATTATATACCAACAATAAATTGGAATGAGAGAGTGGATGACTTCTTAATTTATCAAATAGATAATATAAAATTGATCAATATGAGCATTTAATATGCTTTTCTATCCTTTTTCTGTAAGAAAGAAGAAATGTAGACAAAATCATAGTTTTGAAGTATTTACGCAAAAGAGTCTTTCAGAACTTTTTCAACTGTAGAGCACAAGCGAGTACAAGGTGCAGCAAATCAAAAGAAACTTAGATCTTATTTCTGTGTTATAGGCTACGATATACTTTGATTTACCTAGGTAGTTTGGTTTAAGATTAAGAGTAAAGATTTTTCTGTTAAATGAGTTTCCTAATATCTCCATACACTAGATTTTATCTTTATGGCTCTTCTGTTTTACCCATATTTTGTACAAATATTGTTTAAGAAAGTTAATGATGCTCTTATTTTTCCCAACAATAAATAACATTTAAAAAAAAAAAACAAGAAAAATATTACATTTATAATAACAAATAAAAGAATCAATCTATCTAGGAATAAATTTAACCAACAATGTAGAGTACTTATACAAAGAACACTACAAAACATTACTGAAAGAAATTAAGAAGATTCAAATAAATGGAAGGATATTCATGTTCATGGATTGGAGCCTAAATATTATTAAGATGTCAATTCTACCTAAAGTAATTTCCAGATTCAACATAATCCCAACTAAAATTCCAATAGCATTCTTTGAAGAAATGTTTAAAAGCCGGTCATCAAATTCATATGAAAGGGTAAAGGCCCTGAATAGCCAAAACCATCTTGAGAAAGGAACACAAGTTTGGAGGACTAATACTTCCTGATTTAAATGTGATTACAAAGCTATAGTAATCAAAACAGCATGGTTTTGGCACACACACAGAAACACAGACCAATAAAATCAAGCTGGAAGTTCAGACATTAATGCTTATATCTATGGCCAACTGAATTTTGACAAGGATATCAAGTACACTTCAATAGGGAAGGAATAGGCTCTTCAACAATGTACTGGGAAAACTGAATATTCATGTTCAAAAGAATCAACTCAAAATATATCAAAGACTTAAATCTGAAAACCATAATGTAAACTCTTAGAAGAATATATAGGAAAACATCCTCAGAACATTGTGCTAGGCAATGGTTTCTTAGACTTTATACCAAAAGCACGTGCAACAAAAGAAAAAATAGATAAATGGGACTTCATCAAAATTTAAAACTTTATGCATCAAAGGTCATTAACAAGAAAGTAAAAAGACAACCTACAGAATGGGAGAAAATATTTGGAAATCCTATATCTATAGGGGCTTAATATCCAGAATAAATAAATAACTCCTAGACCTCAACAACAAAAGGACAAACAATCCAATTAAGAAATGAGCAAAAGACTTGAATAGACATTTCTCCAATCAAGTTAAGCAAATGGCCAAAAAACTCCATGAAAAGATGCTTATTGGTATTAAACATTACCAAAATGCAAACCAAAACCACAGTGATATACCATTTCACTCCCACTAGAATGGCTGCTTATTAAAAACGTGGAAAATAAAAAGTGTTGGAGAGGATGTGGGAAATAGGAACACTCATACATCATTGGTGGGAGTGTAAAATGGTGCAGCTGCCATGGAAAACAGTTTGGTAGTCCCTCAGAAAGTTAAATATAGAATTACTATATGATCTTGCAATCCCACTTCTGGTTAAATACATAAAAGAACTGAAAGCAGGGGCTAGAACAGTTATTTGCACACTGATGTTCCTAGTGGCATTATTCACAATTGCCAAAAGATGAAAGTGATCCAAGTGTCCTTCAACAGATGAATGGATAAACAAAATGTGATACATACATACAATGGTATATTAGTAGGTCATTTAAAGGAATGAAGCTCTGATGCATGCTACAGCATGAATGAACCTTGAACACATTGTGTTGGGTGAAATAATCCAGACACAAAAGGATAAATATTGTATGATATCACTTACATGAAATAATTAGAATATTCAAATTCATAGAGTCATAGCCAGAATACAGGTTACCACAGACCAAGTAGGGTGGGGAGTTGGGTGTCAATGCTTAATTGGTACATAATTTGTGTTTGGGCTAATGGAAAGCTTTTGGTAACGTATGGTGGTTATAGTGGCCCAGCACTGTGAATAGAATTAACACCACCGAATTGTATATTTGAAAGTGGATTAAACTAGCAATTTTAGGTTGTATATATGTCACCACAATAAAAATAAAAAAAAATAAAAAAAATAAAAATATAGTCACAAATACACTGTCTATTTTGTAATATAAGAAATAGTAAAAATAAAATAATGTAAAAAATTAAAAATTTCTTTTTATTAAAGACACCATTATGATCAATAAATGCCAATTAACAGAGTAGGAGAAAATATTCACAATAGAATCATCTTATAAAGGACTTTAGTTATGAATAACATAAAGGAATTCTAAAAATCAATGTGAGATACTCATCACAATTCTAAAATGGGCAACATGTTCAAACCAACATTTCAAAAACAATATAGCCATATGAACACTTTTTAAAACATGGAATAGTTGTGTGTGCATGTGTGTCAAAAAAAAACAGAAATTTTTTTTGCCTTATGGTTACAGAGGCTAGAAGTCCAAAATCAAGGTATCATCAGGGCTACACTACCTCTGAACCCTGCAGGGGAGAATCCTTTCTAGCTTTTGGTGTTTGCTGGCAATTCTTGACATTCTTGGCTTGTAGATGCATCACTCCAATCACTGCTTCCCTCTCCACATGGCTTCTTTCTTGTCTCCATCTTCACAAGTTATTATCACTGTGTCTGTGTCCAAATTTCCTCTTCCTAAAAGGACACCAGTCATATTGCATGAAGGGTCCACCCTACTGTAGTAAGAGCTCATCTGAAATTCCATCTGTAATGATCCTATTTCCAAATAAGGTCACCCTCACAGGTATTTGGGGGTGGGACTTCAACATATCTTGTTCGGGGGCACAATACAACACATAACACCTCCTATCTTTCTGTATTATCGTGAGATCTCCAGGCCTCAGATTTTAAAAAAAATTAAAAAATATAAGAAAAGAAGAGAAGAGAGAGGGGAGGGGAGGGGAAGGGAGGGGAGGGGAGGGGAGGAGAGGAGAGGGGAGGACAAAAGAATGGTATTAGGTAGGCTGCCTTCACAAGAAAGGGTGGGTTTACTGCTAATCCCTAAAGGGCAATAGAAGGAAGAAAATGAAACAGCACACAAGAGGAAGTTACCAAGTTGCCTCAGTCTTGCCAGTCTTCTGAGCACGTATCCCCGGTCCACACCCAGGTGTCTTTTCTAGAGGTTATCTGGAAGACAGATACCCTCCTGCCAGTCTTCCCCAGTTGTCTGCAGCCCCATCCCTTCAGTAGACCAAAAGGGAGTTCAGGGAAATAATGAACTTGAAATTGTGGGACAATTTAGGGGCCAAGGCCTCAAGAGCTTCATTTGTACCTCAGGGGAAGTTGAGCTGGCCTCTTCACCAACTGTTGGTGACATTAAACCAGAAGGGGCTCTTCAGGAGCTGGCAATTTATATATTTTCATCAAAATAGCCCCAAAAGTTGGAGAGAGGATGTCTGAGGCAGACACTGAAGAGGTTCCATAACAGACATCAAATTTCTTTGAAGTTTCATCTCTATGCTTAAAAATAGATGCAAAGTCATAGCCATACCTATTTCTTTAAAATTTTAAAAAGATTCTTAGTTTCTTAGTCATATTGCTTATCTTTCCCCTAAATTTTTGAGTAATCCATAATAGCTATTTATTGACCATGGTGCTAAGAGCTTTAGAGGCATTACCTCATTTTACCTTCAAAATAAACCCAATGGATAGGTGCTATTGAACTTTGCATTTTATAGATAGAACAACTATCTTCCACCTCCCTCCACTCTCCTTTACACCCACCCAGAGAGGTGCACTCAGCTTAACCTGTGGCTTCTCACCCTCTGTGTGAGAGCCTTCCCTTAATTAAGATCACATTAGAGCCTTTCTTATCATTTTTTTTTAAAAAATTGAAGTTTATAATAGATATTATGGTAAACATAGTTTCCTCAAACTACACAGTTCTCTAAGACTGAGAAGCCCCTCCCACTCCTCTAAGAATCCCCGAAACAGAAATTTACCTTGAGTTTTGGCACTTTCAGGTAAAGACACAGATTAACATGGTGATTAAGCTGCTTGGACTGAAAGCATGAGCTTGAATTACAACCCCCCTCCCCCATCTTGTGTGATCTTGGACAAGTCATTTACTTTTGTTTTTAGTCTCTGTTTTTTTTTCTTTATTAGAGAAATTGTAGGTTTACAGAACAATCATGCACAAAATACAGGATTCCCATAAACCACCGATCACGAACATCTAGCATTGATGTGAATTGTTTGTTACAATTGGTGATAGCACATTTTTATAATTGTACTACAAATTAAAATCCATGGTTTAACTTAGGTTCACTGTTTGCATAGTGGTCCATGGATTTTTTAAAAATTTTTATTCTGCTACCATATATACAATCTAACATTTCCCATTTTAATCATATTCAGATATATATTTCAGTGCTGTTAATTGCATTCACAATGTTGTTCTACCATCATCCCAGTCCATTACCAAAACATTTCCATCATTCCAAATAGGAACGCTGTACATTTTAAGCCTTAACTTCACATTCCCTATCCCAACCCCATCCTCTGGAAAGCTGTATTCTAGATTCTGATATGAGTTTGCCTTTTCTGATTCTTCCAATCAATGAGATCATACAATATTTGTCCTTTTGTATCTGGCTTATTTCACTCAACATGATGTGTTCAAGGCTTATCCATGTTGTTGCATGCATCAGGATCTCATTCCTTTTTATGGCTGAATAATATCCCATTCTTTGTATATACCATATTTTGTTTATCCATCCATTATTCAATGGACACTTGGGTTACATCTATCTTTTGGCAATTGTGAATAATGCCACTTTAACATTGGTGTGCTAATATCTATTTGAATCCCTGCTTTCAATCTTTTGGGTATATACCTAGTAGTGGGATTGCTGGGTCATATGGTTGTTCTATTCTTAGCTATCTGAGGAACCAAAAAATGGAATAATTTTTGACATTATTAGTATCAGGAAAACAGTCAACATTATTAGTTCTCAGAGAAGTTTAATGGATGAACAGAAAAAGATGTAGCATGTTTTGGCAATGATATGAATCAGCTGTAACTCATACATGGCTAGCTGGGGTATAAATGGTATAAGTAATGTGAGTAAATTACCAGTAAATTGGCAGTATCTAGTAAAGTTTAACATGTGTGTGTGTGTATATATATATAAATATATATATATATCCTATGATTCAGTAGTTACCCTCTTAGATATAGTCATAATATATTTATGTGCATCTGTATACCAAAAGAAGCATAGAAGAACACTCAGCAGCTTAATTGAAAACAGTAAAAAAAAAAAAAAATGAAAAAAGAATATCTATCAATAATAGAAGAGATTAATAAATTGTGGTACATTCATACAATTTAATACTACCGAGCTATGAGAAAAAAGAAACTATTGCTACTTGTAACAAAATGAATGAATTTTATGGATATACTTTGAGCAAAATAAGTTAGACACAAAATAGCACATTCTGTGTGTCTCCTTACATGAAGTTCAAACACAAGCAGAACTAATCTATGATGCTAGGAGTCATGATAGTGATCATCTTCAGGGTGGGTGTATAAATGTTGCTTCTGGGATGCCGAAAATATTCCATATTTTTAATTGGATCATGTTTATATGTGTGAATACATTTGCATAAATTCATCAAATTGTGCCCTCAAGATCTGTGCCCCTTACTGTATTTGTGTTATCCTTCAATTAAGAAGTTTAAAAATAGCAAAAATAAAATATCTAGGAAAAAGAATAAAACATTAAAACACTCCCTAGGGGTACAAAAGGACACTAGAACCAATGAAATGGTATGTGATATGCTTGAATAGGAAGAATTAATTATCATAAAAATGCATTCCTCCTCAAGTTAATTAATAAGTTTTATCTTACTAAATATAGCAACAACTTTGTTTTAAATAGAAAAAAGTGATTCTTAAAGCCATAAAATATTTTTTAAAAATAATGACTATTAGAATTCTGGCAAAGAAGAGTAACATGAGAGGACTAACTCTAAAAATATTAAAAACATAACCTAAAGCCTAAGAAATCAAAGTGATAGTGACATTATATCAATGGACATAGCATGTATGCCCAAATCAACCCAAATGCACAAGGGACTTTACTATTTGATAAAGTTGTCATCTTAAATCAATGGGAAAATGATGCACTATAATGTAAACTTTTCAGGAAAATTGTGTAGGCATTTGGGAGAAAACAAGGTTTAATCCATACCTCATGGCATGTAGCAGGAAAAATTCCAAATGATGTCATGAAAAAATTATACATAAAAGCATGAAAATACTAGTACAAATTATAGGTAAACAATTTTATAATCTGTTTCAGTTTGCTAAAGCTGCTGGAATGAAATATACTAAAAATCGGTTGGCTTTTTCATTGGGGTTTTGTTAGGTTACAAATTTACAGGTCTAAGGCCATGAAAATGTCTAAATTAAGGCATCGAGGGGAAGATGTATTTTGTGAGGAAAGGCTGCCGGCATCCGGGGTGCTTCCATCACATGGGAAGGCAAGTCTGTTGGTCCTTTTCTTCTGGGCCCTGGTTTTGAAATGGATCTCAGTTTCTGTGGGTCCTTCTCACTTCTCCCAGGGAATTTTCTTTCTAAGCTTTCTCTCTCCATGAGGTCTCTTAAAGAGACTCACCTTGAATTGGGTGAGTCACATCTCCATTGAAACAACCTAATCAAAAGTTCCCATCCACAATAGGTCTGCAACCACAAGAATGGATTAAAAGAACATGGCCTTTCATGGGGTACCTAACAGCTCCAAACCAGCATATAACCTAAGTGTAAAAGAGGCTTTATAACTATGACACAAAAATCATGAAGTCAAGATGAGAAAAAAAAAAAGATAAATTAGACCATACATGAATAACAAAACCTTCTGCCAGCAATTACCACAAGATCTCAAAATAAATTAAATTTGTATAAGGCTATATTGCCAAAATTGAAGTCTGCATCTATTATAAAGGAAAAGTAACGCTTCAGCTGACTTTAGGAGAAGACCAATCTGGTCTCAAATGCAGCAAGCTTTGCCATTCACTGCTTATATTATCTTCTGCAAGATAATTAACTTCTCTTTGTCTAGACTTTGAAGAGTGTAAGATTTACCCTACTAGTAAGCCAACAAGTTCCCCTGCCATAGTTTCATGGATTCTGGCTATAGACATGATATTCCTGGGTTAGTGACAACTTTATTATTCATGGCACAGAAATCAGCATGAGCTTGTTTGCTTCAGTTCCCCTTACTCAGAAAGTTCCCCTGGGGCGAAAGGGAGTGGGTGGGTGATTTGGAACAGACCCAGGTGGATGTTGGGCACAAAGTGGAATTGCGTGACAACTGGGGAAACTGAGCTTAGAAAACTCCAATTTTTTAAAGGAGTCTGTTAGCAAACAGTCAAGCATTTAGCCTGGAGAAAGATATAATTTTTATTATACTGGGCAGAAAAATATATATAGGCCCTCTACCTAGGTGAAAGACACTGTTTCTGTCTTCCAATGCTATACAAACATCCTTTAAAAGAAAATCTGGAACAAAAGATGATACCACACATGCAGAAACACCATGGATAATTGTCCCCCACTTCTCTTAGCCTTAGTTGCCTAATTTGCATACAATGTGAAAAATATACATCATATAAGTGCAGTTACAAGGACTTAATAGGAAAATGTCTGTAAAGTGTGTATGATGCTAACACCTAGTAAATGCTCATGATGTAGACACTATTATAATTTTAGTTATAATTATATAAACTATCTTTAAAATAGGTCTATATTTTAAAACACACATGTAAAACCTATTTTCCAACATTATTTTACTCTCTACAAGAAAAGACAGGCTTGTTTTATTATACTAAAATATAATGGCTAGCTTTTTATTTCTATCATTTTGTATTTGGATACATCATTAGTTAAGAACATTGAAACTTAATTTTTGTAACTTCAATGGTTTAAAACATATATTTTCCACAACATATCTAACACCAAAATAAATAATCAGTGTTTTTTTATGCTCTACATATATTATAAAAAGAATCATAAAGTTACCTTTTTTAAGACAGCTAGTCCTATTCTGAAGGAACTTTTTTATTATGTACAAAGTCAACAAAGAAGTAAAGAATACCAGCTAAATTATTATCTGAATTTTATATAGCCAGCAAAATCCTAAAGGCACATTTAAAGCAAATGCTATACATCGGAAATCAGATCTATCAAATCCAAAACTGATCAGTTTGAAAACTACTGATTGCCTCTGAAAAGAAGTCATTTTCCCCAGAAGGTTTTCAGTTTGGCATGATCTAGGATTATAAAATGCTAAAAGCACCAATATTTAACTCACCTTGAAAGTACAAGAGCCTGAACAGGGTAGCACAGAAATAATCCTTTTAAAGAGTAAATAATTTAATATTCAGAGCCAATATTTGCCATCTGTCCTTGCAATTTTAACTGTAAACAATCTCCCCATTATTAAATCCCAGGCACACAGGTTTAATTTTTAAAACACAAACCCTGGAAAAAAAGAGGTAAGCTGTTTAATCAGGTCTTCACGTGAATGGCTGTATATTTGCATTCATAAAGGCATTAGCCCATTAGGGTAACTGACTAGGTGTTGTGCAAAAACTGCTAAAAGGCAACGAGGAAGAGTTATTTTAAAAATTAATTTAAAACAATTTCTGAGCTTGCCACGGGAAAACAAAAATCATTAAGCAAAGTTATTAATATTCACAGCAGCTGTTACACAATCATGCATCAAGTCCCCATGTTGAAACTTGCTTTCTAATATAGTGTCTTAAAATACTCCATTAGTCTATAGCTCAACATATACCAATGAGCTGCAAATAGTTTTAATTTAAGCTGTTTATCAGATTTTTCATAGAGGAGTGTTTGCTCAATACATGTTTGCGATTAACTCTTTTAAGTCACCAGAGAGAAAAATCCCCCAAATCCTATTTTATTCTCAAACACAAACCTGTAAGCAAATTGAGATTCCATTTTTCATCTATCTCTGTTCTGTTTATCTGGTCAGCCTTCAGGCAGTGAACCATAAACTTCTGCTGCATCTTTAAGTCATTGATATCTTTAATTGTGTTAAGTACCATACTTAAACATTACCCAAAGTACTTGCCTTTCTCTACACTAACTGAAGTGTTTGCGTTACCTCTCTTAAGTGAAATTTTGCATCTAAACATACAACTGCCAAGCTGGATTTGCCTAGACTCAGGTCCAGTCAGGATCACTCCAGGGTCTTAAGGTGATATGCTCTTGCTTGTTATCAACAGAAAAAGGAGATTCCTTCCAAAGGACACACTTATTTTAAAGTCCATAACCTTTTAAAGTCCTCAAGAGCAAGACTCCAAATTGAAGTGTCAATTTTCTCCCTTTTAGTAAACCTTATTTTGTTTGTTTCTTCTTTTACTATTGATAGTTCTCTTCCAAAATATCTTTTCTGTATATTTGGTTTATAATAGTGTTAAAATATTTCAGTTGACTCAGATAAAAGAGACTTAAGATATAAAACACTTCAGGACTTACCTAAATAATAAAATTGTATCTTATAGCAATGTAAAATGCTTGTGAACAGACATGTATAGAAAATTTTGTAATTCTTTGCTAATCCAAATGTCCTGAACTTTAGGTAAGTTGTAGAAATAAAGGTGAGAATAAGGTAATTTACTGAAATCCTAAAGATTCTTAGAGTTAATTATTATTAGTTAAATACTAATCAAGTTATTTTACCAAGATAATAATGATTTGTATTTTCATAAACTAGCAGGTATAGTATATAGTATACCTAGCCATGATATCATTGTTAAAAATGTTATGGGTCAATAATTTGTTCTAGGTTGGTGTTTTGCGCCCTTCCTCCCAAAGAAAACTGTAGCCATGATTTTTTTTTTTTGATGTAAAAATACCACTTCAATATATTATTTATATTTAATACATTATTATTATTATTACTTAACTTTCTTAAAGCCAAAATAACATGCATAAATAAAACCAAACAGTTGGTTAATACAAATACTGAGTAAATAAACTGTTTCCTTGGATTGTGCATTTAAAAAGTATATAGGAACTGAACACATTCCCAAATAGTGAGTGCCTTATATATAAAAAGTATGTTCCTCTGAAGAGCATACAAAAGTTTAAAGGCAAATGACTTCAATTAAATCTAAACTTTTATGTGAGAATAAGAATTATTCTTATAGAAGAGGAAATTCAAAATCAAAGAGATTAAGAAAATGTCCAAGGTCATTCAGCACATAGATATATTCAAAAATATAACTTATACCTCCTGAAACCAAGATAATTGCTTTATCCAGTAGACTTCTATTTAAAAATAAAGATAGATAGAAAGATTGATAGATGATAGAGAGATATGAAACACTGAAAATTTTAAAGAATAAATATGTCATATGTGCTCATGCTAAAGTGATCCTTTACATTACAATTATCTATATACAACCATTATTTGATGCCATAATTTTATTGTAAAACATAACAGACTACAAAAAGTCCATTAAAAACTGATAATTTTTAAAACAAATACAGACATCCCACCTCATGACATAAAATGCACTAGTGCACTATAATTCCCTTGACTATGAATCACTTCACAGTTTTAACACCTTCTTTAACTTGAGCAGTTATCATTCTAACAATTACATTATTTTATTTGCTGTTCTTTATCATTTTACTCCATAAATAATAATTTTTGCCCTTTTGAACTTTATATAAATGGAATCATAGAGTAGGTATTCTAATCTGTCTAGCTTATTTTGATGAACATTCTATCTTTAAAATTTATCCATAGACCACTTCAGATGGGTAATTTTAATAATAGTTTACTTGTAAGAGGGAAACTTATACAAGGGAGCCTAATATTTGGGGCATTTCATAATAATAATGGGTCACTCTACCAGGAAGTTATAAATTTTTAAAATTTTATGCTTTAAACTATATAAAACAAAAAAAATGCATAGATCTACAAGGAAAAATAGACACATTTCCAATCACTGTGGAAGAGTTTAATATGTTCCTCTCTGTAAATATTAGAAGCAGATCAAAAATCAATAAGGGTGTAGATTTGAATAACAAATTTGAACCAATTCACATATATAGAACAGTTCATCGAGCAAAATATAATATTTTATAAATGGGACATTTATAAATATTGGCCATATTTTGTGCAATACAGTAAAAATGTACAATGGAAAGTAGAATATATTTTGAAATAAATGACAATAGAAAATTAAACATACCAAAGATTGTGGGATGCAGCTAAATTTGTATCTATAGGGAGTTTTTGAGCATTAACTGTATATAATAGACAGAAATTCGACCTGCTAATCACCAGTCCCCAAAAGGTAGAAAATGAACAGCAAATTAAAAAAGAATAAAGTAGAATGAAGAAAGTTTAAATATTAAAGCAGAAATCAATAAATTAGAAACCCACATAAAACAGACAGGAACAACAGAAGCTAATGTTGGTTTTTTGCAAAGACTAAATCGATAAGCCCTGTAAGAGTAAGGAGACACAATGAAAGTTACAAATAACCAATATCAGGATAATAAAGGGATGCTTAAGAGCTACTAAGAGGATATTATAGATAATTTTATGCCTATAAATATCAAAATGAAGGCAAAATAGATAGTACCTAGCAATAAAAATTTACCAAATATAGATAAGGAAAAGAAAATGTGAAAAGCATTACAACAATTAGAGATAATGAAGCAGAAACAGAAACTTCCCACAAATAAAATCCATGGTCAGATGGCCTCAACAGCGAATTCTTCTAAACATTTAAGGAAGCAATAGTGTCCAATTTTACACGAATTCTTCTGGAAAAGAGAAAAGTGTGAACACTCTCCAACTCATTTTATGAAGCTAACAATCCTGATATGAAACTCTGGAAAGAATATTAGAAAATTAAAGAGAAGGTAAGAACTGCTGCAAGTTTGTTGAAGACAAGCTATGAATATGCATCATTCAAAGATAATCTTAAAACACTTGAAACAGTAACTATACAGCCCTCAATATGGGATTGCAAAGTGAGTGAGCATGCAAAGCAGACCACGATCAATAATAATTAGAGCTGGCATATATCACGTGCTTGCAAAGTGCTTTGCTCACTTTATTCCCACAAGAACCCTATGGGGTTGTATAGTATAAAGAAGACTTCCTGGGGAAGTAACCTCTGAATCTTTGGAATTTCCTGTGATAGGAGTCTTTTGTTCTTCATGGTGGGAAGTTGCAGGTGAAGGGCAGCCACACCTGCATCCTGGAGAGCTTCCACAATTGACACTATAAATCTCTGTGCCATGCCAATGTTCATAGCAGCATTATTCACAATTGCTAAGAGATGGAAACAACCCAAATGTCCTTCAACAGATGAGTGGATAAATAAAATGTGGTATATACACACGATGGAATACTATACGGCAGTAAGAAGGAACGACCTCGTGAAACATATGACAACATGGATGAACCTTGAAGACATAATGCTGAGCGAAATAAGCCAGGCACAGAAAGAGAAATATTACATGCTACCACTAATGTGAACTTTGAAAAATGTAAAACGAATGGTTTATAATGTAGAATGTAGGGGAACTAGCAATAGAGAGCAATTAAGGAAGGGGGAACAGTAATCCAAGAAGAACAGATATGCTATTTAACATTCTGGGGATGCCCAGGAATGACTATGGTCTGTTAATTTCTGATGGATATAGTAGGAACAAGTTCACAGAAATGTTGCTATATTATGTAACTTCCTTGGGGTAAAGTAGGAACAGGTTGGAAGTAAAGCAGTTATCTTAGGTTAGTTGTCTTTTTCTTACTCCCTTGTTATGGTCTCTTTGAAGTGTTCTTTTATTGTATGTTTTTCTTTTTTGTTTTTTTTGTTTGTCTGTTTTTAATTTTTTTTTTCCATACAGTTGATTTAAAAAGGAAGAACAGGTTAAAAAAAAAACACACAAAAAAAAAAACCAGGAAAAAAATATGTAGTACCCCCTTGAGGAGCCTGTGGAGAATGCAGGAGTATTGGCCTACCCCACCTAGATGGTTGCTAACATGACCACAGACATAGGGAACTGGTGGTTTGATGGGTTGAGCCCTCTACCGTAGGTTTTACCCTTGGGAAGACGGTTGCTGCAAAGGAGAGGCTAGGCCTCCCTATAAATAGTGCCTAAGAGCCTCCTCCCGAGTGCCTCTTTGTTGCTCAGATGTGGCCCTCTCTCTCTAGCTAAGCCAACTTGAAAGGTGAAATCACTGCCCTCCCCCCTACGTGGGATCAGACACCCAGGGGAGTGAATCTCCCTGGCAACGTGGAATATGACTCCCGGGGAGGAATGTAGACCTGGCATCATGGGACAGAGAACATCTTCTTGACCAAAAGGGGGATGTGAAAGGAAATGAAATAAGCTTCAGTGGCAGAGAGATTCCAAAAGGAGCCGAGAGGTCACTCTGGTGGGCACTCTTACGCACACTTTAGACAACCCTTTTTAGGTTCTAAAGAATTGGGGTAGCTGGTGGTGGATACCTGAAAGTATCAAACTACAACCCAGAACCCATGAATCTCGAAGACAATTGTATAAAAATGTAGCTTATGAGGAGTGACAATGGGATTGGGAAAACCATAAGGACCACACTCCACTTTGTCTAGTTTATGGATGGATGAGTAGAAAAATAGGGGAAGGAAACAAACAAACAAACAGACAAAGGTACCCAGTGTTCTTTTTTACTTCAATTGCTCTTTTTCACTTTAATTATTATTCTTATTATTTTTGTGTGTGTGCTAATGAAGGTGTCAGGGATTGATTTAGGTGATGAATGTACAACTATGTAATGGTACTGTGAACAATCGAATGTACGATTTGTTTTGTATGACTGTGTGGTATGTGAATATATCTCAATAAAATGAAGATAAAAAAAAAAAAAATCTCTGTGCCAGTAGGGTAAGGCATTCTGACTCCACATGGAAAGGACATGAAAGCTTGCATTTATGACCCTGCCAGAACTTGCTCTGTGTGTCTTTTTTTTTTTTTTTTTTTTTTTTGGTTTCTTCTTATCTGTAACCTTTTTATGACAAGAAACTATAATCATAAATACAGAACTTTCAGTTAGTTCTGTGAACCATTTTAGTGAATTATAGAACCCAAGGGGATTGTGGGAATGCCCAAATTTGTAGCCAGTTGGTCAGAAGTGCAGGTGGCCTGGTCCTCCAAACTTGACTGGTGTCTGAAGGGTAATCTTGAAGAGGATTGCCCTTAACCTGTGGAGTCTGGCCTGCCACTGGGTACAGTTAGAATGGAATCTCATTGAGTTACTGCTGTATTTGCAGTTGGAGTCAGAAGCTGCATTGTTGGAAGCTGTTGTAGAAGTTTTTGATAACTTATATGGGTAGGGACTATCTTAATTCCATTCCACTATTCTGTCCTCTTCCACCACCGTAGCAATATATCCACAGGGATATGAGTATATGGATGCCTGCTCCAAAACACTTTCTCTAATTCATGTTGCCTTCCTAAGGCAGAATGAAAGTAACTGAGATTCAAAACCAGAAGGTAGCTTTTAAGGGTGGCCAGAAATTTAGATCTGCAGACAACAAAGGACACAGATAGGTGTTTGTCAGAGGAAGGAACAAAGAGGCAATAGGAGTAAATAATCCCTAAAAATTCCAGCTCCCAGGACTTTGTGCTGGTGTCCAATCCCTGGAAATTATCTAACACTGACAGTGGTCTAAATTTGTCTCAATTAGAATGTGAAAGGGGAGGGAAGTATAAGCACAATCTGTGTAGAGGTGGTATTAGGAGACAACATGGAATTGTTCTTTCTTCTGAGAAGTGTCATGAATCTGCTGTTAAATTATCACTCTGAAATTTCTTTGCCTGGTTCCTGATGTGCAAATCTAGTTGCACATTAATTAAATATGACATGCTAATGGTTTGGAATACAGCTTCAAATCTCTTTGAAAATAAAGATTTTCCTAAGTTTTGCATAGTGCTTCCGGAGATCTCCAGAAAAAAGCCCTGTAGAAAATACACATTATTAATAATGGTACTTTCCATTTAGATAATTCCTTGCTCCCTTTCACATTATTATTTACTTGTTAAATCTCTAGTTTTGTTTTTTTTTTTTTTACTGAATATCCTGTTTTCTAATATCTTGAGCATGAACTTAAACAACAAGACTTCAGATATTTCAATAATGCCCCCCCCAAAACCATTTACTTATGCAGCATTTCCATGAGATTAAGTAGGTACAAAAGTGGTTGCAAAGTTTTGTCAGTAGCTCAAAGTGCCTACTCATAATCCAAAACATTTTTCATCTTTTTTAGTTTGTGTAATGGTTACTTTTATGTCAATTTGGCTAGGTTATGGTGTTTGGTTGTTTGATCAAGCATTGGCCTAGATATTGCTGTGAAGGTATTTTGTAGATGTGATTGGCATCCATGAACAATTGGCTTTAAGGTGATTATCCTTGATAATCTGGGTATCATCTAATCTGTTGAAGACCAACTGTGGTTTCCAGAAAGAGAAGAAATTCTGCCCAAAGACTACTTCTTTTATTCTTGTCTGAGTCTCCAGCCTGTGATTTTCAGACTCAAGATTTCAACACCAACTCACAGGAATTTGCAGCCTGCCAGCTTTCCCTAAGAAATTCAGACTTAAGATTTTAACATTGCTCTTACTGATATTTCCAGCTACTCAACTTGCCCTAACAAATTTGAACTTGTCAGCCCCCTAATCATGTGAGCCAGTTCCTTAAAAATTATGTATGTCTTGTTGGTTCTGTTTCTCTGGAAAACCCTAATGCAGCTTGTTTGGTGTGGTTTGTTCTGTAACACTATTTTTTTAAGAGAAATTTTAATTGTACTGACTGGTATAACCCTAGTATTATACATTTTAAAATTATTATCAAATTGAAAATAAGGATTGACAGTTTAATTTAATCAAACTTTAACTTCAAATATTAACCTTCATAATAAGAAAAACTCAATTAAAATATAACTTAAAATTGAGAAAATATTGATTTCCCACAAGCAAATGAACTGCATGTGATATAAATTTAACTTTTGGAAGTAACTTCTTTATTCAACATAATGGTCTGCTAAAAATAATACTGACTATTCAGTCTTTCAAATTAATTTATAAGCAAAATACAACTGTTAATTTATTTGAAACTTTTAAAAACAAAAATATGTGACATTTTGTAACATAAAAATTAGAGGGTTGCCTTAAAAATTATTTTTCCCTATTGACTCTAAGATTTGTTTGACCATCATAGAAGAGTATTAAGAGAAACGTACTATTAAATACCAAGTACAGGAAGATACTGGGTGCATCTGACAGGTTTTTGCTTCAGTATTGCTGAGAAATAACCCCAATTGCTTATATCCCAGTGACATAAACTAATAAGCGTTTATTTCTCACTCATGGTCTATAGGCAGCCTCTGGCTCTGCTGGGCCCAACTGAGATGTACCAGGCTTGGTTCCAGGCCATGGCTTTGGTTCAAGTTGTTCCATACATCTTCTCATTCTCCTCAGAACCTACCTCCTCCAGGAATCTTCTCGTAGCAGATGGCAGAAGTATGAGAGAGCAAGGCAAGACATGGACACACAGGCAAAGCTTCTGTTCCTGTTATACCCACTATATTCCATTGGCCAAAGCAAGCCACATGACAAAGTTAACGGTGCAGGGAAAATATGCTTCACCTATTCTAGTGAGACTTCTACAAACTGCAAGTCATATGACACAGGGTATGTATGAATAATTCTTTTACAGAGAAGGAGTGAAGAATTGAGAACAGCCTTATGTATCATGTTGAGGAAATCACCATTCCCATATTTCTTGAAGAGTAATTTTTGTCTAACTAATCATATGTTCTCAGAAATGCAAACATTTTCAGTTGTTTCCTACATCATATTTATTTCCTTTGAGAGCCTAGGAAATGGGGTTTAGGAGAATTTTTCCATCTATTTTCATATTTCAAAAACTGAGGGAAAAAAAATCCACAGGAAAAAAAATAGTTTATGAGAAATGTGAAAATGGACACCAAGCAATAAACCTTTGATAGTCAGAAAAGTGGCTTTTGGTGTCTCATTTTCTGAAATATTTATTAATCCCTAAATTTGTATCTCAGAATCTAGCAAATGTTTTCCATAAAAATATAGTAAAATAGAACCTCAAAAGTGTGACCTACTTATGTTCTTTAATGAGTCCATAAATATAGTATGAAAGGTTTTGTATAAAATAATAAAATAGATTATTTCATAATAATACATTCTAGATAGCTTTATATTACATCACTTACCATAGTAATAATCAAGCTTATTTAGTTACGATTGATGATGATTTCTTTGGTACATCACAAAGATTGTGAAGGCACATTTATCCAATATAGGCTGATTTAAAGTGCAAAGAATATGTGTTCTGTTCTATAATCCTTATCTTCTATGAGTTTCTTCAACTTGGTGGAAAATACTTATGCATCAACACTGTCAGCTAGTAGCATTTCTGTTAGCCTCGCATAATTGGTGTACCACAGATGTAAAAAGCTTAAAAGTGAAAATTGGTTAAAATAGATGAATACCCCATATATGATACTCAAACCCTTATCCAGACTAATAGTAATCCAGTCTTTTCTCTTGATTCACTTCCCCTATATTTTAGAGAATTTCCAGTCATACTTGAATATACATACACATGAAATAGTATTGATGCCCTTCAAGAATATCAATGCTCTCTAGATGAGCAAGTAGAAGATAGGCATCTGGGGATAAAAGTCTCAGTGATTAGCTAAGACAATCAACATATCTTGATATGCACAGATGTTTCCTGCCATTGTCTCTCACTACTCACAGTTCTGTAAAAGCTTCACAGAGGGAGAGTTATCATGCTCTCCATCTGTGACAGTCCATAAAAGAAGGCCCCAAAGGCTGTCTCAGGATAGTAGTGAACTTCTGCCTTCTTTCATTTCCCACTCAGCTAAATTTCCAAAGCACACACACATGCAGAGTGATTTAGCTGAGATGGGTAAAGAAGCAGCCACCACCGTACTGGTAATCAACACTTCTTTCTAAATCTTGAGTCCAATTTGCGTATCAAGACCCTATTGTATTAGTGATCTCCCACTCCAGGTTCTTTTCGTTCTTCTTGTAATTTGATGAAAGTTGAAGAATAGTCCATTCCATTATACATAGTTTTACTGCACAGGGTCAGAGTGAAAAAGTTCTGAATATTAATAGATGCAAACAGAAATGTGGGGAAAAGGATACTACCCAATTCCACCAATTAGTGTAATTCAAGTTCTAATTTAAATGGAAATATTTGGGGAGAGGTGGGATTTAATTTGAACAATTCAGCTTTCTTAGTCACAGGGCTCACCCAACTAAATGCCCTGTTATACTTATAGTAAGCACATTTGCAAAAAAAAAAAAAAATGCTTCTTAAAATTTCTGAGCCTACCTTTACTAATGGAAGAATACTTCTGTAATTATAATCATAGCTTCACCATTGACATTTTCTTATAGCTCCTAACTCCCTTCCTACAAATTGTAACCCAAATAGAACAAGCTTTTTTGGCATACCTTCAGACAACATAAGAACATTATGACTTTTATTAAAGTTTATCATACACCAAATGAATGATTTTTGCAACATCTGATAGACTTACTCAAAGAATTTCATGTTGATCTAAAAAATAATTTGGATTATTCAAAGCATGGATAACTCCATGTAGATTGCATTTATATGTCTCAAGCTTCTATGTTTTGCTTAAAACTCATCCATTTCTTTACTCTTTAATTTTCTTTAGAGAAATAATACCGTGTTTTATTTTCTTGAACTTTACTTTCCCAATAGAACAAAGTTTTTATTTTATGTGCAGTATATTATCCAATATTTTTCAGTACATGTTTATGAGCACCTACTATGTGATAGGTAAAGGACATGTGGGTGTGGGAGGTATCTTAGACAGAGGGAATAGTATGTGAATAAAACCAAACATACATATGAACATAGGGATTTAAAACAGTATAATAGAGTTGGAGTTTAGAGTGAAAAGGAAGGCATGCCAAGAATTCAGGCCCTTAGTGAGGCCCAAAATATGTCAGGATTTGTAAGAAGTTTGGACTTTGTCCTTAGTGCAACGGAGTATCATAGGATAAACAGGGAAAAGCCATGAGTGACTCTGCACTTTGGAAATATCACTGAGGTGTGGAGGTTAGACTAGAGGGAAAAAGTTAAAGAATGGAAACCAGCTTAAGTTTGAATAACCCAAGCAAGAGATGTGATATAGGACTGAAAAGAATGGCAGTGGGAGGAAGAAGCAAAAATACTGGAGCTCTGTTTTGGAAGTAGAACTTATGGAATTTGGATTATAGGATAAAAGATGGAGAGAAGTCAAAGACAACACCCAGGTTTGGGTCTCAGACAGTGGGGTATGTGATATGTGGTACATTGGGATAGGGACCACAAGAAAGTAGCATTTGGATGAGGAGGAGAATCACACCTTAAACCTATGTGTGTGTTTAAGGTGACTATGGATATCCAAGTGGAAATACCCAATAGGCAGATGGAGTGTAAACCTTAATGAGATATTGGCTAGAAATATCCCGACATGGGTGTCATTAACATACCTGGAATATTTGAAGCCCTATGTATAGGCAAGATAACCCAGAGATGATGTAAATGAGAAAAGAAGAGAATCCCAGGAGAAATTCCCAGTGGTTACCAATGCTTTAAGAAAGGCAGGAATAAAGGATGCAATAATGGACTGGTAAGTGGAGGTGCCAAAGGCAGGTAGGACACCAGGATAATATGTCATCCACCCCAACTGCACCTGAACAAAAGCCTATTTCCAGGTTATTGTGCCAAAGGTGTTAGGAGGTCAAGTATAATGAAGGATTAAAGTATTTAGTATGCTAAGTAAAATGCAATTAGTATTTTATCTGTGTAAAAGGAATATCAGCTTCATGGGGGCAGAAACTAGATTGCAAGGTTTTGAGAAATAAACTGGAAAGGGGAAGGTGACCCAAGAGACAGTTTTCATACTAAAGGGAAGTGTAGCAAATGCAGGTCAGGGGAGAGAGAGACAACAGCGAGTGTGAAACACAGAATTACATTGCTTTGTTTGAATTGTTAGGTGATTTTTATCTCAAATGCCTGCAATCCAAATGCATGCTTTAGAACATTTACAAATAGTAACATGCAAAGGACTTTAAAAAAGCTGTCTCAGGAAGAGTGGAAACGGGAAATTCTGAAATGCTGACATTGTTGGCCACTCCAAGAGTCCTGTGTCTGTGATATCTGAGAATATGATAAAGCCAAGATACGAATTCCAAAGGACTTATGCTTTAGTAGTTAATATAGTTGATACTGCAGTGAAGTATATTGCCAAAAAATCTTATTTATAATATTACAAATTTCATTTACTTAATTCCAGTACCATATTAAGCCTGGTCTTTGAAATTTCCTTTATTTTCATAAATGTTTTACCTGGATTTCTTCTCTGGCAAGTAGAAGTATTTCCTAATTTTTTGAGAAATTCCTCCAGAAGAAACCTATACCTATTATAGACATCTTTATTATAAGTTTTAAATTCAACATTTGCAAAATATAGCTTCATTCATTAATTTATGCATCAAACAAATATTCATTTACTAAATATTTCTTAAGAGCCACCATATAACATGCCCTGTAATAGGGGTAGAGATTTGATGGATGAATTAGAAGACATAGTTCTTCCTCTTATTAAGTTTAAAATATAGCTGTGGTTGCCAGCATGGAACAAGTAAGTTCACGTATGAAGAGTGTTAAGAAATTTTACGGAAGTGTATAACGGTTCTCTAATCTACTTTGAGGATTTATGGAAGAGTGTGGATGGTCAGTGGTATAAGAACCACGTAAATTTGTTTAGAAATTGAAAACCATAATAATATAAAACACCTTAATTTCAAATCAAACTATATTTGCATACATTAATCAAATCCTTAGGAAATTATTAAAGTGGAAGAAACCCATTGTGTTATCTGCAATTACCAGAGAAAGAAATACTGCAATTTATATAATATTAAAAGGTAAAAAAAATGATGCTGTGGTTAAGATGTTGTGGTTAATTGGATTTTCTGGCTAACAGAGCACTAAGAGTTTTTACTGCAATGTCACATCTGAACTGAAAATTTGTTTTAGTATAGTAAAGTATTTTAATTAGCGAAAAGCTATTATCTTAGAGAGTTCTCATATTTCTTATTGTGAACATTACACTTGGGAGACATCTATTCTAACCACCTTTCCAAACAACTGAAAGAAAAACCAATGCAAAAGTTTTAAATGTAGGACACTTAAAATCTCTTTGTAGTCTCCCCCATTTACTTATTTTTAAAGTAGGGTCACCACCTGCTCTCCTGTTATTTCAATGTTGGCAGTGATTTAAACTTAGGAAAAATTTTACAACGGAGACCAATTCCTTTTGATTAATCATTCCAGAGGACACTCATTTTAGCCTGTCATTTCACAGGAAGGTGTTATTAAAAGTGAGTTTGGTACAATGTGCAATTCAAAATCAAATTTGTAGCTGATGCCTTCAACATGCATTACATTTTCATTAGTTGCTGATAGAGGTGGAGGTGGAGGTAGGAAGTAACACCAGCTGATTCATCTGACTAAATGATGATTGCTTTTCCCTTCAGTTAAGAGCAAGTCCGCTGGTTTCTTCCTTCATATAGGATGTTTGCGATTCTATAGGGGCTCTTCTCTGTCAATGAGCATGGGAGTAATGGATTCATTGGTTAGACACACTGGTGAAACTAACAGTTAATGTGATCATCAAATTTTGTTTCTAAGCTGTTCCGTCTCTGAGTTTTAGCAGATGTTAACATTTTTCAAAACAGCATTGACACAGATAGCTTCCTTTCTCCCTTCTTTCTCTCTTTCTTTTCTTTTTTCCTAAGAAATCCTGTCTGTTCCCTGTGAATTAATATTATTGAATTTACTTATTCATGTCCTTTTTCAAAAATGTTTTGAGGTAACTTCCAACAAAATGCATATAAAATATTATAGTAAAATAAAAGTAGAGTATCGTGGCATAAAGATATAGTTAAGATTGAATATGATCACTGAATAAATATGCATCCTTGCCCTGTGGTCCTGGAAGCTTGGGCAAAAAGAGGAAAATAAATTTCATAGCTCTTATTATCAAACAGGAAGAATTATAGCATCATCTCAGGACAGAGAAATTTTTCTTGGCACAAATTACAAAAGAAAGTTTTAACATGGTAATTGATGTAGAAATGATGCAATGGATACAAGTAATAAAATAATGATTTCATCATGTTTCCTTTATAATTGAAATGATCATTTACTTAAACTCTTTTTTTTCTGGATTCTAGAGGCACTTTGTAAAGAATTAATGGGAGAGAAGAGAATATAGGCAGATATTTTTATGTAATTCATTTCAACTAGCTACTAGAAAGAGTTTTCTTGTACCACCCTAGTGAGTCAAGAAAACAAAATTTTGGTGTTTATAGCAATGACTGCAACATGCCTACATTATAGTAGTATGTCTCCTAGGTTTAAAGATAAAACTGAAACAGTCTGCCTTTAGGAAATAAAGCAGATAAAACACATTTTTAAAAAACTATTAGAAAACAAAAACTTTTTGAGATAATAATAGTTTAAACTCTGATATATTGGCATGAAGGCTAAAAACATTTTTTTCTAAAAAATATTATCATTTTGTGGATTGTTTTGCAGTCACATTAATTGTAAGGCTTTCCTCTGACCCAAATAACTATAATTTTCCCTGTTACTGACACTTAGGATTCTAGTTGGTAGCTGCCTTAGTTTCCAGGCTGCTGAGACAAATATCCACACAATGGCTTGGCTTAATAGCAGGAGTTCACTGGCTCATGTTTTCAGAGGCCAGAGGTTCAAACCATGGTGTTGCCTAGAAGACTTGTTTCCTCCTGGAATTAGCAGTGTTTCTGACTGGCTGGCAATCCTTGAGTTCCCTGGCTTTCCCATCACATGGTGATGTCCTCTTCTTTCTCTTCCAGTTCTATTGATTTCCAGCTTCAGGCTCCTTCCTGTGGCTCTTCTGAGTCCAATTTCCTTTGCATATAAGGACGTCAGTCATATTGGATTAAGGCCCACCCTCATTCAGTTTGGCCACACCTTAACTAATAATGTCTTCACAGGTCCTATATACAAATGGGTTCACACCCCCAGAACCAGAGGTTAGGACATGAACATGCCTTTTTTTGCAGACATGATTCAGAACCCAACAGTGGCTGCCCCTGACTTAAAAGCTAAATAAACATAACTTAGTTCTATGAACAAGAAAGTTAACAGTATATTTAAAGGGAGAGAATATTTGTTATTGTAAAGTGTAAGTTTTCTAATACGTGGAAGCTATTCTTCATGGTAACAATGATTCTTTATATGAGGTAAGCTCTAGAAAAATCCAGAGCAGCACTATCTAATAGAAAGTTAATATGAGCCACAAATGCAAGCTGGAAAGGTAATTTTAAATTTTCTAGTAGCCATATTAAAATAATGAGGAGAAACAGGTGAAATTAATTTATAATTTCATAAATTTATATATTTCTTTAACTCAAATATATTCAAAATATTGTTTCAAAATATAATCAATGTAAAAATTATTGAGATATTTACATTCTTTTTGTTTATACTGAATCTTCAAAACCCAGTATATATTTTACACTTAAAGCACATCCCAACTTGAATTAGCCACATTTCAAGTGCTCAAAAGCCATGTTACCAGTGACTATTACATAGAACAGCAGAGATCTTTAGTGTTTCATCTTCTATGCAGTCTCCCTGAACCCCTTGTTTGTTTGTTTTTTATAAAGATTTAATTCCCTTCATTATACCCTGTTGAATAACAAACGTTCATGAAAAACTATTTACTGAGCACCTCCTAGATGAAGAAAATTATTTATGCCTTTTACCACAAGGAGCTTATATTATAATAAAGGAAGTAAAACATTTATAGAAATAATCATGAGATGTAGAATATAATGTATAAAGTAAGCATTTCATTAAAATGATGTGACAGGGCTTATGCCTTGAAAAATAATTGAAAATGTCTTTTCCACCTCTGCTTTTACCATGTCCCTTTCTATTCATATTGACATGTCAAATCAAAAGGAAGAAGGTGGGACAGGAAGAATCAGGCAAAATCAGTTACCTCCATCTATTGTTAGAACAGAAGATAAAATAGCTTACCAACTGATAATGAGTTATGGATGTCACTATGATGCAGAATTTGCTGTGATTTGCTTATTTGGCTACAAGTGCAGTATTTTTCATGAATGACAACACACAGCATTGTGGAGGCCAATCTTACGGCCAAAATTTCTATGGGTGTGAGGTATGTTTCCCCAAAGTGAGAAGGGTTGGATTAACCTGTAGGTTTTTAAGGAAGAAGATCCTCTTTAAGAGGAAGGAAAGTCTACTATCAGAGATGCATGGCTAAGAACTGATTTGAGTCCACAAAAAAAATTCTTATAAGTGGCATTTAACCCTCCATATGGCTTGCCATTGGGGGAATAAGGAAACAGTCATATTTAACAGACAGTTTTAAATATGTTATTCATTTCCTCTAATTACCTTCAATTCTTCAGTAAAATATACCATCCTTACCCAGCCATTTGTGATAGTGGCTTAAGGAGAAAAGAAATGGGGCAGAAAAGAGAAATGTGGCCTGCCTCATTTCTACTTACTCTCCCGAGGCCCCTGTGGAGGCCGCACCTTGTACTGAGAGGATGGGTAACCAGGAGGAGGCAACTAGTTTCAGCTGGACCTCAGAGAAGTTTGGAACAGCACAGAGAAGCATGATCCATCTGAATGGAGATCCCAGGTAAAGAGTCAGCAGTAATGGATAAGAAATAACCACTCCTTTTCTCATATATCCAGAGAAAAGTACTTCTGTTAGGCAGAGATGATGCCATAGGAAGTAGAAGGAAAGCTGGAGAAAGAGTCCCCTACTTTTTACAAGTGTTATCCCTGAGTAGAGTAATGTGGTGATCAAGAAGTTGAGTTCTTAAGTCAGATAGACCTATGTTTTCATCCCTTTACAACCACTAAGTAGCTCTTCATGAACTGAAGCAAGTTATCTTCTCCAAGTCTTTGTTTTCCAACATAAAAAAAATGGAAAAATATCAGCATCTTCTTTGTAGTGTTGTTGAGAGAAATGAATAACATTACGCATATAAAGCGTTTAGTCAAATGCCTATCACAGCCTCGAGTGTCTAATAAATATTATCTATTTTTATAATTGGTCTTTTTATATATTTTATATTTCCATTTTATATACTGAATGTATATTGCTTTACTAATCAGAAAATAATTTACTATGTCACAATGAACAAGGATATTTCTATGCTGTGGAAAGAATAAAACCATTGGCCATAAACAGAATGCTCTGAAATTTCAAAGTCAAGGGTTTCAAGGATTTTGGTATTCAAGAAGTCTCCTGTCAAGTTGAAAAATATTTTCCAAAAAAACAGAATACTGGAAAAGGGCTGTGTACCAAGAAAAGGGGCACATAGAGCCAGGTATCAACTCCAGCTCTTGACTGGCAAAACTGGGGGGCTCAGGATTGGCTCTGAAAAGGGATTTCTTTATTTATTCTTTTTTTCTCTCATTCTGAATAGCTCTTTAGAGAAACCCTTGGGCATTTTCAGTTGTCAGCAGTGACTCAGGCAAGGGTGGAGTTAAGATAGTCAGAGAGACAAAGGGAGAAGCCAAGTGAAGGAGATAATTCCCTAAAGGACATATCTTCCCTAAGAAAAGGAGGGGTGGTTGGGCCCAGCTCAAGTAGCGGCCCTTCCTTGGAAAATTCAGACCCTGTGGCCTGGGGGAAAAAATAGAAGCAGCTTAAGCTTGACTTCTGACTCACCACTGGTCCCTGACAGAGACAGGGTCTGCAGAGAATTAAAGTCACTGCACATCTTTACACTGGTGGGGCGCTATGAGCTGACAAGTGCCAGCTGCTGGGCAGGATAGCAAAAACACAGTCCACAGGCCTTGCAGGAAAGTCTGACAATCTTCTAAGACTCATCCTCAGGGAAACTTGATGCTGATTACACCATCTTCCTGAGACTTGGGCCTGCCTGGTCTGGGAAAACCTGACTGTAAAATCAAAGAAACCAGATGCTGATTGCATCCTCCTCCTGAGACCTGGGCCTCCCTGGTCTGGGAAAATCTGTATAATCAGTGAAACCAGATGCCTAGACAACAAAAATTTATGAGTCATACAAGTAAAAACAAAGATATGGCACAGTCAAAGAAACAAAATTTCATTTCAAATGTGATACAGGGGATGAAACAACTGATTAAAGATGTTCAAACAAATATGGTAAATCAATTCAAAAATAAATCAACAGAGTTGAGGGAAGATATGGCAAAAGAGATTAAAGATTTAAAGAATACATAGGGAAAATATAAGGAAGATCTCAAAAGTTTGAAAAAACAAGTGGCAGAACTTATGAGAATGAAAGGCACAACAAAAGAGATGAAAAACACAATGGACACCTACAACAGCTGATTTGGAGAGACAGAAGAAAAGATTCATGAGCTAGAGGACAGAACGTCTGAAATCCTACACACGAAAAGACAAATAGGGAAAAGAATGGAAACATATGAGCAGGGGCTCAGGGAACTGAATGACAACATGAAGCACATGAATATATATATCATGGGTGCCAAAGAAGAAGAGAAGGGAAAGGGGGCAGAAAGAATAATGGAGGAAATAGTCACTGAAAATTTCCAAACTCTTATGAAAGATATAAAATTACATATCCAAGAAGCACGACATATCCCAAACAGAATAGAACTGAATAGACCTACCCCAAGACACTTAATAATCAGATTATCAAATGTCAAAGACAAAAAGAGAATTCTGAAAGCATCAAGAGAAAAGCGATCCATCACATACAAGGGAAGCTCAATAAGACTATCTATGAATTTCTCCACAGAAACCACGGAGGTAAAAAGGCAGTGGTATGATATATTTAAGGTACTGAAAGAGAAAAACTGCCAACCAAGAATTCTATATCTGACAAAACTGTCCTTCAAAAATCATGGGGAATTTAAAATATTTTCAGACATAAGAAACACTGAGAGTGTTTGTGAACAAGATACCTGTGCTACAAGAAATACTAAAGGGAGCACTATAAGCAAATGGGAAAAGACAGGAGACAGAAATTTGGAGGAGAGTATAGAAGTGAAGACTATAAGTAAGGGTAAAAAGAGAGAGAGAAAACAAAATAAGATATGATATATAAAATTAAAATAACCAAACAGTAGATAGTAGACAATATGTTGAGTGAAATTAGGCAGAAACAAAAGCCTACTTATAATTGTGCATAAGGGTCATCCCCAGAGAACTCTTTTGTTGGTCAGATGTGGCCTCTATCTCTAAGCCAACTTGGCAGGTGGACTTGCTGCCTTCCCCCCTACATGGTACCTGACTCCCAGGGGTGTAAATCTCCCTTGCAACATGGAACATGACTCCCAGGGATGATCCTGGATCCAGCATTGTAGG
This sequence comes from Choloepus didactylus, assembly GCF_015220235.1. NCBI lineage: Eukaryota > Metazoa > Chordata > Mammalia > Pilosa > Megalonychidae > Choloepus > Choloepus didactylus. The sequence goes on along the minus strand of NC_051310.1, from coordinate 182,759,413 downwards.
ATTGAGAAAGCCCTCTGAACCAAAAGAGGGAAAAGAAACAAAACAAAAAATTTCAGTGGCTGAGAAATTTCAAATTTGGAGTTGAGAGGACATTCTGGAGGGTATTCTTATGTATTATAGAGATATCCCTTTTAGTTTTTAGTGTATTAGAATAGCTAGAAGGAAATACCTGAAACTGTTCAACTGCAACCCAGTAGCCTCAATTCTTGAAGATGATTGTATAGCTACATAGGTTATATGGTGTGACCATGTGATTGTGAAACTCCTGTGTCTCACACTCCCTTTATCCAGTATATGGACAGGTGACTAGAAAAATTGGGGACAAAAAGTAAATGGATAATAGGGTGGAGGAGGGGTATGGGATGTTTTGGGTGTTCTTCTTTACTTTTATCTTTATTTTTACACTTATTTTTATTTTTTATTTTTTGGAGTAATGAAATATTCAAAAATTGATTGTGGTGATGAATGTACAACTATATGATGATACTGTGAACTGATTGTGCACATCAGATGATTGTATGGTATGTGACTATATCTCAATAAAATTGCATAAAAACATGAAAAAAATTAAAAATGCAGTATTTGTATTATTTTACAACTCAATTGACTACTTGTGAGTGAGTGATTGATTTTTTGGACTGGAAATGTAATAAATCGTATAAGTAACAATAAAAAATCCAAAATTAACAAAAACTGTATCATCTGAATGAAAGAAAAGTGTGTTACCTCGTATGTTTGTGTTCTTTTATCTCAATGTTAGCCAAGATTAATTACCAATGTAGTGTCTACAACTGCGTACAAACTTTAAAAGACAGCAATATTTTAAAAGAAAAAGGGATTTTCATGACATCAAAACTTTGCCATTCAAATGTATCATGTGCATATAAACAAAAACTGTTTCAACTTTTTCCCTTCTAAAATAGCCAAAATCCCTAGGCCACTTGCTGGACAACCAGAGGCAACAAACAGTTTTAAGGATTACAATACATCTTTTATAAAATAAGGGTAGCCAAACAAAAACTTAGCTCAGATCAACATTCCATGTTACATCATTTTCTCAGGTTCTGCATATTTTCTATAAAGCATGTTTTATAGGCATTAACTTTTGTCTGTCACTTGTTCTGTCAGGGTATTTACGATATGGTATCTCTAATCAACCACCTCAAGGATGTAGTAAACACTAATCATTGTACCAGTTGCAGGATAAGTAGGAACTGAATTTTAGATAGATGAGACTCCCGAGTCTATTTTTTTGGAAAACAACTCAAAAAGCAGGGAAATATGGATAGTTATGCTTCAAGATAGAGGCTAATTTGGGATACTTCTTCCTGACCAAATATTTCATAGGATGTAAATCAACAATATATATAAAACATATCTCATTCAATAAAAGTTAGAATTCCTAAATGTACATACATTCATTTATTCACACATACATTCATTCCTTCAAATAATCATTACATGACTACTATATGCCAAGCACTAGTGGTCTAAAAATAAATAAGATAATCCCCTTATTAAAAGATCTCACCATTTAAAATATCTCTTCTTAAATATGTATTTTTCTAATGAGAGAAATGATTGACAACATTTACATACAGGATACACTCCTATGGCAATGCACGTAAGACAGGCTGAGGATTATGGGTAATCTGGGGCCACCAACTATAATTCTTTTTCCTTCTGTACAACTTGAGAAGTCATGTGGAAATGCAAGTAACTGAACATAATATTATAGGGATAAACTTGAATCCACTCTGATTTATCTATTCACAAATGTCAGCACTGTAATTATCATCAATAGCAATATTCTTGTATACACCTCAGAAATGATTATGACATACTAGGAGAGCTTGATCTAGTATAATTTAAACAGGAGGCAGCATACAAAGCAGAATACACAATTTTCATAGAAAACATTATTTTGACAGGCTTAAAAACCAGTAAGGAAATCTGATCTCCATCTATCACTAATTCAAAAATTCATGAGTCCCCAATTCCCAATATTTTCCCTGTGAATCTTTAATATGAAGTACTAAAATAGCCTTCTACATTCCACAGAAGACACCAGGTAAGTGAATAATTACACTGCTGCTTTTAGTTTTCCATTTTTAAAAAGTCAGTAATTGTAACTTCAATTTACCAATGAGAGATGAATCATCTCACGGGGATTTACAATTTTTATTTGTAAATAAACCTAGGTAAATACAATGTCTATTTTAAACAGAACAAAATTAATTTTAATAATCCACTTAATAAATATTCCAATATGATTCAAATGGAATATATTCAAAAGGTGGAAGCCATATGCAAAAATAGTAAAGGAGAATGAGGTTGCTAATGGTTTGATGGATATATGGAATATCTATTTGAATATTTAGATGACAGTATTTTACAAATGGAATGCATTAATGTTCAAGCACTAATATCACACTGAATAAATTCAAGTTTATAAAAGGAATAAAAAATCTGAGGCAACCTCTTTGCATATGCATAATCCAAATGATTCTGTGTTGACAAGGTGACATACACACCATTTTTGCCTGAAACATGCTGCTGGCTAAATGAAGTAAGAAGTATGCTAGTGTTACCTATCTTAGCTAAACCAAAGCTCATCCAATAGCTGCTTACCCTCTAATGAAAGATAAATTCATCAAGGCAAGTCTGAGTTCAGTACTTCTCAATTTCTCCTAAATAAATCAGAGTATAAATAATTTCCTTTCTTCCCCTAACCCACATAAATTGGAAATTGGGGTATTTTGTAGTTTGTTTTCAATAGAGATTTATAAAAACAATTATTATATCTATAAGGCATCACTTTCATATTATCAAATAATCAGTCCTCTCTTTTATAAGTCAATTGCTTAAAAATTTGTACTTGACTTTTGCTACCAACCATGAAAGAGTAATTAACACTGGACTTTCTCACCAAAGCAATGATAAAATTGGAAAAAAATGTACGAGTTAACTATTTTCAGGCACTGAATGAAAGAAGCAGAAGACTATCATACTTAATAGAAAGAAAACACACAAAAAAAGTGATCTCTGTGAGGGTACCATGATTGCTACATAACCACACTGGCTTTCTGACTAAGGAGCAGGGATGTGGAGCCCAGGCTGAGCCCCACTGAGATAAGGAGTCAGAGATAGCAGTTTCATGTTGCTGATTGTTCTGGTTTGTTAATGCTGCTGTTATGCAAAATACCAGAAATGGATTGGTTTTCATAAAGTGGGTTTATTGGGCTACAAATTTAAAGTTCTACAGTCATAAAAGTTTCCAAACTTAGGCATCAACAAGAAGATACCTTCACTGAGGAATGGCCAATGGTGTCCAGATCACCCCTGTCAGCTGGGAAGGCACATGGGTGGCATCTGCTGGTCTTGAGTTGTTTTTCAGCTCCTCTCTCAGCTCCTGTGCCTCCTTAGCTTAGTATCTCCAAATGTACTTCTGTCTGCAATTCCAAGCATCTCTGAGCATCTCTGTAGCCCCGAAGTGTCTCTCCAAAAGTCTCTCTCAGCTGCACTGAGTTCCTTCTGTCTCTGAGTTCTCTTATAGGACTCAAGTGATTTAATTAAGACCTACTCTGAATGGGCAGGGTACACATCTCCATGGAAATATCTAATCAAAATGTTTCACCTACATTTGGGTGAGTCACATCTCCATGAAACAACGTAATCCAAATATCCCACAAGATTGGATGAAAACATGGCTTTTGGGGGGACATAATACGGCCAAACCAGCAAACTGATGCTAATGGATTTTGTAGGGCAGTTTACTAAAGAAGACAGAGGGCATCCTAGAAGTCTGAATTTGATAATCCTAGTAGATGCTTGGCTTAGGAAGTGATTCACATGGAAAAAAAGGACTGTGTGAAGCCTAGCAGAAATCAACCTGCTTCACTAACATGAATGAAGATAACAGAGGTCACGGAAGGCTGGAAGCTGTTGCAGTTTCAATACAACCAATGTTGAAGGACACCACTGAGCATCTCAGGCATTCAGCTGAGAGCCAATGAATGTTACCACTTGGTAGTAAAATCTATATCTTAGAGAAAGGACATCCACAGAATTAAGTTCAAAACAGCAATATACCTGCTCTAGCAAAGAATAAGAGCAAGCCAGTTAACCCAAACAAAAATCTGCTAGTGCTTTAAGTGCCTGCAAGAACAAAAATCAATAATTTTTAAAAGATGGCATAGTCTATAGTCCCTGCAAATTTTTTAATTACAATATCCAGAAAACCCTCAAAATTACAAAATGTAGTATGAAAGAGTAAAAACATGACCCCAATTCAAGAGAAAAATTAGTCATTTGAAAATGATCTTGAGATCTTGTTTTAGATGTTGGAGTTAGCAGAAAATAGCCATTTGAAAATGATCTTGAGATCTTGATTTAGATATTGGAATTAGCAGAAAAGGGCAGTCATTTAAATATGTTCAAGGGCTTAAGGGGAAACATGGTGATAATGAAAGAAATGAGGAATCTCAACAGACATCAAATTCTTCAAAACACTTGAATTCTAGAATTATTCCAGACCAATACATGAAGTAAAAAATTTATTTGATAAATCCAACAGCAGATTGGAAATGACAGAAGAAAAAAAAGTCAGTCAATTGAAAAATAGTTCAATAGAAATTATACAATCTGAAGAACAGTGAGAAAAAAATTAAAAATAAATGAAGAAGCCTCAGTCACCTACACCACAATAACAAGCAATCTAATGTAATTAAAATTGGTGTGTATGGGGGTGGGAGTGGGTAAGGGATTAAATGGATATAAATAGTTTGAAGAAATAGCAACTTGAACTTTCTCAAATGCAGTAGAAAAATAAATTTATCAATCCAAGAAGCCCAGCATACCCCAAGCAGAATAAACCAAAGAAAACTTCACCTGAGTGCAACAGAGTCAAACTGCTTCAACTAAAGACAAACAGAAATCTTGAAGGCATAAAGAGAAAATCTGTATATAACACACAGAAAAAAACCATGAATGATGGCTAACAATATGTAAGAAACAATATCAGCCAGAATCCAAAGAAATATATTTAAAGTGATGAAAGGAAATAATGACAACTAAGTAAAAATAGTCTTCAAAAATGAAGCTCAAATAAGGTTATTTTCAGATAAAAGAAAACTAAGATTTTCTTTTGCCAGGAGACCTACACTACAAGAAAAAAGGAAATGATGCCAGATGGAAATACAAATTTATAGGAAGCAATGAGGATCATTAGAAATAGTAACTGTGAAAAATATGAAAAAATATATATTATTTTCCTTTAATTACTCTAAAAAGAGATTTGATTGTTTTGAGGAAATATACACATATGTATAAACATTTTATATTGTGAAATTTATAAGAGCACAAAATTTGGATGGTATATGGAACATTGCTGTTGCCATATTCTTATTTTACTTGAAGTAGTAAACTACTAATACTAATTGCATTGTGTTAAGGATGCATATTGTAGTCACCAGAGGAAGCACTAAAATAATCATATAATGTAAAGAGATGTAATAAAGCCAGTGGGAGCAATTAAAATGAAGGACTAAAAAGTTTAACCCCCCCAAAAAGAGCAAATAGGAGGAGCAGGTAAAATGAGAGAGAGAAGGTGAGAGAGAGATGGGGGAGAAAAGGAAGGAGGGTGGGAGAGAAGGAGGGGGAAGGGGGAGATAGAGAGAGAGAAAGTTATCCAAAATTGAAATGATAAACTTAAATCCAAGAAAATCAATAACAGTATTACATGTAAATGGATTAAAGACCCCAATTAAAAGTCACAGATCAGGGGGGTGGGGCAAGATGGTGGAGTGGTGAGGTGTACATTGTAGTTACTCCCCCAGGGAAGTCGGTAGAAAGCCAGGAACTGTGTGGACTGAACACTGCAGAGGAATTTGAGATAGAATAAACTTCATATAACACTCACAAACCCTTGGAACAGCTGAGATCAGTGAAATCTGCAAGTTCTCGCAGCCAGGGTTCCCATGCCCCTCCCTGCCAGGCACAGTTCCATGGGAGAGGGGCTTTTGGTGCTGGGAACCAGGAGGGAGAATGAAAGCTGCAGCCATAGATAAACTGAGAGCAGACACCAGAGGAAAATCTGGGAGCATCAGCCCAGTGGAGAGGAGACAGGGCTGGCAAAACAGCAAAAAAAATAGAAAGCAAAATAAAAACAGACTTTGGAGTCAGGTGTACATAATACAGAGAAGGTCAGGGCTCAAACAGAATCAGACACATATGCAAATCCAGGGAGGGAGAGCCCTTGTCTGAAAAGCCAGCTTCTCTGCTTCTTTGATTGCTGATTAATCACCCTCAAGTCCTGGTCTTTTAGCATTTCAATAGCCCATTAGATCTGCAAGAACTGTAAATAGTCCATACTGGGTCCTTCCTTTTTTTTTTTTTTTTTTTTTTTCTCTTTTTCTACAATTATTCTAAGAAGCCCACTACAGAAAGCCTCAAAGACCTGCAATTTGGGCCCAGGCAAGAGCAGAGCTAAGACAGCTCTGAGAGACAAAGCAATAAGTCTAGTGGCAGTGAAAATTCACTAAACACCATAACTTCCCAGCCCTTTTGGGAACTCAGATCCCAGGAGTTGGAATTCAGAAAATAGCTTCTGTTAGCCATGCCCCCAACAGGGTCAGGGCCACCTGGAGATATAAAGGCTCCCTACCTCTTTACTCTGGTGGGAGAGCTGCAGGCTGGCAAGCACCACCTGCTGGACAGCACAGGAGAAGCACAGTCTAAAGGCCTCACAGGAGGGTCTCATTTTCAAGTAAACTCCATACCCTCCTGCCAAGACCTGGGTCTCTCTGGACTAGGAAAACATGACTGGGGCTGACCATTTCTGAGGAGATCACCACAAAAAAGACTACATAGAGGCAGGGCAAGAAACAGAAAAACAAGAGGTGAAAAACTCTGATCAACTAAACAGAATCTAAGTTAAAGTTCTAGAATAAGCTGAACTAAACACCAAAGTTCAGAGAACAAAGACAATCAACAAGAATATCCTAGATAAAAAGAGTGAAAACAAGCTCCAGAATAAACTAATCAAGAAATTCGGATGCCTAGACAGCTTAAGATAATGAGCCATACTAGGAAACATGAAAATATGAACCAGCCAAAGGAATAAACTAATAGTTCAACTGAGACACAGGAGTTGAAGCAATTATTGCTACATCAATTCAATGAGCTGAAGGAAGAACTAATTGGAAATGTTCAAACAAATCTAAATCAATTCAAAAATCAAATCAATGAACTGAAGCATGACATAGCAAAAGAGATGAAGGATATAAGGACACTGGATGACTGCAAGGAAGAATAAACTTGAAAAAACAAATGACAGAACTTATGGGAATGAAGGGCATAATGGAGGAGATGAAAAAGAAACAATCAGTGAATTGGAAGACCAGACATCTGAATTCATACATGTGAAAGAACAGATGGTGAAAAGAATGGAAAAATATGACCAGGGTCTTAGGGAGGTGAGAGACAACATGAAATGCACAAACATACGTGTTATAGGTATCCCAGAGGGAGAAGAGAGGGGGAAAAGGGAAGAAAGAATAATAGAAGAAATAATCACTGAAATTTTCCCAATTCTTATGAAAGACAGAAAATTAGAGATTCAAGAAGTACAGTGCACCCAAAAAGAATAGACCCCAATAGACATATTCTAAGACACTTGCTGATCAGATTGTTCAATGACAAAGACAAAGAGAGAATTCTGAAAGCAGCAAGAGAAAAGCAATCTATCACACAAAAGGGAAGCTCAATAAGACAATGCACAGATTTCTCCACAGAAGCCATGGAGGCAGGAAAACAGTGGTATGAAATATTTAACATACTGAAAGAGAAGAACTGCCAACCAAGAATTCTATATCCAACAAAACTGTTCTTCAAAAATGAGGGAGAGATTAAAACATTTTCAGACAAACAGACACTGAGAGAATTCATGAACCTGAGACCGGTGCTACTGGAAGTACTAAAGGGAGTGCTACAGGCTGATAGGAAAAGACAGGAGAAAGAGGTTTGGAGAAGACTGTAGAAATGAAGATTGTCAGGAAGGGTAAAAAGAGAGAGATGAAAAAATAAGACATGACATAAAATCCAAAAGACAAAATCATAGAAGAAAATACTGCCCTTACAGTAATAACACTAAATGCTAATGGATTAAACTCCCCAATAAAAAGACACAGATTGGCAGAGTGGGTTAAAAACAGGACCCATCTATATGCTCTCTACTAGAAACTCACCTTACACACAAGGACAAAAATAGGCTGAAAGTGACAGGTTGGAAAAAGATATTTCATGCAAATAGCAACCAGAAAAAAAGTGGAAGTAACTATATTAATATCAGACAAAGTAGACTTCAAAAGTAAAACAATTCAGAGACAAAAAGGACACTATATATTAATAAAAGGGTCAATTCATCAAGAAAACATAACAGTCATACATATTTATGCACCAAGCTAGAGTGCCCCAAAATTCATGAGGCAGACACTGAATACACTGAAAAGAGAAGTAGGTAACTCCACAATAATAGTTGGAGACTTCAATACACCACTCTCATCAATGGACAGAACATCTAGACAGAGGATCAACAAGGAAACAGAAATGTCGAATTGTATGATAAATGAACTAGACTTGACAGACATTTATAGAACACTATGCCCCACAACAGCAGGATACATATTCTTCTTGAGTGCTCATGGAACATTTTCTAGGATAGATCATATGCTGGGTCACAAAGCAAGACTCAACAAATTTAAAAATATTGTTATTATAAAAAACACTATCTTGGATCATAATGGAATGAAATTGGAAATAAATAACAGGCAGAATATTGTAAAATTCACAAATATATAGAGACTAAACAACACACTCTTAGAAAACCAGTGCGTAAAGGAAGAAATTACAAGAGAAATTAGTAAATACCTCGAGGCAAGTGACAATGAAAACACAACATATCAAAACTTATTGGACGCAGCAAAGGCAGTGCTGAGAGGGAAATTTATTGCCATAAATGCCTATATTAAAAGAGAAGAGAGAGCAAATATTGAGGAATTAACTGTCTACCTGGAGGAACTAGAGAAAGAACAGCAAATAAATCCCAAAGCAAATAGAAAGAAAGAAAGAACAAAGATCAGAGCAGAAATAAATGAAATTGAGAACAGGAAAACAATGGAGTGAATCAACAAAACCAGAAGCTGGTTCTTTGGGAAAACCAACAAAATTGATGGACCCCTAGCTAGACTAACAAAATAAAAAAGAGAGTGGATGCAAATAAATACAATCAGAAATGGAAAGGAAACATCACTACTGACCCTGCAGAAATAAAGGAGATAATGAGAAGACACTATGAGCAACTATATGCTAATAAACTGGACAACTTACATGAAATGGACAACTTTCTAGAAAAGCATAAAAAACCAACACTGACCTGAGAAGAAACAGAGGACCTCAACAAACCAGTCACAAGCAAAGAGATTGAGTCAGTCATCAAAAAGCTCCCAAAAAAGAAAAGCCCCGCACCAGATGGCTTCACATGTGAATTCTACCAAGCATTCCAGAATTAATACCAATCCTGCTCAAACTCTTCAAAAAAATTGAAGAGGAGAGAAAGCTACCCATCTCATTCTATGAAGCCAACATCACTCTAATACCAAAATCAGACAAAGATGCTACAAAAAAAGAAAATTATATACCAATCTCTTTAATGAATATAGATGCAAAAATCCTCAACAAAATAGTTGCAAATCAAATCCAGCAGCACATTAAAAGAATTATACACCACAAACAAGTGGGGTTTATTCCAGTTATGCAAGGCTCTTTCAACATAAGAAAATCAATTAATGTAATATACCACATCAATAAATCAAAGGAAAAGAAACACATGATCATCTTGATCAAAGCAGAAAAGGAATTTGACAAAATTCAACATCCTTTCTTGATGAAAACACTTCAAAGGATTGGAATAGAAGGGAATTTTCTCAGTATGATAAAGGCAATATATGAAAAACCCACAGCTAACATTGTACTCAGTGGGGAGAGACTGAAAGATTTCCCTCTAAAATCTGGAACAAGACAGGGATGCCCACTGTCACCACTGTTATTCAACATTGTGCTCAAAGTTCTAGCTAGTGCAATCAGGCAAGAAAAAGAAATAAAAGGCATCCAAATTGGAGAGGAAGAAGTGAAACTTTCACTGTTTGCAGATGACATGATTCTTCTATATGTAGAAAATCCAGAAAAATCTACAGCAAAGCTATTAGAGCTAATCAGTGAATACAGCAAAGTGGCAGGGTACAAGATCAACACACAAAAAAAATCTGTAGTGTTCTTATACACAAGTAATGTACTACAAGAGGAAGAAATTAAAAAAAAATCCATTTACAGTAGCAACCAGAAGAATCAAGTATTTAGGAATAAAATTAATGGAGGCCACAAAAGACCTACACAAAGAAAACTACAAGAAACCACTAAAAGAAATTGAACAGGAGCTAAAAAAAAAAATTTGGAAGAACACACCAGATTCATGCACTGGAAGACTGAATATAATTAAGATGTCAACTCTACCTAAACTGATGTATAGATTCAATGCAATACCAATTAAAATCCCAACAACTTACTTTGCAGAAATATAAAAACCAATAATCAAATTTATTTGGAAGGGAAAGGTGCCCTGAATAGCCAAAAATATCTTGAGAAAGAGGAACAAAGTGGGAGGTCTCACACTACCTGACTTTGAAGCATACTACAAAGCTACAGTGCTCAAAACAGCATGGTACTGGCATAAGGACAGAGATACTGACCAATGGAATCAAATTGAGTGTTCACAAATGGTCTCTTGCATCTATGGATAATTGTTCTTTGATAAAGCAGTCAAGCCAAATCAACTGGGACAGAGCAGCCTCTTCAATGAATGGTGTTTGGAGAACTGTATATCCATTTCCAAAAGAACAAAAGAGGACTGCTAATTCACACCTTACTCAAAAATTAACCCTGATTGGATCAAAGACCTAAACATAAATGCCAAGACCATAAGACTCTTAGAAGAAAATGTATGGCACTATCTTCAAGTTCTTGTGATAGGAGGTGGTTTCCTAGACCTTACACCCAAAGCGCAAGCAACCAAAGAACAAATAGACAAATGGGATCTCCTCAAAATCGAATACTTTTGTACATCAAAGGACTATGTTAGAAAAGTAAAAAGGCAGCCTACACAATGGGAGACAATATTTGAAAACCATATATCAAATAAGGGTTTAATATCCCAAATATATAAAGCAATCCTACAACTCAACAACAGAAAGATGAACAACCCAATTTAAAAAGGGGCAAAAGAAATGGACAGACACTTTTCCGAAGAGGAAATACAAATGGCTCAAAAACATATGAAAAAATGCTCAAGTTCACTGGCTCCTAGGGAAATGCAAATCAAAACCACAATGAGATATCATTTCCAACTACCAGAATAGCTATTATTCAAAAAACAGAAAGTGACAAGTGCTGGAGAGGATGTAGAGAAAGACACACTTATTCTTTGCTGGTGGGAATGTAGAATGGTGCAACCACTCTGGAAAACAGTGTGGAGGTTCCTCAGGAAGCTAAATATAGATTTGCCATATGACCTAGCCATTCCATTGCTAGCTATGTACTCAAAGGAACTGAAAGTGAAGACACAAATGGACATTTGTAAACTGATGTTTATTGCAGCACTATTCATGATTGCCAAGAGATGGAAGCAGCCCAAATGTCCATCAATGGATGAGTGGATAAACAAACTGTAGTCTATACACATGATGGAATATTATGCAGCTGTAAGAGAGAACAAAGACATGGAACATATAATAATGTGGATGAACCTTAAGGACATTATGATGAGTGAAGTTAGCCAGAAACAAAAGGACAAATACTCTATGGTCTCACTGTTATGAACTAACATTAATGAGCAAACTCTGAGAGTTAAAAGTTGATAACACAGGCTACCAGGAGACAGAAAGAGGGTACAGACAGGCATTTGATGCTGAATGACTAGAGATATGTTCAGCAGGACTAACTGTATAGATCCAGAAATAGACAGCGTAATACTGTGTAATGGTAGCACAATATTGTAAGTACATGGAAGAAAGATGTCTGTGAGTAAAGCTGAAAGAGGTGGGATAGGGGAATGTATGACACCAGAGGTAAAGATAGGTGATGAAGACTGGGACTCTATGTTATGTGAATATGCCTCTATAAGATTGTAGGAAAAAATATAAATATAGGTAAAAGTGCTGGAGAAAACATGGAGAGAGGGATGTACCTATCTACTGTTGATGAGGATGCAGAATGGTGTAGCCTTTCTGGAGGTCACTGTGGTGGCTCCCCAAGAAGCTAAGTAAGTGCGGCTATAAGGTTGTACAACCTCAATATGGGGTATGTATTTGGAAGATCTGAGAGCCGAGATGAATGACATTTGCACATTGGTGTTTATGGAGGCAGTATTTATGATTTGCAACGGGTGGAGGTGGCCTAAGGGTACATTGACTGAGGAACAGAATGGTGAACTGTGGTGTATGCATACAATGCAATATTAAGCAACTATGAGAACGAATAAAGCTGTGAGGCACATGAGGGAAACGGATTCTGTAGACAGCATGTTGAGTGAAGTATGCCAAAAAAAAAGGCAAACACTATAATGCCTCACCAATATGGTCTACACTGTGTAAACTCAGAATTGAAACTTAGAGCACAGCCTAACATGGAAATGATTATTGTAATGGTCCCTAGATTGTAAGCCCTTACAGCAGTCAAATCTACTACTGAATTATAATGGCTATCTCCAACTCTGAGATGTTGATCCCTTAGTGTATAACCTGATTGGTCTCTGGAACCATTGGGTATCTGTGTTACACCTTAAACTCAGAGCTAGAGCTCAGCAGATATGAATATCAGTATTAATGTATACAGCAACTGTTGAAAACAAAAAAAAGCTGAAATAGAGTACAGACTTCAATTAGAGATATGAATAAAGCAGATCTGGTTAAAGACTAGAACAAATTGGGCCAAAGGGTAAAGGTTGAAACTGACTGTGTTCAAACTTCAACTTCCATGTGAGACCAAGGGAAGAGATGTTTATTTGGTGTAGGATTTATATTTTCTAAACAATGTAACTTCTACAGTCAGTTTGTTCAAACACTACAATTACATGGAACTTTGAATAAGAAGTGAGCTATGGTAGGTCTGTATAGATTAGAATGAAATAGCAACACATCCTAAAGTAATTTGGATGGAGAATAAAAATATATATTTGGGGCCCCTCCGAAGAGCAGGGTGAAAGTGCAGAGGTGTTGGACTTCCTCACCTGGATTGTTGCTGATGTTCTCACAAACATTTGGGAATGACAGCTTGATGTGCTGAGCCCTTTGCCTTGGGGCTGGCCCCCATGAAGCATATTGCTGCAAGGAGACACTAAACCTGCTTATAATTGTGCCTAAGACTCTCCCCCTGAGTGCCTCTTTGTTGCTCAGATGTGGCCCTCTCTCTCTAAGTCACCTTGGCGGGTGATCTCGCTGCCCTCCCCCTATGGGGGACCTGACTCCCAGGGGTGTAAATCTCCCTGGCAATGCAGGATATGACTCCCAGGGATGAATGTGGACCCAGCATCAAGGGACTGAGAGTATCTTCTTGACAAAATGGGGGATGTGAAATGAAATGAAATAAAGTTTCAGTGGCTGAGAGATTTCAAATGGAGTTGAGAGGTCACTCTCATGGACATTCTTATGCACTATGTAGATAACCCTTTTCAGGTTTTAATATATTGGAATAGCTAGAAGTAAATACCTGAACCTACCAAACTCCAACCCAGTAGCCTTGACTCTTGAAGACGATTATAAAACAATGTAGCTTACAAGGAGTGACAGTGTGATTGTGAAAACCTTGTGGATCGCACCCCCTTTACCCAGTGTGTGAATGGATGAGTAGAAACATGGGGACAAAACCTAAATGAAAAATAGGGTGGGATGGGGGGGTGATTTGGGTGTTCTTTTTTTATTTTTATTTTTTATTCTTGTTCTTATTCTTTCTGGTGTAAGGAAAGTGTTCAAAAATAGATTGGGGTGATGAATCACAGCTATATGACGGTACTGTGAACAGTTGATTGTACACCATGGATGATTATATTGCATGTGAATGTATCTTAATAAAACTGAATTTAAAAAAAGTTACAGATCATCACAGTGGATAAAATAGCAGGACCCAACTATATGCTGTATAATGTAAATGTGTTTTAAATACAATGATATGTATAGGTTGAAAGTAAAAAATTGGAAAATGATACAGTGTGAAAATAGTAAGCATAAGAAAGCTAGAGTTGCCATATTATTAGAAAATGTAGACCCTGATGCAAGGAGTGTTAGCAAAGATAAACAGATGTCATAATAATAAAAAGTTCAATTCATCAGGAAGCAATAACAAATCATGGATGTATACATGATTCATGCAATGTTTCAAATACATGTTGAAACAAAAAACTAAAAAAACTAAAGAGACAAATAGACATAGCCACACTTTTGGAGATTGTAATGCCCTCTCTCACTCTCTGATATAATAACTAGGCAAAACAACAATAATGGCATAGAATATCTGAACAACAATATTAACAATGTTGATTTTACTGACAGTTACAAGGCAATATACATAACTGAAGAATATACATCTTTTCATGTATACATGGAACATTGACCAAGATAAATACTATATTGTGATGTGAAAAACTACCAAATAAATTTCAGACTGAAATTTTACTTCATTTGTTCTCTAACAACAAATTAACTAGAAAGAAATAAAAATAAAATAGACAAAATGTTCCAAATATTTGCAAATTAAACAAAACACTTCTAAATAATACTAGAATAAAAACTTCTAAAATAGTGATAATGAAAACACAAGATATCAACATTTGTGGGATGCAGGTAAAGTAGTGTTTAGAGGAAATTCATAGCTTTAAATATTTATGTTCAGAAAGAACAAAGGTCTAAAACCAATGCTCTAGAATTCCACATAAAGAAGTAGGAAAAAAAAATCAAAGTAAAACCAATGTAACTATAAGGAAGAAAATAAAAAGATAATAGCAGAAACCTTTGTAAGAAAAACAAGATGGAAAGGGAGAAAATCAACAATGTCAACACTTGGCTCTTTGAATAGATTAATAAAATTGATATACTTCTAGGGAGATTGATTAAGCACAAAAGGAAGAAACGGAAATTACCATTATCTAATTAAAGATAGGAGACGACTACAGATTCTGTGGACATTAAAGCAGTAAAGAAATATTTTCAACTACTTTTTGTCAATAAGTGTGACAACTATCATGAAAGGACAAATTCTTTGAAAAATAAAATTTACCAAAAAGCCCTATATCTTTGAATCACCGGTCTTCCAAGTGTGGTCCATGGACCACTAACATCAGCATTACCTGAGAACACTTCAGAGATGCAAATGGTCACTCTCCAACCCAGTTCTACTGAATCAGAAACCCTGGCAGTAGGACTCAACAATATGCATTTTCACAAGCCCTCCAGATGATTCTGAAGTATAATAAAGTTGGAAAACTATTGTATTAAATACACTGAATTTACTTACAAAATCTTCCAACAAAGTAAAATGCAGGGTCAGATCTCTCACTGCTGAACACTGACAAACATTTAAGAAAGAAGTAATACCAATATTTCAGGTAATAGAGAAGCAGGAAACATTCCAAACTTGGCTTAGTAAGGCTATTATAGCCTTCATTATTTAGAGTTCTCTAGGGAAAGAGAATCAACAAGAGATATCTAAATATAAGATTATATAAAACTGTATCACCCAACTGTGGATATGCACAAGTCCAAATTCCATAGGGCAGGCAGCAAACTGGCAACTCCAATGAAGGTGTTCAATGAACTCCTCAGGCAGCGAACTGGCAACTCTGATGAAAGTGCTCGATGAACTCCTCAGGAAATGCTTCACTGGCTAGCCAAAGAAGTGAAGGTCCTCTATCTGTCTCGCTTAAAAGTCTTCAACAGATTGGATTAAATTCAGCTGATTGAATTCTCTCATTCTGGAAGACACGCCCTTCATTGATGTAATCAGTCACAGCTGCAGTCAACTGACTGATGATTTAATAAACCAGCTTTCTGGTTTATTACCAGCCACAAATGTCCTTGCAGTAACGGTTAGGCCATGCTTGCTTGACCAGACACCTGGGCACCATCACCTGGCCAAGTTGACACATGAACCTAACCATCACATAGCCTTAATACAAAAACCTAATGAAGTATGAAAAAGTGAAAAATAAAATGCAGAACAATATTCCTCATAGATATAATTGCAAAAATCCTTTATAAAATATTAGCAAATCAAAATATTTTCCTATTGCTGCTGTAACAAATTACCACAAATTTGGTGGCTTAAAACAACACAAATTTATTATCTTAAATAAGTCCAAAATGGGTTTCATTAGGCTAAAGTCAAGTGTCAGCAGGATTGCATTCCTTGTAGATACTCTAGGGAAGAATACATTTCCTTCACTTTTCTAGCTTGTAGAGGGACTCACCTCCCTCTGACCTCTGCTTCCTTCTTTAAATCTGACCCTCCTGTCTCTTTCTTATAAGGACTCTTGCAATCATATTGGGCCAACTTGGATAATCCAAAATAATCTCCCCATCTCAAATTCCTTAGTTTAACCATATCTGCAATTTATTTTGCCAGTTAAGATAGTATATCCATAGGTTTTAGAGATGATAACATGGACATCTTACGTGGTATAAAAAGTATTCAAAAATGTAATACATCATGACTAAGTGGTGCTTATCCCAGGATTAAAGTGATTATTCAGCTTTTGAGGTATGACTGTAATCCATCATATTAATAGAATAAAGGGAAACATTTTATATATGGCCACCTCAATGCATGCCCAAATAGAATTTTTTGCTTGTTTTTGCTTCATTTTATTTTTTTTCTAGTAACATATGTACAACCTAAAATTTCCCCTTTAGTCACATATATATAATTCAGTGTCATTAACTGCATTTACAATGTTGGGCTACTGTCACATCACCAAGTAGAATTTGATGAAAGTCAAAACCCAACCATGATTAAAAAAAAAAAAAAAAAAAAAAAAAAAAAAAAAAAAACTCCCAGCAAACTAGAAAGAAAGGAATTCCTCAATCTAATAAATGACATCTATAAAAAAACCTACAGCTATCATACTTACTTGTGAAATGCTAAATTGTTTCTCCTAATTTGGTAAAATGGCAAGGATGCTCATACCACTTCCATTTAATACTGCAATGGAGGATTCTCAGGGCAATAAGGCAAGTAGAAGAAACAAAACATATGAAGATTTAAAAAAAAAAATTTACCAGAACTGCTAATTTGGCAAGATGAAAGTACAGAAAACCAATATACAAAATCAATAGTATTTCTAAATACAATCAGCAGGTGATTAAAAAAAAATTTTTCAAAAATAATCAATTTATAATAGTGTAAGAAAGCATAAAATACTTATGAATAATTCATCAAAATACACAAAAGACCACAATAGTAAAAAATGCAGAACATTCCTGAAAGTAAATAAAGAAGACCTAATAAATGGGAAAAAATACAGTACTGTTGTATTGGAAGGTTCAGTATTGGTAAGAAGTCAATTCTCCACAAATAGATTTACAGATTCAACATATTTACAGTCAAAATTCTAGTAGGCTTTTTTTTTTTTTGGTAAAAACTAACTGATTCTAAAATGTATTTGGAAATGCAAAGAACCTAGAATATGCAAGCAATTTTGAGGGGAAAAAAAAGAACAATACTGAAGGCTATCTGACTTTAAGACTTACTATAAGGCTAATGTAATCAAGAGAGTATGAAACAGAATAGTGAGTCCAGAAGTAAACCCATCCATATACAGTCAACTGATTTTCAACAAAGGTATCAAACATTTTAATAGAGAAATGAAACTCTTTTCAACTAATAGTGCTGGAAGAACAATATAGCCACATTAAAAAAAAAAAGAAATATTAGATTCTTACCTCAAATCATTGAAAAAAAAGTTGGTATGGATCATAGAGCTAAATATAAAAGCTAAAAGTATAAAGCTTTACAAAGAAAACACTGAAGAATATCTTTGCCACCTTTGGGTAAGCAATGAAACAGAAAGCAATACCACAAAGATATAATAAATAGAGCTTCACCAAGTTTTAAAAATTTGGTTAAACAAAAAACATGTTTAAGAAAATGAATAAGCAAGACACAGATTGGAGAAAATATTCTCAAAACATATACCTGAAAAAGCATGTGTAGACAGAATACATAAAGAATGCATGAAACTTAATAAAAAAGACGAAGCAAGTTTCAAAATGGACAAAAGACTTGAACAGACAATTCACAAAAGAAAATATATGAAGACATAAGCATATGAAATAGTTCTCAACATCATCATCACGGAAATGCAAACTAAAACCACAATTAGATACCAGTACACACCTGATTAGCTAAAATTAAAAGATCTGGCAACACCAAATGTCCACAAGAATGTGGAACAATGGAAACATACTTCATTGGTAGAAGTGGAAAATGGTACATCCACTTAGGACAACTGTTTGTTAGTTTCTTATACTGTTCATAATATACCTACTCCCTGACCTAGCAATTCCACTCCTAGATATTTACCAAAAACAAATTAACACATAAATCCACAAAAAAAAAAAAAAAAAAAAAAAAAAAAAAGGATTATGGAAGAGTCCTTTACTCAAAATAAATAAATAAATAGTTAAATAAATATTTTTAAATAAATATAAATAAAAGAAATAGTTTACTCATAATATCTCCAAACTGAAAGAAAAAAAAACAAAATCAACAGAAGAAGAGACAAAATTTGGTATATTTTTGCAATGGAATTCTCACTAGAGGGCATGAGGGACAGGGAAGAGAACTGAGACACAGAACCTGCACAAATCTCAAAGTTTAGGATGAGTGGGAAGAAAAAAAAAATACATTTAGAAAAGAATACTTTAGGATCTCATCTACATGAAATAATAAAACAAGTAAGACTGATCTATGTTGAAAATAATCAGAAAAGTGATTGCTTCTCAATGGGATGGGAGCAACTAGAAAGTGGCATAAAAGATATTCCTCAGGTAATAGAAATGTACAATACATGGATTGGGGGTGGGTTATACAAGTGTGTCCTTTTATCAGAGGAATGGTTTCTCCAATTAGGGTTTGAGAATTTCTGTAAAAGTACCTAAAAAAACTGAAAAGCATGGAAACTTAGATAGGAAGCTTGCTGTTTTTGCAATTTGGTAGGTTAGCAGTTCTGAAACACTAAATTTTGTGTGTTCTGGGGTTGAAAAAAATGAGTCAAAACATCGAAGATAATGGGAGCCAGGTTTCTCATTGCTTCAGCAGAGAGTTATAGATATGGAAACTGGACAGATTAGAATGTACTATAAGTGGTTGTATTGAAGCAGGAAATTGTCTTTCTGTCCATCTGTCTGCCTGCCTGTATCTATCTATCTAGAGAGAGGAAGAAAGAGAGAGAAAAAAAAAATTGATCTATGTGCATGCACACACATAATCCTATGCACAGACATACAGCTCTGACAACTGAGTGGTCCTAAAAGCAATAGCACATGAGTGACAATGAGTATGCATAATGCAGAAATGGTGATAGCTTTCATTGGTAGGGCCTAGAAGTAATGATACACCAGCAGTAATGAGCTCACATAATGAACAGATCTTGATTTCAAAATACTATTTCCACTAAAAGGAAACAAGTCTCCTTTGGCAAAATTGCTGATATCAAGGTGTTCCATTTTGCTAATGCTGCTGTTATGTGAAATACCAGAAATGCATTGGCTTTTGTAAAGGTGGTTTATTTGGTTACAAAGTTACAGTCTTCAGGCCATAAAGTGTCCAAAGTAAGGCATCAAACAATAGGGTGCCTTCACTGGAGAAAGGCCATTGGCATCTGGAAAACCTCTGTTAGCTGGGAAGGCACATGGCTGGTGTCTGCTTGCTCCTAGGTTGTGTTTCAGCAACTAATCAAGGCCCATGCTGAATGGGCAGGGGGACACTTCCATGGAAATTATCTATCCAGAGTTATCACTTATAGTTGGGTGGGTCACATCTCCATAGAAACAACCTAATCCAAAGGTTCCAACCTAATCAACATTAAAAATACATCTGCCCCCACAAGATTGGATTAAAAGATCATGGCTTTTTCTGGGGGTCATAATATATCCAAACTGGTACACAAGGCTAGGATAGAGAAAGTGAAGTAGAGACTGGAACTCTTCTGCCTAAGAGTGATGGAAGCCTATCACAAGTACATAGGAAGCAGCTTGAAGTGGCTACTGGCCACATATGGAACAATTTGAGCCAAAATAAATAATGATAGCAATGGATTGTTGTCCGTTGAATAAAATAAGATTCCATGATACTCTAGAGTTTGAATGAGTTTAAGAATAAATAAAGGACAGAGAAGGGAAAACTATTCCCTATAGAACAAGGTCAGCTAACAAATATAGAAGGAATTATGAAGTTAGAAAAATCATTAATGGATACTATAAATAGTATATAAAAGTTTGATGAGGAAAATGATATTTAAAAAGTCTCAAAGTACCTATTTGCCAATTAAATTAAAGTTACCTTAACTGAGTGATAAAAGTTAACATCACTAATATTGGAACAAACTTACATCATGTGTCTCCTAATAGGATACATTGGAAAAGGCAGAATATCACCATGGAATTCTTTCTAAAAATTCATAATTCAAATTTAATCATACAGAATTTCAAACGAACTCAAATCGAGGGACATTCTACAAAATAATTAGCCTGTACTTGTTAAAATGTAAAAGTCAAAAAAGACAAAGGCTGAGGAGTGACACCATTAAAGATTAAAGAGAAATGACATTACTAAATGTAATGCTTAATCCTGAATTGGATCCTGAACAAGGTGATTGAAATTGATATTGCAAAGTTTGAATATAGAAAGTGTACTTGAGAATACTACGGGATCAATATAAAATTTCTTATTTTAAGTTTACATTGTGACTATATAAGAGAATATCAATGTTCTTAGGAAATATATGCTGAAGCATTTGATGATAAAGAGCACACTAATTCCAATATAATTGAAGTGGTTAAAAAAAATATAACTATACTGAGAAATGAATATATATTTAACATACTTTATACATATGGAGAGAGAGAAGGATAAAAGAAATGGGACAAATATAAACAAATGTTGAATCTGGGTAAAAATATTTACAATTTCATTGAACTATTCTTGCAACTTTCAAACTAGGTTTGAAATTATGTCAAATAAATTACAAAAATAATTCTTATTTTGTAAAATAGCAGTACCTATGAAAATTTTATGTATCATACAAAAATATTTGTTAACCAAAAAAGATAGTTTAATAGATAACTGAAGGAATTTCTGAATACTGAGAGTAGGGTAGCATATTACTTGATGAAAAAATGCACAGGAAAATACATTCATAAAAAGACAATGTAAGGTCTACATAATACATTTAAAATTTAAGTTATAGTCGAGTTGATAGAAAAGGAAATCAACTTATCAGGTAACAATTTCTTCTACTTAGACATTGATAAATCAGGTTAATTAACTAGATTTTACTAGCATGATTAAGGCTCTTTAAGATTTTGTTATTTTTATTCACAAATATCATGGAGATGGACACTGATCAATGAAAACATTACTTATCCCAGAAAGGGATTAAGTTTTATCTAATTGGGCAGTATATGGGTCCATCTCTAAGCTATATACAATTTAGAGTGGATAATAAAATTATATTTTGCCTCCATTATGCACAGAAGTCCAATTTTATTGGGCTTTCAATTGCCTTTACACATCATTACTCTGCTGACTAGGCCACTAACTCACAAATTTCAAAGAAATGCATGGGATTTCACCATGTAACTCCCTCTGACAAAATTCTTGCCTTGTGCAGTGAAACTGTAGGGTTCACAGACTTTGGAAATGGAAATGTCTCATTAGGTCATCCTGTCCATTATCTTGAAAGATTATATGGTCTGTATTCCCAAATGGCTTACCCAGTCAGATATTTAAAAGCTCTACAATTACAACTTTCTCCACTGACTTCCCAAAGACTATTTTATAATGCCCCAAGGATTTCTTTATAGCCTACATATATATTTTCTATAAATAACTTAAAATAAAGGATGAAAGTACAATTTTTTTTGTATTCCTATCTTAAATGAAACTCTCCATTGATTTTTTTCAAATGTGTTTTCTCCTTTTTCTTTCTACTTAGCCTGACAAAATTTTACTTCAAATTTGGACAAGAAACAAAAAAGATAAAATACTGCTGGTAATATTTTTTATTTTGACTAGACAAAGGATATATATTATAAAGATATATGGTTGTACATGCCTCAGACATTAAGAGAAGTCCAACTAATTAACATTAATTAATTAACAGTATTGTATTCTACTGTAAAATTTCACAGCAAAATCCATTTTTATTTAATAAATACAGAAGTCACAAAAAAGAGTCTAATAGAAATGCATGTATTCCAAGAAAGCTAATAATTTTAGTTTGCTTCAAACCATTATGCTTTAAACATTTATGTGGAATGAAAAAATTTAGAAGTAAGGAGATTTGGGGTTTATTTTTAATTCTCCTCAAAAGCATTATTTATTTCAAAAGTAAAAGAAACAATTTATATTTATTTGTGATATTTTAGAATTATGAACTGGCACGCTGGAAGTTGCTTCTATGCTGTTTTTCTTATTAAGGTCTTGCTACCAGAGATAAGTTTCCCAAATGCTTTTTGAGTAAAATCGGGGATTATGGTAACCACCAAAGCAGTCTGAGATAGCTATGAAGGACAAAATATCCAATTCCTAAAACATGCAGTGATTGAGTCTCTCTATTTCTATATAATGTTAATTATGTTAATAGAATAATCTAGAAAATATCATTTTCTGTGAAAATTTAAAATACTTTAATTATTCAGCTGTCTTTTTTAAGCAACATGGAATATTTATTTTGAAATGTTTTAAATAACATTAATAAAATTGTTCAATTAATTTCTATTTGTTTAGAGTGTTTTTATTTATTTATTCAATAAATGAAATCTCAATAAATTCCAACAATTAAAAATAGTACAGAACACACACTGTGACCACAATACAAATCAGCTAAGACTAAAGTGGAAAAATTGGAATAACAGTAATAGCCCAAACTCAATCATTTGCAAAATAAGACAGAAGAAAAACAAAAATCCCCCTAGTTGACTCTTGGACAAGAAAGAAAAAACACACACAGTTATGAACTTCTGACAGACATTTCTTGGAAAACTTATATATACATATTTAATAAAATATATTTAATTGATCCATTAATATTTTTATAAAGCAGAAGGAGAGCTCTCTGTCTCTCTTGATAAAAAACTGTTAAAGGTACTGAAAAATAAAGAGTGGATGGAAGGGACCACAGATATTTTCAATTTTAGCCTCAAGAATTCTGCAACAGAATGTAATGCCATAATAAGGAATTATTAATATTTTTTAAAAAGACAAGGCAGTGAAAGACACCCAGCAAATGGAAATGTCAAAACTTAGAACTAAGGAAAGAGAATTACTAGAATAATCATAGCAGAGTAAAAGAAGTATATTTAACATATGCAGAAAGATAAAGAAAATAAACATATCCAAGATGAAATAGTGTTATAAACCAGGAAAAAGTCATGAAAAAGAATCAGTTACAAAGCTACCAATTTAAAAAATACAGAAAATATTGAGATAAATATTTCCTTAGATGAATTGAAGAATGGACAGAGTTAAAGATTTAATTAGTGTCCTTGAAGTTCAACCTGAAAAATAATCCCTGAATATCACTGTAAGACCATGAGATTAAAGCTGGGAAATGAGAAAAATAAAGTTTCATCATCTGTCTAATGGGAGTTTTATGCCACCTCTCGTCTCAGGCTCTGTTATGCCAAAGAGCACTAGTCTCTATTTTCTTGAAATATTGCCCATTAGCTTTATTGTCCAAACCTACTTCCTCAACTTCAGCAGTTATATATCAGGTGAAATTGCCAAACTCAAATTTCCAGACCAATTTCTTCCTTTAAATAAATGAGCAATCATTATCAATTCATTATCACTGTAGAGAATTTTAAAAATAAATTTTACATAAGATTAAAATTTTATATAATTCTATGACCCAAGAGAAATGTTATTTAATTATGATGTGTTTCCTTCTAGTCTTTTCAGTGTATATATTTACAAAACTGAGGTGATACTATATAGTCAATTTGACATCCTGCTCATTAAACTTAACATTATATTACCATCAATTTCCCAATTCAAAGTCTGAAAATTTTAGCAGATTTAAATATTGCATTACACGGATGAACCCAATTTTTGTTTAAAATTGTCCTATTTTGAACATCTGGGTAGTATACAATTTTTTCCCACAACAAATCAATATGACAGAACCCTTTTTCTTTGCTAAACTCCACTCTTGCATATGCTATTCTCTTGTCTCTGAATGTATCTTCTCCTGTTCTTATCTGGAAAACTCCCACTTACCTTTGAATGCCCAGCACAACTGTCAGTTTTGACCATATATACACTCTCCTTGTCAATGCAATTATTCTTTTTTCAGTGTTTCCATACAAATTGGTTCATAAATCTACTATGGCTTTTAAAATTTTGAGTTATTTATCATCTGTATGTCAACCTCTGTGAGACCACAGGATAAGTGACAGCAGCAATACTGTCTTATTCATAAATTTTTCCGAATACCTAATACAATGTGTGGCACTCAATAGACTATCAAAAAACATTTAAGCAATTATTAAATGAACAGATGAATAATTGAATGAATGAATGATTCAATTAATAGGTTTTCCAAGGTGTCACAATTAATAAGCAATGGAATTAGAATGCAAACCCAGGCATATCTGATTCCAAAGTCAATTTTCATCTCTCAATGGCACAAAAACAGCCTTAGGTGGACACTGGTTGCCTGGGAAAGAGAAAGGGCATGCTTCCTAGTGTCCTATTCAGGGATCCAAAAATAATAAAGGTCATATATACTCTGGTAATTTTCTATCAAGTATTTTTCCTGAAAATTTTGGAATAATTCCCATACTGCTATCCTAAGATAATTTAACTATGTGACTTCTAGAATAAAGGTTGTTTTCCAAAACTGCTCTAGAAAGAGGCTATTACAATTGGATATTCATATAAATTTTACAATATTTTGACTGTAGCTAAAGCCAGAAAATTAGAGATATAAAATACATGACTACTAATAAAAGCTTTATAAAGAAGGTGGCTGATTGCATAATATATTTATTGTAGTTTTCCAAATAGTAGAGTGTCTTTTTGAGTAACACTGAAGAAAATAAGTTAACATGCGAAAGCTGACTGCATTAGCTTTTCTGTGTGCATTACTGTATGACAGATTTACTGAGGAGATCTTTATGCATTCCATTTACAAAACACAATTATATTAAGAGTTGATAGTCAAGCTATCCATCAAATCATTAATGTTGTACTGCTCCCTTGTGAATACTCAAAATCTACGTATTTCATTCCTTGTAGAAGTCTAAGTATGTACTTAATTCTTATACTATGAATGCACGAGCAAATAGCTGCAGCATGGTGATTCTGTAGATATTTCATGTGAGAATTTGCCAAACATTCCCTACAGAACTCCTTACCTTAAATGTGAAGGGGACTTTGAGAAAATCATTTTAAAATCAAAGTTGGCTCTCTGTTTTCCAATCTGTTTCTCCATCTATTCCCAAAGTGAAGGGCTTTTTAATTCCCTAATGCAAAATGGGTTTTAAATAATGCATTTCTAAGGCAGTACCTGTAATTATGCTCAAGTGTCAGTGTAAAAGAAGAAAATAAAATCAGACAAAGAGAATAGAATGTCAGAACATTAAGCAGTCAACGTATTTATGTTCCCAAGATTATTCACATTAGGGTGTTACATTTAAAGACCAAAGTAAAGTTCAGTGAGAGATGCAAGTCTTTAAGTCTCTGCCAAAGCCTTTATGAAGTGAAATAGAAAATACATTGTTTCAGCTTAGAATCACTTTGAAAATGAAAAGGTTTCAATGCTTTAAAGTTTAGACTTTCACAAGAACAACCCTTTCCCCTGAAATTTGAACAAATTTCCTATCTCTGACTCTAATGTCGTATGCTTCTCCCTATCATTCCACATTCTAATCAAATTCAGCAACTTGGTGATGGAATAACACATTTATAGAGCAAGCACTTTTACTCAGCAAAAGTTAACATGAGGACAAAATAGATTATCTTTTATTATTTGTTAATGTATTTTCTTAAAAATAAAATTTAGTGATGACATTGAGCTGTAAAAGCACCTCTACGCCTTACAAAAGCCTAACCCAGCACGTATTAAAATCAACATACATTTTTACATGAAATTGGAGAAAACAAAGTGGCCCAATCGTTATGTTTTGAATTGTCTTTTCCATGAGCTTGCTAATTCATCAATGTTCAAATTAAGATCTCTTACATACACAAACACACACACATACACACCTCAAAAGATATTTGTAAAATAACATATAGCAAAGTGAATCATACTTTATCTCTTAAATAATAACATTTGAGAAAAATCTTTTTAAGGACATAATAGAGTGGAGAATTCACTATAAGAGAACTAAGGACAATAGAGAGTTCCTATCTCTAATTCCACTACCTTCTAGCATGTGTGACTTTGGGAAAGTAAGTTAACACTGGCATACGGCTGCTTCACCTAATGTAAAATGATGCAGTTTATGCTAATCACAGATGGCAAATAGTTTTTTCTTTATGGGCCAATTCTCAATAACTGGAAGTGGCTGCATGGAGGAAATGTTGAAAATTAATCAGAGGCTATTGTGGTCTCAAGCTTAGTAGGTAAGAATATGATGTATTAGAAATGTATGCCATAATCCTAGGATGGTTCAGTAGTGACATCTATTCCTGGAATTAACCATCCTTGGGCTTGATGATAGCCAAATATCTTCTAGATTCATCTATAAATGCAATAGCTCTGTAGATGTACTTCAGGGACTGCAATAGGGCAAGAAAGAAGGTCAAGATATTAGGACTCCAATTTCATACACACATATACACACACACACAGAAAGAGAGAGAGAGAGAGAGACGCTTCAATCAGTGGAATATATATATATATGTATATATATATATATAAAATACATATATATATAGTGCTTCATATAAAAGCACTATATATATATAGTGCTTTTATATGAAGTTCTTTGTTCAAAGTGGTTATACCACACAGATAACCAACTAAAGATTTAAATCACTGTATCAGGGTAGAGAATGAATTTATTTTTATGAAAATTAAAATATATATTAGATTTCATATAAGTAGATGCTGTGGGAAACAACTCTAAGTGAATGGAAAGGTGTAAGTTCCCTCTGCTCCCAACCCATGAATGGGCTTTGAGGTCCAACCTCTCCTCCCACAACCCTTTTATGATTAGAGATTATCCTTCCACTAGCAACATCAAAGGATCTGGACTTAATTTTATAAAGTGTCACATATGAAACCGTTTGGCAGACTTCTTAATATGTGGTTCCAGGAGTAGAATTAGTGAGTGATCACCAAGGAAAAGATGAATCTTGAAGAGCTGGGACTGTAAGGTTGAGTCATCCCTACAGAGGGAGATTCTTCAAATCTTGAAAATTTGAAGTTTTTTTTTAAAAGAATCAAAGTTTCCCTTATACAAGTACATCAATAAATAGAGGGATGGGATGTGGTATAGAAAAATTCATTCTGTCACAAGACAGAATTCTGAAGGGTGTTTTGATAAATATTATAAAAGATCACTATGGGAACATATGACAAAATAGTCTAATTTACTTTCTGGGAGTCTTCAGAAGGCATCCCTTAGAAAAATAACTTAAATATAATGTTTGCCAGGTAAAAAAAAATAAGAAAGAAAGCACATGGATGGGGAAGCTCAAAGGTTGTAGACAACAGTTACCTTCTGCATAAGATGAAATGGAAGAAGCACAGGATGGCTGGAGCAAATGGAAAAAGGCAGAGGATTTCAGGAGATGGGATTGGAGGGTTAAGCAAAGGTCTGATTAGGGAGTACTGGGGAATGATCTTATGAGATTTCAACTAAGGGCAATAGATAGATTTGAAGTGAACAAATGACATAATCAGATATATGCTTTGTAGTTACCACCCTCACTACAAATAGATGGAAGGGAAGTACAAGCAGATGCTGAAGAAACCCTTAGATGTCTATCACAGTAGTCCTGGCAGGAAATGATGGTGAACTTGGTTAGGATAGTAGTAATGGATTAAGAGAGATGTAGACAGATGAGAGAGAGATATTTAGGAGATAAATTGACAAAACTGAGTAATAGTAACAGATTGAGGCAAAGAAATGAGCCAAGTATGATTTCCAGGTTTCAAACTTGAGCAACTAGGTAACTAATCTTCCCACTAACTGAATCTGAAAAATCTGGAGAAATTTCCCATTTTGGAGAAAAGAAGAAGATGGTTTGAATTTTGGGAATGTTTGGTGAAGGCGTGGAGTGGATATTTTGTTATACCAGTTTAGAACCAAGGATAGGTGATTGATACAGAAATATGGAGTTGAGAGCAGTCAGCATATACATGACAACTGAATCCATAGATCAGAAACACGGTAGATCCTTAAAGACCATGCAGTGATTAAGAGCACCTGAAAATGAAGTTTTGAAGTTAAAACTCTTATGCTCGGGGCCATTGCATGCACTAGACCTCTTCATGGCATATCCTTCTATTTGCTACTATAATCTTTGCAAACTCAACACAGGCATGCCCTCCTGCAGTATGCTTCTCTGAATTAATAAGATAAAGTAAACCATTCATTTCTCACTATCTCTCCATTGCATTTAATGATATAATCATTTACAAGTTTATTTATTTACTTTGAAAATAATTCCTGGTAATAGTTATAAAGTCAAACAGAACTAAAATACTTAAAGTGAAATACAGGAGTCATACTTCCGCCTAAGGGGGACTACCTTCTGTTAGACCAACCACTCACCAAAAACAATGAGAAAACTGGATATATATATATATATATTAAATATTTTTTAAAGCATTAGCTAACAAAGCAGTGAGGATCTGAAAATCCAACATCCCAGAAAAAAGGAAAGCACAGTTAAGCCTAATTTTTGTCAGTGGTGACTTCAATTCATTTGCTTATTCCTAAGCACAGGCCAAGAGGCAGAGAGAAGCCAAACAAAAATTGGGCACTGAGAGTCTGAGAGAGTCTTCCAACAGAGCTTTAGGCAGTCACAAGTGCCTGAAAGTACAGAAATTGAAGTTCATTATCCACATAGAAAGATAGACATAAGGGATAGCTTTGCATAAGCCTCATTAAGCTCCCTAGGCTTTCATCTGGAATCTTCTAGGGCTATTTCTTTGTAATAAGGATAAACTGATCCTTACAAATATTGAAGCAGAGCTCTGCAAATCTGAGAGTGGAATAAGAAAAACTGCCCCCTCTTCTTGCTCCCTGACAGAAACAAAAGCAAACCTAGATACTGGCATTCAATAAAAATTATGTTGCATATGAGGAAATAATATCAAGTGATAGAAAAGCATAGAAATAAATAGGACACATAAATAGACCCGCAGAAAGCTTCAAATTAGTTGAGATTAATATATTCAGCAAAACATAAAGCAAGATGGAAAATTGCAGCAAATAATTAGAATCTATAAAAATAAATCAAATAGAAATTTAAGGACTGAAAATATGTAACTGAAATAAGAATTTAAATATTCAATAGAAGGGCTTCACAGAATATTGGCTACAAATATAAAGTAGCATAATGAACCAAAAATTGAACAAAAAATATCTAGGCTGAAGAAGGACATATGAATAATTGTAAATGTGTAACAAACACATAATTTGAGTTCCAGGAGTAGGAAAGAGAAAGACAGCAATATATGAACAGGTTATGTCTAAGAATCTTCTTAAAGGGGTGAAAGATCATCAAGCTATTATTTCACATAGTACCATGAATGAACAGCATGAAGAATATGAAGAAAAGAATATGGATAAAAAACAGAAAAAAAGAAAATAAGAGAAAAGCAGGCAGAAAGGGGTAAAAAAGACATATTACTTTCGCAGAAAGGGGTAAAAAAGACATATTACTTTCAAAGAAGCAGCAATGAAATAGGAAAAATATGGAACGACACCTCTACAATACTGAAAGAAAATAACTGTCAACCTAAAATTCTATAACAGTAAAAACAGTCCTCAGAAATGAAGGAAAAGAATAAATAAATAACACAATAGCACTAATCCCACACAAACTTGTCCAGAGAATAGAAACAGAGGAAACATTTTCAACTTGTGTTTGGAAGTAAGCATAAATTTGATACCAAAACCTGGCAAGGATATTACAAAAAAGGAAAATATAGATGACCAAGTCCAATACAAAATAAAGACATTTTCAGACAAAATGAGATAATCATCACCAGCGCACTTACACTAAAAGAAAATGCTAAAGACAGTTCTTTAGACAAAAAGGAAAGGAATTCAAAAAGAAGTCTAGAGATGGAAGAAGGAATAAAGAAGAGAAAGTGTAAATATATGGATAAATCTAAAATTAATACTAATGGCATAAAACAATAAAATAATATCTTGTGGCATTTAACATATGTCGAGTGAAAATGCTTAGCAACCCTTGCACAAAAGGCAAAGAAGGTAAATGTCAGTAAAGTATACTAGGGTCAATGAATTTGGGGGTCATGGTATAAGTATCAGTTATGCATTGTAATATGCTTCCATTAAACAGGACAAAGGCAATATACCAAAGCTAAATGTCTATGAGAGGGGGTATTAGGCAGGGGTTTGGGATTCTTGGTAGCGATGTTGTTGTCTGACCTTATTATTCTATTATATTGTGTTGTATTTTAATTTCTTCTTTTATCTTTTTTATTTAAAAAAAAATTTTTGGAGTAATGAATATGTTTAAGTGCTGATTGTGGTGATGAATGCACACCTATATGATGATACTGTGAACAACTGATTATACACACTGTGGATGATTGTATGCTTTGTGAATATATCTCTATGAAATTGCAGGGAAAAATATAAACCAAAGGATTCAAGTGCTGGAGAAAACATGGAGAGAGGGATGTACCTATTCAGTATTGGTGGGGAAGTAGAATGGTACAGCCCATCTGGAGGGCAGTGTGGTGGTTCCACAAGAAGCTAACAATGTGGGTGCCATAAGGTCCTGCAACCTCATTATGGGGTATATACTTGGAAGATCAGAGAGCAGAGACGAGAATGGACATTTGCACACTGGTGTTTATGGTGGCAGTATTCACAATTTGCAATGAATGGAGGTGGCCCAAGGGTGCATCTACTGATGAAAGGAATGGTGAACTGTGGTGTGTGCATACAATAGAATATTGAGTGGCTGCAAGAAGGAATGAAGTTGTCAGACATGCAACTAGGAGAATGGATCTTGACAACAGCATTTTGAGTTAAGTATGTCAGAAACAAAAAGACAAACATTATAATGCCTCACTGATATGGACTAACTATAATATGTGAACTCTGAGAATTTAATTTTAGAGCACAGGTTATCAGGAGAATGCTTATTGTAATGGTTCCTAGATTGTAAGCTCTTATAGCCGTCACATCTATTCCTGAGTTGTCATGGTTTCTCCAAATTCTGAGATGCTGAGCTCTTTGTATATAACCTGATCGGTCTCTGGAACTTTAGGTATATGTGACACCTGAAACTCAGAGCTAGAGCTCGGCAGCTATGGATGTCAGTATTATCTCCTACAGCAACTGTTTAAAAAGATGAAAAAGAGTTCAGACTTTCATTAGAGATAAGAATGAAGTGGATCTAGTTAGGACTAAGGCTAATCAGGCCACAGGGTAAAGGATGATATTGAGCACATTTTAAAACTTCAACTATGTGTGACCAAGGGAGGAGACGTTTATTTGGTGCAGGATCTATATTTTCTGTAACATGCCAAATAATTTAACTTGTATGGTCAGTTTATTCAAACACTATAAGTACATGGAACTTTGAATAGGAAGTGAGATCTGGTAGGTTTGTAGTGGTTGGTGTGAAAGTCTGATACATCCCAAAATAATTTGGGCAGAGAATGAAGCTGTATTTGCAAGGCCCCCCTGAGGAACTGGGGAAAAAATGCAGAAATGTTGGACTTCCTCAACCTGGGTTATTAATGATATTCTCACAAACATTGAGGACTACCAATTTAGTAGGCTGAGCCCTCGAACTTGGGGCTTGCCCTTATGAAGCTTGTTACTGCAAGGGAGAGGCAACCTCTTTGTTGCTCAGATGTGCCTTCTCTCTAAGCCCACTGGGCAGGTGAATTCACTGCCCTTCCCCCTACGTAGGACATGACTCCCAGAGGTGTAAATCTCCCTGGCAATACAGGACATGACTCCCAGGGATGAACACGGACCCAGCATCATGCTATTGAGAACATCTTCTTGACCAAAAAGGGGAAGGGAAATGAAACAAAGTAAGTTTCAGTGGCTGAGAGGTTTCAAATGGAGTCGAGAGGTCACTCTGGAGGTCACCCTTATATGCTATATAGATATCCCTTTTTAGTTTTTAGTGTATTGTAATAGCTAGAAGGAAATACCTGAAACTGTCGAACTCCAACCCAGGAGCCTTGATTCTTGAAGATGATTGTATAACTATGTCGCTTACACAGCGTGACTGTGTGATTGTAAAACCTGGTAGTTCACACTCCTTTAATCCAGTATATATACAGATGAGTAGAAAAATGGGGACAAAAATTAATGAAAAATAGCGTGGAATGGGGGGTGCAATGCTTTGGGTGTTCTATTTTACTTTTATTTCTATTCTTAGTTTTATTTTTTATTTTTTGGAGTAATGAATATGTTCAAAAATTGATTGGGGAGATGAATGCACAACTATAGGATGGTACTGCAAACAGTTGATTGTACACTGTGGATGATTCTATGGTATGTAAATTTACCTCAATAAAACTAAATTTAAAAAAGTATCAGTTATGTATTTTAAGAAGTCAAGATGTATGCTGTTGTCTTCCTAGTAACTAGTAAAAAGAACTCTAAAAGAACGCGTAAGTAACAATACTGATGGGAAGCAAATGTATTAATAAAAATACTTCATTATTTATAAATAGGGCAAGAAAGGAGAGAAAAAAGGATGATACAGGAGGTGACATAAATGGATAATAAATAGTAAGAGAATATTCAAACGTAAAATTATTAGTAACTATGTTAAATGTAAGTAGGGACAGAATATTTCAATAAAAAGAGAAAGGTTGTCAGACACAATTTAAATATATATACCCAGACATATATATCCATTTGTATGCTATCTATAAGTGCCATCCCCTAAATATAAGGATATAGAAAGATTGAAAATAAATATCCATCATTCAAACACTAACTTGAAAAAAGCTATATAGCTATGCTAATATTAAAGAAAGTAGGCTTTAAGAAAAAGCTACTAGAGATAATCACCTTACCTGATATTGGGACTTATTTATAAAGCAGTATTAATTATGAAGTGTGATCTGGTGCAAGGATAGTCAAATACAATAATGAACAGAGAATCCATAAACAGAGTCACTTGGTATATGACTCCTTCCAGGAGTCAACAATCGCCCTCAGTGTCTCTGTACTATTTGGATTATTTTCTCTGAAGACCCTGAAATATAATTGTATGACATGCAGCCTGATGTGTTTAAAACAGTATTTCTCAAACCTGGCTATGTATTAGCATCATTTGTGGACCTGTAAAATGCTGGTATTTAGGCCCCATCTCCAGACAGTCTGATTGACTTGGATCTCAAAGAGTCCCAAGAATCAGCTTTTTTAAAAAGAGCTCCTCATGTAATTTTAGTATTCAGACAAGGAAGAGACACACTGCTGTAGAAGAAGGCTTAACTCCCATATTTCCCCTTGGTCTACACCATCTTTCTGGGACGTAGATGCCAACAGTTATCATCCAGGCCTTATAGGGACTTTGGGCAGGTGGTACAGACATATGGTAAATTCCTAATATATTCTCCTAACAACTTGTTTTTTGTCTAAGTGTTTAGGTACGAATTACTGTTCTTTTTTTTTTTCTTCTATAGGTATTTTAATAGAAAAGACAGACAGACACTGAACTTACTAGCCAAAAGCTTTAGCTGCATCATATTCATGCTATCATGCTGAACAAACATGTACAGGGCAGTATTTGGAGTATGAGCAAGAAAATGAAAAGGTAAACCAAAGTAAATATTTCCTAAGGACAATGTTGTTAAATGTTATGAGAAGGTGAGAGAATTATATGACTTATGATAATTTCATTTTTGTTATAAGAGACTAATATTAATCTTAAAGTCAATTAAAACTTTTCCAGTAAATTTTACAACTTCTTTAGCATATCCATGTAGAAGGGCTTTTGACCTAGGGTTTTTTTTCTTATATCCATAATTTGTGAATTTTCATTTAAAACTCTATTTTCATTGATTTTTAAAAGTTAAGATCATATGTATAAAAAGTAAAAAAACAAAAAGTGGCTTATACCTACTGTCTAGAAATACAGCCAATTGAGGTCAAGAAATAGTATGACTCTGTTATTTGCTCTCATCAGCTTAATTTAAAGTAAGAATTATTTGAGATTATTTTAGGAATATATGTAAATGATTCCTTTAGACAACAGAGGGCAGAAGAACAGGTTATAAGTTATAAATTATAGATTTCTTTTCTGTATGGCTCTTAGAAATAATATAAATTCTGCAATATTTTCATCCTTATAGTGGGATAGGAGTTATACCTTAGATTAGTTTAGTTGTGAGTAAATTTTTACATGAAGTAAATAATATTTTAAAAACTTTGAAAGAGCAAATAATCAAATAGATATTTTATTTTTGTCAGTTCCTTGCAAATAAAAACTAGCTATTTCCACTACTGGTCTCATATATTTTTTCTAATGTGTGAACACATCATATAACACTAATAGTATTAATTATAAGCAAGTTTGCTCTGATTAAATATTTCCAAACTTTTTTGTAAAAAGCTTCAAAGGAACATTTAAATCCAAGGGGTAATGTGATTGCTGGATTATACTTTTTATAACAATGGAAATGACAAGAGTTAGTAGTGTCCAGAGGTGGTTGACTGGGACTTAACCACACAGATGCAACTTCCTCTTGACTACTAAAATAAAGTCTAATGTGCAT
The DNA here is from genome assembly GCF_015220235.1 of Choloepus didactylus. NCBI lineage: Eukaryota > Metazoa > Chordata > Mammalia > Pilosa > Megalonychidae > Choloepus > Choloepus didactylus. The sequence goes on along the minus strand of NC_051310.1, from coordinate 182,724,120 downwards.
GAGAACTTTGACAAGATAGTTGTTCTCTCAGATTGGGATAACTTGTTCACTACCTCTCTAATAGTGCCCAGCACATATTAAATACCAAATAATTACTGGCCTCTACCCTTACTGTTGTTGAATCCTTGTAAATTATATAACTCTTATATTCCATAGCAATTTCAAACATAGAAACAAATAATTTAGGATCCCTTAAAAATAATGAAGCCTCTAATTAGACTCTCTAAAATTTTGAATGTACTTAAATTACTGAGATTAAAATAAACTATGACCTTCTCATGAGCAAAGTCTTGTCTTATTAATCTTTGTTTCTCAGTTTCTAGCACCTATATGATATAGAATGGGGGCTCAATGAGATTTTACTGAATTGAATGTAAATTGAGATAGTCATTTAATTTTTCTGTCTTTGTAAGCTTAAAATAAATCCATAGGGTAACACAAAAATAAAAATTTCACAAATATTTATGATACAGATTAGTCAAATATTTTGAAGCAGGAGATTTAGTTTGGAAGAATAAATGATCAATATAAAAATAATGCACACTATTAAGAGATTTAACTTAGAAAAGAAATGCTTTTTTTTTCTTTTCTCTCTTGCTGTTAGGAATAATATAAATGTAGCCATATTTTCATCCTCATAGTGCTGAAGAGAGTTGCAAAAAAATTTATGGTTATTCTGTGTCCAAGTAGTTTTCTAGTTAGATTCAAATTTTTAATTTTTTCCACAAAGAAATATGACATCTGTCATGAGAAAGCAAAATTACATTGACACTGCACAAAATAATTACTGTATTGTAATAAAAATGAAACCAGTAAGTATACACACTTGTAATAACATCATATATAATTATGGATTAATTGAAATTCTGGGATATTATATTATGAAAATGCCTAAGTTAAAAATTCTCTCTACAAAAAGAACATGAGGGGAATATTTAGCAGCTAGATATTGAAACCACCAATATCAACTGGAAGAAATAGCATAATATTTGCTATTCTTATGTATAATATGAGATCATAGTGGGGCAAAGCTAAAAAAAAAAGTGTCTTAAATGTCATTATCAGAAGTATAGCATATATGTAGATAATATTTCCCCATACTTCTCAATATTGAAAGCAGGTCTGGAGTGTTCTGTCTTTTGCAGCAGCCCCTCTTAGAGGGGATAGTGATATAATTGATATGTTTCTTCACCAACTTGAGTTATAGAACTAGGTCAGAGCATCCATCCATGAAATCATTGGAAATTCATATTTCTTTCTAGCACCAAGCCACTGCCTTGATAAGGAACCTTTTTTCAGTGCAAAGACAAATGTAAGTGGGGATACTTATTGTCCCTAGAGTGTTCATTTCTGCATATGTTCTCTCATATGGAGAGAGGAGAACATTTGCCTTTCTGCCAAAGATTCCTGTTCTCTGTTGGAAAATTTGGAAGTCATTTCTCCAGATATGAAGAGCATCCCTCTATAGGGATTCCAAACTACAAAGTTGCGCTATAGGTATATTGTTACACAGTAAGCCTGGCCTGCAAACATCACAGGTCCTTAATGAGATAGTTCTTCACTTTACCATAAGAGCTGTTGTCCACATGTGTGTCCATGGGTAGGAATGGGAAAGGAGCCAAGTATCACCCTACAACCTCTTTTCTGAGTCAGATCTTCACAAGTTATCTGAATTGATTCTCTTTCATCAGGGTCACAAGTCTAGATTCTCTCCTTACTAATGATGAGTCTCCCCCAGCCTTTGGGGTCTTCTGGTGTTATTTCCTGTCACTTTCCCTCAGTCAGGGCCACCTCAATCCAAAGAAATAAATAGCATTGAGCATCAAAGGGAAAAGAGTCTCAAGGGCAGTGCTCCCAAAAAAAAACCCTTGGCCCCAATGCATGCTTGCATATAACAGTCTCAAAACTTACCATTTCTTGTCTTCCATATGTGTGACAAGTAATTCAAAGTGGCTACAGAGATCGAATTTCAGCCTGCACTATCATCTTACATAGAACAATTGGTATCCATTTACTTTTTATATGCATAACTAAAAGGAACCATGCAATGGTTAAATGGTTATTCAACTATATTTGATGTCTCCACATTTGGAATTAGAAATGGCTGTCAACTTCACTTATAAAAATAGAAATGATAATCATAACAACATCAGTAGAAGGAAGGGGGCAGGGACCTACTATTTTAGTCACTTTTTAGATTCCAAAATTTAGCTTAAGGTTCACAGTGTTCAACAAATATATGGTGGATGAACTAACAACAAAAAAAGTAAGGTTGTAATGTGCTTCAAGTTCAATGTGTACTCTATTATTTCTTCTTTCAATTTTCAGTGAGGGGTTAAAAACCACATGCAACTTCATTAATAATACATTTTCAATTTGGAGAATAAAGGGTTTGGTTATAAATATATTTATAAGAGTGGAATATTATAGGTAGGCAAGAACTGAAATTATTTTTAAGGTGGTGATTTCTAAATGACAGTGAAAGATACAAAAGTGGAGAGGGAGTGAAAAGTTAGTCCTGGAGATATATCATGGTGTCATCAACATGGAGGTATATGCTGGTAAGTGCAGTCCAGGAGCCCAAGAAAAAGTTTGTCTCCTCTCACCAGGGTACATTGCCACAGGAATTTGCTCTAAGAAAATAATTCAAGGCAGCCAATGCATGGGAGAAAATATTTGGAAACCATGTATCTGATAAGAGACTGATATTTTGCATATATAAAGATATCCTACAACTCAATGACAATAGTACAAACAGCACAATCATAAAATGGGCAAAAGATATGAAAAGACATTTCTCCAAAGAGTAAGCAAAAATGGCTAAAATCACATGAAAAAACGTTCACCTTCACTAGCTATTAGGGAGATGCAAATCAAGACCACAATCACACCAATAAGAATGGCTGCCATTAAACAAATAGGAAACTACAAATGCTGGAGAGGATGTGGAGAAATTGAAACTCTTATTCATTGCTGGTGGGACTGTATAATGAGACAGCCACTCTGGAAGACAATTTGGTTTTTCCTCAGAAAACTCTATATCAAGTTACCCTATGATCCAGCAGTTTCACTTCCCAGTATATGCCCAGAAGATATGAAAGCAGTGACACAAACAGATATTTGCACACTGATGTCCATAGCGGCATTGTTCACAATTGTCAACAGATGGAAACAATCCAAATGTGAGTGGATAAAAAAATGTGGTATATACATACCATGGAATACTATGCAGCAGTATGAAGGAATAAGGTTGTGAAACATAGGACAACATGCATGAACCTTGAAGACATAATGCTGAGTGAAATAAGCCAGGCACAAAAGGAGAGATATTGTATGTTACCACTAATGTGAACTCCATGAAAAATGTAAAATAATTATCTTATAATGTAGGATAAGGGGACCTAGAGAACTACAGAAGCTAGTGAAGGGAGAATGACAATCTAATATGTACAGATACGCTAATAAGTTATAACAGTATGGGAATGGTCAGGTGTGACTATGACTCATTAAAGGGATTATAAGTATCAGTGACTCATTGAAGGTAAACATGTTTGTAAATGTTGTTTAAAGGCATGTAACCCATAGAGTGGCACCACAAACCCAAGTAAGTGTTAGTATGATATACTTACGAGGGATGACACTCATGCAGAGGGTGAACAACAGAGTGGTATATAGAAAAACTACCTATTACATATTAAAGAAATATCTTACCAACACTATGCTAATAGTAGGGATGAATATTTAGCAGCAGATAAGAGTTCTGGGATGTATTATGTTATGGTAATTGTCTAAAGTTGAGAGTGATGAGGATTGTACAACTAAGTGAAGATAATGTAAGAAACTGATCATATAACTTGAGATAGAATATATATTAAGTGAAATTAGGAACCCACTACTTAACAAATCAGGCCCTCAACTTGAGGCTTACTCCTGGGAAACTTAGGGTTGTAAATGGGAGGCTGAGCCCTCCTGTAATTATGCCTAAGAGTCACCTTCAGGAAACCTTTGTTGCTCAGATGTGGCCTTTCTCTCTCTAAGCCCAACTCAGTAAATAAATTCACTAGCCTCTCTCCCACAAGGGGCATGACTCCCAGGGGAAGGAATCTCCCTGGAAATGTGGGACATGACACTCAAGAATGAACCTGGTCCTGGCAGCAAGGGATTGAAAATGCCTACTTGACCAAAAGGAGTTAAAAAAAAGAAAGGTAACAAGCTGAGGCCACCATGGCTGAGAGATCCCAAATAGAGTCAAGAAGCTATCCTGGTGGTTTCTCTTATGAAAGCTCCAGCTAGACAGCCCAAATGGTCACAGTATGCCATGCCCTTACCAAAAGTAGTCCCCAAATACCTAGAACCTACTTGAGATTCTATAAAAGGTTCACTCACTAAGTTTTCTCTCAGAACTTAAATCCACCAGTGTTACTCTGCCTGATAAGTCCTAAAACTCAGAGGCAATAGCCTCTTTAAGAACAACAATCAGATGCAGCCCCCTTCCCCATACTGTCAACACCCCCTTTCAATATGAACAAGTTAGGGTGCTCACTACCTAGACACCCCTGAAGATGGAGAAAGATTAAGTGAGAGGAAGGAGTAGCAACAAACACTATATGATTTAAGAAAGGTCTATGAATACTGAAACTTACATATATGTTTTTTGATGCTCGGGTGTTGGAATAGCTGGAAGGAGGTAAATGACATGGTGGAACTGTACCTTATAATATACTTTGAAATTTGCTCTACAGTTATTCATTGAATTGTGCTTTGAAAGCTTTCACTTTTCTGAATATACCCTATATTGCATAATAAAGAAAGAATTGAAACTGTGGAACTATAACCCAAAAAATTTTTTGAAATTATCTATAATAACTGCTGGTTGTGCTGTACATTGAAAGTTAACACCATTCTGTATGCATGTTATATTTTACAATAATGGAAATAGCTGAAGTTGTGGAACTGTGACCCATGATATTCTTTGAAATTTGCTCTCTAACTACTTATTAAATTGGACTTTGAAAGTTATCAGTGTCATGTATATATGTTAAAATTCACAATAAAAAATGCATTTAAAAAATTAAATAACTCAAAGAAAGAAAAAATTATTTATTGTGCATTAATATTAAAAAATAAGAAACATACAAGCATTTAGCAATAAGAGAGCATCTTGGGTCATTGTTACTGCTTTAAATTCTTGCAATTTTTGTATTATGTTACTTAGAATAAATGTATTACCCATGTTATTGCAGGACTCAACCAGGTGAAACTGAAAAATGAGAAAATTATCAACGCCCACCGGGTCAACATGCTGTATTGTATTCTGGGACCCCAAATCATAATTCACCTCATATTAATGGAGCATTGATTAAATACCAAAAACCTTATTAGGCACTGGGGACACAACTGTGAGCAAAAACTGGCATGGTTCCTGCTTACTCATGGAGCTTACATAATTAAATGAAGAAGTATAAATAAAATTATAAATTAAATTTTAAAAATTTCCCATTGTGTACATTCTACAAATAAAGAAGTACACAGTGCTTACCTTAAGAACCAATAATAGGTACCTTTGATCTAGTTATGGAGGTAAGTAAAGGATTCTCCAAGGAGGAGATAGGAGCTGAGTTCAAAAGTCCGAGTAGATGGAAAAGGGAAGGGAAATCCTTCTAAATAGAGGAAATCAAGCAAGGAAAAAGTATATTGTGTAGAGAAAAACATGGTAAATAGATGAGAGGGGTTCAGTGTGGCTATAGATAGAAATGAGGTTTGAAAGATAAATTTAGGAACAGTCATTGAAGGACTTCAGGGACATATTGAAGATTATTATCCTAAATGCTGTGGAAAAACTTTGAGGGATTTTAAGCAAGGGAGTGACATATTCTATCTAAATTATGAAAAATTATGTTGAATAAAAGTTAACATGTGTTGATATAGGAGATATTTCCATTTTCTAGATAGGAGATTATAATATTTTGGACCAGGGTGGTAGAGACAGACACAAGGAATAGATCTGAGAGAGAAACAAAATTCATATGGTATATTGGATTTGGAAGGATCAAGGAGAGGGACTGATAGGACACAGGTCAGTTTCCTTACCATGTCTTGAATAGACTTTCCATAGTTTGTTTCTAACCTACCACCATCTTCATATTCTACCATTACCTTCTTTGTAACCTATATTCCATTCACATTGTACCACCTCCCATTCCTTGGACATACTATATGCTTATATATCTCTTTTTTTTCCCTATTCTTAAAATGGGCTATATTTTTTGTCCAAGAGTCATTAGCATAATCTTAATTCTTTTGTGTGGTCTTTTCCCATTTCATTCATACAGACTTAGCTGTTCTTCTCTAGGATGCCATTGTAGTTTTCACATAACTTACTACATTATATTGTATTTATATGTACCTGTCTTTCTTCAAGAAGACCATGAATGGCAGAAGGGTGTTGCTGTTTCTTGGTTTTGTTTTTCATTTTTTTTACTTTGTATTTCTAGTGTCTGTATAGTATCTGCACATAGTGTCTGTACTAAAATTTTGATGAATAAATTAATGAACTCCTAAAATCTTAACTGTATATATTCCCCCAAAACACTATTTTGACCTACTCTGCTCATCTGTCTCCAAGAACTGAACTAAATTTCTCTCTATGCCTTTCCTCTAATTTGTGTTAAAGTAATAAATATCCACCTGACTGTAGTTCATTTTCAGTTTACTGTCACAACTTCACTTCAAATTCAACATATCCATGACAAATTCAACGTCACTGCCTCCACAAATTAGTTTATTCTCTTAATTCCTATCTCCTTATGCTTAAGTGTGGAATCTTAGACTCATTTCACACATATGTCCACTTCATCCCGTGAATGGTGCTATTTCTCCAAATGTTTCTTCAAGTGATATCCTTTCTTTTCTTTTTTTAGTACCTCTCTCAAATCAGCTCTCATGTGTGCTATTGCAATGGTCATCAATCTAAGCTGTATTCTTTCCACTTTTTCCCTTTTAAAATATCTTTTAAGATATGAATTTTTAACCCTTAAATATTCAGGTGTGTTAACAAGAAAGGGGGTGAGACTAAAATTTGTGAAGAGTAATAAATAGTTAAGATGATGAATAGAAGGATATGAATTGAAGAACAGGAAGGAACATAATTAGGTATTTGACAAAACAAAAAAACATGGTAATGTTGAAGTAATTGCCACAATTAAGGGTCATGACTATAAATCAGCAAGACAAAGATTCAGTATTCAATTAATTATCAACTATTTGGGAATCGGCTAACCTGTTCAGGGAATGTTTTCCTCTTCTTGCCAACACCAATCTGTTTCCAATCTGTTTGCCATTTTGTTTTTCATACAATAACAGGACTAGAGGTTATAACTGCTTTAAGCCAGAAGTGCATATCTCAGGAAATGTTATGGATATTTGTTGTTACTATTGGCCAAAAAAGAAGCTTGAGGAATTCCATTTTTTGTGGAACATTTGACTTAGTAATGAAGTAATAGTAAAAGTTTATATCAAGATGAATAATTTTCGAATGTTATGCAATTTTGTGTTTACTGAGCTGAACATAAGCCCCAAATTCATGTAAAAGCCAGGAAAACCATTTCACTTCATTTTCTTCCTCTTTTCTATTATGTTGACAACCAAGACTTAAATCATCTGTTAAGTTTTAGTTTCTCAATTTTTCCCAGCCTTGAAATTAGCTAATTTTTTTACAGATTAGACTTTGGATAATGGCAAGAGATTTCTGATGAGACATTTCTCAGCATAAAAGAAAAAATGAATGCACTCTGTTGAGGTCTGAATTGTGTTCAAGTCTTAATCCCAATTCCTGTGAGTGTGAACCCATTTGTAAACAGGACCATTGAACATATTATCGGTTAAGGTACGGGCTCTTCAAAGATCCTATGTAGATGAGGCCAAATTGAATCAGGGTGGCCCTGAATCCATGTGGCTAAAGCCCTTATAAGGAGAGGAAATCTAGACAGAGGACTATGCAGAAGCCATGTGATACAGGCAGACATGCTAGCCAGAACCAGAATGTTACAATTACCACAAGAAACCACAGCCTGTGTACACCTTAATATTGGACTTCTAGCCTCCAAAATCATGAGACAACAAATTCCCATTGTTTAAGCTGACCCATTGTGTGGTATTTGTCATAGCAGTTCTGGTAAACTCAGACATATTCTAAATGATTTCCCTTTTTTTTTTAAGGTAAATTTTAGAACCAAATTTCCATATTCTAAAGAAAAATGAAAGGCAATAAGCAGCTGACATTACATATTTCTGGAGTAACAGGCATTTTTTAAAAACTATCACTCATTTTCTTCCTTCCATATACATGCTTAGCAGAACTGGGTTCTGTATTCCTTTCTTTTCTTTTTGTGTGTGTGTCAAAATCTATGAAAGACAGCCTTAAATTTTTATTATTTTTTGTTTTCTTTCCTTTTAAGAGAACTAGAAGTTCCAGTTATAAAAGTGCTACACTGAGGAGGCGGGGCAAGATGGCAGACTGGTGAGCTGTATGTTTTAGTTACTCCTCCAGGAAAGTAGGTAAAAAGCCAGGAACTGCGTGGACTGGACACCACAGAGCAATCTGTCTTTGGGCATACTTCATACAACACTCATGAAAACGTGGAACTGCTGAGATCAGCGAAATCTGTAAGTTTTTGCGGCCAGGGGACCCGCGCCCCTCCCTGCCAGGCTCAGTCCCGGGGGAGGAGGGGCTGTCAGCTCCGGGAAGGAGAAGGGAGAATTGCAGTGACTGCTCTTATCGGAAACTCATTCTACTGATTCAATCTCCAACCATAGATAGACTGAGACCAGACACCAGAGACTCTGAGAGCAGCCAGCCCAGCAGAGAGGAGACAGACATAGAAAAAAAACAACACGAAAAACTCCAAAATAAAAGCAGAGGATTTTTCGAGTTCTGGTGAACACAGAAAGGGGAAGGGCGGAGATCAGGCCTTGAGGCGCATATGCAAATCCCGAAGCAAAGCTGATCTCTCTGCCCTGTACACCTTTCCTTAATGGCCCTGGTTGCTTTGTCTATTAGCATTTCAATAACCCATTAGATCTCTGAGGAGGGCCGTTTTTTTTTTTTTTTTTTAAATCCTTTTTGCTTTTTCTAAAACAATTACTCTAAGAAGCTCAATACAGAAAGCTTCAAAGAATTGAAATTTGGGCACGTCAAGTCAAGAGCAGAACTAAGAGAGCTCTGAGACAAAAGGCAATATTCCAGTGGCTGAGAAAATTCACTAAACAACACAACTTCCCAAGAAAAGGGGGGTGTCCGCTCACAGCCACCATCCTGGTGGACAGGAAACACTCCTGCCCATCGCCAGCCCCATAGCCCAGAGCTGCCCCAGACAACCCAGTGTGACGGAAGTGCTTCAAATAACAGGCACACACCACAAAACTGGGCGTGGACATTAGCCTTCCCTGCAACCTCAGCTGAATGTCCCAGAGCTGGGAAGGGGGAGCAGTGTGAATTAACAGAGCCCCATTCAGCCATCATTTGAGCAGACTGGGAGCCTCCCAACACAGCCCAGCAGCCCAGAACTGCCCTGGGGGGACGGCACTCACCTGTGACATAGCACAGTCATCCCTCAACAGAGGACCCGGGGTGCACAGCCTGGAAGAGGGGCCCACTTGCAAGTCTCAGGAGCCATACGCCAATACCAAAGACTTGTGGGTCAGTGGCAGAGACAAACTGTGGCAGGACTGAACTGAAGGATTAGACTATTGCAGCAGCTTTAAAACTCTAGGATCATCAGGGAGATTTGATTGTTAGGGCCACCCCCCCTCCCCGACTGCCCAGAAACACGCCCCACATACAGGGCAGGCAACACCAACTACACACGCAAGCTTGGTACACCAATTGGGCCCCACAAGACTCACTCCCCCACTCACCAAAAAGGCTAAGCAGGGGAGATCTGGCTTGTGGAGAACAGGTGGCTCGTGGACGCCATCTGCTGGTTAGTTAGAGAAAGTGTACTCCACGAAGCTGTAGATCTGATAAATTAGAGATAAGGACTTCAACTGGTCTACAAACCCTAAAAGAACCCTATCAAGTTCAGCAAATGCCACGAGGCCAAAAACAACAGAAAATTATAAAGCATATGAAAAAACCAGACGATATGGATAACCCAAGCCCAAGCACCCAAATCAAAAGACCAGAAGAGACACAGCACCTAGAGCAGCTACTCAAAGAACTAAAGATGAACAATGAGACCCTAGTACGGGATATGAAGGAAATCAAGAAGACCCTAGAAGAGCATAAAGAAGACATTGCAAGACTAAATAAAAAAATGGATGATCTTATGGAAATTAAAGAAACTGTTGACCAAATTAAAAAGATTCTGGACACTCATAGTACAAGACTAGAGGAAGTTGAACAACGAATCAGTGACCTGGAAGATGACAGAATGGAAAATGAAAGCATAAAAGAAAGAATGGGGAAAAAAATTGAAAAACTCGAAATGGACCTCAGGGATATGATAGATAATATGAAACGTCCGAATATAAGACTCATTGGTGTCCCAGAAGGGTAAGAAAAGGGTAAAGGTCTAGGAAGAGTATTCAAAGAAATTGTTGGGGAAAACTTCCCAAATCTTCTAAACAACATAAATACACAAATCATAAATGCTCAGCGAACTCCAAATAGAATAAATCCAAAAAAACCCACTCCGAGACATATACTGATCACACTGTCAAACACAGAAGAGAAGGAGCAAGTTCTGAAAGCAGCAAGAGAAAAGCAATTCACCACATACAAAGGAAACAGCATAAGACTAAGTAGCGACTACTCAGCAGCCACCATGGAGGCAAGAAGGCAGTGGCACGATATATTTAAAATTCTGAGTGAGAGGAATTTCCAGCCAAGAATACTTTATCCAGCAAAGCTCTCCTTCAAATTTGAGGGAGAGCTTAAATTTTCACAGACAAACAAATGCTGAGAGAATTTGCTAACAAGAGACCTGCCCTACTGGAGATACTAAAGGGAGCCCTACAGACAGAGAAACAAAGACAGGACAGAGAGACCTGGAGAAAGGTTCAGTACTAAAGAGATTCGGTATGGGTACAATAAAGGATATTAATAGAGAGAGGGAAAAATATGGCAAACATAATCCAAAGGATAAGATGGCCGATTCAAGAAATGCCTTCACGGTTTTAACGTTGAATGTAAATGGATTAAACTCCCCAATTAAAAGATATAGATTCGCAGAATGGATCAAAAAAAATGAACCATCAATATGTTGCATACAAGAGACTCATCTTAGACACAGGGACACAAAGAAACTGAAAGTGAAAGGATGGAAAAAAATATTTCATGCAAGCTACAGCCAAAAGAAAGCAGGTGTAGCAATATTAATCTCAGATAAAATAGACTTCAAATGCAGGGATGTTTTGAGAGACAAAGAAGGCCACTACATACTAATAAAAGGGGCAATTCAGCAAGAAGAAATAACAATCGTAAATGTCTATGCACCCAATCAAGGTGCCACAAAATACATGAGAGAAACATTGGCAAAACTAAAGGAAGCAATTGATGTTTCCACAATAATTGTGGGAGACTTCAACACATCACTCTCTCCTATAGATAGATCAACCAGACAGAAGACCAATAAGGAAATTGAAAACCTAAACAATATGATAAATGAATTAGATTTAACAGACATCTACAGGACATTACATCCCAAATCACCAGGATACACATACTTTTCTAGTGCTCACGGAACTTTCTCCAGAATAGATCATATGCTGGGACATAAAACAAGCCTCAATAAATTTAAAAAGATTGAAATTATTCAAAGCACATTCTCTGACCACAATGGAATACAATTAGAAGTCAATAACCATCAGAGACTTAGAAAATTCACAAATACCTGGAGGTTAAACAACACACTCCTAAACAATCAGTGGGTTAAAGAAGAAATAGCAAGAGAAATTGCTAAATATATAGAGACGAATGAAAATGAGAACACAACATACCAAAACCTATGGGATGCAGCAAAAGCAGTGCTAAGGGGGAAATTTATAGCACTAAACGCATATATTAAAAAGGAAGAAAGAGCCAAAATCAAAGAACTAATGGATCAACTGAAGAAGCTAGAAACTGAACAGCAAACCAATCCTAAACCAAGTACAAGAAAAGAAATAACAAGGATTAAAGCAGAAATAAATGACATAGAGAACAAAAAAACAATAGAAAGGATAAATATCACCAAAAGTTGGTTCTTTGAGAAGATCAACAAGATTGACAAGCCCCTAGCTAGACTGACAAAATCAAAAAGAGAGAAGACCCATATAAACAAAATAATGAATGAAAAAGGTAACGTAACTGCAGATCCTGAAGAAATTAAAAAAATTATAAGAGGATATTATGAACAACTGTATGGCAACAAACTGGATAATGTAGAAGAAATGGACAATTTCCTGGAAACATATGAACAACCTAGACTGACCAGAGAAGAAATAGAAGACCTCAACCAACCCATCACAAGCAAAGAGATCCAATCAGTCATCAAAAATCTTCCCACAAATAAATGCCCAGGGCCAGATGGCTTCACAGGGGAATTCTACCAAACTTTCCAGAAAGAACTGACACCAATCTTACTCAAACTCTTTCAAAACATTGAAAAAAATGGAACACTACCTAACTCATTTTATGAAGCTAACATCAATCTAATACCAAAACCAGGCAAAGATGCTACAAAAAAGGAAAACTACCGGCCAATCTCCCTAATGAATATAGATGCAAAAATCCTCAACAAAATACTTGCAAATCGAATCCAAAGACACATTAAAAAAATCATACACCATGACCAAGTGGGGTTCATTCCAGGCATGCAAGGATGGTTCAACATAAGAAAAACAATCAATGTATTACAACACATTAAAAACTCGAAAGGGAAAAATCAATTGATCATCTCAATAGATGCTGAAAAAGCATTTGACAAAATCCAACATCCCTTTTTAATAAAAACACTTCAAAAGGTAGGAATTGAAGGAAACTTCCTCAACATGATAAAGAGCATATATGAAAAACCCACAGCCAGCATAGTACTCAATGGTGAGAGACTGAAAGCCTTCCCTCTAAGATCAGGAACAAGACAAGGATGCCCGCTGTCACCACTGTTATTCAACATTGTGCTGGAAGTGCTAGCCAGGGCAATCTGGCAAGACAAAGAAATAAAAGGCATCCAAATTGGAAAAGAAGAAGTAAAACTGTCATTGTTTGCAGATGATATGATCTTATATCTAGAAAACCCTGAGAAATCGACGATACACCTACTAGAGCTAATAAACAAATTTAGCAAAGTAGCAGGATACAAGATTAATGCACATAAGTCAGTAATGTTTCTATATGCTAGAAATGAACAAACTGAAGAGACACTCAAGAAAAAGATACCATTTTCAATAGCAACTAAAAAAATCAAGTACCTAGGAATAAACTTAACCAAAGATGTAAAAGACCTATACAAAGAAAACTACATAACTCTACTAAAAGAAATAGAAGGGGACCTTAAAAGATGGAAAAATATTCCATGTTCATGGATAGGAAGGCTAAATGTCATTAAGATGTCAATTCTACCCAAACTCATCTACAGATTCAATGCAATCCCAATCAAAATTCCAACAACCTACTTTGCAGACTTGGAAAAGCTAGTTATCAAATTTATTTGGAAAGGGAAGATGCCTCGAATTGCTAAAGACACTCTAAAAAAGAAAAACGAAGTGGGAGGACTTACACTCCCTGATTTTGAAGCTTATTATAAAGCCACAGTTGCCAAAACAGCATGGTACTGGCACAAAGATAGACATATAGATCAATGGAATCGAATTGAGAATTCAGAGATAGACTCTCAGATCTATGGCCGACTGATCTTTGATAAGGCCCCCAAAGTCACCGAACTGAGCCATAATGGTCTTTTCAACAAATGGGGCTGGGAGAGTTGGATATCCATATCCAAAAGAATGAAAGAGGACCCCTACCTCACCCCCTACACAAAAATTAACTCAAAATGGACCAAAGATCTCAATATAAAAGAAAGTACCATAAAACTCCTAGAAGATAATGTAGGAAAACATCTTCAAGACCTTGTATTAGGAGGCCACTTCCTAGACTTTACACCCAAAGCACAAGCAACAAAAGAGAAAATAGATAAATGGGAACTCCTCAAGCTTAGAAGTTTCTGCACCTCAAAGGAATTTCTCAAAAAGGTAAAGAGGCAGCCAACTCAATGGGAAAAAATTTTTGGAAACCATGTATCTGACAAAAGACTGATATCTTGCATATACAAAGAAATCCTACAACTCAATGACAATAGTACAGACAGCCCAATTATAAAATGGGCAAAAGATATGAAAAGACAGTTCTCTGAAGAGGAAATACAAATGGCCAAGAAACACATGAAAAAATGTTCAGCTTCACTAGCTATTAGAGAGATGCAAATTAAGACCACAATGAGATACCATCTAACACCGGTTAGAATGGCTGCCATTAAACAAACAGGAAACTACAAATGCTGGAGGGGATGTGGAGAAATTGGAACTCTTATTCATTGTTGGTGGGACTGTATAATGGTTCAGCCACTCTGGAAGTCAGTCTGGCAGTTCCTTAGAAAACTAGATATAGAGCTACCACTCGTTCCAGCGATTGCACTTCTCGGTATATACCCGGAAGATCGGAAAGCAGTGACACGAACAGATATCTGCACGCCAATGTTCATAGCAGCATTATTCACAATTGCCAAGAGATGGAAACAACCCAAATGTCCTTCAACAGATGAGTGGATAAATAAAATGTGGTATATACACACGATGGAATACTACGCGGCAGTAAGAAGGAACGATCTGGTGAAACATATGACAACATGGATGAACCTTGAAGACATAGTGCTGAGCGAAATAAGCCAGGCACAAAAAGAGAAATATTATATGCTACCACTAATGTGAACTTTGAAAAATGTAAAACAAATGGTTTATAATGTAGAATGTAGGGGAACTAGCAGTAGAGAGCAATTAAGGAAGGGGGAACAATAATCCAAGAAGAACAGATAAGCTATTTAACGTTCTGGGGATGCCCAGAAATGACTATGGTCTGTTAATTTCTGATGGATGTAGTAGGAACAAGTTCACTGAAATGTTGCTATATTATGTAACTTTCTTGGGGTAAAGTAGGAACATGTTGGAAGTTAAGCAGTTATCTTAGGTTAGTTGTCTTTTTCTTACTCCCTTGTTATGGTCTCTTTGAAATGTTCTTTTATAGTATGTTTGTTTTCTTTTTAACTTTTTTTTTCATACAGTTGATTTAAAAAAGAAGGGAAAGTTAAAAAAAAAAAAAAAAGAAAAGAAAAAAGACAAACAAGGAAAAAAAAAAAAAAAAGATGTAGTGCCCCCTTGAGGAGCCTGTGGAGAATGCAGGGGTATTTGCCTACCCCACCTTCATGGTTGCTAACATGACCACAGACATAGGGGACTGGTGGTTTGATGGGTTGAGCCCTCTACCATAAGTTTTACCCTTGGGAAGACGGTTGCTGCAAAGGAGAGGCTAGGCCTCCCTGTATTTGTGCCTAAGAGTCTCCTCCTGAATGCCTCTTTGTTGCTCAGATGTGGCCCTCTCTCTCTGGCTAAGCCAACTTGAAAGGTGAAATCACTGCCCTCCCCCCTACGTGGGATCAGACACCCAGGGAAGTGAATCTCCCTGGCAACGTGGAATATGACTCCCGGGGAGGAATGTAGACCCGGCATCGTGGGATGGAGAACATCTTCTTGACCAAAAGGGGGATGTGAAAGGAAATGAAATAAGCTTCAGTGGCAGAGAGATTCCAAAACGAGCCGAGAGATCACTCTGGTGGGCACTCTTACGCACACTTTAGACAACCTTTTTTAGGTTCTAAAGAATTGGGGTAGCTGGTGGTGGATACCTGAAACTATTAAACTACAACCTAGAACCCATGAATCTCGAAGACAGTTGTATAAAAATGTAGCTTATGAGGGGTGACAGTGGGATTGGGAATGCCATAAGGACCAAACTCCACTTTGTCTAGTTTATGGATGGATGTGTAGAAAAGTAGGGAAAGCAAACAAACAGACAAAGGTACCCAGTGTTCTTTTTTACTTCAATTGCTCTTTTTCACTCTAATTATTATTCTTGTTATTTTTGTGTGTGTGCTAATGAAGGTGTCAGGGATTGATTTAGGTGATGAATGTACAACTATGTAATGGTACTGTAAACAATCGAAAGTACAATTTGTTTTGTATGACTGCGTGGTATGTGAATATATCTCAATAAAATGATGATTAAAAAAAAAAAAAAAAGTGCTACACTTTGAGGAAACATTTAAACCTTCAGTTCAAATCAAATTCAGTATGGGCTACGCTAGCTCACATGTGATCACTGCAACGGCTCCCTCTAAAATCTATGCTCTTGCAGCTTGAATATTTTTAAAAGCAAAGCAGCTGGTCCTATATCTTATATCCTATTTTCCTGGTTTTTTTTTTTAAGTTTACATCAAATCTCCTTCAATATGTATGTATGGCAAAGATTGAAGTGATGGAGGAGGGGTGCAATCTATAACTTGTTTCAGTTTTGTTTTCATTCTGGCTATATTATTTTTCTGAACCTGGCTTTCTAGAAAAAGAAAATAATTAGTGATCTGTACTCCAACTGGATAGAAAAACTTTACTGACAAATTAGTTTATCTGAGATGTTCACTTGAACACCAGGTAATAACATCTGGAGAGAGACTATACATTGAAGGTGAACTACCATACAGATTAGGCAGGTGGTCAAAGTTATTTTTAGTTATAAAGATATTTTAGAAGTAAATATTTACCCTCATCTCTTTTACACACATAAATGATTCACTGAACATTTCTGGTGTTACATAAAGTATTATTTCCTTATCCTCCAATAGGAGCAAAGTTTGCAATAACAGATCCACATATCTGAATCTTTTATTTGCTTAGCCCATTAGACTGCAAATCATTTTGTTGACTCTATTTGATCAGTCATTATTTGCTTTCCCATTCTCTGCTGCAGTCAGCACAAACTTTAGGCATCTATGCTTAAGCAGACCTTGTCAAAATTCTGAAAAACAGAATATATAAATTAGTTTCAACAGTACATTCCTCTATGCTATTTTAGGTGACAATAGATTCCATTTTTTTATCAGCTGCACTATATCCTAAATTACTAAACCATTTACTGTGTAGACAGCATGAAGCCAGGTTTCACAGAGGTTTCTTGATAACATGGGCATTATGACAAATTTATTAATAACTATTCACCTTGAAATAAGTGACGCCATTTTTGCAATATGTTCTCTGTACCGTGAACAAGTAAAAATAATTTTAAAAACCAAAGAGGTACACACAGCATGTCCATCTGAAATAGCAACAGATTCTAACACATATGTGTGTAAAATTTAGACACGTTTGAAAAACAACTTCTCACCCTTTATAATTCCTGACTTTATTTTCTTTAAACTTCCTCAGGAAGAATGAAAAATATTTTTGCAAGATTTGACAACCCCCACATTTTTCCTTTTGTCTGACAGTGAGGATTTTCACACAACAGTGAGAAAAGTAAAATGTTGTTAAGGACATCCCAATTTGTCAAAAAATAAGTTGTAAACTACATATTGTTTTAAATGATTGAGAACTCCATCTTATTAAATCAAGGTAATGTATTTGGTCATTAAAATTAATATTTGTAGTCATGGCTATTTCCAGGATGAAATTGGGGTTATAAGCTCTCTGATATGGGTTTAAAGTGCAATTATAAAATCCAACTACTATAAGAAATGCAATTTCAATTAGTATTTCAGAGTCCACCCTCTGGTGCCCAATAACTCATGCCTCTCCAAAATGCAAAATATATTCACCTTCTCACAAGTTTCCCTAAAGTCTCATCCTATTACAGCATTAGCTCAAAGTTCAAAATCTCATCCTTTCAATGAACATCTGATCATATCAAACTCCAAAATATAAATGAGATTCCAGGTGCAGATGAGATTTCTGTATCCAGTCCAATAAGGACAGATGACGTGGAACAATTTGCCTCCATCTGTTAATTTGTGAAGCCAAAAAAGATGTTATCTGTCAGCAACATCCAACCTACAGTGGTAGGATAGACACCAAGTAACAGTTATAGACATTCTGATCCAAAAAGGGGAAAATGAAAGGTAAAAAGGAATCACTGGCCTATAAGAATTGAGAAAATACATTGTATGATTTCATTATTTTTAAAGGTATTGAGTTGTTTTCTGACTTACCATATGGTCTATCCTGGAGAACTATCTACGTGCACAGAGAAGAATGTGTATTCAGTTATTAATAAGTGTTTTCAGTATGTCTGTTAGGTCTAGTTGGTTTGTAGCATCATTCAAGTCTTCTATTTCCTTACTGATCTTCAGTCTAAATGCCCTCTTCTCTATTAAAGGTGGTGTAATGAAGTCTCCTACTATTAGTGCAGAACTATTTCTCCCTTCAATTTCTGACAATAGCTGTTTCATATTTTGCGAGCCACTGATGTTAGGTACGTATATATTTATAAGTCTTATGTTTCCTTGTTGTGTTGACTCCTTTATCAGTTTATGGTCTCCTCTAAGAGTTTTTTACTTAAAGTCAGTTTTAGCTGTTATTAGTATAAATATGCCAGCTCTCTTTTGGTTACTAATGGCACAGGGTATTTTTTCCCATCCTTTCATTTTCAACCTACTTATGCCTTTGAATTTAAAATAAGTCCCTTGTAAACAGCACATGGTTGACTAATTTTTTTATTGACTGTTTTGCCATTCTTTACCTTTTGACTGGAGAATTTAGTCTATCCATCTACATCTAAACTAACTACTGATAATGCAAGACTTCTTCTACCAATTTGCTATATGGTCTTTGTAAGTGTTATATACTTTATGTCCTTCAATTCTTCCATTAAGCTGACTTTCATATTTATTTGATTTTTTTGTAGTGTACCATTTTGACCTTCTCATTTCCTGTATATATTTTTCAGATATTTTCTTTGTGGTTACCAGGGAGCTAAATTTTAACATCCAAAATCTATAACAATCACATTTTATTTGATACCAACTTAACTTTAATAGCATACACAAACACTGTCCCTATACCCTTTCATTCTCCCAAATTTTTGGAGTATTTGTTACAAATTATATTATGTAACACGTAATGTGTTACTCACATCTTCCAAAACTGTCACAGAGATTTGCTCAATCTCCTAAACAGCTGCTATAACAATATTCTATTGTAGGAATATATCACGTTTTATTTAATAAGTACATAGCAATGGTTATTTTGATTGCTCAAGCTTTTCTTAATTACAATGTTGTCATTAGCATCCATGTTTGTATGTTTCCAATTATACAAATATTTATAGGATAAATTTCCAGAAATGAAATTGCTGGTATAAATATTAGGCACACTTAGATTTTTAAAGTATATTGTAAACATCCTCAAAATGATTAAAACATTTTACACTCCCACCTATAATTCATACTATCTTTGTTCCATGAACTACTTGTAATATTTGAAAATACCTATTATTTTCCAATGTTATGTAAGAATTGATTTTTCATTATGTTTTAATTCACAGTTTAAACTATTAGTGATGTTTAACAATGCTATTTGTATCAAACCCTATGTAAACATATGTGCGTTCCTTTTCTGTTCTGTCTTTTAGATTGTTCATCTTTTCTTGTGGTTGATTTACATAAGATTTTACATAACCAGACAATTGTCCCTTTGTCATATGTGTCCTAAATATCCCCAGTTTTATTTCATTTTAAAAATTTTGTACAGGTAGATATTTATTAGTATGAATATGTACTATTTATAGGATGTATTGGAAGTCCCTGGAAATTCTTCAATAAGATACTTCTTATTATGTTATTACTCAAAGTAGAAACATAGACCAAGTTTTTATTAAATAGGATACATTATATTACAATTGGGTACTTTTACTCTTCTTGATTCTGATATGGTTGGTTACTGTAGTAATAACTTGAACCATTAAATCTTAATATTTAAGATTTTAAAACCATTCAAGAGATGGTTTCTTCATTCTTTGCATGCTTATATCAAGATTCTGCTATAAGCTACAGACAAGGAAAAGGTCCTCAACAAAGAGGAACAATCTAGAGCCATGGGAAAATGACATTTACTGGATATTATTAACTCTTCTCCAAGGAATAGAATTATATATATTTGGGTCTCCTGTGAGTGAATACCATCACCATGAGTAGATCACTGTCAGATTCCACTAAGAAATAAGTTGGGATTCCTAGAACTATTGTTAGTCCAGAAGCAAATGATATTAGGAAAGGGTAGTGCTGAACCATGATACAGCAAGACAAGAAAAAATTTCAAGAACTAAATGAACATATGAGAAAATTTAATTATGGTTATTTGTTTTAGAATATTATATACCTTTATTTTTTATATCCCCTGATAGGCATCTGTGGACATCCTTTTCCTTCTTCTTCTATCCTGAAGACTTACTTTAGACATGTGTTTTTGTTTTGTTTTGTTTTAAAAATGCTTTGACAGTTAAAATACAATTCATAACATTTTATTTTGATAAAATGAAAAAGCGATTGATCATAAAATTTGTCCTGCATAAGAATTCCATAAAATAGTGAAGAAATTTTGAAAAAGAGGAGAGACCTGATACTCCCACATAATAAAAAAAAGTGAAGCCACAATAATTGGTTTAACAAATTATTCATTCAATAAATATATTTTAGTTTCTACTATATGCCAGGATAGTTACCAGGTAGAAAGGATACAGAGAAATGTAAGATATAAAATTTCCTTGCCTTCATGGAACTTATATTCTAATGAGAGAAAACATACAATGTTAAATAAATAGACAAATAATCAAGAATATTTCTGGATGCAAAAAATATTTAGAAGGAAATCCATAAAGTAATTAGGTGGAAAGAACCTGGAGAAATGGAGGGACAGATCAAAGAAAATCTATTTGAAGACTGACACATGTAAATGAGAAAACCTCATGCAAAGATGCCTAGAAAGAACAGCAAAATTAATTTTAGACACTCTAAAAGTCAACTTTTTTTTAAATGACAGATTTGATAGATATGATTAACTGTAGTGTTATATTTTTACTTATGGGAAAATATAAACAAAACAAGAGAAAAATAAGGTGAGGTAAATATTTGTTGTGTCTATAAATTAAAAAATACTTATAGGCTTTAATATATAAGTAACTATGTTATAAAACAGTAAGAAATAATGATTCTCAGTTAAAAGAAAACAAAACAGAGACATGGACAGAAAATTTGCAAAAGAAAAAAATAAGGAGTTAACATGTCTAAAATATTCAAACTCACTATTAATCAATCACCTAATGGTTAAAAAAATCATGAAACACTGTCTATCAAATACATAACTGTAGGGGTAAAATAAAATGAAATGTGACATTTTGTGAGCATGCATAAAAACCCTCTTACATTCATGGGTGAGAAGATAAGTTTCTTTCTGCCTTTTGTAGTTCAATTTAAAAAATTAAAAAAAAAAAAATGTCCATAGCTTTGAACCCTTTTATAAGGGAAAAAATTAAAAATTAGAGATTATCATAAAGATTTATGCAAAAGAATGTTTCTCTCAGTGTATTTTATTTAAACAAAAACTTGTTAATACTTTTATCATCCAATAAAAGGAAAGAATTTAAAACATTTTGGTAAAACCACGTTATTGACTATTGTACTACTAAAAGTATTAACTTTGAAAAACATATATTTTAAACAAATTTGAAAAATATAAAATGATAGTTAAAAATGAAGCAATTTTACAGACAAAATCTTCTTGCTGTGAAGATGGGGAAAGCTTTAATAATTGTAGGCCATTACTTTGCTTGAAGGCATTGGAGAACTCACAAGGCAGTGGAGACATACTGGAACAAGATCCCATATATGAAGGAATACAGAAATGTGGGCTTGGCATTAGGGAAGTTTTTACTTAAGGGCATCTTTGGATTCATGAATATATTGCTGACAGGCTGAGAAGCTGGGCAATGATTTTGACAACTGACGGCAAACACAACTGTGTTAGCCAATTTCTTTAAATCTCTCTCTCTCTCTGTCTCTCCTGTGTTGGTTGTGTTTCTTTGGAGAACACTGACTGATACAGACTGGTGTCATATATACACTCTACTGATGATTAAACTGAGTCTTAAAGAAAATGTACATCTAAATTTCTTTGAAAGCCAGGATTTTTATCCAAGTCTGCATCAGCCAAAGCTCTTCATTGTTTTAGAATTTGTAGTAAAAAAAAAAAAAGATAATTTAATGATATCCAATGGCTTAAATTTTCAAAGGCATGGAGGATGCAAATTATGCATACCTTGCTCAATATCCCACAGTTTATGGGCATATAAGGACCACAGTCTGGATTTTGCAAGTTCTTAGTCCAGGAAGCAGCATAGAAACAAGCACTGGTTTTCATTATATTGGATATTAACTTAAATTCAAAAGAAATTTTATGCTAATATGGAAGGCAATTTGTACACAATTCCAGAAACTTCATGAAAAATGAATTGATGGCTCCTAGAAAAAGAAAGGGTGAATATCTTTGCTAATTTGTGTTAGGCAAGTTTCTCAGAAAAGTCACAAAAAGAACAAACCATAAAAGAAAAAATAGCTTATACATTAGATCTCATCAATTTTTTTAATATTTACTCAACAAAAAAGCCATCAAGAAAACAAATGGCCAAGACACAGAGTAGGAATAACTATAAGCAACACATATATTTGACCAAAGACTTATATTCAGAATAATAAAATGACAATCAACGAAAATGGGCAGAGGATATAAGCTGACCCTTCATAAAGGAAGATATACAAATGGCCATTATGCACATGAAGAGAACTCAACATCTGTGTAAAAAAGCATTAGCATAGCAGCCCTGACTGCTATCTTTTGGCATGCCTGCCTCAGTGGTTGACCCTGGGCTGGTGTCTGGGCACTTAAATTTCAGGAGTGTTTCCACCATTAACTGCTAACTGTCACTCACAATATCTAACCTGTACAAACAATATGGTTTATGCTTTACATCTGCTTTTCTTCAGGGAGTCTGAGATTTAGATAATTGCCAGGAAGGGGGTGCTAACTGACCAAATCCTAATAAAAATCCTAGGTATGGAGCCTTTAATGAGCTTCCCTGGTTGGACACATTTCACATGTGTTGTCACAACTCATTGCTGGGGGAATGAAGCATAACCTGTGTGACTTAATCAGGAAAGGACCCTTGAAAGGTTGCACCTTGTTTCCCCTTAACTTTGCCTCAATGGCCTTTTCCCTTTGCTGATTTTGCTTTATAACCTTGCACTGTAATAAATCTTAGCCATGAGTACAACTACATTCTAAGTACTGTGAGTCCTTCTAGCAAATCATTGAAACCTGTGGATGCTATTGTGGACCCTCCAACCCAACATCACTAGTCATTAGGGAAATGCAAATTCAGATCACATTTAAAACAATATGTATTCCTTTCCATGTGACATTTTTTCCATCCATCTGGACATCCACTAGAGAGACTTGTGGAGTAAGTTGTTATACAGTGCATTGTGGGAACACAGTCTCAGGTACAACAGAGATTTTCAACAAAGTGACCACTTTATTACTCACTTAGCACAAAAGTTCAAAAGAGCAGGGGAGGAGGTCCCATTGTGACCATTCTCTCTGGGAGCCCAACTGCTGAGGTAAGAGTCAGTGGATGGTGGCTCCATATGCCCCACTTTGCATCAGAAATGAGGGACATTTGTACTTCCTTAGTGCTAGGTTTTATACACCCCAGGGTGAGTGGTCCTATGAATGAGCAAAAGCATTCATCAAGCAACATTTGTGCCCTGGCAAGCATCTGGGCCTGGTTGAACTTTAACATCTTCCCTGGACTACTTGCAGTCTCTTTTGAAATGGAAACATACTGAGCACCTACACTCAAGCAAGAAAAGGAAAGGCACTGTTAGACAAAGACTGGGAGATGGCACTGAAAATGTCCGTGACCTCCCCAGCAGGCTAAAATGCATATGATTAACAACATCAAATGTTACAGAGGATTTGACACAATCAGAGTTCTTATATGATGGGAATAGAAAACCGTAAATCACTTTGGAAAGAATTTGGTGATTTCCTAAAAAGTTAAGAATTGTTAAGAAATAAGTCTACCCTATGACGCAGTATTTCCATTCTTAGGTATTTATTCATGAAAAAATGAAAACACATCTACCTACCAAAAGCCTTGTACAAGTATGTTCATAGCAGCTTTATTCAAAAGCTGTACACTTGCCCATCAATAGAATTGATAAACTGAAAAAATAAAATATCACCTCAAAATAAAAAGGAATAAATTATGATATATGCAACAAGATGTATGACTCTCAAAATTATTATGCTGCATCAAAGAGCCAGACACAGAAAACTACATGTTATGTGATTCAATTTATAGAAAATTATAGAATGTGCTAAATTAACCTAAGATAGAAATAAGATCATTGATTGCATTTGTGGTGGTACAGGGGTGAGGACAGGAGCAGCGATTGGGAGGAGTTATGATGGAACTTTCTGGGTGATAGAAAGGTTTTGTCTTGAGAGAGATGTGGGTTATATACATGTAGGCATTTGTCAATACTAATTGAACACTGAATGGCACTCTTAAAAGCTGAGCATTTTATTGAATATAAACTATTCCTCAATAAAAAGTTGAAAAGGATGAGTTTAGAAGGATAGAACAGTGCATTTTGTGAATACCTCTAATCAATATTAAAGTGGACACTTCTAAAACTGCCTACCAGTATGGTCAGTGTTTCACATTCTCTGCCTTAGAGTTTCCTAATGGAAGATGTGCCTGTCCTTTAAGATGAAAGAAATGTATATAGCTTCATGAATTTAATCATTAAAGTGGAACTAAACAACTAAAATTGGTTTGGCTTAAAAATGGATGGTAGGGAGAGTAAGATAGTGGCATAGCAAGGAACGGAAGCTAGTTAGTCCCCCAGAACAACTAATAAACAACCAGGAACAACTAGTAAATAATCTAGAATAACTGCTGGGAGACAAACGTGACTGTCCCCACATCATACACCAGCCTGGTTTGGGAGGAATGCACAAGATCACAGCATAATATCTAACAAGACCCCAAAGCCTGGGGGAAAACAGCCATGGGCCACACCTACTTATACCAGTCTGGAGTGACAGGCTGACAGGCACCACCTGCTGGGCAGAAAAGCACAGTGGCTTGAGGCCTCAAAGGGTGTATCAATCTTCTAAAGATACACCCACAGGGAGATGTGATACTATTGCCTCCTTCTGAGACCTGAGCCCATTCTGGTCTGGGAAAACATGATTGGGGTAACCAAGGAAACCAGATGCCTAGACAATGGAAAACTACAACCAACACTAAGAAAAACAAAGTTATGGCCCAGTCAAAGGAACAAAGTTACACTTCAACTGAGATACAGAAATTGAAACACTAATGCTAAATCAATTCAAAAAGCTTAGGGATGATATGGCAAAAGAGATGAAGTGTATAATGAAAACACTGGGTGTACATAAGGTAGAAATCAAAACTTCAAAAAAATAACTGGCAGAATCTATGGAAATGAAAGGTACAACACAAGAGATGAAAGACACAAGAGAAACATACAACAGCAGATCTCAAGAGGCAGAAAAAAAACACTCAGGAACTGTAGAGCAAGAAACCTGAAAGCCTACACACCAAAGAACAGACAGAAAAAAGAATGGAAAAATATGAGCAACATCTCCAGGAACTTAAGGAAAAAAAAATGCAAGAATGTACCTGTCATTGGTGTCCCAGAAGGAGAAGAGATGGGAAAAGGGACAGAGGCAATAATAGAGGAAATGATCAATGAAAATTTCCATGTCTTAGGAAAGACATAAAATTACAGATCCAAGAAGCGCAGCATACCCCAAACAGAATAGATCTGAATAGCAATATGCCAAGACACTTAATAATCAGATTATCAAACGTCAAAGCTAAAGAGAGAATCCTGAAAGCAGCAAGAGAAAAGTGATTCATCACATACAAAGGAAGCTTGATAAGACTGTTAGTGGATTTCTCAACAGCAACCATGAAGGCAAGAAGGAAGTAGTATGATATATTTAAGACACTGAAAAAGAAAAACCACCAACCAAGAATCCTATATCCTGCAAAACTGTCCTTCAAATATAAGGGAGAGTTTAAAATATTCTCTGACAAACAGACAATGACAGAGTTTGTGAACAAGATAACTGCTCTACAGGAAACACTAAAGGGAGCACTACACACAGAATGGAAAAGACAGGGGAGGTTTGGAAAACAATTTTGGGAGATAGTAGCACAGCAGTGTAAGTGCACTGAACAAAGATGACTGTGAGTATGGTTGAAAGAGGAAGGTTAGGAGCATGTGGGACACCAGAAGGAAAGAGGAAAGATAAAGACTGGGGCTGTACGACTCAGTAAAACCTAAAGTGCTCAATGATTGTGATAAAAGGTACAAATATGCTTTTACATGAGGGAGAACAAATGAATGTTAACTATTTTTAACACCTTGCAAGGTGTTAAAAATAGTGTGGGATTGGGGAAAAATACAATCAATGCAAACTAGAGACTATAATTAACAGAAACATTGTATTAAGCTTCCTTTAATGTAACAAAGGCAATATACCAAAGCTAAATGCATATGGGGGGGCATAGGGGAGGGTATGGGACTCTTGGCATTGGGGATATTGTCTAACTCTTCATTCTACTTTGGTTTAATGATACTTTACCTTTATCACCTCCTAGCTATCATGTTTTTTTTTTCCCTTTTTTTTTTCTTTTGTCTCTCTACTCTCTTTGATTCTTCTTCCTTCTTTATGAAAGAAATAGAGATGTCCTTATATAGATAGTGGTAATGGTGCTGAATACATAAATATGTGACTATACAGGGAACCATTGATTGTTTACTTAGAGCAGAATGCATGGTTGTGAACAAAACTGTTTTTAAAAAAATTGGTTGATTAAGAAAACTTGAGAGCACTATATTGAGTGAAATAAGACAGACACATAAGGACAAATATTGCAGGGTCTCACTGATATGAACTAGTTATAAGATGTAAATTCATAGACATGAAATATGTTACCAGGATATAGAATGGGGCTAAAGAATAGGGAGTGGTTGCTTATTACGAGCAGAATGTTCAACTAAGGTAAACTTAAAACATTTGGAAGTGGACAGAGGTGATGGTAGCACATTGTGAGAATGACTAACAGTGCTGAATGGTCTGTGAATGTGGTGGAAGGAGTAAGCTCAGAGTCACATATGTCACCAGAAGGAAATTTGGAGGTTAAAAGATGGGAATGTATGAAACAGTGAATCTTGTGGTGGACAATGTCCATGATTAACTGTACAAATATTAGAAATCTTTCCATGAACTGGAGCAAATGTATGACACTATAACTAGAAGTTAACAGTAGAGGGGCATATAGGAAAAAATATATACCTATTCCAAACTATATACTGCAGTTAGTAGTATTTTAACATTTTTTCATCAACAGTAACAAATGTACTATATACCAATACTATGAATCAATAATGGAACGGGATTGGTTAGGAGTATGGCAGGATTTGAGTTTTCTTCTTTTGTCTTTCTTTTCTGGAGTAATGAAAATGTTTTAAAAATTGAAAACAAAATTAATTGTGGTGATGGATGCACAGCTGTATGATGGTACCATGGGCAATTGATTGTACACTTTGGATCTTTGGATAATTGTATGGTTTGGGAACACTCTCAATAAGAAAAAGAAAGATGACAGTCATACTTTTGCTAAGCTAAATGAAACTGACTCAAATTCAGGGAAAAATTTACATTAAAAAATTGTTTCAACCCTCTTAAGCTAAGATGAGTAAATAAAGCCTTTAGAAGGAGAGATAAGTTCTATCTCCTTTTTGAGTTTCTGGAAAATTATAAAATTAAAGTTATCAAAGTTTTATATTTTATATTATAAACATATCTTCTAAGAAGCCTATTGCTCTTTTTTTAAAAATTCCTTTTCAGTTCTGTTCATCGAAATTCAGGATAACTTTCCCCATCAAATTTCCTGGGTCAAGATATTACTATTAATTTCAACCAGCTATTCCTAAGTAAATACCTTAAAAATATTGGTGAGCTGATATAACCACATTAACCCAAAAGCTTAATTTCTGACCCATTTGTAGAGTATTTTAATACTTAAAATATTTTTCTTCCTTCACACTACATAATATGGCAATACAAATGAAATGAATTCAATTTTGTGTTAAACTTTTTCCCTGAAGAATTTGAGAATAAGGTATTATAATATCAGGCAGTTTGGGCCAAACTCATAAAAGATGATTTAATTGTTCTTTCACTAGTTTTCTATTTATATTCTTTTTATCAACTCAACTGTTTCTTTTACTTTATAGGTGATATCCTTCCAGAGCCTCTAGTCTAGATATTTATTCATATAATTTAATTTTCCCAAATTTCTCACAAACGCAACATACTGTCATACTGTTTAAAATAATGGTGGAAACTTAAAGAGGTGTAAAATGAAATATTCTTTTTAATCACACCTTGGTTATGAAAATTAGTAAGACATGGCTATTATCCAGTACAGTCCAGTTGTGTAAGCAACTGGAACAGATCATTTAGAAACAAAAGGAATTTGGTTTTTATAATTTTAAAGAGCAGTTAATTCCCCACTTTTATGAATTTGAAATATAGAGTACAAATATTATTTCTTCAGGAAAGCACATGAGACAATATTTTATGCATAAGCTGAAATGTATTTTCATTATGAATGGTCAAATTTGGTCACCTGCACAGACCCAATTTATCAAATTACCAATATTTTAACTTCATTTTTTATTATGAAGATTTGAGTATTTGTCCTAGTTTGCTAATGCTGCAGAATGCAAAACACCAGAGATGGATAGGCTTTTATAAACCGGGGGTTTATTTCACTACACAGTTATAGTCTTAAGGCCACAAAGCGTCCAAGGTAACACCTCAGCAGTCAGGTACCTTCACCGGAGGATGGCCAATGGCGTCCGGAAAACCTCTGTTAGCTGGGAAGGCAGCTGGCATCTGCTCCAAAGCTCCGGCCTCAAAACAGCTTTCTCCAAGGACGTTCCTCTCTAGCAAGCTTGCTCCTCTTCAAAACATCACTCCCAGCTGCACTCAGTTTCCTCCCCCCAAGTCACCTCATTTATATAGCTCCACTGATCAAGGCCCACCCTGAATGGGCGGGGCCATGCCTCCATGGGAACATCTCATCAGAATCATTACTCACAGCTGGGTGGGGCACACTCCAAGCAAATCCAACCAGCACAAAAACTTCTGCCCCACAAAACTACAAAGATAATGGCATTTGGCAGACACAATACATTCAAACCGGCACAGTATTCAATTTATATAACTGAATCTTCCTTCTATCAGGTGCTTACTTACAAGTGCTTATCAGCCACTACTCAAAATGCTTTATATACATTAGCTTATTTATCTCTTATGAAATCTGTTCAAAGGTGGGTATTATTATTTACCCCATTTAACCCTCAGATTGAGCCTCAAAGATATTAAGCAGGTTGCCCATGATTGCACCATAAGAAATGCAGGTTTTCTGACTCTGAAGCACTTAAACATTACACCACACAACCTATAGTTGCAGAAAATTTTCCAGTACCTTGATTTATCTTATTTATTATTGCTCTCAAATCACTTTTCAATACTTAATTCATAAAGGAAGTAAAAAGCATTTTTTTTCTGCCAAACAAGGTTAATAACACTCGTAGAATATTCCATATTGCATAATTCCAAATCTGTTTCTAACCTATTTTCTGAGACTAAAATAAAAAAAATTGTGATTTATTATTCTTGCAAGTTAGGGAAATATTTTTCAAACATTCTTCATTTTTCTTTAATAACCAATTTTGACAGTTATTTTAAACCAATATTTGCTAAACATCTATGAGATTCATTCCCTAACCATCAAAAACTGCATTCTATACAAGTTTCTGTGAAATGTGCTATCCTGTTAGCCCTGTATTTGCCTACACATTACATGCCAGAGAGAACCATTCTAATTTCTTGCTCTTTTACCTATCACATCCATCTCTCATGGCGAGTGAACTGAAAGCTGAGTTGATGACTCATAAAATCCCTTGAAGTGAATTCATTTCAGGTTGCTCTCTCATTTCAGTTTTCCACATGATGTGTTTTACAGAGACCATCAAAGTCAAGTTTTTATTTGGTGTGAGTTAAAAACAGATAAACTCTGAAATTCAGTAGCATAAAATTCTAAACAGCTTGTTGTGCTAATTAAGGGAGCTATTTATAACCTCATATTTTATTCTGAATAATCCTATACCATATTTTGAGGTTTACTTGTTTGTGGATGGGAAGGAAAGTCTGAAAAATATTCATTAGCTTGCATAAGAACTAGTGTGATAAATGGAGAAAATATGGACCTTAGATGGATCAGAGTTTCGGTACCATCTTGGGCATATAACCTACCTAAATGTCAATCTCCTTGGCTGTAAAAACATAAAAACCTGATTTTGCAAGGTTGTTCTAAGGATTAAATAAGATGACATAGGTAAAGTGCATAGAAAGTGAAGCAAATGACTGGTGTGTAGTGGTATCAGTCTCTGCAACAGAGAGTTCTGTCATTTTACTTTTGAATAAACAGAATCTAACAATGAAAATAATATTTTTCATTTTTCCAAATGAAAATCTATTCAAAAGTGGGTATTATTTATATTATAATATATGTTTCATATATAAGACAATATTTTATGCATAACCCAAAATGTATTTTCATTATGAATCATCAAATTTGGTCACCTGCACAGATCCAATTTATCAAATTATCAATATTTTAACTTCATTTTTATTATGAAGATTTGTGTATTCAATTTATATAACTGAATCTTCCATCTATCAAGTGCTTACTTTATATATGTTTCATATAAATTCTCATCACAACAGTACAATGAGGAAAATAGGGTAATTTTACATTTTATAAATAAGAACAATAAGGAACAGAAAGTTTCCCTAAAAGTGAGAACAACTTGTTAATATTATTCTGTTTTGAAACACTTCCACTAAACCCCAAAGAAACCTCATACAAATTAGCAATCACTCCCTATTTCCTCCCAACCCTATCCCCAGCTCTAAGCAACCACTTATTTACTTTCTGTCTCTAGAGAATTTTCTATACTAGACATTTCATATAAATTGAAACAGACAATATGTAGTCTTTTGGGACTGACTGATTTTATTTAGCATTATGTTTTTAAGGTTCATCTGTTTTGTAGCATGCATTAGGACTTCATTCCTTTTTATTGTCAAATAATATTCCATTTTATGGAAACACTATGTTTTTTTTTTTATCCATTCATTAGTTCATGGACATTTGGATAATTTTTACATTTTGGCAATTATGAATAAAATTGTGTAATAAAAATTCTGACCATTTTTGATATTTGATTGCTGACAGCTTTTAAGACTCATCCCTCTCTCTTTCCCTTCTGCCTCACAGCTGGTAAGAAAGCCCAGTTGCTCTCTTCTTTGGTTCCAGCTTGCAGTTCAAACCACAGGTAGGTATAAACCTTTTCATACTTTATTGGTCTATGTTTGGCATTCACAGTCTCAACATATGAACCAAATTTTTTCTGGGGGTGCATCCTTCTGTAAAATGTGTATAAAACATGCTGCAATGAACATTCATGTACAAGTTTTTTGAATGCATATATGTTTTCAATTATCTTGGGTAAATACCTACAAGTAGAATTGCTGGATTATATAGTAACTCCATTTAACTTTTTGAGAATCTGCCAAATTGTTTTACAAAGCAACTGCACCATTTGGTATTTCCACCAAAACTGTATGGTGGAACACTTGCTATTTTTTTGCTTCTTTGTTTGTTTTGTCTTTTGGATTTTTTTTATTTAATTTTTTTTAATTAGAGAAATTGTAGGTTTACAGAAAAATAATGTAAAAAATATAGTGTCACCATATACCTCACCCCTTCTTATTCATACTGTACATTAGTGTGATAACCTTGTTGTAATTGATGAAAGAATACCATAATTGTCTACTAACTATAGTCCATAGTTTACATTAGGGATTTGCTCCAGATAAGCATGTTTCACTTTCAGAATAAATATTTCCATTTAATCTAAAGTTCCAGTGCATCTAGAATACTCTCTTCTAACTTTCTTACTCATTAACATAATTAAGGAACTTTCTCATTTCCAGCCAGATTTGTGGATTTATTCCATGGACTCAACAGTTATCTGAGATATGCCAACATCCTACAACAACATCTGGTAAACAAAGTGTATGGAGAGAAATAACTGGATGCAAATTGAAATGTAATTAATATCAGAGTTAGCAGATATCATTTATGATGATATTCAGGATAAGAAAATGTTTTACGTAATGGAGCAGCCTATGATCTCTTATTTAAGAATGTAGTACAGCAGTACATGAGAAGGTTTTTGCACAGGTTACTTCCAGTAGAGCATTTAATAACTGGGGAGAGAGGGGACTACAGATGTATCTTTTTATAACTACTGAGATAATTTTTAAGAAGGAGATGTGGTACTTTTAAAGCATTTCAAGAAAAGGATATGTACAGTACCATGACATAAACAAGTGAGATGTTTTTTAATTGGCAAAGTATTTGACACCATTATCTAACTTCAAATCATGCTTTTGATAAATCCTGCTCTCATAGAATTATGACAAATTCACAGTGCCTTATCTTCAAATGCAGACAATAAAATGCACCCTGATAAGAGTAACAAAATGTTTACTTTTAATGGAATTCTACTCCTGGAAATGAAAATAAATGTGCTTTCTGTTAACACTTCCAATTAATACATGGCTTATAATATTTGAAATATCTATTGTGGAGAAGCATTTTATGTAGCATTATTTTTTTTAATAGTCACACCCAGTTTGAAGACACAGATATTCAATCATATAGACTGCTGTTTGTGGGAACATACATGTTTGACATATTCAGATTTCACAAAAATCTACTTTGACATGGCATCTGGGTCCTTTTAGGAAGGCATGTATTTATTCAAACTTTCAAATAATTAGGACATTGAACAAATACTATGTATTTTTTCAACTCTACTAGTTCTATCATTTCAAAATAATAAAAATAAACTAATAATTATAAAGTAAAATATTAAATACTATTTATCATTCCACATTAAAATAAGAGTATAGATCTCTCTGTAAATTACATTATGTTTTAAAGGTAAAACTAAGTTTGTTAAGAATTTTTTTAAACTTTCTATTTTGAAATAATTTCAAACTTACAGGAAAATTGTGAAAATAATGCAAAAACAATACAAAGAACTCCAATATATCCACTGTCTAGATACCCAGATGTTTTAGTTTCCTAGGCTGCTCAAAGCAAATACCATGAAATGGGTCAGGTTAAACAACAGAAATTTATTCACTCATGGATTTGAGGCCAGGAAAATGTTCAAATCAAGGCATCATCAAGGCAATGCTTTCTTTCTGAAGACCAGCTGCTGGTAATCCTTGGCTCTTCTGTCACATGGCAAGGCACATGGCAGTATCTTCTGGCCTCTCCCTTCTCTTCTGGGTTTTGTTCCATGGGTTTCACTCTGTGTGTCTGAATTTCATTCTCTTATAAAGGTCTCTAGTAATAGGATTAAGGCCCATTCTGATTGAGGTGGGACCCACCTTATCTGAAGTAACTGCAGCAAAAGGTCCTGTTTACAGTAGGTTTACACCCACAGGAATGGATTAGATTTAAGAATGTGTTTTTCTGGGGTAAATACAGCTTCAAATCACCACACCAGATTTACCAACTTTTAATATTTTGCCTGCCTCTTTCTTTCCTTCCTTCCTTGCTTCCTTCCTTCCTTCTTTCTTTCTTTCCTTCCTTTTTCTCTCTTTCTTTTTCTATCTATCTATCTATCTATCTTCTAACATTTGACAGTAAGTTGCATACATCATGCTTGTTTACCACTTAATACTTCCAGATATATTGTCTAAGAGCAAGGATATTTACTTACTTAACCACATTAAGTACCATTATCAAGTTCAAGAAATTTACCATTGATGTAAAGCCTACAGGCTCTATTTCATTTTTTCCAATTATCCCAATAATGTCCTTTTGGACATTTTCTCCCCCATTATTATATCTAGTCCAGGATCATGTATTGCATTCAACTGTCATTGTTTCTTTAGTCTCTCTTTTTTTAAAATGTGGCAATATATATACAACATAACATCTCCCATCTCTACAACTCAAAGCATATAAATAACTGGCATCACTCACATTAAAACATTGTGCTACCATCACTCCATCCATTACCAACACTTTTCCATCACCCCAAATAGAAACCCTGTACCCATTATGCATTAACTCCCCATTCCCCCTCTCCCTAGCCCCTGGTAAACTGTGCTCTAATTTCTGTCTGTGTCCTTTTGTGTCTGGTTTATTTCACTAAATATGATGTCTTTTTAAGGTTCATCCACATTGTGCATGTATCAGAACTTGTTTCCTTTCTATGGCTGAGTAGTATTCCATTGCAAGTTTATACTACATTTTCCTTGTCCATTCAAATGTTGGTGGACATTTGGGTTGCTTCCAACTTTTGACTGTTGTAAATAATGCTGCTAGAAACCTTGGTGCACAAATATCTGTCCCTGTTTTCAATTCTTTTAAGTATATACCTACAAGTGGGATTGCAGGGTCATACAGTTGTTCTCTGTTTAACTTTTTGAGGAATTACGAAACTGTTTTCTACAGTGGCTGCACCATTTTACTTTCCCACCAACAGTGTTTGAGGGTTCTTATTTCTCTGCATCCTTGCTACCACTTGGTATTTTCTGTTTTTTAATAATAGCTAACCTAGTATGTATGAGGTGCTATTTCATTATGGCTTTGATTTCCATTTCCCTGATGGCTAATGGTATTGAGCATCTTTTCATGTGTTTATTGGCCATCTGTATATCTTCTTTGGAGAAAAGTCTATTCAAGTCCTTTGCCCATTTTTTATTGGGTTGTTTCTCTTTTTGTTGTTGAGTTACAGGAGTTATTTATATATTCTGGATATTAAACTCTTATCAGATATATGGTCCCAAAATATTTTCTTCCATTCTGCAGGTTGTTTTTTCATTTTCTTAATAATGTCCTTTGAGGCAAAAAGATTTTAATTTTTATGAAGTCCCATTTATGTTTTTCTTTTCTTTTGCTGTTTGTGCTTTTGGCATCATGTCTAAGAATCCATTGCCTAATTAAAAGGCTTAAAGATTTTCCCCTGTTTTCTCCTAAGAGTTTTATGGTTTTCGCTTTTATATTTAGGTTGTGGATCACACACTGTATTTTTTAAAAGTTTATTCTCTTCACCATTTCCAACTATTTTTAACTTTTTCCTTCTTTGATACAAGTTTTTATTTACTATGGAAAAGCAAGCAAATGGCTTCTCTTGAGTTTTCAATATTAAGTGTTTAGAAAAGATCTATAAACATTAAAACACATTTTGCTGGCCAATTATAAGCAGTGTCCAAATACAAGATTGAGAGTAACGAGGTTAGGGACAACAAGACCACCAGGGAACTACTTAGATGTAAGTTTTATGAATTATCGGAATACATCCTATAAAAATATGATTTAAAGAGAGCTGTATTATTTTGTTTAAAGGAAAGGCAGTAAATTTTTAAAGAACCTTAAAAATAAATGCTTATCTAAAAATGTATTTAGCAGCTATTTTCTAATGCCACAGAAGTTACATGAGAACAAAGAAGTGTCTCTGGGTCAGTGAGCTTTAGAATCAGATGATTTGGTGTTCAAATCCCCTTTTATCATATGTCAGCTAAATAATCTTGGAAAAAAATTATTTAACCTCCCAAGCATTCCAACCTGTAAATGGTAAGAATAATTTACCTACCTAACAGATTGTTGGGAGGATTATTCAAGATAATAGAGGTAAGGAGCTTGGCAAGTTAACACTTAAAATTTAGTAGAATTAACATGTAATAATTACTAGATTTCCTTTTCATTAGCAAGCTTAGAGCTGCAAATGAGAGTAAAATAAATAAGTAAATTCTGATTATAAGACTATTAAGGTAATAAAGTAGGCTACTAGGTATCTCATAAAATCTCCTCCTCTGAGTTCTTCTCAAAGTAGATAAAATTGTTTTTCCCATAGGCTGGGTATGAGCCTAAATCTCAACATATTCAGTTGTCTCTTTATTGACCTTTCATGTTCAATTGTGTCTGCTTATGATTTAATAGCTAAAAGCCTCATGCTCAGTAAATAAGGAGAGCTTCTATTCTGAGTCAGGCAGTACTCTTCATTCAAATTAAAATTCATGGTGTGATCCTCAAAATCCTTCACTACTGCTCCATCTTAAATAACCTTTCTCTCCCTGGCTTGAGGATGAAGGACCTAGATCCTTTCATATTAATTGCCTACTGGTTATCTCTTGCCAGCATGACAAAACCAAAAAAAAAGCATGGATTTGGAATGAAAATACTTGATATTAAGTCTTTACTTTAGCATCACATCTAAGTGACAAATTCTACATTTGATTATGAAAAACTTCCCTGTGTATGTCACAGTATAAAGTCAACATTTAACTTATTAACTTATGAGGGTAGAATAAGTCACTGATACAACAGTTATAAACCCTTTATCAGGACCATGCTGAGACTCTAATGGAAAATTTCAGGCAATTAAACAAGCTACTGTGTTGTGTGCCATGATAAGTAAAAGCTCATGTTTTAGTTTATACTAAACCAAAATATAGGCTCTATACTTGAGCTATCTTTCCCTCTACTCACTGAACTATCCTTCTAATTTAAAACTCTGCTGAGATTCACCTTTAAACAAAATTGACCACTGATCAGTCTATCTACCATAGGTTTGTAGGTTCCATCAACATCCTAGGCCTTCTTTCCGTCAACCTTTTTGAGTGTATGTGTACACACTCAAACATATTTCCTTATTTCTTGAAAACTGTAGCTGATTTTGAATGTATGGGTCTTTTTATCTGTGATTGCCTTGTTCTTCCTATAAATGACCATGCTTTAATTTCCTTTATGACACCTCATTATCCTAATACAATGTTTTAAAACATAAATTTCTTTTGGAATTTAGTAAATGAAGCAAATATGTTAGGTATTCAATTATTCTTGACATTTCTTTTTTTCCACATTTTAAAAATATCTATTGATCCTGATTTCTTGAAGACAAGATTTTCACTTGGACTTACAGTGACAATCCCAGATCAAAAAAACAGGGAAAAGTTGTTTCAGAATTTTCAGATTATTTAAAACTTTTACTTGTATATATTTCATCATAAAACAAGCAATTATATATTCATTGTTGAAAGAAAGTAGAAACTAAAGAGAATTTTAAAAGATTCATTTATAATTCAACTGCTTTGCCTATACTTGGAATATATGCTTCATGATATTTTATTCAGATTAATATAAAAAAATAGTATTCCTAGTTTTGTAATTTGGTTATTTCATGTTTATGTCCTAAACAACTCTATATGGCAATAAATATTTATTTATATAATGATTTTAAAATTTTCAGAGTATTCTGTTGTATAAGGAATTTTACTTACTAATCCAATATAACTGGACATTAATTGACATTTTAAATTATTTTTCATATGAAAACATTACCATAAATGTATCTGAAACTTTACACACTTGTCCAATTACTTCCTTATGATAAATTTCTAACATTAAAATGCCTAGATCAAAACATGACTATATTTTTAGTTTTCAGTATACTTTGACAAAATTCTCCAAAAAAAATCATTTATTTTCATTCCTACTAGCAGGGCTATAGATTGCTACTTTTTTACACCTTCACCAATATTCAGTATTAGTTTTTAACAATCTATCTGCATATCTAACATCTTGCTTTTATCCACAAGTCTTTTATTACTAGCAAGGTTGGCATTTACACATCTTAGTTAACCGTTTGTATTATTTTATGAATGCCATTTCATGGCCTTTGCTCGTTTTTTTTTTTCAATTGAGCAGTCTTCTTTGTATCACTTAATAAACAGCTTTTTATACAGTAAGGCTGTTAACCTTTTACCTGTGTATACATTACAAATGTCTTTCAAGGCTTCTCCCCTTTAAAGTTTGTTTATTGTAGTTTTTGATATATGAAGGTTTTTAAGTGGTATGTATCGATATTGTTGTTATGGTTTCTGTTAGTAAATTCTTCTCAGCAATAAGATGATATAAATATATAATTGGGAATCTCAAGTCTCCTTGGATCTTAGTTTCAAAGTTAAAGTTCCTTCCCCAGATGCCTTAGGCTGTTTGACATCATCTCCTTTAGACCTCCAAGGCTCCTCTGCTTCCCACTGTAATACTTAACAAGCTACATTACCAGTGTGTGTTTACTTTTCTGCGTCCTTCACAGAAAGGATGAAAGCTCTTCAAGGTTAAAGACACTCTTATTTATTTCTTGGCACAAAAGTGGACTTAACTATATGAATTAATCAGGTCTCTCAGTTATTTTCTAGTAGACACTCATACCTGCATTTAAGCTTAGGATAATTGCACTAACTTGGTTGAATCAGTACAATTATTCAATTATATAAAAACTTAACAGCATTTAATTTTCCTTTGATATATATGTCATAATTGTAATATTTGTATTAGTCATATAATTGCCCAGTTACTATTTGTTGCCCCTTTAAAGAGGAACAGGTCTATTTTGTATATTATTCAAATGTGGATCACCATTATGTTTCATTAACGATAGTAAGTATACAAAAAATAATTGAGAATTATGAAATAATATACAGGGGACTTATAGAAAAAATAAAATAAATCAGCATTGCTCTGGCCTTCTTGAAGGTAATTTTAAATATTTTAGTATTTCTATCCTCCATATATGATGGGAAAGATCATGAAGAAGATTTCTAGTTAAATTTCTGGTTTCATAATTGTGTCATTTTGTAATAACTCAAGGGCCTATAATATTTAAATTTTAAAATAACTATCAGTGTCATGCTTTCAAATATCTTAACTGCAAAAGCATTTTACCTCAAGTTGCCAATGAATCATTTTCAGCTATTTTTTTTTTCTTTTTCTTTTTGTAAATCAGGGACTCATTGTACATATAACACAGCAAAGAACAATGCTGGACAAGAGAATAATAAAAACAGATGAAAGACATTTTCAGTTGGATGACCTTTTAGTTCACAGGCTTGAATAGGCTGAATCTAGTTATGCTAATAACTAGTGGTACCTGTGGGCACCTGTTCAGTCTCCTAAATGCTTTTAACCTTTGCTTCTGGGTTCCTGAGAATAACAGTAGCTTTGTAATGGGAGGCAGATGTGACTTGATGTTGTTGTGGTGATATGAACCATTCTAGTGTACCCTAAAGGGTAAAAAAAAAAAAGCACAACCTGGATGATGAAATATGAAGATGGCAAGTATTTGCTTAAGGACTTTTCTCACTATGGCAGAGAAATATTTTTAAATTTTCAATGAAAGAAAAAGTGCCACTTTAATTTTTAGCCTGTTAGCATGATAGGTGACAACAAAATGAAATTGGATCAATTCACAATTTTGAATAGTACATAGAAGACAAATTTTATTGAACAAACTTTTTATTGAACAGAAGAGCACAGTAGCTCAGATAGTGGAATTAGACATTTCTGGACTCAAATCTTGGTTGTAGCTCTATATTATTCCAATTATTAGTTATACAATCTTGGGTAAGTTCCCTAACTTCTAGGTTTTCTTGGCTATAAAATAGGGTTTATAATTATACCAACTTTTAACAATTGTTTCAAGAATTAATTGAGTACCTCATATAAATTACTACCCGACAGTGCATCAAAAACACTGAATAACAATTACCAAATATTAAGATTATTATATCTATAAAAAACTAAATTGTAGCAGTTTATAAGCATAGATTATTGAATTAAAATAATGGACCAGAAAAATCCAGGTCTATAGAAGAAAAAGCATAGAATTTGAGTCCCACTTAAAATAAGAAAAGAATTGAAAAGAAAATGAATAACTGATGTTGCTACTCTTATATGTTAAAGAAATTTTTAAATTTTTCCTTTCAGAATCATATAAAGGTTTCCTTTTCCTGACAATTTTAAGTAATTATACTTAACAATTATTTTTAGTAAATTCTGAATAAAATCAATATATGTACAGCACTTCATACATTGTAAAGAATTTCTCAAAATAATTAGCTGATACAGAAATTTTCACTGCCATCGTTTATAGGTAAGATCTCTCAAAAAGAATGTGGTAGAGTCTGAGCTCAAAATCATTTCTTCTGATTTCAAATCCAAAGTTTCTGCCACACCAGAGCTCTACAATGAATTTAATAATATGCAAATACTATACTTCTGATCCATGTATAACATAGTCCAAAAAGATTTTAAAAGTGAAAAAAAGTGAAATCTATGGTCTATTAGTTGTAGAAAGGTTCTATGTTTCCCCTAAGCAGTGAGGGATTCACTGCTTTTTATAGCTATAATACAATCACCCTTTTCACCTCCATGTTTTAGGTTACATTATCTGTGAACTCTGATTATCCTCACTGACTCAGCATCTTGACAATTATGGGTATCTGGACTAAGTATTAACTTCTTATGCAAACCAGCCTGTTTCTCCTTCCTCTATAGATTAACTTCTACTTAAAAGCACAATGAATGGGTATCTGGAGACCTGATTTGTGGTATAGGTTGTGCTACACTATACTAAGGCTGTGACCTTGGGCAAGTCCCTTTACAACCTAGGATTTATCTGTACAATGAGAAACACCAAATAAAACATTTCATAGTGACTGAAAGGATCCAACTAAAAAACCACACATTTCTATGCTGACCACTGAGCTTGTCATATAGTAATTGGTCAGTAAATATTTTATGAATTAATAAATGAATAAATTCAGGAAATAATGAAAACTTTAATTTCTAAAATCTATTTTGAAACACTTGAGTTGAGATGCTGTTATTTATAATGCATTGCTGTCAGCAAGCGGAGAGTAATAATTGTGGGTTAATGACATTGTTATTACTATTGCATGAAAATCACTTTTAAGTGAAAAGAAGGATATTCAGATAATAGAAAATAAAAAATAGCCATGGCCCACTTGTTTTTACATGCCTACAAATAGAAAATAATTTTTTTAAGTACGAGTATATATGTTTATAAAATCAGTAAATATAAAGTAAATGCTAGCAATATTTATTAAAAGTTTACTATTTAGTATTTATTTTATTTACCTACCTGTCTACTTAGCTAACTAGAAATCACTTCCTATGGCTTACCATTACCTAAATGAAATATCTTAAATCCAAAGCGTGATATTTAAGACCCTTCACATCTAGTACTT
The DNA here is from genome assembly GCF_015220235.1 of Choloepus didactylus. Lineage (NCBI taxonomy): Eukaryota > Metazoa > Chordata > Mammalia > Pilosa > Megalonychidae > Choloepus > Choloepus didactylus. Next base: position 182,682,669 of record NC_051310.1, on the reverse strand, counting down.
AAACCTCATATTTAGAGGGAGGGGCAAGATGGTGGCATAGAGAGGAGTGGAATTTAGTTAATCCCCTGGAGCAACTACTAAACAACCAGGAACAACTAGTAAATAATCTGGAACAACTGCTTGGGGATAACTGTGACTGTCCACACATCATACACCAACCTGGATTGTGTGGGATAGTTGAGATCATAGCATAAAATCTGCAAGTAAAAACTGATGAACCACACTGGGAGACCCCTCCTCCCATAGCAGGCTGAGCTACAAGACCTCACTGTAGAAGAAAGCAGCAGTCCCAGAGTAAGTGAATTAGCTCAGCCAGCTCCAACTGGTGGGGGGGGGGGGTTAATTAACAAATGTGGAGTGCTGAATACAAGCTACAAACATAGACAAACCCCTAACAAGCAGACAGAGGCTTTTAGAGGTGGCTGACCTTAAAGAGCCGGAAAACTATGCCTCAGGAAAGGGATCCCAGAAAACCAGGTGCTATCTCTGACCGATGGGTGAAACTGGAGGGACATGGACTGGCCCTGAAAGGGGGCTTTCTTTCCATTTTTCCCTCTCTCAACCTGAGTGGCTCAGCACAGAAGGCCTCAGCCATTTTCAGTTTGCAGCACTCTGACCCAGACAGTGGTGGACATAACAGAGTCAGAGAAACAAAGGAGCAATTCAAATGCAGAATATAACTCCCTAGAGGGTCTATCTTCCCTAAGAGGAAGGAGGTGGGGCCCAGCTCTAGTGCCGGCCTTCCCTTCAGAACTCAGACCCCAGAGCCTGAGGGAAAACAGCCAAAACAGAAACTAAAGGGGCCACACCTTCTCACACCAGTCAGGAGCAAAAAGCTGACAGGAGTCACCTGATGGGCAGGTTAGGAAAAGCACAGCAGCTAGAGACCTCACAGGAAATTCTGTCATTCTTATAAGATACACTCTCAGGGAAACTCAAAACTGAATATAACCCCATTCTAAGACCTGAACCAGTTCTAGTCTGGGAAAATCGAATGGGGATAATCAAGTAACCAGATATCTAGACAACAGAAAACTACAAATTACACTAGGAAAAAGGAAGATATGGCCAATCAAAGGCTCAAACTTACAGCTCAAATAAGATACAGTTGAGATATTGTTTCACTTTAATGAAACAATCAAAGATTTTCAAAGAAATATGCTAAATAAATTCAAAAACCAAATCAATGAGTTCAGGGAAGATATGGCAAAAGAGATGAAGGATATAAATAAAACACTGGGCAACATGAGGTAGAAATTGAAAGTTTGCAAAACAACTGTAAGAATCTATGAAAATGAAAGGCACAACACAAGAGATGAAAAACACAATGAAGACATACAACAGCAAATCTCAAGAAGTGGAAGAAAACACTCAGGAACTGGAGAACAAGACACTGAAACCCTACACACAAAAGAACAGATAGGGAAAAAGAATGGAAAAATATGAACCACATCTCAGGGAATTGAATGACAACATGAAACACATGAATGTATGTGACATGGGTGTCCCAGAAGGAGAAGAGAAGGGAAAAGGGGCAGAAGCAATAATAGAAAAAATGATCAAGAAAAATTTCCTATCTCTTACAAAAAACAAAAAAATTACAAATCCAAAAAGTGCAGTGTACCCCGAATAAAAAAGATCTGAATAGACCTATACCAAGACACTTATTAATTGGGTTATCAAATGTCAAAGGCAAAGAGAGAATCCTGAAAGCAGCAAGAGAAAAGTGATCCATAAATACAAAGGAAGCTTGATTAGACTATGTGTGGATTTCTCAGTAGAAACCATGGAGGCAAGAAGGAAGTGGAGTGATATATTTAAGACACTAAAAGAGAAAAACCACCAAGCAAAAATCCTATATCTGGCACAACTGAGAGACAGTTTAAAATATTCTCTGACAAACAGAAGTGAGACAGTTTGTGAACAAGATACCTACTCTACAGGAAATACTAAAGGGAGCACTACAGACAGATAGAAAAAGACAGGAGTGAGAGGCTTGGAACACAATTTTGGGTAATAGTAGCACAGCAATATAAGTACACTGAACAAAGATGACCATGAGTATGGTTGAAAGAGGAAGGTTAGGACCACATGGGACACCAGAATGAAAGACTAAAGATAAATACTGGGAATGTATAACTCAGTGAAACCTAGAGTGCTCAACAATTGTGATAAAATGTACAAATATGTTTTTACATGGGGAGAACAAATGAATGTCAATCTTGCAAGGTGTTAAAAATGGGGTGGCACAATGCAAACTAGAGACTGTAGTTAACAGAAACATTGTATTATACTTCCTTTAATGTAACAAAGGCAATATACCAAAGCTAAATGCCTATAAGAGGGGGACATAGGGGAGGTTTATGGGACTCTTGGCATTGGTTATGTTGTTTGACTCTTTTATTGTACTTTAGTTTAATTCTGTCCTTTCTTTTGTTGCTTTTTAGCTGCCATTCTTTCTTTCTTTTTCTTTTGTCTGTCTACCCTGTTTGACTATTCTTCCTTCTTTGTGGAAGAAATGGAGATGCCCTTATATAGATAGTGGTGATGGTGGTGAATGCATAAATATGTGATTATACAAGGAACAATGGATTCTTCACTCAGGATGTAATGCATGGTGGGTGAACAAAACTGTCTTTTAAAAAAAGGGTTGACGAAGAAACTTTGAGGGCACTACATTGAGTGAAATAAGTCAGACACAAAAGGACAAATATTTTATGGTCTCACTGATATGAACTAATCATAATATGTAAACTCATAGACATGAAATACAAATTACCAGGACATAGAATGAGGCTAAAGAATGGGGAGTGGTTGCTTATTATGAATGTTCAACTAGGGTGAACTTAAATGCCTGGAAGTGGACAGAGGTGATGGTAGCACGTTATTGTGAGAATAACTAACAGTGTTGAATGGTGCATGAATGTGGTGGAAAGGGGAAGCTTAGAGTTATCTATTTCACCAGAAGGAAAGTAGTAGGTTAAAATATGGGAAAGTATAAAACAGTGAATCTTGTGGTGGACAATGTCCATGATAATTGCACAAATACTAGAAATCTCTTTCATGAACTAGAACAAACGTATGACACTATAACTAGAAGTTAATAGAGGGTTATATAGGGAAAAATATACCTATTGCAAACTATGTACCACAGTTAGTAGTATTTTAACATTCTTTCATCAACAGTAACAAATGTACTATACCAATACCATGAGTCAATAACGGGGGAGGGGGCAGTGGTGAGGTGTATGGGAGGATTCGAGTTTTCTTTTTTGTCTTTTTTCTTTTCTGGAGTAATGAAAATGGTCTAAAAATTGAAAAAGAAATTGTGATGGATGCACAGTTGTATGATGGTACCATGTGAAATTGATTGTGCACTTTGGATCTTTGGATGATTGTATTGTATGTGAACAATCTCAATAAAATTTAAAAAAAAACCTCATATTTAGTCTCTTTTCTGTCCTTAATAGCCATAGTTTAACTACACTGAATTACAAGGTCCTCCAAGTCCTGTACTTTTCAATTTTCATGCTCTCATCATACTCTTACCTTTCATCTGAAATGTACCTTCAATCTTGTCTCCAAGAGTATGTTTAATTGCTTATTCATCTGAGCTCCCACAATCTCATAGTTATTGCAATGAGATCAATTTATTGGGTTATATTTAAATAAGCCACTTGAGCTGGGATCAGACCCTTAAATTAAGATTGCTTGAGGAGCAACAAGTGGTCACAATTCCAATAATTTTGGGTCTTTTTTTTTTTTGGTCCTGAATTGAGTGGCCAGGAAAACTGCTTCTGGTACTAAAGAAAATTCATAGCATCTTTATAGGAGAGAAAAAAGAAGAGAAATGAGGTAGTTGGAGAATGGAGACACTTCAGAGGAAAGAACATATGTACCTCCTAAGGAAATTTAAGTTTCTATCTAGTATGTAGCATGTACTTCAAATTCTCTTCCCCACTAAATTTTTAGTAGAATATCTATTTCTTATTAAAGTCTGTAGTGAGTACATGCTTCATGGTGCAAAGAAGACTGCCAATGAGATCCCTGCCACCTGCTCATCTCCGCTGCTTGTCTGTGAATTCCTCCAGGAGGGCATCACTTATACCTGATGTCTGCCAAAGAGCCTAACTAGGTGCTGGGGAATGTAAGATAAGGCCCTACATGTCATTGGTCTTTCTAAACTATGAAATCCTGCCTCCACGAACACTGTGAGCCGAAAGCAGCTCTATTACCCCTTTAAAAGGAAGTGAGATTCCAATAGTAATGAAGTACCTAAACCTGACAGTAAATACATATAAACAGAATTACTAAGAACATGTAGATATACAAAATATTAGCATATTTATTATTTTTAAAGAGTTTTATATAAAGTTTTCTAAAAATTTATTTTTAACATAGCATTTTAAATACTGATTTTAGAGCAGGAAGATTATCAAAACAGTCTTCATATTCAAAGAATTACCAATTACACAGTCATATTCCAAAGTTCCTTGATTGAATAAATCATATATTTTCTTTGCCAGGTAAATATGGTGTCTATTTAAGCTGGGGATAATGAAGTTAAAGCAGAATTTAAGGGTTCAGGAATGCCAAAGATTGGAAGAAACATATTTAAAAGCATAGTATCAGAGCACAGGTGAGAGAAAGAAATCTAAGAACATTGTAATAAATGCATTACATGTATTGATGTTAGGTGATAGTTTTCAAAATTAGGTTTATAATTTGTCATTCCTCCCAGCTTATTACAAAAATCCATTGGAGTTTACAATTAAAAACATAAGCACCTTGTACACAGTGATTGCATGTTTGCAGATTTGTCAATGTACATTCTCAATAATGTGGATAGCCTTGCTAGATTTTGCTTCTTTTGCCCTCAGTTTCTATGTCAATACCATGTGATTAGGCATGCATAATTTTAGCTATAATTTTAGCTATAACTATAGAAAGAAAATTGAGGAAAGTGAATAGTGACGTAGTACTCCACTGGGGATGGTCAAAACCCATACAATTCTTAAGAGATATCTCACACATGAATTGAACTCACAATTCATTAGTGTGTCCAACTTTGTTGGCCAGTTCCATGGAACTCAAAGTGATTACATTATTGCCTCTGAGCAGCAAGAAGAATTTGGGGGCCATTTATTTCTCATGCTCTGCAAGACATTTTGTAGCCTGGAAAAAAATTTTATAAACTAGGATGGGGGTGCGTGAAAGTTATAGTTTTTTAATGTTTCTGTAGCCTCTGCTTGAATATTCTAAGAATTTCTATGTCTATATCCAACTGTGATGCTTTCTCTAATTTAAAGTTTTTAGGAGGTTATAAAACGGAATGAATCTTTTCACATCTTTTAAGTTATTAGCCACAGGAGTTTCTTTTTTTTTTTTTTTTTTTTTTTTTTTTTTTTTTTTTTTTTTTTTTGTCTTCACTCAACCGGGTCCTTTTATATTAGGATCCTATTAGCTGGTTTTGGGATAATGATAACATACCTTGGCCAGTTCAATTACCACATTTTGTCTGCCATTTCCCTCTCATGTACTTAATATTAAGTCTGCTTTGTACAAGATGAAAGGCAGTGCAAATCCCTCTTGAAAATGAACATAAATAAGTTCACACAGTTATAAATTAATGACAATCTTTCATTTCTACCTGCTTGTATCTTTTTGTCTGATTGCTCCATTAGTGCCTCTCCTGTGAAGTTTCAAATAAAGAAAATGTAACACCACCTTTAAGTATAATTTGAATGAATAAATGAACAGAAAAGGGACATGCATTTTCAGTTATCAATTGTCCTAATCTCAATCTGGAAAACATGAATAATGAATAAACTAAAGGAAAGTGAGAATGTGCACATTACATTTAGAATAAAAATATAAAACTACAAAAATTCAGTACATACAAGGAAAATACAGGAGGATGCACATTGCTAAGCATCACTTAACAAATCTCCTCTGCTTCTTCATTATGTTATTATTACCACAAGAAGTAATGATAGCCATACTGGCAGAAAGCTTTGTGTTTGGGTGGGTGAGTTCTGGAAACCTGACTTGATGATAGGGCTAATATTAAGATGTGAAACATTCCATTTTAGACTGTGTTTCTATACTCAAACTATGTGATCATTTAAATTATTACTTTCTAATTTTTTGTTATTTAAAGTAAGAAATATTTTGTTGTTTACACGTGTTTGTGTGAATGTGATGAAGTGGGCAAAGTTTCAAAGTAGGCTTAGTTGCTAGCATTCTGGTAAAGAATACATAACAAGAGAGAGAGAAATTGCACATCTACACAACCATAAATCCTAAATTTCTCTTACTATGAGAGAGACAAGGTGATGCAGGAGTTAAGATATTGGAGTACAGTACTTTAGCTCAAATCCTGGCTCTGTTACCTATTTCTCTGTGATCTTAAGAATATTACTTTTTCTCTCTACCTCAGTTTCCTCTGCAAAATGGGTTTATGTTGTGCAAGGTGAATTGTGGGAGGAGGAAAGAGACAGAAACTAATATAGTATAACTTTACAGAAGAGATTTATTGCATTACAGAACTACAAACATTTATTATTAATGGTATGATAGTTAAAAGTAAAGTAGTCTGTCCAGCATACAAAGGAAAGGAAAAGAAAAAACTCACCAAACCAGGGTTACAAACATTTATCATTAATGACACGATCCTTGAGAGTAAAGCGGACAAAGTGGTCTGTCCAGCAGATAAAGAAAAGAAAAAGAAAAACTCACCAAACTGGGGAAAGCCCCCACATCTGATACTACTGGCTGGGGAGGTCCTGGGTCTTCAGCCATTCAGAGTTCTGGTTTGCACAGGGTCCCAGGCAGAGCGTCCCCTCCTGGGTGAGATCTCCAACTTTTCCTGGGACTCAGGCCAGTATTTATGGCAATTTGTCCAGGAGTAGAAGTGCTTTGCTGCACATCTAAAGGAAGGGCTGATTCCTTGGGATGATCACAAAGACTTCCTTATCTTAGTTTTACCAGCACATCTGCAGGAGGGGAGCCTACCCCTTAGCGGAGACACGGGTGATCTATTAACTATCATCAGAACTCCCAGATAAACTCTGTTAGGCTTCAGTGACTTCCTTTGTGATACATATCTTTGGTCCTCATTCCCTTGTAGACAGGCTGGCACTTGCTGTCATGCAGGGAGCTATCTGCTTATGGTTCATGTTAGTTTGATCCATACATTACACCTTTCTGCAATTTCTAGCACAGTTTACCAGTAGGTAACTAATGAAATTTTGTGAGGAATAAATTACTTAATCTATAGAAAGTGCATAGAACAGTGTGTATAGCCCATGGCAAACACAAGTTACACATCGGGATAAATATAAAGTATCATAATGAGACAGCACAGTCAACTGTGCCTGGTTGATGTTGGAAGATGAAACATTGAATTTGTACTGGACAATCTAGAATTCAAGAACTCTATCCAGGGTCTGAAAAACTCAGATGGGACCTCTAATGATCTCATAAGAAACAGGCATTTTGCAGAATATAAAATTAGTACAGATTATTATCTTTACAAAAGGAATGCTATGTTGAGCCGGCTACAGTAGATTTTACCAAGATCTCAAAGGTAAGTTTGCTATTGGAAAGGCCTTGGGGATGTTGCTTTTTCTGCTCTCTCTGGACCTTTCTGGTTCCACTTCTAAATTTGCAGTAAATCAGAAATTCAAAGTTCATGTGAACTAATAAACCAAATGTTCTTAAAATTTAAAAAAAAAGGAAAGGTATTTAATTCCTCTTTGCTATTTCTTATCTCTCATTTTAGCAATTCATCATAGACAAAAAAAAACAAGTTGTTAAGTGTAAGCAGACAACTGGCCCGGGGAATCCTTTTGGAATACCTCCCAATGTAACTGTCATAAGTAAGCTGGGTTCTCTCCCCACTCCCTCACCATTATAGTACAAGACTAGAGGTCAACGCGCATAAGGAAACAGGAATATGACCTAGTTGAAGTTCTACCAGGCCATGAAAAGGAAGTGAAAAGCAATATTCCCTCTCACCTTTCTACCCTGTGGTTTTTGGTAGGATCAAGAGGAACAAAGGTGAAGGAAGGAGGGCCTTCCACTCTCCCTATCTGTCATTCCTATTCCAAACCTGATGTGTGAGGTATGCTCTGAGAAGGGAGAGTCAAACTATAGAAATAGAAATTGGGATAGGGCAGCACAGGAGCTGGGGACATACTTCCCTGGACATGCCTGAGGGAGTCTACAGTCTCGTAGAGATACCTGCCATTCAGCTCAACACCATAACCATTATGACACAGAAGTGACAGCAGTTCTTGCATGTACCATAGAGAACATGCAAAGGTGTCAGTGGTGGCACAGAGGCCTGCAGTCAGGAAAAGGAGGAAGCCGAAACCGGAAACCCAATGTTTGAAGGGAAGGACAGAATTATTCATCAGCAGCCATCACATTCCAATAGCCAGCAGCCCAGCAGAGCAAGTCAAGAGAGACTATCCCTCCCAAGTCTGAGAGGGCCAGAATGCACAGACAGGGAGCCCTCTTCATTGCAGCTATGAGGTAAAAACCTCTCTCCACTCTAATATACCCTGGTGCAACAGTGGGAGGAGCAGAGAGGAGAAAAAAATCCGAAGGTCTGACCAATTCATCAAAAAAGACCGCATAACAATGAAGAGACTAAGATAGTCTTAAATTTCAGTTTATCAGTTTTGCTCATACACCCCCATACAACACTGTCCCCAATCCATCTGAGTGGAGGTTCCTACTGATAATCAGATCAGTTATAGAAAGTAGAGAAGCTACATTTTTTCTTGGTATTAGCATTCGTAAAAAATGTGACTTTGTTATACTTCGTTTCCATGAAAAGAAATTGTACCAAAATACATGAAAATTGATTCTATCCACATTATCAAAAAGCCAAACATGCTCTCACTTAAAAGCCCAAAAATTAAGTGGGTTGTCTTAGAAACAAAAGGCACAAGACAAAAAGAGTGACATAAGAATTGGAGTTGTGTTGTTTTGGAATTTTGTTGGGTTTGGGGAGGTTGGATTTTTTTGAGACTTTGTTTCGTTTTGAGTTGTGGTTGGTTTTGGACCCAGCCACGGCTTTTAGCGTGTGGAAGAGACAAAAGCACTTCTCAGTGAATCAAAGAAGTCACATAGACACATACTGAATCAAAGAAGAGCAATCAGTATAGTTTCCTAGGGTTAGAATTTGCATCCAGTTTGTAAACACTGGGAACCCAAGGGCCAAAAGTGAACATTTAATTTGCACTACTTAACATCTTAGTTTTCCTTGAGACACACACACACACACACACACACACACACACACACACACGCCTCTTTCAACTTCCTTTACTGGATATTGCTTAACAAATATCTTTCCAAAAAAAAATGAGAATTATATTTTCCATTTTGAATTACCTTTATTTAATCTAAAGTCAAGGTATATGATAATCCATGAGAAAAAAGGAAAGCAAAAAGGTATTATTCTTAATTATTCCAATATTATTATAATATAAAAATTTGAGTCAGATTATCTTCAATAACCACAAATTACTCCTCAACCTAAAAAAAAATTAACAAAAATAAAGTTTTGTGTTGGTAACTGTTTCCCTTTCTTATTAGACATTCAAAGATATGGGCTAAATTTCCTAAACTGTCATATATGGTATATATATATTTTTAACCCAGGGTCTGAACATTTTTAATTAAGCCTCAGAATTATATCATGAAAAGGATTCAAATTGAACTGAATAATGTTGATACAATTAATGGGAATGAAATTTAACATACTCACAACTTCAAAGGCAAGATAGTAGTCCTCGTTGAATTTATGAGTTAAGGGAATAAGCCTTAGGAAGAGTTTACCAGGTGTATTAGTTTCCCAGGGCTGCTACAACAAATTTGTAAAAACTTGGTAGCTTCAAACATCAAAAATTCATTCTCTCTCAGTTCAGGAGGCCAGGAGTCTGATATCAAGACAGGGTTGGTTCATACTAGAGACCCTGTGGGAGGAACAGTCAAATGCCTGTCTCCAAGCCTCATTCCAATCCTGGTCTTCATATGACTCCCTTTTCTGTGTGTGTATGTCTGTCTTCTCCTCTGATAAGGACACCAGTCATTGAATTTAGCGCCTACCCGAAATGCAGGGTAATTTCATCTTGAGATCTTTAATTATACCAGCAAAGACCTTGCTTCCAAATAAGGTCACATTCTGAGGTTCCAGGTGGACATGAATTTGGGGGGTGGGGAGGGGCACTGTTCAACCCACTCTACCAGGCTTTTCTGGGATGCATATTATATGCACATCTTTTCTTGGCTCTCAGTTCTAGGTTTCCCAGAGGGATTGGAGCAGATCTGATAGGCCAAGGGGAAGTTCAAGAATAGGTATAAATGTTCATAGCAGCAATGCCTCCATCAGAACTTTGGCACTATCCTGAATCTTCTGACACCTCATTTGTTAAAATATTGTCTCAATTTTATGCTCACTGTTATATCTCCTTCCAATACAGGCAAGGAAGGTGTGATTTAGAATAAAATTAAAGAGATGATAAATGAGACATCATAATTTATACCCATGTTTCACCTCTTCCTTGAGCATCTTATTGTATAGGAATTTCAAGGAGTACCATTATAAAAAGATATGGGACAAATGTATAATTAACAGCATGAGTCATTCACTGATAAGAGATTTTTGTGGACACACTAGAGCAGGAATTAATACTTTATTTGACCTTGCCTCAAGTAAAAGTTCTATTTTAAAATCCTGTAACCTTTTCTCATTTTATTTTTTTAAACTTTGGCCTTCTTATTCACTCTTGACTCACTGGACTGTTTTACTGGCTCTGAGCTCATGAATCATAAAGGAACCTATCCTGGTTGTTCACGGATGGTACTGTCGTTAGAAAGGTCAATGTATTCAGCACCTGGAAACCAGACAAATGTTAACAAATAAATAACTAGCTCTGAGATCCTCAGAGGGGAAACTCTAAAGAAACTGAGTTAATTCCTTTCACCTAGCTACATTCTTCTGCACAGAATTCACTTCTTCAGTGTCTATTTGAATGTCTATCTCATTTCTCTCTAGAAAAATCATGTCATAAAAACTATTCTCTGTGTGTCAAAGTAGAAACCTCTTAAAGGTTTCACATGGACTGAGAAAATTAGCATCAGGTATCTGAGAATCCAGAATAAATGAAAATTGACACTTTGTTCTATTTAATGTGCAATACATGACCTCAGAGCATATTGTCCAAGATTTAAAGAGATTCTAAGTTAAAAAGCTATATTAACAGTATCCATTGCAACAAATGACAACATAAGTCTATACCAGAAATTTGTTGTAAGACAAATTAGGTAGATCATTAGAATTACGATTAGCTTAATCATATTTTAAAAAGGATATCCTTCTAGGTATTATAATTGTATTTTATGAGTTATTTTTTTACAATATGTTTACATTCACATAAATAATGATTATTAGAATAATATTTTCATCATGTCTTATGAAAAAAATATACTAAGATATTGTTAGGGATTGAATCATGTACCCGTCTAAAGACATGTTCAAGTCTTAATCCACATTCCTGTTGGTGCAAACCCATTTGTAAATAGGACCTTTGAAGATGTTATTATCAGTTAAGATGTGGACTCATTTGTGAATAGGATCTTCAGAGATCCTATGTAGATGAGACCAAATTGAATCATGGAGGGCCTTAATTCATGTGACTGGAGACTGTATAAAGAGAAGGAATTCAGGCATAGAAGTCTGAAGAAGCCAGAGAAGAAAGCATATTGCCATGTGGCAGAGGCAGCCAATGATCCCCAAGGATTTCAGCAAGCCAGCACCAGAATGCTACAGACTCCAGGAGAAAGCATGGCTTGTCAAGACCTTGACTTTGTACTTCTAGCCTCGAAAACTTAGATAATAAATTCCTGTTGCTTAAGCCAACACATTGAGGGGAATTTGTCTTAGCAGCTCTGGCAAACAGACAGATATTTTTACAATTAGTTGCTTAAACTATAGAAAATAATTAACAGCTTTTCCAATATTCATTAAGTGTATCAGGTTTCAAGTTTTCCTCTGAAATACCTATTCACTTAAAGGAAGAAAAAAGATAGTTTAATTAACTCTCATACACTTCTAGATTGAGTATAAATTGGTGAAACCAATTTGGAAAATTTTTTTGTAGTGACTACTAAAGATGAATCTATACAAACTCTATGACCCAGACAATTCTTCTTCTAGGAATATTTCCAGTAGAACTGTATGGGTATGGTCTACCAAGAGATATAAATAAATATATTTACAGAAGCAATATTTGTAATAGCCCAAAATGGAAAACAATTTAAATTTTCATGTGGATGCATTAATACAATAAAATACTATGTAGCTATAAGAATTAATTAATTAGAAATAAATGCAACTTCATGGATAAATATTAAAAACACAAAATTGAATGAAACAAGTCTGACAAAAAGAAGAGTATATAACTTCATTTATTCAAAGTTGAAAGACAGGTCAAACTAATCCATGGTGTTAGAAGAAAGGATAAAGTTTATCCTTGGTATAGAATGAAGAGGGGCTTGGTGGAGGAGTAAACGGGGGGAGGCACCCCCTGTGCTGGCAATATTCTGTTTCTTCTTTATCTGGATACTGATTAGGCAGGTGGGTCCACTTTGAAACTACTTTGAGATGTACACTTTCATATACTTTTTGGGGAATATGTTTATTGCAATATAAAATTTACATTAAAATCCTTCATTCACATACTCCAGTCATAGTTCCTAGAGATCATGAAATAAATATCACTTTCAAAATGTTGGTCTGATATAAAGATAAATTTATGATATTTCAGTTGGCCAAGGAAATCTTTGGCATTATCAAATTTGATATTTACTCTCCCCATCGACATATTTATACCTGCCCATGCCCAAAATGTCCATGATACCTATGCAGAAGCAAATATACCTGTGCCATGAAAGTAGTCAGTTACAATTCAGCAAATACACACTCCTATTACTTTCAATTTGTTCAGTTCTTTGTGCTCATTACCAAGCAAACTCACCATAGAGCTTACTAATCTAAAATAACTAAAAGATATTAGATTGTTAAATAAAGCTCTATGTTTGAAGAAAAATATGTTACAAAATTATATCTTACCTCCAGCTATTAGAAATGTTAGAGCTAACAGAAAAGATATTTTCTCTCATCTTATAATATTTCCTTTGCTTAACCCATCCCACAGGTGCTTAATAGGGATGATTCCTAAGTTTATATTGGTATTGGTCATTATTTGTACCCAATATATCAAATTAATCACACACACAACCATTCAGTACACAGAGAGAGGTTACCACATGGAAGTCCCTGCATTAGGTCCCCATGATACAAAGCTAAATAAGAAATGATGCCCTCAATGAACTTTCCTTCTTTTAGGAGCAAGACACAAGTAAACTAACAACTACAGTGAAGCATGATGAGTCATATAGGAGAAGTATGCACATCATTCTTGGTGGGCAGAGGAGAGCACAGAGCAAAATACAAATCACATATTGAAGAAGTTTTTCTCAGGACAGGTTATCTATGGGCAAGGTTTATAGGACTTGTGGAAGAGGGGAGCGGAGGTATGTGGGAAGGTAACTAATCAACTAATACAGAAGGGGAGAATTTCAGCCAATGAGAAAGGCATATGACTAAGCACAAATCTCAAATCTTTTGGTGCCTCAGGTGATGCTTAAGTATGATTCCTAACTTTTATATCAGTCTGACTCTAAAATAGCATGATGACTGTAAGTTGTTCCTCAAAACAGAAGAAAGATTTCATGTTGGAGACTAACAAGAGTTGTGGGTAGCAGCAAGGAACTATATAATGAAGGGCCTTGTGTACAAAGAAAAAGAATAATTTGTCCAAGATCACATGAGTGATGAAAAGGGGAACTAGGATTTAAATCTCAGTCTAATTCCAGGACTTCCACTCCTAACTATTATGGTATATTACCCAGAATTGCATTTTAGAAAGATGGCGACAATGTGGATTGTGCTTCGGAGAGAATTGGGTTAGATGTCAAAGTAATTAGGAAGTTCTCACAGTCATTGAGATGATGGTATCCTAATTAGAAAGAGGAATGGAAAGGGTAATGAATATAAAAGTTATAGAAGTTGGAATTTACAATTTTGGTCTTATGTGGAGGGTGAAATAGAAAGAATAAAAAATGACACAGGTTCCTGACTTTGGTTAGGAGGATATTCTAGGGCATTTCACCAATATTAGAGATAAGAAGGCAAGCAGGTTAAGGGTGGAGATGGGGAGACAATACTGAGTTGATCTTAGATGAGGTAAATTAGTGATACCTGCAAGACATCCAGAGAGATGTACAGGAAGGACACTAGTGGCTGGCATGGCTACAGAGGGATAAAGATTAGAGGACAGAGATTAAAAACCAGGTCATGGATTTAAGGATATAAATAAAATAGCTCCACATAATGCAGAGTTTAAGTCAGGCCTTCTCCTACCAAAGTTATAATAAAGGTTGAGAAAATATGGTTGTTTCCACAGGTAAAATTATTCATTCCAAGGCTGTCTTTCCCAAAAGAGCATATAAGGAATTAAGTCAGGTGAATGTTAATTCCTTAGGAAGATAAGTTGTCTGAAGACTGGAAGATAATTCTACTTGTGCAGTTACCACTGTTTTGGATATGCACATCACAACTCAGCTCTCACATAACATCAAATGTCAGGAAACATTTTGGAGACTAGCAATATTAGGGAAAGGGTATATGTGAAATCAATATTAGCCTCTTTCTCTCAACCCTCTTTGTCAAACTTTGTTTATTTACAATTTTTTTTTTATTTGTAACAAATAATTAAAGCTTTGCTCCTTTCCTCTTCTCATGTGCCAAAAATTAACTTTTATTTTATTTTACTTATGTGACTTGAGAAAAGGTGTTAAATGAACAGCTTCATGAAACAAATTTTTACACTAGCATACCTCTCCATCTCATTTGGGAGAAAAATATATGCTCAAACAACATGGATAAATGAACCAGAAATAAAGATTTCATAGAATGGAGCAGTTGTAAGAATAATCAATACCATGGATGTAGAGTCAATGTATCTCTTCCCACATTGCAGAGATAAATATTTTAAGTCAAATAAGAACTTCATCAGAAAATAAAGAAGGTTCCAAAGATATCAGCAGGAAGGCAAATTTTACAGACATATCTATTTTTTTCTTGATAATAGCCCTTTTAAGATTTTCAAATACAATATGATTTGCAAACTGTGAAAACTATATTGAAATTTTATTATGCAAATTAAGGCCACTGCTCAATGTTTCCCTAAATCTTTTCCAAATTATAGATGTGGGCAGTAAATATCCCTAATATAAAAGCATGGATGTGGTAAGACATGCAGTTTATAAATTTGGAAAGTTTAAAAACTAAAGATTTTAATTTTCTTATCTGAAGGTCCTTAAAAGTAGACCCATCATCCATCTTAAATGCATCATCTTCCGCATACTGGATAAGCTAAAGCAATGAGAAAGAGTCAACCTGGATAACCCACCAAAGACCTGTGGGTCTCAAGTTTCCATTAGCCTTGATAACATATCCACTTTTCTAATAGCAAGCAGCAGTTTACATTTCTAATTCAAAGTAGATTTGTTTAAGGATCAAACAGACAATGCTGTTAAAAAACATCAGAATGATATTTCTAAAACTGAGGTTCTACTTCTACCCTGTGATAAGGTTTGTTGTCACCAAATGAATCAAGAGCTAAGCCTAACTACTTTAATAATGCATACTTATTCTAGAAAAAAAGCTAAATTTTTATGCCAGAAATTAATAAATAGCTGATAGTAGGCACTATTACCCATGCAGTCAAGATATTGCTAATGTGGTCTGTGCAAGATATTATTAATTTGAAACATGTTACTTTGTACTACAATTTAGAAATACAGTTTTCTTCCTTTAGAGAATTAATTTTTTATTTGCAAATGTCTTTTTTTACCTTTATAAATGTTTTCCATTATGAGATATATATATACACATATATAGAAGAATGTACAAAATACATATGTGCAATTTAAAAATAATTATAAAGACAATATACTTGTGGCTATCTCCAAGGCCTGACTTCTTTGATAAACATTATCTTTGTTTTTGCTATGATTTTACCATTGTTATATATCCCTAAAACATATCATTTCATTTAGCCTGCATTTTTTGTTTCATATAGATAGAATCTATTCTATATATTCCTCTGACAATTGCATCTTTGCTCAACATTATGTTTGAGAGATTCATCCATTCTATTATTTGTAGTAACTTTACTTCTCTGGTTTTGAAATCTAGCTAATGTTAAGCTCTTAAAATGAATTGTAGAGTTTTCTTTATCTATTCTCCAGGGGATATTGCGTAACACTGGAATTGTTTTATTCTTCAAATGTTGGGAAGAATTCTCCAGTAAAAATTATTGTGCAGAGTCTTAGTTTGCCAGAGCTGCTAGCACAAATACCACACAATGGGTTGGCTTAAACAACAGGAATAAATTGGCTCATGGTTTTGAGACTAGAAATCCAGAATCAAGATATTAGCACGACTTGCTTTCTCTCTAATATCTGTAGCATCCTGATGAGGGCTGCCCACAATCCTTGGAGTTACTTGACTTGTATTTTTGTCTTGTAACACATGATAATGTCCTTTTCTTTCTTCCTGATCTTCCCATTTCCGCTGACTTCCTGCTTCTGCCTGTTTCCTTCTCTGACTCTGGCTTCTATACCTTCTCTTTATAAGGCCTCCAGTAGTCTGGATTACAGTTCACCCTGCTTCATGGTAACTAAAATTGTCAACTTCAAAAGGTCCAATTTACAATGAGTTCACACCCACATAGAAATGGATTAAGACTAAAAGCATGTTTTCATTGGGGTACGTAATTCAACCTACCACATGTAGCACTTGATTGTTTTCCATGTGTATTACTTCTATAATTAAAAATGTATTTATTATAAATAATAACTGATACTTCAAAAGGTACATGTGCTTAATTGGTTTGGAATAGAATTCAGCCTCCCTCATTTTTTTCCATATATATATATATCAATGACTAGGCTGTTCATGATGTATAGTTACTCAGAATAGACTAATAAGATAAGTAGAAAAAGTTTGTTCTATTTTTTAAATATAGAGATAAAAAGTTTTTCCTCACTCCAAATAAGTAAACATGGAAACTAAATGCTTTGCAGTTTTGACAGTCTATGCTGAAATAATTTTCATAAATATTCTCATCTTTAACATTAAATGATAATGTAATACAGCTTTCAACATTATGTGCCTGGTCATGTGACATCTGTTTATCCTATGTCACCATGCTGAGAACTCAGTCAATCTTCACAGGTTCTTGTGCAGAATCTCATCAGCCCAAAAGGGATAACCCCAAGAAATGGGTCTCCTAGTACACTGTGATATATAAATGCCTTTTAAGCAGACATAGATCAAACATTGGTGGTCAGGATCACTGATGTTCAAAATTGATATTATTATCAAACATTGAACTAATAATTAAGATCATGAATCTGTGAATTTATTTCATTCCTTGTATTTCAGGTTTTCAACTACTTTATGCTCTGATTTTACTTTTTTAAAGCAAATTTCCCCTGAATTAAATGAGTCTTTAAAGACTCCATGGAAACCAGTGCTCTCACAGCCAAAAGGGTCTTAGTCTCTTTGGAGATATAAAAAACTTGCCTCTATTACACATTGAATGACAACTTACATAATACTGTCTGGTAGTTTCAATGACTTAAGTAGATTTGTTCAAAGGCTTATACATATATTTACCCCCAAAAGGGAAAAAATAAAGAGCCATGGAAATCAGAGACACACAAATCTAATAGCAATTTTAGTAAACTATTAGCCTGAATAATCATCAAATATTCCATCAAAAAGATTCTAAATAAGCAAATGAAGGAGCAAAAGAATGAAAGCATACCCTACCTTATGTTAATACACTAACATTCATGTTAAAGCCAGGGCCAATATATCATGTTTGTTTTTATCCCATCTTTGACAAAATTAATCATTTTAAAGTGGTGACCACTGCCACACTAATGGTTATAGCTCTTTTCAAAATAGTTCCTGTTCTTTCAAGAGGAAATAGTTCCAATTTTAACCACATAGATGTATTTTTGTTATCACAATGTAACTACCTCACAATCTTTCAAAATACAGAGAATTTTATGGTACAAAATCATACTCTTTTTATTCTTTTACTCTCCCAACAGCTTTTCACTTGTACCTTTCCAAACATCTAAATTTAGTCCCACACCTTTTAGAAATGTATGCTTGAAATGATTCTTTATACTTAAGTAAAATAAATATAGAACATTAGAATTTTTTCCCCTAAAGCATCATTTTGGAAGTTATTAAAATAACTTCTTGAAAGGACAGTGTCTCTCAGCAATTCTACGCCAGTCCCTGATAGTAATTCTGAGGAGATAAAGATTCAGACTAATTTGAAAAGTGAGAAAACACATATTAAGTGTTCATGTTCCACCCCTGTTCACCATAAATATGACAAGCTTATTTTGAACAGCATTTTACCCAATCTAGCTTTTCTCAAGTTCAAAAACTCTATTTAAAAGAACCAAGAGGGTTCCTACCCATTGTGAAGCCCTACTTCCTGTTGAACATAAGCCTCTCCCAGAGAAGGCCTACAACTAGAAAGGTTCACTCTTGCTCTAAGGGGCTGGAGGGCAAGTAGTCTGGCCTAGTTATGTCACCCATGGGATGCAGTATAGATTCATGCACATAAAGGCAATTTACACCCACCTGTGACTCTTTTCCTAGGGTAAATTTATGGCCTCCCTCTCCATGAATTTTATGTGATTGGGAGAAATTTGTTCATAGTCATCACTTTCATTGTTTAGTTATCTGAAGAACAAGCCACCACCCTTATTCTGGAAGCCCATAAGTAATTAATTTAGATGTTTTCAAATTATCACGTAACATTTACTAAGCTCCTATTTAAAGTTGGCTAATACATTCACCCCCTTGATTGTCTTCTGGTGCCTCATTATCCCTTTATGAGTATCAAGGACTCTTCCTGTAACCTTAAATCTAAAACTAATTTTTACCAAGTTTGTTGAGTATAGAAATTATATGGAAAACTATTTAAGGTGAGCCCTACCTAGAATTCTAGGAGACAATTTTAATTTTTAGTTAGAAACACAGATTATTATTAGGCAATTCATAATCCTTCGGCTATTAGCTTTATATTAATAGGAAGTATTCCTCCTGATGATCCCAGTAGTCTGGAGGTTAAGAAACCCTCCCAAAATAAAAACTTTGTCCATACACTGCTTGACAATTTAGTTACTACTTGTGTGACCATGAATATGTTTCTTACCTTTAATAAGTGTCATTTTTCTCATCTATAAATTCTTTACATGTTTGAATTCTTTTACTTCCTTTATTGCATTAGACAGAACTCCCAGTGCAAGGTTGAACAGAAGTAATAAGAATGGATATACATATTCCTAGAGGTAGAGGGAAAGTGATATTTACCACTGGGCATAATGTCAGCTATAGGGTTTTTATGGAAGATTAGGCATATATTAGTCAGGAACTCTCTCAATATCTTAAATCATCCATCCCTTAAATGTCATAGTTACATATATTATGACATTGAATTTTCAACTAATATAACAAAGAAATAAAATGACAAGTTATAGTTTGCTGATATTTTAAAAGCCACTTAAAAAGCCTAAAAAAATACAGTGCTTTATTTCTAGTTAGTGGAATTATTATGTACACAATAAGGCCCATTATTCTTTCAAGAAAAGCCACATAATACACTCTTTCAATTCTCAAGTACTTCAATTTCCTCTGATAATTTTGCCCCAAAATAATTAAAATGCATGGTAATGAGGCATAATCTTAGTTTTTCCCTATTGGGCTGTTCTGAACTAAGAAATCTTAAAACTTTGTTTTTCCTAGCTTGATTGAACCCATGAGAAAAAGTTCTTCCTCCTTAGCAGATCAGTACAAAATATTATCAACAGGGATACCAAGCACACATGCACCCACACTCTCCCCCATTGTTGAAAAAGATAAATTACTTTCCCATTGTTTCTCCCTACATGACAAACCAGCTCAGCTTTGTAGTCTGCTTCAGATCCAGGTACATTTTTCAAGATTGATCTTTCATTAATGTTTTATGAATTCAGAGCAGATTTGAATATAGATTATATTGACAGTCATCTCACATTATAATATATATACTAAATGAAATCTCATGTGATGTGTTTGAGATGCCAAATCCTTTTCTTTGAAGATCATCCCCCCCCCCAACCCTACTGTATGTAGGAAAAAAGTTGTGATTTCTTTGAATTTGAAAATTACAGATGTGACTATTAGGCAGTGTGCTGCTTTGGAGCTATTATGTACCCCTGAAAAGGCCATGTTCTTTCAAACCATTCTTGTGGGTGCAGACCTATTGTGGGTGGGACCTTTTGATCAGGTTTGTTTAATTGAGATATAACCCGGCCTGTTCAAAATAGGTCTTAATCCTTTACTGGAGTCCTTTATGAGAGGATAAAAGGCAAAGGCATTTGGAGAAAGCTGAGAGAGAAATGCCCTAGAGAAGCAAGAAAGGACCTGCAGAAATTGAAAGAGCCAGAACCTAAAGCAACAAAACCCAGGAAAGAAGGATCAGCCAACTCTGGCCATGTGCCTTCCCATGTGGCAGGGGAACCCTGGATGCCAGCAGCCTTTCTTCAGAGAAGGTATCCTCTTGCTGATGCATTAATTGGACACTTTTCATGGCCTTAGAATTGTAACTTATAATGTAATAAATCCCCACTGTTACAAGCCAGTCCATTGCTGGTATGTTGCATTTCGGCAGCTTTAGCAAACTGAAACAGGCAGTATTGAACATGCTTTCCTATTACTCATTACTTCCTTAATGCCACAAATCTTCATAATTTAGTACTGTTAAAAAAAATGTGTGGTGGGAGGAGATTACAGATTCATGGAAAATAGGAGTAGCCCCCTGATTAAGAATCTCTTCACATACCATCCAAAAACCATATTGCTCAATAAGGAGAACAGATAGAACCACCTGAATCCATGCATATAGCATAAAAAGAAGACAGAACAGACAGGCAAACACTATGTAGAAATCAAGGGAGAGTTTTAATAACCTAATGGTAAAAGAAGATAAAGAAAATCATCATCATCCAAAAAGAGGCCTCCCCTCTCTAGTAAAACTACTGAGAACAATCTGAGATCTGGTGGTTCAGAGAACTGGCTAAAGGGGAATTAAAGGGAGAAGTCTTAAAAGTGCATGATACAGGAACTTTGAATAGGAAGTGAGATACGGTAGGTTAGTATAGGCTGGAGTGAAATAGTGACACATCCCAGAGTAATTTGGGCAGATAATAAAAAATATATTTACAGCCTCCCCCTCCCCAGCCCCGAGGATCTGGGGGAAGGTGCGGATGTGTTGGACATCCTCACCTGGACTGGTGTTAATGTTGTCACAAACATTGGGACTGGCGGTTTGATGTGCTGAGCCCCCAAGCATGGGACTTGCCCTTATGAGGCTCATTACCACAAAGGAGACTCTAAACTTGCATGTAATGGTGCCTAAGAGTCTTCCCCTGAGTACCTCTTTGTTGCTCAGATGTGGCCTTCTCTCTCTCTAACTGAGCCATCTCGACAGGTGAACTCGCTGCCCTCCCCCCTACGTGGGACCTGACTCCCAGGGGTGTAAATCTCCCTGGCAATGCAGGATATGACTCCCGGGGATGAATGTGGACCCAGCATCGTGGGACTGAGAGTATCTTCTTGACCAAAAGGGGGATGCAAAATGAGACAAAATAGTTTCAGTGGCTGAGAGTTTTCAAATGGAGTCGAGAGGTCACTCTGGTGGACATTCTTATGCACTATATACATAACACCTCTTAGGTTTTAATGTATTGGAATAGCTAGAAGTAAATACCTGAAACTACCAAACTCCAACCCAGCAGTCTGGACTCCTGAAGACAATTATATAATAATGTAGATTACAAGGGGTGACAGTGTGATTGTGAAGACCTTGTGGATCACACCCCCTTTATCTAGTGTATGGCTGAGTAGAAAAATGGGGATGAAAACTAAAGGACAAATGGGGTGGGATGGGGGGATGATTTGGGTGTTCTTTTTTCACTTTCATTTTTTATTCTTATTCTGGTTCTTTCTGATGTAAGGAAAATGTTCAGAGATATATTGTGGTGATGAACACATAACTATGTTATCATACTGTGGACAGTGGATTGTATACCATGGATGATTGTATGGTGTGTGAATGTATTTCAATAAAACTGAATTTAATAAAAAAAAAAAAGAAAAGTGCATGATACAGGGGCTGTGCTGCTTATGGTGGTGCTGGAGAGGGGGCGCTGAGCTGTTGGGTATGAAGTGTAACAGAACAGACTTTACCACCTGAAACTGCTGCTTCAAGTTCAGATCAGGCAAGGAACAAACGTCGTAACATAAAACAAGACCAAAGAAGAGCACACTTAAGTTGAAGACACAACACTTAATCTGAAACAAGAAGTTTGTGCCTACTCAACAGCTTTGAAAGAGCACTTCCCAACGCTGCTAGTAGTCTTTGTTTTCTTCAGTGCTGTACTGTGAGATTGCCTGGTGCAGCAGCAGTTGTATTCTTTATTAGCTTGATAGATCATTTTCTCTCACTCTTTTTTTTTTTTAATACTAGCAACTTTTCATCCTTTGAAACGTGTGCTGAAAAAGAAGAATCAGCAAATAGTACTGAAAGTGCAATAATATTTGATTATCACTGCGAGATGAGCTTTGATCCAAAACTTCTCCACAACAATGGACACAATGGGTACCCCAATGGTACTTCAGCAGCGCTGCATGAAATGGGGGTTATCGAAAAACTGCTAACCTCTTACGGATTTATTCAGTGTTCAGAATGTCAAGCTAGACTTTTCTTCCACTGTTCACAGTATAATGGCAAACTGCAGGACTTAAAAGTAGGAGATGATGTTGAATTTGAAGTATCATCTGACCGGTGGACTGGGAAACCCATTGCTGTTAAACTGGTGAAGATAAAACCAGAAATCCTCCCTGAAGAATGAATTAATGGACAAGAAGTGTTTTATCTGACTTACACCCCTGAAGACGTCGAAGGAAACGTTCAGCTGGAAACCGGAGATAAGATAAACTTTGTAATTGATAACAATAAACATACTGGTGCTGTAAGTGCTCGTAACATCATGCTGTTGAGAAAGAAACAAGCCCGCTGTCAGGGAGTAGTTTGTGCCATGAAGGAGGCATTTGGCTTCATTGAAAGAGGTGATGTTGTAAAAGAGATATTCTTTCACTATAGTGAATTTAAGGGTGACCTAGAAACCTTACAGCCTGGAGATGATGTGGAGATCACAATCAAGGACAGAAATGGTAAAGAAGTTGCAACAGATGTCAGACTATTGCCTCAAGGAACAGTCATTTCTGAAGATATCAGCATTGAACATTTTGAAGGAACTGTAACCAAAGTGATCCCAAAAGTACCCAGTAAAAACCAGAATGACCCATTGCCAGGATGCATCAAAGTTGACTTTGTGATTCCTAAAGAACTTCCTTTTGGAGACAAAGATACAAAATCCAAGGTGACCCTGCTGGAAGGTGACCATGTTAGGTTTAATATTTCAACAGACCAACGTGACAAACTAGAACGAGCAACCAACTTAGAAGTTCTATCAAATACATTTCAGTTGACTAATGAAGCCAGAGAAATGGGTGTGATTGCTGCCATCAGAGATGGTTTTGGTTTCAAGTGTGTGGATCGTGATGCTCGCATGTTCTTCCACTTCAGTGAAATTCTCGATGGGAACCAGCTCCATATTGCAGATGAAGTAGAGTTTACTGTGGTTCCTGATATGCTCTCTGCCCAAAGAAATCATGCTATTAGGATTAAAAACTTCCCAAGGGCATGGTTTCATTCCATTCCCATTCAGATCATCGTTTCCTAGGCACTGTAGAAAAAGAAGCCACTTTTTCCAATCCCAAAACCACTAGCCCAAATAAAGGCAAAGAGAAGGAGGCTGAGGATGGCATTATTGCTTATGATGATTGTGGGGTAAAACTGACAATTTCTTTTCAAGCCAAGGATGTGGAAGGATCTACTTCTCCTCAAATAGGAGATAAGGTTGAATTTAGTATTAGTGACAAACAGAGGGCTGGGCAACAGATTGCAACTTGTGTGCAACTTTTAGGTCATAATTCCAATTCCAAGAGGCTCTTGGGTTATGTGGCAACTCTGAAGGATAATTTTGGATTTATTGAAATGGCTAATCATGATAAGGAAATCTTTTTCCATTACAGTGAGTTCTGAGGTGATGTTGATAGCCTGGAACTGGGGGACATGGTGGAGTACAGCTTGTCCAAAGGCAAAGGCAACAAAGTCAGTGCAGAAAAAGTGAACAAAACACATTCAGTGAATGGCATTACTGAGGAAGCTGATCCCACCATCTACTCTGGTAAAGTCATTCGCCCCCTGAGGAGTGTTGATCCAACACAAACTGAGTACCAAGGCATGATTGAGATCATGGAGGAGGGGGATATGAAAAGTGAAGTCCATCCATTTGGCATAGTTGGGATGGCCAACAAAGGGGATTGCCTGCAGAAAGGGAAGAGTGTCAAGTTCCAATTGTGTGTGCTGGGCCAAAATGCACAGAGTATGGCCTATAACATCACACCCCTGCGTAGGGCCACAGTAGTGTGTGAAAGATCAGTTTGGCTTCATTAACTACGAACTAGGAGATAGTAAGAAGCTGGTTTTCCATGTGAAAGAAGCTCAGGATGGCATTGAGCTACAGGCAGGAGATGTGTGGGAAAATAGCCTGAGCTGGGAGTGCGTCCTTGATGTGCTCGGGGGTGCGGAACATCAAATCCTGCCCAGACGGAACACTGTCCAGAGCAGCACCCGCATTGTTGCTACAAGAAGCGTAGCCTGTCCCTGACTTCTCTATCTTACTAACTTCTTTATCCTGCCTTCTCCAGCCTGTTACTAACTCCCCTATTTTCTGTGATAAAATGAAGCTAATAAATATGATGTGGAGCAAGTGGAGGCACTCTTTGCCTACAAGGCTCTGAGTCCCCTGCTCCCAGAACTTTATATTTTGTGTCCGTATTTCACTCCTGCACCACCCTGTCAGCAATAGAGATGAGGTGGAATTCTCAGTGATTCTTAATCAGCGCACTGGCAAGTGCAGCGCCTGTAATGTTTGGCGAGTCCGTGAGTGCCCAAAGGCTGTTGCAGCTCCAAGACCTGATCGGTTGGTCAGTCTCTTGAAGAGCATCACCCTGGATGATGCCAGTGCTCCTTGCCTAATGGTTCTTTGTCAGCCAAGGGGACCAGATAACTCAATGGGATTTGGTGCAGAAAGAAAGATCCGTCAAGCTGGTGTCATTGACTAACCACATCCACAAAGCACATCATTAATCTACTATGATCAAGTTGGGGGGATTCTGGTGAAGGGTTCTGAATATCTCCCTCTTCATCCCTCCCCAAATCGGGAATACTTATTCTATTGAGCTATTACACCAGTTTTAACGCCTTCCTCGTTTTATGTTTAAAAAAAATAATAAATTTAAGAAAATCATTTTAAAATTATGCACAGTTGCAGCCTGGAAAACTTAAAGTGGTGCCTTATAGTATCAATTTTAGGAGCTTTATTTGGTGCATTTAATGCAACTGGTAATTGCAAAATCCACTTTGCCTGTGTAAGTGAAAAATATAGACTGTTATCTTGTTGGCCCTATGAAATTCTGCACTCAATATTTAGTGTATACTCTACCTTCATTACTTCTGGCAAGAAGTTCTGCCTTAGGATTCCGTTGCATTCTTTTCTTTCCCATTCATTGTGCTTTAATTCTGAAGACGGTATGAGGGTAGAATACATTAACTTTTAAAATTACAAAAATTAAACAATTCATATAGGCGAACCATTTCCTTAAGTTGATGGCCAAATGTTAAAATGTTATTTTTCATATCATTTATAATCTTGTCACAGTCCACTTAATGAAGTTCAGTTAGATTTCAGTGAAAATTATCTTCCAGAGTAGTTTTTTTTTTTTCCTGGGATTGGGGCTAACTTTACTTCAATTAGTTTGTTTGGTGCAGAATTTCATGCAAATGAGGTGTGCCAGCAGTGTGATAATTTAAACGTATTTAAACAAACATAAAGGACGAATGCACAAACTTGCTGCTGCTTAGATTACTGCAGCTTCTAGGACCCAGTTTCTTTTACTGATTTAAAAACAAAACAAAAAAATAAAAAAAAAAAAAAGTTGTGCCTGAAAAAAAAAAAAAGTACATGACACATAGGTATGGGGGACTTCCGGAAATATGGCAGAGTAGGGGCCTCCAGGACTCACTCCTCCTCCAAGACAGTTAATGGAAAGGTAGGAACTGTCTGGAAAAAAAAAATGTTCTAGGGCTCCAGAGACCAGGGGAATATTGTACAACATCCAGGGAAGAGCAAGAGAAAGAGGCTGAGAAACTGCAGTAAAGAATTGTAAGTAGCTCACTCTGCTACAGTCCTTGGTTCCCATGCCCCACTCTCAAAGTGAGCCACATCTGGTCTGGTCCCTGGCTAGTGGCTGTGAATGGAGAGGGACAAGGAAATCTTCTTCCCCAAGAATGATTTGGGTGTGTGGCGGGGGCAGGGGGGTGGTGATGACATGGCCAAGCACCGATCATGGTTTTTGATCCATGAATTCAGACTGCTGAGTTCTGGCTCTGACCTGCAATTTCAGCCCACCCCAGACAGGGTTGGCCATAGCCATTGTTTCAACCCCACCCCTGACAGGTTTAAAGAAACAGTACCTTCTTGGGTCTGTGGGGAACAGTTTACTAAGAGCTCCGTCTGCTGGGTAGGCCAGGAAAGTGCAGCTTCAGGTGGTCATCAAAAAGGCTTCAGGTGTCTTTCATGACTCTATTCCCAGGGCTCTTTGGAGTTGCTCTGTGCCCACTTTGTGGATCCCTGACCCTATTTTGGCTGAGAAATACTGAGTTGGGAAAGTATTCTCCAGGGTGTAGATATGAATATTATCAGTAAAAGTAACTAAAGGGGTAAAAAGAAAGACAAAAATAATATATGACACATAAAAACCAAACAATAAATGGTTGAATTAAGTACTGCCTTTACAGTAATAACATTGGATGTTAATAGATTAAACTCCCCAATCAAAAGACACAGATTGGCAGAATGGATTTTAAAAGTATGATCCAACTATATGCTGTCTACAAGAGACTCACCTTAGATCCAAACACACAAAAAGTTTGAAAGTGAAAGATTAGAAAAAGATATTCCAAGTAAATGGTAACCAAAAGAGAGCTGAGAGAGCTATGCTAATATAGGACAATATTGACTTTAAATGTGTTATAAGAGACAAAAAAAAAAGGATACTCTATATTAATAAAATGGGCATTCCACCAAGAAGAAATAATAATCATAAATATTTATAATTTATGCATCTAACCATGGTGACTCAAAATGCATAAGGCAAACACTGGCAAAACTAAAGCAGAAATACACGTCTCTACAATAATAGTTGGAGACAACAGTACACTACTCTCATCAATAAATAGAACATCTAGAGAGAGGATCAATAAGAAAACAGATAAGTTGAAAAAAGATGATAAATAAACTGGACTTAACATTGCACCCCAAAACAGTAGGATAAACACTATTCTCAAGTGCTAATGGATCATTCTCTAGGACAGACAACATATTGGGTCACAAAACAATTCTCAATAAATTTAAAAAGACTGAAATTATACAAAGCACTTTCTTTAACCACAATGGAATGAAGCTTGAAATCAATAACAGGTGGACAACTAGAAAATACACAAATATATGAAGTTGAAACACACATTCTTAAACAATCAGTGGGACAAAGAGAAAATTGTAAGAGAATTCAGTAAATATCTCGAGAAGAATGAAAATGAGAAGACAACATATCAAAACTTATGGTATGCAGTGAATGCAGTGCTGGGAGGAAAATCTATAGCCCTAAATGCCTACATTAAAAAAGAAGAAAGAGCTAAAATCAAAGACCTAACCACACAACTGGAAGAACTAGAAAAAGAACAACAAACTAATCCCAAACAAGCAGAATGAAAGAAATAACACAGCCTAGAGCAGAAGTAAATGAAATGAAGAATAAAAAACAATAGAGAGAATTAACAAAACCAAAAGTTCCTTATTTGAGAAGATCAATAAAATTGACAAATCCTTAGTTAGACTGACAAAGGATAAGAAAGAGAAGACACTAATAAATAAAATCAGAAATGAGAGGGGGACATTACTACTGAAACCACAGAAATGAAAAAGGATGATAAGAGGATAATATGAATAACTGTATGCCAACAAATTAGACAACAGAGATGAAATGGAAAAATCCCTAGAAACACACAAATAACCTACATTGACCCTAGAAGAAACAGAAGACCTCAACAGACCAATTATACATGAAGAGATTGAATCATTCACTAAAAGCCTCCCAACAAAGAAAAGCCCAGGACCAGATGGCTTCACAGGAGAACTATACAAATCATTCCAAGAAGAATTAATACCAATCCTGCTCAAACCCTTCCAAAAAATTGAAGAAGAGGGAACACTACCTCATTCTATGAAGCCAACATCACCTTAACCCCAAAGCCTGATAAAGATACTACAAGAAAAGAAAATTACAGATTTTTCTAATGAATATAGATGCAAAAATGCTCAACAAAATATCTGTACATTGAATCCAACAGCACATTAAAAGAATTCTACAACGTGATTCAGTGGATTTTATCCTAGGTATACAAGCACGGTTCAACACAAGAAAATCAACGAATGTAATACACCATATTAACAAATTGAAGGGGACAAACCACATGGTATCTTGATTGATGCAGAAAACACATTTGACAAAATCCAGCATCGTTTCTTGATAAAAATGCTTTGAAAGATAGGACTAGAAGGAAATTTCCTCAAAATGATAAAGGGCATATATGAAAAATCCACAGTTAACATACTCAATGAACAAAGAAGAAAAAAGTTGGAGGACTCACACTTCCTGACTTCAAAGCACATTACACAGCTACAGTGGTTAAAACATCATGGTACTGGCATAAATATAGATATATTGACCAATGGAATCAAATTGAGATTTGAGATTTGAGAAACTGACCCTTATCTTCCCTAACTTGGCAAGGCTGCCAATTCCACTCAACTGGGACAGAATAGCCTCATTGATAAATGGCCCTGGGAGTACTGCATATCCATAAGCAAAAGAATGAAAGAGGACCCCTATCTCACACCTTATACAAAAATTAACTCAAAGTGGATCAAAGACCTAAATATAAGAACTAGGACCATAAAACTCCTAGAAGAAAATGTAGGAAAACATCTTCAAGATCTTGTGCTAGGCAACAGTTTCTTAGACTTTACACCCAAAGCACAAGCAATGAAAGAAAAAATAGATAAATGAGACATCCTCAAAATTAAAAATGCTTGTGCTTCAAGGAACTTTGCCAAGAAAATGAAAAGACAACCTACTCAATGGGAGAAAATATTTGGAAACTATATATCTGATAAGCATTTAGTATCCAGAATATATAAAGAAATCCTACAACTCAACAATAAAAAAGACAAACAACCCAATTTAAAAATGGGCAAAAGACTTGAATAGACATTTTTCCAAAGAGGAAATACAAATGGCTTAAAAGCACACGAAAAGATGTTGAACATCACTAGCTATTAGAGAAATGCAAATCAAAGCAAAGAGATAAAATTTCAGACCTACTAGAATGACCACTATTTAAAAAAAGAAAACTACAAGTGTTGAAGGGGATATGGAGAAACAGGAACACTCATCCAGTGTTTGTGGGAATGTTAAATGGTACATCCAGGGGAAGACAGCTTGGTAACTCCTCAGGAAGGTAATATAGAACTTCCATATGATCTGGCAATCCTACTACTAGGTATAAAAGCAGAAGACCACAAAGGTGGGACACAAACAGACACTTGTACACCGATGTTTATAGTGCCATTATTCAAAATTGCCAAAAGATGGAAACAGCCCAAGTGTCCATCAGCTAACGAGTGGATAAACAAACTTTTCAACTACAAGAAGGAATGAAATCCTGATGCACATGACAACATGGATGAACATTGAAGATGTTACATTGAGTGAAATGAGCCAGACACAAAAGGACAATTAATGTGAGAGTTCACTGATATGAACTAATAATAGTAAACAAACTCATAGAGTTGGAATCTAGAATATGGGTTACCAGAGGGTAGGGAATCTGGAGATGATGGTTAATTTGTGCAGAATTTCTATTTAGTTTGATTGTTAATATTTAGAAATGGATAGTAGTGATGGTAGCACATTATTTGGAGCATAATTAACAGCACTCAACCATATTTGTGAATGTAGTTGAAGGCGAAGTTTTGGGTCGTGTATGTTAGTAGAAGGAAAGTTAGAAGACAAAATTTGGGACTGTATAACACAGTGAACCCTGCTGTGGATGATAGACTGTGATTAATAATACAAATATAAGAATGTTCTTTCATGAATTATAACAAATGTATGACACTATTAGAAGGTGTTAATAATAGGATGGTAAATGGAAAAAAAATGCATCTAATGTAAACTATGGACCATAGTTAACAGTAACATTTTAATACTATTTCATCAATTGTAACAAAGATACCACACTCATGCAAAGTGGCCACAATGGGGGGGGGTGGATAGGAATGTTGTGCTTTATACATGACTTTTCTGTAAACCTACAATTTCTCTAATTTAAAAAAAAAATGTAACTTTTAAAAAATATTATGCTAAATAAAAGTAATCAGACACAAAGTACTACATATTGTATTACTCTATTTAAATAAAATATAAATATAAATAAATTTATAAAGATGGAGTTAGATTAGTGGTTATGTAGGGTTGGGGAAGGCTGGAGTGATTGAGAGGTGACTGCCAAGGGATATGGGTTTTTACTTCTTCTTGGAGTAATGAAAATTGATGAATGCACAACTTTGTGATTATACTAAAAGCCACTGATTATACATTCTGATGGATTGTATGGTATGTGAATAAAGCTCAATGAAACTGCTTTAAAAAAAAAAATCACATAGGTTGGGTTGGTTCTTGCAGGGCCAGGATGTGAACTCTGCGCAGGAAAACTGCTCCTCAGAGACAAGTCTCCAGAAGTTGCTCCACACTGGCCATCTCTGAGCAAATGATGACTTTCACATTCTGAAAAGTGACTCTTCCTCTGGCTGTAACTGTTGTTTCATCCTGCAAGGTGGAGGTTGGGTCCAAGAACCATCATTGCACTTCAACCCTGCATCCGTGAGTCATCACACTCTCCTTGTAGCCTGGATGAGAAATGGATGGCAACCAGACATCTGGTTTTGTAATGGGTGAGATCCTAAGTGTCTCCTGAAGAGAGAGAATGGGCATTCATTCATTCATCCACTGAACACATTTTAGGTATCTGCTATGGGCCAGACACAGGGGCTATTGTGGTGACCATGGCATAAATGAGCAGACTTTTGCCTAACTCTAATCTTCCTTGAAGTATTTAACAGTCTGATCAATCCCTGCATTTGGAAGACCCTTCATATATCACCTTGGACAGGGATTATGGCCCTTTTTAAGATGACCAAAACAGATGCTGCTTTCCCAGTCCTACCCAGGTTACCCTTCCATATGGCTGCACTATGACTCATACTCATGTATGTGAAGGAGATCAGCAGAAGAAAGAGGACTGGCTGGAGCCACAGCAGACCATTTCCAAAGACACTGTTCTGAACAGACTTGAGTCATCAACCATCCCTTGAAACACATGGTAGAGGGTGTCCGGCATTGTCCATGGATGCCAGGAGGCTAGACTGACCAACCCTGCCTTGAATAATTTTTTTCAGTGTCTATTACTCATAATTTCTACCTGTTGCATGGGAGGGAACTAGGATAAAAAAAATCTAGCCCCTATGACATGGCACCAAATTCTTGATTTCTGAAACTCTGCAGTTAGTAGTCAACAAATCATTTCCTGTACTGCACTATCAATGAATTATTGCACACCCCTGAATTCAGTATGACTTCTTTTTGTCAGAGACTCTAAATTAGAAAAGAATTTGTCCCACATCATGTCACAGTTATTAATGGGGTATCCTAAGATGATTGGTGTCTTGTCACATAAAGCTTTTTATAAATATTTAGTTTAGAATTGAGACTAGAGACTCATCTTCACTTGGGGGGAATAGTATGCATATATGTGTGTGATCACAGGCTATTAAGGAGACTTTATATTTCATTTTGCTTTGGTCTGATCTTGGCATTAGAGTATGGATTTTGCTGATCAGTCCAAACAGAGCCAGCTGTTTTCCTCTAGACAGCCACCTTGTCTAGCAGTGTGGGTGACAGATGACAGCCTTTGTGATGAGAAGTTTATTGTATTTAATTGGGTGGAAGTCTGTTGTATTTGCAACACTTCATTGGCAAGGAAGGGGAGGTTACGTCATAGAGTTTAAGGTAGAGGAGTATGCGTGCCTACACACGTCTTGGGTTTCAGCAAAGCCTGGATGGCCCTTATCGAGAAAGTTGTAGAGGGATTCCAGCATCAGATAAAAGCTGAGCTAGATAAACTTTCAGGTGATTTCACACTGAGATTCTGTGATGCTTAAAAATTCCTTGGGAGACAAACTGAAGTATAGGCAATAGGCCACGAATCTCAAGACTTGAAATTGTCAGTAAATAATGTTCAAATCGAATCACCTTAAATCCAATTTAAATTCTAGAAATACCTGGCTTTCAATATTTTGTCTGGTTTGGGAGAGCAGATGGAAACTATTACAATGCAAAATATAACAAGCAATGAAAACAGCCTCACAACTCCAAAATGAAAAGATTTTATGAAAAAATTACACGGATTGGGAATCACTGACCTATATACAGTCTTTTACTTTTTGGCTCCTTTGTGAGCTCAATAAATGGAACCTATTAATTACTATTGCCTCCTACTGGTCATTGCTCTCCCAGACCTCCTCCCTCCTGCAACTCTGACTCAGGGACTGTACTCCATGTGGTTATTGACATGCTTGTTACAGAAGCTGAGAACCCTCCTCTGGGACAGAAGTGAAGTGAGTTGCTAATATACTTGCAACGGAGAATGTGTATTTATCTCCCTCTGATCTACTCAAGTTCTGTGTGTTTTCAAAATAAAACCTAAGCATCTTATTCTTCTTTGTTTGTAACATCACAGAATATATACTATAGTCTTTAAAATCCTTCTTAATCAAATCACTTGCAACAATTTCTAGTTCAGCTTGGTTTGTAGTAAAAGTCTCCCACTCATGTAGACATGAAAATAATAAAAAGCTGAAGAAATGACAGATAATTTTTTAAAAAATTCACATGGCAACAGCAATAATGGGAAGGCACTGCTTTCCAAGGAGGAGAGAGAAGAGACTTACAGACTTACAAAGAAAGTACTTACAAGTACTTTAGATATTTGACGGTGGATCCTACAGAAACAAAAGTAAATCACAAAATTGGAAGATACCCTCAGAAAGCACCGCATATTAAAGAAACTTAACAAAAGAAGAGGACAAACCTGAACTAAAAGACATAGACCCTCTAACTATTCACTCCTGCTGAAATAGCATTACCTCTTGCTGTTGATTCAGTAAAATATGACATTCAAAAGAACACACAATGGCAGGTAGTACCCATATAAAGTCACTGTAAAAAGAAAATAGAAAATGACAATCAAAATATTTTAATGGACGAAAATTCTCTGCCCCAAATCAACCATTAAATAAAGGAAAACATAAAATAACATTGCAACCTGAAGTACATATCATAAAACAAGCATTTGTATATACAAAAAACAACAACAACAACAACAACAAAAACACCTCTCCTTTAGTTTCCTTGCTGCTAAAACAAATACCACACAGGTGGGTTGGCTTTAACGATAGGACTTTATTGGCTATGGTTTTGAGGCTAGGAGAAGTCCAAATTCAAGGCATCATCAAGGCAATGCTTTCTCCCTGAAGACTGGAGTTCTGAGGCGGTCTGCTGGTAATCCTTGGTCCTTGGCTTTTCTGTAACATAGGGTCATTGTGGTCTCTCCGGCTTCCCTTTTCTCTTCTTCGTTCTGTTGACTTCCAGCATCTGGCTGCTCCATGTGGCTTTCTCTCCTGTAAGACCTTCAGTAATGGAATTGTAACCCATCCTGATTCAGTTGAACCACACCTTAACAGAAGTAACCTTATCAAAAGGTCCTATGTACAGAAATGGATTAAGATTAAAAACATGTTTTTCTGGAGAACATAACTCCGAAACACCACAATCTCAAATCAGATATTCAAAATTGATAAAGTGGACTTCATCAAAATTAAAACCTATTTCTCTATGAAAGTTCCCATTAAGAGGAAGAAAAGAAAAGTGACAAACTGGGAGAAAATATTTGTAATTCTCATATCCAACAAAGGACTTGCATACAGAATATATAAAGCATTATCTAAACTAAACTCAATGGCAAACAAACAAACATTCCAGATAGAAAATGAGCAAAGGAATTGAACAGACACTTCACCAGACCCCATAGCAAATAAGCACATGAAAAGATGTTCAACATCATTAACCCATTAGGGAAATGCAAATTAAAACATTATGAAATACTATTACTTACATATTAGAATGACTAAAATAAAAAACACTGACAGTACCAATTCTGGTTAGGATGAATAAAAACAGATCTCTCATATATTGATGGTGGGGAAGTAAAATCTTACTCTGAAAATTAGTCCAACAAGATCTTAAAAAGTTAAACATACACTTACCATAAAATCCAGCAAGCACACTCCTGGGAATTTATCCTAGACAAATGAAAGTATATGTTCATGTAAACATCTGTACATAAATGTTTATAGCAGCTTTATTTAAAATTGCCCCAATCTGGAAACAACTTAACATCCCAGTGGGTGAGTGGATAAATGAATTGTGGTACATCCTTACAATGGAATACAATGTGGCACTAAAAAGAACAAACTATTGATACACACAAAATTTTGATGAATCTCAAGGTCATTATGCCAAGTGAAAAAAATAGGCAATCTAAAAAGTTTCCATACCATATGATTCCATTTATTTAAAATTATTAAAATGACAAAATTATTGAACTGGAAAATAGATGAGTGATTTCCAAATTGGTCTTGGTGAGTGGAAGACTGTGTCTCTGAGACTATGTAATCCCCATTCTTGATGGCATGGTGACTTTGTGTATGAGCTCATTGTACAAGGAGAGGAATGGCTATGGAAACAGGCTGGCTGTTGTCCACTGAATGAGTTCTTTTATTTACCTGATTATTAAGATTATTCAGATATTCCTCTGTTGACATTTCTCCTTTGTGAGCATTTGCTTGGGATTTTCATATTCTTTGCCTGTTCAGAGCAGAACATACACATACTTTTTTCCGCAAAAATCTTTGTCACAAATTTTGTAATTGTGTTCAGTCAAATCCTTAGCTTGATTTGAGAACATTCAATGTGGATTCTTATCTCTAGCTATTTCTACTTCTAGGTGAAATAACCTGGTGTACTCTTCAAAGTTTTTCCCACTGGGAGATTTTCCTACACCATTGTCCTCCAGGATGACCTCAGAGAGGGATTGTACTGCTGTAGCTAAACCAACTGTTAAGCAGGCCCAAATATTTTCCTCCTTAGTAAACCTGTCATGGAGTTCTACCCATATAGTCAGAGATGGAGAATGAAAGGTGGCAGAGAATATTGTCAGACTATGGGGTCATGGGCATCTGAGCCATTTGCTCATGTAAGTGCCTTCAGGACTTGCTTGAGCCTGGTCTTGTGCATGCTGCTTCTACTGATGTTGGGGTGCTGCTGTGCATGTCCAGATTGATGGCAATTTTATGATGGAGCAACTTGATAGGACAATAGTCAAGCATTCCATCTTTACTAAGGCCTGGTATCAGACCAGCAGCTGTTTCTCAAAAGGAGAATGGTTATCTGTGGAGGATCGCATAGCTTTGCTCCAAAATCCTAAAGATCTGGGCTGTGACTCACTTTTAGAGACCTGTTAAAGGCTCTATACAGTGTTTCTATCTGCTACAGACATTTCAAGCTTCACTGCATTTGCTGGGACACATGGTTTAGTAGTAGAGGAGCTGGTACAGAAGCCCAGACATGTTGCAGAGTCTTTTCGTAACTGGGTGTCACATTGATTCTGTCAGCTGAAAGCAAACAGCTTCTGATAGTCTTTACTAACAGGTATAGAGAAAGAGGCATTTGCCAAATCAATAGCTGCATACCATGTACCAGGGGATACATTGTTTGTTTAAAAACAAAACAAAACAAAACAAAAAAGACTTGGAACAGCAACTGCAATTGGATTCACTACTTTCTTACATTTATGATAACCCCCTGCTCACAAGCTCCATTTATATTCTGCATAGGCCAGATAGGCAAGTTGAGTAGCAAATGATAGGAAAAAGCAGCTCGGTATTTT
Source organism: Choloepus didactylus (assembly GCF_015220235.1). Classification (NCBI taxonomy): domain Eukaryota; kingdom Metazoa; phylum Chordata; class Mammalia; order Pilosa; family Megalonychidae; genus Choloepus; species Choloepus didactylus. Next base: position 182,646,076 of record NC_051310.1, on the reverse strand, counting down.
TCAAATCCTGGATGATGGCACTGATCTCCGTAATTCCTTGAGGAATACAGTACTGCTTTTATTTTACTATCTTGGAAGGTAGAGCTGGTTTTACTGGCTTCTGCTGGCTTTTCTTACCATAATAGCCCTCTCTCCAATGTTCAAAATTCCCAGTATGGGGATTCTGCCAATAATTCAGTTTATCACCTCCAACTCTGCCTATGGGAACTGTGGAAATAACCACAGGGTAGTTTCAGAGACACACTGAGCCCACTGTAAGATTGACATGAGAGAAAACTCCATTGACATTGATCACTCATCCTTCATAAAGCCCTCCTCTTCCTGGTAGACCACAGTGGGTATTTTGTGTCTCTGGGGATACGTGCTAACACAAAGTCATTGTCCAGTAATCACTGAAAAGTTTTGTAAATGGTCTCAGGTCCCTTATTAGAGCCATTTATTATTTACTATGACTAGGTATTGTACTATGTATACTAATACATACCTCATTTAATGTCACAAGAATTCATTTCAACTTGTAAGAATTCTCAAGAGGTAGTTGTCTCTCCATTTTATAGATGAAGAAAATGAAATTCAGAATAATTCACTGAAGATCTATTGCTAAAAAGTGTAAAACCAGGTTTCAGAGGAGGTCTTACTCCCTACTCTCTTCACTCTGACATCCTCAGATAACAGTTAAGCCTCTGGCAGGGCCTGAGTGCATTCTTGTAGTATTGATATTTATGGTTGTGTGTGAACAATATTAAAGGTGTTTGAGAACTGTACTTTTCTGTTGCCTATTCCAGTGTTTTAGCCTACACTAATTATCTCTTTAAGCCTGAGTACGTGGAACTCCAGCACCTAAAAATGCAAGAAAACAAAAAAACTACATGACCAATAAAGAACTGGACTATCAATGCTTAGTATGCCAAGGGATACAGTTACAGCTAAAATTTACCCCTATGCCACTAGTCTGAATTTCTGAGACTTTCTAATTTTAAAAAATCCACAGAAATAATACAAACTAAGTTTTAAATATTAAATTGACCCTTCTTGCTAACATGCATATGATTTCACCTAAAAGTGTATAACTTCCAGCTGGCACGTCAATAGACACACATCTGGCTGTTCTGCAAAATAAGAGTCAGGTGTCCCTTCTGATTTCAAAGCACTGATGCTCTAGCCTGAACATAAAGAATTTTAAGTAGATTATATGGGGTCAAGCGTGCATCGCTGCAATGCTATGGGAACAGGATTTTGCTACCAGAAATCTCTGTTACTGCAAATAAGTACTGTTATTTAAGGTATTCAGTTTAAAGCATTTTAAGGTCAGTCACAAAACTTACACTGAAATATGTAAAAACTTAATAATAGGAATAGGAGTAGGAGACACTGTCCAAATTGATTTTAGTTATTTCTTTTGCACTCTTGTAGACATGAAATCATAGTGCACTTCTGTTGCAATCACACTAATTCTAGTAGCCCAAGTGAATTCTTTGTAGATTTGGTGGTCTTCACAGTAGAGGCTTCTAGAAGCCTGAATTTCAATAACATCTCAGTATTGGCCGTTTAGGCAAAAAAAAAAAAAAAAAGGCAAGAGCTTGCCTATGTACAATGCATATGAATATTCAGTTAATGTAGCTAAAGCCCAGAGACTTCAAGGGAATGTAGCAATGTTGGAAAATTATTGCACAGAAATCTAGAGAGCCAAATCTAGATTACTTTCTGCTCTACTGTTAACCAACTGTATGACCTTGGGTAAGTCACTTACCTATGCAAAGTCTAATGTTTCTAAACTATTCTATGAATAAAAAATACTATAGATAATCATTATAATATTCTGTAATAAGTTGTTCGTGGTGAGAATGCAAACTAGCATGTATGGATGACTCCTTCCTGAAAATCAACCTGGGAAAAATATAGCTGCCAGAAGGAAACAAAAATTCAAGGAATAAGAGAGAAAGAGACAGAGAGTGGGGAGAGAGGGGCAGGCTGCAGCTTTGGAGATAGGTTGGTCAGAGGAGTTAAAATACATATTGGAGAAAAGCAATTTAACTTCTGTTCCTGCCTCTCCCTTGCATTACTCGGAGATAATCACTACCTAAGGTATCAAGCAGGCAGTACTAGCAGCAGCCCAGAATGGAGGTGGCCTATCAAGGGAAAAAAATAATTTCTGATGGGAACAGGGGAGGTCATCTCACGAGCTGATCTCAGGCATTCACTTGTCTGTTGTTTACATTTCAAACCCCCAGAGCTAGTGAATTACAAACCTAAGAAGATACTTTCCCTCAAGTGCTGCCTCTACCTAAGAGTTTAAATGTAAAACATTGAGCAAAAGAATTATCAGGTGGGAGGGCAGCCTATGGAAGTTATTAGCAGTTTTGTGAGTTCAGAACCACCTATTTTGAGACTTATCCCTTTACTCTCCTTAAATTGACTGTGGCCTTTTTATAGTTCACATTATCAGGAAGAATAGCTGAAATCCCCAGAGAAACATGAACTCACAGGCAAAATAACTAAGCAATCAAGGGGTGCAACACCTCAGAGATAGAACAACAAATTTCAAAAATGTGTGGCATATGGAGCAGAATTATTAAAAGAGAAACTAAGAATTGAAATATGAATGTTAAATATACATAAAGAGATAAGGAAAACTATTACCATATGAAAAAGAGATTATTAAAAATCAAAAATTATTAGATATAAAGAAGAATAGTTGGAAATGAAAGAAAACTATAGATGGAACAAATGTATGATGGATACAGCTAAAGAAATAAATTAATTGGATGATCATTTTGAGACACTTCCCTGGAAGGAGCAGAAAAAGGGAAGTGTCAAGGCAAAGGCAAGGCAGGGCAGACTCTGCTGGTAAAGAAACAAGACTTTTAAGATTCATATAGTTAATTACTTATATACATGGTAAAATAAGAGTAGCCAAAGGTGCTGGCTATCCATGTCATTTATCACACAGGATGGCACTGAAACAAAAGGGTGATATGATTGCCACACAAATAATAAGACAAACTGTTGCTAAGGAACCAATGCCATGCTACAGCTAATGAGTTTTATAGCCTGTAGCTGTATCTTAAAGGGACAAGCCAGAAAGTTCCATACCTTATCTGAAGTAGGGAGCTGATAAGATACTCTCTCATGACAGCTTTTTGTTAGATAAGGAGACTGGTGAAAAGTGGCCATTTAGCTTCTCTTCACAAGCCTCTCCTGCTCTCAAGTTCCAGAAGGATTATTAAGTGTTCTGCTAAGACTCAGATCAGCTATGGTTTAAGCCTTGCTTACATGGCCCATGAGGATATGTTCAAGGTTTTTAGGGCACTATGGTTGATTTACTCTCCTAGCAAGTATAAAAGAAAAAAAAAATTAGAAACATGGATGATAGAAATGGGAATGCCAATAACTGGATAACAGGTGATAAAAGAGGAGAAAAGTAAAAATGGAGAGGAGGAAAAAAATTAAAGATGTAATAGAATTAAATTTTACAAAATGTAAGAACTCAGACTGAAAGTTTTCAAAATGTGCCAATAAGGAAATAGAATGGAAAAAACACATGTGAACATGAGAATGAGAAATAATGGGAAATTTAAGAATACCAAAGATGAAGGGAAGATTCTGAAAGTATCTAGAGAGGGAGAGAGGGTATGAGAGAGAGAAAGCCTGCACCCATGCCTGTAGATAAGCAAAAATATAAATAAATAGATAGATGATGGATAGATAGATAGACAGATAGACAGACAGACATTTGCCTTTTCAATTTAAAAAGTGAATATATTAAGATAAAGTAAGTTTTAAAAATATTGAAGGAAAATAACTTTTAGTTAGAATTTTAAATCAAATATGAGAGAATAATAATGATATTCACAGAAAACTCTGCTTCCAGATAGGATGCAGCTGTTTGTAGTAGGATAATAATCCTGCCACAACTTTTAAAAAATTATTATTTACAAAAATCAAATTTTAATGTTTGAAACAAGAACTACATGTAATAAAACGCCATAAAGGGTAAAACTATACTCTGATATAAGAGAGCTGGTGATTACCAGATGTGATTTTCCCTAAAGTCATTTGCTATTCTAGGTGAAGACTGAAGATCTTAGTTTCTCCAGGCAGAGGGCTTTGGTTGGTGTAAAAGAAATCAACAAAGAATTCACTTGGAAATGAAGTGACAAACTGAAAAATTGAGGGACCTCAAACACATAGCCAGTTCCCCCCACACTCCACCACCCCACCCCCAGCCCCACACCCACACCCACCCACCCACACACACTTAGGGCATTTGCTAATTTATGGGACTGCATGGGAAGCTGACAAGCTAGGCCAAATGAATCTAAAAGGTAGATTAAAATCTTCCACAGTCTCACAGTGCTTAGGAGGCAAATCTGCCAACTAGAGTGGGTCCCCTTCAGACACGTAACCATTATCCACCGCCCCACCCCCGCCCCACAGCACATTCAACAAACTTTGAAGCAGGCTTCAAAGAGGTAAGTTGAAAGTATAAGGAGATAAGTTGAAAATCCCTTATGGGAAAAACTGAATCATCCACAATTTTTTCTCTGAAAAAAGAATAGAAAATATAGAGAAAAATAGAAAAAAAGAAATGTGGAGGATGCTCAAAAAGTTTACCACATATATAATTGGAATTCTAGAATTAGAAAAAACAGAAATAATGGGGCCAAAATAATATTTGAAATAACAGTAGCTGAGAACTTTCCAAAACTGATGAAAACTATCAACCCCTGAGTGAAAAAGCTGAATAAACCCCAAAAGGAAAAATACAAAGAAAATCATACCTGGCCTATCATAGTAAAACCTCTGAAAAGCAAAAACTAAGAGAAAATTTTAAAAGCAGCAGATAGAAAAAGACATAACACTTTTATAGGAGCTAATATTGACAGACGACTTCTCAACACAGATGATAAAAGTCAAAAGATGAAGGAATAACATCTTTAAATTACTGAAAGAAAATACTTGCCAACCTATAATCACATAACCAGTAAGAATATCTTTTGAAAATGAGGGCAAAATAAAGATGTTTTCAGAAAAACAAAAGCTGATGAAATAGAAATTCTACTCCTTAGGTAGACAAAAATGATTCCAGATAGAAATATGGAATGCAGAGGGAACAAAGAACACCAGAAACAGTAACCATGTGGGTAAATATAAATTAATTTTGACTGCAGACAACTACATAAGCCTGAGAATGTCTGCTCTCAACTATTGTTAGATTTCTTTAAAATGTGGGTTCTATATGCCTCTTTGGCCTCAGCTTTGGGCCCTAGTCACCAATTCCAGATTAACAGGAAAAGTCTCACAAAGTTTTATGTTATTATAACCTTCAAAATACATGACTTAAATTAAGTATCAAATCAATGAAAAACAATATTTGCCCAAAAGATCAGAGGAGGGAATGATCTCCTCATGCAGGAATGTTCAGGATCTAGACTTTATGAGGAAGGTAAACCTAAGTTGGTTTTGATTAATAGATGGACTGTGAATTAGGAAGAGATTGAGGGAGGATATTTCATACAGTAATAATAGTCAGCATGGAATTTGAAGACTTACTGTATGTGGAAGCAGAGAAATTGGATGGAGTCAAATTAGTTTAAAAATGATAAACTTGATTGGTAAGGAAAATAATAATACAATTTGATGAAATCAAAGAAGCCTGGCAGAGGAACCAGGAATAAAATAATGATTTTAACTTAAGACATGTTTAATTTTGTGAGGGCAATGAATAAATTCAGTAGCACATGCTAATAGAATGCAGGGGCAAGGTCAGGACTGGAATTAATCAATTTGCATTATAAAGATACATCCTTGTTTTACAAAGTGGCTAATTTAAATCGTCTACCTTAGAAATTCATGTTCTGGAAGTAATATTTCTTGCTATTTTAAACTTACCAAAACCTTAAATGAGGCTCAAAAAAATTTTTAGTTGGTTCCTTCTTGTAATCCTTTTTAACAACTTCCTTTGCAGGAATAGGAAGAAGGCTTATTTTAAAATAGCTTAATATTCTGAAATTTTGATTTTGGAATGAGTCACTAATGCATAAGTCACTATGGATGATTAAATATAAATTAGAATTAGTGGTTATTCATTTTATAGTGTATGAATGTCAGGTCCTTATTCAAAAGGAACTAAAATTTCAGGCAAAATGAATACTTAAGTACTCATGAATATTGATGACTATCACTTTAGCAAAGAAGAAATAAAAGGTATGGTTGTTTAATTCCACAAATGCTATTTTTCAGGTGCTTAAAATTAATGACTCTAAAGAGAATTTTTTGAAATAAAGATTTGTTTTTTCCTATGAAAGATATAAATCCACTGACACCTAATTTAGACAGCAATATGCAATCATTTAGATAGCTTTATTTTCCATGATGCTTTTATCTAGGTGGTATTGAGAATAATTCTCTTAGAAATATTTATGAAATACATTCACAGCAATAATAAAGGATGAAATAACAGTATTACATCTGATATTTTGAAGAAACATGTTTAAGTATTAAATATAATGAAACTATTTTTTTTTATTAGCACTAACATGCTAGTAATAGAAAATTTTTAATAGAAGTTCTAGTTAGTATTTAAAACTTTTGATGTATCTAAAATATAGAGCATGCTGTATAAAACAAAAAAAATACCAAAATGTATGCTAAATGAAATAGATTCTTTATCCTCATTTTCCTTCAGAGAAAATGACTTTCTCATCATGTATTATCACTCCTTAATGTGGAAAGTGAGGATGGCACTTGTCAATCATAACAATGGTCCAATAGCTGAAAACAAATCACAGTCACACAGAATGAAATGAGGGAAGATGGCCCACGGTTCCACAGGGACATTCTTTCTAATGTTTTGATTTGACCATAAAATGGGATTATATCTATTAGGATATTAGGCTGGAAACAACAGAAAATCTCATGAATAGTGACTTTTACTTTAGGGATTTATTTTTGACTCATATAAAAAAATGTATAGAGGTCAGCACCATAAGGTGATACACCTGGAAAAATATATTGATATCTCTGGCCTACCACTCTTAGCTGCTACTTATAGTCACTGATCATTGCTGCATTTTAGGTACCTAATAACATTTCAGACTTGAAGAATGGGACACACCAGCCAAGTTTGCAACAAAAGTCTCACCTGGCACGTCTACCTATACTTCCTGTTCAAAACCGGTCCATGTAGCCACTCTTAGCTGTAAGAAGGTAAAGTCTGGTGTTTTTGCTTTCCAGAATCTATACTGGTGGAGAGCAAAGTAAGAAGGAAAATGGGATGACTTTTTTGCTACTTATGTATAGCATCTACCAGTGCTCAAAAGACTATCCCTACATAAAAGAAACCAAAAGGGAATCTACCACCTGTGACAAGAATGGATGAAGAGAGAGAGAGAGAGAGAAGAAAGAAGAAGAAGAAGGGAGGGAGGGAGGGGGGAGAGACTGAGAGGAAGACAGAAAAGAAGAAAGAGAAAGGAAGGAGGAAAGATAGAAGGAAGGAAGGAAGGAGGGAAAGAAGGAAGGAGGGAAGGAAGGAAGGAAACAGAATAAGTGTAGATGGGGCTAAAAATATGGTTTGCTTGTTTTTGTTTGTTTCAATTACTAAAACTTTATGATTAGAAAACTGATTATTTTTAGATTGCTTGCCTTCTAAAATTATTTTCTCTATATTCAATATTTTTAAAAATGTTAGCCTTTGCCAAAAGTGTTAGGGTGAATCAGAGAAATGTCTGCTTATTCATCTGTGGGTTGATGTTTCAAATAGAAAGCAGCATGACTCTAGAGATGGGATATAGGATGGCAGTGACAATCGGAGGGAATCGTGAGTGAACAGAGGCAGAATTCAGCCACTTCTCCAGGCTTAGTTTTCTTCTCTGCTAAAACATTGTTAATCAGATTATTAATTAAATTTTCTTCCTTTTTAGGAGGAGCAGGAGAGAAATACGTGAATTAGTTAGCCTTTCTTGATCTAAGAAAGACCACTTCCAGAAACAAAAGCTCAGAATTTTTTTATAGTTCAGACTACCCTTATTATGTACTGAAAAAGGGGATAATGATCATGATAGTAAGAACAGGGAATGAATGTTAGGCTGATAGGATAGTTCTCTTGGATTGGGCTTCAACACTTTCTTACAGAGAAAGCCACAGAAGTGTTTTTAAGAGACATTAAACAAACCAGAGTTTCTAAACCAAGATGTGCATTAAAATTATCTAGAATGTTCTTTAAAAATTGGTTGAAATTTAAGTTTCTGAGCAAGATGGAGTACTCAGGGTCAGATTAACCCTCTCACCTGAAAGAACTCAAGAATATATGAAACAATGGTTTTCAAGACACTGAATATCATACAACAAAGGACACTAATCCCTGAGAGACAGTAAACTAATTAAGTGAGCACTCTGATTGTCTCAGTATACCACTGAGAGAGAGTTTACAAACCACAGTGCAGGGATGGGTAACCCCGGTGGGCTCATATGACAGAACAACACATTTGCAAAGGGCCTCCTCAAATATTCAGCTGAGTACTCATATGTACATGCATGTGAGAAAGCTCCCTGAGTCCAAGGAAAGAACCACCTGAAAGGATTAGAGTCAACAGTGCCCAGTGCTCACCCAGGTCTGAGAATAGTGTCTGTTCCCACAAGCTCTGGGACACTGGAGAGAGTAAACAAGTAATGGAGACCAATTAGCTTTAGAATGAGCACTACTCCAGTTATCACCTAAAAAAGAAAAAAACAAAAAACAAAAAACTCAAAGCATGAGCCAAAAGAATCAAATTATTTTCAAGTAACTTCCCTGTGTCCCAGAAAGAAGCTAAGAATATTTACAGGGACATAAAAATATTCACCTACCAACAAGGTAATATTCAGAATGTTTAGCATCTAATCAAAAATTACCAGGCCTTCAGAGAATCAGAAATACGCTGCCCATAATGCAGAAAAAATATCAATCAATTGAAATGGAACTAGAATTAACACAAATGTGAGTACTAGCAGACAAAGACATTAAAAGTTATTAAAACAATATTCCATATGTTCACAAAGTTAAGCACAGATATGGAACATTAAAAAAAAAAGAGAGACCCACATCAAGCTTCTATAGATGAAAACTACAGTGTGTGGAATAACAAATATACTGGATTACTGGCAGTGTAAACACTGAAGAAAGAAATATCAGTGAATTTGAAAACAGCAATAGAAACTATCCAAAATGAACAAAGAAAGAAAAGAGAATTTAAAATATGAAAAGAGAAACAGTGAGCTGTAGGACAACTCTAAGAAGTCTAATAAACATATAATTAGAGTCCCTGAAAAAGAGAAATTGGAAGGCACAAAAAATATTTGAAGAAATAATGTCTGAAAATTTCCCCAATTTTATAAAGACTGTAAATCCACAAAACTCAACCACAAGAAAACTATACCAAGGCAAACCATAACCAAATTGCTCCAAGCCAATGAATAAACAGAAAAGTCTTAAAAGCAATCAGAGACAAGTTACATCATACAGAGGAACAAAGGAAAGAATTACAGCAGATTTCTTATCAGAAACAATGCAAATGATAAGATAGTAAAGGACCATCTTTAAAGAATGGAAAGAAAAATGTTAATGTTGAATTCTAAATCCAACCAAACCATTTTCTTTTAAAGAAGGAAAAATAAAGACTTTACAAATGCTGAAAGAATTCATCAAGCAGAAGGAAAATGATGTCAGGTGGAAGAATTGAGCTACACAAAGAAATGAACATCACTGGAAATACTACTACCTGGGTAAATATATTAAATATTTTTTCTTATTGTTTGATTATCTTTAAAAAATAACTGACTGGTTAAACAAGAATTAAAATAATGCGGCATGAAGTAGTAAAAGTAAAGTGTATGACAATAGCAGAAAAGTTGGGAGTAGAGAAATAGAGGCTTTCTACTGTATGGTTCTTATACTATAGGTGACATATAATTTCACTTGAGGTAGACTCTGATAAGTTAAAATAATGTACTAAAATCCATAAAAAAAACAACTGAAATAACAGAACATTATAGCAAAAATAAGCTAACAAGAAGCATATAATGGAATCATAAAATATTCAAATAAACCAAAAGAAGGCAGAAAAGGAAGAAAAAAGGAACAAAGAACAAATGGAGCAAATATAGAACAAATTACAAGATAATAGATTTAAACTATTCTATATCAAAAACACCATTATATGTAAATGATCTAAATATCCCAATTAAAAAGCAAAGATTGTCAGGTTGGACAAAAAAGCAAGACCCAATTATCTGCCGTTCTTTCACAGTTCAACTAGGAAGCGTAACCAACAGAAGATACTCATTCATTCATTCATTTTTACCTATTATTAATTTATTCTTTTGTTTATATAAAGAGAATTATTTCAAATAATTATACAATTCTGGGGGATGGTCAAGCAAGTCTGAAATTCATTGGGCAGGCTCTCAGAAAGGGAACATCATGATAAGGATGAAATTCTATGGACACAGGCCAAAGCTACTGTCCACAAGCAGAATTTCTTCTTTTTCTAGGGAAAGTTTCATTCCTGCTTCTTAGGCCTTTCAACTCTTTGAATCAGGCTCACCCAGATAACCCAGGATAATCCTTCCTAAAAGCAATTGATTAAAGACATTAAGTACCTTTGCAAAATCCCTTCACAGAAATGTGTAGATTAATGTTTGAGTATCCTTAGCCTATCCAAGTTGAAACATAATTTGTGGAATACAGTTAAATCCTTACTTATGGAGAAACTGATGATACTACATTCCTATATTAGATGTAAAGAATGGTCTCAAATCAATGATCTAAACTTCTGCTCTCAGAAACTAAAAAGCAAGAGCAAATTAACACTAAGTAAGGAGAAAAAAAAGTAGAAAAGATCAGGTAGAAATCAGTGAAATCAGAAATAGAAAAACAATTGATAAAAATCAAGGAAACCAAAACCTGCTACATTAAGAAGATTAAAATTGAAGAACCTCTACTGAGATTATCAGTAAAAAAAGAAAATGGACAAATTATTAATATCAGGAATGGAAGCAATGACATCATCACAGTTTCTACAGGTATTAAAATAATGACAAAGTAAAATTATTAATAACTTTATACCAATAAATTTGACAATTAATGAAAAAATTTATTGAAAGAAGCAAAAGTACCAAAGCTAAGTCAAAAAGAAAGAGATAACCCAGAACAGTCTTTCTCTATTAAGATATTGAACATACAGTTTAAAACATTCCCACCAAGAAAACTCAAGTTGCAGATAGCTTCATTGGTGAAGTCTACCACACTTTTTTTTTTTTTTGAAATAAATTTAAAGTTATAGGAACAGTTTCAAAAACAAGACTAACCCCATACACAGAATTCCATCATACCCTGACTCCCCACCCCCGATAGCTCAATCCACCAACTTTAACCTGCTGTCACATTGCTATTTCTTTCCCTCCCTCCCTCCCTCCCTGCCTATCTATCATCCATCATCTATTGCTCTGTCTTCTGAACATATGAGAGCTAGCTGCACACATCCTTGAACATACACTATAATTCATGTATACACTTCCCATGAACAAGGGCATTCTTTTATGCAATCCCATTAAGCGTAGCTAAGAAGTACAAGAGATTCAACAATGATACGAAGGCTACATTCTATATTTCCTTTTCCTTATGTTTCAACTGTGTCTCTTTGAGCCACCTGTCCTCTATCCTCCAATCCCATCCAAGTTCATCCTTGGCATTCAATTGTCATCTATTTAGACTGTCTTTTTTTTTTTTTTCCTATTGTGGAAACATATACAGCCTAAATCTTCCCATTCCACCCCCTCCCTAGCCTTCCATTAGTGGGATTAATCACATTTAGAATGTTGTAATGTGATGACCTTCCCACCCTCCATTACTAGAAATTTCCCTTCACCTCAAACAGCAACCCTACACTCATTTCTTAACTCCCCATTGCCCCTTTGTCCATTTCTCTTAACCCAAAGTCATCTCTATGGTTATATTCTCTGATAATTTCTTTGTGTTTACTGTGGGGCTTAAATTTAACCTCTTAAATCCATATCAATCTTGTTTTTCTTTGATACCATCTTCACTTCAATAGGACACATAAACTATGTAACGATACTCCTCCATTCCCCAACCTTTATATAGTTGTCTAAAATTACATATTTTATGCTGAGTTCAAAACCACTGATTTGTCATTAGAGTTTGTGTATTTTATATCATGTAGGAAGTAAATAGTGGAGTTACAGTTCAAAAATTATTGACTTCTATTTGTATTCCATTGTAGTTGGAGAATGTGCTTAGAGTATATTCAAATTTTTTTTTTTTTAATTTCTTGAGGCTTGTTTTATGTCCCAGTTTATGTTCCCTTCTGGAGAAAGGTCCGTGATCACTGGAGAAAAATGAGTGTCCTGGTGATTTGGGATGAAAGGTACTATATATGTCAGTTAAAATTCTCTATGTCTCTTTCTCCTTTCTTTGTTTTTCTTTTGGTAGGGCTCTCTCTAGTATCTGAAGTAGGGCAGGTCTTTTATTGGCAAACTCTCTCAGCATTTGTTTGTCTGTGAAAAATTTAAGCTCTCCCTCAAATTTGAAGGAGAATTTTGCTGGATAAAGTATTCTTGGTTGGAAATTTTTCTCTCTCAGAATTTTAAATATGTCATGCCACTGCCTTCTCGCCTCCATGGTGGCTGCTGAGTAGTCACAACTTAGTCTTATGTTGTTTCCTTTGTATGTGGTGAATTGCTTTTCTCTTGCTGCTTTCAGAACTTGCTCCTTCTCTTCAGTATTTGACAGTCTGATCAGAATATGTCTTGGAGTGGGTTTATTTGGATTTATTCTATTAGGAGTTTGCTGGCATTTATGCTTTGTGTATTTATATTGTGTAGAAGGTTGGGGAAGTTTTCCCCAACAATTTCTTTGAATACTCTTTCTAGATCTTTACCTTTCTCTTCCCCTTCTGGGACACCAATGAGTCTTAAGTTTGGATGTTTTATTTTATCTATCATATCCCTGAGATCCATTTCAATTTTTTTGATTTTTTTCTCCATTCTTTCTTTCGTTCTTTCATTTTCTGTTCTGTGGACTTCTAAGACACTGAGAAGTTGTTCAGCTTCCTCTAGTCTTGTATTGTGAATATCCAGAGTCTTTTTAATTTGGCCAACAGTTTCTTTTATTTCCATAAGATCTTCTATTTTTTTATTTACTCTTGAAATGTCTTCTTTATGCTCTTCTAGGGTCTTCTTTACGTCACTTATATCCTGGGCCCTGGTCTTCTTGATTTCCTTTAAATCCTTTGCCATGTTTTCATTCCTCGATTGTAGTTCTTTGATTAATTGTGCGAGGTACAGTGTTTCTTCTGATGTCTTGATTTGTGTGTTTGGAGTTGGATTCTCCATATCGTCTGTTTTTATCATATGCATTAAGATTTACTGTTGTTTTTGGCCTCTTGGCATTTGCTTTGCTTGATAGGGTTCTTTCAAGTTGTAAAAAAAAAAAAAAATACCAATCTAATTTTTCAGAAACACAGTTTGGTGATGAACACTTTCTCTAACTAACCAGCAGATGGCGTCTGTGAGTCACCTATACTCCTCAAGTCAGTTCTCCACCTTGTCCCCGTGGTGTGTGGGGAAATAATTCTTGTGGGGTTCAGTTGGAAAACTCAGTTTGGGTGTGTTGCTGGAGGTGTCCACCCTGAATGTGGGGCATGTGTACGGGTGGCCAGGGAGGAAGGACAGCTTTAATATTCAAATCCCCCAGGTTCCCAGAGATTCAAGGCCACCGCAAGAGTCTAAGCCTTCATTTCATTTCAGCCCCAGACCCTCTCTCTTACTGTCCCACAAAGCACCGGACTTGGTGTAGTGTCCCTGGGTTCTTCGAGCGGGTCCCCCCGCCCAGCTGCGATCCTCCAGGACCTCTGCCGAGGGAATGCCGTGCTATGTCACAAGTGCATGCCATCCCTCAAGGGAAGCCCCGGGCCACAGGGCCATGCCGGCTCGCTTTCAGCCTAATGCAAAGATGGCTGAACGGGGCATCTCCACACCCCCTCCTTGCACAGTTCCTCCTTCCCAGCTCTGAGACAACTGGCAGGGCTCTGGGCTGTGGGCACAGCCCCAGGCAGGAGTTTATCCAGCCCTCTGGGGAGCCAGCTGCTAGCTGCGGGATTTCTTTCGGCTTCTGGCTCTCCCCTCTGTTCCCCTGGCCCCAAGGGTATCTGCAGTGGGCTATCTTCCAGGCCAGACACCAAGAGGCTGACCCAGCCCACTCTTGCTGTGTTTTACTGCATGGTTCCCACTATTGCTGCTGCAGCCGCTCCTGGGTTTTTCCCTTTTTTTTTCTTTTTTTTCAAAAGAGCCCATTGGTCTCCAAATGCCAAACCCCAGCTTCCCCAGACCGCTGCGCGGCTGTGAGCCTTCCAGCCAGCTCACTTGTTTCAGAATGCAGACTCCCAGTTTCACCAAGTACACGGCTCCTTTGGAACTAGCAGACCTCGTCCAGCTGGCACATCACTGTAACCGGGATCCTGGGTCACCCTCTGGTTTTTATCTAGTGTTTTTCACGGAGGTGTTTTTTCGCCCTGTCTCACCTAGCCGCCATCTTAGTTTCTCCTACCACACTTTTAAGGAAGAAATAGTATCTATTCTACACAAACTCTGAAGGTAATTGAAAGGGGGGAAATTCCCAACTCATTCAATGATGCCAGAATTGATTATAAAATCAAAGACATTACAAAAAGGAACACTACAGGTCAACACCCTCCATAAACACAGATTCAAAATTCTAAATAAAATTTTAACAAATTGAATCCAACAATACATAAAAAGGGTAATACATCATATCCAAATTCATTATATCACAGAAATGTAGGGTTGGCTTAACATTCAAAAAGTCATCAATATAATTCACCAGGTTTACAGAAAAACATTTGACAATATCCAATACCTATTCAAATAAAAACTCTCCACAAAGTAGGAATAGAAAGACATGTCCTCAACCGTATATAGGGCATCTATTAAAAATCTAGAGCTAACATATTTAATGGTGAAAGACCAAACAGTTTCCTCTTGATGCAAAAACAAGACAAGAATGTCTGCTGTCACCATTTCTTTCCAAGATTTTACTGAAGATTGTAACCTGTGCAAAAAAAAAAAGAGAGAGAGAGAGAGAAATTAAAAAAAGAAGCAAAAGATAGCAAAAGAAATAAAATTGTCTTTATCCACAGATGATATGAATGTTTACGTAAAGAATCTAATGGAGAGCTAATGGAGTCTACAAAAAAAGCTACCAGAACTAATAAGTGATTTTAGCAAGGTTGCAAGATACAAGATCAATATGCATAAATCAATTGTATTGCTATTTAATAGTAATGTATGATTAAAAATTAAATTAAAGACACAGCACCATTTAAAAAGCTTAAAATATGGAATATTTGCTTATTATGGTGACAGAAGATATGACAGAGCTGTATGCTAAAACCTATAAAACATTGCTAAGAGCAATTAAAGAAGACCTAATAAATGGAGAGAGATTTCATGTTCATGGTTTGAAAGATTCAATATTTAACAATTTTTTTTCAGACTGATCTGTCTGTCCTTGTCAAATACAATCCCAATCAAAATCCCCATAGCCTTTTTTTTTTGTAGAAATTGACAAAATTCATATGGAAATGCAAAGGACTGGAATAGGCAAAACAAATACAGAAAACAAAAACAATATTGGAAGAATACATATCACATGTATGAAAAATTGATTTTTGACAAAGGTGCAAAGGCAGTTCAGTAGAAAAGGAGAGTTTTCTACAAATGGTACTAGAACAATTGGATACCATACACAAAATAATGAAACTTGATCATCATTTAACTCAAAATGGATCACAGTACTAAACATAAAACTTAAACTGTAAAACTTTGAAAAAATGTGGAGCAAATCTTTGTGACCTTGGGTTACGCAAGGATTTCTTGGATAAGACGTAAAAGCATGATCCAGAAAAGAACAAATTAATAAACTGGACATCATAAAAATGAAAATTTTCTGGATTTCAAAAGATACTGTTAAGAGACTGAAAAGTCACAGACTAGGAGAAAATATTTGCACACCACACATCTGATAAAGAATTTACATCCAGAATATAAAAAGAACTCACAAATTATTAATAAGAAAACAAACAATCCAATTAAAAAATGGGCAAAAGACATGAAGAGACACTTAAACAAAAACAGTATATGGACAATAAGTAAGCATATGAAAAGATGCTCAACATCATTTGTAATTATGTAAATGCAAATTAAAACCACATTGCGATACTATTATATGCACATTTGAATGGCTACAGTTAAAAAAATAAATAAATACAGACCATACCAAGTGTTGGTGAGAAAGTAGAGGAACTGGAACTCTTATATGGTGCTGGTGGGAATGTAAAATAGTACATCCACTTACAAAACAATTTTGGCAGTGTCTTAAAAATTTAAATGAATACCTACCATATGATCCTGCCATTCCATTTTAAGAGAAATGAAAGCATATGTCCATCCAAAGACTTGTAGATGAATGTTCATAGAATCTTTATTTGTAATAACTCCAAACTGGAAATAACCCAAATATCCAAGAGGTGAATGGAAAAATAAACAGGTATATCCATACAGTGAAATCTCAGCAATTAAAAGAAATTAATTATT
Source organism: Choloepus didactylus (assembly GCF_015220235.1). Lineage (NCBI taxonomy): Eukaryota > Metazoa > Chordata > Mammalia > Pilosa > Megalonychidae > Choloepus > Choloepus didactylus. Next base: position 182,629,405 of record NC_051310.1, on the reverse strand, counting down.
GATCCACACAACATGGATGAATCTCAAAATAATTATTCTGAGTGAAACGAGACTAAAATAGTACATACTATGTGATCCCATTTATTTAAAATCTAGAACAATGCAAACTAATCTATAAGGACATAATGACAACATTTCAGTGGTTCTGGTAGTACGGGGAGGAGGGAAGAGAAAAGAATGAATGAGTTGGGGTGAGATAAATGGGAGGGAGGAATTACCAAAGGGCAGGAAGACATTTTGGGGAATAACAGATATGTAGATATGTTCTTTATCTTGATTATGATGGTAGTTCCACAGGTGTGTGTAAACATATGTCATAAGTTACCAAATTATACACTTTAAATATGTGTGGTTTCTTGTATGTTAATTAAACCTCAATAAAGGTATTTAAAAAACAAAAACTCTATTAATTGTCACACCAACAGTGAAAGAAAATGGGGCAAAGGAAAAACTTAATTGGGGTTGCGCATCCTTTAACTCCTCAGGATATGTTACCAAGGTTGAAAGCACATCAGAGCCCAGTTAGCACACAGAAAACGGGAAGTGGGTATTTCCTAATTCAATCATGCAGCAGGCCAGATAAACCAAAGAATGTCATGGAAGATAAATTTTTCTTTCGAAAGCTAATCCATCCACCTATACTGTTGCTTCATGCCTCCTTTTGTTTTCAGGAAACTTGTTCTTTCAATTACGCCTTGCTTTTGTGCACCCTCACATTTTGGACTAGCTGTTCTCTGCCTAGCAACACACGTCTCACAGACTAAAATCAGAAGGTAAAATAACATAGCCAAAACAATACCAACAATTATACTTCCTCTCCCTCTTAGCAACTTGGAAGTGTTGTTTACACTAACATCCCTCACTAGTTCATCTCCCATTAACTTCTCCACTTGTTTCAATCAGGCTTCTAGCTCCACTACTCCACAGACATGGCTATTGCTCAGGTCAAAATGCCTGATTTGCTGTGAAATTAACTGCACACTTTTCATCTATTGTGACCTCCCTACAGCATTTAACTCTATTAACCATGTCTACTTCTTGAAAATCTCTTCTAACTTCTTTTATTACCCCTCATCTAATTTCATTCCAATGAATATGGCTATGGCTCCTCAGTGTCTTTTTTAAGTTCATTGCTGCTTTGTCACAGAATATCCCTAAATATTATCTTCTGGGGTTCTTCTCTTTTCATTCTGTTTTCCAAGTTCAAGATGACCTAAATATTGATATGTCCACCCTAGATCATTGGTTGACCCATAGACACCTCAAGCTCAGAAGTCTCCAAATGAATTCGCCCTTTTCTTTTCTACTCCTCCATTCTCAACTTCCCCTATGTCTGTAAACAGCACTACCACCCACTCAGCTGCTCAAGACAGAAAGTTGGATATCATTCTTGGTACTCCTCTCTACTCTCATTTCCCATATTTAATCAGTCCCCAATTGTTACTTATACAATAGCTTTAATATTGTTAATATTATTATTTAATATTATTTTCTTCTATCTCACTGCCATGGCCTTTGTTTAGCCACCTCATTATGTTTCCTTTGAAAATCTCTTAATGGGTCTCTCTGCGTCCACTTTTGTTCTAGTTTGATCTATTTTTCACACATCTGCCATAATGCTTTTTTCAAAAAGTAGTTCTAACTGTGCCATTACTCTCCCTGTTAAAAAGCCTGCTTTGGCTATCTATTATCCACTGGAAAATATTCAAACTCCTTAATGCCCTGGCTTTTTCTTACCATCTTTAAGTCCTCCTAAACCTATCCCCTTTACTCCAAACAAATTGAATACTTTGCAGTTTCCACAAATACCTTTAAGAGTACATTTTAATATTAGAATTAGATGGTCATGTTTCAAATCCAAAGTATAGTAGATGCCTTTGCGTGTGTTTGCCTGGCTCATGACACCATCCCCATGGGTCTCTGTGGCCATATTTCTACTATGTGCCTTTTTCACACCAGCCACAGCTAATTGGTTAGACCAGGGATGGACACATGACCCACAATTGAACCATCAGATTCTTCTCCTCTAGTATTTTATCTATGACATTCTCAATATTCCTGGGTCACTTAAATCATGGATATGTAATGTCAGGAGTTGTGGGAATGTGTTTTTGACCATATGCATATCAAAGCAGTGAAAGCTGGGAAATAAAGCATTAGTGTCACTTGGTTGAGTTGTTTACTTCTGTATTCTTCAAATGAGTCTGGAGGAAGATTGTAAATGCCCACTTTTACTGATTGATTGTTTCTGGACCTATCAGTTGTGATAGACTAGGATAGGGTACGATAGAGTGGGGCAGGAGGGTGAATAGAGTAGAGTAAGAGAAAGGAGAGAGAAGCAAAGTTCAGATAATTCCAAAGATTGGAAGACAGATGATCACATTGGGGATAGAAGCTGGGGTTCCCGATGACTTTCATTTTCTTGTTACTATCCTTGGTCAAATATCCTTTGGCTCTCTGAGCTACACCACTATACTTCCAATTAATTTCTTTTTTTCACTTAATTTCTTTCTATAATGTACAGCCAAATGAGACTTGACCATTAAAAGTAAAACCTATATGAAGCAAAATATATTGTTGATTCAAAGCTTCAGTTTTCAATATAGTAGTTTCTTTCAATAGTAACATTAGGTATATCATGTATACTCAAAGTTTTAACAATTTTGATTAACTTGTGATTGTATAGAATAGTCAAAATGAAAAGGCTCTTTTCAACTTAAAGAACATCTGAATACATGATTTTACCATAAAGCACCTATAAACTGAAGATGGGAGATAAAGAGAAGAAAATGAGAAGAATGCACATAAAGAAAATATTCCACATCAGATAGGAAAAATAGCTGAACTTTTTATGAAAATCATGGAATGTCCAAATAAGACTTATTATCTACCAAAACCTGTCTAAGAAAAAGCTCCTGACCTACATGCACATGGATGCAATAAGACAGAATCACAAACATGATACCATCCCCACCACAACTGATAGGTCCAGAATCAATCAGTAAAAGTGGGCATTTACAATCTTCCTCCAGACTCATTTGAAGAATACAGAAGTAAACAACTCAACCAAGTGACATTAATGCTTTATTTCCCAGTGAATTTAGAACTGGAGCTATGACAGTTAAATCATTCTCTCCCATTATAGCTGAAATGTGTTACGTAAAACACAGAGGATGTAAGGACCCCTTTTCCAAACTACGGATTGGAAATAAAAAGAAAGTCAGTCTTCAAGGAGTAAAGACAATGAAACAGACAGTTAGGAAAAAGACATAAAATAGAGAGCAAGAAGGTGAATCTCCTGCCAGAGGCAAGGATGTACAACTCTTTCTCCAATGTCCTTAAAATAAATACTCCTATTTTTCTCAGGCAGTTACAAGTGAGTTTCTGTTGCTTGAAAGTAAAATGCTATTAACTACCATATGGTGTGTCACTCATAACAGATGCTCAATCAATGCTTGTGGAAATGAAAACAGTTATGAAACAGAAAATTTAAAGAAATCTCAATTGCATGATGCCTATCACTCAGCAATCCTATTGGGGGAGGGCAGCTCCATAGACACAGGTTAATCTTTAAATTAAAAAATAATAAACTAGTTTGAGCACTTCTTTCTCATAGGTTTACTTTATGGAAGGAAAATAAAAGGGTTATGTAAAGATGAAGTAAACATTCAACCACAGAAAATCAACTAAAATTCAAATTGCTATTACTTTTGTCTGAAATTTGAAATTCTTTCAACAATTCATTTTTGTGTGTGAACTCATTAACGAATGATGCAAATTTAACAGCTTCACAAGAAATAAAAGTCTTATATTGGAATTGAAAGAAGCTATTGAATAAATTGGTTCTAAGACTAAGAAATAAAGTGCAACCAATGGAAACTTTTTTCTACCATGCTGCAGTGAGCCTCTCACTTAATAATTTTGATTTGCCTGGCTTAGAATCTTAGAATAAAAAATAAAAAAGCTAGCTTATTTTGTCTTGAATTATTCTTTAAGTACATATATCCAAAATTATGCCTAGAGTATTCCCTTAGATGACAAGTTTTATAAAGGAAATTGATTTTTTAATTGAGTGCTTTTGTTCTGTAACTAGAACTATTATCAAAACAGTAAGAAAATGTAACATGATCCTGAATTTAGTCTGGCACAAAAAATTCTTAAGGATGGGAATGTGTGTAACATTCATATCTGTGTCTAGTGTCTAGTATCATGTGGAAGACATAATAGATGGAGAAACTAGCTTCCAAGATGGCTCCCAATGATCTCCACTCTTTCTGCTATTCACACCCAACTTTGTACCAGGGTTGGTCTGTGTGACTAATAGAATACAACAGAAGGGATTAACATGAGGCTTCCATGATTAGGATATTAGAGGCACGATGGTTTTTGTTTGGGGAGCAGCTCCATGGAAAGGTCTCCATAATGAAGAACTAATAATGCCTTTCACTAATAGCCATGAGTGACCTTGGAAACAGATCCTCTGGCCCAGTTAAGCCTTCAAATGACTATAGCCCCAACTGACATCTTGACTGCAACTTTGTGGGACATCTTAACCAACAATAACCCAGCTAAGCTTCTCCAGAGTTCTAACCCTCAGAAAATATGAGATAAATGTTTGTCGTTTAAGCTGCTATTTTTTGGAGGTAATTTGTTATGTAGCAATAGGTAGCCAAAACAGTATATGACTGATAAGTATTTGATAATTAAACAAATAAATTAATGAATAAGTATTGTGGAACAAATTGTTATTTCTGATGCTTGATTAATTTAAAAAGTTATTGAATAATACCAGGGCCACTAAAAACCCTAAATCATACTAACACATTTTCAAATAGGGAAGACAAACTAAACTGTGGTGGAACTTCTATTTTAATTCAAATAAGTAGTTCTTTAAAAGTTTTAATTTTCTTGCATCTACAAAGGTACTTTTGTTTTTTATAGGATACCAAAACTTCTATTCTAATGACCAGAACAATATTTTAAGTACAAATTTTAACCTTCAGCTGTATTCCTGGTTGCAAAAATTTTTAAAAGAAGTGGACAAAGGGAATATAAGTAAAAGATAAAATCTAGAACAACATTTTTTTGTGATCAGAATGTTCAAACATACAAATAAGACATTCTCACATTTGACCAGTTATTTTCTTAGAAAACTGGAATCTCATCTATTTCTTGAAATATATATAAGTTTTTGTTTACCAAAAATAATATCATATGCTATTTATCAGGTACATAAACCATTATTTAAAAAGAAAGAAAAACTTAGACCTCAAAAACTTTCATTTTAATATGACATAGGACCTTTCAAGCAAGTCAGATAAATGTTTTTTAAAACAGTTCTTCATTATACTAACGCCATTAAACACAATCAATTTCCAAACAGTGATTCACATCCAATTTAAAACAGTTCTGTTATATGCATACTTGGTAGCACTCTTTGTTTTTCAGTTTTGAGAATAAAAATTACAGAGAGAAAAGATATAAAGTAAGAGAAGATTAATAAGATCCAACTTCAATGGTTTAATACTTCTCAGTTGCTAAAATGAATCAACAAGTAGGTCAGGAAAGCCAACATCTCATTTTAAAAGCATCATCCATGGAGTATAATGAGATTTATGCATATTAAAATAGCAGGCTGTGAATGCCAGTAGAAAGCACATTGTCATTTAAGAGGAGCAAAAAACAGCACCACTATCTGCTACACAATGCATATTAAATGGAGGATGATGGCTATTTAAAAGGCTTGAATAAAAAGTACAATAAATTTAACTTTAGTAGAACTGTAATCTTTGATTTTGTGCTAGAGTTAATATAGTCATTCAAAGCCATTACTTACAATACTATAAGTGCAAAATTCACGTACCAACAGTGATGAATGTGTTTGTTTATAGCCTAGTTATTTATTTTTTTCATTGTAAAATTCATCCATTATAGGCATGTGCAAATAAAACTAAAGATCTGTATTTTCAGAAAGTCAGAAACAAAAATGAGAGATAGATTGGAAACCAAACTCAATTAGAAGTCATTTGAATTTAATTGTAATGTAGAATTTGATCTCTTCAATTCCCTTCAGCATATCTAAAATAGCCACAACTCCCTAGAAGAGTTTAGAGGTGAGAACTCCAGCCTGTAAAATAGCCCCGAGGGCTGTTTCCTGGGAGGGAAAAATGAAGTTGTCAATATAGTACTTTAGATAAAAACTTAAAATTGGAAAAACTGTTTTTGAAACCTTTCTACATATTTAATCATTCTGCTTTCTCACCAGAAACAAACATAGCCCTCAAGTCACAGTTTACCTCCATAAATCCCAGAAGTCCCCCTTCAGATTTTTCATCCACATCTGACACACACATATTCTCTAAATGATCTTCCCTTTCTCCCCAAAGGCCAACAAAACAAAACAAAACAAAACAAAACCCCCTTAAGAAATGCAAACATACCCACAAGAATAAATTAATTCACATAGAAATGTAAAGGACTATCATCAGCTCTTAAACTTTGAGAGGATTTGCCATTTAAAAAAGGGTAAATAAATGAATCACTTGGGGAAAATGTGCTACTCGAGGGGACACCAGGTTTACCTCCAATCACTAGTTTTCTATTGCCCACTAAACATAGTGAAAATCCTTCTCAAAATAGTCAAATTAATTCTGGGCCAAAATACTAACTTGCTCCACCCCACCCCCACTTTTAACAAAAACTAATAGAGCCCAAGAAAACATGGAGTTGAAACAAAATTGGATGGTTCACTGAAGGGTAGAAAAGTACTCTTGAATGCTTGCCTAATTTGATCTTTTCCTGCCTGGTTGCCTATTTTTCATTTGTCAGGATAAAACATATACAAAAGAACTTTGCATTGAGTGTTTTTCACAATTTCACATTTAATTATTATAACAACTCTGTAAGGTACGATTATATCCCTTTAATATAAAACATAGTTTTGTAGTTATTTTTATTTTTTAAATAAATTGTAGTTATTTTTACTTTTAAAATAAGTTTAGATCAAAGGAAAGAACTGGAGGTAATCTATTCAGAAAGATGAATAAAGACAGTACATGGAATAACAGAATAAGTCATCTTTTTGCCACTTAAAAAATTTTAAATATGTTATTCTGATTCATTGCAATAAAGTGAAAAACATTACCAAGAAAAAGGAATCACTCACAACTATATAGATGTAAGCATCTTGGCTTCTCAAGGTCCTATGAAATATTAAAGTTCAAAATTTGGAAATAAAAAATTGTAATAAGAATGAAATAAAATTTTTAAAATTTATGATTTCTTTATCATAATCTAACATAACATAAACATGCACTCTATTTGCTTTTATTAACTCTAAATAGAAATACAAATACAAATAAATTGCACTTAACTTACTGATAAGTAGCTATGGTTATTCCCATTTATAATAGTATGGTTGTTATGATACTATTATAGTTATTTCAACTTTTCTTGTACGTGGACAGTCTACACAGGTCCAAATTTGATACAAGTAGTATTTCCAATTAATTTCTGGATTTTTGCAAATCATGGAGGATTAAAGTGGCAGTTTGACCAATCCAGAACCAAGCAGTCCAGTAGGGTTAATCTATTTTAATCATTACTTTTGATTTCAATTTAATTCTGTGGTTGACTATAGATTCAACTTTTCTCAAATATTCTAAGTTAGAAATGAGGAAGAGGCTAGAAGGACTTAGGTTTCTCATAAGCATAGCTAATTAAGTGGCATCATTTACAGATTTCACTTTTAGCAAATACATTGTCACTTTTATTAACTGTCCAAGGAAGATGTTGGAGGTAGTATCATGTCATGATGCTTCTCTGACCTGAATCAGAAGAAGAAACAGGAAAACTTGGGTGTGGAAAATGTCTCATTAAATATTCAGACATGTCATCTTGAGTTTCACAGTTATTCTGAAATAGATAATCTTCAAAATGAGGCAAATCTTGAAGGTATAAATGTAATTGCTTTTATTCTTTTATGTTACATATGCCAAAAAGATTCAACACCAAAACTTCGCTGGAAGAACATATATCATAGCCTAAAACTTAACAGTGCTTCACTACTTTTTAATTTCATGTACATAGGTTCCATTTCTTTTTTCTGCAGAGGGCAACTTTGTGAAAATAATGGTTAGCAATTAATTATTCAAAGAATTCCAGGAAATGATTCCTTAAAGATAGCAGGCTTAGAGCCATCCCTGGACCCCACTAAGAAAAAATATCAATCCCAGAATTCTTGTACTAATAGAGACCAAAGTTTCCCATAAGGAATTTGTGGTCAAATTCTCTCTTACTTTCAATTTTTTCTTAAGAAAGAACACTGGGCTATAGTGACTTGTATTCAAAGATAGAATCAGAAAGGAAAATAAAACAATATACATGTCTGCCCTGCATTTAATTAAAAAAAAAAAAAAAAAGCTATTTCCATCAGTTTTTAATGTAGACAAAACACCTGAAACACATCCCTACATTTTCTATGGCTTGATCTAAATCAAATTCAGGAGACACACTTCAAGTCCTTGTTTAAGGCTATGAATCATGGTGGGTTATACAGATAAATGCACTGGGTTTTATCCTTCAAGTGCTTACCATCTATTTTTATGAAAGTCATAATACTACGGCTACATGTAGCAACTGAAGAAACAAAATTGGTCAAATGGGAGAGTGGAGGGGTTCCCTGGCCACATTTATGATTTATCATTGATAAGGACTGGCCTATTATAGAGGTATGTATTAATTATTTGTAAAACAGACAACTCTTCCAACAACTCACTTACTGCTTATTTTTTGTCCCTCATCTAAAATGGGTACCATTTGCCAAGTGCTATGAAAACGAATATCAAAAACAACATCTTCTAATTTGTATCATACTAGAACTCCTATTAATGCATAAATTCAGGTCCTCAGAAATAATTCCCCAAAGTACTTTTCTATATCTTTAAGTTGGCAATCATTACCATCAGATGCATGTTTTGAGAGTTATATCCTTGATGTGTACTCTTGATTTCCCTTAGTGCTATGAAAATCTGGATAACTTTGTTCCCTGGATTCTCATTCTGTATAGTAGCCTAATTTCTGCTCTATGTGCTCTGTGAATTTCTCCAATGTGTAATGAAAAGGGATTATGCAAATTCCCTCTGGAAATAAAGTAGAAAAGCCATGCTTCCACAAACTTGGCATATTTCATGGAAGTAATATGCCTACTAATGCACTATATTTTAAACCAATTACTCTAATGGTTCCCAAAGAATGTGTTTGAATATCATCACTCTGCATTATTCTCAGGAGCCAGTCTTATGCACAGTGACTACATATGCTGTTAAACAACAGATGCCTTCAGTAGAAGATGAGCCTGTCATAAAGTATCTGCCACCTGCTTTTGCCCGTCATTATTCCCTTAATAGCTTTCTACCTGTAGGCACACTGAACCACCAAAGAGATGTGTCATTCCCAAAAGTACCACCTCTAAAGCAATACTTATGCAACTGGCATCAGAAAGCCAGCTGAACAGCATTTCCCAGTACCCTGCCACAATATGTCATTTTTGAAAATGCCATGTTAGTAGATATGACTTTGGGAATTGACTTAATAACAATAATAACAATAAAAATGCTTGGCACTTAGCATGAAAGCATCTTTCATCCCAAAGGGCCCACAGGTACTTCAGACTTGGAAATGAGTCAATTCTAAGAAGGGTGATGGCACTCAGCACAGTAACGAAAGCTCAGAAAATGATCACCAAGGAGAGCAGTACAAGCTCTCAGCTGAAAGAGATATCATAAGCTTTTTATTTTCCACATGGAGTGATGCTATAGCCTTGGATTTTCATCTCTTCAGAAGGTACCCATACTTCAAAAATAGGCATTTGTGTCCCACTCTAGGTAGAAAACTATTGAGTGGTAAAGAAAATTGACATTGCAGTGTGGATCTCAGATGTAAAGCTATCAAAATGGATCCAAATCACCCTGGCATACTTTTTACTACCCAGGAGCTCAATGTAGCCATCCTATTAAAGAGACATACTGCTAAAATGTAAGCCAAGTGGGTTTCTGCTTTAAAGAAAGAGATATAATGAAGGTTGAATTGCTGGGCAATTCTGACCCTCAGAGACCATGTTCATAGAAAAGGTTCATGAAGCTGGCTAATGGCTTTATGGCTTTTTGATCTTGCTGAAAGAAACTGCCATTCTTGGTACTGAGTGACTTCTTAAGTTCATTTACTACATACAATGCTGACCATGAGGATATTTTCTCTGAGTCATTCCAAGAAATGTATGTGTGAAAATATTGTAAAGAGTGTTATTTTCTTGAGCCACGAATAGTGTTTTTCCTCTTTAACATAAGCTGTCTTAAGTACTTATCTTTGTGGTGTCTTGGCAAAGTGACCCAAAGTTACTTTGATTTAGTCCATGCTACCTTAACCAGTTTGCCCTCAAGCTCTGGTTGATACACAAAAACTAAACACTTTAAATGAATTTCTTTTTTAAGGTTTGACTTCTCCCTCTGGATTTCAGGATCTCATTATTATTCCATTATTTTAGTAAAATAATACCTTACTCTTCCCCTCCTAAACCCCCATCTCATGAAACTTTCAAAAGTCTATCCAATGTTTTCTTTTTTTTCCTACAAAAGATAAATTTTCTTCATGAAAATGTGAATATTGACCCATTGGTCATGGAACATGCATTTCAAATGGTTTTCCTCTCTGAATAAGACACACACAATACTCTATTCATGAGTACTTTTCACTGTTTCTTGTGACATATCACAGAAATTTGCCTTCTGAATGTGACAAAAGCTAACTTGTATCCTGGGAATAAAATTCCCATGACCCAGAAACCTATAGCATTAATCTCTAGTACAGTTTATGCAAACCTATCTGGCCATGGGTCTCACCCAAAACATACTGAATAAGAATCTCTGGAGCTGGGGACCTATATTTTCAAAAATTTTCCCTAAAGGATCATCTATCAGTTAAAAATTAAAAACCTGAAATAACAGAGGCTTAAACACAGTAAAAGTTTATTTTTTCTCTGTTTCTTTTTTTTTTTTAGAAGTCAAGAGTTAGACATACTAATTTAACTCACTACCCACCCCGCTACATGGGCCATGACTCCCAGGGGTGTAAGTCTCCTTGGCAAAGTGGGGCATGACTCCCATTGATAAGCCTGGCTGTGGCTTTGGGAAATTGAGAATGCCTTCTTGACCAAAAGAAGAAAAAGAAATGTAACAAAATAAAGTTTCAGTGGCTAAGAGATTTTAAATAGAGTCGCGAGGTCATTCTGGAGGTTATTCTTATGCATTATATAGATATTCCTTTTCAGTTTCTAGTGCATTAGAATAGCTAGAAGAAAATACCCGAAACTGTTGAACTATAATTCAGTAGCTTTGATTCTCGATGATAATTGTATAACAATATAGCTTTTATCATGTGACTATGATTTTGAAAACCTTGTGACTGACATTCCCTGGATCCAATGTATGGGCAGATAAGTAATAAAATAAATACAAAAAATACGTATAAATAAAAGGGAGAGATAGTGGGTATGAGATGTTTGGGGTGTTCTTTTTAATTTTTTTTTTTTTTATTATTTTTTGGGGGGAGAGTAATGAAAATGTTCTAAAATTGACTGTGGTAATGAATGCACAACTATATGATGATAGTGTGAGCCACTGATTGTATACTTTGGATGGATTATATGGTGTGAGAATATATCTCAATAAAATTGCATTAAAAAAAAATAAAAGAGTTAGGCATATCAAGCTGGTAAGATGCCCACCAAGCCAGCAGGGCCCCTGGGCTCTTTCTTTTTTTAATCATGGCTTCCATCCTCAAGGTCACTTCATAGTCCAAAATAGCCTTTTGCTGTCATTTTCTCTTTCCAGGCAAAAAAAAACAGGAGAAAATGTAATGGGAGGGGAGGGAATGAAACACTTCCTGGTGGAGGGATTTCCCTTTAAGCAACTTTTCCAGCACTGCAGGTAATATTTCTCCATATGTCTCTTTAACACACAGTTTAGCTGTAAATCACATTATCTGGGATGCATTTTCTCATATCTGGACACTTTGCCATCCCAAATAAAATAGGGTCCTTTTTCTAGGGAAGACTGAGAGAATGGGTATGGGATGGACAATAAGTAACAGATTTGAAAATCAGTGCTGCAGGCAATTTAGCTAACAGTTATTAATGATTTACTATAAATTGTTACACAGTCGATTCAAAAATATAACACCAACTAGCATTAAAATCTGTCAGGTACCAACCTATGAGCTTTATTTTTTTAATCTCATGTAATCCTCACCCAAGCTCTATGAAGAAATTTCTATTATTCGGCTTCACTTACCTGATGAGAAAACAGGCACAGAGAGATTTAGTAACCTGTCCTAGATCACACAGTGAATGATTGGCAAAGGTTTGGCTCTCAGATAGCCATCAGACTCCACAGCCTTACTTATTTTATTTCCAACTTACATGTAACTTTCTTATGACAGGCACTACAAAGTTGCATTTTATGTATAGTTCTAAGGCAGGCAAGTTTATTGCTTTCCTGATCAGCAGCTATTTGCTGTTGTTGAAACCTCAAAAAGGCAAAACTATGATTTATCTTGATAGAGAAAATTCCCCTAAGAAAAACTGACAACCTTATAGAGGTATTAAGATATTTCCATGTCAAATTACTTTTCATCCTTCAGGAGCTGCCTTTTCTAGCAAAATCCCTAAGGTGAATCTGCCAAAGTTACTTAGGTTTGTAATGCTTGCTTCCCACCTCTCCCACATCTATGAAACGTTTTTTCACAGCACTTGAGGATGGACCTGAATGTAGCAGGATTAGCTGTTACTAAAAAACTCAGTGACTTCAGTCCACTCTAGCTAATAAATGAGTTTCTATCAGAGAATATATTGGAAAGTACAATTCTATTATCATTCACATGGCAGCCTTCATATTTGCAATAGATAGAATCTCAAAAATTTTTGTTATATCAAGTCTATGTGACATATCATGTGTAATGTGAAAACTCTACAATCTTGCCTATATTTCCCTGTCACTAGAGCTTTGTGTGAGCTAAGTCAGTATATTGCCTAATCTCTTGAACTTCAGGATAATCAAGCTGAAGTAAAAGAGCCCCAAGGTTTCTTCAAGTTCCACAATTCTGTGTTTCTATGAACTTTTCTTAAACTTTTTATATTCCCCAATGATCTGAACACCATCTTAGACAAGTGAAGGATGGGTGAATAAAAGAATAGAGAGATGGCTGGAGAGATGAATATATTTTCATTCACAAATTAGTTGTTCCACTTCACAAGAATTGCATATTAACCTGTACTCTTCATTTTGTATCCCTTAACACATAACTTCCCTAAATACAACTTGTATTTTAAACTTTGTATTATAGAAACTTCCAAACACAGAAAAGATAGATGAGTATAATGAACCTTCACATACCCATCACTTAACAAGCATCAACTTGTTTCACTTTATCTCTCCTTGCCAACAATTTTTGCATTAAAATAAAGCAAATCTCAGATACACTCATTAATAAAAATTAAATGCAATCAGATGTAAATTATCCAAGATTATATTAAGTACACTGATGATAAATTTTACTCAATTTACTCTAGAGAGTGGAATATTCCACCCCGGTTTAAATTGCTGATAATATCTATTATTTGTGTTTTCTTTATATGTAGTCAGAATCTTAATGGAAAAAGTCCTTGGAAACCTAAACTTTTACTCGACATTTATCCTTTCAGAGTGGTTTGGGAAGGGTAAAGATGTTTTAGCTTGTCATTTGCATCAGTCCTATTGAGAAACTATTCAGTACCAATATAAGCTGAAGGAGAGGCTGATAAGGATTCAGGAGGGGAGTCAGAACAAATTCCTGAATCAGATCCTTATTGCATGTAATATTTAACTTGATTAAATCCCCAGACATCAAACCCAGCCTTATAAAATCAAACTTCACATACAATTTATGCACACACACACATCCTCAAAGCTAACTATAAATCTTTTAAATTTATCCACCTTTGCAAATGACTATATTTCTGTTCCTATTTATCACCATAGATAATAGAAAAAGTAACTAAACTCTCTGTCTACACTCTCTCCTTTCCCAGCTCCTCCCCACTTTTGTCTATCCTTTTTTGGGCTGTTTACTTGCAGCCCCAAATTTTGGTTAAAATCAGTTAACCATTAAGACATGCCTAAGTCTCCAATAAATTCAGATACTTCCTTCCTCTACTGATTTCTAAATTGTCTTTTATTTGCTCATTTATGTCTCCCTGAACATACACAGATTAGCACAATTAATATCAAATGAAATCAATTTGAATTTACATTCCCTTCTAGTTTCCTGGTTTGCTCCATATCAAATCCCTAAGTAGACTATCTTCAAGATTTTTTCAAGATCACTTCTCAGAAATACTAGTTTTTTTCAGCAACCTGATAAGTAAATGAGGAATATAAGTGAAATTTACATCTGAAATGGAGCAATTCCAGATGAATAAAAGGTAGAACCAAATAAGAAGGCCAAAACTATAAAGTTTGTAGAAAATAATACAGAAGAGTATCTTCATGATGTTAGTGTAGGGAAGGATTTCTAGATAAGACACGAAAGTTATGAACCATAACAAAAAGATTAATAAATGCAATCAAATGAAAATTAAGAACTTCTGTTCATTAAAAGAAACTATACATAAAGAAGATCAAAACACAGGCTACACAATGGGAGAAGATTGTTCATACACATATATCTAACAAAGACCTGGTATTCAGAAAATATAAAAATAATTTGTCAGTAAAAATAACAATAATAATAATTCAAACACCCCAAAAGAAGAACGGACAAAAGACAGGTGCAAGAATGTGAAAAAAGAAAAAAAAAAAGGAAATCCAAGTGGCCCATAAATACTTGAAGGTAAGCTTAACCTAATTACTAATCAGAGAAATAATAATTAAATTCACAGAGATACTACTACAGGCCCATTCAATTGGTGAAAATTTTTAAATATGATGATAAATGTTGGTGAAAATGTAGAGCAACTGGAGCTTTGATACGCTGCTGGTATGAATGTAAGTTGATACCATAACTTTGGAAGACAGTTTGATACAATTAGTAAAGTTAAAGATAAGCATTCCTAAACATTCCCTATGACCTGCGATCTTTCAGTTTCACTCCTAAACAACATTCATCTTATATAAATTTTTAGATGTGTGCACTAATATACATGCATACATATAATATATAAACACACATACATATACTGTATGTGTGTGTGTGTATATGGTTTATACTCTGTGTACATGTGCAGAGCAGCAATTCTCATATATCACAAACTGGAAACAACCAAAATGTTCATCAATAGGTGAATGAATAAATATTATATTGTGATGAAAATGAAATAAATACACCTAATCACAATATCATGATTATCTTAATACACAATAATGAATTAAAGCAGCAACATACAAAAGAAACATATGGTATAATTTCATTAATATAAAGTTCTAAAGCAGGAAAATTATACCAATATTAAAAGTTGTATATTATATACATAGAAAGGTAGCCTTTAGAAGGGAGGGAGAGTTTGTGAACCAAAAGGGAATGTATGGGGGAGGGGGGAGATGCACTTTTGAAATGCTAGTGATGTTCTATTTCTTGACCTGAGTGGGATTATGTAGGCATTTACATTATCACTATTTGTTAAATTGTAATTTGTGTTATTATGCTCTCTTCTATATGAAAGCTTTATTGCAGAATAAATTTTGAAATTAAGTTAAACTCAGATTCTCTAAAATATGCCTTCTTTATTGTTCCTCAAATAATCCAATGTAGTTATGAATCCTAACATTTTTTTCTGTAGGTGTTTAAATGTAATTGTTTTTCCTTAATATTTCAACATACAGAATAATACAAGGGGACAAGAGTAGACAGAGTTAAAATTTTTGTCAAACATACTTCAGATTGATCTATTAAAAAATAAATAAAAATTATAAATGCAGCAAAAACTCACCCCTTATCCATTTCCCATCCCTCCCTCCCCTCGGGTAATCATCAGAAACTGGGGAGTATCATTGGCATGTAATTTTAAAATTCCCCTATATATAATTATAACTATAAACAATACATAAAACCAGTTTTAAAATCTATATAAACTGCATCATACCATAGCTACTTTTTTGTAAGTTTATTCACTTCAAAATTAAGTTTTTGATATTTTATCTATGTTGACTCATGTTCTAGGATTTCTTTTCAATTTTAAGTGCTGTATTCTATTGTGTATTCTAAACACACTCTATCTCCATTCCCTTATTGGAAGGACTAGTTTTATTCTACTTGTTTGCTATGATTAAGAATGCTGCATCAAAAACTTCCTATATATGTCCTCTTACACAGATGAAATGAGTTAGGATGAGGTTATATTGGATTAGGGTGGACCCTAAATCCATTGACTGATATTCTTATAAGGCAGATGTGAAAACACACAGACATGCACAGGAAAGAAAATCATGTGACAAAGTGACAGAAACTGGAGTCTCTGCATCTACAAACAAAAGTATACCAAGGGTTGGGGGCAAGATGGCAGAGTGGTGAGGTGTGTTTTAGTTACTCCTCTGAGGCAGCTGGTAGATAGCCAGGAAGTCTGTGGAATGGACACCGCAGAGGAATCTGAGTTTGGACATGGTCATACAACAGTCATGAGCATGTGGAGCAGCTGAGATAAGTGAAATCTGCAGGCTCTTGGGGCCAGGGGGCCTGCACCCCTCCCTGCCAGGCACAGCAGACTGTTTTGTGACTGGTTTCCTGAGGGAGAAGGGGTTGTTAGTGCTGGGAACCAGGAGGGAGAACTGCAGTTGCATAACTGATTAACAAACTCAGACTGCTGAACAAAAACTCCAACCATCGATAAACTGAGACCAGGCACTGGAGAATCTGGGAGCAGTCAGCCTGGCAGAGAGAAGAAAGGGCTAGCAAAAAGAGCAAAAAAAAAAAAAAAACAAAAACAAAAACAGAGACTTTTGGAGTTGGGGGTGAACATAATATGGAGAAGGGCTAGGCTCAAACAGAATCAGACACATATGCAAACCCAGGAGGCCTGGCCCTTCTCTGTTTTGTTTTGTTTTTTGTTTTGTTTTGTGTTTTTTTTTTGTTTTTTGCACCTTAATTGCTCTCCAACTCCTTGTCTTTTTGCATTTCAATAGCCCACCAGAACTGCAAGGACTGAATAAAAGCACTTTTCTTTAAATAGTCTATTCTGGGACTTTCTTTTTCTTTTTTCTTTTTTTCTTTTTCTTTATCTTTTTTCTCTTTTTTAAAAAATAACTATTCTAAGTAACCCATTATAGTAAACCTCAAAGACTTGCCATTTGGGCCCAGGCAAGAGCAGAGCTAAGCTAGGTCTGAGAGACAAAGCAATAAGTCTAGTGGGGGAGACAATTTGTTGAAGGCCATAATTTCCCCAAGAGAAGGGGGGTGTGGTCCAGCTCCAGTGGCAGTCCCCCTTTGGGAGACTGGAATTCCAGACCCAGGGGCTGGAATTCAGAAACCAACTTCAGCCAGCCACAACCCTCAAGGATGAACCTTGAGGACATTAGGCTGAGTGAAGTTAGCCAGAAACAAAAGGACAAATACTGTATGGTCTCACTAATATGATCTAACATTAATGAGCAAATTTTGAGAGTTAAAAGCTAATAACACAGGCCACCAGGAGATACAAAGAGGGTAGAAATCAAGTATTTGGTGCTGAAAGACTACAGAATGTTCAGCAGGATTCATTGTATAGATCCAGAAATAGCATAATACTATGGGATGGTAGCACAATACTGTAACTACACTGAACAAAGATGTCCGTGAGTAAAGCTGAAAAAGGTGGGATAGGGGAATGTATGACACCAGAGGTAAAGATAGAAGATAAAGACTGGGACTGTTTAACTTAGCGAAAACTGGAGTAGTCAATGATTGTGACTAAATGTACAAATATATAACTGTTTTTGCATATGGGAGAACAAATGAATGTCAACCATGCAGAGTGTTGGAAAGGAGATGGTATTGGGGAAAAAATAGAATCAAAGTAAACTGGAGTCTAAGGTCAACAGTAACATTGTAATATGCTTCCATTAAATGTAACAAAGGCAATATACTAAAGCTAAATGTGTATGAAAGGGGAATATAAGGGACGGATATGGGATTCTTGGTGGTGGTGGTGTTGTCTGACCCTACTATTGTATTGTATTGTGTGATATTTTATTTTTCTTTTTATTATCTTTTTTTATTATTTGTTTTAAAAAAACCTTTTTTTTTTTTTGTAGTAATCAATATGTTCAAGTGCTGACTGGGGTGATAAATGCACAACTGTATGATGATACTGTAAACAACTGATTGTACACTGTGGATAATTATATGGTATGTGAATATAGCTCTATAAAATTATATGGAAAAATATAAACAGTGATAAAAGTCCTGGTGAAAACATGGAGAGAGGGACGTATATATTTACTGTTGGTTAGGAGGCAGAATGGTGTAGCCTTTCTGGAGGACAGTGGGGTGGTTCCACATGAAGTTAAGTATGTGGGTGCCTTAAGGTCCTGCAACCTCATTAGGGAGCATTTACTTGGAGGATCTGAGAGCAGGGACATGAATGGACATTTGCACACTAGTGTTTATGGAGAAAGTATACATGATTTGCAGTGGGTGGAGATGGCCTAAGGGTACATCAACCGAGGAACAGAATGGTGAACTGTTGTGTGTGCATACAATGGAATATTGAGAAACTGAGAGAAAGAGTGAAGCTGTGAAACATGCAATGAGGTGAATGGAAACTGTAGACAGCATTTTGAGTGAACAATGCCAGAAACAGAGGTAAACACTATAATGCCTCACCAATATGGACTAACTACAATGTGTAAACTCAGAATTGAATCTTAGAGCACAGTTTATCAGGGGAACGCTTATTGTAATGGTCCCTAGACTGTAAGCTCTTACAGCAGTCACATTTATTCCTGAATTGCAATGGCTATCTACAGATTCTGAGATGCTGATCCCTTTGTGTATAATCTGATCAATCCCTGAACTTTGGGTCTTCTTCAACTAGAGATATGAATGAAGCAGATGTGGTTAGGACTAGGGCAATTCAGGCCAAAGGGTAAAGGACATACTGACTGCATTTTAAAACTTCAAATTCCATGTGAGATCAAGGGAAAAGATGTTTAGTTGGTGTAAGATCTATATTTCCTAAACAATTTAACTCATACAGTTTGTTCAAATACCATAATTACATGGAACTTTTAATAGGATGTGAGACCTGGTAGTTTTGTATTGGTTAGTGTGACTAGAGACACATCCCAAAGTAATTTGGACAGAGAATAAAAATATACACACAGAGCTCCCCTGAGGAACTGGGGGGAAATGCAGAGGTGTTGAGCTTCCTCACCTGGATTGCTGCTGATGTTCTCACAAACATTGAGGACTGGCAGTTTGATGTGCATAGCCCTCTATCATGGGACTTGCCCTTATGAAGCTCATTACTGCAAAGGAGAGGCTAAACCTGCTTATAATTGTGCCTTAGAGTCTCCCCCCGAGTACCTCTTTTTATTGCTCAGATGTGGCCCTCTCAGTCTCTAGCTAAACCACCTCAGCAAATGAACTCATGCCCTCCCCCTTACATGGGATCTAACACCCAGGGGTGTAAATCTCCCTGGCAACATGGGATATGACTCCCGGGGATGAAACTGGACCTGACATCATGGGATTGAGAACATCTAGACCAAAAGGGGGATGTGAAATGAAACGAAGTAAAGTTTAAGTGACTGAGAGATTCCAAATGGATCCAAGAGGTCACTCTGGTGGATATTCTTATGCACTATACAGATAACCCTTTTTAGGTTTTAATGCATTGGGATAGCTAGAAGTAAATACCTGAAACTATTAAACTTCAACCTAGTAGTCTTGACTCTTGAAGATGATTGTATAGCAATGTAGCTTATGAGGTGTGCCAGTTTGGATGTATTATGACCCCCAAAATGCCATTATCTTTGATGCAATTTTGTGGGGACAGATTGGTTTATCTTTTTGATTAAGATATGACCTGACTGGATGTTTCCATGGAGATATGACCCACCTAACTGTGGGTGATGACTTTGATTGGATAATTTCCATGGAGGTGTTACCCCGCCCATTCACGGTGGGGGTTAATTGGATCACTGGAGTCCTATAAACTAATTCACAGACAGAGGGACTCAGAGCAACTGAGAGTGGTGACATTTTGTAGGAGCTGCAGCTTACAGAGACATTTTGGAGAACACATCCCAGGAGCAAGCAGATGCCTAGAAAGGAACATCATGGAAGAAAGCCATTTTGAAACCAAAACTCAAGAGCAGACTCCAGCCACGTGTCTTCCCAGCTAACAGAGGTTTTCCAGAGGCCATTGGCCAACCTCCAGTGAAGGTACCCGATTGATTGTTGATGCCTAACTTGGACACTTTACGGCCTTAAGACTGTAACTGTGTAACCAAATAAACCCCCTTTATAAAAGCCAATCCACTTCTGGTATTTTGCAAAAGGCAGCATTAGCAAACTGGAACACAAGGGATAACAGTGTGATTGTGAAAGCCTTGTGTATGGATGGATGAGTAGAAAATGGGGACAAAAAACTAAATGAAAAATAGGGTGGGGGAATGATTTGGGTGTTCTTTTTTTACTTTTTTTTTTTTATTCTTATTTCCACTATTTCTGGCAAAAGGAAAATGATCAAAAAATATACTGGGGTGATGAATGCACAACTATATGATGGTACTCTGAACAACTGATTGTATACTTTTGAAGATTGTATGGTATGTGAATATATCTCAATAAAATGGAATTTAAAAAAAGTATACAAGTATTGCCAGCAGCCATCAAAAGCTAGGAAGTGGCAATGAAGGGTTCTTCTCTAGATTCTTCAGAGAGAGCACAGGCCTGATGACAATTTGATTTGGACTTCTAACTTCCAGAACCATGAGAAAATAAATTTCTTTTGTTTTAAACCACCCAGTAAGTGGTATTTTTTTTTTTACAATGGCATAGAAAACTAATATAGCAACACTAAAATAAAATTTAAACCACTCATCACCTCACTAAAGAAAATTGCTGCTAAATATTTTTATATATCCCAATATTTTCTTCATAACAGAACAAAATTGAGACAGTGTGAAACACACACACACACACACACACACACACAGTGGTTTTATATCATGCTTTTTACTTCACTTGTGATGAATGATTTTGCACACCATAAAACAGTCTTCAGAAACATGCACAGGTTGTTCTTTTGTACAGATGGACCATAATTTATAAAAAAAATTCTCATTTTTGGACATAAAACTGTTTCCAATTATTCTGTTTTCTCTCCAGTCCCCTGTACTGTAGCTCTAGCTAAGCTAGTTCTCCCTTAGTTCCTCATACATTACCTCTTTCATGTAGTTCACACTGCTCTTTCCCACACTTTTCACCTGGCAAGAGTTTTTAATCTTTGATATCCCCTAGATAAAGATGTAATCTCTAATTGTCCTATCTAAATTACTAGTCTCTTTTTCAGGTGCTTATTTCTTCCCTAAATAATATTTACCAGGATGTGTAACTATTTATTTTTGTGTCTCTCCATAAAGGTAGAGACCCACTTCTCTTGACCACCCGCAGTGTTACCCAGGTTGTCAGGGTCACTGTCACGTGCAGTCTTCATAGATTTGTATACTGATTACAAGAGTGTCCCAGCAGATGGCCATAAAGTATCTTGGAGAGTAAATAAAATAACTTCAATGTCACGCAACATTAGCTTTAGGCTACACAATAAATAGTTATTGAATGAATGAATAAAATCATATGACAACTACTTTGTTATTTGCAACACCAATGTTTTTCATGTCTTCTTTCTTTCCAGAGTTGTCTAGTGCTCTGCATTGTCCTGAAGTCTACCATTCCACAAGAGTTGAGGAAGCACAATCACAGAATGTCTGTGGCACTTGCCTCAAGGCCAGCAATTTAACACACAAAGAAAGAATAGATGAAACATTATGTAATTTTGACACTTAAAAATATGAGTCAGTTTTAGTTTCCTAGGCTCATCAAAGCAATATCATGAAATGGGTTCAGCTTAAACAATGGGAATTTATTTGCTCATGGTTAGAGTCTAGGAAAATGTTCAAATCAAGGTATTGTCAAGACAATGCTTTCTTCTCCAAAACTGGTGGCTGGAAATTCTTGGCTCCTCTGCCACATGACAAGGCATATGGTGGTGTCTGCTGATCTCTCCCTTCTCTTCCAGGCTTCAGTGATATCAGTCAGCTCCTTATTCTGTGGCTTTCTCTCTCTGTATTCACTGCATTTATAAAGGACTCCAGTAGGAAGATTAAGCTCCAGCCTAAATGAGGTGGGTCACATATTAACTGAAGTAGGCTTATCAAAACATCCTTCTTACGATGGGTTTGTACTTACAGGAATGTATTAGATTTAAGAACATGTTTTTCTGGGGTGCATACAGCTTCAAAACACAGCAAGGCCTAAACCATCAGGACATTTAATTAAATCTGTTAAAGTTAAATAGGTGTGTGACATCTTCTAAAGTGGACTTAACAATTCTGCCTTTCTCTCACAAGGCTAAGAATTCACTGTGCTTTTTGAGGACATTATTTCCATATTGATAATCTAAAAATTACCTTTGATCTTCTACAAAAAGAAATATCAAAGTTTGATTAGTATTGAAATTACAAATTCTCCTAATTCTAAGAATATGCACTGACATTTTTGTAGAACACAAGAATCATTAACTCGAATACCATACTACCAAACCATGCTTTGTAAAGTTAAGAATACTGAAAGTATATTTGGCACAATAAGAATAAGTCTCTCTCTACATTTGACAATATGAAAAATAAACTTTGGTAGCTGCGTTTCAGCTATGATAGGAAGTTTCTGACAGCTTTCCTCTCTATTGTTCATAAGAAGATTACTTAAATGAATTAATGTCAAGTGGATTTGTTAGATTCTGTTCAGACTTACAGAAGATCATATCCACAGCTACTTCAAACTCTTAACTTCAGTCTAAAGTGCAGGAGAATGTCCTGTGTTTAAGATTAAGTTTTTTTTTTATACTAAATATATTTCTTTTAGAAAAGTCAGTATTACTTCCGATTTGAAAAATATATGTAAGGATACAGTTCAGTCAAATATAACACTAGGGCTACCTGATAAAACTGGGTTATAGAATATGGACTAATGTATCTCATTTATTACCTTATGGATTCATATTTGGTTTGGGTTAAATGAAATAAAATAGCAGTCAATTTTTAATGAAGAAGCTTTAACCGTAGAAACATAATTTTATTTAAGAGTGACAAAGACTCCTTAAGATCAAATAAAACAAATGCTTTATTTTATAGATAAGAGACTGGGTGAGAAGTAGAGAAGTAAAGAGTTACCTGAAATCATATTGCTAGTTAATTTCAGCATCAGAATGATAAAATTTCAGCATTAGAAGTATAATTTTGATGGATTTTATTTTAGAGCATAAACAATAGCCAAAGGGAAGCAAAAGACAGTTTCATACCTATAAATTATGGAGCCATTTGGTTATTTTTTTAAATAATTACATTTAAAAATTTGTGTAATGGTATTAACACCTGAGCTTTAGGATTTATAACATTTAACTTAAGATGTTTGGAGGAGTTATGTGACACAATTAGAAATGTGTATGGTTTCTAGAGCTCAGGTCTAGTACAGATTGGAATGAGGATTGGCAGATGACAGGAAACCAAATGGGATTTTATAAGTTGAATTGTGTCCCACAAAAAGATATGTTCAAGTCTTAACTCCTGGTACCTATAAATGTGACCTTATTTGGAAATAGCATCTTTCAAAATGCGATTGGATTAGGGTGAGCCCCAATCCAATACGACTGGTGTTCTTTTTAAGAAGACAAAATGTAGACATCAACAAAAGAGAGAATGCCATAGTCCAGAAAAAAAAATATAATGAGGGAAAAATTGTGATGAAGTAGGATAGGAATTGAAAAATCACTGGATCTGGCAAATGACAAATAACATTCAAAAGAGGGTTCCTCAGAGTATCAGGAGCAGAAGTCATATGTTACCATTATTTTACTATTAAATGTATTTACTATTTAACATACAGGAAGTTTTTTTAATTAAACAAAAATGTGATTTATGAAAATATCTGGAAGGTAAAGAAATTTTTGTGTATAGAAATATAATCATGTTGGCAGAGTAGTGGAACGAGAGCTTGACAATATAAAGAAAAACAGGTAGAGGGCAATGTGTGTTACTTAGAAAGGATACAGATGCTCTCTTCCCTCTAACACAGGAGAAAAGAAAACAAAAAAGAATAGAGATGAGCACATGTATCATGCAGCTTGGATGGTTCAAAGCTAGTGACCTCCATCTTCTCTGAGAAGGAAAAGGCAAGTATCTACGAAGTTGAGAAAAATGGAGATAGAAAAGTGGACTTGAAGAGAGTAAAAATAGCCTAATAATTTTTAGGCTGTGTATACACATCAGGCACCTCTTTCTCAACTTGACATGTCATGCTGAAATCAGTAATCTTCTCCATAGAGATAATGATGACTGTGGCAGACAGATTCTAAGATGACTCCTAAAGAACATTGCCTCCTGGTGTTCATACCCTTGTGAAATATTCTCCCCTTGAGAGTGGGTGGGACCTGGGGCTTGACTCTAATGACCATAGTATGACAAAGGTTATGGGATGTCACTTTCATGATTATGTTACCTAAGACTGTAACTTCAATCTTGCTAGTTGTCTCTTCCATTGCTGGAATTGATAAAGCAAGCAGCTATGTTTGAGCCATCCTATGGAGAGGTCCACATGGCAAGGAACTGAAGAAAACTCTGACGAATAGTCAGGAAGAAACTGGGACCTTTGGTCCAACAACCTACAAGCAACTGAATTCTGCCAACAAGCAGAAAAGGAAGTATAACCTTTTCTAGTTTATCCTTGTTACGAGAATACTGCCCTAGCTGACACCTGGACTATAGCCTTGTGCTAGATTCAGCTAAGCCCTGCCCAGACTCCTAATCTACAGAAACAGAGAGATAATGTGTTTTTAATAAACATGCTTTAGAACAGTTTTAAATTGGCAGAATTATTCCAACGAGAGTACAGAGAGTTGTTGCATTCCCAGTTTCTCCTAATAACATTTCGTAGTACACGCATATTTGTCACAATTAGCAAACCAATGTTGGCATGTTGTTATTAACTAAACTCTATACTTTATTCAGATTTACTCAGCTGAGTTAGTGTTAGTCAGGTTTCTCCAATGTATAATTACTTTTCTCTTCCCCCTTTCCACACTGTATTTTTGTAAGAAAGTCACGACATGCAGCTCACCATTAGGGAGTAGGAAATTATGTTCCATCTACAGAAACTATTTGGAATTCTCTGCAAGAGAAATTTGCATATTGTCTCCCATTTATTTATTACTCCACCCCTTACTTAAATCAATATGGACTGACGGATATTTTATTTTATACTTGGGTTATAATCTGATGCTGCTTTACTTATTTTGTAGCTCGAATTGTTCCATTTTTGGCCACTGGAAGCACTTTCAGTTGGCTCTTCTCTCACTTTGACACAACCATATCATTGTATGCGAGTGCATATGTATTTAGTCCTTCCTTACTTTCTGTACTATGAGATGCTCCAAGCTCATCTTGTTTATTTCTTGCCCAAGTTCTATAATCAGACATTTCTCCAAGAAACCCTGCTTCCTTTGTTGGGAAAATGGTATTAGAAACTAAGATCTGGTTGCTGACTTAACTTGTTGTTATAGGGGAATCATGGCATTTAGACCCTCCCAGGTGACAGAGCAACAAAATATGTGTGTATAATAACCCATGTATATATACATGTATATATTTATATGTATCCATCTTTATCTATAATAAGTTAAATATGAGTTCACACTGATGTATCCAACTATAATCCAGTACCACATGGATCATTTTGAGACTTCTTTCTTATCTGTATTGTCCAACTCGAACATTTAGAACCCTGCCTCCTGCCATTCACCATCCATTTACTTAATTGTCTTATTCCAGTATGCATATATAGCAGTACCAGATTTGTTAATCCATTCTGTCTTGGAAACTTTATAAACTAAAATACAATGCTTATGTACATTTCTTTTTCTCTTACTTCCTTTTGTCTTATTTATAAACTAGAATACAATGCTTACTTATATTTCCTTTTGTCTTACTTCCTTTTGTCTTACTGATAACATTCATTTCCAAAGATATTTAGGTCAGCACCTTTTCCCCACATTCATAGTGTGTTTGTCTCATATTTGAAATACATTTAGCTTATTTTGCCACATTCATCATTTCATTCTGGGATTCCCCAACCTCCTATGATTGTTTTCAAAATTTGCATACACTAATATTTACACTTTGTACTGTAAAGTAGATTACAGTATCATACAGAATGGTTTCACTGCCCTACAAAATCCCCTCTGTTTCACTGTTACATTCCCCCTTTCTCAAATTCTTAGCAACCACTGACTTGGTTCCATTTCTGTAGTTTATCCATTTGCAAAATGTCAGATAATTGGAACCGTATAGCATGTAACTTTTTCAGACTGGTTTCTTTCACTACCAATAGGTATTGTAGGATTTATTCATGCATTTTCTGGTTTCATTTATTGATAAATAATATTTTATTGCATGAACTAGAAAAAGAATAGGAACAAAAACCAAAAGTGAGCAAATGGAAGGAAATAAAGAATAGAGCAGAGATAAGTGAAATAGAAAACAAAAAAACAATAGAGAGAATCAACAAAACCAAAAGTTGGTTCTATGAAAAAATCCATAAAATTGACAAGTCTTTGGCTAGACTAACAAAATAAAAGAGAAAGTATACAAATAATGAAAATCAGAAGTGAAAAGAGAGGCATTACTGCTGACCCTGGTGAAATAAAAAAGACTTTAAGAGAATACTATGAACAACTGTAGGCCAGTTTATTAGATAACCTAGATGGAATGGACAAATTCTTAAAAACATGCAAACTGCCTACATTGACTGAAGAAGAAACAGAAGATCTCAACAAACCAATTACTGGTGAAGAGAGTAAGTCAGTAATTAAGAACCTCCCAACAGAGAAAGCCCAGGACCAGCTGGCTTCAAAGGGGAATTCTTCAAAGGGCTTCAAAGGGGAATTCTTCCAAACATTGCAAGAAGGTTTAATTACCATTCTGCTCAAAGTCTTCCAAAAAATTGAAGAGCAGGGAACTCTCCCTAATTCATTCTATGAGGCCAACATCACTCTCATAACAAAGCCTGATAAAGATGTCACAAGTAAAGAAAACTACAAACTAATAAATCTTATGAATATAGATGCCAAAAACCCTGGGGAAAAAAAAAAAAACACTATCAAACTGAATCCAACAGCATATTAACAGAATTATATGCCATGATCAAGTGGGATTTATCCTAGGTGTGCAAGGTTGGTTCAACATAAAAAAAAATCAATTAATGTAATATACTGCATTAACACAATGAAGAAAAAATTCACATGATGATCTCAATTGAGGCAGAAAAGGCATTTGACAAAATCAAGCATCCTTTCAAATGCTTTACAAAAAATACTTAGAACACTAGGAATGGAAGGAAACTTCTTCAATATGATAAAGGGCATATATTAAAAGCCCACAGCTAACATCCTACTTAATGCTGAAAGACTGAAAGTGCTCCCTCTAAGATCAGGAACAAGATAAGGATGCCCATTGTCACAACTGTTATTCCAGATTGTAATGGAAGACTTGCCAGAGCCATTAGGCAAGGAAAAGAAATAAAAGGCATCCATATTGGAAAGGAAGAAGTAAAATGTTCCCTATTTGCAGATGATATGTTTTTATAGAGAAAATCCTGAAAAATCCACAACAGAGCTCCTAGAGCTAATACATGAATTCTGCAAAGTGGTGGGGTACTAGTTCAATGTCCACAATTCAGTGTAGTGTTTCTATACACAAGCAATGAACAATCTAAAGTAGAAATCAATAAAATAACTCCATTCACAATAGCAAATAAAGAATTAAATATCTAGGAATAAATCTAACCAAGGATGTAAAGGACTTGTACACAGAAAACTGCAAAACACTGCTAAAAGAAATAAAAAAGCTAAATATATGGAAGGATAATCCATGTTCTTGGATTGGAAGACTAAACACCATTAAGACATCAATACTACTCAAAGCAATTTTTAGATTTCAAGCAATCTCAATCACAATTCCAACAATCTTCTTTGTAGAAATGAAAAATCCAATCATCAAATTTACACGGAAGGATAAAGGGCCTTGAATATTAAAGACATCTTGAAAAAGAATGAAGCTGGAGGACTCGTACTTCCTGATCTTAAAACTTATTACAAAGCAACAATAATCAAAACAGCATGGTACTTGCACAAGGACAGACATGAAGACCAATGGAATTGAATTGAGAGTTCAGAAATCAACCCTCACATTTACGGGCAACTGATTTTTGACAAGGGGCAAAATTTTGGAAAGAATAGCCTCTTTGACAAAATGGTTCCAGGAAAATTGCATCTCCATTTGCAAAAAAAAAAAAAAAAAAAAGGAAGAGGACCCCTCATGCCATGTACAAAAATCAACTAAAAATGGAACTAAGACCTTAATATAAGAGCTAGAGCAATCAAACTCCTAGAAGAAAACATCTTCAGGACCTTGTGTTTGGCAATAATTTCTTAGACTTTATACAAGCAACAAAGAAAAAATAGATAATGGACCTCATCAAAATTAAAAACTTTTGTTCTTCAAAGGACTTTATCATGAAAGTAAAACAAAAAAACAAAATGGAAGAAAATATTTAGAAACCATGTATATGATAAAGGATTAATCACCAGAATATATAAGAAAACGCTCAACTTAATAACAAGAAGACAAATGACCCAGCTAAATATGAGCAAAAGACTTGAAGAGACATAACTTTGAAGAAGACATACAAATGACTAGAAAGCACATGAAAAGATGCTTGACATCATTAGTCATCAGAGAAATGCAAATCAAAACCACAATGAGATACCATTTTATGCCCATTAGTATGGCTATTATTTTTTTAAAATATGAAAATAACAAGTGTTGGAGAGGATGTGGAAAAATAAGAACACTCATTCATTGCTGGAGGCAGTGTAAAATTGTGCAGCTGCTGTGGAAGACAATTCGGCAGTTCCTCAGAAATTTTAATATAGAATGACTGTTTGACATAGCAGTCCTACTACTAGGTATATACCCAAAAGAATTAAAAGACAAGACTCAAAGGAATATTTGCACACTGATGTTAACAGTGGCATTATTCAATTACCAAAAGATTGAAGGCATCCAGGTGTCCAAAAACTGATGAATGGATTAACAATATGTGTTATATAAATATAAGGGAATATTATTCAGTCATAAAAAGGAATTAAGACCTGATACATGCAACAACATGAATGAACCTTGAAGACATCATGTTGAGTGGAATAAGGCAGACTCAAAAGGACAAATATTGTATGATCTCACTGATTTGAAACAATTAAAATAAGCAAACTCATAGATTCAGAATCTAGAATATATGTTACTAGGGGATGAAGTGGGGATAGGGAATGAAAAGTTAAGGCTTAAAATGTACAGAACTCCTATCTGGAATGATGGAAATATTTTGGTAATGGATGGGGTTGATGGTAGTGCAACATTGTGAATGCAAGTAACAGCACTGAAATATATATATTATTGAATACAATTAAAAGGAGAAATGTTAGATTGTATATATGGTAACAGAATAAATTTTAAAAAAAATTCCATGGGACTATACTATACAAACAGTTAACCTTGAGTTAAACCATTGGCTTTGATTAATAGTACAATTATAGAAATGTGCTAACATCTATTGTAACAAATGTTCCACACCAGTGCAAAGTGTTGGTAGTGGTGTGGCATATAGGGATCCTAAATTTTATGTATGATTGTTCTGTAAACTCACAACTTCTCTAATAAAATAAAAAAATTTTTTTTAAAATAAATAATTAAAAAATAGGAATGAAAGAGGGGCTATCACTACTGTCACTGCAGAAATTACAAGAAGCTTTTGTGAACAACTTTTTGCCAACAAAACTTTGATGAACTTTTATGAACAACTTTTTTGCCAACAAAACTTTTATGAATTTTTATGAACAACTTTTTTGCCAACAAAACGTTTATGAAACTTTTATGAACAACTTTTTGCCAACTTAGATAAAATCAAATTCCTAGAGTGACAGAACTTGTAAAAACTATATTAAGATCAATCAGAAATCTCAATATACCTATTACAAACAAATAAATTAGTAATTATAAATATTCTCACAAAGAAAAGTCCAGGCCCAGATGGTTTCACTGGTGAATTCTATCAAATATTTAAAGGAGAAATACTACCAATTCTTTACAAAATCTTCCAGAATATAGAGGAGGAGGGAACATTTTCCAAATCATTCTATGAGGCTAGTTTTACACCTTGATACCAAAGCCAGTTCAAGGCATCATAAGAAAACTGCAGACAAATATTCCTCATGAACACAGGCACAAGGATTCTTAATAACAGCTTAACAAATAAAATCTCCAATGCATAAAAAGTGTTATACACCATAACCAATTGGGAATTATACTCCAAATTGTGAGGTTGTTTTAACATCTGAAAATCAATTAATGTAATTTACCATATTAATGAAACAAAGGGCAAAATCTACATGATCATATCAAAAGATGCAGTAAAAGCATCTGACAAAACCCTATGCCCATTCATGATGCAATGTCTCAAAAAACAAGGAATAAAAGGAAACATTCTCATCCTGATAAAATGCTTCTATTAAAAAAAAAAAAGCTAATGACTCATATAACCGTTCCTCAAAATGAGGAACAAGGCAAGGTCAACTGTTTTCACCACTGCCATTCAACATTTTACTGAAGGTTTAGTTAATACAATACAGCAACAAAATTGAAAAGGAAGAAGTAAAACTGTCTTAAGTCACAGAGGACATGATCATCTATGTAGAAAACTAAAGGAATCCACAAAGCATTACTAGCATTAATAAAATAATTTATCAGGGTATGAGGACAATATAGAAAATTATTTCATTTCTATATACTAGCAACAAAATTAGCAAGGGAAATTAAGAAATCAATTCTATTTCCAACAACATTGAAAAAAATACAAAGAAATAAATTTAACAAAAGAAGTACAAAGTTTGAACAATTGAAAAGTATGAAGTATTGCTGTGAGTAAACATGTACATAACTGAGAATACATTTCATGTTCACAGATTAAAAGACCCAATTTTCTCAGGATGACAATTCTCTTAAAATTGACTCATAAAATCAACAAACTTCCTATCAAAATAGTAGCTATTTTATAGAAACTGATAAGCTGATCCTAAAATTTATGTATGAATGCAAAGTACATGGAATAGATGGAACCACTTTGAAAAATAATAATAAAATTGGAGTACGTATATTACCCAATTTTAAAACTTATGTAATGCCACAGCAATTAAGGCAATGTGGTATTGGTACAGAATAGGAATATAGATTAATAAAGCAGAACTGATCTAGAAATGAGAGTCCAGAAATACATCTTTGTATTTGTGGTCAATTGATTTTCAGCAAAGGTGTCAAGACAATTTGATGAGGGAAATGATAGTCTTTTCAACAAATGGTTCTCAGGCAATTGGATATCCACATGCAAAAGAAGTAAAGTTAGGCCCTTGGGCCTCACTCAATATACAAATGGATCACTGACCTAAATTTAAGAGCAAAAACAAAATACTTTTAGAAGAAAACATAGGAGAAAAGTTTTGTGATCTTTGGTTGAGAAAGGAGTCCTTAGATACAACACAAAGCACAATCCATAAAAGAAAAATTAACTTACACATTTATGATCAACTCACTTTTTACAAAGGTACCAAGTATATTAAATGGAAAAACAATAGTTTGTTTAACAAAATGGTGCTGGGAAAACTAACCATCCACATGAGCCTCTATCTCACACCATTAACCTTAACTATTAAAAGTTAACTCAAAATGGAGTGCTAAAGCCATAAAACTCTTAGAAGAAAACATAGTGAGAAATCTTCATGACCTTTGATTTGGCAATGATTTCTTAGATATGATAACAGAAACATGAGCAACCAAAGAAAAAAGATAGGTAAAATTAAACATCAAAATTACTAACTTCTGTGCAAAGGACATTATCAAGAAAATGAAAAGGCAATCTAGAGAATGGATTTAATCATATATCTGATAAGGATTTAATATCCAGAATATATAAAGAATGCCTTCAATTCACTAACAGAAAGATGAATTAAAGACCCAATTAAAAACAAAAAGGCCAATTTAAAAATGAGCAAAAGACTTAAATAGACATTTCTCCAAAAAAAGAAAAAAATCACATGAAAAGATGTTCAACATCAGTAGCCATTAGGGAAATGTAAATGAAAACCACAATGAGAAACTACTTCACACCTACTAGGATAGCTATTATTTAAAAAAAAAAAAAAAAGGAAAATAAGTGTTGGCAAGGATATGGAGAAACTGGAACCTTTGTATATTGCTGTTAGGAATGTAAAATGGTATAGCCACTATGGAAAACAGTTTGACAGTTCTCATAAAGGTAAACATAGAGTTACCACTTGACCTGGCTAATCCACTTCTAGGAATATACCCTAAAGACGTAAAAGCAGGTACTCAAACAGATACTTGTGTGCCAATGTTCATAGCAGCATTATTCACAATAGCCAAAAGATGAAAACAACACAAGTGTCCATTAATAGAGGTTTGGATAACAAAATGAGGCATACACATACAATGGAATATTATGCAGCTGTGAGAAGCAATAAAGTTCTGATACATGCTCCAAAATAAATGATTCTTGAAAATATTTTGTTAGGTGAATTAAGACAGACACAAAAGGACAGATATTGTATGGGTCCATTTATATGAAATATCTGGAATAAGAAAATTCACAGAGTCATAGAGTAGATTAGAGGTTCCCTGGGGCCAGGGGGTACTGGGAAGTTATTGTATAAAGGGTACAGAACTTCTGTTTTGGGTGATGAAAGAGTTCCGGTACTGGACAGTAGTGACGGTAGTAAACATTGTGAATACAATTAATACCACTGAATTGCACACATAAAAACAGCTAAAATGGGGAATTTTATGTTACATATGTGTTACCAAAATATTTTTAAAAAAAAGAGAACAAATTTAAAGCTAAAAATAAAACTTAAAATAAGAAAAAGAAATGTTGGTAAAATGGAGTTCATAAAAACTAATATCTTTTACACTTCAAAAGACACCATTAAGACTGGGGGAAATAGGTGCACATCACATATCTGATCAAAAACTTGTATCAAAAATTTATACTCTTTCAACTCAAGAATAAGAAAACAAACAATGTGATTTAAAATGTGGGCAAATACTTGAACATATATTGTGCCAAAAAAGATATATGAATGGGTAGTCAGCATGTGCTAAGAAGTTCATCATCAGTCATTAGGGAAATGTAAATTAAAACCACAATAAGATAACACCACATGCCCACAAAAATGGCTATAATTATAAAGAAAGACAATATAAAGTTTTGGCAAGGATACCAAAAAACTAGGACCCTTGTACATTGCTGGTAGGAATGCAAAATGGCAAGAATGCAAATGGTACAGCCACTTTGGAAAACAATATGGAGGTTTCTTATACAGATAATACACTTATTATATGATCCAGCAATTCCAAGTGTAGAAATCTACCCAAAAGAATTAAAAACATATTTTCATACAGATATATTAGCGTTCATAGCAGCATTATTCATAAGAGTCCCAAACAGGAAACCATCCAAATGCTATGAACTGGTGATTAAACAAAATGAAATAGTACTCAACAATAAAAAGAAACAAAATACTGATACATGCTACCACATGAGTAAACATTAGGCCCACCCAAAGAAGCTAACTGCTTTTAAAGACTACATACTAATGATTTCCCTTACATAAATTCTGTGAAAGGCAAATACACAGACACTGAAATAGAACTGTGGTCCACTGTGCATTTTGGTGTTATATCACTGATGCAGTTTCTTGAAAACTCAATTTAATTTTACATGTCAGGAATAGCCATTTTAAATACATGAAGTTATTTTAATCATTTTATTTGCAACTCCCATTAAAATTGTGGATAAGTTATCAGATTACAAAAATGAGTCAATCTGTAGAGATAATTTGTCCAAAAGAACATCCAATATTAAATAAAAGACACAGTTTGGGGCTTAAAAATAGCACTTATTATTTTACTAATTTGTCTACTAAAAATAAAAATATATAAATATCTTTTAAAAAAATCACCCATAACCCCATCATCCAGGAAAAATAGGATTACTGTTTCCTTTCTTTTTCATGTTTTGAGTAAAACTTGGAAATATTACACCTAGAATTTTAATCTTGATATCACTTTAGCCTTAATGTCATATTGTAAGCATTTTCTCATGCCTTTAAACATGCTTCAAAATCTTATATTTAACAGTTGGGCAATAATATAGCACTCTCTGATTTCATTGAGACATATGCCTAAAAGTGGGATTTCTATCACAAAGAGTATGAACATTTGCAAAGGTTTTAATACATATTATCAGACTCCTACACAATAAATAAATATAGAGATAGATAGAGATAGATAGATAGATAGATAGATAGATAGATAGATAGATAGATAGAAAGAATGTTTGTTACAATTTATATTTCCACCAGGAATGAATGAAAATACTCATTTCTCTTGAATGTTATTTTTTTTAAATCTTTATCAATTTAATAAGGAAAAAGTGTTCTCTTTTTATTAGCATTTCTTGAACTATTAAATGGTGGAATTTTGATGATCTAGCTAAGCAAATGTTGTTCTGATGACAGTTCTGAGAAATTTCAAATTTTAACTCTTAACTGTCTAATTCTATAATCTAGAATTTTAGTTCATCTCTTGTTTAAAATTCTGAATACAAAAAAAAGATGATGACAATGTAGAGCCTCAAAGGAAGCTACAAGATAGTACAAATTCCTTCTTTTAGCATCTACCCTATCATAGCCATCCTGCAAGCCACAGTAAATTGTCACTTCCTTCTAGAAGACTTTGGAAGCAAACCCTTCTACCTCACATATTCCAGAAAATTTCACCTCTTCCTTTTCTCTGCAGCTTCGCTTTCTGCCGTATGTCATTCAAATTTGTAACTCCCAAATACTTCCCAGAATGTCTCAGTCAATAGGTACACAATTAACACTTGTTAGTGGGGGAAATGCCATGAATTAAAAGAAAGCAGGTGTTAAGACTATCTTCTCACTAAATTATTCCTCACAAGGAAATGTATTGAGCTTTTGGGTTAACTGCTGATCCAATTAGTAAATGTATATAAACCAGGGCCCATACCTAAGAAAAGTAGAGAAATGAATGTTTAACAAAGCCCTGAGATACATAGAAATGAAGACCCATAGCCATTTTTAAAACCCACAGATGCATGAGCAAGAAAAACATGCATTCAGGGACAGCATGATGTGTTTTCTTAAGGCTTCTCAAATTGATGAACTTTCATCTCTTGGTGTTGCCAATCGAGTCAAATTCTCAGTGGAATACAAGAGTGAGTGCACTTTCCCATGGTAGGAATTTTCTAGTAGTAATTTTATATTATTATATAATTGTATTTTCAAAATGAGGATCACAAAGTATAATATTATGATAGTTTTATTTAAATTATTCCATATGAATTTATTGAATGTCAGGAACGTTCTGAATTATTAAATTCAAAGATAAGTAAGATATGGTTCTAGTCATTGAGAACTTATAGTCTATAGGATTAATACATATACTAACAAATAGTCTATTGACTTCAAGAAAATACTGTCTTGCTAAAAAAGGACATTATTCTGTATCTTATTGTGGTTTTGCTGTGGCAAGAGTCCTTGCTGTTGGCTGTTTTATGATGAATTTCTTAAAATTGCAGCCTATTATTCCACTTAGGTTAATTGTCCTTGTGATTACTTTACGCCGCTCAGAATATTTGCTTAATAATTATTTAAAAATATTTTAAATTTTCTGGTGGTAAATAGAGTGGAACAATCTAAAAAAATACCAATAATTTTTGTTTCATTATTAATTGTTCTATATTACTTCCACATAGTAGAAATAATTTTACTACAACTAATTCAATTTATTTTGCTAGTCTTTTATTTTATCAGTTTCTTAGCAAAATTAAAAGTAAATATTTTCCAATTATCAGCTTCCCATAGTAAATTATTTCTTAGCACGACTAGACCTAATATACACATAAACTGTTTCAAACAGTATGACATAAAGATGCAATGTCATAAGACTCATTAGAATGTTCAGAAATCGGTCCAGTTTAAGTTAAAGCTTTTGCTTTTGTAGCTTTCATTTGTAAAATATTTTTGTTTTTTGCCAGCACGTCTTGATTTTTTCAAGTTTCTACCAAGAAAATAATCTCAGTTATTACAATCCCACTTGCTAAAAGCTTACTTAAGCAAACAAATATCGTGGACAGTTAAAGACCTAAGAAATAGATCTACTGACTGACTAATTGTCCTTTCACTGGCTTCTGGCCTTTAGTCAATAGGGTTGTTTTTTTTTTTCTTATAAGGAAGAAAATGCTTTCAGCAAAATAGGTTATGACACAAATAAGTGTCATAAATGATTGTTTTAATTTCCTAGCTTTTAAAACAAATACCATATAGTGTGCTGGCATAACAACAGCACTTCATTGGCTCATAGTTTTAAGGCTAGGAGATGTCCAAAATTCAGGCATCAGCAAGGCAATATTTTTTCCCTAAAGACTGGGGAATTCTGGGACTGGCTACTGGCTATGCTTGATACTTGGCTTTCCTGTCACAAGGCAATGGACATGGCAGTGTCTTCTCCTTTCTCTTCCAGGTTCTTTTTTTTTTTTTTTTTTTTTTCCATTTTTATTGAGATTGTTCAGATACCACACAATTATCAAAAGATCCAAAGTGTACAATCACTTGCCCCTGGGTACCCTCATACAGCTGTGCATCCATCACACTTAATTTTTGTTCAATTTTTAGAGACTTTTCATTACTCCAGACAAGAAATAAAGTGAAAGACGAAAAAAGAAAAAAAGAAAAGGAAACTCTAATCCTCCCCTATCCCTAACCAACCCTCCTCAATTGTTGACTCCTAGTATTGATATAGTACATTTGTTACTGTTTACGAAAAAATGTTGAAATACTACTAACTGTAGTATATAGTTTGTAATAGGTATATAGTTCTTCCCTATATGCCCCTCTATTATTAACTACTAATTGTATTGTCATACATTTGTTCTGGTTCATGAAGTGATTTCTAGTATTTGTACAGTTGATCATGGACATTGCCCACCATAGGATTCAGTTTTATACATTTCCGTCTTTTGACCTCCAACTTTCCTTCTGGTGACATATACGACTCTGAGCTTCCGCTTTTCACCTCATTCACACACCATTCAGCACTGTTAGTTATTCTCACACCTTGCTACCAACACCCCTGTTCATTTCCAAACATTTAAGTTCATCCTAACTGAACATTCTGCTCATACTAAGCAACCACTCCCCATTCTTAAGCCTCGTTCTATATCTTGGTACCTTATATTTCATGTCTATGAGTTTACATATTGTAATTAGTTCCTATCAGTGAGACCCTGCAATAATTGTCCTGTGTCTGGCTTATTTCACTCAGTATATTGCCCTCGAGGTTTTGTCATCAACCCATTTTTTTTTTAATATGGTTTTGTTCACTCACCATACATTCCATCCCAAGTAAATAATCAATAGTTTTCTGCATGGTCATACATTTATGTGTTCACCACCTTCACCACTATCTATATAAGAGCATCTACATTTCTTCCACAAGGCAGGAGGGAGAGTCAAAGAAGGTAGAGAGGCAAAAGAAAGAGGAAAAAAAATGACAGCTAGGAAGCAGCAAAAGGAAAAATAACCTTAAATCAAAGTAGAATAAAGAATGAGACAATACCACCAATGTCAAGTGTCTAACATGCCTCCCCTATCCCCCCCCTCTTATCTGCATTCACCTTGGTATATCACCTTTGTTACATTAAAGGAAGCATAATACAATGATTCTATTAGTTACAGTCTCTAGTTTATGCTGATTTCATCCCTCCCCCAATGCCTCCCCATTTTTAACACCTTGCAAGGCTGACATTTGCTTGTTCTCCCTCATAAAAGAACATATTTGTACATTTTATCACAATTGTTGAATATTCTAGGTTTCACCAAGTTACACAGTCCCAGTCGTTATCTTTCCTCCTTTCTTGTGGTGTCTCACATGCTCCCCATCTTCCTCTCTCAACCGTATTCATAGCTACCTTTGTTCAGTGTACTTACATTGTTGTGCTACCATCTCCCAAAATTGTGTTCCAAACCACGCACTCCTGTCTTCTATCACCCTGTAGTGCTCCCTTTAGTATTTCCTGTAGGACAGGTATCTTGTTCACAAAGTCTCTCATTGTCTGTTTGTCAGAAAATATTTTGAGCTCTCCCTCATATTTGAAGGACAGCTTTGTTGGATACAGGATTATTGGTTGGTGGTTTTTCTCTTTCAGTATCTTAAATATATCACACCACTTCCTTCTTGCCTCCATGGTTTCTGCTGAGAGATCCACACATAGTCTTATTAAGCTTCCTTTGTATGTAATGGATTGCTTTTCTCTTGCTGCTTTCAGGATTCTCTCTTTGTCTTTGACATTTGATAATCTGATTATTAAGTGTCTTGGCGTAGGCCTATTCATATCTCTTCTGTTTGGAGTACGCTGCGCTTCTTGGATCTGTAATTTTATGTCTTTCATAAGAGATGGGAAATTTTCATTAATTATTTCCTCTATTATTGCTTCTGCCCCCTTTCCCTTCTCTTCTCCTTCTGGGACACCAATGATACGTACATTATTGTACTTTGTTTCATCCTTGAGTTCCCGGAGACGTTGCTCATATTTTTTCATTCTTTTCTCCATCTGCTCCTTTGCGTGTAGGCTTTCAGGTGTTTTGTTCTCCAGTTCCTGAGTGTTTTCTTCTGCCTCTTGAGATCTGCTGTTGTATGTTTCCATTGTGTCTTTCATCTCTTGTGTTGTGCCTTTCATTTCCATAGATTGTACTAGTTGTTTTTTTGAACTTTTGATTTCTGCCGTATACATGCCCAGTGCTTCCTTTACAGCCTCTATTTCTTTTGCAATATCTTCTCTAAACTTTTTTTTTTTAATTCAGTTTTATTGAAATATATTGACAAACCATACAGTCATCCATGGTATACAATCAACTGTTCACAGCATGATCATATAGTTATGCATTCATCACCACAATCTATTTATGAACATTTTCCTTACATCAGAAAGAATCAGAATAAGAATAAAAAATAAAAGTGAAAAGAGAATACCCAACCATCCCCCCATCCCACCCTATTTGTCATTTAGTTTTTACTCCCATTTTTCTACTGATATTTTTTCAATTTTTTAACTTTGTTTATCAAAAAATTAAAAACAAACAGGCAAACAACAACCAAAAAAACCCCACAACATTTCAAACAAAGCAATGGATTAAGGAAAACAAATAACCTAAAATAACTACTTTGCTTCCAATATGTTCCTACCATACCCCAAGAAAATTAATAAACCATGTCCAAACAGAGGAGTAAGAAAAACAAATAATCTAAAATAACTACATTGCTTCCAACATGTTCCTTCCATACCCCAAGAAAATTAACAACCTCTAAGAAAACAAAGGAATAAGAGAAAAAAAAAAAACCTAAAATAACTCTATTGCTTCCAACATGATCTTACTATATCCAAGAAAGTTTACAAACCATAATCATTTCTGAGCATTCCCATAACATTGAGATTACCCTCCACAGTTTATCTGTTCTTATTAGATTATCATTCCCCCTCCACTAATTGGTATCTCTAGGTCCCCTACATTCTACAGTATAAAACATTGTACATTTTTCACAGAATTCACATTAGTGGTAACATACAATATCTCTCTAATAAGTCTACCCAAGAAAGATTGCATTAAAGAACATGGCTTTTGTGGGGAACACAATAGATTCAAACCAGCACACTTGTATTGAGTGCTTATTTTGTGTTCAGGCACTGATCTAAGTGTTTTACATGGATTAAACGTATTTAGTCCAGCACAAATGGATGAGATAGTCACAATTATCATTCAGTGTTAATGTGAAGGAAACTAATACATAGCGAGTTTAAACGGCTTCTCCAATTCACCAACTTGACTGAACCCAGATAGGTGTTTTGTTCTCCAGTTCCTGAGTGTTTTCTTCTGCCTCTTGAGATCTGCTGTTGTATGTTTCCATTGTGTCTTTCATCTCTTGTGTTGTGCCTTTCATTTCCATAGATTCTACTAGTAGGTTTTTTGAACTTTTGATTTCTGCCGTATACATGTCCAGTGCTTCCTTTACAGCCTCTATCTCTTTTGCAATATCTTCTCTAAACTTTTTGAATTGATTTAGCATTAGTTGTTTAAATTCCTGTATCTCAGTTGAAGTGTACGTTTGTTCCTTTGACTGCGCCATAACTTTGTTTTTCTTGGTGTAGGTTGTAATTTTCTGTTGTCTAGGCATGGTTTCCTTGGTTATCCAAATCAGGTTTTCCCAGACCAGAACAGGTTCAGGTCCCACAGGGAAGAAATATTCAGTATCTGGTTTCCCTGCACGTGTGTCTTGGAAAATTGCTCCACCTTTTGATGTCTCGGGTCACTGTGCTTTTCTGCCTAGCAGGTGACGCCTGTTAGCCTATAATTCTTGACTGGTGTGAGGAGGTATGGCCGTGTTCCCCCAGGCTCTGGGGTCTGATTCTGAGTGGAAAGGGCCCCACCCCTTTCCTCCTAGAGAAGACAGACCCCTCAGGTGGAGGTCATTAGCATTTCAGTGGTCTCGCTCTCTGCTTGTGCTGTCTCCACCCTTCCCCAAGTCACAGCCCTGGAAACTGAAAATGACTGGGGCTTTCTCCACTGAGCCAAAAAAGAAACAGATAGTCCCCTTCAGACCCAGTCCAAGGCGACCCTCCGGCTCTCCCAGGTCAGTCGTCACCCAAAGCCTCTGTCTGTTTTTTGGGGATGCGTGCCTGTAGTGAGCAGTTCACACTCGCTACTTAAAACCCCAGTTGGAGCTCAGCTGAGCTATATTCGCTTGCTAGGAGAGAGCTTCTCTGTGGCACCACGCGGCTCCGCAGCTCAGGCTATGGGGGAGGGGGTCTCCCGACCTGGTTCCGCAGGTTTTACTTACAGATTTTATGCTGTGTTCTCGGGCATTCCTCCCAATTCAGGTTGGTGTATGATGAGTGGATGGTCTCGTTTGTCCCCCCGCAGTTATTCTGGATTATTTACTAGTTGTTTCTGGTTTTTTGTAGTTGTTCCAGGGGGACTACTTAGCTTCCACTCCTCTCTATGCCGCCATCTTGCCTGAGTCTTCCAGGTTCTTTTTTAACTTCCAGTTTCCCTCTGGCTTTTTCCCTCTGACCTCCTCTATAAGGTTTCCATTAATAGGATTAAGACCATTCTTGATTCAGTTGGCCACACCTTAACAAAAAATAACATCTTCAAAAGGTCCTTGTCACAATGGGTTCACACCCACAGGAATGGATTAAGATTAAGAACATGTTTTTCTTGGGTACATATATCCAAACCACCACAGTGATTAACACCCAAATATTCTCTCAAAGGAAAATTCAATTATCAAATTCTTTAATAGAGCAATTTACACATCTGCTATCCCTTCTAAACATGGCTTTGTTTGAATATTCAGCTTTTATCATTAAATATTATAGAATTGTAATTTACACTTTTCACAAAAGACAACA
This sequence comes from Choloepus didactylus, assembly GCF_015220235.1. Lineage (NCBI taxonomy): Eukaryota > Metazoa > Chordata > Mammalia > Pilosa > Megalonychidae > Choloepus > Choloepus didactylus. Next base: position 182,587,450 of record NC_051310.1, on the reverse strand, counting down.
AGGCTTGGTCATATTTTGACTAGTTATTATCAAGTTGCAAAGATTATTTAATATAAGAAATTATTATTTATAAAAGAAAAATGATCAGGTATCTATAACTTCTGCCAAATATGGAACTAAAATTTTACTCCTCAGGTACATACTAAAAGTCAAGAAATTGCTGCTGTGGTGGTCTGAACCTATGTACCCCAGAAAAACATGTTCTTAAACTTAATCCATTCCTGTGGTGTGAACCTGTTAGTAGGACGTTTGATGTGGTTACTTCAGTTAAGTTGCACCCAACTCAATTAGGATGGGTCTTAGACCTATTACTGGAGTTCTTTATAAGCAGAATGAAATTCAGACAGACAAAAAGCAAGGGGAAGCAAGAAGTTGAAAGTCAATGGAACTTCAAGAGAAGGGAGAGGCCAGGAGAGGATGCGAAATGCATTGCTATGTGACAGAGGAGCCAAGGACCAAGCAACATGGTCAGCCAGCCCCAAAATGCCAGTCTTCAGGAAGAAAGCATCACCTTGATGATCCCTGGATTTGGACTTCTCCTATCCTCAAAACTGTGAGCTAATAAATTCCCACTTTTTAAGCCATCCCATTGTATTTATTTGCTTGAGCAGCTAAGGAAGCTAAAACAGCTGTTCTTTTTATATTACTTTTGAGTAACAGTAATAAGAGAATAACAAGCAGGGAAAATGTCATTCTATTAAAAAGAAAGTATATGTTACTTTCACTGGAATGCACATTTAATAAACAGTAAAATATATCATTTTAAAATAAATTTATAACCTGAAAACAGAAATGGTTCCTTAACAAGAGCAGACAAAAGTAGTAAAGGTCTATAAGGAATTAATATAGGAGGCTTGATTCTTAAAATTTAAAACTGCATAGGCCACTCCTTTTGGATTTTCCATTCAATGACATAATCATTGGATTTTGGTTTTCTTACCAAATATACGAGTTGACTCTAGTGGTTAAGAATAGAAACCTATCTGGGTTCAGTCAAGTTGGTGAATTGGAGAAGCCGTTTAAACTCGCTATGTATTAGTTTCCTTCACATTAACACTGAATGATAATTGTGACTATCTCATCCATTTGTGCTGGACTAAATATGTTTAATCCATGTAAAACACTTAGATCAGTGCCTGAACACAAAATAAGCACTCAATACAAGTGTGCTGGTTTGAATCTATTGTGTTCCCCACAAAAGCCATGTTCTTTAATGCAATCTTTCTTGGGCAGACTTATTAGTCTTTTGATTAGGGATGTTTGATTAGGCTGTTTCCATGGAGATGTGACCCACCAAACTGTAGGTGAGACCTTCTGATTAGATCATTTCCATGGAGGTTTGATCCTGCCCATTCAGGGCAGGTCTTGATTAGATCATTGGAGTCCTTTAAGAGATGCTAAGAAAAACATCTGGGGGAGAAGCTAAGATACGTAATCCAGAGTTTGCCCCTGGGAGAAGTTAATGTCAACACAGACCCAGATACTTGGAGATTCTCGGAGATGCAGACAGAAGGACATTTGGAAATGCTAAGCTAAGAGGTGAAGCCCAATGTTTGCCCCAGAGAAGCTAAAAGAAGACCCCCAGATACTTAGAGAGAGATACCCTGGGAGAACAAGCAAGGGTGCACAGAGGCTGAAAGAGATATGGAAGCCCAGAGACATTTTGGAGAAAGCCATTTTGAAACCAGAACCCAGGAGCAAAGGACCAGCAGATGCCAGCCACATGCCTTCTCAGCTGACAGAGGTGTTACAGAAGCCATTGGCCTTTCTTCAGTGAAGGTATCCTCTTGTTGATGCCTTAGACACTTTTATGACTTTAGAACTTTAAAGTTGTGACCTAATAAATCCCCTTTATAAAAGTCAATCCATTTCTGGTAGTTTGCATAATGGCAGCTTTAGCAAACCAAAACAAGAAGTTAGCTATTTTTATTATTGTATCTTGTAAGGTAAGTAATCAAAATGGAGGAAAAATCCTTTGCATTAGAAAATACTATTTCCTTAATGCATATGCATTTAACAACAGTGCCTGGAATAATTGTTAACTACTCAATAAATACTATTTGATTCTATGAGTCAAGTCTGCCTTTAAATTTTAGTTTAAAAATTTCCTTAAAATTATTATTTTAACTGACTTAAGAATCCTTCTTTCTGTTGAATCATTCCTGTAAAGCTTATAAAAGATGTTACTCACATGGTTGAACAAATATTTGATTTTTTAGTGTACATTATATAAGGATCATAAAAACACTTAAAATATACACTTGTATTGGAACAATTGTACTTGCATAACATAAATATGATACACTGTGGCATCCTCTATATAGGCCATTTCATGAATAATATGGTTATAAGTAAAAGTAAAAATCTTCAAAGCACAAAAATGTTATAAATATTTCATGACAGAGTCAGGCTATTAAATCATACTTACAGAGAATTCAGAAATCCACAGGCCAGGCAGAGGAAATGACACTTGGCATCAAAGTGTCAAAAGATTCACCTGATAAGGAAAAAATAACGTTATTTTATTTAAGCAGGGGGTCAGTGTTCAGCAAGCTTTTCCTTCTTGGAAGGGTAATGACTTCAATGCAACTACCCCTGAGCTGTCAGAATTGAAAGGTCAGATTTGACCATTTGCTATTTTTTAACGTACTTACTAGGTCTGTCTATCAGCTACCCTGAAATTTGCAGTAACCACTCAACTAATTTTGAGTGCTAGATGTAAAGGAGGGAATCATACAAAAGAGAAACTATAAGTTAACCTATGAAATGGATATTCAATAACGAATGTAATGTGTTAGGTGGTTTTGAAATATTAAAGTTTTGAAACTCGAGTTATCTCGTCATTGAGAAGGTGTACAGCTTCATTATATCAAATCTACCACAGAACAACAACAAACACAACAAAAAACACTTTCCTCAAATTACTTTTACCTTTAAAACAAGTCTAAGAATTGTTTTTGTTGTCTTGTCTTTTCTTTTCACTAATCTCAGGCAGATTGCTTAATCATCCTCAAATTAATCTCTCAATGTGCCCTATAATGAAATTCAATCTCTTTCACGAAATTCCTGAGGCATTAATTATTAGTTCTATAAGATACTTAGGCTATTAGGCTGTATCCAATTTTTTCAACCAGTGTTTTTAAAGGTCTCTCTATTTCAAGAGTTAAAGTATAATTAGCCCTTCAACTGAGACACAAACATCTGACCCAAACTTGAACTTTCTACAGCAGAAGTGGTTTTTGTTTGTTTGTTTGTTCATTTTGGCCAGGTTTTTTTTTCAGCTTTATTGAGGTTTAACTTACAATAGATATAATTCACCCATTATAAGTGCATAAGTTGATGGATTTGCAGAATTGTATACAGTCACATAACCACCACCATCAGTAAGACAGAGAACATATTCCATCACCCTAAAATATTTCCTCTGCCCCTTTGAGTCATTCCCCTTCCCTGACCTCTGACTCCAGATAAACAAGACATCGAAAATAGTGTAATTATAATGGAAAAAGTATGAATTTAGCCTTGAACATTTTTCTCTCCACACCCAACCTATGGTTCACACCTCACCACCAGTCTTCTCTGCACTTTCCAGAGGAAAATAGACTCATTGATTTAACTAAATATTTTTCACACCATATGAAGGAACACCAATTCCAGATACGTTAGGTAGTATTTCAAAATATAGAATATCTTCTACTACATTTTTCTTATAATGGTTTTCCATAAGAACTATTTGTCCTCCTCATAACTGAAGTTCTCAACCAAAATCATATGTGCAGAACCCTGTCAGACCAGGTTACTTCTCAAATCCAAGTGTGGTTCTTCTTTAAAGTGAAGTGCCTACTCCTAGTTCAATGGTGACCACTGCCCATTACTTTTACTGCACACAACTGAGAAGCAGTCTTATTCAATCACAAAGCAAATCCCTCCTCACTGATAGACTAATAAGCACAAAAAAAAAGCTTCTACAACTGATGCAGTTTCTGTTATGGTTATTTTTTATTAGACTCTGTGGATAAAAGTTTAACAAAACGTCTTCCCCTTCTGCATGAGAATCTGACCTTTGGTTAACTTTCTAGCTCAGTTTTCCTGGAAAAGCAGTAAAGGTGGAATATTATCTGTGTTATCAGACAACTTTACTTACAGTAAAAATGATCTCCAAATGGTAGATTGCATCTAGATTGTATGAGCTATAAATACTACGTGGAAAGCCATAACTGTGGGCATGTTCTGATTCTTATAATTGGGCAGGTCCTAGGTGTTACTTGCATTCTCCAGCTCACCAGAGTTCCCACATGATCCACAGCATTCCCTGCCCAGGAAGGCATTTGCATTTGCAATTCCTGGAGTATCATCCAGGAAGCAGGGATTTCATTATCTGAACTGAAATTGGAGATAGGCTTATTAGAGCACTCCATCAAAACTGAATCCTAAGGGAAAATAATTTTTAAAAAGAGGATTTTTTTCTTTTTACTTTTTAGACATACATTTGTCATATCTAATGATTTCACTAGCTTGCACATTCAAACTTAGATCATGAACTTTAGAATAGTTTGGAATGACAAAACAGGTATAAAAGGTCACACTAAGAAATTCAGTGCATAGCATTTTTTCAAAGTTTTTAAAACTATTTTCACAAATTTCATTATTTCTAATAAACTATATCTTATTTTCATAGTGAGTACTTCTCAAAATAAATTCAGAATGAAAGGTTTAAACATATGTTGTTCAATTCCCCAAATACACATAATAAATTGTAAATAATAATAATAATAATACGTCTAAGGCTAAGTCTACTGACTTCAAAATTATATTGAATAGATCCAGTTTACTTTGGCTTATGAAAATAGTCTTTTATAGGAAAGAGCTTATAAGTGCTACCTTGCTATTTAGAGAACAATGTAGCTTCACAGTGAAAAAAAAAAAAAATTAGATCCATCCATTCTTTCAGTTGATTTAATTCTATCACTTTGCATATTCTCCCTGTCTTAAAAAATAGTAAAAATATTTATCTTATAAATAGAATTAAATAGAATTCAAATTACTAAACAGAATATTTCCCTCCAGTATAAATCAGCTCAACACTTATCAACTCTATTTGAATAAGTAAATTTGCTCAATATGCAGCTCAAACTTCAATGTTAATTAATGTCTATCTAGAAAACCCTGAATAATAAAATTCAAACAGAGTTTAAATTATAATTTATATGAAATTTTGATTCCCATTTTACTAAATTATTTTCTCATGGTACTTGCATTTTAATTAGAAAGCTATTATAACCAAATTTTCTAGTTGTAGAACATTATATTTGGATATATGATCCACTGAAACTTAAAACATAAGAAAGTCAAGCCTTAAGTTGAATCAACTAAGAAAAGAGATGAATGACTGGAAGTAAAAGGATGTCAGAAAGAAGGAAAGAAGGTTTGGAGAGGGATTAAAGGAATCAGAGACATGGGCAGGTTGCCCAAATATGGGACTGGGAGAGGGAAAAGGAATCTGCTCCAAATTGGACTATTCCAGGTCTGATTGCTCCACAGGGGGAAGTTACCAGAAGTGTTCGCCAAGCACCCTTGGGGATAGGAAGAGTAGAGTCCTGGGAATTCTGTAGGTGCTGAGCCCTTCTGAAAGAGAATGGTGGGAATAACTGAAAGGGCACAAGAATACCAGAATTGTCTGTGGTTGGGATTGTATGCTTTCAGGAGTGGACAAAAACTGTAAGGCAACTCTTCTTAATCAAATGAAATTCTTCAGACAGACTCAAGAGAACCCTTATGTTGCTGAAGACTGTGGACCATCATGATGATACTGTGCTATCCAGGGAGCTGGCCTGAAACACTCGGGGAAGTTGTCCTCAACTGGGCCAATGGCATGTCCATTGAGGCACATGGCATTATAGGAGAAACAAATTTATTAATAGTTGATGTTTCAGCAGCACTCACCAGATTAATGCAATTTAGGGAATTCTCGTTAGTTAAGAATGGTTTCAACAGAGTTCTGGTGTAATCAATTCATTAGTCCATATACAGTTTTATCCACAAACTCTTGACATACTAATAACACCCACATAATCAGATGTCAAACTTGGAAGAAGCACAGGTTGATAATGGAGCATGCGGAGGCCAGGACAATGAGGAGTGGCAGTTGGTTTCCCAAATTTTAATGTGCATATAAATCACCTGAGATCTTGTTAAAATACAGATTCTTATTCAATAGCTCCAGTGTAGTGCCTGAGATTCTGCATCTCTGGCAAACTCCCAAGCGATCCCTGGTCTATGGAACACTTGGAAAAACAAGGGATTTGGGAATAGAATCAATTTCTAGGAATGAAAATAATGGGTGCCTGGCAATGGGAATAGTAATCTAAAGGAAGGGAAAGATACAAACTATATTATATTAATAACGTAAAGGAAGACCACAACAAAACAACAATCTGGTGCATCACAACTCTGATCATCACAACCTTCTAAGTCATTCCTATTAGTTCGGGCAGCCCAATGCAATGTTGGTCCAATAAATTCAACATTGGACCAGTGAAAAAGCTATGCACATTTCTCTACAAGATAAACTATTATTGGATAATAGGTTCCACATTAGAATTATGTTAACTAATAATAAATCTTTATGAGCTTTCATTAAGTTTTACTATTTCCAATAAAAATTATCTTTTATTTAACTCAAATCAAATATTGTAGGCCCCAGGTAGATTTGTGACTTCTTAGGAGGTAAATTACAACCTAACATAAGAAGACATTTCAAAGCGAAGGATGTTTTTTCCATTAACTTTCCAAATAACTTACATCTGACATAAGATCAATAAGTATTGACTAGAGAACAGAGCAGAAAGAAGAAGGAAGCACAAGACAGAATTCCACAATACCCAAGCTTAGCCAAACAGCAACAGTAATGTTTGAAAAAGAGTGAAGCTATGTGGTGACCAAAGTATATGAAAGTCAGGAGTTGGTGTCATCAATGTATAAACCAAATAACAGCCAACATCCACAGAAATAATAGATAGCTTCAGGATATAGTGCATAACGTATAATAGCATAAAGATATAGGAAGAAAATCAGAGGATTATCTACAAATTCTGCTATTGCCACTGCACAGAAGAGTTAACATAGCAGGCTAGAGAATGCTAGTCTTTTCTTTTCTTTTTTTTTTTTAATCATTTTATTTTGTTGCAGAATATAACATATATACATAGAAGTCATAACTTTCCAAGTGCAATTTAACAAGTAGTTAGAGAGCAAATTTCAAAGAATGTTATATGTTGCAGTTCCACAGTTTCAGTTATTTCCTTATTGTGAAATACAACATATATGCAAAAAAAAAATGATAACTTTCAAAGTATGATTTAACAAGTAGCTATATAGCGAATTTCCAAGAATGTTATGGGTTATAGCACCATAGTTTCAGTTATTTCCTTATTGTGAAATGTAATATATATATATATATATATATATATATATGCAAAACAGTGATAACTTTCAAATTAGAATTCAACAAGTAGCTATATAGCAAATTTCAAAGAATGTTAGGGGTTACAGTTCTAACATTTCAGTTCTTTCTGAAATAAGATAGCAACACACCAGAGAATTTAACAAAGGATTATGAATACTGAATCTCTATATAATTTTCTTTTTCTTAGTTGCCATGGTATTAGAACAGCTAGAAGGAGAGAATGCTAGCTACTCTTAGAAAGGTCTGCTTACAAGTTGGCTTGGTTCACGTCTGGGAACTTGGATTTTGGGAGATTTCCCACCGTTCTCAGAACTGATAACACTGGTTCACTGTACCTAAACTGTTTGTACAAATAATGTGGTTTATACAGAGCACCAACATTCCTTCTGAGAGTCTGGAATTTTGGTACAGGCTAGGCAGAAGGTGCCCCCCACCACCCCCATTTCCTCAAAACAAAAGACAACCTTGGACTCTGAGTCTTTAATGAGCTTTCCTAGTAGACCACATTTCATGCATGTTGTCACAACTCACAGTAGGGAATTAAGCACATCTGAGACCACTAGGAGAGGATCATTGTAAGTTTGTGCCTAGTTCATCTAGACCTTGCCCCATGCAGCGTCTTCATTTTGTGATGGTGTTTTGTATGCTTTTGCTGTAGAAAACATAGATGTGATTACTACCATATGTTTAATACTGTGAGTCCTCCTAACTTATCACCAAACCAGGGGGTGGTATTAGGAACCCTGACACAGCTACTCACAAAGAGAAGACGCCATAACATAATTATGGAGAAAAGTCAGGCACAGAGCTAATTATCACTACCAAAGGTCCATGCAAATATCCTTGACTTCTCAGCCCAAAAGCAACAGTAGTCAGTGTTTAACACACTTAGAGCTTCTTGACAGTCTTCACTTTTCTCATTACAAATTTTGGCTATATTTTCAAACAGCAGAACAACCACTTTGTTCCATGTTCACCTGCCCAGTCTTTCTAGCTTCTGTCTCCCACCAGTAGGGTGATACAGCTAGCCAATTCAACAGCAACAAACTCTCCACTGCCTAGCTTATTTTATATCATGATTCCTATCTATAATTCCCTCAGATCTCATTCTCTCAATCTTACCTAACCTTTTTCACTGTCAGCTAGCCCTATCTTCATTGCTCAGTAAAATACCTAGATTTATTCTTTCTTTGAATAAATCCTTATTAGACCCCTCATACATGCTAATGAGATAAAGGCTAAAATCTTAACATGGCCTATAAGGCCCTGAACTGCCTGGCACTTGCCTGCTGTTTCAGTTTCACTTTTCTCCTCCTTCTCTAAGCTCTAACTATCTTTCCATTCCTCAAATACATACAATCACTCCTGCCACAAGATCAATAAATCTCCTCTCTGCCTAAAAATGTTTCCTCCCCTTTTCCAGTTATGTGCTCTCATCACTATTAACATTCTCCTACGTGAAATTCATTACAGTAGTTAACATTAACTTGGGTATTTATCAGATAAATACCTTTATGAGGATGAGAAACTATGAAGGCAGGGATTGTGTCTGCTCTTCTTGGCATTTATCCCTGCAGAACCCAGAATAGTTCCCAGAAGACATTAAGTGCTCAATTAGTATTTGTATTGTGAATGAATGAATGAATGAATATAACCTCTATTCTAGATAATGTGGTAGACAGAGGAAAATAAAACACAGAGTCTGTCCATAAGGGAATTCTACCTCAGAGGTGAAATAAATGTATGCTACTGCAACACAGGGCAGATATTATGCATAAAAGGAGATAAAGGAAGAAAATATCACCCTTTACTAATGTGACCAGTGGAGGGAAATGGTGGAATTGTCCTAGCTCTTCCCATAGCCACCACTCTATTCAAACCACAATCATCTCTAGCCTAGATTAAAAAGTATCTTTACTAAGCTCCTCTCTTCCTCTTCCCTGCTTGCCCGCTACCCTTTTTAATTTTCCCCCAAAGTTTGGTAAGGGAGATCATAGTAAATGTGATTCTAATGTTACCTCCCTACCTAAAACAACTAACAGCTTTATGAGGCAGGAGGAGGTAAGTTTGCATGGCTGTGTTAAGTAAGTAAGAATTAAAAGCAAGATTAATGCAGCCCTATGCTTCTGCATTGCTACATGTCCGTCTCTGCAAATGCTGGCATTCTGCCAGTGATGAGGGTAAGAACAATAAGAGCAGAAAGTATGACCCCTTTCAAGCTTTGTTTCACCATTAGAGTTCTTGTATTCCAACCAGGCTTGACTTGCTTTTTTATGTAAATAAAATATTGGTGAAGCAAATGCCAATTCTATTCCCACGGCAATGATAACCCTAATGCAAATTGCATTTTGTGGAGGAAGAATTCAATGTAAGGTAGTCTAAAGAACAATGCCATAAACAAAGATGACCGTGAAAGTAGTGAGAAGTGGTGTGGACAGAGAATAGATGAATGCCTTGATGGGTCTAAACCACAGGACTGGGTCACAGATTACAAAATGACAGCTGCTACTGTGCCCAATAAATCATGTTACTAGACTCCCAGTGGCACCCCTGTCTTCACTGAAACCTATAACTTCCAGGAGTAACTGTGTTTGAAGAATGGAGACAGGTTTGTTTAATAATCCTAATGCCCGTTAGAGTTGGGAGTTTTGAGGAGACCAGCAGCCTTCTTTGCTCTTAGGATAAAATCCAAAATTGTCATTATAGCTTATAGGGCCTGAATCATCTAAACCTATGGTAATTTATCAATCCCATCACTCACCCACCACTCCCTGGTCACTATACTTTAGACCCACCGTCTGCATTTCAGTTCCTCTAGAACCACGTTCCTTCTTGCCTTGGGGCTTTTACTCAGATTGTTTCTTCTGCCTAGAAAGTTGCCACCCACCTGCATTTCACCCAGCTAACTTCTACTAGCGACTCAAATACTAATTCCCAGGAAGAGAGTCCTAAAACTAAAGCCTAGGATAGGTCATATGGTAAATACATTTTTTTTACATACTATACTTCTCCACTGTAAGTCCGAACATGCAAAATTAATATTTATGTGAATTTTTTTCTTCAATATCTATCTCCATATACACACACTAAATTGTAAGTCCCATAATATTATTCTGCAATCCTATAAGCTAACATGGTACCTGCTCCTCCTTAGACACTTAATAAATACTTTCTAAAAAAAATAATTTTTGAAGAATCAAGGCACTCCAGGAAGAAACAATATAAGAAAAATCAAAGAAGCACACATATAAGTATTTTAGCAACTATGGCATTTTATGGGAACAGAGAAGGAGATAAAGCCATAGGTCTTTTAGGGTTAGATTGAGGAGGAGCTCAGTCATAGGTGTTTTATGGTTAGAGAGAGGAGTAATCAGTAAAGATTTTATGTAAGCCAATGACATGATCAAAGAAGTGTATCAGGTGTGGATTCTGATTGGAAAGTACTGCACTTAAGATATTTGGGAATGAAGGTCCCAAGATTATGGCAACTGATCACAGAAATGAGGAACTAGACAGAAATAGCACTGAGAAGGAATGAGGATTAGTTTCTGGTGTGAAGTTGATGATGAGGAACGAGTGACAGAAGACATTAATGGTTCAAGACTGAAAAACTTGAGGGATTTTTGCTTCTGGCTGTGATGGAATGATTAGTACCAAACTAGTTCTCCTGTTATGAATTACCATAAAACTGGAAAAACACATAAAGCAAGTCTTTTCAGGCATTGGACAATAGTCAGTAAAAGCCTATGATCCCTGAGGGAAGGGAAACTGATGACGTGAGACCTACAATTGCCTCCTTTCTTTCTGTCTGGGGACAATTTCCCAATTGCACCACAGTGAGAATGAGTCCAACCAGAACATAGCAATCCCACTGCACTGGGGATACAAGGAGCAGAATTCATGGTAGTTGAAGTGACTGGAATGTGTGGGGCAGAGCACCTGAGAGGAGAGACCTGTACAGACAATGAGACTCAGAATTCCATGTGGGGAGACCCCATAGCCCTTGATATAAGGATAAGCTGCACATAAAAAGGGCAAGACTGCTGGAAGCCTGTAAGAGAACAGCTGCTATGGGTCAAAGGTGAAAAGAGATATTAGAGATCAAACAGTGCAGGGAGAAAACTATAATTTTGGTCAGCCAAAGTAAAAATACCACATTAAAGTAAAAGTACCTCATTAACACCTTAAGCAAACAACTAAGATACCAGAAAGTTTCTGCCTCAAAAATTAGAACCATGCCATGGAGCAAGGCCTACTTTTTACGTTCCCTATCAAATCATAAATCAGAACCCTAAAAGGTCTGCATGAGAGAAATAGATTAGAGGTTAGTTCTGTCAAGACATGGAGAATTGGAAAACACCTTGGGCTTTCCACAAGTCTGCTCTAACAGAGTATAAAACCAAGCCTACAAAAGTTGAAGGTGATCATCCAGTAATACACTATAAAATAGAACAAAAGCCAACAGTCTATAGACTAAGAAAAAATCCTTAATTTCTAACATATCATCCACAATGGCCATTGTTCTGGTTAGCTAAAGCTGCCAGAATGCAAAATATCAAAAATAGAATGGCTTTTATAAAGGCAGTTTATTAGGTAACAAATTTTATGGTTCTAAGGCCATTAAAGTGTCCAAACTAGGCATCAACAAGAGAGGCTGATGGCATCTGGGGATCCTCTGTCACATGGGAAGACACATGGCAACATCTGCTGGTCCTTCTTTCCCAGGCTCCAGTTTCAAAATTGCTTTCTCCAAAAATGTCTCTGGGCATTTTCTCCCTAAGCATCTCTGTCTGTGTCTGCTTTCTTAAGGACTCCAGTAAACTAATTAAGACCAAACCTCAAATGGGTGGGGTCACATGTCCATGAAAACAACCTAATCAAAAGGTCCCACCCACAATAAGTCTGCACCAACAAGAGTGGATTAAAAGAATATAATCTTTCCTGGGGAACATAACAGTTTCAAACCGGCACACCCAGTATAAAATAAAAATCAGTAGGCTTGCAAGGAAACAAAAAACTGATCCACACTAAGGCGAAGTGTTAATAACAGGGAAAACTAAGTGTGGGGGGAATATAAATGAACTCTGTACTTTTTGCATGATTTTTCTGTAAACCGACAATTTCCCTAATTTAAAACAAGACAAAACAAAGGAAAAAAACCTGTGACCCATAGTGAATAGAAACCAAACCCATGATGGTCTAGGTGCTAGCTTTAGCACTCAAGAATTTTAAGCAGCTATTATAACTATGTTCAAAGAATTCAAGGAAATTATGAACTCAGTGAGTAAGCAGATAAGAAATATCAGCAGAGAAATGGAGATTATTCTTAAAAACACCAAATAAATTGTAGAACAAAAAGTGTAATAACTGAATTTTTAAAAAAATTACTGGATGGCTTAAACACTGACTGGAGTTGGCAGACAAGTCAGTGAACTTGAAAACATCTATAGAAATTGCTCAGTCTGAATAATGGGGAAAAAAGAATAAAAGATAAAAAGACTTGAATGACTTGAAATGGAGAAATGGTCAACACTAACAAAATAATATCAGGAGGAGTGGAGAATTTTGTGGGGAGAAGATTTAGACATGATAATGTTAAGCAAATAAGAAAAAATATATCTAACTGTATGTTTGAAAGATACAGGGGTCAACATATTGATCAGAAATGAGAGAAGAATATTTGAAAGCCCTCTATACCAAGGTGATTCTTAAGCCATAAGCAGGTGAATTCCCAGAGAGAGAAAGGAGAATGATGAGAGAGCAGAAATTAGAGAATTCCCTTTTAAAAAACAAGTAAAGAGAAATAAAATTTAGAGAAAGTAGTAATGAAAGGAACAAGACACAATCAGCATCAATTAAGCTGAGGAATGAGAATTTGTAAATAAAAATGAAGCCCTTGAAATACCAGAAAAGAGTGTTATTAATAACAGTAATTATTATTATGTTTAGAAATAAGGCAGCCATTGATGACACCTAAATAATTAGGAAATCAGGGAAGAAGGTAAAAAGCAAGGAAATTTTAAGATAGTTAAATGGTGGGAGTAGAGGCAGCAAATAGAGCATGGAGAAGTCTGTAGATGAAGGTAGTGGAGATGTTGATAATCTACAGAAGCCAAAGGAAAGAGAAAATTTAGGAACTTTTATTTTTATTGTAAGATTATTGTACACATTAGGTCTGAGAGAAAGCAATAAGTTTATGAGAGTGACTGAAAATTCAAAAGAGGAAAGATGATTAATGAAATAATATTTGATATCAAATGAGATGAGTTTTGATTAAAAACATAGGCAGTAAAGGGTAAAGGACGATACTGACTGTGTTTTAAAACTCCAACTTCTGTGTGAGACCAAGGGAAGAGATGTTTATTTGGTGCAGGATATACATCTTCTACAGCACACTAAATAATTTAACTTGTACGGTCAGTTTATTCAAACACCGTAATTACATGGGACTTTGAATAGGAAGTGAGATCTGGTAGGTTTGTACAGGTTAGTGTAATTTGGGCAGAGATTAAAAATATATCTGCAGGGGCCCCCTGAGGAGCTGGGGAAAAATGCAGAAATATTGGATGTGCCCACCTGGGTTATTGCTAATATTCTCACAAACATTGAGGACTGACAATTTGGTAAGCTGGGCCCTCAGTCTTGGGCTTTCCCTTATGAGGCTTGTTACTACAAAGGAGAAGCTAAGCCTACTTATAATTGTGCCTAAGAGTCTCCCCCAGAGAACCTCTTTGTTGCTCAGATGTGGTCCCCTCTCTCTAGCTAAGCCAACTCGGCAGATGAGCTCACTGCTCTCCCCCATATGTGGGACATGACTCCGAGAGGTGTAAATCTCCTGGCAACACAGAATATGACTCCCAGAGATGAGCCTGGACCCAGCAACACGGGATTGAGAAAATCTTCTTTACCAAAAGGGGGAAGCAAAATGAAATAAAATAAAGTTTCAGTGACTGAGAGATTTCAAATGGAGTTGAGAGGTCACTCTGGAGGACATTCTTATGCACTATATAGATATCCCTTTTTAGTTTTTAGTGTATTGGGATAGCTAGAAGGAAATACCTGAAACTACTAAGCTGCAACCCAGTAGCCTTGACTCTTGAAGATGATTGCATAACTATGTAGCTTACATGGTGTGACAGTGTGATTGTGAAAACCTTGTGGCTCACACTCCCTTTACCCAGTGTATGGATGGATGAGTAGAAAAATGTGGACAAAAACTAAATGAAAAATAGGGTGGGATGGAGGGGAGGAATGGAATGCTTTGGACGTTCTTTTTCACTTTTATATTTTATTCTTATTTTATTCTTTTTGTGTAAGGAAAATGTTCAAAAATTGATTGGGGTGATAAATGCACAACTATATGATGGTACTGTGAATAGTTGATTGTACACCATGGATGAGTGTATGGTATATGAATATATTTCAATAAAACTGAATTTAAAAAAAAAACACAGGCAGAGACAGACAATTACTTTTATGGGGAAAGAGAGTCTTCTTTGATATAGAAGTAGAAGATGAGTAAATAAAGATAGTAGTTGAGATATAAAGAAAGGAAATTGAACATTTTGCATCAAGCAGCCTGAATATTTTCCAAAAAGCTAGCTATAAATCCCTCTTCAGGGATTAAGGTGGTAAAGATGGGATTTAGCACTTAAAGGGATATGAAAAGGATTTAAAACTGCTGTTGTGATGAGTAGGCAGCAAGAGATTAATGAAATGATGTCTAAAGAGGAAAGGAGACAAGTTGACATTATAAAGCATGACTCTGCAGTGAGCAAAATGCAGCACAAATACACAGCTTTACCCAGTAATGCTTTAACAGACTAGGTATAGAATGGAGAAAGTACAAGGTGAGAGTGATCCAGAATAGCATGCTATCACAGCATCAAGTAATCATGTGGGAATCAATGGAGATATGACTAAGGTCCAGGTCATGTAGAAAACAAGAAAAAAAAATGATTAAAAAATGAATACTATGGCATTGAGAGAACAGATGTGGCACAAAAAAAAAGAAGTTTCTATAAGTAAAACCAAGAGTATGGAAGGCATTGGGAAATAAAGAGCTTATGATTACAGAGGAATGTCAAGTCCAAGATCTCTAAAGGAAAGCTATTTAAAGTTATGAAGGCTGACAAAGACTAAAGTCTAAGGAAACAACTAGCAGTACTGGGTTAGTTATTAGATGGGTCAGTCAGTTCAGCAATAAATTATCCCCTGTCTGATTACTAAGTGCCAGATGAGAATTTACAAATACTATTCAGTATCTTCCTTAATTAACCTGAACATTGTAGAAACTGAGAAGGATTCAAGGAACTACGTGAAAAGAAGTACTGTGAGTTATCTCAACTTCCCTAGGAGTTATTAAACTCCTGGCCCATGATAGAGCTTCAATGAATCCTGAAGGAAAGAATGAATACAAGACATTGTGCTAGGCATTGGAGATGCCAAATAGACTGTCATAATCTTTTGCAGAGGTAAAGGACCATACCAATGTAGAGAACTTTTCAGCTAGAAAGTGAAAAGATCAGTTCCATCATTCAATATCTTTAACATTTCTCACCACTGGACAATTTCTCTCTTGAAACACTTGCCTTTCTGGATTCCAGGACACCATGCTTTAATTATTCCCTTCTTCAATCTCAGTTTTCCTTGATCACCTCCACCCTGAAAGTAGCTGTTCACCAATGTTTAATCTTTGACCCTCTTTGTAACTCATTCTACAAATTCTCCTTTGTTGTTCTGTCAAGTCCCACATGTCTATAGTCATTTCTATGTGGTTGACACTCAAATTTTCCTGTCTAGCTCTGAGCTCCAGACTAATACCTCCAAATAATGCTCTGAGAATCTCCAGAGAGACAGCTCACTGGCCACTCAAGGATTACTTAAAACCAAAATTCAACTTTTGTCAACAAAACATGTTGTTCCTCTTGTATTCTTTATACTAATTAATGTCAAGCCAGTTGGTCTATTGTCAACTCAAGCTGAACATGGAAATGAAAAAGCAGAGGTGATGAACTTTATTTCATTCCCTTACTCAGTGTAACATTTCCAAGGATTAAATAGAACCTTCATTGTCTAATATAGTCTAATCCTATATTAGACTAATAAACTGCTCTTCTGTTAATAAAATAATATTGATTTTTACAAAAGTAAAATAGATTCATTTCTATAACAGTTTTTCTCAAGCTTAGTATGCACAAGAATTACAATACCAATGACTAACATTTATTGAGTACTTACAATATGGTAGTACTATTACAATATTTTAAATGGATTATTCCACTTAAGGCTCACAAATATCAATATTATTGTCACGGAAGTTTGTTAATATGTAAATTTTGATATATTAAGTCTGATTTGGGGTCCAGGAATAGTACTTTTTAACGAATATTCAAGTATATCTGATGCAGATAGGCATGAATTCACTGTTTTATAGAATCTCTCTTTCATATGCCACTGACTTTTAATTCTTGGTATCACTATCTTAATTCATAGCCCAACTATATATCTTTCTTTTTCTCTACTAAACTGAAATACTTCTCCACTGCTAAAATTCTGAACTTTCCAATGACCAAAGTTTTCTACAGCCTCTTCAGTTCACTAGAATATAACCGCTCGCATAACACATTGTCATACTATTTCCAAACATAAGCAATCTAACTGAACTATATTACAATGGATGACATAACACTGTTCACATATTTTAGCATTGTACTAACCCTGATTAGCCTTTCAACTTATGACTATAAGTGACATTCATTATATTGCAATTACATTATTTTATAATATATTCTCAGTTGTATTATAAAATTGTAGGATGAGAACATCCCTCCTACTCATTACAAACGGAGATAATGGCCAATTCCAAGCAAGCAGAGATTCACTAAATAAAGATTAGATTTATTAGATTCACTAAAGCTAAAATAATCCCCAGATTCCAGAAACTTAATATATTAATAGCTTATTTCTCCCTCTCATAGTCTACTGCAATTTGGAAGAGCAGTATGGTGCAGCTATGGTTCACACTCATCCAAGGACCAAGGCTCCTTCCTGAGTCCATCCAGTGGCTCAACCATCATCTAGTCCTTGGAGTCCCTTTTTATAAATGCAGTATATGTATCATATTCTTTTAAATGATTCCCTAAAGCCCTCATATTCCAATTCCATGTAAAGTATTGATTACATGTTTCTGGAAATACAAGGACAATAAAAACACTGAATCTGAACAAACTGGAAAAATTTAATAGAGAAACTCTTTATAAAGAGTTCCCAACATGCAAATATGGTAAACATGGGTGTAGTGCATAAAATGATAGTCTAAATTTTTATATAATTAACCTTTAAAGGATAAAAGAGGGCTAAAATCCATAGCTCAAAAACTTGCATACCTTACAAGAAAGAAGCTATCATTTATTTCACCATATTACAGAAGCTTAAAAGTATTAACTGTATAAAATACAATGATAGTTCTTAATGCCTCTAATGCCCTAACTTTGTAAATCTTACAAAGCTAATAAAGTCTCATTGAATAATATGAATGTCCAGATAGCACCACAATATTTTGACTCTTCTGGTTCATTTAATGTGACCTATGATGCTTGTGTACAGAGGCCAATTAAAGATGAAGAGCTAGGAAGAATTTTCCAGTCCTCTGAAATAGGACAAAACCAGTGCACAGTAAAGCCATTTGGTGCTTAAAGCTTATCTAAATCATCCAGCCGACTGGGGACCTTATGGAATAAATGTTATTCTTGTGACTTGATTCATAGAAAACTATTCCTATAGGAGGGCTCAACTCTTCCCAGCAGGCTTTTGTTTTTTTAATACTAGTTATTTCAAACAGCTTTTTCCTTGCCATAGTATATAATCCAGAATCTATGATAACTGTATTTAGCAGGCTAAACCATGGCTTTCTAATTAACCAGAGGGTTGGACATAAAGAGATGGAATGATACAAAATGTATCTGAATCCTTTCACCTGCCTATTCTTGTCTTGAGTTATTAAAGGAGATATTAAGAAGAGATCAGTGATCCAAGCAAATGGACATCTAACAGCTTGTTAAAATAGAAGCCTTTCTACTCAATTTCAATGGAGGCAAAAAGTATGGCAGACATCAAATATGGAAGTGAATGTGAGGCAGATGTCCATATGCAAAAGTTACAAAGGCAATGTCAAGGACAGAAATTCTTGGACTCCTCAAGTAAATCAAAGATAATAAATTAGGTCAAAGTGTGGAGAGAGCAGGTTTGTGAAGTGAGTTATTGGCATGCTGGGAGTCCTCAATCCCCAAAGGGAAGGGGATAATTGTGGGAGGTGCTAACTCTTCCGTCTGAAGCCTGTAATGGAGATTTCCACTAGACCATTCATAGAGCTTAGAATCAATTCCCTGAACTTTAGTTACAGAGAATGCCTCAGATTCTTAAAGTGGCTTGTAACAGCACAACAGAAGTAGCTGTTTGGGGACTGGCTTTCCTACCTACAGACTGCCAGGCCCAAGATGGTGAGCCATGCTAGAGAGAGAAAGAGCAAAACTGGAGCCATTTTAAGTCCAAGTGTACTTCCTGGGAGGGGCAGGAAATGCTGATTGTTTCTGTGGAGTGGACTTCCAGAGAACTAGGGAGTAAAGAAAGTTAAATTGAGGAACAGATTACACAGCACATATCATGAGATACAGTTGGATAAATCCCCAGTAATGGAATCTTAAAAAACAAAAAACCCACTAAAGCATCCTTGAGAACAAATTATTATAAACAAGGAGATCTATAATTTACAGGAGATTAACCCATTTGTCAAAGCTGGGGACCTCCAAAGACATGTGGGGCCAGGTCATTTATAATCATAACATTCTGAACAGAGACTCAGCCAACACCAAGCAAGCAATGTTTCAATAAGTTAAATAAAACATTAAGGAGAACTCATAACTCTACTGTCATTGTGGTGATTGTACATGTTTCTTAGAACCAAATATTTACTGTGACAAAATGTCAAAATGAGTTTGGAGTTGTTCCCACCCCCCACCCCACCCCCAAAATTAGGAAGCAAGTCTCTTGTTAGTGGACATTATACTATTCAATATAAGGGGAATAATAATAATCTCAATGTGTGGTAGATGATCATAGGTAACCTAGTACCTTAGATCAAAGAAAATAAGGGTTATGACCCACTGAGGAATTTCACATCCATAGGAAATACCATTGTTAGCTTTGTTGCTGTCATTGTTCAGACTGATGAGACAATGTCCTGGTCTGATTGAGAACTGAGGAGACGAGGTTCTGGGCCCATAAACAGTTTGTAAGATCTTCTGGTCTATAAACTACTTCTTTACCCACCTGCCAACTCTTAAGAATTAGACCTTTAGAGATCCATGTTTTTTGGCTTAAGTCCATGGTATTTAGCACAGGCTGTGCATTAGAATCACTCGGGGAGCTTTAAATGTAAGTATTCTACAAGCCATATCCTCAGAGTTTCTGATTTAATTGACTTGGGGGAGAGGAAGAGGAAGAGAAAAAGACTTGAGATGGGGCTGATTTTGGCACGTGGAGTTTTTACGCAGGAAAGTGAAATTACATCTGGTGTCATGTGTGCCAGAGTTGATAGAAGATGAGACCATGGACACACTGTAGACATGTGGAGAAGAAAGGCACAGAAAGGCAAGGTAGAAATTTAAACTGCTCACTGCAACATTTTGTCTAAAATCAATTCTGATTCATCATCATGGCTTAATGAGAATGCAAAAGCCTAATGAAGAGTAGGAAGACTTGGAAAAGTTTGGCACAGGGTGAGTTTTTTGGGAACTTGTCATTAAAGTCTGTTTCTCATGGCTGACTTCTTTCTGAAAAGTAGCCCCAAAATATTTGAGAAGCACTGTCTTTACCACAGTCCTTAGCTCAGCAGGTATTTTCTCCTCTTCAGTTAGAGGTATTTTCATGGAGACAGTAAGTAACCCACAAAGGTCACCAGCATTCTCTTTCACTCCTACTGGGAAAATAATAAGTTAAATTTAGGTAATTCCCTCTTTTCACAGAGAACTAACAGACATTTCCATGTAGCAGATGTGTCAAGAATCACTACCCTCACTGCCTCTTTCCTAGGCTGATCTTGCCTCTCAGACCCACAGATCTAACAAAATGTAGAAGGGTTTATAGTAGAACCCAGTGCTACACCTCAATTTCTAGAGCTATGGCACTAGTAAATAAGATTAAAAATCGTTAAAACCTTCTCTGAATGCTATAAATGTTTATGGAGTAAAAATTTATTTTAAAACATAGCAAAAAAACCAACAGGTTCATAGTAAAGGGAAAATAATGGTATCTTAGTTTCCCAGCTGCTAAGACAAATGCCACACAACAGGTTGGTTTAACAACAAGAATTTATTGGCTCGCAGTTTCAGAGGCTAGACGGTTTGCTTTCTCCTGGGGTTGGCAGTTCTGACTGGCTGGCAATCCTTAGGTTTCCTGGCTTCCCTTCACATGGCAATGTCCTCTCCTTCCTCTTCTGGGTTCCAGCTGCTCTCCAAGGCTTTTTCTTTCTATGTCCAATTTCCTTTGTTTACAAGGACTTCAATAATCTGGATTAAGGCCTATCCTGATTCAGTTGACCACAGTTTATTTATAATGAGTTCACACTCACAGGAATGGGATTGATATTAAGATACGTGTTCTGGGGTACACAATTCAACACACCTCAAATGGCTTTCTAAAATATTACTATGAGTTTTGTTTATAAAACAGGAAGATATGAAGAGCTACATTTCAAAATAAAAGGATATTTTAAAATCCCAAAGCAAACCTTTACTCCTGTATAATTTATTTTATTGAGATGCCAATGAAATAAAATGTTCTTTGCAATTGCAAGCAGGAGTGCTTCACTTACCAAAGCATGTCTTTGTTGTCTGAGCACTTAAAACAAAGCAATCAGGTGTGTTTTATGGTGTTACACCAGGGCCAGGAGATTATGATGTCAGCATGTTACAAATTAAACAGCTCTGATATAAACATTTCATTTAATTTTTCTTTTCTAATGGGAAGTAAATTTTGGTATTAAATTATTTAGCAATCAAATAGAAAATAAGCAAAAATGTAAGATTCTGTTACCTCTAGGTGATGTTGTTAGCATCCAAGACTAATGGCTGGGACATACAAATTACTGCCCCAAGGTGAGCTGCAAGTCCATCTGCTCCTTCCTATTCGATTTCATGAAGTGATTCTAACTGCTAATTAACCGTGAAAAGTTGTGCTGTGAACCTTTTACCTGACGTTCTTCTGAAAGAGTAAAAGTTTTTAAGGAGTGCTCAGAGTAATGTGTACATAATCAATTGCCATTGCAGTGGTGACCTGCTGTCCTGCACAATAGAGCATCAAGCTGTGATTGTTCAACTCTTGGGTAGGAAATTTTCTTTTTTACTTTTTACTGGCTGTACTATTTCTAGCAATTCCATCTGCTTCCTTCAGAGACCTTAGCTCATTAGATAATCTGACCCAGAAGAAGGGTAAACTTGACCCCTACCTTATATGTAGACAGTGATGGAGGTGGTCT
The DNA here is from genome assembly GCF_015220235.1 of Choloepus didactylus. Lineage (NCBI taxonomy): Eukaryota > Metazoa > Chordata > Mammalia > Pilosa > Megalonychidae > Choloepus > Choloepus didactylus. The sequence continues at coordinate 182,565,449 of NC_051310.1, read as the reverse complement.
ATCTTATGAAGTGCCCAGGCTTCAGAGTCAAAATTTCTTGCTGCTGCTTTTGGCTTCTCCAATTAGAAATTTGGTTCTCACCCTTGGCTGTACGTTATAATCATTTGCAGAACTGAAAAAAAGAAAAAAACAGGCTGATGTCTGGATGCTGCCCCCAGAGATTCTGCTTTAATTGGTCTGGTGTGAAGCTTGGGCATTAGGAATTTTTAAAATTTCCCCTGGGTGATTCTAATGTGCAGCCAAGGGTGATAACCACTAACTTAGAAGGAGGCTTTCTCAGTCCTGATTATCTTTTGCCTCCTGAGACAAGTTCCTCAGGCCCAGTTGCCATGGTCAGCACAAAATGCCTGAGACTCTAAGACTGTCTGGATTATGATCCTTTCCCTACAACCCCTCACCTGACACCATTTTCCACTCTTCTCTCATCTCTCCGTACTCTTCCACTTTCTGCTAGGAAACTCACCAGCAACCATCAGCAAAATCACCTGATTCCTCAACAACTCTGACTTTTCCCTCACCTTCTTGTATGAAACTAACTCTTACCTGAGGACCTGACTTCCCCTATAGCTTGCCCAAGTGGGGGCTATTTTCTCTCCCATGCCCCAAGTACCATTGATCTGAAAGTGGGATTAGGAAATGCCTTGCTCTTCATTGCTGCTTGCAAATTATTGTTCCTGCGTCTTCCCTACAAATCCCTGGCTCCTTTTTTGCAGATAATCTACAAACCCCAGGTCACTCCCCAACCTTCAGATTTTAGCCCCTAACTCACTGTTGGTACTGCCCAAGTAGACTCACTGACTGATGCTCACAAAAGTCAATGCTGTGACACCAAGATTTCCATAAAAGAGTTTATTGCAAGACCAGCCCATCAGGAGACAGGAGCAAGCTTAGATTTGTCTCCCTGAGCTGAAGAGTTTTGGGATTTTGATATGGTTTGGTCCAGGGGAGTGACACAGGATAGGGTAGGACATGATTTAAGGGGCAGGGTTAAGTGGAGCATGTGCTGTTACACATCGTGCTAATTCATGCATTGTGTGTTTAAAAATGGCAGTTTATCATGATGAGTGGGTGTGATTTTTACCATTATAATTTCGTATAGGGAACTTCAGGTCAGGGTTTCTTCTGTCTGTGTATGCCCCTGTGGCTACAACCCGTCAGAATCAACTTTAGCAGGTGCTGCAGGGGAAGAGGAAAACAAGAACATCTATTGGGGAGAAGCAAGCTTCTTATGAATAAACACAAGGAGGTGGGCATTTTAAGAAAGGGGAAATGGAAACTTCTGCAAACCAATAAGGGAGGGGTTACTTTGGAAAGTGGGTTAGTAGGTGGCAGTTCCAGTCACTTACTCCACCACTACTCCTGACACACAAAGATTTCAGCAACCTCTTAATTCCTTAACCTCCTCACTTTCACCTAACAATGATCTTCTCTGCCACCTACCTCACTTACAAAACATACTCCTGTGATCATACATTAAAATAGTAATTCTCAAACTTTAGCAAGCATCTGAATCACTTGGAGTCTTGTTTTCAATTTTGTAAGTCTGGTGAAAAGCCTGAGGATGTGCATTTCTCATAAGTTCCCAGGTGAGGCGGATGCTGTTGGTCCAGTGACCACACTTTGAGAGTCATCACATTAGAGTCTAGTAACCACAATTTATTACCAACAATTACACTCACTCCAGAATCTCAGTGTGTAATATCAGTTTCTAATATTCCACCTGCCTCAACAACCATCTTGTTGGAATCTCTTTCCAATTCACTCCCTCTAGTACCCCAATCCCAATAATTTCTTGCGCCATTGGGACCTCTGATCGGTTGACCTCTGATCTATTGATCTTCTATGTGTTGTGTGGTCATCATAGCCTTTGTATTTTTCCATCCTTATCCTATTTACATTCCACAGTCATCATTATAATCACTTCTTTGTCCATCTCTCCCTCTCATTTGGAAAACTTCCAACCCTGGTAAACTCTTGGTCTTCACCTAGTTTCCCACATTTAACTGTGCAGCTGAACATTGCTGAAGAAAACCTCACAACCATGCTGCTCTCAGCTTAAATATTTGACTGAAGACCTCAAGTGGACAATTAGTGTTGCCTGAAATTCCATTAAAATTCCATGGCAAAATTACTCTCCCACTTTCCTCTAATAACTTTTAAAATCTCACTCTCCTTCCTAATTTTCATATAATTTCCTTGCTTTTTATTTTGTAGGGAAAATAGAAGCCACTGAAAATGTCATCCTTCCACCAGCGTCAAGGAGCGACCTCCACATTGTGAATTCCAAATGTCAATTCTGTTTCCATCTGACTCCGCCTTGCAATCTCTCCCTCTTTTCTGAAACACTGTTTTCACTTGGCTTAGGGGTCACCACACTCTTTGGCTCCTTCTACCTCATTGGCTGCAACTTCTCAGTATTTTGTTGGATGATCCTTATTTTCCCCAGATCTCTTCTCTTATGTATCTACACACACTCCCCAGGAGATTTCATCCAGTCCCATGATTTTAAATGTTATCTCCAAATATATCTTTGACATGGATCTCTTCCCTGAATTCTAGATTCTATTTTCAACTACTTACTTGACATCTCTTCTTGAATACATAACAAATTTCACATTTAGCAAATCCTAAGCAACAATCTTGATCTACCACCACCTCAAAACATGCTCTTCCCCAAAATTTCTTAATAAAATATCACTTTCATTCTTCCAGATATATAGATCCCAAAACATTGGCCTACTCTTTAACTCCTACTTTGCTCTCACATGCAAACCATCAGTTATTCTATTGTCTCTGTTTTCAAAATACACCTAGAATCTAACCACTTTCTACCCCCTTCCAACACTATCAATTTGGTCTCTTGCCTAGACAATTGAGATTCCTCTAGCAGCTCTCCCAGTATCTGTCATTGCCCTAGCACATTCAACTAGAATGATCTTTTTAAAATGTAAATCAGAACATGCCACACCTCTACTCAGAATCCTCCAGTGGCTCCCACCCCATTCAGAATCAAAGTCAAAGTCTTTACTAGAGCCTACAGAGGCCTGACATGATTTAACCCCTCTTCCTGCCCTTTCCTAATTTACTGTGCCCTTTGGACTCTGTAATCTATCACTCTCATCCTCATTCATGCCTTTGCAATAACACTCTTCTTTCTACACTAAGCAAACTCCTATTCAGCATTTATTTTATTCCTTTCTCCTGGAATACTCTTTCCCAAAATAACATCTTGGTTCTCTCCCTCTTTTCATTCAAATGCCACACAGTCAGAGACGTCTTTCCCAATTATACTATCTAAACTAAAATCCCCAGTCCCCCACTGCCTGTCTCACCACTCTCTATCCCCTTATCCTGCTTTATATTGTTTTTATAATCCTAACACAGTATTTATTTATTTATTTCCTACCTCCACCCAATACAATAAAGCTCTATGAAAGCAGTATATTATCTCTTTTGTTCATTGTTTTAATTTCAGAGTCTGAAATAGCAGATTTTCAACAATATTGGATGACCAAATGAATAAATGTCCTTCAGTTTTCTCATTTATAAACTGGGAATTAATGCCTGGTTAATATGAATATTAAATATGTTTGTATATGCAAAACCTTTAACACCAATACCTGGCACATAGTAAGCCTTTGATAAAAGTAAAAATATGACCAGCAATGACCAATTAATATTCTAATTAGTGATTAAAATAACTAACATTTTTAATTATTCATTTTACAGTAACAAGTTATTCTAAGGCATTTGATGCAACTTCAGTTTGAATTTTAATTCCTGCCGTGTGCTTTGGTGTCATGTCTCCGGATTGATAATTCACCCTCATGTGTGAAGTGGGCTCCCTCCCCTTAATCTGTAACAAGAGAGTCCCCTTCCCCCTCAACCGGTAATGACTGCAAAGTAAACATTAAAGCCCTGAGAGGAAGGGAGTGAAACTGTGCCATTTTAGGGAGTGAGACTTGCGGATGTATGCATTAGCCAAGCGTAACCATTTCAATAATTAACTATTGCACCAGCCTTGAGAAAATTTCTCAAGCTTGCTAAAGATCTTAAGCACCCATTAATTAACCGCCAACTCTGCTTTTGTCAAAGTAGCTTGCTTGCGTTTTCAGGACGTGATTTCTGCCTATATAAGTCTCAAGCACTCTCCGGTGGGGGCTGCTGCTTGCTGAACTCCCTGCGCGGAGTGACAGGCGGCAGTCGCTGGCCGGCTAATAAAGGCTCTTTAAATTCTGTTTGGCTGTCTCGTACTTCAACTCGCGAGCACCGTAACAATGTGTAATCCAGAAACTATTTAGAAAGGTAAATCATGGAGTAGCTCTATTTTGTAATTCATAACAAAGAAATTTTAGTTACCTTTCATCTCATGGTTTTGGTCCCTTGAGAGTTTACATTTTTTTAAAAGTAGTCATACAAATAAAACTAACAGAAAAGTTTAAATTGTCCATCAAACACACTTATATTTAAATTAGCAAACATGTAGCATACTCTTGGTTCTCAAAATAATAAGGAACAACATTAAAAGATATTTTATATAGCCCAAGATACTTAAATATTATTTTAACTGAAAAGTTAGGATTTAAGGACTGATTATGATTACTGAATCATTATATAGCTCTTCTTTTTTACTCTCTGATATATTAGACAGAGGGAAATAACTGAAACCTGAACTGTAATACAACGGCCTTGATCTCTAATAATAACTATATAGCCTTTATCTTGTGCCCTTGTGATTGAAAAAATGTTGTGACTAACTTTCACTTGTACCCATTTATCCAGTTTTTTGACTAAAGTCTTATGATCACTAAAGACAGCCCCTAATGTCTATTAATGAAAGGTTTTGGGTCAGCTCAGAACTAATCCACCCCAAGTCCAAAGCTGGATCTAACCAAAATGGGCCTGCCTGACATATGCAGTAGCTTAGACTTTCACCTACAAGTCACCTATACCTCATTATAATAGTAAAAATCATTCCCATCGTCACATTAAGGCCACATTTTCTTACATTCTTTGACTAAGGATGTAATCAGTCTGTGTATGCTCAATAATTAGATTACTTCTAATACCATCATCTAGCGCCATTGTACTCATTATCCTAAAATCTGCCTATCTTTTGATACTATAAAAGTATCAGAATTATTGCAGTTTGGGGAGACAGATTTTGGACCAATAGGCCATCTGCTCTCCTGCTTTGCACCTAGAAATAAAACTCTCTCTTTGAAACACCAGTTTCAGGAATTGGTCATTTGTGTGCATCAGGCAAAAGAATCCACCATCTTGGTCCAGTAACATTATCTCTAAAAATCAAAGAATCAAATATCCCACTTTAAAGAGCTTAAGAAAAAACAAAAACTTTCCTTTTATATTAACACCAAGCAAGATCAAATGTTTTACAGATAAATTTCACATTATATTACAAAAATTAGTAATTAGTGAAATGGTGAAGATTCTCATTGTTCTCATAGCCATAGAAAAGGTCTCATTTTGTATTATACCAAGACAATTAACTCTATTCAAACTTGAGACAACTTGATTAAAATATACTCTGCTGGTAATATTAGGGAAAAAAATCTACCTCAGGGAGTGTGATGGTTAGGCTCATGTGTTAACTTGGCCAAGTAATGGTGCCCAGTTGTCTGATCAAGCAAGCACTGGCCTAACTGTTACTGCAAGGACATTTTGTGGATTTAAATCATCAGTAAGTTGAATGCATTTATGGCTGATTACATCTGCAATCAACTAAGGAGAGTATCTTCAGCAATGAGAGACATTTTATCCAAACAGTTGAAGGCTTTAAAAAGAGAAGTGATGACTTCAGCAGTCAGAAGAGAGAATTTTCATCTATATTTCAGCCAGCCAGCTTTTCCTTGGGAATTCATCAAAAACCTTCATTGGAGTTGTCAGCTTGCAGCCTGCCCTATGGAATTTGGACTCGTGCATCCCTACAGTTGTGAGACACTTTTATAAAATCTCATATTTACAGATAACTCCTGTTCTGTTTCCCTAGAGAACCCTGACTAATACAAGTACTAAATATTTTACTTTTCTATTGATTCCTTTTCTAATTTGTCACCACAACCAGGCCTACACTCCTAGGTCTGGCTTCCAAATAATAATCATTCTGTTAAGTTTCCCACTAATTAAATTGTCAATCCATACACTAAGATAAAATGGCTGTTAAACTGAACAGAGTTTCAGATTTCTCTTTGTACAATTAAGGTCTTTAATAGAGAAATTTTGTAACTGAGTGAAAGTTACATACCCTCTTCAGAAATAAGCACATATACAGTATTTTGCACGGAACTTAGGGAATTATCTGAGCCCCATAAAGGTATCCATTATTCTCTAGAATCCATGGACCTCAGGTTCAACCCACAGTTAAACAAAAAGAAGACATGCAAACAAGTGTATGGAAGCTGAGTGCTGTCTGCCACCTTTCCCTGGGATTCACAAATAACCCTGTGCTCAGATGTGCTGGCCTGCCTCCTAGGATGGGGTGATAAATGTGGGCAGACTCACTCCTTGGAACATCTCAGATAGTGGTCTGCCCATGCATTCCTCCCCCTTTTGTCATAAGCATGTGTAAACCTTCCCAGAGTACATAGGGTTTATGGCACCCCGGCTGCTATATGTGTTACTGGTAAGAGGGAGTGACGTCCTTCTACTATGGAACATGAGGGTACACATAGTTCATCTATCTGCCTGGGCTGTGGATTGACAACTGCTGGTCATGGGGGATGGATGTCCACCATTGAAGATGACCTTGTGACTCCAGTCAGTTAAGATGGATTTTAAATTTGGGTCTGAGTGGAGGTCAGGTGCAACACAATGGGAAACCAAAGCCACGATGCATGAGACAAGATGGTTTGTTACTTACAGGACCCAGGGAGAGGGGGGAAACATGAGTTGATGGGAAGCACCGTCTACTTGGTGGGGAGCACACAAGCAGAGCAAGAAGGACTCTTGGGCTTATGCCTTTATTGTGGTCCAGGGATAGAGGTTAGTAGGTTTCCTGTGGGAGTCAAGGATTGGCTAGTTTTAAGCAAACACCCACAAAAAGTGAGAGGGACTGGGGAGTCCGATGGTAGTGGGGCCAGATGTGGGTTCTTGCTGAGGCATGTGGATAATGCGGGTGGTAAGTAAAATTATGGGTTTTGGTTGAGGCATGTGGGTATGTGGGTGGTAGCAGTACATGTGGGTTTGTGCTCTGGGAGGTCTGCACTCCAGGGATACAAAATTATTTTTAACCAGGCCAAAGGTCAGTTTTGGGGCAAGTGGTTCAGCCAAAGTAAGATGGATGCTGAGGCAGTAGACAAAAAAATTTTATATTTAGGACACCTTACTGTGGCTTTGTCTTTTCTCTATGTGAGTAAATGTTGTTCCATCCAGTGCCTATGTGAGTCATGCTTTGCTGACGACCCTGACATTGCAAACTATGGAGTAGGTTGGGACCCTAGGACTATGCTCCTGGTAGCAGGCATTGTTATGGTCTCTGCTACCCTCTGCGCAGTGAGACCCCTCCTCTGGAGGTGGCAAGAAGTATCTCTCTTTCTGACCAATAGTTTGGCACAGAGAGCTGTGTACCGACAGTTTGGCACAGTGAGCAGGATGCCAGCAGTCTAACAAATACCATTTACTGAATATGAGTTACCAGCCATCTTCTGCCCTAAGTACTTTATACATCTTATTTATCCTCACAATAACCCTCCCCCCTAGGAACTATGTAGTAATGGCACCACTTGACAGGTAACAAAAATAAAACTGAGAAAGCAAACCACATAGACAATGCCACACAACCTCGAAAGATAAAAATTGATGTTCTTTCCATTACACTATTCTGATCAACTTTTCTAGGATCATGTAGAATATTAATTGCAAAATCATAATCGGACTCATATCCCTTTGCTTTGTAAACATTAATTGAATTACACAATAGCACCAAATTACTCTATGAGGTATATCCATTATCATAAAGTAGACTGCATTAGAAATCATAATGGGTCCAGTTTTCCATCCCTACTCCCAAGACAGTAATTAAAGAATATAATTAGATTACTATGGGTAACTACTTTTTAGACTTGTTTCCACTATCTCCCAAACCCCCAAAACAGATATAAACAGTAAAAACATTAAAAATACATTTAAAGCCATTTTGTGTCACTGTAAAAATTCAGAAGTACCTCAACAATACGTTTTGTTTTGTTTTCTCTTTTTAAACAGACCTAGAGCTACTCCTTTTCACTCTCCAAGTCACTATATCTTTTCAAAATCAGAATTATTCAGCAAAGCACACAGAGTTCACACTTTTAGGCTCTTTTTCTCTGGATAACCTTTTATATACCTCATAAACACTACTCTCAGAGTCAATGAATCCTCAGGGAATAAATATCTAGGCCTCCAAGAAGAATGAAATCACCTAGCCAACCAGCTCCTAGCATCATCTATTAAAATGAACACAACTGAGTCTGTTAACTCTTTGAAAAAGCAAGCAGAAACCTGAATTTCTTTCTCTTTTCATCCTTTGAAGACCCACTTAATTACATACTGAATGATAAGAACATCTGTAATTTACGTGTATCATAACATACACTTCTCATCCCCAGCACATGTTGCTAGGTTGGCAGCTATCTGTTTCCTTATAATTTTAACACATTCATCAGGTTGTGCGTTCATGTATAAATCACTAATTTACACTAAAACAACTCTGTATTTTCATTAAAATCAAGCATGAATGAAAATTTTTGTCATCAGGTACATTATAATCAGAAAGGATACTTGCAAAAGATTCATTGTTCATAGTGATTTAAGACTATTCATAACATTTTATAATGCAAAACTAATTTACACAATTAATATAAAATTCAAGGGTTATTTTTCGTGATATATAGAAAATTCATACAAATCTATGAGCTAAATCCCAAAACTATTAAAATAAGAGCCAAAAAGGTAAGCAGACCACTCTCCTACCCATGTATAAAAGAATAAATGTTCAATGTTAAGAAATTGGAAAATTCAGAAAAGAATATTGGAAAATAAAGCATAATTTAAGAACTCCCAAAAGGCATTGTTTTGTATTTCTTAAAATTAATTTATGCATATATTTGTTCAGTTAACTTAAAGGATGGAAATGATACTGTATTTACAATTTTATTTCCATTTTTCCATTCTTATTGTGACCATTAAAATATATTAAAATAAACAAATCCTTTAGGGAATATTTAGAAAGTGTTAAAAAGCAATATTCAAATGACTTTCTATCCACAGATTTTAGAACATAAGGGATTCCCCGTAGGGAGTAGAGACAAAGACTTTGTCCTCCAAAACACTTTTCCAGTCTTTATATAATTTTGCCAGCTGATAGCTATTCTTTTCAACTTTTGTCCTAGATTTAATTTTTTTCTGAGTAAATGTCACACTGTCTATGCAGAGTTGTGTTATTTAACACTACTGTCCTCAGAGAGTTCCCTCTTCATGATTCCAGGAAAAAAAAATAAGATTTTTTATGAATTAAATATAGACAGTCAATTACCAGGGTTTTCCGAAGTTAACCAAATAACAATTTTAAAAATCCTCTATTAATTATGTAAATAGTGGCTGAAGCCTTTGGTTCATTTTTGTTCTTAGAGCTCTGGCCACAGTATGCATGCTATTGTTCATTTACAACTACAACTGAGAAGAAAACGCTTCCTCATTCTTTATATAGATACAATCTCAAGATTGTAATTTATAACTCTTGGGTCAATACCCTGTGTTCTTCTATCATCACGGCAAACTGAATTTTGTTATAAAAATGTTAAGTCAATATTTTATCCAAAAGTTCTAAATTTAGCCTATTTCTTTTAAAAAGTAAAAGATTATGAGACTTAGGTAAAGGGTATGTTACACAATGTTAGAATAAGAAGAAAATCCAGTTGAATAATATCCAAACTTGGAATTTCTTGTCTTGCTCTAAATATTTGTTTGGGTCAGGGTAAAAATGCATGTGGATTTCTTTAAAGTTGTTTGCAACTGCGTTACAGAAAAATAATCTTCAAGACTATACCATACTCTACTCACAAACCTTAATGACTTCCCATTGCATACTGTATTGAGTCCAAATTTCTTTCTGGTCATGGACATGCATGGCAGGTCAATCATCATCAGGCCCCAGGAAATCTGTTGAAGCTTCCTTCCCCTACACCTTTCTCTCCAACCTGCCAACCTCTCTAGTTTCTTATAGTAACCATATTTCTTCCTATCCTCACAGTTTTGCTTCTGATTTTATGAATTATTTGTGCTATTCCACTTTATCAAGTTCTAAAGATGAACCAGGCCTTCAAGATCTGATCCCAGGTTCATTCTTTCCATTAAATCTTCCCTGACCACAAGGGTCTTATTGCACTTGTCAAATATTTGGGTACTTGATTCAATGGACATTTCTTCTTGGACTATAATTGAATTGTCAAATTATAGCTCTCTAACAAGATTATAAGCTACTAGAAGGCAATTATAAAATACCCTATGAATAACACACTGAGATGCAGTCTAATAAGAATTCAATAAATACTTCTTTATTTGGACTTTTCTTCCTAAACCATCAGTGCAATCTATTGCTTGCAAATGCTACCACAGCTATGAAACCCAACACTATTGATTTGACCAGAAATAAAAATGGAAAGATTTTGAAATAGTTATATTGACTGAAATGTAAACACAGACAAAATACTTATAGAAACTTTCATGCTTCTGCACTTAAAAGAAGTTACATAAATGTAATAACTAATAAGCAAATCAGTAGTAAGAGTTCTATGCTTTGAATAGTCACTCTCATGTTATAAAAGTAAATATGTTTAAAAATTAAAATACAAAAATATTTATCTAAATGCAAATCATTTAGGATTTAAACATTAACAAAGACAAAGGAATAGGCCCCAAACAACAGGGTTTAGGTAACATTGTAAATACATGTCTCATCCTTAGCATATCTCCAAATTTGGATTTTGTAATATTCATCATGTTTCCAATGAGTCTTGTATTTCCTGGGCATATCTCAAATCATAATTTGTCTATTAAAATTTTTATGTAATTTTCTATCCCCATTTGTGGTAGTTTGGAGCTATTATGTACCCCAGAAAAGGCCATGTTCTTATGTTGTTTCAATTGGCATGTGACCCACCCAATTCAAGGTGGTTCTTGGCCTTTACTGAAGTCTTTTATGATAGGATAAAAGGCAGAGACATTTGAAGAGAGCATAGAGAGAGAAAAATGCCCAGAGAAGGGAGAAGGACCCACAGGAGCTGAGAGAGCAAGCCATTGAACCAGAACCCAGAGAGAAGGACCAGGAGACATAGCCATATGCCTTCCATGTGACAGAGGAACCCCTTGTGCCAGCAGCCTTTCTTCAGAGATGGTATCCTCTTGTTGATGCCTCAATTTGGACATTTTCATGGCCTTAGAATTGTAACTCGTAACTTAATAAATCCCCATTGTTAAAAACCAACCCATTTCTGGTATACTGCATTCTGGCAGTTTTAGCAAACTGAAATACTATTTATGGAAAATTTTCATAAAATCACTTAGTATCATTTTAGAAAAGTTAGAACAACAAAAGTGCTGAAAAGATTCTGGGTGCCAGTGAGACATACTCACCAGCTGAGTGACTCCCTTCAGACACAAGTGTTGCCAGGAAGCTGGTTCAGACTTGCTCTAGTAAAAAAAATCTAAGAATTTTCTGCAATGCTGGCAAAGAATTGAAACCATGAATCTTAAATCTGTAAATGTCTAAAGTCTACTACATTTATTATTTTGTTATGTAGAGAAAGCTGCCATCACCCAAGAAGCTTAAACTATTTTTAATATGAATCCTTTGCCTAAGAGCAAGTAAAAATGCCATCTAAATCATTGCTTTCCAAGACACAGCAAGGCAAATGAAAGAAGGCATTATATTAAGCACTAATGCGGCATTTGATTTTCTCAGTATCCAAGTCCATTTGATGACTTGATTCCTAGTTGCCTATTTCTAAATGTCAAAGGTATTTATCAGTATCTTTAACCCATGCTTTTTATATTTGTATTTATATATTCGTAAGTTTACTTTGGTTTTTTTTTCATGGATAGGCGCCCTCTCCTTCAATTAGTCACCAGTTCCTGTAGAGCAAAATCTTCATTTTTTTACCTTAGCTATTCAAGTAGCTAGTTCTGTGTTTTAAAAGCAACCAATGCTTGCAAAATACTAATTGTAAAAACTTATATAACTCTATTTAAGTTTGCTCATGGTAGATTTATGAGGTAGGAAATTTGGTAGAGGTCATGGAGAAAACTCTATGTGTGCCCATGTTAACATCTGTTAAAATGCTAACTAATATGTAGTTCATGCAGATTTCTTGTCTGCTTTGTTTGTTGATGTTTACAGTGCCTGGCATATTATAGGCATGCAAATAATTGTTGAATGAATGAATGAATGAATGTATTTGTTATTATTAAATGGAAACCCTTTAACGTGATTTACATTGCAAATACCTTGTACTCTAAATGTTTATTGAATTAAAATTCCTTTGTTGAGAAATCTTCATACCTTCTCTTGATCTCAATGAAATTATTATTATTCATGGTATTGCCAGAGCTTGGCTGGCACCAGAGCCGAGCTGTAGTCCAGGTTCGGATTTTCTTGTCTCAATAAAGAATTCAGGGACAAGAGAAATAACGGCAAACAGTAAATTTTATTTGAAAGGCCAGCACAGGTGGGAGGAAATAGCAAAGATTTGTAAGAAGGAATGCACGCTTAAGAGGTCAACGTGGACATGCCCAAGAAAGGGACACACCTGGTTGAGCTATGCCTAGGTTTTATATGTTAGCCAGTTGCTATGCTCTAGGCTAAAGAAATTTCCATTCTCTTCCCCTCGCTTAATCCGTTTTTCCCTCCACCTGGCTATCTCAGCTGATTCTGAGAAATAGGGTTTAATCCCTCTTTTGCTCAGCCCTTCTTTCTTGCTCTCCATCTGGCTATCTCAACTACTGCCTGATGCGAACCCATCCCTGCATTTGGACTGAACGATGCCCCTGGCCTGCCCAGAGTGCCCTATTCTAGCTTGCCTCAGTGGTAACAGGAAATGGGAATAATATTGCTATCTTAAATTTATAAACAATATTTTCCACACTTTTTAAACTTCTCCCTCATTCATTCTTTGGTGTGGAGTGGCTGATTATAGTGATGAGTTCAAAAGGCAAGTGGAAAGATGCCATTAATGAAACATTCAACCCTGAAAAGTGTTGCATATATCTTTATCCTACATTTGAATGCCAGCTAATACCAACACATTGTATCTTAATCATTTAATCCAATTCTACTCAAGTTTTTTAGAAAAAGTATTTTCATTGTCCTACACCTACTAGAGGATATCAAAGAAACGTGCTGCTATACTGGAGAAATTCACAGAAGATGTATGCACATAAAGCAATTAGAAAACAAGACACAACAGCACAAACTCCACTGTGAAATTATGAGCTAATGACTATTAAACTAAGATTTAGCCTTTGGACTTGAAGTGTAAGCAATATTTGGATTAACAGTGACTCAAATTAGTTTTTTAAAGTGAAGTGCAGGACTCATGATTTTAAAACTCCAAATGCATTTTTATTTTTAATAATCACTAGATAATAATTAAGATACAAATTATAATTAATAAAGTTTGTAATTAGGTACAAAAAATATAAGTGTGAGTAGATTTTAGCTGAATTTACTAATTTTTCTTACCTGCAGCTTAACTTTGCAGTACTCATTTATATTGAAACCTTTTGTTTTACACAAAGAGAATATGCTGAAATTCAAGACACCATCGATAACAGAAAAAACTTAATTCCTATTAGTATCCTTTTTCTCTAAAAGTAAAATTTAGACTGCACAAGACTAGTTATCCATATAAATAATAGCAATATCCATTCACTCATTCATTCATTCATTCATATTTTTTCAAACATCTCCATGTATAAAGTACTTTTATGGGATCTGGGGATAGAACAGTTAACCAGACAGACAAGGTCCTTCCTTTCCTGTAACTTATATTCTAGAAAGGGAAGACAAAGATAAATGAGTAAACAACAGCAACAACAAAAAGAATTTAAGTGATAAGTGGTATAAGAACGATAAAGGGTGAATGAGAAGGAGCATGACTGAGGGAGATAGCTGCTCACAGCTGCTCTAGACACGATGGCCAAGTAAGCTGCGACTGAGGAAGCAGCATTTACACTGAAAGTTCATTGAAAATTTCTTCACTCAAATATGGGAAAGAACTAGCCACATGAAGATCTTGTTACAGAGTTTTTGTAGATAGAAGAGACAACAAACATACAGATTCCTGGAAGGAAGATTCTTAGCATCATCCGGTCATGAGAAGAAGGCCAAGGTGACTGGGAAATACAGAATGTAAGGGGAAAATTGTGCAAGAGGACAACAAGAAAGACAAGTGCAGAACAGGTCTTGAAAGGCATTGTGAGATATCTTAAGGGGGTGGAGGGCAGTTTTGATTCTAAGTGCAATGAAAAGCAATTAGAGAGTTTTAAGTGAGGGAGAAATAAGATCAAATGTTATTTAATTATTATATCAACCCTGTGAGGTCAAACTTATTATCCCCATTATACAGAATAGAAACCTGAGGAAGGGAGGGTTTATGCTTCTTCTCAAATCACAGAGCTGCTAAGGATGGAGGAGGTATTCTAACCCGGGTTCCCCATTCAGAGCCTGGGCCCACTACTACCCCACACTGCTGGATAGTGCTGGGTTCCCCAGGATATTCCCAACACCTTTAAATAGGACTAGAGTGGAGGGTATTTTCTCAAAAATCACAGAAGAGAAATCAGGCATGTAGTTAGAGTAAAATATTTCTTGAAGCTAAAGCTGCAGTATATTTCAATTTTCATTAAAAGTCATCAATTCTGTTTAAATTAATTCTTCTACAAGCATTTTTAAAAAAAGATGTGGGCTGTGTCCTACTTCTGTTTGCCCCTTGAGGGCAGTATAATTACCTCAGACCTCTGAATCCTCTGCATTCTCTATCACTGTGCCTTGCAAAAGGAGAGCTTAAAAGTACTTGTTGAATGGATGAAATAATAGAAAATACTAAGAAAACACTTCTATTTCTATGCTTGGCAGCATGGGAAACCTTAGACCTAACAATTTACAGTTTAATGTTGATGCTGGTTCTTAGTGAAACCATGTTTTTGGTGAGTTCACACTGAACTTGAAGCTGTACTTTGAGAAATCTTGAAAGTGTCTAAAAGTTTTTCAAAATCTGACACTAGACATTTTTCAATTTATGCATTTTTAGATGTTTTTCCCCATGGAAGTTTGAAAGCCCCTGCCTTTTCTTTGCATTAACTAGGAAATTGTATAGACCCATTGTGTGTTGGATAAATATATCTCCTCCCTTGAAAATTTCCTACTCCCTTCTGAAAATCTCAGTAGGATTTGTAACAGTAACCCCTTTCTGTTAAGTTCTGATCCTGCCTGGTAATTTCTTGTTTCCTGAGGGATAAAATGTAACGGCGATGGCTTGGATGTCTTTGTCTTATTTTATCCTTTCTTCTTTAAGAAACAGTTCTTGTTCGTTCTTGGCTCTCAGGACCTGCTTTATGTAACATCAACATGAAAAGAATTAGAATGGAAATGTATATCCCTTTTTGGAACTGTGTCTATTTACCTAATATAAAAGATTACAGCAGTTTTTCAAAAGCATAGAACAATGTTCTACTCTTTCCAATTTCACAGAAACTTCTGAGCTGTGACCAAACTCTTTGACAAGATTGAATATTAAATCAGGATAAGGGGAAGAAAGATAATATAGACCCCTCTTACTGAGATAACAAATTAATGATAGATGCATTTAAAAATAAAATCTAACAAATAATTAAAACAGCTTGAAAGAGGAGACATAATTACCAGAAGATAGTCTTGAAATGATTTGATTCTCCAGTCTTTAAATGAGTGACTTCATTTTCTTGATATTAATGGCATATACTTTCATGCCACCCATACATTTTTTTTCTCTTCGTTCTCTTCCCATCTGAACCTCACAGGTACTTGAACAATCTAGCAATCTTTGTGAAATACTATTACTGGGTCCAGAACTGTGCTAGACAAGATTATCTATGACATGGAATGTTGTTGAGACAAGTGTAACATAACAGAAGTAGTAAAAAAAAAAAACATCAAGGGCTGGATCATGTTTCCTGATAAAAACTGTAATAGGATTTCGTGTAGCATGAGATATCTATATGAACTGTAATAGTCTGGGGTAGGTACAGTTATGAAAGAGAAGGTATTTAAATAAATATTTAAATATAAAGATTTAAATAAATTCAAAACTTAACTCCTTACAAAGGTCTATAGGCCATATGAAGTCTGGCCACTTTCCACCTCTCATTCCTTATCTCCTGCCACTCTCCCCCTGACAGGACTCCAGCCACAGTTACCTTCCTGTTATTCCTTAATGAAACCATGTACATGGCTCAGGCTGGTATACTATGAAAAGTTCAAAAAAATGAGTCTGACCTCTGCTTAAGAATCACTTCTTTAAAGAATCTTTTGTCTATAAAACACTAGGATCATGGCCTTGGGAATAAATTAAGTGTGAAAACTCTAGATCAAATTTATAATTAAAACACAAAATAAGGACAAAACTGTTTTTTTCACGAAGACTGAAGGAGAGAGTACAGAAACCAGTATCTTTCTTCACAGAGCATTGGTTTTAGGTTGGATATTATCCCTCAACATATTTCTGGCCTCATCTGTCTTAGTGTCTGCTGGCCTAGTACAGCACTATTTTTATCACTTGACAACTATCTACTAAGTAAATAGGTGCATAAAGGAAGAAATGAATGAATTACTTCGTTTGTTTTCTTTTTTTTTAATTTCTTTTTTTTTTTTTAGATTGTTCAGATACCATACAACTGTCCAAAGATCCAAAGTGTACAATCAATTGCCCACGGCACCACCATACAGCTGTGCATCCATCAACACAATTATTTTTTTTCAATTTTTAGAACATTTTCACTACTTCAGAAAAGAAACAAAGACAAAAAAAAAAAGGAAACCCACATCCACCCATGCTCCTAACCACACATCCCCCTCCATTATTGATTCATACTTTTGGTATAGTACATTTGTTACCATTGATGAAAGTGTGTAAAAATACTACTAACTGTAGTATATAGTTTGCAATACGTATATATTTTTTCCCTATATGCCTCTCTATTATTAACCTCTAGTTATAGTGACATACATTTGTTCTAGTTCATGAGAGAGATTTCTAATATTTGTATAATCACGGACATTGTCCACAAGATTCACTGTTTTATACATTCCCATCTTTTAACCTCCAACTTTCCTTCTGGTGACATGTGTGACTTTGAGCTTACCCTTTTCACCACCTTCACACACCTTTTAGCACTGTTATTCTCATTACATGCTATCATCACCCGTCCATTTCCAAATATTTAAGTTCACCCTAGTTGAACATTCTGCTCATAATAAGCAACCGCTCCCCATTCTTTAGCCTTATTGTATATCCTGGTAACTTATATTTCATGTCTATGAGTTTACATATTATAATTAGTTCATATCAGTGAGACCCTGCAATATTTCCCTTTATGTGTCTGTCTTATTTCACTCAATATAGTGCCCTCAAGGTTTTTTTCATCAACCCATTTCTTCTCAGATGGTTTTGTTCAAACACTATACATTCCGTCCTAAGCAAACAATCATTGGTTCCCTGTATAGTCATGTATTTATGTATTTGAGCACCATCGCCACTCTCTATATAAGGACATTTCTTCCACGAAGATGGAGGAAGAGTCAAAGAAGGCAGAGAGGCAAAAGAAAAAGACAAGAGAAAGAGAGAAAAACAAACAAACAAACAAACAAAAAAACTTGATAGCTAGAAGGTGACAAAAGGAAAGATAACATTAACCTAAAGTAGAATAAAGAGTCTGACAACATCCCCAATGCCTGGAGTCCCATACTCTTCCCCAATTCCCCAACCCCCCATGTGCATTTAGCTTTGGTATATTGCTTTTGTTACATTAAAGGAAGCATAATACAATGTTGCTGTTAATTCTAGCCTCTAGTTTGCATTGATCGTATTTTCCCTCCAATCCCACCCTGTTTTTAACACCTTGCAATGTTGACATTCATCTGTTCTACCTAATGTAAAAACATATTTGTACCTTTTATTACAATTGTTGCGCATCCTAGCTCTCCCTGAGTTACATAGTCTCAGTCTTTATCATTCATCTTTTGTTCTGGTGTCCCACATGATCCCAGCCTTCCTCTTTCAACCATATTCACAGTCATCTTTGTTCAGTGTACTTACATTGCTGTGCTATTATCTCCCAAAACTATTTTCCAAACCTTTCACTCCTGTCTTTTTCTTTCTGTCTGCAGTGCTTCCTTTAGTGTTTCCTGTAGAGAGGGTTTCTTGTTCACAAACTCGGTCATTGTCTGTTTGTCAGAGAATATTTTAAGCTTTCCCTCATGTCTGAAGGATAGTTTTGCCGGATACAGGATTCTTGGTTGATGGTTTTTCTCTTTCAGTATCTTAAATACATAACCCCACTTCCTTCTTGCCTCCGTGGTTTCTATTGAGAAATCTACACATAGTCTTATCAAGCTTCCTTTGTAAGTGATAAATCATTTCTCTCTTGCTGCTTTCAGGATTCTTTCTTTATCTTTGATGTTTGATAATCTGATTATTAAGTGTCTTGGCGTAGGCCTATTCAGATCTATTCTGCTTGGGGTACGCTGCGCTTCTTGGATCCATAATTTTATTTCTTTCATAAGAGATGGGTAATTTTCATTGATTATTTCCTCTATTATTGCTTCTGCCCCTTTTCCCTTCTCTTCTCCTTCTGGGACACCAATGACACATAAATTCTTGCTTTTCATTTTGTCTTTAAGTTCCCGGAAACATTGCTCATATTTTTCCATCTGTTCTTTTGTGTGTAGGCTTTCAGGTGCCTTGTTCTCCAGTTCCTGGGTGTTTTCCTTTTGCCTCTTGAGATCTGCTGTTGTATGTTTCCAGTGTGTCTTTCATCTCTTGTGTTGTGCCTTTCATTTCCATAGATTCTGCCAGTTGGTTTTCTGAACTTTCAATTTCTACCTTATGTACATCCTGTGTTTTCATTATACAGTTCATCTCTTTTGCCATATCTTCCCTAAACTTTTTAAATTGACTTATTATTAGTTGTTTCAATTCCTGCATCACAGTTGAAGTGCAAGTTTGTTCCCCTGACCGGGCCATAACCTCATTTTTCTTGGTGTAGGTTGTAGTTTTCTGTTATCTAGGCTTGGTTTCCTTGGTTACCCCAATCAGGCCTCCCCAGACCAGAATGGGCTAAGGTCCCAGAAGAAAGAAATATTCAGTATCTGATTTCCCTGAGGGTGTGTCTTAGAAAATTGGTACACCCTCTGATGCCTCCAGTCACTGTGCTTTTCTGCCCAGCAGGTGGCACCTGCTAGCCTATAATTCTTGACTGGTGTAAGTTCTGAATGAAAGGCAGGTAGTAGAGCTGGGCCCCACCCCTTTCCTCTTAGAGAAGATAGATGCCCTAGGGGGAGGTAATTAGCATTTCAATGGTCTCTCTCTGCCTATGCTATACCCTTGTCTGGGTCACAGGACTGGGAACTGAAAATGGCTGAGGCTTTCTCCACTGAGTTGAGAAAGGAACAGAGCTAGTCCAAGGCGACCCTCCAGCTCTCCAAGGTCAGTCGTCACCCAAAGCCTCTGTCTACTTGTTGGGGATTCGTACCGCATAGTGAGCAGTTCACATGCGCTAATTAAAACCCCAGCTGGAGTTCAACTGAGCTATATTCACTTGCTGGGAGAGAGCTTCTCTCTGGCACCACAAGGCTTTGTAGCTTGGGCTGTTGGGGAGGGGTCCCCCAGTTTGGAGTCGCAGTTTTTACTTACAGATTTTATGCTGTGATCTCAGGCATTCCTCCCAATTCAGGTTGGTGTATGATGAGTGGACAGTCACGTTTGTCCCTCTGCAGTTATTCTGGATTATTTACTAGTTGTTTCTGGGTTTTTTTTGGTTGTTCCACAGGGACTACTTAGCTTCCACTCCTCTCTATGCAGCCATCTTAGATCTTCCCCCATTTTGGTTCTTAACAGGCTGAGCTGTGGCAACCTAGGCTTTTGTGTTTACACTAACAGGATTCTAATAGGTATAAATAGCACTTGCTAAAAGGAGGTCAGAAATTTGGCCTTGTGAAATGTTTTATGTTTTTTAAGTTTCAAAGACCCTAATATCACATTTGATTTAGGTTTCAGAAAGCATATTGCTGCTCATTTCTGATACTTTACCTGATGAAATCTCATTCTTCAAGACCTTAAATTAAAGTCTCTGTCAAACCTTAAATCCAGCAATTCCACTTTTTGAATTTTGTCACAAAGAAATAATTGGGAAAGTATGTAAAATTGTACAAGGATGTTCATTACAGCCTTGTCTCTAATAGTAACAAAAAAAAAAATGTTACCTGAATGTTAAAGAGAATTATAATGTTAAACTGATTCATCCATTCATGGTTACTGTGTAGTCAATAAAACTAATGCTAATGCTATTCAGTGATATTTATTAGTTATTAGAAAGATAGTCACAAAATATCATTAAGTAAAAAGAGTATAGGCAATATGATTTCATCTTGAAAATATATGTATATAAATGGGAGTTTGAAAAAAATCAATGTTTGCTAATATTGAATCACATTTAAACATTAATAGTGATTAGCTCTGGGTGATGGAATTACATGTGATTTAGAAAGAACTGTTACTATACATTTTCCAATTTTTGTATAATAATCATCCATTATTTGCTTTAAGAAAATAAAATAAAAAAAGGAGCTGGCAAGAATCTTTAACTGGTCATGTTTCCCCACCTTGATTTACCTTCTAAGAAGCACAGAAGCAAATTTAAAGCCTGCCACTAGCAATATATCAAATTCTATAGTATATATTTTGTTTCTTAACCTTACACCTGGCTTCCTCTTATCCTTACAATTTTATTTTCTCTTCACCCTGATTCTTTCACTCATTTTTATCATTTTTATGCCCTGATAAGTGTCATAGTTTTAAATATCATAGGACTTAATCAAGAGTGTGATTTAGAGAAGGCTCGATACCAGCGCAGATAGGCTCCCCACTAGGTCCACGTTTATATTGGTGAATCCAACACACTTTAGTCTGGTTTTCAGCCTTTTGAGTTCATAAAGCTGATTTTATCAGTTTGCTAAGAATGGATTGGTCTCTCCAGGACAAGTTTCCAGAGACTAATGTAAAGCAGAACATCAATGTAGTAATACACAGTAAGACATAAAACTATCAGTTTTAACAAATGTCCATATCGACATGAGCAGCTGACTCCCTGCATGTGGACAAACTGCAGAGGAAACCAATTTATCAGAAAGTTGCTTGATGGAATCAGAACAATGGACTTTTTTTTTAATATTAAGGAGTGGCTTTCAGTTAAGGTATTATTAGGCCTTCTTATACATTGTAAATAAGAGATGGCCTTGCCAAGAATTTCATAATTTTAGAGAGTGAGACATAGTGATGTGGTTAAAAACATAGACTTTGGAGAAAGACAAAGTGATTTCAGATCCCAGTTCCATCATGTTTTCTCCATATGAACTTACACACTTTAAGCCTCAAGTTTCCTGTAAAATGAGGATCAGGTAACAATAGATGTAGCTTAAACTAAGCCTTACTTTAAGCTGAGGGTTTTCTAAAGCAAGTGTAATTTTTTGTTAAGGAATGTCAACTCATTCAGCTCTAAAAAAGAACAGTTGTTTTACCATTAGGTAATTGAGCTTTCTTAGTGATATCTTAAATAAATCCATAATTTACATAACTTTTAGTTATTAAAATGATCTCAGTTTCATAGTAAGACTTTAACATGTTTATTTTAAAGTTTCAATCACATAGTTATTTGAGGGCTTTCTGCATGCCCAGCCTAGTTTTCTGGTGACACCACAACAGTGCTACACAAGTATGATCCATATACTGGTGCTGATCTGATAATGGATTGGTACTGATCTGCAATAAAATAAGGGCTTGCACCAGAATTGAAATCAAATCCATCACTAAGCATACTGTGTAGTTCAAATGAAAGAATAGACAAATCCAAACTTACAGTTAAGAATTCGAACACTCACTCTTCTCAGTAATTAAGGAAAGAGGTAGTCAACAAAGATGGAGAAGACTAGATAAACAGTCATCCAAATTGATCTGACATTTACAAGACATGCCACCCAATAAAATAATACACATTCTTCCAAGTGCACATATAATATTTACCAAAACAGATCTTATGCTGAGGCATAAAACAAGTTTCAATAAATTTTAAAGGCTTAAAATCATACAGAATAATATAGAATTAAACTAAAATTCAATAACCAAATATAACTGAAAAGTCTTCAGATACCATGAAATAGGTTGACTTTAAACAATGAGAATTTATCAGCTTACAGTTTGAAACTGTGAGAATGTCCAAATCAAGTCATCATCAAGGTGATGCTTTCTTCCTACAGGCCAGCTGCCAGTGATCCTTGGCTCCTCTGCCACATGGCAAGGCACATGGCATGTCTGCTGGTCTCTTCCTTCTCTTCCAGGTTTCCTTGCCTTCAGCTTGTTGCTTCTGTGGTTTTCTCCCTTTGTCTGAATTTCATTCTCTCATAAAGGACTCCAGGAAGAGGAGTAAGGCCACACCTCAACTGAAGTGACCTCATAAAACCATACTTAACATAGGTTTATACTCACAGGAATGATTATCTTTAAGAACATGTTTTTCTGGAGTACAAACCATTCCAAATCACCACACTTCACCCTCTGGACCCCCAAATTTTTTGTCTACTGCCTCAGCATTCATCTTACTTTGGCTAAGCCTCAACAATAAGCTTTGACCTATTAATAAGAAGCTTTCTACCACACCCCTCACCCAAAACCCATAGCTGTTCCCAACTCCACTGCCCTCAGACGTCTAGTTCCTTTCCTTTTTTGTGTGTGCATTTGCTTTAATTTAACCAATCCTTGATTCCTGCAGGAAATCTTCTAACCTCCATCCCTGGACCACAATAAAGGCACAAGCCATAGGTTCCTCTCACTCTGCCTGTGTGCTCCCTACCTGCTTCTTGAGCCACCTGAGCCTATCACACTTCCCCTGGAACCCTCGTGGTGTCCTTCTCTTTCTGGGACCTGTGAGTAACAAACTACCTTTTCTCATGCACGGTGGACCCAGTTTCCCATTGTGTCAAATCTGACCTCCACCCAGACCCAAATTTAAAATCCAACTTAACCAATTTGGAATATAAGTCAAAGGACATAAATAATAAAGAGAAGAAATTAATGACATAGAAAATACAAAGTAAAACAGAGAAAAATAAATCCCAAAGCTTTTTCTTTGAAAATAATCAATAGATATGATAAAACTCTAGCTAGAATGGTAAGAATAGAGAAGATACAAATTATCAATATCAAGAACAAAAGAGGACAAATTATTAAAGACCTTATAGAAAATAAAGGATAATAAGGGAATATTATGAACAGCCTACTTTATGCTAATAAATTCAACAACTTAGATAAAATGAATATCACTAGAGATGCTGCAACACTAAAAGAACAATAAGAGGATCTTATGAATAACTTCTTTCCAAAAAACCTAAATGAAATGGGAAATACCATGAATGACACAGATTACCAAAACTAACATAGGAGGAAATAGAAAATCTAGATATCTCTTACCCTAACCCTACCCCTACCCCTAACCCTTTATTAAGAAACTGAATTCAAAATTCAAAACCTCTCCAAAAAGAAAACTCCAGGCCCAGAGGGCTTCCCTGGTGAAGTCTATCAAACAAACATTTAGGAGAAAATAATACAATTCTATGGAAACTCTTTCAAAATACAGCCAGGACTGTAGGTGTGTTTGTGTGGAAATTTCCAACTAATTTTACAAGCCAGCATTACTCTGAAAGCAAAACCCGACAAAAACATTACACGAAAAGAAAACTACACCTATATTCCTCAATATCCTCAACAAATATTAACAATAAATCAAACCCAGCAATATATATGTAAGAAGGATAATACACTCATTTAAATTTAAGCCAGGTACAACATTTGAGAATCATCCAACATAATTCATCTACCACCAGACTTAAACTCCATATGATAATCTCAATAAATGCAGAAAAATATCATATGACAAAACTGAATAACCATTCATTAGAAAAACTGTAGTAAACTAGTAATACAAAGAATGTCAACCTGATAAATAGCATCTACAAAAAACCTACGGCTAACATTATACTTAATATAAAAGACTAAATTATTTTCCTCTAAACCTGGGAAGAAGCAAGGATGTCCATTCTCACCACTCTTACTCACGTTGTACTTAAAGTACTAACAAGTGCAATTCAGTAATACAAAGCAATATAAGGCATAATGATTACAAAGGAAGAGGCAAAGTTTTCTTCATTTGTAGACAATTTGTGTATGAAGAAAATCCCATGGATTCCACAGAAATGACACTAGAACTAATAAATGTTTTCAGCAAAGTCATAGGAAACAAGGTGAACCTGAAAAATGAAACATATGTCCACACAAAGACCTATACAAAAATGTTCTTAGCACCTTTATTTACCATAGCCAGAAACTGGAAACACCAAAATGTCCATCAGCAACTGAATGGATAAACAAAATATAATATATCCACACACTGAAATACAACACAGCAATAAATATATATGTGTATATATACACATTCAATGACATTATACTGACCCCGCAAAATCTAGATGCATTATAATAGTATATATGCAGTATAATTCTTTATTTATTAAACTCTACAAAAGACAAATCTGATCTATAATGACTGAAAGCTGATCTAATCTATAATGACAGAAAGCTGTGTGTTTGAGACTAGAGTGGTGATTGACTGGGATGATGCACATATGTAGAGAGTTCACACATAGGTGTTCCAGTCAACAGTTCCTGCTGAGCCCAGGTTCCAGGTCATGCCAACCCAGGTGTCAGACAGTTAAGAGATGAAACCTCCAATGGATTCCAGTCCCTAAACATTTCAGCATTTCCAGCTCAGATCACAGACATTCTGGGGATGAAACAAGCCAATCTGCCTGTGATGTTACTGAACTCCTGACCTACAGAATAGGTCAGTATTTGTGAGTATAATAAAATAAATAGAAAATTTAAAAATACAAAAAATATATAAATATAAATATAAAAAAATGAAAAATAAGAATATTTGTAAATATAATAAAATGGGTGTTGATTTATGCCACCACATGTGGGGTAATTTGTTACATGGTAATATTTAACCATAACAAAGACCCATCCTAGGCCCATCGTAGTAAGAATACTGAAAATAAAAGAAAAAAGAGAAAATCTTAAAAGCAGCTAGAGAAAATTACACATTACATTCAAAACAACAACTGGAAACAAAATCCCTACTGATGACTTCTCAATAGAAGATACAAAAGCTGGAATATCTTTAAATTGTTGCATTTATATTCAGAATACTCTGTCTTCAAGAATGAAAGTAAAAAAAACATTTTTAAACAAACAAAAAACTGGGAGAATTTATCATCAGCAGGCCTGAACTAAAAGAAATACATGAAGAGGCAAATCTATGGAGACAGAAGATATATTAGCAGTTAGGTTGCAGAGTATGGGAGGAAGGGACTGGAGTAGGGATGGAGAGTGACTGACTGATAATGGATGCAAGGTTACTTTTTGGGTGGTGAAAATTTTCTAAAATTAGATTATGGTGATGACCGCACAACTCTTTAAATATATTAAAAACAATTGACTTGTACATTTTATATGGGTGAACTTTGTGTTATGTAACGTATATCTCAATAAAACTGTTTAATAATAATAATAATAAAGGAAATTCTAAAAGGTGTTCATAAAGGAGAAGAAAAACAAACCCAGATGAAAGGTCAATGATGCATGAAGGGATTAAGAGCAAGGAAAAGGGCAAATATATGGGTAAATCTAAATGAATATTTACTGTATAACTAATTAATAATAATGTTTTGTGAGGTTTTAATTATAAAGATAAATAAAATAAATGACAAGAGTAGATTACGTGGTGGAGAGAGTTAAATGGAGAAAAATGTTCCAATCCTTGCATTGTCTGGGAAGAGGGGAAAACTACCAATTAACATAGGATAACTTAAGGATACATTTTACAAATCATATATCTGATAAAGGATTTGTATTCAGAATGTATTTAAAAAAAAAAACTCTTGCAACTCAAAAATAAGAACAACTTAATTAAAAATGGGCAAAAGATTTGAATATATATTTCAGCAAAGAAAACATGCAAATGACTGATAATCACATGTAAAGAAGACCCTCATTCCTTTAAACAACATTCTATCTGCCCTTTCAGCATAAAATTTAATCTAGTTGTTAGAGGAAACAAGAAACTAAATAAGGTCAAAAAGTCATGCTTTCTCTAATCACATTTAAAATAATTTTATTTACCGTATTAATATTCCATCTGAAGTCCAGTGAACATTGATTTTGAAATGAATCTCAGCATTTCATCTGTTAGAAAACTGGTGTGACTGTTATTCAACCTTGTTTTGACCTTTGGAAAAATGATGTCCATATTCTTAATCATACTTTTTCCCGATATTAAGAAAAACATAACTTTGAAATTCGAGCTGATAAAGAATTTGCCATTCAATAATATATAGCAAACAACTCACATATTCAGCTTCAGCATCAATAAAATACAATGTGTCTAACATGATGACAAGTTTCCTATTCCCCACTCCCCAAAATATTGACACTTTTAGGTACTGCATTTAAAACTATTTTAGGGTCATTATTAACTGAAATAATTCCTAAAATATTAGTATGATGCTCCAAAGAACATTTCCTCAATTTTATTCACATTTTCCTCTATTATAGATTTTCCTCTCTAGTCTTCACCAAGTCTAATGATAGAGAAAGAGTTCTATCATTTCCATTTTAGAAAAGGAAAACTAAAACTCAGAGAATGGTGCAAATTTTCTGAACATGACTCTGGCAGATTTCTTAATTAAGAGTATCAAACCCAATATCCCTAAGGTACATTGCCTTTCTGCTGTTGAATTATTTTCATTTCAGTCACAAAATATTTTCATTTCAGTCACAAAATATAAAGGGCAAACATTTATAACTCGTCCTCTCATAATTGGTGAAAATAAAGCATATACTCATACATCCATTGTCTATATGAAAAGACAATTAAATCACACTTTTTTTCTGAGCTAAGTTACCACCAGTTTATATGGGGTGTGTGTGTTTGTATGTGTTGATTTATTTTAAATTTGCAGCCATACAGTCTTTTGGTGGTATAGTAAAGAGATTAGAGACATAAACAGATGAACTCTGGTTCAGGGCTATAAACAGATGACACCAAAGGGAGCCAACCTAAGATAACAATTCAGTAGGGCAGTATTATCTGTCAAGTCATAATTGTGAATATCTTTATGGTTCTGCTTCAGACTTCAGTAACTCTCCTAATCATTCTCAGAAGTTATCTCTGGGATCTGAGCAAGGCAGCAGAGGAAAAAATATGAATACTTTATAACCACCAGTTCCTTCCAGAAGGCATATTTAAAGTTAAGCTCCCCACCCCCTCTTCAATTGGAAGATGAATGAAAAGAGGTCAACCACCGAGAATAAGAGCTGCATACATGTTAAGTATCCATGGATTTTGTAGGGAAGGGACTTTAGTCCATATATTTCTTTATGAAAACAATAATCTAACACAGCTTCCTGATATCCTAGAAAGATGGCATTAGAGATGAAACTGGAGGAAGGAGGGGGGATTAAGAGAAGGAAAAGGATCTAATTTATTGACTTCTTTGATCTTTATGCTTGCACTGATATAATGTATCTGGTTCTTGCATGGAATAAACTCCTTAACAAAAAAAGAGAAGGGTAGTAGAAAGTATCTATGAATAATCAGTAGCTGCTATAAATATTGAATCACTGTCATGTTACTGTTGTCTTTTTTCTTCATGAAAGTTATATAATAGCAGTATGGATTTAGCATACTATAAAATGTAGCAAAATTGGGGAGAAAGTCTTAAAGGGCTAAAAGTATAAGCACTAATAGTAAAAATAGAGAAAAGCAGACTATGACTAGATATATCATGGTAATATATACTGTAGAGAAAAAATAAGTTTTCATTTAGTCATGCTTTACTCTG
Source organism: Choloepus didactylus (assembly GCF_015220235.1). NCBI lineage: Eukaryota > Metazoa > Chordata > Mammalia > Pilosa > Megalonychidae > Choloepus > Choloepus didactylus. The sequence goes on along the minus strand of NC_051310.1, from coordinate 182,537,188 downwards.
ACATAAAAATATGTATTGAACTGGTTCATTCACCACTAACTGGAATGGAAGAAATGAACTTATAACCATGACTAGGTTGACAGATATCTTGGCTAAGAGATATCAAGAGAGAAAGCCTGAGTCAAAACTATTTCTTCTCTGAGTAGATAAATTTACATTTCACCAGTCCACTCAGAATATCATGGGGATATTCATGCTTTAGGTGAAAAGCTTCTTTGGTAAAGAATATTTAGAAATGTTGGATAACTTAAGAAGACAACAAGTTTCCCCTCGCTCACTGAAATAACAAAATTGTAGCAGGGAGATATGAGAGGTTAAGCAGTAATAACTTCACAAAAATGAATTGGTTACTGTTCTGGTTTGCTAATGCTGCTGGAAAGCAAAATATCAGAAATGGATTGGCTTTTATAAAGGGGGCTTATTTGGTTACAAAGTTACAGTCTTAAGGCCATAAAGTGTCCAAGGTAAGGCATCAGCAGTAGGGCACTTCCACTGGAGAAAGGTCATTGGCATCCGGAAAACCTCTGTTAGCTGGGAAGGCATGTAGCTGGCATCTGCTTGCTCCCAGGTTGCATTTCAAATGGTGTTCTACAAAATGTCAGCTTTCAAAGGCTGTCTTCCAAAATGTCTGTCTTTAGCTGCAGCTCCTCTGAAGTACTTCCATTTCTGAGCTTTTATAGGGGTCCAGTAATTAAATCAAGACCCAAGCTGAATGGGTGGGGCCATACCTCCATGGAAATAATCCCATCAACAGGTCACACCCTAATCAAAGGTGTTACTAGTCACATCTCCATGGAAACAACCTAATCCAAATGCTCCAATCTAATCAACAATAATACGTCAGCCCCCACAAGATTGCATTAAGGAACATGGCTTTTCTGGGGGACATAATATATCTCACACTGACACAGTTACCTTGTATGATTTACAGAATCCCAGAATGCATAGTTCAAACTAAGAATAAAGGAAAGAAGAAATATTACCTGTGTGTATTCCTCAGCATAATTGGCTTTCCTTAACAGAAAGGCTTAGCTTAAAAAAATAACTCATCCTATAACATAGTTGTCCTCAATGGGGTAAAAAAAAAAAATCGTTAGTAACGTTGTTAACATCTTGGCCAGTATTAGAAGGACTAAGAGAATTTTAGAACCTACATACTAGCAAAAGAATCCCCTCATCTTCATTTTTCAGATATCATTGGATCAGTTTTGACAGTCAGTAGTTCTAATCAAGGGAAAAAATATTCAACCAGACATCTCTAAAAATTCAACATCTTCAGTATAGGTTTTATTATATTCACTTCCCTATCCTACTTTAAACTCTGCCCCAAAACAACCTAAGCCAACAAGTGCCTAGTGAATAAATTCAAGTATTTTTCATCAAGGACAAGTGCCTAATAGTTTTCATTTGTTTACCTTTCAAGACAACACAGCTTTATATACATAGAAAATGTCATCTGATATCCACACACACTAGGTTCAAACATAAACATGAATAAGAATTACCTAAACAATTCATCAATTCTCCCTATAATCTAGACCCTTTCCCAGTCTTCCAATTACCATCAACAGAAGACTCCCCTCCCAGCTTGATTGCCTTTCAGAATTAAACACCTGCCTATTGCTCCTCTGAAACAAATCATGGTCATTGAATGACCTGCATCAGAATCCTCTTGAGTGCTCCCCACTCCACATCTGGCAAATCTAACTATCTAGGAGAAGATCCTTGGCATCTTCATCTTGTCCTCCAAATTTCCAAGACATCCATCCAAGCCTTGATTTTCAATTCCTCCTATCACTTCTCTAGTCTGGATTCTTATCATTACACATCAAGTAGCTGATAATCTGGCATCTTATCTCTTTACCTCTAGTGCCTTCTCCATTTCACCTTTCATACAACTGTGTAAAAATCTCAACACTCTTTTCATCACAAGTCTTTTCTGATCAAAATTCTTAATTTTTTAAATCATATTTCAAGACGAATCCAAACTTCACAGCTGAGAATTTAAGGATCTTTATGAACGGACCCTACATGTCTGTCCCACTAAGATTTCTCATAACTCTCCTCTCCGTTCCCTCATTTCTAACCAGACTAGACTTCAACCTTATTTCTTACACATCCCTCTTTCCCCATCTGCATACCATCTATCTTTCTATTCATCTGCCCTAAGACTCTCCCCATTTTTCCAAAATCTGGTACTTCTTCCAAGAAGGAAATCTAGAATCACCTTCTTTAAAGTGGTAGGTAATATACTGAAAATATCATGGAATTAGTAGATAGATTAAAAAACTCCTAGTAATACTACTCACTACTATGTGGTTTGAAGTAAATTTATCTAATGAATGTGAAATAACATAACCAGATATCTGGTACATTACAGTAACTCAATAAAGACTAGTTTCTTTTCCTCAATCTATCTTTTATTATATAGTGAGATAAATATGGTCTTTGCATATTATATTTCTTTGTAACCCTTTTCTTCTGGGAGCAGGCTTTTATTATTAAGGGAAGGTGGGACTGACCTCTCCCCACCATCACTACCATTGGGGTTGGTTGCCACATAGCTCAGACCCAGCAAATCAGAGTACTTCATCAATCCCACTCTACCCACTTCCCTACAAGCTACAATAATTGATTCAGGGGTGGACATTTTCTGCAAGTTATTCAGATCCACCCCTGGAAATGCTACCAGACTCTGAAGAAATGGACACTCATCACTGGGATTGCTGGCTGTGCCACTGAGGTAAGCCTAGAGATGCCAATGGCCAGCTTTGCTACCATATAGGAAATTCTGCCTATGATGGTTTGAAGCTGTATGTACCCCAGAAAAGCATGTTCTTAAAGCCAATCCATTTCCATAGATGTGGACCCATTATAAGTAGGATCATTTGGTGAGTAGGATTTTAGTTGTGATGTGACCCACCTCATTCAGGGTATGTCTTAATCTTCTTACTAGAGTCCTTTATAAGAGGATAAAAGCCAGAGATGCTAAGAGAGACAAAAGCTAAAAAAGAAACACACAGAAGCTTAGAATGAAAGCCACAGGCAGAGGAGCCAGAAGCTGAAAGCAACAATACCCAGAAGAGAAGGATAAGCAGACACCACCATGTGCCTTCCCATGTGACAGAGGAGTCCTGGATTGCCAGTAGCCTTTCTTCAGGAAGAAGGTATCATCCTGTTGTTGCCTTGATTTGGACATTTTCACAGTCTCAGAACTGTGAAACTGTAAGCTAATAACTCTCCATTGCTACAAGTCATTCCATTTCTGGTATATTGCACTTCAGCAACTTTAGCAAACCAAAACACTGCCCCCAAATTAAACCAACTAAAAGAAAACAGAACTCAGGTAGAGAAAGGTGATATTCTGATAGCATCATTTTACCTCTGGATCCACCATGCCTGAGCTATAACTTTAACTTTTCATTTCCAGGAGTTGTATCAGCCTGGGTTCTCCAGAGAAACAGAACCAACGGGATATATGTATGTATGTATGTAGATAGATAGATAGATAGATAGATAGATAGATAGATAGACAGATATAGAGGAAAAGGTAAAGGTAAAGTTAAGTAATAAATGTAAGTAAAGTAAAAATATGAATATATATACTAAGGGATTTATTTTAAGGAATTGGTTCACATGACTGGGGGGACAGACAAGTCTGAGATCTTAAGGCAGTTTGGCAGGCTAGCAATTTCATTAAGAATGATGTTACAGTCTTGAGTCCAAAATCTACAGGGGAAGCCAGCAGGCTGGAAACTCGAATAAAAGTTGATGCTGAAGTCTTGAGTTTGAAGTTACTCTTCTCTCTGAAATTATCAATACTTTGCTCTTAAGGACTCCAACTGATTGAATAAGACTTTACCTATGTTACTGAGGGTAACCTCCTTTACTTAAAGCTTACTGATTGTAGATGGTAATCCCATCAGCAAATTATCTCCAAAGCAGCAGCTAGGCTAGTGTTTGACCAAATATCTGTACACCATAACCTAGCCAAGTTGACACATAAAATTAACCATCAAAGGAGTCAAAAATTATTTTCATTTAAAATAGCTTCTGTTGGTTTTCTGTGACTTTTATACAAGAGGGTTTTGACTGATACAGAAATTGGTACTCGGAAGTGGAATGTTACAAATAATAGAATTTATGATGTGGGAGAGATTGGGTCAACAAAGGTGAGAACCTGGGAGGTCAAGGCAGCACCTGGATGAGACTTTGGCTTGGTGATAAGTGCATTTTTGGTTGTAAATTTTATATTTCCATTGTCAGGCAGTGGCATTTTGAAACCATGTATGTGAGAAGAAACTTTGTCATTGAGCAGTTGTGCCAGTTTGAATGTATTGTGTCCCCCAAATGCCATTATCTTTGTGGTCTTGTGTGGGGCAGATGTTTTGGTGATGGTTGGATTTGCTTGGAATGTGCCCCACCCAGCTGTGGGCAATGATTCTGATGAGATGTTCCCATGGAGGCGTGGCCCCACCCATTCAGGGTGGGCCTTTATCAGTGGAGCTATATAAATGAGCTGACTCGGGGGGGAGGAAAGGGAGTGCAGCTGTGAGTGACGTTTTGAAGAAGAGCAAGCTTGCTAGAGAGGAATGTCCTGGGAGAAAGCCATTTTGAAACCAGAACTTTGGAGCAGACGCCAGCCATGTGCCTTCCCAGCTAACAGAGGTTTTCCGGACGCCATTTGCCATCCTCCAGTGAAGGTACCTGATTACTGATGTGTTACCTTGGACACTTTATGGCCTTAAGACTGTAACTGTATAGCCAAATAAACCCCCTTTTTATAAAAGCCAGTCCATCTCTGGTGTTTTGCATTCTGCAGCATTAGCAAACTAGGACAGCAGTCAAGAAGTAAAATGTAGTGGACTGTGATTATCATAATTTTTGTCTGTTGATCATGCTTTTCCTCACTCTCTTCTTGTTCTAGAGCTTGCCTTTTCAATGAAGAAACTATTTTATGACTCTTTACATACCATCCCCACTTTCCACATGGATGAATACATGACCAAAGATGGGCCAATCAGAGCATCCTGATACCTGGTCACAAGGAAATTCAGAGAGGGCACAGGACAACCACACACTTTCTTGGAAATTTAACTCAAGTAATAGAAAAAAAAAGACATATTCTTTTGATTGAAACTGCTAGCTATAAAAATAATATGTTTGTAACTTCTTTCCTATAGTAGACTCTACCACCAATCACAAAGATACTGCCTGATACTGAAGCCAATACAGAGGAAAGCAGAGACGACAGATGGAGAGAGAATAAGTGACCTCACGGCGTCCACTTAGCCAAAGGAAGCTCTATCCCTTATATTTCTCAGCTATACAAACCAATAAATACATTTTCTTTAAACAAGTTAGTCTGTGGTTTATTTCATTTGCAACAAAGAATCCTAACACATTTGGCTGGTGCTTGCATGTCACCTCACAAATCTTTTGTAGTTTTTTTCATACTTTCTTTCTAACTAAACAGTGTACCCTTTGAGGAAAAGACACTGTGTCATTGATTTCTTTTTTCATCCTTATAGTTCCAAAAGAACATTAGATCTCATTAAATGGAAATGGGGGGGGGCTGAGCAAATTAATTCTTAAGTATAATAGAAATCCACAGTCATCTATTTTTTTTTCAGTTTTATGGCCATATTTAATTACTTTCCAAAAGTATTTAAGGATATAACATTCCAGGCAAAATATCATACAAAGAACTAGATAGACCTGTCTTCCTGTCCTTTAGAAACTTTTCAGAGGTTTACAGCACTTGTGTTGGCTTAACCAGGAATTTTTTTTGGCTCATGGATTCAGAGGCTAGAAGGCTTGTTTCTTCCTTGGACTGGTCCTTCTGGCTGGCCAGCAATCTTTGGGGTTCCTTGACTTTTCCATCATGTGGCAAAGCATACAGTGGCTTCTTCTCCTTTCTCTTCCTGGTTCCTTTGACTTCCAGCTTCTTGCTTCTCTCCTGGCCTTTCTCTGTGATCAGTTTCCTTGGCTTATAAGGACTTCAGCCCTATTGGGTTAAAGCCCACTGTCATTCAGTTTGGGCCCACTTTAACAAATGACATCATCAAAGGTCCTATTTACAAACAGTTTATACCCACAGGACCAGGGTAAGGACCAAAGTATGCCTTTTGGGGACAGAGGGAGCATAATTCAATTCCCAACAGTGGGTGTTTCTTGGTCTGACAGATCACTTGAGGGCCCAGAATAGATGCTGGCCTGCACTTCAGCCCTCTTGGCAGCAGCAGTTTCTGGCCTCACATCAGAATCCAAGGCGGTTTAAACATCCAGTGTACCTCTTATTGTTGCCGTTGATGGTGGTGGTACTGATCAGTTTTTTCTTTCTCTTTTTAATATTTTTAAGGCTAGTGGATCCCTGAGGGATAAGCAAAAATGCTCTAATCAAAAGCAGAAATTTGAAGAATGGATAAAGAAACATGACTCACCTATATGCTGTTTATAAGAGACCCATCTTAGATCCAAAGATACAAACAGGTTGAAAGGATGGAAAAATATTTCATGCAAATAGTAACGAAAAGAGAGTTGTATTAGCTATATTAATATCAGAGAAAAACAGACTTCAAAAGAAACAAAGAAGGACATTATATACCCATGAAAAAGTCAATTCAACAAGATTTAACAATTAGAAACATATATACACCTAACTACAGTGTACCAAAATAGATAAAGCAAACATTGGTGGAATTGAAGGGAGAAATAGACAGTTCTACAATAAAAGTTGGAGATTTCAATATAGTACTTTCAAAACAGGATAGAATATCTAGAGAGAAGATCAACACGATATAAAGGACCTGAACAAAACCATAAACCAACTAGACCTAACAAACAAATATAGAATTCCTCACCACCAACAGCAGAATAAACATTCTTTTCAAGTGTGTTTGAATCATTCTTCAGGATAAACCATATGTTAGGGCAAAAGAGACATCTCAATAAATTAAAAAATATTGAAATCACACAAAGTAACTTCTCCAACCACAACTGAATGAAGCTAGAAATAAGTAAAAGCAGGAAATCTGGAATATTTACAACTATATGGAAATTAAACAGCACATTCTTTAACAACTAATGGGTTAAAGAAGGAATTACATGGGAAATTAGAAAATACTTAGAGATGAATGAAAATGAACACAGCATACAAAAACATGGATATAGCAAAGGCAGTGCTCATAGAGAAATTTATAGCTATGAACATCCTTATCTAAAAAGATCTCAAATTAATAAACTAACTTCACATCTTGAGGTACTGGAAGAAGAAGAGCAAAGTAAACTTAGTAATCAGAAGGAAGGAAAAAGCTCATTAAAGTAGAAATAAGTAAAACAGGGAATAAAATACAATTGGAAGACTAAACCAAAAAAAAAGGGGGGGGGGGGTTTTGAAAACCAGAAATAAAAATAGACAAATTTAGATAGACTAACAAAGAAAAAAGATGCAAATAATTAAAACGAGAAATGAACATGGTGATATCACTGCTGATCTTACAGAAATAAAAAGGATTATAAGAGAATACTATGAACAATTGAATGCCAACAAATTAGATAATCTAGATGAAATGGAAAAATTCCTAGAAATACACAAATTATCTCAATAAGAAATAGAAGATCTCAAACAAACCAATAACTAACACAGAAGTTGAATCAATAATGAAAAATTTTCCACCAAAGAAAAGGACCAAATGGCTTCACTGGTGAATTCTATGAAGCGTTCAAAGAAAAATTATTATCAATCCTTCTCAAATTCTTTGAAAGAATTCAAGAGGAGGGAACACTTCCTAATTCATTCTATGAGGCCAGCATTACCCTAATACCAAAGCCTGATTAAGAAGTCACAAGGAAAGAAAATTACAGATCAATTTCTCTTATGAATATAAATGTAAAACCCCTTAACAATATTTTATCAAACAGAATCCAAGGGTATATTAAACAGATTATACACTATCACTGTTCCAGTTTGCTAAAGCTGCCTTTATGAAAAATACCAGAAAAAGACTGGCTTTTATAAAGGGGATTTATTAGGTTACAAATTTACAGTTCTAAGGCCATATAAGTGTCCAAACTAAGGTATCAACAAGAGGCTGCCTTCACTGAAGAAAGGCCAATGGCCTCCAGAACACCTCTGTCAGCTGGAAAAGCACATAGCTGATGTCTGCTGGTCATTTGCTCCTGGTTCTGGTTTCAAAATGGCTTTCTCCAAATGCCTCTAGGCTTCTGTCTCTCTTAGCTTCTCTTTTTCAGCCTCTGTGCATCCTTGCTTGTTCTCTCCCAGGGCATTTCTCTCTAAATGTCTGGGGGCCCTCTTTTAGCTTCTCCAGGGCAAGCTCTGGGCTCCATTTCTTAGCTTAGCATCTCCAAACATCCTTCTGTCTGCATCATCAAGCATCTGGGTATGTGTTGGGTCTTAGCTTCTCTCACGGCAAACTCTGGATTACATATCTTAGCTTCTGTCCAAAATGTCTCTCTCAGCTTTTCTGAGCTCCTTCTCTCTGTGAGCTCTCTTAAAAGACTCCAGTGATCTAACTAAGACCCACCTGGAATGGGCAGGGTCACATCTCCATGGAAATGATCTAATCAAAAGGTCTCACCTACAGTTTGATGGGTTACATCTCCATGGAAACAACCAAATCAAAAGTTTCATCCTAATCAAAAGATTTCTAAGTCTGCCCCCACAAGACTGCATTAAAGAACATGGCTTTTGTGGGGGATAATAGACTTAAACCAGCACAATGACCAAGTGGGAGTTATCCCAGGAATACAAGATTGAGTCAACATATGAAAATCAATCAATGTAATATGCCATATAAATAGAATGAAAGTAGAGAACACATGGTTATCTAAATACATGCCAAAAGGCATTTAACAAAATCTAGCACCCTTTCTTGATAAAAACACTCAGAAAACTAGGAATATAAGGAAACTTCTTTAACATAATAAGGACCATTTACGAAAAACTCACAGCTAACAACGTCCTCAATGATGAAAGACTTGAAGCTTTCCCCCTAAGAACAGGAACAAGAGAAGGATGCCCACTCTCACCACTGCTATTCAATATTGCCCTAGAAGTCTAGCCAGAGCAATTTGACAAGAAAAAGAAATTAAAGTCATCCAAACTGGAGAAAGAAGAAATAAAACCATCTCTATTTGCAGGTGACATGACCTCACATATAGAAAATCTAAAGTAATCCATCAGAAAATGATAAGAGCTAATAAATGAGTTCAGCAAAGTGGCAGGGTACAAAACCAACATTCAAAAATCAATTGTGTTCTTATATACTAGTAATGAACAATCTGAAGAGACAATTAAGGAAACAATTCCATTTACAATGGCATCTAAAATAATAAAATATTTAGGAATAAATTTAATCAAGGATATAAAAGACTTGTACACTGAAAACTACAAAACACTGCTGAACAAAATTAAAGACCTGAATAAATGGCATGACCTCCCTTGTTCATGCAGTGGAAGAATTAATGTTTATAAGATGTCAATATTACCCAAAGTGATTTACAGATTCAATGCAAACCCCCAAAACTCCAGCAGCCTTTTTAGCAGAAATGGAAAAACTTATCCTCAAATTCATATGGAACTGCAAGGGACCCTGAATAGCCAAAAACATTTTGAAAAAGAAAAAAGTTGGAGGATTCATACTTTCCAATTTTAGATTTTATCATGAAGCAACAGTAATCAAAACAGTGTAGCATAAAGATAGACAAATAGACCAATGGGACAGAATTGCAAGTCCAGAAATATACCCATATATCTAGGACCAATTGATTTTCACCAAAGTTACTAAAAAAATGCAATGGGGAAAGAATAGTCTCTTAAACAAATAGTTCTGGGAAAACTGGCTGTCCACGTGAAAAGAATGAAGTTAGAACCCCACCTCATAAAATTTACAAAAGTCAACTCAAAATAGATCAAGGATCAAAATAAAAGAGCTAAAATTATAAAACTCTTAATAAATAACATGTGGGCAAATCTTCATGTCCTGGGCTTCATTCAGCAATAGAATCTTAGATTTGACACCAAAACATAAGCAACAAAAGAAACAATAGATAAATTTGACTTCATCAAAATTAAAAATTTTTGTGCAGCAAAAGAAAGTACCAAGAAAGTGAAAAGACAACCTACATAGTTGCAAACCTAATAGTTGCAAACCATGTATCAGATAAAGGCTTAATATCCAGAATATATAAAGAATTTTTAGAATACAATAACAAAAAGCAACCCAATTTTAAAATGGGAAATGGACTGCAATAGACATTTCTTTGAAGAACACCTACAAATGGCCAAAAAGCATATGAAAAGATACATTAGCCATTAGGGAGATGAAAATAAAAACCACAATGAGATACACTTCACACCCACAGGGATGGTTATTATTTTAAAAAGCAAAAAATAACAAGTGTTGGAGAGGATGTAGAGAAATTGTCACTCTACTGCATTGTTGGTAGGAATGTAAAATGGTATAGCCACTCTGGAAAGCAATATGGTAGGTTCTTAAAAAGTTAAATATAGAATCACCATCTGATCCAGCAATCCCACTTCTATGTATACACCCAAAGGAAATGGAAACAAGATCTCAAGAAGATTGTACACCAATGATTATAGCAGAATTATTCACAATAGCAAAGCATGGAAACAACCTAAGTGTCCATTAACAAATAAATGGATCAATAAAATGTGATACATACACACAATTGAATTCAGCCATAAGAAAGAATGAAGGTCTAAGACATGCTTCAACATGGAAGAAACTTCAAAACATTACGCTAAGTGAAACAGGCATGGCACATAAGGACAAAGACAGTATGATATCACTTATAAGAGATGACTAGAAATAGCAAATTCATAGAGCTTGACAGTAGATTAGCAGTCACCAGGAGAAGGAAGTGTGTTGGTTTTAAAAACATCTCACCCAAGTTCCATCTGACAGATATAGTTTACCTCAGTTATTCCAAAAATAAAACTTTACCAGTGGTCAAAATTTAGAATTATTAGTGCTCTCTTTTCCTAGTTACAATTTGGATTGATTAGAAAATCTGAATCTTTTGTGTGTTTTAGTAGCCAAGCACCTGCTGATCTTCTCTTTTCATTTGTATTTTGAAAGACTGCTCTGACTTTCTGCCTTTAATATTGTATCTCTCAAAATCTGCTACTTTACTTAAAACTTAGAATACATTGTAAGATAAAATATCTGCTTTCTTTAAATTAATGCATTGACTATTTACCCCTTACCCCTGCAATTAAAAAAAAAAATGCTTCCTTTGGGGTGAAAGGTTTGGACAGAACACTATGTTGGGGAACTGACTGAAAACTTCAAGGCAAAATAGCCTATGCCCAAGAATCTCAGGGATTTTTCACACAGTTAAACCAATTAAACATTTATTCAATACTACATAACAGACACTGAATGTGGCCCTTAAACCACATACACTTTTGAAGAACAGGCAGAGGTAATCTTTGGTAGAATAATAGTGTAGAATAGTGTTACTTGTAGTGTGAAAATAAAGAAAAAGAACAGGCAGTAGAATACTGGAAAATGGCTGAAAGGCAAGAAGAAAGAAAAGTTTACTCAGTGAAAACTCATTTCAATGGAATTTTCCATAAATCCCAGCATTGCCCTTGCTTTCAGGATTACTTTGCCTTGGCATTTTGATATTCTCTCCAGATCACATCCCTGGGCCTACTACAGCAAACAAAATAATTCTTATGACAAGGCAGGTAAGAAATGTGATGAGATAGGAAGGACAGACACTAAGATGTGAAATAGCAATGTTGGTGGCCTGAAGGTTTACAAATTGCTTCCCAGAGTTTGCATCACAGCAATTTTCACTCACTTTGAGGTTTCTCAAAGGCAAAGAATGTTTTCCTCTGCTAGCAAACAGTTCCACATGAAGCAGGAATAAGGTGTAGTGTGTATATCCAGACACTAAAGCTAATAAAGCAAACCTGATAAGAAGAGGTTTGGAATTGAATCCTTTCCAAATGATCTTGTTCTTCCACTGAGGAAGAAGCACTTACTGTATTGGTCACGTATAAGCAGACTATGCAGGCAGAATTCATCAGCAAAGAAAAAAAACAGCTTTCAATAAATATCAGAAATCTGAGATTAAAAGAGAAACACTGATAAAGATCCTGGATTCTTTCCTCACTCACTTCAACATTATTATGGGAAATGGTTGACTAACTCTTGCCTGTTCATTTCATACTTTAGGAGCCCAGCTCTGTAAAGAAAGATAATAGATACCTACCAGTTAATGCCACTGAAGCATTGTAAGGAGTTTACTGAAAGACAATTCTAAGGTAAATGTTACTGTTATTTGGCCAATGGCCCAGGTCACTCTTTAACATTATCCATAGTGAACTCCTTCTTAAAAAGAGTCATGTTAAAACAGACTGGGCCCCATTTTCAGCAAACACTGAAAAGTAAAGTTGGTCCAATTTTAACTTATGCTGGGAAATATGGTGATAGCAAAGTGAAAATTGCCAGATCACTAGAATTAGCATATACCACACATACTTCAACTAGTCAAACAGAAAACAACAAAAATCCAAAATTAGACAAAATTTTTCATAAGGATATAAAGCACAAATTCTGAGCCATTTTTATTTTAGATATTACATATTAGGCCATTATCAACCAAACTATTTTTTCTTCTTTTTAAGCACTGGTTGTCAAATAATATGCACTCAGAAACTTGTTTAGTATGTACTCACTACTTATTGCTACAATGCAGTTGATAGTGACATTTTTCATAAAAAACAAATGAGATGATAAGCTATGGTAAAATACTGTCCCCCACAAATGGCCAATGACCATAAAAAATATATTCATATTCACTGTTAATCAACAAAATGCAAACTAAAACATCCACTGGATGTTATTTTTCACCTAGAAGAATGAAAAATATTTAAGTTATCAACAACATCCAGAGTTGGTGAGGGTGTAGGGTAACAAGTGTTCCCATATATTGCACCTGACCTGGAGGAGGGGCAGAAGAAGGCAGAAATGGGAAATGTATGTCAGAACCCTTAAAAATGTGTACATCCCTGCTTAAGAATTCAATTTCTAGGAGTTTATCTAAAGGAAATGATCAGGCCAAATGTCCTATGTTATAGGATTGTTTATAATAACAAAAAATCAGAAATAACATAAAAGCCAATGTGCAAAATGTATGCTTCTTTTCATTGTTAGTACTTGCTTTTGCAATAAATGTGTGTTTTTTCCTATCCGAAAATAAATAAATAAATATTGATATATTTTGGAGAATATAAGGAAAGAAAAAGAAAGAGAAAGAAAGAAAGGAAGAAAGAAAGAAACAAAGAAACAAAGAAAGAAACAAAGAAACAAAGAAAGAAACAAAGAAAGAGAAAGAAAGAAAGAAAGAAAGAAAGAAAGAAAGAAAGAAAGGAGAAAAGAAAAGAAAAACATCCTGCACAAGTTCTTCAAATCTTAGATTTGCCACCAAGGCATAATGTTTGTAAATGTGCCCTCAAGAATTTATAGCCCTTTTTCATTTAGAAGCACAGAGTACTGGGTCACAGGAATCAAACTGCTCATATCACAGCAGGGATAGATTTAGAGACTTCTGTAAGATTACAAGGTACAGAATCTGGTCTCCCAACTCTCATGTAGTGAACCATCCACTCTATACAATACAGACACTGATTTACCACACTCCTTTACAACATTCCCAGCTCCCATGCCCTCTAAATCATTTTTTTCTTTCTATCTATCTATCCATCTATCTATCCATCATGTACTTACCTACCTACCTACCTATCTCTCTATCAGAATACCTACCTATCAACCTAGTTGGTGTCTACCTGGCTTTTTACCTATATACCTACTTACCTTTGTACCTTTCCTATCCCACTCCATTCCCTTCCAGGACTCTTCTATCCTCCCCCCACTGCTACCAAATGGGATTTAAAAGTTTTGATGAAATAGAATTTTGCTTTTTAAAAACAACTGTGGCATCCTATCATATGCACAGTGTGAAGCCATTGCAGATAGCTGGCAGGTAACTACCATGATAAAACTAGTATGTGAACATTGTGAGCTAGACTAGGAACAGGAGTAGGGGTGGGGAAAAACCAAAAGATTCATTACAAAGTATTGCAGTCAGTTAAGCATAAGGTAATGGTTTAGTTTGCTAAAGCTGCCTAAATACAATATACCAGAAATGGCTGGCTTTTAACAACAGGAACTTATAGTTTACAAGCTTACAGTTCTGAGACCATGAAATCTAGACATCATCAGGATGATACCTTCTTCCTGAAGACAGGCTGTTGGCGGTCTTGGACTCTTCTGTCACAAAGCAGGGCACATGACGGTGTCTGCTGTTCCCTTCCTTCTCTTCCTGGTTTCCTCACTTTCAGCTTCTGGCTTCAGTGGCTTCCCCTCCATTTCTGTGGCTTTCTCTCCCAGCTTCTGTGGCTTTCTCTGAATTTCATTCTCTTATAAAGGACCCCAGTAAGAGGATTAAGACCCTTCTGGGACATGCCTCAACTGAAATAACCTAATCTAAAGGTCCCACCCATGATAGGTTTATACCCACAGGAATGGATTAGCCTTAAGAAAAAGATCTCCCAGGGTCCATAAAGCCTCTAAACCATCACAGGCAATAAAAGGAAAGCATGACATGCAAGAGTTTGAAGTCTTTGTGGTTCTGCACACATAGGGATCTGAGAAATGCCACAAGGGGTTACAAACATGCATAAGGAGATTACCTTGCCACCCTGGTTTGTATCATGTGACCACTCCATTGTAGTCTGTCCTTAACAAAGTAGCATCTAAAATAACCACATTTTTTGTGTGTCTGCAACATACCACAATATATAGCTAGACATTTTACATTTTCCATCTCCAATCTTCATAGCAACTTAAAATACTAGGAATATTATGTATGATTTACAGAGAAAGAAGTTAAAGCTACTAGAGGTTAAGTTATTTGCTCAAGATAACACAACTAGCAAGTGGTAACATTTGAATTAAAAACCGTGTTTAAACTCAAATCACATTATCTTTCCATTATGCTCCATTTCCTCTCCATGACCTAAGCCAAAGGCTTGTAGATATTCATCATCCCTGACCTTCTTTGGTAATCTACCTTTTGTGAATTAGCTAATTTATTTTTATTACTTTATTAATAAATTATTAATAATTTATTTATTTGAAAATTTATTAAGTAAAAATTTACAATGTTCTTGTTTCCCAGGGTACCCAAGTTTACTATCTACTGGTCAAAATCCCCACAAAGTCTAGTTAGTGTTGCATAAATAGTAAGAATGAAATAAATACGTGTTGATTGTTTGAATAGGACCTTCTTGCATTTATCTTAAAATCATCTATTCAAGATTCAAACCAAATCCTAGTTTTGCTATAGAAGTCTTTTTCTTCCTCTCCAGTCCTTCAAGTCCACAGTTGCCATAAATTCATTTCTCTCCTCACCTTTCCCAAACTATAGAGTCCTAGATTTTCAAGGCAGTCTTATCTGAAATTGCTCTCTTACCTTGATTCCTTTCATTACAAATTCTTTCATAAGCTTTCTTTGCCTTTATGATATATTGGGACTAGAAATTCACATAGCATTCTAACATGTCACATTTCGTATGAAAGTAAACCTAAGAGAAGGCAGGTATAACTTGAAATGGGAAAAAAAAGACAGAAATTTTCTACATTTAGAAATTTGGTTTTTTTTCTCTTCCCAGAAGGTATTTATTTCATACTGGGAGCTTTTCTTATAAACAGAATCACCTTGAATCTTTCCAAGTGCTTGTTGAGATGGGATGGGAAGTGCCAATCAATGTGCAAATCAGAGGTGGGGAAACAAGGGAGAAAGATTTTACATCCTCTCTATCCTCATTTTCTAGAGCTGCTGTGACAAAGCACCACAAATTGATGGCTTAAAACAACAGAAATGTATTGCTTCACAATTCTGGAGTCTAGAAGTCTGAAATCAAGGTGTCAGCAGGGCTGTGCTTCCTCTGAAGTCTGTAGGGAAGAATCTGTTCCATGCCTCTCGCCTAGCTTCTGACTGTTACTTACTGGCTATTGATGGAGTTCTCTCCTCATCTAACTGTGTCCAGTTCTACCTTTCTTATAAGAACACTAGTCATTTTGGATTAAGATACCACTCTACTCCAGTATAACCTCATTTTAACTTGTTTAAATCTATCTGTAACTACCCTATTTCCAAATAAGGTAACATTCTGAAGGTACTGAGAATTAATTAGGACTTGAACATGATAAATCAGCCTATAACACCCTTTCAAGGTGGTTTCTGGCCTTATGAGTACATGATTAGGCAAATTTCAAAGTTGCTATTTGTTATTGTTACTGAGATGCACCCCTTTCAGTGGCTGTGTTCTCCTTGTAGTCACTGATGAGCCAAAGACCATTTTGTTTTGTAAAATCTTAAGAAATACTGTTTTCACAGTGCCCATAAGCATTTTGGGAGCAGTTAGTACAACTCAAATCCAGCTCACAAAAATAATCTTTCCCCCAAGTTTATATCAGTTACAAACACATCCTCCACGTAACCACAGAACACAATTACTTCCCTAGTTAAGAAACCCTCAGAAACTCAAATCCCATAATCAACAGTTGTGACATTATGAAATAAGATAACAAATTTTTCATCCTCATTTTAGAGATGTTTACTGTCAGTAATTCAGGAACTTCTTTTTCTTCTCATGATTTTTGGCATCTTGTAATGTAAACATCATCCCATTAGCACTGGGTAAGTGCCAAGTGGATTCAAATGGAACTATAAACTTAGCACCAAGATTATCACCTAGAAGAGACGATTTTCCAGATTATGTACATCATCCTATTTATTATACGAAGGAACTGTTTGACTGTCCAACTACACCCTGATTTCAAAAGGTAACAGTTCAAAAGTGAATGCTGTTTATCCCTAGATGACCCTACCATAGATAAAGAAATACAAGACCTAAAGAATATAAAAGCCCCATCTAAGAAGACAAAGGGAAGATGGATATATACTCAGTTAGGGTTGAAATAGGTGATAAGTTCAAACATCTATCTCTTAGGCTGGTACTCAGAGAAGCTTACCCCAATGTGGTTCCAGTAATGCCCTCTCCTTTCTTAGACTGTGAAGCATTAATGGCTGCTTAGAGATATGTCCTTGCTGGAAGTCACTGTCAGCTTCATCACCAACACCAGCATCAAAAAACCCAGCCCAAAACAAAGCAAACAACCCCAGGAGTCTGCTTCCCCAAGGATTCCAACTCTCTACAACAACAAGGCTGTATCATGAGGTGCATATCAAACCCTTATCAAGTGAAACAAAGTCATTTAAATATTTACAGGCTCAAGCCTAATGATGGGCAGGGCAGACTGCTCCTCACTGCTTGCAGAACTATACTGCCATGTGGCCAGAACCTCAGAAATATCACAATGAGGAGTTCCATCTGTTAAAGCCTGCATCCAGCTCATCTCTGACCCTCATGAATAAAACAAATGAAACACAGAGATGAGGCTGTATGTTCCTGGGTGATTAAGAATGACCTCAAATTAGAGTTATAAAACAAGAGTGATTTTCTACTGAGTAGTGTAACTCTATGCAATTTACTGTTTCATTATTTCAATTTAGTAAAATCTGTAAATAACAAAGGGAAGAATCAGATCCTGCTCTGTGTATTATTTGCATCACCAATCAGAAAACAGGATATGAGCTTAACCTAGTTACAAGATTTAAAATAATTCTAGCCACCTATCTAGGCACGCGCTTATAAATGCTCTGAAGTTCTGCCATCTTGTGGGAATTTAGAAACACAAGAAATGACTAGGTTCAAAATTTATGTTTTACATAATTTAAAATGCTCTTGCAATTGTAAGCATTAATGAATACAGTGTCTGTAAGAGCATCTAATGTGACAAATTTGATTTTTCTTTCCTTTCTAATTTCATATAAAAAATTCAAGTTACCCTTAACCTCATTAATTGGAATCAAGCAAATTCATAATGGGGAATAATACAGAACTGGTAGAAACTTCAAATAACTTGTAAATTTTTTTCTAATTTTTGCATATATAGAATGATACAGGCCTATATTGAAGCTAATTGTTTCCATTTACTTATTAGTACTTTAAGCTTTCATATAGCATAATAGTACTACATTTTTTAAAAAAGGTCACATAATTGTTTGAATATTTTATTCCTTTTTATCTTCTCTTGCAATTGCCCTCCCTCTCTCCCCATACCTAATGAATTTAAATAACCATCCTTCTGTTACTCTCATCTTTTTCCTAAATATTGTATTTTACATAAACCAATTTTTTTCTGAATATTATTTGGGGTCAGACATCAGATATTTGGGGATAGAAAACAGTGAAAATTAGATATCTACTTATTTTATAAACAAATATCACTTGAGCTATTTTCCAGAGGTAGTTCTGAAGATGTGATGTGGAGTATAACAATCTACTGGTTGCCTGTTTGTGTCACAGCAGAGAAGTATGGAATTTGAACCCTACCAAATGAAAATGTACTTTCCAGTACAGGAAGATGACTGAAAGGGCACATGAAAAGAAACACTCGGTGT
This sequence comes from Choloepus didactylus, assembly GCF_015220235.1. Taxonomy (NCBI): domain Eukaryota; kingdom Metazoa; phylum Chordata; class Mammalia; order Pilosa; family Megalonychidae; genus Choloepus; species Choloepus didactylus. Next base: position 182,518,597 of record NC_051310.1, on the reverse strand, counting down.
GCTCAATCAAAAATATATGGTTACCTATGGTCTCCTATATAGGCAGTTTTCAGTACAATGTTTCTAAAAAGACTAGATTTTGGATAAAACCATTTTAAAGTTAATGGTTAGGAGCAGTGGTTCAAACATGAGCAGGAACTCTCCAACAAGGGCTTGAACCATTTAAATGGTTACTATGGACCATGTGGGCTTGTAAAAGACATCATGAGAAATAAGAAAATGGAAATCGCCCTACTTCTTGGTATGTCTTAGAGGAAAAGTTCTGTTACCCACTTCATTTTTTTCATGGAGGGATCCAGAATTCTGAATGCAAGTCTTTAAAGGGATATACTAGGGAGCAGTACAACAGAATTACTTTTTTTAATTTTTTTATTAAACAGTTTTATTCACACACCATACAGTTCCTCCTAAGTAAATAATCAATGGTTCCTGGTATAATCACACAGTTATGCATTCACCACCACAATCTATATGAGAACATTTCCGTTTCTTATGCAAAGAAAGAGGACGAGGAGAAAAAATTAAAGAAAAAATAAATGATGACTAAAAAAAAAAATAAGAAAATAAAATACAATAAAAAGGTCAGACAACAACACCAATAACAAAAATCCCATACTCCTTCCTTAAATCCCCCTCTGATAGACATTTAGCTGTGGTATACTGCCTTTGTTAAAATTAATGGAAGCATCTTACAATGTTACCGTTAACTATATATTCTAGTTTGCATTGACTGTATTTTTTCCCCAATGCCATCCCATTTTCAACACTTACAAAGTTGACATTCATTTGCTCTCCCTCATGAAAAAACATTCTTATGTTTGTACATTTAATCACAATCATTAACCGCTCTAGGTTTTACTAAGTTATTCAGTCCCAGTCTTTATCTTCTATCTTTCCTTCTGATGTCATACATACCCCTAACCTTCCTCTTTCAACCATACTTACAGTCATCTTTATTCAGTTACTTACAATATTGTGCTACCATCACACAGCATTGTGCTATCCATTTCTGGATCTATACGGTCAATCCTCTTGAACATTCTGTACTGCTTCAACATCTAATGCACAATCTCTGCCCTCTTTCTGTCTCCTGATACATTTCTATACTCTTCTCCAAACCTCTCTCTCTTAACTTTTCCTATCTGTCTGTAGCTCTCCTTTTAGTATTTCTTGTAGAAGTCTCCTGCTCACGAACTCTCTCAGTGTCTGTTTATCTGAAAATATTTTAAACTCTCCCTCATTTAAAAAAAAAATTTCCCGTCTCCACTAACTCCTCCTTCAGCATACAAACATGGCTAAACCTTCCACAGCTTATAAAACATCTTCCTATGATCTTGCTTACTTCTTTTTAATGCAATTGTATTGAAATATATTCACAAAACATGTCATCCAAAGTGTACAGTTGTTCACAGTATATCATATAGTTGTGAATTCATCACCACACTCAATTTTTGAACATTTTCATTACTCCAAAAAATAAAAATATGAACACCCAAAACATCCCATACCCCTCCTCCCCCACTATTATTCATTTATTTCCCCCTGTTTTTCTACTCAGCCATCCATACACTGGATAAAGGGAGTGTGAGTCATAAGGTTTTCACAGTCACACGGTCACACCATATAAGCTATATAGTTATACACTTGTCTTCAAGAGTCAAGGATACTGGATTGTAGTTCAACAGTTTCAGATATTTCCTTCTAGCTATTATAATGAACTAAACACTAAAAAGGGATATCTATCTAATGCATAAGAGTAACCTCCAGAATGACCTCTTGACTCCATATGAAATCTCTCAGCCACTGAAACTTTATTTTATTACATTTCTCTTCCTTCTTTTGGTCCAGAAGGCTTTCTCAATCCTGTGATGCCAGGTCCAGTCTCATCCCCAGGAGTCATGTCCCATGTTGCCAGGGAGACCTATACCCCTGAGAGTCATGTCCCATGTAGGGGTCACCCTCATTTTTGAAGGACATTTTTGCCAGATATAGGATTCTTGGTTGGCAGTTTTTCTCTCTCAGTATCTTGAATATTCATATCACTGCCTTCTTGCCTCCATGGTTTCTGCTGAAAGATCACACTTAGTCTTATTGAGCTTGCCATGTATGTGATGGATTGTTTTCCTCTTGCTGTTTTCAGAATTCTCTCTTTGTCTTTGACATTTGAAAATCTGATTAGTACATGTCTTGGACTAAGCCTATTTGGATCAATTCTGTTTGGGGTACACTGTGCTTCTTGCACGTGTAATTTTATGTCTTTCATAAGAGTTGGGAAATTTTCATTGATTGTATTTGTGCACTTCATATTGTCATTTGGTTCCCTGATCCCCTGCTCATATTTTCCCATTCTTTTCCCTATCTGTTCTTTTATGTGTAGGATTTCAGATGTTCTGTCCTCTAGTTCATTAATCCTTTCTTCTGCCTCTTCAAGTCTGCTGTTGTATGTCTCCATTGTGTTTTTCATCTCTTCTACTGTGTCTTTCATTCCCATAAGTTCTGCTATTTGTTTTTTCAAGCTTATGAATTCTTCCTTATGGTCACCCAGTATCTTCTTTATATCCTTCATCTCTTTTGCAACATTTTCTTTCAAGTCATTGATTTGATTTAGAAGACAACAGAATTTTAAAAAGGGGTTGGTAATATTTCAAAATAAAAAGTTTTTAAAAGGGGGGGTTAGTAATGAGGGAGACGCCTATACCCTCTTTCAGGTTCTAGAATGGTGTTTTGTTCATATTAGCTACAAAAGCAAAAAACAAAAAATTGCTAAATGTAGTATCCTTTTTACCTGATTTTGGGGTTATAATACATTATCCTCCTTCTTAAAGGAAACTTTAGACAATCCTAAAGTCCATTTACATTTGTCTTTGAAATGTATTTAAGTTCTTTAATGAGATATGCTTTTAAAATATACATTAAAACTAATAATCATACTGGCTTTTGTGATCTAATCCTAAAATAGGAGCTCAGAAGTGGACTGGAAAGAAAAAACTGAGCAAGATTTAAAATCAGCCATCAAGGACCCGGGAACTTTTAAAAATAATTTAACTTATGTAACAAACTAGCACCTTATTTTCAAAGCAAGCACTGGGAGTGATCTTACCTCACCAGGAATAAGTTCACAATTTCTGAAAAAAATGAAGTGGGTAACTGAGCTTTTACTCTAAGAAACACCAAGAAGCAGGGAGATTTCCATTTTCTTATTTCTCATGATGTCTTTTACAAGCCTACATGATACACAGTAACCACTTAAATTTTGACTATTATCATTTCTGCATAGTGCACATGAACCAGTACTTCAGATGCTACAAACGCACAGGAACTGAGAAGGGCAGAGAAAGGAGTAGGTAGGTGAGCATTTAACAATATAAAGATCTGATTACTGGCCCATTATGTTAACTTTCTCTCCCAAAAGGTCAAAGAGAATCCATAAAGTAGCTATTATACACAGAAATCCAAGATTTCATAATTTTATTTCTTCTCCAAGTACAACTATTTAAATATTATAAAAGAGAATAAATATCATCATATACAACTAGCAAATTTGTGTATTTTTGTTGGTAAAGAGAAAAATTTCCTTTGGGATAAACCATTATTTATAAGAGAAAGAGCTTGAATTTCACCACAGGTGAACTTTAGGAACTGAAAAATATTTGCACAACACATGTGGGTTGCTAAGAAGGAAGCAGCAGACAATTAAATTTTTTATCACATTGATATTTGCCTGGTAAGTTCCTTTTCTCCCTTAAGGTAGCTATAAAATCCATGTTAATTACCCTCCTACCTCACAGGGATGAGTCTAGGAGTGAAAGGCAAGGAAGCAGCTGGGAACGCCTGAGTGTTGCATATTAATGGAGACAGGAGACTCTGCCCCACTTGATCTGTCAAAGCTGGACCAAAGCTGCGGGGCAGGACTCTGCATCCTCAAGAGACTGCCAACAGGGACACCAAGTATACTTCAAGGCAGTGAGTCTAGAAAAAGAGCTCTCCAGGAGCAGACAAAGTGATTAGCATCAAAAAGTAATATACAGCACCACTTACCCAGGTTTGCTCTGCAGAAGGCTAAGAGGTCACAAACTTTTTGTGAAAGCAGGTGATTCAACCATAGATTTTTGTCATTCATGATATTCTTTGACCTAATTTCCTCAATATTAGAAGTCCCAGTTAACATATTGAATGCTTATCATGTAATAGTCATTTTGCATTGTCTCATTTAATTCTGATAACAGTTCTTTTAGATAGTTATTTTATGAGTCCTTGTCTATAGATGAGGTAACTGAGAATGGAGGGAGAGGTTAAATAACTTGCCCAAGGACTTGCAAGGTAGAAGGCAAGTGGCAGGACAAGAATTAGAATTTCTCATCTCTGTAACTTGCCTTCATAAGCATGATGACCCCCAGATTTCTTATTAAGGTCCAAATACTTAATTGTCTGCTTGTCTTTCCTTCTTAGCTAATACCAGTCTCTGACTACTACAAAGGTAGAATACACACACACAAACACATACATACACAATACAACTATTAACCAGTTCCCAAACCTGGGCTCTAGCAGGGAAATAATTTCCTATGTCTGAACTTGGAAGACGTGAGCCCTGGTTCTCTCTATTTAACATCCAAAACTTAAAGGGAAATTTCAAGATATGCCTATTGAGTATTTTTTTCCTGAAGTATTAAGCAAAAATCCAAGTACTTGAATTTATTTTATGTTTTCATTCCGAGACTGTGAAATGCTTTTAAATGTCTGCTAAATTTTGCTTTAATATAGAACAGTAGGGAAATGTTCTACCTCACTGGAGTCACTTGAAAAGCTGTTTATCCATGAGGTGAGTTTTAAGAAACTAACCTAAAATATGCCACCAGTCCAGCCTGTCTCCATTCAAAGGCATTGACAGGCTGTGGATTGTGCTGACAGTGTGCACAGGCCCCCTCACAACTTCACAGCAGCTTCTCAAACAAATTTTACATTTAGTTTGTGACCAGAGAGAAAAGTGGAAAGCAAATAAAGAATGGAATGGCTTTCCCTGGCCTCTCGTAATTCCATTAACATGAACACTCATAAGCTTGTTTAGATTTCAAAGTAGATACGCGTTAGGTTTTATCTTAAAAGATAAAAGGAAAATTTTTTTTAGGGGAAAAAAATCTTCCAACAAATATATCTCTCCTTAATGCTTTTAACTCTGGAAAAATGCCAGAAAGGATGTAAGTTCATCTCTATTCATTATCTGAAAAAAAAAAAAAAAAAAAAAAGGAGGGACTCTAACAGTTCTCTATTGACTACTGCAATGTCTGATCACATTTTGGACAAAAAAAAAATATATATGGCTAAAATAATTCTTCCTCTTGCTATAAATTAAGCCCCCCCCCCCTCCTTTTCTCCTTCAACCCTAGTGGAGATGAGGATAATTAGACAGAATCCCTCTTATAATTCCCTTTCAAATGCTGGGAAATAATATGAATCTTCTCCTTCCTACTAAAAAAAACAAAACAACAACAACAACAAAAAAAACCTTTCATTATATTGACTATTTTAGAATCCCTTTTTGAAAAGTGCACTACTAGATTTCATCTTCTTGACTCTCTCTCCCTTCTCTAGAAATTTATTAAAACCCAAGGATCAAAATTAGAGGAATTCCATAATAGAAATGTGAATAAGAATAAATACACTAGAATAGTTAGCTACTCCTAGCTCCCACATGTTAACTATTTCTGACAGTTTTTTTTAAATTGACACTGTTAATTACTCACTTATTTTGAATTTATGATTCTGATTAAGTGACTTACTTGTTCTTTTCCTGTTGTGTGTGTGTGTTAGATATTTTATATAAAGAAAAATTGAAATTATCATCAATACATTAAAGTATACTACTCTGCAGAAATGTTAATTTCAATTTGATGAAGAATTTCTTTGATTTATGTGACATATGGAATTCTATTCTTTTTCATGGTATGATGAGAAACCTAATCAAAATAGTGCCATTTGTAATTTAATGGAAGCAATATCAAGTCTATCATCTGCAGAATTACAAAAACTGAAACTTGCAATTGCCCTTTAGAGGCTCTCAGTTCCTCTTATTCTGGAAATTAATCATTGTAAGGACAGGAGGCAAAATGTCTTGCCCAGCTCCTGGTAATCCACAGCTGGTCCTCAATCTCAGTGCTTTACAAGTAGTGTCTCCTCTGCTCTACTACACAAGCATTTTCATTCAAGAAACCATGAAACATATTCTACATCATGGCCTATTCTACATTATGGCCTATTCTAGATCTTTGCCCATGCTGTTTCAGATAGAGAAACACCATTTCCTTTTCCCCAACTCTCTTCACCTAGGTAACTTCTGTCCACAAGTTAATTCAGCAAGGACTCATTGAGTTCATGCTATGCTCCAAGCACTATTCCATGAGCACTATTCTAAAAGCAATAATATAGAATGAAAAAAACAGATAAATCTCTGCCTTCATGACGCTTGCATTCTAATGGTGGAGGATGGCAGGGTATGCAAATTAGAAACAGGGTAGTCAGTAACTTTACCAGTCAGGGTTCGCCAAAGAAACAGAACCAACAGGATATATGTGACTGTCTGTCTGTCTATATATCTATGTAAAGAGATTTATTTTAAGGAATTGGCTCATGCATTTGTGGGAGCTGGCAGGTTTGAAATCTGTAGGTCAGATCTGCAGGTTGGAAATTCCAACAAGCATTGCAGTTGCAGTCTTGAGACAGAATTTCTTTTCTGGGAAACCTGTGTTTTGCTCCTAACGCCTTCAACTAATTAGATAAGGCCCATTCACATTATCATGGGTAAAATCCTTAAAGTCAACTGATTGTAGAAGCTAATCACATCTACAAAATACCTTCACAGCAGCATCGAGGCTAGTGTGTGACCAAGAAACCAGACACCATAGCTTAGCCAAGTTGACACATCAAAGTAAACATCACAGAAGGCTTAAGTGAGAATCAAGTTTGAATCAAGACCTGAAGCCATGAGGTTCTCTGGGATAATAATGTTCTAGGCACAGGGGAAAACAAATGCAAAGACTTTCAGAGAAGTATGCTTGGAATGTTTATGGAAGAGAAGGGAATAGTGCTTGTTACAGGATGGAAGAGAAAATGAAGTCAAAAAAATAAGGAAGGGCCATGAGGGCCATTGTAAGGACTTAAACTTTCACTCCGAGTAAGGTGGAAGATACTAGAGGGTTTTGAGGAGGTGAATGCCAGGATTTGAATTATGTTTTAAAATGGGCATTCTGGTTTCCCTGTGGAGGACAGACCATAGGAGGACACAGGAAGAAGCAGGAACAGCAGTTAAGATGACTGCAGTAGTCCAACTAAGAGACCAATGATGCCTTGCACTGAACTTGTAGCAGTGGAGGCAGTGGGAAGTGACCTTATTTTGTTTGCAAATATTTTGGAGGTAGAGTCATGCAGGTTTGCTGATAGAATGCATGAGATGTGTAAGAGGAAAAAGAATCAAGGATGATTCTAAGGTTTTTGGCCAGAGAAGCTGAATGTAAACTCCATGAAGGTACAGATTTTGACCTGTTTTGTTCACTGCTCTGCTTAAAATAAAAATGTAATATTTGCAGAAAGAATGAATAAGAATTTAGGAACTTTGATGTGAAAGGGTGGGGAGGAACAAGTTGAGGGAGGAAGAGTTTGGTTTTGAACATATTATGTTTGAAGTACGTGTTAGTCCTATAAGTGGAGATTGTTGAGCAGGTATTAAGATACACAGGTGTGGAAGTCAAGAGAAAAGTCTGGACTAGAAAGATAGAGGTGAAGGACCTCAAATAGAGATGATACTCAAAGCCATGAGACAAGATAAAATCACAAGGGGAAAGAATGGAGAAAGAGAAGAGAAGAGAGCCAAGGACTGGACTCTGGTATTCTCCAATACGTAGTGATTGGGAGACAAGAGGAACCAACAACGGAGACTGAGAAGTGGTGAGCAAGGTAAAAAGCCCTGAGTGGGTCATCCTGGAAACAACCGAGGGCTCAGCTCCAGCAATACTTCCTCCAGGGAGCTTTCCCCAACCTACTTCCTAGAGGGCATTGGCTTCTCCCGTAGCATCACCAGGTTTATCATTGCCCCGATCCATTATTTTGTACTTGTCTTCCCTTTTGATTGTCCACCTTTTGTAGCAGAGATTTATTCCAAGTGCTAAAAAAGACACTGATCCATAATAGCTTTTTTAAAAATAATTTTAAATATCTTGTGATGCTTCCAAATTCCTGATAAGAGGAATGATAGGATGAAACTTTCCACATCCAGAAATTGACAAAAAGAAGCACTGCAAAGTCACACAGAAGAAATGCTGTTTTAGAAAAACAAGACAAGAAGGAAAGGACAAGCTGTGTGCCATCCAGCAGCTTGCTTTCTGATAATTATATTATCAACATGGATGATTTGTATTGATATTTTTAATATAAATAACATGCATGGCTCTTCACAAAGAATTTTATGTGTTCCTATTTTAATTCTTATGAACAAACTTTTGAGAGTAGTTACTATTATTATTTACATTTTACAGATTAAGAAAATGAGATTCAGTAAGTTGCCCAAAGTCATGCATTTTTTAAAAGATAGATCCAGGTTATAGACTATTTTTGTCCAATTCTCAGGTCTTGCTCCCAGCATTCACAACCACTCAATTACAATTTACTTCTTTTAGTTAGTTAGAAATGCCAAAGTTCTATACCTTTACAATAAAGAACACGACATTGCTTGCTTTGTCAGTTTACTTAAGGTGACTTTAGTTTGGCAGATCTCTATATTCACAAGTTAATGAACTACATAATTGTCCCAACAAGTAGAGTAAAATTCCCATCCAGGGAGAGGTAAGTCATTTGAAAAGGTAAAGGAACACTTAAACCCTCCCTAATTTTTGACCACCCCTCTCATTTTCTCTTTTGCATAATTTCATTTTGGTTAAGAAATATAAAAATGCCAGGCCAAAGAGCAATACAATAAGTCCATACCAGCCATTATAGGAATATATGCTAAAGAGTTCTAAGACTCCTTCTACTTTTTTCATGTGAACTAAGTACACAGTCCTGGTGATCAGGATGTTTACTGGTAAATGCTAATAGGTAGAGTGAAAGAAGAGTGGAGATGCTGCCCAAAGAAGATGGGCCTGCTATGGGTGGACAAAAGAAGCCTGGATAAAGGGATGTCGAAGGAGAACAAAACATTATAGAGTCTGGTGATATGACATCAAAGAGAAGTCTAGTCCATTTGATAGACCCTGACTGCTTCTGGATAAAACCATGAGATTTTTCAGTCTGATTCCTATTGTTTATACTCCATAATAGACTAATTAATATGAAAAATACATGCATATAGTATGTTACAAAATTATGAATTGAAAACAAGTCATGCCTAAGAAGGTATCCTTAAGATATATAAGATTTGATCCACAGGAAATCATTCATTTAAAAATATATATTTAGTGTTCATATCTGTGTTAGTTTTCTTCTCTTTCTAGTACCAAATGGGATCTTTATAATTATTGAGTACTTTTATTACATTTTTCAGCCACAGATGCTATTTCCTCACACTCGACTCCCTTCTATGTGTGTAATTTACTCAAATCCACTATAATGTAAAACATGCTAAAAACAACAGTTGTTTAAAGAAAACAGTTGTCCTTTATAATACGTACACACATATCTAGAAATGCATCAGACAACTATATGTTTGGGTACATGAACAACAGTTTCAGGGTCATGAAAAACTCAATAAGGTGATTTATTTCTAAATGCTATATGGATGAGTTCTATTTACAATTTCTGTTACCACCTGGACTAGCCAGATAATCAAATTACTTTTTGTTTTTAAAATGTTACCACTTAGTTTATCAACCATTATCCAGCAGAGGACATTATCTCACTTTTATATATTACTGAATCTTTTCCTGAATGCAAACAAATGTGCTAAAAAAAAAAGATGAATAAGTCTATGTATGAGACCTCCACTTTTAATTAATCTCTTCTCAAATAATTTGTCTATGTTGAACTTTATAAAATGTCAAAAATTACACAGACTAATTAGGAACAGAGTATACTGAGGAGCTCTTTCTCTATCTTTCACTATTGCTGCTGCTTAATTCAGACTCTCCAACAAATGAAACCCTAGAATTACAGATGCAACAAATACCCGAATCACCACGCCATGCCATTGCCCAGAGCCTCTGAAGTACCAGGATGTGAAATGAGCAGTTCAGATCAATAACTGAAGTGTAGTTATTGATCATGTGTCACTGGCTACCATTCACTGGCTTCCTACAGCATCACCAAGGCTAAGTAAAGCACTCTGAAGAAACACATTACCTCGACTCAAAGAATCACAGACCCTGAAAAAGTCAGTGAAATGTGAGGATGCAGGAGCAAAATTGAAGATGTGTTCTTCAGTACTGGCATTAGCACCACACCGACTGGAAAAACTAGAAAAAGTGAACACTGGGACAACACCCAGGCCTAGTTTTCTCTCTGGCAAGTTTGGGTGTAGTGAATTAACATATGGTCTTCAAGATTTCAGTCAGTACGGAAATAACTTTGATTGCCTGTGTGCGTATGTACAACACATACAAACTTCTTATTCAATCTTTGAAACAACCCCATTAAGACAGGAATTATTATCCATATTTTACACATAAGAAAACCAAAGCAAAGGAGTAAAATGACTTTAATAGGGTCAGATTAGCTTATTCAAGCCCCAATCTGTTTCTGATTTCCTTTCCATAATACCACACTGCCAAAATTAAAGATGTAATACTATAAAATATGAATACTTGTTTTCAAAGCTACAAAGATGAAAAATAAATAAATGTTTTCATTTTTTGCCAAAGTGGAAAACAGCAGTATTTTTTGGAATGTCTATATACCTTAGTTCTACCTGAGATGCTATCGCTAACACCACACAATGGGTTGGCTCACAGTTTTAGAGGCCAGAAGTCCAAATCAAGGCATTGGCTTGGAGGCTTCCTTCCTCCTGGAGTTCGTAGTGGTCTGGCTGGCCTGCAATCCTTGTCTTTCTTGGCTTTCCTGTAACATGGTGATATCCTCTTCCCAGTTCCCACTGACTTCCTGTGGCTTCTCCTCCCTCCCTGTGGCTTTCTGTGATTCTGACTTCCTGTTTCTTTCTCTTTATAAGAACTCCAATAATCCCAATTAAGATCCACCCTGATTCAGTTGGCAGTACCATAACTAAAAATAACATCTTCAAGAGCTCCTATTGACAGTGGGTTCACACCCACAGGAATATGGATTAAAGATTAAAATCATGTCCAAATTGGGGTACATAATTCAATCCATCACAGTACCCAAAAGGTTTTTTTTTCTTTCTAAAAACACACCTCCACACCCTCCCCCTCAAAAAAAAATTCTGGATTAAAGGCTATATGAAGTTTGCTTTCTCAATTAAAATAAACACAAATATTAACTTAATATAGAGGAGGAATGTGGTAGTTTGGAGGAATTAAGTACCCCAGAAAAAGCCATGTTCTTTTAACTCATTCTTGTGGGTGCAGACCTATTGTGGTTGGGACCTTTTCATTAGCTGGTGTGCCAGTTTGAATATATTATGTCTCCCAAAAAGCCATGTTCTTGAATGCAAGCTTGTGGGCAGATTTATTAGTCTTTTCATTAAGGTGGAACCTTTTGATTGAATGTTTCCATAGAGATGTGACTCACCCAACTGCGGGTAATACTTTCCATTAGATTATTTCCAAGGAGGTGTGGCCATACCCATTCAGGGTGGGTCTTGATTAGTTCACTGGATTATTTAAGAGAGAAGCTAAGAAATGACACAGACCGAGATGCTTGCTGATGCTTTGAGACACCTGAAGATGGAGATGGAAGGAAGTTTGGAGATGCTAAGCTAAGAGATGAAGCCCAAGACACTTTGGAGAAAGTCATTTTGAAACACAACCTGGGAGCAAAGGATTAGCAGACACCAGCTATGTACTTTCCAAGCTGACAGAGGAATTCTGGATGCTATCTGCCTTCCTTCAGTAAAGGTACCGTCTAACTGATTTCTTAGTTTGGACACTTTTATGGCCTTAGAACTTTAAATTTGTAACTGAATAAATCCCCTTGATAAAAGCCAATCCATTTCTGGTATTTTGCATAATGGCAGCATTAGCAAACCAGAACAGGTGGATTCAATTGAGATGTGACCCAGTCCATTCAAGGTGGGTCATAATCCTTTACTGAAGTTCTTTGTGAGAGGATAAAAGGCAGAGATATTTGGAGAGAGCTTAGAGGTTGAGAAATGCCCTGGAGATGCTAAGAGAGAAACTACAGTCACTCAGAGAGAAAGCCAATGGAATCAGAAGCCGAAACAATGAAACCTGGGAGTGAAGAACAAGCAGATGCTGGCCATGTGTCTTGCTATCAGACAAGGGAAACCCAGATACCAGTAGCCCTTCTTCAGAGAAGGTATCTGTTCTAGTTGGCTAATGATGCTGGAATGCAAAACACCAGAAATGGATTGGCTTTTATAAAGGGGGTTTATTTGGTTACACAGTTACAGTCTTAAGGCCATAAAGTGTCCAAGGTAATGCATCAACAATCAGGTACCTTCACTGGATGATGGCCAATGGCATCCAGAAAACCTCTGTTAGCTGGGAAGGCACGTGGTTGGCGTCTGCTCCAAAGTTCTGCTTTCAAAATGGCTTTCTCTCGGAACATTTCTCTCTAGGCTGCAGTTCCTCAAAAATGTCACTCTTAGTTGCTCTTGGGGCATTTGTCCTCTCTTAGTTTCTCTGGAGCAAAAGTCTGCTTTCAACAGCTGTCTTCAAACTGTCTTTCATCTGCAGTTCCTTTCTCAGTTCCTGTGCATTCTTCAAAGTATCCCTCTTGGCTGTAGCAAGCTTGCTTCTTCTGTCTGAGCTTATGTAGTGCTCCAGTAACTTAATGCAGAGACACCCTGAATGGGTGGGGTAACACCTCCATGGAAATTATCCAACCAGAGGCATCTCCCACAGTTGGGTGGGGTGCATCTCCATGGAAACACTCAAAGAATTATAATCTAATTAACACTGATTGGTCGGCCCACACAAGATTACCTCAAAGATAATGGCATTTGGGGGGACATAATACATTCATACTGGCACAATATCCTCTCATTGATGCCTTAATTTGGACATTTTCATGGGCTTAGAATTGTAAATTGTCACTTAATGAATCCCCATTGTTAAAAGCCAACCCATTTCTGGTATATTGCATTCTGACAGTTTTAGCAAACTGAAACAAGGAGTTAACATTCTTCCCATACCATCCCCATAGAATCATACAAATAAAAAAAAAATTACCCATTGTGAACCCTTTTCAAAGATGAAAAAGACACAAAAATCCTAAATAAGAAAAGACTTATATTGAAATTGGTCTCAGATCACACTGGTCTGAAACTGTTAAAAACTACCATAAGAGATGTATTGCTTTCCAATAATAATAAAATACATGAACCATTATATATTAAAAACATAATAATTCATATAAAACCAAAGTTTAAAAAATGAAAAGTCTGCTCAGTTGAACACTAGAATATTTTCCTTGAGTATTTACAGAGTACTCACAATAAGTACACTCCATAACCATACACAAAGAACATGGCCTGGGTTTCCAATGTACTTACAATCTTATCTCCAGGTTCCCCACACAAAGACATCAAAATACATGACCACATAATTTAACTTGTACTGTCAGTTTATTCTAACACCATAAAAATACATGGAACTTTGAACAGGGAGTGAGATCTGGATGGTTTGTACAGGTTTGTGTGAAACACTGATACATCCAAAAGTAACTTGGGCAGAGAATAAAAATGCGTTTACAAAGCCCCCCTGAGGGACTGGAGAAAAATGCAGAAATTTTAAACTTCCCCACCTGGGAATTACTGATACTCTCACAAGCATAGGGGACTACCAATTTAGTAGGCCAAACCCTCAGTCTTGGGGCTTGCCCTTTTGAAACCTGTTACTGCAAAGGAGAGGTTAAGCCTACTTATAATGGCTTAAGAGTCATCCCCAGGGAAACTCTTTTGTTGCTCAGATGTGGTCTCTCTCTCTAAGCCCACTCAGCAGATAAACTGACTGCCCCCCTATGTGGGACATGACTCCCAGGGGTGTAAATTTCACTGGCAATGTGGGACATGGCCCACAAAGATGAATCCGGACCCAGCATTGAGGGATTGAAAAAGTATTCTTGACAAAAAGGGGGAAGAAAAATGAAGCAAAATAAAGTTTCAGTGGCTGAGATATTTCAAATGGAGTTGTGAGGTATTCTGGAGATGATTCTTATGAATTATATAGATATCCCTTTTTAGTTTTTAGTGTATTGGAATAGCTAGAAGGAAATACCTGAAACTGTTGAAATGCAACCCAGTAGCCTTGATTCTTGAAGATGACTGTATAATTATGTAGCTTACACAGTATGACTGTGTGATTGTGAAAACCTTGTGGCTCGCACTCCATCCATGCATATATGGACAGATAAGTAGAAAAATGGGAATGAAAATTAAATGCATAATAGTGGGGTGGGAGAGATGGGATGTTTTTGGTGTTCTTCTTTACTTGTATTTTATTATTATTGTTGTTGTTATTGGAGTAAGGAAAATGTTCAAAAATTGATTTCGGTGATGAATGCACAAATATATGATTGTACTGTGAGCAACTGATCGTGGGTGATCGTAGGGCATGTGAATATATCTCAATAAAACTGAATTGGAAAAAATATGACCACAAAATATTAATTTTACTCCATCAACCTACCCATTTGGGTACCCAACCCCATATGAATAAGGAATTTCAGTTGCATGAAAACAATATATGCTAGATCATTTAGTCAAAATCTGGCAAACAAGAAAAAAGGAAGCTAGGAGTATCTGAATATAATAATCCAGCTCATTGCCCTTCTATGTAAGAAACTGGTGAATTGAATCAGAACTTTTGTTGACAACCTCAGTAAACTAGTCTGGTAAATGTCAATATCAATTGCTTTGAAACATAATACAATCTTATAAAAGAATTTTCCTAAGAGAATTTTTTCTTGAATTCAATTTTATTGAGATACATTCACATACCACACAATCATCTGTGGTGTGCAATCAATTGTTCACAGTACCATAATATAGTTGTGCATTCATTACCTGTATTAGTTAGGGTTCTCCTTGGAAACAGAATCAATGAGAGATGTCTCTGATTATCAAATTGTAAAAGTGACTCATGCAACTGCGGGAGCGAACGAGTCCAAATTCTGCAGAGCCGTCAACAAGCTGTCAACTCCAAGGAAGATGTCCAATGAACTCCTCAGGAAATGAACCGACAACCTCGACGAACTCCTCAGGAAATGAACCGGCAACCTCAACAAGCTCCCCAGGAAATGCTTCACTGAGCAGCCGAAGAAGAAGTGAAGGTTCTCTAACCGTCTGGCTTATAAACCTCCAACTGATCACCTGGACCAAATCCAGCCAATTGCATTCTCTCATTGTGGAAGGCATGCCCCTTGATGAGTCATCAGTCAGCTGCAGTCAATTGACTGATGATCCAACAAACTGGCTGATCACCCGGACCAAATCCAGCCAATTGCATTCTCTCACTGTGGAAGCACGCCCCTTGATGAGTCATCAATCAGCTGCAGTCAATTGACTGATGATCCGACAAACCAGCCGGTTGGTTTATCAACCAGCCTCAAATATCCTCACAGCAATCGTCAGGCCAGTGCCTGCTTGACCAGACAGCTAGGCCACCTAGCCAAGTTGACACATGAACCCAACCATCACATTACCACAATCAGTTTTTGAACATTTTCATTACCAGACATAAAAAAGAATAAGAATAAAAGTTAAAGTCAAAAAGAACACCCAAAAGATCCCATAACCCCCATCCCTCCGTATTACTCACTTACTTTTTGTCCTCATTTTTCCATTCATTTGTCCATACACTGTAAAAAGGGAGTGGGAGCCATAAAGCTTTCACAATCACATGTTCACACAATGTAAGCTATATAGTGATAAAACTGTCTTCAAGAATAAGGGCTACTGGCTGCAGTTCAACAGTTTTGGGTCTTTCCTTCTAGCTATTCCCATACAGTAAAAACTAAAAAGGAATATCTATATAATGAATAAGAATCACCTCCAGAATGACCTCTTGACTCTATTTGAAATCTCTCAGATTTATTTTGTTTCATGTCTCTTCCTGCTTTTGGTCCAAGTAGGCTTTCTCAATCCCACAATACCATGGCCAAGTTCATCCCCATGAGTTATGCCCCATGGGGAGATTTACACCCTGGGAGTCATGTCCCATGTAGGGGAGATGGCAGTGAGTTTACAGTTGGCTTAGAAAGAGAGACCATATCTGAGCAACAAAAGAGGTTCTCCGCGGGTGACTCTTAGGCACAGTTTTAAGTAGGCTTAGCCTCTCCTTTGCAGTAACAAACTTCATAAGGGTAAGCCCCAAGATTGAGGGCTTGGCCTTCCAAATTGGTAGCCCCCAATGCTTGTGAGAATATCATTAATTCCTAAGTGGGGAAATTTAATATTTCCACATTTTCCCCCAGTCCCTCAAAGGTGCTTTGCAAATATATTTTTATTCTCTGCCCAAATTACTCTGGGATATATTGGGGCTTCACACTAACCTGTACCAGCCAACAAGATTTCACTCCCTATTCACATGTAATTATGTTGTTTGAATAAACTGACCATACAAGTTAAATTATATACTATGTTACAAAAAATATAGATTTTGAACCTACTAAACATCTCTTCCTTTGGGCTTACACAGAAGTTGAAGCTTTAAAAATTCTGCCAATATTGTCCTTTACCCTTTAGTCTGTTTTACCGTAGTACTAACCAAGTCCACTTCATTTATATCACTATTTGAAGTCCGATCTCTTTTTTTTCAGACTCCTTAAGATTTGCTATATGGGGTATTGATGGCAGTCATAGCTGCTGGACTCTGGCTCTGAGTCTCAAGTGTCATACAGATACCCAAAGTTCCAGGGACCAACCAGGTTATACTAAAATTGCTCATCATCTCAGAATTTAGAAATAACCATTACAACCTAGGAATAGATGCAAGTGCTGTAAGAGCTTACAATCTAGAAAGCTTTACAATAAACCTTTCCCTGATAACCCATGATCTAAAACTCAATTCTCTGAGTTTGCACATTGTAGTTAATCCATATTAGTGGGGCATTATAATGTTTTTCTTTTCATTTCTGGTTTACTTCACTCAACATACTGTCCTCAATGTCCATTCACCTCACAACTTCACTCCTTCTTGTAGCAGCTCAATATCCAATCATATGTATACACCACAGTTTGTCATTCAGTTCATTAGTCAATGTACCCTTAGGCCACCTCCATCCCCTACAAACTGTGAATGCTAACACCATAAGCCCCACTGTACAAATGTCCATTTTTATCCATCCTTTCAGTTCTTCCAAGTAGATGCCCAATAACCAAATTTCAGGACCATGTGGCAACACCATGGTTAGTTTCCTGTGGAAACACCACACTGCCATCCAGATGGGTGACACCATTCTACTTCCCCACCAACAGTGATTAGGTATGTCCCCTTCTCCACACTTTCTCCAGCACTTGTATCCCTCTGTTTATTTTTTAGACAGTATTATTCACACACCATACATTCCATCCTAAGTAAATAATAAATGGTTCCCTGTATAATCACATAGTTATAAATGCACCACCACTATCTATATAAGGACATTTCTGTTTCTTCCACAATGAAAGAGGAAGAGGGAAAAAAATAAATAAATAAAAAAGAAAGAAAAAGAAAGAAAAAATGACAACTCAAAAGCAATAAAAGAAAAAAATACAATTAAAATAAAGTACAATAAAAAAGCCAGACCACAACACCAACACCAAGAATCCCATATCCTTCCCTTATATCCCACTCTTATAGAAATTTAGCTTTGGTATATTGCCTTTGTTACAATTAATGGAAGCATATTACAATATTACTGTTAACTGTAGAATCTAGTTTGCATTGATTGTATTTTCCCTTGCAAAGCTGACATTCATTTGTTCTCCCTCATGTAAAAACATATCTGTACATTTATTCACAATCATTGACCACTAATTTCACTAAGTCAAACAGTCCTAGTCCTTATCTTCTATCTTTCCTTCTGGTGTCCTACATGTTCCTAACTGTACTCACAGTCTTTCTTCAGTTTACTTACATTATTGTGCTACCATTACCCAATACTGTGCTCCAAACCTCTCTCTCCTGTCTTTCCCTGTCTGCCTGTAGTGCTCCCTTTAGTATTTCCTGTAGAGCAGGTATCTTGTTCACCAATGCCCTCATTGTCTGTTTGTCAGAGTTTTTTAAGTTCTCCCTCATATTTGAAGGACAGTTTTGCTGGATATAGGATTTTTGGTTGGTGGTTTTTCTCTTTCAGTATCTTAAATATATCACCTCACTTCCTTCTTGCCTCCATGGTTTTTATTGAGAAATCCGCAAATAGTCTTATGAAGTTTCCCTTGTATGTGATGGATCATTTTTCTCTTGCTTTCAGGATTCTCTCTTTGTCTTTGATGTGTGATAATCTGATTATTAAATGTCTTGGCATAGGCCTATTCAGATCTATTCTGTTTGTGGTACACTGTGCTTCTTGGATCTGTAATTTTATGTCTTTCATAAGAAATGGGAAATTTTCATTGATTATTTCCTCCATTGTTGCTTCTGCCCCTTTTTCCTTATCTTCTCCTTCTGGGACACCCATGGCATGTAAATTCATGCACTTCATGTTTTCATTCAATTCCTGGAGCTGCTGCTCATATTTTTCTATTCTTTTCCCTATCTGTTCTTTTATGTGTAGGATTTCAGATGTCCTGTTCTCCAGTTCATGAATCTTTTATTCTGCCTCTTCAAATCTGTGTTATACATCTCCATAGTGTTTTCATCTCTTGTATTGTGCCTTTCATTCCTATAAGTTCTACCAATTGTTTTTTCAAACTTTCAAATTCTTCCTTATGTTCACCCAGTGTCTTCTTTATATCCCTTATCTCTTTTGCCATATCTTTCCTCAACTCATTGATTTGATTTTTGAATGATTTAAGAGATTTGTTTAATAATTAGTTGTTTCAATTCCTGTATCTCAGTTGAAGTGTAAGTTTGTTCCTTTGACTGGGATATATCTTCATTCTTCCTAGTGTGATTTGTAATTTTTTGTTGTTTATGCACCCAGTTTCCTTGATTACCCCAATCAGGTTTTCCCAGACCAGATGGACCCAGGTCTCAGGAGGAGGTTGTGTTCAATTTTCCCTCATTGTGAGATGAGACTTTCCTGTGAGGCCTCGAGATTCTATGCTTTTCCTATACTGCCCAGCATGTGGCACTTGTCAGCCTGTAGCTCCGCACTGGTGTAAAGAGGTGTGGTCCCTTTAATTCTCAACAGCCTCTGTCCTAGCCAGGGGCTGAGGATGTCAGAAGCCAAGCTTAAGTTGTTTCTGGTTTTTTGGTTTTTTTCCCCCAGACCCTGGGGTCTGAATTCTCTGAGGAAGGGCAGCTTCTTGAGCTGAGTCCCACCCTCTTTCCTTAGAGAAGGTATACCCTTTAGGGAGTTATCTTCTATACTTGAATTCTTACTTTGTCTCTCTGAGTCTGTTAACTCCATCCTTGCCTGCGCCATTGTTGACAACTGGAAATGTCTGGGGCATTCTCTAATGAGCTACTTAGAATGAGAGGAACAAAAAGGAAAAAGAGAGAAAGCCCCTTTTCAGAGCCAGTCTCCAGGCCCTCCCACCACACCCCATTTCACCAATCATGTTGGTACCTGGTTCTCTGTGTCCCTTTACTTGAGACACAGCCATTTTCCAGTATTCTGTGCTCAGCTGCCTCCAAAAGCCTCTGTTTTTATTTATTTATATATATTTTTTCCATTGGCCCTGCTTCTTCTCTGCTTGGAGGAACCTCAGGCTCCTTTCCTGCTTGCTCTGGGTTTATCTGTGCTTGTAACAAGTATTCAGTAGTCCAAATTTGTTAATTAAAACTGCAATTGGAGATTGGTTGAGTTACTTTCCCTCACTCCAAGTACTGTGCTTCTTTTTTCCACAGGGAAGTGTTTCAACTCACCCTGCCATGCCATGGGGGAGGGGGGCCAGCTCCACAGTTTAGGGAGCTTTACTGTCAGTTCTATGCTGTGATCTCAGCCATTCCACCCATAACAGGCTGGTGTATAATGTATGCCCAGTCCAGATGTCCCCCCAAAGTTGTTCCATACTATTTACTAGTTCCTGGCTATTGGCTAGTTGCCTAGAGGACTAACTAAATTCCACACCTCTCTATGCCACCGTCTTGCTCCACCTCTGTGCTGCTTTGCATATATTGTTTCCCCCAGAAAAAGCCATGTTCTTTGGTGCAGTCTTGCGGGGATAGGTATATTGGTGTTGATTAGGTTGGAACATTTGGAATGGGTTGTTTCCATGGAGATTGCACCCCAACCAACTGTGGGTAATAATTCTGGTTGGATGGTTTCCATGGAGGTGTGGCCCCACCCATTCAGTGGGGGCCTTGATTCATTTACTAGAACACTATATAAGCTCAGACAGAAGGAGTGAGCTTGCTACAGCCAAGGAGACTCTTTGAAGAACACACAGAAGCTGAGAGAGTAGCAGTAGCTGAGACAGACATTTTGAAGAGAGCCATTGGAAGCTGATGCAGACATTTTGGAGAACACCATTTTGAAATGCAACCTGGGAGCAAGCAGATGCCAGCCACGTGCCTTCCCAGCTAACAGAGGTTTTCCAGATGCTATTGGCCATCCTCCAGTGAAGGAACTTGATTGTTGATGCATTACCTTGGAAACTTTATGGCCTTAAAGACTGTAATTGTGTAACTGAATAAACCCCCTTGTGCTGGTTTGTGTATTTATGTCCCCCAGAAAAAGCCATATTCTTTAATGCATTCTTGTGGGGGCAGATGTATTAGTGTGGATTGGGTTGGAACCTATTGGTTCAGTGTCCATGGAGATGTGACCCACCCAACTATAGGTGATAATTCTGGATAATTTCCATGGAGGTGTGGCCTCACCCATTCAGTGTGGGCCTTAATTAGTTTACTGGAACACTATACAAGCTCAGACAGGGAGCTCATAGTGAGCTGGAGCTGAGACAAACTTTTTGAAGATGGCTTTTGGAAGTTGAGGCAGAGATTTTGGAGAACACCATTTTGAAATGGAACCTGGGAGAAAGCAGATGCCAACCACATGCCTTCCCAGCTAACAGAGATTTTCTGGATGCCAATAGCCTTTCTCCAGTGAAGGTACATTTTGTTGATGGACACTTTATGGCCTTAAGACTAACTGTGTGACCAAATAAACCCCTATTTATAAAAGCCAATCCATTTCTGGTGTTTCACATTTTGGCAGCATTAGCAAACTAGAACACCGCTTCTGGATTACAGTTCTAATCTACCTTGCATACAACCACCTCTCAAACTAGACCCCACTTATAACGTGTCCCTGTTCAAAATTCTTCACCACCTTCTTTCTTTCCACCAAATCTTTTATTCTGGTACTCAAGGCCACAATCTACCTTTCTAGCATAATCCTTCACTGCTCTTCTACATGATGTGGCACAGGATAGTGGAAAGCAGAGAGAATTAAGAGTCATGACTCCCAAGTCAAGTTTCAGCTTCAGCATGTACTGTGTGTGTCATTTGGAGCATATAACTTACCTTGCATCTTTTTTTTTCAATATTGTTAAACATAACATATATACAAAAGATAGTATCTTTCAAAGTATGATTTAACAAGTTGTCATATAGGAAATTTCCAAAAATATTATGAGTTACAGCACCATAGTTTCAGTTATTTCCTTATTGTGAAATATAACAGACATACAAAAAGGAGACAACTTTCAAATTACAATTTAACATCTTAATTTCTTTATTTTTAAGGCAGAGATGGCACCACTTTCTCACAAAGTTATGACCATTTATAAGATGATTTTTAAGAAAAAGTCATTTCCAAGCTGCAACATGTCCCCCCCCCCACATCTATTATTTAACATACATCTATATTGAACTGTTTTACTAGAAGTTTCTTGTATTTTCACAATTCTTTTTTTTTTCCCCACTTTTCACCTGGAATTATACACCACCCCCAGAAACTACCTGTCTTAAATGTTTCATGCTTTCCTCTTCATAAAACATTTGATATTCAACCCAGCTGAAATAATTTCTGCCTTCTGCAAACTATATACATTGTTTTTATCACTGACCTAGCATTTGACATAAAATAACTTTCATTGTAGCAACTTGTAGGTAAAACATGATTCTTGCAATAGATTGTAAACTTCTTAAATAGAGGAATGATTTTTTTAATGTTCCGTATCCTCTAGCACAGTGTTTTGTCTACAGCAGATTCTCTATTAATAAAATAAAAATAAGTACATGAATAAATTAATTAACTCTGTGAGAAATACCTTTGATCCAGTTGCATTTTCCAAAGTAAATTCAATGAAGAGATTTATAGTTCACTTCTCATCCATCAGACTGGCAAAGATTAAAAGTTTAATAATATTCACCGTTGGCAAATGTAGGAAGGAGCTGCAATCATCATACACTCTGGTAGGAATAAGACTGATGTAAACATTTTGCAAGTTTATTTGGCAGCTTTTATCAAATTTTTTAAAACACTAGACTTTGGCCCAATGATTCAACATCTAGAAATATTTCCCCACAGATATACTTATGAAACTACAAAAAAATTATACTAGAATATTTATAGTACCATCATAATATTGAATATAATAACAAAAAATCTGAATACATCATGAGTCCATAAATAAGGGAATTTATAAAAACAAATTATGGTCCATCCATACAAGAGAATATACTGAAGTTGTTAAAAACAATGAAGTGAACATTTATTTTCCATCAAAGAAAGAAAGATGCTCACAGCATATTGTTGACTTTTTTTTTTAAGTTACAGAAACATACTAAACCCTCACTTCAATAAAGTGTCTATCAGAAAGTAGATTGAAGGTTAC
The DNA here is from genome assembly GCF_015220235.1 of Choloepus didactylus. Classification (NCBI taxonomy): domain Eukaryota; kingdom Metazoa; phylum Chordata; class Mammalia; order Pilosa; family Megalonychidae; genus Choloepus; species Choloepus didactylus. The sequence continues at coordinate 182,495,586 of NC_051310.1, read as the reverse complement.
CAGGGAATGGGGTAGAGAGTAAGGAAGAGGGTGTTGCTTGGTGGGTAGCAAGTGTTTGTAAATTTTAGAAATTTTTAATTAAAAAACTAGTGTCTATATGCACTCCAAATTTTTAATAGTGGCTACCTGCAAGGAATCAGAAGAGGAGTAAAGAAGACTTACTTTATCTTTCATCTAGTTCTGTATTCTTCAGATATACTTTCAGTGAGCATTTGTTAGTTTAATTTAAAAATTAAGATGCATGTAATTGCCTAAAAAAATTCTGCTCTTACTTTCTTGGCTGGGTAACTACAGTGGAAGAGAGAGGCAGGTCAAGCCTCAGGTAAGGCATTCTTTCCATAGGGCCAAGCATTGTGCACTCTCTAGCAACCATCTGAATCTGAGGTCTCACGGAAATACGCTGACTTCAAAACCACCAGCAGTCAGTCCCTCAGCTATATTGTAACATACCAATTAGTATACCATATTGTCTTTCTTTGTGTAGCAGATGGTATTGCAAGACTTCTGCCTTCCAGAAAGATTTGATTCTGCCTGACTGGCTTCATGAATTGGTTATCAAGGGACAAAATGAAGACAAAAAGGATATTATGACTAGACTTTCCAGTTGGTGAACATACAGTAATCAAATTATTCCAACCAATCACATAATATTTTCCTACATGCACATGGAATGTTCCACAGTAGAAGAGTCAGCTCAACCATCCCTGTGAGAACAGGCAGCCCAGGCCCAATTTAATATGACTCTGTGTTGATTTTTGTTAATAACATTGGCATTATAAAACAAACCATGCAATATTAAAATATTTTCCTGATTTGAATCAGTAAGCCTTTCAAAATCATAATTTAAAACTGAAATTGTGTTTATATCAATTAACATGAGTATCTATATTTCCTAATTTTATATATTCTGAATATGAATAATTTGATTTTTAGATTTCTGTGCTAGTTAATACAGGCTAACTGCTGCAACCAACAAATCCAAAATTATATAATGGCTCAAGCATAAAGGAAAATTTTTTCTTGCTTAAGTAAAGTCCAAAACATCATTTTCAGTTTGAGGCTTGCAAATTATCCCAGTATAGCAATCCTACAGGAACAAGAGGTTTTCTCTTTTCCCGCTTCTGTATATAAATGCCACAAGGTTGGGTTCTGATTGACCTTAGTTGTATCACATGCTCAACTTTGTACTAAAAACAGAGAAAACTGAAGCCTAGAAATGGCACAGATAGACACTTAGTAATTGTAAACTGAGAGGCTGAGAATTTCCCATGACACTAGGAAGCCACCATTCCAGCACATAATAGCAAAAGAAAGAAGTAGGAAGAAGGGGACATAGACGAAGAGATATGAATTGTGGTGACCAGGACAAAGACTGTTTCTGAGCCAGCAGTTTTGCTCCTTCCTAGTGAAGGGTTTGGAAGAAAATAATAGATGTCCATGTGTTTTTCTGAACATATGATTATCCTTAGATTGATTGTTTACTTAACTCTTCCCAATTCTTCCCAGGCAGTGTATCCTGGCATTTAAGAGTGTGAGGTCTGGGATGAATTTGGAACATGGTTCCACGACTTCCTAGCAATGGGGCACTGGGTAAACTATTTAATCTCAATGTGTCTTAGTGTTCTCAACTGTGAAATGGTGATTAAAATATTACCTGCTTGACGGCCCTGTAGAAAGAATTAAAAACATATAAAGTGCTCAGAACAGTGCAGAGTACTTAGAAATTATCCAATAAGCATTTATTATTATTCCCAATATATACATATTTCATAGATAGGAGTCATATATTCTCATGCAGTTCTATTGCAATCTTTATAAAGTTCTAAGTAAAGGAACCCCTCTAGGGATAGCTATTGGATAGAGTCCAGTTGACATTTAGAATGATGCTCAGGATGAGCAGTTTGATGAGCAACATCACTCACAAAGATTGCCTGAATAAGGCCTATTTCAGTCTGGTTTGACCATCTGAGGTCATCTTTCCACTCTGTCATTGTCCAGGAAAGAAAATAAACAAATGTTTGTTAGAACTGTACCTCTACCAAGAATAAGTAGGTCCTTTCTGACTGTGTCTTCCCTATGAAGAAAGCCCAAGTGTTTTAAAGATGTACTTTCAGTCACCTATTTTTATCATTCAGAAGTATTGGCTTTACTTAGCCCATGATCCTAAATTAGTTCTGGATTCTGAGATTATCAGAGAAGTAACACCTGGATAAGTCAAACGTAGTGATATTCAAAATCTTCAACAATTTTGTTCTATATGTAAACTATAATATTGTACAGTGTCTTCAAAGGTATTGTGGGGAAATAAAAATATAAAAGCACAAATACACACTTTTAACAGTAATTTAAAATATTATTTTTGCATTAGATCACTCAGCAATTGTTGTTGTCATTGTCTTTCAGGAAACCGTCACTGATTTATACTCTTAAGTTATCATTTAGGGCTAGTTTTCCTTCACAAACTTGAGAAAAGAAATGACCAGTTCATTTTCCTACCAGGTTAGTCAGGAGAACATACTCTTTCTGACTTGGAAACACAACCTAAAGTAGACCATTTTTCTAATACAGCATCAGCATGTTTCTCTCCACATGTATGCCAACATCAGGCACACATTTGATGTTATTTTGTTAAAGGCATATCATAAGCTTGAGCTCCATATAGTGTTAGAATCTCTATGGGAAGTTTTTTTCCTACACCATTCCACATATCTCACTAGCATTGAAAGAAATAACATTTGGTGTTTTGATGTCGGGCATTAATCCTCAACAAAGAAAGCAATCCCCCAAGTTGTATAATTTGAAGAGAATTATTCCCCTACTCAACATGCTCATTTACACCAGAAATTCTATAACTGGAGACTCATTTAATTAGTTGAAATCTTATCTCTGAAAAAGTTAAATACCCTCATAACACAGCTATTGCTATGGAAAGTTAGAGTTCAGAAACCTGAACTGAATTCCCAGTTTTAGTGTCTGAGTCTCAGTTTCCTCAACTGTAAAATGGAGATGCCAACCACCTCACAGATTAAAAGATACATGATATAAAATGCTAAATAAAAATTAGTCATATTATTGATAATGTTAGGAATAAAACATTTTATCTGTCCTTTAAATTTTAGTATGAACAGGTTTCAGATGCTTTCCTAGAAGAAGCTTTCAAAGAGAAACAGCCCTGGCCCCGGAACATTTAAAGCAGAGAAAAGGAAAGTAATCTCTGTAATACAGAAAATGCAAGGACAGGGGAACATGAAGACACCAGAAGACAAGTAATTCTTCATAAGCCTGCCTATGGCGCTGACAGTGGCTACTTCCCAATATAAAACACAAATATTCAATTATGCAGGGTTAAGAGGAAGAGGTTCTCTCCAGCACTCTCACCAAATTTAACTAAACTACAGCTAATTAAAAAAAATGTGCAAGTTCAGAAATAATTTATAGTGTATATTAAAACATCAACTTCAACGGGTGAACTTTGTGCATCTGCAAATAAAGAAATTAACAACAATAAATTGCTTTGGATACAGTATTGTCATTTGTGTGCTACATTAATTTACTATACCAATTAACTTTCTGTCTCACACCAAATCAACATGCCCTCTCTGGGATGAACCCATATTAACATGGACTATATATGACCCATCTTGCCTCTCTGTAAGTATTCCTCAATACACAAACAGATATTTCCAAGAATTTATCTATGATGCAAAAATTCCCATTATTCAACTCATTATCTCAATGTATGTGATGCCATTTAGTTTTATTTTTAGCATTTCTAGTTTCAGCATCATCAGTGCTGTGTTGGGAGCCACTTTTTTCACTTTTATTTTTTATGTTTGGAAGAAACAAAAACATACTGAATTTGCTACAGGAATCAAGGTTAATAGTATAGAAAAAAAAGATCTTAAAGAATGGAAGAATAAGACATAGCGTACCCAGGCCTCAAGGGAACAGAAAAAGGATTCAAGATTAGAATGCTTTTTCATCTCTTAGATATCACAGATGATTAGGCTGCTTTTTTTAAAAAACCTTATCAATGCTTTTCTACTTTGTTCTACACATATGCTCCACTCTTAATATTCTCTTGACTTATTTGTCTGAGTTATAGCTCAATTTGGCTAACCCTCTGATTTCTTTAGCTCTTTTTGTCTTAAGTATTTGTGACAAACTGGCCACCAAATCTCTGTTCAAATTCATGGGGGAAAAAAATTTGATTGGCTCAGCCCATCCTAATGGATTAAATTGCCTGGACAAAGCTGTTCATTCCAAATCCAGTCAGTAGTCAAGGGGAAGCATTTGGTACAAACATGGCCACCAAGTATACCCCATCACCAAAGGTTGTAAACAGAACCAGTTCATTCAAAAGAAGACATGAGACTCTCCCAATTTGAAATGGCAGAGTAAATTTAGAAAATCTCCCTTCTCCTCTTAGAAATCACCTAAAAGCAATAAGAAGGATAAAAAACAGAAATGCATGTCCCAAATTCAAAAACTTCAGAGAAAACAGAAATCACAAATAAAAAATTGGTGAAATCACTAAAAGCATTGGAGATCAAATAGGAGTTAAGGAAAGTCTCAAGAGAGAATAACTATACAGCTGCTGATCTCATGAAAAGTAAGATATCCAAGTTTAAGAACCACCATTTAGGTAAAAACTAAAATCAATTATTTCTAACAATGGAAAGGGATAAATAATTCGGGAGTTTGAGATTTCAAAGAAGCATCTCAGTTCTGAGAACACAAGGAGGCAGTTCTGGGAGAGAAATCACACAGATAAGCCTCACCTGCAGTACAGTCTGCCAATGAACAAGCAAGGGAAAAAAAAAAAACAGTATTATTCCAGCCCCACAGCTTCATCTCTCATGCTAGCCTGCAACCCATTTCTGGCATCTTCCTTATATAAAATCCTGTAAATAGCTGGTCCAGAAAAAGCTCACCTTCTTCAAGGAGGAGCAGTCAGAAAGGACCCAGCACAGGATACTTACAAAGATATTACATGAGAAAAGGAGAAAAAGAACAGGAAAACAAAACACAACAAAACATTACTCAGCAGAAAAATGTTTCCAAAGTGACAAGGAAAAAAAGACTATGGAGGAAATGTTAATAAAAAAACAAAACATCAGTTTAAATTGAACAGCTTATTCACCAAAGCACCCTCTCCTAAGTTTAAGAAGAGAAAGTACTCTCCAAAGGAAGCACATCAGTTTAAATCATCCTCTAATGTAAATAATAATTAATGCTGATAGTTTAAACAGGGTAAGATACCGAAAAAGTTAAGACTAAAGACAAATGAGACAACTTGGAGATCTGACAATAATATACCTCCAAGAATCTAATTAGCACTTCATATCACAAGAAAGTAAAAATGAAGCCATTAGTGCTTATTTCTTCAACACATAGACTAAAACTGAAATGATATAGAAAACATTACTCTGGTCCCTGGATAGGATGATATATCAATCCTTACTGTTTCATATTTTTCTTACTTTTTCAAAGAGAAATGCAGGAAAGATAAATCAGGAACTAATGAGATTGGTAACACAGGGGAGACACATGGGGACAAGGTAGAAGGTGTTATAGAGTATGGAGTGACACTTCTCTATACATTTATAGATAGTTTATTTTTGTTTTTATATATATTTTTATATTTTCTCATATTGTTCATATACAGTGTTGACTTGAATTTTTGAACTATGAAATAAAAAGATAGGGAGAATAAAGCTTAAAATAGGATTAGAAAACAATATAACCTAACTATCTTTCAAATAAAAAAAAAAGTACAACCATGCCAAAGGAGAGAAAATTGAACTAAACTAAGTAATTTTAAACACAATACTTTCACTATATATTTAAGTCTAAAACCAATAAGAACTGTAAATAAATCCTGAATTCTAGTTAGGGGATTTGTTGTTGTGGTTGTTGTTGTTGTTGTTGTTTAGGGGGTTTGTATATAGAACTGAGCAAATGACTAATATACAGAGCATTAAAAAGTCATATATATATATATATATAATGATAGAGAAATAGATGTAGATATATTTCTTAGCTCTGTCTGCTGAAAATCCTAGAAGCAAAGACACCCCAATAGCCATGAGCACACCTGAAACCCAAATATTGGTTTCTAAATACCATTCCCCCCTAAAATGAACCAGATTCCTTGGAAATATAGTTGACTCTACCGTTGGGGTAGGGAAAGTAAAAGATGAGCTTAGAACATTGTATAGTTCCAGAAAGTATACAGTGCTCAAAACAATGGAGGCATGTCAAAAGGATTTAGGAACCAGTTTGAAGAGTTTCAACTGGTGAAATATGAAACAAATTGAGCTTCAAAATAAATTCTAACAGAATATACATGGAATAAAAAAATCATTGTGCTTATATTGGTATAAAAATACAAATAAGTAAATTAATGGGAGAAGGAAAGTTTTTCATTATATTATAGCTAATAAATTGAGAGTGAATAATGAAATTATACAATTAACATTTGGCAATTAAAGTCTGTCAAAACTGAGCCAACTGTCCTTCTGAAAGCTTGATGGGGATAGATGTCAGCTTAGTGGCATCTATATGAGTGAGGCTGCAAAAGCTGCTTGTTTAGCCAATAAATCAACAAGGGCATCACCTTCAGTTTCTAGGTGTGGTCTCTGAAATACAGGCTTATACTTCAATAACTGATACTTCCTGGATATTTAATAGCTTCTAATGTCATTGATCACATTACCTTTTTTCTACCAAGGTACCTGAATATGTCTCAAATCCCTTTTGCTTCAAAATTAAGAACTAATATATATCTACCATCACTTAAATTTTTCTTTTGCCAGACATCAGGCCACTTGGGAAAATAAAGCATTTAGGCAATGGAGTTACTTCAATAGCTGCATTTTCTGTGATGCTAACATACCCTGCACAGGAAATGTGTTTGCATTTAAAAAGAGAAAAAAAAGATAATCTATAAACAGTATTGAATGAATATTCAGTAAAAGGGGTATCTGTAAGATCAGTCTTGGAAATACTTAATTCCTGACTTACATTCTAACCATTAAGTGATTCACCTTCACCAGGAAAGATTAAGATTTGAACATTGAATTGTGATACAAGCAGCAGACCATAGGAAAATTCTGTAAAACGTAGAATGAATGGCAGAGAAATGTTGAAAGTTGACTAGAAATAATAGGATTACACAGAACCATGGCAGAAGTTGCAAATGTGCCTATAAATGCCATAAAGGCCAACCGAAAGAGCCTCGAGTCATTTGCTATCACACAGCTCACAAAAGTCAGACAAATTGAGTTTGGGGGTTTATTCACAGGGCTTTGGCTAAGTCAAATAGGAAGCCAGTTTACATGGAGTTTTCCAAACTATAATAAAGAGATTTTATTTCTTCTGTGATAATTATTTTTCCTTTGCATTTATGCCTTAATAGGCTCTTCCTTACAATCATGCAGACACTGTCTAGAAAGGATATTCAAGTGATGATTCTGCACCATTATCTAGAAATGAGTACTTTACATACAAGAGCAAATAATAAAAATTTTAAAAAACGAAAATAAAAGAAACAGCCCCTTGACAATTACACAATACCTAACCGTTTTTATTGGTCCAGATAATGCCAGCAAATCAGCAACGCTCAGAAACTGATTCCCTAACATGGGACTGACACTGTGTTCCTGCCCCAAACTAGGGCTTAACCTTTTTGTTGGATGGGATTCTCTGCTTAGCTCTCAATTTTTGGTTCAAAAATCTTCACTTTTTCCTTTAACATAAGAAAGGAAATATCCTGGTGGAAGCCAAAATCAAACTGAAAGAAATGGTTGTGGTATTTGTCAGCTTTTACAAATCTGTAATTTGTCTAAATATTTACTTTTGTACCTAAATTTGAATTCATAAGTGTGAATATTTTTAGAGAGGGCCCTCAAAATTCAATAAACTTCAGACCTCACAAAACCCAGAGCAGTTAACTACAATTCTGGGACACTTGAACGTAACATTTTGACATTGGTTTCCCATGGGTTCAAATAGTTGCAGGATATCTGGATTGGGATGTTATTTTCTCTCTGAGATCTTCCTCTGAGAACAACTACTTGGAACTGAACAGATTACATCCAGTCAAACTCATTAATCACCTCAACCTTATAGTCCTAAGGAGCTTATCTCGACAGATGAATTTATATGCCTTCTTTGTTCTGAAAACTGTATATCCTATTGTGCATTCCTTTTCACCTTGGCTACCAGACTGAGTTACAAATGAAGCTCCAATTAGTTTATCTCAAGTGTCTGTTAATTTCAATACCTTTTATGCTCCCTATGTTATATTTTTTAACCTGAATTATGCCATTTTATTTTTATAATATTATCAGTCAAACCATCTTCCTGAACAAGTGCAAAACTGAAACCCACAATAAATACATATTTCTCCCAAACCTAAATAATCTAAGATAGGAGTCACAAACTGGCAGGTATTTTTTTGCTTATTTTTTGTTATTCATTGTTTTGTAACTGGTAAGTTTTTATCAAAGGTTTACTTTGGTAATGATCATAGATTCACACATCCATCCATCCATCTACCATATTTTTTGTAAATATATTTTAATGGCTACTATAATTCTGTATGTGAGAAGAACATTGTCCCAATATTAGCCAAGAGATCAAGAGCTCCTGGCAGGAACCATGTCCTTTTAAAAATCTTCACCAGAATATAGAACACAACACTGAGATGTGCATTTAGTTGATATTTAATAAATATTTTTGGGTTCACTATAATTTAATATTTCAGCCATGAAAAAATAATTTTTAATCCAGAAATTCTGACTAGAATTCGAGCTCTTTCTAGTTATGTGACTTTGGGAAAGCCATTTAATGGTAGAGGGTTTCTGTTTCTCCCACTATAAAATGGGATGAAAGCTCCTCTCTATTTATCAAATAAGATTGTTATGAAATCATACAGATGAAATATATGAGCAAGTGCTGGGGCAGAGGTGTGGTTGGTAATAAATGGTCCTTCCTTATAATCTAGTGGAATGATGGAAATGATCATGATAATCACCATGATATGCATAGCACATGGGATAAAGGGTCTACATCTGCCTTTGGGATGAATGAGAATTAAGACAAGCAGGAGCTTTAAACTGCAACTTGTAGTTAGAATTTATCAGATAAAAAGGAAAGGGAGGACATTCCAGTCAAAAAGAATCACTTGTGCAAAATATAGTGGCATGAGAATCTGTGATGTATTTGGAAAACTACAAGTAGTTCATAATCTGGAAAAGCAAAAATGGGGAAAAGGTGAAGTGGGGAGGGTGGGAGGAGAAGGAGTACTAAATGATAAGAGTGGATGAAAAGATAAGGCCAGATCATAAGGATCAACACTGCATGCCATGCAAAGGAGTTTAGATTCCACCGCTCAGACAGTGGGACACCAAGGAAAGATCTGGAGGAAGAAAGGGGCATGCTTATTAGAAAGACCATTTTGACCACCAGTGAGGAGAACAAATTGGACTAGTATTAGGAAATAAAATCATTCCTCTTCCAGATTTCCTAGCAGGTCTAGTGGCTAATTCTATCTGCATGTTTTGAGGAAAATTTATAGTTTTCCCACTCTTGTCCCACAAACTCAACAGAACATGTGCCTGCTATTACCCTACCAGTTCTCTGTACTTTCAATTATACCTTTCATCCCACTGTAATTATTAGACTTTAAGACAAACTAAACAAGTTTTGACATTTGGAAAAGATCCTTGGTCTGAAAAATTCACAGATAACAATGGTGGTATTAATAGTTAACACTTACTGAGTGAGTACTAGGTGCTGTGTACTATGCTAAGCATTTTGTCCACACTAACTCACTTAATTCTCACTATAACCTATGGTTATAATCTGTAGTGAAGATTATTGTTACCATTTTATAAAGAAGGACACAGGTTGAGAGAAGTTTCATATCATGCCCGAGCTCATACACCAAGTATTATTATAAGGAATTGGCTCACATGACTGTACAGGCTGGCAGGTCTGAATTCCACAGAGTAGGCTGGATGTGAGAAATTCTACTAAAAGTGATGCTGAAGTCTTGAGTCCGAAACTGAAGGGGAGGCCAGCACACTGAAAACTAGGGAGGAACAGAGAATGTAGTCTTGAGGCAGAATTCCTTCTGATCCCTGGAACCCTTAATTCTTGCACTTAAAACCTCCAACTGATTGGATGAGTCTCCTCCTCCTAATCAAGGGTAATCTCTTCTACCTAAGGTCAACTGATTGTAGATGCTATTCCCAACTATGAAGCATGGCAACAACCAGGTCAGTGTCTGACCAAACTACTGGATACCATGAACTAGCCAAGTTGACACGTAAACATAAAATTAACCATCACAAAGACAAAATAAATAAATGAGAAAAATGGGACAAACGGGTTTTTTTTCCTCAATAGATTGGATCCCTAATTATCCATGGCTTTAGCTGAATATGAAATTACTTTCAAGACTCTAAGAACACACCAAGTGTGGTAGGCACAATTCTAAGATGCTCTTCACACCATATGCACATAATCTGAATAATTCCCTCCTCTTGAGTACGGGCAGGATTGTGTATATCATGGGTTTTACTTCCTTAATTAGGTGATTTTACATTAAAAAAGTGACTTGCAGACATAATCAAAGTCCCAAATTAGTTATCTTTGGATTAATCAAAGGCCTGACCTAATAAGGTAAAATCTTAAAAGCCTGAGGCCTTCTGGAAAGAAGAGACTCCAAACTTGAATCTCACTTGAAGAAGAGAGCTGTCAGGGTGTGAGAGAGTCACATGGCTAGGACCTGAGGGCATCTCTTAGGTGCTGAGAATGGTCCTTAGCCAACAGCTAGCAAGAGAGTGGGGACCTCAATCTTACAGCTGCAAGAAACTGAATTCTGGCAACAACCACAGGAGACTGGAAGAAGACGAGGGTCTCAGATAAGAACAAAGCATGGTCAACGTCTTGATTTCAGCCTTTTGAGACCTTGAGCAGTAAAAAGCCAGACATCTGACCTACAGAAGAGAGAGCTAATAAATGAGTTATGTTCTAAGCTACTATGGTTGTGGTAATTTGTTTCATAAAAATAGAAAACTAATACACCAAAAAAGGGATATGACCCGATCCACCAACGCATACAGGACACCATGTCATGCTGGCCTCTGACACCGGTAACCTAAAAAAGAACAGAAATGACTGCCTTTGGGAAATCTAGAGTCAGCCATGCACATAGGGAAGCATATCTCTATTATACAATTCGAAATTTTTATTGTTTTGCATTTTTACCAATGCAGTAAAAAAGCAATGCCTTAAGATTGAAATGACATGGGGAAAAAGAAGAGGTCAAATATATATCATTTCAACAGTTTTGTAGAAAACTGTCACCTCAAGTGTTACTCTTGTTTCTTTCTTGATGCTATGAATCCCAGATTTCTAAAGGATTAAATCTCTGGCTTGAGAATGACATAAAGACTAGAACTCAAGCATGCCTTTTCCCTTTCCCCTTTAGTGCTGAGACTTCCTTTACCCTGACTTGTCACAAGTTTGCAAGGACCTTATTTCTCTGCTTTTCACATACTGCAATGTCTTAGGATGGGGAATAGGGAAATTGTGTGGTGATTGGGTAATATAGCCAGAAAAATTACGTCCTATTCAGCTCTATATCCCTGGAGTCCAAATCTTGCTATCAACCATGCTTTTATGTTAAAAAATATCTGTAAGAGGTATTAAAGAATAAAAGCACATTTTATTTTCCCCTTGTTCTTTCTTTCCTCAACCCCCACTCACACACTCTTACTTAGATGATAGTTTTGAGAAACAAACCTGAATAAACGAAAGCATTATTTGCCAGTAGTCTGAGAAATAGACTGATAGTCTGACTTCTAGTCAATAAGAAAATGTTCTATAACTAAAAATTTAGGAGAAGGTAATACTTTGGCTACAAGTAATCTATTTGCCATTTCAGAAGCTGGAATACTGAAATTCAGCAGATAGATTACAGATGTGAATTGCTGCTGGGAGCGCATGTAGCAAAGAACATTTGGAAGCTATTTCATTCACTGCGTAAGATTGATGCTGATTCCACTGAAAACTAGAATTGTTAGCAGGTCTAGATTCCACAGGATAATTGACTAGGAAACATCAAAAGCATTTCTAATACTATAATAGATCTCTAATTATTAATTTGTTCATTAACAGATTGCTAAACTTCCATGAAAGAATGATCAGTCTGTATTTCAGAACAACCTGGAATTATCTTAGTACCACAAGGAGGAAAGATGTGTGTGACCAATGAACAGATTCCTTACACAATCCAAACAATTATGGGCAAGTGTACTTGCATAAATATAAACAGGAAGTCATGAATATATCTATTTCTTTCCCATAGAAAACACTGCTTTTAGCAACATAATGATGTGAAAAACAAATGCAAAGGATATCTAAACACCATATTTTAAAAAAGAAAAAAGACAAAAATAGGTGTTTTACTTTAATACAAGAATATTTATTTCAGAATTCCTAGGAGGGAAGATGATGATGATAGAGAAATAGAGAGATAGATAGATAATAGAGATAGATAAATGAAAGGAAAAAAGAAAGAAAAAAAGAGGAAGACCTCTCACATGAAATGATTTTATAATCCAATCTTCTCCTTTATTCATTCAACAAAGATTTACCGTACACTTACTATGAGCCAAGTACTGTTGTCAATAAAGATACAAAGAAGCTTAGAACAAAATCCAGTGAGAATGAAAAATATACAAATAGATTACTACAATATAATATGAATGAGGCTAAATACAGGTTTGAACAAAGAACTATTAACTCTACCTGGAGGCTTAAGCTCATTTTACAGAGATGACATTTTAACTGGGTTTCAAAGAGCTAAGCATTGTTCTCTGAGGTGGGGCAAGGGGAATTTACAGACAAATTTAACATCTAACAGAAATTCCAACCATCTCAATTCTTTCCCTCTCACCCTCCGCACCAACTCCATATCCAATTCCCAAATTCATGGATTGTATTTTGCTCCTTCTAGCTGTCCCAGATGAATGCCACACCCTTCTGGAAAGCAGCTACTTGGAAAATGGTAAGGTGGAAGCCCCCTGACCTTCCATATTAGAAGATAAAAGAGGCTTTACACCTCTTTGAGCAAAACCATCAAGAATTTGCTATTTTACAAAGAAAGAACTGGCTAAATGAAGATGTCAGGATAGCCAAAAATGTATAGGACCACTAGTTAAATGGGTAATTTTCTGAGCACGATGTTTGGTAATGATCACATAGCAAGAGCTCCACACACACAAGCTATACTTGAATGCATACTCAAGTATAGATTTGATCTTCATGATAGTCACCTCCTGTGACACACATTATCACAATATTTATTCTTCTTTCCTATAACAAAATCCACATTTTACCCAGGGAGACAAAGAATTACATTTCGCCATCTCCCTTGCAGATAGGAGTTGCCAATGAGATATAACAAGAATAAATGTGCAGGGTCTGTAGGAAGTCTTTTTTTTTTTTTCTTTTTATTAAGATTGCTCAGATACCATACAACTATCCAAAGATCCAAAGTGTACAATCAATTGACCACAGTACCACCATACAGCTGTGCTTCCATCAACACAATTAATTTTTTTTCAATTTTTAGAATATTTTCACTACTCCAGAAAAGAAATAAAGATTAAAAAAAAAAGGAAACTCAGATCCTCTCATACCCCTAACCATGTCCCCCTCCATTATTAATTCATAGTTTTGGTACAGTACATTTGTTACTGTTGATGAAAGAATGTTAAAATACTACTAACTGTAGTACATAGTTTGTCACAGGTATATATTTTTTCCCTATATGCCTCTCTATTGTTAACTTCTAGTTATAGTGACATACATTTGTTCTAGTTCATGAGAGAGATTTCTAATATTTGTATAGTTAATCACAGACATTGTTCACCACAAGATTCACTGTTTTATACATTCCCATCTTTTAACCTCCAACTTTCCTTCTGGTGACATGCGTGACTCTGAGCTTACCCTTTCCACCACATTCACACGTCATTCAGCACTGTTAGTTATTCTCATAACATGCTACCATCACCCCTGTCCATTTCCAAACATTTAAGTTCACCCTAGTTGAACATTCTGCTCATAATAAGCAACCACTCCCCATTCTTTAGCCTCATTCTATATCCTGGTAACTTATATTTCATGTCTATGAGTTTACATATTATAATTAGTTCATATCAGTGAGACCCTGCAATATTTGCTTTTATGTGTCTGTCTTATTTCACTCAATGTAGTGCCCTTAAGTTTTTTTCATCAACCCATTTCTTTTAATATGGTTTTGTTCACACACTATACATTCTGTCCTAAGAAAACAATCATTGGTTCCCCATATAGTCATGTATTTATGTACTGAGCACCATCGCCACTCTCTATATAAGGACATCTCCATTTCTTCCACAAAGACAGAGGAAGAGTCAAAGAAGGAGGAGAGGCAAAAGAAAAAGAAAAGAGAAAGAGAGAAAAACAAACAAGCGAATAGAAAAAAAAAACAAACTTGATAGCTAGAAAGCAACAAAAGGAAAGAAAGCATTAACCTAAAGTAGAATAAGGAGTCAGACAACATCACCAATGCCAGGAGTCCCATACCCTTCTCCTATTCCCCACCCCCCCAATGCGTTTAGCTTGGATGTATTGCTTTTGTTACATTAAAGGAAGCATAATACAATGTTTCTGTTAATTCTAGCCTCTAGTTTGCATTGATTGTATTTCCCCCCCCAATCCCACCCTATTTTTAACACCTTGCAATGTTGACATTCATTTGTTCTACCTCATGTAAAAACATATTTGTACCTTTTATTACAATCGTTGAGCGGCCTAGGTTTCCCTGAGTTACACAGTCCCAGTAGTTATCATTTGTCTTTTGTTCTAGTGTCCCACATGCTCCCAGCCTTCCTCTTTCAACCATATTCACAGTCATCTTTCTTCAGTGTCCTTACATTGCTGTACTATTATCTTCCAAAATTATTTTCCAAACTTCTGACTCCTGTCTTTTCCTTTCTGTCTGCAGTACTTCCTTTAGTGTTTCCTGTAGAGCAGGTATCTTGTTCACAAACTCCGTCATTGTCTGTCAGAGAATATTTTAAGCTTTCCCTCATATCTGAAGGATAGTTTTGCCAGATACAGGATTCTTGGTTGGTGGTTTTTCTCTTTCAGTATCTTAAATATATCACACCACTTCCTTCTTACCTCCACAGTTTCTATTGAGAAATCCACCCAGAATCTTATCAGGCTTCCTTTGTATGTGATAGATTGCTTTTCTCTTGCTGCTTTCAGGAGTCTCTCTTTATCTTTGATGTTTGATAATCTGATTATTAAGTGTCTTGGCATAGGCCTATTCAGATCTATTCTGTTTGAGGTACGCTATGCCTCTTGGATCTGTAATTTTATGTCTTTCATAAGAGATGGGAAATTTTCATTGACTATTTCCTCTATTATTGTTCTGCCCCTTTTCCCTTCTCTTCTCCTGCTGGGACACCAATGACACGTAAATTCTTGCTTTTTGTTTTCTCTTTAAATTTCCAGAGATGTTGGCTCATATTTTTTCATTCTTTTCTCCATCTTCTCCTTTGCATGTAGGCTTTCAGGTGCCTTGTTCTCCAGTTCCTGAGTGTTTTCTTCTGCCTCTTGAGATCTGATGTTGTATGTTTCCAGTGTGTCTTTCATCTCTTGTTGTGTCTTTCATTTCCATAGATTCTGCCAGTTGGTTTTTCAAATTTTCAATTTCTACCTTATGTACATCCTGTGTTTTCATTGTATGGTTCAGCTCTTTCACCATATCTTCCCTAAACTTTTTGAATTAACTTATTATTAGTTGTTTCAATTCCTGTATCACAGTTGAAGTGTAAGTTGTTCCTTTGACTGGGCCATAACTTCATTTTTCTTAGTGTAGGCTGTAGTTTTCTGTTGTCTAGGCATGGTTTACTTGGTTACCCCAATCAGGTTTTCCCAGGCCAGAATAGGCTCAAGTCCCAGAATGAAGAAATATTCAATATCCAGTTTCCATGAGGGTGTGTCTTAGAAAGTTGGTACACCCGGTGATGCCTCCAGTCACTGTGCTTTTCTGCCCAGCAGGTGGCACCTGTTAGCCTGTAATTCTTGACTGGTGTAAGGAGGTGTGGCTGTTTTCCCCCAGGCTTTGGGGTCTGGTTCTGAATGGAAGGTGGTAGTAGAGCTGGGCCCCACCCCTTTCCTCTTAGAGAAGATAGACCCCTTAGAGGTAGCTCATTAGCATTTCAATGGTCTCTCTCTGCCTTGTCTGGGTCACAGCACTGGGAACTGAAAATGGCTGAGGCTTTCTCCACTGAGCCACAAAAGGAACAGAAAGTCCCCTTCAGAGCTAGTCTGAATTGACCCTCCAGCTCTCCAAGGTCAGTCATCACCCAAAGCCTCTGTCTGCTTGTTGGGGATTCATACCTCATAGTGAGCAGTTCACACTCACTAATTAAAACCCCATTTGGGGAGAAACCAAGATGGTGGCTAGGTGAGACAGGGCTAAGGAACACCTCAATGGAAAACACTAGATAAGGACCAGAGAGTGTCCCAGAATACCGGTTACAGTGATGTACCAGCCGGATGAGATCTGCTAGTTCCCAGGGGCTGTATACTTGGTGAAACTGAGAGTCTGCATTCTGAAACGAGTGAGTAAGCAGGCTGGAAGTCCCGCAGCCACGCGGCAATCCAGGGAAGCCAGGATTTGTCATCTGGAAAAAAAAAAAAGGAAAAAGGGGAAAACCCAGGAGTGGCTGCAGGTGCGAGCGGCTACAGGTGCGATCGTGGGAAACATGCAGTAAAACACAGCAAGAGGGGGCTGGGCTGGCCTCTCAGTGACTGGCCTGGAAGATAGCCCGCTGCAGATATCCCTGGGGCCAGGGGAATGGAGTGGAGAGCCAGAAGCCGAAAGAATCCCCGCAGCTAGCAGCTCGCTCCCGGGAGGGCTGGATAAACTCCTGCCTGGGGCCGTGCCCACAGCCCAGAGCCCTGCCAGTTGTCCCGGAGCTGGGAAGGAGGAACTGTGCAAGGAGGAGGGTGTGGAGACGCCCCGTTTGGCCATTTTTGCATAAGGCTGAAAGCGAGCCGGCTCGGCCCAGCGGCCCGGGGCTTCCCTTGAGGGATGGCGCATGCTGATGATGTAGCGTGGCATTTTCTCAGCAGTGGTCCTGGAGGATCATGGCTGGGCAGGGGGACCTGCTCAGAGATCCCAGAGACACTACGCCAACTCCGGTGGTTTGTGGAACATCGAGAGAGAGGGGCAGGGGCTGGGGCTGAAATGAAATGAAGGCTTGGACTCTTGCGGTGGCCTTGAATCTCTGGGAACTGGGGGGATTTGAATACTGAGGCTGTCCTTCCTCCCTGACCACCCGTACAAGCACCCCGCATTCAGGGCGGACAGCTCCAGCAACACACCCAGGCTGAGTTCTCTGGCTGGACCCCACAAGAATCATTTCCCCACTCACGGTGGGGACAAGATGGAGAACTGACTTGAGAGGTATAGGTGACTCACAGATGCCATCTGCTGGCTAGTTAGAGAAAGTATGTCACCAAACAGTGTTTCTGAAAAATTAGATAGGTTTTTTTTTTAAAAAATTAAAAGAACCCTGTCAAGCAGAGCAAATGCCAAGAGGCCAAAAACAACAGAAAATCTCAATGCATATGATAAAACCAGACAATATGGAGAATCCAACTCCAAACACACAAATCAAGTTATCAGAAGAAACAAAGTTCCTCACAGAATTAATTAAAGAAATACAATTGAGGAACGAAAGCATGGCAAAGGATTTAAAGGACATCAAAAAGACCATGGCCCAGGAAATAAACTACATAAAGAAGACCCTAGAAGAGCATAAAGAAGACATTGCAAGGCTAAATAAAAAAATAGAAGATCTTATGGAAATAAAAGAAACTGTTGGCCAAATTAAAAAGACTCCGGATAATCACAATACAAGACTAGAGGAAGCTGAACAACATCTCAGTGTCCTAGAAGTCCACAGAACAGAAAATGAAAGGACAAAAGAAAGAATGAAGACAAATATCAAAAAAATTGAAATGGATCTCAGGGAAACAATAGATAAAATAAAACATCCGAACTTAAGACTCATTGGTGTCCCAGAAGGGGAAGAAAAGGGTAAAGGTCTAGAAAGAGTATTCAAAGAAATTGTTGGGGAAAACTTCCCAAACCTTCTACACAAAGCATAAATGCCCAGCAAACTCCAAATAGAATAACTCCAAATAAACCCACTCCAAGACATATTCTGATCAGACTCTCAAATACTGAAGAGAAGGAGCAAGTTCTGAAAGCAGCAAGAGAAAAGCAATTCACCACATACAAAGGAAACAACATAAGACTAAGTTGTGACTACTTAGTGGCCACCATGGAGGCGAGAAGGCAGTGGCATGACATATTTAAAATACTCAGAGAGAAAAATTTCCAACCAAGAATACTTTATCCAGCAAAAGTCTCCTTCAAATTCGAGGGAGAGCTTAAATTTTTCACAGACAAACAAATCCTGAGAGACTTTGCCAATAAAAGACATGCCCTACTTCAGATTCTAAAGGGAACCCTACCAACAGAGAAACAACAGAAAGAAGAAAGAGATATAGAGAATTTTAACAAAAATATATAGTGCCTTACATCCCAAAGCACCAGGACATTCATTTTTCTCTAGCAATCATGGATCTTTCTCCAGAAGGGACCATAAGCTGGGACATAAAACAAGCCTCAAGAAATTAAAAAAAAAAAAAAAAAAAAAAAGTTGAATATACTCAGGGCATGTTCTCTGGCCACAGTGGAATACAAATAGAAGTCAATAATTTTTGCACTGTAACTCCACTATTTACTTCCTACATGATATAAATTATACAAACCCTAATGACAAATCAGTGGTTTTGAACTCAATGTAAAATATGTAATTTTAGACAACTATATAAAGGTAGGGGAATGGAGGAGTATAGGAACATAGATTATGTGTCCTATTGAAGTGGAGGTGGTATCAAAGAAAAACAAGATTGATATGGATTTAAGAGGTTAATTTTAACCCCCACCGCAAACACAAAGAGACTATCAGAGAATGTAACCATAGAGATGAATTGTAGAGTTCGGGTTAACAGAAATGGGGGAAGGGGCAATGGGGAGTTAAGAAATGAGGGTGGAGTTGCTGTTTGAGGTGAAGGGAAATTTCTAGTAATGGATGGTGGGAAAGTGCATTACAACATTTTAAAGGTGATTAATCCCACTAATGGAAGGCTAGGGAGGGGGTGGAATGGGAAGATTTAGGCTGTATATATGTTCCCACAACTAAAAAAAAAAAAAAAGAGTCTAAATAGATGATTGAATGCCAAGGATGAACTTGGATGGAATTAGAGGATAGAGGACAAGTGGCTCAAAGGGACACAGTTGAGACATAAGGTAAAGGAAATATAGAATGTAAGCTTTGTATCATTGTTGAACCTGTTGTACTTCTTAGCTGCGCTTAATTGGATTGCATAAAAGAATGTTCTTGTTCATGGGAAGTGTATACATGAATTATAGTGTATGTTCAAGGATGTGTGCAGCTAGCTCTCATATGTTCAGAAGACAGAGCAATAGATGATGAATGATAGACAGGGAGGGAAGGAAAGAAATAGCGATGTGACAACATGTTAAGGTTGGTGGATTGAGCTATTGGGGGAGGGGGGTCAGGGTATGATGGAATTCTTTGTATGGGGTTAGTATTGTTTTTGCAACTGTTCCTATAACTTTGAATTTATTTCAAAATAAAATTAAAAAAAAAACCTATTTGGAGCTCAGCTGAGCTATATTCACTTGCTGGGAGAGAGCTTCTCTCTGGCACCATGAGGCTTTGCAGCTTGGGCTGTGGAGGGCATGGTCTCCTGACTTGGATCAGCAGTTTTTACTTATAGATTTTTTGCTGTGATCTCAGGCATTCCTCCCAATTCAGGTTGGTGTATGATGAGTGGATGGTCACATTTGTCCCCCTGCAGTTATTCCAGATTATTTATTAGTTGTTTCCGGTTTTTTAGTTGTTCCAGGGGGACTACTTAGCTTCCCCTCCTCTCTATGCTGCCATCTTAGATCCTCATGTAGGAAGTCTTTTTTTTTTTTTTTTATCTTCATTTTATTGAGATATATTCACATACCACACAGTCATACAAAACAAATCGTACTTTCGATTGTTTACAGGAAGTCTTTTTTAAGTATGAATTCTCATTGATAGGAATACATTTATTTTTCTACTCTATCATCAGGTAAGAACAATCAGTTCACGGCTTTGTTGCCTATAGGATTTTAGAATAGGTAAACTTGCAAGATTCTGGATGTGAGAGAGCAGTAGAATAACTAAGATTAAAACTCTACACTCACCCTGGCTAAGCTATGTATGTTTATGGGAGACCTCGGAGAGCATATTGAAAATTAGAAAGCTGAGGAGTCATAATTTGCTCTGTCTTTAAAAGCATTACCCAACACACACACACACACACACACACACACATGCACACACACTACTGGAGCAAAAGACAGCAGAATCCTTACTATTACAGAGAGCACCAGCAAACTGCATGGGACATAGATTTTGTAAATTGAGTCCACTCAAGTTAACTGCCTTCTAAAATAAAAAAACAATTCTGAGAACAGTCCAAAATTGTTTCTATGTGTTATATATAATGTCCAGTTTTCAACCTAAAATTAGTAGACAAAGATAGGAAATTGTAACCCATTCTCAGGGAGAAAGCAGTCAATAGAAACTGATTCCAAATGAGCCCAGATGCTGGGTCCACAAGATAAAGAATTCAAAGCTGCTATTTAAAGAAAATATTCTTAAATAATTTCTACAATATGCTAATAATGACTAAGCAAGTTAGGAATCTCAATAGAGAAATGAAAACTCTAAAAGGGAATAAGAAACAAATTTTATAGCCAAAAAGTACAAAAAATTGCTTTTTAAAATTTGATGAGCTGAATAGCAGATTAAAGATTGAAGCAAAACTAATCAATGAACTTAAATATAGAAAAATTAAAACTTTCCAAACCAAAGCACACAGAGAAAATTCAAGATCAATGAAAAATAAAGTGAATCTCTAAAACTGTAATTGAATTGTATATGTAAGGTTGTCCATTCTCAGCATTTCTATCCAACATGATAAAGGAATTCCTAGCCAGTGTAATAAATAGGAAAAAGAAATAAAAGACATACAGATTGAATGGAATAAAATACAACTCTTTATTCACAAACAACCAGATTATATATGCAGACCATTCATTTATATATTGTCTATGGAGCTTTCACACAACAATGACAGAATTGTGCAAAGCCTAAAATATCTACTATCTGGCCTTTTAAGGTAAGGGTTTTCCTACCTCTAAGATAGAAAATCTTAAAGAATGTACAAATAAGCTATTAGAACTGAAAAAGTGAATTAAGCAATGTTTCATGATACAAGAGTAATAAAGTAATCAATTGTATTTCAACATACTACAAACAAACATTTTAAAAATAAAATTTTAAAAAAACAATAACATTCATAATGGAATAAAAATATACTTTGGAGTAAATTTAAGAGAGAATGTGAAATACCTATACACTGAAAACTACAAAACATTGCTGAAAAACACTGAAGAAGCCTTAAATAAATGGACAGATTTTTCTCTACTATGTGCCAGAGACTGTTACAGGCATTCTGTAACAACAACAATAGCATCTGTCATTTATTGAGGGTTTATTCTGTACCAGGTAATCCTCATTGCTTATCTCATTTAAATCTTAAATCAACCCCATGAGACTGATCTTCTCACCCCATCTTACAGTCGATGAGAATGAGGGCCAGAGATTGAGGGCCCTTCCTAGATAATGCTAAAAATGTCTATTGAAGGCAGAAACAGCTTTAACTCCTTGTCTAATAAACTCTGAAACCAAAGCTATTAACCATAACCACTCTGCTCCTGCTTCCCATGGATTGAATTCCACAGTACCAATGCATCATGCATTTTTTTAACTACTTTTATTTATAGACACCCTATGTCCACCAAACACACACTCCTCCTTCCCCATACTCCAATCCCCTGGTAAATGCAGATTTGCTTTGTCTATCATCTCATATAAATGACATCATATAATACTTGTTCTTGCTTATTTCACTGAACATAATGTTCTAAGGTTCAACCATGTTGCAGCATGTCTCATAACTTCATTAGTTTTTATGAGTGAATAATGTTCAATTGTTTGTATGTACCTGTGATGGTTAGGTTCATGTGTCAACTTGGCCATGTGATGGTGCCCAGGTGTCTAGTCAAGCATACACTGGCCTAACCATTACTGCGGGGACATTTGTGGCTGGTTAATAAATCAGAAGGCTGGTTTATTAAATTATCAGTCAATTGAGTGCAGCTGTGACTGATTAAGTTCAACAAAGGGCGTGTCTTCCACAAGGAGGGAATGCAATCAGCTGGATTTAATCCAATCAGTTGGAGACTTTTAAGTGAGACAGAAAGAGGACCTTCACTTCTTTGGCTAACTAGCAAAGCATTTCCTGAGGAGCTCATTGGAGTTGCCAGTTTGTTCCTGAAGAGTTCATCAAACCTCTTCATTGGAGTTGCCAGTTTGCTGCCTTCCCTATGGAATTTGGACTCATGCATACCCACAGTTACATGGACCACTTTTTATAAAATCTTATATATATAGATATCTCTTGTTGTTTCTGTTTCCCTAGAGAACCCTAACTAATACAGTACCACATTTTCTTTATCCACTCATTTGTTGATGTAGTCTTGCATTTCTTCCACCTTTTGGTTATTGAGAATAAGTTTACTATAAACATAGGTGTACACATATCAGTTGTAGACCCTGTTTTTACTTTCTTTGGCTATACACCTAGAATTGAAATTGTCAGATCAAATGATAATTCTATACTTAACTTTTTGAAGAACTGCCATATTTTTTTCCTCAGTGGCTGTACAGTTTTTGTCCAATGCAACAATGTACTAGAATTCTAATCTGCACACATCTGCTCCGACACTCATTTTCTTTTTTTTTTAAATAATAGCCATCCTTGTGGATGTGAAGTGGTATCTCTTTTTGGTTTTTATTTACACTTCCCTATTGGATAATGATGTTGAGCAACTTTTAATAGGCTTATTGACCATTGATATATTTTCTTTGGAGAAAGGTCTATTTAACTCCATTGCCCACTTTTAATTGGGTTGCCTTATTTTGGTTGCATTATTAAAGTTCTTTATATATTCTGGATATTAAGCCCTTATAACATATGATTTGCAACTATTCTCTCTCTCTGAGGGTTGTATTTTCACTTTTTTGATAATATCCTTTGATGCTCAAAAGTTTTGAATTTTGATGAAGTCAAATTTATATGTTGTTTTTTCCATTGCTTATGATTTTGATGTCATATCTAGGATTCCATTGCTGAATACTAGGTCATGAATATTTGCCCCTATGTTATCTTCTAAGAGTTTTAAGTTTTAGCTCTTATATTTCAGTCCTTGATCCATTTTTATATGGCATGAGGTGAGGTTCTAACTTCACTCTATTGCATGTGGGTATTCAGTTTTCCCAGCATCATTTGTTGATGAGACTCCTTTCCACCATTGCATGTAGTTAGCACCCTTGTTGAAAACCAATTGGCATATATACCATATTAATAGAAAAAAGGAAAAAATGTGTGATCATCTCATTGGGGCAGAAAAGGCATTTGACAAAATACAGTATCTCTTCTAGATAAAAACACTTAGAAAACCAAGAATAGAAGGAAACATCCTCAAAATGTAAAGGGCATTTATGAAAAACCCTCAGTTAATATTATACCTAGTAGTGAAAGACTGAAAGATTTCCCTCTAAGATAAGGAACAAGACAAGGATGTCCTCGGTCACCACTGTTGTACAATACTGTACTTGAAGATCTTGCAAGAGCAATTAGACAAGAAAAATACAAGGTATCCAAACTGGAAAGGAAGAAGTAAAATTTTCCCTATTTTTGGATAACATGATCCTACATAGAGAAAATCCTGGAAAATCCACAACAAAGCTCCTAGAGCTAATAAATGAATTCAGCAAAGTAGTAGCTACAATATCAACAACCAAAAATCAGTAGTGATTTTACATACAAGATATGAACCATTGGAAGAAGAAATTAAGAAAAAAAGTTTATTTACAATAGCATCTAAAAGAATCAAATATCTAGGAATAAATCTAACCAAAGATGTAATGGACTTATACACAGATAACTACAAAACACTGCTAAAAGAAATCAAAGAAGACCTAAACAAATGGAACTACATTCGGTGTTCATAGATCGGAAGACAATTGTTAAGATATCAATTCTACCCAAAGCAGTTAACAGATTCAATGCAATTCCAATCAAAATTCCAACAACATTCTTTACAGAAATGGAAAAGCCAATCATAAAATTTATATGGAAGGGTAAGGGGCCCCAAATAGCCAATTGTGCCCGTTTGGATATATTATGTCCCCCAAAATGCCATTATCTTTGATGCAATCTTGTGGAGGCAGATGTATTGTTGATTAGGTTGGAACCTTGTGATTGAGTGTTTCCATGGAGATGTGACCCACCCAACTGTGAGTGACACATTTGATTAGGGTGTGAACTCTTGATTGACTGTTTCCATGGAGGTGTGGCTCCACCCATTCAGCATGGATCATTATTGGATAACTGTATTACTTCAAAAAGAGCCATACAGGCCCAGATGCTGCTGCAGCCCAGAGAGGAACAGCCTGGGAGAAAGCCATTTTGAAACCAGAACTCTGGAGCAGATGACAGCCATGTGCGTTCCCAGCTAACAGGTTTTCCAGATGTCATTGGCTATCCTCCAATGAAGATACCTGATTGTTGATGCATTACCTTGGACACTTTATGGCCTTAAGATTGTGTAACCAAATAAACCCCCTTTATGAAAGCCAATCCATTTCTGGTATTTTGCATAATGGCAGCATTAGCAAACTGGAACACCAATGCAATCTTGAAAAACAAGAATGAAGTAGGAGGGCTCACACTTCCCAATCTTAAAACTATTACAAAGCCACAGTAATTAAAACAGCCTGGTACTAGCACATGGACAGACATATAGACCAATGAGATCAAATTGAAAGCTTGAAAATCAATCCTCATATTTATGGTCAACTGATTTTTGTCAAGGGGTCAAAGATCAGTCAATGGGGAAAGAACAGTCTGTTCAACAAACGGTGTTGGGGAAACTGGATCTCCATTTGCAAAAGAATGAAGGTGGATCCATACCTCATACCACATACAAAAATCAACTCAAAATGGATCAAAGACCTAAATAAAGAACGAGAACCTTAAAAAATCCTAGAATAAAACTTAGGGAAGCATCTTCAGGACATTACGTTAGACAATGGTTCCTTAGACTTTACACCCAAAGCATAGGCAACAAAAGAAAAAAAATTGATAAATGTGACCTCAACAAAATTAAAACCTGTTGCTCCTTAAAGGACTTTAGCATAAAAGGTAAATAATGACCTACATAATGGGAGAAAATATTTGGAAACTACAAATCCAATAAGAGTTTACTATCTAGAATATATTAAAAATTCCTACAACTCAAGAACAAAAAGACAAACAACCCTATCAAAATATGGGCAAAATGTCAATAAACATTTCTCCAGAAAAGATATACAAATGGCCATAAATCACATGAAAAGATGATGAACACCATTAGCCATTAGGAAAATGCAAGTAAAAACCACAAGATAACATTTCATACCCAGTGTGGCAACCCATGGCCTGAGCAAAACAGGCCTGCAGATCTTTGGTGGACAGCAGTCTGCATGACCTAGGCAGCTAAATATTTAACCTATTGTCTTTCTAAGCCAGTAAAGGGAAAAAGGATAAATTGACCTTAAAATGTAACTTTATGCAAGCAGGCAAGAAGTGAGAGGCTCTTAGTCTCACAAAAAGAGCAAAATGTAATTGTTTAAGTGCTATTCTAGTCCTTCCTGCACCACCCTCCAGGTCAAAGTAACTTGTTCCTGCATCTATGCTCCCCCCACCCTTAGGGCCTTTATGTTAAACCCTTATAAAAGGCTTTCTGCCCTTTTTGCATTGCTCGGTCGTCTTCCCCGTGAATGTGATGCCTACCCGGCCTGAGAGAGCCGTCATGATCTCTCCATGACTTCTCACCCTGTAAGTCAGCCCTGAATAGAAGTTCATGTATCAGAAAATGCTTGTTGTCTTCTTTGGCCTTTGGACTGGCATGGCCCTCTTGGGCTGTGACACCCAGTAAAATGGCTACTATTTAAAAAAAAACAGAAAATTACAAGTGTCTGAGTGGATATGGAGAAATAGGGACTCTCATTCATTGTCGGTGGGAATATAAAATGGTGCAGCCACTGTGGAAGACACTTTGGAAGTTCCTTAGAAAGTTAAGTATAGAATAGCTGTATGATCAGGCAATCCCACTTCTACATATATACTTCTACTAGTCAGGGTTTTCTGGTGAAACAGAACTAAGCCATAACTGGCTTATTATAATATCCAAAAACTGGAAAAAACACAAAGTTCCATCAACAGATAAATGGATAAACAGCATGGTATATTAATAGAATTAAATACTACTTAGCAATAAAAAGAGTAAACTGATGATACATGCAATAACTAAGATGAATCTTAAAAATGATGCATTAAGTGAAAGAAGCCAAACATAGATGACTACATACTTTATAATGCCATTTATATGAAGTTCTAGAAAAGGCAAAACTAGAATCACAGAAAGAAGATCCAATGGTTACCTGAGGCTAGGAGTGGGGGTGAACAGTGACTGCAAAGGAGTAAGAGGAACCTTCTCAGGGTGAAGGAAACATCCTACATCTTGACTATAGTGTGGTGGTTGCAATACAGTATACATTTATGAAAACTCTTCTAATTTAAAATGGGTACATTCTATTTTATGTAAATTATACTTCAGTAATTCCATTTTAAAAAATAGTACCACATTCTAAAATATTATATTTATAATTAATCAAAAGATGCTTTTCTTCTCCAGTAAACATAACATCATATACAAGTTCCTTTACTGTAATATAATCATAGCATATAAGACATGTATCAAGCAGTGTGTTCATGGGACAAGGACAGGATTTTTAATTCAGACAGACCTGGGAGCAGAACTCACTTCTCCCAGTAGATATTTGACCAGGTTATTCTCTGATCCTCGATTTGCTTATCTGTAGTACATACTTTGTAGCATGACCTTGTGAGTCTTGGGGAAAGCACTATACACAAAGCACCTGACATGTCACTCCCTATGTAGTCACATAATTATCACAAGGTCTATTAGAAATACTTATCTAAAGTAGTATTTTGCACAATTTTCTTGTCAGGTGAAGATAAAACTTATGATGTCTGTTCTTCACAGATGCCATCAGAATCCTAGACAGTTCTTCCATAATCATTTAGTTTATCACTCTGGCAGAATTAAAGTGAAATTTGTCATTGCAAATTTAGGATTCCATTTGGCCACAAAAGAAATCTTCTTTGGCAAATAGAAAGCAAATATTAATACTTAGGAAGATAGACTATGATTACATCAACCAAACTCAATATCATTGGCCATGTGTTTCAGTGGGGCTTAATTATCTGCTGGAGATGATTAAAAACAATTATGTAATATTGTCATCTAACCAACCACTGACTGCATTAATAGACCCAAGTCTCCACACTCCCTGTATTCACAGCCTTTGTCATGTGGCTTTTGACAATCAATCAAAACAGTACAAAAAATTAAATTTAAAAAAATTAAAAAACAAAATAAAACAAAACAAAACATAGTGCATATTTTCCCTGATCCTTGATTCTGAGTTCAACCTTGTGACTTCTTTGGTCAATGAGATTCTAGCAAATATTAGGTAAATGGAAAAGCACTTACTTGTTTGTGCCCTCGTGCCTCTTCAATAATCATTAAAAAAAAAAAATGCCTATTAACCTACTGGAGGATGAAAAACACATGATAAGAATTGAGTTGCATCTGTTGTCTCAGCCAAGGCAAGCCTAGATCAGCCAAAGGCAGTTGACACCCAGACTATGAGAAAACTCAACCAAGATTAGTAAAGCTACCTAAACAACCACTCCACATGCTGTGAAAGCAATAATAGTTTATTGTGTGCCACTGAGGTTTTGTGGGTTTTTGGTATACAGTATTAGTGTGGTGGAAGATAAATTTTCAAAACATTCAACTTGAAATTTCTTCTGAAAATTACTCTTTCATCCTTAAACCATCCTAAGACATATCCCATCTGAAATAATTATTGCTTTGATTAAGAAAAGATAGCCTTTGTTTTTTAATAAGGAATAGTGATTCATATTTATTAATAAACAAAGGCATGTGTAATGACCACTAAAGGAAAACAGAATGAATATTTGATTTATAGCATAATAAATCCTGACTTTTTGTCATTTTAGGCATTTTTATAGCACTTTATATTTCAGAATTGCTTTGTTCTCTCTTTGACACTAAGATTGCTTGGTATAGTTCAAATGGATTTCAGAGCTGTCATAGTGTTCTGATACTTACTCTGCCTATGTACCTTATAGTTTGTGGTCTGTTCAATTATAAGATAAGTTTAGAAAGATTTTATGTCTGTGACAAATGGAGGGGGAACTGTGGAAAAAATACTCAGCTAATGAGATGTTAAACATGGCCAAGAGAAGATCCACTGTCTTAGATACACAGACTCCCTTAGGAGAGTATTAATGTTTCCACAATCACCCCTTGCTTTATGTCCCAGAACTCTCTCCTTTCCCTCTCATAACTCTCACAAACATGTACCAATCTCTAGTTTTTACAAAATACATTGTAAGGTTTTATCACATGAAAAAATATTTTAACTCAAATTTCTCAGATGTTTGGAAGACACTGTGCATGAGAACCTAGAATGCAATCCCTGAGATTAAAGCCCTATCTCAGCCACTTGTGAATTTTATGACCTTGGACATGTTATTTAACTTCTTGACCAGATATTTACAATTGCCTGTTTTTACCCTCTACTTTGTCTTGACAAACTCTTCTCCTCAAAAGGCCCCTAGACTTTGGCTTGCCCTCACTTCTGAGCAATCATTAAAATGCAGAACATGTCCCCATTATGAATTTATCCTGAGAATCAGGTGACCACAGAGATATACATTTCCTGTCAAATCACACAGATCATGCAGTCTGCTCAACTACTCACCCCAACTTCCCAACTTCCCCTCACTTACTGCATACTCCTGTTTACCCCTCCCTATAAAAGAAAAGCCATTTTCTGTTTGATTTTGAGATGCTTGTATATTTCTGAGATCAGAACATTCTTCCTACTACAATAGGAATTGAATAAAACCTCTCCTTACCTAAGTCTTAATTTGTTTTTATTTGATACTCTCTAAAACTTGAAGACCTCATCTGTAAAATGGGATTCTTAGGCATAATTGTAAGTAGGCTCAGCTTCTCCTTTGCAGGAGTAAGTTTTCTAAGGGCAAGCCCCAAGATTGAGGGCTTGACTTATTAAATTGGGAGTCCCTAATGCTTATGACCATATCAGGAATTCCCCAGGTGGAGATATTTAATATTTCCACATTTTAAACATGTCCCTCAAGGGGACTTTGCAAATGCTATTTTATTTTCTGCCCAAAATACTCTGGGGTGTAAGGGGATATTACATTAACCTGTACAGAATGATAAGATCTCATTCCCTATATTAGGTTCCATGTAATTATGTTGTTTAAATAAACTGACCATATAGGTTAAATTAGATAGTGTGCCAGAGAGAATATAAATTTCATACCAAATAAACATCTCTTAAAACAGTTAAAATTCAGGAATAGATGTGACTGCTGTAAGAGCTTACAATCTAGGGACCTTTACAATAAGCCTTATTGAATATTTTGTACTCCTGCATCACTGATTACCCAATATTTGCCTATGTTCTATACCCTGATAACCTATGCTCTCAGATTCAATTCTCAGCATTTGCTCATTACAGTTAATTTATATTAGTGAGGCCTTACAATAGTTCTCCTTTCATTTCTGGTTTATTTTATGCAATTAATGTCCTCAAGGTTCATTCAGCTGGTTGCATGCCCCACTACTACATTCATTCTTGCAGCCACTCAATATCCCATTGTAGGTGTAAACCACAGTTTGTCCTTCCATTCACCCATCAATGTACCCTTAGGTCACCTCCATCCAAGACAATTTTCTCTTGACCTTGCTTATTGGTTTTTTAGTTGTTTTTACTTTTAGATGAGATATGCATATCCTTAGCTTTTTTATTTTATTGCTACATGTGTACCCTATTTTTATGCTGCTTTTCCCAACTATTTATGCTATGTTTTCTTATATCCTCAATTTTTGGAATTTATATTTTAATTTGTCAAATTAACATCTATGCTTTTAATCCCTCGCATCCTTTCAGAACTCAATTATTCATTCAAGAAATATTTATTAAACAAGTATTATGTGCCAGGAACCATTCTAAGTGCAGGACATACATTGGTGAACAAGATGGACAAGGCAGCTAATAGAGGTAGTCTAATGAATGGGAAGAGACAATGATAAGCAAATAGTAGAATACGCAAAATAATTTTAGAGAATGACTGTGTTTAGAAGAAAATAAAACAAAAAAGTCAGTAACTGATATCTGACATTAGACCTGAATTAAAAAGGAGGCAGCTTCATGAAGATCTGATGGAAATTTGGACCAGGGTGGTAGCAGTTGAAATGGTGAGAAGTGGTCAGGATTGGGATTTATTTTTGGAGGTAGAGTTGGCAGGATTTGCTTATGGATTAGATGTGGAAGGGATGGAAGTTAGGAATGTAAGAAGTTAGAAATCAAGATTGACTCTGAGGTTTTTAGCTCGAGTTTTGGGTACATGGTGGTGCCATCAACTGCAAGTGAGAAATGCATAGGGGAGAAACATGTATAAGGAAAACAAAGAGTTCTGTTTGGGACATGTTAAGTTTGAGAGAGCAATCATACAGCTGAGTTCAGATGTCAAGCAAATAGCTAGGAACACAAATTTAACACTTAGAGAGGAGGCCAGGTCAGGAAATTTAGGGACATCAGCATACAGGTGGTAAATTATTTAGTATTTCACACTTGTATTGTTAAAATTATTTAACAGGAAAATTTATTTAACATTTACATAGTTATAATACCATTTTTTTAATTTACAATTTTTATGGTTCAGAAAAACAAATATTACAAGATATCAATTCTCTCACAATTCATAAATGTAATGAAATCCTAATAAAATCCTGTGGCAGCCCCTGGCCTGAACAAAACAGGCCTGCAGACCTTGGTGCACAGCAGTCTGTTTTGACCTAGGCAGCTAATGTTTAACTTATCATCTTTGTAAGCCAGAGAGAGAAAAAGGGTAAATTGTAACTTTAAATGGGAAGTAAGCAGGAGGAGAGAAACTCTTGGTCTCACAGAAGAGCAAAAATTTTAATCTAGTCTACCTGCTTCCTGGTTCCCAAGTGTTATAATTCATGTGGTTACTTACAAAGCCCCATCCTATAATTCTTTCCTTCCTGCACCACCCCCATGTCAAAGGATGCCCTCCCACCCTTAGGAATAGCTTTGTCTTAAACCCTTATAGCTAGGCTTGCTGTCCTCTCAGTTGCATGGCCAACTTCCCTGTGAAAGCAGTACCCACCCAGCAAGAGAAAAGCCATTTGATTTCTGCCTCCCTGTGAGTAAACCCCAAATAAAGTTCATGTTTCAGAACATGCTCAGCAACTTCCTTGGTCTTTTGACTGGAAAAGGCCCCTCAGGCTGTGACAATTGGTGAGCCAGCCAGGAGACCAAAGGAATCCCCACTTCTGTAGGCATGAACCCGGGGAAGGGAGAGACCCTGGAGGGAATACCAGGGTGGCCTGGGACTTTGATGTGGGGAGGAGTAGCTACCCTCCTGGATGAATGGGGCCCACCAAGGGAATATGGAGGTGTGTGCACCTCCCCAGCAGGACTAGTAGATATCCTGCAGCAGGCCACAGGAGATTTGGGAATTCAGAAAAAGAAAAGGGACAAACAGATTGTGGCTGTGGTGGGCTGGCCATTGTTAGAGGCTGTACATGCCACTACTGAGGAAGCTTTACCAGCAAAGGCAGTTGTATGCCACCTGGAGGTTGAGCTAAAACTGGAAAAGTATATGAGGCGGGTGCAAGCCGAGCTGAGGGATGCTTTGAATGAAAGATTAAAGTGAGTAGATGAAATTTCGCCATGCTTGTGTGCCATTATGCTAAAGTGAAAGTGCACAAGCTACACAAAATGCAAGTCAGATGCATTCTAACCTTGCCTGACTGATCCTAAGGTTTGGGACCCTGTGGATTTCTCTTCATAGGAAGAATCACATTTGGAATGGGAGGTGGAAGAGGAGCCTAAGCTTGTCCATCCTCTGGTCCAGTGCAAAATTAAATCAGAATGGCTGGTAGGCTCTATTGAAGGAGGGAAGTGTGAGGCAGAATGGGCACCTGATGAGCCAAAGGTGCTTGTCACATCACAGGCATTCTCCCAGTGGAATTAAGGGATATTGGGAATCACTATTGACA
The DNA here is from genome assembly GCF_015220235.1 of Choloepus didactylus. Lineage (NCBI taxonomy): Eukaryota > Metazoa > Chordata > Mammalia > Pilosa > Megalonychidae > Choloepus > Choloepus didactylus. The sequence continues at coordinate 182,462,960 of NC_051310.1, read as the reverse complement.
AAAGTCTAGAGAGCTGTTAGCAAACTGGTTGCTATGGCTATGGGATGATGGTGCAGACAGCACTCTGCTCAGTGGGTGGGAAATGAGTAAGTTAGCTACCATTTCCACTCACCCCTCCCTACACCAGTGATTGTACTTGCTTGGAACTAATGTAGAGACTCATTTGCTTTTTCAGTGGCTAGTCAAACAATGTAAAATTGTGTGGCCGCAGGAAGGGGACTTACCCCACACCTCACTAGAGTGGAAAAGCATAGAGGAGTTCAGGATATACTTCAGAGAATAGGCATGAAACATTCAATTTATGCTAATGAAACTGCGGAACCAGATGATGTCACTTTCACTCAAGATTTGTGTGGAACAATTCTGCACACAGCCCCTAATCAATGGTATGGAAATTTAATGCCCCTCCATTAAGCCCCTAATAGGAAAGCCTCTTGTGGAAGCTGCCCAAGAGATTGCAGAGTTGGGAGAAGTGGACTATCTGTGGAAAACCAAGGCCAGGGTTACAGCAATGGGGTGAGTTCCCAGAGGGCATGACAGGCCAAACAGGGTGTCACGTAAGCAAATATGGGCAGATCTCATAGCAGCTGGAACAGAAATGGAGGAAATTGATGGACAACTGAATGCTGTGCTAGTCAAACTGTGGAGTAAATTGCCCAAAGAACAGAGGTTTACTAAGCAGAAAATTAAACCCTCAGAAAAAAAGCTGCATTAGGCTATTAGTCATGTGGTACATGAACAGAACCCTCTGCTTCACCAGCAGAGGAAGTTTGGGAGGCCCCATTTCCCCTGTATTAGGGGTGGGGCTGAGATTCTCAAATAAGAGCAATTTATGGGGGCACTGGGGATCAAAGGCCACACATTGAGTTAACTGTTTTTTGGTATCCCACTAATGGGCACAGAGTTTTAGCCCTAGTAGATACAGGGGTGGAACGTACCCTAATATATGGGAGGAAATCATGAAGTAGAGGCCCCACACTAACCATTGCCAGTTATGGGGGCCAAGGGGTTAAAGCAAATCAAAAAGAGGTGTTCTAGTTCACTAATATTGCCAGGATGCAAAACACCAGAAAAGGATTGACTTTTATAAAAGGGGGTTTATTTGGTTACACAGTTACAGTCTTAAGGCCATAAAGCATCCAAGGTACCTTCACTGGAGGATGGCTAATAGTGTCCAGAAAACCTCTGTTAGCTGGGAAGGCACATGGCTGGTGTCTGCTCCAAGTTCTGGTTTCAAAATGGCTTTCTCCCAGGACATTCCTCTCTAGGCTGTAGCTCCCCTTCAAAAATGTCACTCTTAGTTGCTCTTGGGGCATTTGTCCTCTCTTACCTTCTCTGGAGCAAAAGTCTGCTTTCAAAGGCCATCTCCAAAATGTCTCTGTAAGCTGAAGCTCCTCTCTCAGTTCCTGTGCATTCTTCAAAGTGTCCCTCTTGGCTGTAGCTCCTCTTCAAAATGTCACTCTCAGCTGCACTGAGTTAATTCTGTTTGTCAGCTCATTTATATGGCTCCAGTGTTTTAATTTAGACCCACCCTGAATGGGTGGGGTAACACCTCCTTGGAAACCATCCAATCAGAGTCATCACCCACAGTTGGGTGGCGCACATCTTCATGGAAACACTCAAAGAATTACAATCTAATCAACACTGATATGTCTACCCATACAAGATTACATCACAGATAATGGCATTTTGGGGGACATAATACATTCAAACCAGCACCACAGGTTTTAATGCAAATTGACTGGCTACCTCCCCAAACTTACACAGTATATTTATCTCCTATTCCAGAATATATACTAGGGATTGATATTCTGCAGAATATCACCCTGCAAACCACTATAAGGGAGTTCTGCCTCTGGTATCGAGTTGTAAAGACAGTCCTGAGAGGACACACTAAATGGTCATCAGTAAAGTTGCCTCCTCCTAGGTGCACAGTTGCCATTTGCCAGTACAAGTTACCTGGAAGGCACCAGGAAATTACAGCTACCATAAAGGAGTTAGAAAGCCCCTTCAAAAGTCCAGTCTGGCTGGTAAAGAACCTTGATGGTTCTTGGAGAATTACTGTTGATTAAAGAAAGCTATACAAGGTAACCCTTTCTTTGTTGGCAGCGGTGCAAACATCACATTGCTCCAGGATATTAGCACAAAATTAGGCCTGTTTCATTTTGTGTTAGATCTCACTAATGCCTTCTTTAGCATTCCTCTAGATTCTTCCATTCAACCTGTATTCACCTTCACATGGTGAGGACAACTATGGACTTTCACAGTGTTGCCACAAGGGTACATTCACAGCCCAACTATTTGCCAAATTTTACAAAATTTGTAAAATTTAACAAAATGGATGCCTCCTGATGCTGTCACTATGTTCCATTATATCGATGATATAATGCTAACTAGCAGTTCTCTTCCAGACTTAGAAGAGGCTGCTAAAACAGTGGTGACCCACCTTGAGAGCAGATGGGTAATAAACTGAGAAAAAGTGCAAAGACCTGAGTGTTTATCAAATTTTGGGGTGTTGTCTGGTTAGGTAAGACAAGAACTATTCCTTCTGCTGTTACTGATAAAGTGCAGAATTACCCTACCCCATGCACCCCCAAACAATTAGTGGCTTATTTAGGGCTATTGGGTTGTTGGAGGTCTTTTATACCTCACTTAGTGCAAATTCTTAAACCTTTGTCTCTGTTAGTTCAAAAGGGGAAAACATGGGAGTGGGAAATTCCCCAATAGACTGGTTTTGAGAGATCAAAGTGTGCCATGGCACAGGCACAAGCTTTAAGGGGGGGGGGGGGGTGGGCCCTAATGTGCCTTGTGAATTGGATGTGGCCGGTACTGACATTGGCTTTGGGTGGGGTTTGTAGCAAAGGCAACAGACTAAATGTGCACCTATCGGATTTTGGTCACAATTATGGAAAAGAGCAGAGCTTCAATATAGTCCTTTAGAGAGGCAATTGTGTGCTGCTTATAATGCCCTATTACAAGTAGAAGGGCTAACTCAAAAATGTCCAGTGACTTTACGAACAGCCATACCTATACAGGGGTGGATCCATGACACCATAAGCAAGCCACATTCTGGGAGTGCTCAAGTTGAGCACATTAACGAAGTGGAAAGCTTACCTCCTACAACACAGTGTTTTCAACAATAGCCCTTTAAGTGCAGAAATGCATGAAATCCTGAAACCAGTCTCCTATATAAAAGAACAGTTTATCCCACAACCTACCAGCCTTCTTGAGGTATCTCTACTTCTGATGCCCACCATTGACATACAGGGAAGTATATCTGACTCTTCTTGGTATACAGATGGGTCAGCACATGGGCAGCCCCCTAATTGGACAGCAGTGGCTGCACAGATGAGCACTGACACCATCTGGTGGGAGATGAGAACTCTAAAGCAGCCAATGGGCTGAGTTACAGGCAGTGTGGGTGGTGATTGTCCATGAGCCAAGAGATGCTTTAATTTTTTGTATAGATAATTGGGCTGTTTACTGAGGCCTGACAGTTTGGATGGCTACATGGAAGCAAGAACAATGGATGTGGTCAGTGGCACTTTATGGGGGAAGGAAATGTGGGAAGACATCTGGACAGCCTGCCAAAAGCATAAGGTAACTGTTTTCCATGTGTTAGCCCATAATGCTACCTCCTTGCCCAGCAACATCAAAGCAGTTGCCCTGACAAAAATCCGCAGCTTGGCACCAACAATACATAAGGCAGTTGAATGGCTACATTGAAAAACTGGACACCAAGTGTACCTAACCCTGTGGAAATTGGCACAGCAGTTCCAACTGCCCACCGGCAGGAACTAAAAGAGGTAGTAGATGCCTGTCCTTCCTGTTTGCTATGATGGCCCAGAATGCTTCCTCACCAACTTGGACACATTGGCTGGGACCAAATACCTGTTACCTAGTGGCAAGTAGACTACATCAGGCCACTTCCTCTATCTGAAGGTGCAAGGTATGTTTTTGCAGCTGTAGACATGGCTATGGGACTTTTATTAGCTTTCCCAGTAGAAAAAGCCAACCAACAAGCTACCATGTGTAGTTTAGAAAAGTTAAGTGCCTTTTTTGGGGTGCCCACACATGTAGACAATGATAGGGGGACCCCCTTTACCGGGCAATTAACCCAAGCTTGGGCTACAGAACATGATGTCCTTTGGACATTTCACTTGCCCTATAACCCCACAGCAGCAGGGTTAATTGAAAGAATGGTCTTTTAAAGAAACACTTAGAGGATGATAAAAACTCCCTACAACAATGAACAATGGACAACTGTATCCAGCTCTGATTAGCATTAACTCCAGACCCAGAGCGGCTGCTCCTGCTCCTGTGGAAATGGTAACCACGGGGCCCATGCAGGCCTTATGAATTCAAATAAGGGGGCCAGCTGCTCTCAAGCTGCAGTGAGGTAGTGATAAGAACTTGCTCTTGCCTGTGCCACAAACACCAGAAACTGGGGAGAATAAGGTGGATTGACCCTGGTCCGGGCCTATGCAGCCTCACTGGCTGGGCGTCCTAAGCCCATGGGGGTTGAGGTTGACCAAAACTTAAATATTTGACTGAAATCTATTCAAAAAATGACTACAGTGGTGTATATTGTTAATCCTGGGCCCCCCATACCCCAGGGACCTATATGTATTCCTTTGTGGACTCTCATTATGCCCAGGTTAATTTTAGATCTAACCCCTGAAAGCCTTATACAACTCCAGGGGGAAAAGGTGTGGTATCTCAAACTGCCCTCCCCCCCAAACAATGCTCCTTTGCCTGAAACACTGTTGTCTATGGACAGGAATGGAGTACTGTTAGATCACCAAGATTTACCCCTTATTGTACCCCATAAACATCTTTCTTTTCACCCCCCCCAGGGTACATAATTCAACCTAAGTCACAGAGAATGTGATAAAATGTAAATGAAAAGGACACACCAGAGAAGAGATCTTTTTTCACACTTCTTTGTGGGAAAATAAGCCACAAAAAAACAAAAATGAGCAATGGCCGTATTTCAACAATTTAAAAAAGAAATTAAAATGGTCAAAACTCTACTAATAATAAAAGAAAAATTAAAACAATGAGGCATAATTTTGCTTATGAAATGATTTTTTTTAATTCAGTTTTATTGAAATATATTCACATACCATACAATCATCCATGGTATACAATCAACTGCTCACAGTATGATCATATAGTTATGCATTCATCACCACAATCTATTTCTGAACATTTTCCTTAAATCCAAAAAAATCAGAATAAGAATAAAAAATAAAAGTAAAAAAAGAACACCCAAACCATCCCCCCCATCCCACCCTATTTGTCATTTAGTTTTTATCCCCATTTTTCTACTCATCCATCCATATATTAGATAAAGGGAGTGTGAGCCACAGGGTTTTCACAATCACACCATCACCCCTTGTAATCTACGTTACTATATAATCATCTTCAGGAGTCCAGACTACTGGGTTGCAGTTTGGTAGTTTCAGGTATTTACTTCTAGCTATTCCAATGCATTAAAACCTAAAAAGGGTTATCTATATAGTGCATAAGACTGTCCACCACAGTGACCTCTCGACTCCATTTGAAATCTCTCAGCCACTGAAACTATTTTGTCTCATTTTGCAACCCCCTCTTGGTCAAGAAGATATTCTCAATCCTACGATGCCAGGTCCAGATTCATCCCCAGGAGTCATATCCTGCATTGCCAGGGAGATTCACACCCCTGGGAGTCATGTCCCACATAGAGGGGAGGGTAGTGAGTTCACCTGCCAAGGTGGCTCGGATAGAGAGAGAGGGCCACATCTGAGCAACAAAGAGGTACTCAGGGGGAGACACTTAGGGGTAATGATTTTTTAAATGATAATACCTAGGATAGTCAGGGTGTGAGTAAACAGGAGCTCTCTCAAATTACTCATGAAAATATAAAGTAGCATAGCTATTCTGGAATAAGCAATTAGAAAATAACCAACAAAAAATTTAAAGTACATACTCATTGATCCAACAAATCCATATATATTTACAAAAATGTTCATCCTGTATTAGTGGGGAAAAAAGGTCAATATCCTAAAAGAATACAAATAAAGATTGGCTAAGAAAATTATGGCATGTCTATTTAATGGAATAATATGCACCCATTAAAAATTAAGTTGTAAAAAGGATATTTATCTTAGAAACTATCCATAATATGTTTTTAAATGATGACTCATTAAATAGAGAGAACATAAAGAACAATGCCATTCTTGTTTTGAAATGTACATAGGAAAACAACTGGAAGGACAAATTATGTTACTAAGGGTGAGATCTTCTTTGTGCTTTCTTATAATTTCCAAATTTCTTACAATTAACATGCATTAATGTTTATAATCCAATTATTTATTCATTCATTTATATTTTAAAATTTTATTCAAACAATTCCCTCTACAATTTCCCAATACTTCATGTAAGCCTAATAACTTTCAATGTATTGTTTATTGCATGTATTTTCTTTACCTACTTCCCCCTAAAATTTCCCAGCTCATCATTTTTAAAGTATTTTAATCAACGTAAATCAAGAAGTGTCATGAGTCTTGATGACTTATTTTGTGGCACCAAAAACTTAATCCTCAAACTTTCAGGATAGTTAGAAGTATGATGTGAACACAAAGTCCTGTTATTTTTTTTCTAATGCATGGAAGAGTTAACCAGAGTTCTTTCATTTCCTTCCTTAGTTTAGAGATCTGTGATAAATTTTTGTGATAACGTCAATATATTATTTTCTCCAACTTATCCCCTGGTCAAGTCTTTTATAGACCTAAAAACTACAGGATTTTTTAAATAGATCCTTATACAAAATGACCAAGTCTTTCAGTTGAATTGGATAAGTGAGAAATCTGGAAAATAAAGTCAAGGAGATCTCACTATGTTATAGATCCACTGTCATGTTATTATTCTGTCATACCACTATTCTGAGTTAATTCGAGATCAGAAGTAACTGAACACCATTACAAAGCTCTCCTCATGTATTTTCTGTTTGATCCAAAGTACTAGAAGACTCCCGAGAAAGCCCATGCATTCAAGATTTATAATTCAATTCCTCCAACTGGAAAAGTTTGAGTAAATAGCAAAACTTGTATTTGTTTCTCTAAGGCTCTTTCCTGTGAAGAGGCTGTCCTCCACCATCTCAAATCAAGCATAGTAATGAGCCAATTTAATGATATCACTGCAGACAATTTTCTCAAGCTTCTCCCCTATTCAAATAGCCATAAATCAAGGATCACACTAAATTGCAAAAAGTGCTTGACCACAGAGAAAACTGCATGAAAAGAAAATAGACAAGCAAGGTTGAAAAGTTCTGAGTGAGTTGGTCATCTTGTAGCAACTAATGATAAACAACAGGCGATAAATACTCTCTTAGAACTGGAATGAAAAATATTTCTGCTGGTTGTTAACTGATCTTATTTTTATTTTGTTCATTATTTTTTAAGTTGCTTTGATGATTACTACTAGAGTGGCAATTCATCAGGAGAGTAATATATATTTTATTGTTATTCTCTCCACACAAACCTCACTAATAGCTTCCAAATCCACAGAGATAAAGTGAGGTAAATGTGGATAAAGTAATTTTTCCCCCAATTTACATCCCTCAGCTAGCTGAGGTTGAGCTCTATCGATCTTACTTAATTGCTTGGGAAGAATGTTCAATAAGGGCTTACACTCTTCTTTACCTCAATAATATTAATTGTTGTAATTAGGAAACATTGTAAATACTCTTCTATTTATTTATTCAGATACTCATACCCTCTCTGATTTGGCATTGTTGAGTAACCTGTGCAACATTTAATGGTCTTAGTTACTCAAGTAAAAAGGGTGAACAATAACTCTTCTGCATTTTAATGATATTTTAAATTAAACTGGATATTTTCTAAGAAGTGCAATTGTGAACATTCTGTACCCTAAGTCTTGGACCCACACTCTGAAAATGGTAATTATTACAGACATTCCATATCTCTCCTTTAGAGAAATCAGATTTGTTTGTTTTTAAGGCATAAAACAATCGGACACCAAAAATATTCTGTTCCAATGCAAAGCCTAGTCCGATATGGTGGAAAAAAAACACTACCCTGTTTTTAACCACTTGCTGTCCGTAGACCATGTACAATTCACTTATCTTTGCTGGGTCTCATTTTCCCAGTTTATAAAACTGAGACAATATGCCTTTATTTATTCTGCTAGAAAACAACAGGATGAATTTAATGGTATTCTGAGGTCCTATCCAACTCTAGAAGCAATCATTCTGAGGTGGTAATTCAAAGGGCCAAGAGAAAAATAAAATGATCTGTAGATTTGTAAATTCAATTCCACAGCACTAACACTGTAGTTATCTCATTTGAGCCAAATGACCTCCTATATGATAAATGGATCCATCCTATTAGCTACCTCTGCCACATAAGGAAATGGAGCCTCAAAGCAGTTCATGTCTTCCCCAAGGAAGCCACCAAGACCAACTACTTGGTCTTAGGCTCTTTCCATTGCACCACATTGCTTCTCACACAGGCCTGATATCGAAACTTCTAGAATTGCATTTTAAAATGCGTTGTTGGCTTTCAAGAAAAGTATACCTTTCCAACTTTGCTTGACAGAGTTGGGTTTCCAAACCATAACATGAAATTCAACAGAGCAAGAAGATGTCATGACATTGGGAGAGGTGCCAAGAGAAATGTGCCTGGGTTCTGCAGATAATCCACAGAAGCAGCTGATCCTCATGCAGATAAGTGGAAGTCAGCTGCATATAGTTGAAGTGTGAGTCACAGCTTAAAGTTCCTCCTCTCTTGCTGCCTTTGCTCCCTACCATCTGGAAACATGTTCTGTGGATATGGAAATAATAGAAGACTAGCCAACTGGCAGTTTTCAAACCATTTAAGCCATTTGGTGATTAAGGGGGGGACTAAGCCAAGAAATAACCATCTAGTATAAACATATAGGAAAATAATATAAAATGTGGCTAAGACGAGAGAATTTTTTTCAATTCCTAGCTCAAGTCCTATTCCTCCTTATGGCCTCTTGTGGCCACTCAAGTTTTCACTAATCTCCTTCTCCTTGGAACCTTCTACAATACATAGTCTCTTCCACACAGATTGGAAACTTGTTATCCCCAATTCCCCTTAAATGTAAACACTTAGCTTTGGAAAACACCTCCACGTCCAGATGGTCATTAATGTTTCCCTCCTCTACAGTTCTCATTTACCTTTGCTCCAAGACATATCCCATCCCCTATAGTTTCTACACTTAATTGAAATTTAGGATTATCTTCTCCTAGGGGCATGTAAGCTCTAGCATTCCATTAATACAATCAATTAGAAGCATAAGTAGCTTTTTTATACTGGGTTATTATGGCCACACATTTTTTTTTCCTTGAAAAAAATTCTTATTTCTAAATGACTATCTTAAAAATAATCTTGAAATATACCATGTTTATAAATCTGAAGCTACCCATATTCTGACTTTCACTAAAATTTCAGCATTATAGTTACATCTTCCCTAACTATTCCATAACCATTCTTGAAGGTATGGGAGCAACTGTCCTGCTGCTACTAAATTTTCCACAATACCTATCAACATCCAGAGTCTACTGCACATGCCCAAAAAATACCATTGACTGATCAAAGAACAAAAAGGTTGTTACACAAATATAACTAAGGTCCCAGGAAAACTTATAACTGTCTAAAACCAACAATTATCCCAGCATGTGTCAAATTCAAGTTTTGCAAATGATTCAGAGTACTCTGCTTTATATGTTAAGGTCTTCGACTCACTGTTTTAGAAGAGAAAGTATTTTGGAAGAGATACATGATTTTATATTATCCAGTTCAAGACTTCTCCTATTTTCCCCAATAATAAAAAATTCAAGTTAGAACTCAAAACATGAATTCTTAAAATAAACCAGAGATATTTGTGGCAAATAGAATCTAAGCAGTAATATTCATACACAAAGTTCCCTATAGGCTTGAAGGTTATGCCCACAAACAAACCACATAATCTTTAGCCTCCTTCTAACTAGCAGCACCCACAAAAGTAAGATGAGGGCTAGGATAATGGGAAGGTCAGAGACACACTCTTATTTCTAGACAGCCATCCTTAGCATTCTCTTAATTTATGGCACAGATTGATCTATTCCCTGTAGGATTCTTACAAGTTTTCTCTAGATAAAGAAATTTGCAGTCAATGAATTTAAAATTCACTAGAAAATTTCCTATGTTTAATTGCCAATTGTTCTTTGGATGTCAAATGTAGTCCTAGGTTGATTAGGTGTAGAAAATCAACACATTTTATACTGAAGCAAAACTTATTGATATTAACCATTAATCTACCCTTCATTTATTCAAATATATATATTGAAAATATACTCAACATAGTGACAGGTTACAGAATCCGGACATACTAGGATGAACCAGACAATAAGAACCTTGTCCAGTAGTTTATATTGCAATGAGGAAGAGTCAGAAAGAAGCAAGGTCAACAGCATACTATTCACTATTCACATTTCTCTGCCATGCCAAACAAGCAGGGGAGAATTTAAACCATTCTTTATCTTATTTAAATTAAGTGACATAAAATGCCAAGCATGCAGTACTTGCTCAGATGGGGAAGTTAACACAGGCAACTACTGATACTGGAAGTACAGAGCTTCCTGCTTAGATTCACAAGTATTAGAGGTTATCCCTTCTTAATTTGTTAAATTTAAAGGGAAACCTAAGCTTTTTACACTGAAATCTCACAATACACCATACCAAAGTTAAAATAATAACATGTCTTCCAGTCTCTTCACAAATAAGCAAAGCAATATAAACTGTAGAGCATAAGTAACAAAAACAATATGCACTGTTACTTATTGAGAAATACTCAGATTATTTTATGCTCTTCACATGTATCCCAGAGAACTCATGAAGTAGCATTAAGCTGATCTCTCAAGAATTCAAGTTCTCTTAAGCATTAGGTGAAGAACTTGCATATTGACATGAATCCTGAGACATGTCATTCATTAGTACAGTAGGATTTCAAAGGAAGAAGCTTTATGGAAATAGGATCAACTTTCTCTTTAAGGTTAAAAACTAGGTGCATAGCATTAATAAAGTCACAAATTAAATTTCATTTCATTTTTGAGCAATGGAGCTATTGCTTGTGGTTTTGCATTTTGTCTAAAGCACAAAGAAATCTGGCTAAGGGTATGAGTAGGGCTGAAATCCAATCCAGGCTCTGCACACTAAACCCTGTGCGCTGGTGCAGTGCTGCATCAGCCTAGAGAAAAAGGGTACATTTCTCTAATTCATCTTCCTGGAAAAGCTTCCATTTTATTATTCTTCCAAAAACACTGTGTAGGTTAGCAGGGTCAAGATGAAAGCTACTAGCTCTACCTCCTCTTATAAAACAATTGAAGTTAGCTACAGCTGCCCAGAGAAGGTCCTGCAGACTAAGCCATTTTACTGCCAAGCATCCAGGATTAATTTTGAAAACAGGATTTGAAATTAAAGAGTTAGTTTCCATAGCTGTAAGACTAAAGGAAGAAAAAAGGTCTTAGAGGGAAAAATGCTCTTTGTAAACAAGAGGTGAGGCTACCAAACACCTTAGATAACATACTTGAAGTCTTCCCCAGAGCGTTAAGGACTTGACAGATTCACACATATTCTATCACCAGGTCGCTCTTGGGAGCAGCAGAATATCCTTGAGAGAAGCTATGGAGAATGGTGTTTGGCTACATGAACTGGAAGAATTAAACCAATTATCTTGACCTTGGCATCATTGGGATCTAACCTCTGAACCTATCTAGCACTACTCTAGCTAAATATCCCTAAAGATGCCCTGTTTTTAGGATACCCTTGAGGGTCTGGGGTCTGAATTACCCTTCTCTCTGTCCCCAACTCCCAGCACAATCTTGGGAATGTAAGACTCAGTAAAATAAACAAAAGACATTTAGAAATAGCCTTTCAGTATACCTTAAGATCCATGAAGTGAGCTCAAGATTGAAGGTAATTAAAATCCTATTTGCTGTGGAATGTAAACTCACTTCCTCTTATTAGGCTCTCAATTCAATTTCATAAATATTTACTGAATACTTATTAAATGAAAGGTACCACACATTTAAAACTGTGAGGAATACAATGATAAAATCATAAAGATTCACTGCTTTTAAGGAGATTATTGTTTCACTAAGGTGAGAAAGATACAAAGGCAGAGTTTGCCAACTAGCATGTAGTCGTTCTCTACTAATAACTTAAGGAAGCTACTGACAATGAAATTCATTTCAGAATCACCTTAGGAGTTTCAGCTGTGCTGCCACAGCATTGAACTAAAGTGAATAGCAATAGCTGTGATATTAGCAGGGAGATTTTGTTTTCAAAATTTTTATCCCAGATTTCCCAAGATTCCAACACTCAGTTGTTCTCTAAGGGAAGACAGAGTAGATGTTGTCATGATACCCAAGAAAGGAGTGATGCTCAAGGGTGATAAGAATGCAAGATCTTTTAGCAGGAAGCTGAAGCAAGAAACAAATGATCAGGAAAGGCAGCAAAATGGTGGCATAGAGAGGAGTGGAAGTTAGTTAGCCCCTGGAACAACCAATAAACAACCAGGAACAACTAGTAACCAATCTGGAATAACTGCTGGGGAACAACCATGACTGTCCACACATCATACACCAACCTGGATTGGAAGGAATGCCTGAGATTGCAGCATAAATTCTGTAAGTAAAAGCTGTGGAAATGGGCTGGGAGCCCCTCTCCCCATGGCAGGCTGAATGGCAAAACCTTGCTGTGGTAAAAAGCAGCACTCTGAACAAGCGAATACACCACAGTCCAGCTCCTACAGGGATCTTAATTTTAAAAAGTGGACTGCTCAATACAAGCTACAAATCCCCAACAAGCAGACAAAGGCTTTTAGTGACAACTGATGTTAAAGAACCAGAACTCATCTGTCCCAGGAGAGGGAGCCCAGAAGACCAGGTGTTACTTCTAGCCAACAAGTGAAATTGGGGGACCGTGGACTGGCTCTGAAAGGTGGCTTTCTGTCCCTTTTTCTCTCTCTTAACCTGAGCGGCTCAGAAGAGAAAACCTCAGCGATTTTCAGTTCACAGCACTCTGACCCAGACAAGGGTGGAGATAGCAGAGTCTGGGAGACAAAGAACCCATTCAAATGCAGATGATAACTCCCTAGAGGATGTATCCTCCCTAAGAGGAAGGAGGCAGTGCCCAGCTCTACTACTGGCCTTCCATTCAGAACCAGACTCCAGAGCCTGGGGGAAAAGAGCCAAAACATAAACTAAGGAGGCCACACTTCCTTAAATCAGTCAGGAGTGATGGCTGACAGGGGCCACCTGCAAGCAGATTAGGAAAAGCACAGTGGCAAGAGGCCTCACAAGGTGTGTCAACCTTCTAAGATACACCCTCAGGGAAACCTGATACTGAATATTACCTGAGCCTGTTGTGGTCTGGGAAAACCTGATGTGGTAAGCAAGGAAACCAGATGCCTAGACAACAGAAAAACTATAATCTACACTAAGGAAAGCAAAAATATGGCCAGTCAAAGGAACAAATTTACACTTCAACTGAGATACAGGAATTGAAACAACTAATGATAAATCAATTCAACAAGTTTAGGGAAGATATGGAAAAAGAGATATAGGGTATAATGAAAACACTGGGCAAACATAAGGTAGAAATCAAAAGTTTGAAAAAACAACTGGCAGAATCTATGGATATGAAAGGCATAACACAAGAGATGAAAGACACAATGGAGACATACAACAGCAGATCTCAACAGGCAGAAGAAAACACTCAGGAACTGGAAACCTGAAAGCCTACACACAAAAGAACAAATAGGAAAAAGAAAGAAAAAATATAAGCAACATCTCAGGGAATTGACATGCAAGAATGTATATGTCATGGGTGTCCCAGAAGGAGAAGAGAAAGGAAAAGGGGCAGAAGCAATAACAGAGGAAATAATCAGTGAAAATTTCCCATCTCTTAGGAAATACATAAAATTACAGATCCAAGAAGTGCAGCATACCCCAAACAGAGTAGATCTGAATAGGTCTATGCCAGGATACTTAATAATCAGATTATCAAACATCAAAGACAAAGAGAGAATCCTGAAAGCAGCAAGAGAAAAGTGATCCATCACATACAAAGGAAGCTTGATAAGACTGTGTATGGATTTCTCAGTAGAAACCATAGAGGCAAGAAGGAAGTGGTGTGATATATTTAAGATTCTGAAAGAGAAAAACCACCAACCAAGAATCCTATACCTGGCAAAACTGTCCTTCAAATATGAGGGAGAGTTTAAAATACTCTTTGACAAACAGACAATGAGAGAGTCTGTGAACAAGATATCTGTGCTACTGGAAATACTAAAGGGAGCACTACAGACAGATGGAAAATACAGAAGTGAGAGGTTTGGAACACACTTTTAGGTGACGGTAGCACAGCAATGTAAGTACACTGAACAAAGATGACTGTGAGTATGGTTGAAAGAGGAAGGTTAAGAGCATGTGGGAAACCGGAATGAAAGAGGAAAGATAAAAGACTGGGACTTGAAACTCAGTGAAACCTAGAGTGCTAAACAATTGTGATAAAACATACAAAATATGTTTTTACATGAAAGAGAACAAATGAATGTCAACCCTGCAAGATGTTAAAAATATGGTGGAACTGGGGAAAAAATATAATCAATGCAAACTAGAGACTATAGTTAACAGAAACATTGCATTAATGCTTCCTTTAATGTAACAAAGGCAATATACCAAAGCTAAATGCAATAAGAGGGGGACATAAGGGAGGGGTACAGGACTCTTGGCATTGGTGATGTTGTCTGACTCTTTATTCTACTTTAGTTTAATTCTATCTTTCCTTTTGTTGCTTACTAGCTGTCATGTTTTTGGTTTTTCTTTCCTTTTCCTTTTTCTTTTGTCTCTCTACCTTTTTGACTCTTCCTCCTTCTTGGTGGAAGAAATGGAGATGTCCTTATATAGACAGCTGTGATGGTGATGAATACATAAATACACGACTATACAGGGAACCATCGATTGTTTACTTAGGATGGAATGTATGGTGTGTGAACAAAACCATCTTTAAAAAAAACAGGTTGATGAAGAAACCTTGAGGGCACTATATTGAGTGAAATAAGACACATAAGGACAAACATTGCAGGGTCTCACTGATATGAACTAATTATAATATGTAAACTTATAAACACAAAATATAATTTACCAGGATATAGAATGAGGCTAAAGAATGGGGAGTGGTTGCTTATTATGAGTGGAATGTTCAACAAGGGTGAACTTAAGTGTTTGGAAATGGACAGAGGTGATGGTAGCACATTATTGTGAGAATAACTAAGTGTTGATTGGTGTGTGAATGTGGTGGAAAGGGAAAGCTCAGAGTCACATATGTCACCAGAAGGAAAGCTGGAGGTTAAAAGATGAGAATGTGTAAAACAGTGAATCTTCTGGTGGGCAATGTCTGTGATTAATGGTGCAAATATTAGAAATCTCTTTCATGAACTAGAACAAATGTATAACATTATAACCAGAAGTCAATAATAGAAGGTCATATAGGAAAGAAAATATACCTACTGCAAACCATAAACTACAATTAGTAGTATTTTAACATTCTTTCATCAACAGTAACAAATGTATTTGGGGTGGGGGATTTGAGTTTCCATTTTTTACATCTTTCACGGAGTAATGAAAACATTCTACAAATTGAAAAAAAATTAATTGTGGTGATGGATGACAGCTGTATGATGGTACTGAGGGCAACTGATTGTACACTTTGGATCTTTGGATAATTGTATCGTATGTGAACAATCTCTATAAAATTAAATTAAAAAAAAAAGATCAGGGAGCACAGCCTACTGCCTAATCAAACCGAAAATAGATTACATGCTTACTGCACTTTGATTCCTTTCTATGTCTCAGGTCCACAGCCACACCATGAGGGTTTACAAGTAATTTATGCCCAGTTATTGATCCTAACATTCTGAAACTCAAAAGCACTGAACTTGCACATCTTTATGCCTTTTGCATCCATGTTTAAAAATGGCACATCAACTCTCTTGCATAAGGAAAAAAACAATAAATTATTTCGAGTAAAATGGGTTTCCATTTGCTTCTTGTCCAATTTAAATATCAGTTTTTTAATGAGAACAGATTTCTGTTATGATATAAGAATATCTCACTACAATCTTTTTTAAAAAAGAAAATAGTATAGTGTGATTGATGTTTCCTTTGAATTCTAGTATTTTGCATTTGGGTTACCTTACTCTTTCAGCCATAAATCAGCATGTCATATAGTCAAACTGAGTAAGCAAGTTGGCCAACAATATATTGTGGTAAAAAAAGTCAAAATATTACTGCACCCAATCATCACTCATAAAATGCAATAGGCATATCACAGTCCCATATTCTCATCACAGAGAATGTAATCAAAAAGAAAATGTCACACAATTAATCATTTCTCCTGACAAAAAGTTTAATAGGAAAGGGAGCAGGTTTTATTACCAATGTAAATCACTCCTTAGGGCCTTAATGTTGTACTTCTGGGGCAACCCACACCTCTCGATTCAAGAGAACCAAAATCCCCTTTATCCATAGGCATCTGGCTAGTATTGAAATAGCTCCAAGAATGTGACAAACTCAAGAAGCAATAAAAAGTTTTAAAAGAATGACTAATGCAATAAAAGCTTGCTCTTAATGATATGTTCTTTTGTAAAGCAGCATTTTATAAATTGAAGTACAAAGACAAATACCAACTTTCAAATACCAAGGAGAGAAAACACATTATATTTTTTTCCTTTAAAATGAAATAAACAATGCTTAGAATTATACAAAAATAAAAAATAAAAATTGGAAGTAATCTGAAGGAAAAAACAGTTCACCATTAAATGAAATGGCCTGACTCCAGGTTATGCTCTAAATTCAACAGGCAGAGGGAGTTTTTACTAATAGCAAGAAGAGAATTAAAGCTTTTCAGTTCAACAAAATATTTTTTAAAATGCATTTGATTTTCTAGAAGAATAGCATTATTTAATTTTTTTATCATCCTTGTTTATATTGAGTTTAGAATATATTAAGAATATATTATAAGGGACTAATGTTTTCCTGGAAATTTAGCTAAGAATATGCATAATGGTTTAAATAAATTTTGGAAATGCTGAGAAAAAGAACAATTTCTGTGAGACTACCTTCTGTATGGAATAAGTGTTTTTTTAAGATGTTCACTAATTATTTACATTTTTCTTTAAAATTATTACAAATCTAGGCATCTTAAAAGAAGCAAATATTTCATAATTTCATATATTTAAATCAGTTTCATAGTTGCATTTTTTTCACATTTACTAAAAAAGTTATTCAACATTTCAATTTCCAATATATGTTGTGCTTTCAGTGAACTATTCATTTCAGTAGTTTTAAACCAGAAACCTTATTTTGGCCACCAAAATAACTTATAAGAATTTAATTTATTTTTCTAATAATAAATTGTTTATTTTAAAAGTCACTGTTATCTAAAACATACTGCTTTTGAATAAATTACGCATTTTAAGCATAATTACAAGCTGTGTGACCTGAAGTTTATTTTAAATCTCATTCCGAGGGAGAACCTAAGATGGCAGCTAGGTGAGACAGGGCAAAAAAACACCTCCATGAAAAATACTAGATAAAAACCAGAAAGTGAGCCAGAACACCAGTTCCAGCGGTGCACCAGCTGGACAAGGTCTGCTAAATCTACAGGGACCGTGCACTTGGTGAAACCAGGAGTCTGTGCTCTGAAACAAGTGAGTAAGCAGGCTGAAAGTCCCGCGGCCACGCTGTGGTGTGGGGAAACTGGGGGTTGGTTTTTGGAGATAGACTAGTTCTTTAAAAAAAAAAAAAAAAAACCCAGGAGCAGCTGCAGTTATGATGGTGAGAACCATGCAGTGAAATACAGCAGGAGCAGGCTGTGCCAACCTCTCGGTGTCTGGTATGGAGGATAGCCCACTGCGGATTGACTCAGGGCCAGGGGGGCAGAGGGGAGACCCAAAAGGAGAAAGAAACCATGCCCCTTGCAGCTGGCTCCCTGGTGGGCTGGGGACACTCCTGCCCGGGGCTGGACCCACAGCCCAGAGCCGCACCAGGAAACCCAGTGTGACGAGGGGTGTATCCCACGGCACCGTGCACATGCCACAATATCGGCCATGGACAGTGGCCTTGGGTGCACCCACAGCTAGTTGTCCCAGAGCTGGAAAGGCGGAGCTGTGAGAAAAGGGGGGGGGGATGACATGCCCCCATTCAGCCATCTTTGCATCAGGCTGGGAGTGCCCCTGCACAGCCCGGTGGCCCGGGGCTTCCCTTGAGGGACAACACACACTTGTGACATAGCACAGCCTTCCCTCAGCAGAGGTCTTGGGAAAGCACAGCTGAGAAGGGGGGCCTGCTCGGAAATCCCAGGGACCCTACACCAATGCCGGGGACTTGTGGGTCAGTGGCAGAGACAATCTGTGGCAAGACTGAAATGAAGGCTTAGACTCTTGCAACAGCCTTGAATCTCTGGGAACACCTGGGAGGTTTGATTATTAAAGCTGCCCTGCCTCCCTATCCTCCCAGACACACGCCCCACATTCAGGGCTGACAGCACCAAAAACACACGCAAACTGAGTGCACCAATTGAACCCAACAAGAATCATTTCCCCATACACCACAAAGACAAAGTTGAGGAGAACTGACTTGAGGGGAATAGGTGGCTCACAGGCACCATCTGCTGGTTAGTTAGAGAAAGTGTATGCCACCAAGTTGTAGATCTGAAAAATTAGATTGGTATTTTTTATAACTTGAAAGAACCCTATCAAGTAAAGCAAATGCCAAGAGGCCAAAAACAACAGAAAATCTTAAAGCATATGATAAAACCAGACGATATGGAGAACCCAATCCCAAACACCCAAATCAAAAGCTCAGAAGAGACACAGTACTTGACACAATGAATCAAAGAACTACAGTCAAAGAATGAGAGCATGGTACAGGATATAAAGGATATGAAGAAGAACATGGCACAGGATATAAAGGACATAAAGAAGACCCTAGAAGAGCATAAAGAAGAAATTGCAAGAGTAAATAAAAAATAGAAGATCTTATGAAAATAAAGGAAATTGTTGGCTAAATTAAAAAGACTCTGGATACTCATAATACAAGATTAGAGGAAGGTGAACAACAACTCAGCCTCCTCGAGGACCACAGAACAGAAAATGAAAGAACAAAAGAAAGAATGGGGAAAAAATTGAAAAAATCATAATGGATCTCAGGGATACGATAGATAAAATAAAACATCCAAACTTAAGACTCATTGGTGTGCCAGAAGGGGAAGAGAAGGGTAAAGGTCTAGAAAGAGTATTCAAAGAAATTGTCGGGGAAAACTTCCCAAACCTTCTACACAATATAAATACATAAAGCATAAATGCCCAGTGAACTCCAAATAGAATAAATCCAAATAAACCCACTCTAAGACATACTCTGATCAGACTTTCAAATACTGAAGAGAAGGAGCAAGTTCTGAAAGCAGCAAGAGGAAAGCAATTCACCACTTACAAAGGAAACAACATAAGACTAAGTAGTGACTACTCAGCAGCCACCATGGAGGCGAGAAGGCAGTGGCATGACATATTTAAAACTCTGAGTGAGAAAAATTTCCAGCCAAGAATACTTTATCCAGCAAAACTCTCCTTCAAATTTGAAGGCAAGCTTAAATTTTTCGCAGACAAACAAATGCTGAGAGATTTTGCTAATAAAAGACTTGCCCTACTTCAGATACTAAAGGGAGCCCTACAGACAGAGAAACAAAGGAGAGAGAGATATAGAGAAATTTAACAGACGGATAGAGAACATTACATTCCAGGTCACCGGGAAACATATTCTTCTCTAGTGATCATGGATCTTTCTCCAGAATGGACTGTATGCTGGGACATAAAACAAGCCTCAATAAATTTTAAAATCTCTGACCACAATGGAATACAAATAGAAGTCAATAACCATCAGAGACTTGGAGAATTCACAAACACCTGGAGGGTAAAAATGAGGGGGAGATGAAAACATTTCCAGATAATCAGAAGCTGAAGGACTTCATCACCTTATAGATCAGTCCTATAAGAAATGCTAAAGGGAGTTGAGCAGGCTGAAAGGAAGGGACACTAAACAATTGACTGAAACTACATGAAGAAATAAAGATTTCCAGTAAATATCACATGGTCAATATAAATACCAATACTACTGTATTTTTTATTTGTAACTCCACTATTTACTTCCTACAGGACCTAAAATACATAAACTGTAATGATAAATCAATAGTTTTGGACTCAATGTAAAATAGGTAATTTTTGACAAGAACTACATAAAGGTAGGGGAATGAAGGAGTATAGGAACATAGTTTATGTGTCCTATTGAAGTTAAGTGGGTATCAAAGAAAAACAAAATTTAAGCCCCACGGTAAGCACAAAGAAAGTATCAGAAAATATGACCATAAAGATGAAAAGTAGAGTATGGGTTACAAGAAGTGGGGAAGGGGCAATGGGGAGTTAAGAAATGAGTGTAGGGTTTCTGTTTGGGGTGAAGGGAAATTTCTAATAATGGATGGTGGGATGGTGATAGCATTGCAACATTCTAAATGTGATTAATCCCACTAATGGAATGCTAGGGAGGGTTTGGAATGGGAAGATTTAGGCTGTTTATGTTTCCACAATTGAAAAAAATAAAGAAGTCTAAATAGATGACAATTAAATGCCAAGGATGATCCTGGATGGGATCTGAGGATGGAGGAGAGGAGTCTCAAAGGGACACAGATGGGACATTAAAAAAAAAAAAAAAAGGAAATATAGAATGTAAGCTTTGTATCAATGTTGAAATTCTTGAACTTCTTAGCTGCGCTTACTGGGATTGCATAAAAGAATGTTCTTGTTCATGGGAAATGTATATGTGAATTATAGTGTTTGTTCAAGGATGTGTGCAGCTTGCCTTCATATGTTCAGAAGACAGAGCAATAGATGATGGATGATAGATAGGAAGGGAGTGAGGGAGGGAAGGAGAGAGGGAAAGAAAGAAATGGCAGCGTGACAGCATGTTAAAGTTGGTGGATTGGGGTATCAGGGGAAGGCGGGTCAGGGTATGCTGGAGTTCTGTCTATGGGGTTTGTATTGTCTTTGCAACTGTTCTTGTAACTTTGAATTTATTTCAAAATAAAATTAAAAATTAAAAAAATAAAAATTAAAAAAAATTTTTAAAAACCTCATTCTGAAGTTTATTGAAGTTTATATTTTCAACATAAAATCATTTCTAAGCATCTGTGACCTAGATTTCTCCAGAAAACTTTAATGATCACACCCCAAATCTAATAGTATATTTAGTTTCCTTTTAATTGGAAGAAAGATGAAGGAAAAATAATGGGCAGCTGTAAAAGAAGAAAAATCAAATAGAGATATTGGGCTGTATTTAGGAAAGAAATAGATTAGAAAATGGAAGAAAAACAAAGCACATAATTCCAAATTTAGTCCAGGAAATTACTTGGGAATGTAAAAACTAAAAATAACATGATACTGTTCAGTTCCCTTATAGAGGACCCTAATAAAGCATTAATCTATGCTAACACAAAGACAGCTTGTTCAAAACTACATGTCAAGGACAGAAAGAGTAAATGTAATTAATTTGGCTTTCTTCCATTCCACAAATCTGAGTGTGAACATATGCTTAAGAAATACAAAGAAACAGCTATTCCCAAAGTGATGCATCATTATTTGAAGAAATATCCATAAAGGCAGAGAAAGCAGCAGATCTGGCACAAAGGTGGGTGGTAATGACTAGCAATGGGAGAAACAGCCATAAAAATACATTCAGAACATTCCAATTGTTTTGACACCTTAACCAATCACCTGACTATAAAAAAGAGATAATTATAGTCCATATTTCTTTGGCTGGAAGGTAAAATCTCTGTTGAAAATGTAAATCTACATCTTCAAAGAAGGAAGTTATTGAAAGTTTTTAATGACATAAAACCCAACATGTTTTGGGCTCAATTAAATAACAGGAAATACAAAAACCATAGAAACAAAATACCATAAACTATAAGGAAAGAAGAGAACAGAAAGTTCCCAGCCAGGATCTGTGGTAGTTGAGGACTGTGTGCTGTGATGTGTGGCAGGACCGTGGGATCAGACAGAGCTCCTGAAGGACTACTGCAAATTATAAACCAGCATATGTGCAAGGGAAAGAAGCAGCCCATTAGTAAACCTTTCAAATATAGATGGGCTCCCAAGAGGTAAGTTTGTACATTATTCACAGAAATAACTTTGACTATACAAAGATTTGTGGAGCATTTCAATTGCCCTGAGATAATTAAGAATTTGTTCAGTGAACAAAAATGCAAACCTTAAAATCACAGTAGCTGAACAAATTATTCCAAAATGGCATCATTTGTTTGATAGCAAAATAAGTTTGGTCAAAAATTAACAAGAGATTCAATTGTGGTCAAACTTTCTGAAGGGATACAAAACAAAGAGCAGAGGCCCATTGAGCTCATGTGGTCTCCCTTTTTAAAAGGGTAGAGAGCCTCCTTTAATAATTATAATTCAACATGTACCTTATCTGACTGAAATTCAATGCATTTCTTGGCCTGTAATTCAGAAAACTTATAATAGATTCCCTATAATCATAGCATTGGTACAATCTGCTAAAATGTTCAATAAGACAGTTGCACTCGGGCTATATACAGCATACAATTTTCATTTCTGCCCTGTGATAGAATGGCTAACTTGTAAAAATTCTTCTGCTTAAATGTGGCTTTGAATTATAAACTCACTCCCCTTTCAAAGAAGAGAACTGCATGGTATGAAATGAAGAATGACTTCCACTTAAACGTGGTTTCATTAATGCATCTTAAGTGTATTATTCCTGTGCCTTCAAGGGAAATATTCTTGATGCAGCATAGACAGAAGATACTTTCGTCATATATTTAAAGGAGACATATCAAACTCACACAAGCAGAGTATTATGCCAAAGAACAACTATAAATATAGATGTTAAGGGAAAAAAGGAATTTTAGGGGCAATGACAAGCACACAACTGAAAAATAAATGGGATCGGAAAAGGCAGAGAAGCAACAGGTCAGGAATAAAGTATTCAAGTTTTTGCTTTATAACTACTTTGTTACTTTTCCCTCAGTCTTTTTATTACTTCTTAAATTTTCTTCTAGAAGGAGAAAATTCTTTGATACAACGAATATACCACACAGTCCTTGGCCTTGTATCATTCTCACTATTTTAGCAGGTCACTCTTACTTCCTCTCAGGGTTCTTTCCCATACCATGTTACATTTCAGTAGCCAAAGAAAATATAAGTGAGGAAAATTCGTGAGGCCAGAAAAGTTCAGATCATTATTCTTCCTCTAACTTCTTTTAGTGCCACAGGTGAATTACTTATACACAGAACCAACATAAGAATGGAGACTAGCACTGGAGCTTCACATCCAAGCTAAAATCATATCTGCTGCCCATTCTGATTCCAATAACAAATCATCCATTATGTTGATTTTTAAAAGAGCAATTTGGTTACATTACAAAAATTCCCCAAAGTCATTTGCACTCTCAAATCTAAGGCTAAGAGCCATTGTACTAGCATAGTGGGTCACAAGTGTAGTGGGCCCTAACAAATAGATTACTGCATAAATCTCAAAAGCCTCTTATATAATTCATAAGCTCTGTTCTGTATCCAAATTTAGAAGGAAAATAGTTAAAAATATACTGGGATTTTCCAGGATACACCAATTGTAATGATGGGAATAAATACCTTTTCCATTTCCTTCAGTTTACGAAGCCTTAATATTCAATTCTAAATGTTGGCAAGGCTTAGAACTACTCAAGGAAGATCACATTCATCTCTCATAGCTGCAGACATTGCTTCCATTTTTATTCCTCAAAAATACATCTGGTGTAGACTTGGCCTCTCACCTATGTTCAAATCACACATTTCCAATTGGCAATTGGACATCACCACTGACTATTCCATCTCCTCTAGTTCTAAATTTTATTTGCAAGCATATTACCTTCCTCCTTTGAATTGACTCTATTTCTAAATTAGATGCTATTTGAAAGTGAGTAGCTCAGAATCTGGTGTATATTACACTCAGTTTTTCCTATGGGTTTTCCTTTTCTCACATTCCCCATTCCTAATGGTACCTGACAACTCTGTTAGTCCACAAACTTAATATCTCAGTTCTTAGACCACTCCATCTGCTCCATCCTGTTTATCAAGTTACCATTAAATCACTTCCCTTTTCTTCCTTCTACTATTCTAGGCCAGGTTTCTTCAGAACTGGATTACTGCATTAGCCTTCTATAATTTACCTTCATTTAATCCATTTACTCCTGTCCTTTCCCCTACCATCTGAAATTTTACATTTTTCAGCTTTTAATCTTCCTAAAGGGCTACACTTATCATATTGCTCCCCTTCATAAAACCTCCAGCAGACTTCTATTATGTAAAAGTCTGAATACGTATCTAGGACACAGAAAATGTAAGTTGACAGGCATTAGTATTTTGAAGCAAGATTTCCTTCCTGGCATTTCTTGGGGTATTGTGTTTTATCAAATCATGTATACTGATAAAAAATCAGTCAAGAAATCAGAAAAATGGGGAAATTATTATAATCTGTCTGAACTAAAGTTAAACAATCAACAAAGAGATATCTGTTAGTTCAAAGAAACCCACTGATTGAGGTTGAAAGCAAAACAGTAAATGCTGACACATGGAGTCCAAGGTTAAGGACTACATTCCCAGGAACCCAGACACAAAGGAGCATTTAGGGGAAAGCTGTCATGATCTGGTCAGTCTTGCTTGTAGCTGTTGCCTTGTTATAAGTGACTGTTAACGGCCCTGTCTACTGCTAATGGTAATTCATTCTTGCAAACAAAATAAATATTACTACATTTGTATACATAGTACACTAAAAACAAATTCTGTGAATGGGGTTCCAAGGAATAAGCGTTAAAAATAAAATAAGTCCTTAAATTGGCAATTTTGACAGGTGATTCTCTGAAGTGCTGTTAACCTTGCTAAGAGATCCAAAGGTTATGTTATTGCAGCACCACCCAAAAATGTTGACTGGTGTTTTCCAGGGTTTGACTATTCACTATAAGCTATGATCTTTAGAAATACTCCTAAATTAATATTTTTACATGCAATTACTTTAGAAATCCTTATGTTATAGATTGAACTGTGTCCCCCCAAAAGATACATTCAAGTCCTAACCCCCAGTCCCATGAATATGATCTTATTTGGAAAAAGGATCTTTGAGGATGTTATTAGTCAAGATGAGACCAAACTGGATTATAGTAAATCCTAATCCAATATAACTGGTGTCCTATAAAGAGAGAACATTTGGAGACAGTGAGTAGGAGACAGACAGAGGGAAGACAGCCATGAAAGGGAGACAGAGATTGAGTGATGTCACAGATTATCAGAAAGCCACCCCAAGAATCCTACAGACTTCAGAAGTTTTGTAGGGGATGGTCGAGTGCAGTCTACTGCCTTTCCCTGTGACCCACAAATATATCCTGTGTTCAGGATTAGATGTGTTGGCCTAGCAAGATCAAACACAATCGCCTGGTAGATTAAGAGACTACAGTTGCATTCCTTCCCCTATTGTCCCAAACATATGTAAATATTCACTGGAGACAGTTTGATTCTGGTGGGCATATTATATGACATCTGTCTCACACCTTGGTGGTTTATCTGTCCCTGGCTGGGAGGGAATGGGATCCCTCCACTGTGATGTTCCTCCACTATGGCGCACACACACACACACACACACACACACACACACACACACACACACAAGCGGGGTGTGCCTAAATCAGAACAGCTCCCAGCACATGTCATAGGGAACTGACACCACTAGGGAAGCTAGCCTTGCTCTGTCCTTCTTTTTGTGAGTAAACGTCTTTCTACCAAAGTCTATGTGAGTTGTGTTTTTGCTGGCAACCCCTGTATTGGATTGGGTTGAGATCATTTTGATGCCTCTCTGATTGATGGTTCAGCACTGCAAGCAGGGTGCTGACAAACCAACAGGAAGCCTGGCACTGCCTACACCTTGATTTCAAACTTCTAGCTTCCAAAACTGCGAGATAATAAATTTCTGTTGTTTTAAGCTATCCAGTTCATGGTACTTTGTTATGGCAGGCCCAGCAAACTAAGACACCATAAAAATGTAAAGAGTATAAAGAATTTTAATAATAATTTAGGACTTTGGAAATTCCCAAGAATTCCTGGGAATTCCAATTTTTCATTCCCATTAATCCTGACAATTAATATCTATCAGGAATTTGTGAACACTAAGAGGTACACAAACACAATTCTAAGTCCAATGGAAGAAAAAAATAAGCCAGTTAGAAATAACTGAGAAGGTAACACTAGAGATTGGTTTTAAACATCATAATATAAAGTAGTCTATAAATACAGGGAAATGAGTTTGATGCAGAAAATACAGCACGTATGAAATCACAGCCTTATGAAACCACAAGCTTTTTGGGAGCAGTGAGTCATCTGGTTTGTTTACACTGTCGAGCACAAAAAGACACTAGGGTAAATAAGCCTAAACAAACAAACAAAAAACATTGAGGCTGTATTTTGAAAAGTGTAGAATGCTTAAAAGTCAAGTGTTATTCAAAATTGGTTCAACAAATAGCTGTTGAAGGTTTCCCATTTTCTCTGTGAAGTCTCTCCCAGTGATTTCCACACCTCCTTCTTTGAACTCCTATGGAATTTAACATTTTATCAGACGATTTAACAGCTGTGAACCTGTGAGGATCCCAGGAAGAGATTTCAGTGTTACTTGATGGTATTACCACCAGGAACCAAGGACTTAGAACTGCCTGTGCACAGTCATGTCAAACACGCTTCTTCCCTGTGGGGATTCCTGAGGGAGCCATTTGCACAAAGGAAAACAGCAGAATGGAAAAGTATACACAGTTTTTATAGCTGAGCAAGTAGCAGAAGGCCCTCGTGCTTAGTCAAACCAGGCCTATATCATAGAGCCTGGCAAGTTCAGGGGCATCTAAGAGAGAGAACATGAGTGAGCAAGAAATGCAGAGGTCTTAGAGAAAGAGAAGAAGGAAAGCAGAGGGAGTTGGATTTATCACCAAGGAAAATTCCTACCTAGGTCTACTTATCACAAAGTGGCAAAAACAAACATACACTTACACACACACACACACACACACATACACAAGACTGCATAGAGCATAGAGTTAGAGTTATGTCTTTTAGGCATAAATATCCTACTCTCTAGAACCCTTGGCCTAATGATGGTTCTGGGCTTTGACCTATTATGACTCTTCTTTCACGGGGGGCATGGCATAGCTAATACAAGTGGATAGATGAAAGGTGTATCAGTTAGTTATTTCCTTAAAATAGGGTTTCTTTACAACAGCACTACTAACATTTGGGCCAGATAATTCTTTGTAGTAGTTTAGGGAGAGATGAGGGACGAGCTGTCCTGTTCACTGTAGGATGTTTGCAGCATCCCTGGCCTGTACCCACTAGCACACCCCCAGTAGCGACAACCAAAACTGTGTTGTCAAATGTCCCTGTGGGGAGGCAAAATTGCACCCACTTGAGAACTACTGCCTTAAAACAGCGATCATTTATTCTCTCTCACTTTACTGCTGGCCACGTGGAGATCGGCTGATCTGGGCTGGGCTTCTTTGGGTGACTTTGCTCCAACCTCTGGATTTGTTCATTCTGTTTAGGTTGGGCTCAGAATCTGACCCAATTGTGTTCATTCCTGCACCCACACTAAAGGGACAGCAACAATCTAGAGGAAGTTCTTCACATGACCATGACAAAGATATAAGAGGGGAAGGAAGCCCAACCATACAAACACATTTCAAGCCTTTGCTTGTGTCTTGTCTGCTGGCATCCCATTGGCCAAAGCAAGCTCCAAGTTAAGGAACGGGAAAGTACACTTGGCCACTGTGGAAGAGCTGCCAGTTATATGCAAAGGGCAAGGAAATAGGGAAAGGTGAAGTATTAGGGCTGTAATTCACTTTACCACAATGGACCTGTGCTAAGAAAAGAGACAGAATTCTCTCTCTGACTGGCCATGCCTTATTCTCCTGTTCTTCATGACAGCAGGCAAATTAACAGATATAAGACGTGTCTAAATAAACAGATACATATTTGCCTGCTTCCAGCCTCAGTCTATGTCTCTAAGGCCCTTGTCTCACCAGATGTGAAATGATTCAAAAGGAAAACCATGAACAGTTTTCAACAGTCAGAATATTGAACTGTGTCACAGAGCAGCTGCCAGGGCCCTTCAGCCCAACGCAAGCTCTGCTTTGATTCAGACTCCATTCGGGAAATAACTCTCCTCACCAAAAGGACAGATTATAACCTCTCCACTCATCATATCAGGGATAATTCAGGATACATCCTGAGAAACTCAGAGCATGCAGAGATCAGGGAAAGACAGAGGTACAGGGCCACAAGCAGAGGGAGAAGTTATACAAGAGCCTTGGTACCAAGTTCATCAGTGGGACAAAACCTCCTTAGGAATATAATCAACAAAGAGTGTGAATAAAGACTGAGATTTTTCTGCAAAGAATAATAAGGGTTCTAATGCAAGCAAAATTATGATTCAGATCACCACAGGGCCTAGAATACTTGAAAATACAAAATAAGAAGAGGAATCCATGCACACTGAGGGTAACTATTCTCCTCTGCCTTAGGATTTTCTCCATTTCTTTAGGGAGGAAGAGTTAGCAGGTTTTACACCAGCACCTCTCAATATCATTTATAGTTTGCTGGATATAATATGATTTAAGTTTAACTACAGAGCAAACTACACCTAGTTCTGTTCTCATAGAGTAGAAGTAATTATTCCACATCAGTTCTTCTGTTGTCTTCAAGACACCTCAACTAAAGAACTTATACAGGTTTTAGTCAGGATAGATTTCTGGAGTACGCAAACCACACATTACTACTTTGGTCAATTGTGCTGTGGCAATTCCAGTCTGGATGTTCTACACACTACAGCTATTCAACATGTCTTCCACAGGAACCTTGTGCTCCGTACTCTAATTTATCTGACCCCTCTTCTCAGCTACGGAACAAAGAGATGTGGAACAAAGTACACAATTGCCAAGATGCATTCGAGCATTCTGGCTTTCACTACAATATTTATAAAAGCACCTATTATAAGCTGAGTATTCTGCTAGATAAAAACAACACAGCTCCTACCCATAGACAGTAGGGTCTAGAAAGGGAAGTTGATGTGTAAATAAAAGAATCATAGGACAATGTAAAGAAGGCAGCAGGAAAGGTTCTCAGGGTATCAGGAAAGGTTGTGGGGCAACAGGAAACACAAGCTAATCCAGTGTGATGCAGAACGCATCTCTCCCTTTGGGAACTAAAGAATCAAGGTGACATGTTTAAACCTATGTTTCTAGGTCTGAGCTTTCCATTTAGTGAGGAATGTGTTATAAAAGAGTGCTAAAGTATTACTGAATTATCCTCAAACTTCAAAAAAATTCCTAGTATATGCTACAGCCAAATCTATAATATCCAAGGATCTATATCTTTTCATCTGATTTTCCAAATGCTTTCCAAGATAAAGATTCTGGAAAAAATACTACCCATGATTACACTACATTCCATATTACTGACCTTTGTGACCTCAAGCTTCCTTTGCTAGGGTACTGTAATTACCTTATAAAAGAAAAGATGAGGTAATAGATGAGATAGACAGTCAATGAATCTCCCTCTTACCCAGGCTATCATCTGAAATCTCGGAGCCACTCAACCTTTTTCTAAAGCTATTAATATTATTGCTGGGTTGACCTTTGCAGCTGTTTGCCATTTTGAAATTTACAGATCAGCAAACACCAGTAAATCTTGCCGGAATTAATGCAAATGTAAGACACAGCCATTACCGGCTCCTCATGGTAAAGAATAGCTTGCTACAATGTTATTACTGAGACACAATTTATCCTGACTGCCAGAAAGATAAGATGTCCTAAATGTAAACAGTAAACTGGCCCTAAGAAATAAATTTCACTGGCATTGTCCACGCAGAAGTTGCTCACACAGATGAATGCTGTCAGAGCAGTGGGTAGTAGTGTGATTGATTCACTCCTGCACATCTCCCATCTTCCCCTTCTGGAGTATTAAAGTTAATTTACTCTCATTGATTCTGTTCGCCACACTAGACATTTTCAGGGTTTGAACTCAGAAAATGAAGATGGGTAAATCATGGACTAGATGACTCATTTTTGGCATTGGATGTGCCCTTATATGTCAGTCCTGAACATTGCTTTCACGGGACATGCTAGGATTAATAAACCGATGAATTCCAAGCCAAACAGGAAGCATTCTTTCTCTGTTAGATGAACTTATGTTTGTAATATATAAATAAGTGGATTCATAAAAGAGGTGATAATATATAGGTAGCAAAATACCAGATTTGTTGAGAATTACACTCTCTTGATGCATTTTTAAATCACTTTTCTCTATGAAGAATTCTAATGCAGCAGGCTTCTTAGAGGGCGAATGAGAATAAATGATTAAACACTTGGTGGAAAAAGCTAACAGAGTTCGGTTTTAAAAAATGTATAGAGAGACAGAAGGAGCAAGCTTGCTACAGCCAAGAGGGACATTTGAAGAACACACAGGAACAGAGAGAGGAGCTGCAGATGAGAAACAGTTTGAAGATGGCTGTTGAAAGCAGACTTTTGCTCCAGAGAAGCTAAGAGAGGAAAAACACCCCAAGAGCAACTAAGAGTAACATTTTTGAGGAACTGCAGCCTAGAGAGGAACGTCCTGGGAGAAAGTCATTTTGAAACCAGAACTTTGGAGCAGAGCCGGCCACGTGCCTTCCCAGCTAACGGAGGTTTTCCAGACACCACTGGCCATCGTCCAGTGAAGGTGCCCAATTGTTGATGCATTACCTTGGACACTTTGTGGCCTTAAGACTGTAACTGTATAACCAAATAAACCCATTTATAAAAGCCTATATATATATATATTCCCAGAAAATAACCAGCTGAAACGTGGATATTTATCAATCCCTGGGGAAAGGAGGAATAGTAAAAAGAAATTAATTCTACATACAAAGAAAGAAAATTAGATACATTGGCATAAGGAAGTTTGGGCATGAAATGGCCTGATGCTCTGTTTCACTTTCCAACATCTGGATTAAGTACCTCAGACTTAAAAAGATACAACAATGCAGAAATAAGGACTTTTTTCAAAAGATATGACTGGAGAAAAATGTCAAGATTTAGACAATTACAGCATATTTATCACAGAAATATTCAAAATACAAAAGAAAAGAATTAAAAGAAGCAGAAACAATTTTTTTTTCTTTGTTAAAGAAGTTGTGAGTTTTCAGAATAATAATGCATAAAATACAGGATTTCTATATAGCACCCTATAATTAACACCTTGATTTGCTGTGGAATATTTGTTACAAATGATGATAGCACATCTTTATAATTGTACTATTACCTACAGTCCATGTTTTAACTTATAGTTAACTGTGTAGTATAGTTCCATGAATTTTTTTCATTTTTATTGTTACCATGTATATGATCTAACATTTCCCCTTTTAATCACATTCAAATACATATTTCAATACTGTTAATTACATTCACAATGTTGTGCTACTATCGTTATCATCAGTTACTAAAATATAGCCATCATTCCAAATAGGAACACTGTACATTTTAAGCCTAATTTCCCATTCCCTACCCCCACCCTGTTCCCTGGTAATCTATATTCTAGATTCTGGCTCTATGAGTTTGTGTTCCAGTTTGCTAGAGTTGCCATTATGCAAAACACCAGAAATGGATTGGCTTTTATAAAGAGGATTTATTTGGTTACAAATTTACAGTTCCAGAGCCATAAAATGTCCACACTAAGGCATCAACAAGAGGACACCTTCCCCGAAGAATGGCTGATGGTGTTTGGAGCACCTCTGTTAGCTGGGAAGACACGTGGCTGGTGACTACTGGTCATTTCCTACTGGGTTATGTTTCAAAATGGCTTTCTCCAAAATGTCTCAGGGCTTCTGTCATAGTTCCTCTCTCTCAGCTCCTGTGCGTCCTTGCTTCTTTCTCTCAGGGCATTTCTCTCTAAGCATCTGAGTGTCCTATCTTAGCTTCTCCAGGGCAAACTCAGGGCTTCATCTCTTAGCTCAGCATCTCCAAACATCCTTCTGTCTGTATCTCCAAGAGTCTCTAAGCATCAGCACTTATGCTGGCTTCTGAGCTCTCTTAAGTACTCCAGTGAACTAATCAAGATCCATCCTGTATGGGTGGGGCCCACACATCCATGGAAATAATTTAATCAAAGTTCTCACCAACAGTTGGTTGAGTCCCATCTCCATGGAAACACTAAATCAAAAGATTTCACTCAACAAGATTGGATTAAAAGATCATGGCTCTTCTGGGGTCCATAACAGTTTCAAACCAGCACAGTTTGCTTATTCTAATTATTTCAAATCAGTGAGTTCAAACAATACCTTTCCTTTTGTGACTAGTTTATTTCACTTAACAGGATGTCTTCAAGGTCCATTCATGCTGTTGTATGTATCAGGACTTCATTCCTTTTTATGACTGAATAATATTCCTTTGTAGGTATATATAACATTATGTTTATCCATTCATCAGTTGATGGACATCTGGGTGGCTTCCATCTTTTGGCAATTATGAATAATGCTGCTATTAGCATTGGTGTGCAAATATCTCTGAGTCCTTGCTTACAAGTCTTTAGGGTATATACCCAGTAGTAGGATGGCCTGGTCATATGGTATCTCTATAACTAGCTTTCTGAGAAACTGCCAAACTGTCTTGCACAGTGGCTGCACCATTTTACAGTGCCACCAGTAATCAATGAGTGTTCCTATTTCTCCATATCCTCTACAACATTTTAAATAGCACCCATTATAATGGGTGTGTAATGGTATCTCATTGTGGTTTCAGTTTGAATTTCCCTAATAGCTAATGATGTTGATCATCTTTTCATGTGCTTTCTTGCCATTTGTATATCATCTTTGGAAGAAGAACAGAGAGAAAAAAGAATAGGAAAAAACTGAGCAGGGTTTCAGGGAGTTGAGCAACAGAATGAAGCATACAAACAAACTTACTGTTCCAGTTTGCTAAAGGTCCCAGAATGCAAAATACCAGAAATGGATCAGTTTTTACAATGGAGGTTTATTAGTTCAAAAATTTACAGTTCTAAGACCATAAAAGTGTCTGAAACTAAGCCATCAACAAGAGGATACCTTCACGAAGAAGGGCTGATGGCATCTGGAACACTCTGTCAACTGGAAAGGCACATGTCTGCCATCTGCTGGTCCTTTGCTCCCAGGTTGCGTTGCTTTCAGCTTCTGATTTGAGTGGCTTTCTCTTACTAAGCATCTGTGGGTCCTCTCTTAACTTCTCCAGGGCAAACTCTGGGTTTCATCTCTTGGCTTCCCTTTGCTCTCTCCTGGTTCTGGCTTCAATGGCTGTCTCCAAAATGTCTCTGGGTGTTTTCTCTCTAAGTATCTTTGAGCTCTCTTCAAAATGTCTCTGTGTTTTGTCCTCTCATAAAGGATGCCAGTAAAGATGATTAAGACCCACCCTGAATGGGCAGGGTAACATCTCCATGGGAACAACCTAATCAAAAGATCCCACCCACAATAGGTCTTCCCCCGAAGAGTGGATTAAAAGAACATAGCCTTTTACGGGGTATATAACAGATTCAAACCAGCACACATACACATCATGGGTGCCCCAGAAGGATAAGAGAAAGGAAAAGGGGCAGATGAATATTTGAGGAAATAATGGCAGAAAATTTCCCAACTCTTATGAAAGATATAAATATACATGTACTCTGGACAGAATAAATCCTAATTGACCTACTCTGAGACACATACTAATACAAGTGTCAAATGTTAAAGAGAGAATTGTGAAACAACATGATAAAGCATAAAGCAGAATTCATCCCAGGTATACAATGGTAATTCAACATAAGAAATAGATTAATGTATTACATAACATTATGGAATGAAGAAAAAAACCACATGATCATCTCAATTAATGCAGAAAAGGCATATGACAAATTCCAGCACACAGTCTTGTTAAAAACACTTAGAAAAGCAGCAATAGAAAGAAAATTCTTCAACATGACAAAAAGCATATATGAAAAACCCAAAGCTAACATCAAACTCAATGGGGAAAAAATGAAAACCTTCCCTCTTAGATCAGGAACAAGACAAGGATGCCACTGACACCACTGTAATTCAACTTTGACCTGGATGTTTTAAACAGGGCAATTAAACAAGGGAAAAAAAACACATCGAATTGGAAATGAAGAAGTAAAATTTTCCCTCTTTGCAGATGACATGATCCTATATACAGCAAATCCTGAAAAATTCACAACAAAACTGCTAGAACCAATAAATGAAGTCAGCAAATCAGTGGGGTACAAGATCAACACCCAAAAGTCAGTAGAGTTTCTATGCAATAGTAATGAACATTCTGAGGTGGATATGAATAAAAAAATTCCTTTCACAGTAGCAACTAAAAGAATCAAATATCTAGGAATAAATTTAACCAAGGATGTGACAGACGTACACAGAAAACTACAAAACACTGTTTAAAGAAATCAAAGAAGACCCAAATAAATGGACGTATATTCTGTGTTCATGGATGGGAAGGCTAAATATTGCTAAGATGTAAATTCTACCCAAAGACATTTACAGATTCAAAGCAATTACAATCAAAATTCCATAGCCTTCTTTGCATAAATAGAAAAGCCAACCATCAAATTTACATGGAATGTTAAGGGACCCCAAATAGCCACCTTGAAAAAGAAGAACAAAGTTGGAGGACTCACATTTCCCAATTTTAAAACTTAATCCAAAGCTACAGTATCAAAGCAGCAGAGTTATAGCACAAGGACAGAAAAAAAGGCCAATGAAACTAAATTGAGAGTTCAGAAATAAGTCCCCATGTCTATGGCAAACTCATTTTTGACAAAGGTGCTACATCCACTCAATTGGACTTCAACAAATGATGCTGGGAAAACTAGATATCCAAATTTAAATGAATGAAGGGGATCCTTATCTCACACCATTTACAAATATAAACTCAAAATGAATCAAAGATCTAAATTTAAGAACCCAAACTTTAAACTCCTAGTAAAAACACATAGGATAATATCTTCAGGACCTTGTGTTAAGCAGTAGTTATTAGACTTTACACCAATGCACAGACCACAAAAGAAAAAGTAGATAAATGGGGCATCACCAAATTTAAAAATTTTTGTGCATGGTAGGACTTTATCATGAAAGTAAAATGAAAACCTAGTCAATGGGAGAAAATATTTGGAAACCACATATCTGATAAGGGTTTAATATCCAGAATATATAAAGATCCTTCAATTAAACAAGAAAAAGATGAACGACCGAAGTATAAAATGGGAGAAAGTTTTGAATAGATATTTCTCCAAGTAAGATATACAAGTGGACAAAAAACACATAAAATGATGCTTAACATCACTAACCATTAATAAAATGCAAATCAAAACCATTATGATATACCATTCCACACCCACTAGAATGGGTACTATTAAAACAATAGAAGATAACAAGTGTTGGAGAGGATGTGGAGAAATAGGACCACTTGTTCATTGTAGATGGAAATGTAAAATGGTGTTGCCACTGTGGAAAACAGTTTGGCAGTTCCTCAGAAAATTAAGTATAAAACTACCATATGACCTGGCCATCCCACTACTAGGTATATACCCAAAAAACTGAAAGCAGGAACTCAAAGAGATATTTGCACACTAATATTCATAGCCAAATGAATTCACAATTGCCAAAAGACAGAAGCCACCCAAGTGCCCTGTGCCAGTTTGGATGTATGATGTCCCCCAAAACGCCATTATCTTTGGTGCAATTTTATGGGGCAGACATATTAGTGTTGATTAGGTTGGAATCTTTGATTGAGTGTTTCCATGGAGATGTGACTCAATCAACTGGGTGAGACTTTGGACAATTTCCACAGAGGTGTTACCCCACCCATTCAGGATGGGTCTGAATTAAATCACTGGAGCCATATAAATGAGCTGACAGACAGAGGGAACTCAGAGCAGCCAAGAGTGACATTTTGGAGAGCTACTGAGAGTTACATGTTGAAGAGCAGCTGCAGTTAAGAGAGGACAAAACAACCCAAGAGCAACACTTTGGAGAAAGGCATCTTGAAATGTAACCTGGGAGCGAGTGGATGCCAGCCACATGCCTTCCAAGCTAACAGAAGTTTTCCAGATGCCAGTGGCCATTCTTCAGTGAAGGTACCCTGCTGTTGGACACTTTATGGCCTCAAGACTATAACTTTGTAACCAAATAACCCCCTTTATAAAAGCCAATCCATTTCTGGTATTTTGCATAACTGGAAGCATTAGAAAACCAGAACATGCCCATTAACTGATGAATGAATAAAAAAAAATATGGTGTTCACAAGCAATAGAATATTATTCAGCAGTAAAAATGAATGAAGTTCTGATACATGTGAAAACATACTGTTGGGTGAAATAAGCAAGGCAAAAAAAGGCCAACTGTTAAATTATTTCACTGATATGAAGTAATCATAATAAATAAGTTCATGGAATATAAACTAGATTAGGTTACCAGGGGCAGGGGTGGGGGTAGGAAATGGAGAACTAATGCTTAACTGGTATGGAGTTTCTGTTTGGGTGAAGTAAAAGTTTTGACAAAGAATGGTGATGATAATAGGACTCATTTTCTCTAAACTATCAACTTCTCTAACAAATTTTTTTTAATTTTTTAAAAAGTGTGTTAAAAATGAGTTTCTAAATTTAAGCTTAAAAAATTAGAGGATGCTCCAGGGCTATGCCCCTCAATAGAAGTTTTTAACAGCTACCAGAATTGTCAGACACAGCTTTCTCAAACTGCAGAAAACAATTAAAGGTCTGCAGTAACAGGGTGAGCCCTAAATCAAGAAAAATGCAACTAGCATCTTGTGGCACCTTGGCTGGCCACTCTTCTACCCCTCACCTGTTCAGTACAGAGCTAGCCCACCATTATTGATCCCTGATCTCAGTTCTGGTGGGAGAAGAATAATTCTCATGTACATATTGGAAGCATGTATTACTGGCCCAATCTGTCTGGTGATGGCCTGAGAGACTCTGTCCCAGAACTTGCCCTGCATGTAGAACGCAGTTCACAGACCTCAGATACAGAACACTGTGGCAGAGCTATCAAGTCATGCTGCTTGGGGCAAGGGATTGCTGACTATTGGACATTAAAGTGCCAGTGTCCTTGCCAGGGAGGAAACTATTTCCTAAAGAACAGGAGTCCTTTGTAACTTTGTAAATGGGGGGATTCTTAGGGTCACACAAGCATGTCCAAGACAAGATGCATGTGCAAAGGGAGTTCCCTACACTTTGGCCTGGAGCTATTCTCTAAACTCATTGTATAGACAAGCCCTGAAGGAGATGACTCACATAGGTCAATCTGCAAAAATTAGGAAAGGTGTTTTCTTTTTCTCTTTCTTGTTTTTCTTATTTTTTTGTTAGCCCCTGGCATTCAAGGAAACCTCTGTCATAACACTAGCTACATCCAAACTTAAGGAATAGAAGCCTCATGGTCTAATTTCCAGAAATAGTTCATTAAAATAACAAAATGTCTAGGTTTCAACAAAAGGTTACAAAACA
Organism: Choloepus didactylus; assembly: GCF_015220235.1. Classification (NCBI taxonomy): domain Eukaryota; kingdom Metazoa; phylum Chordata; class Mammalia; order Pilosa; family Megalonychidae; genus Choloepus; species Choloepus didactylus. The sequence goes on along the minus strand of NC_051310.1, from coordinate 182,425,223 downwards.
TACAAAGATACAGAAAGCAAGGACCCAGGCAAAGTAGAACATTAAAGCATTAGAAAGCATTAATGAGGAACAGACCTGGGACATTCCAGACAAACTTTTTATAAAGTGGTTCTAAATAGCTAAAAAAGCTAAAGGAAAACATGAACAAAAAAACTAAAGGAATCAGAAAAATAATAAATGAATACATTAGGGAGGTGAAAATTCTGAAAATAAAGCAAACAGAGCTGAAGACCATAGTAACAGAAATTAAAAATCCCCAAGAGGGGTTCAATGGCTGATTGGAACTGGAAGAAGAAAGAATCAATGAACTTGAAGATAAGACAATGTAAATCATCCAGCCTGAGGAGCAGAAAGAAGAAGGAATGAAGAAAAGTGAACAAAGTCTGAGGAATCTGTGGGACACTCTCAAGCATACAACATATGCAGGAGTCCCATAAGGAAAAGAAAGGGAGAAAGAGGCAAAGAGGATATTCAAAAAAAAAATGGCAGAAATTTCCCAAATTTAATTAAAGACATGATTATACACAGCCAAGATACTAGATGAATTCCAAACAGGATAAACCCAAATACACCCACACCATGCTATTATAATCAAAACTGTCAAATGTCAAAGACAAAGAGAGAATTCTGAAAGCTGCAAGAAAGAAGCAATAAGGAAGCTTCAATAAGAGTAAGTGCCAAATTTTCATTGGAAACATGGAGGCAAGAAGTCAGTGAGATGACATATTTAAAGTGCTGAAAGCAAAAAATTGCCAACCAAGAATTCTGTATCAGGCAAACTCTCTTTCAAAAGTGACGGACAGATTAAGACATCCCCAGTTACACAAAAGCTGAGGGAATTTGTCATCACTAGACCAGCCCTACAAGAGATGCTAAAGAGAATTCTTCAGTTTGAAAGGAAAGGACAACAGACAGTAGATCAAAGCCACATGAAGAAATAAAGATCTCCAGTGAGGGTAATGACATGAGTAAATGTAAATGCCAGTACTATTGTATTTTTGGTTTGTTTCTCCACTTTTTACTTCCTATAGATTCTAAAGAGCAAACACATAAAATATAATGATAAATCAGTGGTTTTGGACTCATAATGTATAAACATGTAATTTGTGACAAGAACTACCTAAAGGTGAAGGGACAAAGGATATAGGAACATATTTTGTATATATTATTGAAGTTAAGTTGGCATCAAAACAAATGAGATTGGTCTAGATTTAGGATGCTAAATTTAAGCCCCATGGTAAATGCAAAGAAAATACTAGATAATAAGCAAGTACAGATTGCCAGAGGCAGGGGGGCAGAGGGAAGAGTGAGTTAATAGATAATGTGTGAGAGTTTCTGTTTGGGGAGATAGGAAAGCTTTAGTAATGGAAGGTGGTCAGGGTACAGAAATATTGTGAATGTGATTAATCCCATTGAATGTTACACTTGAGAGTGGTTGAGATGGGGAAGTTTATGTTGTGTACATGTTCCCACAACTTAAAAAAAAAGAGCAACTAAAGGGACAATAATAACTAGATGTTATACATGATCCTGGATGGGATCTAGGAAGGGAGGAGAAGTCTCAAAGGGACATTATTGGGACACATGGAAATATTGGAATATAAACTGCAAGCTTTATATATGAATGTTAAATTTTTTTACTTGATAACTGCACTTCAGATGGTTACATAAATGAATATCCTTCTTTTAAAATGTACATAGTAGTATTAAGTGTTCAAGAAGAATAATGCATCCAACCTACATTCATGTGTTCAGAAAATGGATAGATAGATAGATAGATAGATAGATAGATAGATAGATAGATAGACAGACACATAGAGAATGATATAGCAAATGTGGCAAAATTTTAAAATTGGTGGCTCTGGGTATCTGGGGGAGTAGAGGTATATTGGAGTTCTCTGTATGTGGTTTGTATAATTTTTATAACTGTCCTGTAAGCTAAGAAGTATTTCAAAATAAGTTAAAAAATAAAATGAATTGGTGGGTGGAGAGAGGGATGAATAAATGTATAGCTATATTATATATTAGATATATTAATGAGAACCCAGATGGTAGGTATACAGGTGTTCACTGTAAAGTTTTTAAGTTTTTTCAACTTTGTTGCATATTGCAAATTTTCATAAAAACAAATGTAAAAAAATTAGTTCATGCATTTTTCAGCAAAAATATTAAAAGCAGAATTGTATTGCTCTTGACCAATTAATATTATAAAATTTAAAAGTAGAATAAACATAAACTTGAGGGTACTTATGACTATAAGAGCAGGAAATGCTAGTGTAAATATAAGTAACATTTCAGAACTCATTTTATACATGAAAAAGCAATTTGACCAACATATCACTATGCTATATAACTGTAACAAAAATATAATTTTAAATCTGATTTTGGGAGCAACCAGGCAAAACAGAAATGAAAAGTTTTATACTTCTAATGTCAGTCAGCAAATAATGACAGACTGGGTAACAGGGCTCCACAGTTGTATGACTCATGGTGAAAAGCCAGCATCCAAGTCACTACCTTGTGAGCTATTCTGCTCATCTCACGAATAATATAATAACTTGCTGGTTCCCCTTCCAAAATATAGAATGAAACCTACCATATTTACAAGGGGTGTAAACGTCGAGGTTTCATGTAAATAAAAAATTCCTAAATGCCTTACTTTTTATTCCACTTTATATGGGTTGATTTGTTTATTTATTTTTGTTTTGTTTTTGTTTTGTAACACACCTAAAATTCTTTTGAGAATGAAGCAAGCATAAGCAAATATTAAATAAATATAAATCAAAGGTACTAATGTTTTCAAGATTGCTTCTAATTTCTCCCAACTTAGAAGAAAAAAAAAAAAAAAATCCTACTGACCACAGTTTCCTGCCAGCTATTGCACTGTTTCTTAATTTCTCTTTGCAGCAAAACTCTCCTCGTCAGATCTCCCCAGCACCTTCCTCCTCCCACATACACAAAGCCAAAAACGACTCACACAAAAGTCACATGAGATCCCTGTTGCTAAAGCCAGTGCTCAGTCTTTGCCCTTATTTTATTCCCTACCAGAAGCTGACAGAATTGAGCAGCCCTGTCCCCTTTGATATATTTTCTTTACCAGGTTTCCAGAATATCACACTCTTGGTTTTCTACCTACCTCTCCTATCATTCCTTATCAGTGTACTTTGCTAATTTCCCCCCTCTTCTCCCAGACCTCTTAAACTTGAACTGCTCCAAGAATCTGTCCTTGGTCTTCTACCCTTCTGTGGTGGATGACACTATGTACCCTAATAAAATACATGTTTTTAATCTTAACCTGCATCCCTATGGGTGTGAACTCATTGTAAATATGACCCTTTGAAGATGTATTATCAATTAAGGTGTGAACTCATTTGTGAATAGGATTTTCTAAAATCCTATTTAGGTGTGGCCAAACTGACCTTAATCCATACTACTGGAGGCCTTGTAGAGAAAAGCCAGAACAAGTCAGAATGTCAGAGACAGCCACAAGAAGAAACCAGAAGAGCAGATACATGGAGAGATTGTCATCTGACAGAAGGCAGAGATAATACAAGCCAAGGAGTCCCAAGGATTGTGGCAGCCAGCACCAGAATGCTACAGAATTCAGGGAGAAAGCATGGCCTCGCTGATGCCTTGACTTTGGACTTCTAGCCTATGAAACTGGTAGATAACATTTGTTGTTTTAGCCAACCTTGTATATGGTGTTTTTCATAGCAACTCTGGAAAACTAAGACACCTTCTCAATCTAAATACAATGTATATGCCTATGACACCCAAGTTTTTATCTTGGGTACAGACCTTTCTCCCAAATTCCAGGCTCATATATTCAAATGCCTATTTGACATCTAGGCATCATTTCAAATTCAGTATTTCCCAATATAAATTTCTGATCTCTACTCTCCCTCCCCCTTCAAGAAACCATACCTTTTCCCATTTCACTGGATGGTATTTCTGTCCTTCAAATTGCCCAGGCCAAGAAACTTCACATTATCTTTGAATAACCTTTTTGTTTTATAACCCATGTATAATCTTTCAGAAAATTCTGTTGGTATTACATTAAAAATATATTCATTATCTGATCATTTCCCATCACCCCCATTCAATCACCCCAGTATGAACCAAACTAAGCTTTCAGCTCTGTTACTACAATAGCCTCCAACATGACTCTCTGCTTTGCCCTTTTCCTCCTGTAGTCTGTTATCAACAAAACTTCTGGAATGATCCTTTTAACCTTTTAAACTGGAGGTCAAATCATGACACATAACTTTGTATAAATCCCATTTCACTTGGAATAAAAAATGAAGTTATTAAAATGGCCTAAATATCCCTCTCTGACCTGGCCTCATTTTATTTCCTAGACCTCATCTCTTACTCTTCCCCCCAACCCATGTTCATCCTAATGTAGCACACTTGCCTCCTTACTGTTTACCATATATGCCAAGCACGCTCTTGCCTTATGACCTTTGCAGTGACTCTTCCCTCTTCTGGGAAGGATCCTTCCCCAAATATCCAAATGGCTAGCTATTTTACCCCCTTCAAGTCTGTACTCAATGCCACTTTGTCAGTGACATTCTCAAACACAGCTCCCCTGATCCCCGTTATCTTCTATGTTCCCTATACCATTTATCACTTTCTATCATTTATCACTGACTTTTATATTATATTTACTATTTGACTCCAAGAGATATATATAAACTCTAAATGTGCAAGAATTTGATCTGTTTATGTCATGGATACATCTACTTAAACATCCATAAGAGTACCTGGAAATAGTTGAAGATCAATGAATATAGTTTTTGAATGAATGAATGAGTGACTATTGCTCTAAAATGACTAAATAAATTAGTTTAAGAAACTTCAGGCAAAAGGGAATTATAAGAAAAATAAAAGGTAATGGTAAGATTCTCTGAATCAGATTTTCCCAAAACTTAAGAACCCTGAAAATGAAAAGCCACCAATTCATGGAATAATAGCATTATGAGGGACTTTGTAACACAGCTAGGACAATAACCCAGGAGTTATGATTTTCACACCACTGTCCCTTGAAAACTGTACCCCATGGACTACCTGCCTTCCATGAAATCAGAGGGCTTGCCTTATAAAGAGAGTACCACAAAGTTTTATCAAAGTTTTATCAAAGCCTAAGTAAAATAACATTAAACAAGAATAGAGATCTATACAAGCATATTAATTTTCTAATAACCCCTGGTAAAAAGTTCACCTAAAAAGACTAGCTTCAAGAAGGATATGGATTTTAAAAGAACTGTAATTCAATTTCTAATTGAGATTTATAGAAAATTATACCCAATGCCTGGAGAAAACATATTCTTTTCAAGTGTATACATATAATGGTCACTAAGATGGACCATAGATTTTGCCATCAACTCTTAATGAATTTTAAAATATTCGCACCAATGCAAGGAGTTAGTAATAGGGTTGTATATGGGAATCCTATATTTTATGCATTATTGTTCTGTAAATCCACAACTTATTAGACAAAAAAATATTGGACTCATACAGAGTATATTCTCTAACCACAACAGAATAAAATTCCAATCAATACAAATATCTATAAAATCTCCAAACATTTGAGAATTAAACAACTTTCACTGTAATTAATGGGTCAAAGAAGAAAACCCTAGGGAAATTAGAAAATATTTGAACTGAATAATAATAAAAACAATATATCAAAATTTATGGGATGCAAAATGAGAAATTTGGGTTTGTATACATGTTAGTAGAATAAAAAATTTATAAAAACTAGTAGAACATGACTGAATAACACAGAGAACCCTATTGTAAACAATGGACTATGGTTAATAACAGAATTATAAAAATATTCTTTCATGAATTGTAAAAAATGTATCACATTAATAGGATAGTATATGGAAACTGTATTTTATGCATCATTTTTCTATAAACCCAAAACTCCTCTAATAAAAATAAAAGAGTAAAAATACCAAAAAAAAAAAAAAAAAATTATGGGATGCAGCTATGTTTAGAGGGAATTTTATAGATTTTAATGCTTTTATTTGAAATAAGTAAAAGTTAAAATCAGTGATCTGTCCACCTTAAGAAGCTAATTAAACCCAAAAGTAAGCAAAAAATAAAGGAAATATTTTAAAAAGGCAGAAATCAAAAAAATTTGGAAACAGAGAAAATTAACAGCCCAGAGTTGATTCTCTGAACAGATTAATAAAATTTACAAATTCCTGGAACAAATAATCAAGGAAAAATGGAGAAAATATTAATTACCAATATCAGAGATGAAACAGCATCATGATTAGAGATCCTACAAACATTAAAAGAATAATAAGCAAATGCTATGAAAAAAAGGTTTTGCCAATAAACTTAAAAACGTAGAGGAAACAGACAAATTGCTTTAAAGATTCAACTTAAAAGCTGACAAAGGAATGAATAGGAAATTTGAATAGCCCTATATTTATTAAATAAATAAAATTCTTAAATTTTTCCCACAAACAAAACTACAGGCCCAAGTGGTTTCACTTACTGATAATGTCTATCAAGCATTTAAGGAAGAAAAAGAAGAATCTTAACTGCAATTCTTTCAGAAAACACTTCTCAATGCACTTTAAAAGACCAACAAAATCTTACTACCAAAACTTCACAAAGATATTACAAGGAAAAAAAATACTTTCACCAATATACACAATGGTTATGGATGCAAAACTTCTCAACAAAATATAAGTAAATTGAATTCAGCAATATATTAAAAGATAATATATCATAACAAAATATGGCTTATCCAAGGAATGTATGGTTGGTTTGCCTTAAAAAATAAATCAATACAGTTTATTATATTGCTTTAGTTTCCTAAGCTGTTCAAAGCAGATACCATGAAATGGGTTGGCTTTAAACAATGGAAATTTATTAGCTTGTGTTTGAGGATGTGAGAATGTCCAAACCAAGCATCATCAATGCAATGTTTTCTTCCTGAAGACTGGCTGCTGGTGATCCTTGACTCCTCTGCCACATCGCAAGGCACATGGTCGAATGTTCTCGTCTCTCCCTTCTCTTCCAGGTTTCATTGCTTTCAGCTTCTTTGCTTCCATGATTTTCTCTTTCTGTATTCATTCCTTTTATAAAGGACTCCAGTAAGATGATTAAGACCCATCCTGAATGAGGTGGGTCACACCTTAACTGAAGTAGCCTAATTACAATGGGTCCACATCCACAAGAATGGATTAAATTTAAGAACATGCCCTTCTGGGGTACATACAGCTTCAAACCACCACACACACTGACAAAATAAAGAAGAAAAAGTATTTGGTAAAATTCAGGGCCCATTCATGGTAAAATAAAATTCACAAACTAAGAATGGAAAAGAACTTCCTCATTCTGATAAAGAGCATCTATGAAAAACTATAGCTAACATTATATTTATGGGTGAAATATTGAATACTATCCTCTGCCATCCAAGTTAACTAACAAGGTAAGAATGTCTTTGACTACTTCTATTCAATACTATACTGGAGACCCACATCAGTGTGATAAGGGACCAAAATGAATAAAAGTCCTAAAAGTTAGAAAAGAAATATTAAAACTGCCTTTATTCACAGAAATAAAAATCATATAAATATATAATATATATACATATATATATGCATAATACCCTAGGCAAACTACAGAAAAAATACTAGAATGAGTAAATGCTTCTGTATACTAGTAACAAATAATTGAAATGAAATTTAAAAACAACTTCATCTACAATAATAACAAAAACTGTACAAGGAAATTACAAGACATTTTAAGATATATTAATGAAAACCTCAATAAATGGAGATATACCATGTTCAGGAGTGGGAAGAATCAACACTGAAACAAAATCAATTCTCCCCAAATCATCTATAGATTCAACAGACTCCTGATCAAATTCCAGCAGGTTTCCTTATTTAAGTTTACCAGATAACTCTAAAATGTGTAAGAAATCACAAAGGACTTGGAATAGCAAAAAAAAATAAAAATAAAAAAGTTTTTTTTAAAGGAAAACAAAGCACTACCTGATTTGTAGACTTGCTCTAAATTTACAGTAATCAAAATAGTGTGTAAAAGCCCTGAGGATGGAAAATAAATTAATGGAATAGAATAGGGATACCAGAAGTAGATAACACATATATATCAGTGGGGAAATGAAAGACTTTTCAATAAATGGTGCTGTAACAAATGAACAAGATTAAAACACTCTGAATCCATAATAAAATTAATTCAAGACAGATAATAGATCTAAAGACAAAAGTTAAAACTATAAATCTATAAGAAAGCATGAGAGATAAGGTTCACAATCTTGGAGTAGGCAATGATTCTTGGCAAGTACACAGTAACATAAAAGTAAAAAAGATAAATTGGAATTCATCAAATTAAAAAGATCTGCTCTTCTAAAGATGCATTAAAAAATGAAAAGACAAGACACATATGACAAAAGATTTGTATCCAGAATATATAAAACAAATTGCTAGAAGTCAATAATAAAAAGACAACCCAATAAAAAAAATGGATAAAAACTATACTTCACCAAAAAGAAATAAAAATAGGCACATAAAAAAGTATCCAACATCTTTAGCAATCAGGAAAATGAACATTAAAACTACAGTGATAATATAATTTCACACTCACTAGAATAGCTAAAAATGGACCAACAATACCAAATGTCAGTGAGATTTGGAGCCACTGGGGAAACTCCAGTAACATTGTGGTGGAATTACAGAATGGTACAACTACTTTGGAAAACCGGGAAATTCTAATAAAGTTAAATATATACTTATCCTGAGTATTTGCTCAAGAGAAATGAAAGCATATGTCCACAAAAAGACTTATACAAAATGTTTATAGTAGCTTTATCCAAAATAGCCAAAAACTGGAAACAGCCCAAATATCCAAGTATTTTGGCATGTCTATATGCTAGATTAAAAAAGGGTCAGACTCGATTTCCCTAGGCGGCGGCCGCGGCTGTGGCGGCTGCTCGGCCAGTACTCCCGGTCCCCGCCATTTCGGACTGGGAGCGAGCAGCGCGGCGCAAGTACTGAAGGCGGCGGCGGGGGGCAGAGGCTCGGCTGCTCCCAGGTGCGGGAGAGAGGCCTGCTGAAAATGACTGAATATAAACTTGTGGTAGTTGGAGCTGGTGGCGTAGGCAAGAGTGCCTTGACGATACAGCTAATTCAGAATCACTTTGTGGATGAATATGATCCTACGATAGAGGATTCCTACAGGAAACAAGTAGTAATTGATGGAGAAACCTGTCTCTTGGATATTCTCGACACTGCAGGTCAAGAGGAGTACAGTGCAATGAGGGACCAGTACATGAGGAGTGGGGAGGGCTTTCTTTGTGTATTTGCCATAAATAATACTAAATCATTTGAAGATATTCACCATTATAGGGAACAAATAAAAAGAGTTAAAGATTCTGAAGATGTACCCATGGTCCTAGTAGGAAATAAATGTGATTTACCTTCTAGAACAGTAGACACGAAACAGGCTCAGGACTTAGCAAGAAGTTACGGAATTCCTTTCATTGAAACATCAGCAAAGACGAGACAGGGTGTTGACGATGCTTTCTATACATTAGTTCGAGAAATTCGAAAACACAAAGAAAAGATGAGCAAAGATGGTAAAAAGAAGAAAAAGAAGTCAAAGACAAAGTGTATAATTATGTAAATACAATTTGTACTGTTTTCTTAAGGCATACTTAAGTAAAAGTGGTAATTTTTGTATATTACACTAAATTATTAGCATTTGTTTTAGCATTACCTAATTTTTTTCCTGCTCCATGCAAACTGTTAGCTTTTATCTTGAAGGCTTATTTTGAAATGACAGTGGAAACTTTTTTTCCTCTAAGTGCCAGTATTCCCTGAGTTTTGGTTTTTAACTAGCAATGTCTGTGAAAAGAAACTGAATACCTGAGATTTGTCTTGGGGTTTTGGTGCATGCAGTTGACTATTTCCTATTTTTCTTACCAATCGTGAACTTTGGTGTGACACAAATTAATGAAATTTTCAAATCATCCTTATTCTGTGTTTTATCTAGGCACCTAAATGGATTTATTCCTAATTGTAACTTCAGTTGAGACTTCATGATTGGTTTTATCTAAACATTGAGGGAACACAAACTTATGAACTTCCTATAGATTCATCTTCTAGACATCATGTCCTAGAGTTGCAGATCAACCTTAATGAATGTAGTTACACTGTTCAAAAGGTTGCCTCCCCTCTTTCCACTGCTATTTGTCATGGTCATTCCCCCAAGAATATATTTTTTCTATAAAAAAAGGGAAAAAAAAAAAAAAAAGGGAAAAAAATGCAAGGCAATGGAAAATATTAAAAGATCATTTACTTTCCTCATTAGATAAATTCCTATAAGACTCCTAATAGATTTTCTTGTTAAGGCAGACCCAGTGTATAATGAGAAGCATAGCAACCATCTTGGGGCTATATTTACATGCTATTAAATTTTTGTAATAACTAAAAAAAATTTAACATGTATAAAAAATACTCATAGGAATTAATTATAGTCTCCCTGTGTTAGACTGGTTTTTCTTAGCATGACTTGAAATCTTTTTTGAACTTCAGTCTTTGAAAATATTCAGTTCTGGTAATGATGTTAAAGATTACTTGGGCCATTTAGCTTACTAGATGTTAAAGAGGCCAAGGTTGCAAGTCCAGGCTCCTGTGTTTACCTTTCTTTGGTCTTCACTGCAAGTTTCACAGCTCTTAGACTGCATCTCTTTGGTCATCCAGTGTTGTGCAGTGGTTGGTTCAAAATGGGGACTAGGAGAGAGCTGGATGGTTCAGCAGGATACTTCTCACTATGTGGTAGTCCTGTTGACAGATCTGGAGCATCACTTTTGTTTCATTAAGGAACAGAACTTTTTTTTTTTAATTATTATTAAATGTTAACTTAAGAGTTGAGTTGGGGGGAATGGCAAGACTATTTTTAAACAAGAAGTGAAAGAGTTTCCAAATCCCTAATTTTGGCCAGTTCTCTTAACAATGGCTAAAGTAACATTTCATAAACATTTTACAAGTCTGGTCCATGTTTAGGAATATCTAATGAATAAAAAATAGAAAAATTAATAAAATGATTCCTTCAATACATTTAAAATGTTACTTAATTGAAAATCTTTGAAGTGGATAGTGTGAAGTAAAAATATCTCTGGAGTAGGAAGAAGGAGACTTAGAGTCTAGTTATGTATGTTTTATCTCTCTGATTTTGGGCCACTTATACTATCCATTTCTTCATATTAAAATAAGTCATCTCAAGAGCTCTATTTAGCTTTAAAACTATGTGATTTACATTCAGTTTACTTAAGGATCCACCTATATGTCAAGCTTAGCACAACCTGTAATGTTTTTTTTATCTTCAGTGCCAGTCTTAGGCAAAATTGTGCAAGAGGTAAAGTTTATTTTTGAATATTCCTTCTCCAGTTTCAGGATCCCCCTTGCCATATTATATCATCTTACTTGCCCTAGCCTTCCAGATGCTGCACAACTTGATGCTTTTTCTTCTAACATTTGTAATTCCCTTAACCTGAGGATTTATTGCTACAGTGTTATATTCCCTTGAAGTCTTCCCATCAAATCACATCAAAACGCCCCACATCTTATTTCCTCGGGGCTCAAAATAATCTAACAGATACCATAATGGGATTTTACTAATAGCCAATTTTCAGGTGGTTGGAGTAGCAGTTTAATCTTCATCCTTTCACCATCATCTTTTAGGGGCCTGATCCAGTAGTGACTAAGATGGGAATTTTCAAACCTGTTATAAGTAAACAGAACCTTATCCAATGGAAGGAGAATTTTATAAAGTTAATCCTGAAAGAATTCCTTAAATAATCTACAACTAGGACGAGCCCTAGTAACAGTGACACATTCCATTGTTTAATAATTAAAATCTTTTTACAATGAAAAATACTTTAAAATTTAATTTATAAAGCTTATTTTTTATCAGAATTCATTTATTCAACAAATATTTTGAGTGCCTACTAGATGCCAGGCACTATGCAAGGCACTGAGGATGTAGTATACCCAAATAAGGAACAATCCCTGTTCTTAAATAGTGCTTATATTCTATAGTCATCTATAATATCTTAGTGAGGCATTTGGCACAGTGTTAACACCAGTGCATACTTCAGTTTTGCAAAGAAAGGGTTCGTCTCTAAAGTTTCTTCCAGTTCTAAAATGATTGTTTTGGTATGATTCAAATGGCAACTGTTTAATCAAGCTACTTTATACAAATCACTTTACTTCTTTTAAAACAAATCACTCGTTTTAAAGGAGTAAATGTGATTATATTGTTTTCTTTATTTGGCATAACTGTGACTATCGGGGCAGTTACAGTACCTATTAAATTTCATGTCAGTTAATATTAAAATTCCCAATATGTAATATTCCAATTTGTCCCTTTGTTAATTAATTAAAATAGACTTTAAAAAAATTAAATATCGAATTCTAAAATAGCTGTATTTCGGTACAAATAAACAGGTGCCTGAAATAAATTCACAGAAAAGGAAATTTCTGTTCTGTTTAAAAATCAGTATGATTTCTGAAATGCTGTGCTAAACTACAGATTTATGGAACATTGTCTAAGTAAGGTATTATTAAGATTTATGCAGTACTTGCTCTTTCTTGTTTCTACATAAGAGAAAGAAATGGCCACAGTTCAAGAGTTGCAGTGTGTAACTGAGGGGATTTTTAGGACTCTTGAATTTTTGATGTAGCTGGGTAATTTTTTTCATAAGGCAGTGGTAATTATCCTTTATTTTGTGAATGTTGAATGGTTTGACAAAATGTTTGTTTTTGTAGAGATTTTAAAAAGGGAGTTAATCCTAGAAATAAGATAAATGTTATATAATTATTACAGCCTTAAAGATAAAAATACTTACTGAAGTTGAAAAAATTGCTAAAATACATAGTCTCAGACATTAATATGATTGCAGAAGAATGTAGCAGACGTATGTAGTATACTTTGAATGAATATTCCCAATTAGGAATTCTAGGTTCTATTTTAACTGAGTCACACTGCATAGGAATTTAGAACTTAACTTTAATAGTTTATCAAAACCTTTGCCACCATTGCACAATTTTGTCCTAAAAGATACAGAAAGTTTGTGAGGCATGTTAAGTTGCAGTTTGCACAAGTTCATCTCATTTGTATTGCAGTGATTTTTTTCTTGTATCCATTTTTCCAAACAATATATACACATTCAACTTTTTTGTTGGCAATAAAAACTATCTGAAGTCATTTCCATTTGTTAAAAAGCAATCTCTTGATAATTATAAAAGATTTTTTAACTTCTGTGTTAATATTGGGTAGCATGGATTCTGCATTGAGAAATTGAATTGCATACAGATGATAGCTGTAAATTCAGTCAGAATATGAAAATTATTTTTTAATTAGAGAAATAGTAGGTTTACAGAAAAATCATGCAGAAAATACGGAATTCCTGTTTACCTCCCCCGTTATTAACAGTTTGCATTAGTGTTGGTACCTTTGTTACAATTGTTGAATGAAAATTATTGTTTTCTAAAGTTATGTTCACATCAGTTCTTAAAGAAGAATCATAACTACATTAAGATATGTGTTTTAGTTTAATAGTTTTAAGTGCCTGTTTGGGATGTTAATAGGCAACTTAGGTAAGTTCAGGGAAAAAATTGTTATTATCTGCAGAAATGTCAATTACAGAGGGTTCCTACCATCCCTTTCTCCCCTCAAGAACTAAATGGGTTACATAATGTTTTTTCCAAAAGTTTCTAATTCCACTGTCTTGTGTTTTCATGTTGAAAATACTTTTGCTTTTTTCCTTTGAGTGCCAATTTCTTACTAGTACCATTTCTTAATGTAACATGTTTACCTGGAATGTATTTTAACTATTTTTGTATAGTGTAAACGGAAACATGCACATTTTGTACATTGTGCTTTTTTTTCTTTTGTGGGACATATGCAGTGTGATCCGGTTGTTCTCTATCATTTGGTTGTGCTGACCTAGGAATGTTGGTCATATCAAACATTAAATTTAAAATTGACCACTCTTTAATTAAAATTAACTTTTAAATGTTTATAGGAGTATGTGCTGTGAAGTGATCTGAAATTTGTAATATTTTTGTCATGAACTGTACTGCTCCTAATTGTAATGTAATAAAACTAGTTATGGTGACTATGAAAAAAAAAAAAAAAAAAAAAGGGTCAAATTACTGATAAAAAAAAAAACAGGATGTATTTCAAAAGCATTTGCATACAAAAGCATGTGCAGATACAGAAGAGTAGAGATTATATAATTTCATTTATATTAAGTTCTTCTATAATCCAAACTAGTCTGTGGGAATAGAAATCAAAACAATGGTCACATATGCAGGTGGGATATATAAGAAACTTTCTGAGGAGACCAAAATGTTCTATATTTTTATTGGGATATTATTTAAATGGGCGTACACATTTGTCAAAATTCACTGAATGACACATTTAAAATCTGTGCATTTCGCTGTAGATAAATGTTATCTCAACAAATAAAGTTTTTTAAAATACAAACCTCGTAACTCATTAGTCAAAAGTCATTGCTGAAATGACATTAGATAGCACCATTTAGGAATATAACATATGAGTTTCAAAGAAAGAATACTGTTGAGGAATCTGGTGATATTTGAAAGCCTAATGCTTACCATTTGGTAGTTGGACATAGCACAATCTTTATCAATGCCTGTGTGCTAGTTTGAATCTGTTATGTACCCCATAAAAGGCCATGTTCTCTTAATCCACCCTTGTCGGGGCAGTCCTGTTGTTGGTGGGATCTTTTGATTAGATTATTTCCATGCAAATGTGATCCCACCTATTCAAGGTGGGTCTTAATCAGTTTACTGGAGTCCTTAAGAGAGCTAGCTTAAGAGATCAGAGCTGGCACAGACCCAGATGCTTGGAAATGCAAAGCTAAGAGATGAAGTCGAGTTTGCCTCGGAGAAGCTAAGTGAGAATCTAAAGATGCCTAAAGAGAAAACCACTGGAATCAGAAGCTGAAAGCAAAGCAACCCAGGAGCAAAGGACCAGCAGATGTCAGTCACATGCCTTCCCAGCTGAAACAGGTGTTCCAGATGCCGTCAGCCTTCCTTCAGTGAAGATATCCTCTGGTTGATGCCTTAGTTTGGACACTTTTATGACCTTGGAACTATAAATTTGTAACCTAAAAAATCCCCTTTGTAAAAACCAATCCATTTCTGGTATATTGCATTTTGACAGCTTTAGCAAACCAGAACAGCATGCAAAGGAAGTTTTGTGCCCTTACATATTTTATTATGGACACTGGTAAGTACATGAGCACTAAGAAAGGGCAATCCACCTCTGCCCAAATTGTATCACCAGATTATTTGGGATCAGAAGTATAGGTGTGGAACCCAAGATGCTGGACTAACATTATGCATGGGGAAGAAAATGTGAAAATCACTAAATATATGGTCTATATTCTTTGTATTTTCTGATAACTAAGTGTGAATTTTTCCAGAAAACATAAAGCATATTTTAATTCCCTGGTTTTCTGGGTTTACAGATAGTATCCATTTATCTCAGAATTTCCACTAAGAATATTTTATTTTAATTTTATTTATAATTTGAATTATATATATTTGAATTTGTTTCATAGGTAGAAATACTGAAGTAAAAAGAAAATTAAATTTATAATTATTTGATACTAGTTTAACCAGTTTAAAGGGAAACATTTTTACCAGTCAGTCACCTGGATGACTCGATTATTCAAAATCAGATAACCACTAAAATTTATTTTTATCTTATTGACCATTTTTTTTTACCAAAAATCACAATCTGCTCTCTCAGTGCTAAATGATAAGGCAATGGAAGAAAGTAATTAAAGCCAATCTCTCAATTTAAGATCTGAAGTTATTTCTTCCAACAAATGCTAGCTCCTTATGAATACAGAGGGCAATATGTAAGTGTGATCTGGGTTAATTATAAAAACACAGGTTAGTGTTGGTAGTAGATCTCTGAAAGAATGAATAGTAAATCTAAATTTTTCCTTATCTCTAGGCAATTAGAAAAGCATATTCAAAAAAGTTTTACAGGTCAGATTGCATTGTAAGAAATTAGCCTATATAATAAAAATAATAAATACTGAGCCAATGACCCATTTATTTCAGTTATAACAATGGTGGACCCTCCTTTAGAGTTTATCTTAAGGATATTTAACTTAAGGGTCAAGTATATTCAATTTATTGTTGGAATATGCCCTTCTCTCCTACAAAAGCAACCGATAAATCTACCTACAAAAGCTTTTCTTATTTGCAGATTTTTACCACTTTTTCCATCCTGTTAAAATCCATTTATACAGCTCACTCCATGGAATTTCCTTTCATGTTCATCTCTTTCTCTCATACAGTAGTTCCTGATCTTGTTATGGTCACAGACACTTTTGAAAATTGGATGAAAGCTGGTATGGTTTCTATCTTTAGAAAAGAAAAATGAACAAATGCTTATACACACAAAATTTTGCAAGTAATTTCCAAGGGTCCGTGAACTCATGATTAAGAAACCCTGCTCTAAAGGAATTATGTTTGAAAGTTACAATGATTCTTTTAACTACTTTTATTGTAACTGTTATTCAACATATTCAATAGAGAAATAGTTCACAACTATGAGTATGAGAAACTCCTTTTTATATTTATGGGTAAAATCTCTATTCAATAGAGTTTATTCTTTGAGAATCCTTTGAGTAAGAAAATGCATAATAGAAAAAGTTTACCATAATTTCATTTCAGTTTTAAATTAATTTAATCACAATATAATCTATATATAAAAATAGTGGTCCACGAATATGTTAAGCAGATTGTTCAGAGCAGCAAAAAATGTTGGTGTATAGCTATTACCTTTGGTAATAACTCCAAGGCCCCCACTCCCACCACAGTCCAGAGGTGTGGAATATGTATGAACTATTTCTCTATTGAATATGTTGAATAATAGTTACAATAAAGGTAGTTAAAAGAATCACTGTAACTTTCAAACATAATTCCTTTAGAGCAGGGTTTCTTAATCATGAGTTCACGGATCCTTGGAAGTTACTTGCAAAATTTTATGTGTATAAGCATTTGTTTGTATAAGTATTTGAAGCCAATTGATTGTGAAAAACTGAAATGATAAAGAGCTCCAAAGAGAAAATATTAATTTAAATCCAGAAAAATACCCTCTAACTGAAAGAGAATATTAAGGGAAAAGAAATTTACTGTAACACAACCCCTATAATTATATTGTACTGCTCTTTTAAAATAGCCTTAGTATGTTTCAATGTGTTATTTGCATTTTGTTTCAAAAAGATTTCTTAACAGTTGTTTTCATTTTCATTTATAACCTGTGGGTGATACAAAATGAACAGGGTTTTATAAATTACCATGGAAAGTGGTGAGTCAACAATTTAGCAGAACAAAGCCCCAAGGTTATGACAAGGGAGAAGGGAATATGGAGTTTGCAATTGCAGACTAAAATTGAAGAAGAAAAACATTTGAATTGCAAATACCAAATTAAAAGTGGACACTGCTCTTGGCTGCTTTATGCAATAGTTTTGCAGGCCTATGGCAAGAAATACAATTGGTCACTCTATTTAGTACCATTAAAATTTTGGATTATTTTTGCCATCCTTAAGTTGTGAGGTGTTCTTCACTAAAACTCTACATTAAGGTCATTTACCCTTGATTGCTTAGGACTAGTACGTATTTTTAAGGAGCTTGAAAGCCTTACTTTGGGCAGAGTCATGATCAGATGGTGTAATAAAGACGCTCTGTGTGGGACCATGACTAAGTTTTGCCACGTTCATAGTCATTTTGTCACAGAATCAAAGTTAACTTGTTTTAATTCTCTTTGCTACAGAGGAACCCAGACACGCTCTATTTGCAAAACAACTGCATGAAACGAAAAGCACAGTAATTCTGAAGCTGTTGGCTTGGATAAAATGAGAATGTAATTAAAAAGAAAAAGGTTAGTAGAAGACATGCTGGGAATTGAAAATAAAAATCTGAAATGATGTCCCACCCTGCCCATAAGGTCTTCTTCAGAGGGCAGAAAGCTATCTAAAATGCTCTACTTGTCCCAGAGTCTGTATTCTTCTACTGCTATTGCCGATCCCCATGTTTTCTGTTTCCAACAATCCATGCAAATAATCCAAAGTATTTACCTTGACAAGATTTTCTGTATGACCCTGATGCTAATAATTACCTCAAATTTTTTGTTCATTTGTAAATTGAAGAGAAAAAATTATTCTTAGATACAGTATATCTTTCCTTTAATTCTAAACTCCATATCACTAGCTCCTTTCTCAGCACTATACTCTTTCCACCAAGCACATTACCAATACCTTCAGGAAAATTCCAGCCCTATACTTGAAGGTAAATTTATTTTTTGGAGTATAAGTACACTTTAAAAAAGGGGAAACCAACATGTTTCTTTTCTACTCTGCCTCTCCTTATACCAAGAGTAAGTGAAACACAGAAGCTTTTTAAAGATGTTTCATAGGAATCATTGATTTAGAACAGAGAGCTTGGGGATCATCTAGTGAAACACTCATTTTGTACATAAAGAAGCTGTGGCCCCAAGAGGTATGTGATTTACGGAGAGTGACCTGGTTAGTGGCAGAGCCAATACTGGATAGTCCTCAGATCCATAAATACAAAGCTCCAGCAATGCTAAATGTGTTGTACTGGAGTGGAAATCCTCCTAGTTGATAAAAAGAAACCATTCTTCAATTTTTTTTTTTTTTTCTATTTCCACTATGACTTCCCTGGATTAGGTTTTAATCTCTATTTTGGATTACTCCAAATTCTCACCCTTCTAAATTAATTATCTAATACTCTGTGTTAGTTAACTGTCTAGTTTGACAAAGCCAGCCCAACAACAACAAAAAAAACATATCCAATCTGGAGTTTATGATTCAGGAAAATTTTTATCCTCTGGGATGAGATCAAGTTAGCTGCAGTGATTGAGCAGAGAAAGACACAGGAAGGAAAGTAGGTTCCACATGGAAGAAAAATAAACTTTGATTTCTGACACATTTTTAAATTACAATCAAACTTTCAGAGCCAAAAGCGACCTTTACATTAACTAGTCCAACGATTCCCAAAGAATGTGTCTAGAACTCTAGAGGCATAGGAGAGTAGTGTTAATGATTTTGTGGCAAAGTAGATTTAGGAACGTGCATAGTTACAAGTTAAATCGACTTTTTTCCTATAAAAGTTTGCAGAGCTTTTATGCTAACAAGTCTAGCGCATGCCAAGACAAAAAAAATTGTCAACAATATGTCCCAGATTACTTTAATCAAGAAACTTTTTTGATGATTTGAGGGATATCATGGGAGGAAATGCTAATTTAAACCAATTGAATGAATTGTAATCTAGTTGGTTCCAGAATCAGAATAAAAACCAAGTTACCTTATTTTCAATCTAGTGTTTATTGACAGCAATATTTCTGTATGTCTTTGGCCCTTTGGTTGCAGGAGATTCATTCATGCTAGCTCAAATAAGAAGAAACTTATGAGAGGGGCAGAGACTGGTGGGGAGTGTCATCCAGGGTGGACTGATCATAGGACTCAAGGAAAGATGCACCTTAGAATAGGTATGGTGATTTTGATAATTCAGACTTCAAGGTTTGAATTATTAGTTGAATTTGTGTAGGCATTTAGATGGCAAGTCGCTATCACAAATACCACACAATAGGTTAAGGAATTCATTGGCTCATGGTTTTGAGGTTAGGAGAAATCTAAAATCCAGTCTTCAGCAAGATGGTGCTTTCTCCCCAAAGTCTATAACATTCTGATGCTGGCTGCCAGCCATCCTTGTGGCTACTTGCCTTGTATGCCTGCCTCAGGTCACATAGCAATATCCTCTCCCTTCTCTTCCAGTTCCACTGACTTCAGCTTCTAGCTCCTCCCCGAGGCTTTCTCTTAATAGGACCTCTGATAATCTGGATTAAGATCCACATTCCTTCAGTTGGGCTGCATCTTAACCTACAGGAAAGCTGATTAAATTTAAATTTCATGCCTACAGGAAAGCTGATCAAAATTAAGAACAGGTATCTGACATTTTAGCAAAGTTGCAATGATAGAAACTGCTCTCCCAGCTTTGCAATGCCACCTAAAGATAACAAGAAGAAGAAAGATGGAGAAAGGTGATGGAAAGTTGGCCAAGAAAGACAAAGACCCAGTGAACAAATCTGTAGGTAATGCCAAAAAGAAGAAGTGGCACAAAGGTAAAGTTTGGGACAAGCTCAGTAACCTAGTCTTATCTGACAAAGCCACATAGGACAAGCTCTGTTTAAGGACGTTCCCTACTAAAAATTTATAACCCCAGTTGTCATCTCTGAGAGACTGAAGATTTGCAGTTCCCTGAGCAGGGCAGCCCTTCAGGAGCTGCTTAGTAAAGGATTTATCAAGCTGGCCTCAAAACACAGAGCTCAAATAATTTACACTATAAATACCAAGAGTGCAGATGCCCTAGCTGCTGGTGAAGGTACATGAAGAGGACCCAGCAACTGTAAATTTTGAAAAATAAAACCTTATTAAATTAAAAAAATGGTTAAGAACATATCTAAATTGAGGTATATAATTCAGTCTACCACAGGCACTGTAGAATTCATTGCATGTATATAAAGATAACACATTAAAACTACATCAATTAAGCTTTAAACAAAATTATATACAGAAACTCTCATGACATAAAATAGGCTTAAAATTTGGGGATTAAACTCACATTGGCCAAAAATGGGACAATTTAGCAGCAAAAAAAATAGTAACTGAAATTGAGTGAAAACCTCAAATATATTAAAACCAGTGAGTTTATAAAGCAAAATATATTCGAGTCACTTTTAAAAGAAGCTAGATGAAAGAATTACACATTTATGATAGTTTACTTGTACAAACTATATTTGAGGCAGCCCAATACTTGAGAAGGGGAAATGTGCTGTTTTGAAGCTGTTATGTACCCCCAGAAAAAGCCATGTTCTTTCAGTCCATTCCTGTGGGTGCAGACCTATTGTGGATGGGACCTTTTGGTTAGGTTATTTCAGTTGAGATGTGACCCATCTCATTCAAGGTGGATCTAAATCCTTTTACTGGAGTCTTTTATGAGATGATGAAAGACAGACAAAGCCAAGAGAACTGAGAGAGAAAAGTCCTGGAGAAACTAAGAGAGGACCCACAGAGGAAGACACTGGAACCAGAAGCTGAAAGCAATGAAACCCGGGAGCAAAGGACCAGCAGACCCCAGCCATGTGCCTTCCCAAGTGACAGAAGTGTCCCGGATGCCAACAGCCTGTCTTCAGAGTCCAGGTATCATCCTGTTGATGCCTTAATTGGGACCTTTCATGGCCTAAGAACTGCAAATTGTAATTTAAATTGTAATTAATAAATCCCAATTGTGAAAACTAATCCATTTCTGGTACATTGCATTCCTGCAGCTTTAGCAAACTGAAACAGGAAGGTTCTCTTTATAGAAGTTTTCCAATTAATAAATTATGAAGGAATGATAGAATTACAATGTCACCCTAATGAAATGATTGTTCTAGACAATGTTCATCACAAAAAGAAAAACACTCAGAACATTCATGTACCTCCTAATAGAATAACACACCACTACCTACAAAGTTTTAATACCATAAAATTGAACCTGAATCTGATCAAGTCTGTAGTTCCAAAAACAAGTTTATGGTAAATACAGGAGGCAGGAGAGTGTTTTAAATGACACCAGTGTGGTGCAATCCATAAAATTTTATATGTGGGAACCTCATTTTAAATACCCTGGTCTCTTCAACAAATAAATTGCATGGGGAGAAAAGAGAGACAGCAAAATTATAGATTTAAAAGACACAACAATCAATTTCTAATGCATGACCTTTATTTGGATTCTGATTTGAACAAACACACTGTTCAAGAATGCATATGACCACTGGAGAGATTTGAATACCATTTGGATATCTGGTAATATTAAAAATCATTATTTTTTAGGTGTGGTGATGGTACTATGATTTTATGTTTGTTTAAGTTTTACCTTTTAGAGATAAATGTGGAGTTATTTATAGGGACTTGCTTCAAAGTAACCCAGCATTGGGTGTGTGAGAGATTGTTTAAAGATGAAACAAGATTGATGCCGAGATGTTAATGGTTGATGCTGGGCAATGGGTACATGTACATGGAGAGTTTATTATACTATTCATACTACTTTTGTATATATTTGAAATGATTCTTAATAAAGAGATTTTTTTAAAGTTTATTGCTAACTCAGATGACATTTTTATATCATATCCAATTAAGTTTAAGCCAAAAGAAGAAAATCAATGAATGGAAGGATCAAAATTTACCTCTTATCTGATTTATATCTAATTATAAAATTATTTACTCTTCAACTATTTTTTACCTACAGAATTTCCAACCCATCATTATTTTTCACTGAAAATATCACACAGTAATGATAACCACCTGTGCTGATTTGTATATTTATGTCCCCCAGAGAAAGCCATATTCTTTAATGCATTCTTGTGGGGGCAGACGCATTAGTGTGGATTGGGTTGGAACCTATTGGTTCAGTGTCCATCGAGATGTGACCCACCCAAGTGTCGGTAATAACTCTGATTGGATAATTTCCATGGAGGCGTGGCCCCACCCATTCAGTGTGGGCCTTGTTTAGTTTACTGGAGCAGTATATAAGCTCAGGAAGAAGGAGCTCATAGGTAGCTGGAGCTGAGACAGACATTTTGAAGACAGCCGTTGGAAGCTGATGCAGACATTTTGGAGAACGCCATTTTGAAATGCAACCTAGGAGCAAGCAGAGTCCAGCCACGTGCCTTCCCAGCTAACAGAGGTTTTCCGGATGCCAATGGCCTTTCTCCAGTGAAGGCACCCTTTGTTGAAGGACACTTTATGGCCTTAAGACTGTAACTGTGTAACCAAATAAACCCCCTTTTATAAAAGCCAATCCATTTCTGCTGTTTTGCATTCCAGCAGCATTAGCAAACTGGAACACCACCATTTACTGAATATCATTTATTCAGAATAATAATAATAGCTATCATTTATCAATTGCCTATGAGGCACCTGGTAATGTCTCAGATGACACAACCAGTATACAAAGCTCTCATCTTTACAATAAAGATTAAAGGGATAAGTAGTTGTATTTGTTTCCTAGGGCTACTGTAAAAAAAAAAACCAGATGGCTTAAAACAACAAAAATTTATTATCTTACAGTTGTGGGTGCTAGAAGTCTGAAGGTGATGGCAGGGCCATGCTCCTTCAGAAAACTGTAGGGGAGAATCCTCCCTTGCTTCTATTAGCTTCTGGTGTTTGCCAGCAATTCTTGCATTCCTTGTCTTATAGATGCATCACTCCAGTCTCTACCCCCATCTTTGTATGGTCTTCTTCTCCTTGTCTCTCCTTTTGTTCTTAGGACTTGCTCTAATTCAGTATGACCTTATTTTAGCTTGACTACATCAGCAAAAACCCTATGTCCAAATAAAGTCATTTCCACAGGTACTGGAGGTTAGGACTTCAACATATCTTTTTGGGGAATGCAAGTCAACCCATAACAGTAACTTTCCCAGGATTATACAACTGAACAGAGGCTGAGCAGAGATTTGAACCAGTTATGGTGCCAAAGTTCAATCTCTTTCCCATTTTTTTAACAAATTAAGTAAGACTTACTTTGGTATCTTGGAGCTGCCCTTACATGTTCATTAATGTGCAAAGTGGCAATGCACTGTAAAAGAGTCAGCAACTCTGCAAGAACACATAGTAATAAAGGAATTCTAGGCCCTGAATCTGAAAACCTCACTGCAGAGGCTGTTTTCAAGTCTCATTGTTTGTAGCAGATAATAAAGAAGGAGAGATCACACAAATGGCAGTTAAATAGCCAGTTATAATCTGGGCTGCTCCCCCTGATTATTTTACCACTTTGAATCTCCAAATCGTTACCCTAGAGTTATGATTATAAGGGTAGAGGGGTGGATAGTCCAAATCTACATTTGAGATATATGATTTTTATTTATAGTCAGAGATTTGATTGTAAAGATTTAATTTTCATTAATGAGAGAATTTAAATCAATTCACAGAGGAAAAGCTCAAATTGGAGCCGAAACTTCCAGAGGCATGACAAAGAAAACTCTTCCACAGGAGAGCCACAAACAATTCTCCAAGCACCTTGCAAACTCTCCATTTAATTAACAGGAATGATTTCTTCCTTGAAGAAAGACAGAAACACTGCCATTTCTCTTGTATGTGTTTCTCTACATAACTAGACACCCTGGGGCTTCAGGTCAAGACTTTGAAAGTAAGCCTATGTTAATCTCCAAGGCTGGTGGGTTGATTTGTAGGAGTAATGCGGTTACAAGAACATCTCTAAAGGGCCAAACCATTGAGAGGAAACGGCAACATTCAGAAAACACAGGACTGAAAAGTCTGAACATTTTCCATGTTAGAGGTTCTAGTGTCAGAGGCAAATTTGCTATCAGAAAATTACTCAGCATAGTAATGAATCGTAGAAAATGATCAAGCAAACTTTATTTACTAGAGAGATAAATGGTATATTTGTTCATCTTTCTTCTCTATTTCCTTTTCTCCATATCTTTCTTTCTTTGGCCTTTAATTAATCCTTTAATTAATTACTGCATCTTCTTAATAGTTCTCTTACAGAACTGTTATAATTTCCTTTTTAAAGAATTTCCCATTTCTGGTTTCTGCAAGTCTTGACTTTTACTGTATCTCTGCTGGAATACTTTGTGGATTATTTTTTATTTTTCTGAATCTTCTGTCCCCAGTCTTTCTTGTTACAACATAGGCATTGGGGATAAACAGACAAAGGCAAAAATACATCCTCTGGGATAAAATATTATCAAGACCAGCCCTCTCCATCACCACACCAATAAAGTAATTTTTGTTTCCAATTTCTTTCCAAAACTCTCCCAGGCACTTTGAGCCAGAACAAAGTGTGACACACCAGGATTAGAACACATCAGAACTAAAGCACTTAGGCAGAATGATTGGTCTGGAGATATTTTCACAGCTGGTAACCTAAGGGAATGGAACTCTCAGGACTCCCACGCACAGCTTGACCAGGTAGCTGGACTGCACCAAAGTATACTGAACACAGGTTTCATTTCCTATCAGTCCTTCTTGCTAGCCAAATTCAATGCCCTATTCTTTATCCAAAAGTTATTACTCTTAAGTGGATGGGCTAAGTCATAGTGCACAAATCATTATTTTCTTCAACATAAAGTTCTTTGATCATTCTGAGAAGTTGTTGGGTTACGTGGGCTTCGTCTAACTTGGAGATGAATAGGATGCTTGTTCATCTACCTTCTCTTTATCTAGTTCTATATTTATTATCTAGAACTTAAATAAAATTCTGGGAAACACAGATATATTAGGGTATGCATGAGACATTAGCAGAAAAGAAACACTCCATTCCCTGACAAAACACTAAGTATCCAAAACTGAATAGCCTAGACCTAATCTATAATAAGCATAGTGGAAGGGCACTTTTTCAAAATACTTTCTAAGAAAGTCATTCTGCCTCATTGTCTCTCTCTCTCTCTCTTTCTGTGGTGTGATTGCATCTAAGCATACAGGGAGACCCACTCTATAAACTTCTCTTTGCTCTGCATGTAAAATTTTGGGGAGTAGAAACATGGTCATGGAATAGAATCTATGCCCCCATTGGATTCTAATGTATTTCAAATCTCTTTCGTACATTTTTATGTAATTGAAAACTTTCATTGCAATGTTAGTGTAATTGAAACTTGTGACTTTCATTGATCAATTGTGTAGTAGGTTTGATGTTAGTGTAGTAGAAGACAGTCCTAGCATGGCTTGTGGACTTTCCCTGGGACCCACAAACATATCCCGTCCTCAGGACAAGGTATATTGGCCTGCCAGGATAAAACACAATCCCCTAGTAGATAACGGAACTGCCGATACATTCCTTCCCCTATTTTCCTGAGCATATTTACAGTCTGATTCTGGTAGGTATGTTTTTAGACATCCAGCTCACACCTTGGTGGTATGATGGGGAGGGAGTTGAGTTCCTCCACTATGGCACACAAACACAAGAGAGGGGTGCTCCATGTAAAACACCTCCCTGCCTGGGCCACAGATTGAGATCTGCTGGCTATGGGGAACCAATGTCTACTCGATGTTCACTAGTGAAGCAGACCTTGCTCTGTCTCTTCTCTAAAGTGAGTCAAAAGTCTTTCCATCAACAAACCTGGCATCTGTATTAGAATGGATTGTTGACATCTCTTTAGTTGTCTCTCCTTCTGATCAACAGTCAGCCATGTAACATCCACAGTTATTAAAAAGGGGTCAATATAGCTCTTCAGGGATAGACCCCATTCAGTTTGACAAGAGTATTACACTTCTAAAATTCATATAGAAACTAGAAGTTAGAATGGGCCACATTCTATAAGGTGAGTAACATAACTATACCAACTTTGTTTGGATAAACTAGAGCACTATTGATTTTCAATACAATTTCTAACACATTTTTATTTTAATCCTAAGCCTGCCCATAATATAAAAATATATATTTTTAGTTTTTAAAGTTAGTTCAAAGTTCAGCCTATGTCTCCATGTTACTTTCAGAATTCCCATTAAATTGCAACAGTTATGCAAATTACACATTAATTTATTCTATAAAATGATAAAGATCTCACTTCTTTAAAAATCTTTTCCATACTGAAAACAATTGTATATTTATGTGTTTCTGCTTACATTGCCTCTGTCAAGATTTTACTATGAATTTTTAAAGAGTGATTTAAATTACAAATATAACCCATGTACTCAGACACAAAGTGATCAAACAAAATCCAATGTGCCATTGCAATAGTTTGATTTGCAATGTGGGTTAATACATGATCAAAAATCATTATTGACTACAAGGCTATATTCCAAGGAGTTACAAAAACTGTGAGTCTTTTTCATTGTCAGAAATTTGATAAGAAATTGATTTTTCCAAGAATCATTTCCTTTCACTTAAATACATTTCCTACCAACAAAAGGCAACATAGCAGATTAACCCATTGTTGCACTTCAGGCTTTGCTGCAAAAGCAAAAGAAATTTAATTGGTAAATGCCATGTCCCATGTTCTAAAACATTATGAAATCAAACGGGAACTCAAGCCTACTTTTATGCAATATTTCATTTCCCTCTTACTCGGAATAAAAGCCTACATCCTTACCATGGTCTACAAGGCTTTGCATGATCTGTCCCTCAGCCCCACCTAAGAATCCAGTGTCTCTAATCACTCTCCCACTTGCCCACTCTTCTCCTGCCAATCATGCCTCCTTGCTATTCTTTCCACACCAGAGTACATCTTGCCTCAGGTACTTTGCACATACTGTACCCTACGCCTGAAATCCTCTTCTCTCAGAAAGCCACATCAATCATTCCATCAGTTCATTCAACTCTCTACTCAATAATACTCCAGAAAAGTCAGTCATCCTACCTAAAGTAGCACCCTCCTATCTCTTAGTCCATTGCTCTCTATTACTTTCTCCTGAACATAATAGGAACTCAAATATATGGAAGATCTGAATGAGTGCTATAATAAAGCACTGGTGACAAAGGTTATACAACTTTTCCTAAGTATCAGGGATATCTTCATGGCAACCATTTGATCTGGGACTGGAAGGATGAGTAGGAATCCACTAGCCATAAAACAGGATGCAGTCATGTAAAATGGCCAGGGGTACAGGAAACTGAAATAAAGAGTAAAAGGGGGTGAACAGTTGGAGATGTGATCTTGTCCAACTTGCAAAAGAGCTTGGTCACTAGGAAGCAATAGGGAGGTTTTAATCTTGGAAAAGAGGATGATCTAATTTGGAGCATGATCACGACTTTTGGAAATGTCTTCCAGATGACAGCATGGGAGGCATGTCTGAGGGAGTCCAGGAGACAATTTAGTATACTAGCCTAATAATCTAGGTGAGACATGATAAGAATTTGAACTCAGGCTGTGCAATATGGAAAAGTAAAAGGGGGATAGATATTGTTCATAAAGGATTCAGCAGTGATTACTATTTTTAATAACAGTTTTAGTCAAAATATATCATTTTAGAATAGAGTTTTCTTTTTTTTATATTCGTATAACTTGTTAAGCAGGTGCAATCTAACACAAACAAGAAAAGAAATACTGAAAAATATCTAGTTCATTGGATGATTTACTACATTCCCTAAGACACAGAAGATGGAATGTGATATTCTCACTAGGTGCTGCTACATCTTGAAATTGCAACCACTGAAATATACACTAAAAAATATTTTTAAAGCTTTCAGATTCCCATGAGACAAATGCATTTGAAAGGCTTGTGGGTTATACATGGAAAGTAATTGTAAGCAGTATACAGGGAATCTGATGAGTAGCAAAGGCTATTCACAGCAAGATTAATACACAGTATTAAACTTAAATCAATAAAATTCTCTCTGGACTCAAGCACTATCTGGTTTTCACTTGGGTGGTAAAACTAAATGATGAAACAAACTATTCCATCACTTTGTCAGATAGTGATACAGAATAATAGCCCAAGGATGGAATTTTTAAGCTATTAGAAACTTCTCTCATGCTCAAAATAGCTTCAGATCTAATAGAATTTTGCCCAAATACACTATTTATATAAGGAAAGGCAAAGGGATCCATTTTTGCCGTATTTTCTGCTATTCCAGCTGCTACGCTGTTTATGGATTTAAAGAACACATTGACCATATTTGCAAGTTATTATTATATTGCCTCTCAGTTCCAAATCTGCCTTTGCTTGCCCTGCATAGGATACATTTCTCCTTTACCAGTTGGCTCGATGTTAGGCACAGCCAATCAAGAGTCCTAGAGAGACACTGCCGGACTAGAGGTGGAAGTGGGACTTTATTTCTTCCAATGCACCTTTTTCTTCATGGTGGTGAGTAGATCAATGTGCATGGGTCCCAACAATCATTCAGCAACAGGCATTGTCCAGGAACCATCATTACAGCAGTAGTGGCTCTCAAGTTTCCAAGGCAAACAGTCCCCATCAAGCTTTTTCATCAACACAGTGGTGAGCCCCAGGGGGTTTCCTTGGCAACCATACCCTCTCCTCAGAGGCCTGAATCTCAGCTTTTCAGGATGCTCCTTTAAGTTTGATCCTTCTTTCCTTGTTTACTTTGCCCTCAGCCCTTAGGACCGTGGTCACTCTCTACAGATGCTACCTCTGTACATTTTAAAGTTCTCTATTACCTTCTGAAGTAGTTAACCAACTTTTACCCCATTACAAATCTGTTTTTATCAGTTTCCCCATTGAAATTACTGGTGAGGCTTCTGCCTCCTTGCTTGGCTATCTGATATGTTACATGTTTGGCAATATACCAAATTGATGTTTATGCATCCTTGCTCATATTACAGGCAGTTAGGAAACTAAAAATTATAAGTAAAAAGTATGTGACAAGCCAACTAGTCCAACATATTCACTTTAAACTTGAAGACTGTAAGGGAGACCCATAATTGTGAATGTCTGAAAACCACAGATTTGGGAAATTGAAGAGACAAAACTATGAGCTAATTCTCTCAACCCAAGTTTCATTGTTCTTTCCAGGATATCTCATAGCCTCTCAATACTCTAGCCTTTCCCGGGGACATGCAAGGAGGGACTTGGCTCACAGCACCAGAATCCCATTGCCCAATTCCCATAAGCTGTTTTACTATTGAGGTTTGTATTTTTCAGTTCTACATGTTATCTATCCTTGGTTGGCACATCCTTAGGTGGAAACAGAGTCTCATCATCCAGGATAGAGAACAGCTAGCTCACATGTATTACCAACATCTTAGTAGTACATTAGAATTACACAAGGAGTTTTTAAATATACTAAGGACCAATTAAATCAGAAGCTCAGCTGAGGTAAAATCTGGGGATGAAGATTTTTTTTTTAAATCTTCCCAAGTGATTCCAGTGTGCCTCCAAGGTTGAGAACCAATGTCTTAGTTACACTTCGACTGGGAAGCATTACCCCAGGCCTCTTTCAACCACAGCCAGGAATTAAGGAGCAGAAATGAGGGGAATGTACCTGCTGGAAAGATACAAATATTCAGGTGTTTCTGTGATATGGCTTCTTGTAACAGCGCATACTCATTCTGACATAAGAAACCGCCTAATCCAAAAGAGTAAAGGCTAAAGACCAGGGTAGTTAGGGAAAAAGATTTCATTCTACTCAGGTCTTTGTGCAGATAAAACCAGTGAGAAATTCAAGTAATGAGGTGGAGGGGTGATAAATGAGCACAGTCACTAATAAAGCTTAATTTACATGAATTACACTTTTGTAAATAAAATTTTATGAAAAGAAAATATAGCTGAATATAATCTGGGGATGGAAAAGAGTTTTCTAAAGCATGTTGCCAAAGTTAGAAAAAAATGTAGATATCATTACATTTTTATTTGACTACCCTCAAAAAAAATAAGAAAAGCAAAAGAAAAATCAAGATTCTTTTATGTCAAAAAAAGTTACAAGACTAACTGTCAAGAATATATTTGCCCATACATGACAGAGAAATGGAGAAATGGCTAATGCATCTACTGTAGTAGTGTCTCTTACAAATCAGTAAGAAAGATGTAAATATCACAATAGAAAAATTACAAAGAATATAAAGTAATTCCAAAGATGTCAATACAAACAGTTGATAAAGGATGTCCAAATTCAGTGGTACTCAAAATACTAATTCCACAAAGATTGAAAACGTGCTTACACATAGTTCTGTAGTGGGTGTGGAGAAATGGACACTCTCATTCACCTTTGGTAGGAGTGCAATCTGTTTTGAAAGAAAACTTGAATATGCACTCCTATTAATCCAGTAATCCCTTTATAGAAAATTATCCAGCAAAAATAATTAGACAAGCACCCCAAAATTAATGCATAGGAATGTTTTCATTGAAGCTGAAAAGAATAGGAACAGTCCAAAACTAATTCAAATGAAAAGGGAGAACTTATAGAATGATATTGAAATTTCACAAAGGCCAAGCCCTAGAAATAAGTACAGCTGTGCAGGGCTCATGAAAACTGTTAACTGGTAACTAGAAAGTTGTCAGAACCAAGGCAGCAGCTTTTTCCTATCCTCTCCCAAGAGCCAGATCATCTATCCCCAGGACCTCTGCTCCAAGTCTCCCTTATTATTCTGCTCTCCTTTTCCTTTCTCCATAGCACTTATACTTTCCAATAGACAATATTACTCATGCCTATCGTTTATTGTTTCTCTCCTCTAAAACATTAGCTTCATGAAAGCAGAGATCTTTATCTTAGTAACTGATGTATCCTAAGCAGCTGGAACAATGAATGGCACGTAGCTGGTCTTCTGTATACCAGCTCCAACTTTTTCTTTCTATAGACCAGCTATTTATTCTTAATCATCAGTGTGCACATGGATAAATATGGCTGCCCCAGCCCTAACTCAAACTATTAGTGACTAGCACATTTTATTAGTTTCACAATTCTAAATTGCTAAACAAGTAATCTAATTGCTACTATTCATCTCATTTCTTGGTGCTAAGCCTCAAGTTGGGAAACTCCCTAGATGAATCCCCCTTTGGTGGAGGCAGGGACAGGTGCAATGTTCTATATTCTACTGCCCATTCAGAAATATAAGAGGAGATATGCGGTGGGTCAGGAAATGTCTTGTGTCACTACTGTGAAAGTGATTGTTTACTGTAGCATTATTTTCAGTAGTGGAAAATTTTGGAAGGGGTATACCAAAATGTTACAGTGGTCTGTTTTGGGTGATGGGATTATTGAATAATTTTATTTTATTTTTTATGCTTTTTTGTATTTTCTGAAATTTTTTTTTACAAATAAATGTGTCAATTTTATCATAACAATGGAATAAAGCCATTTACATTCTATAGGAGGAAATGGAAAAGGAAAGAAGACTGAAACCTATTTTAAAAGTTGCAGACTGTCATCCCTAGCTAGATAACAATGATTATGTAGTCACGTAAGGATTAAATAAAAGTTAATCATACTATAAGTGAGCTTCAACAAAGATAAAAATTTCAAAGGAATTAAATCTATCAAATATGAAATCTATCAAATATGAAATCTATCAAACATATTTGATATTTTTAAATGGACATTTAATGATCTCACTGATATGAAGTATTTACAATAATAATATACATAGAATCAAAAACAGGAAAATAGGTCACCAGGGGTAGGAATAGGGGTAGGGAATGTGGAGTTAATTCTTTTTTTTAATACAGTTTTATTGTGAAATTTAACTTATATACAGAACAGTGATAATTCAAAGTACAATTTAACAAGTAATTAGAGAGCAAATTTCTAAGAGTATTATGGGTTACAGTTCCACAATTTCAGATATTTCCTTATTATGATATATAACATACATGCAGAAAGGTGATATCTTTCGAAGTATGGTTTAACAAGTAGTTATATAGGTAATTTCAAAGAATGTTATGGGTTACAGTTCCACAGTTTCAGTTATTTTCTTCTAGCTATTCTAATACACTAGCATGCAAAAAAAATTTATATAAAGATTCTGTATTCATAATCTTTTGTTAAAACCTATCTTATCTGCTGCTACCCCTTCCTCTCATTTAACTATCTTCAGGGGTGTCTAGGCAGTGACCTCCCAAACTTGTTCATATTGAAAAGGGGTGTCAACATTATGGGGAAGGGGGCTGCATCTGGTTGATGTTCTTAAAGAGGCTCTTGCCTCTGGGTTTTAAGACCTGTCTGGTGCAGGAATACTCTGGTGGATTAAAGTTTCTGAAAAATATACTTAATAAGTGAAACCTTTAAAGAGTCTCAGATAGGGATCTAGATATTTCAGACTACTATTGGTTAGGATTTGGCATACTGTGGCCATTTGGGTTATCTAGCTGGATCCTGCATAAGACTAACTGTTAGCCACTGTAACCTTCTTTTGTTACCTTTTGTTTCCCACTTCTGATCAAGAAGGCATTTTCAATACCTCGATGCAAGGGCCAGGCTCTTCCTGTCACCAGGGAGATTCACTCCCCTGGGAGTCATGTCCCATATAGGTGGTAGGGTAATTAATTTATTTGCTGAGTCGGGCTTAGAGAGAAAAAGGCCATATCTAAGCAACAAAAGAGATTCTCTGGAGGTGCCCCTTAGGCATAATTATAGAAAGGCTTAGCCTCCCTTTTACAGCCATAAGTTTCACAAGAGCAAGCCTCAAGATTGAGGGCTTCATTTATTAAGAAAAGGGTTCCTAATTTCACATAGCATATGTTCTGTCCAAGATAAACAATTAGTATCTTATATTATCTTCACTTAATTGTACAATCATCATCACTCTCAATTTTAAACAATTATCAAAGCACAAAACATCCTAAAGATTTTCTCAGCCCCTAATTATTCATCCCTAGTATTAGTGTAGTACTAGTAAGATATTCCTACTAAATATAGTCCATAATATACAATGGGTAGTTTTTCCATATACCATTCTGTTGTTAAATCTTTGTACCAGTGTCATACCTTAGAAGTATATCATGTAAACACTTATTTATATTTGTTGTGATAATCTGTGGGATACATGCCTTTAAACAGCTTGTTTTGGGGGTTGCAGCATTGTACTGTCCTTGAATCCTGTCAATTATATGTATCCCCTTGGAGCCAAGATGGTTGGACAGACATCCACCTCAGACCTGGGTCCAGTGTCCTTCTGGGAAGACCCTCCTGGGGGCACATAGGGTCTGCAGAGGCAGAGTCACCGGCACCAGCATGGGGGGAAGCACCCAAAACTGGGGAGTCCTAGGAGGGGATGATGCTCCTGGCCAGTCTCCATACCAGAGGTTAAGTCGAAGGATGCTGGACATTTCCAGGGACCGGGCATGTTGAAGGATGTCATTTGAGAAGGCGCTGGAGAGCTGGTGACCCCTGATGCTTCGATGTTGTGAAACATTCTGAATATCTGGAGCACATGGAAAAGCCCTTTGACTCCAATTGCTTTAGGAAAGCACCTCAGCTAATGAAACTTGGAGAGGATATCACACTTTGGGGCTTGGAGCTGGGCCTCCTGAGCATGCGGAGAGGAGAGCTGGCCAGGTTTCTGTTCAAGCCGACCTCCGCCTTTGGGACACTGGGCTGCCCTCCTTTGATGCCCCCGAACACCACCCTTCTGTATGAAATCGAGCTCCTTAATTCCTGAACTCTAGCAAGTAAGACACATTTTGTGCCCTCACAGCTGAGCCCAAAACCCAGTTTCCACTTGAGAAGGTCCTGAAATTGGCAGCCAATGAATGGGTGCTTGACAACTACCTTTTCTGCCAGAATACTTTCTATGATGCCAAAGTGAGATACAAATGGGTCTTGCTGCTCCTCCACCAGGAATGAGCACAACCCACCCTCCCCCAAGGAGCAGCCCCTGGTGGAGGCCACCCAGCTCACAGTGTTCCCTAACCTGTCCTTCACGTACCTGAAGCTGGAATGACCTGCCCTGGCCCTGCACTCTGGAGAGCAGACTCTGACCATCAACCATAAGAACACCAAGGCCCTCTTCAGGTGTGGACAGGCTTGTCTCCTCATGACCAAGTATCAGGAGGCCCGGGATTTCTGAGCCCAGAAGGAGTAGCCCTTCAATCATGGCACCAATAAGAGCTGAAGAAACTGACAAGCTATAACAGGCACCACACAGACAAAGAGAACAAAATGTCACCACACGTTTACTCACTCGGATAATGGCCCTGCAGTAGGAGAAAACTGAATATCCCCTGGGTCAGTTCCCTCAGGAAGAATACCATTTTGCCCAAAGAACTTCAGGAAGTGGCTGATGAAGAAATTGCTGCCCTTCCCCAGGAGAGCTGTCCTGTTAGAATCAGAAATCGCTGTGTCATGATGTCCAGTCCTCGAGGTGTAAAGCAGCGCTGGAGGCTCAGTGGTGTTGTCTTCCGTCACTTAGCTAACCATGGGCAACTTTCTTGGGTTCAGCGAATAATGTGATAAATCAACTCAGGACCTACTGAGCTTGCAGGGAAGATGGTTCTGGCAAGAGAAGACTTTTCTAATAAGCAAAAACCTAGTTTTTGTAGGGGTCCGGTTTAGGAGCCTAGTCTACCTGATGCTGTCGATATGTAAATTACTTTAAAATTTAAATGAAGAAATTTGGATGTTTTATTCTGTCAGTGCAATCTGGCTGTCAATCAATTACCTTTTCTCTTGGATTTGACAGATTAAACATACAGTTCCTATACATTGTGCAGAGAAGCATAATAAAAAGTATTTTCTTGGGGAAAAAAAAAGTGTGCTTGTGGCTCCCCAGGGCCCAGAATGGGTTCCAGGTATCTTCATCTCATGCCTGTAAGGTGGGGGCCTCGCTGAGAGTACAAGGGTGCTGGCAGTTAGTGATGAGATCCTCGAGGTCAATGGCATTGAGGTGGCTGGGAAGACCTGGGACCAGGGGCGGACATGATGGATGCCAACAGCCACAACATCATCACTGTCAGTTCTGCTCACCAGCACAATAACATGGTGCAGGGAGCGTCTGGGTGTCTGGCAGGGCCTCCTCTGTCCGTCTGGGGCCTGCTGAGCCTGAGAGAGATGATGAAGCAATGAATTGGTCATTGAGAACCTCCGACCTTCATGTTCCAATGGGCTGTCCCAGGGGCCCTCATGCTGGGCCCTGTGCCCTGGCTGCCTACTCACTGGTACCTGCGGCTCTCTGCCCTCCATGGATGATCAGGACCAGGCCAGCTCTGGTTGGAGGATTAGCTTTCGAGAAGATGGTAGTGGCTTCAGCCTTTGATGGGCAGGGTCTTAGCCCCTTGCCAGTCCAGGCTGCTGGGGCAAGGCTGGGGCTTCCCTGGTGGGGATTTTAAACTGGACTGAAGACCTGGTCTCTTAAAACTAGACACAATCAGGAAGGACCCATCTCTCAGTCTCGATGTAGATTCATGTTTCCAAAATATTCTCTCAGATGATGTCATCAGAAAATGGAGAAGAGGACCCCTTTCAATCTAGTATGTTCTAGCTTAAGAGATGCTTAATCCCCCCTTCCTAGATTTCCCAAGCATAAGCAAATTTAAAAGGCATCTCTGTGACTGATGCATTGTACACTGATAAGAGATACAATGGGAAACACTTAACATAAAACTAATCTAATCATAATCTTTCTTTAATGATTCAGAGGCTTTCAATATGTAGTGATAACTAAAACTCATCATTAAAAAATCAATTATCACTGCATGTGTGACTTACAGAAATTCTGAGACTTCTGGTAAAGATAATTCTAGATAAACAACTATAAACTGAAAATGCTCAGTGAGTTTCCTCTTTTCATCATTCCTCCTTTTTCTTCAGCCAAAATTAAATACTTACTTGGAACATAAGTCTTCCAACACAAGTAAAATGACACTAGGAAAGCCTAAAAACATTTTCCAAATCTAGGACACATGCTGTTTTTAAAATATATTTGGTCATAAATAAATATATTGAGCATATTAATAAAATGCCCCTTTGGAAAGCTCTTCACTCTCAAAGACTTTAAATCACTGCTCAGAAAATAAAGGACTATTGGGAATTTTAAAAGTAAGCATAATTCAGCCCTCTCCAAGTTGTTCTGCATTTTTTCAAGGTTAGTTGTTCCTATAAAATATATATAAATATGCATATCTTGTCTCTGTGTCAGGCTCATTTCAATGTCCTGAAGCAAAAGGAAACAGGAAAGTCAAAGAGAATTTCAGATACCAGAGCCTGAATGAAACTTGAATACTATCTATAAGCTTGTGCTATTAAGTGGTTTAATATTTTTTAAATGTTTGAACTGCATTTATATCTGGCAAGGTATTTGTTACCTGGCTGCAAGGTTTTAGGCTGCCTGAACCTGCTGTTTACCATCGTGGGTAATCTGCCTATATGCAAAAGCTGAATCCCATTGACTCCACAGTGCTTGAAGAAACAAAGTGTTTTTATGTGGAAAACCAAACAATTGTAAGCCTGTGCTTCCAAGAACTGACAGAACAGAATTCAATTGGCTATTATCCAGGATGAATTTTTCTTTACAAATCTACTTTTAGGTTCATATAATATTCAGTCTCCCCAACAAAAGTATCAGGTAGAGAAAAGAAGAAAAAAAATGTATACTTAAAAGTTACTTTTCAAAGCTAAAATTATAGATATATAAACCATTACGATATAAAAAGGCTTATCCTATTCAGGAAAGAAGTGGGCTCATTAATTTATACAACTTTCTCCTCTAATTTCAGTGCCTTGCTACTATTGAATTAGCAGTCATTGAGTTTAAAACCAAAACATTTCCTTTCTCCATATTTAATAATAAATTACGTCATTATATATTGCTTTTTTAACCAAGCTTCCTAAACTACTGAGAAAAAAAGAAAAGAGAGAGAAAAAAATATCATGAAAATTCTGACAGTGACCTGGAAGACATACCAGATTCAGAAAACCTTATCATATAGAATAAAACAAAGACATTGCCACACTGGATACAGTAAGTGCCCCCAAATCAAGTCCTATCTTTGTTTAAAGTACTATTGTTTGGTCTCCTCAAATCCCAAACTCAGTATTTCTATAATATCCATGAGATAGACGCAACAAGAGATGAGGAAACAGGATACTAACAAGATAATTATCTAAATGCATGTAAGTCATTGCAGAGGCAATTTCCAAGTCAATGAACACAACAAAAATAGGCTTCTGGTGGTTTGATATGTTATCAGATTACACTCAGGATTCATCCAAATATTCATGTGGCAGAACCACAGTGCAGCCCAGAGTATTACATGTCCAAAACATGCATTGCTTCCTTTTTTCATCAAATGTTAGGTGATCTCCTATATTGTAACCAATATATAATGGAGTATGAAGTACTTTCAGCTATTAACTTCATATCAGCCTTAGAAATTTTTCCAGAATAATGAAATATGATGATCCAATTTCAGCCCATTTTTCCCCTCTACAAGTATCCATTATAAAAGTATAACCCAAGTTTTAGCTGAACCTGATTTTTTCACAATAATTTAATCAAACAGATATTCTATATGCAATGCCCTATGCAAGGAACTACATGAGAAATCAATGATGAAACATAATCTTTAAAATATAGAGGGGAAGACCAGTGTATACTCAACCAGAAGACAAAATAATAAAGGATTCAGCTTAATTTATTTTTGGTGAACAATGACATAGCAAACTGAAGAAATCATAGTCTGATGATTTTTTAAATCTCATCACTTCTTTATTACATTTTCCATTTGTAAATTAAAGATATATTTACCAA
This sequence comes from Choloepus didactylus, assembly GCF_015220235.1. NCBI lineage: Eukaryota > Metazoa > Chordata > Mammalia > Pilosa > Megalonychidae > Choloepus > Choloepus didactylus. Next base: position 182,386,958 of record NC_051310.1, on the reverse strand, counting down.
ATTAAAAGTGGAGAAAAATAGTCACTGTGATTATCTTCTAAATTATATACGTTCTTTAAATCACTATAATTTTGAAGTGAAATGAAGACCCACTTCATTACCAGACAGTAACACACTGGGTCATTTGAAGGAGATTTTTCAGTCCAAACAAAAAGTTTCTAATATCTTTGTCTTAGAAGTGAACTACATATTTGAACCATATTACATATACAGTGAGTTCTATTAATTAGAAGTTATCCTAGTTAAAAACTTATCTATGTTGATATGAATATTAATTGTGACTTTATCCCAAGGGCTCTGGAAATTTTAGGAATAAGATCTTGCAAAAGCCAAAGGAAAAATAAGAGACAAAGGTCTGTTCTACTCTCTGCATCATGATTTTCTCAATTGAGCAGGGAATGTTAGTTATTCTTGTCTTGTGCACTTCCAAGATCTTGTATTCAGTGGAATTCAGACACAGACAAGAGCACTATACCTTTCAATTTAAATCAGTTAGGAAAAAGTAATACACCCCCAATGTTTATCTTTCCCATTGTGTTCAGTCAAAAATATTCAGCTATATATACAGCTATATATAGTTACATCCTATACCTGTAATAGTGAATACTAATGACTGTTATACCTTGGAACTCATAAATATTTGTCTATCGGAGCTTAGCCATATGGAACAGGACAGTTCCTTCTGTGTAATTTGCCTTCAATGCCAGTTGCTCTGTATGATTGAGATTCTAGGAATGCCAGTCTTACCTCAAGCACATCATTAAAACAGCCTCCAAGGAAATGAATTACCCAAGAGTACTAATAGAATAAGAAAACTCTGCCAAAAAATACTGTTATTCCCTATGAATTGAGTATCTGCCTAGATCTCTAGCCATTCCTACACATGCTGAATTTTTCATACTCATAAATATTGTGTTCCAATTTCAGTATAGGAACAAAGAAAGAAGCTACAGATAACTTTGAGTACAGAGTTTAGCAACTACACTAAACTTGAGTACTTCTCCATTCCTGGAAACAAATCATATCTGCAAAGATAATGAAATGGAAACTAACCATGATGAATTGCTTCCATTCTTCAGGCAGCATTAATTGTGAAGCTGGATTTGCTAGTCTTTTCTTCCATAGGAAATTTTATTTTATTTTTGTCAAAGAAACATCCAACTGACCTTCTACCAGGCAGATGCTGTGGACTGGTGAGTCCATTTCTTGATGTAGACAATATCAAAGTACATTAGCCATTAAATTATTTTTTGTATAAATTCAAGGCACATGGGCAAAAGATTCATATTCAGTCTTCCCTAATGGAGACTGTCTGACTGCAAGTTATGTTATTTACATCAGTAATGTTCATTTCAAACACTGAACATTTGGCCAGAGGCATCCTCTTCTAAAGACATTATCAGGCTTACCAGTTACAATTAACAGTTAATGAGAAATTTTTCTATTTCCACATGATGCTGAGGTGGCATCTCAATAATGAAAGAATTTCTTCACTGAGCCAAAGGAAGGAAAATGTGAATTACAAGTCAAGTTTCTTATTTTAAGCTCAAACTGAACATCTGTAAAATCAAACCTAACTAGCAAATATAATACAAAAAATGAAACACTATTTGAGAAACATAGGAAAAGCTAAATAAATACTAAACAAAAATTTAACAAATTCATTACTACCAGAAAAGCAAACTCTCATTTTAGTAATAAAAGCCTGAAAGTAAGCATTTTAAACTCACACAAAATTATAATTGATTTTTCAAATTTGTAGAATCTTCAAATGTACAGCATATTGACAAACAAATAGCATCCTTTCTTGTCTATGTATAAAATAAATAAAACAATTTCCAACACATTATTTTATGGTCATTAATACAAAAGAAAGAAACACAATTAGGGTGAATGATTGATTTTGGAAACTGAGAATTAGAAAGGCATTTAAATTTCATTTCATTAAAAAAAATTGTATAAAAAATAAACAGATTCCATCATAAAGGACATTCATCCTATATGTTATTTTCTTAATCATTTTGAAATTAAGAAATTAAATACATACAAAAAAGTTAAATATAATCTGGACTTGAAAATAGGTTACTATTACTCACAAGAGTAATAACAAAGCTTTAACAATTCCAATCACTTTTGGCTTTTTCTAATTCTAACTAACAAGTGCTAGAACATAACTAATCTGTGATAGAATAATACTAACAATTACATTATCCAAGGACTTGTTTTTAAAATTTAACAAAAGCATTATAGTAAAATCCTATTAAAGGTGATCATAAAAAAGTTGTTATACCCCAAACTTTGTGAATGCAGTGTGGCTTGGAGTTCCTCTGATAAAAATAAAATTTGCCCAAAGACATGCTTAATCTATAACACAAAATGTCTCCAAGCTGAACAACTATAGGGTTAGCCAAAATAAAGTAACTCAAGATAGAGAGTAGCCTACTTTCTTTCTTACAGTAAAACCTGGGAAAAATCTATTTACTATTATATTTCAACTCTGAGGTTTTCTTTTTAATCCAATAGAAGTTAAAAGACAGTGCATCAAAACTATATGCCTATGGGGGAATGTTGCTATGGAAAACCACCTGGTTTCATATCCATATATTTAAAGTTTAGCTTTTATTCTTTTTTCTCTTTATTGATCCTCTGAGACTTGCTACACCAAAGACTTAACAAGTACTATTTCATTGCAGTGACTGTTGAAAATCATATATAATATAATCATTTGGAGGACAGACTTTGATCTGTACAAACAAGAGAAAAAGAAGAGAGAAGAGGAAGCATTAAGATAGAAAACAAACAGGTAAACATAAAAGAAAAGACAGACCTGAATAAGAAATGTCTTTAACCTTTTCCCATCCTGTCGTTCTATCTTTATCAGCCATTTATCCACAAAGTATGGCCTGAATTCCAGAACACAGGATTATCAGCCATCTCCACAATGTGCTCTCCCATCTCTGCACCTCAGCCTGTCTCTGTCAATCTAAATGCCATCCATTCTTAGCCTCAGCAGAAATCCCATTTCCCTAACCCTAACAGCTCCACTAAGACCTAAACACATACTCACCCAAATGTTCTTTCTTCTCCCAATCTTTACCCTTTTATTTTTATCTTTGTCACAGAACTTTTAATGTGTTATGGTATTTATTATAATTTTATATATTTGTCATACCCTATACCCAATAAGTACAATCTCCTGCAAGACAGGGATGAGTGATCATAGTAATTTTTGTATCTTCTGCAGCACTTAGCACAGTGCCCTATCCAGAGATTGTATAATAAATATTTCTTAATAAACTCTGAGGTTTGTTTTCACTCTTTAAGTTTTGACTATTATTTTTATATTCAACAAAATTTTTGTCAGTAGTGTCCATTTTGTGTTTTTTCTATAGCTTTCTTCACCTAGACCCACTGCATTAAGAAGGCTGGTGAAACCTTAGTCAGTTTCTTTAAAAAAATAAATAAAACTCTTTTTCCTTCTCTACCTTCAGGTATCACCAGTAAGCACCTTATTAATAATCCACCAGTGATGTAAATGTAATGCTACCTTTCTAGACAAAAGTGTTGTGAAAGCTTTTTTGCAAACATTTTCTCCATAACTTAATAGTAATTATAGCTGTTGTTGAGACACAGAGGGGATGGGAATAAGTGGAAGAATGCCTAACCCCAATAAGGATGACTTTTCCAACCACTGTGTCTACTAACTGTGACATCTGCTGTTATATTAAAGAAGATTGTGTAGATGAGTAGTCAAGAATTGGGGAGAGAGGTATGTGAACTAAAAGAACTCTTGTCAAAAACCAACTTTCCTCCAAAAAAAGCACTCAAAATTTTAGAAGAAATGATATTGATCAAACTTAACTATAGTTGTATTTGGTACATTGGTTAATAAAGTACTTTTCTGCAGATGTGTATACCACATGGGAAAAAACAAGAACTGGGCAGTCCCCAGTTCCAGAAGAATAGCCCTCTTTTATATATATAAATAATTCAAGGAAAAAATTTATTGTTTGGTTTCTAGGAAAATTGCAGATTAGGAGAGACAGAACAAAACTCTCCTCTGTGAAAAACACTAGATAAAGGACAGAAAGTACTCCAGAATAGCAGTTCCAGGGTTTCAATGGTGGGGCTGGGACTTCTACATCCATAGTGAGTATGTACTTGGAGAAATCAAGAGACTGCATTTAAGACCAGTGAGTGTTTGATCTGGGACACTGTAGGGGAACAGGTGGTTGGAGCCAGCTTTTGGCACAGAGGTGAGTAGCCTTCCACACCCTGGGCATACCTCAGTACCTAGCATGCGTGATAAACCTTCACAGACCCATGGCCAAGAGCCCCCATGCCAGGGACTGGTGGTTGGAGCAAGCAGACTAGTGTGGATGGAGGCATCTTTCCATGCCCCATGCAGCCATCTTTGCAGTTGGCTGGGGAGATAACCCTTTACAGCCCCATGCTTGAGCAAATTCAGGATGCAGCAGGCTTGTGATAGCATCCATGCTTCCTCTATGGAAGCCTGAAGCATGCATAGCCTAGAGGCAAGGGTGCTGCATGGAAGTGCCAGGAGCCCTCCCCCAGTCCCAGGGACTATGGGTGCATGGCAGACAGGGACTATGGGGCATTTGAGTTGGAAGGTGAGACATGCAACTCTGCAGTCCCAGAGTATTCCACCCACAGCCCTCAGAATGGCCAGGACCACTTTGTCCTGGAGTAGATCCCCTGCCAAACTGCACAGGGTATGCCCTCGAACTACAGGACTGGCAGTCCCCAATGCACATGGAAAACTGTAGACTGACTGAACTTCCACAAGATTTGGACTGTCCCTCACAGAATAGATGAAATTGGGGGAGAATTGGCTTGAGGAGTAAGAGATGGCTCCAGAAAGGCATCTGCTGGTAGGTCAGGAAATGTGCACTCCACCAAGCCGTAGCTCTGTCAAATATAGATAAATGTTCAAATAATCCTGCATATCCTAAAAGAACCCTATGAAGATAAGCAAATATCAAGAGGCCAAAAACAACAGAAAATTGTAAAGCATATGAAGAAGTCAGAAGATATGAATAGCCCAAACACCTAAAATAAAAAGAGGAGACACAGAACTTGGAGCAATTAATCAAGGTACATGCAAACATCAGTGTCATGGCTCAGGATATAAAGGATATGAAGAAGACCCTAGAAGAGCATAAAGAAGAATTTGAGAGTAAATTACTTCTTATGGAAATAAAAGATACTGTTGATCATATTAAACATATTCTTAAGAAACATAACAGCAGATTTGAAGAGGTAGAGGAATGAATTAGCAACCTCAAGGACAGGACAATGGAATGTGAAAGCACAAAAGAACTAATGGTGAAAAAAATTGAAAAATTTGAAATGGATCGCAAGGAAATGATGGACAACATGAAGCATACAAATATAGGAATCATTAGTGTTCCAGAAGATGAAGAGAAAAGAGCTAAGAAGAGTATTCAAAACTTCCCACCCCTTCTAAATGACATAAAAAATGCAAATCAAAGAGGCCCAATGAACTCTAAAAAGAATAAATCCAAATAAACCCACACTGAGACATATTTTGACCAGATTGTCAAATGCTGAAGAAAAGGAGAAAGTTCTGAAAGCAGCAAGGGAAAAGCGATTCACCACATACAAGGGAAACAACATAAGACTAAGTACTAACTACTCAGTGGGCATCATGGGGGTGAGAAGGCACTGGTGTGACATATTTAAAATTCTGAAAGAGAAAAATTTCCAGCCAAGAATTCTTTATCCAGCAAAGATCTCATTCAAATTTGAGGGAGAGCTTAAAATTTTCACAAACAAATGCTGAGAGAATTTAACAAGAGACCTGCCTTGTAAGAAATACTAAAGAGAGCTCTACCAGCTGAGAAAAAAGGACAGGAGAGAGAGGTCTGGAGAAGGGCACAGAATTGAAGAGCATTAGTAAAAGTAACATAAAGGACAGAGAGATAGGGGAAAAATAGGTCTGACAAATAAGAAACAAAGGTTAATATGCCTGATTCAAGAACTGCTTTCACAGCAATAACATTGAATGTGAATGGATTAAACTAACCAATTAAAAGACGCAGATTGGCAGAATGGATTTAAAAAATATGAACCATCAATATGCTGTTTAGAAGAGACTCATCTTAGAAACAACGACACAAAAAGATTGAAAGTGAAAATATGGAAACAAAAATATTCCATGCAAGCTACAGCCAAAAGAAAGCAGGGGTACAATACCAATCTCAGATAAAATAGACTTTAAATGCAAGGATGTAATAAGAGACAATGAAGGACACTGTATACTAATAAAAGGGACAATTCACCAAGAAGAAATAACAATCATAAATGTTTAGGCACCCAAATGAAGGTGCTCTAAAGTACATGAGACAAACTGGCAAAACTGAAGGAAGCAATAGATGTTTCCACAATAATTGTGGGAGACTTCAATACACAACTCTCTCCTATAAATAGATCAACCAGACAGAGGACTAACAAGGAAATTGAGAACCTAAATGATACGATAAATGAATTAGACTTAACAGACATATATAGAACATTACACCCAAACTATCAGGATATACAATCTTCTCTAGTGCTCATGGAACTTTCTACAGGATAGATCATATGCTGGGGAACAAAACAAGCTTCAATAACTTTAAAAAGATGGAAATTATTCACAGCACATTCTCTAACCACAATGGAATGCAACTAGAAGTCAAAAACCATCAAAGATCTAAGACATTCACAAATATCTGGAGGTTAAACAACACATTCCTAAACAATAAGTGGGTCAAAGAAGAAATTTCAAGAGAAATTGCTAAATATCTAGAGACAGATGAAGATGAGAACACAACTTATAAAAACATGGGATGCAGTGAATGCAGACTTGAGGGGGAAATTTATAGCTCTAAATGCATATATTAAAAAGGAAGAAAGAGTTAAAACCACAGAACTAATGGAACAACTGAAGAGGGTAAAACATGAACAGCAAACTAATCCTAAACCAAGCAGAAGAAAAGAAATAACAAGTATTAAAGCAGAAATAAATGATATGGAGAACAAAAAAAAATAGAATAAATAAAACCAAAAGTTGGTTGTTTGAGAAGATCAACAAGATTGACAAACTCTTAGCTAGACTGACAAAGTCAAAAAGAGACAAGTCCTAAATAAACAAAATTATAAATGAGGGGAGAGACATTATAGTGGATCCTGAAGAAATTTTAAAAATCTTAAGAAGATACTATGAACAACTGTATGCCAAAAAAGTAGGCAATTTAGCAGAAGTGGATAATTTTCTGGAAACATATGAACAACCTAGACTGACCAGAGGAGAAACAGAAGACTTCAACAAGCCTATCACAAGTGAAGAAATCCAATCAGTCATCAAAAAGCTCCCTACAAATAAAAGCCCAGGGCCACATGGCTTCACAGGGGAATTTTACCAAACTTTCCAAAAAGAAAGACACCATTCCTACCCAAATGTTTTCAAAAATCTTAAGAAAATGGAACACTATCTAACTCATTTTATGAAGCCAAAATCACTCTGATACCAGATAAAGACACTACAAGAAAGGAAAATTACAGGCTAACCTCCCAAATTAAAATAGATGCAAAAATTCTCAACAAAATACTTCCAAATCAAATACAAAACATCTTAAAAAAATCATACACCATGACCAAGTGGGGTTCATCCAAGGCATGCAAGGCTGGTTCAACATAAGAAAATCAATCAATGTAATACAACATATTACCAAATCAAAAGGGAAAAAATCAAATGATCATCATAATAGATACTGCAAAAGCATTCAACAAAATTCAACATCCTTTTTTGATAAAAACACTTCAAAAGGTAAGAACTGAAGAAAACTTTATCAATATGATAAAGGGCATATATGACAAACCCACAGCCAGCATAGTACTCAATGGTGACAGACTAAAAGTCTTCCCTTTAAGATCAGGAAAGAGACAAGGATGCCTACTGTCACCACTATTATTCAACATTGTGCTAGAAGTTCTAGCCAGAGCACTCTGGCAAGACAAAGAAATAAAAGTCATGCAAATTGGAAAGGAAGAAGTAAAACTGTCATTATTTGCAGATGATACAATCTTATATTTGGAAAACCCTAAGAAATCAATGACACAGCTCTTGAGCTAATAAACACATTCAGCAAAGTAGTGGGACACAAGATAAATGCACATAAGTCAGTAATGTTTCTATGCATTAGAAATGACCTAACTGAAGAGACACTCAAGAAAAAGATTTCATTCACAATAACAACTAAAAAAACAATTACCTAGGAATACACTTAACCAAGGATGTAAAAGACTTCTACACAGAAAGTTACATAACTTTACTAAAAGAAATAAAAGGGGATCTAAAGAGATGAAAGGATATTCTGTGTTCATGGGTAGGAAGGCTAAGCATCTTTAAGGTGGTCCAGTTTGCTAATGCTGCCAGAATGCAAAACACCAGAAATGGATTGGCTTTTATAAAAGGGGGTTTCTTTGGTTACACAGTTAGAGTCTTAATGCCATAAAGTGTCCAAGGTAACGCATCAACAATCAGGTACCTTCACTGGAGGATAGCCAATGTCATCTGGAAAACCTCTGTGAGCTGGGAAGGCATGTGGCTGGCGTCTGCTCTGGAGTTCTGCTTTCCAAATGGCTTTCTCCCAGGATGTTCCTCTCTAGGCTTCAGCTCCTCAAAAATGTCACTCTTAGTTGCTCTTGGGACATTTGTCCTCTCTTAGCTTCTCCAGAGCAAAAGTCTGCTTTCAAAGGCCACCTCCAAAATGTCTCTGTAAGCTGAAGCTCCTCTCTAAGTTCCAGTGCATTCTTCAAAGTGTCCCTCTTGGCTGTAGCTCCTCTTCAAAATGTTACTCTCAGCTGCACTGAGTTCCTTCTGTTTGTCAGCTCATTTATGGCTCCAGTGATTTAATTTAGACCCACCCTGAATGAGCGGGGTCACACCTGAATGGAAATTATCCAATCAGTCATCACCCCCAGTTGGGTGAGGTGCATGTCCACAGAAACACTCAAAGAATTACAATCTAATCAACACTGATACATCTGCCCACACAAGATTACATCAAAGAAAATGGCATTTTGGGGGACATAATACATTCAAACCAGCACAGATGTCAATCCTACCCAAACTGATCTACAGATTCAATACAATACCAATCAAAATCCCAAGAACTTACATTGCAGACTTGGAAAAGCTAGTTATCAAATTTATTTGGAAGGGAAAGGGGCCTTGAATTTCTAAAACATTCTAAAAAATAAACATGAAGTGGGAGGACCTACACTGCCTGACACTGAAGCCTACTATAAGTCCGCAATAGTCAAAACAACATGGTATTGCCACAAAGATAGACATACTGATCAATGGAATCAAATTGAGACTCTAGAAATAGACCCCCAGATCTGCAGTTGACTGATTTCTGATAAGGCCCCCAAATCCACTGAACTGGGACAGAACAGTCTCTTCAACAAATGGGGCTAGAAGAACTGGATATCCATATCCAAAAGAATGAAAGAGGATCCCTACCACACACCCTATATAAACATTAACACAAAGTGGACCAAAGACCTCAATATAAGAGATAGTACCATAAAACCCCTAGAAGATAATATAGGGAAACATCTTCAAGATCTACTATTAGGAGGTTGCTTCTTAGACCTTACACCCAAAGCACAAGCAACAAAAGAAAAAGTAGATAAAATCAAAAGCTTCTGTAGGTCAAAGCAATTTGTCAAAAGGTGAAGAGGCAGCCAATGCAATGGGAGAAAATATTCGGAAACCATGTATCTGATAAGAGACTGATATTTTGCATCTATAAAGAAATCCTACAACTCAATGACAATAGTACAAACAGCCCAATTATACAATGGGCAAAAGATATGAAAAGACATTTCTCCAAGGAGGATATACAATAGGATAAAAAACACATGAAAAACTGTTCATCTTCACTAGCTCTTAGCGAGATGCAACTCAAGACCACAATGAGATATCATCTTACACCAATAAGAATGGCTGCCATTAAACAAACAGAAAACTACAAATGCTGGAGAGGATGTGGAGAAATTGGAACTCTTATTCATTGCTGGTGGGACTGTATAATGGCACAGCCACTCTGGAAGGCAGTTTGGTGGTTCCTCAGAAAACTGGATATTGAGTTACTCTACAATCAAGCAATTTCAATTCTTGGTGTATACCCAGAAGATCTGAAAGTGGTAACACAACAGATATTTGCACACTGACGTTCATAGTGGCACTGTCTACAATTACCAAGAGATGGAAAAAATTCAAATGTCTTTCAAGAGATGAGTGGATAAACAAAATGTGGTATATACATATGATGGAATACTATGGAGCAGTAAGAAAGAATGAGGTCATGAAACCTACGACAACATGGATGAACCTTGAAGACATAATGCTGAGTGAAATAAGCCAGACATAAAAGAAGAGATATTGTATGTTACCACTCAAGTGAACTCCATGAAAATGCAAAATAAGTGTCTTATAATGTAGAATATGAGAGACATAGAGATAGACAAAAGATAGTGAAGGGGGAATGATAATTTAATATATATAGATATGATAATAAGGATGAACTTAATGGTACGGGAATGGTCAGGTGTGATTTATGGTTTGTTAATGGGATTATAAGTATCAGTGACTCACTGAAGGTGAACATGTTCATAAATGATTGTTTAAAGTTACGTAACCCAGAGTATCACCACAAACCTAAATAAGTATTAGCATGATATATTTATAAGGTATGACACTGGTGCAGAAGGTTAACAAACAAGTGGTATATGAAAAAACTACCGATTACATATTAAAGGCTATATGTGCTAGGAATATCTTATCAACACTACACTAATACTAGGGATGAAGAATTAGCAGCTAATAAGAGCTCTGGGATGTATTATGTCATGTTAATTGTTTAAAGATGAGAGTGATGATTGTACAACTAAGTGAAGATAATGTAAGAAACCGACTGTTTATCTTGGGATAGAATATATAATAAGTGAAATTAGGAACCCACTACTTAATAAATCAAGCCCTCAACTTGAGGCTTCTTCTTGTGAAACTTTGGACTGTTAATGGGAGTCTGAGCCCCCCTATAATTATGCCTAAGAGGCACCTCCAGGGAGCCTCTTCTCTTTTGCTCAGATGTTGCCTTTTTCTCTCTAAACTCAACTTGGCAAATAAATTCATTAACAACCCCCCCCCCCCCAATCAGGGACATGACTCCCAGGGGAATGAATCTCCCTGGTGACATGGGACATGACTCTGGCTCTGGCAGCAAGGGATTGAAAATGCCTACTTGACCAAAAGGGGGAAAAATGAAAGTTAACAAGCTGAGGTCACAGTGGCTGAGAGATCCCAAATAGAGTTGAGAAGCTATCCTGGAGGTTTCTCTTAAGCAAGCTCCAGCTAGACATCCCAAATGGCCACAGTATGCCATGCCCTTACCAAAAGTAGTCCCCAAATACCTAGGACTCTACCTGAGATTCTATAAAGATTCACTCACTAAGTTTTCTCTCAGAAACTTAAATTCACCAGAGTGTTCCTATGCCAGGTAAGACCTAAAACCCAGAGGCAACAGTCTCTTTAAGAACAACAATCAGATGCAGCCCCCTTCCCCATACTGTTGACACCCCCTTTCAATATGAACAAGTTAGGGTGGTCACTGCCTAGACACCCCTGAAGACGGATAAAAAGATTAAGTGAGAGGAAGCAGTAATATCAAATAAGATAAGATTTAACAAAGGTCTATGAATACTGAAACATATATATATATATATGTATATATATGTTTGGGTGTTGAAATAGCTGGATGGAGGCAAATGACATGGCGGGACTGTAACCTATAATATCCTTTGAAATTTGTTCTATTGCTACTTGTTGAATTATGCTTTGAAAGTCTTTACCTTTCTATATATACCCTATATTGCATAACAAGGAAAGAACTGAAACTGTGGAACTGTAACCCATAACAGTTTTTGAAATTACCTATATAACTGCCTGTTGAGCTGTATATAGAAAGTTAACAGTTTTCTTTATGTATGTTATATTTTACAATAATGGAAAGCTGAAGTTGTGAATCTGTGACCCATGCCATTCTTTGAAATTTGTTCTCTAACTACTTGTTAAATCGTACTTTGAAAGTTATCATTGTTATGTATATATGTTAAAGTTCACAATAAAAAATGCATTAAAAAATTTATTGTTCACCTATGCCACAAAATCTTTGGGGACTAAGGCTATGTCTTTAATCTACTTGTCTCCAGAATCCAGCAGAATATCTGGCATGTTACAGGACCAATAAACAATTATTGGATAACTAAAGAATGATTAATTAGGCCTATTGGACTACATTCCTTGGATATGATTCCTAAGCCCCTAGCACTAATAACAAATATGCACTAATAAAAAATATCTGGGTTCACTTTTTTATTTGCCTAAACTTCTCTCAAGAGCTGAGGGCTTAATCAGGATTTTAATCAACATATGGAAGGAGGAAAGTTGATACTCTGATCCTTTCTGGACTACATCATAAATCCCACTAATCCATATCTTCTCTATTTACCAGTTCTCAGGCCTCTAGATAATCTCGCCAAAGTAAACCCAACTGTGAAACGAAATTGTAATTGGGTCCTCAGATTTGCCCCAACTTCCCAACTTTTAGACAGGCCTACAAAGTTCATGAGTTACCAGAAAAAGCCTAGATAGGAAAGATTCAGACTGAGGGCAGTCCTTCATGTGCTTCCATCCCACCACAATCCTAGTAAGCAATGCCAGGCATTACACCTGGCTTTGCATCTCTCTCTGAAGCATGCTGGACCATCTGGCACTCGTCTCTGGCTGCCCATTTTATTTTCCCTTCAGAAATCCACACCATTTCATCAGCACAATTTCTAAACAAAAGGACATTTCTAAAGAATGAGTCTGTCAGTGTATGTAAGTGAATATATAGGCTGTAAAATCTAATTTAATAGCTTCTCTTCAAGGAAGGTGTGATGGCTTGAAGCTATATGTACCCCAGAAAAACATGTTCCTAAATTTAATTCATTCCTGTGGGTGTGGACCCATTGTAAGTAGGTCCTTTTGATGAGGCTACTTCAGGTAAGGTGCGGCCCAGCCCAAACAGGATGGTTCTTAATCCTATTACTAGAGTCCTTTATAAGCAGAATGAAATTCAGACAGAGAAAGCCATAGAGGGAGCAGCCAGAAGCTGAAACCAATGGAACCTGGAATAGAAGCGAGAGGCTATAAGAGGCTATCTTGTTCATTGCCATGTGACAAACTAAGGACCAAGGATTGCCAGCAACCAGCTCCAGAATGCCAAGGCTTGCCTCTATGATGCCTTGATTTGGACTTTCTCTTAGCCTCAAAACTGTAAGCAAATAAATTGCCATCATTTAAGCCAAATTATTGCATGATATTTGCTTGAGCAGCTTAAGAAACTAAAACAAGGAAGTCAAAGTCATGTTAATCATTGTTAGACTCACTAGGTCCATAAGTTATCAACAAAGGTAACATTTTATAACAAGCCATGTGAAAATACAACACTAATTACCTAAGAAAAGCTTTCTATGATCTATAACATTTTTAGTTAGCAAAACCTTTAATTAACTTAATGCTAAATGGACCACTCAATAATAATTGAAAAGACTTCCCTAAGGAATCTCAAAAGTTACTAAGTTTAATTTATTTTGTTTTAGCCCATCCTTACTAGTTACTGATATTACTGTCATCTTCACCCAATTTGAATTTTTACTGTAAAATCTCATGGAATTAAACTCTACAGTCCAAAAACAAAATATAGGCAACCTCCTATTTTTATGACAATATAGTTGAAAGTAAAATGTTGAAAATTTGAACTTACATGGCTTCACGGTGATTCTATGCCCAGAAGTACCAAAAATAGCATGTCTTAATTATGGTTTTGAGCAGTACTGTCCTTCTCAGGTCCAAGTAACATATGACAAGAATCTGTGCAGGCACACAGAGACTGGTCTTGACTTGGTGACAGGTAAAGAGGAATGCTAGTGTCCCAAGGAAATGCAGTTATCAGATCCAAGCTTTTCTTCATCCATGGGCCTAGTGATATTTTCCTCAGAGTTTGAAGCTGTCCCTGGTCGTTAAATCTCTGCCAGCAGGCTGTCATGCACCAGGAGCAAGAGAAAAGGAGGCTCTCTCCACATGGGGAATCAAAGATGGTCATTCTTGTTATTCAGTGGCAAAATATTTGGTAAAAAACCATATGAAGTAGCTTGGAAAGCAAACAATCTAATTATGGAATAGGAGGCTATAAAGGAAGAGGTTAGAAAAAAAGAAACCGAGTGGGTTGCTTGTTGGTTACTACTGGTTGAAGCTGGCATGTAAATAGTAGAAAGAGATAAAGATCTCAGGAAAGAATTTACTGATTTGCAAACAGCAATGAAATAGAAAAAAAAGAATATCTAGAAATTCAGAGCTTTGCAAGTTTTATAAACCAATTGCCTATAAAACCTAAACTTTTTATAAATTATGAGATTAAAAATTGAGCAGAAAATGCCCAGTAAAACCTATCAATTGATTAAAATGATTCAGGAAAAATATGTAATTAAGGATGTGGGCTTGCCTATTATTCTAGATGGACTCAATTTAAGAGAAGGTTGACAACGGTACCTGGCAGACGGAAAGTGAAGAAATACAGCAGGTCTCAAACTATGTCTCAAAAATAATTGTGGATATAATTACTACCTTAAACAACTGACTGCACTGAAATATATGCCATCTTAATTTGCCAGGCTGCTGTGACAAGTATCACACAATATATTGACTTAAACAAGAGAAACTTTTAGCTCACAGTTTTGAGGTTGGAAGTCCAAAATCAAGGCATCAGCAAGGAGACACTTCCTCCCCAAAGTCCGTAACATTCTGATGCTGGCAATCCTAGGGATTCTTTGGCTTTCCCATCACATGACAATATCTTCTCCTTTCTCTTCTGAGTTCCCACTAACTTCCTGCTTCTGACTCCTCCCTGTAGCTGTCTTTATGTCTATCTTTCTTCTGTTTATAATGGACTTCAATAATCTGGATTAAGGCCCACTCTCATTTAGCTGGCCCACATCTTAACTAAAATAACATCTTCAAGAGATCCTATTTACAATAGGTTCAGATTAAGATTAAGAAGTACAGACTAAGATTAAGAAAATGTCTAAATTGGGGCATATAATTCAATCTACCACAGAAACCAACTAAGTTTTCAAGAGAGTTGACAACCAAGGAAACCACAAGCCTGTGATTCAGTTAGTCTGGCTCCCAAACATCAGGAATTAGGATAAGAAAAGCCATACAGTCTCTAAAGGTTAACAATCAATGTCTGCTCTGTCTGTGGCCAAGGAAGATAATGAAAAAGAACCTCATAAAGGGCAGGTACAGGATCAGTGAGAACAATGGCCAAGAAAGCTCTGCCCAAAGACCAGAGTCTAGTCAGGGACCTTTCCTCAGCCCCCAGAAAGAGAAGACCCCTCCAGTGTCTACTAGAAAGATTTCATAATCTCTACAGACCAGTGACTGCCATGCCTTCCATTTATCCTATTTCCAAATGCAAGTGCTTTTTGTGGTTATCCAGTCCATGTTATGTACTGCAGATTGGGACTGTGGGAGGAAGATAACTTATTTTTCAGTTCATAGGTCTCTGGAATGACAGGAACACATTCAGACCTAATTAATGCAGAGATCTTGTGCATCGTTCTGACCTTTGGACTTAATGCTGTAACTGGATGGAATTTGCTTCTTTTGAGATGTTCTATGATGGAGAAAGAGAGCAGAGACTATTACTAACCAAAACAGAATATTATGTCAGAGACATTTATTGCTCACCTAATGTCCATGTGTCCCTCCACATGTCCCAGCATACTTACAGTTCTTAAGCAGGGTGATAAGACCTCTTCTGACCAATGGGCTGGGAGCAGAAGGACATGCATCACTTTCAAATAAAAGCACTTAAAAGCAAGTGCTTAACCCCGTCTCTCTCTCTTCTCCTGCTGGAAAAATCATGACAGACCTCATGCTAAGATGGTAGTACACAAAGTCTAGGTCCCTGAATAACTATGTGGAGTAGAATCCCATACCACCACCATTGAACTTCATTGGACATGAGGTGTGAGCAAGAAAAAAAATCCTTATTAATCCACTGGTATTTGTGATTTAATTCATTACTTCAGCATATACTAGTGTATCCAAATTAATACACCCTCTCATGAGGTAGAGGGGTCAGTCAGAAGAACGAGGTGGTACAGACAGGAACTGCTGTGGTCAAATTATTTCCCATACCCTGGGAGGAAGACACCCTGAGAGCCAATCCTGTCACTCCAGTCTCAGTGGCATATAAAAAAGAGCAATAATCCAAAAGGAACCATTAACTGCATCCATCACTGGCCACATCGCAATACCCAAGGGAAAGAACACTGGGAAATGAGAGTATTATGCCCAAGAACCAATGGTAGGCAGAAGAGTAGAGACATAACTCCAGACATAAACTCCTTCTTTATATACTTTACCTAGAATATAAGATTATTTGGTTTGTTAATTATTCAGAATGCCTGATCCCTCGATTGTAAGGTCAGAGAGGAGTTTGATAAAGCTAGTCCAGAAGTTTCTCAGCAAACAAAGTTACAAAGGGACACTTTGAAGTTCACCTCTGAACAGGTCGTATTAAACTGTTCTAGCAAAGGAGCAAAGTTAATAAGCAGGAATAAATTCCCAAAAATGTATTCATGTCTTTGGTATATGTCTTTTGATAGAGATAGGCAAAAGTCATTATGAGAAATAATTCTAAAATTTTTAGAAAAGTCATTTGTTCACAGCTAAACTAAACTAAAATAATTTGTTTAGAACAAATTTGGAAAAAATGTAAATTCCCTATTTTGTTATTACTGAAGTAGAAAAGTTTCCAATTGTTATTCCTTTTATGAATTAGCCCTATTTTTACTAGCTTGGCCTTTTGTGCAACACATTAGAGAAAATTATATGTTGTGGATCAATTGTCAGCAAAGACTGAACAAAGACTTCTAAAATTCATTCTTTCTTATTTCCTCTAAACATTGTTTGTTATCCTAGAAGTTGTAAAATCAGTAACACATATATCATCTCTTCTTCACAATAAAGAAAAGGAAACAATTCTGAATTTCTGTAAACATTTTTTAAAATTTGGCCCATGACAATTTTTGAAGGAACTTATTAAGAAACCTTGCCCAAAGACAGACTTTTCTAATTCTTTTTTATGGCCCCTTTTGTTGAAGACTTTTTTGTTTTTGCCTGTTAAGGCAAATGGCCAGAGTCCAAGGCAGCAGAATTACTTTTATCTTTGATTAAGTTAAAAAGATTGTGTATCTCCCAGACAGCAGATAACATTTGATAAAACTTTTTTGATCCAGTAAATAATCTATCATATTAGCTGTTCTTCAGACTTAGCTATAACTATGCTATAGATAATATTTGTTGGGAGTTTATTCAAGTTGTTTTCTGCTAGGATTTCTGTGGTTTCCAAGCAGACAACTTACCAAATGAATGGGGAAAATATGGTAAACTTTGCAAATCTTGACTAAGATAATTTAGTCCTTGTTGTTTAACTTGCCTTAAAGTAGGAGACGGAAATTCTAAACAGAACAGTCTCTTCTGCTCATTGCCATTTCATCCTTCATCCTGATAAATTTATTCATTGCCATTTTATTTCAGATAATCTTCTCTCAACATTCTGATCACATAGACCATTCATCTTTTATTGTGGTATTATCTATGCACAAAATGTTTCTGATCACAGAAGAGAACAAAATAATGAAGGAATGGATGGATGGATGGAAAAGATGTGATTCTAATCTTTTGAGTTAAGTCCACAGTGTCAGATAAAAATATAATTATGAGCCACAAATGCAAACTGCATGCATAATTTTAAGTTTTCAAATGGCCATGGTAAAAAAAAGAAACTGGTCAAATTTATTTTAAAATAATATTTTATTTAATCTGCTATATCTAAAACAGTTACCATTTATTATAAATAATGTAAAAAAATTATTGAGATACCTTATTTTTTTGGTACTAAAGTCTTTGAAATCCAGTGTGCATTTTGCACTTACAATACATCTCAATTAGGACTACCCACATTTCAAGTGGTCAGTATTGGCCACTGTGTTGAACAGTGCACATCTAAAAGGTGAGTTGGAGGAGAAAACATACACAACTGATGTAAAACACACATAGATACATTAAATATTTGAGGTAAGAGAACATGACTGGTCAAGAAATACATGTAAACATTAACAGGTACCTCAAGAACAGTCGATTTCTTCCAATCAAGTAATGTTCTTTCTCAGAATACTACCTTTAAGCACTTTGGCACCTCTTGCACTAAATTCCTGAATGCGGAAATTAATAAATAGGGAGCTAACACCATTATCAAAATCTGGGTTTCAAAATAGATCATGATGGCCATAACTATCTACTGTTGAGATAAGCTCCATAAAATAATCAATGTTATAAAAGAAAAAATTTGCAAAGACAATGGTAAAATTCCAGGAACTCTAAGCTTAAATTCAAGGCAGGTACGGGGCAAGGAGAGCTGAGGACAATGCAGGATAGTCATAAAGGAGGGATATTCCAGAGCTCCTAAGGTGATAAACATTTTCAGAAAAAGCAAACTACTAAGCAAAAATGCTTCTTAACAGTCAAGTCTATCAGTGTTTGCAAAGTACTGATTTAGTACTATGTAATAGTACTATACAATAAAGTTATTGCAGAGGTAAAGTAGAAGATATGTGTCCCTACTTTCTTGGGCATTGAAAAATATATGTTTTTTTTTTTTTTCAATCTAAATATCAGATTGCATAGTGCAGACAGTAAGTACAATCAAAATTTAGAAAAATTAGAGATCAGTATGTCCTTGAAGAAGCAGAAACACTTCAAGAGGAACTGGGTCCAAGACTGGCTTAGATGATAAAGGACATTTAAAGAGGTGAA
Source organism: Choloepus didactylus (assembly GCF_015220235.1). Taxonomy (NCBI): domain Eukaryota; kingdom Metazoa; phylum Chordata; class Mammalia; order Pilosa; family Megalonychidae; genus Choloepus; species Choloepus didactylus. The sequence goes on along the minus strand of NC_051310.1, from coordinate 182,367,937 downwards.
GTCAGAGGGAAGATATTTCAGGAAGGGGGAGCTTATACACAGAGTCAAACCCTTGAGTACTATATTAGTTTCCTAGGGCTGCCATGGTAAAGTACCACAAACTGGGCAGATAAACGCAACAAAAATTTATCTTCTCACAGTTCTACAGGCTAAAAGTCTGAAATCAAGTTGCCAATAGGGCCATGCTCCCTCTGAAGGCTACAGGTAAGTGCTTCCTCATTTCTTTCAGCTTCTGGTGGCCCCAGGTGTTCCTGGGCTCACGGCAGCTTAACACTAATCTCTGCCTTCATCATCACACAGGCTTCTCTCTGTGTCTCTCTGCGTCCTCTCCTCTTGGATTTAGGGCCAGGATGATTTCATCTCAAGATCCTTATTTAATTGAATCTACAAAGACCCTATTTCCAAATAAGGCTACATCCTGAGGTTCCAAGTAGACATGAATTTTGGGGGCATACACTATTCAATCCACTACAAGTACTAAAAATTGTTCCATGTAGGTGAGTTTGGTCTCCCACATTAGATTATAATCTTGTTGAGTGCTGTTTGATAAACTTAACATGATCCCAACAATTCTAGGAAGAATTACTGAGAGATTTGTTGAAGCTATTCGTGAGCACATAAGAAAAGGAAGTGGTACAGTCACTGGGATCCGGCGTGTGACAACAAAGAACAAGATATGTCAAGTAACCTCATTAAGTAAAGTACTAATCTAACAAAAGGAAGCAGAATACATATTAATTTTTTGAAGATATTTAACAAAATATCTTTTGTGATTTTCTCCTGAAGATGATGGGAAAATATAAACTAGATGATAGTATAACTTGGCAGTGAATATACCCGATTAAACAACTATGCCAACAAACACTGATTTATAGAGCAACATTAGTGTCTATATAGAGCTCTCTAGTTTGAAACTATTTTTAACAGCAATTATTATGAGAAATTGATACTTATAAAACCTGCAAATGATGCAAATCTTTCTGACTATAGTCATAAAAATTATAGTTGAGGCAAGAAATACAGTCTGATTTCCTCTACTCTGGTTACTAGAGAGTCATTCCTGGATCAGGTTTTGTTTTGTTCTGTTTTTTTAAGTCATTTAGGGGCTTTTTAAAAATATAATAATGGCAGTATGCCACCTTGTACCTCCTTTACTGCATTCATAGGGAAGTTTCTAGCTCCTTTCATATACATATCCTTTGGTCAGGACTAAAGTTTGACCTTCTCTCTCCTTTCCCACATGTTCTGTTCAGTGAGTGATTACAAATGCCTCGTAAAGTTGGATGGAAGGTTGTTCAGAGATAACAGGACCATGAAGGGGCCACACTCAGGGCTACTCAGCACCCTCCTTCCCCTGCCCAATGCCTACTTCTTTATCTTTATTCCAAGTCGCTCCTCTGCCTTCTCCTCTCCCCATTCCTATCTGTAAGTTATGCCTGAATCTCTTCTTCTACAGAACTTGTTTGAATCTGTTTCTGTACAGACTAGGGAAGAGAAATATGATCCACAGAGTACCTGTGAGAGCAGAGGAGTAGGAATATACACAGAAAACACATCAATTAATATTTTGAGACACGTCTCTCCTATATTCATTACACAATTGATTAGCTGTAGAAAAATTAGATAATCAAAAATAATCATAATCCTATCACCTATTTAAAAAGTTTAACATTTGTGGATATACCGCTCTAGAATTGTCTGTGTATGTATGTATGTATGTGTATCAATAACATTAGGAAAAAAAATGAGTCCAGCTATTTTATAATCTGCTTCTTTTACTTAATATTTGTGGTAGATCAGGAACATGGCCAACATTTATTTGCAGCTCTGTCCATCAGGAAGCAGAGTCTGTTTCCTTATTCCTTAGATCTGGGCTTGTCTTGTGATTTGCTTTGACCTATAGAATGTAGAGGAAGTGATACTGTGGGAGTTCTGGAGCTGAGGTCTTGAACAGGTCTTGCAGCTTCCACTCTGGCCCTCTTGGAAGCCTAAAACCACCATGACCTGGAAAAGTCCTGTCAAGACTACTTTAGGATAAAGACCACTTGGAGAACTGAGGCACCACAATCAACAGCACCAACCACTATTCCCATGAGTTAGGCCATCTTGGACTCTCTGTCTCTAAACCATCAGATAACTGTAGCTGTATGAGTGATCGCAAGCAAGAAAGCAGAAGAACCACTCAGATTGACAACCTACAGTATCATGAGAAATAAATTGTTTTTGTTTTAAGCCATTAAGGCTTCAGAAGACTTGCTATGCAACAAGAGATAACTGAAACAATGCTTTAGAATGCTCCTTATTCCATGTCAACAGATATATTTTTGTAGTATTTTAATGGCTTTATATCTCATTATATGAGCATATTAAAACTTACTTTGGAGTTAATGTTTAAGCGGTACAGAATTTCTATTAGGGATATTGGAAAACTTTTAGCAAAAAAAAAAACACTACTTAGCCTATTCATTATTATTGAACTTTCATGCCATTACAATTTTCAGCATTTATAAATTACTCCCCTTTTTCCATGCAAAGATCCAAGTCTTTTAGCTTTATATATGTAATTACTTCCTCAGGACAAACTCTTAGAAGTGGCATTACTAAGACAAAATATTAGCATATTTTTCAATGTTTTGAAGTGTACTGCTAAATTGGGTGCAGTAATTTTAAAGTGTCATTCACAAATGATATGGTTGGCAGAAAAACAGGTAAATAGCCTAAGTAGATTTCAGAGGACATGATAAGAGTAATATTCAAATACTGAAAAACTGTATCATACAAGAATGTTTGATTATTTAAAATCTCTATAAATCTAAGAATAAAGAATATACAGGAATGGCTCACTACAGTAATGCAACAATAGAGCTGTTAAAGAAAATGAACTTCTTTTAAAACAAGGAGCCCCTATTACTAGAAGCATGTAGCCAGAAATTGTCCTTCAAGGGAACTATCATGAGGTTAGGTCCAGATCCTTCCCCCAAACCCCAGTGACCCATCCTACTCAATGCCAGCTAAAAGACTTGGATACTTCTCATGAAAAAAGACATGCTTTCAGAATGATCAGAGACTGAAATACCACTCAATTCAATACCCAGTCATCCTAAGATCACCTGTATCTTTGCAGGATTCCTCTAGAACCAATGTGAGAATTTTACATAAGCCTCAATGAGGCCTTTTCTACAATGTCATCTCCCCTAAATGAAGAGCATAGAAGAAATTGGATCAAACTTGTGGATGAATCACAGGTACATAATACTATATCTTAGGTCTGGATAAAATATGATGTCTGTACTTTTCAGCATCTCTTTTTCATTTTCTTTTGGTAACATCTCTCTCTCTCTCTCTCTTTCTCTCTCTCTCTCTCTCTCTCTCTCTCTCTCTCTCTCTCTCTCTCTCTCACACACACACACACACACACACACACACACACTTCCCGCCCCTTTTGAGATCTGCTCCTCCCTGGCGTTATGTGGGTTTGGTAGAACTACCTTTCATAATGCCCTGTTGCCATGACCACAGGAATGAAATGTGGCTCAGCCTGGCCAATCATAGGACCTTATCTCCCTGAATGCTATGTTTGGTTGAGGGTAGGCATATAATAAAGACCATAGCAGAGTCCTTTCCTAGAATTTCTATAAAGTTAAGTAGGAAATGATGAGCATTCCCAAGTTCTTTGGGTTTACCAGGTTAAGATTCTCCAAGCCTAGAGCCATGCTCTCACCTATTGAGAAAGCCTTTCTGTTGAAAGCGACAATAAGGTCTGCACCAGATTGAATTATATACCACAACTAAAACATATTCTTAATATTAATTCACATTTCTGTGGGTGTGAGCCTGTTGTAAATAGGATCTCTTGAAGATGCTATTTTCAGTTAAGATATGGCCCACCTGAATGAGAGTGGGTCTTAATCCAGATTATTGAAGGCTTTATAATGAGAACTGGGAAGTCACAGAAGTGAGAAAGGAACCCCAAGGATTGCCTGCAGTCAGCACCAGAACGCTATAGTTTTAGGGGAGAAAACAAGCCTTGCCAATATCTAGCTTTTGGATTTCTCCTCACTTCAAAACCATGAGCCATTCTTTAAGCCAACCAATTGTGTTGTATTTGTGTAAACAGCTCTGGCAAATAAGGTCAAAATCCAGAGAAAATGAGGCAACACCCAGAAGCTCAGAGAGTGGAAACAAAGAATAAGGTTCACCAAAGAAAGAAATTTGGCAAAGTAGGAGTAACAGAAGGCCAAGATTACAAAGGATTCCAGGGTGAATGTGAGTATCGAACTGGTATGTATTCGTGGAAAACTATTTGCTGTAAGAAACATGTTTCTACTTTACTTAATAGAACAAGCATGAAAATAAGCACAATCCCTTTACTTACAAGATATCCAGGCAGACTTTATTAAAATCAGTTAGCAAACTCATAATCCAAATTAAATGCCAATGTGATAGGCAACAACATAGCTATTAAAGAAAGTGAACTTCTTTTGAAACAAGGAGCCCTATTACTAGAAGCATGTAGGTAGAAATTGGTAACTGTCTTCAGGGGTACCATCATGAGGGTAGGTACCAGATCTTTCCCTCTTTACAAGTGAGTTTTACCAAATAGGAAATGAAAATCATCAGAATACTATTTTGTATTTGTATAGGGTTTTATAGTTCACAAAGCATTTTCATAACATTTATTAAATTCTTACAACAATCCTGTAAGACAGTGTAACTTAAAAGCATAACTTCAAAGTCTCTTGTTAATAATTCTGTCAGCTTCTGGCCCTAAACCCTGTCCAAGAAGAAAGAACTAGTTCTACATCATCTTCTTTATTATGCTCCACTCATCTGTCTCTAACTCACCTCCTTCCCCAAAGTAATCCATTTGACTCCAAATGTCTAGTCCTTCTCCAAAGCAGTGTTTTACCAGGTCCCAAGAGCCACAATGTCTCTAAATATCTGCATTTTGGCAGATATTGAGATCTTCACATATCTAAAAGGTCCATTGTGATAACTTTTCCCCGAAAAACAGAAAATGTCCATCATAAAACTGAATTTAAATCTTTACCCTGAAAGGTGAATCAAATACTACATTGAAGACCTTTTCAATGTAGGGTTGCTGGGAAAGTTACAGACACAAGCTGAGCAGCCATCTCCCCCCATCTCCTTTTCTACTGTGTACAGATGTTTCAGTCTGTTTCCATTCCACAAGCCAGGGAAGATGAAAAGGCTGATAAGACCTTGAACCCATAAACCAGGAACAAGCAGCCCCAGATGCTTATCAGGGCAGGAATTCTGAGGGGCAGGGACCTCTGCCCCTGGGTCATATAAATACCTCACCCTTGGCAGCATAGATTTGTATCTCACCTCCCACGTGAAGTGGGGCATACAGAGCTGCCATCCACCAACCCTGACCTAACCAACTGGCCTCCCTGGGAGACTGACCACAATGGGCTCTCTTCCCATGCTCTTTTGGACTCTTTGTGCTGTTTAAGTAATAAAGCAGTCATTTGCTTAAAGTTTCTATTGTGCCTTGAGCCTGTGTTCCCACTACACACCATGTAGCAATTCACTCCACAACGGTAGTGGGTCAATGGAATACCCTTGAAGGAAGAAAAAATAAGTAAATTTGACCCCTGCCACAAATCATAAATAAATATAAATTTCAGATAGATAGAAAGATAGTAGATCTAAATCTTAAAAAAAAAAAAGTAATGTTGACAGAAGATAATATGTGAGATTATCTTCATACCCTTGGGGTAGGGAAATATTTCTTAAACAAGTTCAAAAACATTAATAAAATATGAAAAGATTGATAAAATGAATGAATGAATGTTTAGTTCATTCAAATTAAGAACTTCAGTTAATAAAAAGAAATCATAAGAAAGTGAAAAACCAAACAAAAAAATGGAAGAAGATATTCACAATAAATTTAGCAGACAAAGGACTAGTATCCAGCATATGCAAAGGACTCCAATAAATCAAGAAAAAAATAGACAACCCAATAAAAAAACAGGCAAAAGACATGAATAGGCACTTTACAAGAGACAATTTCCAAATGGACAGGCATATAAAATGGTGCTTAATTTCATTAGTCATCAGGGGAATACAGATTGCAATCACAATAAGAAACCACTCTACACCCACAAGAATGACTAAAATTTAAAAGATAGATGAAACCAGCTGTGTCGGTTTGAGTGTATTGTGTCCCCCAAATGCCATTATCTTTGTGGTCTTGTGTGGGGCAGACATTTTTGGTGCTGGTTAGATTTGCTTGGAATGTGCCCCACTCAGCTGTGGGTAATGATCATTTCGATGAGATGTTCCCATGGAGGCGTGGCCCCACCCATTCGGGGTGGGCCTTGATCAGTGGAGCTATATAAATGAGCTGACTCAGAGAGAGGAAACTAAGAGAGTACAGCTGGGAGTGATGTTTTGAAGAGGAGCAAGCTTGCTAGAGAGGAACGTCCTGGGAGAAAGCTGTTTTGAGGCCGGAGCTTTGGAGCAGATGCCGGCTGCCTTCCTAGCTAGCAGAGGTTTTCTGGACGTCATTGGCCATCCTCCAGTGAAGGTGCCCGATTGCTGATGTGTTGTCTTGGACGCTTTGTGGCCTTAAGACTGTAACTGCGTAGTGAAATAAACCCCCGTTTTATAAAAGCCTATCCATCTCTGGTGTTTTGCATTCTCCAGCATTAGCAAACTAGAACACCAGCCTTAGTGAGGATGTCAAACAATAGAAACACATATACATTATTAATTGGTGGGAATGTAAATTGATAAAACTTTGAAAAATTGTTTGGGGGTGTCTACTAAAGCTGAACACATATGTTCCTATCCTTAGGTAAATACCAAACACGAAGCCTAACATATGCTCACCAAATGACATTGGTAAGCATTATTCTTAAAAGTTCAAACCTGCAAAACACTCAAAAGTCTATCAACAATAAAATGAACAAATTTTTATATACTAAACATCCATGAAGATGAATGAATTACTGTTGCAAGCAAATGCATATATTCATCTCACAAACATACTGTTGAACCAAAGATCTAAACACAAAAACAGTTCATACTAAATGGTCTATTTAAATAAAGTTCAAAAACAGGCAAAGCCAATCCGTAGTATTAGGAGTCAGAATATAGGTTACCTTTGGGACATGGGGAAGGAAGACATGACTGGGAAACAGCATGAGGGACATCTTAGGGGCTGGTAATATTCTGATTCTGATTCTAGGTACTGGTTACAGGGTATATTTACTTTGTGAACATTCCATCTTCAAGCTGTATACCTATGATTTGAGAGTGCTTCTCCACGTATTTTTATTTTCCAATTTTAAAAAACATTAAAAAAAATTCTCCACAGAAATCATATAACCACTTTCACTAGAATCAAGGTACTTTTTTTCTGACTTCCATAATCATTTCCAGGAATCTTTCATACATTTTTCCAAGAGCAGAGGAAGACAGTTTCTACTCAATGGGATTTCCTAACAACTAAAATTCTCAAGCAGACCAATTGATCTGGAAAAATAATGTAAGAAAAAAGATGATTAAAACAAAAACTGGTGTTGTAAATTTTCAGTCTTTAAAAGAATAGCCATTTGGTGCAAGTAATGTGTTAGACACTATAAGAGGTAAGAAATGAAGAAAGCACAGTGCTTGCCCTTAATGTCTTCATACTCTACAAAAAAAATACAATGTCAAAATATATGATTACAAATGTGTTTGATTTTCATGGAATTACTGTCAGACTTCAACAATAAACCAGGAGCTCCTTTAGAGTAGGTGCTGTGCACGTTTTCTTAAATGCCTAACTGTGTTAGTTTGCCAGGTTGTTGAGACAAACTCCACACAATGGGTTGGCTTAAACAAGCATCATGGTCTCAGAGCCTAGAAGTCCAAAATCAAGGCATCAGCAAGGCCACGTTTTCTCCCCAGTCAGTAGCATTCTGATGCTTGCTTGCTGTAATCCTTGGCATTCCTTGGCTTTCATCTCTGCCTCCCGTCATGCAGCAATGTTCTCAGCCGCCTTCTTTGTTGGCTTTTGTGCTTTCTGCTGACTTGCAGCTCTGGCTCATTTGGCTGTGTCTGAATTTCTTCTCTTAATAAGGCCTACAATAATATGAATTAAGGACCACCGTGCTTCAATTTGGCCATACCTAAATAGAATTTATAAGATCCTGTTAACAAATGAGTCCACGCCTTAACTGATAATACATTGTCAAAGGGTCCTATTTACAACTGAGTTCACACCCACAGAAATGCAGATTCAGATTAAGAACATTTATTTATTGAAATATATAATTCAATCTACCACACTAATATGGTTCCAGTGATGGAGAAGAAAACATTTGTGGATTGAATGAGTAAGAAAACAGATGGGTGGATGGACAGATGAACAGTCAGATGGATACATGGTTGAGATTCACAATGCTTTGAGAATTCCAAGTTAAAAACATATTCAGTTATCTGGGATGGGTGAGGTAGACAATAAAGTTTAAGGAAAGAATGGTATTTTAGATATATTGCAGAGAAATTTGACATTTAGGTTTGCTTTCTTTTTTTCTCTCTTGCAAACTATATACAATAGTTGAGTAACAAGAAAATTCTCTTTAATCACAGACTCCCAGTAGAATATATGGGGATTATTTCTTGCTTTCTAATTTTTATAAATGTATACACACATAATAAATACATATTATGTATGTATGCAGGTATGTATGTATTTGTGTATATGTGTGTGTATTTGAGATGGCTTATTTGTATCTCTTTTTGTAGTTGCACCCACAATAGTAATAAACATTACATTACAAAGCATCATTCACAAATCATTCATTATTTTGTGGCTTCAGATACTTTAAAATAATGCCCTTATGTCAAAAGTTAGGAATATTTCAGAAGCTTCATATTGAATTTGGTTTAAATCAGTATTGGAAAGATAAAACTTTTATCCTGAATTAAACTTAAAACAATAAAAACTGTAAACATTATTAGATTATTGGGATTTTTAGATGAATTTTAAGTATTGAATTTGTCATGATCTTGGATCCCTGAGCATCTAAATCAAGTAAAACAGAGGACTAACCCCAGACCACAGAACAAACAAGGGGGTAATAATACAATCATTCAAGAGACAGATGACAATATAAAGAAACTAGAAGTTGATGGTTAGAATCAAAGTTATTTTGTATTATTTTCTCAGAGGACAACATTTTTAATTTTAAGGAAATAAGGTAAATGGTAGAAATGTTTTTAAACCACAATAACTACATATAAATAGGAGAACAAAGGTAAGATAGTCATGCTTTAAAGTGCTTAAGACTTTAATGAAGATTCAACCATGATCTTCTGGAGCTATGAGGAATGAATTTTTGTGGATTAATGGAGAAGTACTGAAATGGATTTATTGAAGGTCATTTTTACAGTGAACAGTTTCGGGAAAAGGAAACCCAAGGGAAAATGAAGCAAAAACATATTGGAGGAAAAATAGCAGGGCAGGCAGAAGCTATGCATGTTCCAACAGATGAATCTGAGCAGATCAACAGGCTTCTTGAAAATCTGTTACAGCAGTTTTATGGGTCTGACAAGTTGAACAAGATGGCAACCCACAGAGAAAATTCTTATTTGGGTTGGGCTATCTAATTTGTGGGAGTCAGAGAGTGTAAGCAACAAAAGAGAACTTGTGGATGGGAAAATCAGGCTGCATTATTGTGTATATGATAGTAGTTAAGTATATTACATATGGGCTAAAAAATTTTTATTGTAAAGTGGAAAAGCAGACATGACAATTGTATTCACTCAAGGGTGTTTGATATGAAAACAGTGAGTTTTTCAGCCTTTTTCAGTGCCAGTCTTAGAGCCTATAATTAACCACATTTCTGCAGCGTTGAAAAGACTTCCTGAGTAATTTCTGATTGGGTGACCTCTCAAGTGCTTGGTGGACAGGAGCATAAGTGGTGACTGTCTAACTCTATTCATACTTCAATATGCAACACAATTGTCCTTTGTGCTCACTTTACATTTGGAACAGCAGCATTTTGCTGTGGGAGTAGAGGCACTTCAGTGTTTACTGTTCTGTTTTAATTACTTTCAAATGGTCTAAAGCTCATCAGATTCTTTGTTGGAAATGGCAACATCTGACCAGTGTGATGCACTTGGACAACGCCCCTTGGATTTAATGGGAGGAGCCATGAAAACAGCTCTTGATTCTGATGCAGATACTTGTAGAATCTAAGATAAAATTTGAGCATAGAGATCAGTTCTGTTTCTGCCAAAGAAAATATTCTGCTAGAATTTGGGGGTGATGTTTCTCCTCTACCCATTATTATTTTTATCCACTTGCATATCTATAAAGAGGTTTAATACTATTTTTGTCAGTTTTAACTAACGAAAATCCACATTTAAATCCACATTTAAACAGATGAAATGTCTATGGAGCTCATTATTTTTCCAAAATGAAGAGCATAATAATGCATCCTTGTAAATACATTTTAAAAATTCACCAGTCATCACTTTATTAAAACAGCATATCCCTCCCAGGGAAAATCTACTGTAGAAAAATGAATGAAATGAGCAGGCTATTATTAGAATGAAGATAACCTTTCCCTAAGCAGGAAGAAAAAACATTATTTCTAAGGCTTTGGAGACTGGCATTTCCAGTGTTCCTACTGTGAATCTGTAGAGCGATAATACTGTGATCCTTAGGGAGTGGTATGGGTCCTATGAAATGTGTCCAAAGCCATGGTCTCTGGTAAAAATGATTGGAATAGTTGTCTTACTCAATGTTTTTGTTTTGTTACAGACCACGACTTGGTCAAGGTCTTGGGTTCAAGGCCTTCACAAGTCAGTGAGTTTGCTTTTCTTCTATGTCAAAGGTTGCCCTAGAAAACCATTTAACTGTATGCCAATGTCTTCAACTCAAAGGTAATAAGGGGAGGAATATGCGCAAGTCAGTGCAAATACTTCACTGACCCTTAAAAATCAATCTCAAGGGTTTATATGCCCTACTGATCATAACAGAATCAAATAATGAGCATATATAAAATTTTCATGAATTATAAAATGTAGACTTCTGCCTATTTTTTATTAAAACTTTCAGTATTTGACAATAGTTTGGTTCCACCCATCCCTCATATTCCCAAAGAGGACAAAGAAGTAACTTTCCCTTTATTTGTAAAACTCAGTAAGCTATTACAGGAATCTTCTATTATGGGAATCTCTTTATAGTTGTTACTCTCTCCAGTGCCTTCTGAGGTGTTTGTTAGAGCTTATTTTGTAGTTAGAGTGAACCAGGCCACCCTTACACAAAGCTGGGGAGCAGGCAGAATCTGCTTCTTTTATATCCTTGCCTTCTCTTCAATATGCCCACAAGTTTCCCATTTTGCTACATCCTTTTTTTCCCTCCCTTTAGGTACCTTGTACCACATGTGTAGGACTAGCCCCTACCCCTAAGTCAAATTGCCTGGGATCACCCATTGTGGTCTTAAGAGAGACCTCTTACTCTCACCAGATAAACTCCTCATCTGTAACTGTTTTCCAGGATTCTCCTTCCTTATTATAATTTACCTCTTCTAGGTTCTATCCCTTCCATACCTCAAAAGGCAAACAGTGTTAATACCTGCTCATCCTAAATGATAGATTTGCATTTTTGTGAGTCTACCATTCAAAAACTCTCTCTAAAGGTGGGTGTTTCACATTGTGGTAGATGAGGAAGGAATGTATCTAGAGCATGCGCACCCATTGGATTTGTAAGTATTAAACAGCCTTCACAGGTGCCTTAGGACACCTCTTAGATAGGTATGTGATTCGCTGATCTAAGACAACTTCAGTTAGAACCTCCTGACTATTTTTCAAATAGAGTTTTGTTTTTCCAAATTTGAAGGTTTCTGTTTTCTTGCATGTTGCCTTTACAATGAGTAACATGCTTTTTCTTGTGTGTTTATCTTCTTCCCAACTATAAGCAAAGGGATGCTGGCAGGATTTTAATTTTCTTGCTGCTATTAGAATATAAGTTACCACTGGAGACTGACAATAGGGTCGATATGTTTTGAGAGGAAGAGATACCAGATTAAGAGGAGCTTACTACTACTGCTGTTGCTGGTGATGGCAATGGTATATCTGAAGCAGTTGGCATTAAGTGACAAACTCAGAATGTGAAATGAGGAGAGCAGATGTATAAGCCAGGCTTTACTCTAGACCCTGAGCTTTGATGTAAGCTTTGGTTTGGTAAAATAAAAGTAAAAGCCATTGCATCTTACATTTTTTTAAATGTCTGTTTTACAATGAGTGCACAATAATTATTTATTGAATGACTAATGCTTTGCATGTCACAGAGTTCTCAATGTTTCAAAGAATTTTAGTTTAGCCGTTGAATAGTTTATTATGCATTATATAGGCATTGATGAAGTGGTGAAATTCACTGCACACACCCAACTTTTAGAGAGGAATGCAGTAAGGGAAGGAAAAACGTGAGATTCTAATGTAAAGAGACTGCTAGGAAGAAAGAATAAGAAGCTAAAAATATGCTTCTTTTAGATTTCAGGATAAGAATGGTGAAATGAAAGGATGGAAGGATGGAAGGATGGAGGAAATTGAGGGATGGATATGACAGTAGCTCTCAATCATTTTTCCCTTAAGATATAATTCACATGTTCTGAATATTAAGTTTAAGCATATTCTTGTATTGTTGGTTCTCCCAACTTCAAAATAGTAAGTTCTTTGAGAATAGAAACAAACTTGCTTTATTCCATATGTTCCTAAATTCAATGAAGGGATTTGCTATATGAATTAGTGAAGTACTTTGTGTTTTCTATGCAAAGTGCTCTTTCAACTACATTATGTCATACTAAATAGAATGAATACCAACAGCATGAATTGGGCAATTGACATACTCATATTTTTAAAAAAAAAATCATAAAACGTGGCTGTTTTAAAGAAGTAAAAGAATACAGTCCATCAAGTACCAGGTTGGCAAGATATCACAAATGAAATAGCCAAAAATTATTTACCAAAGGAATTAGGAAATCCATGAATTTGCATAATCAGATTGTGTTTTAATAAGTACTAGATCACTAGATCGGGACAGTTGGCCAGTCATTGCAGAGTGAAACTAAAGAACAATGTGTGTCAGAAGGAGAAGACTATTTAGAATTCAAACTGTTGGTGAAATTGGAGTTGGCAGTTATAATTGTAGGTGGAATTTCTGTGAGAAGAATGTAATTATCCAAACTGGATTTTAACCAGCACACCTGAGCACTTCAAAAAAATACATATTTTTAATACCATAATAAATACCTCCATTGTCCCATTTCTCAGTGGAAAGATACTTGCTCCTGGGGTGGGTTGAATTCCTGGGGATTTGCTTTAATTCTAGCCAAGTGGGAAAAGTGCCACCTACTGAATTGCCAATCTCCTTCCTGTGGAGATCTTTGATCAAGCAAAGAAAACCATTATTAGGTATTTGATGGTTCTTATTAGCATTTTATATCTTAAAAATCAGTGTTCAAGTACTTTTCATTGGGTAAGTCAGAAATTATACGTTCACAAACTGGATCTGGAACACAGCTGAGGACCGGTGATAGCAACAGGTGTAAGGGGAAGTGGGCAGAGGGCAGGCACCACTAATATCCCAATCAAGAAAATATTCCTCCAGCTACAAAAACACAAGAAACAGGTTAGAACTTTTCCACCTTACAGGTGGGGCAGAACACTCAGAGGGCAGAATGTTGAGGAATACAGAATGCTAAAGTCAGAGAGCAAAGAGGCAGCACCAAACAAAAGTTAGTCATTCCTGCAACAGCATGAAAAGCAGACAGCAAACATTCTTTTATGCCTTTTGGAGGAAATGAAGCCTCCTTTTGAATGTAATTGTTATTTTAAATCTGTGTGTTGACATTTCCATATGAAACCCAAAATTTTAATTTAGTGATATAAACTGCAATACTATAAAGCCACGTATTTATTGAAAAGTCTAATAGTGTAGTAAAGGTCACAGTTCCTGCTCTACCCCTTATAGGGCATGGGACTCATTTCCCTCATCTCTTTAATGATGACATTAATGACAGATGCCATCTCATATGGTTGTTGTGAACATTACATGAGTTAACACCTGTGAAACACGTGGAACAATGCCGGGCTCATGGTGAGTGCTATGTAAATATTTGTTGTTATTAATATTTCAGAATAGACCAGTCTTTCCAGGAAACTCAACGTACACTCCGAAGAGGATTGCCAAAAATTAAAATCACAGGACAAAATATTTAGGCCTCAGAAAACAGCAATACATCTCTCGGTCACACCTACCTCATCAGTTCCTCGATATGGTGGAAGGAGAAGTCTATATCAGAAATTCCCTGCATAACACATACTGACTAATAATGAAATTATACTTTGGCAAACTAAAATAAAAGATACATAGTTATCATTCTGAACTATGGTTTTAGACATTTGCAGGTACTTCTCTTATTTTCCTTAAAAAGTTCTTAAAGAACCCATTCAGGTATTACAAGGGATTGAGCTATTGGGCAGTTCAAATTGAATGGCAGACTTCCCATCTGGTACATCAATAAAATATCTAGTCTAGGTGGTAGTTCCCATGGATGGCACACCCAGTTTCCCCTATTTATTAACACTCCACATTACTATGGTACATTTGTCACAGATGTCACTCATTTCCAAAGTTACTTAGATAAGTATTTTCCACCACTACCCCTCAGTGAGGTTGTCTCATTCATTTGTATAAAACTAGATTTTTTTGGTCACATTTGGCATTCCATCCTGGGATCCCCTAATCTCCTACATGCTATTTTAATTTTGCATAAATTAAGGTTCATTCTTTGTGCTATAAAGTTCTATGGGTTTTGGCAAAGGCATAGCATCATGTGTCCACAATTACAGTATCAGACAGCATAGTTTTATCACCCTAAAAATCCCCTGTGCTTCATCTATCCAATCCTCAGACCCTGAATTCCTGTCTCTATAGCTTTACCTTTTCTCAAATGTCATATAAATAGAATCATACAGCATGTAGCCTTTTCAGTATGGTTTCTTTCACTTAGTAATGTGCCCTTAAGATTTATCCACATTTTTGCATGACTTGATAGCTCATTCCTTTCTGGATCTATGACCACATTTGAGTTGATTTTTGAACATAAAATGAGGGAGAGTACACCCCCTACCCTTTTTTTTTTTTTTTGAAAATGGAGATCCAGTTTTTCCAACACCATTTGTTGAAGAGACAATTCTTTCCCAATTGAGTGGCCTTTGCCCCCTTGTCAATAATCAGTTGGCCATAAATGTAAGGATTGATTTCTGAACTCTCTGTTTGAGTCCATTGGTCTATATTTCTGCCCTGTGCCAGTACCATGCTGTTTTGATTACTGTAGCTTTATACTAAGTTTTAAGATTGGGAAATACGAGCCTCCAACTTCATTCTTCTTTTTCAAGATGGCTTTGGTTATTTGAGGCCCCTGCCCTTCCATACAAATTTGATGATTTGGCTTTTCCATTTCTACAAAGAAAGTTGTTGGAATTTTTATTGGGATTGTATTGAATCTGTAAATCATTTTGGGTAGAATTGACATCTTCACAATATTTAGTCTTCTGATCCATGAATGCAGAATGTCCTTCCAGTTATTTAGGTCTTCTTTGATTCTTTTAGCAGGGTTTTATAGTTTCCTGTGTACAAGTCCTTTATATCCTTTGTTAGATTTACTCCTAGATATTTGGTTCTTTTAGTGGCTACTATAAATAGAATTTTTTCTTGATTTCTTCCCCTGATTGTTATTTGCTTATGTATAGAAACACTACTGATATATGGGTATTGTTCTTGTACCCTGACACTTTGCTGAATTCATTTATTAGTACCACTAGCTGTGCTGTGGATTTTTCAGGATTTTCTGTATATAGGATCATGTCATCTGCACATAGGCAAAGTTTTACCTTTGCCTATTAGATTATCTTTTCTAATTTAGATGTCTTTTATTTCTTTCTCTTGCCTAATTGCTCTATCTAAAACTTTCAGTACAATGTTGAATAACAGTGAAGACAGTAGCCATCTTTGTCTTGTTCCAGATCTTAGAGGAAAAGCTTTTAGGCTTTCACCATTAAGTAGGATGTTATCTGTGGGTTTTTCATATCTGTCCTTTACCATGTTGAGGAAGTTTCCTTCTATTCCTAGTGTTCGAAGTGTTTCTATCAAGAAGTTACATATCTTTTCTGCCTCAATTGAGATGATCATGTGGTTTTCTTTTTCTTTAGTCTGTTAAAGTAGTGTACTATATTAATTGATTTTCTTCCCTTGAACTGCCCTTGCATCCCAGGGATAAATCCCACTTGATCATGATGCATACTGGGATAAAACCCACTTGATCATGGTGAATAGTTCATTTAATGTGCTGATTTGGACTCAGTTTGCTAGCATTTTGTTGAGGATTTTCACATCTGAATGTATAAGACATATTGGTCTGCAATAAGGAAATTGAAAACCTAAACAATCTGATAAATGAATTAGATTTAACAGACATATACAGGACATTACATCCCAAATCACCAGGATACACAGACTTTTCTAGTGCTCACGGAACTTTCTCCAGAATAGATCATATGCTGGGACATAAAACAAGCCTCAATATATTTAAAAAGATTGAAATTATTCAAAGCACATTCTCTGACCACAATGGAATACAATTAGAAGTCAGTAACCATCAGAGACTTAGAAAATTCACAAATACCTGGAGGTTAAACAACGCACTCCTAAACAATCAGTGGGTTAAAGAAGAAATAGCAAGAGAAATTGCTAAATATATAGAGACGAATGAAAATGAGAACACAACATACCAAAACCTATGGGATGCAGCAAAAGCAGTGCTGAGGGGAAAATTTATAGCACTAAATGCATATATTAAAAAGGAAGAAAGAGCCAAAATCAAAGAACTAATGGATCAACTGAAGAAGCTAGAAAATGAACAGCAAACCAATCCTAAACCAAGTAGAAGAAAAGAAATAACAAGGATTAAAGCAGAAATAAATGACATAGAGAACAAAAAAACAATAGAGAGGATAAATATCACCAAAAGTTGGTTCTTTGAGAAGATCAACAAGATTGACAAGCCCCTAGCTAGACTGACAAAATCAAAAAGAGAGAAGACCCATATAAACAAAATAATGAATGAAAAAGGTGACATAACTGCAGATCCTGAAGAAATTAAAAAAATTATAAGAGGATACTATGAACAACTGTATGGCAACAAACTGGATAATGTAGAAGAAATGGACAATTTCCTGGAAACATATGAACAACCTAGACTGACCAGAGAAGAAACAGAAGACCTCAACCAACCCATCACAAGCAAAGAGATCCAATCAGTCATCAAAAATCTTCCCACAAATAAATGCCCAGGGCCAGATGGCTTCACAGGGGAATTCTACCAAATTTCCAGAAAGAACTGATACCAATCTTACTCAAACTCTTTCAAAACATTAAAGAAAATGGAACACTACCTAACTCATTTTATGAAGCTAACATCAATCTAATACCAAAACCAGGCAAAGATGCTACAAAAAAGGAAAACTACCGGCCAATCTCCCTAATGAATATAGATGCAAAAATCCTCAACAAAATACTTGCAAATCGAATCCAAAGACACATTAAAAAAATCATACACCATGACCAAGTGGGGTTCATTCCAGGCATGCAAGGATGGTTCAACATAAGAAAATCAATCAATGTATTACAACACATTAAAAATTCAAAAGGGAAAAATCAAATGATCATCTCAATAGATGCTGAAAAAGCATTTGATAAAATCCAACATCCCTTTTTGATAAAAACACTTCAAAAGGTAGGAATTGAAGGAAACTTCCTCAACATGATAAAGAGCATATATGAAAAACCCACAGCCAGCATAGTACTCAATGGTGAGAGACTGAAAGCCTTCCCTCTAAGATCAGGAACAAGACAAGGATGCCCGCTGTCACCACTGTTATTCAACATTGTGCTGGAAGTGCTAGCCAGGGCAATCCGGCAAGACAAAGAAATAAAAGGCATCCAAATTGGAAAGGAAGAAGTAAAACTGTCATTGTTTGCAGATGATATGATCTTATATCTAGAAAACCCTGAGAAATCGACGATACAGCTACTAGAGCTAATAAATTTAGCAAAGTAGCGGGACACAAGATTAATGCACATAAGTCAGTAATGTTTCTATAGGCTAGAAATGAACAAACTGAAGAGACACTCAAGAAAAACATACCATTTTCAATAGCAACTAAAAAAATCAAGTACCTAGGAATAAACTTAACCAAAGATATAAAAGACCTATACAAAGAAAACTGCACAACTCTACCAAAAGAAATAGAAGGGGATCTTAAAAGATGGAAAAATATTCCATGTTCATGGATAGGAAGGCTAAATGTCATTAAGATGTCCATTCTACCCAAACTCATCTACAGATTCAATGCAATCCCAATCAAAATTCCAACAACCTACTTTGCAGACTTGGAAAAGCTAGTTATCAAATTTATTTGGAAAGGGAAGATGCTCGAATTGCTAAAGACACTCTAAAAAAGAAAAACGAAGTGGGAGGACTAACACTCCCTGACTTTGAAGCTTATTATAAAGCCACAGTTGTCAAAACAGCATGGTACTGGCACAAAGATAGACATATAGATCAATGGAATCGAATTGAGAATTCAGAGATAGACCCTCAGATCTATGGCCGACTGATCTTTGATAAGGCCCCCAAAGTCACTGAACTGAGTCATAATGGTCTTTTCAACAAATGGGGCTGGGAGAGTTGGATATTCATATCCAAAAGAATGAAAGAGGACCCCTACCTCACCCCCTACACAAAAATTAACTCAAAATGGACCAAAGATCTCAATATAAAAGAAAGTACCATAAAACTCCTAGAAGATAATGTAGGAAAACATCTTCAAGACCTTGTATTAGGTGGCCACTTCCTGGACTTTACACCCAAAGCACAAGCAACAAAAGAGAAAATAGATAAATGGGAACTCCTCAAGCTTAGAAGTTTCTGCACCTCAAAGGAATTTCTCAAAAAAGGTAAAGAGGCAGCCAACTCAATGGGAAAAAATTTTTGGAAACCATGTATCTGACAAAAGACTGATATCTTGCATATATAAAGAAATCCTACAACTCAATGGCAATAGTACAGACAGCCCAATTATAAAATGGGCAAAAGATATGAAAAGACAGTTCTCTGAAGAGGAAACACAAATGGCCAAGAAACACATGAAAAAATGTTCAGCTTCACTAGCTATTAGAGAGATGCAAATTAAGACCACAATGAGATACCATCTAACACCGGTTAGAATGGCTGCCATTAAATAAACAGGAAACTACAAATGCTGGAGGGGATGTGGAGAAATTGGAAGTCTTATTCATTGTTGGTGGGACTGTATAATGGTTCAGCCACTCTGGAAGTCAGTCTGACAGTTCCTTAGAAAACTAGATATAGAGTTACCATTCGATCCAGCGATTGCACTTCTCGGTATATACCCGGAAGATCGGAAAGCAGTGACACGAACAGATATCTGCACGCCAATGTTCATAGCAGCATTATTCACAATTGCCAAGAGATGGAAACAACCCAAATGTCCTTCAACAGATGAGTGGATAAATAAAATGTGGTATATACACACGATGGAATACTACACGGCAGTAAGAAGGAACGATGCTGTGAAACATATGACAACATGGATGAACCTTGAAGACATAATGCTGAGCGAAATAAGCCAGGCACAAAAAGAGAAATATTATATGCTACCACTAATGTGAACTTTGAAAAATGTAAAACAAATGGTTTATAATGTAGAATGTAGGGGAACTAGCAATAGAGAGCAATTAAGGAAAGGGGAACAATAATCCAAGAAGAACAGATAAGCTATTTAACGTTCTGGGGATGCCCAGGAATGACTATGGTCTGTTAATTTCTGATGGATATAGTAGGAACAAGTTCACAGAAATGTTGCTATATTAGGTAACTTTCTTGGGGTAAAGTAGGAACAGGTTGGAAGTAAAGCAGTTATCTTAGGTTAGTTGTCTTTTTCTTACTCCCTTGTTACGGTCTCTTTGAAATGTTCTTTTATTGTATGTTTTTTTTTTTTAATTTTTTTTCATACAGTTGATTTAAAAAAGAAAGGAAAGTTAAAAAAAAAAAAAGAAAAACAAGGAAAAAAATATGTAGCGCCCCCTTGAGGAGCCTGTGGAGAATGCAGGGGTATTGGCCTACCCCACCTCCATGGTTGCTAACATGACCACAGACATAGGGGACTGGTGGTTTGATGGTCTGAGCCCTCTACCATAGGTTTTACCCTTGGGAAGACGGTTGCTGCAAAGGAGAGGCTAGGCCTCCCTATAATTGTGCATAAGAGCCTCCTCCCGAATGCCTCTTTGTTGCTCAGATGTGGCCCTCTCTCTCTAGCTAAGCCAACTTGAAAGGTGAAATCACTGCCCTCCCCCCTACATGGGATCAGACACCCAGGGGAGTGAATCTCCCTGGCAACGTGGAATATAACTCCCAGGGAGGAATGTAGACCCGGCATCGTGGGACGGAGAACATCTTCTTGACCAAAAGGGGGATGTGAAAGGAAATGAAATAAGCTTCAGTGGCAGAGAGATTCCAAAAGGAGCCGAGAAGTCGCTCTGGTGGGCACTCTTACGCACACTTTAGACAACCCTTTTTAGGTTCTAAAGAATTGGGGTAGCTGGTGGTGGATACCTGAAACTATCAAACTACAACCCAGAACCTATGAATCTCAAAGACAATTGTATAAAAATGTAGCTTATGAGGGGTGACAATGGGATTGGGAAAGCCATAAGGACCACACTCCACTTTGTCTAGTTTATGGATGGTTGAGTAGAAAAATAGGGGAAGGAAACAAACAAACAAACAGATAAAGGTACCCAGTGTTCTTTTTTACTTCAATTGCTCTTTTTCACTTTAATTATTATTCTTGTTATTTTTGTGTGTGTGCTAATGAAGGTGTCAGGGATTGATTTAGGTGATGAATGTACAACTATGTAATGGTCCTGTGAACAATCGAATGTACGATTTGTTTTGTATGACTGCATGGTATGTGAATATATCTCAATAAAATGAAGATAAAAAAAAAACATATTGGTCTGTAATTTTCTTTTCTGACTTTATCTGGCTTTGGTATGAGGGTGAGGATGATGCTGGCCTCATAGAATGAGTTAGGGAGTATTTCCTCCCCTTCAATTTCCTGAAGAGTTTGAGCAGAACTGGAGTTAAGTATTCTTGGAATGTTTGGTAAAATTCCCCTATGAAGCCATCTGGTTCAGGGCTTTTCTTTATTGGGATGTTTTTTATTATTGATTCAATCTGTTTATTAATAATTGGTTTGTTGAGATCTTCTGTTTCTTCATGAGTTAGTATAGATAGTTTAGTTAACTGAGTTTTAAGAGTTCTTTGTATATATTGCATATGAGTTCTTTATCAGGTATATGTTTTACAAATATGTACTAGACTATAGCTTGGTTCTTCATTCTCAGTAGTGTCTTTCACAGCCCAGAAGTTATTAATTTTAATAAAGTCTAACTTAATTTTTTTTTCCTTTCCTGGGTTGTGCTATTGGTCTTATATTCTAAAACTCATCACCAAACCCAAGGTCATGTAGATTTTCTTCTGTTTTCTTCAGTAAGTTTTACAGTTTTGCATTTTACATTTCGATCTGTTATCCTTTTGAACTAATTTTTGCATAAACTCTAAGGTCTGTGTCTGCATTTACTTTTTTGCACATAGATATCCATTTCTTCTAGTACCATTTATTGAAAAGACTATCCTTTCTCCACTGAATTGTCTTTGCACCTTTGTCAAAGAACAGTTGACTATATTTGTGTGGATCTATTTTAGGCTTTCTATTATATTCCAGAGCTCTGTGTGTCTATCCTTTCACCAAACTACCACGTGAGTCTCAAACTTTGATCTTGTTCTATAATATTGTGTTGGCTTTTCTAGATTGGTGTTTCTAGATTTTTTGCTTTTCTAAATGAACTTGAGAATCAGTTTGTTGATACCTACTAAATAGCTTGCTGGGTTCTAATGATATTGCTTTAAATCTACAGATTGAGTTGGGGAGAACTGATATCTCTTTTTTCATGCTAAAGCCAGCTACCACAGCAACAAAAATTAAGCTTCCAAAATCACTTGATGTCAATTCTGCATGAAGAGCAATCAAGGTGCCTACATATGCCACTCATGACAGAAGCCCTTTTTTGAGAACTGACATCTTAATATTGTGTCTTCAAATCCATGAGCCTATATAGAGTAACTCTCAATTTATTTAAATTTTCTTTGATTTCTTTCATCAATGTTTTATAATTTTCTAAATACACATCCTGTACATATTTTGTTAAATAAATATTGTTTTGGATTGCTAAAGCTGCCAGAATGCAATATGTCAGAAATGGGATGGTTATTTCAATGGAGTTTTATTAGGTTACAAACTTACAGTTCTAAGGCCATGAAAATGTCCAAATTAAGGCATCAGGGGGAAGACACCTTCTCTGAGGAAAGACTGCTGGCATTCGGGGTTCCTCTGTCACATGGGAAGGCACATGGTAATGTCTGCTTATCCTTCTCTCCTGGTTTTGGTTTCAATGGCTGTCTCCAAAATGTCTATGGGCATTTCTCTCTCAGCTCTCTGGGCTTTTACTGTCTTTTATCCTCTTCACAAAGGACTCCAGTAAAGGATTAATTCCCACTTTAAATGGGCTGGGTCACA
The DNA here is from genome assembly GCF_015220235.1 of Choloepus didactylus. Classification (NCBI taxonomy): domain Eukaryota; kingdom Metazoa; phylum Chordata; class Mammalia; order Pilosa; family Megalonychidae; genus Choloepus; species Choloepus didactylus. The sequence goes on along the minus strand of NC_051310.1, from coordinate 182,345,188 downwards.
TCTCAATTGAAATAGCCTAACCAAAATGTCCCACCCACAACAGGTCTGCCCACAGAGGGCTGGATTAAAAGAACATGGCCTTTTGTAGGGTATATAACAGCTCCAAACCAGAGCACATATATCTAAGTATTTCCTTTCATTTTTTTTTTGGTTCTATTTCAAGTGGTTTAGTATTACTATTATTATTATTATCATTATTTAAAATTCCAATTGGTCATTGCAGGTATATAAGAAAGTAATTGACTTGTGTATTTACTTTGTATCCTGTCCCCCACATTTTTAGTGGGTTTTCTTTCCAGAAACACCAACAGGTTCTTATGGTGAGAAGCCAAGTAAAATTATCTTGTGTCTATGATAGAGAAAGTAGAAAGGTAACCATTTCAAAATATGCCCAGTACATTACCTATAACAAAGACCTGCTCTTCAGTGAAAAAGTCTCTATTCTGATCTCGCATAGGCAGAAATTACCCAACTTCAGTCCTCTCTAGGCTTCATGTATCAGCTAAGGAGGGAGGGGGAAAAAATGAGATTTAATAATAAGATTACAGAATCCTTTCCTGCCCCTACTCCTTACCACCACATCAACAAGGCTCCAAGAGTGTAAGAGTTGATTATAGCTGAAAGAGTTGTAACACTTAGACTCTATTTAAAAAGGAGTTCTTAGGGAAACACAAAGACAACAGTATAGTGAAAAACAAAGACACTAGAACAATTTGATTCCTCTGACATCTATAGTTACTGCAAACATTAAACACAGTCAAACTCTTAGTAAGGTTAACATAAAACTTCACACTAAATACCTATTTACCTCAGTTCTTATTATCCAAATACCTTATCCATCTTTCAACATTAAAGTACAATACATGCTAAAAGGCAGGAGAAAAAACACAACTGAAGAGACAAAGTAAGCATCAGAATCAGGTATAATACATATTTGGAATTATCATACATGGAAATTAAAATAACTATGATTAATATTTTACTGGATCTAATGGAAAAATTAGACAATATGAAAGAACAGACAGGTAATATAAGCAGAGAGATGGAAATTCTAAGAAGGAATCAAAAGGAAATGCTAAAAATAAAATTGCTATAACAGAAATGAATAATGCCTTTCTTAGGATCAGCAATAGACTGGACACAGAAGAGGGAAGAATTAGTGAATATGAGGATATGTTTTTCAAATTCAAATACCAAGAGAAAAAAAATGAAAAAAAAAATGGAACATAATATCCAAGAACTATAGGACTATTCCAAAAAAATCCAATATATGAGTAATTGAAATGCTAAGAGAAGAAAGAGAGACTGGAGCAGAGGAAATATTTGAATTAATAATGACCAGGAATGTTCCAAAACTAATGGTAAGCTATATATCCACAAAGCACAGAGAATATCAAGCAGGATAAATACCAAAAAATCTACACCTGAGTATATTCAAATTGCAGAAAACGAAGACAAAGAAAATCTGGAAAGGAGAGGGAAAAAAAATCTTACCTAGAGAACTAAAAAGATAAGAATTACAGCAAACATCTCATTAGGAACAATGACATTAAAAACAGAGTGTGGAAGATATGGCAAAAGAGATGAAGGATAAAAAGAAGACACTGGACAAACATAAGGAAGAACTCAAAAGTTTTAAAAAAAAATGGCAGAACTTATGGGAATAAGGCACAATAGAAGAGATGAAAAATACAATGGAGACCTACAACATCAGATTTGAAAATGCAGAAGGATTCTATTCATGAACTAGAGGACAATACATCTGAAATCCTACACACAAAAGAACAGATAGGGAAAAGAATGGAAAAATATGAGCAGGGTCTCAGGGAATTGAATGACAACACGAAGCACATGATTATATGTGTCACAGGTGTCCCAGAAGGAGAAGATAAGGGAAAAGGGACACAAAGAATAATGGAGGAAATAATCATTGAAAATTTTCCATCACTTATGAAAGACATAAAATTACAGATGCAAAAAGCACAATATATCCCAAACAGAACAGATCTGAATAGTCCTACTCCAAAACAATTAATAACCAGATTATCAAATGTCAAAGACAAAGAGAGAGTTCTCAAAGCAGAAGATAAAAGTGATCCATCACATACAAGGGAAGCTCGATGAAACTATGTGCAGATTTCTCAGTAGAAACCTTGGAGGCAAGAAGGCAGTGATATATTTAAGATACTGAAAGAGAAAAACTGCCAGCCAAGAATTTTATAGCTGGCAAAACTGTCCTTCAAAAATGAGGGAGACTTGAAAATATTTTCAGACAAACAGACACTGAGACAGTTTGTGAAAAGAGACCTACTCTACAAGAAATACTGAAGGGAGCACTACAGGCAGATAGGAAAAGACAGGAGACAGAGGTTTGAAGAAGAGTGTAAAAATGAAGGCTATCAGTAAGGGTAAAAAGATAGAAAGAAAAAAATAAAAATAAAATAAGATATGACATACAAAATTCAATAGACAAAATGGTAGACAGTAGACATTACGTTGAGTGAAATTAGCCAGAAACAAAAAGAGAAATACTTATGGTCTCACTAATATGAATTAACATTAATGAGCAAAATTTGACAGTTAAAGTTGAGAACACAGGTTATAAGGAGATAGAAAGAGGGTAGAGATTGGACATTTGATGCTGAAGGAGTCTGTGCAATAGGCTTGATGTTGTTCAACAGGATTGAAAAACAGGATTGATTTTATAGACACAGAAATGGGCACACAATACTGTGTGATGGTAGCACAGTATTTTAAATCCTCTGAACAAAGATGAGTACAAATATCATTGGAAGAGGAAAGTTAGGGGCATGTATGACACCAGAAGTTAAGATAGAAGACAAAGACTAGGATTGTATAACTTAGCAAAACCTAGAGGAGTTGTTGATGATGATTAAATTGTATAAATGTAAGAATGTTTTCACATGAGGGAGAACAAATGAATATCAACACCACAAGGTGCTGAAAATTGGATGGTATAGAGGAAAAAAATGTAATCAATGCAGACCAGAATCTACAGTTAACCAATATTGTAATATGCTTTCATTAATTATAACAAAGGCAATATACTGAAGTGAAATGTCTGTAAGAGGGAGATATAATGGAGTGATATGGGATTCTTGGTGGTGGTGGTGTTGTCTGACCTTTTCACCATATTTCATTTTATTTTTATTTTTCTTCTATCTTTTATTTTTTATTCTTCATTTTTTTTCTCCTCTTCCTCTTTCTTTGTGGAAGAAATGGAAATGTCTTCATATAGATTGTGGTGGTGAATGCATAACTATGTGATTATACAGGGAATCATTGATTGCTTACTTAGGATGGGATTGTATGGTGTGTGAGTAAAACTGAAAAATAAACAGAGGGATACAAGTGTTGGAGAAAATGTGGAGAGAGGGATTTACCTAATCACTTTTGGTGGGGAAGTAAAATGGTGCAGCCCATCTGGAGGGCAGTGTGGTGGTTCCACAGAAAGCTAAGTATGGGATTGCCATATGGCCCTATAACCCGTTGTTGGGAATATACATGGAAGAACTGAGAACAGGGATGCAAATGGACATTTGCACACTGGGGTTTATGGAGGAAGTGTTCACAATTTTCAATGAATGGAAGTGTTCTAAGGGTACATTGACTGATAAACAGAATGGTGAACTGTGCTGTATACATACAATATAATACTGAGCGGTGAGAAGAAGAAATGAAGTTGTGAGGGATGCAACTAGGTGAATGGACCTTGAGGACAGTATGTTGAGTGAAACAAGCCAGAAATGAATGATTGTATAACTATATAGAAAAAAAAAAGTTGGTTGCCCGTGTTTGTATGGATCTACTTCTGGATATGTTGCTCTGTTCCATTGATCTGTATATCTATCTTTGACAATACTACACTGTCTTAGTTAACCTACCTCTACTGTAAGTCTTAAAATTGGGTGGAGCACAATACTAGTGGTCAGTAAGGGAGGCTGTGTTAAGGGGTATAGGATGTGTGGGGTTTTCTTGTTTCTTTTTATTTCTTTTTCTGGAATAAGCAACTGTTCTAAAATGATCATGGTGATGAATGTACAACTATGTGATGATAAACCATACTGTGTATGGTGTGACTATATCTCCATAAAATTACATTAAAAAGAGAGTGGGATGAAGTATTTAAAGTTATTCAAAGAATAAGACCACAAAATTAGAATTCTATATTCTATACCTTCAAAACTGAATGAGAAATTTTTTTGTTTTATTTCCTTAGCTAAGAAGTCTGGTATAATGTTGAATAGGACTAGTGAGAGACATCATCTTTCCTCATTCCCAATCTTAAGGGGAGAGTGCCCAGTCTCTCACCATCAAATATGATCTTATCTATAAGTTTTTGGTAGATTTTTTTAATTTTTTAATTGAGAAAATTTTTAATCTCAATTTTTTAATTGAGATAATTCTCTTCTATCACTAGTCTGTTGAGAGTTTTTATCAAGAATGGGTGTTAGTATTTGTCAAATGCTTTTTCTACATCATTTGACATGAATAGTATCATTTTTCTTCAATAGCCTGTTTACATTGATTTTCAAATTTTGAACCAGCTTTGCCATCATGATATATAATTCTTTTTATACATTGTTGGAGATGATTTGTGAATATTTTGTTGAGGATTTTTGCATCTATTTTCATAAGACATATTGGTCTGGAATTAAATTTACAGTATTTTTAAACTAAACTTCAAAACATTTCTTCCAAGTACATTATAAATGATTCAATAATCCACTCTATACAAAGCTTATGCTATGATCTTTCAACAGAGGCTCCAGTGGACATGGTAAGAATGGAAGTCAGGGTAGTCTGATTAGTACTTCTTAGGAAATTGCCAAAAACATATATTTATTCTTTAAAATGGCATTACAATGAAAAATGAAATTGATATTAAAATAACATTCCTTATATAGAATCCTCTTCATATTTCATTTTAATTCTCAAAACAGTAAAAAATAGTTTATTGATCTACACTCCAAAAGAAATAAAGAGAATTTTAAGCCTTCTGGTTTTTTTTTAATTGAAAAAATATTTTTAGCTCTTCAAGAATTTTTTGTAAGGGGAGAGTGCTAACTCAGGACAGACACTTTAAAATATACATTCCCTTGGAGACACTATTTGGAACATGCTGGAAATTAAGAAGGGACAAGAGAAATATGCATTGCCATCTTTTCTCTATCTACAGATACCATGTTTATTAGTATCTTCAAAAATTCAAAAGTCATTTATAAGCAGGAAAAAAAGCTTATATGTTACTTTAATCTCAGTAATTTCAAATAAATGACTTACTCCAATTGAGTTCAGAGAATTTTGCTGAAATATAGCCAAAACATATTCGAATATAGGTGACAAGATTGATGCTTCCTGCAGAAGAGACAGCAAAGTCAGGGTTGCCCAACCATGTCTGCCTTATCAAAGTCCAGAATTAGAAACTCTTGGTCAAACAGGCTAGGAAGAGAAGGACAAACATTGATCTTACTAAATCTTGAGAAATGGATTCCATTAGCTTTGACTTTTGCTGCAAGATTTTTCAGGGTGGCAGAAGGACATCCAGAGAATGAACAGAATCCTCAAATTTCAATTAAAGAGAAACTTAATTTTAGATGGCCCAAATATATATACTTGCAAGATTTATTTATACTTCATGTATCCAAACTGTAGTCTAAATCTTTTCATAAAGTTTTCTTATGAAATAAGTTAACTGTGCTAAAATTTGATGTATTTTTTATAGTCCATAAACTGATGAGCCCATTATTAATTTTCCTAGCAAACAATATTTGAGAAAGCATTTCTACTTTAAGTAAATTTCATCACATTTTGAATAATCATATCTTTAAAGGAAGGACCGTAGTAAGATTAAAAGCATTGGCTGGAAAATCAGTCATTTCCTGGCAATTCTCATTATTGGCAAAGTGAACAATAATTGAAATTCACAATGCTTTTATGATTTATATTGCCATTTTAAGACTTGGAATGGACATGGAAGGAAATGTTTGGGGAATAGCCAGTTTTACAGTAATGTATTTCCCTCTCCAGAAGAGAAAATAATATAAAAATTGGTTGAATTTGATGACTTTTGGCCTTCATTTTAGTTCCTTTTAGTACAATCTAGTTAAAAACATTATGTAACACATATCACAGATTTATAAGTTTTAGTTGTCCTTGTCTGTGTGGTAGTTTCAGGTCCAGAGAAAAGTTAAGAATCATGGAAACAAATTCAGCAATAGAGTCTCTGGTGTCTCCTTTGCAATTTATCCTTATTGCATCTCCAAACAGTAATTTGTTCTGATTGATAGGTGCTCAGAATTCTCCTTACATCTCTGTTCATCCATTAAGTCACAAATAAAGTTCAATGTTGTGATTATGTGTCTGAGGGGGAATAAATCCTCAACAGTTACATTATATCAATTTCTTTCTACAAAACACCTTCTTGGAAAGAGTTGAAATTTTTCTTGTCTTTGTATCTAACGAAATGGAAATGTGCAGTTTGAAAGAAGCCATTGGTGTCAGAGCTAAAGGAAACCTCTGTAATGAAAATAGCTAAGAAGTTCAAAAGCTCACTTATGCTGTTCAATATTTTATAATTATTTATATTCTCAGAGGTTTTTATACCTCGTACTTAAAGGAATGGTTTAGTAGTTTAAAAACTGTGACACTTTATTGTCGCCACCGCAAATAAATTTTACAACTCTGGTGGAGAGAAACTGACTTCACATTTTCCCAGGCTATTTTATTAGAAAGTTTTTTCAAATATAAGATAGAATATTGAAATGTAAATTGTACGAGGCCCTAGATTTCCAATCAATCTTACAACAATGGTGCCCCAGTGCCATATAAACTGCCTGCAATTCATGGCACAGAAGCATAGAAATTAGAAGAGTAGTATTCCCAATAATGTCAATAGATTTTTCCCCTTCTAGACTACCTTTTGCCTATTTCTTTAACCTTATGGTTTCCTTTTGCATCTATACAGAAAAACTGAATACCAAAAGTAGAGTTGACACCAAGCCTCATGTGCCTTTCATAACACCTAAGAATAACCTACTATTAAAAAGAACTGGCTGCACTCCAAAATACATTTTTAAAGATCTATTGCCTGACACATCAGATACGTTTAGAATGATTCTGCCTGCAATCTGTTCATCTTTCTTTTTCCTTTTCCCCCCTTCTGTAGTATTTCCTCTCCCTTTTCAATATTTCCCTCTGGTTTCATTTTAGCATTTTCTCTTGAGTTCCCACCTTTCCCGCTCTTTCCATTCTCAGTTTTTGTTTTATGGTTTGTTTTTCCATCCTGCTCTGCAGGGATTCTACCCAGTCACTCTTTTGGCTTCATGTGTGTGAAATACAACAAACTAAACCTGACAAAAACCTGTGAATTGTTCATTGTGGCACTTTTTCAATACAGACCAAGTGGTTAGGGAGCTAGGGAATGGAGGATTTGGGATGCTTTCATAGAGGGCCAATTTTTTTGCCTTTTCAATTTTAGCACATCTCTGATACCTACTTGAAGCAAATTCTGTAAGCTTAAAATGAAATCACTAGATCTTCTGTGATCAAGGCAGCTAGAAACAAGGAAGAAACAGTTTTGTTCATATGTAAGGCTTAAAGGATAATAATATAATGATATACATACACACATACCACATATACAGTGGTGGGTGGTAAATTAAAAGGAATTGTATTTGTGAAAATGGTATATAAAGATAAGACATATAAGTCTAGTCATCCAAACTGACCAGAATAGAGAAGAAAATATCTATCTCAATTCATAAATCCTAGAAAAGGTGGTAGAATTCAGAGTTGAATTATGATAAAGAATTTGCATGGAAATTTCAAATATATATATATATATATATATATATATCAACAGTAACTTACAATTTGATTTTTGAACTAGTCAGAACAACAGAAACCTTTTTGTGTTTCTGTAACTAGAAACTCTTAGTCATTAAAATAAATTCAGATGCAGAGTACCAAAACAAGATGAAAATACTGATTAATACATAGATATGACTTGTCTGCTGTCTTGACCTTCTGAAATTCTGTCATATCTTCAGAAAGCATACTACATGGCAATTTCCATACCTATTTGATCTATCCTACTCTCTGTTTTATATTTTCATCGTTGAAGGAGGTAGGAAAATGGGTGAGCAGAACAAGAACCAGAAAAATATATTAATAGATAAAACTTAAATAGCTCCCCTTTATAAGGAATATAAAACAACTTGCAGGACAATGAGAAGACACTATCAGTCAATCTTAACTTTCCTTTTTAGTCTGGGGTTTTCCACTGATAGTTCCGCTGGCAATCAATAGATAGCACCAATGTATAAAGTTACCTGTTTCCTCAGTAGTTTCAGTTTGGTTCCTAAAGCAGAATATTAGGAGTTATTCTTCAAGACTACTTTAAATATGCCAAATTATCCTTTGACTAAGTAAAGCTAATTAACACTAAAATATAAAATCATTATTTTTATTAACATTGCCTTCATTGTTCATAAAAAAAATCAATGTGTCCTAATCAAAGTATAAGTATCCACCATGGTCCATGTGCACTGGAAAACCTACTATTTATGTCTAAGCAGGAACATTTGAATCAGTATAGAAATGCATTAGATATTGTCTTTGAATTTACTGAAACAATTACCTCTTTGCTACAACTGTGACTAATAAGATTTTTGGATATTTAGAACTGAACTATTCTTGGTATAGATGAGCCTGGTGCTGCCTCGAATAGTCACCATTTGCAGGCTGACACTTTTGCCATGGGAAGTCACTTAGTGACCTGTTTCCAAGGCAACACATAAATTACAGATTCCAAAGTCAGCTATAATGGAAAGAAAAAATAAACTAAAACAAAACAAAACAAAAAAAAAAGACCATCACCCTAGTTCTTGGCAGAGTTGTCCTGGACATCTTTGAAGCCTTTTTTATTTGGTTTCAAAACCAGCTCTGTCATAAGGGACACAGTGAGATCATGCTTTATCCTGCAGTTTGGCAATTAAAACCAAGCTGTCTTCACATAAGCAAGAATCTAAAACTAGACTTGGGGAAGAAAGCAAGCATCTTCATAAATCATGTACCAAGCAAGGGTCTGTTCATAAGCAGGCCACCCCATCCTCCTGGTACCCTTTTTAAAATCTCTTTTTATGAGCTGCAACTGCTTTAATGAAGGAAGAAGCATAAAAATTCTGACTTTTTGGTAACTGATACAAATATAAAACAGCATTTGATTATTCAGACAGAGTCTAAGATTCACACCTATAATTATCCTTAACTTAAATTTGGATAAACAAACACATTCCTCTGCAGGATTGTCTACTTTGGCAGCAACCAGATGTTGAAAGCAAAATAATTTATATCGCCTTAGGTAGGCAGGGCAGTGTGGAGTGTCCATGAAATGAGCACCTACCCCTACCATGTATATTATCACATTTAATCCTCACACCAGTGCTGAGAGGGAGCAGAATTTCATTCCCATTTTCCAGTTGAAGAAAATGAGGCTCAGAGGTGTTGAGTAATTTGCTCAGATCATCCATCAACTGTGCCGGTTTGGGTATATTATGTCCCCCAAAAAGCCATGTTCTTTAATGCAATCTTGTGGTGGCTGATATATTAGTCTTTTGATTAGGGTGGAAATTTTTGATTGTTTCCATGGAGATGTGACTCACCCAACTGTGGGTGGTACTTTTGATTGAATTATTTCCATGGAGGTGTGGCCCTGCCCATTCAGGATGGGTCTTGATTAGTTCACTGGAGTATTTAAGAGAGAAGCTAAGAGCCGACACAGACCCAGATGTTTGCTGATGCATGGAGATGCTTGGAAATGCTTGGAGATGCAGACAGAAAGATGTTTTCAGATGCTAGCCCAAAGTTTGCCCCAGAGAAGCTAAAAGAGGACCCCCAGATTCTTAGAGAGAAATGCCCTGAGACAACAAGCAAAGATGCACAGAGGCTGAGAGACAGCCATTTTGAAACCAGAACCTGGGAGCAAAGGACCAGCAGACACCAGCCATGTGCCTTCCCAGCTGACAGAGGTGTTCCAGGCACCAACAGCCATTCTTCAGTGAAAGTATCCTCTTTTTGATGCCTTAGTTTGGACACTTTTATGGCCTCAGGACTGTAAATTTGTAACTTAATAAATCCTCTTTATAAAAGGCAATCCGTTTCTGGTATTCTGCATAACAGCAGCATTAGCAATCTGGAACAGTAACTGAATCAGAATTCAAAGTAGAAGGAACAGCTTGAATGAGTCCACTCAACTGACAATCATCATCTTTAAATATGAAATTCACAGGAAAAAAAGTATTATTTCTTCAAGTTTGTATTTTGAAAAAATAATCTTTTTCAAGGTAATTTATATATTGGGATTTCTTTTACAACACACACACTTTTTAGTAACGGACAATATGAAAAGATTAATGCATCAAGCATGAATGGTTTAACTCATTAAAAAAAAAAAGGAAGGAAGGAAATAAATGCAGTCATTTGCCACATAACAGGCCACTGTGCTTTTAGCATCAGTTGAGTTTCTATGCACGTAGCTCAAGGACAACATAGAACTGATATAGGGATCCTTCTTGATTTGTACTTTATTTCTTGTAGAACAACAGATTACAGTGTGCCTTTTGTTTCAGATAAAATCAGAACATGTAGGCAGTGTTGTACTAACCTCCGCCCAATGCTAACATTTTGGCTTCAAATTTATACACATTTTAAATTTAACATGAAGTCTGAAAAACTTGACCAAGACAGTCATTATGTCATACCAGGATACAGGGTTTCTATTTGGATTCTGTGTTGACATCAACCCTAAATAATCATAAGAGCAGTACTTGTGCAGATTATTTGAGCTGATCTCTGTTTTCTTAGTTCATTCAAATGACAAAGAGCTAAAAATGTACAGAAAATTATGTTGGCCTTAGCTTTTGACCTTTTCAGGGTGCTCTCCCAAATTCAATTATATTTTAGGTTAATTCTTTGTAGATGTTCAGTTACCATAGAATAACTTAATTGCATTTCATTCTTGCCATATGAATGACTTGAGCCAAATCTCTGACTAATGCTAATGACCATATATCACTAGTGTTAGCAAAAGAGGTCCTAAAAGCACCATTACTTTCTTATTGCTTAAAATGTTTCTTTGAATTCCCAACGCAGACACAAAATTCAAATTCTTATTGCATACAAGGCCCTTCACAAGCAAACAGCCCTTTCCATCCCCTCTTCTATGAATCAGAACAGGCTTTCAAATCTGTTGGACTTGAATTCAAATTCTATTTTTGCCACTTTCTTCCTATGTGAATTCAGGCACATTTTTGTCTTTGTTTTTTGTTTTTAACTCATCTGGGCTTTAATTCCTTTTACACAAAATATTTGACTCAGACTTTTTAGGAGGAGAAAATATAAATATAAATATACTGGTTCTTAGTAATTCCTGCTGGTCCAACACCCCAACCATATGTTACCCACTCCTGGTTCTTCCCCAAACTCACCTTTACTCACCCTGTTCTCTAAGGACAATGAATAATTTACCTTCCCCCAAATAATAAATGCTTTTCCTTATCTCTACTACGACACGTCAGTATGCTGCCTGGAATAGCCTTTACTCCCTCCTCATATTAACTGTACCCAGATGAACTTTGTTACTTCTTCCTTGATCCTTATTCTGAAGTCCTGCAGACTTCTGTCAATACTTCTGTTATAGCACTTAAGATATTGTATTATAATGGCATGCTTACCTCTGTACCTTCCCTAACCTGAGGTCCTCCAAGGCAGAGTTGGCATCTATTTTCTGTATCCCTAGTACCCAATATTCAATATCTGTAATGAAAGAACACTGCACTCAGGACACTCATGGACACTAAATTCCATTTCTCTTCTAATGTGGATTCCTAACCACAGTTGTCTTAATTCCTGATCTCTTGCCCTGGGACTTCTGCTTAGTAGGCACTAGACAAATGTTTGTTCCAAGTGAATAAAGTGTGAATGACAGGACTTGTTGTTGGAAGTAGGAGACTGATATGGAAGAAAGATGAGAATTAAGTGGACTGGAAAAGAGAAGGGAACATGGGAACACTCCTTTCATTCATTATTCACATTTTAATTTTACTTTTGGAAACCTGACAAATATGCAGTAGTAAATATGCCCTGCCAAAGACAAATTTCTTTTCCCCCTTTTAACTTTTTAAAAATTATGCTCTTTAAGGTGAGAATGTAATCAAGAGACGTGGTTTTGTGTTAAAATTATGAGAGGGACACCCTTAAAAAACCTCGGTGATGAAAATCATCACAGAAGAAGGCAGACACTTTGCCTGAGACAAGGACATCAACTTTCCTTCTTAAAAACAAGAAGAGGAGTCCAAGGTTAAAATTAGACTGCATTCTGGAGGGAGTGCTTTATCATGAAATGTGTTCCCATGTCAAAAGTCTCTCCTAGTCTGCTGACCCAGGCAGATGCTCAGGTTGATTGACTTCATCTCTATCAGCAGCAGAGGAAAGTCTGTGGTGACTGATGACTTTCCCAATATCCATCTTTTTTATTTAAAGAAGTTAGTAAGATACCTGGAGATGGATGCTGAAGTGGGTATCATCTGTCTTTTTGGCCTGATATAAGGTTCATGGTTTCTTAAGAAGTGAAAGGAATTGAAAAATCACAAAAAAAGGTGTTCTCAAAGACCCAATTAAAGTATTCACTGACTGCTAAAAATTTTGACATCTTGGAATTCTTTAATTGTATGCAAGAAATTGCAATAACTAAGGTGAAAAATTTCTTAGCGTCTGTCTATAAGTTTTATGTAGACATGTCAATGTGTAAATGTGCTCAAACTTACTGCTACTATCTGACCACCAGTAGTACATCTGTAAGTTATTTTATGAGACATAATACAGTAATACATGTGTTCTTCTTAAAACTGTCACACACACACAAAGCTTTAACTCTTTTGCCTCTAATCTCTCTAATCCATTCTTTACAACATTGCCAGTTAAAATTTCATAAAATACAGGTCTAGTAATGTCATACCATTGGTCAAAAACTTAATCTACAGAAATTAGTGCAACCTTGATGGCTATTTACAAACACTTCCAATCCAGTTTTTCCAACTTTTTCCCACTTCTCCAACATATGACCTGCACTTCAGGCAAAAATGACTATGTACTATGGCCCTGTGCTGTGGAGAATATAATGTGGCAAATCCCATAATACCAGAGCTCCCAACTTTCTTTTCTGTTCATTGATTTCCTTTTTATTTCCTGCAATTGTATTTATTAAAAACAACTTTAATCATACAATTTCTCATAAATTTTTAATAATTTAGGCAGTGGTAAATTTCCCCTGGACTTCTATCCAATGCCCTCTCCCTTCCCAGAGGCGCAATTATTGTTATCACAATTTTTTATATGCATTGACATAGATACATATAAAATACACAAATACAAATACATATAGAAATATATGGCTTTGTTTTGCATATTTATATGTTTACTTTACATGTGTAGGATAATTGTCTAAGCATTGCTTTAAGTTTTTCCTTATCCATTTTCTTGAAGATCTTTTCATGTCAGTAGTAAAGACCTGTTATTTAAAATATTCCAAGGATAGATATGTCATGTTTAATTTGACCAGCCGTCCAATAATGGATATTTGAATTATCCCCATTTTTGCACTTGAAAAAAATGCTACATAAACTTCTTGAACATGATTGTGCGCTATTTTTTCTAGGATAAATATCTAGAAGTAAAGTGAAAGTTTCTGCCAAATTGCCCCCGGAAAGGACTATAAGAATTTACATGCTCACCAAAATGCTTGAAGCTACCTGTTGCCCTAAATACTATCACTAACACTGGATTTGTCAATCTTTTTTACTTTTTCCCAATTTATGGGAAAATTTGCAATCTCATTGTTTTAATTTGTATCCTCAAGTTATTAATGAGTTCTTAAAAGAAGCACAAGGTTTATTAGACATTTATACTTTCCCTTCTTTGATTTACCTACTCATCTTTGTTCCTTTTCTTATTGAGCTTTTTGTATTTTTTTATTTGAAGGATTTATTCATATATCCTGAATACTAGACCACTGTGAGCTCTGTGAAAGGCAGAGGTTTTTTATCTGTTTTGTTCACTAATAGATCCCTAGGGCCTAGAAAAGTGCCTGGCACATAATGTATGCTCAAGAAATGTTTACTCAAAGAATAAATAAGCAAATGAATTAAAAAAGAGGTTTCATACATTTTTGTAGTATACTGCTTTTCTTGACTTCATAGTGTCTAATATAAACAAAAGTTTTAAATTTTGATATGATTGCATTTTTAGCAATCTTGTCTACTAACTATACTACATTTTATGTCTCATAACCTTTCCAGCCAAGGAATCTAAACAGATTCTCTTTTATTTCCCTCTAATTTTATGTTTTTTCCTATTTTATTCATTTTTACTCAATTTAATTCACTCTCCTTGCTTCTGATGCCTATATTCTGAAACAATAATTTTATCAATACAGATTTATATTAACTAAGAAGTTGATTCATACATAGTATCATTGGATGGATTTTTATGGAAAAATCACATTCCAGACACATTGAAAGTCCTTCAGCAGTAAAAAATATTTCAAAACATGGGATGATACACAAGGTTATGTTTTTGTAATGGTGTCCTTTGATAGTCTCAGCAATTTCAAGAAAGGGGCTCTCTGCAATTTGTTTTGGAAGGCAGCACACAATTTCCAGTTGTATTCAGTTTATTATTTAAAACTAAATTACAGAGTACGTTGGACCCTGAATAAAATATTCTAAATAAGATAGAGAATGTCAGCACCACCATTTCTTTGTATGTATGCTAAGCAGAACTCACAGAAGCAAAACCCTAGGTTATGATGTCAGTCAAAAGCTTCAGAAACTTAACAACAGTATATGTTTAGAAAATAAGAAGTAAGATGCGCACACCAAAGTCACCTTGGGAGCTAAAACAGAAGAGGCTCCTGTGAATGTTCCTTATCATAGCAATAGTCTGTGGAAAGGATGGATGACCATATCTGTCTTTTGGACCACATTCCCACTCCTGAGTAGTAGCATTGTCAACATATTATATGAAAGTCATCAATACATGTTGACAGCATTTGCACTCCAGGTGGTGAGAAACCCTACAGGCTAAGGAAGAAAACACAAAGAAGTCAGGAAAAAATATCTTGGGCTGAGATGTGAATTACAGCACACCACAGAAGGGAACTGCAAATATAAGCAGTGATCTAAATAAGACAGAAGAGAGAAGTGATCACTTCAGGAATATAAGCAATGAGTCCATTTGTTTCATTCAGTTCATTCAGTTCATTTAAATAAAAGCAAAAGCATTTGTTATATAATTTATCAGTGAACTTCATGTACAAAGATGGTTCTTGCAGATTATATTACCCATGTATAGTCATCCAAGGAAAAGGCAAGCACATAACAAATAACTTTTCCCTGGTTGCCTAATTGTTTATATAGTGCTACTCTTCTATGAGCTAGCATTATTAATCAAATATAGCCTGCTTGATTCTGAACTATCATTGTAGAGAAGAAGTTGGTGGGTGAAGTCACTTCACAGAGGAGTAACTAAGATGTAGAGATGTAAAATGACTTCTTTAAGAAGACATTCTACCTATAAATAGTATCTGTATCAGTCCAGGGATCCCTAGAAAAGCAGACTCAATAGGGTCTGTGTGTGTGTGTGTGTGTGTGTGTGTGTGTGTGAGAGAGAGAGAGTGATTCAATTTAAAGAATTGGCTCACACTGTGGTGGGGGCTGCCAAGTCCAAACTTTATGGCTAGGAACTCTTATACAAGAGTTGATGTTGCAGTCTTGAGGAAGAATTTCTTCCTCTCTGGGAATCCTCAGTGTTTGATCTTAAATTCTCAACTGACTGGATGAGACTTATCACATTTTCTAAGGTTTACCTTTACTTACAGCCAACTGATTTTAGATGCTAACCACATCTACAAAATACCTAGATGAGTGTTTGACTATAGAAGTAGATATGACAGCCTAGTCAAATTAACACATAATACTAGCCATCAAATTATGTACATCTTCTTATTTGATTAAAAAAAAAAAAAAAAAAGACCCTCAGCCTAGTTCTTGGCGGAGTTGTCGTGGGCATCTTTGAAACTTCTTTTGTTTGGTTTCAAAGCCAGCTGTCAGAAGGGACAGTGAGATCATGCTTTATCTGCAGACTGACGATTAGAATCACAGAGACTAATTAAAACAACTTAATTATTAAGAAGACAATGGTGAAGCAGAGAAAGGATAGGCTTTGGTCTTGGTTCAAATGAGCCTGTATCATCTTTAGCAAGTTAACTAAGTTCCCACAGCCAAAATTGTCTTATTTATAAAATAGTGATGACACCGAACCTGTATAATTATTGGCATAAAATTCAAATATACATAATAATAGCTAACATTTAATTTTTAATAACAGTAACATTTATCACTATGTGTATAGGCATTTTACATATGTTAACTCATTCAATCCTTTCAGAGACCCTCTGAGGGAGGTACTCTTACTGTTGCCATTTTACAGATGAGGGCATAATGGCACAGACAGGTTAAATAACATACCCAATGGCACAGAATTAGAAAGATGTGTACATTCAAGTTTTAGAGCACCTACTACAAAGCCTAGAATATATCAGCTCCTGAATAAATCATTAAATCCCAAAAGAACTCCATTCTATACACTCAGCTTTGTTAACACAGTTTCCCTACTGGGAATTCCATCTTGTCTCTTCCCCGCTTCATACGCAACTGAAGTCATGACTTTCTTTCATAGTCTATCTCAGACCAACCTCAAAACCCCTACCTTACTCCACAAACACTGGTAATTTTAATACTACTTATCACACTAACTTGTAGCTCACATATGTATGCATATGTCTATTTCTGCAACTAGCTTGACAGATCTGGAATTGGAGATTATGATAGTTTTTGTTTCTCTTTTAATCTTTGAACTCTCCATAACATCTGGTACAATGCATTGTCTCAAATAAGTGCTCAATAACTATTTGTTGAATTCACTTTTAAGATTAGCAGAATAAAATCTCTGATTTTATCAGAATAAAAGTCTTTTTCTTAAAAAAATTCCAATATCCTCCTCCAGCTTCCTGTGATATTTATGCTTTCTCAGTCTAGGCTAGATTTTCCAAGCAGATACAACTGGGAGAATGGTCCTGTAGCATTACTTTTTAATGTGATTTTGGAATTAGGCCTCTTTCCTCATCAAAAGAGTACTCCATCAGATTTTTTTGTCCATGTGAATGCATTAATTGAAAAAAAGACCTCCAAAAGGAGTGGTTGAACCATGCTGGGATTCAATCATGCACAGATAAGTAACTACTTACTGCAAAGAAAATCTACTTAGTTTCCTAGTACATGTGAGCCTTTCCAGTATGCACAATGAACTGAAAGCAGCTGAGCAAAAGAAGAAGAAAAAAAGAAAAAAGGAAAAACAGTTATTTATCCAAGTAGCACCAGTGCCATCTGCAGGACAAGCCCAAGCAGAAACTGTGTTTTTATTTTTTATTCAGGTATTTCTTTCAGCCCCATTGGAAAGCTTTGTCCAATTTTACCCAGTGAAAAACACTACAGAATGGTTTCCATCCATTCTCCCTGGTGAATGAAGCAGGTGCTATTAAAATATAAAGCACAGCTAACTAAAGAAATTCCAGTATTCAAAAGATTGTCAGAATATGATTTAAGAAACAAACAAATCCTGGGAAATAGTTGGAAGTCCTTTCCCTTGCGAGCCTGAAGAGAGCTCATGACACTGACCATGCAAACTGAATCTTCAACAGATGCTCGGTGCAGCTCTATTCAACTGAAATACCCAGGAGCAAGGGATTTGAGAAAATGACATTTGTTTTATAACTATTTTCTTTAAATATTTTTATTGTGCAAGTTTATTCTAATTTAAATTTACCTTTTATTTCTACTATGTACAAGAAAGTCTTTTGTCCTTCTTTTTCCCTATCTTTTTTCCTTCTTCTTTCTAAGCTTCAGGCTCCAAATTCAGGTTGCTGGGCTCTATGCTCTTTACAACACTTATCAAAATAAATCCATTAGCACTTACTTTTTGGGCAGAACTACTTTTAATCCTAAGTAGTTTTTATACCAGATTGCCTTTTGCCTTGCCTATATTCCAGTGGAAATATTACACTATAAATTCCACAGCTAAGCTTCAATTCTCTCTCCATTAATGTCACATTCCCTACCTCAAAAATAAGGAAGTCAATATCTCAATTCTACAATCATAATTAACAAGGAAAAAATATTGGATTAAGAAAGGTATTATTACAGCATGGGTGGGAGTCTAGGGAAACCATTTAATCACTAAATATTTGGTACAGGAATTTGTGGGGTCATAAACCCTCTTCTTCATTCAGTTCCCCACATAGCAATGGGCATGAATCAATATTCTCAAACAGTGATAAGCAAAAAGGTCAAAATCATGGTGTAAAACAAAATCAATAAAATTGAAATGATGAGAGCAAACATCCTGTGCATGTTAGACTTGGTTTAGAATCAAAACAACAAGGTATAAAGTAAATTCACAGAGAAGAAAAATCTATTGGGATAATACCTATTTCAAATAGTAAAACTGTCCTTATCTTCAAAAGCAGAAATTTGAATACTGAACTGATGATCTATCATGAATAATCACTTCATTTCAATTGCTTAAATAAATTAGGTGCTCATGCTTTCTGTAAATTAAATGGCAATGGCTCATCTGCAGCCATACTATCACTCTAATATAACTTATTTATGAGAAGTAAAATCAAACTGTGTATTATAAGCCAGTAACAATTTTTTTAAATATCTCATTTCATTCCTTTTATTTGTTATTTTTCTTGAAATACATAAACTATGTTCTTAATTTTGTTTTATATGGATGTATACAATTGTGTGTCTCATTTTGACAGTGTTCTCAACCTATGATCTGCAAAATGTTTTATTGTGCGTGATATTTGCCAAATCCCCAACTGGGTGCAAGGTTAACAAACTTTGCCATTTTTCCTTCTTCATATTTACTTTCTGCCACTCTTCTTAAAAGAGGTCTCTCAATTGGACTTAGACATCATAAAAGGCTATCTCTACACACAGAGTAGAAAATCATTTGTAAGTGTCACTGAAAGTCCTATCCTGCCCAACACGTCTCTCCCATCAACCTGCCAGAAAATCTAGCTGGAGAGGAGGAGTCCAACAATTGCCATGAGGAAACTATTTTAAAGAGCAGAAATGTTACTTACAGTTACTGATTTTTACAAAACTATATAGGTATGTACAGCTCCCCGAATACCAATAAGACTGCACTGTAAGGAACATTCAGCTTAAATTTATAGTAAATGTGATCATATAGGTATTATAGATAATTGCCAGGATGAGCCTATATTTCAGATAAAACAATAAGAGGAGTTATTTTATTAAAAAAAAAAAAAGATTCACTAGGTAAGTAGAAAGTGAGCAGAGTAGACAAGAATTAATGAAGATAAATACTTTTGCAAAAATTTTCAAGAGGAAAGCAATTAAAAGTATTATGATAATATTGTAAGAATTCTTCCTGAGACAATTCTAGAATGTGTTAACAAAGCCATGTCACAAAATAGGCAGACGTGGTAAGGAACACAACTAGCTCTTCTCTCTCATCTAGCTCAAACAAAGCATGTGATAGGTTTCTGTGATTTCTGCAATGACAGGGTCTAGGAAGCATCTAAAGACTTAAGACAAAAAAAGAATTGGTCAGTGAAGCAGAAGTGATGAGAATTTTAGCATTTAGGGGCCCCATCACCCAGGGGCTTTCTATAGCCAGCAAGGAAAAAGTTGAGCTAAATGGTTTGAAATAAGTGTAGACTTTAGAAAGACAGGAATTTAAAAGTTAGAATAACCATACGACTCAGCTATCGCAATTCTAGGTATATACTCAAAAGAATGCAAATCAAACCAATATTTGCACACCAGTATTCATAGCACCATTATTCACAATTGCCAAAAAATGGAAGCAACCCAAGTGTCCCTCAGCTGATGAATGAATTAATAAAATGTGTGTGTGTGTATACATGTACACACACAATGTAATACACACACACACACACACAAGATGGAATATCACTCAATCCTAAAAAGGAATGAAATTCTGATACATGCAACAACATGCATGAACCTTGAATACATGTTGACTGAAATAAGCCAGACATAAAAGGACAAATACTGTATGATCTCACTGATATGAACTATTAGAATAAGCAAATTCATAGAGTCAGAATCTAGAATATAGGTTACCAGGGGAAGGGGTGAGGTAGGGAATGGGCGTTAACGCTTAAATTGTACAGCTTCTATTTGGGGTGATGATAAAGTTTTGGTAATGGATGGTGGTGATGGTAGCCACAACACTGTGAATGTAACAGCATTGAATTATACATGTGAATGTGGTTAAAGGGGAAATTTTAGGTTGTATATATGTTACTAGAATAAAAAATTTAAAAAAAAAAAAGCATAGGACCGTACAACACAGTGATCCCTAATGTAAAACCATGGACTGTATTTAATAGTGCAATTATAAAACTATTCTTTCATGAATTGTAACAAATGTACCATACTAATGCAAGGTGTTAATAATGGTATATCAGAACTCTGTATTTTACGCATAATTTTTCTATACCCTACAACTTCTTTAATAAAATAATAATAATTAAATAATTACCAAAAAAAGAAAGAATGAGTACGATAGCTGCAGAATCCCATAACATAAATACTAACAAGAAGCCAAATTTATAAAATATGTAAATTGGCTCTGGCTGAAATGAGGATGAGGGTCCCAAAGCCCCACTAACTCTCGCTACCACCAGGAGTCTGAAGGGGCTTGTTCTGTCTGGAACCACAAGCCTAGGTAAAAATCCAAGTTGCTCTACATATATAAAAGACGTTTCTTATTCTGTCCCCTGCCTATCTTTTCAGCTTTGTCTTCTGCCTCCTACACACACACTGATTGCCCACACTGCCATGAGGATCTGTCCCTTTGTGTGCTCTGTACCCTCTGCCTGACACAGTCCTTCTCTGAAGAACTTACTCTTCAAGGCCCAGCTCAATGTCAAGTCCTTGATAAAGGCTCTCTCACCCCCTCTCTTCCGTCTGCAGTTATTCACCTCCTTCTCTTTGCTTCTCTCCTTTGCATGAACTGTATTATACTATGAAAAGTTGAAGACTTCAAATAAGCTAGCACTAACAGGAGCAGAATTTATCCTCTCCTGAGTAATCACCTTCCACAGGAAGACCCCTTTGGGGCCTCAATTCAAAGATTTCTGACCAGGACCCGTGATGTAAAGGAGCTAGGAAATGCTCTCTATTTCATGTGTAGTTACAAACTGATGGGAAATGGTAATGTAACTGTTTGGCATTTAATTCACATTTAAGTCACTCTTGGCATAAAATTTTCCATCTGCATGATCAAGCACAGCAATTTACCTGTCAGATTAAACTTCAGTGGAGCTTTCTATTTGTAGGTACATCTTGGTACTCTTCCTAACAGGCAGAGACAAGTACCCTAACAGGTAGGGGTAACATGGAAGGAATAAGCTCTGTTAAGGCAGAATAGCTGCTGGTTCATGTGAACATCTGATTTACAGAGAAACTAATGAAAAATAGAAGTAGCAGAATCTTGATGTTTTTTCATAAGAATTATAAATCAATTACATTACTAGTTTTGTTATTTATTCTAAATTTCCAAAGAATACAGTCAGTGTTAATGCTTTTTAGGCCTAGAAATTAAAAGCAATTGTTTTCCCTGTGCTCTCCCCTTTCTGAAGTCCCTTGACTTTTGTAAAATGCATTAATTTGAAAAACTGATCTTTGACAGATCCACAAAAGTGCTTCTCCATTGTGGTAGTTTAATCTAAACAGTCTTTGGAAGAGCTCCTTCCCTGATTCTGTTCCCGTAGAAAATTGTAAATATGAACAGATCTGAAGCCCATAAAAGTGCTTAGGAACATGTTTGGAAAATTCTTTGTTTCTAAGGAACGTGTCATAGCATGACTCATAGGTTTCATAATGTGTCATCCTTCATTTAATGTTCTATGATCTCATAAGGACTTTCATAAGATCAACATTCTCACAGGTATCAATTCCGAATAGTTTTTTTTTTAATTATGCAATTGTGCATAACTTTGCTGGTAGTTACATAAAACAAAGTCAATCTACCAAATGAACACATTTTTTATATTGTCTGCACTGTTGTGCATATTATGTCCTAATAAAGAAAACTACCTAAAAATGCATCATTGTTATTCCGCCATGAGAAAGTCTACAAAGACTGAAAACAGGTAGGTAAAAGTTAAGCTATATGAAAGTGTAAGAGAAGCAACAAATGTTTCCTGAAGAGTGAAAAGTCTTTACCTTTTGCTCTATCTAGCTAAGGTGTAGATAGTAAAATGATGAAAAAATGTATATAAGAAAGATACAATACTGTTAATTGATTGAGTTTTTGACTACAAAGCAAAGTAGGATTTAAGAGAGAAAATAATGGGAGGAGTAAATTGATTCAATAAATAGGGAAGAAAAAAGACAAAGGCTGAAAGTCTGTAATATAGTAGCATCTTGTAGTCAATTAAATAACTTTACTACAGTATAATTTTACTTAGAAAAATATATCAACTCAAGAAAGAATGTCAGTTTGCTTTGCTCTAAAAATATGGTACTGGCTATGATGGATATGAAGACTGATTTAAGAAGCCAGTGACATCAAACCATAAATTAGTGGGTGACTTGCTCAGTCAAATCTCACCACCAGTAATCCCAAATTCAACACTTCCACTCCCATTCACACTCAACCCACAAATACTTTTTTCTATTTATTTAAAGAAAAAGGGGAAAAAAAGACAAAAAAAAAACAACAGCAAATCAGTGTCTGGGGCAGTCTGCTTTGCCTCATTTCCCCTTCTCCACTGACTGCTTAATATTACTTTTTTGAAACTTGAACCATTAAGCTCCTTGCCATCTCCCAGAGAAGCAATGCAAATAAAGTCACATTTCATGGTGGAGCAATTTGGGGGAAACTTTCAAATCCTCAGAGCATCCTCATTTTCTACTCAATATTCTTCACAATGACTATCTATGGTTTAGAAATGTTATGGAAATTTGTGTGGGTGTGAATTATAAAGTAAGAAGTTATTAATATTAATGAAAATATATAGATATAGTCTACAAATTCATCTTATAAGCTACCTAATATAATAGCAATAAAAGTGGACAATTATCTAAAATGTTAATTAAAGTGTAGGCAATAAGTATACTCAAAAATTCCAGGGTTGAGTCCAAATAATGCAAGTCCAAATAAATAACTGCTCCCAAATTCCAGGCTGAGGAAGATTAGAAGGTCTAATTCCATCTGCTTTTGCATCTTACTGTCTCTTGGCGCAGCAACAAAAGACACTTCAGGCCCAGTCAAAACGATGCTGTCCACTTCCCCCAGTGATGCCCCTTCTGGGCTAGATTCCTGCCCAAACTCCATAACACTCCATTAAATTAGCATTGCATTCATAGGATTCTGGATTCACAGGAACCCACTTAGCCTTACCTAAAGCTTATAATATGCTGAGGACTATGGTTCTCAAAGAGAGGTCCCTGGAGCAGCAATATCATCCAAAAACTGATTGAAAATGAAAATTCTCAGGCAACACCCTAGGGCTACTGAATCAGAAACTCTGAATATGAGACCAAAAACATCTATGCTATAACAAGCTTTCCATGAAATTTTGATACATGCCAAAGTTTGAGAAATACAGTGCTAGGATAACTGGTCTTGGTCACAGACACATTGTGCAAAAACTAATCATTTATCACACACCTTTAGCCCTTTGTTTTAGGCTGGCCTGGCCAGGACTCTACCTTCCTTCAATGTAATTTTTTTAATTCTATTTTATTGAGGTAAATCGCATACCATGCAATCATACAAAGTGTACATTCAGTTGTTCACAGTACCATTATACAGTTGTACGTTCATCACCAAAACTAAGTTTTGAACATTTTCATTACCACACACACAAAAATAATAAGAATAAAAATTGAAGTGAAAAAGAACAATTAAAGTAAAAAAAGAACACTGGGTGCCTCCCCCACCCCTTTTCCTACTCATCCATCCATAAACTAGACAAAGGGGAGTGTGGTCCATATGGCTTTCCCAATCCCATTGTCACGCCTCATAAGCTACATTTTTATATACAATCATCTTCAAGATTCAAGGGTTCTGGGTTGTAGTTTGATAGTCTCAGGTATTTACTGCTAGCTATTCCAATTCATTACAACATAAAAAGAGTTATCTGTATTGTGCGTAAGAGTGCCCACCAGAGTGACTGCTCGGCTCCTTTTGGAATCTCCCTGCCACTGAAGCTTATTTCATTTCATTTCACATCCCCCTTTTAGTCAAGAAGATGTTCTCCATCCCATGATGCTGGGTCTAGATTCCTCCCCGGGAGTCATATTGCACGTTGCCAGGGAGATTCACTCCCCTGGGGGTCAGATCCCATGTAGGGGGGAGGGCAGTGATTTCACCTGCCAAGTTGGCTTAGCTAGAGAGAGAGGGCCACATCTGAGCAACAAAGAGGCATTCGGGAGGAGGCTCTTAGGCACAATTATAGGCAGGCTTAGCCTTTCCTTTGCAGCAAAGGTCTTGCCAAGGGCAAGTCCTGTGGTAGAGGGCTCAGCCCATCAAACCACCAGTTCCCTGTGTCTGTGAGCAAATCAGCAACCATCAAGGTGGGGAAGCCCAACACCCCTGCATTCTCCACCAGCTCCTCAAGGGGGCTCTGCATATTTTTTTAATTGTTCTTGCTTTTTTTCTTTAATTAAATTTTTTTAATTAACTATTAACTACATCAAAAAAAAATTTTTAAAAACATACAATAAAAAAAATTTCAAACAAACCATAACAAGAGAGTAAGAAAAAGACAACTAACCTAACTACTACTTTACTTCCAACATGTTCCTACTCTACCCCAAGAAAATAACCTAATACAGCAACATTTCTGTGAACTTGGTCCTACTATACCCATCAGAAATTAACAGACCATAGTCATTCCTGGGCATTCCAGAAAGTTAAATTTACCCATGATAGCTCACCTGTTCTTATTGGGTTATCGTTCCCCCTTCATTAATTGCTGTCTATCACTAGTTCCCTTACATTCTACATTATAAACCATTTATTTTAAATTTTTCAATGTTCACATTAGTGGTAGCATATAATATTTCTCTTTTTGTGCCTGGCTTATTTTGCTCAGCATTATGTCTTCAAGGTTCATCCATGTTGTCATATGTTCCACGACATTGTTCCTTCTTACTGCCGCGTAGTATTGCATCGTGTGTATATACCACATTTTATTTAACCACTCATCTGTTGAAGGACATTTGGTTTGTTTTCATCTCTTGGCAATTGTGAATAATGCTACTATGAACATTGGTGTGCAGATATCTGTTCATGTCACTGCTTTCAGAACTTCTGGGTATATACCGAGAAGTGCAATTGCTGGATCAAAAGGTAACTCTAGCTACAGCCAAGAGGGACACTTTGAAGAATGCACAGGAGCTGAGAGAGGAGCTGCAGCTTACAGAGACATTTTGGAGATAGCCTTTGAAAGCAGACTTTTGCTCCTGAGAAGCTAAGAGAGGACAAATGCCCCAGAGCAACTGAGAGTGACATTTTGAAGAGGAGCTGCTGCCTAGAGAGAAACGTCCTAGGAGAGAGCCATTTGGAAACCAGAACTCCAGAGCAGACGCCACCTATATGACTTCCCAGCTAGCAGTTTTCCAGATGCCACTGGCCATCCTCCAGTGAAGTACCTTTGACTGGGCTCATTTCTGTTGGCAAGACTGATTCCATGCGAAAGTATAAAGTGCGAGAAGGTTGGGGTGATGGTGAGAGGACCAGGCCATCTATTTCCTGAGTCCCTAGAACTGGAGCAGTTACTCCTCCAGGAAAGTAGGTAGAAAGCCAGGAACTGCGTGGACTGGACACCACAGAGCAATCTGACTTTGGGCATACTTCATACAACACTCATGAAAACGTGGAACTGCTGAGATCAGTGAAATCTGTAACTTTTTGCGGCCAGGGGACCCGCACCCCTCCCTGCCAGGCTCAGTCCCGTGGGAGGAGGGGCTGTCAGCTCCGGGAAGGAGAAGGGAGAAGTGCAGTGGCAGCCCTTATCGGAAACTCATTCTACTGATCCAAACTCCAACCATAGATAGACTGAGACCAGACACCAGAGAATCTGAGAGCAGCCAGACCAGCAGAGAGGAGACAGGCATAGAAAAAAAACAACACGAAAAACTCCAAAATAAAAGCGGAGGATTTTTGGAGTTCTGGTGAACATAGAAAGGGGAAGGGCAGAGCTCAGGCCCTGAGGCACATATGCAAATCCCGAAGAAAAGCTGATCTCTCTGCCCTGTGGACCTTTCCTTAATGGCCCTGGTTGCTTTGTCTCTTAGCATTTCAATAACCCATTAGATCTCTGAGGAGGGCCCGTTTTTTTTTTTTTTTTTTTAATCCTTTTTTCTTTTTCTAAAACAAGTACTCTAAGAAGCCCAATACAGAAAGCTTCAAAGACTTGCAATTTGGGCAGGTCAAGTCAAGAGCATAACTCAGAGAGCTCTGAGACAAAAGGCAATAATCCAGTGGCTGAGAAAATTCACTAAACACCACAACTTCCCAAGAAAAGGGGGGTGTCCGCTCACAGCCATCATCCTGGTGGACAGGAAACACTCCTGCCCATCGCCAGCCCCATAGCCCAGAGCTGCCCCAGACAACCCAGGGTGACGGAAGTGCTTCAAATAACAGGCACACACCACAAAACTGGGCGTGGACATTAGCCTTCCCTGCAACCTCAGCTGATTGTCCCAGAGTTGGGAAGGTGGAGCAGTGTGAATTAACAAAGCCCCATTCAGCCATCATTTCAGCAGACTGGGAGCCTCCCTACACAGCCCAGAAGCCCAGAACTGCCCTGGGGGGACAGCACTCATCTGTGACATAGCACAGTCATCCCTCAACAGAGGACCCGGGGTGCACAGCCTGGAAGAGGGGCCCACTTGCAAGTCTCAGGAGCCATACACCAATACCAAGGACTTGTGGGTCAGTGGCAAAGACAAACTGTGGCAGGACTGAATTGAAGGATTAGACTATTGCAGCAGCTTTAAAACTCTACGATCACCAGGGAGATTGGATTGTTAGGGCCACCCCCCCTCCCTGACTGCCCAGAAACACGCCCCATATACAGGGCAGGCAACACCAACTACACACGCAAGCTTGGTACACCAATTGGACCCCACAAGACTCACTCCCCCACTCACCAAAAAGGCTAAGCAGGGGAGAACTGGCTTGTGGAGAACAGGTGGCTCGTGGACGCCACCTGCTGGTTAGTTAGAGAAAGTGTACTCCACGAAGCTGTAGATCTGATAAATTAGAGATAAGGACTTCAATTGGTCTACAAATCCTAAAAGAATCCTATCAGGTTCAGCAAATGCCACAAGGCCAAAAACAACAGAAAATTATAAAGCATATGAAAAAACCAGACGATATGGATAACCCAAGCCCAAGCACCCAAATCAAAAGCTCAGAAGAGACACAGCACCTAGAGCAGCTACTCAAAGAACTAAAGATGAACAATGAGACCATAGTACGGGATACAAAGGAAATCAAGAAGACCCTAGAAGAGCATAAAGAAGACATTGCAAGACTAAATAAAAAAATAGATGACCTTATGGAAATTAAAGAAACTGTTGACCAAATTAAAAAGATTCTGGACACTCATAGTACAAGACTAGAGGAAGTTGAACAATGAATCAGTGACCTGGAAGATGACAGAATGGAAAATGAAAGCATAAAAGAAAGAATGGGGAAAAAAAATTGAAAAAATCAAAATGGACCTCAGGGATATGATAGATAATATGAAACGTCCAAATATAAGACTCATTGGTGTCCCAGAAGGGGAAGAAAAGGGTAAAGGTCTAGGAAGAGTATTCAAAGAAATTGTTGGGGAAAACTTCCCAAATCTTCTAAACAACATAAATACACAAATCATAAATGCTCAGCGAACTCCAAATAGAATAAATCCAAATAAACCCACTCCGAGACATATACTGGTCACACTGTCAAACACAGAAGAGAAGGAGCAAGTTCTGAAAGCAGCAAGAGAAAAGCAATTCACCACATACAAAGGAAACAGCATAAGACTAAGTAGTGACTACTCAGCAGCCACCATGGAGGTGAGAAGGCAGTGGCACGATATATTTAAAATTCTGAATGAGAAAAATTTCCAGCCAAGAATACTTTATCCAGCAAAGCTCTCCTTCAAATTTGAGGGAGAGTTTAAATTTTTCACAGACAAACAAATGCTGAGAGAATTTGCTAACAAGAGACCTGCCCTAATGGAGATACTAAAGGGAGCCCTACAGACAGAGAAACAAAGAAAGGACAGAGAGACTTGGAGAAAGGTTCAGTATTAAAGAGATTCGGTATGGGTACAATAAAGGATATTAATAGAGAGAGGGGAAAAATATGACAAACATAAACCAAAGGATAAGATGGCTGATTCACGAAATGCCTTCCCGGTTATAACGTTGAATGTAAATGGATTAAACTCCCCAATTAAAAGATATAGATTCGCAGAATGGATCAAAAAAAATGAACCATCAATATGTTGCATACAAGAGACTTGTCTTAGACACAGGGACACAAAGAAACTGAAAGTGAAAGGATGGAAAAAAATATTTCATGCAAGCTACAGCCAAAAGAAAGCAGGTGTAGCAATATTAATCTCAGATAAAATAGACTTTAAATGCAGGGATGTTTTGAGAGACAAACAAGGCCACTACATACTAATAAAAGGGGCAATTCAACAAGAAGAAATAACAATCGTAAATGTCTATGCACCCAATCAAGGTGCCACAAAATACATGAGAGAAACACTGGCAAAACTAAAGGAAGCAATTGATGTTTCCACAATAATTGTGGGAGACTTCAACACATCACTCTCTCCTATAGATAGGTCAACCAGACAGAAGACCAATAAGGAAATTGAAAACCTAAACAATCTGATAAATGAATTAGATTTAACAGACATATACAGGACATTACATCCCAAATCACCAGGATACACAGACTTTTCTAGTGCTCATGGAACTTTCTCCAGAATAGATCATATTCTGGGACATAAAACAAGCCTCAATAAATTTAAAAAGATTGAAATTATTCAAAGCACATTCTCTGACCACAATGGAATACAATTAGAAGTCAATAACCATCAGAGACTTAGAAAATTCACAAATAACTGGAGGTTAAACAACACACTCCTAAACAATCAGTGGGTTAAAGAAGAAATAGCAAGAGAAATTGCTAAATATATAGAGATGAATGAAAATGAGAACACAACATACCAAAACCTATGGGATGCAACAAAAGCAGTGCTAAGGGGGAAATTTATAGCACTAAACGCATATATTAAAAAGGAAGAAAGAGCCAAAATCAAAGAACTAATGGATCAACTGAAGAAGATAGAAAATGAACAGCAAACCAATCCTAAACCAAGTAGAAGAAAAGAAATAACAAGGATTAAAGCAGAAATAAATGACATAGAGAACAAAAAAACAATAGAGAGGAGAAATATCACCAAAAGTTGGTTCTTTGAGAAGATCAACAAGATTGACAAGCCCCTAGCTAGACTGACAAAATCAAAAAGAGAGAAGACCCATATAAACAAAATAATGAATGAAAAAGGTGACATAACTGCAGATCCTGAAGAAATTAAAAAAACTATAAGAGGATATTATGAACAACTGTATGGCAACAAACTGGATAATGTAGAAGAAATGGACAATTTCCTGGAAACATATGAACAACCTAGACTGACCAGAGAAGAAATAGAAGACCTCAACCAACCCATCACAAGCAAAGAGATCCAATCAGTCATCAAAAATCTTCCCACAAATAAATGCCCAGGGCCAGATGGCTTCACAGGGGAATTCTACCAAACTTTCCAGAAAGAACTGACACCAATCTTACTCAAACTCTTTCAAAACATTGAAGAAAATGGAACACTACCTAACTCATTTTATGAAGCTAACATCAATCTAATACCAAAACCAGGAAAAAAAAAAAAAAAAAAAAAAGGTAACTCTATATCCTAAGGAAATGCCAGACTGACTTCCAGAGTGGCTGAACCATTATACAGTCCCACCAACAATGAATAAGAGCTCCAATTTCTACACATCCCCTCCAGCATTTGTAGTTTCCTGTTTGTTCAATGGCAGCCATTCTAATTGGTGTGTGATGGTATCTTCTTGTGATTTTAATTTGCATCTCTCTAATAGCTAATGAAGCTGAACATTTTCTCATGTGTTTCTTGGCCATTTGTATTTCCTCTTCAGAGAACTGTCTTTTCACACCTTTTGCCCATTTTATAATTGTACTGTCTGTACTATTGTCATTGAGTTGTAGGATTTCTTTATATATGCAAGATATCAGTCTTTTGTCAGACACATGGTTTCCAAAAATTTTTTCCCATTGAGTTAGCTGCCTCTTTAACTTTTTGACAAATTCCTTTGAGGTACAGAAACTTCTAAGCTTGAGGAGTTCCCATTAACCTATTTTTTCTTTTTTTCTTTTGTTGCTTGTGCTTTGAGTGTAAGGTCTAGGAAGTGGCTGCCTAATACAAGGTCTTGAAGAAGATGTTTCCCTACATTATCTTCTAGGAGTTTTATGGTACTATCTTTTATATTGAGGTCTTTGATCCACTTTGAGTTAATTTTTATGTAGGGTGTGAGGTAGGGATCCTCTTTCACTCTTTTGGCTAAGGATATCCAACAATCCCAGCCCCATTTGTTGAAAAGACTATTATGTCCCAGTTCAGTGGCTTTGGGGGCCTTGTCAAAGATCATTTGGCCACAGATCTGGGAGTCTATCTCCAAATTCACAATTTGATTCCATTGATCAATATTCTATCTCTGTGCCAGTACCAGGCTGTTTTGACTACTGTGGCTTTATAATAAGCTTCAAAGTCAGGGAGTATAAGTCCTCCCACTTCATTTTTCTTTTTTAGAGTGTTTTTAGCAATTTGAGGCATCTTCCCTTTCCAAATAAATTTGATAACTAGCTTTTCCAAGTCTGCAAACTAGGTTGTTGGAATTTTGATTGGGATTGCATTGAATCTGTAGATGAGTTTGGGTGGAATTGACATCTTAATGACATTTAGCCTTCCTATCCATGAACATGGAATATTTTTCCATCTTTCAAGGTCCCTTTCTATTTCTTTTAGTAGAGTTATGTAGTTTTCTTTGTATAGGTCTTTTACATCTTTGGTTAAGTTTATTCCTAGGTACTTGATTTTTTTAGTTGCTATTGAAAATGGTATCATTTTCTTGAGTGTCTCTTCAGTTTGTTCATTTCTAGCATATAGAAACATTACCGACTAATGTGCATTAATCTTGTATCCCGCTACTTTGCTAAATTTGTTTATTAGCTCTAGTAGCCGTATCTTCAATTTCTCAGGGTTTTCCAGATATAAGATCATATCATCTCCAAATAATGACAGTTTTACTTCTTCCTTTCCAATTTGGATGCCTTTTACTTCTTTGTCTTGCTGGATTGCCCTGGCTAGCACTTCCAGCACAATGTTGAATAACAGTGGTGATAGCGGGCATCCTTGTCTTGTTCCTGATCTTAGAGGGAAGGCTTTTAGTCTCTCACCATTGAGTATTTTGCTGGCTGTGGATTTTTCATATATGCTCTTTATCATATTGAGGAAATTTCCTTCAATTCCTACCTTTTGAAGTGTTTTTATCAAAAAGGGATGTTGGATTTTGTCAAATGTTTTTTCAGCATGTATTGAGATGATCATTTGATTTTTCCCTTTTGATTTGTTAATGTGTTGTAATACATTGATTGATTTTCTTATGGTGACCCATCCTTGCATGCCTGGAATGAAACCTACTTGGTTGTGGTGTATAATTTTTTTAATGTGTCTATGGATTTGATTAACAAGTATTTTGTTGAGAATTTTTGCATCTATATTCATTAGGGAGATTGGCCTGTAGTTTTTCTTTTTTGGAGCATCTTTGCCTAGTTTTGGTAATAGACTGATGTTAGATTCATAAAATGTGTTAGGTAGTATTCCATTTTCTTTGATGTTTTGAAAGAGTTTAAGATTAGTGTCAGTTCTTTTTTGAAAGTTTGGTAGAATTCCCCTGTGAAGCCATCTGGCCCTGGCCATTTATTTGTGGGAAGCTTTTTGATGACTGGTTGGATCTCTTTGCTTGTGATTGGTTGGTTGAGGTCTTCTGTTTCTTCTCTGGTCTAGGTATGTTCATATATTCCCAGGAAATTGTCCTTTTCCTCTACATTATCCAGTTTGTTGGCATACAGTTGTTCATAGTATCCTCTTATAATGTTTTAATTTCTTAGGGATCCACAGTAATGTCACCTTTCTCATTCATTATTTTGTTTATATGCATCTTCTCTCTTTTTGATTGTGTCAGTCTAGCTGGGGCTTGATAATCTTGTTGATCTTCTCAAAGAATCAACTTTTGATGTTATTTGTTCTTTTTTGTTGTTGTTGTTCTCTACTTCATTTATTTCTGCTTTAATCCTTGTTATTTCTTTTCTTCTACTTGGTTAAGGATTGGTTTGCTGTTCATTTTCTAGCTTCTTCAGTTGCTCCACTAGTTCTTTGATTTTAGTTCTTGCTTCCTTTTTGATGTATGCATTTATGCTATAAATTTCCCCCTCAGTACTGCTTTTGCTGCATCCTATAGTTTTTGATAAGTTGTGTTCTGATTTTCATTTGTCTCTATATATTTATCAATTTCTCTTGCTATTTCTTCTTTAACCCACTGATTGTTTAGGAGTGTGTTGTTTAACCTCCAGGTATTTGTGAATTGTCTCAGTCTCTGATGGTTATTGACTTATATTTGTATTCCATTGTGGTCAGAGAATGTGCTTCAAAAAATTTCAATTTTTTTTAATTTATTGAGGCTTGTTTTATGTCCCAACATATGGTCTATTCCGGAGAAAGTTCCATGAGCACTAGAGAAGAATGTGTATCCTGGTGATTTGGGATGTAATGTTCTATATATCTTTGTTAAATCAAATTCATTTATCATATTGTTTAGGTTTTCATTTTCCTTATTGGTCTTCTGTCTGGTTGATCTATCTATAGGAGAGAGTGATGTGTTGAAGTCTCCCACAATTATTGTGGAAACATCAGTTGCTTCCTTTAATTTTGCCAATGTGTTGAAGTCTCCCACAATTATTGTGGAAACATCAGTTGCTTCCTTTAATTTTGCCAGTGTTTCTCTCATGTATTTTGTGGCATCTTGATTGGGTGCATAAACATTTATGACTGTTATTTCTTCTTGTTGAATTGCCCCTTTTATTAGTATGTAGTGGCCTTCTTTGTCTCTCATAACATCCTTGCATTTAAAGTCCATTTCATCTGAGTTTAATATTGCTACTCCTGCTTTCTTTTGGCCGTAGCTTGCAGGAAATATTTTTTTCCATCCTTTCACTTTCAATTTCTTTGGGTCCCTGTGTCTAAGATGAGTCTCTTGTATGCAACATATTGATGGTTCATATTTTTTGATCCATTCTGCCAATCTATATCTTTTAATTGGGGAATTTAATCCATTTACATTCAATGTTATTATTGTGAAGGTATTTCTTGAATCAGCCATCCTATCCTTTGGTTTATGTTTGTCACATATATTTTTCCCCTCACTCTCTTAATGTCCTTTAATGTATCCAGCTGAATCTCTTTAGTACTGTACCTTGCTCCATATCTCTCTCTCCTTTCTTTGTTTCTCTGTTGGTAGGGCTCCCTTTAGTATCTCAAGTAGGGCAGGTCCTTTGTTAGCAAATTCTCTCAGTATTTGCTTGTCTGTGAAAAATGTAAGCTCTCCCTCAAATCTGAAGGAGAGTTTTGCTGGATAAAGCATTCTTGGCTGGCAATTTTCTCTCTCAGGATTTTAAATATAGTCATGCCACTGCCTTCTCACTTCCATGGTGCCCACTGAATAGTCACTACTTAGTCTTATGCTGTTTCCTTTGTAAGTTGTGACTTGCTTTTATCTTGCTGCTTTCAGTACTTACTCCTTCTCTTCAGTGTTTGACAATGTGATCAGAATATGTCTTGGAGTGGTTTTATTTGGATTTACCCTATTTGGAGTTCACTGGATGTTTACGATTTGTGTATTTTTGTGGTTTAGAAGATTTGGGAAGTTTTCCCCAACAATTTATTTGAATACTCTTCCTAGACCTTTACTCTTCTCTTCCCCTTCTGGAACACCAATGACTCTTATATTTAGACATTTTATATTATCTATCATATCCCTGAGTTCCATTTTGTTTTTGTTTTTTTAATTTTTTCCCCATTCTTTCTTTTGTTCTTTCATTTTACATTCTGTCATACGCAAGGTCACTGATTCACTGTTCAGCTTCCTCTAGTCTTGTACTATGAGTATCCAGAATCTTTTTAATTTGGTTGGCAGTTTCTTTTATTTCCATAGGATCACCTATTTTTTTATTTACTCTTGCAATTTCTTCTTTATTTTCTTCTAGGGTCTTCTTCATGTCCTTTATATCCTGTGCCATGCTCTCATTGTTTGTCTTCAGTTCTTTGATTAATTGCTTCAAGTACTGTATCTCCTCTGATCATTTGATTTGGGTGTTTGGGTTTGGGTTATCCATATCATCTGGTTTTCCTTATGCTTTAAAATTTTCTGTTTTTTTTTTGGCCTCTTGGAATTTGCTTAACTTGATAGGGCTCCTTTAGGATATGTAGACTCATTCAAACACTTATCTCTAATTTGTCAGATCTATAGCTTGGTGGACTACAATTTCTCTAACCAGCAGGTGGCATCCGTGGGCCACCTATGCCCCTAAAGCCAGTTCTCCCCCACTTTGTCTTTGTGGTGAGTGTGGGTATGAGTCTTGTGGGAGTCCAATTGATGCAACAAGTTTGTGTGTATAGTTGGTGCTGCCCGCCCTGAATGTGGGGCATGTGTCTGAGCAGTTAGGGAGGGAGGGCAGCTTTAATAATCAAATCTCCCAGGTGTTCCTAGAGATTTAAAGCTGTTGCAATAGTGTAATCCTTCAGTTCAGTCTCACCACAGTTTGTCTCTTCCGCTGACCCACAAGTCCTTGGTATTGGTGTATGGTCCCTGGGACTTGCTAGTGGGTCCCTCTTCCAAGCCATGCCCTCCTAGAGCCTCTGCTGGGGGAAGACTGTGCAACATCATAGATGAGCACCAACCCCCAAGGGAAGTTCTGGGCCACAGAGCCATGTAGGGGCATTTCCAGCCTGCTGAAAGGATGGCTGAATGGAGTGGTTTAATTTCTCCCTTTTCACACAGCTCCACCTTCCCAGTTCCAGGACAATAAGCTGCAGGTGCACAAAAGGCTATTGTCCAACCCAGATATTGTGGCATGTGTGCTTGTTGCTGGAAACACTTCCCATCACACTGGATTGTTTGGTGCAGCTCTGGGCTGTGGTGCTGGTGCTGGGCAGAAGTGATCCTGGCCCACCAGGAAGATGGCTGTAAGGGGACACCCCCCCTTCTCTTGGTAAGTTATGGTGTTTAGTGAATTTTCTCAGCCACTAGACTTATTGCTTTGTCCCTCAGAGCTATCTTAGCTCTGCTCTTGCCTGGGCCCAAACTGCAAGTCTTTAAGGCTTTCTGTAATGGGCTTCTTAGAATAATTGTTTTAGAAAAAGAGAAAAAGATTTAAAAAAATAAATAAAAAGAAAAAGAAGGGCCCTCCTTGCAGATCTAATGGGATATTGAAATGCTAAAAGACAAGGAGATTAGGGCCATTAAGGAGCAATCAAGAAAGCAGAGAAACTGGCTCTTCAGACAAGGGTCCTCACCCTCTGGATTTGCATATGCACCTGATTCTGTTTGAGCCCTGCCCTTCTCCATTTTATGTTCACCAGAACTCAAAAAAGTCTGTTTTTATTTTGTTTTTTTTTTGTGTGTATGGTTTGTTTTTGTTTTTGTTTTTGTTTTTGTTTTTGTTTTTGCTGTTTTTACTAGCTCTATCTTCTCTCCACTGGGCTGACTGCTCCCAGATTTTCCAGTGTCTGGTCTCAGTCTACCTATGGTTGGAGTTTTTGATCAGCAATCTGAGTTTTCAATCAGAGCTGAAACTGTAGTTCTCCTTCCTGGTTCCCAGCACTGACAGCCCCTCCTCCCACAGGGCTGTGCTTGGCAGGGAGGGGTGCAGGTCCCCTGGCCATGAGAACTTACAGATTTCACTGATCTCAGCTGCTCCACGTGTTCGTGAGTGTTGTATGAATTATGCCTAAAGTCAAATTGCTCTGCAGTGTTCAGTCCATGTAGTTCCTGGCTTTCTACCTACTGCCCCGGAGGAGTAACTAAAACCCACACCTCACCACTCCACCATCTTTCCCTGTCCATCCCTTCAATGTAATTTTATTTCTTGAGCCCTATTTCCATCCTTCCACTGGACCTGGACTGAGAGCACCCTGATAGTCTCCAGTTCCAGATCCTGGGAAGAAGAGATGAGGGAAGCTCCTTAAACAAATCAATCTATCTTCCTCATTCTACCTAATGACCATCTTCCCTATTGTGGGTGGAAATTGAATCACGTTCCCCACAAAAGACATGTTCATGTCTTAATCCAAATTAATCTGGGTGCAAATCCATTTTTAAATAAGACAGTTAGTCAAGGTATGGCCAAAATGAATCAGGGTGGTTCTTAATCCATATGACTGAAGGCCTTATAAAGAAAGATGATTTGAAGGCAATCAAAAGAAGTCAGAAAAAGCTAGAAGTCAGAAGAAGCCAGACAGGGGAGAGGGGTGACCATGTAAATAGGACTGTCAACACCAGAATGCTACTAACCACAGGAGAAAGCATGACTTCAGTGACAACTTGATTTTGGACCTCTAGCCTTCAAAACCATGGGTCTATAAGTATTTGTTGTTTAAGCTAACCCAGTGTGCAGTATTTGTACAGCTCTGGCAAACTAGGACACTCCTCAAACCTGGGATTTCAGGGAACAAACAGCAACTTGATGGAGTTACCTCTAAAAATTGTTGTACCCTAATCCTAGAACAAGGACTGCAAATTTCCCCTATAGTTCTACAACTAAGGCCAGTCAAGTAATCCTTCTAAAACAAAGACAATCCAACTGAAAATTATAGCCTCAAATTTTTCTTTTGCAATGGAAGTACATGATTCCTGCTTATCCCCCAACTCTAGGAAAGCTAAAGTACTCAGGGAGAAAGGACACGTCCAGGAGTCTGAATCTAGAGTACTTCTCTTTATCCACATGTTTACCCACAAATGCCACCAGCAACAAATTAGTGATAATAAAATTCCTATTAATTTAATATTGTTAAATACTTTGTAAATTCATAAATATGTTCTCTTTCCTTCATGTTTCCAAAGAAACAAATGTTCTACATATATTAAACAATCACTTTATTATACTATTTAGTACAATTTCCTAATAATCAGAAATAACTTGTAGACAATATGCAATCCATAAAGGAAACTGAAAACTATTTAATTTGTTTGAATGTAAACATAGAAAAACTCAAGAATTTGATCATTACCTTCCTCAGACTTCTTTACTGGAGATAGGAAAAATATAAAAAATGGAAAACAAAGATATAAATTTGTGATTCAAAATTTCTATGGAAGATAGTCGATGGGGGATACACATTTCATAATTATCAAAATCCTCAGTTGCTCTGCCTTCATGTAAAATTTAGCAAATGATAAATTTCTTTAAGAGGAAACATTAGAGTATACTGCCTTAGGTAGGTGACTACTAATGGTGGATAAAACCCTCCAGGTATTGCTAAGTATTTTTAAGCATCAGTTGTATAGATAACGAGGATTCCAGCAAGTCAACCAAGTTGCCCTTCAATTGAGACCCTTCCACAGTAAGCTCTTCCAAAACCATGATTATTACTTTGTAACTGTTGACCCTCTTCACAGTAACAATAGAGCTGGTTGCTTTATTTATTTTTTTTAATTCATTTTATTGAGTATAGTCATATACCATGCAGTCATACAAATCAAATTGTACATTTGATTGTTCACAGTACCATTACATAGTTGTGCATTCATCACCAAAATCAATCCCTGACACCTTCAATACCACACACACAAAAATAACAAGAATAATAATTAAAGTGAAAAAGAGCAATTAAAGTAAAAAAGAACACTGGGTGCCTTTGTTTGTTTGTTTGTTTCCTTCCCCCATTTTTCTATTCATCCATCCCATAAACTAGACAAAGGAGGGTGTGGTCCATATGGCTTTCCCAATCCCATTGTCACCCCTCATAAGCTACATTTTTATACAATTGTCTTCGAGATTCATGGGTTCTGGGTTGTAGTTTGATAGTTTCAGGTACCTACCACCAGCTACCCCAATTCACTAGAACCTAAAAAGAGTTGTCTATATTGTGCATAAGAGTGCCCACCAGAGTGACCTCTCGGCTCCTTTTGGAATCTCTCTGCCACTGAAGCTTATTTCATTTCATTTCACATCCCTCTTTTAGTCAAAATGTTCTCCATCCCACGATGCCGGGTCTAGATTCCTCCCCGGAAGTCATATTCCACGTCGCCAAGGAGATTCACTCCCCTGGGGGTCAGATCCCATGCAGGGGGGAGGGCAGTGATTTCACCTGCCAAGTTGGCTTAGCTAGAGAGAGAGGGCCACATCTGAGCAACAAAGAGGCATTCAGGAGGAGGCCCTTAGGCACAATTATGGGCAGGCCTAGCCTCTCCTTTGCAGCAACAGTCTTGCCAAGGGCAATTCCCGTGGTAGAGGGCTCAGCCCATCAAACCACCAGTCCCCTATGTCTGTGAGCACATCAACAACCATTGAGCTGGCAGCCCGATACCCCTGCATTCTCCAAGAGCTGGTTGTTTTAAGGACTTCTATTCTTTGTGTAACTGTTAGAGTAACTATAAAACATTAAAAACAAATATAATTTAGTTTTCTTATTTGGAAAAGTAATACTCATATCCACTTGATAAATGAGGGCAATTTAGAGATTCTTTTCTAAAACTAAAGTCAATCAAGAAAACATAGGAAGGAAAAATGGCAATGCACCATTAAGTGAAATTGGAAAATAATAATCAAAATTCATTCTAATCGGTAGTTTCCATTTCCTTCTTCACCAAATCTTTTGCCAAAATAGTTAATTATGAACAAAATTAATTAACTCTATTCTCTCCCTTAGCACGTATGAAATGATCTATGCGTAGCTGCAGGAAAGAGAAGGATGCAGGATCTGGAAACATCTAACCAGACCATACTCTGTGATCCAAAGTTGTTTACATGTGGCACAGGAAATTTTAATGTTTCTAAGGTTTTGTTCAAAATATCAAAAAGCACTGTTTTAGTTTCCTAGTTGCTAAAACAAATGCCACACAATGGGTTGGCTTTACCAATGGGAATTTATTGGCTCACAGTTTTGAGGCTAGGAGAAGACCAAAATCAAGGCATCAGCAAGGTGATGCTTTCTGCCTGAAGACTGTGGCATTCTGGGACTGGCTGCCAGTAATCTGTGGTCCTTGGCTTTTCTGTCACATGGCAATGCACATGGCAGTGTCTTCTCCTTTCTCTTCCAGGTTCCACTGACTTGCAGCTTTCAGCTGCTCCTTGTGGCTTCTTCCCCTATGTCTGAATTTCATTCTGCTTGTGAAGGGCTCCAGGTTTAATCCAGATTACTGGATTCAAGTCCAAACTGATTCAGTTAGCCACACTTAATTAAAAATAACATCTTCAAAAGGTCCTATTTACAATGCAAATGGAATAAAATTAAGAACTTGTTTTTCTGGGATACATAACTCCAAGCCACCACAAGCACTAAACATTTTTTTTATCATAGAATAATAAAACTGAAAGAGCATGTACTTTGGAGACAGATTAAAATAAATTTCAATTCATTCCTTACCAGTTGTGTTACCTTCGGCAAGTCACTCAGTGTCTCTGAACGCCGACAATTTGCAAACTGTGAATCCTATGCTCTACCTCATAGGGGCTGGTGCCAGGACTGCATTAAATGATGGAAGTAAAGTACTACATGTAGCAACTGGCACCAAATAGGCATTCAATAAATGATAGCTATTCATGTAACTTTGAATAGAATATTTAAATGATCCTTTCCACTCATTCATACTCTCTCATTCTCCACTCTGAATCACAAACATAAATAAGAAGATTTGAAGGTCTTTCATCACTTAAATTTAAATTAATTGTAAAACAAAAACATGCACATAAGCTAATGCATGCTGCTATGTCTTCAGTAGGGATGATTGGGATAATGCCTTTACTAGTCTTACCTTATTTTCCTTACAATTATGCTAATGGACTCTTAATGATTATTAGAAAATTTCAAAAGACAGATTTAAAAATGAAGTAGTTTTTGTTGAAATGGGCTTAGCTAGGCAGAATAATTATTCTTTATAGCAGCCTAGTAACAGCAGAATGCTTTGCCAAGCTACTTGAAAACCAGAAAGGAAGTAATCAGACAAGTATTTCTTTTAGGTCACCATTAATACAGGTGTTTTGAGTTTCTAGACACTTTGTTCTCGTAGGAAAAACATTTCAGTGAGTCTTAGAGAGCATCAGGGCAACCATAATGAGTCTGACACAAGATGCCAGTTATAATTTTAGACCAGATGTTCCCTCCTTTTTATTTTGAACAAAGACCTACCTTCTGAAAGCATAGCTCTCCCCCACCTGGGGATTGCTGTCATAGAAAACTGCAGAACATGGATTCTGGCAGGATTTAGATATTGTGCTGGGCTGTAGCATAGCTGCAGTGAAATGAGGTCTTAGGTCAGGTGGGGATTTGTTAAAACCATGTGTTAGAGAAGACAGACCCGCGCACTACAATTGGTTCATGATAAAGTATTAAGTTTAGAGAAACATAGCAGTATCAAATAAGAATCTCTGAATTTCAATTAAGATTTATCCCCACCTGACAGCATGCAGGAGTAGATCTAAAATCAGACAAACAAGTTTGAAGCTCATCTCTTCTATGCACTAGCTACAGGTTCTTGGTCAACTTGTACAACCTTTCTAAGCTTCATTTTTGTTATCTATAAATTGGGGAATATAGTAGCACCTATGTCATAAGATTAACCTGAAGATTAGTTGAGATAATAAAGTTCTTAGCACCATGCCTGAAATACAATAGGGTTAAATAAAGGGTGTCTGCTATATGTTACAATATACATATAAGCATAGACAGAAACCTTAAATTAGCAATGGCTTAAATAAGAGAAAAACTTATTTTTCTTTCACATAAAAGAAGTCTGGAGATAGGAAGCCCAGGACTCTTCCTATTTTTAGTTCCATAATCCTAGCAATTACAGTCCATCCTTTAGGGCACCTGATGGGTCCAAGATAGCTACAGAAGCTCCAGCCATCACAGTATATCCGAATTTCTGGGGGCAGAGAAGAAGAAGGAAGAAAGGCAAAAAGGACTCATTCCAGCTGTCTGCTCACTTTTTTTCTTTTTTTATTTTTGTAATTATAGAAGTTACATGTTTACAGGAAAAATCATGCAGAAAACAGAGTTCCCTTATACCTCCCCAATATCTGCTCATTTTTAAGGCTCCTACCCATTCTATCAACTTCTTTCATCAAATATCTTCCACTTAGATCTCATTAGCCAGAACTGAGTTAAGCCTTGCTATAAAGGGAGGTTAGAAAATATAGTATTTTAGCTATACAATAAAAATCAGGGTGCTGTAAATATGAAATGGGAACCTCAATTAAAGTAGCAAACCAGTAAACTCTGCCACCCGTTACTCTAATGGTTCACATCTTTCACTACAGTCTCTCATTTCCTTTACTAAATCTACCGTCTCCTCCTTCCATCTGGAATAATTTCTAAAGTGCAGGAACTTTTTCTCTGATGTTTCCCTCAAAGAGTCCTTCTACTATTTATCACTTCTATGAGGGGTGGCTCAAAATTTTTAATTTCTGGCTTTGCCTTAAATCAGATATCATCTGGGGGTTTCAAGCCTCTTGCAATCTAGATAAGGTTAGTTCAAATCCCGATTTCGAGATCCAAAGACTTCGCCAAGACT
This sequence comes from Choloepus didactylus, assembly GCF_015220235.1. Taxonomy (NCBI): domain Eukaryota; kingdom Metazoa; phylum Chordata; class Mammalia; order Pilosa; family Megalonychidae; genus Choloepus; species Choloepus didactylus. The sequence goes on along the minus strand of NC_051310.1, from coordinate 182,303,033 downwards.
TCTCCCAATTCCTGTGGCTTTCATTCTCCTGATTATGTTTGATTTCCAGCTCCTGCTTCTATATCTATCTACCCTCTGTTCTGTACTATGCCAACCCAATTGAAACATTCAGATGCTTTCTTGATTAAAATATGTTTGTGTATATGGGCAAATTTTTTACAATACATTTTTGAGGGAATTAGGGTTTACTGGAAATCTTAAGTTGAGACAGAGATATGGCAGCAAATTCAAAGGCAACATTTAGCACCAACTTTCTTAAAATATGCCTTATCTACTCCACAGTGGGAAATCTTCACCAGCCATGTCTCCAAATAGCCCCTCTCCTAATACCTACTCTTTCCACTCTCCTTTCTCTTCCCATCTCCACCCCTCTCATCTCAAGAGGAAAAGAAATTCCTCGTACTTTCTCATATGGATCCCTGCAAAAGCCTCCTAACTGGTCCATCTGATTCCCCTTTGCCTTCCTGCTGTCCATTTTCAACATAGCAACCAGAGGGATCTTTTTAAACTTGTCGGTTGTGCCACTCCTCTGCCCAGGATCTTTCAAAGTGAAAGCCTACAGATGTCCTATATGATCTGGCCCCGTCTAGTTTTCAGACTTTCTCCTACTAATCCCACTTTGTACACCAGCTCCAGATATACTGGCTTGCTTGCTATTCCTGGAACATGTAAAGCAAAACCCCTGCCTGAGAGTCTTTTCCCCCTCTGCCTAGAATGCTCTTCTCCCAGATATCTACACAGCTTGCTCTGTCACCTCTTTCTGGTTTCTGCTCAATTGTTACTTAGTAAAACCTTCCCAAACACCATTTTTATAATAGCAACATCCTATCTCTGAACTACTTACCCACCTTCCCTGCTCTATGTTTCTCTGTGGCACTTATCATCTTACGACATTCTCTATATCTGGCTCATTTATTTGCTTACTGCCTTTCTCTACCTACTAGAATGTAAACCTCAGGAAGACAGGAACTGTTGTCTGTGTTGATCACTGCTCTATACTCACAATATCTGGCACACCATGAGTGCTCAGTAAAATATTTATTAAGTAAGTCATGAAAGAACTGTTCTCATGCAGAGCATCTTAGCCATCACTTTTATTGCTTGGCTCCTACAGACACCTTTTTACATCTACTGGCTTAAGTATTTTTCCCAATCAATGTATTTCCTCTCTAAAAGGAATGCTTATTCCAGCTGTTAAGGAAATAATCTCTCCACATCTTCAAACCAAGTGCCACTTGCCTTTGTGGCAGCCATGTAGGAGCAACATTCAGATCTCCCTTCAAGGAAGAAACTGCTATGAGGAGTGTAGTTAGCTGACAGGATCCACCTTCAGGATCCATGGCCACATTCACGTGAACGCCACGTCTTCCTGGGCTACTCCATGCTGATGACTGAATACAGTGGGAACACAAGTGCCAGGCCATTCCTGCCCAACACAGGACTCCTCTAATGGACTCTTGCTCTGGAGCTCCCACTGGCCTGAAAGAGCCTGGCTCTGAGCAGCACTATATTCTGAAGCTCTTCCTACCCAATCCTCCACCCTCACCCCTCCCTTTCCACAGATGTCAGATCTCTATAGCAGTTCAAAGGATACCCTGTACACTCCTGTTCCAGGCCCCTTTACCATTCACAACCATTTATATAGTAAATCTCTTTTGTACTTTACATTGTCTTGGTGATTGTTTCTCAGAGGACCCCAGCTGATACAGTCTTCTAGATATTTTGGCTTGGACATAACTGCAGTCAGCTCAAGTTCAATATGTTCAAAACCAAACTCAAGATTGTGGGAAGAGGGAGGAGTAGGAAGCTCCTGGAATCAGTCCCTCCACTAGAACAACTATTGAACTGGCAGGAATTGTATGAAACTCCAGACTCTGAAACTCCGGAGTCTAAGGGAACACTGGGCAGCATCCAGGGAGAATGGGAGGAAGATGCTGGTAAACTGCCATAAAGTCCAGTGAGTTTCATCCTCCCAGCAGTGGTTACCATCCCCCTTCCCCCAGTCTCATAGCCGGCAACAGTGGGGACTGGAGCCCCAGCTCCTGGCTCAGCTTGGTGGTGCCAGGATGGGAAATAAAGAACTAGTCCTCCAAACTCTGGGGATGGGTGGTCTGACCCAGATCTCTACCTCTGATCAGATATTTCAGATCTCTGGGGGGCCAACTCTAAGGGCAGCCATTATTTCAAGCCCCCTCCTGTAAAGGCAGCAGAGGAATCTTAAATACAATAACATTCCTCAAAACTACAGAAAACAGTTAAAGGGCTGCATTAACCAGGCAAGTGCTGAATTAAGAAAGCACAGCTTCAAAAGCCATAGAGGAAGTCACTCCCATTGTGGGTCCTGGCCCAGTTCCAAAGGGAGCAGAGTGCCCTCTGTGTACATACTGGGGTGCATTAAGTCAGGACCAATTCATCAGGTGGAAGTCTCAGAGACTGAGCCAGGGAATGTGTCTCAGGCTCATCCTCCCAGAGTTTGTCCTGAGGGCAGAGAAGCTTGCTTGTACATAGCTGGGACACTGTGAGAAACAATTTAAGTTGAAATGGCATGAGGCAAAGGATCACCTGCATTAAGTCACTGGAAAGAGCACCTGGGAAGGGGATGAGGTCTAGTCCAAAGGGAGTAGAGGGGGCATTCACTCAAACTCCTGTGGACTGTCACAGGGAATTCCTGGGGCCTCTAGAGAGCACAGGCCCAGGAGAATGAGCAGGCCCCATGCTCCAATTATGGCTCCACCCTGGCTCAGGTAAGACAGAGAGAACCCCGCACTTACCATTTGCTTAGAGCTGATCTGCTTGATAGGAGGGCTAGGCTCAAAGGAGACCACTAGTCAAAGCAGAGGCATTCTTCAAAGAGAGTAAAAGGTGTTTTTTTGCTTTGGCTTATTTGTTTTGATTAGCTCCTGGCATTAAAGAAAATCTCCATCATATCACCAGCTGGATACAAACTTAAGGGAGAACCCGGGACTAAAGCCCACATTTAACACTTTAAAACATTAAAATGTACAGGGTGCCACAAAAGATTACATGACAAACAAAGAAACAGGGAATGATGGCCCATCCAAAACAAGATAAAAATCCAGAAACCATCAATGAAGTGAACAAGATTTTGGACTAACCAGACACTGACTTTAAAATAATGATCCTCAATATGCCAAAAAAGATAAAGGAAAACACAGAGAAAGAACTAAAGTAGATGAGGAAAACAATGAATGAACAATATGGAAGTCAATCCAAAGAAATACCAGAGTTGAAGAGGGCAATAACTGAAATGAAAAATTCCCTAGATGATTTCAACAGCAGATTGGAGGTAGAAGAAGAAAGAATCAGTGAACTAGAAGACAAGACAACTGAAATGATTCAGGCTGAGTAGCAAAAAGTTAAAAAAATTAAAAAAAAAAAAAGCCTAGGAAACCTGTAGGACACTGTTTCAGTTTGCTAAAGCTGCCAGAATGCAATACACCAGAGATGGGTCAGCTTTTAACTATGGGAATTTATTAGCTTATAAATTTACAGTTCTAAGGCCATGAAAATGATCAAATTAAGGCATCAACAAGACGATACTTTCTCTGAAGAAAGGCCACTGGCATCTAAGACACCTCTGTCACATGGGAATGCACACAGTCAGCATCTGTGTGTCCTTTTCTCCAAGTTCTGTTGCTTTCAATTTGTGGCTTCAGTGGCTCTCTCAGCCCCTCCAGGGCTTTTCTCTCTAAGCTCTCTCTGGGTGGTTCTCTCTATGCTCTCTGGGCTTTTTCTGTCTTTTATCCTCATAAAACACTCCAGTAAAGGATGAAAACCCACCTTAAATTGGGTGGGTCACATCTCAATTGAAACAACCTATTCAAAAGTTCCCACCCATGATAGGTCTGCACCCACGGGAATGGATTAAACTTACATGGCATTTTCTGGGGTACATAACAGCTTCAAACCAGCACAGACACCATCAAGCATACCAATTCATGCATTATGGGAGTCCCAGAAGGAAAAGAAAGAGAGAAAGGGGAAGGAGAAATATTCAAAGAAAAACTGGCAGAAAACTTCCCAAATTTAATGAAAGACATGAATACGCACATTCAAAAAGCCAAACACACCCCAAACAGGATAAATTCAAGAGAACCACACCTAGCCAGGAAGTAATCAAATTGTCCAATGCCAAGGGCAAGGAGAGTGTGGTGGTTTAGAGCTGTCTGTACCCCAGAAAAACATGTTCTTAAACTTAATCCACTTCTGTGAGTGTGAAACCATTGTAAGTAGGACTTTGTGATGAGCATACTTCAGTTAAGGTGTGGCCCAGGATGGGTCTTAAACCTATTACTGGAATCTTTTATAAGTAAAATGAAGCTCAGATAGGGAGAGAGCCACAGGAAACAAGAAGCTGATATTCATTCAGTGGAACCTGGAAGAAAATGCAGAGACCAGGAGAGGCCACCGTATGTATTGCCAAGTGACAGAGGAGCCAAGCAGCCAGCCAAAACACCACAGTCTTCAGGAAGAAAGCATTGCCTTGATGACACCTTGATTTTTAGACTTACTTTTAGCTTCAAAACTGTGAGATAACAAATTCCCAATGTTTAACCTGACCCTTTCCATAGTATATGCTTGAGCAGCCAAAAGAAACTAAAAGAGAGTTCTGAAAGCTGCAAGATAAAAGCAACATGTTACGTACAAGAGAATCCCAAGAAGATTAAACACTGATTTCTCATCAGAAACCATTGTGGCAAAAAAGGCAGTGATAAGAAATATCTACCTACACTGACAAGAAGAAAAGAAGAGCTTAACAAATCAAAAACTATTAAGGACATTTAATCAGTCATCAAAAACCTCCCAAAAAAGAAAGCCCAGAACCAGATGACTTCAAAGGTGAATTTTACTAATCATTCCAAGAATAATTAACAGCTATCTGTTCAAAGTTTCCAAAAACTGAAGAGGAGGAAATATTCCCTAACTCATTCTATAAGTCTAACATAATATTCATACCAAAGGCAGATAAAGATAAAACAAGGAAAGAAAACTAAAGACCAATACTCCTTATGAACATAGATGTAAAAATCCTCAACAAAATACTATCAAACTTAATCCAACAGATGATTAGGAAAAGCTAATCATCAAATTTATATGGAAGGGCAAGGGGCCCTGAATAACCGAAGCTATCTTGAAAAAGAGAAATGAAGTTGGAGAACTCACACTTCCTGAAAACTTATTACAAAACCACGGTAATCAAAACAGCATGGTACTGCCACAAGGACAGATACATAGAATAATGGAATTGAATACAGAGTTCAGAAATCAACCCTCACATTTATTGCCAACTGAATTTTGACAAGTGGGCAAAGACCACTTAATTGGGAAAGAATAGTCTCTTCCATAAATGATGCTGGGAAAACTGGATTTCCATATGCAAAAGAATGAAGATGGACCCCTACCTCACAACATATACAAAAATTGACTCAAAATGGATCAAAAACCTAAGTATAAGAGCCAGAACTATGAAACTCCTAGAAGAAACATAGGGAAGCATCTTCAGGACCTGGTGTTAGGCAATGGTTTCTTAGATTTTACACCCAAAGTACAAGCAACAAAAGAAAAAGTAAATAAATAAATAGGACCTCATCAAAATTAAAAACTTTTTTGCATTGAAGTACTTCATCATGAAAGCAAAAAGATAACCTACTCAATGGAAGAAAATATTTGGAAACCACATATCTGATAAAAGTTTAATATCCAGAATACATAAAGAAATCCTACAACTCAACAAGAAAAAAGACAACTCATTTTAAAAATGGACAAAAGACTTGAATAGACATTTCTCCAAAGAAGATACACAAATGGCTAAAAAAAATCACACAAAAAGGTGCTAAACATAACTAGCTATTAGGAAAATGCAAATTAAAATCACAATGAGATAACATTTCACACCCACTAGAATGGCTACTATTTAAAAAAATGGAAAATTACAAGGGTTGCAGAAGATGTGAAGAAATAGAAATACTCATTCATTGTTTTGGCAAACATAAAATGATGCAGCCACTGTGGAAGACAGTTTGGCAGCGCCTCAGAAAGTTAAGTATAGAATTACCATATGACCCAATGTTCCCACCTCTAGTTATATACCCAAAAGAATTTAAAGCAAGGACTCGAACAGATATTTGCACACCAATGTTCACAGCAGCATTATTCACAATTGCCAAAATATGGAAGCAACCCAAGTGTCCAACCAATGAATGGATACACAAATTGTGATTTATATATATACAATGATTTATATATATACAATGAAATATTTTCCAGTCATAAAAAGCAATGAAGTTCTGATGAACGCAACAAAAACGGATGAACCTTGAAGACAGGTTGAGTGAAATAAGCCAGGCACAAAAGGACAAATATTGTATGATCTCATTGATACGAAATAATTAGAATAAGCAAACCCATAAGAGTCAGAATCTAGAATACCATGTTACCAGGGGATGGAGTCGGGGTGGGCAATGGGGAGTTAATGATTAAATTGTACAGAGCTTCTACTTGGGTTGGTCATAAAGTTCTGATAGTAGATGTTGGAGACGGTAGCACAACATTGTAAATGTAATTAACGGCACTCGAGTATATATTTAATGTGGTTAAAAACAGAAATATTATGTTGTATATATGTTAATAGAATAAAAATGTTTTAAAAACATAGGACTGTACAACAAAAACACTGAACCCTTTTGTAAACAAAGGACTACAAATAATAGTACAATTACAAAATATTCTTTCCTGGACTATAACAAATGTTCCATACTAATGTAAGTTGTTAATAATAGGTCAATATACAGGATCTCTGTATTTTATACATGATTTTTCTGTAAACCTACAACTTCTCTAATAAAAATAACAACTCAAGATCTTGTGAGACTTGACCCAGAACATTGTGGATCAACTCAATGCCATTTTGGGACTGAGACTCGTTGTGGGGAGAAAAAATAGTACAGATACTTATTCAAAGTAATGAAATCCTCCTTCTGGGGCTGAACACAGCCAGCACCCCCAGACCAGTGACACCTCTGATGTGGCAGAAAGATTAAATTAATCAAGATATGAGGAAAATCTTCTATGTTTTATGTAAAAGGACACAGATATTTGAAGAGCTTGTTTTTGAAATATAATAGTTTTAGGTAACTTTGACCCTGAATTTATTCAAATAAAATAAAATAATAGTGAACGATAATTTTTTTAAAGATCCAGGCACTTCTTCCATATCATGGTTCAAGACAGATTATATAACTGATTAAACTATTTAAGCTGATAGAAATTTTGCCTGTTTTCCTGTTGTGTTCTTCAGTCACAGCCATAACATATGTTTGAGCTGCATACTGAGTAGTTTTAACAGGTTCAGATCACCGTATATTGCTAAAATTTCATGATAGATACTTTTCCCTTTATTAAATATTATAAGAATTTTTTATGTTCACCCTTTCTGTGTCACAATGGGACAACTTTCTAAATGAAGACATTGAAAGTATAAATTTATTTACAATGTGGCCATTTCACAGGAGCATGGTAGTAATGAGATACCTACATGGCTCCCTAATGGTTAGGAATGTTATTTTCTTCAGATGTGAAATTTTCTCTTGGTTTTTGCTTTTGGGCTCTTGAAACAGATATTTCATCAGAGAGGTTTTGAATGACTCTAACAAGGACATAGAACAATACAGAAAACATGCTTCAGAGGACTCTATAATCTTAAATGCAAGAAACTTGGCAAATTCCGGAAATAACCATATAAAACTTCTGAACGTAGTATGGGTAGCTGTCTTGAAATAACTCTGTGTCAAATAGCATCATGTTATATATCTTCAAGTAACTTGAATGTTATTTTAAAGGAAACAAATTTCAAAACAAACTGTAAAAAAACAAAACTTAAAGAGAAAAAAGCTAACACCTTTCTATGCAGTCCTGTTGGATGTTGGACTTGTCATGAGATGCTGCAGTCTATTTTTATTGAGTCAGAGAGACTATACTTTAAATGGCATAACATGACTATATTCAATCCTGCCTTAATTTTTCTTCTCTACCATCAAAAAATCATCACTAATTTTGAGAAGCATTATCAAAACTTTTCATAAACAGGAAATTGTTAAGCTGTGAATCATAGAAGAAAAAATTCTTCAGACAGCTTTGACTCTGGTCTTGGACATCCTAATGGAGGTAACATTGGAAGGTAACAGAAAAGTAGATGGTGTATGCAAGGAACAAACAGTTTTGAAAACATAAATCATTAAGATGAATACCATGGTGGAATTTCCCATTCCTGTAGCAGTACTTCCCCTTCCAGAAAAAGACAAGGACTTGACAGACTCAATATTTCTGGCAATGAAACTATGGAGCAGGAGAGGCAGATGAGAGAATGCAAACCATTTGAGGGTAAGGATTTTGTACCTTTAAATTTGAAGAGATAACTAAATCAGAATCAGTATTTATTTTGGGTGCATGGGGCAGACATGTTCTGACATACAGACATTCAACCAAAAAAATCTTCCAAGCATCTTTCTTAGAATAGCTTCCAAAATCTATATCTAGAGTATTAAAAAATGCTTGTCATTGAGACAAATAATACAAATACTTACAGATACCTGGCTTCCCAGTAGTAGGAAATTTTTAGTCACAGTCAGTTAAGAATAAGACTGCTCCAGGCGGCATAAAAGATTAGTCCCTAAACCAGCTTTTCCTTCTGCAAAAGCTCACCATGGAAAAGCCAAACTAAAGAAAATGAAGTTGGGATTCTTTCATTCATGAGTCCACCTATGGAACTGGCAACTTCAACACTTTCAAATCAACTGCCAAGAACATTAGTGCAAAAATGTCAGGGAAATAGTATGGTCACTCAAATTCCTCTTCATTGTTGACAAAATTAATCAGCAGTCTCATCTATCCAAACTGACTCGAATGGGCACTAATTTTTTTAAAAGTGAATTTTTAAAAACATTCAAAGGGGACAGATTAGAAAAGCAATGTGAAAATGAAAGTTGTGTTGTGTTGGCTCTGAGAAGTATTGACTCGTAATTTGCATGACAGCAATAGTACTCATCAAAAAGGGCTATCAACTAAAACTTTGATGAAAATTATATTCCTCAAGACAATGGGGAGGCCTCTATGATTTCCCAACAGATCATTCAGTCTTCAAACTTTTCACAAACTGATATGAACATATACAAAGCATTTGGAACTGTGCCTGGTACAAAGTAAATTCTCAAAAAGCATTAAGTATTATTATCATGTTACAGAGAATTTGACTCTGTCAACTCTGGGCTTACAATAAATGTAGACTTAACTTTGCATAAGTCATAGCTTAATATTTGGGTATGTATAACCATTTACTCATGGAGGTTGAGGAAGGTAGAGAAGGATGAGCAACAGTCTTTAGAACTTACAGTCCAGGGAAGAGACAAGATATGAGAAAAGCATCCAAAATTATAACAGGTATACCAAATAAATTGCAAGGTTTAAACAAATTGCTCATCAAATTTAAGCTGCAGTCAAAATAAATGAAACCTGGGATTCAGAACTTCCTGGAAAATGTGAAACTAACTTCAAAGGATGAATTCTTTTTGTGACAGCAGAATATGGATGGAGCAGATGTCCAATTTGAAAAAAAAAAATGCTCAGACATTTTTAGAGAATAGCATTATTTTTCAACTGCATTCCATTTCCTTTGGACCCCTTTTGACCAGTAAGTCAGGTTACCATGATGCAAGTACACAGGGATACAGGAATGTAAACTATTTTTTTAGTCAAGAATACATTTAGGATTCCAAACAATTCTACATTCCTCCCTACATATTCTATAATTCACTAAATGTGAACTGGAGTTTTTGAGTTTTGTGGCATTATAGAATATTTCAGATCTTACAAAAAGCATGGGAACATGGGCAAGGCTTCTTTGAGTTGCACAGGTCGATTATTGCCATGTATCTTAACCTGCAGCAAATTACTCATACTACCTTGTGCTTTCTGTGGTCTGGCCTTGGCAGACAGTGTCCAAATAGATTTTTCTCTTAAAAAGCAAAAACCCAAACACCCATACTGGCCCTCGTTTGCAATGAGACAGGTGCATCCCTGGTTATTTGCCCAGAGTGACAGGAAAGGGGGATGGAGACTAAGCAAGTGTACCTTCCCTGGGCATCTGCAAGAGCACTCATCACTGGCTGAACCCCAGGGATCTGGAAATGGGATGCAAGTGAGCATAGGGAGAGGAATACAAACAGAAGATTAGAATCATGAGAAGAATAAGAACTGATGGCAAAAAAGAGAAATGTACTGGGTTTCTCTTTTAATTTCTCTTTTTTCTGAAAAGCTGAGGAATCTTTGCAATAGCTTATTAACAGAATCACTTTATGTTGAGGCAAACGTAATGCTGATAAAATATCCAACTATGTCAAATCTGTGAACAATTTTGAAATATATATTATCTTCTACATAAAAGATGAAAGATTATGTAAGCAAAAATAATGTTCAAGAGAAGCTAATACATGAAGAAAGAACATCAGTCTTAGATTTTGGTTGGAGTCTTGCTGTCCATTCCACTAGCTATGTGACTTCAGCTTCTTTCTCATGTGTGAAATGGGAATGATAATATTGTCATTCATCTCACAGGGCTATTGAAGGAAGCAGCAGTGGGTTGAAGAGTGGCTCTAAAATATGTCCAAGTCCTAACCCCAGTTACCTATAAATATGACCTTCTTTGGGAAAAGGGTCTCTGCAAATATAATTAAATAAGATTTTGAGATGAGATTTTCCAGGACTTACAGTGGCCCCTAAATCCAGTGATAAGTATTCTTATAAGAGACAGAAAAGTAGAAGGCACAGAGACACAGAAGAAAAGTCCTTTTGAAAATGGAGGCAGAGATCAGAGTTACGCAGCCACAAGTCAAGGAACATGAAGAATCGTCAGCAGCCAACAGAAACTAGGAGAGAGGCAGGGAGTAGATTCTCTCACCGAGTCTCCAGAAGCAAACAACCCTGCTGACACCTTGATTTTTGGTCTTCTGGCTTCTAGAACGGTGAGAGAATAAGTATTTGTTTTCTTAAGCCATTAATTTTGAGACAATTTGTTACTGCAGCCCTGGGAATCTAATACAGACTCAAATGAAGTAATATCTATGAAAACAGGTATAATAATTGCTGCTAGTGGTCACTCAATTTTTTTACTAAAATTTATTTTAACCACTTTTGAAAGAGCTATAAATATTTTTAGAGTACATAATGAAGTTTGTACATTTGCGGGGGGGGCACCTTTCATTGCCTCTTGTCTTTGAAATGGTGCAATCACTTTAAGTGTATGTTAAGATCTTTTAATTGCAAAGCACTAAAATCAACTCAGGCTAGTGCAAAAAAAAAGTCACCTTACTAAAGAAGGGGCAGGGGTTTTGAAAGAAGGATACATGGATATCTCTGAGACTCAGAGGAACGGCTGAACAATCAAGTAATGCAGGATTCAGACTCTGTAGAAAATGTTTCTGGATTTTAACCTCCAAATCAGAAGGAACATGGTTCTTTATCCTGGACTGAAATATATTGTTTCTGAAGAATTTTCCTCTCAGAAATACTGATTATTATGGTCAAAAACAACAAGCTTTAGGGAAAAGAATTTCAATTGACAGTGTTACTTCAAGGAATTCAAAGCTTTCCTAAGAAATAACTTGACACAGCTCTAGGTTTGTAACTCTTTTATTAGCCTTTAAATAGATCAAGAAGTAATTGCTTCATCCCAAACCTTTAAAAATGAACACTTTGTATTGTTTCCTTTCCATCTCCTTTGGGAAGAGAAGAATGATTTGAATGTTTAGACTCATTTGAATTAAAATACAACCGTGACTTTTGCATTCAAAGATTCAGTATATTTTAACTGGCTGAAGTCTTAGGAAATACTTCTCTTAGATAAACCACTTACTTTAAATTCCCATTTGAGGAAATTACCATATTTGAATTAATCTAAGATGTAGCCAGAAACGGAACATTTCTCTACAGTATATTCTATTTGCCTTTGGCGAATTGCTTTCAGCTACATTCAGAATTCTCACTAGAAAGAGCTAGTGCAAATGGTAGGTTTCCTGCTCTGGAGATTTAAGCAAAAATAAAACCTAAATCACAAGTGAAGTCAATGTGATAGATTCCTTCAAACTAAAGCTAATCCCAGCCATTTATATTTGGAAAACATTGGCTTACAAAGGAATAAAAAGACCAAGCTTACAAATATTTTTCACATAGGGAAATAAGACATTATCTGGAAAACCAAAATATATCAGAAGGAATTCAATCTACAAAGTTTTGAGAATATTTTAAATAAATGAGCTGCTTAATAACATGCAGATAATTTCTTATAATCACCTAGAATTAAAATCTTCACTGTTTATATTCTGACAACCACAAGTTAATAGGTATGTGGAAAAAAAACAGATACAAAATGACTTCCATTCTCTAGACACTTGTGTCATAAATTAGCACAACACATCCCTCAAACAGTCGTCTTCTTTTGCTCAATTTCTAATACAGTACCATAGTTTATAGATGGTAATGACACCATTATTAGTTACACGTAACAGACTCAACTAAAACTGGCCTAGGTCTTTTCCCTCTTCCAGCATTCTTTCCAATTGGTTTCATTTTTATGAAAACTGACACCTTCTGAAGGCAAAAGTGTCTCCCAGACATTCCAGTCATACCATAATTTCAGGAGAACGTGCCTCCTAGTTCTACAAAAATAGCAGAGAGATGAAAGGATTTTGTTTGTGAGCCCATCTGTAAACCAATAACCCAAGCACAGGGGATGTATACTGTGGCCAAGTCTGAAATTAGGTGCCAAATCCTGGACAAGTGGGGTGGGATCAGCCCTAGGACTTACAAATGGGGGAAGGGAGTTCCTGAAAGGTAAAAAAAAAGGAGGAAAAAAGGAGAATGGTTGCTGAGTTTATTACTTAGGGATCCTAAGTAATAAACAGGACACTCAAATTCGGGTAATTCAATAAAATTTATTTAAAAAGGGCTTACTGAGGATACAGAATATGCAAGCATATGGAGTTCTAGGACTTAGTCTATCCTCCAGGGCAGTTAGTAAATAGCCAGGAACTGTATGAAACAACTGTTTGGGGGGCTCTGGAGACTAGAAGCACACCATACACCAGCCAGGAATGAGTGGAAAAACAAGACTGATAAATCACCCTGAAGAGCTGTGAGTATATCTTTCCACCCTGTGGAGGATGGTGCTCATCTCCCACTGGCACAGCAGGTTGACTCAGGAGTCACTTCCTGGTGGGAAATAGAAGCCCTCTCTCCTAGGATCAGGGGGGAAGGAGACTCAGACAACACCAGCTGCAGCTTTGATTAATGAATCTGGACTGCCAGATATCAGCTCTGGGCACAGATAAATTTACAACACACTCAAGGAAGAAAGAACTGAGTGAGTTCCATTTTGGCCCTGCTCCCAACAGGGGAGGAAGCAGGGCAGACAGAAAAACACAGAGGCTTCTGGAGGTAGTGGAGCTCAGTTAGCCGAAGGATGGCTCTGCCCCAAGAAAAGGGGGAGACAGAGCTGGGCACCAACTCTGGCTCTTGATTGGCAACGCAAGGTGCTGGACTCCAGCACTGAGAGGAGCTACACTTTTTTAAAGCAGCCCATTAAAGAAAACAACCAACAGCCTCTGTTTCCATCCTGCCCCAGACAGGGGCAAAAGCAGGGTTGACTGAGAGGCACAGTAACTCCTCAGGTGGCAAAGACAGGTTGCTGAAGGGTGGCTCTTCCCCCAAGGAAAGGGGGTTAGTGGGATCAGGGCCAGTGTAGGTGGTGGCTGTCATTTAGAGAATTTAGATCCCAGGGGCTGGGATACCAGCAAGAGTTTCAACCCACAAAAAGTGGCATGCAGCCTTTATAACAACCATGCAACAGCAGGGGAAGAGGTGGGGCTGCTTGGGAGTCACTGTAACTTTTCCAGCCAGTGGGGAACAGGGTCCTGAAGGGGAGGCAAGACCCAGCCCAGGCTGTTGCTATTATTTAGAGAATTCAGTCCCCAGGGGCTGGGAAAACAGCAAGTTGTAACTAGCTTTCCCTCAGCCTCTTTCTCAACCATGCCCCTGGCAGGGGTGGGGTGGGCTGAGAATTAAAGACACAGTATGATATTAGGCCTGTGGGAAGAAGCGGGAAGAAGAGCACCATCTGCTGGGCAGGACTGGAAAAGCACAGAATCAGTAGGTTTCACAGAAAAGATTGGTGTCCTGCGGGTCTCCTCCCCAGGGAACCTTGGTACTGATCTATACCTCCTTTGTGAGTCCTGGAGCTGTCTTGTCTCAGAAAAAAACTGACTGAGGTAGGTCCTCTCTAGGGGGAACCTCCTCCAAGAATCAGCCTTCCACATAAAAGTAGCTAGACATAACAAAAGGAGTGTTAAAACATATAGAGGCAAAATCAAAAATAAACAAAACAGATCAACATTCTCTGAGGAAGAAGAGGGAAGAGAAAACTTTTTCCTGGGAGTGAAACAATTGCACAAATAGGGCAATCTCAACAATCATTCCATATATGTAGAGGAAGAATCAAATAAATAAGAGCTGAAAAAATTCTGACCAGTTAAACACAAGCTACTCTAGAGGTCTGGAATAAGTTGAACCACGTGTCAAAGAATAGCACAAAGCCAAACAACAGGAAAATCCTAGGGAAGAGAAAGAAAATGACCTCCAGAATAAACTAATCAAGAAAATCAAATGCCTAGATATCAGCAAAAAAATCACAAGTCACACTAAGAAACACAAAGATACGGCCCAGTCAAAGCTAAAAACTAAACTTTCAGATAAGACACAGGAGTTGAAACAACCAATTAAGGATGTTCAAACAAATCTTCTACATCAATTCAACAAGACAAAGAAAAATGTGGCAAAAGAGATGAAGGCTATAATGAAGACACTGGGTGTGCCAGTTTGGATGTATTGTGTCCCCCAAAATGCAATTATCTTTGATGCAATTTTGTGGGGCAGATGTATTAGTGTTGATTAGGTTAGAATCTTTGATTGAGTGTTTCCATGGAGATGTGACTCAATCAACTGTGGGTGAGACCTTTCTTTGGATTATTTCTGTGAAGGTGTTGCCCTACCCATTCAGGGTGGGCCTTTATTGGATCACTGGAGTGCCTTAAAAAGAGCCACAGAGGCCCAGACTCAGCAACTGCGAGTGACATCCTAAAGAGGAGCTGCAGCTAAGAGAGGACAAAACACCCCAAGGGCAACACTTTAGAGAATGCCATTTTGAAACGCAACCTGGGAGCAAGCAGACACCAGTCATGTGCCTTCCCAGCTAACAGAGGTTTTCCAGATGCCAATGGCCTTTCTCCAGTGAAGATACCCTTTATTGATGCCTTACCTTGGACACTTTATGGCCTTAAGACTGTAACTTTGCAACCAAATAAACCCCCTTTATTTCAGATGTTACCATTAGCAAACCAGAACACTGGGTAAACATGAAGAATAACTCAGAACCATGCAAAAAAATAAATGATAGAACTTATGAGAATGAAAGGCACAGTAGAAGAGGTAAAAAAAAAATACAATGGAGACATACATCAGATTTGAAAAGGCAGAAGAAGGATCAGTGAAGTAGAGGATAAGACATCTGAAATCCTACACACAACAAGATCTTCTGCAAAGAACAAAAACTTTATGGCTGAACAAAGCCCCAGTGCAGGTATTTCATCACTGTTTTATACATACGTTTTATAAAGTAATTTCTTTTAGATGACATGAAAAATGAGAAAGTACATTTCAGATTTAAAATTTTTGTACTTAGAAATCAATATAAATCATTTTTAACACCTTAAAAGTCCATTTTGGGAAGAATACATATTATATTATTCTTGGAAGAAAAATATTTGCCTGAATAATTGATCTTCTTTTAAGCCCATAGGTATACCTATGCATGGCTCCCACCCCAGACATTCTGATCAAGATAGTATGAGGTGCATCCAATTTTTAAAAGCATCCCTGATGATTCTAATGTGCAGCAAAGTTTGGGAACCATTGTCATAGTTTGGGAACCACTGGGAACTGTTTATGTCATCACAAAAGACAATTTCCCAATTTTCTTTAAAAATAATATTTAAATAGTGCTTAAGTTCAGGTGTATCTTGTGCTAAAAGTTTTGTGAGCTGACCTAGGAGTCTTTCATTTAAAACATCACTTCTTAGCACAATAGTGTGTGATGGTAGTACAGTACTGTAAATGTAATTAACAAAGCTGAGTGTGAGTATGATTGAACAAGGAAAGCTAGGGCCATGTATGTCACCAGAAGGAAAGCTAGAGGATAAACACTGGGACTATATAACTAAGCAAAACATACAGTGCACAATGACAGTGGCTAATTGTACAAATATAATAAAGTTCTTAGATGAACTAGAACAAACATATGTCACGATTATAAGATGTTAATAATAGCATGGTATATGGGGAAAAATACCATGAATGCAAACTAAGGTCTATAGTTAA
The DNA here is from genome assembly GCF_015220235.1 of Choloepus didactylus. Lineage (NCBI taxonomy): Eukaryota > Metazoa > Chordata > Mammalia > Pilosa > Megalonychidae > Choloepus > Choloepus didactylus. The sequence goes on along the minus strand of NC_051310.1, from coordinate 182,286,533 downwards.
CAGTAACATTGTAATGCTCTTTCATTAATTGTAAAAAAAGGCAGTATACCAAAGCTAAATGTCAATAATAGGGGGATTTAAGGATTATGAGTTTTTGTTGCTGTTTTTTTTTCTGGAAGAAATGAGAATGTTCTAATAGTGACTGTGGTAGTGACTGCATAACTATGTGATTATACCAAGAGCCACTGATTGTACACTTAGGATAAATTTTATGGCGTGTAAATAAAACTGCTGACAGACAGACAAACAGACGGATAACTTACAAAGGTGAGGATGGTGATAGAGGAGCCACAAGATACAGTATAGTAACTTAGCAAAGTTGTCCTCACCTATAGATCCAAAGGGATAAGGGAAATGAACAGTTTCTAAAACCAAGAAGGAAGAAGTCCTAAAGAGCAAACACCTATAGAGCAAAGATCTTCATTAAGAACATAACTGACCCAAAGTGACCTTCAAAGAAGGGAGCCAAGGAAATAAATTCTCCCTCCCTCCAATCTCCTTGCAAAATCCCCCTTTGGTTGAACTCAACTGGGAACCAAAGGGCAAGGGAAGCCACAGGCATAAGCCACAAAAGTCAGTCCCCCAAGGCAGACAGCAGGATGGGTAAGAACGAGAATGGATCTTGGAAGACATGGAAAATATGCAACACACTAGGAAAGCAGAAACAACAATGTACATTATATACCACAACTCCTGGATGCTCATCCACTAGTCAAATATCTATTGAGTCCCTCAGTGTATAAGACACCTTTCTAAGTATAGAAAATACAAAAATGAATGAGACATAGTCCATGCTCTCAGGAATCTCATACTCAAGAAAAAAAAGAGACTGGCACTTTTTTAAAAGTACAGTGAATGCATTGTAACAACAGGAATTTGACTCAGGCAGTTTCTCAATTAACGTTTTTGTTCCTTTCCATAGATTTTGACAAACAAATGTTTTGCCATATAGAAAATTACCTAATAATCACATAATGGAGAACATAAATGATTACAGCCACACAGCTCTTATTTTATTATTGTTGTTGTTACTTTTTAGAGCTATCAATGTTCTAGAGTTCCAAGAAAATGTATATGTATACAGTACTGAGGGAGTACAGAGAAAGGGACTGTATTTAATGGTGCAATAAGGGAAAGCATTACTGAGGAGGATTGCCATAGAAGAAGTGACCCTTGATTTGAATGTTTGCAGATGATTAAGTAAGCAAGCAAGTGCATCCGGTAAGAATGGAGGGAATGGAATTCTGGACAGAGGTTATATTATAAGGAAAGGCATCCATTTGCTTTGTAATATGCTCTATTAAAACAACTATAAGATATCCAGTATGAGTAGAGTTTGTGTGGGCTATTGGGGCTACTACTTGATGAATGAGAAAGTCTAAAATGCTACTGTGTGCATGTTTGTGTGTGTGTGTATAGAAAATACTACTCTGTCCATGTTCTTGTGCATGTATGTGTATGTGTGTGTGTGTATATCACGTCTTAAAAACTAAGAACTGATAATGTGCCTAACATTTCTTCTGTATTCTTCTGTTGTGTGTAATGGTGCTTAATAGATATTTGTTAGACTCAATTCATGTTTTATTTTCTAGCATCAACACTCATTGATAGGTTGATTTTTTTAAAAAGTTCAAATTAATGTTATGTTGAAGAACAAGCACAAGTTTAAATTGAAAGGAACAAGAATTATGTTCTGAGGGAACGATTTATGATACATGCATCTTTATGAATGTTTTAGAGCTCACTTGCCCAACTAGACAACAACTTTTTCTGAAATAGCACAGTCCTACTACAAGATTGAAACAATATTAATGAGGAGCTATTTCCAAAAAAAAGTAAGTCTCACCAAAAGTGTGAAGATTCACAATGATATAAGTGTCTTCTTTTTGCTTTTTTGTTTCCCCTTTAAGCCTAGGAAGCAGTTAAAAAAGAAGAGTAATTTTTACAAAGCCATTCTTATTGGCATCATATATAATAAATAAAAATTTGAAATCCCCAAATTACATTATAAGTAGAATGGAATGAATCATGAAATCTACAGAAATCTTTTACATAATGCCAGGTGAAAAAACTAAATAGTATTAAACATTTATTATAAAAGTTACCTTGCCATATGACTCCCAGGGATGAACCTGGACCCAGCATCGTGGGTTTGAGAACATCTTCTTGACCAAAAGGGGGAAGCCATCTTTCAGTGGCTAAGAGATTTCAAATGGAGTCTAGAGGTCACTGGTGGGCATTATTATGCACTATATAGATACCACTTGCCAGGTTTTAGTGGATTGGAATAGCTAGAAATAAATACCTGAAACTATCAAACTCCAACCCAGTGGTCTTGACTCTTAAAGATGATTGTATAACAATGTAGCTTACAAGGGATGACAGTGTGATGGTGAAAACCTTGTGAATCACACTCCCTTTACCCAGTGTATGGATGGATGAATAGAAAAATGGGGACAGGGACTAAAGGAAGATTGGGGTGGGATGGGGGGGATGGTTTGGGTGTTCTTTTTTACTTTTGTTTTTCATTCTTATTTTTACTCTTTCTGTTGTAAAGAAAACGTTCAAAACTGGATTGGGGTGATGAAGGCACAACTATATGATGATACTGTGAACAGCTGATTGCACACCATGGATAATTGTATGGTATGTGAATATATCTCAATAAAACCAAATTTAAAAAAATATATACTCAGCACAAAATAGGTTCAATAAAAAGTGTTCTTCAATAAAAACAAAAAAAAGTTACTTTGCTATTAACAATTTTGGAAAACAATTTTTGGTGGTAAGAGAAGAAATAGCAATTCCCAACCCCTCAATTTAAATTCAAAATGAGTTGCTTTTCACTATCTGTAGAAATTCCAAGAGACACAAAAAAGGGTATATGCTATTGCAGACAGATGGAGAAGAAATGAAATCCAATTCTAGTGAGTGAATACTATGGTGCCAATAAATCAATTACTAGAATATTCCGACATGCTTGCCACTGAGACTTTGGGCAAAACTGCTTTATATGCATTTCATCAGTGGTTCTCAAATTTTAGTATGTATCAGAATCACTTGGGGAACCTGACAAAAATGCAGATGTCTGGGCCCTATCTTACTTCAACAATCCTGGCCTCCAGATCCTTTATTTACTCTCCAAGTGATTCAGAATTACAGCAGTGTTTGAGAACCACTGGGTTAAATAATATTTGCTTTTGTCATTCACACCACTTGCCTGTTTTGCTCCTAGATTGATATGGGAAACAAAGGCTTCACTTAAGTGCTGGTAAATTCTTCGATGTCCATAAAATAAATTTACTGGGGACACAGGACCTTTCACAGCCTAGGCTGGCCTAAAAGTCCAGTCTCATTCACCAAAATTTTCTGTTTTCGCTGTCTCCTTCCCACCCTCAACAAACATATACTGCAGCCTCTATTATTGTACTACTGTTCTCAAAATAATTTAGCCTGTGCTACTGGATCTTTGTTTTGTAAATGTGATTCCCTTATCCTGTAAAATTATGTTCTCTACTGAGAAAGTTATATTTATCCTTTAAGACTCACCTGAAAAGTCACTTCCTCTTATGCTTTTTTTTTTTTTTTTTTTGCATTCTTTTTCATCTTTGCTATCACACCTCTCCCTGGGAACAAAATGCACTGAATTTTCATTCCTTAGTTATAGCACTTAGCATTTTGCATGATATATTTATTTTCTGGTTTACGTATTGTGCCAGTTTGAATGTATTGTGTCCCCCAAACACCATTATCTTTGATGTAGTCTTGTGGGGCAGATGTTTTGATGCTGATTAGATTTGCTTGGAATGTGCCCCACCCAGCTGTGAGTGATGACTCTGATGAGACATTCCCATGGAGGCATGGCCCCACCCATTCAGGGTGGGACTTGATCAGTGGAGCCATATAAATGAGCTGACTCAAAGAGAAGGAACTCAGTGCAGCTGTGAGTGACATTTTGAAGAGGAGCAAGCTTGCTAGAGAGGACCGTCCTGGGAGAAAGCCATTTTGAAACCAGAACTTTGGAGCAGACGCCAGCCATGTGCCTTCCCAGCTAACAGAGGTTTTCCGGATGCCACTGGCCATCCTCCAGTGAAGCATTAGCATACTAGAACACGTATCTACTGTTCCACCTCCACCCCACATATACACAACTGCAAACAGGAATTGTACTTTATTCACTTCTGTAAACCTTGTATCTATACATAGTTATTTGGCAAATGCTTACTGAATGAAAGAACAAGTATTATAAAGCTTCCTATATACTCTACCCCAATATTTCTTCTTTGCACAATATACCTTAAAGATACAATCCAAAAGAAAATAAAAAGTTAATTTCCCCAATGAGTGTCATTAATAATGAGAAAAAAATTTATATTACCCAAATGCCAAAGAATAGGGATATGGCTATACATACACACAACTATAGAATACTTCGGAGTTAATAAAAATAAATATTTCAAATATATCAATAGGTTGGAACTATATAAGCAAACCATACCATGAGACTTTATAGACTGCAAAATGGTACATAATCTGGAATTCAAATATATGTTACTTATACATTTAATTAATGTAAAGCTAGGAAAATACTTTAATTTTATTTTTTTCATTTTTCTTCAAAGTTGCTAAATATCACAGGAGGAAGGGAAAGGAAAGTGAAAGGACAGGCAGAAGGTGGGAAAGAAGATGAGAATGTGATTTGGCACCTTCCTTATGTGAGAAATTCACATCAAAACTCTAAGAACCACTCCTTCAGGAGCAGTTCTCAAGCTCCATTCTATTGTTATGATGACGATAGGTTTGAAATATACTTTTTGGAGAATGTTAAATTATTTTTGTCCATAAAGACTGCTGTGGTTTGTTCCTAACTTAAAAAGTCATCTTTCTCAAGCAAAGAAATACAAATTTCAATATTCATTTCAATCTGGCTACCTCATAGAAAGCACCCATTATCCATTATATGAATATAAGCCAAGAAAATAGTTATAGGCTAGATTGAATTGGCTCTAAAAATACAATTGCAAAATTCACAGTCTGCTCTACAAGGCTTCAATCCTACATATGTAACGATTCTATACACACAGCAGTTTTTCAGTATGTTCAGAGGCAATTAACAGAAATGTTACCAACTTGTATGTTTGATAAATCTGCTTTAAAGATGCAAAAAGCAAATAGTTGCCTGGGTTTAACATTGTAAAAGTGAATCTTATTCAAGTTAAAACTACAGATAAGGTGAATATTAGAAACTTGGTAAATGGATATTTTCGATCTTCATTTTTGTCACCATGCTATATTGATATCTCATTTTTCATTTCTGGTTTACTCTTTTCTAAAAATAATACTGATTTGATCAGTAGCAATTCTTAATCAACCAGGTATCACAATATCTTAAAAATATGTGGAAAAAAGAGAGAAACCATAGATCCATTTCTCCCTAGGTTTCTTTCCTATTTGGAAGGAAGGGGAAAAACTATAATATTTCACAGAGGAATTGTGATATAAATGTACACACATTTTAGAATGTACATGAGAAATTATACTTTTTCCTTGCACCCATTTAGAGTCACCAGGATTTAAAATCATTTCAGTGAAGTGCATAACTAAGGTAAAACAACAAGGGTATTTTCATTGACTTTTGCTATCAGATTTCTAAACTAGCCATTTGCTTCAAAACACAGACTGACAAACAGATTGCAAAGCTTTCATCATGTCCCTCTACAAGGTTCTGGCCAACTGTCTTTGCTGACACAGCTGTCCCACCTGGGGCAAGGGAGTAGAGCAGATGACCACTCTATGTGGACCTTCTTCACCTACAACTCTGCAAGCAAGCTAAAGTAATGGGAGAAAATTATGAAAGTCAAGACTGAAACTTCAAGAAAATATATTATTTCATAAAATGGAAGCCAAAACAGTCTCATCCAAAATATGAGGGATGCGATTAAAAAAAAAAGAAATATTTTTTAATGAAAATGCTTATTCACAGAAAATCAATCACACTGTTTTTATATTACTTATAAAACAAATACAAAATCATTCAGTTTACCTATTTGAGGACATATATAAAATAAAAACCTTCAAAGAGAAATTATCTGGCTTTAGGCATAGATCCTTGTGCCAGTTTGAAACTGTTATGGACCCCAGAAGAGCCATGATCTTTTTAATCCAATCTTGTTGGGTAGAACCTTTTGATTGAGTGTTTCCATGGAGACATGATTAAATGATTTCCATGGAGATGTAATCCCACCCATTCTGGGTGGATCTTAATAAGATCACTGGAGTCCTTTCAGAGAGCTCCCAGAAAGAAGGAGCTCAGAGAAGCTGAGAGAGACATTTTGGAGAGAAGCTAAAGTACGTAATCCAGAATTTGCCCCTGAGAGAAGCTAAGAGCTGACACAGACCCAGATGCTTGGAGATGCAGACAGAAAGACATTTGGAGATGCTAAGCTAAGATACGAAGCCCAGAGTTGCTGTGGAGAAGCTAAGAGAGGACTCCCAGATGCTTAGAGAGAAATGCTCCAGGGTAACCAAGCAGAGAGCTGAGAGAAGCTAAGAGACAGAAGCCCAGAGACATTTTGGAGAAAGCCATTTTGAAACCAGAACTTGGGAGCAAAGGACCATCAGACACCAGCCATGTGCCTTCCCAGCTGACAGAGGTGTTCCAGATGCCATCGGCCTTTCTTCAGTGAAGGGATCCTCGTGTTGATGCCTTAGGTTGGATACTTTTATGGCTTTAGAACTGTCAATTTGTGACCTAATAAATCCCCTTTATAAAAGCCAATCCATTCCTGGTATTTTGCATAATGGCAGCTTTAGCAAACTGGGACAATCCTGAAAGCAGCCACCTTAAATCATGCAATCTGGGTACACAACTGCATAGTCCATACATAGTTCTTTGCCCCCCTCAGAACCCATGTCACTTGGCCCCAAATTTCCCATATTTGTCTTCCCATCATGGATAGCATGTTCATGCAACAAACTTGTGTTGATTACCTACAATGTGCCAAGCAATGTGCAAAGCAGTGGTAATTCAAAAGGAATAGAATGTGGGCCCTCCTCAAGAAGTTTAAAGTATGGTGTGAACCAACTGATTAAGCAGTTTAGTATGTAAGGAGTGAGATTCGAATATGCATGCTGGCACATAACATCAGGATGGATGGGTAGGTTGGGTATCAACAATGAGACCAGGAGAGAAAAGACATTCCTGATAGCTGGAGAAGGAAGCAAAAACAAAGAAAGGCAAGAGAAAGCTGATGCTCATAAAGAGCCCCCTGTATGACTGAGCATCAGGCCAGGTCATGCAAACTTCTTACGAACCACTCCTTTCCTGAGACAGTAGCAGAGCTTAAGGCCAACTGGAGACCACTGGTCACACATAAAGCAATGCACAGGGGAAGGGGAAGCTGGTAACCTGCTGCTTTACTTCTCTTTGATAACATGTCTATATGCATAGTCCATGGGCTTGTCTGACACTTTTCATGGCAGCTCTGAGGGTGCCAGGCTTTTTTCATGGAGTGGTCTTAACAAGGTTCAATGAAGAGAAGTGAGAACATGCAGCTCAGGAGGGTGCCAGGCTTTGCATCACAGCAATGTGAGGTAGGCCACAATGTCAGGCTGGAAGGGGGTATGGCAGAAAAGGGCCCATGACAGTCAGATGGCAGGGCAGTAGGACCCCTGGCAGCTAGTAAGAGCAGACCATAGCAGTCATTCTGCAAAATAAATACTGAATAATAAAATAAAGACACAAACAGAACAGAGCTCTTCCAGTGATTTTATCTGCCCTCTATTCTGACTCTAACCCCTTACTAATGAGAGAGAGAGAGAGAGAGAGAGAGAGAGGGAGAGAGACAGAGAGAGAATCAAAATTATACTGCCCATTTGGAAATAGTGAATAATACATGCATCATCTTAAACAAACAGAAGGATAAACATTTTTATATCTGAGGATTCAGAGGAAGAGGGACATAGATTAAGATAGGAAGAAAACGTAGATATTTAAGAAGGTAGTGGGGGTGGGACAGAGTTGGGAGGAGAGGAAAGACTTTACAGAGGAAGAGAAAGGAGTAATAAATACTGCATCATGGTTTGTTTTGCTTTTAAATATTTTATTTTAAAGTTAAAAAGAAAAAGAATTAGTAAGAAAGATGAAGGATTGAATAGGGGCAAGATGCAGTGGTCAACAAATCGCACTTCTCTTTTGCCTAAGCCTAAATTCAAAGAAATCACAGCCCCTTGCGGGATCAACACTTACACCCTTCAACCCCCAAATAAGACCAAAAATCAGGAACTGGTGTAAGTCCCCTCTACGTATTAATCCTGAACAAAGTTGTGCCATTTCCTGATTCCCTGACCTTTAAATTTCTGAAGTTAACAAAGCATGGTATGAAATTTTATTTCTTAAAATGTTCTATCTCAGGGCTGCTAACTACAGTTTCCACAGGAAAGGATGCATTAGCAGCACAACCAGCCTCTCTTCTAATCACTGTTAAGATTCTGTTTTCCCATCAGGATGCAAGAGGGTTCTTTTTTCTCCCTGCCCCATCCCACCAGACTCACACTGCAGTCAGGCAAGCATCTCAGCAGATACCAGGGACCCTTCCCCCTAGCTGACTGCCATGCACTGCAGGGTTCAAGATGCAAATGGATTTGGCAGCTAACATTTACTTTGTGCATGCATCCTACAGGCCAGACACTCACCTAAGTGTATTATATCTATTCTCTTATATTATCCTCATCACTGTCCCCATGAGGTAGGGACTATGTATATCCATCCCTCTTATACAAAGAGGATTCAAATAGCTTCACAGCCAGTGAATGGGAGAGCCAAGATAGGATCCCCAGCAATCTACCTACAGAGTCTGCTCCTAACCTCTAAGCTGTAATGCCTCTATCTCTGACTAGCCTGCAGGAAGCTGTCTGTAGTTGTTAATATTGCCAGAAACATAATGGAAATTAAAACCAATCAGAATTCATCTGGCAACAAATTGAAATGGACACTCCATGAAATTTTTTTCAAAGGTTTTTTTAAAGAAAATACAATCTGGTTCCCGAGATGTTTTAAAATAGCTCTTCCCAAAGGGGGATTGGACAATGTGAATGGCAGTGTGCACTTACCCACCACATCTAGCCCTGCCCATACATTTGTGCAAGCACAGGGGTTACACATTCAATTAGTGCCCAAGTACATGTGCACACTCCCTTCTTGACTGAGTTAATTGTTCACAGATGCCTTTTTAGGTTCTACCTCCTTTATATGTCTATCCACAACCCTCCCTTCAGCCCTACTGCCTCACCCTCATTTGAGTTTTGCCACAACCTGTTCTCTGCCATAATTTCTAAATTCCCCCAGGCTATCCTCCACCCTGAGACTGGCACAATAAATAATAAACAAATTCCAGACTTATGCTGCCATTATACCTCCTGAGAGGAAGTGGATATTCAACAAGTGATTGGTGTCATTTCATATACATGAATTTCACCCTTAAAATCACCAACTTTTCTTTAGAATAATACCTGCATGAATTTATACATTCATATATTTTATCTCATGCCTTTGCCACTTGTGGTAGGAAATTACTTAAAAGATAAGTCCCAAGAAAACAAGGGAGTAAACCAAGAAACAGAGAGGTGGCATACAAGAGATAGTGGATCCAGAACCAAAGAATGATAAAAGGAAGCACTGTAATTTCAGCTATGCACTAGGGCCTAGGGAACAACTAGTCCAGACTGAAGCAGAAGGACAAAAGGACTAGAGCATGGGGGTCTACAAGGAGAAAGAAAAAGAAATTAATAGATTATTTGCTGTATGAGTGTCTAGAAAATTATCAATAAAGAAATAAAAAATTAGTGACAGATAATACATAGAGAATGAATCAAAAAAAGCTAATATTAGCCATATGAAAATAAGCTATACAAGATAGAAAACAATCTTGATAAACTCCTTGTCTCATTTGATAAATGGCAAACTTGAACTGAAACGTGCTGTAAGTATAAAATATACGTCAGATTTTAAAGTCTTAGTATGAAAAAGAGAATGGAAAATACCTCAATAATTTTTATATTGATCCCATGTAAAATTATAATATGATGTACTGGGTTAAATAATAGATCCTATTTAAATTAATTTCTCTTGTTTCTTTTTACTTTTGTTATATGTGACTGCTAGAAAATTTAAAATTATATATGAGGCTCCAGTTATATTTCTGTTGGACAGTGCTGCATTAGATGGTTAGATGGCTGTCAGGAGCAAGTATTTGTCTTACATCTCAGGTAACTAGTGAGACAAAGTTTTGAATGTGAAGACTAGTTATTAGAAACGAGATTTCAGCAGAGGTCAGGAATTAGGATAGCCATTGTGTTCAAAGTGATCAACAATCCAAACTGCTGCCCAGTTCCAGAATCCAAACAGATTTAACACCACTTCGGAGGAAAGCTGCCACTGTCATTCCAGATTCTGTCATTTTGAAACTTTTTCTGCCCCAAGAAGGCACATCATCACATTTTCATTAACTCAATGGTATAATTAATAGTTGAGCCAGTTAATCACCTAAAGCTGGGATAAGACCAAAGTCCATTGAGATTCTCAATATGAGGCCCCAGAAGACCTCTGGGGAAATGGCTAGCTAGCAAAATGCTGCCACTGAATAAAAGTATTTCACCTGCCCATCTTTTTCTGTCAAATTGATGCCTGTGGGCTAATTTAATCTATGCCTAAAAATGGCAAGTTTTTAAAATCCTAGTTAATATATTTTCATGTCTTCATTGGCCCTGATTAAAATTTTTTTAAAAAAGTACATAGCCCCTCTCCATGTTTAATTACTTCTATTTTCATCTTTTCCTAGAAAACTTTTTACATTTCATTCTTGTGTTATGACTCAATTTGAATTCCAGCTGTTTGTAATTCTTTGGCAATGAGCATATTCTCCTGATCTCTAATGTTTGGCAAAACAAAAGAAAAAAATAGTGATAACAATGATTTCTTAATTATTTCTTTCAATCTGTAAGTAAGCAACGTCTCATAGTGCTTTTATCAACAAATTTTAAAAGAAGACAGGATCTCTCCAGCTAGAGTGGTAGAGCAGGCAATTTTGACTTTTTGTGGCTTTCTCACTCACTGTCCTCTGTCTGAGTTTTTTATTTCCTTCAACTGATCTCAGCTTCCTCCACCTCAAGACCTTTTCATGTGCTTTTCAATTTGAAGGGTTCTTCTGCCACTCAGCTCAACCTTCATTCTTACCTTCAGTTTTCTACGTAAGTGTCATTTACTCAGGGAAGGTTTTCCTGGATGCCCTCCCTACCTCAGACTCACTCAAAACAAGGCTAGCTCTCCCTATTACATGCTTTCATAAGTGCTTCATAATTTTATGCTAACTAACTGGTTCTAAATGTCTGTCTCTCCCTTAGACCAGAAGTTCCATGAGTATAAGTACAGTGCCTGTCCTAGAAATCTCTGACTGTGCTCCATCACCTACCACAGTGCCTGGCCTAAGGCCAATACTAGGTTGAAAGTCGTTCTGTCTTCATACCTGTTTGAGACATGATACCAATCTGGAAGAGGTTGAAAACATATGTATATGAGAATAATAACTTACTCCAGGAGGTATAAAAATTAGTAAATAGTCAGTTTGGTTCCTACACTGGTACATGGAATATTTCACTACATAATCATTATCTTTGGGAAAAAAAAAAGATTCCTAATCAAAAGCCAGTCAAAGGTAACCATCCTATCAGTGATTAAGGCTAAGTAGTAACTAAGTATTGTTTAATGTTATTATTTTTCAAATAAAAAGCATTAGCAATTGTATGCAATTTAAAATACAGCCAAACTGGCTAACTTTCGATCAAGCAAATGAATTTAAAAGTTTCACTCACAGATTTTACTTTTAATGGCTGCTTAATTATCTCCAAGTAAATAAACCCATGCCCTGCCATTACCCTGTTAATTAGAGCTAGCATATTTCCCTCAGTAACCACTAAAGCAAACTAGCATTAGGTTCAAGGAATGAATCAACCAATTAGAGTTAAATTACTTTTCTAATTACATTCAAACTAAAAATTGCAATCTTTCAGAATATAATCAACCAAGAGGAAGGAAAACAATGAATGAAAAAATAGCAACTTCAATCATGATGGATGATTGGAAAAGAAAACAAGTATCTTTCACCTTAGAAAAATTATGGTGATAACTAAAATCAATCTACTTCATTATTTAACATATTCCATTATAAGTTAGGTGTGTATTATGTTAACTTATAAATAGAATAATTGATCTTTATTGAATTTGAAATATACTCACTCATTAAACAAAACTAATTAGTTTATTGAGTCTGTCATTAACTTCACACATTATTATATTCTTCCTTAATATTACCTCATTTAATTTATTTTTCTAGAAAAATACCCATAAGTGTAAAACTTTCCATTTAAAGTGTCATCCCACTTAACTTTAGTCTTTAAAAGGTCAAACCACATTATATATATAAATACATATAAAATTTATTGAATATCAGGTATTAACATTATCTGATCACACCCCCATGAGCCTCCTTTCCTGACATTCACTTCCTACTCTCTGCCTTCCACCCACAATAACTTTTTCTCAATTTCTTAAACATGCCATATTCTTTCCTACCTTGGGGTCTTTGCCCTTTGCTAGAAGGCTCTTCCACTATTCTTTACTTAGTTGTTTCCTACTAATTCTTCAGAGTCTAACTCAAATGTCACTTCATCAAGGAAGTCATCTATATTCCTTAACTAAGTCATTGTCCCTTGTTTTGCCTTCTCAAGACTTCTCCAAAATCCATTAACAACTGTAACTCCTAAAATAATTGTTAATGGTTATTAAGTATCTATCTCCAAAGAAGCATTGATTATAATTATTAATTAAGAATCATGGATTGAGATCCCTCTCCTACAGCTGCTTACTCCCACTTAATTTTGTGGTCAGGAAGTGTGAGCAATGAGGGTGAAATTGGAACACTGAGAGTTTCCATATGAAATGTTTAGCTTACAAGCATAATGCCCTGCAAAACGAAATCTACTATTTCAAACTCTTTAGTTTTCTTAGTGCAAAGTTGATCTAGGACCATCAAGCAGGCCACTACCCAAATTCCCAAAATTAATCAAGTATCCAAGCTGGCAGGCCACTGCTGTCCCCTCCAATACTCTGCCCCAACCTTTCCAGGCCTCTACCCTGATAGGAGCAGAAAGAACATGCTAGCAGAAGTCACCTAGTTACTCTCTGGAACGGAGGGGCAGGGTAGGTACCAGCTGCTTCTGAGAGCATTTCCTTCTTTCTCCAGCCCCCTACACACACCCACACCCACACCCCACTTCAAAACTACCTTCATACTTATATGAGAAGAATGTTCTTCTTCTCATTTAGGTTGGTTTTTCCAGGAAAAAACTCAAACCAGTTAACAGTCCAGCTCATTTGCAGAGCAGTAGTAGGTGGTGATCAAGGTCTCAAAATGAGACAAGGTATGTTTTCCCCCAAAACGGAAAATCAAAGTCTGATTTGAACAAACATAATTTTCCTGGATTTGTATTGTAGCAGAGCATGTACTATGCAGTGAAAGAAATCCTGAACAGATGTCAAGACTTAAATCCTAGTTCTGTTTATGCTGTTATCCATGAAACCTGAAATAAGCCATTTAACCTTCCTATGTCTTCCTTCTCTCCTCAAAAGTAAAAGCAATGAGAATGATGTCATCAACATGGCAATATAAGACATCCCCTGAAAAAACCTACCCAGGGAATCAGTGAATAAAAGGACAAATCTCATTTTCTCAGACCTCTGGACAACAGTAGAGACTGAAGAAGGATTTCACAAATGCTGACTCGAAGAAAAAGGAAAATATCAGGTAGTGTGCTGGTTTGAATCTGTTATGTACGCAAGAAAAGACCATGTTCTTTTAATCCATTCTTGTGGGGGAAGATCTATTGTGGGTGGGAACTTTTGGTTAGAATATTTCAATTGAGATGTGACTCAGCCCATTCAAGGTGAGTTTTAATCCTTTACTGGAGTCCTTTGTGAAGAGGATTAAACAAAACAGTAAAAGACTGGATTGCTTAGAGAGAAATGCCCCAGGAGAAACAAGCAAGGATCCACAGGAGCTGAGAGAGAAACACCCAGAGATACTTGGAGACAGCCACTGAAACTAGAACCCAGGAAAGAAAGATCAGCAGATGTCACCATGTGCCTTCCCATGTGACAGAGGAACCCCAGATCCTAGCAGCCTTTCCTCACAGAAGCTATCTTCTTCCTGATGCCTTAATTTGAATATTTTCATGGACTTAGAACTGTACATTTGTAACCTAATAAATCCCCATTGAAAAAGCCAACTTAATTCTGGTATATTGCATTCTGGCAGTTTTTGCAAACCAAAAGAGGTAGGAAACTTCTGCCCTGAACCAACAGTCCACTTCTTCTCCCTCAGTAAGTCCCAGGAAGCTTGGGGAGTTGCTCAGAAACAGTGGCCCAGATCCCTCCCACCTCCCACTGGGGATAGTATTGATAGCATCCCATGCATATCCATGCACAGGGATCCAAGTCCACAGAGAACCAAGGTGGAACACAAACCACTGAGGAGTGTTGCATACAAAAGGGGCCCCAGGGGTGGGGGCAGGGAGGATAGACCTTAGTAAAACTGTGACTGGAAAGTGTTGTGCTCACTCAATCCAGTTTCTGTTAACTGGACCACCTAAATGGCAAATGGACTTCTCTGGAGTGACTCACCTTTCTGGATTGACCCCATCTGGCTCCCCAGGACGAAGAAACTGGAGGCAGAAAATTCTAACAAAGAAAAAAAATGGGAAGGGGTTTACACTGATCTACTATAAGGCAAAAGGGTCCCAGAACTGAACACAGTAAGGAAAATGGGGCACTGAGTGAGGCAGGGAATTTAAACAAATCATAGGACCTAAGGAGAAAATTGTGCAAAACAAAAAACAGATCAGATCAAGATTCCTGGAGAAGGAACAGAAGAAAGGAAATTTTCTCCTGGAGATGAAACAATTACACAAGAAGTTCCATCTTAAAAATTGTACCACATATCCAGGACAAGAAGCAGATGAAGAAGACCTGAGAAAATCTGATCAGTTAAACATGGACTATTCTCAAAATCTAGAATAAGTTGGACCAACCATCAAAGAATAGCCTTAACAAAAATGCAATCAACAATAAAACCCTAGCAAGAAGGAGAAACTGACTTTTAAGACTTAACACAAAATAATCAGCTGCCTAGATATCAGCAAGAAATGACAAGCCATACTAAGAAACAGAAAGATATGGCTCAGTCAAGGGAACAAACTCAAACTTCAGAGAAGACACATAATTTAGAAAAATTAATCAAAGAAGTTCAAACAAATCTCCTAAATCAATTCAAGAGGATGAAGGAAAATACGTATAAAGAGATAAAGGATATCAAGAAGACAATATGTGAGCATAAAGAAGAACTTGAAAGTATAAAAAGAAACATAAGACTTCTGGAAAGATGGCAGAATAAGGACAGGCAAAACGCAATCCTCCATCAAAAACAACTAGAGAACAGGCAGAAACTGCCCAAAGCAGCAGTTTGGGGCTCAGAAGACCAGGGAAGGACCACTGCAACAGATCAGGAAGAGTTAAATGCAGAGAAACTATGACTGAGAAATAGGGGTGAGTGAACTCAAATGTGCGCACTCCTGAGGCCAGAGGCTGTGCATCAGCCTGGGTCTTGCCAGCCAGTGAAATGTGACACAGGCCAGGTTCAGCTGCTGGCCAGTGAAGTTAACCCTCTCAGTCCCACAGCGTAGAGTCTTTCCAGGAGGCAGGAGTCCAGGAGCCAGCAGCTCCCTTATATTCATATACTGAGACTCCGCCACGGTTCCTAGTAGCCACCCCCAACCCATGAGGCCAGCCATTTCAGACACCTGGATCTGGGGGAGATGGGGAGGCCCTCCCATTAGGAGGAGAAGGGGATGCAGAACAGTACTGATCTGATTGTTGTCTGGCAAGGGAGACCCTCTGGGTCCTACAGCCTTGAAACTTTCTGCACCTGGGACCAGGGGGCTCATGGCTTGGCTGTTTCGACAAATGGAGAGGAAGGGGTGAGGGACAGAGCTCCACCATGCCCAGGCACACATCCCCCATCCCCAAGGCCAGCAGCTGTGCATCAGACTGGTTCTTGCCAGCTGACAAGATGCAGCACAGTCCTGATTCAGCAGCTGGCCAGCAAAATTAATCTTCTAGGTCCTGCAACCTAGAATCTTTCCACATAGTTGTCTGGGAACCACCAGATCTATTGTATTCTCAAGAAGAGACTTCACCACAGTAACCAGTGCCCACTCCCAATGCCTGGACCTTGAAGAGACAGAGGCACTCACTCAGGAAAAGACAGAGATGCTATATAGTCCTGATCTAACAGTTGGCTGGAGAGGGCAACCCTCTGGATCCTGCAGTCTTGAAACAGACCTTGAACTGCTCTAGACACTACCCAGCAGGCTGCTGTAGGACAGGTAGGGCTGTGGGGAATATGTGGCCCAAGAGAGCCATCTGCTGGGAAGGCTGCTTTTCTGCCCAACCTCTGAAAGGACCCTTCTGAAAGGGGTCGTACCCCCTGCATGAGACCCTGGCCCTGTATTGACTGAGAAATACTGACAAACCAAGCACCAAAGGAACCTTTGTGAACCCAAGCAACAACAGAATCTTAGACAAGAGGGGGAAACCAATTTTCAAAGTAATCTTATCAAGATGAGCAGATGCCCAGAAACCAGCAAAGTCACAAGGCACATTCAAGCAACTAGAAGATATGGCCAAGCAAAACAATCAAATTAAGAAGTTGGAAAAGGGGACACATCTGATTGATGTTCTTCAAGAGGCTATTGCCTGAAAGTTACCACCTTTTTATATATGTGTTATATTTCACAATAAGGAAATAACTGAAACTATGATATTGTAACTCATAACATTTTTGGAAATTTCCTTTATAACTACTTGTGAAATCATACTTTGAAATATTATCTTTTTGCATATATATTATATTTCACAATAAGGAAATAACTAAAACTATGTAATGTAACCCATAACATTCTTTGAAATTTTCTCTCTAACTACTTGTTAAATTGTACTTGGAAAGTTTTCATTGCTATGTATATATGTTATATTCTACAAAAAATTTGATAAAAAAATTAAGAAGTTGGAGGAATTGGAATAACTAATCAAAGATGTTCAAACAGATCTTCTAAATGACTTCAATGAGATGGTTAAAGAGATAAAGGATATCAAGAAGACACTAGAAGAGCATAAAGAAGAATTTGAAATCATAAATAGAAAAATTGATCTTACAGAAATGAAAGATACTATAGATGAAATTAAAAATATACTAGAGACACACAACAGCAGATTTGAAGAGGCATAAGAAAGGGTCAGCAAATTAGAGGACAGAGCAACCAAATTTGAACATGCAAAAGAACAAATGGAGAAAAAATGGGAAAATTTTAATTGGACCTCGGAGAAATGACTGACAACACGAAGCACACAATATTCAAATCATAGGTGTCCCAGAAGGTAAAGAAAAGGGTAAAGGGCCAGGAAGAATATTTCAGAAAATAATTACATAACACTTCCCAATACTTATAAAAATAAGATAAAAATAAGATATAAATATGCAAATCAAAGAAGCCCAATGTACTCCAAATAGAATAGAGCAGAACAGACCCACTCTGGGGCACATATTAATCAGACTGTCACATGCTGAAGAGAAGGAGAGAATCCTGAAAGCAGTAAGAGAAAAGTGATTCACCACATACACAGGAGGCTATAAAAGGATAAGTGCTGACTACTCATCAGGCACTACAGAGACAAGAAGGCAGTGGTACAATATATTTAAGATTCTGAAAGAGAAAAATTGCCAGCTAAGAATTCTTTCAGGCAAAGCTGGTCTTCAAAAGTGAAGGAGAACAATCTGATAGTGAAAACCTCATGGGTCACTCTCCCTTTACCCAATGTATGTATGGATGAATAAGAAAATTGGGACAGGGACTAAATGAAGATTGGGGTGGGATGGGGGGGATGATTTGGGTGTTCTTTTTAGTTTTGTTTTTTGTTCTTATTTTTATTCTTTATGGTGTAAAGAAAATGTTCAAAAATGGATTGGGGTGATAAAGGCACAACAATATGATGAACAGCTGATTGTACGCCATGGATGATTGGGATGATTGTATGGTATGTGAATGTATCTCAATAAAACTGAATTTAAAAAAAAAAGTGAAGGAGAGTTTAAAATATTCACAGATAAACAAAAGTGGAGTGAATGTGCTAAAAAGAGACCTGTACTGTAAGAAGCATTAAAGAGAGTTTTTCCTGCTGGCTGAAAAAAAAGACAAGAGATAGAGGCTTGGAGGAGAGTATAGAAATGATGATTATCAGTAAGAATAACTAAAAGATCAAAAGAGAGATCTCACAAAAAAAGCCAAAGGACAAAATGGCCAAAGTAAGAACAGCTTTTACAGTAATAACATTGACTGTTCATGGATTAAACTCCCCAATTGAAAGATACAGATTGGCAGAATGGATAAAAAAACATAGGATCCATCTATATGTTGTTTACAACAGAATCATTTTAGACCCAAAGATACAAGTAGATTGAAACTGAATGGATGGAACACAATATTCCATGCAAGCAGTAACCAAAAAGAAAAAAAAGAGAAAAGAAAGAAAAAAAAAGCTGGGGTAGCTATACTAATATCAGACAAAATGCACTTTACATGCAAAAATGTTATGATACAAAGAAAGATACTATGTATTGATAAAAGGGACAATTCACCAAGAAGAAATAACAATCATAAATATTTATGCACCTAATCAATGTGCTCCAAAGCACATAGGCAAACACTGGCAAAACTGAAGGGAGTAAAAGTGGGAGACTTCAACACACCACTCTATTCAATAGATAGAACATCTAGACAAAGGATCAGTAAGAAAATAGAGAACCAAAACAATATGATAAATGAAATCCAACAAACATAAATATATTATTGTACCCCAAAATAGCAAAATACACATCATTCTCAAGTGCTCATGGAACATTCTCCAAGATAAATCATATGCTGTGGCACAAAACAGCTACTAATAAATTTAAGAATATTGAAATTATACAAAACACTTTCTCTGATCATAATGGAATAAAGCTGGGAATCAATAACTGGAAAACCAGAAATTTCAAAAATATATGGAGGTTAAATAACACGCTCTAAACAATAAATGGGTCAAAGAAGAAATTGCAAAAGAAATTGGTAAATATCTCAAAAAGAATGAAAAAGAGAATAAAATATATCAAAACCAATGGAATGCAGTAAAGGCAGTGCTTTGAGGGAAACTTAAAGCCCTAAACACATTAAAAAGGAAGAAAGAGCTAAAACCAAAGACCTAACTGAAAAACAGGAGAAACTAGAAAAAGAACAGCAAACTAATCCCAAAGCAAGCAGAAGGAAAGAAAAACAGATTAAAGAGGAAACAAATGATATGGAGAACAAAAAAACAATAGAGAGAATAAATAAAAACAAAAGTTGGTTCTTTAATTAATGTAATTTTATTGAGATATATTCACAACCCATACAATCACCCAAAGTGTACAATCGTACACCCTAATACCAAAGCCTAATAAAGATACTATCAGAAAAGAAAACTACAGACCAACCTCCCTAATGAATATAGATGCAGTTGTTCACAATATCATCATATAATTGTGCATTCATCACCAGAATTAATTTTTGAACATTTTCATTACTTCAAAAAATAAAAACAAAAATAAAAAAAGAACACCCAAAACAGCCCCCACCTCCTATTATTCATTTACTTTTTGCACCCAATTTTCTACTCATCTGTCCATACACTGGATAAAGGGAATGTGAGCCACAAGGTTTTCACATTCACATGGTCATACTGTATAGGCTATATAGTTATACAAACATCTTCAAGAATCAAGGATACTGGATTTCATTTCAAAAGTTTCAGGTATTTTCTTCTAACTATTCTAATATACTAAAAACTAAAAAGGGATAGTTATATAATGCAAAAGAATAATCTCCAGAAAGGCCTGTCAACTCCATCTGAAATCTCTCAACCACTGAAACATTATTTTGTTTCATTTCTCTTCCCCTTTTTGGTCCAGAAGTCTTTCTCAATCCTATGATGCCAGGTGTAGTTTCATCCCTGGGAGTCATGTCCTATGTTGCCAGGGAGATTTACACCTCTGGGAGTCATGTCTCACATAGTGGGGAGGGTAGCAAGTCACCTGCCAAGTTGGCTTAGAAACAGGACACATCTGAGCATAAAAAGAGTTCTCTGAGGGGGACTCTTAGGCACAATTTTAAGTAGGCTTAGCCTCTCTGTTGCAGTAGCAAACTTCACAAGGGCAAGTCCCAAGATCAAGGGCTTGGCCTACTAAACTGGTAGTCCCCAATACTTGTGAGAATATCAGAGATTCCCCAGGTGGGAAAATTTAACATTTCCAATTTTTTCCCAGTCCCTCAAGGGGGGCTTTGCAAATACTTTTTATTTTCCAAGTTAAAAAGTTGGTTATTTAAGAAGATAAACAAATTTGACAAATCCTTAGCCAGACTGATAACATCAAAAAGAGGGAAAATGCAAATTTAAAAAATCTGAGATGAGAGTAGCATTATGGACCCCAAGGAAATAGAAAAGATCATAAGAGGATACAATGAACAACTGTATGTCAATGAACCGGACAACTTAGATGAAATGGACAATTTCTTAGAAATACGAGCAACCTATACCAACTTGAGAAGATATAAGACTTCAACAAACCTATCACAAATAAAGAGATTAAATCAGTCATCAAAAAATTCCCTACAAAGAAAAAGCCCAGGACCAGATGGCTTCACAGGGGAATTGTACCAAACATTCCAAGAAAAATTAAAACCATTCCTATTCAAATTCTTCCGAAAACTGAAGAAGACAGAACACTACCTAACTCATTCTATGAAGCCAATATCACCCTAATACCAAAGCCTGATAAAGACACAAGAAAAGAAAACCACAGACCAACTTCCCTAGTTAATATAGATGCAAAAATCCTCAACAAACACTTGCAAATCAAACCCATGGCATGTTAAAAGAATTACACACCATGACCAACTAGATTCTATTCCAAGTATGCAAGCAGGTTCTACACCAGAAAATCAATTAATGTACTACAATGCATTAACAAATCAGAACAGAAAAGCCACATGATTATCTTGATTGAATAGAAAAGCCACCTGACAAAATCCAAAATCCCTTTCTTGATTTAAAAAAAAAAAAAAACTTCAAAAGGTAGGAATCGAAGGAGACTTCCTCAACATGATAAACGGCATATATGAAAAACCCACAGCTAACAAGGATGCCACTGCCCCACTGTTATTCAACATGGTGCTAGAAGTTCTACCTAGAGCAATTAGGAAAAAGAAAGAAATAAAAGGCATCCAAACTGGGAAGGAAAAAGCATAACTCTCATTATTTGCAGATGACATGATCCTATATTTTAAAAATCCTGATAAAAACTATAACAAAGCCACCTGAGCTAACAAATTGGTTCAGCAAAGTGGTGAGACACAAGATCAATATGCAAAAATCAGTAGTGTTTCTATACATTAGTAATGAGCTATCTGAGGAGGTAATTAAGAAAAAACTTCCATACACAATAGCAACCAAAAGAATCAAGTATCTAGGAATAAACTTAACCAAGTATGTAAAAGACCAGTACACAGAAAACTACAAAACATTGCCAAAATAAATCAAAGAATACCTAAATAAATGGAAAGACATTCTGTGTCCATGGCCAGAAATGCTAAATGTTGTTAAGATGTCAATTCTACCCAACTTTATCTACAGATTCAATGCAATACCAATAAAAATTCAATAATCTACTTTACAGAATTGGAAAAGCTAATTATCAAATTTATTTGGAAGGGGAAGGGGCCCCAAATAGCCAAAAACATCTTGAAAAAGAAGAATAAAGTGGGAATACTCACACTTCCTGACTTTACAGCTTATTATAAAGCCTCAGTGGTCAAAACAGCACAGTACTGACATAAAGATAGACATATCAATCAATGAAATAGAACTGAGAGTTCAGAAATAGAACCTTTGATCTATGGATAATTGAATTTTAACAAGGCTCACAAATCCACTAAACTTGGACAGAATAATCTCTTCAATAAATGGTGTTCAGAGAACTGGATATGCGTGTCCAAAGGAATGAAAGGCAACCTTACCTCACACCCTATACAAAAATTAACTCAAAGTGGATCAAAGACATAAATATAAAAACCAGTACCATAAAACTCCCAGAAAAAATAAAGGGAAGCATCTTTAATACCTAGTGATAGGAGACAGCTTCATAGATCTTATACCCAAAGCACAAGCAACAAAAGAAAAAATAGATAAATGGAACCTACTCAAGAATGAATACTTCTGTGCTTCAAAGGACTTTGTCAATATCAAAAATGGAAATGTCCTCATATAGATTGTGGTGGTGAATGCATAACTATGTGACTATACTGGGAAAGGTGTTTTAAAATTTCATCTTCTGTGAGAGACCAAAGGAATAGAAGTTTATTTGGTGCTAAATCTATATTTTCAGAGGCACAATATATAATTTAACTTGTATGGTCAGTTTACTCAAACACCATAATTACATGGAACTTTCAATAGGGAGTGAGATCTGGTTGGCTTGTACAGGGTAGTGTGAAGCTCCAATACATCTCAGAGTAATTTGGCAGAGAATAAAAATGTATTTGCAAAGCCCCCTTGAGGGACTGGGGGGAAATGTGGAACTATTAAACTTCCCCACTTAGGGAATTACCAATATTCTCACAAGCATTGGGGACTACTAGTTTAGTAGGCTGAGCCCTTGATCTTGGTGCTTGCCCTTATGAAGCTCGTTACTGCAAAGGAGAAGCTAAGCCTACTTATATTTGTGCCTAAAAGTCACCCTCAGAAAACCTCTTTCGTTGGTCAGATGTGGCCTTCCTAAGCCAACTCTACAAGTAAACTCACTGCTCTCCCTCTTTTGTGGAACATGACTCCCAGAGGTGTAAATCTCCCTGGCAACATGGGACATGACTCCCAGGGATGAATCTGGACCCAGCATTGAGGGACTGAGAAAGCCTTCTTGACCAAAAGGGAGAAGAGAAATGAAACAAAAAGTTTCAGTGGCTGGCAGATTTCAAATGGAGTTGAGAGGTCATTCTGGAGGTTATTCTTATACATTATATAGATATTCCTTTATAGTTTTTGGTGTATCGGAATCGCTAGAAGAAAATACCTGAAACTGTTGAATTGCAGTCTGGTAGCCTTGATTCTTAAAGATGACTGTATAATTATATAGTTTACACTGTGTGACTATGTAATTGTGAAAAGCTTGTGCCTCACACTCCCTTTATCCAGCATATGAACAGATGAGTAGAAAAAATGAGTACAAAAAGTAAATGAGTAATAGGGAGGAACAGGGGGATGGGATGTTTTGGGTCTTCTTTTTTACTTTAACTTTTATTATTATTCTTTTTGTGTAACGAAAACATTCAAAAATTTATTGTGGTGATGAATGCACAACTATATAATGGTACTGTGAATAATTGTACACTTTGGATGACTGTATGGTATGTGAATATGTATCAACAAAATTGAATAAAAAATACATGAAAAGATACTCATCTTCACTATTAGGAAAATGCAAATCAAAACAACAATGAGGTATCTCGCATCCATTAGAATGGCTGCAATTAAGCAGGAAACTACAAGATTTGGAGAGGATGGGGAGAAACAGGAATACTTATTCCACTGCTGGTGGGAATGTAAAATGGTACAGCTACTGTGGAAGATGGTTTGGCAGTTCCTCATAAAACTAAATATTGAGCTGCCCTAAAACCTGGCAATTCTGCTACTCAGTATACACCCAGAAGATCCGAAAGCAGGCATGCAAACATACATTTGCACACTGATGTTCATAGCAGCATTATTCACAATTGTCAAAAGACGGAAACAATCCAAGTGCCCATCAGTCAATGAATGGGTATACAAAATGTGATATATAAATATATATATATGAATATTATCTAGCTCTAAAAAGGAATGAAGTCCTGAAGCACATGACAATATGGATGAACCTTAAGGACAATGCTGAGTAAAATAAGTCAAGACACGAAAGGACAAATATTGTATGATTTCACAAATAAGAACTAATTATAATATGTAAACTCATAATCATAAAATTTAGAATGCAGGTTACCAACAGGTAGGATGAGTCTAGAGAAGGTGGAGTGGTTGCCTAACATGTACAGAATTTTTAAGGAGGTTGAATATAAATATGTGGAAATGGATGGAGGTGACAACAGCTCATTATTGGGATTATAAGTCATAGTGCTGAATTGTCAGTGAATACAGTTTAAAGTAGTTGTTTAGAGTCATGTATGTCACCAGATGGAAAGCTAGAGTAACACTCTAGCTTATACACTCCATATTTTTTTTTAAATATGAAGTGTATAACACAGTGAACCTCATGGTGGATGATGTCTATCATTAACTCTACAAATATAAATAAGTAATTTCATGAACTAGAGAAAATATATGACACTTGTACAAAGAATTAATAATAGAGAAGTATATTGGAAAAATACCTATTGCAAACAATGGGCTATAATTAACAGTAATATCTTAGTATTCTTTCATCAACAGTATCAAATGTACCACAACAATACTAAGAGTCAATATAGGGGAGGATAAAGGATATGGGGTGTTTTGAATTTTCTTTGTTATGTTTATTTGTTATTTGGAGTAATAAAGATGTTTAAACTTAGTTGAGGTGATGATGTACAACCAGGTAATGATATTGTGAGCCATCAATTGCGTAATTTGAATGGGTTATATGGTGTGTTAATATATCTTAATAAAACTTACTACAAAAAAATAACAAATTATGAGGAAGAAAGGCATAATAATGGAGATTAAAAGTACACTAAAGGCATGGCATCATCAACTTGGTGATGTAACAGCTACTTAAACCTCCTCTCCAGAGAGTCAATGAAAAAAAGGACAATACTGAATTGTTTGAAACTCTCAAGGAGGATATAGACTGGAGGAGGCCCCTGCAGATGCTGAATTGAAGAAAGAGAAGAAATATCAAGTAGGAGTCTTCTGTCCCAGACCAGCTGGAACTTTTCCCCCTTCCCCACACTTGGGCTCAGTGCAGTAAAGGCACAGAATCAGCAGATGGAAACCCTTCCACAAGGGATACAGATTTTAAAATCTCTCACAGCTGTGAGACATACTGCCACTGTTTGAATGCCTTCCCAAATAACAGAGGTTTTCTGGATGCCAATGGCCTTTCTCCAGTGAAGGTACCCGATTATTGTTTCCTTACCTTGGACACTTAATGGCCTTAAGACTGTAACTTTGTAACCAAATAAACCCCCTTTATAAAAGTCAATCCATTTCTGGTGTTTTGCAAAATGGCAGCATTAGCAAACTGGAAGAGACACTATGTATTAATAAAAGAGGCAATTCGCCAAGAAGAAATAACAGTGATAAATATTTATGTACCTAATCATGGTGCTCCAAAATACATGAGGCAGACACTGGCAAAACTGATGGGAAAAATAGACACCTCTATAATAATAGTTGGAGACTTCAATATACAACACTCATCAACAGACAGAACCTCTAAACAGAGGATCAATAGGAAAACATTGAACTTGAATAATGTGATAAATAAACTAGACCTAAGACATATATTGAACATTGCACCTAAAAACAGCAGGAAATACATACTTCTCAAGTGCACATGTATCATTCTGCAGGATAGACCACATGTTGGGTCACAAAACAAGTGTCAATATATTTTAAAAGACTGAATTTATATAAAGCATCTTTTCTGGCCCTAATGGAATGAATCTGGAAATCGATGACAGGAAACTGGAAAATCCACAAATATATGGAAGTATATAATCAGTGGGTCAAAGAAGAAATTGCATGGGAAATTAGTAAGTATCTTGAGATGAATGAAAAAATAACACAAAATTTCAATACTTATGGGAAGCAGCAAAGGTAATGCTGAGAGGGAAATGTATAGCCCTAAATGCTTACATAAAAAAAGAAGGAGCTAAAATCAGAGACCTAACTGCATACCTGGAGGAACTAGAATAAAAGAACAGCAAACTAATCCCAAGGCAAGCAGAAGGAAAGAAATAACAAAGATTAGAACAGAAATCAATGAAATTAAGAATAAAAAAGCAATTGAGAGAATTAACAAAATCAAAAGTTGGTTCTTTAAAAAGATCAATAAAATTGACAAACCTTTAACTAGACTGATAAACAGGAAAAAAAAAAAGAAGACAAAATAAAAAATGAGGGGGGGGGGACATTACTACTGACCCCAGAGAAATAAAAAGTATCATAAAAGGATATTATGAACAACTGTATACCAAGAAACCAGACAACCTAGTTACATGGACAAATTACTAGAAACATACAAACAACCTACACTGACTTTAGAAGAAACAGAAGACAGCAACAGACCAGTTACAAGTAAAGAGATTGAATCAGTCACCAAAAATCTCCCAACAAACAAAAGCCCAGGGGTCTTCACAGGTGAACTCTAAAAATCATTGCAAGAAGAATTAATACCAATCCTGCTCAAACTCTTCCAAAAATTTGAAGAGGAGGGAACACTACCTAACTCATTCTATGAGGCCAACATTACCCTAAATCCAAAGTCTGATAAAGATACTGTAAGAAAATAAAATTACAGACCAATTTTCCTAATGAATATAGATGCAAAATCCTGAAAAAATACTTGCAAATCGAATCCAACAGTACATTAAAAGAATTCTACACCATATTCAGGTAGGTTTTACCCCAGGTATGCAAGCATGGTTCAACATAAGAAAATCAATCAATGTAATACACCATATTAACAGATAGAAAGGGAAAAACCACATGATCATCTGGATTGATGCAGAAAATGCATTTGACAAAACCCAGCATCCTTTCTTGATAAAAACACTTAGAAAAACAGGAATAGAATTAAACTTCCTCAACATGATAAAAGGCATATATGAAAAACCCACAGCTATCATTATACTCAATGGTGAAAGACTGAAAACTTTCCCTCTGAGATCTGGAACAAGAAAAGTGCCCACTGTTATTCAACATTGTACTGGATGTTCAAGCCAGAACTCTTAAGAAAGAAAAAGAAATAAAAGGTAACCAAATAGGAAAGGAAGAAGTAAAACTGTCATTATTTGCAGATGACATGATTCTATATGCAGAAAGTCCTGAAAACAAAGCTACCAGAGCTAATAACTGAATTCAGCAAAGTGACAGGGTACATTATCAAGACACAAAAATCAGTAATATTCTATACACTAGTAATGAGCAATCTGAAGAGGAAATCAAGAAAAAATTCAATTTACAATAGCTACTGAAAGAATCAAATATCTAGGAAAAAACTTAACTAAGAATGTAAAGAACTTGTACACAGAAAACTACAAAAATTGCTAAGTCAAAGACCACCTAATAAATGGAAGACTATTTCCTGTTTATTGAGATGTCAATTCTACCCAAAATACTTTACAGATTAAATGCAATTCCAATCAAAATTCCAACAGCCTACTTTGCAGAAATGGAAGAGCCAATCATAAAATTTATTTGGAAGGGTATGGAGCCCAAAATAGCCAAAAACATCTTGAAAAAGAATGAAGTTGGAGACTCACACTTCCTGGCATTAAGGCATATTACAAAGGTACAGTGGTCAAAACAGCATGGTACTAGCACAAGGATAGACATATTTACCAATAGAATTGAATAGAAAGTTCATAAATAGACCCTGACATCAATGGCCAATTGATTTTTGACAAGACTGGAAGGCCACTCAATTGGGAAAGAATAGTCTCTTCAACAAATGGTGCTGGGAGAATTATATATCCATATGCAAAAGAATTAAAGAGGGCCTCTATCTCACACCATATACAAAAATTAACTCAAAATGGATCAAAGTTCTAAATGCAAGAACCCGGACTATAAACTCCAAAAGAAAATATGGGGAAGCATCTTCAGGATCTAGTATTAGACAATGCTTTCTTACACTTTACACCCAAAGCACAAACAATGAAAGAAGAAATAGATTTATGGGACTTCCTCAAAATTAAGAACCTTTGTGAATCAAAAGACTTTGTCAAGAAAGAGAAAAGACAACTATTCCGGTTTGCTAATGCTGCCATTTTGCAAAACACCAGAAATGGATTGGCTTTTATAAAGGGGGTTTATTTAGTTACACAGTTAAAGTCTTAGGGCCATTAAGTGTCCAAGGTAAGGCATCAACAATTAGGTACCTTCACTGGAGAAAGGTCATTGCCATTAGGAAAACCTCTGTTAGCTGGGAAGGCATATGGCTCGTGTCTGCTTGCTCTCAGGTTGCATTTCAAAATGGCATTCTCCAAAATGTCAGTGTCAAGTTTCCACAGCCATGTTCAGAATATGTCCCACAGGAGGAGGGGCAAGATGGCAGCATAGAGAGGAGTGGAATTTAGGTAGTCCCCTGGAGCAACTAATAAAACAACCAGGAGCAACTAGTAAATAATCTGGAACAACTGCTGGGGGACAACTGTGACTGTCCACACATCATACATGATCCTGGATTGAGTGGAATGGCTGAGATTGCAGCATAAAATCTGTAAGTAAAAACTGCAGAACCATGCCAGGAGCCCCCTCCCCCAATGGCAGGCTGAGTTACAAGACCTTGCTGTAGGAGAAATCAGCAGTCCCAGAGCAGTCAGCCAAGCTCCAACTGGGGTTTTAATTAACAAATGTGGACTGCTGAATACAAACTACAAACATTGACAAAACCCCTAACAAACAGACAAAGGCTTTTAGAGACAACTGACCTTAAAGAGAAAGAAAACACCTGTGCCCTAGAAAAGGGAGCCCAGAAGACCAGGTGTTCTCTCCGACCTTTGAGCAAAACTGAGGGGCCATGGACTGGCTCTGAAAGGGGGCTTTCTTTCCCTTTTTCTCTGACTCAACCTGAATGGCTCAGTGGAAACAGCCTCAGCTATTTTCAGTTTGAAGCACTCTGACCCAGACAGGGGTGAAGATAACAGAGTCAGAGAGACAAAGGAGCTATTCAAATACAGAAGGTAATTCCCTAGAGAGTCTATCTTCCCTAAGAGGAAGGAGGTGGGGCCCAGCTCTAGTGCCAGCCTTCCCTTTGAACTCAGACCCCAGAGCCTGAGGGAAAACAGCCAAAGCAGAAACTAAAGGAGTCACACCTCCTTACACCAGTCGAGAGTGACAGGCTGACAGGTGCCACCTGCTGGGCAGGTTAGGAAAAGCACAGCGGCTACAGGCCTCACAAGAAAGTCTGTATTTCGTCTAAGATACACCCTCAGAGAAACTCAAAACTGAATATAACCCCATTCTGGTCTGGGAAAATCTGGGGTAACCAAGGAAGTCAGATGCCTAGACAACAAAAAACTACAAATTACGCTAGGAAAAATGAAGAAACGTTTCAGTCAAAGGAACAAAGTTACATCTCAGTTAAGATACAGTTGAGATATTGTTTCACTTTAATGAAACAATCAATCATAGACTTTCAAAGAAATATGCTAAATCAAGTAAAAAATCAAATCAATGAGTTCAGGGAAGATATGGTGTGCCAGTTGGAATGTGTTATGTCCTCCAGAAAAAGCCATGTTCTTTGATGCAAACTTGTGGGGCAGACGTTTTAGTGCTGATTAGATTAGAATCCTTTGAGTGTTTCCATGGAGATGTACCCCACCCAACTGCGGTTGATGACTCTAATTGGATAATTTCCATGGAGCTGTGGCCCCACCCATTCAGCACTATATAAGCTCAGACAGAAGGAGTGAGCTTGCTACAGCCAAGAGGGACACTTTGAAGAAAGCACAGGAGCTGCAGATGAGAGAAATTTTGAAGATGGCTGTTGAAAGCAGACTCTTGCTCTGGAGAAGCTAAGAGAGGACAAATACCCCAAGTGCAACTAAGAGTGACATTTTTGAGGAACTGCAACCTAGAGAGGAACATCCTGGGAGAAAGCCATTTTGAAACCAGAATTTTGGAGCAGACACCAGCCATGTGCCTTCCCAGCTAACAGAGGTTTTCCAGACACCATTGGCCATCCTCCAGTGAAGGTACCCGATTGCTGATGTGTTACCTTGGACACTTTATGGCCTTAAGACTGTAACTGAGTAACCAAATAAACCTCCTTTTATAAAAGCCAATCCATCTCTGGTGTTTTGTATTCTGGAAACATTAGCAAACTAGAACATATGGCAAAAGAGATGAAGGATATAAAGAAAACAATGGGCAAACATAAGGTAGAAATCAAAAGTTTGTAAAAACAACTGGCAGGATCTATGGAAATGAAAGCCACAACACAAGAGATGAAAAATGTAATGGAGCTATACAAAAGCAGATCTCAAGAGGCAGAAGTAAACACTCAGGAACTGGAGAACAAGACACCTGAAATCCTACACACAAAAGTACAGATAGGAGAAAGAATGGAAAAATATGAGCAACATCTCAGGGAATAAAAGACAATATGAAGCACCTGAATGTAAGTGTCAGGGGTGTCCCAGGAGGAGAAGAGAAGGAAAAGGGAGCAGAAGCAATAATAAAGAAAATGATCAATGAAAGTTTCCCATCTCTTATGAAAGACATAAAATGACAGATCCAAGAAACACAGCGTACCCCAAACAGAATAGATCTGAATAGACCTACACTAAGACACTTAATAATCAGATTATCAAACGTCAAAGACAGAGAATCCTGAAAGCAGCAAGAGAAAAGCAATCCATCACACACAAAGGAAGCTTGATAAGACTATGTGCGGATTTCTCAGTAGAAACCATGGAAGCAAGAAGGAAATGGTGTGATATATTTAAGATACTGAAAGAGAAAATTGCCAACCAAGAATCCTATATCGGGCAAAACTGTCCTTCGAAAATGAGGGAGAGTTTAAAATATTCTCAGACAAACAGACAATGAGAGTTTGTGAACAAGATACCTGCTCTACAGGAACTACTGAAGGGAGCACTACAGACAGATAGGAAAGACAGGAGTGAGAGGTTTGCAACACAATTTTGGGTGATGGTAGCACAACAGTGTAAGTACACTGAACAAAGATGACTGTGAGTATGGTTGAAAGAGGAAGGTTAGGGGCATGTGGTACACCAGAAGGAAAGAGGAAAGATAAAGACTGGGACTGTATAACTCAGTGAAACCTAAAGTGCTCAACAGTTGGGATAAAATGAAAAAATGTGTTTTTACATAGGGAGAATGAATGAATGTCAACTTTGCAAGGTGTTAAAAATGGGGTGGTATTTTGGAAAAAATACAATCAATGCTAACTAGAAACTATAGTTAACAGAAACATTGTTTTATTCTTCCGTTAATGAACAAAGGCAATATACCAAAGCTAAATGCCTATAAAGAGGGGGACATAAAGAAGGGGTATGGGACTCTTGGCATTGGTAATGTTGTCTGACTCTTTCATTGTACTTTAGTTTAATTCAATCTTTCCTTTTGTTGCTTTTAGCTGTCATTTTTTTCTTTCTTTTTCTTTTTCTTTTGTCTGTCTACCTTCTTTGACTCTTCCTCCTTCTTTGTGGAAGAAATTGAGATATCCTTACATAGATAGTGGTGATGGTGGTGAATGCATAAATACATGATTATACAGGGAACCATCGATTGTTTGGTATGTAGAGTGTATGGTGGGTGAACAAAACCATCTTAAATAAAATGGGTTGATGAAGAAACAGTGAGGGCACTATACTGAATGAAATAAGTAAGACACATAAGGACAAATATTGTATGGTCTCACTGATATGAACTAATTATAATTTGTAAACTCATGAAATATATGTCTATTAGTTCACTGACATGAACTAAGTATAGTAAAAAAACTCATAGAGTTAGACTCTAGAATATAGATAGATTGAGGTTAAAGAATGGGGAGTGGTTGCTTATTATGAGCAGAATGTTTAACTAGGTTGGACTTAAGTGTTTGGAAATGGACAGAGATGACAGTAACACGTTATTTTGAGAATAACTAACAGTGCTGAATGGTGCATGAATGTGGTAGAAAGGGGAAGCTCAGAGTCACGTATGTCACCAGAAGGAAAGTTGGAGGTTAAAATATGAGAATGTATAGAACAGTGAATCTTGTGGTGGACAATGTCCATGATTAACTATATAAACATTAAGAATCTCTTTCATGAACTAGAACAAATGTATGACACTATAACTAGAAGTTAATAATAGAGGGGTATATGGGGAGAAAATAT
Organism: Choloepus didactylus; assembly: GCF_015220235.1. Taxonomy (NCBI): domain Eukaryota; kingdom Metazoa; phylum Chordata; class Mammalia; order Pilosa; family Megalonychidae; genus Choloepus; species Choloepus didactylus. The sequence continues at coordinate 182,254,193 of NC_051310.1, read as the reverse complement.
ACCTGTTGTGGACTGTGTACTATGGTTGGTGGTATTCTGACATTCTTTCATCAACAGTAACAGGTGTACTATACCAATGCTATGAGTCAATAATGGAGAGGGGTGGTTAGGAGTATGGGAGGATTCAAGTTTTATTTTTTCTCTTTATTTCTTTTCTAGAGTAATGAAAACATTCTAAAAATTGAAAAAAAAATTTTTGCTGATGGTTGCACAGCTGTATGATGGTACCATGGGCAACTGATTGTACACTTTGGATCTTTGGATGATTGTATGGTATGTGAACAATTTCAATAAAATTTAGAGAAACAAAATAAAACAAAAAACTGTGCTCTTCAGCTGTAGCCAACATCAGGAGTCCATACTCCAACCATCTCTGAGCTAAGCCAGTCAGCTTCTGGGTCTATGTCAGCATTTTTAAAAGACTCCAGTGATTAAATCTAGACCCACACTGGATGGGCAGGGCCACACCTCCAAGGAAATAATCTACTCAAAGTTATCACCCACAGTTGAGTGTGTCACATCTCCATGGAAACAACCTAATCCAAATATCCCATGAGATTAGATTAAAAGAACATGGCTTTTTGGGGAGAGGACATAATATATCCAAACCAGTACAACAACCTACTCAATGAGAGAAAATATTTGGAAACCACATATCTGATAAGGATTTAATATCCAGAATACATAAAGAAATCATACAACTCAATGATAAAAAGATAAACAACCTAATTTTAAAATGGGCAAAAGACCTGAATGGATATTTCTCCAAAGAGGATATATAAATGGCTAAAAAGCACATGTAAAGATGCTCAGCTCCACTAGCTGTTAGGGAAATGTAATACAAGACCACAATGAAATATCATTTCATACTCACTAGAATGGCTACTATTATAAAAACAGAAAACTACAAGTGTTGGAGAGGATTTAGAGAAATAGGAACCCTGATTCACTGCTAGTGGGAATGTAAAATGTTACAGCCATTGTGGAAGACAGTTTGGCAGGTCCTCAGGAAGCTAAGTATAGAATTACCATAATGACCTGGCAATACTGCTGCTAGGTACATACCCAAAAGAATTGAAAGCAGGAACTCAAACAGATATTTGCACATTGACATTCATAGTGGCATTATTCACAATTGCTGAAAGAGGGAAACAATCCAAGTGTCTATCAAGAGATGAATGGATAAACAAATTGTGGTATCTAATGTAATGGAATATTATTCAGCTGTAAAAAGGAATGAAGTCCTGATGCATGCAACAACATGGATGAACCTTGAGGACATTCTGCTGAGTAAAATAAGTCAGATACAAAGGGACAAATACTGTATGGTCTCACTGACATGAACTAATTATAGTAAAAAAACTCAAGAGAGATTCCAAAAGGAGCCAAGAGGTCACTCTGGTGGGCACTCTTACGCACAATATAGATAACCCTTTTTAGGTTGTAATGAATTGGAATAGCTAGTAGTAAATACCTGAAACTATCAAACTACAACCCAGAACCCTTGAATCTTGAAGACGATTGTATAAAAATGTAGCTTATGAAGGGTGACAATGTGATTGGGAAAGCCATGTGGACCACACTCCCCTTTGTCCAGCGTATGGATGGATGACTAGAAAAATGGGGGCATTCTTTTTTACTTTAATTGTTCTTTTTCACTTTAATATCTATTCTTATTATTTTTGCATGTGTGGTAGTGAAAATGTTCAAAAATTAATTTTGGTGATGAACGCACAACTGTATAACGGTACTATGAACAATTGAATGTACACTTTATATGACTGCATGGTATGTGAATATATCTCAATAAAATTGAATTTAAAAAAAAAAACCCAACCTGATTCAGTAGGGCCAAAAAAAAAAAAAAAAAAGCTCATAGAAGTGGAATCTAGAATATATGTTACCAGGTGATAGATTGGGGTTAAAGAATCGGGAGTAGAAGCTTAATTTGTACAGAATTTCTATTCAGGTTGATTGTAAAGGTTTAGAAATGGATGGTAGTGATGGTAGCACATTATTATCAGTTGTAACTAACAGCACTGAATTATATAGGTGAATGTGGTTAAAAGGGAAAATTTTAGGGCATATATGTTACTGGGATAAAAAATTAAAAGATAAAGCATAGGACTATATAACACAGTAAACCCTATTGTAGACGATGGACTATAGTTTATAGTACAAGTATACAAATGTTCTTTCATGAATTATAACATGACACTAACACAAAGTGTTAATAATAGGGTAGTGTATGGAAAAAAATACACCTAATGTAAACTATGGATCATAGTTAACAGTATTATTTTAATAATTTTTCATCAATTGTGACAAAGGTAACTACTGTTTAAAAAAATTAGTTCAATTACAAAAAAGTACTATCCTCAATTCTAACAAATTTTCCACACAAATGCAAGGTATTAGTAGTAGGGTGGTCTATGGGAATCTTGTATTTTATGCATGACTGGTCTGTAAACACACTTCTCTAATAAAAACAAATTTTTTAATTTAATTTTTCTCCTGTGGAATACAAATTACTGATAGAAACTGTTTGTGTGGACAAAAGCTTTATTGTAGTCATTGCATGCAAAGAGAAAATTTTCTAAGTTTTGGCTCAATTAAACTTGGTTAAGAGCTAAAATCGGCAAGTTTCATGTTAGCAAGGATTCGTATTTTTGGTATATAATTTTATATAAATAATTTACAATCAATAAAATATCTATTTAATATATGGGAGGAAAAATTAAAACAGATGAGCTAAAATAGCTATTTAGGCCTTTTTCAGGTTTGTGATTCTACCTTAATTCTTTAAAAAATACTATTTGCTTCCTAATATTGTAGCTTCCTTAGTCCCTACTATTTAGCTAGGAAGGAATAAGGTGTCTCTAACATTCCTTCTTCAGCAGGCTTAGTTACATCTGCATTATTACATTCAATATGTTTTGGGTAGCTTCAATTAGAAGTGTAGCCTGTCAGAAGTACTTGCATATTTACATTGTAATGGGCCATCAGAGCAATTATGTTATCAATGGAACTATTATGATTTCAATGCTGCCATAACATCTTATAGACATAGCTAGCATTAGAAATAAAATTTTTATGAGACATACTCAAGCTACCACCCAAAGCAGCAGATTTTCTAAATATAAACAGTTGAGGCTTTTAAAAGCATTTTGGTCTTAAAAGACTAAGGGACACTGATATACACCAAACTATGTGCCAGTGTGGAGAAAAGATATCAGCTTAAATATGTTTACTGAAAAGAAAAAAAAGAGAACTACTTAGTATTTGTATCACAGCTCCACAATTGCAAAATGGTTAAACCCATGTATGCTGCTTTCAGCAAAACTTATCATGGTCTGAGTCAAAAAATATAGGTAATTAGCATATTCAACAGTAACAGCAAATCACTGAAACAATAAACAAATTGATGTTTTAGACTGTCAATATATTTTTCTGAGACTTTCAGATATTCTAGAAATCTAACTCAAATACTCTCTCATAAGTTTCATGTCACAGGAAAAAAAATAGTGTGTGTGAGCATGTGTGTGTGAGTGTGTGTGTGTTTCCTCCAACACAAAGGAGAATTCTATATCTATAATGTAACCTTTTTGAACCAAGTAAGGGAGGTGACTAAGAGAATCGAGGGGCCCTGAAAAGTCAAAGAGTTACTGGTAGGAGCTATGGAGATATGGAAGGGAGATAGCAAGAGCTGGAGAGAGCTTTCAGGTCTTTGGAGAGAGGGAGCTCAGAGATTTAAGGGCCAAAGTTCACTTTTATGAGAAATCTGGAAAGTGAGAAATTATTTGGACTTGCAAATATTTATAATATAAATTTGCAAGTTGGACTTGCAAATAATTATTGCAAATAATTTTTTCAATTCTTTATTTCTCTTTTTATGACAGTCAATGTTTTATTTCATTAAATAATTTCTTTGTGTGCAAAAGTTTTATTAGATAACAGAATTCACTCAAAAATAATGATCTTGTTTGTGACCTGGATCAAAATTCTTATGCTTCTTCAATAAATTACAAACAAAAAGAATGGGTTTAAAGTCATGCAGTGGATCTTTGGCAGAATAAGAATCAAAAGGCACAACTTGGTTTACAGCTGATGCTTGTTTGCTCCTGAGCCACAGAAACTTTCTGCCAAAAGCAGAGGATGTTTTATCTCTTTATCATAATTTCAGAAATTGTATCAAGCAGAAGCTTAAAGGAAAAATATTTACCATGGCAACAATTTAACATGCGTAGTTTTGAAAATTTGACAGCAGAAATTTTATCCCAGCTTCTACCCCTTTACCCCCATGTAATCATTGCACACATACTTTTACCAAAATGTGAAATAAGCAAACTTTGCTTTCTACATCCACTCTGGGTCAATCCTAACTTCACCTGTTCCATCCTTCCACTTCATTTCCAGAGATTTAGTGGCCTTCTTATTACTTCACTGCCTCCTTCTAGCTCCCATCCTGGCAGGCAATTTGGGAGTAAACAGATGTATGCTTTGATACATTCATTATAGCTAAGGCCATTACTTAAGGGTAGCACACTGGGAATTATCAGAGTCCTTCTATATTTTAATCCAAAGTAGTGTTAAAATCATGGTGGGGATAAGTATGTTGGCAGGTGGGATGCATTTTTAAACCTTTAGGTCTCATTATCCCTACTTTGCTTACACCAATGACGTTCATGTATATCATGGATCCATCTCTCTCTGCTACCAACACAGTATTATAAGAAATTATTTGGGTCATTTAAAACATGCAAAATATCTCAAAAACAATCACGCACCTTATCGCAACCACATAATTCATCTGAGGGAAAGAACAGTATGAATTAGTGAAGTTTGTTTTCTAATATGTTAAGTAATTGAAAGTTTATTAATTTCCAGTACTAATAAATGTTACCTCATCAGGACATATGCTAACAAAAAGTTGAAAGTGATTTCCAATCTCATGCATTATTTATATATTAATGTATGCTAAACTATTTGAAAACAATCTATTTTACTGTGTTCATTAATAATTTCTCTAAAATTGTATTTACATTATTAATTTCCTTGTTTATCCCAATTTTCTCAGATAATAAAATAATAAATTTCATCTTTGTTTCTGTCTAAATATTCCACATTTTTTTAAGCTAGAAATAGTCTTGTTAGTGATCTATCTTTTTTTCAGAACAAAGTTTCTATCAAAAAAGCTTATATTTTGAAACCAAAATTAAAAGAGATTTTTCCTTTTAGGTTTTACTGGAACTGCCTGGCTTTCCTACCATGTGAACAACAGTTATCACATTGATTTTCGCATTTAAACTGAACTACAGCTACCCCAACTGTCTACCCAGAAAAGAAGGCCAAATGATAATGCAATTTCTAAGGGGGTTGCACAGAGTCTGAGCAAGAAGGTCAGACTTCAAATAACCTTGCTAACGTTTCTTTCATTTTCTTGGCTCCATTTACAGCTACCAGGTTGAAGGGAGGAAAATAGTTCTTTGGTCACAAGATGACTGCCAATTTATTTGAGCTGCCCTGATAATTACATAACTTGGCATGTTTTTCATATTGTATCTTGTAATATTAATTTTTATGCTACATTTCTTTTGAAATCACAATCCTTTTAACTTGGATTGGGAATAAAACAAGGTGGTTTATTGCCAGCCAAGTAAACACAGATCAGACTGACTGTCTCCGGACCTGGATGACTGCTTCTGAAACCTTATCCCGTAGACTTCTAAGAATGAATGACGGTAGATAGTCAAATCAAATCTTCTAGCCAAGTCCCCTTCATTTAAGAATCCACTATCCTCCACTCTTACATTCAAGCCTATTGCTTTATCCCACAGTTAGGAAGTAAAATTTTTTAATGCTTCTCCCTCTGAACAGCTCCTCTTGCACCTCACCCTCAATGCCATTTTATGAAGTAAAATTTTATTCAGCTTACAAATAAATTCCCCACTTTGAAAGAAAAATAGAATGTAGGAATATAGTGAGAAGTGCAGTTTTGGATCCTCTCCCCAGATCCAACCTTAATACAATGTCAGGATTACAACTCATTGAAGCAACATCTTAAAGGTGAAAGATAGCATGCTGTTTAGGGAAGAGGTGTCAGGTCTCTGTCACAGTGCATAAATTCCTAAATGTATATAAAAATTCAATTTTATCATCTTTCCAACATGTGAACTGCAATAGAAACATCAAACAATCATTTTTTTAAAAAATGTATGTGCTCTAATGCCATATCTAAAGGCTCTGTGATATTCAATTCCATAGGGATGTTCAAAAGTAATAGAACCATGATGATATATTAAATGAAACTCAAAATGCCAGTGAATTGCATAATGCCTCTTGCTGCTAACCTTTGTTACACTAGTAAATATCCTTAATAAGAAGATAAGTGAATCAGTAACAGCCTTCAAACCTAGGAAAGATAGGAGCAGAAGGATTTAACTTAAGGAAGTATTCTCAAGAACAAAACATTTATTTGAAGCAATAAATTATTCTCACTGAAATAAATAACTGGCAATTATCTGAAATTTCATAATTAAGCTCTCATTTTTAAAAAATGGAAAGATCAGAATATACCATTGAGAAGATCTCTTTCAGTTTATAGATTTTATGATTATGAATTCCACAGTGTCAGGTTTCCCACATGACAATATAAGAGAAGCTTCAAAATAAAAGCTAAGTTTTTAACTTTTAAAATTATATATGTCCCTAAAAAGGGTTATAGAGCACTTTAAAAACATCAAGACTATCAATTCCCCAAAGCCACTCATTTCTCTAAGCATATCATTTCCACTATTTGCCTGATGCATGACCCAGTACAATCAGTGTATCACTCCATCTTTATCTAATTTCCACTATAAAAATATAAATGAATACTCAATGTATATGCATAGAGTATCTCTTGCAAGCCAAGTAAAACATAAAAATGTACATTCAAAAACAGGATAGAATACATTCTATTATTCACTGCAGCATGCCTAAAGAAATAATATCCTTGACCAATTTTTTATTTTATATTAGCAAAGTACTTAGTGATTAAGAGAGTGAATTTCTCCCTCTTGTGCCATTCATTTTCAAAGTAAATACTTCAGCTGATGTTTTATTTGGGTAATTATTCTTTCTATATCAGTCCTTTAGAATGAATGTTTAATTCTTCCAGGAATTTTATAAAATGGACAAAATACCTATCCATTTTAAAGGATAAGATTTCTTACCCTCTAAAGGAAAGACTTCACAGTATAATATTTTCATGTATCTTCTAACCCATCATTTTGAAGACATACTGGTAATATGTGTAGATTCAAAGCCATTCTTTTTTCAAGAATGAGATTAAAACTGTCTTCAGTTCTGGTTGTAAACTGTTGAAGAACTTTACTTTGATTCATTAATATTCTCTCTAAACAGAAATTATAATTCATAGCAGAGAGCCAAACTAGGTCAGCAATTATGATGGCAAAGTAGCAGAGGCTCTTAATGACAGGCAATAATGCAATTGCCTTAATGCCCAGTGACAGAAGTTCATGTCAAGCTGTTAAAGAGATGAAAAGGCACACTGCCTAGAGCAAGCACTTTCCTAAAATCATTTACTTGAGCTTTCTATCTCACAGTATAAAAAGTTTGCAATGACTGTAAGGTATGTGATTATATCTCAATAAAACAATTGGAAAAAATAAAAAGCTTACAAAGAACATATGCACAGTCCTAACAAATGGAGAAAATATCTCCTGACAACTAAATAAATAAATAAATAAATAAATCACCCAAATTGCTATCCACTTCATTGAGCTTTTTTTGAAGTGAAGAACCTATTTGTGTTAAAACCAAGGTAAGAAGATAAGGGCATGTGGGAAAATGGAGGAGTAGGAAGCTCCAGAGATCCGTACTTCCATCAAAACAACCATTGAACTAGCAGAACTCTCTAAACCAAATATTTTGAAACTCCGGAATCTGGGGAACACTGTGCAGCATCCAAGGAAGAGCAGGAGGAAGAAGCTGGTAAACTATGGTAAATAACAGTGAATTTCACCCTCCCTGTAGTGGCTACCATCCCCAGCCACCAGCCTCGTGGTAGGCAGCACTGGGGACTATAGCTCCGGCTCCTGGCACAGCTTGCTAGTGCCAGGGTGGGACATAAAGAACTAGTTCTCAAAACTCTGGAGATGTGTGGTCTGATCACTGACCACTGCTTTTGATCAGCAACTTCAGATCCCTGGGGCCAGTTCTAAGGGTGGCCATTGTTCTAACCTACCTCAGGCAAAAGTGGCAGAGGAATCTTAAAGAAAATACCTTCCTCAAAACCAGGGAAAACAGTTAAAAGGCTGCATTAACTGGACAATTTCTGAAGAAAGAAAATGTAGCTTAAAAAGTCATAGAAGAAGCTCCTGGTGCCCTTGCTGGATCCTCCCCTAACCCCTCCTTGATGTGGGGTGAAGTCAGCTTGCACTCCCACTGTGGGTCCCAGGCCCCGTTCCTGTGTGCATACTCATATGTCAGTGCCAACCTATCAGGTAGAAATCTGAGGGATGAGCTGGGCAACCTGCCTTGGACTCACCTTTCCAGAGTTTGTCCTGGGGGCAGAAAAGCAACTTGCAGACAGCTTAGATATAGTGTGAGAAACAATTAAGTTGAAGATGGCTGGGGCAAAGGATTACCTGCATTAAGTCACACAAGAGAGCACCCAATAAGGGATGAAAGTCTACTTCAAAGGCTAGGGAGGGGATTTTCACTGGAACTCCCACAAACTGGAAATGGAGGAATTCCTAGGGCTGATAACAAGCACATGCCCAGGAAAAGAGGCAGGCTTCCCAGCTCCACATGGGCTCAGATAAAACAGAGAGGATGCCCCATTTCACATTGCCTCAAGCTGATCTTCTTGATGGGGGACTCAGCTCTAAAGATGACCACCAATCAAAGCAGAGCAAATTTTCAAAGATTGTAAAAGATGCTTTTTGCTTTGATTTGTTTTATTTAGCTCCTGGCATCAAAAAAAAATCTCAGGCATACCACCAGCTATATACAAACTTAAGAAACAGAAAGTCAGGGACTATATCCCAAAGTTAACACTTTCAAATATTAAAATACACAGTGTGCAACAAAGTATTACAAGACAAAGAAAGAAACAGGAAATGATTGCCCATTCAAAGGAACAAGATAAAAATTTAGAAACCATCAAAGAAGAATGGACTTTGGATTTATCAAAGACTTAAAAATCAGAACTTCAATACACTCAATAAGATAAAGGAAAAACAAAGAAAGGAACTAAAGGAAAAGAAGAAAATACTAAATAAACAATAGGAGAATCTCAGATTCTCAATAAGAACTAAACAGAAGTACCAGAGTAGAAAAATGCAATAATTGAAATGAAAAATTCCATAGAGGATTTCAATAACAGATTGAAGGTGGCAGAAGAAAGAATCAGTGATCACAAAGACAAGATAACTGAAATAATTCAGACTGAGGAGCAGAAAGGGAAAAGAATAAAAAGAGCAAGTAGAGCCTTAGAGACCTGTGGAACACCATCAAGTGTACAAATCCACATATTATGGGAGGCCCAGAAGCTGAAGAGAAAAAGAAGCAGAAAGAATATTTGAAGAAATAATTGCAGAAAACTTCCTAAATTTAACAAAAGACATGAATATGCACATTCAGTACCCCAATGAACCTCAAACAGGATAAGCTCAAGTAGAACCATGCTCAGACACATAGTTATCAAACTGTCCAATGTGAAGGACAAGGAGAGAGTACTGAAAAATACAAGAGAAAAGCAGTGAATTATGTATAAGGAAATACCAATAGATTAAGTTCCAATTTCTCTTCAGAAACCAAAGAGGCAGCAAAGCAGTACTATAAAATAGTTAAAGGGCTGAAAGAAGACAAATGCCAACAAGAATTTTATATCCGGCAAGACTTTTTTGCAAAAATGAAGAAGAGATTGACATTCCCAGATAAATTAAAACTAAAGAAGTTCATCACCACTAGACCTGCCCTACCAGTAATGCTAAAGTGAGTTCTTCAGACTGATAGGAAAGGACAATAGCAGCATAAGGAAACAAAGAGCTCCGGCAAAGGTAACCATATGGGTAATCATAAATGCCAGAACTATTGTATTACATTTTTGGTATGTAACTCCAATTCTTACTTCTTACAGGTGCTAAAATGCAAACACATTAGAAATAATATAAATGTACGGTTTTGAACAATGTACAAAGATATCATTTGTAAAAAATACAAAATAAAGGGAGGATGGAGGAAAATAGGAAAAATAAATGTGTATGCTATTGAAATTAAGTTGATATCAAATCAGATATGATTGCTATATATTTAGGATGTTGAATTTTAACCCCATTGAAACCACAAAGAAAATATATGAAAAATATATTCAGAAAAAAATAAGAAGGGTCTCTAAATGGTACAGTGCAAATATATCAAATAAATATGGAAGTAGGCATTGTGTGCTGGTCTGGAGCTGTTATGTACCCCAGAAAAGGCCATGTTCTTTTAATCCATTCTTGTGGGTCCAGACCTATTGTGGGTGGGACCTTTTGATTAGGTTGTCTCAATTGAGATGTGACCCACCCATTTCAAGGTGCGTCTTAATCCTTTACTGGAATCCTTTATGAGAGGATAAAAGGCAGAGAAACACCAGAGAGAGCTCACAGACAGAGAAATGCCCAGAGATCTTACAGAGAAAAGCCTGGGGAGAAGTAAATAAGGACACACAGAAACTGGAAGAGCCAGAACCTGAGATCAACAAAACCTGGAAGAGAAGGATCAGCAGATGCCAGACATGTGCCTTCCCATGTGACATAGGAACCCCAGATGCCATCACCTATCTTCAGAAAAGCTATCTCCTGTTGATGCCTTAATTGGGACATTTTCATGGCCTTAGAACTGTAAATTTGTAAACTAATAAATCCCCATTGGTAAAGTCAACCCATTTCTAGTATATTGCATTCCAGCTGCTTTAACAAACCGAAACCACTTACAAAGACAAAATAGCAAAATGGCAGAAGAAAGTCCTATATTATCAGTCATGACTTTAAATGTAAACGGGTTTAACTTGCCAGACAAAAGTAGAGACTGGCAGAATGGATAAAAAAGCATGACACAACTATGTGCTGTTTACAAGAGACACACCTTAAATTCAAAGACAGGTTGAAAGTGAAAGAATGGAAAAAAATATATCATGGAAATCATAATCAAAAGAGAGCTGGGATAGCTATACTATTATCACATAAAAAGACTTTCAGTGAAACACTGTTACAGGGGCAAAGAAGGTCATTATATACTGATAATGAAGTCAATTGGAAAGAAGACATAACAATTATAATTATATATGCAGCTACAGCAAAGCACCAAAATATATGAAGTAAATATTGACAGACTTGAGAGAAATAGACAGTTCTACATTAGTAATAGGAGACTGCAATACATAACTTTCAATACTGGATAGAAAATCTAGACAGAAGATTAGTAAGGAAACAAAAAACTTGAACGATACTTTAAAGCAACCAGAACTAACAGAAATATATAGAACACTTCACCCAACAGCAGCAGAATACATATTCTTCTCTGGTGCACATCGATCTTTCTCCTGGATAGACCATATGCTGGGTCACAAAACAAGTCTCAATAAATTCAAAAACATTTAAATCATACAATGGAAGTTCTCTGACCACAGTGGAATGAAACTAGAAATCAATAACAGAGGAAGAAATGGAAACTTCACAAATGAGTGAAAATTAAATGTACTCTTAAAACAACCAATGGGTCAAAGATGAAATCACAAGGTGCTGAGAGGCAAATTTATAGATATAAATGTTTACATTTAAAAAAATTTCTCAAATCAGAGCCCTAATCTCAAAAACTGGAGATCTATAAAAGAAAGAGCATATTAAACCCAAACAAGCAGAAGGAAGGAAATAAGGATTAGAGCAGAGATAAATGAAAAAGAGAATAAAAAACAATCGAGAATGAACAAAACCAAAAGTTGCTTCTCTGAAAAGTTCAATAAAATCAACAAACCTTTAGCTAGACTGATAAAGAAAATAGAGAGAAAGGACACAACTAAAATCAGAAATGAGAAGAGCGACACTACTAATCCTACAGAAACAAAAAGGACTATAAGAGGATACTATGAACAATTATATGCCAAGAAATCAGTTAATCTAGAAGAAATGGATAAATTTCTAGAAATACACAAATTATCAAAATTGGCCAGAATAGAAGATCTCAACAAACTAATAACTAGTAGAGAGATTGACAACAAAGGAAAGCCCAAGACCAGATGGCTTTGCAGAGGAATTCACTTGTGAATTTTCCCAGAATTTGCCAAGAATTAATGCCAATCCTGCTCAAACTGGAGGGAACACTACCTAACTCATTTTAGGAGGCTAATATTACCCTAATAGCAAAGCCAGATAAAGATATTATAAGAAAAGAAAATTACAGGTCAATTTCTCTTATGAATATAGATGTAAAAATCCTCAACAAAATACTTGCAAATTGAATTCAACAACACATTAAAATAATTATACACCATTATCAAGTGAGATATATCCCAGTATGCAAGGGTGGTTCAATGTAAGACAATCAAGTAATGTAATACACCAAATAAACAAAAGGAAGAGGAAAAAACACATGATCATCTCAATTGACACAGAAAAGGCTTCTGACAAAATCCAGCATCCTTTCTTGATAAAAACACTTACAAAAATAGGAATAGAAGAAAACTTCTTCAACATGGTAAAGGGCATATATGAAAAACTCACTGGTAACATCATACTCATACTGCTCATCATCATATACAATGGTAAAAGACTAAAAGCTTTCCCTTTAAGATCTGTAACAAGACAAGGATGCACACTGTCACCACTGTTATTCCACATTGACCTGGAAGTTCTAGCTAGAGCAATTAGGCAAGAAAAAAAGAAAGGAGGGGAGACACAGAGAGAAAGGAAGGAAGGGAGGGAGGGAGGGAGGCAGGCAGGGAGGGAGGGAGGAAGGAAGAAAGGAAGGAAGGAAGGAGGGAAGGAAAGAAACCAAATAGGAAAGGAAGATGTAAAACTTTCACCATATGCAGATGACATGATTCTATATACATAGAAAGTCCCAAAAAACCTAGCTACTAAAGCTAATAAATGAATTCAGCAAAGTGGCAGGGTACATGATCAAGACACAAAAATCAGCAGTGTTTCTATACAGTAGTAGCAAGCAATATGAGGAGGAAATCAAGAAAAAATCCCATTTACAATAGCAAGTAATAGAATCAATTATCTAAGAATAAATTTAACCAAGGATGTGCAGGATTTATACACGGAAAACTATAAAACTTTGCTAAAAGAAATCAAAGAAGATCTAAATAAATGGAAGGACAGTGCATGCTTATGGACTGGAAGACTAAATATTAAGACGTCAATTCTACACAAAACGATTTACAGATTCAACCAATCCCAATCAAACTTTCAACAGCCTTCTTTGCAAAATTGGAAAAACTAATCATCAATTTATTTGGAAGGGCAGAATGTCCTGAATAGCCAAAACCATTTGAAAAAGAAGAACAAAGTTGGAGGACTCACACTTCCTGACTTTAACATTTATTACAAGGCTACAGTAATCAAAACAGCATAGTACTGGCACAAGGACAGATAAATAGACTAATAGAATTGAATTGAGGGTTTGGAAATAGACCTTACTTCTATGGCAAATGGATGTTTTTTCATTATTAGAAAAGTTATGAGTTTACAGAACAATCATGCATAATACAGGATTCCCATATATCACCCCATTATTAAAACCTTGCATTGGTGTGGAACATTTGTTACAATTGATGAATGCACATTTTATAATTATACTATGGTTTAACTTAGGGTTCACTGTTTGGGTAGTGCAGTTTTATGGATTTATTTTTTAACTTTAGTTCTGTTACCATATGTACAATCTACCACTTCCCCTTTTAACCACAGTCAGATATATATTTCAATGCTGTAAATTCCATTCACAATGTTGTGCTACCATCACCACCATATATTACCAAAACATTTCCATCATTCCAAATAGGAACATTGTACATTTTAAGCATTAGCTTCCCATTCCCTATCCCTAGCCCATCTCTTGGTAACCTATATTCTAGATTCTAACTCTATGAGTTTGCTTATTCTAATTATTTCATAACAGTGAGATCATACAATACTTATCCTTTGTGTCTGACTTAGTTTACTCAGCATGATGTCTTCAAGGTTCATCACGTTGTCACATATATCAGAATTTCATTCCTTTTTACAGCTGAACAAAGTTCCACTGTATGTATATACCACATTTTGGTTATCCATTCCTCAATTGATGGACACATGCACTGCTTCCATCTTTTGGCAATTGTGAATAATGCCACTATGAACATCAACGAGCAAAGAATTGAAAGTATAGACTCAAACAGATATTTGCATGCCAACTATTTTTGACAAGGCTGCCATGTCCAATCAATTAGGGAAAAAAATAGCCTCTTCAAAAAATGGCACCGGGAGAACTTGTTATCCAGATGAAAAAGAATGAAGAGGGACCCCTATCTCACAACATATACAAAAATTAACTCAAAATGGACCATATACCTAAATATAAGAACCAGGACTATAAAAGTCCTATAAGAAAACATAGAGAAGCATCCTTGGGATCTTGTATTAGACAACGGTTTCTTAGACTTTATACCCAAAGACATGCAACAAAAGGAAAAATAGATAATCGGGCTTCACCAAAATTAAAAAACTTTTGTGTATCAAAGGACCTTATCAAGAAAATGAAAAGACAACACACTCAATGGGAGAAAACATTTGGAAACCACATATCTGATAAGTATTTAATATCCAGAATAATCAAAGAAATCCTACAACTCAACAATAAAAAGACTAGCAACCAATTTAAATAATGAGCAAAAGACTTGAATAAACATTTCTCCAAAGAGGATATACAAATAGCTAAAAAGCACATGAAAAGATGCTTAACATCATTAGCTATTAGAAAAATGTAAATCAAAACCACAATGAGAAACTATTTCACACCCACTAGAACAGCTACTATTACATAGAAGGAAAATTACAAGTGTTGAACAGGATATGAAGAAATAGGAACACATTCATTGTCGGTGGGAATGTAAAATGGTATAGCCCAGGGAGAGACAGTTTGGCAGTTCCTCAAGAAGTTAAGTATAGAATTACCATATGACCTGGCAATCCGACTTCTAAGTATATACACAAAAGAATTGAAAACAGGGACTCAGATATTTGCACACTGATGTTCATGGTGGAATATTCACAACTGCCAAAAAATGGAAGCAACCCAAGTGTCCATTGACTGTTGACAGGATAAATAAAAAGTTGTATATATATACAATGGATTATTCAGCTGTAACAAGGAATGGCATTCTGATATATTTGACAACATGGATGAACCTTGAAGACAGCATCTTGAAGGCATCTGGAATACAGGTTACCAGAGGCTGAGATGGGGATAGGGAATGGGGAGTTAATATTAAAATTGTAGAGTTTCTATTTGGGTTGATTGTAAAGTTTTGGTAATGGATAATAGTAATGGTAGCACAATATTGTGAATGTAATTAACAGCACTGAATTATATATGTGAATGTGGTTAAAAGGGGAAATTTTATGTTGCATATATGTTACTAGAATAAAAATTTAAAAAAAAATAGAGATGTTTTAGTTACTCCTCCAGGAAAGTAGGTAAAAAGCCAGGAACTGCGTGGACTGGACACCACAGAGCAATCTGTCTTTGGGCATACTTCATACAACACTCATGAAAACGTGGAACTGCTGAGATCAGCGAAATCTGTAAGTTTTTGCGGCCAGGGGACCCGCGCCCCTCCCTGCCAGGCTCAGTCCCGGGGGAGGAGGGGCTGTCAGCTCCAGGAAGGAGAAGGGAGAATTGCAGTGGCTGCTCTTACCGGAAACTCATTCTACTGATTCAAACTCCAACCATAGATAGACTGAGGCCAGACACCAGAGACTCTGAGAGCAGCCAGCCCAGCAGAGAGGAGACAGGCATAGAAAAAAAACAACACGAAAAACTCCAAAATAAAAGCAGAGGATTTTTGGAGTTCTGGTGAACACAGAAAGGGGAAGGGCGGAGATCAGGCCTTGAGGCGCATATGCAAATCCCGAAGCAAGGCTGATCTCTCTGCCCTGGGCAGCTTTCCTTAATGGCCCTGGTTGCTTTGTCTATTAGCATTTCAATAACCCATTAGATCTCTGAGGAGGGCCGTTTTTTTTTTTTTTTTTTTAAATCCTTTTTGCTTTTTCTAAAACAATTACTCTAAGAAGCTCAATACAGAAAGCTTCAAAGAATTGAAATTTGGGCACGTCAAGTCAAGAGCAGAACTAAGAGAGCTCTGAGACAAAAGGCAATAATCCAGTGGCTGAGAAAATTCACTAAACAACACAACTTCCCAAGAAAAGGGGGGTGTCCGCTCACAGCCACCATCCTGGTGGACAGGAAACACTCCTGCCCATCGCCAGCCCCATAGCCCAGAGCTGCCCCAGACAACCCAGTGTGACGGAAGTGCTTCAAATAACAGGCACACACCACAAAACTGGGCGTGGACATTAGCCTTCCCTGCAACCTCAGCTGAATGTCCCAGAGCTGGGAAGGGGGAGCAGTGTGAATTAACAGAGCCCCATTCAGCCATCATTTGAGCAGACTGGGAGCCTCCCTACACAGCCCAGCAGCCCATAACTGCCCTGGGGGGACGGCACTCACCTGTGACATAGCACAGTCATCCCTCAACAGAGGACCCGGGGTGCACAGCCTGGAAGAGGGGCCCACTTGCAAGTCTCAGGAGCCATACGCCAATACCAAAGACTTGTGGGTCAGTGGCAGAGACAAACTGTGGCAGGACTGAACTGAAGGATTAGACTATTGCAGTAGCTTTAAAACTCTAGGATCATCAGGGAGATTTGATTGTTAGGGCCACCCCCCCTCCCCGACTGCCCAGAAACACGCCCCACATACAGGGCAGGCAACACCAACTACACACGCAAGCTTGGGACACCAATTGGGCCCCACAAGACTCACTCCCCCACTCACCAAAAAGGCTAAGCAGGGGAGATCTGGCTTGTGGAGAACAGGTGGCTCGTGGACGCCACCTGCTGGTTAGTTAGAGAAAGTGTACTCCACGAAGCTGTAGATCTGATAAATTAGAGATAAGGACTTCAACTGGTCTACAAACCCTAAAAGAACCCTATCAAGGTCAGCAAATGCCACGAGGCCAAAAACAACAGAAAATTATAAAGCATATGAAAAAACCAGACGATATGGATAACCCAAGCCCAAGCACCCAAATCAAAAGACCAGAAGAGACACACCTAGAGCAGCTACTCAAAGAACTAAAGATGAACAATGAGACCCTAGTACGGGATATGAAGGAAATCAAGAAGACCCTAGAAGAGCATAAAGAAGACATTGCAAGACTAAATAAAAAAATGGATGATCTTATGGAAATTAAAGAAACTGTTGACCAAATTAAAAAGATTCTGGACACTCATAGTACAAGACTAGAGGAAGTTGAACAACGAATCAGTGACCTGGAAGATGACAGAATGGAAAATGAAAACATAAAAGAAAGAATGGGGAAAAAAATTGAAAAACTCGAAACGGACCTCAGGGATATGATAGATAATATGAAACGTCCGAATATAAGACTCATTGGTGTCCCAGAAGGGGAAGAAAAGGGTAAAGGTCTAGGAAGAGTATTCAAAGAAATTGTTGGGGAAAACTTCCCAAATCTTCTAAACAACATAAATACACAAATCATAAATGCTCAGCGAACTCCAAATAGAATAAATCCAAAAAAACCCACTCCGAGACATATACTGATCACACTGTCAAACATAGAAGAGAAGGAGCAAGTTCTGAAAGCAGCAAGAGAAAAGCAATTCACCACATACAAAGGAAACAGCATAAGACTAAGTAGTGACTACTCAGCAGCCACCATGGAGGCGAGAAGGCAGTGGCACGATATATTTAAAATTCTGAGTGAGAGGAATTTCCAGCCAAGAATACTTTATCCAGCAAAGCTCTCCTTCAAATTTGAGGGAGAGCTTAAATTTTTCACAGACAAAGAAATGCTGAGAGAATTTGCTAACAAGAGACCTGCCCTACTGGAGATACTAAAGGGAGCCCTACAGACAGAGAAACAAAGACAGGACAGAGAGACTTGGAGAAAGGTTCAGTACTAAAGAGATTCGGTATGGGTACAATAAAGGATATTAATAGAGAGAGGGAAAAATATGGCAAACATAATCCAAAGGATAAGATGGCCGATTCAAGAAATGCCTTCACGGTTTTAACGTTGAATGTAAATGGATTAAACTCCCCAATTAAAAGATATAGATTCGCAGAATGGATCAAAAAAAATGAACCATCAATATGTTGCATACAAGAGACTCATCTTAGACACAGGGACACAAAGAAACTGAAAGTGAAAGGATGGAAAAAAATATTTCATGCAAGCTACAGCCAAAAGAAAGCAGGTGTAGCAATATTAATCTCAGATAAAATAGACTTCAAATGCAGGGATGTTTTGAGAGACAAAGAAGGCCACTACATACTAATAAAAGGGGCAATTCAGCAAGAAGAAATAACAATCGTAAATGTCTATGCACCCAATCAAGGTGCCACAAAATACATGAGAGAAACATTGGCAAAACTAAAGGAAGCAATTGATGTTTCCACAATAATTGTGGGAGACTTCAACACATCACTCTCTCCTATAGATAGATCAACCAGACAGAAGACCAATAAGGAAATTGAAAACCTAAACAATCTGATAAATGAATTAGATTTAACAGACATCTACAGGACATTACATCCCAAATCAACAGGATACACATACTTTTCTAGTGCTCACGGAACTTTCTCCAGAATAGATCATATGCTGGGACATAAAACAAGCCTCAATAAATTTAAAAAGATTGAAATTATTCAAAGCACATTCTCTGACCACAATGGAATACAATTAGAAGTCAATAACCATCAGAGACTTAGAAAATTCACAAATACCTGGAGGTTAAACAACACACTCCTAAACAATCAGTGGGTTAAAGAAGAAATAGCAAGAGAAATTGCTAAATATATAGAGACGAATGAAAATGAGAACACAACATACCAAAACCTATGGGATGCAGCAAAAGCAGTGCTAAGGGGGAAATTTATAGCACTAAACGCATATATTAAAAAGGAAGAAAGAGCCAAAATCAAAGAACTAATGGATCAACTGAAGAAGCTAGAAAATGAACAGCAAACCAATCCTAAACCAAGTAGAAGAAAAGAAATAACAAGGATTAAAGCAGAAATAAATGACATAGAGAACAAAAAAACAATAGAAAGGATAAATATCACCAAAAGTTGGTTCTTTGAGAAGATCAACAAGATTGACAAGCCCCTAGCTAGACTGACAAAATCAAAAAGAGAGAAGACCCATATAAACAAAATAATGAATGAAAAAGGTGACATAACTGCAGATCCTGAAGAAATTAAAAAAATTATAAGAGGATATTATGAACAACTGTATGGCAACAAACTGGATAATGTAGAAGAAATGGACAATTTCCTGGAAACATATGAACAACCTAGACTGACCAGGGAAGAAATAGAAGACCTCAACCAACCCATCACAAGCAAAGAGATCCAATCAGTCATCAAAAATCTTCCCACAAATAAATGCCCAGGGCCAGATGGCTTCACAGGGGAATTCTACCAAACTTTCCAGAAAGAACTGACACCAATCTTACTCAAACTCTTTCAAAACATTGAAAAAAATGGAACACTACCTAACTCATTTTATGAAGCTAACATCAATCTAATACCAAAACCAGGCAAAGATGCTACAAAAAAGGAAAACTACCGGCCAATCTCCCTAATGAATATAGATGCAAAAATCCTCAACAAAATACTTGCAAATCGAATCCAAAGACACATTAAAAAAATCATACACCATGACCAAGTGGGGTTCATTCCAGGCATGCAAGGATGGTTCAACATAAGAAAAACAATCAATGTATTACAACACATTAAAAACTCGAAAGGGAAAAATCAATTGATCATCTCAATAGATGCTGAAAAAGCATTTGACAAAATCCAACATCCGTTTTTGATAAAAACACTTCAAAAGGTAGGAATTGAAGGAAACTTCCTCAACATGATAAAGAGCATATATGAAAAACCCACAGCCAGCATAGTACTCAATGGTGAGAGACTGAAAGCCTTCCCTCTAAGATCAGGAACAAGACAAGGATGCCCGCTGTCACCACTGTTATTCAACATTGTGCTGGAAGTGCTAGCCAGGGCAATCCGGCAAGACAAAGAAATAAAAGGCATCCAAATTGGAAAAGAAGAAGTAAAACTGTCATTGTTTGCAGATGATATGATCTTATATCTAGAAAACCCTGAGAAATCAACGATACACCTACTAGAGCTAATAAACAAATTTAGCAAAGTAGCGGGATACAAGATTAATGCACATAAGTCAGTAATGTTTCTATATGCTAGAAATGAACAAACTGAAGAGACACTCAAGAAAAAGATACCATTTTCAATAGCAACTAAAAAAATCAAGTACCTAGGAATAAACTTAACCAAAGATGTAAAAGACCTATACAAAGAAAACTACATAACTCTACTAAAAGAAATAGAAGGGGACCTTAAAAGATGGAAAAATATTCCATGTTCATGGATAGGAAGGCTAAATGTCATTAAGATGTCAATTCTACCCAAACTCATCTACAGATTCAATGCAATCCCAATCAAAATTCCAACAACCTACTTTGCAGACTTGGAAAAGCTAGTTATCAAATTTATTTGGAAAGGGAAGATGCCTCGAATTGCTAAAGACACTTTAAAAAAGAAAAACGAAGTGGGAGGACTTACACTCCCTGACTTTGAAGCTTATTATAAAGCCACAGTTGCCAAAACAGCATGGTACTGGCACAAAGATAGACATATAGATCAATGGAATCGAATTGAGAATTCAGAGATAGACCCTCAGATCTATGGCCGACTGATCTTTGATAAGGCCCCCAAAGTCACCGAACTGAGCCATAATGGTCTTTTCAACAAATGGGGCTGGGAGAGTTGGATATCCATATCCAAAAGAATGAAAGAGGACCCCTACCTCACCCCCTACACAAAAATTAACTCAAAATGGACCAAAGATCTCAATATAAAAGAAAGTACCATTAAACTCCTAGAAGATAATGTAGGAAAACATCTTCAAGACCTTGTATTAGGAGGCCACTTCCTAGACTTTACACCCAAAGCACAAGCAACAAAAGAGAAAATAGATAAATGGGAACTCCTCAAGCTTAGAAGTTTCTGCACCTCAAAGGAATTTCTCAAAAAGGTAAAGAGGCAGCCAACTCAATGGGAAAAAATTTTTGGAAACCATGTATCTGACAAAAGACTGATATCTTGCATATACAAAGAAATCCTACAACTCAATGACAATAGTACAGACAGCCCAATTATAAAATGGGCAAAAGATATGAAAAGACAGTTCTCTGAAGAGGAAATACAAATGGCCAAGAAACACATGAAAAAATGTTCAGCTTCACTAGCTATTAGAGAGATGCAAATTAAGACCACAATGAGATACCATCTAACACCGGTTAGAATGGCTGCCATTAAACAAACAGGAAACTACAAATGCTGGAGGGGATGTGGAGAAATTGGAACTCTTATTCATTGTTGGTGGGACTGTATAATGGTTCAGCCACTCTGGAAGTCAGTCTGGCAGTTCCTTAGAAAACTAGAGATAGAGCTACCATTCGATCCAGCGATTGCACTTCTCGGGATATACCCGGAAGATCGGAAAGCAGTGACACGAACAGATATCTGCACGCCAATGTTCATAGCAGCATTATTCACAATTGCCAAGAGATGGAAACAACCCAAATGTCCATCAACAGATGAGTGGATAAATAAAATGTGGTATATACACACGATGGAATACTACGCGGCAGTAAGAAGGAACGATCTGGTGAAACATATGACAACATGGATGAACCTTGAAGACATAATGCTGAGCGAAATAAGCCAGGCACAAAAGAGAAATATTATATGCTACCACTAATGTGAACTTTGAAAAATGTAAAACAAATGGTTTATAATGTAGAATGTAGGGGAACTAGCAGTAGAGAGCAATTAAGGAAGGGGGAACAATAATCCAAGAAGAACAGATAAGCTATTTAACGTTCTGGGGATGCCCAGAAATGACTATGGTCTGTTAATTTCTGATGGATGTAGTAGGAACAAGTTCACTGAAATGTTGCTATAGTATGTAACTTTCTTGGGGTAAAGTAGGAACATGTTGGAAGTTAAGCAGTTATCTTAGGTTAGTTGTCTTTTTCTTACTCCCTTGTTATGGTCTCTTTGAAATGTTCTTTTATTGTATGTTTGTTTTCTTTTTAACTTTTTTTTTCATACAGTTGATTTAAAAAAGAAGGGAAAGTTAAAAAAAAGAAAAAAAAGGAAAAAGACAAACAAGGAAAAAAAAAAAAAAGATGTAGTGCCCCCTTGAGGAACCTGTGGAGAATGCAGGGGTATTCGCCTACCCCACCTCCATGGTTGCTAACGTGACCACAGACATAGGGGACTGGTGGTTTGATGGGTTGAGCCCTCTACCATAAGTTTTACCCTTGGGAAGACGGTTGCGGCAAAGGAGAGGCTAGGCCTCCCTGTATTTGTGCCTAAGAGTCTCCTCCTGAATGCCTCTTTGTTGCTCAGATGTGGCCCTCTCTCTCTGGCTAAGCCAACTTGAAAGGTGAAATCACTGCCCTCCCCCCTACGTGGGATCAGACACCCAGGGAAGTGAATCTCCCTGGCAACGTGGAATATGACTCCCGGGGAGGAATGTAGACCCGGCATCATGGGATGGAGAACATCTTCTTGACCAAAAGGGGGATGTGAAAGGAAATGAAATAAGCTTCAGTGGCAGAGAGATTCCAAAACGAGCCGAGAGATCACTCTGGTGGGCACTCTTACGCACACTTTAGACAACCTTTTTTAGGTTCTAAAGAATTGGGGTAGCTGGTGGTGGATACCTGAAACTATTAAACTACAACCCAGAACCCATGAATCTCGAAGACAGTTGTATAAAAATGTAGCTTATGAGGGGTGACAGTGGGATTGGGAAAGCCATAAGGACCAAACTCCACTTTGTCTAGTTTATGGATCGATGTGTAGAAAAGTAGGGGAAGCAAACAAACAGACAAAGGTACCTAGTGTTCTTTTTTACTTCAATTGCTCTTTTTCACTCTAATTATTATTCTTGTTATTTTTGTGTGTGTGCTAATGAAGGTATCAGGGATTGATTTAGGTGATGAATGTACAACTATGTAATGGTACTGTAAACAATCGAAAGTACAATTTGTTTTGTATGACTGCGTGGTATGTGAATATATCTCAATAAAATGATGATTAAAAAAAAAAAAAAAAAAGATGTTCATGATATATTCACAAGTAATAACAAGCAGAATTTTATATATAAATGTGGAATATGAGTACATGCTTTAAAATTCTAGAAGTATACAATAGACTGGTAACAGTGCTGAGTTACAAGAGGTAACTTTCATGTTCTTTATTCACATCTGTATCGTTTGAATTTGTTATGACAAACCAGTATTGCCTTTTTTCTGATTTTTTTTTTTCCTTTTTTGGGAAACAGATGGTCAAAAAATATGCTCTTTCTACTGTGTCATGCCTGCCCAGGAAATATAACCCTGGCCCCATAATTCCCATATTTTGGAATCAGGTATACACACCAACAAGTCAGTGAGGTGGATTGTGTATGGACATGCTGTCAGATACCTGTATGTCAGTTGTCTGCCAGTCCTGTTCCTGCTGGGCACTCCCAATTTTGACCTGCCGCACTTCACTCATACCTTCTTACTTCTCAAATTCTTCAGAACCCTGTAGCTTTTAGGGGGTGGGCATTTCTTCAGAACTAGAAAGCTGTCAACATGATCTGATACATTCCTATTTTTTATTCCCTGTTTAGAGATCTCCTGCAGTCTCCCCTTCATCAAAAAAGGGAAGCAAGTGAACAAAATTATTCTCACATTCTCCAGCAGAAAGCCTTAGGAAGAGGATGGCAGAAGAGGGTCAGGGACTCATTTTCTACTTTATTCACTTTTGTATTGTTTTAGTTTCTCCCATTGAACATGTATTACTTTTTTTAAGTTAGAGGAACCAATAAAGATTTTTTTTTAATTACTTAAAATGAAGTAGTCAGGATTAGAGATAGAAATCTGAAGTCATCTACATATATGGCTAGCAGCTGGGGCAAAGAGAACAAAGATTTGGAAAGGTGAGCAATTGGAGAAGGAGTTAGATTGGCAAATTAGGGCTATGTTGTTAAAACTACTGAATGTTAGATTGAGGAGTTTTTGAATAGAGGGAGCCATTGAAGGGTCTTGAGGAAGGGAGTATGTAATCAGAACAGTGTTTAATTCCCTGAAGAGTGGTTTAATAGTAATGCTCAGGGTGAGTTGGAGGAAGAAGAGACAAATTAGGAAGATGAGTGGGTTACCACTGCAGTGACCTGAAGCAGAATGTTGGCTGAGGGAATGTTTAAAAAAAAAAAAAAAGATAAATGTTAGCTATATTGAAGAAAGTGCTATCATAGGCTCATGTTTGGCTTACCAGAATGGTAAAGAGGTGGATCATGTGACCCCCATGCTGGTCAAAGGGACATAGGAGCCAAACTGAAAGAGCTGCCAATAGCCAAAAGTGGAACAATTTGAGAAAAAAAAGTATTTTTGGGTTATAACTCCAAAATAAAACAAATATCCATGAGTCCATGCTGATATAAATGAATGAATGAATGAATGGGGAAGAAAGGACAAATCTTCCTTTCAGAAGAATTCAAATTTTATGTACTAAAATTTTTATATTTATCTATTAAATTGTATTAAAGTTTTTACATTTATTTGTGAAAAGAATGAGGAAAATAGAAAACCACCATTAGAACATCATAGTAATAATTGCTGCAGGCAAGAGCCACAGGTCAATGCTGAGAGTAGTGGGTAAAACTTAAAGGAGAAACAAGATATTTGCACAGCATATAAGAATCTCCCCTAATATATGTACCAATTACTATGGCAGCTTTAATATAAGTCCACAATTCTTTGATGCTTCTCTCTCTAGGAGGTGGAAATTTACCCTCCCCTTGAGTGTGGACTGGACTTAATGACACGCTTCTGAAAAATAGAGTAAAAAGAGAAGAATAATAACTTTATAGATGAGAAACCTGGCAAACACACCTTAATTGATTATAAGATTAATCTCATTGATATCATACACTAATATGATGAGATTGAGAAATATATATAACCTGTGTGATATTCTTCCTCAAAATCCATGACCTCAGTTTAATCATGAGAAAACACCAGGCAAAACCAGTCTACAAAATACCTACCTAATACTCTTCAAAAGTTAAGGTCATGAAAGTCAAGGAAAGATTCAGAAACTAAGGAGACTAAGGGGATATATCAATTAAATGCATTGTGGATCCTGGAACAGAAGAGATCAGTGAAAAAACTGGAGAGATTTGCATACAGTCTGTAGTTTAGTTAATAGTACTGTATCAGTGTTAATGTCTTAGTTTTGATAAATGTACCATGGTTATGTAAGATGTTAACATTAGGAAAAGCTGGATGAAGGGTATAAAAGAATTCTCTGGACTATCTTTGTTAACACTTCTGTAAATTTAAAATTATTTCAAAATAAAAAGTTTTAAATGACATCCTCTGTGCCAATTTGAAGGTATTATGTCCCCCAGAAAAAGCCATGTACTTTGATGCAATCTTGTGGGGCAGACATTTTAGTGCTGATTAGATTGGAATCCTTTGAGTATTTCCATGGAGATATGACCCACTCAACTGTAGGTGATAACTCTGATGAGATCATTTCCATGGAGGTGTGGCCCCACCCATTCAGGGTGGGTCTTGATTACTGGAGCACTATATAAGCTCAGACAGAAGGAGCGAGCTTGACACAGCCAAGAGGGACACTTTGAAGAATGCACAGGAGCTGCAGATGAGAGACAGTTTGAGGACGGCTGTTGAAAGCAAACTTTTGCTCCAGAGAAGCTAAGAGAGGAAAAACACTCCGAGAGCAACTAAGAGTGACATTTTTTGAGGAACTGCAGCCTAGAAAGGAATGTTCTGGGAGAAAGCCATTTTGAAACCAGAACTTAGGAGCAGATGCCAGCCACATGCCTTCCCAGCTAACAGAGGTTTTCTGAACACCATTGGCCATCCTTCAGTGAAGGTACCCGATTGCTGATGTGTTACCTTGGACACTTTATGGCCTTAAGACTGTAACTGTGTAACCAAATAAACCCCCTTTTATAAAAGCCAAAAAAAAAAAAAAAAAAAAAAAAAAAAAAAAAAATAGAACTTTTTTTTAGTACCAATTATAAAAATATTCTTTCATGAATTGTAACAAATGTACCACACTAATGCAAAGTGTCAATAACAGGATGGTATATGGGAAATCCATATTTCATGCAAGATTTTTCTGTAAACCTACAACTTCTCCAATAAATAAATTTCTAAAAAAGAATGCCTGCAGACATGGTCAAAAGTTCTTTGGAGGACGAGATCACCCATGGTTGAGAACCACTGCCCTGGAGTAAAAGCCTGTTTATAAAAGTTGGCTTTTTTCATTTCCAGTTTGACACATCCAGTTTTTTCATTAGCTTCCCATTTCCACATCTTGTGTTGAGCACAAATGAACATGCAACTAATTTCTCTATACTATAGTAAATGTAAGTCTCATGAGCTAATAATAGGCTTTATGTTAAAAGTGTATGTGAATTAAACCAAAGCCATAATTTAGAGTTAATTTCCCAGTTATTTGTAGTAAGTAATCTGTCAGTGAAAAATTTAAAAGTGAGGAAGAGGCCGACTTTTAAAAGTGTGTAAATTTAATAACTGTCTGGGTTATTTTTCTATGCTTCAAGCAGAGTAAGCATAGTATATAAACTTTCAGTATCCCAAAATATTGCATGGTATTCCTATCTCACAGGGTAAAATTACCCACCCAGATAGATTCAGGAATATTATACCAAAGCCTATTCTACTTGAAAATTCAATTCAATTCAATTTAATTCACTACTCTGCTAACCAATCTTCTGGGGTGAGGCTCTCAGTCATCTCTTAATCCCACCCTATGCTAGTTCTGCCCTCTGTTGGCCACTTTATTGGCAGAAGGATCACAGAATACATTGTTACATGCCCTGATAAAATAAAGGTATAATATACCTATGGTATCCTCCATAGATCTTATAAACATAGTAATATAAAAAGAGGCTTGGACTGTACTTTATGTGTATTGATATTATAATTTCCAAAATAGTTTTCTGGACATAATCAACATATTATTGATTGTTTTAATCCCTAAGAGCTTCTAGCATGATGCCTTGCGTATAACTGAGACCCACAAGTATTTATAGATAGAATTGTTTAAACTTCAATTCCTTGCTTTGTATTCATTCTACAGTGCAAAATTCCACACATACACCCTTCTCCATTGGAACTATTCTTGTCCAGGTCCCTAATAATTTCTGTGTTCACTTATTTAAAAATGTATTGAGCACCTACCGGGTGCCCCAAACTGTTCTAGGAACTGGGAGTACACCAGTGAACAAGGCAAAATCTCTGAACTGATTATTTAGTCAGGAGAAACAGATATAAGTGTAAATAAAGGATTTAAAATGAAACTAAGTACTATGAGAAAAATAAAACCCATGTAGGATAGAAAGTAAATAGAGAGTACTAAATTAGATAACATGGTCAGAGAAATTTCCTCTGAGATGACATAAGATCTGAGCCCTAAGTGATAAGAAGGCATTATGTACCTGATGACCTGAAGGAAGAATGACTGGCAGGGGAAACAGCTAAAGGAAGACCAAAAGTTTGGAAGGAATGTAGTGAATCCGAGAGAGTAAAGTAATAGGAAAGAACAGAAAAGTAGGTAAGGACATATAGGATCTCTTGGACCATAAGAAAAAGTCATTAGGGAAATGAAAATCAAAACCACAAAGTGATATCAGTTGATACCACTAAGATGGCTATCATTAAAAAAAAAAAAAAACAGAAAATAATAAGCATTGGTGAGGATGTGGAGAAACAGGAAAACTTATACATTGCTACAGCATTATAAAATGGTGCCACTATGGTAATCAATTTGGCAGTTCCTCAGAAAGTTAAAAATGCAATTACCATATAAACTCGTAATCCCACTTCTTGGTATATGCACAAAATAATTGAAATCAGGAACTCAAATAGATATTTGTACAGCAATGCTTATAGCAGAATTATTTACAATAGTCAAAAGGTAGAAGCAATTCAAGTGTCCACCAACAGATAAATGGATAAACAAAAGGTGACATATACACACAATGGAATATTTTTCAGCCATAAAAAGTAATGAAGTTCTGATGTATGCTACAATATGGATGAACCTTGATGACACCATGTTGAGTGAAATAAGCCAGACACCAAAAGACTAATATTGCATGATCTCACTCATATGAAATAGGTAGAAGAGCAAATTTCATAGAGACAGATATATTGTAGGTTACCAGGGACCAGGGAGGCAGAGGGAAGAGGTAGTTATTGCAAAATGGGTACAGACTTCACTCAGTTTGAGATGATGAAAACTTGGGATAACAGGCATTGTTGATGGTAGGAAAACATCGTAACCCTACTTGATTGAACTCCTGAAAGTAGTTAAAAAGGGAAATTTTGAGTTGTATATATGTAACTAAAATTTTAAAAAAGGATGGATTTTCTTTTATTTGCAATGGGAAGCCATTAGATGGTTTTAGATAAGGTAACCATACTTTATTGTCCAAAATTGATAATTTTAAGAGTGAAAGGGGCACTACTGATAACTATACCAGGAGAACAGCACTAAATTGGAACAATCTTGGGCAAACAGGACATATGGTCATTCTAGTTTTACATCAAGCAAGTTATTTGACCTGATTTTTCCTTTTAAAAGATCAATGCAGCTGCTAAATGGGAAATGGAGAATAAGGAGACAAGATGTGAGAAACTCTTTAGGAGGCTATTGTGGTCTAGGCACGTGAGAGAGTACAAACTTGGCTTGGACAAATTTGTAACATAAGAATAATTATTTTAATGATGAAATTCAGGAAATATTTTGAAGAAAAGTCAAAATGACTTGCTGATGAACTGGAAATAGCTCATATTTTTTTACTTAACCAAATGGATGAATGGTAGAGCTTTTAATTGAAATGGGAAAGAGAGAAGAAGAAATTTTTCATGCAGATTTGGAAGGAAGGGGAATCAAGTCTTGGACATGATAATTTTGAGATTAGCTAAATAATCTCTGTTATATGTACTGTTGGACATTTACATTTAAGTTTTGAGTGGAACTGAGTCTGAACTGAATTCTGCGGCTAAAAATACAAATGTAGGCAGCATTACAGGTGACATTCAAAGCCAAGGGCACAGGATCTAGCCCTTAAGTCCTGGATCAGGAAGAAGAGGAAAGGCCAGCAAAAGATAGGAGGAGTAAAATCCAAAGAGGTAATATGATGAAACTGTGAACAACTGATTGTACACTTTGGATTTTTGTATGGCATGTGAATATACCTCAATAAAATTGCATTTAAAAAAATCCAATGAGGTAAGAGGAAAACCAGGAGAATGTCGTATCAAAGAAGAAAAGAGAAATATTTTAAGAAAATGTGTCAATGCTGGTAGAAGTTTCACTTTGAGTAAAGACAGAGAATCCTATGTTTGATACAGCCAAATGCTAGTCATTTATTGTTGACTATAATAAAAGCCATTTCAGTAGAATGATGGGTGTGAAGGACCAATTGCACAATTCTAATAGCATGTGCTATGAAGATCAGTGATAAAGGGAAGTAGCTGGAAGAACAGGACTTCAAGGGATTTTTTTCTTTCATGATGCTTTTGCCAAGAAATAGAAATTCATAATGAAAAAGAGAGGTGCAACTGCAGAAGGTGGTCCTTCAAATAGCAAAAGGGGATGAGAACCACAGCCCAAATGGAGATGACAGTGAAATTATATTTCCCTATCTTTTTCCTACTCAGCATCTTAGTAGCACATGACAACTGATAACACTCTCTTCTTGAGAAACCTTCCTCTCTTAGCTTCCATGCCCCCCACCATTCTTGTTTTACCTCCTAACTCTGATACCATGCTTTTGCAGTGTTCTCATCCAATATGCAAACACTGGATTTCAAACTGGGCTATCTTGTCTACATTGTCTACATTCACTAGTGTTTCACTGAATCCCATGCCCTTAAATATATCCTATATGCTCCCAACTCCCAAATATAATCTTTAGTCCTGAAGTTTCTCCTGAGTTTCATACTCCTATATGAAACTCCTATATTTACCTGAGTGTCTAATTGGCTTCTCTAACTTGCATTGCCCAACTCGACTGATTTATTTTCATCTCCCATATCCAATCAGCTCAACTTCCTTCTTCCATCATATATATATATATATATATATATGCCATCACTTTCTTTTTAGAATTATTGTACTTATCTTTCCTATGAATTTTTTTTCTCCTGATGTGGAAGGGATAACTGTAGTTATTGATATTTTCAAATCTCGTGACCCCATAATATTTTGTGTCTGTCATCTGCATGCTTTTGTCCTCAAAGTTCTTTATTACTTCAGTTTTGAATCTCCAACCTCTTGTAACCTGCACTAATTCATTAGCAGGAAAATCTCATCCTTCTGCCACCTCATTTCCTGTAGTAATGTAACATGTCTCCAGTCGTCTATAGTTCTCCTATTCCTTTTAAGTAGGACCAAGTGAGTTTTGAAAATTTCAACCTGGCCCTTAAATTGGTTCTGTTTCCTCTATACCACAAGAAATGATAATGTTCCTTACTGATACAGCATGTCTCCCTTTTTTGTTGCTTCCACATTCACAAATTTATTTTCTTAGCTCTAGATTATTTCTTATAGAGTCTCCCAATGTGAAAGACATAAAGTCATTAAGTCTAGATCTGCTACAAGCATCTATTGTTCAAATAAACTCCCTGAGCAGGGATATTCCAAACAAGAAATAGCCTTCCATCAGTCCAACATGTAATCCAGGGCTTTATTTGTCAATTTTGGTAGTACCTGACTCACTTTTAATACATCTCATAATCACTACACATCCTCAAAAAGCCAAAATCTCATAAATTTAGTGGCCATGTTTCCCCCATGGGACTTGCAAGTGTGTGCTTTCCTACTTATAATAACTGTGGCTACCTCGGAAAGCATCTAATAATGTTGAAGATGCTAAGTGGTGACATATCCAGGTTAGCTACCTCCAGCCTGTCCAAGTTTTCTGTGATCACTAGTCTAGCCCTTCCAGTCATCAAGGGGAGACTCCCCAAATCCTCTTGATTTTGACTCCCTATCTGCAACATTCAGAAGGCAATACTCAATTGTATCATGGTCCTGGGCAAACTCTGGGGCAGTCTGTTGAATTCTGTCTCTGAAAGTTCCCCTCTTAGAATTTGTTTTAGGTCTCAGTCACTAACAACAACTAAAATAAACCTTCTCTTTAGAAGGAGCTAAGAATGAGTATAATTTCTTTACTCTTTCACTCCTATGTAGCCTGACATCTAATAACTTGATCCTTCCCCCAAAATAAATTCTCCCTTCCTCCAGGTCAAGTTCATGTCATCCTTCCCTTCCATTGTTCCTATTATGACTATCAGACCTATAATTATCTTTTAACTGACTTGATTCCTCCTCAAGTATCTAAATAAATATGATTCCTTGAGTCAGTGCATATGACATGTTTCAGCTATCTTTTTAGCTATTAGTTCGTAATTATCCCATAGAGTTTTTCCACTCTACCTGAACCTAAGAAAATAATGAAGCCTCTTTATAATAAAGGCTAATATTATTCTTTTTAAGTTCTTTATATGTCTCCCACAAGTCTTGATCTCTGAAATAGCCAACAATTAAGTCCTATGCAAATCACAATCCAGAGGCAGCTGGAGAATTCTAGGTGAGGGTAAATCCAATCTACAGACATTTTCAAGTGAATCAATGACATTAGCCTCATTACAGTTCCCTTATTGACTCTAGTTGCAGTTCAAAACAAGTTAAAGCAGAGCAAATTTTAAGAAAGCCAATTTAGAGCTACTTACCAACAGCTGGCACTAATAATCCAAAAAAAATTAAAAACCTATGCAATAGAAAAGTAGACTTCCATTTTCACTTAGGATTTAGAAAACCAAAAGAGAAATTGCTCCCACCCAAACCAGTCAAATCCAGTAATCTATAAAATCATAACTTTTTTTAGCTCTGCCCTCAAGGCAACTAGTTGAACTGAAGGGAGCAAGATTATCTGAGAAGAGATAGTATATGAACTGTTCTGCTTTGCGAAGAATATATGAGGAAGAGGTAGAAAGCCATAAAAGCAAATAAGAAGGAAACAACTGAAATTTTGTTGATTTTTGAAGGCTGATATTGGTGGCACAAGCATACAGGTGCTTGTCGATAGCTGAACTGAGCTGACTTGAGAGAACAGAGCTGCCAGGTATCAGTGCAGCCTATTAACACAATAAGCCAAAATGAAAATAATAGTCAAACCTTTAATCTCTTACTGTGATAGTATATGCAAGAGGCTAAACTGGAGAAAGTGTCAGCTCCCCATTTCACTCTTCCCCATGTAACAGTGCTACTGCATAAGGGTCAAGTGAATCAGCACAGAAGTAGGGAAGTATCTTAATGCTGAGGGAGCTCCAAACAAAAGACTCCTGCTATTTTATTGACCTAGGAACCAGGGGGAAAGAGAGGGAAAAGGGCTATGAGTGGAAAAATATTGATTACTGAGTTAGAGTGAAGAAAAGAGTCTTCAAGGAACCCCTCCCCCCATAAAGAGGTCTTGGCAGAGCTAAAGAAGGTTTTGGCCAAAGACCTCAATAAAGAGGCCTCTGAATGGAGGTGCTTGGGCTAGGAATGTAGATATTCATAAAGCATGACTAGTCAGAGGGACCTGAGCCCATGATTGGGACTCTCTTGCAATGCCCTTGCTGTGCACCAAGTCTGATGTGGGAAGGGCAACTCTCCCCTGTGGGGCCTGCCAGGTAAATCTTTTGCAATTGCCTATAGTTAGGCCTGAAAGGTAACACATAAGTTTTTTTCCAAGAGACAAGCTCCTTACAGTCAGCATGACAGTTTAGAATGCCTGGGAGCCCCATACGCAGTGAAGTCCACACAACTGGCCAGCTCTTTTCCATGGGCCTCCATTAGGCTCTCCAAAGAAAGAATGGGGGTAAGACAAGAGCCCTGAAGGAGGCTATCTTGGTGGCAGAGGCATTCAGACGGTAATCAGCTGCTGCTGGGTGATAGGCACACAACACATACGCTTCTCTCATATAAAGCAAAAGCTACTGCTGGGGGAAGAGCAGGAAATCCTCCCACCATTTGGCCCCAGGCAAAGGTAAGTAGACTTCTACAGAAGGAAGACTATAGGCAAAGCCATCTGCCACCTGGAGAGAAACAGGAAACTCATCCTCACCTAGGAGCCCTATTATTTAAAAAACAAACAAACAAACAAACAAAAAACCTACTAAGACTGAGGCTACAGCAAAAGAACACAGAAACTTTTTGGCGCCTAAAGCCCTGCACCAAGTATCAAGAAATAGTAGTCCACCAGCAGGAAAGGGATAGGAGTATAAAAAAAGAATCTTCTGTTGCTGAGTTGTTCAGACCTTCCAAAAGCTGAGTGTAGAGCAAAACACTGAGAAAAACTTTGTATTACTCCAGACCTCACCATAAGCACAAGAAAGAAGCAGCCCACCACTATAAGAATTTGAAATTGGTTGTACAATGAAGGTAACTATTGTACAGACCAACTAGACTGACTGAATCCCCTACACAATAATGGCCTGAAAAAAAGTGGTGGAACCATTTCCAGGTGTAAATACTATTCATCTCCACCTTTTCTTTTCCATACAACACGCAGCATTCAATGAAAAATTACTAGAGCCAAATAAACATAAAAAAAAAATAATGACCCATTGTCGAGAGATAAAGTAGTAACAAAGCAGGATGACATATGCCCCAAATGTTGGAACTGTCAGAAGGGACTGAAAGTAACTATAATCATTTTGTTAAAGGACCTAGTGAAAAGAGACACAAAATACATGAACAGGTGGGGATCTTCAGTGGAGAGATGCAACCTATTTTTAAAAAGTCAAATAAAAACACTACAAATGAAAACCATTATATCAGAAATGAAGAACTACTTTACTGGCTTGTCAATAAACTGGATGCAGCCAAGAAAGAATCAGTGAATCTGAAGGAAGTTTGATAGAAATTATCCCAATTGAAATACAAGAAAAAATATGAAAAACTGAGGGATAATTTTTTTAAAAAAAAGAATACGTGCAAGAAAACCTCTGTAAACTACAAAACCTTGCTGAGAAAAAAATCAAAGATCTAAATAAATGGAAAAAATATGCTATGCTCATAGATTGGAGGACAATATAGTTAAGATTTCAATTCATTCTAAATTCATCTATATGAATTCCATATAATCCCAAACAAAATTCCATCAGAAATTTTTGGAAACTGACAGAGGACCTAGAAGAGCCAAAATTATTTTGAAAATGGTCTCATGCTACCTGATTTCAAGATTTACTAAAAAGCTACAGCAATCAAGACACTGTGATATTGAAATAAGGATAGTCATAGATCAATGGAGCATAATAGGGAGTACAGAAACAGACACCCACATTATGGAAAACTGATTTTTGACAAAGGAGTCAAGATAATTCAATGGGGAATGACTAGTCTTTACAACAAATTATGCTTGAACAATTAGACATTCATGTACAAAAAGAAAAGAAAAGAAAAGGAGGGAGGGAGGGAAGGAAGGAAGGAAGGGAGGGAGGGAGGAAGGGAGGGAGGGAGAGGTTGGGAGTGGAGAAGAGACAGAGGGATGGAAGGAGAGAATGAGTAAAGAAGAAAGCATGATACTTAAACCGTATTCAAAAACTAACTCAAAATAGATCATGGACCTAAATTTAAGAGCTAAAATTATAAAAAACTTATAGAAGAAAATCTTTATGAATTTTGATTAGACAAAGCTTTCTTATACATAACAAAATACAAAATATTTTTCAATTGATAAATTGGCTTTCATCAAAATTAAGCTTTTGTTCATCGAAAGGTACCACTAAAAAATGAAAAGTCAAGCCATAGATCAGGAGAAAATGTTTGCAAAATACATATGTGATAAAGGATTTGTATCCAGGATATATAAAGAAGTATTCAAACTCAATAATAGGAAGAAAAATACCCAATTTTTAAAAACAGGTGAAAGATTTTAACAGACACTTCACCAGAGGAGATATGGGGATGGCAAACAAGCACATGAAAAGATACTCAAAATAATTAGTCATTAGGGAAATTTAAATTAAAACCACAATGATACACTACTACATACTTAACAGAATGGCTAAAATTAAAAAGATTCACAATACCAAGTGCTGACAAGGTTGTGGAGCAACTGGAACTTCTCATTCATTGTTAGTGGGATAATAAAATCATAAAGCCACTTTGAAAAATAGTTTGGCAGTTTCTCGTAAAGTTAAATACACCATGTGACCTAGCATTCCCATGCCTAAAAATTTACTCAAGAAAAATGAAACTATGAGTACAAAAAATGTTCATAAAAACTGTATTCATATGGTCCAAAACTGGAAACAAATCAAATTTCTATCAACTAGAAATTGAATAAACAAATTTTAATACATTCATACAATGAAATATTTCTCAACAACAAAAAGAATAAACTAAGGACACATGCAACAAAATGGATAACTCTCAAAAGCTTTATTAAAGTGACAGAAAACAGACAAAAAAGACTGCAAATTTTATATTCCTATTTATATGATATTCTGGAAGAGGCAAAATTATAAGGACAGAAAGCAGATGAGTGATACTGGGGAGCTGAGGATTGGAGCGAGGAGAATGACCACAAAAGGACTCAAGGCAACATTTTGGGGCAATGGAAGTAATCTATATCTTCTTTATGGTCATGGTCATACAACTATACATATTTGTCAAAATTCATCAAAATATACATTTAAAAATGGTGAATTTGACTCTGTGTAAATTATACATGACCAAAAAACAAATAATCCCAACAGTGGGGCAGGCACATCTGAATTCCCTATACCTCTACTTCATAGGTAGCCAGATGCACACACAAAATCCTTCCCCTTCTTTCTGCCAAAAAACAAAACAAAAGGCCCATGCATACATACTCACGTAAATCCTTATTTTAACTCCTTGCTAAGAAAATAAACATGAAACTGGATTGACATAAGAATGATAATTTAGTTATTAATAAAAAGAAATCACAGAAAATGGAAATATTCAAACTCCATTGTAGTTGGCACATTCTCTTCCTGCAGCAGAGATCTAAATAGGATGCTACACCCTAATCAAGAGGTTATGGTAGTGAGCATATAGTTGAAAAAGGAAGGTAGAGAACTGAATATGTAAAAGCATCAAGCTAGAAGATCAAATATGTGCAATACACAATAAGATCATCTAGGGTATTCAAAGTCCATTGACTAAAGACTTCTTCCCATCAAATAGTTCTTGGATAGGCACTGACTTCTGTAAATCAGCTCTAACCATGCTTCTATAGTTTAAGAAGCCCCACCCCACACCCAGATATATTCTTTCTTTGGGTAAATCAATTCATCCAATCAGGTTACCATAAAAACCTGCTAGCCTTGAAAGTTTTGTATACAGTGTGGGCTCTGGAGACCTCCTAGGTTCAAGTCCTGGCTTCAACACTTACTATATCTGTGATCTTGGACAAGTTATTTAACATTTTGTGTCCTGTTGTGGATTGAATTGTGTTGCCCAAAAAGATGAAGTACTAATCCCTAGTACCTCATAATGTGAATTTATTTGGAAATTAGGTTGTTACAGATGAAATTAGGCAAGTTAAAATGAGGTCATACTGGAGTAGGTTGGGCCCTTAATCCAATATGACTGGTGACTTCCTAAGAAGAGAAAATCTGGACATAGATCAGGGAGAAATGCTGTAGATTGCTCAAAAACCACCAGAAGCTAGAAGAGGTAAGGAAGGATTCTCTACAGGTTTAAAAGGAAGCATGGCCCTGCCAACACTTTGATTTCAGACTTCTAATCTCCAGAACTGTGAGACAATTAATTTCTGTTGTTTTAAGACAACTAGTCTGTGTTACTTTGCTATAGTAGCCCAAGGAAGCTAAGTCAGTTTCCATGTAGGATTGTTGAGGAATTGAATAAGAGAAATCAAGAAATGCCCTCAAAACAGTTCCTTGCACATGTAAGAAGGTTATGTTAGTTTTCATCATCATCCTCTCTTTCAAATGACCTTGAATTTCTCTAATCTAGTGTGCTGATTTTACAGTTTAATTTTCAGAGGAAAAGTTATTTCCCTCTTCTAAATTTTGGATTAAACTCACTGTTTTAGTTTCCTATGCTACTCAAAATAAATACCATGAAATGGTTTGGCTTAAACAATGAGAATTTATTTGCTCATGGTTTTGAGGATGGGAAATTGTCCAAATCAAGGCATCATCAAGACAATGCTTTCTTCCCAAAGACCAGCTGCCAGCAATCCTTTGGCTCCTCTGCCACATGGCAAGACACATGGCAGCATCTGCTGGTCTCTCCCTTCTCTTCCAGGTTTCATTGATTTCAGTTTTTTCCTTCTGTGGCTTTCTCTCTGTGTGTCTGAATTTCATTCTCTTATTATAAAAGACTCAAGTAATAAGATTAAGACCAAACCTGATTGAGATGGGACACATCTTAACTAAAGTAACCTCATCAAAAGGTCTTAATTGTAATAGGTTTATACCCACAAGAATGGATTAGATTTAAGAACATGT
Source organism: Choloepus didactylus (assembly GCF_015220235.1). Taxonomy (NCBI): domain Eukaryota; kingdom Metazoa; phylum Chordata; class Mammalia; order Pilosa; family Megalonychidae; genus Choloepus; species Choloepus didactylus. The sequence continues at coordinate 182,216,208 of NC_051310.1, read as the reverse complement.
TTTTCTGGGGTCATACAGCTTCAAACCACCACACCCAATATACCTCCAAGTAATAGAAAAAACATCTACACGAACAAAATGAGTAAGATTCTGATACAGAATGGTACTGCAGAAGAAGTTCAGTTATTAGATGCACGGCATCAAGCAAGTTACCATACCATACCTCTCTGAGCCTCAGTTTGCTCATCTGTAAACTAGGATAAGAATAATTTCTATTTTCCAGAATCATCCAAAGGATTAGAAATAATTTTTGTATGAAAAGGACCTAGCCTATAGTAGAGGCTCAGTGATTTTATTATTACTGTTGTTTTTGTTATTATTATTACCAGTTATAAACAAATTCAAATTTTCCTAAATCAGTGTAACTCTGCTACTTATAAATTATTTTCATTTCAGCATTCATAAAATTTGTGATGTTCTAATGGGACATATATTTAGAAAACTGTGTCACCAAAATATTCCAACCAACCATAAAATTGATGGTAAATTAAGGATATTGTTGCCCGAAATTTTCCCCACTGTAGCAGCACAAAGCAAAGAAGTAACTCCTTTTTGAAGAAAAACAGAAACAAACATGTCCATTTTGATATATATTTTTCTGAGAAGATTTGACATTAAAATTTGAATTTTGTTCTAAGATATAGTCAAACAAAATTTTTGAAGGCAATTTCTCTTTTTCTCAGGTAGGGAAAAAGTTTGTTTAATCATCTGGCAAATCTTTATTTGCATGCCTCTAAGCCCATCAAGTTCAGCATTAAGTCATCGCAGTATAGCAACCACCAAACACTAGCCCAGCTCCCAGGACACAGAGAAATAAACAGGCAGCAGCAATTTTCTGTGGTAATTGCTAAGGTAGAGAAAGTGCAGGATGCCAAAGATGCACCAAGGAGGTGCACTTCACCAGGACAGAGGTGGTGTTGAGAACAGAATGAGCATTGACAGGAAAGTGTTTTTCAGACTAAGGCCCTTATTGCAGTGGAGGTGAAGAATGAAGAGGGAGATGGAAAAAATAATAATAATGAAAAAAGGAATATTAACAAAGATCACTAGGACAAATAATAAATACCAAAAATCAGTTAATGTGATAAATTGTATAGGTAAATACAATAATTACAAACCTAGTCTATACCAAAAAAATAAAGAAAAAATCAAGGAAGCCAAATTTACCAAATTAAGAAAAAGGTGACAGGAGAAAGTAAAGATTGCTTTTGAAAAGAAAAATGACAACACATTAAACAAGTAGGAACACAGAACTAAGGAAATACCTGAACAATAATATATAAATGGATTAAAGAAAATAGAACCATCCAACAATGATTTTCTCAAATACAGTTTATTCCTATATATGTTTTATAAATGACATTCATCGTTTTCACAATGTATATGTGTGTGTGTGTGCATGTGTGTGTGTTTATCTTTGTTTCAGCTTTTATTCTTGCCCTTTGTCTTAGAGTTTATTTTATACCTCAGCAGAAACTTAAGAAAGGATTTTTATGTACAATCCCATTTATTATATTTCTGTTTTTGTTTGGGCTAGTTGGGACCACATTGAACTTTCAGGTGAACTTCAAAAACTTCCTAATTTTAAAGTAAGTTATTATCTATTTGTAGATCCAATGTTATAGGATTAATCTACCAAAACTCATCCTTCAGAAAGAATTTATAAATGTACCAAAATCTAAAAATACATTCCCTTTAAAAGTAAAAGAAATTCAATAACTGTCTATTCTCCCATCAACCCACTCTCATGAGTCCCCCAGAAAGCCCTTTAATCATCCTTTGGCACATATTACACAGGTGCTACTATGGCCCATATAATGGTGTACATAAAATTATTTTAAAAGGCTACCTGTGAGCTGCTGTAGTTTGGAAGGCCAAGAAATAATACTATTTATGTTTCCATAGACATAAATATATGGAAACAATAGTTTCCTTATATTATCTTAAAGGATAATTCTGTTGATAATTCTGTTGATAATTCTGTTCTGTTGAAAATGGTCCACAGTGAGGAAAGGATGTAAGTAAAGAGACCTATTAGGAGGCTACTGAAATAATCCAGGCAAGAGATAATGATGCTTCACACCACTTTCTTAGCAGTAGAAATGGTAAGAAGGGGTTGAATTATGGTTATATTTTCAACATAACTGAGGAAATCTGTTTCAGTCTAGAATATATTTAGGAAGCAACTCTTTTTTCTCCTCAAAAGTAAAAATAACATTTATTGATCATTTAATACATTTAATACATTTCAGGATTTTTCTATGAACATTATGTAACAACTCACAAAATATTCATAACTCTGTAAGGTAGTGCTTAAAAGAGTTTAAAATGCCCTTCCCTCAACTACAGCACAGGAAAAAAAAGTGCAGCACATGGAAATAGGATCAAAGCACTACATAAGTTGCTGAACGAATGAATGAACATTCAAAAATACTTGAGTACCTCCTGCTTGCCAATCTCTGTGCTGTTAAACAAAACAGACAGACACTGCTTCCCTTATGAGGGAATAGGGAGAAATAGACAGTAAATATTAAAAAGTAAGTAAATTATTTGGTATATTAGAACATGATTTTGCTGCAGAAAAAATAGGGCAGGGTAAATAATGGGAATGAGAATACAACAAGGAGCAGATTATAATTTTAAGTAAGGTGGTCAAGAAGTAGGCCTCATTAAGGTGACATTTGTGCAGAGACTTGAAAGAGATGAGGGAATTAGCTCTTCAGATATCTGGGGAAAAGCATTCAGGCCAGAAGAAACAGACAATGTCTATGTTCTAGAAAGGAAGCATGCTTGGTACAGTCAAGGAAGAGCAAAGACGTGTGAGGGGGAGCAAAAGAGTTGAGGTATAAGAGGTGATGAGAGTGTGTGCAGATAATGCTAGGCTTCATAGCGATTGAAAAGACCTGGGCATTAATCAGATTGAAAGGGTGAGTCACTGAAGAGTTTGAGTGGAAGAGTGACTTGATCTTAGATTCTTAAAGGATAATTCTGGTTGCTCTGTTGAAAATGGTCCACAGTGAGGAAAGTATGTAAGTAAAGAGACCTATTAGGAGGCTACTGAAATAATCCAGGCAAAAGATAAAGATGCTTCACACCAGTTTCTTAGCAGTAGAAATGGTAAGAAGGGGTTGAATTATGATTATATTTTGAACGTAGAACTAACTGGATTTCCTAACAGACCAGAAGTAGAATGAGAAAGAGAGAAATAAATGATCGCTCCAAGATTTTATGCCTGAGCAACTAGAGGGACAGAATTACCATCCACAGAAATAAGGAAAACTGCTGACAGAGCATATATGAAAGTCTTTGGGGCAAGGAGGGGGTAGGGAATTTAGAAGTTCAGTTTTGCATATATAAACTTTGAGATGTTTATTCAACATCTCAGTGAAGATGTTAATTAGGTGGTTGAATACAAAAATTTTGACTTGGGAGAGGTCAGCAGATGTAAATTTGGGAATTATCAGCATGCAAGTGATATTTAAAACCATGGTTGGAGATCACCCCTCAGGGTGTAAGCATATGAGCTAATATACAGTTGAGAGAACAAATGAAGCAAGGAGAGAGGGAGCAGGGAGAAGCAATTCCCAAGGAATAAGAAAAACATGCAACCAAAAACATAAGAAGCAAAAGCAACTCCTCTTACCAATATGTCAATAAACATTCAGGACTTTGAGAAATATTTAAACACTCAGAGATGCCAGAAACAAGAAATTCCTGCAAATATTAAATATATGTCCTTCATCAAGTAAAAAGCCAATTCCAACTGAGAGGGAGTTAGGAAATAGAATGGAACATGTGAAACAATGTGTTGGTATTTGGACAAGGTAATTTTGGGGAGAACTCATTCTGGAAGAACTGTCCTCTTGGACATAGTAAATAAAGAGCACTTACTGGTTCCTCAGAGAACAACTGGCAATGGATATTAGAATGCTATCTGTGGTATTCATGGCTTTTACATTTAATGTATGCTTGAATTAACTTCAGAGCAAATGTATAATCACTCATTTGTGTGTTGCAGAGATGGTGGTTCAGTCTTCTTCAAGTCATCATAAAGCTTCAAATTTAAAATCTCCCACAGACAGCTAATCATAAATGTAAATGAAAACACATACATATCAAATAGATCTTTCCCAGCAAGTATAGTCACAATCTTGGCATCACTCTCATATACTATGGTATGCTGGTATACTGGAAAACACTTAGGAAACATATATCAAGAGCCTTACAATGTTCATAAACTTTGACCCAGTAATTTTATGTCAGAGAATTCATCCAAACTCTAATCCCAAACCCACACAAAAAAAGCTTTATATTCAAAGATGCTTATCATGGTACAGAGTGGTTAGGAAATCATGGTTTCATACACTGGAATGCATTGAGTAGTATGTTGGATGGTACTGATCAGAGTTGTCAATAGTGGAGGAGAAAAGATATCAAGAATGGTTAGAGATAATTTAAATTAAGTCAGTGGCATCAGAGAGAGTATACTGATAAGTACAACCCCGTTGAAAATCAGATGAAAGAAAAAGAGCTTCAGAATGTTTACATTTTTAAAAGCATAGGAGGGAGGCTCACCAAGATCTCTGTTAAACTAGAGTTTAACCCAGCAGGGGCTGAGATGTCAGCAAAATTGAATTGAGTAAGCACCTTTTTCTAATCCCTTAATATTAGGCCCTCATCTTATGCTAACTATATTTTGAGTAAAATTCATGTACAAATGAAGTAGTTACTAATTAGAAGTGGAGCAATATGTTCTAGTTAGCTGCATTTTAGGGAAAGTTGTGGGAAGGACCCATGAATTAGTACAGCCAAAGGTCCTAACAAAGGGAATGAATTTCAGTTTCACGTATCAAGGATTTCATAATGACTCAGTGCTTGAGAATGTCTTCAGCAAGGCAGAACCATTGTTTCTATTGCTGACTTTGATCATAATTTGTATAAATAAACAAAAGGCATTTTATGTATTCATAAAACATATTCAACCTGTCTGCTTCAATACCAGAAAGGGACTTCTAGCCAGAAAGACCCAAAGCTCATTTTCCTGGTAGCCTGGGTAAATTGGCTTGGGAATGGATTGACTGCAGCAGTCTGCTGTTTAGATTGCTCACCCTTTTGCTTGCTAACACTCGGAAGGGTTGACTCTACTCAGGAGCCGACAGAATATTATGCAAACATTAAATGTGTTTATGAAGAATTTGCAATAAAGCTTGAAAATGCTTATGCTAATATTAAAAGCAATGTTATATATTCAATATTATCTCAATGTACAAAATTATGCATAGTAAAAAAATATTAACAGTAGTTCTCTCTGGGTGGTAGCAGTATAAAGAATTTTTGTTTTCTTATTTCCTATTGGAAAATTTTCTATAAAGAGCACATATTACTTTTATAAATAGGGAGTAGGAAGAGTTTCTGGGGCTCAGAGTGGATCATAGAGATAAACAGTTCCCTTCAAAAAAGCTTACTTCTTTGTGAGTATGCTTCACTACTATTATTAAAGATTGAACTAACTGAAGTCTACAACAGAGAAAATAATTAACACATCAGTGAATAGTGCTTCTGCTTATACTTCAATCCCCAAATGCCTAAGCAACGCTATTAAAAGTAACTTTTATTAAAATTCAGCAGAAAGCTAATTTATAAATTTTACTTTTGTTCTTCCTTGATACAAATATTTCCTGGCCCAAAGGAACCTAAGAGTGAAGTTTTTCTTCTTACTCTTCTTTCTTTTCTCAGTGTGAAGCTGCCATTTCAAATAGAATGTATAACATCTGAGTTCTCTAAAATTTCATTCAGAAGGTGGAACAATGCCACGACCTGCCCTTTCCTATGTCCCACTGCTACCCAGCCAATAAAAAGTCAGAGGATGACCACCACTGACCCCAGCAACTAGAATACATATTTGTGCTCCAGATGCAACCCTTTCACTGACAGCTTGGAGCTACAAACTTTTGAGATTAACATGTTCCTCAAGGATGAGCTGTTGTAGCTCTGCTATTTCTTTCATAAACCAAAGGTGTTTTATAAAATAGAGACTCAATAAACTCAATTCACTTTATCTTTGAACAGCAAGGGCCTCAGATGCAGCGCCACAGGATGTGCTGTGCCAATCTGTCTCTTCCACATCCCAAATTGGGATGTATGCCTCGCATCCATTATCACTTTGCCCTGAGGGTATGCACTGACTGCTTTTCTTTGCAATGCTCTGTAAATCACCCAACTACCATAGGTTTCTGAGACCGTAATGTTTCTCAGCTTATATTATTAGGTCCCTGAACTTATCCCAAAGAACACTTGTGGCATATAGATCTTGAAAATACCTCTCTGTGCAATGGGACTGAATAGAAGCAATCCTCTGGGTCAACCATTGCTTCCAGTGCTGAAAGCTCAGGTTAATTATGGGCCACTGAATTGGTGAATACAAAGATCCTAAAAGACAAAGTGATTAATAACTATAAACTCTCTAGCCCTGTATCAGATCCTCAAAATGGTCTGGATGTGTGAAAGAAGGGAGCCGACTCTGTCTCTCTGTTCCTGCAAGAAGTTCTCTATTGGCTCTTTTGTACAAGATTATATAGCATAAGCATTCTTTGGACTACGTGATTGTTTTCCCGTTTCCCCAGGGAACCGCGTTTGTTCTAAAATCACAAGACTAGCATGTTTACAATTTTCAGGTACAAATTTGAGGACAGTAACAATCTTAGGAAACAGTCTCTTCTGAACTAGGTGGGAAAACAGGAACTCAGAAGGAGCCCTGGGTCATTCTTTAGCTTAATTGCCTGCCTTCAGGCACACAATGCTTTGACTTCTCCTAACCTTTTAGGAGGTGGCCTCCCTGACTAACTCATCAAGCCAGGGAACCTTCTGTGCCTCCACATGGATGTGGAAAAATTTTAAGGGAATGAAGACAGTATGTTGATCTGGAGACCTTGAAATACGACAACTTCTGAGACAGATCAAAATCCTAAGAAACAGAAACTTACAAGCCATCAGTTATGTCTAAAACTGTATAGCAATTTATAAATTATAATTGGCAGTTGTACTCCTCCTTAAAACAACTAAGCAAGAGACCACTCTTTGATAATCAGTTTCGGGCTATGGTGGGTTTACTGTATGTTTCTTTGAAAAATCTACCTCAGACATTTCTCTATAGCTCCACATATTTCATCCATATCCAATTATTTAATCTTCTGTCAAATCATCCCTAGCTATTTTATGCCACTTCAGGAGACGAAAAAGAAAACATTGGACCCTTTTAGCCTAACCTTCTACTGAAAGAGGGGATAAAATGGTATCATTGTGGGCCCACAAGTCACTGCAGAATGTCACATTATATCAGAACTGCCCTATCCTCATAGTCCTGGAATCTGAAAACCTTACTAAGCAATTAACCTTAAAATGTTCTGATTCTCCTTAACATCTTTCTAATTCTTTGAGAATTTCCTCTTATCCATTACTAAGAAGCCTCCCTTAAAGCTTTGCTTTTTAGATCACCATCATCATCAATTTAGAGAAAATAAAAGCATCAACTAATTTATAGGGAGGGTTTTAGACTTTGCTTTTCCCCTAAGAAGCTTTATTAGCCTGTAAAACATGATCAAAAAGTTTTAAAAGAATCTAAATCCACCTAATCATAAAGGATTTTGTATTGACACATTCTGGGATTCTTGTTTATCCCACAAATAAAATTATTCATCATGTGCTTTTGTTTCTCAGCATCTCATTAACTCATCTTGAACAAGCACATCTAAAACAGTCTCTTGTTTTTATGTTACAATTCAGAATTACCCTTGAGAATGGCTTTCAAATACATCAGGGCTCTTACCACATTTTGAGATCAAAGGAGAATGCTGAAAATGTAAATGTGGTCCTAGGGAACACCAGAAGGGTAGATATTCTCTCCCCTGTGTTCATTGCTATACTGTGCTACCCAAGATAAAATAAATAGCATGCACTGTGCCCTTAAAGAACGTATATCACCATCTACCTGAGGAGAAAAGAGATGCACAAAAAAATAGTGAGTAATATAGATGATATATACTGAAGGCCTAAGGTTGACATTACAGTGTATAATGTGATTGAGGGATCAAGAAAATCAATGAATATCAGAGGCCATAAAGCATGTTTCAAGAAAAAAAGGGGGGCCTAAAGATGGCTAATATGCCGATAGTGATTCAACACCTAGGGACCCACCTCAGAGAGAACAAACAGTATGTTTGTGCAACAGTGAGATTTCTCTGCTCAGAGCAATGGTACTGGGGAAAATTCAAGTACCTTGAAACAGATAAATATGAAAATAGAAAATATAATATTCCAGTTACTAGTGCTGCATAACAAATTACCCTAAAACTTGGTGGGTTAAGATGCCATTTCATTATGCTTATGGATTTCAGAGTCAGAAATTCAAAAAGAGCAAAGCAGAGATGGCTCCCTCCTGCTCCATGATGACTAAGCTAGAAAGACTCAAAGGCCATGAGCTGGAGTTATCTGAAGTCTCATTCACTCACATTTGTAACCGAGGAGTTAGAGTTTAAAGACTGATGATGATTACTGAATCACTATATAGATATTCCTTTTTACTTTCTGGTATATTAGAGCAGATGGAGGGAAATACCTGAAACCTGAATTGGAATCCAGCTGCCGTGATCTCTGGTAATAATTGTATAGCTTTTATCTTGTGCCCTTGTGATTGTAAAAACCTTTTGACTAACCTTCACTTGTACCCATTTATCCAGTTTTTTGACTTCAAAGTCTTATGATCACTAAAGACAGCCCCTAATGTTTATTAATGAAGGGTCTTGGGTCAGGACTAACCCACCCCAAGTCCAAAAGCTGGATCTAACCAAAATGGGCCCGCCTGACATATGCAGTAGCTTAGACTTTAACCTACAAGGCACCTATACCTCATTATAATAATAAAATGCCCATCATCATATTAAGGCCACCATTTTCTTACATACATTGTGTGACTAGCATGTAATCAATCTGTGAATGCTTAATAGTTAGATCACCTCTAATTACATCATCTGGGGCCACTGCACTCATTATCCAAAAACCTGCCCATCTTTTGATGCTTTAAAGCTATCAGAATTACTGAAGTTCAGTGAGACACTTTCTGGACTGAAATGCCGTCTGTTCTCCTACTTCACACCTAGCAATAAAATTCTTTCTCTCTTTGAAAGCCCGCTGTCTGAGGAATTGGTCATTTGAGCACATTGGGCAAAAGAATCCACTGCCTTGGTCTGGTAATACATTCACCTAGGCTGGGATAACTTGAAGGCTAGGATTGCTAATCAGAACACCTACATATAGCGTCTCCATATGATTCTGCTTTCTCATAGCATGAAGACCTCAGGGGAATCAGACTTCTTACATGGCAGCTCAGAGCTCCAAACACAAATTTTCCAGCAAACAAAGCAAAAGCTGCATCATCTATTGACCCAGACTTGAAAAATCACAGTCTCACTTCTGTCATACTCTATTGGTCAAAGCAGGAACAAGTTGAAGAAGGCATAGACCCCACCTCTCAATAGAAGGAAGCCAAAGAATTTGGAGGCCATGTTAAAATCAACAAACACAGATTTATTGAGTATTTTCTTCCGCAACTTCTAAAATAGTTCACAACTGCACAAATCTCCCATATACCCATGAAAAGAAAAAGAGTTGAAAATAAGTGTTCAAAGCTAAGATGACAGCATGACTCTCAGGAACAGTCCCAGTTTATACATGTTGTTCCCATGTAATTAATAGCTTCTCTTTCACTCTCAAAAGTGAAGTGCCCAGTTGACTGATAAGTTATAAGATCATCCTATCTCATGTTAAACTGCTCCAATGCAAAGAGCCCATCTATACACACAAAGTGAAATACACAGCTTTTCCTCTCTCCCAAATAATTCACCTTTATCTAAAATGTTCAAGTGAATTAATTATATGAGCCATTCCAAATGCACTCACTTTCTAAGCAACATATCAGTTATTTTATCAGTATGTAAAAAATACCAACCAGTAGATGATGTAGAATAAGGCAGAAAAAGGACCACATGATTCCAAGGCTCTCTCCCCTAATTTAAGTCCCATAATAGGTGTTGTGGATTTAATCATGTTCCCCACAATGACATGTTCAAGTCCTAACCGCTGGTCCTGTGGATGTGAGCCCATTAGTAAATAGGATCTTTGAAGATGTTATTAGTTAAGGTGAAGCCAATCTAACTCAGGTTGGGTCTTAATCCAATATGACTAGAATCCTTATAAGCAGCAGAAATTTAGACACAGTAGGTGTGATGGTTAGGTTCATGTGTCAACTTGTTCAGGTGATGGTGTCCAGGTGTCTGGTCAAGCAAGCACTGGCCTAACTGTAACTGCAAGGACATTTGTGGCTGGTTAATAAAGCAGAAGGCTGGTTTATTAAATCATCAATTGATGGCACCTGTGACTGATTATATCAATGAAGGGCGTGTCTTCCACAATGAGAATTCAATCAGCTGGATTTAATCCAATCAGTTGAAAACTTTTAAGGAAGAGAGAGAGAGGACCTTTGACTTCTTTGGCTAGCCAGCGAAGCATTTCCCGAGGAATTCATTGAATACCTTCATGGGAGTTGCCAGGTCGCTGCCTGCCCTATGGAATTTGGATTCGTGCATCCTGCCCTATGGAATTTGGACTCATGTAGCCCCACAGTTGCATGAGACACTTTATAAAATCTTATATTTACAGATATCTCTTGTTGGTTCTGTTTTCCTAGAGAACCCTAACTAATACAGTAGGAGACAACAGAATGAGACAGATGGTAATCTGATGGAGGCAGAGAGTGAGTTATGGATTCCCTCCAAGCTACCACCAGAACACCACATAATACTTTGGAAAAAGCATGATCCTGCTGATTCCTTGATTTTAGACTTCTAGCCTCCAAAACAGTGGGCCAATAAATTCCTGTTGTTTAAGCCAACTGGTCTGTAGTACTTTGTTACAGCAGCCCTGGAAAACTAAGACAACAGGTAAGACTATAAACCTAGTTTTGTTTGTTCATGTAAGGAACTGGTATTAGCATAGAAGCTAATTTTTGTAGCATTCTAAACTTTGCAGAGTAGCAGCCTGTCCACGCTTTTATAAAGTTTTAAGGACCAAAATACTGAAAAAGAACAAAGAACTAAGCTATACCTTATCAGCTCAAAGGGAAGACTTTATTTCTTTGCCTTACAGAATGAGTACATCAATAAACAATAAAATCCTTTTTTACATAGTCTCTTAAAAGACTGAAACTTGTTTGGTGTGTGTGTGTGTGTGTGTGTTTTTAAGAAAGGGAGTTTATTTCCCCAAATAAAGGCTTTGTCCCTCTTGGACACTTATTTTAAAGCCAGATTACCTGCTAACACTAACTTGTAGGTATTTACAATCTATTGTAAGTCTATTATACTTTGGCTTCTAATAGAGTTCAGCACCAATGAAATCACCATCTTTAACATAAAAATAATAGTCAACAGAAAAGAAAGGTGAAGGGAACTTGGTTTATATTTAACTAAGAAAAAATATTTTAATTACAGATGTTTAATGGCAGGCCTTGAAATTCTTGCCATGCCAACACTGGGGCCATCTCCTCTTATCTGTACCTGCACTGGCAGATCTAGGAGTTCTCCACTAAAAGTTTATTTAGGGATTTTCCACCGAGAGGTTGGCCATTGCTCTTCTAGTAAATTAAATTCACCAGAATCAGTTTATGTTGGGAGTTGGAGGAAGAATACATGGCACCCAACAGCCTTAATCTGATGTTTTTGTTCTAATGTTAGAAGGACCTCAGTTTACACAAATTAATTTCTAGAGAAAGGTTAGCAAGAGATTAAATACTAGTAAAGGCATATCCTAACCTCACCCTTGATTTAATTCCAGAAAGCACCATACTCCAAACTACAATTCGCATTTCATCTGTAAACTTATTCCAGTTATAGTTTGGGTATTAGGAGTCTCTGAGATCATCTTCAGGATCAGCAATTTGCCACAAGGACTCATAGGGCTCAGAATTTGGTTGTACTCCCAGCTATGATGTATTATGAGGAAAAGATTCAAAGCAAAATCAGCAAAGGGAAAAGGTATATGGAGCAAAGTCTGGAAGAAACCAGGAGCAAGCTTCCAAGACTCCTCTCCTGGTAGAGTTGCATAGGATGCACTTAACACCTCCAACATCAAATAGTGGTAACACATATGAAATGTTGTTAACCAGGAAATCTCATTAGAGACTCAGTGCCCAAAGTTTTTACTGGAGGCTGGTCATGTAGGCACCCTCTGCCTAGTACATATCAAAATTCCAGAATCTCAGAAGTAAAGTAGATATTCAGCATAAGCCATATTGTTTGCACAGTTTACGCACAGTAAACCACCCTTATCCGTCAGGGGATTTTGGAAGCACTCTCAAAATCTAAGCTCCCAATGCCAGCCAAGGGCTAAGCTTGCAAGCAGATCTTTGTAAGAATAGAAGTCTCAGGCTTGCTATGTTAACTCTTTTCTGTACAGGTTCCCTGCCCCTGGAGTTCTAGATAAATTTGACTCAAAATCTTTTACCTATCCCATGTCCCATAGAGATTAGGCTAACCCAAATTTTTGTAAACTTCCTGGGGCCTACTTTAACCTTTTCCTAAGGTCTTCACTGGATGTTTCAGTTGCTTGCTTTGTTTCAGTTACCTTACTATCTGCACAGTAATCAAGGTAAGCATGGTCTCATGCTGTTTCTGATACCAGTATTCACTGTATAATGATGGCAGAGAGCTAGTCCTAAAGACCCATGCACATTCGTGACAGCCCTTTTCATTTTCCCAGCTCCCTCCCAGAGCTGCCCCTCTCATAACTTTCTGCTCTCACTTCTAGCTTTTCCCATTAAAATAGGGGTGTCAAACCAGACTGGATAATATTTAAGAATCAAACCATGCCTAGACAATTTCCAGTAGCGGAATAATGGAATTAGACAATTCTCCAAAAACACATTTCTCAAGAGAAAAAGAGGTTGCTTTGGCCCCTGTTTTGTGTTATTTATCAGGCCCTTATGTAATCTTTTTCCTTTATGAGTTTTGGTCAGCCAACCAAAAGAGAAACAAAGAATGGAACATTTTAATACGCTGTACATAAAACTATCCTTCAGGGACTTTCCCAGATGCTCCTAAATTTGAGAGCAAGGTATGAACATTTTATAGAGCTTTGTGGCCACAGTAAAGAAGTAACCTTTAGCAAAAACTTTTCTGCCCCTCTGGAGTACCATTGTAATTTTGGGACAATCTAATATTCAAGAATTTCTACATCAGCATAACTCAAAATTCCATGCCGACAATATTAGATCATTGCAACACAACATCTCTGATTCCTTCCATTTCAGTGAAACTCGAGTTGCACTTTAGAAACTGTTTTTTTCCCATAGATCATTTTTAATTCAATTTAAATTAAGCAAATGCTCACTTGAGCAGCTAAAGCCCTCTTAAGGACACTTAAATTAACGACAATTATTTAAACATTCATATACTCATATGCAGTTCTCCAGATTTATTCCCCAATCAATATAATTCAAAATTATATCCATAGAGAGAACACTAATTAATTCATGTCCTTTATAGGAGAAAAAGTATTTATTTTGAGGATTATTATTTTAAAGGAAAATTAAATGATTGAAATTGACTTCTGACTTCTTCACCTCCACATCACAGTCACAAGACAGTCTATATGGCCTATATATACAGCCCTTTTTGTTTTGCTGAAAGAAAAAATAATTATTTAGGGCCTATGGTAAAATCTCATGAATACTGTACTCGAAAGCCCTGGATTTGTAATAGAATTCTGTCCTACATGTCTGAGCGTCACTGTCTTAATCTATAGATGAGAACCACGAAGATTAAATAAGAATATCTATGAAAGCTGTGAAAGCATTCTGTAAGCTGTAGAGGTGACACAGCTGTCAGATTAATATTATGAAAAAATAGGGTCACTAAATCCTTGATATCGTCTCAGATTTCCTTTAGCCCTATCAGCATCTTGCATTACACCTTTGCTATTAGAACTTGTTCCTTTGAAGGCCAATTCCTCTTTGTGGCCATTACAACACCTGTCATGGTGTCTGCAGTAGTTTGAAGGTATGATGCACAGTAGAAGATCATGTTCTTAAAGCTAATCCATTCCTGTGGGTGTAGACCTATTGTGGGTAGGACTTTTTATTATATTATTTCAGTTGAGGCATGGCCCCAGGCAGATCTTAGTCCTCTTGCTGGAGTCCTTTATAAGAGGATGAAACATAGAAGCTAAAAGAGAGAAAAATACAGAAACTCAGAAAGAAATCCACAGATGGAGCAGCCAGAAACTGAAAACAGCAAAACCCAGGAAAGAAGGACCAGTAGACACCACCAGGTGCCTCACCATACGACAGGAGTCTCAGATAGCCAGCAGCCTGTCTTCAGGAAGTAGGTATTGTCCTTTTGATGCCTTAATTTGGACAATTTCACAGGCTCAGAACTGTAAACTTGTAAGTTAATATATCCCCATTGTTAAAAGCCAGTTCCAGTTCTGGTATATTATATTTTGGCCACTTTAGCAAATTAAAACAATGTCTTACACAATATAAGGGCTTAGTAAGTACTAATTGAATTAATGTGAAATTGAAGTGTTACCCTCTTCTTTATAGTAACCAAAGCTAATAGATTAAAAGAAAAGGTGCACATTGCCTCCCTCAAATACACAACAGCACTGTAAACCACAGATTTTCATTTTAAAGAGCATACATATCAGTGGGCTTTTAATGCAGTGGGTAGGGAAGAGGAGAATTGAGGCAAATCCTAAAGGTGCAGGTGGACCTCAAGGGTCAGGACAAGCAAGACAGGTGGAAATCATGGAAGCCACCCTGGGCACCTAGGCTCAAAGACCCAGTAAGACTATCATGCAACTGAGACCTGAAAACAAAGTTGAGGAAGACAAACAACAAAAAGAGAATATACTTTTATCATAAAGGCAACCATTTGCAGTAGTCAAAGGTTTTTTCATAGGCTTCCTTAGTCAGTAGGAAGCAACCCACAAATTTGGCCCACCTGCAGTAAGAGTGGGAAATAAGCAACAGAGAGCTTACTCATTTTGGATTCAACCGTAGAGGAATCTAAAAGAAAGACAGGATGTTTTTCAATGTTTTCTGTTTTTCACACTTTTGAAAAGATGGATCCATGCTTGTTTGCAAAGCATTTCTTATAAAACTGAGACAATGCAGGGGATGAAAACATCTTTCTCCTGCAAAATACTATATCTCACCCAGTTACAGGAAATACCACGGCAGCATCATTTGAAACACTGTCAGTAAGATCAAGCATAAGGAAAAGTAGGTTTTCTACCATTATGTACTTACATGATGTAATCAAGGAGAAATCCAAAAACATACTTTTATCTGCAAGTGAAGTTCTCAACATTAAAACCCCTACTTTAGGTTAAGACATTGTCTTTAGGTAGCCTTTAATAAAATGTATACACTTCCAAAGAGGGTAAAATACTAACCCATTAAATGGTTAAACAAAACTGTGATACATCTGAACATCAGAATGCTACTCAGCAATAAAAAGGAACAACTATTGTTACTTACAATAACATGCATGGCGCTCTAGAGAATTATGCTAAGTGAAAAAAAAAGCCAATTCCAAAAGGTTACAAACTTTATGATTCCATTTATGTAATATTCTTGAAATAACAAAATTTAGAGATGGAGAACAGGTCAGCAATGGCTAGGGGTAAAGGACGAATGTGGAGGGAGGGGATGGATGGAGTTATAAAAGGGCAACGAGGGATCTTTGTGGTGATAGAACTATTCTGTATCTTTTCTATGAAAATGAACCTGTGCAAGTGATAAAATTGCATAGAACTAAATATAGACACACAGAGACACACTATTGAGTACAAGTAGAACTGAGGAAATCTGAACAAGATCAGTGAATTGCATGTCAATGTCAAAGCCTGGTATTGTACTATAGTTTTACACCACCATTGTACTATGATTTTACAATATGTTATCATTCAGAAACACTGGGTAAAAAATATACTGGGCAAAGTATTTCTCTGTGTTATTTCTTTCAACCATATGTGAACCTAAACTGCATCAAAATAAAAAGTTTAATTTAATAAATATTTGCCCATTAACATGATTTTGTGTACTAGACACATAAGCTCTCATCTGAGAGCAAGGTTCTGAGACACAAATAAACCACATAAATGTTAAGACACTACTTAGCCTAGGAAAATGGACTCCAGAATCAAAAAAACCTCCATTCAATCCCAGATATGTTACCTGCTACCAAATTATGTGACCTTTGGGACCCTCAGTTTTTCTTCTTTAAAGTGGAGATACTAATGCCTGCTTTGCAGGATTGTGGTGAGAATTAAATTAGATAACCAGTGTCTGGCACCTTGGTTAACAGATGAGCAGTAGAGAGAGAAAACATTGCAGCTTTCCCCAAGAAGACAGAATAGTGTGATATTCTAGGAGGGTTCCTGGAAGCTTAAGGTAGTTACGACAAATAGGTGCTGCAGTACTAGGGGAACCAAATCATTTGCAACATCTTCCTCTTCATCCCCCTGGAATGCTTTCCCCTGATATCTGCTTGACCAGCTTCCTCACTTCATCTAGGTCTCTACTCCAGTGTCAGCCTATCTAGAGGCTTATGTGACTACCCTATATAAAATAGTCTCATCATTGTCTACGTCCTGACTCTATTTTTCTTTTCTTAAAGGTACTTATCACAACCTGACAGGCATTTGTTCATTTGAGATATCTCTCTCCCTCTCTCTCTCTCTCTCTCTCTCTCTGTCTCTCTCTCTCTCTCTCCCTCTCAATCTCTCCCCCCTCCTGTCCTCCCCCCTCTCTTCTTCTTTATTTTCCCCTCTCCCCCTCTCCCCATCTTCCTCTCTCCCTCTCTCCCCTATGTCCTAACTAGAATGCAAGCTTCATGGCAGCAGAAACTTGGTTCTTGGTTTGTTTGTTGCTATATTCTCAAGGTCTAGAACATTCCTGCCACATAGAATGTGCTTGAAAAATACATAATTGGTAAATAAATTATTACTTATTGAAGCCTAAATAATATGTCAAGTAGTCATTTTTCCAAGTAAGTGGCAAAGTAGAAAGAAAGGGAATCCAATAAAGAGAGAAGAGAAAAAGATCACAATTGTTGCCCTGTAAAACAAAATAATCCCTCATTCATCTTTTTCTCCTAGCCTCTTCTTTCCACAAACCATTCCAGTCATTGACCTAACATAGCATTTTCTGAGTTAAAGGTACTCAGGACATGAAGTTCCTTTCATAACATTTTCAGTGTTTAAAGATGTCTTTTCTGAGATTGGTTTTGGTCTTAAGCAGACTCTAGAAAGCCACTGCCCATACCTTGGTTCTCAATGAAAGCAAATGGACACATCAAACTGCAAAAGTATAAAGCAGTTCTTATTTATCTTTGATATTGCTTTAGTTACTCCAACATGATGCTTTTTACCCTCCGTCACTCTAACATTATCACTGAACTATTTCTTGGCTACCTAAGATAGCAAAACATCTCAACCAGACATGAAGGAAGTCACCCCACACCCAGAACTTTCTTAAGGCAGCATTCCCCATAAAACCTTACCTCCCCTTTGTCTCAGCCCATCAGATCCATTTTCCTTGCTGGATGAAACTGCTTAAGATGATCAGTATCCTGTGCTAACAAGCTTCTTATGCACCAGCTATTATGTAAACATATTACTTCTTCCAGGTTAGATATTTGTATTCTTGATATAAGGCTTTAACTCAAATTAAGTACCTTGTATTATGTCAAGTTGAAGGCTCTCTGAGAAAAGGGATGATGTTAATTCATTTTTAAAATTCTGCATAGTTAGAACCTTGCCTGGTCCATAAATATGTACATATAAATATTATAAATATGAATAAATATAGATATATATTTTAAGTGTATAGAATTGGAAAGGACTCCAGTGATAAGAAAATTAAGGGCACACATAGTACTTGGAGTTTGGACCAAATTTTCACAAGTCTCTTTCCAACTCTAAATTCTATGACTCCATGGATTTTAGCATCCTTCAAATTATACCAAGAAGGCGGTCACATATCTCTGCCATTTACATATTGCTAAGCCTCTTACTGGATCTTTCTCTACCTAAGCTTATCCAAGTTCAGACAATTAGCCCAACCGAAAGTAAATTACTCAGAGAAATTAAGTACTGTAAGATAAGGATATGTAAAATTACAATACCAACTTCTGATTAACTTCAATTCTGGTGATTTACAACAACCATCACATTTCTCTAATAGGAGATAAATTTTTAATGCCTTTCATGGTTACTTTTCTACTGCAGTATATCTTGCAAGAGTCCAAATTTAAATGAAACTTTCAACTTCAGTGAAACATTGTACTTATCATCTTTAGAAAATCATAAAAGATTCTATTTAAACTAGCAACGTATTAAGAGATGTAACATCAAGTTGTAAATTATAACAAACCCATGGAACCAATTCACTTTGCAATTAATCCTGCCAATACAAATTTTAGGCACTAGCTGAAGTTCTTAATAAGACCAGGCAGCTTCCTGTAAAACAAAATCCTGAGGTGGCTGAAGTGGGAAACAAGTGTTAACATGTTATAATGGGAGAGTGCTTTGCCCTAACATTTATTTTTAAACATTTCTAAGAAAAATATTACCTAGTAAGATTTGGTTGTTATTGTTGTTCATGGTGGTGATAGTGGTGTTTGCCAGTATCTTATACAGTTTGCCAAAACTCTTATACAGATTTACTAAGAATAGGGGCTTGGGGAGGTGACGCTTTTGTTGTGTATTACAGATTGAAATTTGGCATGTTAAGGAAACAAGAAACGCTAAGGTGAAAAGTAGTAGGGGAAAAACTAACAGGTTATGCTGTGATTTTTTTTAATATTCATTTTATTGAGATATATTCACATACCACACACTCATACAAAACAAATCATACATTTGATTGTTCACAGTACCATTACATAGTTGTACATTCATCACCAAAATCAATCCCTGACACCTTCATTACCACACACACAAAAACAACAAGATAATAATTAAAGTGAAAAAGAGCAATTAAAGTAAAAAAGAACACTGGGTGCCTTTGTCTGTTTGTTTCTTTGTTTGTTTCCTTCCCCTATTTTTCTACTCATCCATCCATAAACTAGACAAAGGGAAGAGTGGTCCTTATGGCTTTCCTAATCCCATTGTCACCCCTCACAAGCTACATTTTCATACAATTGTCTTCAAGATTCATAGATTCTGGGTTGTAGTTTGATAGTTTCAGGTATCTACCACCAGCTACGCCAATTCATTAGAACCTAAAAAGAGTTGTCTATATTGTGCGTAAGAGTGCCCACCAGAGTGACCTCTCGGCTCGTTTTGGAATCTCTCTGCCACTGAAGTTTATTTCATTTCCATTCACATCCCCCTTTTGGTCAAGAAGATGTTCTCCATCCCACGATGCTGGGTCTACCTTCCTCCCCGGGATTTTAAAATTCATTTCCTACAGAATTTATACTTTTGAAAGCATTAAAAATGAGGAAGTTAGAAGCCCAAAAGGGAAAACTGGAGGTATTTTTGATACCTGAGTTGTTTTACAAAAATATTATATTCCAAATGATTAGACTACAGATTTTTTACAAGATACTTGCTGAATAACGCATCACAAACCACCGAAAGAATAGGGAAGCAGATGAAGAACCACCCAGCTAGTTCGCTTCCTGAATCAAGTTGCATCACTTAATTTTTTTTTAATCATCATTTTATTGAGATATATTCACATACCACACAGTCATACAAAACAAATCGTACTTTCGATTGTTTACAGTACCATTACATAGTTGTACATTCATCACCTAAATCAATCCCTGACACCTTCATTAGCACACACACAAAAATAACAAGAATAATAATTAGAGGCATCACTTAATTTTGAATAGTTTTGGCAGTTAACTTTTGGAAAGTTAAAAGGTAGGGATTTAATCTGCAGTTTTGTTTTTTTTTTTAATATAGCCTCATGTGAATTAAGTGCTTGATTTATAAATGCTTCCTTGATGCTGCCTTTCTTTTAGTTCAATTAAATATGTCTACTTCATCCCCAATAATGCAGCTTATACTTAAAATTTGTATAAATTAATATTTATACTTAATACCTATAGCAGAATAAGCACACTCTACTTTATTACTGTTTTCATTTGAAAGAGTCCTAAAGAACTTTATGCAATTCATTCATTCCATCTATTCAAAAAGTATTTATTGGATGCTAACTGGGTTCCAATGTCAACTCTACAACTTACTAGCTACATAACCATGACTCAAGTTACTTAACTTCTCTGTGCCTCAAGTTCCCCATGTGTAAAATGGGGATAGTAATAGTATGTACTTCACAAGGTTGTTTTAAGAATTACATGAGTTAGTATTCCTAAAGCACTTAGAACAGGGACTGGCACACAGTAATACCTAGTAAGATTTGGTTGTTATTGTTGTTCATGGTGGTGATAGTGGTGTTTGCCAGGCACTGTACTAGGTCTTAAGAATATTATGAAAACCAACAGCAGAAAAGATTCTTGCTCACAATGAATTTTTAGTTATTAATCAAACATACATTTAATTACTAACTGAAATAATGAGCTATAAAAGGAAAAAAATAGGATTCTATAATAGTATATAACTCTGACCCAGACCCAGGGAGTCACAGAAGTTTTCCTTGAGTAAATGATGTGTGCTATAAGACAGGAAGGATGAATAGGATTTAACTATGTAAAAAAGGAGAGGGCGCACTTTCCAAGATGAGAGATCATCATGTACAAAGACTGTGGTAAAGAGCTTGGGGATGAAAAAGTGATAAGGTACATCAAAACTGAGATAATTATTAACTCCAGGGAGAGCAAAGAGCTGTTAAAGAAATGCAACTATAGTACACTACATGGCTCAATTGTGAATATATACAAAGTTATAATAATCTAAACATTGAATAAAAACTTCTAACTAAATCTTATGTAAATGTATTAGAAAGATAAAGAAGGAGAAATGGTTGTGGGAGGGGGCTGTTTGGGAATATGTAAAGCTAAAATTTCATCTTTCTTAAGAGAAAGTCAGTAGCTAAAATGTACAATGAACAAAATTCAGAAATAGCAATATATGAATACCATTTATAGATATGGAAGAAAATGTACAGGTGAAATACCTAAAAGATGCTCACCAGTGGAGAGGAGAATTAGATAATGGTAGAGATGGGTATAGGACTGCTTCTTCATCATAAGACTTTTAGTACTATTTTACTTTTAAACCACAACCATGGGGCTCATATCTCCTTCAAGAGAACCTGCTATGTGGAGCACAGTTGACTGACAGCCCCCAGCTGCTGCTCCTGTGAGCATTGCAGGGTCCTACTGCAGCCCATTCTGGCCTGAAACGTGATTTCTCTAATGGTAACTT
The DNA here is from genome assembly GCF_015220235.1 of Choloepus didactylus. NCBI lineage: Eukaryota > Metazoa > Chordata > Mammalia > Pilosa > Megalonychidae > Choloepus > Choloepus didactylus. Next base: position 182,194,752 of record NC_051310.1, on the reverse strand, counting down.
TGGCTCAACATTTCACATTATCCTGACTAAAACCTTCTCAGATTGCTGAGCTCTGAGACTCTTCCCCCAATCTTTCCTTCCTTCTTTTCTTAGTCACGTGTCAGAGATGCGTCTCATTCTGAAGATTCTCCCTGCCTCCTCCTGCTCCCTCCTTTATCCTGCACAGGAGTCTCTGTAAATAAATTTTTTGCTTGTCTAATCCCATCTTGGTACCTGCTTCTTAGAGGACTGGAACTGACAAAATAACTTTGATAGAAATTTTTAAAATAAAATTAAAAGGAAAATACAGACTTCTGAAAAAGTCTGTAATATCCAAATAGAGCTTTGACATGTTAAAAAAAAAATAAAGTAAAATAAGGTAAAAAAAAAAAAAAAAACTGGAAACTCTGGATTTCTAAGTTCAAAACTTTTCCCAGTAGGGGAAAGAGCATGCATGGGCTTTGGAGTAAGAGAGGTCAGGCCCAGGTTCAACTGTATGAATGCCTTGCTTTGCAACTTATGAGTCTGGGACCTCGAGTATAATCAAGACTCATTTTTTTTAAAAATGGGCTTATTATAGAACCTCCCTTTTGTGTTGCTGTTAAGGAATAAGTGAAATAATTCAGGTCAAATGCCAGCAAAATAACAATTGCATTAACCATTTATAAAACTGAAAATAGGCCAATGTAGATGAGAGTATAAATTGATAAATTACAATTTTGTGATATATTTAAGGAGTCTCAATATTTTTAGAATCTGTGTTCCAACATTCCATTTCTAGGCATCTAGACTGAAGAAGTCAATAGAAGTACAAGATTTATGAACAAATCTGCTTATTATTGAACTACTTTAACCTAAAAAATGTTAGAAACAACAAAAACACAAAATAGGCAGTTAATATTCAAACATATGAATAAAATATATTTATCAACCATTAAAAAGTACTTTTAATTTTGGAATAACATAGGAAAATGGCCACAATATAATATTAAGTGGAAAAAAAGACAAGATAATATTATATATTAGGTATGAGATCAATTATACAAAAATTTTATGTATTGTATGTATTATATGGTATATCATACATTATGGCAAACTATATGTCTTCTGTATATATGTATATGTAGAGAGAAAAAGCCAGAAGGATGGAGAGAAAAAGTGAAGGAACAAAATGACAAATCTTAACAGAACATAGGTCTAGGTGGCAAGATTATGGATCATCTTTCTTTTCTTTTTACACATTTCTGTATTTTCTATATTTTCTACAGAAGGATAAACTGTAAACTTTGGGAGAGTCCAACCCCTATTAATCTCTTGACCATTATATCCTCAGCACACTCACAATGCCTAGCACAAAGTTGACCTTCAATAAACTCATGTTGACTTAATAACTGAATAAAGTGGATTAGCTTTGAATGAATTATAACTTTTTAAACCAGGTAATATGATTTTTTTTTAAATAGAGAATCTACTTTTACATTTTTGAAAAGGGGGCTAGTGAGAGACAAAAACTTATGAGAAGGCATCATGATACTATAAAACCAGGGCCTGAACTGGCCAAAGGGGAGGTGAGAATTCCTTCAGAATTGCTAAACACAAATCCCTATACTCAGTTCAAAATCACTTCTGACAGAGAAACAGATGTACCCTATAGTCACTTTCATTTTTTTATGGTGAAAAATACTGTTCATGCCATATATTCTTTTAATTTACATTATATGCATAAACACAAAAATATAATGTACGTAAAATATAAATTTAATATTTATATATAATGTAAATTTAAAAATTAAAAGATCAAAATAAAAATTATCATTATTATTTCTGACTTGTAAGCATTTCTCTTATTTTTCTACCACCTCAGTCATGTATTTAAAAATATTTTATTATTATACATAATGTTTTATTCTATATTATAATTTACAGCTTACGTAGTGCATGTACTATTTTTATACAGAACTTAAGTGTTTGGTACTAGATCTATAAGTCTACCAGGTTGCCAGAAATAGACATTACACCCTGCAGGTACTTTTCTTACTAAAAATGAACATGAAGAAAAGCCCTCCATGCAAACTAAGAAATAAAAATAAAAAAACATTGCAACATTTGTGCAGCAACATTGGAAATCAATTGCGAAAAGATCATAAATTTTGTTACTATGCCTGTCAATTTTGTACTCCTCCTCCGCTTTCCTAAACAATTTTGGTTATTTCTACGTCCTCTGGCATTCATTCTTTCTTTTATTCTTTTAAAAAAAAGAACATTTACTAAGTGCTCAAAATGTATCAGGCACTGTAGGGAACTAAGATAAATTACACACTGTCTCTGCCCTCAAGAAGTTCACTTAGCAACCCCTTTTCTTATAAATTAAGAAAAACCTGAAGGGTCTCAAAATGGAGGTAAAACTGCCACTAGCACAAAGTTGACCTTCAATAAATTCATGTTGACTTAATAACTGAATGAGTGGATTAGCCCCCAGCCTGACTCCGGCCACCACCGCCGGGGGGGAGGGGAGCCATGATCCAAAGGAACCAGAACAGTTGAGAAAACTGTTTATTGGTGGTTTGATCTTTGAAACTATGGATGATAGTTTAAGACAACATTTTGACAAATGGGGCACACTCAGATTGTGTGGTGATGAGAGACCCCCAAACAAAATGTTCCAGCACCTTTGGTTTTATAACTTACCCTTGTGTTGAAGAGGTGGATGCAGCAATGTGTGCTCAATCACACAAGGTTGATGGGTGTATAGTGGAACCAAAGAAAGCTGTTTCTAGAGAGGATTCTGTAAAGCCTGGTACCCATCTAACAGTGAAGAAAATTTTTGTTGGTGGTATTAAAGAAGATATAGAACAATATAATTTGAGAGACTACTTTGAAAAATATGGCAAGATTGAAACCATAGAAGTTATGGAAGACAGGCAGAGTGGAAAAAAGAGAGGATTTGCTTTTGTAATTTTTGATGATCATGATTCAGTTGATAAAATTGTTGTTCAGAAATACCACAGTATCAATGGGCATAATTCTGAAGTGAAAAAGGCCCTTTCTAAACAAGAGATGCAGTCTGCTGGATCACAAAAAGGTCATGGAGGGGAATCTGGCAACTTTATGGGCCATGGTGGGAACTTGGGAGGTGGTGGAAGGAACTTTGGCCATGGTGGAAACTTTGGTGGAATAGGAGGCTATGGTGGTGGAGGTGGCAGCAGAGGTAATTATGGAGGAAGTGATGTTGGTTATAATGGATTGGAGGTGATGGTGGCAACTATGGCAGCTGTCCTGATTATAGTAGTAGAGGGGGCTATGGTAGTGGTGAACCAGGATATGGAAACCAAGGAGGTGGATATGGTGATGGTGGTGGAGGATATGATGATTACAATGAAGGAGGGAATTTTGGCGGTGGTAACTATGGTGGTGGCGGGAACTATAATGATTTTGGAAATTACAGTGGACAACAGCAATCAAATTATGGACCTATGAAAGGGGGTAGTTTGGGTGGAAGAAGCTCAGGCAGTCCCTATGGTAGTGGTTATTGATCTGGTGGTGGAAGTGGTGGATATGGTAGCAGAAGGTTCTAAAAACTCAACAGAAAATGGCTACAGTTCTTAGCAGGAGAGAGAGCAAGGAGTTGTCAGGAAAGCTGCAGGTTACTTTGAGACAGTCATCCCAAATGCATTAGAGGAAAGTAAAAATCTGCCACAGAAGGAACAATGATCCATAGTCAGAAAAGTTACTGCAGTTTAAACAGGAAAACCTTCTTGTTCAGGACTGTCATAGCCACAGTTTGCAAAAAGTGCAGCTATTGATTAATGCAATGTAGTGTCTATTAGATGTCCATTCCTGAGTTCTTTTATCTGTTGTAGCTTTTTCTTTTTCTTTTTATTACATCAGGTATACTGCCCTGTAAATTGTGGTAGTGGTACCAGGAATAAAAATTTAAAGAGTTTTTAACTTTAAAAAAAAAAAAGAAAGAAAAGAAAAATCTGAAAACAATCAGAATAGCATGACAGTACCATGAGCCAAAAGTTTGTCACTGAACAGACATTATTTGAGCACACAAATGTGAATCAAAGTAAGTGATAGTTATGAATATTCATAAATGAATCATTCCAAGTAAAAAAACAGAAAACCTAGTTCTACACAGTGAATTTTCAGGGAAAAAAAAAAAAGCATAATGCAAGAAAGCTTAAAGGTAGCTGTCAAAAGCATCAAAATACCATGATGGAAAATTGGAATTTACTATGATTGAGAAAGGAAAAAAGGGAGCAAGACAAAGAGAGATTAAAGTAAAAATAGCAGTTTGAAAGCAGAGTGGATTAGAGTAATGAACCTACATTCCCCATAAATTCTACTTCTGCAATTAGATAGGTAATTTATACTCCACTCTATATAGCATCACTTAACTTAAATTTGTCTCTCTGACAGCTGAGTAGATGAATTTAGTTTTCATCAGAGATAGCATGTTAGAGTATAAAGCATTGTTTTGTTGAAATAAACAGCAACCATGGTAGACAGTGTTCTCCACCATTGTTATTTCTACCAAGTAGAGAGGAATCCAAGGTGCCAAGAACCAGAAGCAATAGAACAAACGAACCTGAATGGAGTCCTTTAAAAACCCAGCTCCAAATAGCTACCATAGCTGCATGTGCTGAAATTCCCCAAATTTTTCCTCTGACCCATCTCCTATTTTATAATTTATAATCTACAGCTGCATTAGAGGATTAAGGCAGTCAAGCAGGACTCCAATCTGCAGAGTTCTAAAGCATCACAGGAATAATTTTTAGTCAGCTTTCTGAAAAGGATTGCTTACATAATAATAATGGCCAAAGATAACATCTGTTGCATACTTATATGTGGCAAAGGCCATATTAAAGACTTCCAAAATCTTATCTCATTTAATCCTCATAGCAGCCTTATCTGAAGTGGGCACTATTTTATTCCGATATTACAGATAAAATCAAAGCCCAGGGAGATTAAGAAACTTGACCATAATCACACATATAGAAACTGAAAAACCTGGGATGAGAACCCATGGGCTCTGAGGCCACGGCCTCTGCTCATGACTACTAGGGTATATAACTTATGGTAGGCAGCCTCCAAGATGGCGCCCCACAAGTCTACCTCCTGGCATTTATGCCCATGTGTATTCCCTTCCTTTTAAGTGTGGGCTGAACCTAAATGCCTGCTTCTGAGATTACCTTACAAAAAGACCGCGGCTTCCATGTTGGGTGTTCTCTTGCTCTCTCTCGAATTGCTCGCCCTGGGAGAAGCCAGCCACCAACTTGTAAGGCAGCCCTCTTGTTGGCAAACAAGGTCTGCCAATAACCACCATGTGAGTGAGGCGCAGGCAGCAGCCGCAGCAGAAGACAGCAGTGGCTGAAAAGCAGCTCTCAGATTTGGCTCCTGAGCACCGTGACTAAGGTGGAGCAGGCTGCATCTTAGCTTCCCAGCCTCAGCAACCAACTCAACTATGCTGCCTGTATGACCCACACTAATCAGGGCCCGATGGCGCAAAAAGTGGCCCTTGCGGGCTGCGCTAGGAGAACCACCCTCCACCTCCATTCCCCACGGACGTGATCCTTGAATTGCACCAGCTGAAGGAAGGGCATAGCCGCCTGGATGCGGAACTGCTGCTGAGGGCCCACGTCATCCAGCAGGAGGTGGGCAGGGCCGGGGAGCAAGGCAAGGCTGAGGAGCTGCAGCTGAGTGAGGTCGCCTAGCAACAGGAAGAGGCGCTGCAGCGACCCCAGGAGTCCCTGGCCTAATGTGGGGCTGCAGCAGGCAGCTGCTTACTAGCACCAGAAGGAAAACACGGAGGAGGTGGCCAGTCTCCTGCCCGAGATATCCCAGCAGCAGGAGATCTATGAGCAAGTTCTATAAGAGAAGGTGGCTGAAGTAGAAACTGGACTACGGAAACAGCTATAGAAACAGAGAGGAGACGGAATGAGGCTGGGAGGGATCACTTCAAGACCGTGGTCTCCTTGCGCCAGATCCAGCGCAAAGACACTGGGGTAAGGAACCAGAAGCTGAGGTACCTGCAGAATGAGGCTGGGAAGGAGGAGGGACTGTACCTGCGAGCTGGAGAGGGACAAAAACCTCATGCTGGCAGTCTTCCCCCAGGAGTATCTCCTCTCCAGTTACCAGCATTAGTGGTTGTTGGCAGTTCTTCTTTCCTTAATGAGAAGAAATCCATGGGTCCATCCCTAGGCCTCCAGGAACTTCATCGCCTTAGCTTCCTGGGCACCTCCACTTCCAGCAATGGCAGTGCCTACCAGGAGACCCCAAAAAAGGGTTTCTCCATGACCTACAGGGCCTGAATGAAGCCATTTCCAGAGAGGAAGGTAATAGTCAAGAAGACAACCAGAACTTTCCTGCTGCAGTCTGCTGCTGATTAGCTGTGAGCCTGGGGGAGGTGGGAGGATGTGGAGAACTGAAGCAGACAGCCAGCCCAGCTCTCTTCCTCATCCAAGGGCAGCCACCAAGATGTCTGTGAATTCTTTTGTGCTAGAAAATAACAGCTTAAAAAAAATGCATTGCACATCATCAACATGATAAGGAGAGCATAAGAACCCATAGCTAACATCCTCCTCAACACTGAAAGACCAAACACTTCCCCTCTGAGATCAGGAATAAGCCTAGGATGCCCAATTTCACCACTGCTATTGAACATTGTACTGGAAATTCTAGCCAGAACAATTAGGCAACTAAAAGAAATAAAAGGCAACCAACTGGAAAGGAAGAAGTGAAACTTTCACTATTTGCTGCTAACATGAGAGTACTTTTAGAAAATCCTGAAAAATCCACAACAAAACTACTAGAGCTAATAAACACATTAAATATCTAGGAATAAATTTAAACAAGGAAGTAAATGACTTTTAAGCACAAAACCCCAAACATTGCTGAAATATTTAAAGAAGACCTAAATAATTGGGAGGACATTCTGTTTTCATGGATTGGAAGACTAAATATTGTTAAGATGTCAATTCTACCCAAAGCAATTTACAGATTCAACACAATCCCAATCAAAATTCCAAGTCTTCTTTGCAGAAATGGAAGAGCAAATCATCAAATTTGTATGGAAGGGTAAGTGGCACCAAATAGCCAAAACCATCTTGAAAAAGAACAAAGATGGAGGACTTACACTTCCCAATTTTAAAACTGATTACAAAGTTCCAGTAATCAAAACAGTTGTATTAGCACAAGGAGAGACATATACATCAATGGAATAGAATGAAGAGTTCAGAAATAAACCCTCACATCTATGGTCAATTGATTTTTATTAAGGGTACCAAATCCATTCAATAGGGGATGAATAGTCTCTTCACATGGTGCTGGGAAAACTGGAAATCCACATACAAAAGAATGAAAATGGACCCCTACTTCACACCATGTACAAAAATTAACTCAATATGAATCAAAGACCTAAATACAAGAACTAAAGCTATAATCCTACGAGAAAACATAGCACATCTTTAGGACCTTGTATTAGGCAATGGGTTCTTAAACTTTACAGCAAAAACACAAGCAACAAAAGAAAAAACAGATACATGGGACTTCATCAAAACTAAAAACTTTTTTGCATTAAAGGACATCAAGAAAGTGAAAAGACAACCTACAAAATGGGAGAAAATATTTGGAAACCATATATATGATAAGAGTTTAATATCCAGAATAGATAAAGAACTCCTATGACTTAAAAACAAAAAAAAAAAGCTCAGTATAAAAATGAGCACATGAAAAGATACTCAACATCAGTAGCCATTGGGACATGCAAATTAAAACCACAACAAGATAACCACTTTACACCCACTATGGCTATAGCCAATACAATGGTTATTATTTTTTAAATGGAAAATAAGTGTTGGGGAAATAGGAACCCTCATACATTGCTGGTGGGAATGGAGAAATAGGAACCCTCATACATTGCTGGTGGGAATGTAAAATATTGCAGCTGGTGGGGTACATAGTTTAGCAGTTCCTCAGAAAGTGAAGTATAGAATTACCTAATGACACAACCATCCCACTTCTAGGTATATACCAAAAAGAATTGAAAACAGGGACTCAAACAGATGTTTGCACACACTTCATAGCAGCATTATTCTCAATTGCCAAAAGGTGGAAGCAACCCAAGTGTCCATCAACCAATGAATGGATAAATAAAATGTGATACATATATGCAATAGAATAGTATTCAGCTGTAAAAAGGAATGAAGTTCTGATACATGCAACAGCATGGATGAACCTTAAAGATATGCTGAGTAAAATAAGCCAGACACAAGAGGAGAAATACTGTATGACCTTACCTAGATGAAATAATTTGATTATGCAAATTTATAGACCCCAAAATTAGAGTACAGGTTTCCAGAAGTTGTTGGGGGGGGGGTTAAAGTTTAATTGGTACAGAATGTCTGGGGTGGTGAGAAAGTCTTAGTAATGAATGGTGCTGATAGTAACATAACACTGTGTATAATAATTAACACCACTGAATTGTACACTTGAGAGTGGTTAAAATGTGAAATTTTGTGTGATATATATGTGACCAGAAGAAATATTAAAAAAAAAAAAAAAATAGAACTGTAAAACACAGAGAGTGAGTCCTAATGTAAACTAGGGACTAAAGTTAATGTTATAATACTGGTTTGTCAATTGTAACAAAGTTACCAAATGAATGAAAAATATTAGTAGGGAAAACTGTTGGGGTGTATATGGGAACTGTGTGCTTTAGCATGATTTTCCTATAAACTTACAACTGCTCTAATAAAAAAAGTTTTTTTAATCAAAGTAAGTAAGGGAAAAAAATGCATTGCACATAAGGGAGATAATACATGCCTCCAACTAATATAATGAATAAATAAAAATGACCTGAATTATTTATTGACAATTGTGTTTATTTCTGGATGATTTAAATCTGTAACATTTTAATACCCAAGTTATTTATTTTAAAATTTTCTATTCACAGTCCTCTTTAAAATTAAAGTTTAATATTTATGTAATCTTGTAGTGGGAAGCACTTTCTAAGCATAATAATAAAAGCAGAACCAAATGTGAAATACTGATCTGATTACAAAAAAAGGTAAAAGTTTAGTACATCAAAAAATACCATAAACAAAGCAAAGGAAAATTGCAAACTGGGAAAATATTTACAACATACATACATATGATACAAATGGTAAAGACAATATATTTTACATGTAAAGAGCTTTCCAATAAAATAAGAAAAAAGATAACTACTACTATCCATGAAAATGGCAAAGCACGACAACAGGCAGTTTGAAAAATCACAACTGACAATAAGCAGAAAAAAATTCAAATTCAGTAATCAAATATATGCTAACTAAAAGAACAATGGGAATTGTTTTACATACCAAATTAGTAAAGATAAAATATATATTCAGTGTTGCCAAAGATGCAACAAAATAGATATACACATATAGTCTAGACAGTTTTGCATTACAGTTCAAAAGCCTCAAAAAATCGAAATGTGCATCCATTTTACTCACTAATTCTACCACTAGGAATCAAGCTTAAAGAAGTATTAAAGGATGTGTACAATATTTAAATAAAAGGAGGCTCATCACAGAATCCAACAATAAAAGCTAAATAAATTAGGGAAAATGGAATATTCTTTGAACCATTAAATGATGTCCTCCTTGAATTCTAAATGGCATTAAAGGAGGAAGGTAAGTTTCCATCCCAGAAGTAAAGGAAAGCTCTACTCTTCTGCCCACTTCCCACCTTGATCATATTCTCTCCTTGATCTCTCTCCTACGGAGTTGTTAATTGGTCTAATAAGATTCCTGGATTCTTACTGGGTATGTGTAAAGGGAATCATACTTGGGTTTTGTTGTTGTTGTTGTTGTTTACCTTTTACTTTCATCCCAAATTGCAGGACATGTGAATGGAGCCAGGCGCACTAGGTGTCTTGCTAGCACACTCCCTTTCTCTTGTTCACACAAGCACCTTAACTGAATTCTCATTGTTTCAGGTTTAGCAACTGATGGGATTAAAAATGCAGTTTAGGGTAGAAAGAGAGGCTCTGTTAATCCACGGTTAAAGTTTACCAGGCATTTGCTCACATAAAAATATGAAGTTTTCCCATTTGGCACTATGTATATTTTTAGCATCCTCTCCAAGGGGAAGTAATTATGCCAGGTTGGGGTACATGCATTTTTTTTTAATTAGAGAAGTTGTAGATTTACAACTTCTTAAGGTAATTCAGGATATTTTGCTAATTAGGAAAAATGATTTCACAAAAAACAGTGAGAACTGTGACCATAGGAACCAACATGACACTAACTTTTAGGACAAAGAATTAAGACCCCCTGAATCAACATGATGCTTTTTCCTCTAAGGATTCTTTGCCCAAGAAAGTTGACTATAAACCAATAAATAACTGTACTGTTTGCTTCAGGAAATCTCTGGAAATCAATTTTCCTGAGACAACACTCTATTCACTTATGCAGACAGGTCACTTATCAAACAACAATTTACTTATCAAGATTTGCTTCAAGATACACACCATGCTGTGGCCACCAATCCAAAGCTATTATGTCATAAACTCTGCCCAATCCACCTGTTCCCCAATTTGTCAGGCCCACCTTAAAAATCACCCAGCCCACCTTCATAAAACTAACTTTAAAAAAAAATAATAAAGCACTTTATCACAAGCAAAAGGTAGTGCCCAACAAACTACCATTTGATTAAGTCTATTCCCTTTTGTTTGCCCAAAATGCACAATTGTTTAGAATAAGGATGCTGAAATCCAAAGTAGTAGGCAAACTAATGAAAACCACTAGACCTATTTAAAATAGCCAATATTTTAAATTATAGAGAGCTCCTGTTTTTTAGAAGCATACTTATATTCAGTTGATTTGAACAGGGAAAACAAAACAAACCTCTTCCCAACTGACAAGTATCTGTAACTCTGTAATGAATTTCTGCATAATTTCACATATTTCCAGAATTATCATTTTGAAATAAGAACCATAAGAATTATAAAAGCTGAACAGTTTCTCTGTTGCTACTATAATCTGTAAATGAGTTGGAGTTTAGTTAGTTTGTGGTCATTTCATACATATTCAGAAAAAAAGCAATCTTATAACATGACTGCAGAATATTTTTGATCACCTCCTGACCTGTAGTAAGCCTTCTAACAAGGAGAATCATTGAGGGAGTGAATTCTGAGAAAAAAGAAGAGGCTGAGGAATGGGTGTTTATGAATGTCATTTCTAAATAGCTGCACTACTGGGGTTGCCTTTTATTCATATAAGTATACCATAGTCAATATCAGGATTAAATTGTTCTACCTGACATACCCATTTGAGAGGTGAGTGGAGTGTCCACAATTCATTTATCTGTCAATCAAGCTGCCATGTTGAGATTGCCCCTAAGAATATGCCTAATGAGATTCATCTTCAAACTAGTGTCAACCAGATTGAAGCAATCAGTTTAAAGTCAGACCTACCGCTAGTAAAATCTAGTTTAAATTGAGGTAAATATAAACTTTTCACTTCAAATTGCCAGTCTGTCTATATAAAGCGTCAAAGACTAAATATTAGCAATAATAAAAACATATGATGTATCCATAAACATATTAAAAATAAAATAAAAGTGTCTAATTCTAATAAATAGTTATAAATGCTAAATGACAAAAATAATGTCATTTATTTCAGGCCTAAAACCCTAAAAATATCCTTCTTTAATTTCTCCCTTTGAACCACTGCCAAGTCTCTGCCAAGGTGGTGTCTCCCTTACTGCACTAAGTTCTAAATAACTTAGCTTTGCTTTATTAACAGGTTGTTTGATGACGTCTTGGGAGTTCAACAACAGTATAGATGTTATAACTCCATTTATGAAAAGTATTTGAGTATATGAAAGTATAAATAAGGATTATGTTAGGTGATGGCATTTTAGGTGGGATTGCTTTCTTCTTTCTATGATCCATATTTTCAAATGTTCCACAATAAGAATTATTACTTTTATAAGAAAAGTTTATTTTAATATTTTAATGTAATCTTTAAAGTAACTTTATGAATCAATTATTTAAATCCTTCAGCAAGCAATTGTCATTGACAATGAACCCAATGGAGTACTGAAACAACAGTCTTGGTTAGTACTACTGAAGAAGAGAGAGGAAAACACTTGCAAATAAATGATTTCCTGAGATACTTTTTTAAAAACTCAAAAATACAACTAGGTTTGGGTTGCCTTCCAGAATATATTTTGGAATAAAGTTGCCTCAGTTTTGGGAGTGAGGTCTGTTATTATGAGGGTTTCTCTAGAATTCTGAAAATTAAGTGATATGAGGATCTTTAGTCTCCCTCTCTACTTTTCAAAATTCAAATTAAAACTACTAACATAAACTAATAGTGGGAATATATTTTTACTGAAATTAACTGTACAAAGATACAAGCAAAAAATAGAAAACAATGTCTTAATATGAGCTGTTGCTATACCAATGTTTTACAATCATATGTATGTAAACAATAGGACCAAAGTAATATATGGCCCTTAGAAGGTAAGAGTCACACACTAACAAGTTAGCCCTTAAATTCAGATGCTCACTGCCAGGTTTGTGTTTGTGTTTTGTTTTAGGTTCTTTTTGTTTTTTTATTGGGGGGGGGGGGTCCTTTTTTTGGAAGGGATTTGTTTCTGGCTGATTTTTAAGAAGAATTTTGCACATGCATCATATATATTCAAAGTTACTATTTTTTGGCTTCTTTTAACCAAGTAATGAAATTTAGTCCTTTAAAAAAATTGCTTAAACCAATTTATCAAGATTGATTAAGCTTGCAAGGACATTTTCCCAGTGAGGAAATGGGTACTTCTGAGTTTCTTGTTGAGGTAGAGTAAACACAATGAGGCCAAATGCTAAGTCTGATTTCTTAGAAGCCATTTAGTTTGATGTAAGACACATCAGTATTCCTTTAATATATCTAAACCCCTCTAAAGGCTTTGACTTGTTGGAATCAAGATGCCCACAAATGTCAAAGCACACAAAACAGCCTGGCAATCTGTCAACATGTCACTTAGACTTTCATTTAAAATGTACAAATTGACTTAGGTAATTAAGGTGCATATTTGGGACTCAAGGATATTGAGTTCATGGGGTAAATTTAAATTATTTAAATGTAATTATGATGCTAAAGATGATTTAAAAGTCATTAAAAATTTACCATTGAGCAAAATTGATCCTTATCCAATAAAACCAAACTTGTGAGAACAATGCAAATATTTGTTAAGAATCTCTACATTATTCATTATGTCTAATCCAGTAACTTTATTTCTAAGGATCTTACATGTAGAAAATGATTTAAAATACTTTTAAAATATGTCTGCAAATTATGTTATTCAAATATGTAACTTTCAATAAACTAAAAAATTTTAAACTGTTAACTAACAGCGATAATCTCTGAAGGGTGATTTTTTTCCTTAATAGTTTTCTATATTTTCCAAGTTCTCCTCCTTGAGCATTTATCAATTTTATAATCAGAAAGATAACTTGGGCTGGGAGATAGGGAGGGTTTTAATAAAGAAAATAAAATCATACATTTAGGGCCTATAGTCAAATTCTTCCCCCTCTCTGCCCTGCCAATTTATCATTAGAACACACTGGAACTTTGATATTGTTAAATTTAAATTTAAAAGAATAAACAAAATTTCAAGCCTTGTGACTCAAAGAATTATAAATCACAAAATGAGCAGGCACATTCTGTCTCACAGGAAAAAGATGCAGAAAAGCCAAATTTTATGCAGAACCATATCATGCCAAAATGTAGAAGGCTTTCTCATAATTCATGTTAAGCTATGCTGAATATATTCAGCCTTATATATTTCAGGCTTATGTATTTTAGTTACAAAGCCATCTTTTATTTTTTAAGAAAAGTACAAAAATGTAATACAGCTACTTTTAACAAGGCAATGCTATGAACTCAGGGAAAACTTCATTATCCCACTTAGTACATTATTCTTGAGATCAAAAGTTGGTTGTTATCCTTTCTAAGATGACACCTATCTGTCCCATAGTCCTCTTGTTCAATAACTTCCATTTAAAAATTTCTCTGCTTCCAAATCAAAAGAAATATTAGGGTGTATGATGTGTCTCTGAAGATCTAAGACTCCAAATGCTTTGGGCCTTTAGAAGTGCAACTACAGAGAAACCACAAAGGACTGCAAAGCAAGATGAAATATTAGCCATGGCCTTTGTATAGATTATAGCCAAAGGAGTGTATTTGGCTCAAGGGATTCAATGATTTATTACTGTTCAACTAACCTCCAATGAAAATATCACAATGTCTCTGGAACAGACTTTAGAAATATTTCTAAGTGTCAACCACAAGAGAGAGGGAGAGACTGGCTTAGCATATAGACTGAGTCTATCACTGTCAATAATTCTAGAAAAGCATAACATAAAATATTCCCAAGTCCCTTCTGGCTAGTAAGAGAGACCAGGATATAAGCTCATAAGCTCATAAGGTCTTGATTTACTGCCACCGTTTTCAACACATTGGTTCACTTGCTCATAATAAAGTTGAAATCATGATACTCCTTTTATATTTAGAAATAGTCATTCTACTTTCATGCTTTCTGGTTCAGGCTATGTGGTAGGAATGCAAATGTAGAGTATGTGGCAATGACAAACTGCAGATACACCAAATCCTCTACTGATAAAGAATAGTAACTGCTTTTAGGCTGGTGATTAGTAGTGAAAATCTCGACCTCTGATGAAAATTACATCATAACTACTTCTTTAGGAATATATACCTTGCTGTTAAGATAAAATTTAATACATGCTTTCTGTTTCTTCATTTGGTACTTTGTATTGTTTACTTTTTGGACATATCACTAATAATTAACATCTCTTTCAGATTCATTGGAGAAAAAACCCAAATTAATTGTAAGACATAAGGGGATTGATTTTGACTTCTCTGTGATAATTCTGTTCAAGTGCATATTACCAAGATAACTGTACTTACATATCCCTATAACAGTCTTTTCTTTTTTCAGCCACATTAATTGAACTTGTATTCATAGAGCATCTATTATGGGTAAGAAGTAAGTTCTTATTGTAGGCCCAGAAGATACAAGAATAAAACAGAGGGGAAGGAGATTCTGGGTTTAGATTACCCAGTAAAAAAGATTGCATTTTGTTATTCAAATCTATAATATATTAAAATTTTAGGATTATTATTGTAATTTAAAATAAATACTCAGATTTTGTAATAATTCCATTAAACAAATTAACATTTTAAAACATTCTGAACAAAAAGAAAATTCACCTTCAGTCAATATTGAAAAAAAAAGCTTGATTTATTTCTTTCATCTCTGCATGTTAGATTCAAAAAGAAGAAAGTTTTAAAAAACAAGTTACTCATATTAATGTCTTAAGCCACAGACAAAAGAGGTTCATTTTTTTTCCCAAGTCATCACCTTCCCTTCTATTCCCCCCAAATAGAAAACAATTGCTAAAATGGTAAGAATGAAAGCAAACATTAATTTGTAGAAAGCTGTTTATTACCATCAAAACTGGAAAACTAATAAACTTTGGAAAGATATTTTCTACTCTAGGCCAACTCAAATGATAGTGTCTACATCTTCATTTAACAGAAAATAAGTCTCAAAGAAAGAGATTAATAACTAAATCTCTGCCATTCATAATCAAGAGCAAATTAGGTAATTGCTTGCTTCTTCTTCTACCATTTCAATAATTCATAAGATTCTCATGCAAAAGTCGCATCATTTAAATCTCTGATGAAGTGTCTTTACAGTTGAATTTACATGGGTTGGTTTAAATAACTAACTTTTATATTTCATGAACTAACAGCCAATCTGAATGGGAAAAAACATCTTTCATCACCAAGTTAAGTCCCAGACAAAGCTTAGAAAAGAAGGACTTTTGCTCTGGAGTCTTCTCAAATTCCTGTCTTTGCCCTTCAGTCACTTTTGAGTTCCTTCCACCCTTGAGCTGCCTGGTGTCCCCGGCCATCCTCTGGATAGGCAACACCTATGCTCCAGAGTTAACTCCTCTTTCCCCTGTTCTATTGAGGGCCCTTATTATTAGGGGGAAAAAAAAACACCTGTTTGAAATGATTCCCACTAAAATGTGACTAATAGCTTACTCTCTGTTGGCTCTCCTAGGGGTGTTTGCATTTTAAGGGCAAAATAGCTGTTGATGCTTAGTAGTCATTTACTGTGGTAATTCAGGAAGTATAAAAAAGCAAAACAAAAACCTTCAAGCAGTGTGTAGGGCAGAAAACAGAGGTCTGGAAGACTTCTTAAGCAGCCTCTCACTCCAACAGGGTTGGTCCTATTCAAGGTTAATAAATAAGTGCTGTTAATCACTCCCCCTATTTCTTTGGTACCCTATAAATACCTCTGTTACTTTACTTACCCATTGGAAAGTAATTCATTTATTCATTCAGCACACAAATGTCTGTCGTGTGCATATTCTGTTCCAGGCACTATATTGGATTGTAAAGATGCAGTGGTGAAAGAATAGTGCCCTGTCCTGATTACATTTACATCTGGCAATGAAAACCATACAATATGAAAGTATTTAAATAAGCAAACAAGATGATATCATGTCATAAAAGGGTCTATGAGGAAATAAACAAGGTGCAGAGGGAGGGTGTGCCTGGGAGGGGCTGCTTGAGAAAAAATGGTCAGGGAAGCTCTCCCTGGAGAGCTGACTTTGATCTAGACCTAAAGGGTGGGAATGAGCCAGCCAGGCAAACTGATGGAGAAAAAGCATTTCAGGCAAAGGGAACAGTATGTGCCAGGGCCCTACCACAAGAAGGGGCTTGGCATGTTCCAAGAATACAAAGGAGGCCAGTGTATTTAGAGCATCACACAAGAATGAGTGGTGTGACAGGAAGTTGGAGAGATAGGCAAGAGCCAAACTTCGGAAATCTGGATTTTTCTTCTCTGCACCAATGGTAAGGCATGGTAAGATTTAATGAGATGGGAGAAAAGGGACCCTCTCTTCACTTACAAGAGCTGCTCTTGCAAATACCACAAAGTGGTTTTGGCTTATCAATGGGAATTCCTTGGCTCATGGTTTTGAGGCTAGGAGAAATCCGAAATCACGATATCAGCAAGGCTTGCTTTCTTCCCAAAGACTGTCGTCTTCTGGTACTGGCTGCCAGAAGTCCTTTGTGTTCCTTGGCTTGTATCTCTGCCTCATGTTACATGGTTGTTTCCTCTCATTTCTTTGGTTCTTCCAGGTTCCGCCAACTTCTGGCTTCTTCCTGTTTGCCTTTCTCCAATGTCTGGCTTCTGGTTTCTTGTCTTTACAGAGTCTCCAATAATGTGGATTGAGACCTATTCTCATTCAGTTGGGCCACAGGTTAACTAAAAATAACACCTTCAAGAGGTCCTATTTGCAATTGGTTCACACCCATAGGAATGTGATTAAGGTTAAGAACTTTTCTAAACTGGAGTATATAATTTAGTCTATCACAGACCCAATCTGATTTATATTTTAAGGGATCACTCAGTGGTTCACCTTCCCAAAACTCAAATGTCTCCCCTCATCTTAGTGGTTGAAATAGCAGGCTCTGGTAGGGTCAAAATTCTGGCTCCACTACTCACTGACTTGTGACTTGGCAAGTCTCCTCTCTCTGTATCATAGCATCCTCACTTTTTAATAGAAAATAATAGTACCTACCTCACAAGATTGTGTGAAAATTAAATAAAATAATCCACATGAAGCTCTTGGTGTAGTAATAGACAAATAACAAGTACTTGGGTAGCATTAGGCATTGTTATAATCTTATTTTTACCTCTCAACAGCATTTGACATCATTGCCCACTCCCTCCTTCTTAAAATACTTGCTTCTCTTTGCTTTTTCCAGGTGATCTCCTCCAGTCTCATGGCTTTAAATACCATCTCCATGCTGATAACTCCCAAATCTCTATTTTCAACACTTTCCTCTGCCCTGGGCTCCAGCACCAAATGTCCAACTGAAGAATGTCTGCTTAAATAACATACTTGCTAGGTACAAAACAACTTGTGCTGATTTTGATGTATAATGTCCCCCAAAATGCCATGTTCTTTGATACAATCTTGTGGGGGCAGACATATTAGTGTTAACTAGGTTGGAACCTATTGATTGAGGGTTTCCATGGAGATGTGACTCAATCAACTGTGGGCAGGACTTTGATTGGATAATTTCCATGGAGGTGTTACCCCACCCATTCAGGGTGTGTCTTAGTTAAACCACGGGAGCCATATGAAAGAGCTGACAAACAGAAGGAACTCAGAGCTGCAGCCAAGAGATACACTTCAAAGAATACGCAGGAGCTGAGAATGGATCTGGAATACAACCTGGGATCAAAAGACACCAGCCATATAACTTCCCAGCTAACAGAGGTTTCCCGGATGCCATTGGCCTTCCATTGATGAAGGTATACTTGTGTTGATGCCTTCATTTGGACATTTTCATGGCCTTCAGATTTAACTTTATAACCAAATAAACCTCCTTTATAAAAGCCAACCTATCTCTGGTATTTGGCATAATGGAAGCATTAGCAAACCAGAACACAGCACCTGATTTTCATTCTCATCTCTCACTAAAACTGTACCTCTCTCTGTCTTCCTTTTTTTTAGTAAAAATGTCACCAACACCCATCCAATTCCTCTACCAAACTCTAGGCATCATACTTGATTATGACTTTCCCTCACATCCCACATCTAATTTATCAGTCATCTCTACCCTTCATAAAATAAATTCTAAATTTTACCACTTCCCGCCATCTCCACTGCTAAAACCAGTACATGCCATCTTTATCTCTCTCCTAGGCTAGTGCAACAGTCTTCTAACCTTTAATTCTTTCTTCCACTCTCAACACCTTCAGTCTATTCTTCATACTATAGAAAAAGTGATCTTTTAAAGGCAAAAGTCAGATCGCATCACTCCTCTACTTTTAACTCTCAAATGGAATTTCATTCAAATGGAATTTCATTATAAACAGAATAAAATTCAATCTCTTTATCATGGTCTACAAGACCCTAATGAATTGACCCTTGCCCATCTTCTGACTTATCTCCTACTGGCTTCCTTCTCCCTTGGAACACTCAAAACTCTTTCCTGCCTCAGAGTTTTTCCATTGGCCAACCCCTCCCCAACCCCATCCCACTGGACTACTCTTCTAAAATCTTTTCTTGGCTGCTGTCTTCTCATCATTCAATTCTCAACAACTATCACATCCATACACAGTCCTTCCCTGTCCACCCCAGTTAAATTTCATCACACCCCCACCTGCTGCTCTCAGACTTAGTTGTTCTCAAAGGATCTGGCATCAGGACCCCTTTGCACTCTTAAAATTTTTTGAGAGAAAACTAAGATGGCAGCTAGGTGAGACAGGGCAAAAAAACACCTCCATGAAAAACTCTAGATAAAAACCAGAAAGTGACCCAGAATACTGGTTACAGCGATGTGCCAGCTGGACGAGGTCTGCTAGTACCACAGGGGCTGTATACTTGGTGAAACCAGGAGTCTGCATTCTGAAACGAGTGAGTAAGCTGGCTGGGAGACCCATAGCTGTGCTGCGTTGTGGGGAAGCCAGGGCTTGGTGTTTAGAGACTGACAGGCTCTTTAAAAAAAAAAAAAAAGGGAAAAACCCAGGAGCAGCTGCAGTTGTGGGAGTGGGAACCACACAGTAAAACACAGCAAGAGGGGGCTGGGCTGGCCTCTCAGTGTCTGGCCTGGAGAATAGTCTGCTGCAGATATCCTCGGGGCCGGGGGAACAGAGGGGAGAGCTGGAAGCTGAAAGAAACCCCGCGGCTAGCAGTTGGCTCCCCAGAGGGGTGGATAAACTCCTGCCCTTCCCACAGCCCAGAGCCCCACCAGTTGTCCCAGAGCTGGGAAGGAAGAACTGTGTGAGGAGGGGGGGTTTGAGACACCCCATTTGGCCATCTTTGCATCAGGCTGAGAGCGCCGCTGAATGGCCCGGCGGCCTGAGGCTTCCCTTGAGGGATGGCATGTACTTGTGATGTAGCACAGCATTCCCTCAGCAGAGCTCCTGGAGGATTGCGGCTGGGAGAGGGGACCCACTCGGAGAACCCAGGGACACTATACCAACTCCGGTGGTTTGTGGGACAGCGAGAGAGAGGGTCTGGGGCTGAAATTAAATGAAGGCTTAGACTCTTGTGGTGGTCTTGAATCTCCAGAAACCTGGGGGATTTGAACATTAAAGCTGCCCTTCCTCCCTGGCCACACGTACACACATTCAGCGTGGACGGCTCCAGCAACACACCCAAACTGAGTTCTCCAACTGAACCTCACAAGAATCATTTCCCCACACACCACAGGAACAAGGTTGAGAACTGACTTGAGGGGTATAGGTGACTCACAGACGCCATCTGCTGGTTAGTTAGAGAAAGTGTACATCACCAAACTATGTTTCTGAAAAATTAGATAGGTATTTTTTTTACAACTTGAAAGAACCCTATCAAGCAAAGCAAATGCCAAGAGGCCAAAAACAACAGAAAATCTTAATGCATATGATAAAACCAGATGATATGGAGAATCCAACTCCAAATACACAAATCAAGATATCAGAAGAGACTCAGTACGTGGCAGAATTAATCAAAGAACTACAATTGAGGCATGAAAACATGCCAAAGGATTTAAAGGACATCAAGAAGATTATGGCACAGGACATAAGCAACATAAAGAAGACCCTAGAAGAGCATAAAGAAGACATTGCAAGAGTAAATAAAAAAATAGAAGATCTTATGGAAATAAAAGAAACTGTTGGCCAAATTAAAAAGACTCTGGATATTCACAATACAAGATTAAAGGAAGTTGAACAACATCTCGGTGTCCTAGAAATCCACAGAACAGAAAATGAAAGAATAAAAGAAAGAATGGAGAAAAAAATCAAAAAAAATCTAAATGGATCTCAGGGATATGATAGATAAAATAAAACGTCCAAACTTAAGACTCATTGGTGTCCCAGAAGGGGAAGAGAAGGGTAAAGGTCTAGAAAGAGTATTCAAAGAAATTGTTGGGGAAAACTTCCCCAACCTTATGCACAATATAAATACACAAAGCATAAATGCCCAGCAAACCCCAAATAGAATAAATCCAAATAAACCCACTTCGAGACATATTCTGATCAGACTGTCAAATACTGAAGAGAAGGAGCAAGTTCTGAAAGCAGCAAGAGAAAAGTAATTCACCACATACAAAGGAAACAACATAAGACTAAGTTGTGACTACCCATGGAGGTGAGAAGGCAGTGGCATGACATATTTAAAATTCTGAGAGAGAAAAATTTCCAGCCAAGAATACTTTATCCAGCAAAACTCTCCTTCACTTAATTTTTTTCATGAACAGCCAATCTGAATGGGAAAATTAAATTTTTCACAGACAAACAAATGCTGAGAGAGTTTGCCAGTAAAAGACCTGCCCTACTTCAGATTCTAAAGGGAGCCCTACCAACAGAGAAACAAAGAAAGGAGAAAGAGATACAGAGAATTTTAACAGACATATATAGTACCTTACATCCCAGATCACCAGGACACTCATTTTTCTCTAGTGATCACAGATCTTTCTCCAGAAGGGACCATAAGCTGGGACACAAAATATAAAATTAAAAAAAAAATTGAATATTTTCAAAGCACATTCTCCAACCACAATGGAATACAAATAGAAGTCAATAATTTTTGAACTGTAACTCCACTATTTACTTCCTACATGATATAAAATACACAAACTCTAATGACAAATCAGTGGATTTGAACTCAACGTAAAATATGTAATTTTAGACAACTATATAAAGGTGGGGGAATGGAGGAGTATAGTTTATGTGTCCTATTGAAATGAAGGTGGTATCAAAGAAAAACAAGACTGTTATGGATTTAAGAGGTTAATTTTAAGCCTCACAGTAAACACAAAGAAATTATCAGAGAATATAACCATAGAGATGAAAAGTAGAGTTTGGGTTAAGAGAAATGGGGGAAGGGGCAATGGGGAGTTAAGAAATGAGTGTAGGGTTGCTGTTTGAGGTAAAGGGAAATTTCTAGTAATGGATGGTGGGAAAGAGCATTACAACATTCTAAATGTGATTAATCCCACTAATGGAAGGCTAGGGAGGGGGTGGAATGGGAAGACTTAGGCTATATATATGTTTCCACAATTGAAAAAAAAAAAAAAGACAGTCTAAATAGATGACAATTGAATGCCAAGGATGAGCCTGGATGGGATTGGAAGATGGAGGACAGGAGGCTCAAAGGCACACAGTTGAGACATAAGGAAAAGGAAATATAGAATGTAAGCTTTGTATCATTGTTGAATCTCTTGTACTTCTTAGCTGTGCTTAATGGGATTGCACAAAAGAATGTTCTTATTCATGGGAAGTGTATATGTGAATTATAGGGTTTGTTCAAGGGTATGTGCAGCTAGCTCTCATATGCTCAGAAGACAAAGCAATAGATGATGGATGATAGATAATGAGGGAGGGAGGGAGGGAGGGAAAGAGGGAAAGAAATAGCAATGTGACAGCATGTTAAGTTGGTGGATTGGGCTATCGGGGGAGGGGGTTCAGGGTATGATGGAGTTCTGTGCATGGGGTTAGTATTGTTTTTTCAACTGTTCCTATAACTTTGAATTTATTTCAAAATAAAAAAAATTTTTTTGAGAACCTAAATGTTTATGTGGATTATCTCAGTCAATACTTAATTTAGAATTTAAAACAGTTTTAAATTATATGTCTACTGGGCCATTTTTAAGTAATAATAATAATTAATCCATAAAGGTAAAAAGTAAGAATGCATTTTTATGAAAAGTAACTATTTTCCAAAATAAAAAAATTGAATGAGAAGAATGGTATTGCTTTATATTTTTGCAAACCTGTTTAATGTCTGGCAAGATTAGGAAGAGATGGATTCTCATATGTGCTTCTGCATTCAGTCTAATGTAAAATGTTGTTTTAGTTAAAGTATATGAATAAAATCCAGCCTCACACAGACAGAGAGGAGTATTTTAGTAGCTCTTTCAGAAAATTGTGAATATTCCTTGATACTATACCAAAATTCAACAAGTGGAAGTTTCTTAAAGGTTAATTACAAGGTGGAATGTGAAAACATATGTTCCAACCCAGATTAGCCCCAAGACCAAAGAACACACCTGGCATGGAGTTATTCATGAGTTTCATTAGGGACTTACAAAACAGGAGACAGTTCTTCCAGGCAGCAGATCAGGAAAATGAAGTCAGCATTCCATGCAGAGAGAGAGAGAAAGAGAGAGAGAGAGAGAAGACTACCAAGCAGAGAGCTTATAAACGTTTGTGACAACAGAGTTTCACCAGGGTCTCACAAGATTTGGCTACAACAGGATCTTGCAAGAGCTGGTTACAACAATGTCTCACAAGATTTGGTTATTAACATTGATTAGGTGAATTAATGTCTTTCCTGGTCATGTAGGTGGTGTGCAGCTCATAATGGAGAAGGGGGCCCTCAGTCCCTATAACATATCAATAAACTTTTCTGGTACATGAAAATCCATTGGTCTATCTTGCACTTTGAATCTTTTATACATACATGATTTGGTAACAGCATACATTAGTCCTTTAGAAAACATTGGTTCACTGAGTTTTGCAGGTCTTCCAAATGTTGATATATTTGATTATACAGTATCAAAATCTCACATTTGCTAATATCACCACCAATCTCATCATAAAAGTCTTTAAGCATTGGAAAGCTGTCAAGCTCATGGTGGTGGATAAGTTTCCCAAAATTAAAATTTTTTTTTCAAAATCTGTAATTTTATCCTTGACAACAGATACTGTCACTCTCCTTGAAAAGGCAGATTTATTTTGCTCGTAATTGAGAAAATGTCTGCCAAATTCCTGAATCTGAATAATCATACTTTCTCAGTTTTTCTTTGAAGAAAAATTTAATACATGGCTAGTTCAGCTCACAAAAATTACCTTTTCTTTGAAACAACTGTCTTACTTTGGTGCACAGTAGAACTTCTTTATGAGCATGTCCTATTTAATCAAATAGAATATTAAAAAGATATGTATTCAAGATCAATATTTAATAAAATTAATCAATTTTACTTTTTCTTCAGTGAAATGAAATTAGGTTTTATTCCTGCTAGTGCCCAGAGGTGAAGAATACAAGGACTTCAAGTATGTTTGATACAACTGCCTTGATTTGTGCTAAGGCACAGCAATTTTATCCGTCATTGCTTTTGCGTCACCTTCATTGCAATTGTCAACAGAATATGCAAGGTAAATTGCATCTTGCTATAATTAAGAAAATAGTTGTGACCTCATAGACCTCCTGAAAGTTTGCAGGCACCTCCAGAGGTCCATGAACCACACTTTTACAAATGTATTAGATTATAAGAGACTACAGAGACATTCTGGGCAGCGGAGGTGGGGGAGTGGGGATCTGTAAATGACATTCTTGGAAATTAAGGAAATCTCCAATATAGTCTAGATACTAAATAGATATTATGAGATTAGTGTTAATTTTATTAGATGTGGTAATATTTTTTTAGTTATGTGGGAAATTGATTGGCTATTGTCCTTATTGATTTTCTTGATTATGTAGGAGATAAATACTATGGATTATGTAGGAGATAAATACTAAGGTATGTAGGAGTAAAGTGTCATGATGTCTACAACTTACTTTCATATGGTTCATATGGTTCATATGGTACAAAGAACTTTCATATGGTACAAAGAACCATATGAAAGTGAGGTGGGGAAGAGGGAGGAAGGGTGTGAGGGAGGGAGGAAAGGAAGGAAGAAGGGAAATGAGGAAAGTAGGAAAGGAGGGGGAAATCTGGTAACTGTCACAGTTGTTGAATCTAGGTGGAGATTTTTCAGGTGTTTGTTGTACTATTCTTTCAACTTTTTTGCATCTTTGAAATTTTTCATAAAAATAGGGAAAACCAGTCAAGCCCTTGGTTAGGTTTGTAGCATTCATTAGAATCTCAAAAAGGTTGTAATTAAAAAAAAAAAGAAAGAAAGAAAGAAAAGAAAAAAGCTTCAAATTATAAACCTTCCACCCAGAAAAAATATAGTTATGTGTATAGTTATGTACTCAAAAAATGTTACTACAATGCCAGGGTGTGTACAGACTTTATAAAATGTAATCATGAACCTCCATTTAAAAAAATAACTAAAAATATCAGTAAGACTGTCCAAAAATAGACAAAGTAACATAAAGGAATTTAGTATGAGACAGTGGCATTTCAAATGGTTGGAAAATTTGGATTATTAATAAATGTGATAGACCTCTAGCGAACTGTAGAAGGACTAAAACAGAGATGATAAGGGCCCCCAGTTTCCCATGCCTTCAACTCTTGCCTCTTTTCCCCCTTTTTTTTCCCCTTTCCCTATCTGCCACCACCACCCCCCCCACACACACACACCAACTGCCCCAACCCCTTGACTAACACAAATGTTAACACTTACAAAAACAGTTCTCCAAAGTACTGTTCTGACAATTATCAGGAAAGGATTGCATGAACCCTAGCAGAAGTCATATTATAAAAAAAAAAAAAAAAAAAAAAAAAAAAAAACAGAACAATCTTTAGCCAGCTCAACTATAAGTTTCACCATACATAGAAATGGAAACTGCTACTGAGCCAAACCAACAGGACACATACACCCTTCTTTTCCTCTCCTCACCATGTAAAACTCTAATCCTGTTGTAACTCAGAGAGTTACCTAATCTTCAGGTACTTCATAATGCACAGCACTGAGTAAAGCCTTTGACTGCTATCTGAATAACTTGGACTATTTTCTTTGGACATAGGACATATTTTCATGGAATAGGACTGATTTGAAGTGTCCGTTGAGTAACTGTCACTAAGTTTTTGTAAATTTTGTCAATATGGTTCAAGTGAAGTAGTGGATATATCCCCTTATGGAAGCCAAAGTTTTTCACAAAATTATCTCTTAGAAGATAGGGAATCCCCTTTTATATATGTCTTTACAAAGTCCAATATTGTGGGCTACTACCTCAATTACCTTACTTTGAATGGCAGAGTATTATGTAAAGAAGCTAGCTAGAAATGACAATCACTGCAGCTTTGGATTCTTAGAAAGATCACCTGATAGAGTTTTATTAAAGTCACTGGCCAAAAGCATCAGACAAATTTAAAGCAGATTTAATGCATAATTATCCCTGGGAATATAGCCCCATAGTTATTACTTTTGGATGCAGTTGAAGGTAAGCCCTTTAAAGATCACTTTAAAAAAACTGCATAGAATTTCTGTTTCTAGAATATTGCTAGACTAGTTATTAGGATTAACTCCAGCACTAAAAACAACTAAGATTCTGAATTTTAAAAATATTTTAAATATTGAAAGTATAATTTTCTGACAAGCAAATAAGGAATACTCACACATAACAAACTGAAGACAATAACACAAAGAATATGAGTACCATTTCCACCCTGGGACATTTACTGAAACTGCAGTTTTCATGCCACCAAGAATGAAAGGAACAGAAGCAAAACCCAGGACTCACACAAAATGGGGAATCTAATAAAGGGTCCCTCTCACCGTGAAGTTGAGACCTCAGAGGGTTTAATACTTGTAAGAATAAATGGCAATAAATGTTCAACATCATTAGTCATTAGGGAAATGCAAGTCAAAGCCACAATGAGATAACTACTTCATATCCACTGGGAATGCTATTACTTAAAAACAAGACAAAACAAAAATAAAAATAACAAGTGTTGGTGAGGATACAGAGAAGTAGGAATCTAGTTTGATGTTTCCTCAGAAAGTCAAACATATAATTACCATAAGACCTGCAATCCCACTTCCAGGTATTTACTGAAAAGAATTGAAAACAGGATCTCAAACAGATATTTTATACCAATATGCATAGCAGCATTATTCACAACGGCAAAAAGGTGGGAGCAATCCAAGTGCTCATCAACAAATGAATGGATAAACAAAATCTAGAATATGCATACAATGGAATAATTATTTAGTCATAAGAAGGAATAAAGTTCTGATACATGCTACAGCATAAATGAACCTTGAAGACACCATGTTGAGTGAAATAAGGTAGACAAAAGAACAAATATGGTATGATTCGACTTATGTGAACAACTAGAATATGCAAATTTATAGAGACAGAGAACAGATTACAGGTTACCAGTAGCTGTGGGGCCCAGGGGAAGGAGATAGTGAGGATGGGAAGTAATTGTTTAATGGGTACTGAGTTTCTGTTTAGGGTGATGAAAAAGTTTGGGCAGTGGATGGAGATGATGGTTGCATAAACATTGTGAATGTAATACATTGAAGTGTACACATGAAAGTGGTTAAAATGGGAAATGTTGTGTTTATATATATATATGTTATCACAATAAAAAATTTAAAAATAAAATAATAAACAACAATGAATCTACTTAGCACCACCACTGGACTGAAAAAATAATTATTTTCAAGCACTCTAGAGTTAAGCTGAAGGTAGTATGTTAGCAATTCTCACTGACAAATTCAAACCACAAATCAGCACAAAGGTGGGTTTGCAGCCTCAATTTACAATACCTGGGTGGGGAAAAAAATACCCTTAAGTTAAAAATTAAGTTAGAGGAATCCCAGACTGGAAATGACTCGAAGAACTCCAAGCAAGCACAAAGCCTCTCTAAGGACTTCATCCCAGGCCTCAAAGGCTTCCAGATAAAAAAGTACAAGGGAAATAAGCAGATGTTAATAAAAAATAACTAAACACACAAGGAGGTAAGTTTCCATGAAAGAGAACCAACAAATAATGGAATCATCAGACATAGACTCTAAAAATGACTATGTGTAGAATGTACAAGGAAATATAGTCCATTTCTGTCTGTTTTAGTTTCCTTGTTGCTAAAGCAAATAGCATGCAATGGTTTGGCTTAAAAATGGGAATTTATTGGCTCACAGTTATGTGGCTAGGAGAAGCCCAAAATCAGGATGTCATCAAGCTGATGCTTTCTCCCACAAGACTGTGGTGTTCTGGGATTAGCTGCAGGCAATCCTTTGTCCTTGGCTTTTCTGTCACTTGGCAATGCAAATGGGTGGCCTCTCCTGGCTTCTCTTCTCTCTTCCAGGTTCTGTTTGCTTTCAGCTTCTGGCTGCTCCCTCTGGCTTTTTCTCTCTGTGACCTTCCTATAAGGCCCTTCAGTAATAGGATTAAGACCCATTCTGATTCAGTCAGGCCACACCCCTAACTGAAGTAACCTCATCATAAGGTCTTATTTTCAATGGGTTCACATCTACAGGAATGAATTAAGTTTAAGAACATGTTTTTCTGGGGTACATAGCTCCAAGTCACCACACTGTCATTCTTTTTGAGGTTTGATTTGTCCTAAACTTGGCCACTGAGAGTGCAGACTGCACTTCACTCCACACTCCTCCCCTTGGCTGGTGCTCTTGAGCAGTGATCAACCTGCAAAACCATACATGGGGGCTCTACCACCACATTGGAGCAAATGGATTGTAGGGCCAGCTGCTTTTACTCCTTCCTCCTCAGTCATAAATTCAGCTCTCTGCCTCCACAGTCATCCCCATCTCCCATCACTACCACCACCAAAGTCAGTGATCAACATAGAAGCCAAAGTGATCTTTTTAAAATACATCATATTGTGTGACCCTCTATTCAAAACCCTGCCCTGACTCCTCATTTCACCACAAGTAAAAGGCAATGATCTGCCAGTAGCTTCCACGGCCCTATGTGATCTGCCAAGCCCAGCACTGCTACCTTTCTGACCTCATTGCCCTCTGCTCCCCAATGAACTTGCTCTACTACAGTTACACTTGCCCCTTGGCTGTTCTGAGACACATCAGTCATGTCCACCCTTAGGGCCATTGTCTGACCTCCTTCAGGTTTCTGCTTAAATGTTAACTTCCCAATGAGACCCACCCCAACTATCCTATTTAAAACTCTAGTCTGCCTCCCTAAACCCTCAATAGCGGCTCCACTGTTCTGTTCTTTCCATAACACTATCATCTTCTAACTTTCCATATTTTTTTAATTATTATGCTTATTTTCTTTCCCCCATTAGAATGTAGACTCCACAATGGCATGGATTTTGTCTATTTTGTTTATTGATATATCCTAAACACCTAGAAGAGTGCTTGGCACATAGTAGTACTCAGTAAAAATACAGAAATAACTATATTACTTGGGATGCATAGAGAGTTGTTTAAAATATAAAGAAAAGCAAGGAAATAATTAACACAAACTTCTGGATCAGAGGTACTCTAGGACATGGATGGGGATGCCAAGAAAAAACTTCTAAGGAACTGACAATTTTGTTTCACAACCTGACTGATGAGTACACAGGTATCTGCTTTATCATTACTATTATCATTGTCATATTACTTAAAGTAATAGATTTTTTCTGCATGGATCAATGTGTGTGATATATTTCAAATTTAAAATATAAAATTATATTTTTTTAAATAAAGCAGTACATTAAAAAAGCAATGCAGTGAGTGGCACAGATGGAAATCACAAAGAACAAACAGGTCTTTTAAGTTGGGATAAAATTTCCAATTACTGCTGAATATATTGATTCAAAAAGTGCTGTAAATCAAACAACCAATGAAAAAGAAGAATGTGTGCAGGAAAGCTATGATCAATGGCTCAAAATAGAGATTAAGAAACAACAAAGACACTAACATTGAAGTTTCATGAAGAGTTTGAATAAAATAGTTTTATAAAATTAGGAAAAATATTTTTAAATAAGCAATTTCAAATATGTGTATAAGTACATCAATTTTTAAAAATAGACTGGGAAATTTCGTCTGTATCCTTGAAAATTTATAAGCTTACATTTCTATATGGTATTGTATTTGTGCATATATAGTAAGACTGTAAGGGATCCATCAATGTAATCTAATACATAGTAATATCCATCAAAAGGGCACTGTTTAAATAAATTAGGGCATGTATATATGATGGAATACTACTCAACCATAAGAAACTATGGAGAAATTCACAATTATTTGCATAGAAAGTCATATATTGATGGTGGGAAAAAAGCAATCTCATAGCATGTCAGATAGGGTCTTATTTCTATAAACTGGTTACGGACATAAATATTTACATAGAGGATGTCTGGAAGAATCCCCATAAAATGTTTACTCCTTATGATATAATTTCAGGCAATTTTTACATTTCTTGCTATACCTCTCTATATTACAATTTTTTAATGATCCTGCATCAGTTTATAAGAATGATAAATCTTTTTTTGAAAGAAAAGAAAATCACATAGCTTTCATATAACATACAGATTCCTATGCAACTGTAATTTCTCATGATGTCATCATAAATATCCCTGACCTTAATTTTAATTTCAGTAGCCTTTATATTTGTGTTTACAACATCAAAGAGAAGAGAGAAAAAGAAGACCTCCAAAACCATAACAATCTATTGAAGAGTATTTAAATGCATGAGATTTTGGCCCCGTGTAGCTCAGTGTGATTCTGCTGCTTTACTTCAAGCTTTTAATATGGCTGTTTTTATGTGCTCACACCCTGACTTATTTGGCAAATATCAGTTGAGTACATACTATATTAGAAGTCATGGCATAAACCATGATCCCTGCTATGATGTCAAGTTTTCAAATATTCAATTAAAGGCAGGATGGGAATGTGTTCTGTGAAGGAATTCAAATGCTACAAAAATTTGAAAGAGAACATCACTTTCAACCCCATGAGCAAAGGCATATCAAGGAGGTGGTGGCATCTGAGCCAGCCTGGGAAAGATAGGGAGAATCCAGGAGAGTAGGATAGAGAGAGGAAAGACACCTCCCCAATCCCATCCCCAGCAGAGGAGAAATGAAACCCAGTTCTCATATTCAGGTAGACTGAAATACAGATTTATTTTCTCTAACAACTTGTTATTCCAAGCCCCCACACTGTGGACAAATAGGAAATAGTTAATGTCAGCTCTACCCTTTCCCAAGGTTATATGAAGTGCCAAGGCACTGTGGGCCTGGGGAAGAAGGTTAATAAGGAGAGAACAGTCCACACAAATGGGTTGCTTCTGCGACATCCTTTATCTCTGTTGACATAGCCCCTTCAGTTTTTATGACTCTCCACAAATTCCGTTCAACAATTAAGGCAGAGAAATCTTATATGAGGCTGCAGGGTTCCCATCTGTCTAAATGAAACAGACAGCCCCTTCCTTTCTGGGGTCTTGAGCTGTAGGGATGGCACTGGCAGTGAGCAGGCCCCAAGCCCCTCTTCAACTGAGACCCCTGAGACTCTGTCCCTTTCCTCTCTTTAGGCCCTGAGGAAAGCTTTTTCCAGTCTGGGGCTGGTATAGCCTTGATCTCTTTCCAGCTTCTGCTCAAGCAGTTGATGTATTTCCACAAATCCTCTTCCCATAGCGATTTAGAATTTTGAAACACAAAGGACAGAGATCTACACAACATATGCCTGTTCCTTACTCTTTTGCAGCCCTCCTCTAAGGCAATGAGCCTATGCTGGTTTGAATCTATTATGCACCCCAGAAGAGACCATTTTCTTTTAATCCAGTCTTGTGGAGGCAGACTTATAGTGCATGGGACCTTTTGATTAGGTTGTTTCCATGGAGATGTGACCCCACCCATTCAAGGTGGGTCTTAATCCCCTTACTGGGGTCCTCTATGAGAGGATAAAAGGCAGAGACATTTTGGAGATAGCTCAGAGAAGCTAAGACAGAAGCTAAAACAGAAGCTAAGATAGAAGCTAAGACAGAAGCCTAGAGACATTTTGGATAAAGCCACAGAAACCAGAAGCTAAACCCAGGAGAGGATCAGCAGACTCCAGCCATGTGCCTTCCCATGTGAAAGAAACCCCAGATGCCATCAGCCTTTCTTCAGAGAAGTCATCGTCCTGTCAATGCCTTAATTGGGACATTTTCATGGCCTCAAACCTGTAAATTTGTGAACTAATAAACTCCCTTCATAAAAGCCAATCCATTTCTGGTATATTGCATTTTGGCAGCTTTAGCAAACCAAAACAGAGACCAAAATTGACTGCTTGCCTAAGTATGGAGAAGAGAAAGGAAAAAAAAAAAAATACTATGGAAGAATGTTTCAAATATTATGCCAGTCATAATATTTTAAAAGGCTTTCAGTCAATTCCTTGTGCCTAAAGTAACATTAAAGCACAGCTATATATCAAGAAAGACTTCCCCTGAGGGATTAAACTGAGAGTTGTCTTCTTCCCCTGTGGAAAGGTTGCAGGCAAGAGAATGACTTCCACAGGACTCATCCATCTGAAAGCACAACAAAAACAGCAAGTTGGTCACAGATCAGTCCTGACTTCAAGTTACATTGTTACTTTTATAGTTATGGGGAAAGTGAGTTCAATAAATCATTAAATCACATTCTCTAGGAAGACTCAGATTAAAAGTTGTTTGCTCCAAGAACACTGGTTATATTAGTATTAAATCATTTACTCACAGTATAGCCAGGGGTTCCTAGAACTGGGATCTCCTACTGTGTGGCCTTTGAGCAAATTCAGCAGCAGGAAAGATATTGTCCACATTGAAAGCAGCTTTATGATGTAGAGAATGCATCATTAGTGCCACCTAGTGGTAGTATTCAGTAAAATCCTAAGGTTTGGGTCTTGGTCAGTGAAATCTGAGCAGTTAAAGGCTTCAGGAAAGAACAGTCTCCATACTTATCTCCACTTCCCTCCAATCCCTGAATTTCCCCATGTTTCAACCAGCGAAACAGAGAGCTGTTTGATGGCAAATGCTACAGTTTGCCAGACTGGAAATAGCACAAACTCTGGATTTTCATAGTGTTCAAGTCTCAGAACCCATCTCCCATACATTTCCTCTGACTTCTTTTAAATTCATACAATTGGTATTCTTCAATTTCATTTCATTCCTCAAGTTAATAAAAGCGCACTATGTCCCTTTCAGTGTCTAAACTTACGTATAAGAATCTCCTCTCCCTTACTCACCAAATACTATCAATATCATAGATAAAGAAGGTAGCAGGCTGAGCACAAGGCAAAGTTTCCATGTTAGCAGGCCTCAGATGTGTGCTGCCCCCTGCCACTTTCCCAGAATGTGGAGAACCCCGCGGAGTAGAGGAAATCATCACAGCACTTTATTGTTTGGAAGGATACTGTTCTAGTTTGCTAATGCTGCCTGAATGCAAAACACCAGAAATGGATTGGCTTTTATAAAAGGGAGTTTATTTGGTTACACGGTTACAGTCTTAAGGCCATAAACTGTCGAAGGTAATGCATCGACAATCAGGTACCTTCACTGGAGGATGGCCAGTGGCATCCAGAAAACCTCTGTTCAGCTGGGAAGGCACGTGGCTGGCATCTGCTCGGTAGTTCTGGTTTCAAAATGGTTTCTCCCAGGATGTTCCTCTCTAGGCTGCAGTTCCTCAAAAATGTCATTCTTAGTTGCTCTCGGGGCATTTGTCCTCTCTTAGCTTCTCCAGAGCAAAAGTCTGCTTTCAAAGGCTGTCTCCAAAATGTCTCTGTAAGCTGCACCTTCTCTCTCAGCTCCTGTGCTTTCTTCAAAGTGTCCCTCTTGGCTGTAGCAAGCTCACTCCTTCTGTCTGAGCTTATATAGTGCTCTAGTAAACTAATCAAGGCCCATGCTGAATGGGCAGGGCCACACCTCCATGGAAATTATCCAATGAAATATCTCGCCCACAGTTGAGTGATCACATCTCCACGGAAACATCCAATCAAAAGTTTTCAACCCAATCAACACCAATATGTTTCCTGCCCACACAAGACTGCATCAAAGATAATGGCATTTTGGGGGACATAATACATCCAAACCAGCACAGATACCTATCACTTTTTTGATGAGGAAATTGAGTCCCAAAGAAGTTTTTATATGTCCAGTTTGATGAATCTAATTAGTACACACCTGAAACTAGAATCCCTGCATTTTAATTTCCAGTTCAGTATCCATTCCACGAAATGTCAGTACCTAACTTCCCTCTGGAACATTTCCAGCATAGAAAGCAGATTGTCTTAGAAGAATGAGACCAAGGTTCAAAGAAAATCACTGTAAGTCTTGGCCCAGGTCCTAAACTTAAGTATGCAGAATGGGAAAAACATTTAATTTGTAATCAACAAAGCTTGCCTCCTAATGACTTTTTCATCATTAGGCAATGTTTCACACTGCTTTTCGGTCCTGCAATTATTGGACCATGTACCGCTGAATTGTATTTGCTATTGTTTTATTCATTTTATAGAGTACAGAGCACCCACACATGCTCCCACATGTAGTCCCACTTCTGTCCTGTTCCAACACAACCTGGATTGAGGTATTCCATCACTGTGTTGTCAGGAGCTTAGGAATTATCATCTCAGTTGTATTTTTCATAATAAGTCATACTTCTTGCTTCAAGGGTAAAAGTTCTTTAAACACAATTACTGAGTTGCATCTTGCAGATGGCATAATTACAAATTCTCTCCTAAGTAGACAAAGCATTAAAAAAAAAAAGCAAAATTTTGTCAACCTCTTTATATTGTACACACAAAGCTAAGGCAAAAATAGCTAAAATATCTGACGTATTTTCTTATATACATTGTCCATCCTCCTCTGAAAGGAGAGTCCTTACACTAAAGGAAAATAATATTTTACATATTTTTAAGCTAATTGCCCATAAATGTGGGTGTCTTTACAATATATGAGAATAAAACTGATTTCACGATTATGTTTTAATTAGAAATAATAAAAGAAAAAATTAAAATCTAGTTGTCCTTTTGTTCATGATCTTAATTCATTTTTCAGTTTCTAATTGCTCTTTTTCTAGGCCAACTGATTCTTTTCACCTCAGGTAAATTTCATTCAAACTTCTATTCTTTGTTTTCTGTATCTATTTACACAGTCAGAAGAATAGACATAGTTCAAAAGAAAAATACTGAGCCCAATATTCCAATCACTTAAACCTTCTCGAAAATGAATGCTTTCCTATGCTCTTTGTAACTATGAGAGTGTGGCCTTTCACACCGGGGTGATGGGTGAGAATTTAGGAGTCACAATCTTGACAGCTGTGAAGCTAATGAGAGCAAGCATCCACGCTGATGTAAGCTAGTCGTCTTGGTACTTTCCTATAGAAAAAAGCCAAGAGTTGTTATTAAATCTCAAATGTTATAGCTGGAGACTTAATAGCCTCACCCCAAGTAATTTTTATTTCTCTGCGTAAATATAGTTTTCTAGAGTTCCTTATGCTGAAAAGAGAATCTGCTGATTAGCCAAATGGAACTTAAGCCTTCCTTCCCTGGTCTAGTAAACAGAGTTGCAGGCTATGTGCCACTCACCCCTCAAGTGTTTCTGGGCACAATTTAGTTCACTCGAGGTCCCTCAGCATCACCTCTCTATTGTCCCACACCAAGCAATGAAGTTGATGACAGGCCAAGCCATTAATTTGTAACTCTTCTATAATTGAGGTCACATTAAAGAATGAGAAAATATTTGGCTAAGAAAAATAAATCAGCCTTCCATGTTCTTTGCAGTACATACTATTTGTTTCCAGATTAAGCTGAATAAATGCTGCTTTCCTGAAGATCATACAGAGCCAAAAGCAACTTTAAAGACATTTCTTGGCTGCCTTTGCCTCACCATCACCATCCCCACTCCTGTCATCATCCACCAACCCCAATCCTATCACCATGTGAAAATTCTGAAAAATTCCAGTTTGGGAACTTATACAAAAACATTTCATGTGATGAAATTTGTTAAATTCCAAGCTCCTATCCCATTCCCACATGAACAAAAATAACTTCCAGGGAAGACCACAAATGTGGAAGTCAACATTAGACATTTCTTAGAAACAGGGGTGCATCATGAAAGAAATTGAGAATATTGCTAGTGTTTGATCCCTGTCTCCATTGCAAAATGACTTCTGTCTCAAGCAAGGGTAATGGAGAAGGAAGACGGGTATGAAATTTCCTGTGCATTTATTCACCCATGGAGTCAAAGCATTGAGTATAGCTGATAACAAGAGGCAAGAAAAAGGATGTATATGGTTCCAAACCAAAAACATGGCCTCTGGTTTCTGGTAATCAGGGAATTGCAAGACATCTTTTGGCACAGAAACAGAACCCAGTTTGAATGCAAAGTAAAAATGTTCAAAAGAAAGATGCTTTAGGCTGTCTCTATGAAAAACTTCACAGGTAGCATGTTTGCAGTTAATGTAATCTATCCAAACAGTAGAGCCCTGTTTCTCCAGAAAAGCATCTATTCTGATGATGCAAGTGAGCTAGCAGTGAACACCTTTGCAATAATTAGGGGTAGAATGCCTTATGCTTGCTTGGGAAAAGATATTCCCCTGGTTGGAAAAGGAAAGAACATAAGGAGAAGAATTGTGTCATCATTGAGCCAGTTGCCTCAGACTCTCTCTCTCTGCAGATGATTTCTTCCCCTTTTTGCCTCTTTTCCTTTCTTAGTTCCTGTCTACACTTTCTCTTTTCTTTGAACTTTTATCTCAGGTCCTTCATATGCTTCTAAGTGATTTGGCTGTATTATGATTAAGAACAGCCTGAAGAACTTACTTTAGCCTTTTCTGATAAAGGAGGCAGTTGGGTAGCAAGTCACCCATATCAATGAAGGACATTTTACCATAACAGCTAATGAGTGAAATTGTAGATCTAGACCTAAAGAGAGAATCTAATTGCCTTATCACAACTGAAGCATCCCCATTCCTTAAAGGTCTTAGGAAATACAGCTAATCAGCCATTCTAACTTAGAGGCTCACCTATTTGTCAGCCAATCAGTCACTGTTATAGCTCAAATATTTATGGAGCAGAGCTCTGTGCTAGGCACAGGAGATAAAATAAAGGAAAAGATAGCCATGAGCCTTACACTTAGAGCTTAGAATTGAAGGCAAGTGCTTTCTGCAGATGATCTGCAGTTGCCACAGAGGCTTTATTCATAGACCTATATTAAAACACAAGCTTCTCAAGCTGGTCCGCAGCATTATGGTTGGGCAGGGCACCTAGTTGGGGGGCTGAGTAAGGACTGAGAACCAGCTTGCATTCTGCTTTCCAAAACTCTGCCCCACCAGGAGGGGACACCTTTTGAAAAATCACACAGAGGCAGCTCCAGGGAGCCCCTGCTGTACGTTAAAGCTCTTCCCCTTTCACAGGAGTTAAGGCAACTTTCCTCTCCTCCCCAGTCCCACTCCCTGGATTTCCCCAGAACTGCAAAGGCTATGCCCCACTCCTATCAGACCTGAACTGTGGGCCTAAAGGGCTGAAGTCAAGAAGAATGCAGTATTCAATTTACAGTAGAAAAGCAAAAATCTATACACTAATGGAACAATAATCGTGCAGCTGGTTTCAGATCTTAGGTGCTTGGGCTCAAACAACTGTTTTTTGGTTGTTGTTCTATTTTAAAGTTCCTGTCCAGCTTTTCCATCTGATTAATAAACACTCTGAATTCCAGAGTTCTTTGTCCAAGTTCTGACTGCTTTATTATGCACTTTTTCCCTCCTAATGAGAGCAATAGCCTTTCTCCAACTGACTTACTACATCCATAGACTTGTGATTAGTAAATATGTAAGAGAGCAAAACACAAAAAAGGACTATGAAGGAAGCCAAGTAAGACTGCATAATTTTCAGATAAAGATATGGGACTACTTTTATACAGTTGATCTGCTGCTGGCCAGTTCTGCAGATTATAGGGGATAGAAATGGTGTGTTTTCATCATGTGTCTGCTGCCTCTGCTGCAAAGATAAACCTTTAATTGGCAAGTCTTTGAAATCTAATGGCATGTCATGTTATGGTCTGCTAGAAATAATCTGTTCAGGCTTTGTAAGAAAGTTGTTTTGTAAATCCCTACTAATAATGGAGGAAAAGCCCTGATAATGCATGTGTTCTTATTATGGTATTAAAATTTTACACTAGCTTTAGTCAAAACAAATTCTGATCCTGTCACTTAAAAATGTAATTCTTATTCTTTCAATTGTAGAAAGTTAGTAGTAAAAGCTTTTAAAAGCTAGTTTTATACATAGCTCTCTGCCAGGTTACTAATAACATGGTTCTTCCATTAATTATTTGAAATATGTTTTGCCCATAAAGATATTCCATCCAAAAAACAAAAACAAACAAAACAAAAAAAAAGTGCATCTTGTATTTTAAACCAAGTCCCTGATTGCCTCCCACTGCCTCACAATTAAAAAGCTCCTATAAACTGTTCCTGAATCAGTTTTCATCTATTATTAAACCTCATCTTATATGGACAAGTAAGCAGCAGTCAACACATGGATTAAATGGTATCTAATAATCATTAATCCTTTTGATTTTTTCATCAAATAAATTAGCTTTATTGTTCTTTGAACACAATTTTGCTGCACTGCCACAACAGGCTTCAAATGATATCATATGGCATTGTTCTGTCTTTTATGAAACAAACCAAAAAAAAAAAAAAATCCTTTGTCTTGGTGCTGCTTTGAAGCTGTTTTGTACCCCCAGAAAAAGGCCATGTTCTTTTAATCCATTCTTGTGGGTGCAGACCTATTATGGGTGGGACCTTTTGATCAGGTTGTTTCGATTGAGATATGACCCACCCAATTCAAGGTGGGTCTTAATCCTTTTACTGGAGTCATTTATGAGAAGATAAAAGACAGAACAAACCCAGAGAGTTCAGAGAGAAACACCCAGAGAAGTTTGGAGAGCGCTTAGAGAAAAAGCCCCCAAAGAAGCTGAGAGAGAAAAGCCCCAGTGAGAGCTTTTAGAGAGGAAAAGCCCTGGAGACGCTAAGAGAGGACCCACAGAAGCTCAGAGAGGAGGCCACTGGAACCAGGAGCTGAAAGCAATGAAACCCAGGAGTGAAGGACCAGCAGACCCCAGCCATGTGCCTTGCTATCTAACAGAGGAACCCCAGATGCCAGCAGCCTGTCTTCAGAGAAAGTATCTTCCTCTTGAAGCCTTACTTGGGACATTTTCACAGCCTAAGAACTGTAAACTGTAAATTAACAAATCCCCATTGTAAAAGCCAATCCATTTCTGGTATATCACGTTCAGTCTGCTTTAGCAAACCAAAACAGCCATTAATATGAGAGGAATCCTAGGGACATAAACAAATAACATAGGTTATACCTCAAGGTATTCTTATAAGCATCCTCTCAGGCAGCCCCCTCAGGGATCAGACCCCTCCCCATAAACCCAACAAAAACCCTTCTCATGACTACTTCTGCCCATACCAAATTCCAAGTAGCCACAAAGTAGAGAAAAACCTGGTCCCAAACTCTGATATTGTGTTTTCTCCCCCTGGAATGCCTGTGTCCCCTACCTACGTCTCTCTGGTCCTTCAAGATTTATCTGGGACAGCTCTTTCTCCCAAGCCCTTTATCTGCCCCCAACTCCTCTTCCAGTCTGGATTATATGTAGCTCCCTCTTAGCACTTACCACAGTATAAAAAGCATCTGTTTACTTGTTTTTCTCCCACTAGAATGTGAGTTTCTTGAAGTCAAGAACTGTGTGTTTTAGTCTTTGTATTCCTAATGCCAATCATTCTCCTGGAATATAATAAAGCTTGATAAATGTTTGCTGGATATAAGAACTAAGAACATAAGGATAGAGCAGTACATTCCCTCCAGTGAAAGACTGGTTCGGGAATACCTGCTCTATTCACTGACTCCCTGAAGAACTAGATATAGCACTACAAAAAGTTGGCTTCCCTTCAAACTTTTTCATTTTCAGCAACTCCCACAGCTTAGTTATACCTCTCACAATGTCTGGTCAGGCCAGAAGAGCCAAAATGGTATAGAATACTACCTACAGTGTTTATTAGAAGTTAACAACAGATAGTGATCACCTAATTGTTATCTGTGAATGTCTCAAACCTCCCAAGTCATTTTCTCTTTACCTTGGCTTCTAAACTCTGCAAGTCCTGAGAAGCTAGGCTATTTGACACATGGGCAAAATTATCATTTCTGCTCCTTAGCCATTCATCTTGACTGAAAGAATAGTGTTTCAAGAATATTGTTCCCTGGCTATTTGCTTTCATTTAACCACACGCACCCTTATTAGGTTAAGCTCCTGAATGAGTTCACAATACAGCCTCTAAGCACACATCTGTACTCATGAAAATGGACAGTCTTCATGCCCCTGAAAATTAAATTGTTACTTCTTAATTTGAAAAAGTATACATATATTGCCTTCGAATATGCTGCCGATGTGTAGATTTGTGAAAATCTGGCATTTCTAAAAGGTTGGATCTTGATGTGTCTGTCTCACAAACAGGTGCAGTTCTTTGTTCTTCAGTTGGAATCGCTAAGGTAAGCTGTTCATGAGCTGAAACCGTAGGCATCATTTCTCCATTGCTCCACAGCACCACTGAGATGCCACGGGCCCAAGGAAAGCAAAAGGCACGAAGAGAAAGAACATTTCTCCTTTTTTTTTTTAGCTTAAATGCCTGCAGGAAATCAAGCCCAAGAATCTAGCTGCTAAGGAAAAATATAGAATCCATCAGCATTTCCCTGGGAGAAGGTGGGTCAGTTGCCCAGACACAGAAAGATGCTGCTGTGAGAGAAAGAAGGGAAATTAAATCAAGAACTAAGCAATTCTAAATAGCATAATGTTAAAACTCTGAAACAATGAGTTAATTATTAAGGAGACCTCTTTTTAAGGGCTCACATTGCCTGGCTGTACTATAAAATCATTCTTCTTGAAATTCTCTACAAGTGAACCAAGAAAAGATGCCCCCTAACAGTGAGGAAACATTATATTCAATTTCACATGATGTGAACACTCAATTTGACATGTGGTTCCTAGAGCAGGCCATTACAACACACAAAGTAAGAAGTAGAATCCTGTGTGTCACACACCCAAATTAAAAAGAAATCAATCTGCTGGCTCCTTAACCAAGGATGACAATCTCTCCAGACTGAAGGCTGTGGCCGTTAGAACTGCAACTGGCTATTATTATCCCCTCTCTGTGTTATTATTCCATTCTTATCCAGAAGAGTTACTCTATCAGCCTGAAAGCATCAGTCAAACTTCTGTTTGACCACAAGAGCACTGATTAATATGGACACCAGAGGAGTTCTGTTAAAACTGCAGGGTCTTCCTCCAAACAGCTCAGGCACACAAAAAGTAAAACTTGCTACTGCAGAAGCCAGTGTAAGCAGCTTGTTATTTTTAATTACATCCCCTCCATAGCTAGGTCTCCCCTTTGGAACAGGATTTTTATTCAACAACTTTTGAACAAGAGGAGTGTGCACACCATCCAGTAGGGAGCCAAGAGGGTTCTCGATGCTTCCTGTGTTAGACTTGCTAATCGATTCTCAAATGAATTGACATGGCTAAAATGAAAGTCAAGGTGCACAGTGAGTACTAGGGTCTTAATTTTAGGCAAACAGCACTACCCACACAACACAATACATCTTGAATTTAAATGTATGGATACTAACAACTTACAATTCAAAGCCCATGGATTCTTAAAACAACAGGATACTTCCAAGTGAACTCTAAATGTTTTTGACATGTTGCTGAACAACATTTGGAGAGCTTTTGTGCCTCTATTTTTCATATGTTTTTAATGTTACTATTGTGTAGGTTTAGAACATTGGTTCTCAACCAAGGATCAATTTTGTCCCATAGGGGATATTCAGCAATGTCGGGAACATTCTTGGTTGTCACAACTGGGGGATGCTACTGACATCTAGTGGCAAGGGATGCTGATAAACATCCTACAATGAACAGGACAGCCCCCCACAACAAAATCTTTTCTGGTACAAAGAGCCAATGGTGCCAAGGTTGAGAAACTGAGGTTTGAAGGGAAAGAGAAATAAGAAATATATTTTCATTAAAAAAAAAAATTATCCAAGTAATAATGCATGTACATAATTTTAAAAGTTAAATAACACTAATAAAACTTCTCATAAGAATTAGCAATCCTCTGCTCTACTTCTTTCACCCTTGAGTTTCCTTCCCAAATGTTTCATTATTTCATCTTACTACCTTTTATTTTTAAAGAATATACTTACACCACTAGTTCTTATTTAAGCAGCTTTAGATATTCTTGATACTTTATTATGCAATGAAGGGATTTAGCACTCTTTCACCATCTCACTCCTTCACTTCCCTCTTAATTATCTTTTCATTTTTCTTCCCGTTTTCTACCTCTCTCTAGAAGATTTTCCTAACTTCATCTCTAATTCTTTTGTCAAACTATTAATTTCAGCATTTGTACTTTATTTATACAATTAATTGTACAATTGTACAAAGTACAAAAAAAAATTGTACTTTGTATTCCCAAAGGCTTTTCTTGATCTCTTTTCTCTTATTGTTCCTTTTTAGTAGCAACCTGCCCTTGTCTCATGGATAAAACGTCTTCTCATATCCCTCTAAGTTATAAATTACATTATTTTTTAAATTTTCTTTTATTCCCTGCTTTGTTTCTATTTCCTCTCAGATTTATTTTTCGTTTGTTTATTATGGTCACTCTCTTTAAAATACAAACATTAAATGTCTGGTGATCTCTAGCTGTCCCGTCCACTACGGGCTTCACTGAGAATGATCAGCATCAGCCATATGGATGGCAGTTCCAACTGTCAGCCCCAGCGTTAGTCAGGATAAGCTGGTCCTAACAATCAATCCCAAAATTTCAGTGACACAACACACTGGGGCTCCGATTTAAATATGTCCACGGCAGGTCAGGTGGCACTGCAGGGCCTCTGTGCTCCTTGTGGTGGCTCGGCATCCAGGCCACCTGCTGGCTGCACCTCCTTCATACCAACACACAGCTTCCATGGTCACCATGGAAGGGTGACCTGTGTCACTTCCCTGTACTTCCCTTTACAGCCCATTGGCCAGAAACAGTCACATGATTCCATCTAACTGCACAGGATGTGGGGCATATGGGTATTTTGTGAGGGCTCATTCAGCTTCCCTACTGGCCTGACTCACATGTGCAGAAATGGAGTTTTGAACCATAGGAGAGTTTGGAACATTCAACAGGAATATATTACATCTGTCTTAACTGCCACCCAGTTTGTCACAAGCTCTCCTTTTTCACTGCTTTAGGGTTGGATTGCACAGGAGAGGTTTGTCATGGTCCAAGTGGGCCTTTGCTGCCGAGAGACCAAAGAAGACACTGGGCTTGTTCAGACGCATGAACTTTTTATTCAGGGCTTACTTACAAGGAAAAATGGAAGTCGATCACGTTGCCTGGATTCAGGAGATGCTCTGAATGGATTCAGGAGCTGCTCTGAAGGTGGCGGATTCAGAGCTCAATGGGAGGATACTCTGCCCTTCAGGGGTACTGAACAAGCTGGTTATAAGGGCTTGATATTCCAATGGGTATGAGAGCATAAGGCTGGAGCGGGCGGGTCTTGCAACATAGGGAGGGATCGATTGTAATCAATAGGGAGGAGGGGTGGATTATAGATTATCTTGTAGATAATAGTATCTCAGAAAGTTTCAGGAAGGAGGTGGTTTCGGGAAGGAGGTAAGTTATAGATTACGTTTCCTGATTTTACAAGGAGAATAGATCAAACCTTAACTGACCTAGGTCACACAAGCTGCTGTATATAGTCTTCAAGGCTCTTGGGAAGGCTCAGGGCCTGGGGTTCCCACAAGGTTAAAGAGGAGAAGAATCTCATTCCTGTTTGTTTTTATCTCTTGGTATTTCCATGCATGGAATTCCCTTTAGAAATTCAAATCAATAGAAGGGTGATCAGTGTGACTGTGACCATCAAATGAATTGTTAGCAAGGACCGGGAAACAATGTAAATTTTTAAGTTTTCAAATATACTTTTTTAGACTTCAATAACTACATTTACAAAATTCACTGCCTTCAAAATGTAAGGCTAGATGCCTACGCCAGTTATCTGTTGCTTCTTAACATACGACACCAAACTTAATGACCTAAACAACAATCTTTTCATTATGCTTATAGATATGTGGGTCAGGAATTCAGAAAGGTTTATGTTCCATGACACCTGGGGCCTCAGCTTGGGACACTTGAAAAAGGAAGAAGGTGACCAAACAGCTGCGAGCTAGAAACATCTAAAAGGGCTCATTAACTCACATAACTGGCAGTTGATGCTGATTATCACTTGGGACTGAATTTCTTACTTGGCCTCTCCATGTATCTGCATTGTTTATCCATGGAATCACAGTCTAGTTTGCAAATGCAAACATTCCAAGAGAACAAGGCAGAAGTACAGTACATAGTATTTTTATGAGCTGGCTTTGGAGGTCAGATAACCTCACCAATATTCTACTGGTGGAGGCATCACAAGGGTCTAAGAGAGAGAACATAAACTCCACCTTGTGATAGAGAAGTCGTAGGAAAGCATATTAAACACGTGAGACAGTAGATATTGTTGCCTAAGATAGAGAAGCAAGGTTTTACCATTTTAGTCCTGCATAACAAC
Organism: Choloepus didactylus; assembly: GCF_015220235.1. Lineage (NCBI taxonomy): Eukaryota > Metazoa > Chordata > Mammalia > Pilosa > Megalonychidae > Choloepus > Choloepus didactylus. Next base: position 182,150,451 of record NC_051310.1, on the reverse strand, counting down.
TTACATAGAACTTAACTCATACAGACTTCATTACCACTTACCAGTATCACCTTGTCCTGTTCAATGGAAAATCTGAAAGTCTAGGCCTCCAAGAATAAAATCCCAGCAATTCAGGGCAAATGAAAAGCCCAAACTCACAAAAAGTGAACTTTGGTATGTAATGTGTAATATGCTACATTATCCATCATCTTCTCAGTCTGGCAGTGTCTGGGTGAGGAGGATGTAAAGGGAAAGACTATTCTGTGTGTATCCCACACAGAATTTCATCAAAGGAATATCTACTCTTTCATTTCCCTCAATTATTAAAGATCAATAGAACAGGACAAAGAACAGGATTTCACAAATACATCTCTGAGCTGGAATTCAGTTGCCCAGTTCATTCATTAACACAAAAAAATTTTTTGAGTTTCTGCAGCATAAACAAACATAAAACAGAAACAAGACCTTTCCTTGCTTGCAAGAAGCTTCTACTCTAACAAAATAGCAATACATTGTTTTAATTGCTATCTGGGTAAACAAGGGGTCTCCTCCTGAGGGTCATTTAGCCAGCGGTTCATAGTCAACATCTCTGTTGCGCTATTCTGTGTTTTGATTGCTTGGTTCCCATACCACAGCAGGTGATAACTATTTTCAATAGCACCGCTGGTGCTATTATAACAGATGTGATGGGCACCTGAGTGTCTGACTGTCTGGGGAATGGTAGGTATTACACTAGAGCAGTAGCCTACAACGCAAAGTGAAAAGTGGCAAGGAAGGACACTGAATTAATAAACTGTGGTCAGAAAACCAGTTTTCTATGATATTTTTTGTTAAGTGGGGAAATATTGAAGGGATATTAATCAAGAGAGCAAGCCAAACAGAATGGTCTTCAAAAAAGTATTATTCTGTCTGCCTGTGAAAAATTAAGAGGGGCAAAGATGATAAGCAGATGCTAGAAGGCAATTTCCAGAACCCAGGGAAAAGAATGGAATAGACATGGTGAGGATGAAGGAAAATAGACAAATTTAAGACATGAAGAAGGTAAAATTTAAAGGGTCTTTGATTTTTGGATGTGAGCAAGGTGGAGGGGGGTGGTGGCGGTGGTACAGTATCAAGGAAAACACTCAAATTTCCAGTTTGGCAGCTGAAATGATAATGGAACAAGTGCTGCCAAAGCAACAACCCTGGCTGACCTATGGCCACTGGCTACTGCAAGGCAGGAAAATAGCAGTGGCAGCCAAGTGCCAGCCGAGCCAGCCAGGGGTAACAGGACATCATCAGGTTGGTGCTCGGATCTGGCTTGGATGGGAACAAGAAACCAAGAAGTTCAGGTGGATTGGCAGGAAATTTTTCTCTCTCCCTCCATCTCCTCTGCCACACAGCTGGAGACCATATGTGCCAGTTTGGACATATTATGTCCCCCAGAAAAAAGCCATGTTCTTTGATGCAATTTTGTGGGGGCAGATGTATTAGTGTTGATTAAGTTGAATCCTTTGGATTAGGTTGCTTCCATGGAGATGTGACCCACCCAACTGTAGGTGAGAACTCTGATTAGATAATTTCCATTGAGGCATAGCCCCACCCATTCAGCATGGGCCTTGATTAGTTTACTAGAGCCCTATATAAGAGCTCAGACAGAAGGAGCTTGCTGCTGCAACTTACAGAGTCATTTTGAAGATGGCCATTGAAAGCAGAGTGTTGCTGGTGCTTTGGAGGTACTAGCTCAGAGTTTACCCCACGAAGCTGACACAGAGACATTTTGGAGAATGCCGTTTTTGAAACACAACCTGGGAGCAAGCAGACACCAGCCACATGCCTTCCCAGATAACAGGTTTTCCGGAAGCCAATAGCCTTTCTCCAGTGAAGGTACCCTTTGTTGATGCCTTACCTCGGACACTTTATGGCCTTAAGACTGTAACCTTGTAACCATTGGCATTTATAAATGCCAATCCATTTCTGGTGTTTTGCAAAATAGTAGCATTAGCAAACCAGAATACCACAGTTGCCATTATAACTCCAAACACCTGAAGATTAAATCCGCCATAAGTGAGCAGTGTTGGTGAAGGACACGGAGATTTCTTTAAGACGCTAATGGAGGAAAGAGCAAAATGTGGCGAGATTGAACCCAGATGGGAACCCCAAATTTACCAAGAGGGACAGAAGGTAGATCCTGGGCTTTATACTCTCCCCCAGGGAAATTTATTAGCCCTTCTTTAGCAAGGGAAGGTACTCAATGGAGCAAGGTTTCCAGAAAGCCTAGGGGCTGGCACATCATGACCAGGAAATTTAGATTTTTAATAGCCCCATTTCCTTCTGCAAGTGGAAACTCCTAAAATTAAATTAGCCTTGAGTAGGGTTGCAAAACTTAAACCATAATAGAGACTTTAGGGAAGGGTGAGCAAAAAAATATTGTCTCAAGTCTTGGAGAAATATCAATATCAGGGATCCTACGTGGTGGTTTTTTTTGCCCAGGAATTGTTTCCTGTGGGTCATTTCAGTTCTGGAGCTGCCCAAAATGCCCCCCCCCATAGATCATGATTAGCATCTGATCTCTCTATTGCTGCAAGTTCCCCTTAAAATTACCTGATATGAAGTTCCTGTTTCTTAAGTAATTCTTAGTTATATTTAAGTTCAAAAATCTCTTTGTTTAATACCTAAATAATCTTCCCAGGGATTCTGCCATTTTTAGAAAAGGTCACTTGGAGACCTTGTTTCACAGTATGTCAAAAATTCCTGCTAAAGTCATTCATCAGGTAGTTCCTTCCAGTATCACTTTAAATAACCATAGAGATTTTTTTTAGCTTCTTGCTTTTAATATCTTTGGGTCAAGTACTATTGCAATTGATTAAAATGCCCCTTTCTCAGAGGAAACTTAGGAGTTTTTGTATGCTTGAGTTGCTAAGATGTGTCTCAGCTTTGGACAAGAAAGACAGTATTCCAAAAGCAAGCCACTCCATGGTATTAAAATGTAAAAATCATCTAAGAATATATCATCATTTGACAAAATTGTAAAACTGGTGGTGTTTGGTACCCTGACTCTCTTCCTATTGGCCTCTCCTCAGATTTCAGCTATGGATGGGTGGACATCTCCACGATTGGCTTGGACATCACCCCGATAGAGTCTCATCTCAGATTTGTGTCATGTCCTTGGCTTTTTGACCCAGGAGGTTCAGCTCCACATGTACAGTTCAAAAGTGCAGGGAAGGTAGCATTCCCATGGGCAGCCCTGAACTAGTGGGGGTAAGGGGCTGATGGGTAAGCCCCCTCTCCCTTCTCTTGGCAAGCAATTCTTGGAGGCATTCTGGATGTTTCTCAGGAGGTTGCAGCAGAATGGAGCCCCACTGCCCCCAGCAATAACCTCAATAATGTTTCCTTATATCGGCTTTTTCTCCTTTCCTGTCCCACTCTCTCTGGGCCTTCCCTCATCCTCCCTGGGATGGCTGCCCAAAATAAACCACCTGCACACAAGTCCTTGTCCCTGACTCTGCTTTCAGGTGGAACCCAAATTAAGATGGATATTATCTAGTCAAACCCCTTCATTTTAAAGATAAGGACACATCTTGTACAATAGTACAATATTAGTGACAACAGAAACTTAAGATATCAAATTTCCACACTCCCAGAACAGAGTTTTTATTTTACTGCCTAGGGCCCCATAGAATACTGAACAGAATGAGACAATAACTAAGGGCTTAACTGTGGTAGAATGGAGCCTCTGTGTAGCTGGTGTTCAGAAGGGATAGCTGTCAATGAATACTGGTGCAGGTGGGACAGCCTTCATAGAGGAAGGGACCTTAAATTGAGCCTTAAATAATTGCATAGGCAGAGGTAGACTGTCACAAGAAAAGATAAGATGAATGGAAGTATTAGAGTCAAAACCAGCATCATATATTCTTAAGATATCTGGTACATTAACCTGGCAGGTCACATTGAGGTATAGAAAGAATGTTGGATAGGTAGGATAGTGCCAGGTTATGAAACTTGGAAGCCAAGCAAAATAATTTAAAGATCAGCTAATCAAATCCTTTCATTTGCACATGAATCTGCCCACTAACACTCAACTAGGAATTGATAGAGGTAGAGGCAGGTCCAGAACCCCTGTCTCCACATTTTTAAATCCTGTGGTTGTTTCTTCACTATTCCAAAAGTTAGCTTGACACATTTTTAAAGCTAAGGATTACCTTTTAATGTAATATCCATGAAATAAAATACAAACTCCTTAGCCTGGATTTTTAGGCCCTTTGCCATCTGGGCACTGCTTATCCCTCCAGTTTGACTCACCTCACTCAGCTCAGTACCCATCCTCCAGTAGTACCCATGGTCACTCACCTTCACCCTCATACTCACCCTCAGGAAAAGTTCTTCCTCCCTTGAGGTTGTGCCATGCTGTTGTGCCACATTACCCCTCTCCTTCTTGCCCTTATTTACTGAACTTCTACTTATTCACCCTCATTAATTGAGACCTATGTCCTGGGCTCCCTGGATCTTTTTGCTTCCATTCCTGCTCAGATTCCACACAACCTTAACATCCATGCAGGTGACCCATATAACACCATGACTTCACATCTTCATGACCTCCTGGATTTTAACTATCATCTCTCACTTCAGCCACAGCCCGGACTTTGTCATCAACCAGAACTGCACCAACTCTGAAATCTTAAAATTCCAAAAATTCTCTAAATACCATCTCATATTCTTCCTTCTCTTTCACTGCTTTCCTGTATTTGTTTATTCATTCAAGTGTCTAGTGTGTGTGTGGGACACTGGAGAAACATACAAGGTCCTTGGCTCGAGGAGCTGGTTGCCTAGTGAGAACAACTAACCAAAAAACTACTATAGTGGAAGGACAGGATGCTATTGGAGCTTATATGAGGGACACCCAACCCAGACTTGGAGATCAAGGGGCTTCTCGGGGAGTAATGTCTAAGAAAGGGCCTCTCAAAGACTCTCCAGGTGTTTGATCTCTCCATTTTGCTCTCATTTGTCACCATTCCTCCATGGCTTTGCTTCCTTCCCTCTCTAGCCTAAACTCCATGGTGCAATCATTTAACTACTCTCTTCCCAGTCCCCTAATCTTTCTCCCACAGCTACTCTGCAAATCCTAGACTTTGCATAAACTCAAAAATCATCATTCCCTGATCTTACAGCCAGGCTGCTGAGAACTTCTTGAGAAACCCACACAAATGTGCAGACTGGTGCCAATGTACTCTGGGTCTCTCATCTCCACTGGACCCTCCATACCCCCAGAAATCCATATATGTTACTCTTGTCCTAGTCAGATCCTCTCTGGTTCCAACAATAAATATTTCAATACTCCCTCCTCTTTTTCAGTTTCACTATTTTACTAATGCTGCTATTGCACACATGCCAAATCCTAATGATTCTTTCCAAACTGTCTTCCATGACTTCTCTGGAGCATTTTGACACTTGAGGATCTCTCTTAAGTTCTTTAAACTCTCTTTTTATTTTACTTCTATGAAATCACTCTTTCCTGGATCTCTGCTGGGTACTTGGCCTTTTAAGCTCTTATTTCTCCAGACATTCCTAAATTATTTGTACATTTCACAGTTTTATCCTTGATCCTCTTCTCTTATCTTTGCACATACCACCAGAGGTACCTATCTAATCATAGAACTGAGAATAGAAACTCAACCCAGACATTGCCCTGAACTCCAAGCCAACAGCCAACAGATATCTCTGCCTGAATATTCACAAGCACTCTAGACTGTATATTTGTAAAATTAAATTTACTGTCATTATTTCTTCCCAACTCATTTTCAAGTCTGCTTTCTCTCATAGTCACTCACTTGGAATTAGTAATCTCCAACTACTTAATCAACAAAGATAAATCTAAAAGTTATAGTAAATTCTTCTCTTTTCTGCACCCCCACAATCAATGATAACAAATCCTGTTTATTCTACTCCAAAAACATTTTTATTATCCATTTCCTCTAAAATTGATCATGCTACTCTCTACACCCTATACATACAAGATGCTGGATATTACCTCAGATCCAGTCTATTTCTTCTCTCCATGGCCTTTCTCAATTTGTTTTATTATCTGAAATGCCCATTTCTTCTTTTTCATCTACCCATTTTTTAAGGACTCAGATAGTGTTATCTCCTCAATTAACTTTTTCTTGATCTTCCCCTGACTGCACACACTTACCAAACATATAACCCCCTACTGAATCTCATACATATCCTCAACAGCTCATCTTTAACACACTATTTATTTGCGTGTTTACATGGCCATATCTATCCCAGATTATTACAACAAAAGGTATCTCTGGAAAGAGATCATTTCTAAGTTTGCTGTGTATCCCTAGATACACAGGACTTAGGACCTAGCACAATGCCTGGCTCAGTAAATTTCATTAGATGAATTAATGAATGAATCAATGAATTCTGAGCAACAAGAAGTTCCTGTATTATGTCATTTTGTGCAGCAGAGTAGACATTGATAATGTGGGCTGTGGAATCATATAAACATTGGTTTAAGTCCTCAGCTTCACCGTGTATAAGTTGTTGGTCCTTGACAAGTTAAGCTCTCAAAATTTCATTTTCCTCATCTATAAAATGGGAATTAAACCACTACCTCACTGAGTTCTTGTGAGGATTAAATGGGGAAATGTACGAAAAAACACAGATGATTTGGCACCTAACAAGGCCTTAATACATGTTAGTTATTATTATTAGTATCCTGTCCCTTTGCCCATGTTGTCCCCTCCCCAGGATGACCTTCCTTTAATTTTTAACCTAGCAAACACCTTGTCTTCTTTTAAAAGCCATCTTTCTCCAGCAACATAACACATGTTATACATGTTGCATTTGTAATATATGTCTCTTCTAGGAGTCTTCCTGACTTCCCCTACTTCCCCTACCCTGTGGTTTAGATAGTACTCTTCTTTTCCATTGTTCTCAAAGCACCTTATACTATCTCTCCCACAACACAAATCATACAGAACAAATGTCTGTTTGCTTGTCCAACTCTTTCTTTAGACTGAGTTCAATAAGAACAGAGACTATGGATTTTATGCCCCAGAACCTAACAAAATGCATAGCAAGTACTTTGTATTCAACACATGTTCACAGAATGGAGAAATACTGTCTAATAGAGTATCCTGAATGCACTGGACTTCCAAATATTTCTTGATGATGCAATGGGATCAAATAAGTGATTTACTGTGTCTTACAATGTTATTCAGAATAATTAAATCAATTCCAGATTGAATTAAATGGTCTACATAGAACAGAAAGAGACCATGTGGCTAGCTATGATATTTCACTTTGGTCTATATGTAGGGATTATGTCTGTCACATAGCCTCAAAATCCCTTATGAACAAGCTACCATTTCCATATGTTTGCAGCAATACCTTACACCTAAGTTCAAAAAGTAAGCAGAGCCAGGAGAGGCTAAACCTGCTTATAATTGTGCCTAAGAGTCTCCCCCTGAGTGCCTCTTTGTTGCTCAGATGTGGCCCTCTCTCTCTAATTAAGCCACCTTGGTGGGTGACCTTGCTGCTCTCCCCACTACATGGGACCTGACTCCCAGGGGTGTAAATCTCCCCGGCAATGCGGGATATGACTCCCAGGGATGAACCTGGACCTGGCATCATGGGATTGAGAACATCTTCTTGACCAATAGGGGGATGCAAATTGAGGCGAAATAAAGCTTCAGTGGCTGAGAGATTTCAAATGGAGTCGAGAGGTCACTCTGGTGGACATTCTTACACACTATATAGAAAACACTTTTTAGTTTTTAATATATTGGAATAGCTGGAAGTAAATACCTGAAACTACCAAACCAGTAGCCTTGACTCTTGAAGACGATTATATAACAATGTAGCTTACAAGAGGTGACAATGTGATTGTGAAAACCCTGTGGATCACACTCCCTTTATCCAGTGTATGGATGGATGAGTAGAAAAATGGGGACAAAACCTAAATGAAAAATAGTGTAGGATGGGGGGGTGATTTGGGTGTTCTTTTTTTATTTTTATTTTGTTTATTCTGACTCTGATTCTTTCTGGTGTAAGGAATATGTTCAAAAGTAAAGTGGGGTGATGAATGCACAGCTATATGATGGTACTATCAACAGTTGATTGTACAGCATGGATGATTGCATGGTATGTGAATATATATCAATAAAACTGAATTTAAAAAAAAAAAGTAAGCAAAGAAGGCTAACCCAACATGATGTAGAATAAAGCTTGATGGCAAATTCTTTTAGTCCTGAAGGCTATTTCTTCCCAGGCTTTCTTATTGTTATTTTAAATTTTTATTGCTTTATTCTCCATTCTACTTAACACAAGGAATTAAGACTATTAACACTTGTCTTAATTTCCACACATCATTACAATGAGACCTGCAGAAAATTGCACGTTTTAGTTTATATAATTGAAGGTTTGATTTGTATTTGACAAAGAAGAAAAATTCTTCCCTGAAAACAGCATGGAATCTTGAGATAATGGCTTAAAATATTTATTTATAATTGGGAAAGCAGACAGACTCTTAATCATGGCATGGCTTAATTATAGCAGGGTAAGCATAATTAGCACTATTGTAATATATTAACAATTTATAAGATGAATTATCTTGTCTCACTCTTCAAAATAGAAAGAGTTCTACACATTATTGTATGAATTCTTGGTTTAAATTATTATTCTTCTGAATCCTGTCTGCTGACAACTAAACATTAAAATTTTTCTTTCTCTACATATTAATTTTAATATTTTAGAGTTGAAAGTAGAAAAGCCTAAGAATGCCAACCTATCAGCCATTTAAATTTGCATTATTCATTGAGCATCAGCTTTCACCATCCACAATTTTTAACTTTATTCCAAACAGCTCTCAATACTTGTTATACTTGTCATTGATATGTAAGTAGAAATCAACATTATACTTTTATGCCTAAGGTATAGTGAGGTATAGTAACTAAGGATGAGAAATGCCTTACAGATTATACAAGTTAATATCTGAAAAAGTACTTCATAGGTCATTCAAATTCTTCAGAAGACATTCTGTATTGCTGTAACAATGCTCTATTTTATTTTTCAGCTTAATTTTTAAAATTCACTTTCAAAGTGGCATAATTTTCTTTTAGCAATCATTCTTAGAAAAGGAGACCATGAAAAAAAAAATCAAAATGTCAGTATTTTTAATGTCACCTATCTCCAATAGTTTTTTTCCCTTTATTACTTTGCTATTCAGTGTAAAGTGTATTCTGGTAATAAACTCTAGGGCCTTCCTTACATATGTTGCTGGAGAAAGATGGCTTTTTAAAATTCCTTTTCCAGTATGATTTTTTGCACAAATCCCAGGCATTCATTTTTCCTTTTTAAAAGCAACAGTCTGAAAAGAATTTGCCATGGTTTCACTGGAGGCCAGAAAGTTTCCCGTAAAACTAAGTAGAGGATTACAGCAAATTTCAGGATGATCTAAGTTCCAGTATATCCAAGGCAAATTGGTTCAAGGAGCTTGAATTCCCCTGAAAGTTGACACAGTTCTCCAACTCAGTTTCAAATTGTAGGGGGTAATACATGGAAAGAGTTTGTACACTTAAGCCTGGAGAAATTCAACATAAAATCTGGGGTTCTGAGATCATTTTCTAAAAATAGAGAAGTGATCACCTCATTCAGGTGGTGTCTTTATTCCCAGCCTGCTTCTTTTCAGAATCACTCATCAGCTTCCGATCAGCTCTGCAGATTGGCCTGAGGTACAGTCTCATCACAAATGTCTCTCAGATCAGTATTAATGAGATAAATGCCTCTGCCAGGATTTCAAGAATCCAGCCTCCATGAGTCAGCCCTAAAATAATTTGCTATGGTGGAGAGCCCTGTAGAATCAAAGTGGAAAAAACTAATTAAGAAATTTGGTATAAATATTCGATTAAACAATAAATATTTTAATTTGAAGACACTGGAATCTGCAATAATGGTCTTTCCCTTTATCTAACCTCTTCCTAGGCAATCTGATGGCTTCAGTCATAACAATGGAAGTCTAGCTTACATGAGTGAAGGAAAACATCACTTAAAGCTGACATAGTCATATTGCTGACCTTGAGCTGCTTCTGAAGAAGATGTATTGGCTTACTGAGGCAGTCAAGTGGAAAGCAGAACCCATCATTTCTAAAGGTTTGCAAGGTAAAAATCCTCAGGGACAATCTTTTGTCAGTGTCTAAACCCGGATTAACAGTCTTAATTCACTGTGATTAATGATTTTTTAAAATTCTGGGGCACAAGTTTCCTTATATGTGGTATTATACAAACTTTGCAAGTGGGGTGTTCTTCAAATGAACACCATAACCTACACCCAGACCACATCAGTAACTGTAACAGATAATTATGTATCATGTCATTCAGTTAGTATGAAAGACATTTCCAGGTGAGGCCCTCATTCATTTAAATAGAGATGTCAATTTCTCACCCGAAATAAATATCTTACCACGCAGAGAATTTTTCCTTCATCAATAAAAGATACCCCATTCTTCCTGTTTCCACAAGTGACTGTCCCTTAAAAGACCCACTAATGATTTGTTTTTGTCAAACTTGGATTTAAGTTGTAGCATTTAAAAATCACTTTACTTTTTAACTGCTAGTGACTAGAAAATATGAAATAGAAAAAATGAAAATGAGTGCCTATGGAATATCAAAGCTCTGCATATTCTTAAAGATAATGAATTCAAGTTTCAACATCCAATGCAAATTATATAAAATTTGGTGGACTGCTATTATCTAAAGTGAATAGGACAAAGGCTTCTATCTTTAATCAAAAGTAGGATCAATCACAAACTTTGGCCACAAAAGTTGTAAAACTAATAGAAAAGATGTATCAAAATGCCACAGTCTTTCTCTGTGGGATGGGAAAATGAAAAACTGAAATTTTCTCAGAATTGATGCCAAACACTAATGCACTGTTGTGTTCTACTCAACCTCCCACTACCCTCAAAGCTGATTTATTTCAGGTCCGGAAACACACAGGTAAGGGGACATGCCTCAGACCTCCAGGTTCTCCCTAAGTATGTGAGCAAAATGCAATGCAAACTCTGGGGCTTATTTATTTCTCCCAGGTTTTAGGATAAGTCATAACATCATGACAAACAACCAAAATTATTCAGACACCAAAGCATCATCCACTAATAATACTGCCTCAAAGGATTTGCTCCAAAAGTATAACCAACTTTAGAAAGGAAGGGATATGTTGCCCTTGGGCTAAAATTGGTGTGATGTGTACATCAGATGATAATATAAAACCCTCAGAAGTTACCAAGTTTAAAAAACACAGACAAAAAAGTCTACAAAGAAATGAGACCCTCATCCCAACAATCTCTTTCCCTTAACAAAACTTATCTCTAACTAGTGAAAAAAATCATAAATTATAATTTTGCTGAAGCAAATAAATAGAAATGTCTTCTCTAAAGTTTGTATATTTCATTCTAGATACAGAATTCATCATTTGAATTATGTTTTCTTTTTCCAGAAGGGGAATAATGAGCTTAATTTTATATGGTTGGTATGTGTTTATGACAGCTTTAAAAAGAATACCACAGGTCTTTATTCATGGAAAATAATTTTGTTCCAGAGAATACACTGGATGGTCATTAGATTTTTTTTCCTGTATCTCTTCTCTATGTTAAGCTTACTTGATGATGTAGCTCAGCTATCTCTTAGTCATGTAAAACTTCTTGATATCAATAAAAAAAGATACAAATTAATCCACAGGGGAAAGAAATGAATATGTAGACATATGATCTTTAGGGTGTTGATAAGTGCTCATTAGTCATTCTTAGAAGGTAAAACAATACAGCTCCCAGTAAAAATCTGCAACATTTTCTTTAGCACAAAGTCTTTGACAGTTGAAAAATCTACTCTATTTCTACCCTTGTTAATAAAATGCATGACTTATACCTCTGAAAAATTTTATAGCTAAACCTCTAATGACTGACTTTCTATACTGTACATCAAGGGAGAATGTATATAAGTGGAGCTTTGGGATAAGATGACCTTGAGAAGTTTTTTCATTGGATTATCCCCCTCTTTATTTTATTTTTTTATCTCTCTTTTAAAGAAGGAAGTAAAGATCCATGCTAAATAAATGTTATCTTTCCCTTTGTGCAAAGCCTATATAACAAAATAGTTCGTGTCAATTCTCCTACAGCACAAGAAGTAAGGGACAATTTCTTTATATTTTTTGCTAGCTAGTGAAAAGTCTAAATGGAGATGGACATGTTTGTATCAGTTAGCTATTTGCTGGGTAACAAACTAAAGCAAAATTCAAGGGCTAAATAATAGAATTTATTATTACAGTTCACACACCTGTGAGTCTGCTGACAGTCAGCTTATCTCAGCTGAACTCACCTATGCATCTGTTGGGCATGATTTATGCAACTGAAGGTTGTTTAGGGACTCTGCTCTAGATTATCCTTGGCTGGAGAAGCTAACTAGGGCAACTCTGCTCCAAGTGTCTCTCATCCTCCTCCTAAGACCAGCAGGCCAGGCTGAGCTTGTTCTTCTCATGGTGATGGCAGAATTATAGTGAGCAAGTGGAAACACACAAGCACTTTTTCAAACCTCTGCTTACGTCATTTCTGCTAGCCTCCCACTGGCCAAAGCAAATCATATGACCAATCACAGAATCAATGGACAGGGAAATATATCCTGCCTCTTCATGGGAGGAATGGCAAGAATATCTGGCAAAGAATGTAATTAACAAGGAGGGGTGAAGATTGGAATCATCAATCTACCACATCACTGATAAGAGCCATGCCATAGATAGTAAGTGGCATTAATGTAAATTCTACACAGCAAACTTGCAAACACTGGAAAATACTGCAAGTTGGGCAAATTTTCCACATAACAGATGCCCTGAGGCTTACTTGTCTGTATATGTATATCCCCTGGGTGAAAACTGACCTAAGCCATTCACTGTTATCCTGTTCTTTGGTAAAGTGCCTCTAACCAATAGAGGGAGGTGGAAGGTCTGTGATTTCTCCTCCATGACCTGACTACCAGGGGGTATGTTATAATGAAAGTAAGCTTTGGACTGAATTCTGCTATACATAAAAACACACATTAACCATCACACCCCAAAATAGCTACATAAGCTTTTTTATTAGCTTGGTAATACCCACACTCTCCTTATCTTTTAGGCAATCTGGCAAGTACACTGCATAGAAGGTTCATTCCAAAATGGACACAACAATATTCTAAAGGCAATGTCTGCCAACCACCTAGCATATCAAGAAACAGAGTTCTCTGGGACACAAGAGCAAAAGAAACTCCAGACCTAGGGCACAATTAGCACTGTTCTATAGGAGTGAGGTTTTGGTTTTTTTTTTTTTTTCCAAATTCTTACTCCTTGTTTTTACAAGGGAGGTAGTGAATGTGTAATTCTTCAATCCATCAAAATTTCCCGAACACCATTCATTTCATCAGTCAATAACTATTTCTAACATTGCTCATGTTAACTAACGAACCTTTAGATTTAGAAAGTGATATTTGAATTGTTTGCTATAACAACCTCTGGAAGTATATATATTCTTCATTAAGGCACTTTATAGAGTAACCAACAATTGTGGATGTGAATTCTGAATAGGGTATCTTTGATTTTAAATAACAGCCCCTAAGATGTTTGTAAAGCAAAACATTAACTTAAATACACATACCTCATACTATTGTACTGAAATATTTTAAAGTAAATTACAGACGATATAATCCCCATACAATAGAAGATCTAAAGGACAGACTTTGAAAGAAAGTCTGGCAGTACAGTATTTGCATAATATGCAACAAACCCCTCCAAAAAGTTGCTTCTTCTCATCTTCCAACATACACGCAGTCTCGATTTTTAAGACTGGCTCTTCTTTTCTTTCCAACTGTGATTCTAATCATCTTGTTCATTTCACAAACTCTTCAAATTACTGATTATAAATGCCATCTTCCTTTCTTCAGTGCCCCTCATTCCTCAGTTCCTTAAAATCTTGCTACTACAGTCTGAAACTGATATCTACAAACCATTCTTACTTCTCAAGCTCAGAAATCTCTCTGCAGTGTTTGATATTGTTGATCATCACCTCCTTTCTAACGCTATCTCCTATGGGATTCTAACTCCCTACAATGGTTCTTCAACTAGTTCCTCTGCCTTCTCCTTCCTCTCACCTCCCGCCTCATATCCATGTAGACCTCAGCACATTTGCACTTCTTTGAGGGATAATTTCTCCATCAACTCATTTTCATAGAGAGTTCATCTATCACCATAATATTGATGACAACTACATTTGTCTCTCCAACACTGACTGCAACTAATCTTCAAGCCCATGTCTTCAAAACATCTCCTCTTCTCTTGACTATTTCCCACCAAATTATCTGCCATCCTATCCTTTGTTGTCCTTTCCAACTTTTCTAATTCTCATCATTCTTTACTGTTTTAATAGTCACTATCCTTCTCTTTCAAAACATGCATTTAACAAATATTTGCTGAATACACACTTCTTGGTAGGCAATGCTTTAGAGGCTAGGGATACAGCAATCAATAAGATAGACAGCTTATGAAGTTTGGACACCTTCCTTCCAGAGGCTTTCTAGTTTCTACATTCCCTTCAAAGTGCATTTCCATGCCCGGAAAGCCAACCCATTCTAATTCTATACCACCATGGTTTCTATAACTCACTTTCATTTTCTGTACTTATCATGTGGTTCTTGATTTGAATAATTTTATAGCTAATACAGACATAAATAATCCACTCATGTATATGTATACATATTTAATTTATACATTAAATAATATAGATAATATGAAAAGTATATGGAAAATTTCCTAACTGCACCATAAATTCTTTAAGGGTTTATGTATTTCTATTTTATACCCCAGCATAATTCTTAGCACTCAGTAAGAATATAAACATATTTAATGAATGAATAAATGAGAATACTACTGGAAAATGAATATCTTTTTGTGCACAAATGGAATTAAAAAATCTACTTAATTGCTCATAGCAATAATAGATAACTCTTATTAAGCACTTACACGTGTTTCAAGCATCATTGTAAGTGTTTTATACTAGCTGATCCAAAAAAAAAAAAAATCTTAAGAGGTAGGTGCTATTATGATCCTTATTCTTTACATGAAAAACTGAGGCAGACAGAAATTAAATGACTTCTCAAGGCCAGTAAATGGTGGGGTCAGAATTCAAATGTAGGCAAATTTGATTCCAAATCCAACTTTCATATCTACTTTGCCAGACATACCACCTTTCATGAGTCTGCTGACACTATAGTATGCCTCTGTCCTGATAACCTTCATAAGTGTCTACATATTAATGACATGGTGAAAGTTCAATTGTCAATAGAAGAGAAAACCCCCTAAGCAGTTCATGAATTATTCTGAATTCTGTTAACATATCAGCTTTGTATAGGGTGACCTCATAATTTATCATTTAAATCAAAAGACTAGGGAGTGGATACCGTGCAACTTAAAACAACAAATTCTTGTTATCAGATCATTTCTGAAGGTCATGAATCCAGGAGAGGCTTACCTGGGTAGTTCTGCCTCATGAAGCTGCACTCAAGATATAGGCCAGAGCTACTGTGGAAAAGTTGGGTGGCTCCTCAGAAAATTAAGTGCAAAATTACCATATGACTTGGCAATCCCACTTCTAGGTATATATCCAAAAGAATTGAAAACAGGGACTCAAACAGATATTTGCACACCAATGTTCATAGCAGCATTATTCACAATTGTCAAAAGATGCAGGCAACCCAAGTGTCCATCAACAGATGAATGGATAAACAAAATGCAGTATATCCATACAATGGAATATTATTCAGCTGTAAACAGGAATGAAGTCCTGATGTATGTGACAACATGGATGAACCTTGAAGAAACTATGGTCAGTGAAATAAGCTAGACACAAGAGGAATGGGGATAGAGAATGGGGAGTTAATGCTTAATTGGTACAGAGCTGCTGTTTGGGGTGTTGGATAAGTTTTTGTAAAGGATGATGGTGATGGTAGCACAAGATTATGAATGTAATTAACACCAATGAATTACAAATTTGCATGTGGCTTTAAAGGGTCATTTTCATTTATACGTATATGTTACTATAACAAAAACTTTTTTAAAAATCCAAAAGACTGTACAACACAAACAGTGATCCCTAATATAAACTATGAACTATGTTAGTAGTAATTATAATATCATTTTATCAGTTGTAACAAGGGTACCACACAAATGCAAAGTGTTAATAACAGGGAAAACTGTGTGTGTGAGGGGTGGAGCAGATGGGAACTCCTATTTTCTGCATGATTTTTCTGTAAAACATAAAACTTTTTTTAAAAAATAAAAGAGAGAGAGAGGCCAGGACTGCAATCATCTGAAGACTCAACTGGGCTGGAGGATTTGCTCCCACACTCACTTACATGGCTATGACAGGAGGCTGCAGTTCCTTAAGTGAGCCTCTCCATAAGGCTGCTCCTGACATGGCAGCAGGCTTTCCCTACAGTGAAGGATCTGAGAGAGAGAGAGAGAGAGAGAGAGAGAGAGAGAGAGAGAGAGAAAAGAAGAAGGAGGAGGAGGAGAAGGAGGAGGTGGTAGAGGAGGAAGAGAAGGGAGGGAGGGAGGAGGGAGAGGGAGATAACCACAGTCTTTTATAATCCAATCTCAGGAGTGACTTACCATAACTTCTGCATTATTCTATTGGTCACACAAACAAACCCTAGTTAACTGTGACAGGTTGTGAATCCCAGGAGATAAGGAATTTTAGGGACCATCTTGGAGGCTGGCTACCACAGGTGCTATTAATAATTATTCCAGGACAACAGGAATAAACCAGGACTGTCCTGGATAAATCGAGATTTATGGTCACTCTACCTTTATCATATGCCTTGATATATATTTATCACACCAGGAAGTAATTTTCTACTTCTAAAATTATTTAGTTCCATGACCAAGTCCCTAAAAATTTGTAATATGGATAACTGCTGTCCCCCTCATTCCCACCAAAGCTTTCCTATGACATTGTGGTGGAAGTTACTAGGAGTCAACAGCTAGTGGTTTCTTGACCTGATCACCTCCCTCCCACTGAAAATATTGGACTTCTGCCCTTCTGTGATGGTATAAAGAAGTTATATTTGGTGCCTGGTCATCCTGCCTGGCCTAGTCATAAGTTTCCCTTCTAAGTGGCCACCACAGTTAGCCCTGCCCTGGGCATAACCAGAATTAGCAACGCCTACACCTCTATATTGCTTGGGATGATAAAGGCCCCTGGTCACTTCTTTCCTTCGGCGAGGCAGCACATGTAGTCCTATATGGTTTGGATAATAAGAAGCTGCCCTTGTTTCTCCCCAAAAGGCTGCTTCCACTTTTTGGGCCATATGGTTTGAAAACTCCAATCCCCTGCATCTGTGGGAAAAACCTACCCCTCCCCCCTGGGTCACAATAAAGGCAAGAGCCTGTGACCCACATGTGCTCTTCCCCTCCTCGCAGGGGCCTAGGGTAGACAGGACAGGGCCCCTCCTCTGCCTCTCCTCCTCCAGGCTCTTTGGTCTAATAAAACTGTCCTTTCATGAATTCCCAGCTGGCCAGCCATTGTGTTTGTGAAAGAAACTTCACATAACATCCAAAACACCCTCTCTGTCCCTCACAATTTCACCCATGCCCCCAAACACCCACTGTCTCCTCAGATATCTGGGAGATTCATGAACAATTAGAGCTTCAGGGACCTTGCCAAACATTAATAATTTTGAAACTTCAATACTCTATAGTTAAGTAGGCCTTGATGAGACTAATCCTGGGTTTACAACCATTACATTTCCTATGACAAAATCAAGTACTGAAATCTAAACAGGATTTGCTAATAATTACTGATACTCCCTACTGTGACCATTTTCCCTTGGAAAGTTAACTAGACCATTATGCAACCCTTATAACTTCCAAGTGAACTTGTCTCTGATGCCAAAGTCAACTCACTCACTTTCTAAGTCTTTAGAGCAGGAAATAAAGCAGAGGCAACATGTAAAGGGGTTTGGTTATTAGGGTTAATACTCTTTCGTTCTAGGATATAATTCTGAATATTAAGCAGATCTTCCTATACTCTGATATAGGACAAAAAAGAAAATAATGGTGAATGGTATGGTGTGATACTATATTTTTACTAAATAAAACTGAGTTAAGTAAATCAATCAAGGGAGAAGAACAATCTTTTCCTTCAAATAAACGTTAAAAGCTAAGGCCACAAAGGTAAATAACTGTGGACTTTAGAATTAATGGGAAAGGACTGAGTCTTTTCTTTTTTACTCTGTGCATATTATGTAAGACTATTTTTTCAGGGGATTGCTCATTAAAGCTGATTGTGATGACTGCATCAAACACAGCAACAGCCATCAGTAGATCAGAGGGGTAATTTGGGAGTCAAGCTTAAAACCATAGAGTCCATGCATAATTCCATGTCACTGATGGGCAGAAGAGGTAAAGAGAGAGAGAGAAAGAGAGAGAGGGAGAGAGAGAGAGAGACCACAGAGACTACACCTCCTTGCCCCTAAATGTTTGTTCAACCCCATGACCAGGGAAGTCAAGAACTGATTGTCTGAAGACTGAAAACAACTATAAATGTCCCATGAAAGTCAAGCAAAGAACATTAAACCAGGAGAAATAGAAAGCATTTCACCAATGTCTATCATGATTCATTACTTACTTTCATCCAATTTCCACAACTATCTTGACAAGTCCTGTTAGCAAGGATAAAGGAAAGTAACTGAACAGGGTACATTAAATTGCATTCTTTTTTCTTCTTCAGTTGTGTTAAAGAAACAAGTTGATTGGCTATTTTCTGATTGTTTCCCCTGTTGATAATATATCTTGCCATCATTTGTAACCACAGATCCTTTTTCTCATTTCAGTATTAAAACAAACCTCCTGTCAGGTGAAACTGACTTTGCCTTGCTCAAAGCTGGGTAATTCTTCTAGGCAGTAGTATATCTCATCAGTTACTTCAATGTTGTTTTCCTCAGTGGAGTCCTGTCAACTGTTTTTTTTCCCTGCTCATCTATTCTCCTCCAGTTCACGGACCACTATTGATTTACCCTAAATTAGGTCAATTTACTACTGAACATTTCTAGTTGTGATTTGGGAATATTCATTCACATGCACAGAACACCCACCATCAATCAAATTTGCATGTGTCTTTAATCTTAAACCTTTAAGCCTCTGCTAGAATTAGTCTCGCTTCTCTTTCATTTTTTTGTAATACACCTGCAAAACCTTATTTAATGGAGAAGAAAATTGCAAATCTTCTCTTTGTTTAGGAGAGGTCATAAAATAGATACTTGCAGGCAGAGAAAATGTTTTATGTGTTTACCAACTGCATAAATGAAAAGAATATGCAACCCTATTGGAAAGAAAGTACGAATTGACCTTATTCCTTAAATTATGTTTTCTAGACGAACTGAAAGAGTTACTTTTCAGGTCTATTCTGAATTGCCCAGTTTTTCTGTCAAGATTTCCTGGACTTTAGAGTAATAGAGACTTGTTCTTAGACTGAATTTCTGATCATATATACAAAGCCAATATAATTAGCTGTTGTTAATCACAGTCCATGTAGTTCTTTACTACTGGTTATCACATGCTATATTGAAGTTGTTACCAAGATGAAGTTTTACCCTTGGATTAGCACTTATAAAAATTTCTATCCAGCCTTTGTCTGAATTATGCTTGCTCTCAGAAACTAAGTGCAGGAAGCCATTCCACATAACCTTTGTCAGAGCTATGCTTGCTTTCAGAAAGTGCTTTCAGGAACTAAGCAAAGGAGGCCAGTAACCACAAGAAGCAGCCTCGACAGCCTTCTAAACAGCTCATGAAGCACCTGCTGAGAACCTGGGCTTCATGGAGCACGTTCAAAACCTTGGACATAGACACTCCACTAATTTTATAGGTAAATAAACAAAGAATTAGAGGCATTATATGACTTGCCTAGAGTCATCAGCCAGCCCGAGGCCAATCCAGAACATGTCTCCTGACACTCAGGTTCTGCATTCTTACCAAAGAACCCTAACTACTTATTTTGAATAATACTGATACTTTGTCAGAAATATTTTTGCTTGGAAATATTTACCTTTTAAAGCCTGATGAATTCTTAAGATAAATTTCATTACATCTAGGGAGCAGAAAAGAAAAAACCTGCAGAAATGATCATCTTTGATGTTAGACCACAAGATGATTTTTAAAAGCCCCATCCCTTCCAGTAAAAAGATAAATGAGAAGAGGGTGGTTCATCCCCTCCTAGCAAGCCACAGCATTAACCACTCTAGCTCAGAGAAAAGAAAGGAATTATTCACCTATGCAGTATTGAAAGAAATTCCTATTACTACTTACTAATGCCTCTCCCAGCAAATAGCAAATATGCATACCTCCAGAATAATAAATCATAAAATAGCAAACATTGTTGTATGTGCAAGACTGCTATCCTTCCCAGACTGTCCCTTGTCCTCCTGTTGCTTTGCTGTTCTGCACTACTGCCCCAGATGCTTTCCACTTCCTCTCTCAATACCTAGAGGGAAGTAATGTCACAATCTGTGCCAGTTGGAATGTATTATGTCCCCCAAAACACCATTATCTTAATGCAGTCTTGTGGAGGCAGACGTATTAGTGTTGATTAGATTGCAATTCTTTGTTTCCACGGAGATGCGACCCACCCAACTGTGGGTGATAACTCTGAATGGATAATTTCCATGGAGGTGTGGCCCAGCCCATTCAGTGTGGGCCTTGATTAGTTTACTAGAGCACTATACAAACTCAGACAGAAGAAGTGAGCTTGCTACAGCCAAGAGGGACACTTTGAAGAACGCACAGGAGCTGAGAGAGGAACTGCAGATGAGAGACAGTTTGAAGATGGCTGTTGAAAGCAGACTTTTGCTCTGGAGAAGCTAAGAGAGGAAAAATGCCCCAAGAGCAAATAAGAGTGACATTTTTGAGGAACTGCAGCCTAGAGAGGAATGTTCTGGGAGAAAGTCATTTTGAAAACAGAACTCCAGAGCAGACACCAGCCACATGACTTTCCAGCTAACAGAGGTTTTTCCGGATGCCATTGGCCATCCTCCAGTAAAGGTACCTGACTGCTGATGTGTTACCTTGGAACTTTATGGCCTTAAGACTGTAACTGTGTAACCAAATAAACCCCCTTTATAAAAACTGATCCATTTCTGATGGTTTGCAAAAGGCAGCATTAACAAACTAGAACACAACCTTTGTCGCCACTTGTCTATGTCATGTGCACTGCTGGTTATAATTCATTCCCATTGCTGGGAATAGAGTGGCAGCTGGGACATAGCAGCCAGAACAAGAATAATCCCTTTCCCCACATCACTGCACATTACTGATCACCTGAACTACTTTAAAAACTAATTTGGACAGGCTTTATCTCTAGCTCTTAATCACAATAATTTTCTTACCTCATCAATTAGTATGTATTCATAGTCAGGAGTCTAGCACTTAAAAAAAAGTTGTTTGGATCTTTTATTTAAAATAAAAACATTAACTGTTACTCCATGCTATGCTAATAAAACATTAAATCCAAACTCCTGAGGTACACAGCTCCTATACTGCAGTGAATACTGAAATGTGACCCTTACCATTATAGATGGTGCAAAAGTGAAATTTTATGTCATCCCAGCATGCAGTCTGTTTTTAAGGATAAAAATAAAGTAAAAAGAATGAGGAAGAATGAGTTACAAAGACAGTTGGAGCTATCAAACGTGCTTAATTTATAAAGCATTTCCCGTAGTCATGGTTCAAGATATTGAAACTCGTAACTTAATTAGTTTATAATTCATCTGCATTATATTGCTTAATCATTCAATTATTACCATGTATTCTATTTAAAGAGGCCAAATGACTTTCAGGATAATTGCTTTCTTTTTTGTTTTTAATATACACTTAATTCCTTGAAATGGCAGATCAAGTACCTCATCAGATTTCCTCAATAAAGAACTTAGCTTTATGTTAGATAGCCGGTATATTTTGGAAATTTTTCCAACAATATTCAGAAGCTATGTATCTTATCTGATGTAAAGAATAGCCTGCTGATTTTTATATTTGTATAAAAAGTCATGGCATTATTTAATCATAAAAGTGTCCACCATATAATGACTTTGTTCAAAAACTACACATATAATTATTCAGTTTTAGAGAAAACAAAGCAGAGGTTTGCTACCCCTACAAATTTAACCTTATATATGTAAAAGTTAGATCTCCCTAAATGTTTTGTGTTGTGTCAGTTTGAAGCTGTTATGTACCCTAAGAAAGACTATGTTCTTTAGTGCAATCTTGTGGGGGCAGACTTATTATGGGTGGGCTCTTTTGATTAGGTTGTTTCCATGGAGATGTGACCCACCCAACTGTGGATGAGTCCTTCTAATTAAATTAGTTCCATGGAGGTGTGACCTGCCCATTCAAAGTGAGTCTTGATTAATTTACTGAAGTACTTAAGAGAGCTCAGGAGCCAACACAGACCCAGACTCTTGGAGATGCAGACAGAAAGACTTTTGGAGATGATAAGCTAAGAAATGAAGCCCAGAGTTTGCCCTGGAGAAGCTAAGAGAAGACCCCCAGACACTTAGAAATACCCTGCGAGAACAAGCAAGGATGCACAATTGCTGAGAGAGAGAAGCTAAGAGAGACAGAAGCCCAGAGACATTTTGGAAAAAGCCATTTTGAAACCAGAACCTGGGAGCAAAGGATCAGCAGATGCCAGCTATGTGCCTTCCCAGCTGACAAGGTCATTCTAGATGCCATCAACCTATCTTCAGTGAAGGTACACTCTTGTCGATGCCTTAGTTTGGACACTTTTAGGGCCTTAGAACTGTAAATTTGTAACCTAATAAATCCCCTTTAAAAAAGGCAATCCATTTCTGGTATTTTATACAATGGCAGCTTTAGCTGTGGAAAAAGAAGAGATTTAATGTTTCAAGTAAAACAATATAAAATAAACCCAGACTCATGTTGTGTTAATTATTCTTACCAATAAAGGAAGAAGAAAACAGGGTAATTCAGATGCTTTAAAAATATAATAGGCCTTTGTTACACATAAGAACACGTCCTGAGAACTTCATGAATCCCAGATTAGTGAAAATAATAATGCATATAATTTCCTCCTTAAAATTCAATGAAGTACAACTGAAAAATTTAGGTGATTACTTCAGAACCTTAATGATTCCATAAAATATAAGACTGGAGTCATTTGTAAAACTATTAAAATGAATTCTGCCTCTAAAATAAACTTATCACTATATTATATGTCACTACTGTAGTAATGTAACACAAAATTAACTGAATCTCTACATTCTTATAACTTAATTTGGGTCTTGCCCAGGGATGCATGGCCAAGTGTTTGTGTAGAAGGGCCAAAATCCACTTGGCAAACTAAGCACCCAGGCACAGAACTGTGTCAGCCTAGTGGAAAAAGTGCCACTTTTTAATTCTCACAAAGACTCTGTAGATTCTAATGATGGCCCTACTTCTCCCACTAACTCTGGACAAGTCAAAGTTGAATAATAAATCATATATATAGTTAGAACTCAGATTGTCTTTCCTAGTCTACTTATCGGCAACACTACTTAAAAGAAAGCACCAGGTCTGGGAGAATCCTGGTCTGGGAAAATATGGCTGATGACTGGCTTACTTCTGTTTAAGGATTCAGAGCAACCTACGCAGACTGAATCTTGGATTTCTCAGCCTTTCCTTCCAACCCCAAGGGAGGATGGAGGGAGACGAGGGAATGCATCCACAACTTACAGCAGCAAGCAGAGTCAGTAAGTCACTCTCTGCGGGGAACCAGGTAGCACATCTCTCTGAACTGCACTAAAGAAGACAGCAGAATTGGAAAAGTGCCTGGCATATTCTTTGGGATGGAGTTGCCCAAGAACATGGATGCCAAATACTATATCTGATCTATTACAAGGTCAAGTTGAAAATTGGCAGGGAGGAAAGGGATACGACTCAGATTCCTGAGGGAACTTGGGAGATGTTCTAATGGTGAAACTGAAAGTTTTCCCAAGGGGAAGGAAAGAAAGGCTCAGCATCCAGGTGTCGAAGGCAGAAAGTTCCTTCTGCAAGATTTGCCCAAGGTGCTGGATGAGAAGATAATGACTTGGAAGATAGAGAACCAGAGAATGCAAAGCTCAGCCATGGTAAGAGTCAAGAGAGCTAGAGAATTAGAACAAGCATAGAGAATCTGAATGTAACAAAGCTGAAGCAGATAATCCCTGCAAGCTCTTGGCCATTCTGAGAGTGGGACTGATAAGGCAACAGCTAACCCTGCTGAGGGATCTGTGCCAAACCTTGAAGATAATGGGAGGACAAAATGAGAAGGTACTTCCCCTCCTCTTTCTGCTCAGGGGAGTAGATGGTTATGAGCAGTATGGGACTGGGACGACTAGGGCACACTTCCACAGTGTGCCCAGAGGCTTCCAAGTGCACATGGCAGTGGTCACAAGGGTGTTAAATCACTGTGCCAGGAAAGGGGATGTCATAATGGATAGCAAGTGAGGAACATGAGACAGATTACTTGAGACCTGATTCCCGGGTTCTGAGTCCAGGCGTTGATCAAGGAGGAACAGGAGAAGAGGGGAGCTCAAGGGCAGCCAGGGAAATTAGCTGAATTCTTTTTCAAGTAAATCTGCTCTCAGAAGCAAGTGGGAGAAATCTCTGTAAGTGCTCAGAGATACCGAAACCCCAAAGGAGAACTAGATAAATACCCAAAGGTTTCAAATGGTGGAAGGAATATATCTGAAGCTAAGAAAAGCAGCTTCATTTTTATTGGCCTTCTCTGAAAAGGTGGCTAGGAATAAATCAAATTTCCAAGCTAATGCTTTCATCTATGAGTAACTCTCTTTTAAAATGCAGATGCCAAATCTTTCATCCTAAGTCTCTAAGATTGTACTGAAAACCAATTAGGTTAACATGCATCCAAAGTCTTCAGAATTTCCTTCATTGGAAATATACATTTCCTCTGATAAAATTAGAAGAAATTTTTGTGAAATTTCTGCTTGAAATAGGTCTGTGTGGTGTATATGGGACCTGAGCAAAGGGACTGGTGAGATATTAAAACTAGGTGAATGGGAATGGGGAAATCTCTACCTTTAATTATTTCCAGGATGGTTCACAGTTCCCACATACACTGAAGTGCAACAGTCTTGAACAAATTAAAATAAACTGTTATTATAAATATGATTGTTCTAAATTACTTATGTCTCCATTTCAGGGATAAATTTTTTTTAACATAGGCCTGATCTAGACCCAAAGAAAGAGATAAGGAAGCATGTAATTTAACAGCAATATGTGCCAAACAAGGCTGTCAAAATGTTCTTCCTGGGGCTGAGTTTTGAAATATATATATATTTACTCCTTGTAATATCATTTTAGAATATTGGTCCAAAGTCATAGTTTCTGAACCCAACAACATCACCACTTCTACCACCACCACACCCTTTTTAAGTAAGACTGATTTGCTAAAGAAAATTATAATACACATTGGAAATGTTTTCTACTTGAAACTCTTTAATACCAAAATTTTTTCATAAAAACTGAAAACTAAAAGATGGTGAAAATGTGTGATAAAATAAAACAGAGAAGGCAAAACATTTTACTTCTGAGATGCTCAAACTTTAAAATGGAATTTAAAATTGTTATATTAGGTTCTTTTATGGGCTTTAATTCTTTAAATATTATTTATTCTCACAGGTGACATATATTAAATATTATTCATTCTCATAGGTGATATATGTAATAACATATACTATATCTTTTGTAAATAAAATATGTTCAAATCATGATTCTCAAACAGAAAAAACTAGAAAAAGGTGTTCAATAAAACTTGAAAGCCAGTGTTCTCTTATTTTGCCTTCTATTGTTATCTTTTATTATGTGTGCAGGGACTCCATTTGTGAAAATGGGTGATGAGAGATAATTCTCCATGGACTCTTGCATTTCTTGCAAAGAGAGTCATTGCTAGCTTCTGTTCCAGATTATCTTTTCAAGGATGTTTGTATAGCAAGCATACTGTCCAGGACGTTATCATGAAAGTAAAAAGACAATCTACAGAATGGGAGAAGATGTTTGAAAACCATATATCTGGTAACAGTTTAATATCTAAACAATATAAAGAAATCCTACAACTCAACCACAAAAAGACAAGCAACCCAATTAGAAAATGGGCAAAAGACTTGAATAGACATTTCCCCAAAAGCACAGGAAAAGATGCTTAACATCTTTAGCCACTAGGGAAATGTAATACAAAACTATTTCACACCCACTGGAACAGCTACTGTTTTTTAAAATGGAAAATAAGTGTTGGAGAGGATGGGAAAGGATATGAAGAAATAGGAACATCTGTTTACTGTAGGTAGGAATGTAAAATGGTGCAGCTGCTGTGGAAAACAGTTGGTGCTGCCTCAGAAAGCTAAGTATAAAAGGCCATATGACCTGGCAATCCACTGCTAGGTATATACCTCAAAGAACTGAAAACAGGAACTCAAAGAGATATTTGCACACCAATGTTCATAGTGGCATTATTCACAATTGCCTAAAGATGGAACGCCCCAAATGCCCATCAACAGATAAGTGGATAAACAAAATGTGGCATATACACACAATGGAATATTATTCAGCTATAAAAAGGATTGAAGTTCTGATGCATGAAACAACATGGATGAACCATGAAGACATCATGTCGAATTAAATAGGCCAGACACAAAGGACAATTATTGTATGATCTCACTGACATGAAATAATTGCAATATGCAAATTCATTCGAGTCAGAAACTAGAATTCAGGTTATCAAGGCCAGAGTGGGTGTAGGGAATGGGGAGTTAATGCTTAATTGGTACAGTTTCTGTTTGGGATGTTGGAAAAGTTTCAGTAATGGATGGTGATGATGGTAGCACAACATTGTGAATGTAATTAACAGCACTGAATTATATATTCGAATGTGGCTAAAAGGGGAAATTTTAGTTTGTATGTATGTTACCAGAAGAAAATT
The DNA here is from genome assembly GCF_015220235.1 of Choloepus didactylus. Taxonomy (NCBI): domain Eukaryota; kingdom Metazoa; phylum Chordata; class Mammalia; order Pilosa; family Megalonychidae; genus Choloepus; species Choloepus didactylus. The sequence goes on along the minus strand of NC_051310.1, from coordinate 182,123,443 downwards.
TTCAAAAAACCATACAATTGTACAACATAAACAGTGAACTCTAATGTAAACAATGGACTACAGTTAATAGTATAATTATAATAATATTGTTTCATCAATTGTAATAAAGGAATCCTCTAATTCAAAGTGCTAATAATAAGGAAAACTGTGTGTGACGGGGGTTATATGGGTACACTGTGCTTTCTGTATGCTTTTTCTGTATCCTACAACTTCTTTTATTTAAAAAAATAGCTGACAAAGATAAAAGCAGTAGCTCATAAATGGAGAGAAATAAATTATTTATGCTTGAACTTAGTAAAAGCAGAGATCAGTTGTACCCAGCATTAATCACCAGACACAAGTGGAACATCTTTACTTTTTGAACTTCACTCTTTGTCCAACTTTTGTTCCTCCATTTGTACCTGACATTCCTTCTAGGCTTGTTCCCTCACCTAGAGACTTTAAAAATGATGCTCTGTCAAGTGCCACCAAGAAATTTTTTTTAATTCAATTTTATTGAGATATATTCACATACCATGCAATCATCCCCGGTGTACAATCAGTTGTTCACAGCACGATTATCTAGTTGTGCATTCATCACCACATTCAATTCTTGAACATTTTCATTACCATACACAAAAAGTAATAAGAATAAAAGTTAAAGTGGAAAAGAACAGCCAAAACATCCCATCCCCCCATCCCTCCCTATTATTCATTTACTTTTTGTCCTCATCTTTCTATTCGTCTGTCCATACACTATATAAAGGGAGTGGGAGCCACAAAGTTTTCATAATCACACAGCCACATCAGCAAGAGATTTTAATATGTCACAGTGTCAACAGACTTCCTTTGCAGTTTGGTTTACATGGATTTTATATGTTTTGATGTGACCTTGATTCCTTAGATAACTCAAAAAAATATATAGAATGGATGGCTAAAGGGAGAGAGGGAAAGAGTTCATCAAGTTCACACCCCTCATTGTATAGATGAGAAAAATAAGGCCCAGAGCCATTAGTGTGTATTATCCAAGTTGACATTGCTATATTTGAAATCCACTATGACAATTCAGAAATCCATATTGCAGGGTTCTTTGAAGTAGGAGAAAGAAATATTGTGGAGAAATCTCACTTCTGATATCTTAATTTGACAGTATCATCAAATTATTTTTGACAAATATTTCTCATTTTTCTAATGTTGTCCTCAGTGTGAAGCTTTAGAAATCCTCAGTCTAAAATCTTTGAGATTTGATGTATGCTTTTAAATATTTATTCTAAAAATGGATATTATAAAATGGCAAGTTTCAAATAATTTTTTAAAACTGTGCTAAAAATTGTAAGAAATAAAAAGATTGCCATTGGGTCAAAAAGGATTAGCCTCTTTGGGGGAAAGCCAGTTGTGTATTATGTACATTTTACCTCTTTAAACTCTTTGGGCTCTTTTCTAACAATATCACTACTGGACAAAATTGCTCCTTCCTGTTCTAAAATTTTTAAATTGTTAATCAAATGAATGACTTCCTTCTTAGTAACTAAATTACATTTTTATTTTCTTTTAATGACAGTACTTAGGTAAAAATAAAAACATCAATGTATCCTAGTAATCATCCTCCAGTTTCTCTCTGGAAAATCTATTAAGGTTCCAACAGATTTCAGACTGTTCTTAACATTTTTCTTGGTCATTTTCTCACTAGTGCCTAAAATTAAGATGGTCATAAGTACTGAAATGCCTTAAAGTTCTTACTTTCATACTCCTTATTCAGAATAGAAGAGTAATTGAAGTACTTATGTTTCTATTTTTCTGCCCTTGACAAAAGAGTAAAGAAAGAAAACCAACTAAACTCAAATTTAAAGGAAAAAACGATCTTTTTAATCTAGCAATTTACCAGTATTTGCTCTTGATATGGGCAATTTCATTAATTCCTATTCATTAAGTTAATATCACAAAATGGTATGTAATATTATAGCCTCTACTTTGTAGTGAATCATTAAATAAATCATTTTCTTTCTACACATGAGTACAAATACCACACTAAAGGTGAACAGCATGGAACCTTTGTTGCCAAATTATAGGTAAATGTATTATTCAGGTTTGTTGTTCTTTGAAACACATAATATTACTAATTTGCTAAAATTGTATCCCAGTATTAGGAGTATTGTGTGTGTGTGTATGACCACTTAGCATCTTTGCCTTATTATAAAGCTGGTACCTCTTTACAAAATTTGTTTAAAGATTCAAAGAGTGAATGGACCTGGTATAAAAGAGGATTATCTTTTTTTACGCTCCTTTCTGTGATCACATAAAAAAATGAGTACTCTCTAGATTTTTTGGTAAACATTTTATGTTTGCATTTGAACTTTAAATGTATGAGCAGAATGAGACAATCAGTTAAAATCAGGAAAAGTGTTATTTAGTGGCCTTATCTTGCTGTAGCAATCACATGACCAAGTGCAATGGTTTGATTTAATAAAAATCATCTTTTAAAAGCTGTTGCTATGGGGAAATAAAGAAAGAATATCCAAATGGCCAGTAAGCATATGAAAAAGTGATAAACATTGTTCACCATTGGGGAAAGGCAAATCAAAACCACAACTGAGTTCCACTATACCTGCCCAGAATGTCTAAAATTAAAAACTGGCCATATCAAGTGTTGATAAGGATGTGAAACAACTGGAACTCTCATACATAGCTTGGGGATGACTATGACAGGAAACATGTTGAGAGACAGGAACCAGATATAAGAATGCATACCGAACAATTCCATTAGCATGAAGTTAAAAATAGGCAAACCTAAACTGTGGTGATCGAAGTCAGGCTAGTGGTTAAATTGGGGTTGAGGAGGGAACAGGGGATATAAACAAGAAAGGGTAAGAAAAGAAATTTCTGGTATGACGGAAATGTTCTATGTTCTGTATCTTCATTTGCTGGTGGCTACAAAGCTGTATCCATATGAAAAAATTTATTGAGTTGCATGTACAGTTAAGTTTGGTGTGCTTTACTACACGTAGAAATCAATTAACATTTTTTAAATGTATGTACTATTTGACCAATCCTAATACTTGATTTAGAAATACTGAATGTGGTAGAATGAATTATGTACCCCAGAAAAGATGCTCTTAATCTTATCTTCATTCCTGCAGGTGTAAATAGGACCCTTTGGAGATGTTATTTTTAGTTAGAGTATGGCCAACTGAATCAGGGTGGGTTTTAATCCATATCACTAGTGGCCTTAAAAAGACAGGAAACTGGAAGCCATGAGTCAGAAAAGCCACGGGAGAAGCCAGAAGCCAGAAGTCAGCATAAACCAGAATAGAAGGCAAAAGGAGAGGGAGATTGCCATGTGACCATAGGCAGAAATACAAAATAAGGATTCCCAAAGAATGCTAGCAGCCAGCACCGGAATGCTACCGATACTGGGAGAAAGCAAGCCTTACCATTATCTTGATTCAGACATTTTCTAGCCTCAAAACCATGAGCCAATAAATTCCTCTTGTTTAAGCCAAAAAAAAAAAAAAAAAAAAAAAAAAAAAAAAAAAAAATTTGCTGCTATGAATTTTTTTAGCCATAATTTTTCACCCTTGTTTTATCCTGACTTGCCTTTAGAAACAATTATGTAATGCAGTTGTAGTATTCCATAAAATTCCGTAAAAGTATGGGGAATCTCAAAATAGTATATTTCACTGACTTGTTTACAGGTGCTGTAAAATTCCTGCTTCTCCCTCAAAAAGAAAAATAATAATAATAAAGAAGAGTATTGCCCAAAAAAAATGAAATAGCACTTTTAAAATGATCTTGGAGAATTATTTGAATCAGTCCCACATTTGTTCACATATACCAGTCTCCTTGAAACTTGGCAGTTTTAGTAGTTTTCCAGTTCCCTTCCAGTCAATATAATTCTCAGCATCTACCAACATTCTTCTTATTTTCCCATTCACCATCCTGCCTCCAAGATCACAAAATTAACTTGTCACTTGTGCAGCCACAATTGTCATCACTATCAGGTCAAATGTCTCATCTGGCCTCTTCCTTTTATACTTTTTTTGTTGATGTATTTTGCTCAGTGCTTCTGACTAATCTACCATTTTCCTAATCTCAGCTCAAAACCCAGTCCACTTAACTGTTTGTACTACAATGGCACATCTACTTTAAATTGTTGAATCCACCACAATCAGCACTAATGAATAAAAATAGCAATAATAATTCAATTCTTAGTTCCCTCCAAGGTCACTTGGGAGAGCTTGGTGTCCTCTGACAACGTCTTCCCTTTCTTAGGGCTTTAGATTCTTCCTTCAAATATTTGTTCTATCCTTATCAATTATAAGATCATTTTCCTGAAAGAGAAAATAAAGATAAAATTGGACTTGTGAGTCCTGCTTCCTCTTTCTCACTCATCTGCTTTTCCATCAGTCCTGAGTACGACATGTCATTTTTTAGCCTCGTCATCTTTTCACAAGACCCAAATAATTTGAAGATATAGCTGTTCTGACTCTATTCTTAAAACCCATATCAGTCTCACATTCATCCTTAGTCATGTGCTCTTCTTTCTATCTTTTGTTCATGGCTTTAAAAATACGAGCTCATTAGAGAATTCTCAGTATATCCACACTGATTTCTTTGGGTCATTCTCCCTTTTCTTCCTCATTTGTAATCATGTGGCAAGAATTGTCTGATAATATTCCAAACCCTTAGCTCATTTCTCTTTCAGGGACTTATGCCATGTAATTATGCCTATTTTTTTCCTCTCAATTTGAAAGTCTGCCTTCCTAAAATCTAAGCTTTTTATCATGCCCAGTCTTCCCCTCACTGGTTATCATTATGTCTGTAGTCACACAATCACAGAAAACAGGGTTAGAATCAGAAAGACCTGGATTTTAATCCCATATTTAATTAGCCTGTGACCTTGGACAAGTTATATAACTTATCTGCGCTCCAACTTCTTCATTTAAAAGTGCAGCTAATATTCTAATACCAACATCATAAAATTACTGAGAGGATTTAGTTAAAAAAAAAAATAGGGTATATATAAGGTGTCTGCCATGTCGAAGGTGCTTTATAAATATTTGTTCCCTTACCCATCTCCAGGAATTCCTCCTTGTTGACCAGAATTAAATCCCAAGAAGCAGATCCTTTAGTTAGATGATATTATCAGTAAATCAGGTCAAGAACAAGTCAAGTATTCTAGGTTATAAGATGTTTAAAATGTTCTGGATAGCTAAAGACACCCATCACTACAGCAGCTTGCCTTTATGGAAATTTTATGATCTGATGATAAAAACTTTTATTATTGTGCTGGTTTCGATATATTATGTCTACCACAAAGACATGATCTTTTAATCCAATCTTATTAGGTGGAACATTTTGATTGTTGCCATGGAGATGTGTGACTCATCCAAGTGTGGGTAATACTTTGATAAGGTTATTTCCATGGAGGTGTTACCCCACCCATTCAGTGTGGGTCTTAATTAAATCACTGGAGTCCTATAAGAGCACACAGACAGAAGGAGCTCAGTGCTGGAGCTGAGAAACATTTTGGAGATGGCCATTGAAAGCAGAATTTTGCTGATGCTTTGGAAATGCTAGCACAGAGTTTGCTCCAGAGAAGCTAAGAGAGGACAAAATGCCCCAAGAGCAACATTTTGGAGAATGCCATTTTGATACACAACCTGAGAGCAAAGGAAGAAGATGCCAGCCATGTGCCTTCCCAGCTAATAGAGGTGTTCCAGATGCCATTGGCTGTTCTTCAGTGAAGGTCCCCTATTGTTGATGGACAATTTTATGGCCTTAGGACTGTAATTTTGTAAACACATAAAACTCCCTTTAGAAAACCAATCCATTTCTGGTATTTTGCAATGGCAGTATTAGCAAACCAGAACAATTATCATATTTTTTTATTATGCAATATATTATATATTGCATATTATGCATATACATAGAAGTGATGACTTTCCAAGTGCAGTTTAATAAGTAGTTAGAGAGTAAATTTCAAAGAAAGTTATGGATTACAGTTCCACAGTTTTGGTTGTTTCCTTATTGTGAAATATAACATATATATAAAAAGGTGATAACTTTCAAATTACAATTTAACAAGTAGCTATAGAAAAAATTTCAAAGGATGCTATGGGTTATAGTTCCATCATATCAATTCTTTCCTTCTAGTTATCCTAATACCATAGCAACTAAGAAGAAGAAAATTATAGAGATTCAGTATTCATAATCCTTTGTTAAATTCCGTCTTGTCCGTTGCTACCCCTTCCTCTAGTTTAATCACTTTCCTGATCTTCAGGGTTGTCTAGGCAGTGATCACCCTTACTTGTTCATGTTGTAAAGGGGTGTTGACATTATGGGAAAAGGAGACACATCCGGTTTATGTCCTTGAAGGGGATATTGCCTCTGGGTTTTGGAACTTAGCTGGCATAGGAGTTTTCTGGAGGATTTAAGTTTCAGAAGAATAAACTTAGTGAGTGGAACTTTTATAGATTCTCAGATAGGGATCTGGGTATTCCCTAGGGTTTTTGTGTCTACTGTTGGCTTGGGCTTATCATACTGTGGCCATTTTGCATATCTAGCTAAAGCTTGCATAGGAGTAACCTCCAAGGATGCCTCTTAACTCTATTTGAATTTTATTAGCCACTGAAACCTTATTTTTTTGCCTTTCTTTTCCCCCTTTTGGTAAAAAAGGCGTTCTCAACCCCTCAATGCCAAGGTAAAGCTCATTCCCAGAATCCATGTCCCATGTCAACAGGGAGACTCATTCATTAGGGAGGTCTTGTCCCACATCAGGGGGAGGGAGAGAGTTAGGCTTAGAAAGAGAAAGTCCACATGTGAGCAACAAAAAGTTTCTCTGGAGGTGACTCCTAGGCATAATTATAGGTGGGCTTAGCCTCCCGTTTACAACTGAGTTTCATAAGAGCAAGCCTCAAGATAGAAGGCTTGACTTAAAGAAGTGGGGTCCTAAGTTCACATAGGATATGTTATGCCCACAATAATCCATCCATATCTTACATTATCATCACTTAGTTGTGAAATCCTTATCACTCTCCATTTTAAACAATTCTCATGACCCAAAACACCTCGTAGCTCTTTTCAGCCCTTAATTATTTGGCCCTAGTATTTGTGTGGTACTAGTACGGTATTCCTATTAATTATAGTCCCTAGTATACAATAGATAGATTTTTCCCATATGCCATTCTATTGTCAACTCTCTATACTAGTGTCATACCTTAGAAGTATATCATGAAAGCACTTATCTATATTTGTAGTGCTGATCAGTGGGATACATACCTTTAAACAACCCCTTTCAGTCCCATTCACCTTCAATACATCTCTGATACTTATAATCCCATTAACAATCATCACCCCTATCCATTACCATTGTAATTTGCCATCATTAACAAATCTGAACATATTAGACTATCATTTCCCCTCCACTAGCTTCTATCACTAGGTCCCCAATATTCTACATTATAAGACACTATTTGGAAATACAAACTTTTGATAAACTGTTACTTGACTAAATTTCAGTCATGAGTTTCATACCACCAGTGTTTCCTAAATTTATTTTGTTTATTACCCACAATTAGTATAAGTGGCAGTCCTCATCCCTTCTTAACTGTTGTGTTATCTACACAAATCATCTTCTTCATTCTTCCCTGTAAGTCATACCTGAAACATCATTAACCACTGTTTTCACTGCTTTCACTGTGTATTTTTCTCTTTCCCCTTTTATATTCAATTTACCACACTCTTCTCAAATTAACTGGTCTCTATCCAAATGCATTCTCTCCTATTTTCATGAAATGCATTAACCAAGAGTTAAATCAACTGGTATTTTAATTCTTAGGAGAAAAATACAACTCCTATTCATAAGGAGCATCTGTATATGCAGCTGTTTGTGTCTCAGGTCATCTCTCTTCTTGTGTATCAATATTCAGCAGGAAAAGTCAATAAATTAACAGCTGAGTTCCTAATTTCTTCTGATTCTGTTATGGTTAGATATTTTACAATGGGCAGGCATATTTTACTTCTGTAATCAGGAAAATAAACACTAAAGATATTTAAATTTTAATTCAAAGAACTTTGGAAAACATTCACCTTTTCTACCAAAGACAAAATCATGCCTAGTTTTAAATTCATAGTTTATCTCTCTAAAGCTACTCAAAATTCTGTCAGCAAAATATCAATGCTTTCAGGAGCAGGTGCTGATTATCTTTTTATGGTAATATGCAATGAATGATAATGATAATAATGACCATTTATAAGATAACTACTACAAGCATTATTGTCTCCAATCCTCACACAACCCCAAATGGTAGATATCATCCCTACCCCCCATTTTCAGCTGAGGAAACTGAGGTTCAGGGACATGAAGGGACTTAGCCTCTGCCCCTCAGCAATTTGAAACCAGATCCAGGATTTGAACTAAGTCTATCTAACTCATGAGCTATCCAGAATGCCACCCTGCCTCTTAGTGTATTGAAATATATATGCATAAACTTCTCCAACAACTGCAGGGTCACTTTTTATGAAGCTTCCAAGAGAAGAAGTTTCATACGAAGCATCAAGAATCAGAATAGTGTTGAACTTCTCAATGACAACTAGAAATTAGAGGTCAGTAGCACAATGACTTCAAAATTCTGAAGGGAAATTATTTCCAGCATAGTATTCTATAGCAAACAATCAGGTGTCAAGATAGAAGAAAAACATGTTCAACACTTTTTGTCATTTTCTTAAGAAGATGACATTGATTATTTAAACATATTGAGAAGAGGTAAATTAATAATTACTTTGAAAACAAAATAATCAAACAAAAAAGACAATTATTAACCTAAAAAAAAAAGTTGTGCAGGAAAGGAAATAATTGTATTCTCCATGGTTCAGCTTTCAGTAGCATACAGTCTTTTATGTAATATAAATACTGAATTTTAATCTAACCAAAATTAAAATATAACTAAATTGAGAGGATATGGAATAAGAAGTGTATAAGGGTTTATGTACACATATATGAATGTGCATACTGGGGGGTGGGGTGAGGTTTGGAAAAACAAAAGCTGAAGCCACATCTTCCATAATAGGAAATAAATAGATAATGCTTTAAACTGGAAAATCAAGAAGTAACAATATAAGCTTTTTGTTTGAAGATTTAGAGATAAATAACCAAAAGAAAATGGTTAAAATTGTTGAAAATGGTAAAAATGGTTGGGAGGCAAGATGATGGAGGGGAACAAACTGCTCCTTTTAAGACTTAACTTTGGTAAATTATTTGGATCTTTAAATTATGATTAAAAAACAAAAAGAAATTAATGTTAAAAAAGAGAGACTTCCAAGGAGATGGCAGATTGGGAGAGAGAGAGCAAAATTCTCTTCCATGAAAAACACTAGATAAAGGACAGAAAGAACCCCAGAACATCAGTTCCAGGGTTCAACAGGCTTGGTAGGGACTTCTACACCACATAGTGTGTACATGCTTGGAGAAGCTGAGAGACTGCTTTTAGGAATGGTGAGTGTCAGCCTAGAACACTGCTGGGGAATGCGCAAATGGAGCAAGCTGATGAGTGCAGAGGGGAGCCTTCCATGCCCTGTGCACTCTCCTCAGCACTTAGGTGAGATGAAAACTGTTGCAGACCCATGGCCAAGAACCCACATGCCAGGGACTGGTGGTTAGAACAGACAGACAAGCATGGAAGGGGGCAGCTTTCCATGCCCTGTGCAGCCATCTTAGCAGCTGGCTGGGGAGATAACCCTTCACAGCCCCATGGATGCTGAACTGAGGACTGGCCACTGAGCACAGAGCAAGCTGCTTTCTAAGCCCCATCTCTGCAGTTCGCTAGGGAACTAACTCTTCACAGCCCTGCAGCCAAGAGCTCCCCTGAGGGAATTTGGGATTTGGCAGACTTGTGACAGCATCCACTCTTCCTCCATGGAAGTCCATAGTGTGCACAACCTAGAAGCAGGGGCAAAACATGGAAGTGCCAGGAGCCTTCCCCCAATCCCAGGGACTCATAGGCACACAGCAGACAGTGACTATGGGGTGTTTGAGCTGGAAGGTGAGACGTGCAGCTCTGCAACCCCAGAGTACTCCATTCACAGTGGAGTACTCTCCACTGGGAATGACCAAGACCACCGTGTCCTGGAGTGGACTCCCTGCCAAACTGTGCAAGGCATGCCCCCACCCACACAGCTGGCTGTCCTTGGTACACACAGAAAATTGGTGCACTGATTGGATTTCCACATGATTTGCACCCTCACTCAGTGCATAGACAAAGTTGGGGGAAAACTAGCTTTAGGGTAAGAGGTAGCTCCAAAGCACCATCTGCTGAGAGGACAGGGAAAATGTACACCACAAAGCTATAGCTGTGCCAAATTATAGAAAAGTGTTCAAATAATCCTACATATCCTCAAAGAACCCTATCAAGAAAGCAAATGCCAAGGGGCCAAAAACAACAGAAAATTACAAAGCATATGAAGAAACCAGAAGATATGAACAACCCAAATGTCCAAATTAAAACACCAGAGGAGACACAGAACTTGGAGCAATTAATCAAAGAAGTATACACAAACATCAATGTCATGGCTAAGGATATAAAGGACATCAAGAAGACCCTAGAAGCGCATAAAGAAGAATTTGCAAGAGTAAATTTTAAAATAGCAGATCTTATGGAAATAAAAGATACTGTTGATCCAATTTAAAAAATTCCTGAGACACTTAAGAGCAGATTTGAAAAGTCAGAGGAAAGCAAACCTGAGGCCAGGGTGATGGAATGCAAAAGCAAAAAAGAACAAATGGTGAAAAAAATTAAAAAAATTGAAATGGATCTCAGGGAAATGATGGACAGCATGAAGTGCACAAAGATAAGAATCATTGGTGTTCCAGAAGGTAAAGACAAAAGTAAAGGGCTAGGAAGACTATTTGAAGATATTGCTGGGAAAATTTCCCAATCCTTCTAAATGACATAAATATGCAAATCAAAGATGCCCAACAAACTCCAAATAGAATAAATCAAAATAAATCCACTCTGAGACATATACTGATCAGACCATCAAATGCTGAAGAGAAGTAGCAAGTTCTGAAAGCAGCAAGAGAGAGGTGATTCACCACATACAAGAGAAACAACATAAGACTAAGTACTGACTAGTCAGTGTGCACTGTGGAGACAAGAAGGCACTAGTATGACAAATTTAAAACTCTGAAAGAGAAAAATTGCCAGCCAAGAATTGTTTATTCAGGAAAGATCTCATTCAAAATTGAGGGAGAGCATAAAATTTTCACAGACAAACAAATTCTTAGAGAATTTTTTAACAAGAGATCTGCCCTACAAGAAATACTCAAGGGAGCTCTACTAGCTGAGAAAAAAAAAGACAGGAGAGAAAGGCCTGGATTAGGGCAGAGAACTGAAGAGTTATTAGTAAGGGTAACTTAAAGTAATTAAAGAGAGAGAGAAGGAAAAAATAGAACTGACAACTAAAAAAGGATAAGACGGCTGATTCAAGAACTGCCTTCACAGTAATAACATTGAATGTGAATGAATTAAACTCCTGAATTAAAAGATATAGATTGGTCAAATGGATTTTAAAATATGAACCATCAATATGCTGTTTACAAGAGACTCATCTTAGACCCAGCAACACAAAGTGATTGAAAGTGAAAGGATTGGGGCTGTGCAAACCAACATCCTGTGCACCATGCCTGGCTGAGGGAAGACCCTGCCCAACAGCCCAACACTCAACATGCACCTGGTCAAGAGCCACCACTTTCAGGATGGCATAGTAAATCCAACAATAATGAAAGATTTGAAAACTGCACCAAAATTCTGCTATTGTCCAATTGAAGGATGCCCTAGAGACCCTGACAGATTATTTTCTCAATTCTCTCTTGTTAAACAGTCTCTTATGATCTTCCAAGTACTTTATGAAAATGCATGCTGAAAAGAAGCATAAATGTAATAAATGCAGCAATTCTTATAGTACTGAATGGGACTTGAAAAGATACACAGATGATTGTGGTAAGATCTTTCAGTGCACATGTGGCTGTCCGTATGCCAGCAGAACTGCCTTGCAGTCACACATCTACTGAACTGGCCATGAGACCCGTGCTGAGTACAGGGACCCACCTAGTAAAATAAGGAAAATGGAGAACTCCAGAAACATCCAGAGGTTGTTAAAAAATACCATTGGGATCTAAGATGGTGGCATAGAGAGGAGTGGAAGCTATTTAGTCCCCCTGGAACAACTAATAAACAAACAGGAACAACTAGAAAAATAACCTGGAATAACTGTGGGGAGACAAATGTGACTGTCCACTCATCATACACCAACCTGAATTGGGAGAAATGCCCAAGATCACAGCATAAAATCTGTAAGTAAAAACTGTGGATCCAAGCTGGGATCCTCCTCCCCCCATGGCCCGAGCTGCAAGGCCTCATGGTGCTAGAGAGCAGCTCTCTCTGAGCAAGTGAATACAGCTCAGATGAGCTCCAACTGGGGTTTTAATTAAGAAGCATGGACTGCTCAATATGAATCCCCAACAAGCAGACAGAGGTTTTGGGTGAAGACCAACCTTGGAGAGCCAGAGGGTGGCCATGGACTGGCCCTGAAGGGGGCTTTCTGTCCCTGTTTTAGCTCAGTGGAGAAAGCCTCAGCCATTTTCAGTTCCCAGTGCTCTGAACCAAACAAGTGTGGAGACAGCACAGGCAGAGAGAGACTATTGAAATGCTAATGACCTCTCCCTAGGGGGTCTATCTTCACTAACAGGAAAGGGATGGGGCCCAGCTCTACTACCCACCTTCCATTCAGAACCAGACCCCAGAGCTTGGGGGAAAACACCCACAGGCCACACCTCCTTACACCAGTCTGGAGTTACAGGCTGACAGGTGCCACCTGCTGGGCAGAAAAGCACAGTGACCTGAGGCCTCACAGGGTGTACCAATTTTCTAAGACACACCCACAGAGAAACGGAATACTGAATAGTTCTTCCTTCTGGGACCTGAGCCCATTCTGCTCTGGGAAAACCTGATTGGGGTAACCAAGGAAACCATGCCTAGGCAACAGAAAACTACAGTCTACACTAAGAAAAACAAAATTATGGCCCAGTCAAAGGAACAAACTTACACTTCAACTGAGATACAGGACTTTAAACAACTAACACTAAGTCCATTCAAAAAGTTTAGGGAAGATATGGCAAAAGAGATGAGCCATATAATGAAAATACTGGGCATACATAAGGTAGAAATTGAAAGTTCAAAAAACCAACTGGCAGAATCCATGGAAATGAAAGGCAAAACACAAGAGATGAAAGACACAATGGAAACATGCAACAGCAGACCTCAAGAGGCAGAAGAAAACACTCAGGAACTGGAGAACAAGGCACCTGAAAGCCTACACACAAAAGAACAGATAGAGAAAAGAATGGGAAAATACAAGCAACATCTCCGGGAACTTACGGACAAAACAAAAAGCAAGAATTATGTATCATTGGTGTCCCAGAAGGAGAAGAGAAGGAAAAAGGGGCAGAAGCAATAGTAGAAGAAATAATCAATTAAAATTTCCCATCTCTTATGAAAAACAGAAAATTACAGATCCAAGAAGTGCAGCGTATCCCAAACAGAATAGATCTGAATAGGCCTATGCCAAGACACTTAATAATCAGATTATCAAACATCAAAGACAAAGAGAGAATCCTGAAAGCAGCAAGAGCAAAGCAATCCATCACATACAAAGAAAGCTTGATAAGACTATGTGCAGATTTCTCAGTAGCAAGAAGGAAGTGGGGTGATATATTTGAGATACTGAAAGAGAAAAACCCCAAGAATCCCATATCCAGCAAAACTGTCCTTCAAACATGAAGGAGAGCTTAAAATATTCTCAAACAGACAATGAGAGAGTTTGTGAATAAGATACCTACTCTACAGGAAACACTAAAGGAAGCACTGCAGATAGAAAGGAAAAGACAGGAGTGAGAGGTTTGGAAAACAATTTTAGGAGATAGTAGCACAGCAATGTAAGTACACTGGACAAAGATGACTGTGAGCATGGTTAAAAGAGGAAGGTTGGAACCATGTGGGACACCCAAACAAAAGATGAAGGATAAAGACTGGGACTGTGTAACTCAGGGAAACCTAGGGTTCTCAATGATTGTAATAAAAGGTACAAATAATTTTTTGCATGAGGTAGAACAAACGAATGTCAACATTGCAAGGTGTTAAAAATAGGGTGGGATTTGGGGGGAAATACAATCAATGCAAACTAGAGACTATAATTGATGGAAACATTGTATTATGCTTCCTTTAACATAATAAAGGCAATATACCAAAGCCAAATGCATATGGTGAGGGGGGAGATAGGGAAAAGGTATGGGACTCCTGGCATTGGTGACGTTGTCTGATTCTTTATTCTACTTTAGTTTAATGGTGTCTTTCCTTTTGCTGCTTTCTAGCTGTCATGTTTTTTCTCTCTCTCTTTTCTTTTCTTTTTCTTTTACCTCTCTGCCTTCTTTGACTCTTCCTCCGTCTCTGTGGAACAAATGGAGATGTCCTTTTATAGATAGTGGCAATGATGCTGAATACATAGTTATGTGACTATACAGGGAACCAATGATTGTTTACTTAGGACAGAATGTATGGTGTATGAACAAAACCATCTTAAAAGAAATAGGTTGATGAAGAAAACTTGAGGGCACTATAGTAAGTGAAATAAGACAGACACATAAAGGCAAATATTGCAGGGTCTCACTGATAGGAACTAATTATAATATGTAAACTCATAGACATGAAATATAAGTTACCAGGATATAGAAATGAGGCTAAAGAATGGGGAGTGGTTGCTTATTATGAACAGAATGTTCAACTAGGGTGAACTTAAATGTTTGGAAATGGACAGGGGTGATGGTAGCATGTTATGAGAATAACTAACAGTGCTGAAAGGTGTGTGAAGGTGGTGGAAAGGGTAAGCTCAGTCACGCATGTCACCAGAAGGAAAGTTGGAGGTTAAAAGATGGGAATGTATAAAACGGTAAATCTTGTGGTGGACAATGTCCGTGATTAACTATACAAATATTAGAAATCTCTTTCACAAACTAGAACAAATGTATGACACTATAAATAGAAGTTAATACTAGGCATATAGGAAGAAATATATACCTATTGTAAACTATGTACAGTTAGTAATATTTTAACATTCTTTCATTAACAGTCACAAATGTACTATACCAAAACTATAAATCAATAATGGAGGGGGTTAGTTAAGGGTATGGGAGGATTTGAGTTTCCTTTTTTTGTCTTTATTTCTTTTCTGGAGTAATAAAAATGTTCTAAAAATTGAAAAAAAATTAATTGTGGTGATGGATGATGGTACCATGGGCAATTGATTGTACACTTTGGTTCTTTGGATAGTTGTACAGTATGTGAACAATCTCAACAAAAAATATATATGTATATAAACACCATTACATCCTTGATCAATAAACCAAACTCTAGACCAGACATTCAAGAATTAGAAACTTCAGAAATAAAGGTAGCAGCTCCATTTGAAGACTGTTGCACTCTAACGCCAGAAAACAGACTCCTACAACACCTCCAAGATATCCTCAGAAGTTGCTTTTACCAAAGCTCAAAGTGGCTTCTGTTAAACTGCCTGTTGTGCAGTTTTCTCCTGTGCCTGTCTTTGTGCCCAGTATGGTTGACTTCTTGACCCAGTCTGTGGTAGTGGGTGTGGATTAACAGGGCACTGTCATGGGCACCATTCACTCACTCCCTTTGTCCATAGGAACCCTGATCCTCATCTTAGATTCAGAAGCTTGCTCTCTTAAGGAAAGCCTGCCTCTCCCCATTGCTGTTGAGCCAATCAGCACAAGTGTTGAAGTGAACTTGGGTAAAAGTCCACCTACAACTTTACAGCAACTAGGTAACACATGTCAGAAGAACAACATTTCTTCCATCAGTGTGCAGATAGATCTGTCTTACAGCTCACCAAGCTTCCTGCCTTCTGCACAGTGGGCTTGCCCAGACTCCTCTGTATCATCTTTTTCTCAAACTGATCTGATGTTTGGGTCTCAAGTTTCACATCCTATCAGTGTTCATACTCAACATTGTTACCCAGTTCTAAAGCAACTTCATCTATAGCTGCTCAGACTGATGCTTTTTTCAGATGTTCATTTCCAGTCAGATGGGATCTCCAGAGACATGCAAACCAGTGGAGTGCAAAGTTTCACAGATGACCAAGTACTCGGGGACCAACTGGTAATGTGTGGAGACATTTTTGAGAATGTCCATTCATCCTACAGGGTTTCTATAGAAAATATTACAAGCAAGAGTTAGGTTGCAGATACTAACTCATGGTTTGTTACCTCAGAATGATCCTAAGACTTTAAATCAAGATATTGAGAAATCTGCACCAGTTATAACCTTCAGTGAGCAAAATAGTATTGTTCCTTCTCAAAACATGACAGATAATCAGACCCAAACCATAGGTTTATTAAGAAATTTAGAAAACAAAGTGTCAAGAAAACTGCCAGGTCAGACATTGGATAATCTCAGTCTTCTGTCTGACACAAACACTGAACCCGACACACAGCTCCCATGTGGCCCAACCCCAAATCCTGGAATAGATTTTGATATTGAAGAGTTCTTTTCAGCCTCAAATATCCAAAACTCAAATGGAAGAGAGTGAACTCAGCAATATGAACACTGAACTGATCTTGGAA
Organism: Choloepus didactylus; assembly: GCF_015220235.1. NCBI lineage: Eukaryota > Metazoa > Chordata > Mammalia > Pilosa > Megalonychidae > Choloepus > Choloepus didactylus. The sequence goes on along the minus strand of NC_051310.1, from coordinate 182,106,774 downwards.
TCCCTGGACATCAAGACCCAAACTGACTTTTTACTTGCAGACACCTCTGCTCAGTCCTACAGTTGTGGGGGAAATGCTAACTTCTTCGGCCTTGAAATGTCTGATACACAGACACAAACAGACTTAAACTTCTTTTTAGACAGAAGCCCTCATCTGCCTCTGGACAGTATTCTGAAACACTCCAGCTTTTCCATGAGCACTGTATCAGTTTCTGACACAGAAACTCAAACAAGGGATTTCCACTAAAACCCTACCTGCTCTAGAAAGCAAAGCTCAGTTGAACAGTACAGAAACACAAACCATGATTTCTGGTTTTGAAACCCTGGGGAGTTTGTTTTTCACCAGCAATGAAACTCAAACAGCCATGGACGACTTCCTTCTAGCTGATTTGGCCTGGAACACAATGGAGTCTCAGCTCAGTTCTGAGGAAAACCAGACATGTGCAGAACTACACACAGTCTCCAACTTCTAAACGAGAAGTCCATGTGTAGGATGGCATCTACAGTTTTTGTTTGGATTTAGAAAATGGGGAATGGGGACAACAGTATTAACTATTGAATGTAGTTGTTTATGCAGTTGCTTAGATTCTTTGCAGTTCTTTGCCTTTTGTACTTGCAAACATGAAATTTGTGTATAAATGTGAGTGTATTTATACAGTATAAAGTCTATGATGCTGATCTAAAAATGACTGTTTTTCTGTTGCCTACCATTGCCCCTTCAAAATTAGTCTTTCCTTCTAAAAAAATAAATGTATTTCACACCTTTAAAAACAATATTAGCCATTTAGCTGACACCAAGCTTAGCAGGTACAAGGGTACAAACTTTCCAAATCTTTAAATGTTTTATTTTGGAGTGTAACATACTTAAATTGCACCTAAAATAAATTTTTAACAGTGCTTGTTAGAAATTCCTGTTTCTGACAGTAATCTGTAAAGTGAATTTAAACCGTAATGTTTAACATGGTTTAAGACTCATGCTGCCTACATCTTCATCTGTTTTGCCATCTCACTCTTCTGACTTGAAGACAAAAAGAAAACAATTGTCTCTAACTTTTGAAATAATTTTCATATAGTCAACTTCTCTACATGAGCTATTATTGATACCAATGTAAGTGTACAGTATTTTATCCACAAGAGGCTCATGGCTATAAAATTATTGTGTAAAGGAGTTATAGCAAGGGCTTATGTGTAAATAGTGATCCTTCCAATTTAAATAACAGTAAGCTATTCACTGCATGGAAACACTGGGGTGTGCCCTATTAACATCCTGTTGTCTACAGGAGTAATAGTCTAGATTGGTGCCCCAGAGGTGCTTCCTAAAGTGCACCCACAGGCTGGATCTGAACTTTATCATGTTGTTATGTTTTAAAAAAGTGGGAAGAGAAAAGGACACTTCCCCCTAAATTTCTATGTGTGGCACTTCTAGTAAGCTTAATAGGCAAGAATGCAATCTTCAATTATTTTAAAGTGACCCACCTTCCTTCATCCACCTCATCTCTTTTCCTTGAATGGTTTCTGAAAGACATCAGTCTGGCAAGGGTATTATTTGTGCATTAAGGGTAGCAATTACAGAATAGAACCACGTAAAATACAGTAGTCTGCATTTTGCTTTGTTTATTTTTAAGAAAATTATAGCAAACAGTCTTCTTCAAAAAGAACAAAGAAGTGAAGACCTATTGTTTCAATCAAGAACATTTTTTTGTTTGGAGATGGGAGCATGGTCAAGTATGCTTTCAGGGTTTTCTGCATTTAGGAGTTCCTGCTCAACTGTTGGTCAACTTTCAGAAAAGTAAGTGCAGTTTGTAAGTATTATAAGTTTACAAAGAAATGCTCTGTCCCTTCTTTTGCACACAATTATGCTACAGAAAGCTAAATCTTCAAAAGAAAACCTAGCAAGGGGACTAAATTCCTTAAAGTAAATTGACGGTATTACTACTAATTCATATCCCATGCATCAGATACAGAGCAAGTGTTGGTAATGGGTAAATAACATATATCCTGGGCAGATGAACTGAACTTGGTAGACAAAAGAGTTTGCTCTGATAACAGCTGCCTATGAATATGGGTTTCAAAACAAAGCCTTAGCTTGAAATTTCATTATGATTTAGAATCATCACTGCCTTAATGTTTAAATATCCATTTAAGATCTCTTAATAAAGGAGAAATGCATGTTTGTTTACAGCTCTTTGTAAATATAAATGCATTGACCTATGGCTTAAACAACAAAAACAAAAAAACCCACTTTGTTTCTGTGACAGTGTTTGCTAATCTAGCCAATAAAATTATTTACAGAAAAATTCTGCATGTAATAGAACTGTACAAGAACTGCTCTCCCCCAAAACCTTAGTTACCTGAATTGTTCTAAGAGTAATTGTAAAAACTGAAATTCCGTGATTAAAAAGAAGAAAGATTTTTTTTTAAAAGTGAAAGGACAGAAAAATATATTACACACAAACTACAGCCAAAAGAAAGCAGGGGTAGCAATACTAACTTCAGATAAAATAGACTTTAAATGCAAGGATGTTATAAGAGACAAAGAAGGACACTATAGGCTAATAAAAGGGACAATTCAACAAGCAGAAACAATCAAATATTTATGCACCCAATCAAGGTGCTCCAAAGTACATGAGACAAATATTGGCAAAATTGAAAGAAACAGCAGATGTTTTCACAATAATCATGGGAGACTTCAGTACAAAACTATCTCCTATAGATAGAACAACCAGAGGACCAATAAGGAAGTTAAGAACCTAAACAATGTGATAAATGAATTAGACTTAACAGACATACATAGAGCATTACATCTCAAATTACCAGTATATTTATTCTTCTCTGTTACTCATGGAACTTTCTCCAGGATAGATCATATGCTGGGATATAAAACAAACCCCAAGAAATTTAAAAAGATTGAAATTATTCAAAGCACATTCTCTGACCACAATGGAATGCAACTAGAAGTCAATAACCATCAAAGATCTAGAACATTCACAAATATCTGGAGGTTAAACAACACACTCCTAAACAATCAGTGGGTCAAAGAGGAAATTGCAAAAATGTCACTCTTAGTTGCTCCTAGGGTGCCCATCCTCTCCCAGCCTCTCCAGAGCAATAGTCTGCCCCCAAAGTCTGTCTCCAAAATGCCTTTACAAGCTGAAGCCCCTCCCTCAGCTCCAGTGTGCCCCCCAAATTGTCCCCCCTGGATGCAGCTCCTTCTCAAAACATCACTCTCAGCTGCACTGAGTTCCTTCTGTTTGCCAGCTCATTTTTATGGCTCCAGTGATTTAACTTAGAGCCACCCTGAATGGGTGGGGTAACACCTCCATGGAAATTATCCAATCAGAGTCATCACCCACAACTGGGTGGGGCATATCTCCATGGAAATGCTCAAAGAATCACAATCTAATCACTGATACGTCTGCCCACACAAGACTACACCAAAGATAATGGCATTTTAGGGGACATAATACACCCAAACCTACACAATGACAAAGTGGGGTTCATCCCAGGCATGCAAGGCTTGTTCAACATAAGACAATCAATCAATGTAATACAACACATTAACAAATGAAAAGGGAAAAATCAACGATCATCTCAATAGATGCTGAAAAGAATGTTTGACAAAATTCGGCATTCTTTTTTGATAAAAACACTTTAAAAGGTAGAAATTAAAGGAAACTTCCTCAATATGATAAAGGGCATATATGAAAAACCCACAGCCAACATAGTACTCAATGGTGAGAGACTAAAAGCCTTCCCTCTAAGAACAGGAATGAGACAAGGATGCCCACTAACACCACCATTATTCCACATTGTGCTAGGAGTTCTAGCCAGAGCAATCTGGCATGACAAAGAAATAAAAGGCATCCAAATTGGAAAGGAAGAAGTAAAACTTTCATTATTTGCAGGTGATATGATCTTATGTTTGGGAAATCCTGAGAAATCAATAACACAGCTACTTGAGTTAAAAAACAAAATCAGCAAAGTGGTGGGATAGAAGATTAATGCACATAAATCAGTAATGTTCTTATACACTAGAAATGACCTAACTGAAGAGACACTCAAGGAAAAGATTCCACTCACAATAGCAGCTAAAAACATCAAGTACCTAGGAATAAACTTAACGAAGGCTGTAAAAGACCTCTACACAGAAAATTACATAAGTCTCCTGAAAGAAATAAAAGGGTACCTAAAGAGGTGGAAAGACACTCCATGTTCACAGATAGGAAGACTAAACATCATTAGGTCAATCTTACCCAAACTGATCAACAGCATCAATGCAATTCCAATCCAAAGTCCAACAACCTACTTTGAAGACTTGGTAAAGCTGGTTATCAAATTTATTTGGAAGGGAAAGGGACCTCATATTGCTAAAAACATTCTAAAAAAGAAAAACAAAGAGGGAAGACTTACACTTCCTGACTTTGAAGCCTGCTATAAAGCCACAGTAGTCAAACAGCATGGTATTGGCACAAAGATAGACATATTGATCAATGGAATTGAATTGAGAATTCAGAAATAGACCCCTAGATCTATGGTTGACTGATTTTTGATAAGGCCCCCAAAACCACTGAACTGGGACAGAACAGTCTCTTCAACAAATGGGTCTTGGAGAACTGGATATCCATATCCAAAAGAATGAATGAGGACACCTACCTCACACCCTATACAAAAATTAACTCAAAATGGATCAAAACCTCAATATAAGAGATGTACCATAAAACTCCTGGAAGATAATGTAGGGAAACAACTTCAAGACCTAGTACTAGGAAGTAGCTTCTTAGACCTTATACCCAAAGCACAGGCAATGAAAGAAAAAACAGATAAATGGGAACTCCTCAAAATCAAAAGCTTCTGTACCTCAAAGGAATTTGTCAAAAAGGTGAAGAGGCAGCCAGTGCAATGGGAGAAAATATTTGGAAACCAAGTATCTGATTAGAGACTGATATCTTGCACATATAAATAAATCCTACAATTAAACCACAATAGTACAAACAGCCCAATTAGAAAATGGGCAAAATATATGACAAGACATTTCTCTGAAGAGGAAATACAAATGGCTGAAAAACACATGAAAAAATGTTCATCCTCACTAGCTATTAGGGAAATGCAAATCAAGACCACAATGAGATACCGTCTCACACCAATATGAATGGCTGCCATTAAACAAACAGGAAACTACAAATGCTGGAAAGGATGTGGAGAAATTGGAACTCCTATTCATTGCTGGTGGGACTGCATAATGGTACAGCCACTGTGAAAGACATTTTGATGGTTCCTCAAAAAACTAGATATCAATTTACCCTACAATCCAGCAATTTCAATTCTCAGTATATACCCCAAGAATCTGAAAGCAGTGACACAAACAGATATTTGCACATTGATTTCCACAGCAGCATTGTTCACAATTTCCAAGAGATGGAAACAATCCAAATGTCCTTCCTTCAACAGATGAATGGATAAACAAAATGTGGTATATACATATGATGGAACACTATGCAGCAGTAAGAAGGAACAAGTTTGTGAAACATATGACAACATGGATGAACTTTGAAGACATAATTCTGAGTGAAATAAGCCAGACAAAAAGAGAAATATTGTATCTTACCACTAATGTGAACTCCATGAAAAATGTAAAACAAGTGTCTTATAATATAGAATATAGGCAGGACCTAGCGATAGACAGAAGCTAGTGAAGGGGGAATGATAATTTAATAGGTACAGATATGATAAGGGTGAAATTAATGGTATGAGAATGGTCAGGTTTCACGATAGTTCGTTAATGGGATTATAAGTATCAGTGATGCATTGAAGGTGAATGTTTTGTAAATGGTTGTTTAAAGGCATGTAGCCCACAAAGTAGCACCACAAACCTAAATAAGTTTTAGCATGATATACTTATAAGGTATGACACTGGTGCAGAGAGTTAACAACAGAGTGGTATATGGAACAACTACCAATTACATATTATAGATTATCTTTAATAGGAATATCTTACCAACACTACACTAATACTAGGGATGAATAATTGGCAGCTGATAACAGCTTTGGGATGTTTTGTTATGATAATTCTTTAAAGTTGAGAGTGATGATGATTGTGTGAAGAAATGGTAAGAAACTGACCATTCATCTTGGGATAGAATATATATTAAGTGAATTTAGGAACCCATTACTTAATAAATCAAGCCCTCTACTTGAGGCTTGCTCTCATGAAAACTAGGGATGTAAATGGGAGGCTGACCCTTCCTATAATTATGCCTAAGGGCACCTCCAGGGAACCTCTTCTGTTGCTCAGATGTGGCCTCTCTCTAAGCCCAACTTGGCAAGTAAATTCATTAACCTCCCCCCAATGAGGGACATGACTCCCAGGAATGAGCCTGGGCCTGGCATCAAGGGATTGAAAATGCCTACTTGACCAAAAAGGTAAAAAAGAAAAGTAACAAGCTGAGGTTACAGTGGCTGAGAGATTCCAAATAGAGTCAAGAAGCTATCCTGGATGTTTCTCTTATGCATGCTCCAGCTGGACATCCCAAATGGCCACAGTATTCCATGCCCTTACCAAAAACAGTTCCCGAATACCTAGGTCCCTACCTGAGATTCTATAAAAGATTCACTCACTAAGTTTTATCTCTCAGAAACTTAAATCCACCAGAGTGTTCCTATGCCAGACAAGTCCTAAAATGCAGAAGCAACAGCCTTTTTAAAAACAACAATCAGATGCAACCCCCTTCCCCACACTGTTGACACCCCCTTTCAATATGAACAAGTTAAGGTGGTCACTGCCTAGACACCCCTGAAGATGGAGAAAGAGATTAATTGAGAGAAAAGGGTAGCAACCAATGTGATATGATTTAACAAAGGTCTATGAATACTGAAACTTTATATAAATATATGCATATATATCTTAGATGCTGGAGTGTTGGAATAGCTGGAAGGAGGTAAATGATATGGTGGAACTGTAACCTATACATTCTTTGAAATTTGCTCTATAGCTACTCATTGAATTGTGCTTTGAAACTCTTCACCTTTCTGTATATACCCTATATTTCATAATAAGGAAAGAACTGAAACTGTGGGATTCTAATTCATAACAATTTTTGATATTACCTATATAACTGCTTGTTGAGCTATAAATTGAAAGTTAACATTTTTCTGTATGTATATTTTACAATAATGGAAATAGCTGAAATTGTGGAACTGTGACCCATGACATTCTTTGAAATTTGCTAACTACTTGTTAAATCATATGTTGAATGTTATCACTGTTATGGATATATGTTAAAATTCACAGTAAAATGCCTTAAAAAGTTTATGTAAATATCACATTGAATGCATTTCTTCTGCTGTTAAAAAAGAAGAAGAAAGAAAAAGACAGTTGCCCTCAAGATGTTCACAATTTAATGGAAGTTATCAATGGGCAATACACAAAATGTTTGGGGAGAACAGGAGGAACAAATCATTCTTCTTTGGGCAGAGAGGAGTGGTGAAAAGCTGTACAGATGAGGTCCTCTTTGGGCAGAATTTTGCCATGTCAACCCTCCTACTTAGAATAATTTATGACATCATTTCTCTTAAGATGAAGACCAATACCTTTATTCTGGTCTTCAAAATTCTGCAGGTCTGGTCTGAACATCATCTCTACCATATCCTTCCATGGCATGAAGCCATCTCTGTGTTCCAGCCACAATGGCCTTCTTTCGATAATTTGTGCAACACCAGTCCTTTGCACATGATCCTCCCTCAGGTTTGAACATTATTCCAGTACCCCACCACTGCCATCACTTCCTCCACCACTTTCACACATGCCTAATTAATTTCTACTCATTATTCAGATGTCTGCTCTCAGGACGTCATGAATATATCCTTTGTGGCATTTATAATGATTGTAATGTTCAATTCATTTGTAAGATTATTTGATTAAGGTTTGTTCCAGTTTGCTAATGCTGCTGTTTTGCCAAACACCAGAAAAGGATTGGCCTTTACAAAGGGGGTTTATTTGGTTACAAAGTTGCAGTCTCAGGGCCATAAAGTGTCCAAGATAAAGCATAAACATAGGGTACCTTCACTGGAGAAAGGCCATTGGCATCCAGAAAACCTCTGTTAGCTGGGAAGGCATGTGGTTGGCATCTGCTTGCTCCCAGGTTGCGTTTCAAAATGACGTTCTCCAAAATGTCGGTGTCAGCTTTCAACGGCTGTCTTCAAAATGTCTCTTTCAGCTGCAGCAAGGGTCTGGGCCTGTGTGGCTCTTTTTTAAAGTACTCCAGTAAATCAATCAAGACCCACCCTGAATGGGTGGGGTCATAACTCCGTGGAAATAATCTAATCAAAAGGTATTACCCACAGTTGTGTGGGTCACATCTCCATGGAAACAATCCATAAGTTCCAACCTAATCAACACTAATACACCTGCCTCCACAAGATTGCATTAAAGAACATGGCTTTGTGGGGGGACATAATATATTCAAACTGGCACAAGGTTTATCTTCCCTTCCAGACTATAAGTTTCATATGAGCAGGAGCTATATTTGTTCTTGCATATTGTGATACCTGGAACATAGAAAGCATTCAATATGTATTTGTTTAATTCATGAATGAATAAATCACATGTTTACTGAAATTTTTAAGAATTTTTAAGCCTGTAGAGAACAATAAGTAGTTTTTTCTCATATGGTAGCAATTCCAGAAGTAGCAGCTCTATGACATCATTAATATAACCTAAATGGGCAAGTTGTTCTAAGACAATGTTGGTATAAGAAACACAAGAAAAATACAAATAAACATAAAATATAATTAAAGTGAGCTCTAGAATGGCACCCTTAAGAATTTATGTGATCTAAGAAATCAGCAGGTTTTTACCATATTTTAGGTGCCCCACCCTTAATCTTTTATCTATGTCTTTTTAAGAATCAGCACCGTACTGAGAACAGATTCTGAGTAAGTTGATAAAAACACAAAACTGATTCAATAAGTAGTCCCCTCTTCCATTTCCTTCTGAGTAGAGAGAGGTGTCATCCTCACAAAGCTTCTAGCCATCAGCAGGCCTGATAATCCATCTGTTTTTTTAATTAAACAGACTGAACATTTCTTCATTTGAATTGAATACTTTCCAATCTTTCTAAAACTTTTCTACCCACAAAGCAGCCTATCTATAATATCTCATTTTCACTCTTACTAAAAGTAGAGATGCTGATTCGCCAAGTTTTTAATTTCCTTAATCTATTTTAAACTAGACACAGTCTCCAGAAAAGAAAATTATTAACATTTTAATTTAATTAACTATGGATGTTTAAGTGCTGTTATGACTTCTCTTCTTAGATGGGTAGGTAGAACAAAGAAGAAGGTTAGCAGTAAATATATTAGCAGGAAAACTCCTGTATTCTATTGACATTAACTCAATAAATCACCAGCCTTTAACTATCATGTCCATAAAGGAATTAATAACCCACCTTTATTTATTTCTATAACAAAGGTTAAAAATGCTTGCCAGTTACTCTACTTGCTTGTGGGGGAAAGAGATGAAAGATACAGTCCCTGCCTTCAAGGAGTTCAGGGTCTAGTGAAGGAAAAAGAAAATAACTATAGTTTGTTAAGTGCCAAGACAGATTCCACTCATTCCACATGAAGAAAAGAAAGAATTATCTGAACAAAGAAGGAGAAGGGAATTGAGACAGAAGAAACTTCATGAACCTTGAAAATAAAAGGATTATAGAAACTGTAAAGGATGAAAGTCAAGGCTGGAATGGTAAGTAGAATTTATGTTAAGAAAGACCTTACATATTGTACTGAAGAGTTTGTATTTTTTTTCAATTTTCTGAAATTAAAGAGAGAATCATAAGCAGGCTTGTAACATCAAATTTCTCATTTAGAAAAATTATCTTGGAAGATGAACTTGAAGGAGAAAAGCTTTTCATAAAATCTAAAAATGTAACTTCTAAAATGGAAGACAGTTTCATATTACTATAAACATAAAAAGAATTGGTTTAGTTTCCCAGATGCTAAATCAGGAATTTATTGACTCACGGTTTCAGAGTCTAGGAAGTTTATTTCCTCCAGGGGTGAGTATATTCTGGCTGGTCAGCAATCTGTAGGGTTCCTTGGCTCTTCTGTCACATGGAAATATACATGATGACACCTCATCCTTTCTCTACCAGGTTGTGTTGGTTCCAGCTTCTGGCTGCTCCCCATGGCTTCTCTTTCTGTGTGCAATTTCCTTTGTTTACACAGACTTCACCCAGATTGTATTAAGGCCCACCCTTGAACAGTTTGGGCACACCTTAAATAACATCTTCAAAGGTCTTGTTTACAGTTGGGTTCATACCCATAGGACCAAGGTTGGTCTTTTATGGGGGATATGATTCAATCCCCAAAACGAATGTTGCACTTAAGACGACTATCTAGAGAGGTCTGCAGTACTATTCCTTTGCAACACAAATAATTCACTATAGAAGCTCTACAAAAAAGAGTTTAGAAACAAGCAATTTGAGATTAAAAACTTAATCTCAAAATTATCAACAGTTGATATCTAATTTTATTTTTAATAGTAATAATGATTGTTCATCATCACCAAATGTTTCCATTGTTCTGGGGGTGGGAGAAAACTAAAGTATAAAATTTCACAGATAGTTTGTCCATGAGAAGGGAATTTTGGAAAGAATTTTTTTCACAAGCATGTAATTTTCCCAGTTTCCCATCAAGTGACCCAGGGAACCCAGTGAAAACTCCCTTTCAGTTGTGAGGCAAGGCTCTAAAAAGGCCTAGTATGAGGCTAAATGAGAATAATATTTACCAAAAGTAGCTAAGAGAAACATGGCTGGGAAACATAATAACTACAGTTGAATGAAGCCAAGGTTAACATCAGGTAAATGGAACCAAATAATTGGATCTAAAACTATAAACTGACAACAGAAACGGGAAAACAAACAGAAAGGCAGATAGCTAATAGTTTAGGAAATAAGACAGACTCAAATTCAAGATGGGTCCAGGCAAAGAGATCTAAACTAAGACTTCCTTTCAAAGCGACCTTAGCTAAAATTGCTTCAAACATCCTTGATAGTCAAGTCAAGAGAAGTATTCAAAGCTTATCTCATTTGACTTCTCAGCAGCAATTGGCCCTGTGGGCTAAACAATAATTATTAAAATGATCTCTTCCTTTGGCTTCCATGTCATCTCCCAGTCCTGGTTTTTCTGTTCTCTGGTCTCATATGTTCATTCAATCTCCTTGGAACACACACACAGTATGGGCATAGGGGTTGTTTATGGCCACCTTCCTTTTTTATAGGATGAGCATCCATTCTTCCTGGTCATTGTCCATGCTGAACCAGTTGTTAAATATGTTCAATCTTTTCAGTATCACTACCCACTTATTTTTTGTTCTCAGGATTCTGCCTAGAACTCTTTCTTTATTTTTCAAACTGTATCTGGACAATATAATCCTTTACCATTGTTTTAAAAGTTATGTTTTGGTTCCTAAATCTAAATCTTCACCCAAATTTCTTTCCCCCACACTAGATATATTTCCTACTGATCACTCAGCTTCACTTGGAAGTCGTGCTATATAGTCTGTCTAGAACATATTCTTGCTAACTCTTCTTCATCCTTCACAGCTCAGCTTTAGTGCCACTTTCTCTAGGTTGTCTTCTCTGATACCAGCCTTCCAAGTCTAGGTCTAGTACTTTCCTCCACTTAATCTAGTGAGGCATTTATTACACTTTACTAATTACCTATAATTTGTTTCTATAACCTACTAAGTTATAAACTCCATCAGGATAGAGGCCATTTTTGTGTGTGTCCATCATGCATATAATATTAACCAATAAATATTTATTAAATAAAGTAATGAATGATTATCAAAATGAAAATGGTTTGGCCTTCCACACAAGCCGGAGCACTGACTAGGCTTCTGAATTTTCAAAATAGAAAGTTAATTGCATCACATCTTCTTATCTGTTTACATGCTATGTGGACCTGTCCTCAATCATTAATAGAAAGCACTAGCATTCTATGCCCTTGTCAAAAACTACAACCTCAAATTATCTGCTCTCCTATTTCTTTCAGAAACTTAGTCAAGAGAATTTCAGACAAATTGCCCTAGGAACAATCTTCCTTTTACTCCAAGTGTTCTGAACTATCCATTAGGTCTCAAAGGAAGACAGTTTCACATTACTATTAAAAAAAAAAAAAAAAAAAAAAAAAGATGAATCAAGCTGGACCACCAAAACTCTATATATTTAGACCATACTAGGTTAGCTCCTCAAGGAATCACTGCATTGCAAAATTCCGGGGGCACTACACATAGTATTCTGCATGAAAGATACACTCTGTAGCACTCCCCCTGCCCAACACACATGCACACTTTATAGTCTATCTGAATAACATCCTTTAGGTATGTAAAATGATGGTCCTGGGATCACCTCCATTGAGTTGCTCTTTGACTTAAACTTCTAACTTTTATAAAAAGCTAGAAACAGACATAAGAAATTTGTTTCAACATTTTCAGTAAAAATATTGTTAATGATATTGTCTGCTTCAATAACCAGAGCCCTCTAGATGATGTTCCAGTAGGAGACGTATTTTAGAATTCAGGATTAGCACAAATCTAATACTAAGTTTTTTTGGTTTTGTTTTTGTTTTTGTTTTTTTCTGCTTGTTTTTCAATGCAATTTTATTGAGATATATTTATATACCATACAATCATCCAAAGTGTACAATCAATTGTTCACAGTATCATCACATAGTTGTGCATTCATCATCACAATGAATGTTTTGAAGACTTTCATTACTCCAAAAAATAAAACTAATAAAAATTAAAATAAAAGTAAAAAAGAACACCCAAAACATCTCATATTCATTGCTCCCCTCTATTATTCATTTACTTTTTTTTCTTTTTTTTTTCATTTTTATTGAGATTGTTCAGATACCATACTCTTATCCAAAGATCCAAAGTGTACAATCACTTGCCCCTGAGTACCCTCATACAGTTGTGCATCCATCACCACACTTAATTTTTGTTCAATTTAGCAACTTTTCATTACTCCAGACAAGAAATAAAGTGAAAGATGAAGAAAGAAAAAACGAAAAGGAAACTCTAATCCTCCCCATCCCTAACCAACCCCCCTCAATTGTTGACTCGTAGTGTTGGTATAGTACATTTGTTACTGTTCATGAAAAAATGTTGAAATACTACTAACTGTAGTATATAGTTTGCAATAGGTATATATTTCTTCCCTATATGCCCCTCTATCATTAACTTCTAATTGTATTGCATACATTTGTTCTGGTTCGTGGAAGTGATTTCTAGTATTTGTACAGCTGATCATGGACATTGCCCACCATAGGATTCAGTTTTAAACATTCCCATCTTTTGACCTCCAACTTTCCTTCTGGTGACATATATGACTCTGATCCCCTTTCCACCTCATTCACACACCATTCAGTGCTGTTAGTTATTCTCACATCTTGCTACCGACACCCTTGTTCATTTCCAAACATTTAAGTTCATCCTAATTGAACATTCTGCTCATACTAAGCAACCACTCCCCATTTTTAAGCCTCGTCCTATATCTTGGTACCTTATATTTCATGTCTATGAGTTTACATATTATAATTAGTTCCTATCAGTGAGACCCTGCAATAATTGTCCTTATGTGTCTGGCTTATTTCGCTCAGTATATTGCCCTCAAGGTTTTGTCATCAACCCATTTTTTTTTTTTAATATGGTTTTGTTCACTCACCATACATTCCATCCCAAGTAAATAATCGATGGTTCTCTGCATGGTCATACATTTATGTGTTCACCACCTTCACTGCTATCTATACAAGGGCATCTACATTTCTTCCACAAGGCAGGAGGGAGAGTCAAAGAAGGTAGAGAGGCAAAAGAAAGAGGAAAAAAAAATGACAGCTAGGAAGCAGCAAAAGGAAAAATAACCTTAAATCAAAGTAGAATAAAGAATCAGACAATACCACCAATGTCAAGTGTCTAACATGCCTCCCCTATACCCCCCCATCTGCATTTACCTTGGTATATCACCTTTGTTACATTAAAGGAAGCATAATACAATGATTCTATTAGTTACAGTCTCTAGTTTATGCTGATTGCATCCCTCCCCCAATGCCTCCCCATTTTTAACACCTTGCAAGGTTGACATTTGCTTGTTCTCCCTCGTAAAAGAACATATTTGTACATTTTATCACAATTGTTGAATACTCTAGATTTCACCAAGTTACACAGTCCCAGTCTTTATCTTTCCTCCTTTTTTGTGGTGTCTCACATGCTCCCCACCTTCCTCTCTCACCATATTCATAGTTATCTTTGTTCAGTTTACTTACATTGTTGTGCTACCATCTCCCAAAATTGTTTTCCAAACCACACACTCCTGTCTTCTATCACCCTGTAGTGCTCCCTTTAGTATTTCCTGTAGGGCGGGTGTCTTGTTCACAAAGTCTCTCATTGTCTGTTTGTCAGAAAATATTTTGAGCTCTCCCTCATATTTGAAGGACAGCTTTGCTGGATATAGGACTCTTGGTTGGCAGTTTTTCTCTTTCAGTATCTTAAATATATCACACCACTTCCTTCTTGCCTCCATGGTTTCTGCTGAGAGATCCGCACATAGTCTTATTAAGCTTCCTTTGTATATAATGGATCGCTTTTCTCTTGCTGCTTTCAGGATTCTCTCTTTGTCTTTGACATTTGATAATCTGATTATTAAGTATCTTGGTGTAGGCCTATTCAGATCTCTTCTGTTTGGAGTACTCTGTGCTTCTTGGATCTGTAATTTTATGTCTTTCATAAGAGATGGGAAATTTTCATTAATTATTTCCTCTATTATTGCTTCTGCCCCCTTTCCCTTCTCTTCTCCTTCTGGGACACCAATGACATGTACATTATTGTACTTTGTTTCATCCTTGAGTTCCCGGAGACGTTGCTCATATTTTTTAATTCTTTTCTCCATCTGCTCCTTTGCATGTAGGCTTTCAGGTGTTTTGTTCTCCAGTTCCTGAGTGTTTTCTTCTGCCTCTTGAGATCTGCTGTTGCATGTTTCCATTGTGTCTTTCAACTCTTGTGTTGTGCCTTTCATTTCCATAGATTCTACTAGTTGTTTTTTTGAACTTTTGATTTCTGCCATATATATGCCCAGTGATTCCTTTACAGCCTCTATCTCTTTTGCAATATCTTCTCTAAACTTTTTGAATTGATTTAGTATTAGTTGTTTAAATTCCTGTATCTCAGTTGAAGTGTACGTTTGTTCCTTTGACTGGGCCATAACTTTGTTTTTCCTAGTGTAGGTTGTAATTTTCTGTTGTCTAGGCATGGTTTCCTTGGTTATCCAAATCAGGTTTTCCCAGACCAGAACAGGCTTAGGTCCCAGAGGGAAGAAATATTCAGTATCTGGTTTCCCTGCGGGTGTGTCTTAGAAAATTGCCCCAACCCGTGATGCCTCAGGTCACCATGCTTCTCTGCCCAGCAGGTGATACCTGTTAGCCTATAATTCTTGACTGGTGTGAGGAGGTGTGGCCGTGTTCCCCCAGGCTCTGGGGTCTGGTTCTGAATGGAAAGGGCCCCACCCCTTTCCTCCTAGAGAAGACAGACCCCCCAGAAGACAGACCATTAGCATTTCAATGGTCTCTCTCTCTCTGCTTGTGCTGTCTCCACCCTTCCCCGAGTCGAAGCCCTGAAAACTGAAAATGATTGGGGCTCTCTCCACTGAGCCAAAAAAGAAACAGATAGTCCCCTTCAGACCCAGTCCAAGGCGACCCTCCAGCTCTCCAAGGTCAGTCGTCACCCAAAGCCTCTGTCTGTTTTTTGGGGGATTCGTACCTGTAGTGAGCAGTTCACACTCGCTACTTAAAATCCCAGTTGGAGCTCAGCTGAGCTATATTTGCTTGCTGGGAGAAAGCTTCTCTCTGGCACCACGAGGCTTTGCAGCTCGGGCTATGGGGGAGGGAGTCTCGTGACTTGGATCACAGGTTTTACTTACAGATTTTATGCTGTGTTCTCGGGCATTCCTCCCAATTCAGGTTGGTGTATGATGAGTGGATGGTCTCGTTTGTCCCTCCACAGTTATTCTGGATTATTTACTAGTTGTTTCTGGTTTTTTGTAGTTGTTCCAGGGGAACTACTTAGCTTCCACTCCTCTCTATGCCACCATCTTGTCCCTCCTCCAATACTAAGTTTTTTGAAGAAAAGTAGTAAAATAAACAAACTACTATCAGGTCAAGAAGGAAGTTCTGAAGGCCCAACATCCCACCCTGTCCCTTCTCACTATGCCCCAAAGGAGGAAAAATCATGCTGTGGAGTCATCAAATTCCAAAATAATATTTAGGCTATAGTACTTGGTATCTTTTTGGAATGTCTGTCTTCCATGATGCTGGAGACTTAAGATATGGCCCAAGTATTTGACCTGCTTGGGGAGAGGTATACTTCCCAGCTAGATCTCATTGCTTCCTTCCCCCTTAGAAAGCCAAGTGGGCCTGTGGGGAAAGGAGAACTTTGCTCTGCTTATTCTAGGGAAGAGAAGTCCTCCAGAACTAACCAAACTCACCAGCACTAGGGTTCCCCACTGGGTTTGGAGTCAAAGCTGAAACAAGAAAACAAATTATATTTCTTTTAATGGTATTGTCTCTGTGGTTGTTAATTTTATGTGTCAATTTGGCTAGGCTATGGTGCCCAGTTGTATGGTCAAGCACTAATCTAAGTGTTGCTCTGAAGACATTTTGTTGATGTGATTAACATCTACAATCAGCTGACTTTAAAAATATTACCCTCAAGAAAGGAGACAGAGAAATTAGGTGAAAAATTGGAGAGTGAGCTCTCAGATTAACTAGGGGAAGAGAGATTTTTCAGAAATAAGGGAGTGTGATACTGGATCAACAGTGTCAGATGCTACTCATAAGTAAAGTAAAAATAAAAAGAACTGAAAAATGTCCATTGGACTCAGCAACAAGGGCATCAAGACCTTGACAGTAGTTTAGTGGAGTGAAAGAATGCTATATGGTAACAGATTGAGAAATGAATACAAATAAAGAAACAGCAACAGGGAGTATAGATGACATTTTCAAGTGGTTTAAATGTGAAGAGCAGAAAAATGTTAGGAGAAGTAGTAGTTAATAAAACCAGGGAAGTTTTATTGATTTTCTTATTTGTTTGTTTGTTTAGTATTTTGCTTGCCTATTTAAGATAGGAAGGAATTGAATATGTGTCAATGCTGATGGGAAGATGCAGTAGCCAGCCACCAAGATGGCTCCCAATGAACCCTACCTCCTGGTTTGCATGCCCTTGTGTAGTCCCCTCCCACACTTAATAGGGCTGCTGGGTGTAAACAGTAGCATTGGTTGGAAATGATGGTGCATAACTTCTGAGATGAGGTCATAAAATGTCATAAAATACTTTGTGATTTCTGTCTTGCTATCTTGGATCACTTGCTCTGAGGGACGCCAGCTATCATGTTGTGAAGACACATAAGCACCTCTCTGGAGAAGTCCATGTTCCATGTGGCAAGCAACTGAGGCTTCCTGCCTACAGCTCTGTGAGGCCACCTTACAAGCAGACCCTCTGACCCCAATCAGCTTTCATGACTGATGCCTCAGCTGACATCTTGACAGCAGCATCATGAGTGACTCTAAGCCACAATCACCCAGCCTATTCAGCTCCAGGATTTCTGACCCACAGAAACTGTGTGAGATAATAAATGTTCATTGTTTTAAGCTGGTAAATTGTTATGTAGCAATAGATAATAAATATAGAAAGTATAGTATATAAAAGGAGAGTTTAAAATACAAAAGAAAGAAGAGAGCATTGATATGCAAGGTATCTGAGGAGGTGGAAGAAGAAAGCCTTGCCTAAGTGAAATGATGAGCTTCAGATAGGAGAAAGGACACCTCTTTGATTCCATGGGAGGAAAATGAAAGGGTGGCTGTAGGTTGGGTCAAGTCATAGGTCAGTGGCAGGCAATGAGGAAGCATCTGTGTGATGTTCAAAGTTTTCTCTGATAAGAAAGCAGAATTATTTGTTAAGAGTGAAGAAAGGGGTGGAGAGGTTTAAACTTTGAAGAGGATAAAGAAATTTTAAGCAGCTGCTGTGGAGAGTAGGAAGGACATGACTTGGGAAATGAAGATTTCTCAATAGCATTGAGAGCCACTTGATGTTAGAGACCATGAATTTTTTATATGACCAATCTGTGAATTTTGTCCATAATAGAGGTGAGCTACAGGATTACCTGTTGGCAAGGCTCACAAAACAGCTTTGGACTATACTCAAATTAAGACAAGTTGCCTGTACTGTGGTCTAATCACAGCTTGACAATTAAAAATGGCAGGAATGATAAAAGAAAAGCACAGTGCTTTACATGAGAAAAAGATGGGAAACTGTGTGGCTAAGGAAATGCATACTAATCCCCCAGCCATTGCATATATAGCAATGGATCTTGTAACCAGCTTTTTTAAAAGAACTGTCAATCCAATAGTGTTGGAAATTGTGTGAAATAGTCCCTAGGTATTACTAATGGTTTATTATTTCATTCTTTTGCATCTAAATACCTTTTTCTTCTGTCTCTCCCATGTCTTTAAAAGGCAATTATTAATAGAGCCTAGTGGAACTCTCTCAAACATCTTAAGCATGGATGCAGGCTTATCTCTCTTCATACTTGTATTTAATAAACCTCATTCTTCAGAACTGGCCCATCAAATATGTTTTATTCATTGAACATAACATGTCCATAAACTTAATCTAGCAAATAACTGGGAAAATAATTGCTATGCTCTAACCCATAAAGTAAACTTTTCTCTCTAAAATAAATACTCATCACTGGAATTTTCAAAGGTAAAGCAGTATTTTACAAACTACCTTCAATATAACTTCTTCTAGTTCACCTCTTTTGATAATTTTTTTTCTGGATTCTTGTTTCCTTCATAATAATTTTTTAAGTTCAAATTTATGATCATTGTAGAAAAAATGGAAATAAATGTAAATAAAAGGAAAATACTAAAAATCAGTACCAAATGTTAAGTGCACACAGATACACACACACAAAAAAGTAATTTATTCAGACCAATTTTTAGGCAGGTTTGTCAGAAATCAAATCCAGCAAGAAAAAGATGATGTGTTTTGGAAATGCCAATTAATTGCTTTTTCCCTTTGGAAACCTTGGTACAATAGCTGGTGTGCTGTGAATGTGCACAATCCCTCTGGCTCATGCCGGCAGGGCATCACTGGTGTCTGGAAGTCAGGATGAATGACATAAGGGAGCAGGGGATGCTTGCCCATCTAAGGACCACAAAGATACTATTTTTTAAAATTCCTAGATAAACAAGGCTTAGAAAGATTTATACAATCCCACTCTTCATTAGCTGAACAATAGGCAATGATACCCTAAATATGAATGCTGTTCCCTTGTATTAACTATATTCAGAAACAGATAAAATATTTCATACAAATAAAAGTTTTTAGGCCCAAGATCTGAAATGCAATATTTTTCAGCCATGCCTATTTTTAAAGAGGCATATTTCTGAAAATACCTTGGGTTTTATTTCAGTAAACAATAACACACAATAATGCAAACAGATACACTGCCAAGTCATTATTCCCATCCTTATTAAGGCAAATAGTCAGCACCAGACTGACCTGAAGCACTATAAATAATGAGGGTGCTAAACTGAATCCAATGAATAATTCATGAAACTTAATTCTTTGAGCTTCTCTGGCTGTTCTCTCACAGCCAGTTGAAACAATGCAGAATGATTACAAAGATGTATCATCTACATTTCTAGGGTATATGCCTTATCTATTAAACTAACTCATTTATTTAAAAAATAATAACCATCTCAAGGTTACTTTGCATTCCAAACGTTTTCTTTTGTAGAATAGTGTTATGCAAATGTACCTAACCACAGTTTCAAAATGAGATAATATCCAGTGAAAGTCTGCTTCACTCTCAAGTCATGATTTAGGGGTGAACTAGAGCTCCAAGGATAAGATGGCATGTCCTGTGGCACTGTGTAGCATTCCTGGTACACTGCCTCACCAACATGAAGGAATCTAGTATTATAAAAAATGATCCTAAGGAGTTCAATGAGCTGAGACACTTGTTCTATTTCTGGATCTGCAACACTGACTTGATCTGACCTCAGCCAAGTAGCTAAACTTGTCTATATTTTTGCCTCTTACTCTATGACATGAATGTGTGGACTGGAATAACTATGAGGTTCTTTCTAATCTTCATGTTCTGTGATCTACATCACCCACAAATTGATCTCCTAGCTTCCAGCCACCTTCTACTATTGTAAGAACCACAGTCACAGAGATATTGTCTATTTTGCTCTCCAGTGTATCCTTAGTACCTGGCACAGTGCTTGACCCATAGGAGTACTGCAAAAAAAAATCTTTATTGAATAAATGAATGAACCTAGTACAATTGAAAAACACAGTATCAATCCCATGTGTTTCTTCCTTTGCATGATTTTTTCATAGAAGAAAAATTTGGAACAGTTAAAGCCCCAAAATACTGACAGCAGCTCAGAAGAGAATTCTCATAAGAGAGTTATTACATTCAGTAGCAAATATCATAGTAGACAGTTCCCACAAAATTATCAGTGCACCGTATCTTCCAAAGTATATTATGGAGCTTGAATTTGCATGTGCTTTTATATTACTCAGTGTAGCTAGGCATTTTAATTTCTTCATTGCCAAAGCATATACCATGCAATATGTCACCTTAAACAACAGCAATTCATTGGCTCATGGTTTTGAGGATAAGTCCAAACCAAGGCATCATCAAGGTGATGCTTTCTTCCCAAAGACCGGCATTCTGGGACTGGACACCAGCGATCCTTGGTTCACGGCCCTCTGCCACATAGCAATGAATATACATGGCAGCCTTTCCCTTCAGGGTTTCATTGACCTTCAGCTTCTTGCTTCCCTTGGCTTTCTCTCTCTCTCTCTCTGAATTTCATTCTGCTTATAAAGGTTTCCAGTAACAGGATTAAGACCCATCCTGATTGAGCTGGGCCACACCTTAACTAAAGTAATCTCATCAGAAGTCCTACTTACAAAGGATTCACACCCACAGGAATGGATTAAGTTTAAGAACATGCTGTTCTGGGATACATAGCTCCAAACCACCACACTAGATTTAGGACTAATATGCTGAATTATCAACTGGCTATCCTTTTTGATAGTAGTCCTATTGTAAAGCAACAAATTCTCTTCCTCTCCCAACACACACATATGAACACATATGCACACTTAAACCTATAGCTCTCCTCAAAACACTGATACAAAGAGTACACCCACTAAGAAGAGGTTCAAAGTAGCAAACAATGAAAGATTCTAGAAGAGAATATTCTATAGCTCCTACTGACCTCATGCTTACCACAGTCCATTTTGTATTCTATCCCCACTGTTTGATTCATTCTCTGTTCTGTGGAATTAGAGAATTGTGTCCAAGAATTGAGGGCTGACGCTTTGTTCCCTCCTTCAGGAATCCCTCCTGGCTTAGGCCAGCAATGATAGAGAAAAGCATTTCAAGCTTTGGATTTCAATATATCAGAAAATTATTCAAGCAGATTATTATAACCACTCCAACATATAAAAGTAAGACATTTTAAATCAAATAAATGCATCCATAAGAGATGCTTTATCCTATGTTGTGCTTTGTGCAAAAATGAAACATGAAAGATTATAATGCAAACACATAAGGTATAGCAGATATTCCCAGAACCATTTAATAAATTCATTGTGGTGGACCTTATAATAGAAGTCCCAATATTTATTCCACCACTGTCTCATTGAGTAGTAGAAATATAGTCTTCAGAAATTTATCTAAGCTTAAAATCACTTATTATTGGCTCAGGAATGAACATATAGAATATTTATAATCAATAAGATGTGAGAAGAATGCTAGAAGCTTCTGGAAATGTTCTTTTCTTCTAAGAACAGCAAAAATCTGGTATCTCTCTATAGCTGGATATGAACAAGAGCACATGTAGTCCAGATCACAGAGACAATTGCACACCACTAGCCCACTCTGAGCACATATTATACTGTGCAAATACTTCTATTTAATTTTTCAAGTTTTTCACTTGATTGTTGACATGCAATTTCTTTGAAAAACTTAAATATGAAAGGCATCCTAGGAATAAAACTTTAGGTGTCAGTCTAATACTGTGGAAAGAGCTTTATGGAAGTAAGAAATTGCAGCTCTCTTAAAATCACAAAGGGAGCCAGACTTAGCTAGAAGCCCAACACTATAGCTGTCATAATGGAAAAACAGAAAGAATCTCTATGATGACATTAATGAGTCACTAAATCATTCAAACCTGTAGCCTACTCTACTATTGGACTTTCTGTCATTTAAGATAATAAATGTCCTTATTGTTTAAGTCTAGTTGAGTCAGGTCTCCCGTTACTTCCAGCCCAAATGATCCTATATGATTTAGTCTGTCTATTTGTGGAGGCTATCTGCTACATAATTTTAAATATTCATATAATTAAGGTGATTTAAGATAATCAAAAAACAGAATTTAAAAGATAATAGCAGGAGGCTGGTTTGGGAAAGCTTCCCCTCTCCTTCTGCTGGAGTAAATAAACCCTATCTTCCTTCTCAGCCTGGTTTGGTGTGACTTCTATTGACTGCACCAAGTGACAAACCCAGATTTTGGAAGTGCCCCTTCTACAGTTTTGGTGCCCAATGTGTGGCACAACATCAGAACAACATCCTGCTCAGTGGATTCCAGGACCCCCAAGGTAAGACATTCATGAGTCTCAGCTCTACAGCTGACAGAGACACTTCTCTCTGAGAACTAGACAAGAGAGTTTTTTGCCCCGGGCATCCAGGACCCCAACTGTGGCTGGCTGCAGAGGAAAACAGGTTTATTAAGTGAGTGTGGATGTCTTGTGTGCTTGTATAAGCATTTGGTCTTGTTTCTCTGGTTCTTGGTCTTGTCTTCCTTTGTTCATGGGCCCTGTCTGTTTCTTCTTCAGTGACACATAAACTCCTACCAGAGCTGTAAACAGGAAGCCGCACTTGGTTTGGGCACTCAGTGACCATGAATTTATGCCAAAGCTCTTTTCTGGAGGGTGCAGCACCAGGGATGTAGGAATAGCTATTGAGACTTGGTTTGGAAGGAAGCAGGCCCTGGCATTCCAGGGAGGTCACTGAATTTGGTGTCTAGGTTTATTTGAGTGCTCAGTGGCACATAAATTTATGTCAAAGCTGTTTTCGGAGGGTGCAGACCCAGGCATAGGGGAATAGCCATTGAGACTTGGTTGCCTAGGACTTGGCTCTGATTCTTAGTCTTGTGTTCTTTTTGTGTGTGGACCCTATTTGGTTTCTTTTTCAGCGACACATAAACTCCATGGTAAGACTGCAGCCAAATATGATTCCAACACATTTAAACAGTGTCCACTTGGATGAAGAGAAAAGAGAACATTTTTGCCACCAATTAAAAGATTTTAAAATAAGGACTAATGACACCAGGAACTCAAGATTACAGATTTGTCCAGAATTTAAGGGTTATAAATTCAATGGTAGAAAATATATGTCTCACAATACCTAACCCTCACACTCTCATCAATATTTCTGACATATATACTTAGTTCAACTTTAAAGGATACCATTTATTGCATCCCAGTAAATAAAGACTTACAAAAACTCCTTGCATTTGAATGAGAAGAACATGTGTACATACGGAATTTTATTTCATTTGTTCATTTTCTTACAAAATAAATTCGGGTGCAAAATAACATTACATTCTATTGATCCCTCACTTGGCCACTTGTGGCCATCCTCTAATTCTTACTGAGGCCAAATTACTTTGCATAAATGTTTCATGCTTTTCTTTGTCATGGGCTCATGCCTGAATTGTTTCCAATGCTTAAGAATGTGATTTAAAGGTTTGCCCTTCTTAATTTCCTTACATTTCTCACTCGTGTTGTTACCCAAATTCCTTTCAGTGCTTAAGAATGCAATTTAAAGATTTATCCTTCTTAATTTTCTTAGATTTCTCACTTATGCTGTTTCCCATTTTTTAAAATACTTTTTAGGTAACTTGAGACCAAACAGGACAGAACAAAACACAAAACAAAAACTTAACCAAACCACAAACAAAAACAAGACCAAGAATTAAAGCCAAGTCCTAAGTGACCAAGTCTCAATGGCTATTCCTCTTTGCCTGGGGCTGTACCGTCCAAAAACAGCTTTGGCATAGATTTATCTGCCACTGAGTGCCCAAATAACCAAAACCTAGGCACCCAAAATCAGTGGCCTCCCTTAATGCCAGGGGCTGCTTCCTTCCAAACCAAGTCTCAGTGGCTATTTGCCACCAAGCACCCAAACCAAGTGTGGTCTCCTGCTTACAGCTTCAGCAGGAGTTTTCTCTGAGAATCAAGCCTCTCTCTCTCTCTCTCACCTGGCAAAATGAATTTACAAGTTCTAGGCCTAAAAACTGAATTGAAAGGTCCAGGCAAGATACAACTTCCTAATGAAGCAGAGCCATGAAATATCCTTGAGCTGAGCCAGAGGTGTATAAGAAGTCACAGTAAGATTGCAGTCGAACATGATTCCAACATGTTTAAACAATGTCCACTTAGGCAAAGAGAAGATAGAGCATTTTTGCCACCAATTAAAAGATTTTAGAATAAGGACTAATGACACCAGGAACTCAAGATTACAGATTTGTCCAGAATTTAAGAGTTATAAATCCAATAGTAGAAAATATATGTCCCACAGTACCTAATCCATATACTCTCCTCATCAATATTGCTGATGCATATACTTAGATTAACTTTAAAGGATGCCATTTATTGCATCCCAGTAAATAAAGACTAACAGAAACTCTTTGCATTCAAATCAGAAGAACTTAACATAGGAATAAAAGAGGAGTATAATTGGATTGTGTTAAAAAATGTAAGTCTTGTCCAGAAATCTTCAGGGAGTAAAGCTCCACAAGTGACTTTGTGCAGGCTAGACCCTTTGGCAATTGGCCATGCCAAAGGACAAAAAGGAACTCAGGATTCTTTGGTAAAGCAGGCTGTTGTCAACTGCCAATACCAAATTTTGGATTAATAGCCAAACTTTTGTATCTGGCCATAAAGAGAAATAAAAAAAATTTTAAAATAAAGAAACATTTAAAATGGACATCAGAATGTACAATTGCCTTTCAAATTTAAAAGGTAAATTGATATCAGCTCCAGCCTTGGGCCCCCTGATGCCATCAAAGAATTTGACCTATCTGTCCCTGAAAAGGAGAGCATGACTTTCAAGTACTTATATAAACTGTTTGATACTGTTCTCCAAGAAAAGCCCGCTTACCTGACCACAGTGGCAACCACTTGTGAACTCTTATGAGAAACAAAAAGTTTAAAATAAACTTAAAGCTCCCCACTTGTCCTTACTGTATTGGAGCAAAATAGGGACAATGGCTCACAATGGAGAAGCTAAGTCACTATCAGGCAGTGCCACTGAATAATCTTGAGTGTCATCCTACAGAAAGCAAGATATTCAGTAGCAAATCCTGCCTCTTCCACCTGCCTGGGAACATCAGCACAAAGGGTGGGATTAATGGCCCTCATAAGAGCCCTCCAGGCCTGCACAGACTATCATATGCTGTCTGTGCTAATTTGCACGCTCACAAAACAATTTGAAAAGAGCATGGTCAAATAACTGCAGCCAAAAAAGACATAAAGCATATAGATCTAATTTTTAAATCGCTAGATGTAGTAATGCATCCCAAGAAATTAGCCATCCAGAGCAAAAGATATCTCTCCATGGACAATAAAAGGCCAAGATGATGAAGAAAACTAACAAACAGATTTACAATCAAGCCCAAAGTCCTTGGAACCTCCAACTATTTGCTGGTGTTTATGGACACTTTAGTAGACAGTTAAAAACTTTTTCCTTCTTAAACTAAAAAGCACAACTTGTAAAACAGTTACTTCAAAAAAAATTCCTAAATTTGGACTTCTGTTTCCTGTTCAAAGCAATAGACCCATGTTCATAGCAAAAATTATTAAAGGTGTTTCAAGACTCTTTAACATTGACTGGTGCCTACTTTCTGCTTACAAGCCACAGTCTACAGGAAAAACAGAATGCAGAAATTGGACTTTAAAAGACAGCCTCACCAAAATCTGCTTGAGAACTCATTTAAAATAAAGTTCTACCTGTTGCCCTCCTGAGGATAAGAATAGCACCCCAAAGCTGGTTAAGTTTGAGCCTTTTAAAATGACATTTAGAAGGCCATTTCTAAAGGTTAAATAGGCAGGTAATATGCATCTCAGTACAGAATTAACTACAATTCAATATGTAAAATTCTCTAGTGCTACTTTAGCTAAAATTAATAATTATGCCCCTAATCACCTTAAATTCCCCACAGGTGTACCCCTTACACCATTACCAGCCTAGAGATCAAGTCTGGATCTGCACCTGAAAGGACCAGAATCCCCAGGTTCAGCTAAATCCTAAATGGGTTATGCCTTATTTAGTGTTACTTGTTACTCATTCTTAAGTTGCAGAGAATGAAGCCCTATAATTCACTACATAAGAGTCAAGCTGCAACTGTTCCAGGATGAAAACACACCTCGTGTTAGATGAGAAGCTGTGGTGACAGTAAATCCTCCTAATAATCCAAATCATCAGTGTACTTGTGAACCTCTAGATAGCCTAAAATATTAAAAAGTCTTGCTAGTTAGGGAGAGAGGCATGATGGCAGCATAGAGAGATGTGGAGTTTAGTTAGTTCCCTGGAGCAAATAATAAACAGCCAGGAACAACTAGTAAATAATCTAGAACAGCTGCCGGGGGACATCCGTGACTGTCCACACATTGTACATCAACCTGGATTGGGTGGAATGACTGAGGTCACAGCATAAAATCTGTAAGAAAAAACTGCAGAACTACGCTGGAAGCCCCCTCCCCCCATGGAAGGCTGAACTGTCAAACCTCACTGTAGGAGAAAGCAGCATTCCTGGAGCCAGCAAATATAGCTCAGCCCAGCTCCAACTGGGGTTTTCATTGACAAATGTGGACTGCTGAATACAAGCTACAAACACAGACAAACCTCTAACAAGCAACAAAGTACCCTGAAGTCACTCCCAGTGGAGAGGAGGCAGGGCCAATGGAGAGAAAAAAATTAATTAAAAAAAGAAAAGAGATACAGAGACTTTTAGAGACAGAGCTTAGAGAGCCAGAAGGCACCTGTGCCCCAGGAAAGGAAGCCCAGGAGACCAGTGGCTGTCTCTGACTGATGGGTGTAGCTGGGGGGCCATGGACTGGCTCTGAAAGGGGGCTTTATCTCCCTTTTACCCTCTCAACATGAGTGGCTCAGTGGAGAGAGCCTCAGCAATTTTTGGTTCATGGTGTTCTGACCCAGACATCGGTGGAGTTGTCAGAGTCAGAGAGACAAAGGAACTATTCAAAACAGAAAATAACTCTCTAGGGAGTGTATCTTCCCTAAGAGGAAGGAGCTGGAGCTCAGATATAGGGCTGGCCCTCCCTTCAGAATTCAGACCCCAGGGCCTGGGGGAAAACAATCAATCCAGAAACAACTTAACCTGAAAATTAAAGGAACCAGGCCTCTTTACAACAGTGGGGAGTGACAGGCTGGCAGGCACCACCTCCTGGGCAGGTGAGGAAAAGCATAATGGCTAGAGGCCTCATAGGAAAGTCTGTCAATCTTCAAAGACACACCCTCAGGGAAACCTGATACTAAATATTTCCCCATTCTGAGACCTGATCCTGTTTTGGTCTGGGAAAATGTGATTGCGGCAATCAAGAAAACCTGATGCCTAGAAAAGGGAAAACCACAATTCACACTAGAAAAAATGAAGATATGGCCCAGTCAAAGGAACAAACTTACACTTCAACTGAGATACAAGAATTGAAACAAATAATGCTAAATCAATTCAACAAGTTTAGGGAAGATATGGCAAAAGAGATGAGGGATTTAAAGAAAACATTGGGCGAAAATGAGGTAGAAATCGAAACTTTGAAAAAACAACTGCCAGAATCTATGAGAATGAAAGGCACAACACAAGAGATGAGAAACACAATAGAGACATACAACAGCAGATTTTGAGAGGCAGAAGAAAACATTCAGGAACTGGAGAACAAGACACCTGACATCCTACACACAAAACAACAGATAAGGAAAAGAATGGAAAAATATAAGCAATGTCTCAGGGAATTCAATGACAACATGAAATACATGAATGTACATGTCATAGGTGTCCCAGAAGGAGAAGAGAAGGGAAAAGGGGCAGAGGCAATAATAAAGGTAGTAATCAATGAAAATTTCCCATCTCTTATGAAAGACATAATATTACAGATCCAAGACACGCAGCATATCCCAAACAGAATAGATCTGAAAAGACCTATGCCAAGACACTTAATAATCAGGTTATCAAACATCAAAGACAAAGAGAGAATCCTGAAAGCAGCAAGAGAAAAGTGATCCAACACATACAAAGAAAGCTTGATAAAACTACTTGCAGCTTTCTCAGTAGAAACCATGGAGGCAAGAAGGAAGTGGAGTGATATATTTAAGATACTGAAAGAGAAATACTGCCAGCCAAGAATCCTGTATCAGGCAAAACTGCCCTTCAACTATAAGGGAGAGTTTAAAATATTCTCTGACAAACCGACAATGACAGAGTTTGTGAACAAGATACTAGTGCTACAGGAAATACTAAAGGGAACACCACAGACAAATAGGAATAGACAAGAGTGAGAGGTTTGGAACACAATTTTGGGTGGTGGTAGCATAGCAATGTAAGTACACTGAACAAAGATGACTGTGAGTATGATTGAAAGAGGAAGGTTAAGGGCATGTGGGACACCAGAAGGAGAGAAGAAAAATAAGGACTGGGACTGTATAACTCAGTGAAACCTAGAGTACTCAACAAGTGTGATAAAATATACAAATATGTTTTTACAAGGGGGAGAACAAATGAATATCAACCTTGCAAGGTGTTAAAAATGGGGTGGAAAAAAACAGGAAGAAAAAAAATGGGGTGGTATTGGGGAAAAAACACAATCAATGCAAACTAGAGACTATAGTTAACAGAAACATTGCTTTATGCTCCCTTTAATGTAACAAAGGCAATATACCAAAATTAAATGCATATAAGAGGGGGATATAAGGGAGGGGTATGGGACTCGGCATTGGTAATGTTATCTGACTCTTTTATTCTACTTTATTTTAATTCTGTCTTTCCTTTTGTTGCTTTTTAGCTGTCCTTTTTTTCTTTCTTTTTCTTTTTCTTTTGTTTCTCTACCTTCTTTGACTCTTCCTCCTTCTTTGTGGAAGAAATGAAAATGTCCTTATATAGATAGTGGTGAATGGTAGTGAATGCATACATATGTGATTATACAGGGAATCACTGATTTCTTACTTAGGAGGGAATATATGGTGTGTGAACAAAACTGTCAAAAAAAAAAAAAACAGGTTGATGAAGAAACCTTGAGAGCACTATATTGAATGAATGAAGTCAGACACAGAGGGACAAATATTGTAATGTCTCATTGATATGAACTAATTAAAATAGACGTGAAATATAGGTTACCAGGATATAGAATAAGGCTAAAGAATGGGGAGCCATCACTTATTATGAGCAGAAATTTTAACTAGGTTGAACTTAAGTGTTTGGAAATGGACAGAGGTGAAGGTAGCACATTATTGTGAGAATAACTAACAGTGCTGAATGGTGTGTGAATGTGGTGGGAAGGGGAAGCTTACAGTCACGTATGTCACCAGTAGGAAAGTTGGAGGTTAAAACATGGGAATGTATAAAACAGTGAACCTCGTGATGGACAATGTCCATGAAAACTGTACAAATACTAGAAATCTCTTTCATGAACTAGAATAAATGTATGACACTATAACTAGAAGTTAATAATAGAGGGGTATATATGGAAAAAATACACATATTACAAACTATGTACTACAGTTAGTAATATTTTAACATTCTTTCATCAACAGTAATAAATGTACTATACCAATACTACGAGTCAGTAATGGAGAGGGGGTGGTTAGGGGTATGGGAGGATTTGAGTTTTCTTTTTTGTTTTTATTTCTTTTCTGGAGTAATTAAAAAGTTCTAAAAATTAATTGTGATAAATTCACAGATGTCTGATGGTACTGTGGGCAACTAATTGTGCACTTTGGATGATTGTATGGTATGTGAACAATCTCAATAAAATTGAATTTGAAAAAACAGCTTTGGATAGGGGGGCTATCCACTCTGGTTATAAAATTGCATCAGTTCCCTGTCTTGTTTCATAACCTTCAGAGTCTTTCCGCTATCTTTAAGATGAACTCCAGCCCTATCCTTGCTTTCCTTTCCTTCTGGCTCAGAAGTCTGCAGTCATACCAGTTGCTTTTCCATTTGTGTCATGAAAAATAAGAATCAGTAAGATTCAAACTCCAACTCCAAGCAATTTGAAGGGGGCCTGGAGATGGTCTCTGGATGCAGATTTCACACTAGTCCTTCAACTTCAGTTGGTTCCTGGAATTTCCAAATGGAAGAAGCAGTGACTTTTTCCACTAGTGTGAGAAAAAACTGATTCTGCCCCCACATCAAATTCAATAAACTTGTGAAAGAGAAGTGCCTGAAGACAAGAAGCAGAGAAAACATGGGCTTTGAACTCACATGAACTGGGTTCTATATGGCAACTTCATTACTTCCCAGTTTGGGATCTTAGGCTGGTAGATTACCGGATTTTTCCACACTTCTGTTTTAAAATGGGGATGGTAATAAAACCTGTTGCCTATGAAAAAAAATCTTTCCAAGTCAAATTAGTTATGATGTTCTTTGTTATCTATTTTTCCTATAACCTTGATATACCTTTTAACAACTTCCCAAAGTAATCTCTCCTTACAAAGGTTCTATTCAAAGTCTACCAGTCTTAAACTGCTGGATTTGTATCCAGCTGCCTATTTCTAGTGTCTCTAGCTAGTCATGGTGGATATCCCCTTTTTACGAGACCAGACAAAATGGTTCTCAAGACATTAATAATTAAGATTAAAGAAAAATACAGTGAATTAGACACCAAAAATATCAGCGAGATGATCTTGTCACTGGCTAATCAATTTAACCCAGCCAGAACATTGTCTTGCTTCCTCTGTCAATATTACTAGTGAATGGTGCTATGTTATTCCTATCAGTTAAGTTTAAAAAGGGAAAAACTTTACTGAAAGAATAAAAATTGAACATGTTCAATTATAGAATAGAATAGTTCAGCTTACCCAGGATATAAGACACGGAGCCAGAGGCTCCTCTTTGGTAGGAACACAAAACCATTCTTGCTGCACCTCCCTTACTTGATAGGCAAAATGGGACAGTTACCCTCTGGAGACTGTAAACAAACCGTCACTTTATTAGCTAATAATTGGTACAAAACTAACAGGAATCTGAGACCTAAAGTATATTAAGTCACCCCTAATGGAACCCAACAAATCTAATAATCATGTAGCTGCAACAGTTGTCCCATCAATGCAAGTTAAAAATGTAATTGCCAGTGTTATATGCAGTAAATAATAGCTATCATAGTATAATCCTAGTAAATGCAAAAAAATAGCTTTAATGCACAAAGTAGTACTACAGAATAGAGTGGCTCTGGATAGTCTTGCTGCCTCACAAGAGGGGAGCATGTGCCATGGTCAAAACAGAATGCTGTACCTATATTCCCGATGAATCTGATACCAACTCTTTTAGAACACCTAAATGATCAAGTTCTAGCTGCGAGTACACCGGTCAATAATTCTAATTTTTCTGATCTATTCAGTTGGTTACCTTCAGGAATAGGGTCATGGTTACAGACTCTTCTTCAAACCGTGCTTATAGTCTTCCTGATCATTTTATCTACTCTTGCCCTAGTTAAATGCCTCTTGTCTCTATGTGCTTGAATAATAACTCAAATATGTACAAAACCCTTTCTTCATCCAGAACTTTGAATAGGAAGTGAGATCTGGTGGGTTTGTACAGATTAGTGTGAAATAGCAATACATCCCAAAGTAATTTGGGCAGAGAATAAAAATATATTTGCAGCCCCCCCCCCCCCCCCCGAGGAGCTGGGGGAAAAATGCAGAAATGTTGGACATCCCCACCTGGGTTATTGCTGATATTCTCACGAACATTGAGGACTGACAATTTGGTATGCTGGGCCCTCGATCTTGGGGCTTGCCTTATGAGGCTTGTTACTGCAGAGGAGAGGCTAAGCCTACTTATAATTGTGCCTAAGAGTCTCCCTCAGAGAACCTCTTTGTTACTCAGATGTGAACTCTCTCTCTAGCTAATTCAACTTGGGAGGTGAACTCACTGTCCTCCTCCCTACGTGGAACCTGACTCCCAGGTGTGTAAATCTCCTTGGCAACACAGGATATGACTCCTGGGGATTAGCCTGGACCCTGCATCATGGGATTGAGAAAATCTTGACCAAAATGGGGAAGTGAAATGAATCAAAATAAAGTTTCAGTGGCTGAGAGATTTCAAATGGAATCAAGAGGTCACTCTGGAGGGCATTCTTATGCACTATATAGATAACCCTTTTTAGTTTTTAGTGTATTGGAACAGCTAGAAGGAAATACCTGAAACTGTCAAACTTCAACCCAGTAGCCTTGATTCTTGAAGACGATTGTATAACTATGTAGCTTACACAATGTGATGGTGTGATTGTGAAAACCTGGTGGCTCACACTCCCTTTATCCAGTGTATGGATGGATGAGTAGAAAAATGGGGACAAAAACTAAATGAAAAATAGGGTGGGATGGGGGATGGAATGATTTGGGTGTTCTTTTTTACTTTTATTTTTTATTCTTATTTTTATTCATTTTGGTGTAAGGAAAATGTTCAAAAATTGACTGGGGTGAAGTCTCTATAGTTTTAACACTAGTACCAGAATTTCATTAATTAGAACCAAGAGAAAAATAAAGGCTAGCCTGAGAATCTCAAATCTTACAAAACAGAAAAAGAACAGAGCCAAATGAGATTATTAATAAGTGAAAATTAGGGCATATAATGTTTTGTATCCTCCACTGACAACTCAGTAACATTATAGTTAGAATAATAATAACTGGTCTCACAAAGAAGGCTCCATTATATGGGGAATTAGAATAATTTGCATGGATATTTTAAGTTTCAGAAGTTTGACTTTCCCCCAAATTCAAAGTTAATACACTAATTCTAAACATTTTCTTCATTAAAAAGTTGGTAAAAAATATATAATGTTCTTAAGTGAAATATAAATGCAGTTTTTAATTCCTTAAAGGAAATCTGCATTGTTTAAAAGGAATTTGAGAATTAGTATGCAATTCTTAGGATCAAGGCCCCTCTTAAAAGTATAAAATACTCAATTAACTATGCTGTAGAATTTTTAATTATGACATTGAAATGCTAAACAGAGCATTAACATCTATTATTCTTAATGAATTAAATATTTTCTAGGACTGCACACACTGTCAGTTCTATAATAGCACTTTAGAACACAATTTAAGGTTTTGGTTTCATTTCTAAACCAATGTTAAAAGGTAGTGTTTAATTCTGACTAAGCTACCTTTCATGTGATAAACCAATGAAGCATCATTTTCCAAACCAAGGAAAGATTATATTTGCTTAATAAATAAATAAAGTATATTAGAAAGTGTTTTCTAATATATTTAAACAACTTCTTACATAATTTCAAAATCAATAAGATTTTCCAAA
The DNA here is from genome assembly GCF_015220235.1 of Choloepus didactylus. Taxonomy (NCBI): domain Eukaryota; kingdom Metazoa; phylum Chordata; class Mammalia; order Pilosa; family Megalonychidae; genus Choloepus; species Choloepus didactylus. Next base: position 182,073,091 of record NC_051310.1, on the reverse strand, counting down.
TTCCCAATGCTGTGCATTAAAGTATTAGTATCACAACGTACTTTCTGGCTTATTTCTTTCATTCACAAAAAAACCAACATGCCTTCCACCCCCACTTACAGGGAATGAGCCAGCTGTGGCACAAAGTGGAGGCAGCCTGGACAGTTGACATACCACCAAAGACTTAAACGAAAAGAGATAATACCAGATAGTGGTCAAGAGCCAGGATTGTGAAGTTAGACAGACCTGAGTCTAAATACAGCCACCACCAATTTACTAATTCTGTGACTTTGACTTATTACACTTAACCCCTTTAAGCCTCAGTTTCATCATCTGTAGAATGGGAATAACGATGGTGCCTATTTTACAGGCTGCTAGGAGAATTATGAGATAACACAGGTGTAACGTCGAGCTTAGAGCCTGGTCTACTGGGTTTACTCAGCAGATGTTATTATTTTTATTACATTAAAACTCTGATCAATCATCTGGACATTTCTAAGTTAATAGTAACTCAAGGATGATAAAATGGTTTGAACTTGTCTACAATTCAAAATAAATTGGTGGAAGCTACCTGGGGAAGAAGGAAAACAAGGCTGAGTGTGAGCTCAAGGGAAAAAAAAAGAGTTATCAATTAATGCTCCTACTATGGGAACCAAATGGGGTAGTAGCTATGTTTGCCATCCCAGGTATAGCTACATATTTGTTGTCATATAAGTAGTATATCCTATATGATTTTTTTTTTCTTTTTTTTTTTGCTTTTTTCTAAGTTCAGCCTTAGTGTGAATAGGAAAATTCACCCACAGGAGTGAAAGGGCAACTGTGAGCAAATCTACAGAAAACTACTAAATGGTCCAGGATACCCCAATTCAAACTGCCACTGCAATACTGCCAAGATTAAATGGACTAAAGATCATCACAATAAATGCTTACATTTTATAATATACACATTACATATAGACCTTAGGTCAAATAGCTTTGAAAAACAGGGTATAGAATCCTTTTTGAAATGTGTCAGAAGTGGAGATCACTTGTATTAAGGTAGTTTTTGAACAGTGGTGATGTTTCTTTCAAGAGACTCATTTAAAAGAGATAGCCACAAGCTCCACATCCTACCCACCCTGCTGCCGAGTTCCATAATTTAAAACTAGATCTGATTTTGGAAAAGTAAACAATATAGAAAAGAATATAATTTTTAAAACAATTCTACAAAGAAGGCTCATCTATTAAATTCATATTACATGAAGTCCATTAGATTTACAAAACACATTTTTTCAGCAGTTGAAATTGCATCCTAGTCAATATTTATCTTCTGCTACAGAAAATGTATCAAAATATGGATTTTGTTATCAATAAAGCAGCATAATTATAACATCTAATAAGACATGAAATATTAAGCCATGTTCCCCAAAATATCTACATAACCAAACACTCATAAAATTTGTTTAATTTATAAAATGTAAGTGATTCCTAATTCTACTGCCACATTCAGCATGGAGGGGGGTGGTTATTGCATAAAAACCCATAGTCTGGATAATATGCATTTTCTTTTTAATTCTATTTAGCTTGTAACACCTCTTTCTTGGTAGATGAGCAAAAATATTTCCACTGTTACCTACAAGTTTATATTTTCTTCATAAATGGCCCTGTGTTGTACCTATTATAGAGTAAATTGTCTAAGGAAGTTGTATTGTATGCAATGTCTTACATAAGACTATTATTTTGAAGGAAAGAAAACCCTATATATTAGTATTAGAATATGTTGCATCTAAGAATCATAGAATCTTAAGGATGGAAGACCACTTAAGAGTAGTGATTGCCAAGAACTTTACCACCAGAGATCCCTTTAATTTTATCTAACAGAACTCGTGTTTTGGATGGAAGGTTTCCTATATCCAAAAAACTGCATTTAGAAAAATAATGATAAATTTGCCCCTTCAATAAATATATCAAGACATAAATTCCCACAATTCTATGGGTTTTTTGAAATATTGGAAATAGCTCATACACTGCATGAGCACGCTGTGCTAATGGATGGTGTGATTTCTCAGCCAGGAGTCTGGGTTAAACAGCAGCTCCACCACTTACTAGTTGTGTGATTTGTGCATGTTTCCTCAACAGTTTAATGGGAATAATGAGAGTAACTACCTCATAAAAGTATATACCAATACATATAGAGCCCTTAGAACAATGCCTGGCAAATAGTAACTCCTCATTAAGTGTTCATTATTATATTAAAATCTTTGTTGTCCCTGAGGAAGAAACCTTCTTTGAAACTCATCTAGTCTCAGTGGTTATCCAGTTCAAGCATCCTTTTCTATAACAAACTCGGATGGCCATCCATCCCCTTCTAAAACATGACCAGCCAATATAGACTGTATCAGTTATCTGTTGCTACAATAATATTGCATAGCAAACAACCTCAATATACAGAGATTTAAAACCATAAGCATTTATTTAGCACATAATAAATAAACAGGTCAGCAATTTAGTATGGCCTTGCCTAGACAGTTCTAGTCTTAGTTATATTCAACTCACATGTCTGAGGATCAGCTGGCCCTCAAATGATTTAGGAAGGCCTCAACTGGGGTGATGAGGGTAACTTACTCTGCCCGATATGTTCTCATGCTGGCAATCATGTAAGAGAAAACAAGTCCCAGTTAACTAGATTTACAAAAAATATGTGCAATCCTCTGCTTGTGTCACATCTGCTAACAACCCATTGGCCAACCAAGTCACATGGGTAAGGTGTTCCAGTTTGCTAATGCTGCCAGAATGCAAAATACCAGAAATGGTTTGGCTTTTATAAAGGGGGTTTATTTGGTTACAAAGTTACAGTCTTAAGACCATAAAGTGTCCATCAACAAAGGGTACCTTCACTGGAGAAAGGCCACTGGCATCCGGAAAACCTCTGTTAGCTGGGAAGGCACGTGGCCAGCATCTGCCTGCTCCCAAGTTGGGTTTCAAAATGGCATTCTCCAAAATGTTGCTCTTAGGGTATTTTGTCCTCTCACAGGTGCAGCTCCTCTTCAAAATGTCACTTTCAGTTGTTCTTAGGTCCCTCTGTTTGTGAGTTCTTTTTATAGGACTCCAGTGAACTAATCAAGACCGACCCTGACTGTGTGGGGCCACATTTCCATGGAAACATTCAATTAAGAGGTCACTCCCTAATCAAAAGTGTCACTCACAGTTGGGTGGGTTACATCTCCATGGAAACACTCAATCAGAAGTTTCCAACCTAATCAACACAAATACATCTGCCCCCACAAGATTGCATTAAAGAATATGGCTTTTTCTGGGGGGCATAATATATACAAACCAGCACATAAAGGGCAAGGCAGATCAACCTGCCCACAGTGGGAAGCACTGCAAAGTTACATGGCACAGGACTTGGATACAGGGAGTGACAAAGGGTTGGGTCACCATTGCCATCAACCACAAGGAGTTTACTAGAACAAAAGGCATTCTTTTCCAAGTAGAAAAATATACTTGGGGCTGAGTCAAACTTCCCTTCCTTTAACTTCCCTGATTTGTTCTAGTTAATTCTCTAGAACTACAACTGTGTAAGTCTAATCATTCTTCTACATGACATTAAGTGCCATTAAAATATTTGATTAGGTTCCTCATAAATCATATCCTTTGCAAGCTAAAAAAACATTCAGTTCCTTCAATTGTATTTCATATAACTTGAGAAATGATCTTGCTTATACCATCAATATTCCTCTTAAAACATGGTACTTCATATATGTCAGATGTAGTCTGACATTATCTCAATTATTCTGAGTACTACACCTCTATTATTGCATTTAAAAAATAGCTTAGGCTTTTTTGCTGGCATATCACACAGTAAACTTACACTGAGTTTGCAGTCAAATAAAACCTCCAGGTGTTTTGCATGAGCTATTGATAGGGTAAGCTCTTCCTGCTATAAATTTCTCATACAATGACCCAGTAATAGACTTTCCTGAGCACCTACTTTAGTTCACAATAAATCAATATGGCATAATCCTGGATTTCTTGTTGCCAATTTGAGTTGGCCTGTTTATGAACTCACACTGATCAGTCTAGCCCATATCTTGGTCCCAAATCAATTGCCTCAATGACACATTTCAGCCCTGTAAGGCCAGACTTATTGGGACATCCTGATTTAAGCCTAAAAAGAGAATGGATTTGGGTTTACTGTGTTTCCATCAGAGGTTGTTTATGGAATCTTAGAAACTTGAGTTGCAAGGGCAATTTGAGATCATCTGGTCTACCTCCTATGCTGATGGTATTCAGTACCTCTGACAGCTGAATCAGGTCGGTATCACAAAAGTCAAATGCGAGTTTCCTAGATTGTAAGCTCTTATGGTACTCACATCTATTCCTGAGTTTTAACTGTTATTTCTAAATTCTGAGATGCTGAGTTCTTTGTGTATAACATGGTAATTCCCTGGAACTTTGGGTATCTGTATCACACCTGAGTTAGAGTCCTGCAGCTATGAAAGTCTACATTACTCCACACAGCACCTGCTAAAGAAGCTGAAAAAGAGATCAGACTTCAATTAGTGATATGAATGAAATGGACTTGGTTAGGACTAAGGTAAATCAGAACACAGGGAAATGGATGAAGTTTAAAACTTCCTCTTCTGTGTGAGGCCAAAGGAAGAAATGTTTATTTGGTACAAAATTTATATTTTCTGTAGTACACTATCTAATTTAACCTGTAGAGTCAGTTTATTTAAACAGCATAATTACATGGAACCTAGAAAAGAGAATGAGGTCTTGTTATTCTTTATAGGTTAGTGTAATACCCCAATACATCCCAGAATATTTTGGGGCTGAAAATAAAAAAGTATTTGCAAATCCTCTTGAGGGACTGGGGGGAAATGTGGAAATATTAAACTTCCCCACCTCCGGAATTCCTGATATTCCCACAAGCATTAGGGACTCCCAATTTAATAAATCAAGCCCTTGATCTTGGGGCTCGCCCTTATGAACCTTATTCCTGCAAAGGAGAAGCTAAGCCTACTTATAATTATGCCTAAGAGTCACGCCAGAGAACATTTTTTGTTGCTCAGGTGTGGCCTCTCTCTCAGTCAATTCTACAAATAAACTCACTACCCTCCCCGCTACGTGGAACATGACTCCCAGGGGTGTAAATCTCCCTGGCAAAGTGGGACATGACTCCCAAGGATGAGCCTGGCCTAGTCATCATGGGATTGAGAATGCCTTCTTAACCAAACGGGGGAAAAAGAAATGAAATAAAATAAAATTTCAGTGGCTAAGAGATTTCAAATAGAGTCGAGAGGTCATGCTGGAGATTATTCTTAAGCATTATATAGATAGTACTTTTTAGTTACTAGTGTATTAGAATAACTAGAAGGAAGTACCTGAAACTGTTGAACTGTAATCCAGTAGACTTGATTCTTGATGATGATTGTGTAACTATATAGTTTTTATCATGTTACCATGTGATTGTGAAAACCTTGTGACTGACACTCCCTTTATCCAGTTTACGGGCAGATGAGTAACAAAATAAAGACAAAAAACAAATAAATAATGGGGGAGTGTTAATGGGTATGAGATATTTTGAGTGTTCTTTTTTATTTTTATTTTTTTCTTGGAGTAATGAAAATGTTCTAAAATTGATTGTGGCGATGAATGTACAACTATATGATGAATCTGAGGGCCATTGAGTGTATACTTTGGATGGGTTGTTTGGAGTGTGAATATATCTCAGTAAAATTGCATTAAAACAGAAAAGCCAAATGCCCTCTTTGTGGGAATCCCCTTCATGATTACAAGGATATCAGGAAGAGTTCCGGGAAAAAAAAGAGGATGGGGGTCCTTGCCTAGTCCTTCATATGTGCAAAGCCTTTTTCAATTTAAAACAGCTTTCTTCTATTACTAGTTATACCACCTTTAGTCTACACACTCATTGATTTCCAAAATTGCTTTAATAGGGAACAAAGTCTTTCAATTAACAATTAGAAATGTTTTAAAATACTAACACCCCTGTGAGAGGAACCACACTGATTTATCTTAACATTAGGCTCTAAATTATCCATAGATTGTTCTAACCCAGCTCCTGGAGGGCTTTGGTTGGTGCAGTCCTAAGACCAAAGAACATGCCTGGGTTTATCAGGACTTATGAACAGGAGAAGATTCTTCCTGGTGGTGGTCAGCAGAGGAAAATGGAGTTAGTGCTCTGCAAGGGTGGGGGTATGAAAGGACAGCTTATAGGGTTTAGTACAAAGGCATTCCATACAGTGTGAGAACAGTTTGAGCAGGGTCTTGTGACACAGGGGTTTAGAGATTTGTTATCAACAGGGATTAGGGGAGGGGAGTTTCAATACTTTGTTTACAATACCATCTGTACATACTTTCTTCCCTGAGGAGTTCTGATGACCTTCAACTTCTGTCCAGGTCACACAGACTGCTACTTGGTGTGGGGCTTCATTCCCCGTTAGGGAGGGGGAGACTGGGCCCTCAGTCCCCACACAGATTCTTTCTCAGAACATATTCTTACAGAGTTGTATGGGGTTACCGGGACACTTGGGAAAGGAGAAATTAAGTTCCAAATAAACTTTACATTCTTCAAAGTCATGGCTGGGTGGGAAAGTAGTAACAGATCCAAAGAGTAAACATATTTATGTTGAGGAGCCTTGAATGCCCATTGAATAAAACAGTATAAGAGAAACAACCAAAAGAAAAAACCATAAGCAACAATCATATGGTAACATGGTAAACAACCAACTAATTGCCATTGGAATCAGAATTGCCAGCCTAAGCACTTTCCTTTGTTCATGATAATGGAAGAAAAAATAAAGTACACTCCAGAGCAAAGAACCAAATCTCTGGAGATTTAAATAATATTTTTAAAAATAAGTGTGCAACCACTAACTGCGGACAAACAGAAAGAAAATATTCAAACAAATTCAAACTTTATGTTATCTCAAATGAAATTTCTTACGTCCAGGCTGTGAAAATTCTCCCACAGAAAGGACTTATGGTAGAAGACCTCTGCTTGTTTCAGGTTTGCTTTGCTTATTCAGTTGGGTGAAGAATGAGAATGAGAAGGACTTTCAGAAATGTATAAAACTTAAAGTATGTAGAAAATCCCAAGAATGGAAAAATCATTTGCGCTTTTTTTTATTTAAACTATTAAGCTTTATTCTCATCCCTCCTCACATTTCCAAATCTTATTTAAAACACACACACACACACACACACACACCTTCCCAGAAAGAGGAGGAAAAAAATTTTTCTTTTTCTACTAGATTTTGCAATTCAATTGAGCCACTTTTCCTTTTCAAAGGATAATCTAGCTGGATATATACCAACAAAATTATGGTTCAAACAAACTTACTGCATACATTGCATGCCTCAAAGAACTTGTGCTGTTTTTCCAGACAAACTCTGTTTCAGTTCTCCAATTGACATTGGACTCCCTACCATCTACTACCAAGACATTTACTATATGCATTATGAATTATTTGTCTAAATATTTGCTTCCTCTACCAGAGTATGAGCTCCAGTGGGCAGTAATTACATCTTATTTATCATTACATCTCCAATGCCTGGCACAAGACCTCATATATGATAGGCGCATTATTGAATGAGTGAGTGAATGGAAGACATTTTATAGCAAGGTGCATCGTGCCCCTCCTTTTCACCATGCATGCTGATCCTTGGCAAAAATTGCATAGGAAAAATATGACTTGGTGTTCTCTCTTGAGATTGTTTCTCCTCCTGGCACTATTCCTCCCTGACTCCAAGGATACTTTATGTCACACTGTTGACTGTGCCTTGATCTCCTTTAAGATGTCCATTAACTACAACAAGAAAATAATAAACAGAATCCTTTCCACAAGATCCCTGCATGAAATTTTGAACTTAGTGATGGTGGGACTCCCTCCTGAAGAAACACATCCATTTTTAAAATAGCTCTTTAACCAACACCTCTAATATTCGTTCATTGCTTCTAAGTCTGCCTCTGAGGCTTCCCAGAATAAATATAATTCTTTTACAAGATAGTCTTTCAGCCATTTAAAGATAGAATCAAGTCCATCCAAGTTTCTCAACTCCATGTTATAAAGTTTCCATTCTCTTAACTATGCTACATATGATGTAGCTTCCACTCACCCTTCTCTGGATAGACTCCAGTTGGTCAAAGTCATTTTCATTTCATTTCTGTGATGCCCAGAACTAAAAACAATCTACTAGATGTATTCTACAGCAAAGAGAGGGTATCATTTTCTTTTTATAGGACCCATGATTTCATTAGCTAGTTGTTGTTTTTCTGTTTGTTTGTTTGTTTTGCACCTAAGTGCAGCACTTCACATTTATTGTTAGGAAATTTAATTTTCTTAGATTTGACCATCCATCTCCCATTCCAGCTAATCAGGATCACTTAGATTTTAATTCTGTCATCTGACATATTAGTTATGTCTCCCAGCTTCATCATTTGCCAGTTTAATGACTATGTCATTTTAATAAAATAATTTTTAAATATTGAATCCAACATTTCAAAAGATACATTCCTGAAGATATGCATTAGGTACTATTTGAGTACAGCCTTCAAAACAGCTAAAAATCCACTTTACAAATTTTTGAAGTACTTTGCCTTAAAAGTATGTTTGTATTTTAGTGTGAGACTCTGAAAAGACCAAAAATCTGAAAGGCCAATGGAAATTAATTTCTAAAGAAGAAAATTTAGAGTTGTGTGAGAAAGTTTTTAGCCAGGAGAATTCTTCTTATAATGTAGTCATATGTCTGCTCATAAGCCTATACTAGTTAATAACATCCTTACCTAGATTTTTAATTTCTTCTTTCCACATGGTGGTTGAATTGTGCTGAGAATTTATTAAAATTGTTGTGAAGAGACATGATTTGCTAGACTTCTTTTTTAACATAAACTCTAATACACATTATTTTTCATGCTAATATCTGTGGCGAAGAGCTCCACATACAGGGTCCCTCAGGGTTTCAGGTAATGATGAGGGCTGTAACAATAAAAATTAAAATGATTTCCCCATGTAAAATCTGGAAGAAATCAGAGCTTACAGATTTTAGGTTTGATCATTTGCATGCACAAGTTACTTTGATTATCTTCTAAATTCATTTTGAATTCAGCAATTTTATTTCCATTTTTACAATTCTCTTGTCACTAAATCTTCCCTGGAATCTGCAGCCCTGATTCAGTAAAAATGAGCTGAACCACAAGCTATACTTGTTTTATTTTTAGTGCATAGCACAATCTTGAGGGAGTTGCAGATGTTGAGAATAAAAAAAAAAAAAAAAAAAATCCTTTGAGGCCAAAATAACACTCCTTTGCACCATAAAGTATCTCCAGTTGCCTGAATCCTAATATACGTCAACCGAGAAGGGGCAGCTGTGAAAGTATGTACGACTCTCTGCACTTCTCTGATGCCTTTTTCAGTAAGACAAAAGACACAAAATGGCCAAGGAAGAACAGTACATTCATTAGCCAGGTTAGAAGTCTACCACACAAAGTCATTTCTATTTCCCACAGGCTGTGTGTGAGATGCATGGGGAAAAAAGGAAACCAGCAGTGACTCCTTTCTGGACAAAAAAAAAAAAAAAACCCTTTAACCAGAGATGAGAAAATTGTGCTAAAATTTTGCTAAATTACACTCATGTTAAAATATGGGTTCCAAACACAACTCTAAAACTATTTTTAAAGTGGTAATTACTCAAGTGACAAAATGTTTGCCAATTATTAATTCTACTTTTCTTGTTTTCTATTTGCTTTAGAAAGATTTATATTTAACCCAGATTGCTCTGAGAATTGAATGTAAGTTAAATGCAAGCAAAGCATTATTTGACTTAATAATAATACAGAGTACCACCAGATAAGGAGATAAAAACACATGATTAAAATGGGTTTTTTCTTCCAATTGAATTTTAAGTCTATGGAATCATATAACATCAGGCTTTATTTGGACAACACAATGAGTATTTATTGTTGGTACCACTGAGGCAACTATAACACAGTAAAAATACTAGTGTTTCTTTGCCTTGGGAAGGTAAATGACCTTATGTGGACCTTATTAGTGATCGGGGCTGACCCCAGCAAAGACAGCCCTAGCACCTGAGAGAAACATCATCTCAGGGAATGGTAAGATAAAAAAAAAAAAAAATGACTTACTCTGTAGAATTAGCGTTTTCAACCATCCATGTCTACCATTCCTTTAAAACAAACACAATACCCATAAAGGAATTGTCTCTTTTTCATTTAAATGGCATACTATATCAGTAGCATTTCCTGAGCTCTCTGATGGATTCATGGCCCATCTAAAAGATCTAGTCAAACAGAAAATTTTAAATTTTGTAAATATTTATTACATAATTATAGTAATAGGAAATTTGGGTATTTTTTTTTCACCTATATCATAGTACCTTGCTACTCAAAGTGTGATTTGAAGACCAGTAACATTGGCCCCACCTAGAAGTTTGTTGAAATGCAGAATCTCAGTCCCCTCCCCAGACCTCCTTGGTCAGAATCTGTGTTTTAACCAGACCCCCTGGTGATTCAAATGCACATTAAAGTTTGAGAATTACTGCCAATATAGCTTTTAAAAGATTCTTCTAGCTCTCATCTTCCATAGCCAGAACATTTTACCCCATTTAAATAACTAAAACACATTAATAATGGATGTATTATAGAACCCTGCATCCCTTTTAAATTAGCTGGACTAAAAAATTTGTATGACCTTGTCAAATAATGAAAAATAAGTGATTGTGGTAACAAGGATGAGGGTTACATGAAAATTGTAGTTGATCAGAGAAAACAAATCTGATGGATATGATATTACTGGTAGTAACACATCCTTTCAGTATGCTTCCTGCTTTTGAAGCTGCAAAAGATGCTACTAAATCAGAAAAAAATTAAGCAGTATTCAGAAATCAAAGAAACACATTCAAGACAAAGGCAAGAAGAAAATTGCAATGTCAAGAGCAAAGGTTCATTTGAGATAGGCAATATAATAGAATTGTGCAGAAGAACATATGGACATGACAGTGTTGTAGTCATGAGGCAGGCCCTTCCCTTTTATCTTTCTGTCCTATACTGCCTGCATGTGGTAGAGAGAGCCCTGTGCCCCATCTCTAGGGCAAAACCGCTCTTAAACAACCTCAAACAATTAACTGTTTCAGGATTTTATACAGACATGGTTTTTTTTTTAATAAATTCAAACTTACAGGAATAGTTGCAAAAACAATACAAAACCCATACACAGAACTCCAACATACCCCAATCCCCCTCCCCCGATACCCCAATCCACCAACTTCAACATCCTGTCACACCACCATTTCTTTCTTTCCCTCCCTCCCTCCCTCCCTCCCTAATATCCATCATCTATTGCTCTATCTTCTGAACATATGAGAGCAAGCTGCACACATCCTTGAACAAACAATATAACTCACATATACATTTCCCATGAACAAGAACATTCTTTTATGAAATCACATTAAGCACAGCTAAGAAGTTCAAGAAATTCAACATTGATACAAAGCTTACATTCTATATTTCCTGTGTTTTCTTATGTCCCATCTGTGTCCCTTTGAGCTTCCTCTCCTTCATCCTCAGATCCCATCCAGGATCATCCTTGCCATTTAATTGTCATTATCTATTTAGACTGGCTTTTTTTTTTTTTCAATTGTGGAAACATATTTACAGCCTAAATCTTCCCATTCTAACCCCTCCCTAGCATTCCATAGTGGGATTAATCACATTCAGAACATTGCAATGCCATCACCTTCCCACCATCTGTTACTAGAAATTTCCCTTCACCCGAAACGGAAACCCTACACTCATTTCTTTTTTTTTTATTCATTTTATTGAGATATATTCACATACCACGCAGTCATACAAAACAAATCGTACATTTGATTGTTCACAGTACCACTACGTAGTTGTACATTCATTACCAAAATCAATCCCCGACACCCTCATTACCACACGCACAAAAATAACCAGAATAATAATTAAAATGAAAAGGAGCAACTAAAGTAAAAAAGAACACTGGACGCCCTTGTCTGTTTGTTTCTTTGTTTGTTTCCTTCCCCCACCTTTCCACTCATCCATCCACAAACTAGACAAACGGGAGTGTGATCCCTATGGCCCCCCCAATCCCACTGTCCCCCCTCATAAGCCACATTTTTATACAATTGTCTTCAAGATTCTGGGTTGTAGTTTGATAGTTTCAGGTATCCACCACCAGCTACCCCAATTCATTAGAACTTAAAAAGGGTTGTCTATATTGTGCGTAAGAGTGCCCACCAGAGTGACCTCTCGGCTCCTTTTGGAATCTCTCTGCCACTGAAGCTTATTTCATTTCCTTTCACATCCCTCTTTTGGTCAAAAGATGTTCTCCATCCCAGGATGCTGGGTCTAGATTCCTCCCCGGGAGTCATATTCTACGTTGCCAGGGAGATTCACTCCCCTGGGTGTCTGATCCCACGTAGGGGGGAGGGCAGTGATTTCACCTTTCAAGTTGGCTTAGCTAGAGAGAGAGGGCCACATCTGAGCAACAAAGAGGCATTCGGGACGAGGCACTTAGGCACAACCATAGGGAGGCCTAGCCTCTCCTTTGCAGCAACAGTCTTCCCAAGGGCAAATTCCGTGGTAGAGGGCTTAATCCATCAAACCAGCAATCCCCTATGTCTGTGGGCATGTTAGCAACCATCGAGGTAGGGCAGGCCAATACCCCTGCATTCTCCACCAGCTCCTCAAGGGGGTTCTGCATATTTTTTTCCTTGCTATTTTTTTTTTTAAACTTTTTTTTTTCTAAATCAACTGTATGAAACATAAAAAAAATTTTTAAAAACATACAATAAAAGAACATTTCAAAGAAACCATAACAAGGGAGTAAGAAAAAGACAACTAACCTAAGATAACTACTTTACTTCCAGTGCTTTCTTACTCTACCCCAAGAAAGTAACCTAATATAGCAACATTTCTGTGAACTTGGTCCTACTATACCCATCAGAAATTAACAGACCATAGTCATTCCTGGGCATTCCCAGAACATTAAATTTACCCATGATAGCTTATCTGTTCTTCTTGGATTATAGTTCCCCCTTCCTTAATTGCTCTCTATCGCTAGTTCCCCTACATTCTACATTATAAACCATTTGTTTTACATTTTTCAAAGTTCACATTAGTGGTAGCATATAATATTTGTCTTTTTGTGCCTGGCTTATTTCGCTCAGCATTATAGCTTCAAGGTTCATCCATGTTGTCATATGTTTCACAACATTGTTCCTTCTTACTGCAGTGTAGTATTCCATCGTGTGCATATACCACATTTTATTTATCCACTCATCTGTTGAAGGACATTTGGGTTGTTTCCATCTCTTGGCAATTGTGAATAATGCTGCTATGAACATTGGCATACAGATATCTGTTCGTGTCACTGCTCTCCAATCTCCCGGGTATATACTGAGAAGTGCAATCGCTGGATCGAAGGGTATCTCTATATTTAGTTTTCTAAGGAACTGCCAGACTGACTTCCAGAGTGGCTGAACCATTATACAGTCCCACCAACAATGAATAAGAGTTCCAATTTCTCCACATCCCCTCCAGCATTTGTAGTTTCCTGTTTATTTAATGGCAGCCATTCTAATTGGTGTTAGATGGTATCCCATTGTGGTCTTAATTTGCATCTCTCTAATAGCTAGTGAAGCTGAACATTTTTTCATGTGTTTCTTGGCCATTTGTATTTCCTCTTCAGAGAACTGTCTTTTCATATCTTTTGCCCATTTTATAATTGGCCTCTCTGTACTATCGTCATTGAGTTGCAGGTTTTCTTTATATATACAAGATATCAGTCTTTTGTCAGATACATGGTTTCCAAAAATTTTTTCCTATTGAGTTGGCTGCCTCTTTACCTTTTTGAGAAATTCCTTTGAGGTACAGAAACTTCTAAGCTTGAGGAGTTCCCATTTATCTATTTTTTCTTTTGTTGCTTGTGCTTTGGGTGTAAAGTCTAGGAAGTGGCCACCTAATACAAGGTCTTGAAGATGTTTTCCTACATTATCTTCTAGAAGTTTTATGGTGCTTTCTTTCATATTGAGATCTTTGGTCCATTTTCAGTTAATTTTTGTGTAGGGTGTGTGGTAGGGGTTCTCTTTCCTTCTTTTGGATATGGATATCCAACTCTCCCAGCCCCATTTGTTGAAAAGAACTTTATGACCCAGTTCAGTGACATTGGGGGCCTTATCAAAGATCAGTCAGCCATAGATCTGGAGGTCTATCTCCGAATTCTCAATTCGATTCCATTGATCTATATGTCTATCTTTGTGCCAGTACCATGCTGTTTTGACAACTGTGGCTTTATAATAAGCTTCAAAGTCAGGAAGTGTAAGCCCTCCCACTTGGTTTTTCTTTTTTAGAGTGTCTTTAGCAATTCGAGGCATCTTCCCATTCCAAATAAATTTGATAACAAGCTTTTCCAAGTCTGCAAAGTAGGTTGATGGGATTTTGATTGGGATTGCATTGAATCTGTAGATGAGTTTGGGTAGAATTGACATCTTAATGACATTTAGCCTTCCTATCCATGAACATAGAATATTTTTCCATCTTTTAAGGTCCCCTTCTATTTCTTTTAATAGAATTATGTAGTTTTCTTTGTATAGGTTTTTTACAGCTTTGGTTAAGTTTATTCCTAGGTACTTGATTTTTTTAGTTGCTATTGAAAATAGTATCTTTTTCTTGAGTGTCTCTTCAGTTTGTTCATTTCTAGCATATAGAAACATTACTGACTTGTGTGCATTAATCTTGTATCCTGCTACTTTGCTAAATTTGTTTATTAGCTCTAGTAGCTGTATCATCGATTTCTCGGGGTTTTCCAGATATAAGATCATATCATCTGCAAACAGTGACAGTTTTACTTCTTCCTTTCCAATTTGGATGCCTTTTATTTCTTTGTCTTGACAGATTGCCCTGGCTAGCACTTCTAGCACAATGTTGAATAACAGTGGTGATAGCGGGCATCCTTATCTTGTTCCTGATCTTAGGGGGAAGGCTTTCAATCTCTCACCATTGAGTACTATGCTGGCTGTGGGTTTTTCACATATGCTCTTTATCATATCGAGGAAGTTTCCTTCAATTCCTACCTTTTGAAGTGTTTTTATCAAAAAGGGATGTTGGATTTTGTCAAATGCTTTTTCAGCATGTATTGAGATGATCATTTGATTTTTCCCTTTTGATTTGTTAATGTGTTGTAATACATTGATTTTCTTCTGTTGAATCATCCTTGCATGCCTGGCATGAACCCCACTTGGTCATAGTGTATGATTTTGTTAATGTGTCTTTGGATTCGATTTGCAAGTATTTTGTTGAGGATTTTTGCTTCTATATTCATTAGGGAGATTGGCCGGTAGTTTTCCTTTTTTGTAGCATCTTTGCCTGGTTTTGGTATTAGATTGATGTTAGCTTCATAAAATGAGTTAGGTAGTGTTCCATTTTCTTCAATGTTTTGAAAGAGTTTGAGTAAGATTGGTGTCAGTTCTTTCTGGAAAGTTTGGTAGAATTCTCCTGTGAAGCCATCTGGCCCTGGGCATTTATTTGTGGGAAGCTTTTTGATGACGGATTGGATCTCTTTGATTGTGATTGGTTGCTTGAGGTCTTCTGTTTCTTCTCTGGTCAGTCTAGGTTGTTCATATGTTTCCAGGAAATTGTCCATTTCCTCTACATTATCCAGTTTGTTGCCATACAGTTGTTCATAGTACCCTCTTATAATTTTTTTAATTTCCTCGGGATCTGCAGTAATGTCACCTTTCTCATTCATTATTTTGTTTATATGGGTCTTTTCTCTTTCTGATTTTGTCAGTCTAGCTAGGGGCTTGTCAATCTTGTTGATCTTCTCAAAGAACCAACTTTTGGTGTTATTTATCCTCTCTATTTTTTTTTCTGTTCTCTATGTCATTTATTTCTGCTTTAATCCTTGTTATTTCTTTTCTTCTACTTGGTTTACGATTGGTTTGCTGTTCATTTTCTAGCTTTTTCAGTTGATCCATTAGTTCTTTGATTTTGGCTCTTTCTTCCTTTTTAATATGTGCGTTTAGTGCTATAAATTTCCCCCTCAGTACCACTTTTGCTGCTTCCCATAGGTTTTGGTATGTTGTGTTCTCATTTTCATTTGTCTCTATATATTTAGCAATTTCTCTTGCTATTTCTTCTTTAACCCACTGATTGTTTAGGAGTGTGTTGTTTAACCTCCAGGTATTTGTGAATTTTCTAAGTCTCTGATGGTTATTGACTTCTAATTGTATTCCATTGTGGTCAGAGAATGTGCTTTGAATAATTTCAATCTTTTCAAATTTATTGAGCCTTGTTTTATGTCCCAGCATATGATCTATTCTGGAGAAAGTCCCGTAAACACTAGAGAAGTATGTGGATCCTGGTGATTTGGGATGTAATGTTCTATATATGTCTGTTAAATCCAATTCATTTATCAGATTGTTTAGGCTTTCAATTTCCTTATTGGTCTTCTGTCTGGTTGATCTATCTATAGGAGAGAGTGATGTGTTGAAGTCTCCCACAATTATTGTGGAAACATCAATTGCTTCCTTTAGTTTTGCCAGTGTTTCTCTCATGTATTTTGTGGCACCTTGATTGGGTGCATAAACATTTATGATAGCTATTTCTTCATGTTGAATTGCCCCTTTTATTAGTATGTAGTGGCCTTCTTTGTCTCTCAAAACATCCCTGCATTTAAAGTCTATTTTATCTGAGAGTAATATTGCTACACCTGCTTTCTTTTGGCTGTAGCTGGCATGAAATATTTTTTTCCATCCTTTCACTTTCAATTCCTTTGTGTCCCTGTGTCTAAGATGAGTCTCTTGTATGCAGCATATTGATGGTTCATTTTTTTTTATCCATTCTGCAAATCTATACCTTTTAATTGGTGAGTTTAATCCATTTACATTCAATGTTATAACCGTGAAGGCATTTCTTCAATCAGCCATCTTATCCTTTGGTTTATGTTTGTTGTATATATTTTTCCCTCTCTCTATTAATATCCTTTAAGGTACCCATACCAAATCTCTTTAGTACTGAACCTTTCTCCATGTCTCTCTTGCCTTTCCTTTTTTCTCTGTCTGTAGGGCTCCCTTTAGTATCTCCAGTAGGGCAGGTCTCTTGTTAGCAAATTCTCTCAGCATTTCTTTGTCTGTGAAAAATTTAAGCTCTCCCTCAAATTTGAAGGAGAGCTTTGCTGGATAAAGTATTCTTGGCTGGAAATTTTTCTCACTCAGAATTTTAAATATGTCATGCCACTGCCTTCTCACCTCCATTATGGCTGCTGAGTAATCACTACTTAGTCTTATGCTGTTTCCTTTGTATGTGGTGAATTGCTTTTCTCTTGCTGCTTTCAGAACTTGCTCCTTCTTTTCCGTATTTGACAGTGTGATCAGAATATGTCTCAGAGTGGATTTATTTGGATTTATTCTATTTGGAGTTCACTGGGCATTTATGATTTGTGTATTTATGGTGTTTAGAAGATTTGGGAAGTTTTCCCCAACAATTTCTTTGAATACTCTTCCTAGAACTTTACCCTTTTCTTCTCCTTCTGGAACACCAATGAGTCTTATATTTGGACGTTTTATATTATCTATCAAATCCCTGATGTCCATTTCGATTTTTTTTATTTTTTCCCCATTCTTTCTTTTGTGCTTTCATTTTCCATTCTGTCATCTTCCAGGTCACTGATTCGTTGTTCAACTTCCTCTAGTCTTGTACTATGAGTATCCAGAATCTTTTTAATTTGGTCAACAGTTTCTTTAATTTCCGTAAGATCATCTATTTTTTTATTTAGTTTTGCAATGTCTTCTTTATGCTCTTCTAGGGTCTTCTTGATGTCCTTTATATCCAGTTCCATGCTCTTCTTGATGTCCTTTATATCCCATGCCATGGTCTCATCGTTCACCTTTAGTTCTTTAATTAGTTGCTCTAAGTACTGTATTTCTTCTGATCTTTTGATTTGGGTGCTTGGGCTTGGGTTATCCATATCTTCTGGTTTTTTCATATGCTTTAAAATTTTCTGTTGTTTTTGGCCTCTTGGCATTTGCTTAACTTGATAGGGTTCTTTTAGGATTTGTAGACCAATTGAAATCCTTATCTCTAATTTGTCAGGTCTACAGCTTCGTGGAGTACACTTTCTGTGACTTACCAGCAGGTGGCGTCCGCGAGCCACCTGTTCCCCTCAAGCCAGTTCTCCCCCACTTTGCCTCTGTGGTGAGTGGGGGAGTAAGTCTTGTGGGGTCCAGTTGGTGTACCAAGCTTGCGTGTGTAGTTGGTGTTGCCCGCCCTGTATAAGGGGCGTGTGTCTGGGCAGTCAGGGAGGGGGCTGGCTCTAACAACCAAATCTCCCTGGTGTTCCTGGAGTTTTAAAGCTGCTGCAATAGTCTAAACCTTCAGTTCAGTCCTGCCACAGTTTGTCTCTGCCACTGACCCACAAGTCCTTGGTATTGATGTGTGGCCCCTGAGACTTGTGAATGGGACCCTCTTCCAGACCTTGCACCCCCTGGTCCTCTGTTGAGGGATGACTGTGCTATGTCACAGGTGAGTGCCATCCCCCAGGGTGGTTCTGGGCTGCCAGTCTGTGTAGGGAGGCTCCCAGTCTGCTGAAATTACGTCTGAATGGGGCTTCTTAATTCCCACTGCTCCACCTTCCCAACTCTGGGACAACCAGTTGAGGGTGCAGGGAAGGCTAATGTCCACGCCCAATTTTGTGGCGTACGCGTGCTATTTGAAGCACTTCTGTCACACTGGGTTGTCTGGGGCAGCTCTGGGCTATGGGGCTGGTGACGGGCAGGAGTGTTTCCTGTCCACCAGGATGATGGCTGTGAGAGGATGCCCCCCTTTTCTTGGGAAGTTGTGGTGTTTAGTGAATTTTCTCAGCCACTGGATTATTGCCTTTTGTCTCAGAGCTCTCAGTTCTGCTCTTGTCTTGACCTGCCCAAATTGCAAGTCTTTGAGGCTTTCTGTATTGGGCTTCTTAGAGTAATTGTTTTAGAAAATGAAAAAAAAAAAAGAGAAAAAAAAAAGAAAAAAAAAGGACCTTCCCGGCAGATCTAATGCATTACTGAAATGCTAAGAGACAAAGCAATTGGGGCTATTAAGGAAAGATCCAGGGGGCAGAGAGATCAGTTTTTCTTTGGGTTTTGCAAGTGAGCCTGCAGGGCCTGAGCTCTGCCCTTCCCCTTTCTATGTTCACCAGAACTCCAAAAAGCATCCGCTTTTATTTTTGAGTTTGTCTTGCTGTTTTTTTGCTGTGCCTGTCTCCTCTCTGCTGGGCTGGCTGCTTTCAGATTCTCCGGTGTCTAGTCTCAGTCTATCTATGATTGGAGTTTGGATCAGTAGAATGAGTTTCTGATAAGAGCTGCCACTGCAGTTCTTCCTTCTCCTTCCCGGCACTGACAGCCCCTCCTCCCACGGGACTGAGCCTGGCAGGGAGGGGCGCGGGTCCCCTGGCCGCAAAAACTTACAGATTTCGCTGATCTCAGCAGTTCCACGTTTTCATGAGTGTTGTATGAAGTATGCCCAAAGTCAGATTGCTCTGTGGTGTCCAGTCCACGCAGTTCCTGGCTTTCTACCTACTTCCCTGGAGGAGTAACTAAAACATACACCTCACCAATCCCCCATCTTTCCCCGCCTCCAGTGATTATCTACACTCATTTCTTAACTCCCCATGGCGCTTTCCCCCACTTCTCATAACCCATACTCTACTTTTCATCTCTATGGTTATATTCTCTGATACTTTCTTTGTGTTTTCTGTGGGGCTTAAATTTAACAGCTTAAATCTGTAACAATCTTGTTTTTCTTTGATACCAACTTAACTTCAATATAACACATAAACTACATTCCTATACTCTGTCATTCCCCCACTTTTATGTAGTTCTTGTCAAAAATTACTTATTTTACATTGAGTTCGCAACCACTATTTATCATTACACTTGATGTATTTTGGATCCTGTAGGAAGTAAACAGTGGAGCTACAAATCAAAAATACAGTAGCATTGGTATTTATATTTATCCTGTGATCTTTACTGGAAATCTTTATTTCCTCATGAGGTTTCAGTCAATTGTTTAGTGTCCCTTCCTTTCAGCCTGCTTAATTCTCTATAACATTTCTTATAGGACTGATCTACTGGTGATGAAGTCCCTCAGCTTTTGATTATCCAGGAATGTTTTCACACCCCCCTCATTTTTACCCTCCAGATATTTGTGAATTTTCTAAGTCTCTGATGGTTATTGAATTTTATTTGTATTCCACTGTGGTCAGAGAATGTGCTTTGAATAAATTCAATTTTTAAAAAAAAAAATTATTGAGGCTTGTTTTATGTCCCAGCATATGGTCTATTCTGGAGAAAGATCCATGATCACTAGAGAAGAATGTGTGTCCTGGTGATTTGGGATGTAAGGTTCTATATATGTCTGTTAAATTTCTCTATATCTCTCTCTCTTTTCTTTGTTTCTCTGTCAGTAGGGCTCCCCTGAGTATCTGAAGTAGGGCAGGTCTTTTATTAGCAAAATCTCTCAGCATTTGTTTGTCTGTGAAAAATTTAAGCTCTCCCTCAAATTCGAAGGAGAGTTTTGCTGGATAAAGTATTCTTGGTTGGAAATTTTTCTCTCTCAGAATTTTTAATATGTCATGCCACTGCCTTCTCGCCTCCATGGTGGCTGCTGAGTAGTCACTACTTAGTCTTATGTTGTTTCCTTTGTATGTGGTGAATTGCTTTTCTCTTGCTGCTTTCAGAACTTGCTCCTTCTCTTCAGTATTTGACAGTCTGATCAGAATATGTCTTGGAGTGGGTTTATTTGGATTTATTCTATTTGGAGTTCACTGGGCATTTATGCTTTGTGTATTTATATTGTGTAGAAGGTTTGGGAAGTTTTCCCCAAAAATTTCTTTGAATACTCTTTCTAGACCTTTACCCTTCTCTTCCCCTTCTGGGACACCAATGAGTCTTAAATTTGGACGTTTTATTTTATCTATCATATCCCTGAGATCCATTTTGATTTTTTTTATTTTTTCCCCATTCTTTCTTTTGTTCTTTCATTTTCTGCTCTGTGGTCCTCAAGGACACTGGGCCATTGTTCAGCTTCCTCTAGTCTTGTACTATGAGTATCCAGAATCTTTTAAATTTGGTCAATGGTTTCTTTTATTTCCATAAGATCATCTATTTTTTTTTATTTACTCTTGTAAGCTCTTCTTTATACTCTTCTAGGGTATTCTTCAAGTCCTTTGTATCCTGTGCCATGCTCTCATTGTTTGTCTTTAGTTCTTTGATTAATTGCTCCAAGTACTGTGTCTCCTCTGATCTTTTGATTTGGGTGTTTGGGTTTGGGTTCTCCATATCATCTGGTTTTATCATATGCTTTAAAATTTTCTGTTGTTTTTGGCCTCTTGGCATTTGCTTTACTTGATAGGGTTCTTTTAGGATATGAAAAATATTGATCTCTAATTTGTCAGATCTACAGCTTGGTGGCATACACTTTCCCTAACTAACCAGCAGATGGCATCCTTGAGTCACCTATTGCCCTCAAGTCAGTTCTCCTCAACTTTGTCTTTGTGGTGTGTAGGGATCTGATTCTTGTGGGGTTCAATTGGTGCACCAAGTTTGGGTGTGGTGTTGGTGCTGTCTGCCCTGAATGTGGGGCGTGTGTCTGAGTAGTTAGAGAGGCAGGGCAGCTTTAATATTCAAACCTCCCAGGTGTTCCCGGAGACTTAAGGCTGCTGTAAGAGTCTAAACCTTCATTTCAGTCTTGCCACAGGTGTCTCTGCTGCTGACCCACAAGTCTTTGGTATTGGCATAGGGTCCCTGGGATTTCCAAGCAGGTCCCCCTTCCCAGCTGTGCTCTTCCAGGACTTCTGTTGAGGGAAGGCTGTGCCACATCACAAGTGCATGCTGGCCCTCCAGGGAAACCCTGGGCCACCGGGCTGTGCAGGGGGTTTCCCAGCCTGCTGTAAAGATGGCTGAATGGGACATGTTAATTTCCCCCTTTCTGCACAGCTCAACCTTCCCAGCTCCAGGACAATTAGCTGTGGGTGCACTAAAGGCCACTGGCCACATCTGATATTGTGGCATGTGCCTGTGTTGTGGGAAACATGCCCCATCACACTGGGACCCTTGGCGTGGCTCTGGGCTGTGGCTCCGGCCCCAGGCAGGAGCATCCCCAGCCCATTGGGAAGATGTCTGCAAGGGGTGTGGTTTCTTTCTCCTTTTGGCTCCCCTCTGCCCTCCTGGTTCCAAGACAATTAGCAGTGGGTGCAGGAATGGCGATCTTCCATGCCAGATACTGAGGCGTTCACAAGGCCCGCTCCTGCCACACTCCACTGCCTGGTTCTCGCTGCTGCATCCACAGCCGCTCCCAGGTTTTTTGTTTTTTTTTTTTTAAAGAGCTAGTCTGTCTCCAAACACCAACCCATGGTTTCCCCACACCACAGCACAGCTGCCAGACTTTCAGCTGGCTCACTCACTTGTTTCAGAACACAGACTCCCAGTTTCACCAAATGCACAGTCCCTGTGGATTTAGCAGAACTTGTCCGGGTGGTGCATCGCTGGAACTGTACAAACGTTTTTAATCCCTCTATACTATTGCCATAGTGATTTTTCTGAAATACAAAAAGCAGTTGTTTCCCAGATCAGAATCTTTCAGTGCCTGTAGAATTAAGTCCAAAACCCCTTAGCAAGTACACAGATCCCTTCCTGAGCTGCTTATGACTTCCAGGTTCATATCTGCCACTTCCCCATACTCCACTACACAGCCATGCCAAACTGCCAACACGAACTGCTAAACCTTTGTACTTTCTGTTCCCCCTTCCTAGAATGGTTATTTCGGTCACTTTCCTCTTAACTTCTGAACATTCATCCTCTAAATCTCAAGTTTCAGTTGCCCTATGTAGAATTACTCTTTCCCCTGTTCTACCAATGTAGTCACACTTAAAACATTGTACTCTAATTTATTGACACCTCTATCTCTTCCACCAGGCTGAGTTTCTAGAGAACAGAAATCAGGCTTTATTCATCTTTGTAACCCCAGCACCTAGTAAGTACACTACTAGACACTTAATGCTACTCACTCTAAACATGTGTCCATTCCTGGGTTTGTTATTTTTTATTAACTTCTTGATTAGCTGGACTTCATTTGATGGGTGCTGCTGTTGTTTTTACTTTGTTTTGCTTTTTAAGAAGAAATTCTTAAATGTTGAATTACTAAATTCTTTATATTTGAATGGTTACTTGGGTGGATATAATATCTTGAGCCATTCTTCCTTTGCCTAAGAATGTAGTAACCATCTCTCTATTTTTTCTGGCATTAAATGTTTCTGTAAAAGTTCTGATGCCTGCATGAATTTTTCCCTTTTGTGAGTAACTTTCTTTTTCTGGTTAATGTCTAAAGAATCCTTTTTTAAATCCTTGAGGTTCAATAACAACCATGGTATATGTCAATATTCATAGTTCAGTATCAATTTTTCCTGTTAGATGGTATGTCCTTTGATATGCAAATTGAGATCTTCTTTATATTTATATTTATAAAGGAAATTTTCCCGTAATATATCTCTGAATACTTTTTCTCATCCTGTTATCTACTTCAGAGATAGCAATTGTCTTTGCCAAACAGCCGTATCTATCATCCTCTTCCTAATTACTTTCATCTCCTTCTTCCTTTGCATTCTCTGTGATCTTTCTTCTATTACATTAATTTGAGTTTTAACTATGTCTATTCTGTTCCCTATTCTTTTGATATATTTATCAGGTTTTAAATGTTTTACATTTCAGCTAGTTTCCTTGCCTTTTGATTTCTGTTGTTTTATATTCTTGTCTTTAGACTCTCATTTTATTGAATTTGTATTCATATAAAATTCTTCTATAGCAAGAAGCATTCACAGGGAAACAGTTTCTGTTACAAAAATTATGATTTTTTACAGATGGTCTTCTCTCGGTCTTTCACATGTATGTTTCTCTCGCTATATCTCTATGTCTCTCTTTCTTGGTAGTACATTTGCATGGTTTTATGCCATTTCTTTTCATCTTGTGAATGCTTAAGATAAGCAACATTGTCCAGACATTATTTGTTCCAATCTAGTGTGTTTCACAATCATTTTTATTTCTTTATACCCAGTCTTTCATAAAGATCATACCAGAAGATTTAACTTTGCTAATGTTTACAGCAGAGAAGAAAATAGAAACAAATTACTTTAAAATACTACTATGTGCCAAACAATGTGCTAAACACTTTAATTTACTATAATTTATGGGAGGCCCTAATATGTAATTAGGCAATTGGGCTCTGGATCAAACTGTCTGGGTTTAAATATTGTGTTATCTTGGGCTAATAAATTATTTAATCTCTCTAAGCCTCAGTTTCCCAGTCTCTAAAATGAGACTGATAATAATACCTAATATATTAGTTAGGGTTCTCTAGGGAAACAGAATCAACAGGAGATACCTGTAAATATGAGATTTTATAAAAGTGTCTCACACAACTGTGGGGATGCACAAGTCCAAATTCCCTAGGGCAGGCAGCTAGGCTGGCATCTCCAATGAAGGCTTCAATGAACTCCCTGGCAGGGGTTGACTGGCTGAAGAAGAAATGAAAGTTCTCTCTCTTCTCCTTTAAAAGTCTTCAACTGATTGGATTAAATTCAGCTGATTGAACTCTCATTGCAGAAGACACCCCCTTCATTGATGGAATCAGAAACACAGATGCAATCAATTGACTGATGAGTTAATGAACCAGTCTTTTGGTTTATTAACCAGCCGCAAACCATTAGTAATGGTTAGGCCAGTGTTTGCTTGATCAGACAGCTGGGTACCATCACCGGGCCAAGTTGACACATGAACCTGACCATCACACCTAATCTCATTCATGGGGGGAGTAAATGAAACAAAGCATGAAAAATACATATGAGGCATTTAGTGTTTGTCATATGAATGAACAAATATATACTCTCCAACTAAAATTTTTAAACAGCACAATATGTTTTCAGATTCAGTTTGAATTACTTGATTCTAATTTGGGCAGAATTTGTGAATAAGTACTTTTATCATTTCATAATACAAATGCAGCTCTCCTGTGCAAAGATGTAAGTTTGAAATAGCAACAATTTTTTTTAACTTGATGCTCCTGAGAAATTGAAAGAGGATGTTTGCCATCTAGTGGAAACCTGTTAAATTTCAGTGTCTCTTCAGTGTTCTGGGAAATTCTTAAATTCAATAAATTGTTCATTTTATACCTTTTGTGAGAACCACACATACCTTTTTTGTGTTCATATAGGGGAGAAATGCTTTGTGGAAGAGCAGAAATCACCATCATCATCACCATCATCAACCTCAAATTATCCCCCAATCATATCAGTGTCTGCTTTATAAAGGAACATATATGGCACAGTATTTTCAAGTCAGACTTGAAAGAAAATCTAAGAAAATAATTAACAATAGAATAAGACACATAATACATGCTTAAGGAGATGTCAGAATTTTTTCCACAATGCCCGTGTTCAAATCCCAAGAATATAAGTAGGATCACACTCCCAGGTAGCTATCTGATTTTAAGGCCTAGTTTTTTATTTCTTGCAGCCTTCTCTCTGCATTTACCTTTTAGTAGATAAAACTATGATCAAAAAGTTCCAGCCTATTTTTTCTTTCCAGAAACATTTCATTTGTCAAAAAAATCCTAAACAATTCCCTTTTTCCTTAACAGATTGTCATATTTAGTAAGCATTTCTTGATTTGAATTTTGTTTGTTTGTTTGTTTTGCCACTTTAAAAAAAAAAAAAAAAAAAGTCTAGCCGAAGCTTTATTATTGAATGTGGTGGGGGAAAACGAACACATCACAACATGTGGTCCTTTGCATAGATGCGCTGTTTTGATGAAGGGCAGAAGAATATAAAGTTTAAAAGCTTAGGCGATGGAGCTGACAAACTAGGATTGAACCCCAGCTCTGCCACTGAGTAAATTATGTAGAAAGTTTTTGCATCCATTAGATCAAGATCCATTAGATCCACCTCACTGAGCAGATGGGATGCACAGTGAGATACCAGGTACAGCACTTAGCATATGCCTTTAACTTATGTGATCTAAGCAAGCATTTTATATGATATGACACCCCATAAATGGTAGCAGATCAAAAATGTCAACACATATTTAATGAACTTTTTTGCCTAATGACTTTAGATAGCACCTTTTACTGTAAAATAAAGAGATCTGGGGGGAAAAAAGCATTCCATCTTGAAACCATTTTTTTTGTGTGTGAAATGGTTGTTAACAAGTCTATATAACGTTTGGATTCTGATTAAAAGAAGCATTTTCATTTGAAAGCCTTTGGTGCTCAGTTGTATATCACATAGTGGGGAGTAGCACTAAATTTGGCATAGGATTTAATAACCTTATTTACAGCTTCTAAGAAATCCTTCTCAGTAGCAATTTTTCTCCACAATCTAATCACAAACACACCAGCTTCTGTGCAGATGCTTCTAATTTCAGCATCAATGCTTTTTGGACGCAGTCGTGCTAACAATTCAAATCTCTCTTTCAACACTCATTGAACGAGCATGAATCTGAAAGACGTGAGTCCAACCCACTAGATCAGGCAAGCTAAATTCAATCTTTCTGTCCAATCTCCCTGGCCTCATCCGTGCTGGATCCAAAGTATTGGGTCTGTTCATGGCCATCAGCACTTTAATATTGCCTTGAGGATCAAAACCATCCAGCTGATTGATCAGCTCCAACATCGTTCTCTGCACTTTGTTGTCACCTCCAGCACTGTCATCAAAACGAGCCCCTCCAATATCATCAATATCATTGAAGAATATAAGGCAGGCTTTTTTGGCCCTGGCCATTTCAAAGAGTTCATGAACCATTTGCGCTCCCTCACTGATGTATTCCTGCACAAATTCAGATCCAATAACACAAATGAAGCAAGCGTCAGTCCTGTTAGCAATTGCCTGAGCACAGAGTGTCTTGCCTGTGCCTGGTGGACCAAAGAGCAGCACTTCCTTGGGAGGCTCAATGTCAAGGTTAACAAACCTCACTGGATGAAGTAATGGTGTTTCAACTACTTCTCACAGTTTCTTAATCTGTTCCTTACAGCCACCATCACTGTATGTGACATTAGGATTTTCCTCCACCTGCATCATGGTAACTGTTGGATCAATCTTAGGAGGCAGTAGAATGTGAATTTGATATTCATTTCTGTCCACACCAACTCTCATTCCTTTTTCAATGTCAGTAGGTGCCACCTGATCACTGAGATCCACCACAAACTTGGCAAACTGCTTTGCATTGATAATGTACTTTGGGTCCTCCAAATCAGCATTGATTATCTTTGTACGTCTTGCAACCTGTAAAGGTTGTTCACTCTGGAGCATTTGCTTATCTGCAGCTAAATCCCAGGGGGCTGGTGGGGCCAGACCAATGTCAGATTTTTTAATACCAGTAAGCTCATTAATTTTCTTGACAAGCTGTTGAATGTCATCTTCAACCTGTTTTATCTGCCTACAGTAAGTGCTCTGACCATAAGTTTTCAGCAAGGCAACATCCCCCTCATCTAGAGCTTGTTATCATTCTCATCCTCTGGTTTTCGCTGATTGGCACCAAGGTAATACGGCATTTTAGGAGATCCAAGTACTTCTCAATGATTACACAGCACCTTCTTGGTTTGAGTTTAATGTTATTCTTTTAATCACCAAAGAGATAAAACCTGAAGTAGCCAAGTCTAAAGAAACTATCCCCTACCCCAAGAAACATATTACAGGATCGTGAACTGCGTGGACAATATACAATTCTTGGGTCAAAAAGATAGCAAACCTACATGCTGAATTAGCTTCCTTCTCTCTAAAAACGAGGAAACTTGACAAAGTTATGGGTGATAATTCCTAAAAGAGGCAAGTAAGTGGATGCCATAAAATTATTTGAAAGGTTAGTGGTTTAAAATATGAGACAGGAGCTATGGTTAGGAGGGGGCAAAAATGCCAGTAAGAATAGAGAGAAATGCATTTGTGCAAGAATGTGGCAGACAGTGATTCCCAGGACCTACCTTTATTTTACAGCCACACATACTCAAGGACAGCTACTGCCCACCTCCTCCAGAAAGCCATTGAAGGGCTAACCCTTGGTTTTAATATTCATCCTGGAAGAAAGCACATATTACTGACTTTTGGCTTGCACACAAGTTTAGTTCAGAATCCAGGTTTCCTTTATGATAGCATTTCCTGTCTGCCCATTTATCCCTGCATTTTTCTAGATATTGAGAGAGTGTTTAGTATGCCCAAGATACACTCTTCATTCAAATCAAAGTTACTCTTCTGCAACTTAGCTTACAGATGCTTCTAATGAAGGTGGGTTGCCAGCATCTATTAACAATAATACTAAAACAAACATATACTATGTATGAGGAAATACTCTAAGGCTGTTCATATACATTAACTCATATGAACCTCACAGAAGCCCATGTAATGGTTACTATTTTTAACACCCTTGTTTTATAGATGATAAAACTGATGCCTGGAGAGGTTAAAAAACTTGTCCAAGGTCATATAGCAAGTATAGGTCAGAGACAGGATTTGAATCCAGGAGTGCAATGCAAAGGCCACACTTTTAACCTTTGCATGGTGCAGCCTTAGGAATGCAAGTGAGAGAATGAGCTTTGTTCCATTAGTATATATTAAAACACCCAAATAATCACACTACAATTCAACAGGCATATGCTTATTGTCTATCTCACTCCCAAAAATGTAAGCTCCATGCCTTCTTTGTTCATTGTAGTATCCCTAGAAGAATGCCTGGCACATGGTAGGCAGTCATAAATATTTGTTGGGTGAATGAATGAATTAATAAATTAACCAGAAAAAGTATTTTGTTTATGAATATTCTGAGTCCTGAAGGGAAAACACTCAAGTAGAACAATATTTCTAGCCATTTGTGATCCTCACACCATTTTCAGAATGCAATTTTCTACTAACTTTCTACTCTCCCTGATCTGAACAAAACTGACAACACCCAAAACTCACTTAACTATTCCATACTCCCCTTAGATTTCACTGTGCTAAAGATTAAACAGAAGCTAGTTCAGGAGATCATGGATTCGTGAGAGAAGGCACTAACTCAGTACACTGACAGTTTTAAGCATCTCATAATCATTAAACAATTAGATGTCACCTTTTTTAATTTTAATAAAGAGGAATAGTTCCCCAAAAAAGAATATAAATTGCTCAAATAAATTCCTGTATGTCACAGTTTTCCAGAAGCAGGTTCTGAGACAGAATTTGATGTTTATTTGGGATCAATATCAGTAAAAGGCAGTGTTCTAGTTTGCTAATGCTGCCAGAATGAAAAACACCAGAGATGGACTGGCTTTTCTAAAAGGGGGTTTATTTGGTTACACAGTTACAGTCTTAAGGCCATAAAGTGTCCAAGGTTGCACTTGGGGTATTTGTCCTCTCTCAGCTTCTCCGGAGCAAGAGTCTGCTTCCAACAACCGTAAACACATCGGCAATCGGGTACCTTCACTGGAGGATGGGCAATGGTGTATGGAAAACGTCTGTTAGCTGGAAAGGCACGTGGCTGGCATCTGCTCCAAAGTTCTGGTTTCAAAATGGCTATCTCCCAGGATGTTCCTCTCTAGGCTGCAGTTCCTCAAAAATGTCTGCAGCTCCTATGCTTTTCTCAAAGTGTCCCTCTTGGCTGTAGCTCCTCTTCAAAATGTCAGTCTCAGCTGCACTGAGTTCCTTCTGTTTGTCAGCCCATCCATATGGCTCCACTGATCAAGGCCCACCCTGAATAGGTGGGGCCATAACTCCATGGAAATTATCTCATCAGAGTCATGACCCACAGTTGGGTAGGGCGCATCTCCCTGGAAACACTCAACGAATTACAATCTAATCAACACCAATAGGTCTGCCCACAAAATATTACATCAAAGATAATGGCATTTGGGGGTCATAATACATTCAAACCAACAAAGGCACAGGAATAAATCAAGCTGCATTGCAAGCCCAGCAAACCCTCAGTCAATCAGGCAGGAAGTGATAAGTGGGAGCACATCTCCTTCTACCTTTTGGTTTCCAGTTCCATATGTTCTTCCTATTAGGGATACAGAGTCATCTAAGGTTTTGATTTAATACATATATTGCATCCTGGAGGATGATACCCCATCCAAATAGAGTATTACTCTGAGTTGGCACTTCAACAATGCCTTCAGCAGGTTGCTCCAACATTCTATCAGGGTGGCAGAATGTGGGTAGTTTGGAATATGATAAGACCAGTGGATCCCATATCTCCTCTGATATAAAGTGGGTCCCCTGGTCTGACACAACATTACACAAGATCCAAGGCCAGCAGATCAAACATTCCATAAGCCCTCAGGTAGTGGAACTGCCTGAGGTCCCATGGAAAAGAAAGACAAATCCATACTTGGAATATGTATCTATTCCTAATAGAAATAATCACCACCCCTTGTAGGGGTCCAACATAATCAACTTGCCACCAAGTTACCAGTTGGTCTCCTCTGGGAATAGTGCCATATTGGAGGTTCAACTAAGTCTTTATTGCTGGTGGGTTGGACATTTGGCAGCATTAGTAGTGAGATCAACCTTGATAAATGGGATCCCATGATTTGTGGATCATGGGTAGCCTCCATTTCTGCCATTGTGGCTACTTCTTTCATGTATCCTATTGCCAGCAATGGAATGACCAATGACAGAGGCTGGATGATCAGTTCCCTGGATCATTTGTCTACTTAGTTGTTTAGTGCCTCTTCCATGCTAGACACACTTTGGTGGGCATTGATACTTGATACAAAGATCTTCATATTTTATGCTGACTTCCATATATCTGTTCACATTCCTCTACTCTAAAATGCCTCATCTTCTATCTTCTAATCTTTTCTTTTTCAAGAACCTGACCACATATTGTCAAACCTCAGGCCACTTCTCTTTCTCTACAAAGTAAATGACCTGTTGTACCACCCAAAGCTCTGTCCATTGGAAGAATTTTCTCTTGTTACTGTCTTAAAACCACCCTTCAGTGAGGTTATTTTTTATTTGCACCTACATACTGAACTGACCCATGCATAATCTAAGATTGCATGAATTTTTTTCCTTATCCTTCAGGTGGTCATACAGAATCCTCCATAGAACCATATACATGTGCTGAAGAAAGGGCACTAATATAACTGTATTAGGTTCCATGGGGATCTGTGGTACCTTCTCATGAAGCTTGCTTGTGCCATTTGGTCCTGTCTATACTTGCTCTCAGATGTACAACTTCTATCTTACAGTGTATTATTACTGGAACTGCCTGACCTTACTATTTGGGAAGTCTGACTGGACCTAGCTCATGATGGGCTTTTCTATCTACATAGTAACTTAATGTTCCATGGGAGGTATCCTGTCTCCACCAGGGCCAAGGAGCACGTCAAAAGGCATGTAATTCTCCATTGAAAATGGTGTGACCCTTCTCTAGAGCCCAAGGGCCTTATATTATGATTTGTCCACTGGGGCTTGCCACAAACTCCACACAGCATCTTTTCTCACCACTGACACCTTTAGCATCATAAATTCTGCCAAATTGTATGACCTAAGTTATAGGGCTGCTTGCACCATAGCTTGGACCTGCTGCTGAGCTCTTACCTAAAGTATGTCCTAATCACAGTTAGTGGGCCAGAGTAGTATCCCTAGGTGTAGAATTATGCTGCCTCCAGAACTCATAGGCCCACTAGATCTTGTGCTTCCTTTTTAATGTAGGAGGTGCAAGGCATAATAATTTGCATTTCACTTTGGAGCTATCCAAGAACACCCCTGACCAAAGTTCCTCTAAAATGTTTATAGATGTGGCATGCATCTGAGCCTTCATAGGGTTTATCACCCATGCTCTACAGCATGTGTCTTAGCAAGGCCTTCAGTGTACCAGCCACCTCTTGAAAATCAATATAATGACATCAATGTAATTGACCAAAGCAATATTAGGCAGAATGTCAAGATAGTCCAGATCTTTTCAGACTATATCATGACAGAAGGCAGTCGAGTTAATAAAGCCCTAGGATAAACCTATAAATGAATATTATTTCCCATACCATATGAATATGAACTATTTCCTATTCTCTTTTCTTTTTCCCCCACTTTAACCACTTTCAAGTGTACAATTCAGTGGTATTAATTACATTCACAATATTGTGCCACCATCACCAACACCATCACCATCAAACTTTTTGCATGAGTTCAAACAGAAACTTTGCATCCATTAAACAATAATTCCTCATTCCCCTCACCCCCCAGTCCCTGGTAACCTGTCTCTATGAATTTACATATTCTAGGTATTTTATACAAACAAGATCATATATTTTTCTTTTTGTGCTTGGCTTATTTCACTCAAATGATGTCTTCAGGTGTCACCCATGTTGTAGCATGTATAAGTACTTCATTCCTTTTTGTGGCTGAATAATATTCTGTTGAGTGTTTATAACACATTTTGTGGTATTCATGCATTGATAGACACTTGGGTTGCTTCCATCTTTTGGTTATTGTGAATAATGCTGCAATAAACTTGGGTGTTCAGATATCTGTTTGAGTCCGTACTTTCAATTGTTTTGGGCATATATCAAGAAATGGGATTGCCAGGTCATATGATGTTCTATGTTCAACTCTCTGAATAACTATACCGAACTGATTTCCACAGTGGCTGCAATATTGTACAATCCCACCAATAATGTATAAGCATTCCAATCTCTCTGCATCCTCACCAACACTTGTTATTTCTGTGTCTTTAATAATAATCATCCTAGTGGGTTTGAAGTAGTATCTCATTGTGATTTTGGTTTGCCTTTTCCTGATGACCAAAGATGTAGAATATCCTTACATGTGCTTTAGACATTTATATATTTTGGGGGAAAATGTCAAGTCCTCTGCCCATTTTTTTTAGTGGAGTTGTCTTTTTGATATTGAGTTATAGCAGTTATTTGTATAGTCTGGATATTAAATCCTTACCAGATATAAAATTAGCAATTATTTTCTCCCAGTTTGTATTTTGTCTTTTCAGTTCCTTGATAAATGTCCTTTGACATACAAAAGTTTATAATTTTGATCAAGTCCATTTTATCTTTTTTTTCTTTTGTTGCTATGATTTTGGAATCATATCTAAGAAGAAATCACTGCCAAATACAAGGTTATGGAGGATTCCTCTATGTTTTCTTTCTTTTTTTTTAAGATATTGAAATATTTCATTTATTAGTGAAAGAGATAATGAGAGTCAAATTCAGACTAAAGCAGACTCTAGATCTGGAAAAGTAAAAGGGGCTTTCCCTCTTGTTCCACAGGAATAATTTTTTAAATGTGGCTCAACTTTATCTTTCATTCTTTTCATCAGATAAGCCCAAAGCATTTTAAAAATATTTTTGAATCAACACTCCATTGTATTTCTGGAAATATTTTTGGCAGTACAACAAAATAACACGTAGTAATTCATAGCACAAAGCAAACTGAGCTTCAGAACTGAAACTCAAAACTTGCCTGTCTAGATGAGCATGAAGAAACCAGTCATTGAGCAGGGAGTTTGCTTTTATTATACTGTACTTGACAAAGAGGTTGGTAATATCAGTGACAGAAAAAGGTAGAAACAAGTAAGGGTGAGAAGACAAGTTCTACACATAGAGATGCTCATGGGAGGATGGTTTTGGAAATGAGTGTCAGCAGATACAGCTCTCCAAGAAGACAGGTAACTCCTATGAGGAAAACTTATTTTCTAGATCCTTCTGTGGCCAATCTATCAGCTTCTTCATTGCCTCTGATGCTGGAATGACCAGGAACATACTTCCATTGAATATCCATTCCTTGGGAAGCTGGTTCAGTCTTCTCAAAATCTGCTCTGTTCACAACATCCCTTCTGGAGCCTGCTTTCTATCCATTTTCTTTCCATTATCAATCCATTCTGTCATGCCTTTGATGACAAACTTGCTATCAGTTTCAATAATGAGTTTATCCAGGTTTTGGCTCCTTGCTTGTTCAATTGCTGTGTGGGCTGCCTGCAGTTCAGCTCTCTGGCTTGTCGGCCATCCAGAAACCCTCTCACTTACATTTAGAGGATTGCCAGGTCCCCAGTAGGCTCCAAATCCTGCTCATGCACCATCTCTTCCATTATTTTTGCAGTTGCCATCTACATAAACAGTTGGAGTGTTGTCTTGGCCCTGGCCAGAAGTCTGTCCCCATCATCCCCAGGAGCTCATGTCATCCTTTTCCAATAGGATCGCTCAGCGTGGTCCCTGGTATCAGCTATGGGGTGTCTCCAGTCTCCAGCTCTCCCTGCCCAAGTGCAGCCTCTCTATGTTTTCTTTTAAGAGTTTTATGAGTTAGCTCTTACTTTTAGATCCTTGATCCATTTGGAGTTAATTTTTGTATCTGGTGTGAGATAGCAGTCTAACTTCATTCTTTTACATGTGGATATCCAATTATTCTAGCACCATTAATTGAAGAGACCATTCTTTCCCCCAGTGAATGTACTTGGCACTCTTATTCTCTTTTCTGATTAGCATATAAAATAATTCATTTTCCAAATTAATGGCCACATACCATGTATCTTAGGCCAAATTAATTTGCTCTAGCAAAGATACCCCCATTGGGTGCAGTTGATTGCAATCAAGACTTACACTATGATTTGTTCACTGGGGCTTGCCATAAACTCCACACAGCATCTTTTCTCATCATTGACATCTTTTTTTTTATCTTCATTTTATTGAGATATATTCACATACCATGCAGTCATACAAAACAAATCATACATTCGATTGTTCACAGTACCATTACATAGTTGTACATTCATCACCCAAATCAATCCCTGACACCTTCATTAGCACACACACAAAAATAATAAGAATAATAATTAAAGTGAAAAAGAGCAATTGAAGTAAAAAAGAACACTGGGTACCTTTGTCTGTTTGTTTGTTTGTTTCCTTCCCCTATTTTTCTACTCATCCATCCATAAACTAGACAAAGTGGAGTGTGGTCCTTATGGTTTTCCCAATCCCATTGTCACCCCTCATAAGCTACATTTTTATACAATTGTCTTCGAGATTCATGGGTTCTGGGTTGTAGTTTGATAGTTTCAGGTATCCACCACCAGCTACCCCAATTCTTTAGAACCTAAAAAGGGTTGTCTAAATTGTGCGTAAGAGTGCCCACCAGAGTGACCTCTCGGCTCCTTTTGGAATCTCTCTGCTACTGAAGCTTATTTCATTTCCTTTCACATCCCCCTTTTGGTCAAGAAGATGTTCTCCATCCCACAATGCCAGGTCTACATTCCTCCCCGGGAGTCATATTCCACGTTGCCAAGGAGATTCACTCCCCTGGGTGTCTGATCCCACGTAGGGGGGAGGGCAGTGATTTTACCTTTCAAGTTGGCTTAGCTAGAGAGAGAGGGCCACATCTGAGCAACAAAGAGGCATTCGGGAGGAGGCTCTTATGCACAATTATAGGGAGGCCTAGCCTCTCCTTTGCAGCAGCCATCATCATTGACATCTTTAATGTCATAAAACATCATAAGCTTGTGGTGGTCTATAGTCATTCTCCAAGATGCATCTGGATTCTGGAGGGACCAGGTAAATTAAATGGAAATATGATAGGTCCCACCACCCCAGCACTCTTTAGACCAGTAATCAGAAAACTTTTTCTGTAAAAGGCAAAATAGCAAATTTTTTTTAACTTTGTGGTCCATACAGTTTCTGTGGCAACTACTCAACTCTGCCACTGTAGCACAAAAGCAAGTATCAGGCCAGGTACTTAGTAATAGTCATCCAATCTTGTTATCTTTATATACCCACTCTTTCTCCCATTGGTCTCAAATGTTGAATATATTCCACCCACTAGTTCATTCTCTACCACTAGTATACCTTCCCAATTCACTAAAGTGAAAGCTTAACAATCACCTTTGCTAGGAGCAGTCTCTGCTCCATCTATCATTAGTGATGGAGTCCTCATTGTCTGCGAAGTGGTGATTGATCCAGCTCTAAAATCCCATCTTAACAACTGGTTTTTTTCATTTGTTTGTTTTTGTCTACTTCCATTACTAGCTGTCAACAGTTTGGGTTCTCTGGAAGCCAATAGGGCGACAGAGTTTGAGGTGCAAAATGTTTATTAGACATCAAACTTGTGAAAGGATAAGAGAGAAAGCAGAACTGGGCAGAGAAAGAAACTGAACTGTGATGTACATTTGACAAAGCCTCAGCCAACGTGGCAGGGAGTCTTGGAGCAAGTATTGCCCACCAAAGTTTCCTGAGTTGGAACCAAATGGCTGGACTTTTATACCTCTGCTTCACTCAGTTACCAGTTACAGGCTGCCCAGAAAGGGTGTGAACGTAGGTGAAATTGTTCCCTGCAGCTACAGTAGACACTGAAAAGTTTTTACAAGTGTGGTAGGCAGAATAATGGTCCATAAAGATAGCCACATTCTAATACCTGGAACCTGTGAACGTTACCTTATATGATAGAAGGTACTTTGCAGATGTGATTAAGTTAAGGATTTTGAGATGGGGAGATTATCCTGGATTGCCTGGGTGGGCCTGAAACAATCATGATGATCCTTGGAAGAGGGATACAGGATAGTCAGAAGAGAAGGCAATGTAATGATGAAAGAGATTGAAGTGATGTACTTTGAAGATGGAGGGAAGGACCATAAACTAAGGAATACAGGTGGCCACTAGAAGCTGAAAAACACAAGGAAACAGATTCTCCCCTTAAAGCCTCCAGAAGGAACTAGACTTTCCTAAACCTTGACCTTAGCCCAGTGAAACTGATTTGGTCTTCTGACCATAAGTACTGTAAAAGAATAAATTTGTATTTTTGTAAACCATTAAGCTTGTGGCAATTTGTTACAGCAGCCTCAGGAAACTAACACAACCAGAAATCTGGTTGGTGTTTATCCCTGTCCACCACACTGTGACAAAACCAAGAAGTCTCAATCTCTGTGTCTTATCAGACTTATATAACTTCCATTACAATACTTGCACCCCAGAAACCACTTAATTTAAACAAGAAATGGAGGCAATTAGGAAATATCATTACATGAGACTAAATATATTCTGTAAATCATGATGAGTCACAGTAATAGTCTTCCCTTTATGTACAGGAGGCACTAGTGATCACCTAGAGATAAAAGACAATGTTGGTCTTGAGCAGTAGTAACCAGACTTAAATGTCATGAACTCCAAGTACAACCAGCTTAGAGATGAGATTCTAAGATACTATAGAGAGATGAGAAACTGGTTGATATTCAAAAATATCATCTATTGATGAGATAATCTAAAGGTCCATGGATAATCTAAAGGTTTCATGGAACACCAAACCAGGAAATAGCTGTCAAAAACATCTATAAACACAAGTGTCAAGTACTTGATGAGCCTGCAATAGGACAAGTTCATCAACGGAGTTCCTCAAGACCCCTATTATACCATGGCCTATGTATTTAGGATATTGTGTTCCAAAAGGTAAACTTCAACCAAGAACCATAAATACTGGAGGTTGGTAACCAAGTTTAATGAGATCTCTGTAGGTTGAGATTAATTAGTATCAAAGTCAGTAAGTGTGAGACAGAACTAGAACTTGAGAAGAGCCAAAACTCCAGCCTCCAAGGTAACAAATGCTCATGCACTGGGCATTTATTTCTCCTAGATGCTCCTTTAGTAAGACCATGGTTTACTGTGCTGATTCTCAACTTTATCATCCTCAAGGGAATTAGAAAAATAACTTTGGCTCCCAGGAAGTCATCCTGACATAATAGACATGAGTAACTGCAAGAACACCAGGCTGTGACAAGTGTTTTAAGCTTTTTATTGTTCATCAACCAATTCATGCCTGTGGGAAAAAAATTCTCACTAGTCCCTCTCTCCTTATACTGTTTCATCAGAGGCAAAGGACTTATCTCTCACTGCATATTTTCTCCTAAGACAGAGGCAGAAATAGGAGAAAAAAATACTATTGGTTTAATAAATCAGTGCATTCATCTCTGGATTATGTTGTTAAGAATGAAGTCACCTTTATATTTGTAATACATTTTGAAACTAAATATAGTCACTATTTGAACCTCGAATTTAGTATGGACTTGGCTTCTATTTTCCAAGGGAAGGACAACTTCTGCAGAAGAAAATCCCAGAAGCCCAGCTGAAATAAATTTTATGTTTTTTCTATTCTCAACCCCCAAAGTTAGGTAACTATAAACAAACCTAAAGAAATACCCTTGTGATGGTTGAGTTCATGTGTCAACTTGGCTGGGTTATGGTGTCCAGTTTTTTTGATAAAGCAAACACTGGCCTGTTGTTACTGTGAGAATATTTCACGGATTTAAATCATTAGTCAGTTGATTGCCTCTATGGCTGATTACATCTACAATCAACAAAGGAAATTGCCAATGAGAAGAGTTTTATCCAATCAGTTGAAGGCCATAGAGGGAGAATTGATGATTTCAGGAGTAAGAAAGAAGAATTTCTATCTCTACTGCAGCCGGCCAGCTTCTCCTGAGAAATTCATCAAAACTTTCATCAGAGTTCCATACGTGCAGCCTGCCCTATAGAATTCAAACTTCCTAATCCCCATAGTCACATGAGCCAATTCCAATAATGTCCTATCAGTTTTGTTTCTCTGAAGAATGCTGAATAATAGAACCCCTATAAGAATCTCCTTTAAGATCACTCAGGTACAAAACAGCTTTTAAAAACCAGCAAAAAACAAGGTGTATTTAAATTTAAAACTACACAACAGTACTGAAACAGCTAAGTGGGACTGTGCACAATTGTTTGGGCACACACAGTATGA
This sequence comes from Choloepus didactylus, assembly GCF_015220235.1. NCBI lineage: Eukaryota > Metazoa > Chordata > Mammalia > Pilosa > Megalonychidae > Choloepus > Choloepus didactylus. The sequence goes on along the minus strand of NC_051310.1, from coordinate 182,034,305 downwards.
CCTTAATTAATATTCTCAACCTCATCTAGTAAACAAAGATAAACCATTCCAAAAAGATGACATTTCTCTTATTTTTAAAGACTTTTCCAGAGGAAAAGACATGTATATTTCACATCATCTTACAGAAGCCTTCTTTTAAAATGAGAATGTCCACTTCTTCTGATAGTTGGGATGGGTTTGCTAACCTGCCTTATCCCATTCTCAGAATATGGGTTACAGCAGGAAAGAGAAGGCACATGCAGCTATGGTTTGAAGATGATTTAAAAAGAGACTATCTACAGATATGTGAATAGGGTTAAGAAAACCAACAAGGGACACTGAGCACTCCAAGACTAGTACCACCCTAAGCTTGAAGGAACAAGGCAAAAGAATGGTATACCTGGAGCTTATTAGGAGTTGAAGTGATGGAGGGGATGGAGGAATGGAAGACTGTAGTCACAGAGCTGAAAACACAAACGGATCACAGCACCAAGGCAGGAAGGGGGAGAAGAAATAAAGGATCTTTCCTCATACCCTCCAACCCTCAGTCCTCGTCTCCCATTGCTTGGGCTTACTGGAACCCAGAAGGCAAGGAAGCCTGAGTAATGTACTTTATTGGGATCCCACTCCAGCAGCAAAGAGTAGAGCAGAGAAGAGTGGAAAAGAAATCTGGGGAAAGGGAGTGAAAACAGAATATCAGAGAATAAACAGAGAATAACTACCTAGCATTCAAGTACCTAACCCAAATGTGACTAATAGTAGCAAGTGTAAAACAACCTGTCTTCTTCTCCTAAGAGCCTCCTTGCAGGTGTCATCTCTAATGCTCAATGGTGTTGACTAGAAAATTGATGCACATGTTTCAACACTGAGTCAATACCTCTCACCACAGCAAGTTAGGCATCTAGGAGAGCATTCTGATATATTATTTTTGTCAACTACCAGAATTGCCCGATCTACTGTTTCATTCAAGAGACAAGCCACAAACAACTTTTGTCTGAATTTCCCCATTACTTTGAATACTAGGTTATAGCCAGCTACTTCATTGCAAGTGATAAAATGTTATGATAAAATACTTCTAACAGCTTTTGCAAAGGCCAATTAAAATTTTAGAAAGGTAACTAAATCCAACACATGTGACAGTTTAACCAGAGATAAATACATATGGTGCTACAAGAATTATAGTATAAATTAAAAATGTAGTTAGTTTTTTAAAATCACTTTGACCAAATATAAATGTCTTATGTCATTTGAAACAAAAAAAACAAAGGAAAAGAAAAAGAGCTATTTCATAGGAAAATGAGTCAACCATAATTTAAGACACACACATTATATAAAATAACATATACAAAAGATGGCATAACATTCATTGCTATTTAAACTATGTCACATATTTGAATAATTTTACTCTTTATATCATAATTGCTGACACTGTGCATTCTGTAATACTATTATTGACACATTAACAATTCAATCATTAATTTTCCACATAAAAAGTATCTAATGCGCTTAGGTCCTATGACAGGGGCATCATTGGAGTTTGAATCCTGTCTCCTATAAAGACATGTTCAAGTCTCAATCTGAATTCCTGTGGTGTGAACCCAATTGTAAATAGTATCTTTGAATATGGTAAGGTGATTCAAGGTGTGGACTCATCTGTGAATAATATTTTCAAAGATCCTACTTAGGTGTAGCCAAACTGAATCTAGATGGGTCTTAATCCACCCAGAGGAGGTTTTCTAAAGAGAGTAAATTTTTTGGCAGGAAAGCCAAAAGACATAGAACCCAGAAGTCTGGGAAAGCCATAGGAGACCAAGAACATGGCCATGTGATGGGGGCAGAGGTGGAAGACAAGGAACCCCAAGGTTTGGAGTAAGTCAACACCAGAACACTACAGACTGTGAGAGAAAACATGGCCCTGCCAACACCACAACTTTGTACTTCAGGCGTCTAAAACCATTAGCAAATAAATTCTTGTTGTACGCCAGCCTATTGTGTGGTGCAGATCATGGCACTCCTGGAAAACTGAGACAGGCATTATACTATTAGTTACTCTCAGAATTTCTGTATAAGAGCCCTATTCCCAGAAAGTAGAGCATTGTAGTTAAGAGAGTGGACCTGGAGCTAGATGCCTAGTTCTGCTACTGGCTAGTTGTGTGTCCTTAGGCAAGTATGCTGACCTTCTCTGTGCCTCTGTTTCCCCAAATATAAAATGGGTAAATAATTTTCATAAGGAAAATTGTGAGGAGTAAATGAGTCAAGTCATGTAAAATGCTTTCAGCTGTGTCTGGAATAAATACACACTACATATCAACTATTATTATAATTATTCTCTCCCTGATGCCTATAACTACTCCTTAGAAGCAAGCTAACTGATTATGAGGGGATAGGATCCTTATATCCTCATTCTTTTATTCCTCTCAATATAATCATCAGTTTCAAAGGGCACAAATATGAATACACAAATACTCATGGTATCAGGAATTGCATTTGGGCTATTAAGTAAAAAAAGAATCAGAGGTAAGCATACAAGGGTTTATTTTCTCATGTAAGGATATAGACCTGGTATGGTGGTTCCACAAACACATAAGGGATCTTGTATCCTTCTATCTTCTCCACCAACATCAATAAGTGGCTTTCATCCTCATCACCCCATGGACCAGGATGACTGTTGAACTATAGCCATCATATTCACATTCCAGACTGTAAAAAGACAAAAGAGTCCTCTCCCAACCAAACTTAATTCCATTAAGAGCCTTCCCAGAAGTCCTGTATTTCCATTGAACTTAGTCCATCGATCACACATACCTGCAAAAAGGGTTGGAAAATGTAAAATTTTAGCTGAGTGTATAGTGGCTATGAAAAATGTTGGAGTTCTATTTCTTTGCTTCATGAATTAAGACTGTGAAATCCAGTTTCTCTAATTAGAGAGGCACATAGAGAGCAAGGATTAGTTCTCAGAAGAATATTGATGATGACTTTATAGATAATGAAGAGTTTACTATACCAGTGCTAAATAATCTATTTGCTTATTTGGTGTTGTATTAGTCAGGGCTCTCCAGAGAAACAGAACAAATGGATTTATAATAAGGAATTGGCTCACACAACCCTGGTGGCTGGCAAGTCTGAACTTAATAAGGTGGACTGCAAACTAGAAACTCTGATAAAAGTGATTCTGAAATCTGCCAAGTCCATATTCCCCAGGAAAAGCTAGTGGACTGAAGTTGAAGCATAAATTCTACTCTATGATCACTGAAATCTTCAGTTCTCACTTTTAATACCTCCAACTGATTGGACAAGAAGACTCCCTACATTGCTGAGGACAATCTCCTTTGTTGATTAGAGATGCAATCAGCTGTAGATGCAATCAGTTGCTTATAGATGCAAATCCCGTCTTGAAATACCCTAGCATCAATAAACAGGCCAGTGATTGACCAAAATATTGGACACCATAACTTAGCCTAGTTGACATATGAAATTAACCATCACAGTCCACCCCTTGTTATCTTAAAACCCATACATACCTTACACCAAAATTAGTCTTAAATAAAGACAATAACACAGTCATACTTTTGCCTAATATGATACAACTGTCCTGCATAAAACAGAAAATGCACTAACCCTTTCCCCAGAAGAGGATGCAAGTACTTGGGTGATATGCACTCTTATCCTTGATATCCTATAACTTATATACTATCATGTCAAGTTAATACAACTTATGTTATATAAAGAGATAAGAGAGGGAAGAAAACAAAGATATGTGTTTTATACACACACACACACACACACTCACACACATACACAATTTTCGTTTCCTAGGCTGCTTAAAGCAGATACCATGAAATGGGTTAGCTTTAAACAATGGGAATTCACTAGCTTACAGTTTGAGGCTATGAGAGTGTCCAAATCAAGGCATCATCAAGGCAATGCTTTCTTCCCAAAGACTGGCTGCTGGTGATACTTGGCTCCTCTGCCATTGGCAGCATCTTCTGGTCTCTGCTTTCTCTTCCAAGTTCTGTTGATTTCAGTTTCTTACTCCTATGGCTTCCTCTCTCTCTCTCTCTCTCTCTCTCTCTCTCTCTCTCTCTCTCTCTCCCTCTCCCTCTCCCTCTCCCTCTCCCTCTCCCTCTCCCTCTCCCTCTCCCTCTCCCTCTCCCTCTCCCTCTCCCCCCCCTCTCTCTCCCCCTCTCTCTCTGTATTTATCCTGTTTATAATGTACTCCAGTAAGAGGATTAAGTCCTGACCTGGGCTATGCCATAACTGAAGTAACCTCATCAAAAGGTCCTGCTTACAATAGGTTCATACCCACAGGAATGGATTAGCTTTAAGAACATGATTTTCTGGGGTACATAGAGTTCCCAATCACACACATGCACACAGAAAAACATACTCATAACAAAATTAGGAAGAAATACTCATAACAATTACAGTCCTTATTTCTGCAACTGGTCATGAGGTCACAGCTGGTATTTATAACTACCTTCTTCCATTGTCCATTCCATATTTTCTTTACCCTTATCAAGCACCTCAGCTGGTCACAGTTTTTTGCTTGGTGGGGTAACTCAAACCTTCATTCCTGAAGAGTTTGGTCCATTAGCAGTTCTGCTTGGATTAAGTCATTGTAGTTTTCCATTGACTTTAATCACAGGGCATAGTAGAACTAAGAGATGCCTAAGGGATCTCCTGTGTTCCAAATATACTTTTCCTTACCTGCACTGTGTAATAGCAGTCCATTTTCCTTTTGGTAATCAGGATCAATTACTCCAGCCAATACAGTAACTCCCTTATTTACCTATTGATTCAGAGGCATGAGAAGGCCCAAGTGGCCAGGTAGCAGTCTCAACTTCCAGTCCAGTGGAATCACTGTTGTGTCTCCTGGTGGAATCACTCCTTCCTTTAGAACTAAGACATCTAGGCCAGCAAAGTATAAGGTCATGGGGATGAGAAGCAACATTTTTCTTATGGATCAACATCTTTCTAAGTGGCATTTTCTAATGCCACTCCCATTTCTACCCTTGATTCCTGGACCCATGAATCATGGCTATGGGAGAAAGAGCATCATAGATTGGACAACTATTTAGCGCATATATAGCCTACTAGAGAACATTGCCCCCACCTGCATGGTATTGCCACCCAGTTGACACCATAGTGGAGTCTTCAAGGGCCATTCCACTGTTCTATCAATCCAGTTACTACAGGATGATAGGGAACATGGTAAGACCAGTGAATTCCATGAGCATAGGCCCACTGCTGCATTTCATTTGCTGTGAAATGATTTCATTAATCAGAAGCAGTGCTGTTTGGAATACCATGATGATGGATAAGGCATTCTCTAAGTCCACAGATGATAGCTTTGGCAGAAGCACTATGCAGGGAAGGCAAATGCATATCCAGAGTAAGTGTCTATTCAAGCAAAATCAAAACACTGCCTAGGTAAAAGTAACAACAACAACAGTAACAGCAATGTAAATATATATGTGTCAGGCTCTATACTAAAATTTTTTCATTATACTAGTTGAGAATATGTCTGACTGCCCCAGATGATAGCTTTGGCAGAAGCACTATATGCAAGGGAAGCAAATTCATATCCAGAGCAAGTGTCTATTCAAGCAAGAACATGTTGCTGAGCCTATGCATAACCTCCATCCCTACCACCATGGCCACTTTGTTTATGAACCCATTGGACAATGAAAAGAGTGTATGTGGAAAGGTCTCACCTCTGCCCCCATCACAAGGCCATGTTCTTGGTCTCCTATGGCTTTCCCAGACTTCTGGGTTCTATGTCTTTTGGCTTCCCTGCCAAAAAATTTACTCTCTTTAGAAAACCTCCTCTGGGTGGATTAAGACCCATCTAGATTCAGTTTGGCTACACCTAAATAGGATCCTTGAAAATATTATTCACAGATGAGTCCACACCTTGGATCACCTTACCATATTCAAAGATACTATTTACAATTGGGTTCACACCACAGGAATTCAGATTGAGACTTGAACATGTCTTTATAGGAGACAGGATTCAAACTCCAATGATGCCCCTGTCATAGGACCTAAGCGCATTAGATACTTTTTATGTGGAAAATTAATGATTGAATTGTTAATGTGTCAATAATAGTATTACAGAATGCACAGTGTCAGCAATTATGATATAAAGATCCTAATCTGTGTTCTCACTTTAACAGCAGATACCCTGCAAGGTTTGTGTGGTAGAATGAGTTATGTATCCCAGAAAAAAAGACATGTACTTAATCTTAACCCACGTATCTATAAGTACAAATCCATTGTAAATAGAACCAGTTATTTTTAGTTAAGGTGTGGCAAACTGAATCAGGACAGGTCTTAATCCTATTACTGGAGGCCTTATGGAGAGATAGTCAAGGGTAGGAACCAAAAGCCAGAAGTCAATTAAACCCAGCAGAGAAAGGAGAGGGCATTACCATGTTACAGGAAATCCAACCAACCAAGGATTGTCCACCAGCAAGAATGCTACCAATCCTGGGTGGAAGCAAGCCTTCTAGCCTCTGAAACTGTGAGACAACAAATTCCTGCTTTTAACCCAACCCATTGTGTGGTATTTGTCATAACAGCCTGGAAACTAAGATACTTGGTAATTTAATTCATGTTGTAATTCATCTACTTGTATTATGAGACTCTGCCTTTGTTTTTCACAAATCTCAATTCCACAGCCACAAAATTAAGAGTTTCTTTTAGGGCATACGTAGAGACTTTTGTGTCTTTCTTGCAGCACTTAAGCTGGGAATTTGAGCCCCGAGCTCACCCTTTTCTTTAGCAACTTTATCTAGCTTGTTTGGGAACAACCAACCAACCTCATTATACTTTTTACCTTGACAAAATATATACTGAGGTACCTGCCCTTTTTAAGTATTTGAGCAGAGTACCCATTGGTGATATTTTGTGTATCTCTATTGGCAAATCATACCCTGACCTACCAGTACTCTCTCAAACATTGGAAATAGAGTCATTAGTGCCTTTAAAGTCTCATGAAACTGTCGTTTAGCACAGGAGGCTATCTTCCTGCACAGGAGGCTGAAGCTGCTTGGGAACCACTGTCCACCTCTATATGAATTTCTGCTGGGTTTTTTTTTTATTATTTTTTTTATTTTTGGCAAAAATGGCAACCAACAATGTTGCTCTGAAGAGGCTGGAACAGAAGGGTGCAAAAGCAGCTCAAATTACTGAATATCTTAAGGAGCAAGCTGCTCTTCTTAAGAAGAAAGCAACTTTGCAGGCAACTCTAGAGAAAAGAAAATTTGTGTTGAAAATGCCAAACTAAGGAAAGAAATTGAAGAAATGAAACAAGAGCTAATTCAGTCAGAAATCTGAAATGGAGTGAACCACCCCCATTCCCACCGGATACTCCACTGCAAGCTAATTCTACACTTTCTGGAATATGATACAGTCTACATCAATACAATAAAATCTTTTGGTGCCAATGAACAGATATAAGGAGGTAAAGGAGGAGAAGAGAAAAATGTGAAAGAGAAAATTGAAAAGAGAGAAGAGAAGAAGGAGAAAGCAGCAATTAATAGCAGCAAGTGCTGTTCCTAAGCCAATAGATGTTTCCCGTCTGGATCTTAGAATTGGTTGTATCATCACTTCCAGAAAACACCCTGTGCTGGTTTGGATATATTATGTCCCAAAAAAACCCATGTTTTAATCCAATCTTGTGGGACATTTGGATTAGGTTGTTTCCATGGAGATGTGACTCACCCAACTGTAGGTGATACTTTTGATTAGATTGTTTCCATGGAAATGTTACCCTGTCCATTCAGTGTGGGTCTTAATTAAGTCACTGGAGTCCTATAAGAGCTCACAGACAGAAGGAGCTCAGTACTACCGCTGAGAGAGACTTCTGGGAGTTGATGCTTTGAGATGCTAGCCCAGAGTTTGCTCCAGAGAAGCTAAAAGAGGACAAAATGCCCCAAAGCATCTGGGAGAGGCATTTAGGAGATGGCTGTTGAAAGCAGACTTTTGCTGAAGCTTTGGAGATAGATGCTAGCCCAGAGTTTCTCCAGGGAAGATAAGAGAGACAAGTCCACAGACATCTTGGAGAAAAACATTTTGAAAACAGAACCCCAGAGCAGATGCCAGCCAGCTAATAAAGGTTTTCTAGATGTCATCAGCCATTCTTAAGTAAAGGTGTCTTCTTGTTGATGCCTTAATTTGGACATTTTTATAGCCTTAGAACTGTAAATTTGTAACCTAACAAATTCCCTTTAGAAAAGCCAACCCATTTCTGGTATTTTGCATAATGGAAGCATTAGCAAATTGGAACATACCCCAAATCAGATTCATTGCTTGTAGAAATCAACGTTGGCAAAACAGCCCCAAGAATAGTTGTTAGTGGCTTGGTGAATCATGTTCCTCTTAAACAGATGCAAAATCAGAAGGTGATTTACTCAGCGACCTCAAACCTGCAAAGATGAAGGAAGTACTACCTCAAGCAATAGTGATGTGTGCTAGTTCACCAGAGAGAGTCAAAATCTTGGTTCCTCCTAATGGGTCTCTTCCTGGAGACAGAATTACTTTTGATGCTTTCCCTGGAGCTCCTGACAAGGTGCTAAATCCTAAGAATACATGGGAGCAGATACAGCCTGATCTTTACACTGATGATGAGTGTGTGGCTACATACATAGGAGCTCCCTTTGAGGTGATAGGGAAGGAAGTGTGCAGGGCTTACTATGGCCAACAGTGGAATTAAATAAAATAAAATGCTTTGGGTATTGGAATTCATTGTAGAAAACTTTAATAATAATAAAAATGAATATATTTGTCACGTAAAAAAAAATCTACTCTGATTAGAGAATGAATTATAAAAACCTCAGAATCATTTTTTAAAAAATCATCCTTTAAATTCTGTTTCTCAAGAACTACTCTTGGTACCAAAATCGGTATTAGTCAGGCCTAGTTCTCCAGAGAAAGAGAAATGACAGGATGTACATATATATATATACATATTTAGAGAAAGAAAGAGATTTTTTATAATAAGAAATTACCTCACATGACCATGGAGTCTGGCAAGTCCAAACTCTGTAGGGCAGGCTGCAAGCTGGAAACTCTGATAAAGATGATTCTAAAGTCTTATAAGTCTGTATTTGCCAGGGAAATCTGGCAGAGAGAATCTGAGGAAGAAATTCTTCTTTATGATCTCTGAGATCCTCAGTTCTGGCTTTTAAGACCTCTGACTGATTGGATGAGGAGACGCCTCACATTGCTGAGGGCAATCTCCTTTGTTGATTGTACATGAAACCAACTGATTAAATATGCAAATCTATCTATGAAATACCTTCATAGTAACAATAATTCCAGTGATTTCTTGTCCAAAAATCTGAACACCATAGCCTAACCAAGCTGACACATAAAATTAACCATCACAGGTGTTTAGACATGTAACAAAGATGAAAAATGAGAGTAGAATACAAAGTTAAAAACAAGTACATTTTAATTTTAATTTCATGTATATTTTAGGCAAAGGAGATTTTTATGGTTTGAATTATCCAGATAACTGAGATAAATTCTCTTTTTTATGGTGCATTAATAAAATAAATCTAAAAAACAGATCTGCATGTTTGAAAACCATAGACTCACAGAGTTGAAAAGGGTCTTGAGGTTATTTGGTTCACACATCCTTTTGGTATTTTAACCCCTACAACAATATCATCTCCATGTGATTACCTGGCTTCTAGTTGAAGCTATGTGAGAAATTAGTACTTCTTGAGGGAGTGCATTCCATTCTTATAAAATTCTGACTTTGAAAATTCTATCTTATGTTTAGCTAACATCTCTCTATAGCTTCCATCTGCTAGTTGTAGTTCTAACCCATGGGGCCATACATAGCCTTGGGGTTATACAAATACTTTTCTACAAGATAGCCAGTAAATATTTAAAAAGAGATATCATGTCTCTCAGAATCTTCTATAGACTTCAATAATAAGTTTTTACCCTTTATCTTTTCATTTCAGAACTGGAATAACTGTTTTGTTCAATAAAAATGTATATATGCTCACAGTTAAAAAATTCAAAAAATATAGATGCATATAAAATATTTTAAAAAGCCCTCCTTCCTAATCTCACCTTCTTGAAATAACCACAGTTAACATTTTGACTGTGTACAATAGACATAACTGAATGCCTGAGCAGTTCACGATTATTACCTCAGTGGCCATGTCTATGCTACTCCCTCTTGTGGAAGCAATCCATTCCTCTGACAACAGACTGGCCAATCATAGAATCTCACCCTCTTGACAACAATGATTGGTCAAACATGTAGGAATAGGACATAAAGCTAATCAGAATCCTACCCTGAGATTTAAACTGGGAAACCTACCCTAAGATTCCCACTCTGGAAACCATAGGAATATACAACACAAACAGTGAATCAGATACTATAGTCAATAGTATAATCATAATAATATTTTTTCATAATTGTAATAAATGTAGTCCACTAATGCAAAGTGTAATTAAAGGGAAAACTATGTGTGTGAGGGGGTGTATTGGGAACTCTTTATTTGGGGCCTGGTTTTTCTATAAACCAACTTCTCTAATTAAAAAAAAAAAAATCAGGCAAAACTAATCTATGGTAACAGAAGTGAGACTAGCAGTTGACTTCAGGGTTTAGTATTGATTTAGGAGGGAGGAAAAGGGGTCATCTGGAAAGTAGAAAATCATTTTTACATATTGATCTGGGTGGTATTACCCTGTACCACTTAAGATTTAAGAACTTCACTGTATATAAAGTTTTACCTCACTTAAAAATGAAAAGAAAAACAAAGAAAATATATTTAAAAGAAGGGCAATGAAAAAGAACTCAGAGAAAATGACTCCAGTGAAATAGTTACTAAAAGAAACAGCAGAATTTTAAAAACAAAAGCAAAATCTGACATATCCTAACTAAGATTGGAGAGGCTATTCCTTTGATGAAAATATGAGCAGGAGTAATCTAAGGACAAGAAATAGATTGTCAAGATTTACAATATTATTGACCAAACAGAAAAACTTCTTTGTTGTTAAGAGTAGAAAGGGTAATGCCAAAAACATCAGATCAGTGTCTTTAAAGATCAACTTAAGTACTTTCTCTAGATCTCAGAGCAACAATCACAAAATTAGAAATATAATTATAAGATAAAGAACATGAGGAAAGAAGTTTAGATCCAGGAAAGCTAATGTTTATCTAGCAGTTGCTCCAAAAGAAAAAAAAAAAAGACTGGCATAGGGAGCAACATCAAAGGAATAAGAGGTGGAGATTTTTTTATCCTGAGCTGAAGAATGTAAAGAAATATAAACTTAGATATGTACTTGTCTAATTTCTAAATTCCATGGAAATAGAGAAAAGTCTGTAGACAGCAAAAGAGGAAAAAAACATAAACACCTATAATTATTTGAAAATCATCTATAGGCAGAAAATTCATGTTGATAGTGAACAATTAGAATTCATAAGGTCGATTCTCCAGTCCAAGATCTCCTTATCCCATTTACAACACAGGCCAATCACAGGATCCAGTTCATTAAATTATATTATTTGACTAGACCAAGGTGGTGGACTAGGGAGATTATTTAACATGCAATTTTTTTTTAATTGATAAATGTTAATTATTTTTATTATCATTTTTATCATCATTATTTGTAGTAGTTCCTTATACAAGGGGATTCTGACATCTGTTATTATCATCTAGGGCTAATATTCTATGATTATATAGCTCGTCTCATATACATGGAGATTAAAACATTTGCAGTACCAACAAACAGAAAAAAGAGGAGAAAAAATAATTTTAGTTAACATTTTTTGACTAATTCCCATGCATCAGGTATATATTCTAAGCAATTCTCTTGCATTATCTCCTCTAAGATTCCCAACAACCCTGGTCATAAAATCAGGTTTTAAACAGAACTGATCTTTCCATCATAAATCACACCGAACCACTCTAATGTGATTAACATGCAATTTTAAAGTCAAGGTGGCCCAACATAATGTGGAATTTTCAAAGGAAGATAGAAGCATTAGTTACCATTCTACCATATTTGTCGACAGAAGTATAGCTTGGCTGTCAAATACTGTAGTGGAATATCATGTAAATGGTTGAAAGGCAGAACAAGGCTGGCTGAGACTAACAAGTGGCAGACAGGATAAAGCCTGCTGTATGGAACTCAAATTGTAACATCTATAATAACTATAGAGGAAACAGCTAAGAACTACTCCAAAGGAGTTGTCTAATCACAAGCCTGTAGCTGAGTTGAACTTCATTGGGTAGCCAGAATTTATTGTAAGAGTTTCTTACTGCTGCCCTCTCACCAGTAAGACTGTTGTGGCTGAGATTTATAGTCCCAGGTCAAGAATAGAAAAGTCAATTTATATGTAAATAGAAGCCAAAAATACCATATCAAGGAGTCAGCCAGAAGTAATACTGGTGAAAGACAGACGATAGTAGATGTGATACATTCTAGACATGATTGCATAAGAAAGATTCATCCTTTAAGAATCCATAAGGACATTTCAAGAAACCATAAATCTCCTCAAAATTATTTAAAAAAAAAATTTGCTTGAAACTCTATATGCATTTTTCAGGGCAGAAGATCCATTTTCATTAAATTAGCCAAGAGCCATCACATAGGAAAAGTTAAAAACCACAGAAGCTTCCAGTTACACATGCTTTACTGAACATTCATATTAATCCCTCTTTACTCCATTCTTGCTGTCATAAGGTGCTCATTCAGGCCACAAGGATAAAAAACACAAAAGGAGATGACAGCTCACAACATATGCCAACAAAATTATGGAAGCCAAAAAAACATATGGATCAGTGGAAACCAACCTGGTAAAGGAGAGGTATCAGAGACCAAAACCTGCAGGGGTGAGGAAGCCAAGGAGAAGTAGGCTGATTTGCATTGGAAATCCCCAAAAGTCTCAGGAATTAGAGGTTTAGGGCACTTCTGAGGGCAAAAGTGTAGCGCTGGGAGGCGGGGCAAGATGGCAGACTGGTGAGCTGTATGTTTTAGTTACTCCTCCAGGAAAGTAGGTAAAAAGCCAGGAACTGCGTGGACTGGACACCACAGAGCAATCTGTCTTTGGGCATACTTCATACAACACTCATGAAAATGTCGAACTGCTGAGATCAGCGAAATCTGTAAGTTTTTGCGGCCAGGGGACCCACGCCCCTCCCTGCCAGGCTCAGTCCCGTGGGAGGAGGGGCTGCCAGCTCCGGGAAGGAGAAGGGAGAACTGCAGTGGTAGCCCTTCTCGGAAACTCATTCTATTGATCCATACTCCAACCATAGATAGACTGAGACCAGAAACCAGAGAATCTGAGAGCTGCCAGCCCAGCAGAGAGGAGACAGGCATAGAAAAAAAAAAATAACACGAAAAACTCCAAAATAAAAGCAGAGGATTTTTGGAGTTCTGGTGAACAAAGAAAGGGGAAGGGCGGAGCTCAGGCCTTGAGGCGCATATGCAAATCCCGAAGCAAAGCTGATCTCTCTGCCCTGTGGACCTTTCCTTAATGGCCCTGGTTGCTTTGTCTATTAGCATTTCAATAACCCATTAGATCTCTGAGGAGGGCCCTTTTTTTTTTTTTTTTTTTTTTTTTTAATCCTTTTTTCTTTTTCTAAAACAATTACTCTAAGAAGCTCAAAACAGAAAGCTTCAAAGAATTGCAATTTGGGCACGTCAAGTCAAGAGCAGAACTAAGGGAGCTCTGAGACAAAAGGCAATAATCCAGTGGCTGAGAAAATTCACTAAACACCACAACTTCCCAAGAAAAGGGGGGTGTCCGCTCACAGCCACCATCCTGGTGGACAGGAAACACTCCTGCCCATCGCCAGCCCCAGAGCCCAGAGCTGCCCCAGACAACCCAGTGTGACGGAAGTGCTTCAAATAACAGGCACACACCACAAAACTGGGCGTGGACATTAGCCTTCCCTGCAACCTCAGCTGATTGTCCCAGAGTTGGGAAGGTGGAGCAGTGTGAATTAACAAAGCCCCATTCAGCCATCATTTGAGCAGACTGGGAGCCTCCCTACACAGCCCAGCAGCCCAGAACTGCCCTGGGGGGACGGCACTCACCTGTGACATAGCACAGTCATCCCTCAACAGAGGACCCGGGGTGCACAGCCTGGAAGAGGGGCCCACTTGCAAGTCTCAGGAGCCATACGCCAATACCAAAGACTTGTGGGTCAGTGGCAGAGACAAACTGTGGCAGGACTGAACTGAAGGATTAGACTATTGCAGCAGCTTTAAAACTCTAGGATCATCAGGGAGATTTGATTGTTAGGGCCACCCCCGCTCCCCGACTGCCCAGAAACACGCCCCACATACAGGGCAGGCAACACCAACTACACACGCAAGCTTGGTACACCAATTGGGCCCCACAAGACTCACTCCCCCACTCACCAAAAAGGCTAAGCAGGGGAGAACTGGCTTGTGGAGAACAGGTGGCTCGTGGACGCCACCTGCTGCTTAGTTAGAGAAAGTGTACTCCACGAAGCTGTAGATCTGATAAATTAGACATAAGGACTTCAATAGGTCTACAAACCCTAAAAGAACCCTATCAAGTTCAGCAAATGCCACGAGGCCAAAAACAACAGAAAATTATAAAGCATATGAAAAAACCAGACGATATGGATAACCCAAGCCCAAGCACCCAAATCAAAAGACCAGAAGAGACACAGCACCTAGAGCAGCTACTCAAAGAACTAAAGATGAACAATGAGACCATAGTACGGGATATGAAGGAAATCAAGAAGACTCTAGAAGAGCATAAAGAAGACATTGCAAGACTAAATAAAAAAAAATGGATGATCTTATGGAAATTAAAGAAACTGTTGACCAAATTAAAAAGATTCTGGACACTCATAGTACAAGACTAGAGGAAGTTGAACAACGAATCAGTGACCTGGAAGATGACAGAATGGAAAATGAAAGCATAAAAGAAAGAATGGGGAAAAAAATTGAAAAAATCAAAATGGACCTCAGGGATATGATAGATAATATGAAACGTCCAAATATAAGACTCATTGGTGTCCCAGAAGGGGAAGAAAAGGGTAAAGGTCTAGGAAGAGTATTCAAAGAAATTGTTGGGGAAAACTTCCCAAATCTTCTAAACAACATAAATACACAAATCATAAATGCTCAGCGAACTCCAAATAGAATAAATCCAAATAAACCCACTCCGAGACATATACTGATCACACTGTCAAACACAGAAGAGAAGGAGCAAGTTCTGAAAGCAGCAAGAGAAAAGCAATTCACCACATACAAAGGAAACAGCATAAGACTAAGTAGTGACTACTCAGCAGCCACCATGGAGGCGAGAAGGCAGTGGCACGATATATTTAAAATTCTGAGTGAGAAAAATTTCCAGCCAAGAATACTTTATCCAGCAAAGCTCTCCTTCAAATTTGAGGGAGAGCTTAAATTTTTCACAGACAAACAAATGCTGAGAGAATTTGCTAACAAGAGACCTGCCCTACTGGAGATACTAAAGGGAGCCCTACAGACAGAGAAACAAAGACAGGACAGAGAGACTTGGAGAAAGGTTCAGTACTAAAGAGATTCGGTATGGGTACAATAAAGGATATTAATAGAGAGAGGGAAAAATATGGCAAACATAAACCAAAGGATAAGATGGCCGATTCAAGAAATGCCTTCACGGTTTTAACGTTGAATGTAAATGGACTAAACTCCCCAATTAAAAGATATAGATTCGCAGAATGGATCAGAAAAAATGAACCATCAATATGTTGCATACAAGAGACTCATCTTAGACACAGGGACACAAAGAAACTGAAAGTGAAAGGATGGAAAAAAATATTTCATGCAAGCTACAGCCAAAAGAAAGCAGGTGTAGCAATATTAATCTCAGATAAAATAGACTTCAAATGCAGGGATGTTTTGAGAGACAAAGAAGGCCACTACATACTAATAAAAGGGGCAATTCAGCAAGAAGAAATAACAATCGTAAATGTCTATGCACCCAGTCAAGGTGCCACAAAATACATGAGAGAAACACTGGCAAAACTAAAGGAAGCAATTGATGTTTCCACAATAATTGTGGGAGACTTCAACACATCACTCTCTCCTATAGATAGATCAACCAGACAGAAGACCAATAAGGAAACTGAAAACCTAAACAAGCTGATAAATGAATTAGATTTAACAGACATATACAGGACATTACATCCCAAATCACCAGGATACACATACTTTTCTAGTGCTCATGGAACTTTCTCCAGAATAGATCATATGCTGGGACATAAAACAAGCCTCAATAAATTTAAAAAGATTGAAATTATTCAAAGCACATTCTCTGACCACAATGGAATACAATTAGAAGTCAATAACCATCAGAGACTTAGAAAATTCACAAATACCTGGAGGTTAAACAACACACTCCTAAACAATCAGTGGGTTAAAGAAGAAATAGCAAGAGAAATTGCTAAATATATAGAGACGAATGAAAATGAGAACACAACATACCAAAACCTATGGGATGCAGCAAAAGCAGTGCTAAGGGGGAAATTTATAGCACTAAACGCATATATTAAAAAGGAAGAAAGAGCCAAAATCAAAGAACTAATGGATCAACTGAAGAAGCTAGAAAATGAACAGCAAACCAATCCTAAACCAAGTACAAGAAAAGAAATAACAAGGATTAAAGCAGAAATAAATGACATAGAGAACAAAAAAACAATAGACAGGATAAATATCACCAAAAGTTGGTTCTTTGAGAAGATCAACAAGATTGACAAGCCCCTAGCTAGACTGACAAAATCAAAAAGAGAGAAGACCCATATAAACAAAATAATGAATGAAAAAGGTGACATAACTGCAGATCCTGAAGAAATTAAAAAAATTATAAGAGGATATTATGAACAACTGTATGGCAACAAACTGGATAATGTAGAAGAAATGGACAATTTCCTGGAAACATATGAACAACCTACACTGACCAGAGAAGAAATAGAAGACCTCAACCAACCCATCACAAGCAAAGAGATCCAATCAGTCATCAAAAATCTTCCCACAAATAAATGCCCAGGGCCAGATGGCTTCACAGGGGAATTCTACCAAGCTTTCCAGAAAGAACTGACACCAATATTACTCAAACTCTTTCAAAACATTGAAAAAAATGGAATACTACCTAACTCATTTTATGAAGCTAACATCAATCTAATACCAAAACCAGGCAAAGATGCTACAAAAAAGGAAAACTACCGGCCAATCTCCCTAATGAATATAGATGCAAAAATCCTCAACAAAATACTTGCAAATCGAATCCAAAGACACATTAAAAAAATCATACACCATGACCAAGTGGGGTTCATTCCAGACACACAAGCATGGTTCAACATAAGAAAAACAATCAATGTATTACAACACATTAAAAACTCGAAAGAGAAAAATCAATTGATCATCTCAATAGATGCTGAAAAAGCATTTGACAAAATCCAACATCCCTTTTTGATAAAAACACTTCAAAAGGTAGGAATTGAAGGAAACTTCCTCAACATGATAAAGAGCATATATGAAAAACCCACAGCCAGCATAGTACTCAATGGTGAGAGACTGAAAGCCTTCCCTCTAAGATCAGGAACAAGACAAGGATGCCCGCTGTCACCACTGTTATTCAACATTGTGCTGGAAGTGCTAGCCAGGGCAATCCGGCAAGACAAAGAAATAAAAGGCATCCAAATTGGAAAAGAAAAAGTAAAACTGTCATTGTTTGCAGATGATATGATCTTATATCTAGAAAACCCTGAGAAATCAACGATACACCTACTAGAGCTAATAAACAAATTTAGCAAAGTAGCGGGATACAAGATTAATGCACATAAGTCAGTAATGTTTCTATATGCTAGAAATGAACAAACTAAAGAGACACTCAAGAAAAAGATACCATTTTCAATAGCAACTAAAAAAATCAAGTACCTAGGAATAAACTTAACCAAAGATGTAAAAGACCTATACAAAGAAAACTACATAACTCTACTAAAAGAAATAGAAGGGGACCTTAAAAGATGGAAAAATATTCCATGTTCATGGATAGGAAGGCTAAATGTCATTAAGATGTCAATTCTACCCAAACTCATCTACAGATTCAATGCAATCCCAATCAAAATTCCAACAACCTACTTTGCAGACTTGGAAAAGCTAGTTATCAAATTTATTTGGAAAGGGAAGATGCCTCGAATTGCTAAGGACATTCTAAAAAAGAAAAACGAAGTGGGAGGACTTACACTCCCTGACTCTGAAGCTTATTATAAAGCCACAGTTGCCAAAACAGCATGGTACTGGCACAAAGATAGACATATAGATCAATGGAATCGAATTGAGAATTCAGAGATAGACCCTCAGATCTATGGCCGACTGATCTTTGATAAGGCCCCCAAAGTCACTGAACTGAGCCATAATGGTCTTTTCAACAAATGGGGCTGGGAAAGTTGGATATCCATATCCAAAAGAATGAAAGAGGACCCCTACCTCACCCCCTACACAAAAATTAACTCAAAATGGACCAAAGATCTTAATATAAAAGAAAGTACCATAAAACTCCTAGAAGATAATGTAGGAAAACATCTTCAAGACCTTGTATTAGGCGGCCACTTCCTAGACTTTACACCCAAAGCACAAGCAACAAAAGAGAAAATTGATAAATGGGAACTCCTCAAGCTTAGAAGTTTCTGCACCTCAAAGGAATTTCTCAAAAAGGTAAAGAGGCAGCCAATTCAATGGGAAAAAATTTTTGGAAACCATGTATCTGACAAAAGACTGATATCTTGCATATACAAAGAAATCCTACAACTCAATGACAATAGTACAGACAGCCCAATTATAAAATGGGCAAAAGATATGAAAAGACAGTTCTCTGAAGAGGAAATACAAATGGCCAAGAAACACATGAAAAAATGTTCAGCTTCACTAGCTATTAGAGAGATGCAAATTAAGACCACAATGAGATACCATCTAACACCGGTTAGAATGGCTGCCATTAAACAAACAGGAAACTACAAATGCTGGAGGGGATGTGGAGAAATTGGAACGCTTATTCATTGTTGGTGGGACTGTATAATGGTTCAGCCACTCTGGAAGTCAGTCTGGCAGTTCCTTAGAAAACTAGATATAGAGCTACCATTCGATCCAGCGATTGCACTTCTCGGTATATACCCAGAAGATTGGAAAGCAGTGACACGAACAGATATCTGCACGCCAATGTTCATAGCAGCATTATTCACAATTGCCAAGAGATGGAAACAACCCAAATGTCCTTCAACAGATGAGTGGATAAATAAAATGTGGTATATACACACGATGGAATACTACGCGGCAGCAAGAAGGAACGATCTGGTGAAACATATGACAACATGGATGAACCTTGAAGACATAATGCTGAGCGAAATAAGCCAGGCACAAAAAGAGAAATATTATATGCTACCACTAATGTGAACTTTGAAAAATGTAAAACAAGTGGTTTATAATGTAGAATGTAGGGGAACTAGCAGTAGAGAGCAATTAAGGAAGGGGGAACAATAATCCAAGAAGAACAGATAAGCTATTTAACGTTCTGGGGATGCCCAGAAATGACTATGGTCTGTTAATTTCTGATGGATATAGTAGGAACAAGTTCACAGAAATGTTGCTATATTATGTAACTTTCTTGGGGTAAAGTAGGAACATGTTGGAAGTTAAGCAGTTATCTTAGGTTAGTTGTCTTTTCCTTACTCCCTTGTTATGGTCTCTTTGAAATGTTCTTTTATTGTATGTTTGTTTTCTTTTTAACTTTTTTTTTCATACAGTTGATTTAAAAAAGAAGGGAAAGTTAAAAAAAAAAAAAAAAAAATAAAAACAAGGAAAAAAAAAAAAAAGATGTAGTGCCCCCTTGAGGAGCCTGTGGAGAATGCAGGGGTATTTGCCTACCCCACCTCCATGGTTGCTAACATGACCACAGACATAGGGGACTGGTGGTTTGATGGGTTGAGCCCTCTACCATAAGTTTTACCCTTGGGAAGATGGTTGCTGCAAAGGAGAGGCTAGCCCTCCCTATATTTGTGCCTAAGAGTCTCCTCCTGAATGCCTCTTTGTTACTCAGATGTGGCCCTCTCTCTCTGGCTAAGCCAACTTGAAAGGTGAAATCACTGCCCTCCCCTCTACGTGGGATCAGACACCCAGGGGAGTGAATCTCCCTGGCAACGTGGAATATGACTCCCGGGGAGGAATGTAGACCCGGCATCGTGGGACGGAGAACATCTTCTTGACCAAAAGGGGGATGTGAAAGGAAATGAAATAAGCTTCAGTGGCAGAGAGATTCCAAAAGGAGCCGAGAGATCACTCTGGTGGGCACTCTTACGCACACTTTAGACAACCCTTTTTAGGTTCTAAAGAATTGGGGTAGCTGGTGGTGGATACCTGAAACTATCAAACTACAACCCAGAACCCATGAATCTCGAAGACAGTTGTATAAAAATGTAGCTTATGTGGGGTGACAATGGGATTGGGAAAGCCATAAGGACCAAACTCCACTTTGTCTAGTTTATGGATGGATGTGTAGAAAAGTAGGGGAAGGAAACAAACAGACAAAGGTACCCAGTGTTCTTTTTCACTTCAATTGCTCTTTTTCACTCTAATTATTATTCTTGTTATTTTTGTGTGTGTGCTAATGAAGGTGTCAGGGATTGATTTAGGTGATGAATGTACAACTATGTAATGGTACTGTAAACAATCGAAAGTACAATTTGTTTTGTATGACTGCGTGGTATGTGAATATATCTCAATAAAATGATGATTTAAAAAAAAAAAAAAGTGTAGCGCTGAGCTGAAACAAGAGATAGGGTTGAAAGTTTGTAAAAACTAAAAAAAAAAATTTTCCTAGCCCTTCTCCCTGAGCCCAGGACTGCAGAACACCTGTCACAGCTGAGGGATGAAAAATAGTGATTAATTGAAAGTATTCATACTGACAGGTGACACCCTTAATACTCTTCCTCTGCTCAGCTCACAGAACACCAGCAGACAGGTTTATACTCTGTGCTGACTGTTCTCTGCCTCTCCAGATCCATTCTCCACCTTTCTCTGCCTTGCTCTGTCTTCTTGGGAGGATGACTTCTGTGAACAATATCATCCAGACTCCCTTTGCCTCTGGCTTCCACTTTGGATCAACCAATGGAAGGCACCAGAAGAAGATCAGAGAATGAAAGGAGAGAAAGTTGGGGGTATTTATTCTGTTTCCTCTCTGCTTCCTGACATTTGTGCCAGTGGCTGTATTTCTCTACCTTCAGACATAGCAACTGTTAGGTATACTCTCACACATAATTACAGGTCTCTTTAGGCCTAGGGAAGGTAAGGGCTTCCAGCTATTTTTAGTCTTGGCTATTTCATCATCCCTTGGTGGTTCCTGATTATAAACAGCCCTCTCATTAAATTCTTTTCAATTACCCCTTTAGTGATCCCTCTGTTTCATACAGATACAGACAGGTACATACCCCTCTGGAAGTTTTGAAGGATAACTCTATTGGACCTGAACAAGCCCAAGAGAAAGCCCTACAGGTAATTGTTCCTAAACAAAAGGGAGCTGCAGGAACAATTGCCCAGAGGCATGAAATAGCTAATTGTGCTCCAGGAACTATAAGTATTAGGAAGTATACACATGTGACGTGAGATGTGACTGGAGAAGAGTGCCAGAAGCAGAGGAATGTCCATAACAGGTTACCTTGTAAAGCACATCACAGAGCTTGAATGTTACCCTGTAGGCTCTGCAGAGACAGCAAAGAATTTTCAGTTTCAGAGCAATCATTCTGGAGGTAATATAAAGAAAAACCTTGAAATAAGCAAGGATGAAAGATAGGAGCCTGATAGAGACAAACAATGGCAGTCTTCCTGGTAAAGGAAACTGCAGTCTTCTTTGTGAAAGAAACAACTGTAAATATGAGATTTTATAAAAGTGTCTCACGCAACCATGGGGGATGCATGAGTCCAAATTCCATAGAGCAGGCAGCAAGCTGGCAACTCTGATGAAGGACTTCGATGAACTCCCCAGGTGAGGCTCCTCACTGAAGAAGAAATGAAGGTTCTCTCTTTTCTCCCTTAAAAGTCTCCAACTGATTGGACTAAATCCAGCTGACTGGATTCTCTCATTGTGGAAGACATGCCCTTCATTGACGTAATCAAATCACAGATGCAGTCAATTGACTCATAATTTAATAAACGAGCCACAAATGTCCTTGCACTAATGGTTAGGCCAGTGCATACTTTGACCAGACACCTGAGCACCATCACCTGGCCAAGTTTACACATGAACCATCACAGTCCACCCCTTATCAACTTGGCAGCTGAACACATCACCTTAAACCACACTTAATCTCTAAATAGAACACAATAACAGACATATTTTGCCTAACAATACTCAGCTGTCCTGCATACAACCAGAAACACTAAATCTCTCCAGAATAGGGTACAATTCCTTGGGTAACATTGACTCTTAACTTGATTTCCTATTACTATGAAACGAACATATGACAAAGTGATAAGATAGAGAGGAAAACAAAGCTATTTGCTTTACAGATAAATACAAACATACTCATAACAAAACAAGGAGGAAATATTCATGCCATCATAGTCCTCATTTCTGTAACTGGTCACATGGTCACAGTTTATATTTATCACTACCTTCTTCCACTATCCATTCCATCTTCCCTTTACCCTCAGCAAGCACTTCAGCTGTTCATGGTTCTTTGCCTGGTGGGGTGACCTAAACCTTCATTCAGAAGTTTCTGGGCCATTGATAGTCCTGCCTGGATTGGGTTGTTGCAGTTTTCCATTGGCTTTAATCATAGGGCATGGTAGTACTAAGAGATGCCCTAGGGGATCTCCTATATTCCAGGACAACTCTTCTTTGCCTCCTTTGTGTGGTTGCAGTCTTATTTCTCCTTGATAGGATCAATCACCTCAGCCAATACAGTAATCCTCGCCTGTTCCTTGCCTGTTGATTCAGAGGGATGAGAAGCCCAAAGTGGCCAGGTGGCAGTCTTAACTTCCAGTTCAATGGAATTATTGTTGTGTGTCATGGTGGGAGCACTCCTCCTGTTGGAACTAAGACTTGTAGACCAGCAGAGCTTAAGGTTTCAGGGACAGGAAGCAAAAATTTTCCTAGTGGATCACTAGGATTGATAGTGAGTGCTGCCACTCCAATTCCCACTCCTTGATTCCTGAACCTGTGAATCCTGGCTATCAGAGAAACAGCACCATACAGTGGATGCTGATTCAGAATATACACAGACTCTGGCAGAACACTGCTGCAGTCCTGCAAGGTACTGCCACCTAGTTGGCTCTGTAATTGAGTCTTCAAAAGGCCATTCCACCCTTCTATCAACCCAGACCAGAGAATTCCATGAGCATGTGCCCATTCTTTCAATTCATTTACTGTGAAGTGGGTTCCTTGATCAGAAGCAATACTGTGTGGAATACCATGACAGTTGATAAGGCATTCTGTAAGTCCATGGATGGTAGTTTTAGCAGAAGCATTGTGTGCAGGGAAGGCAAACCCATATCTGGAGTATGTATCTATTCCAGTTAGAAAAAATCAAGGCCCCTTTCATGATGGAAGTGGTCCAATGTAATCAACCTGCCACCAGAAGCAGGCTGATCACCTCAGAGAATGGTGCCATATCGAGGATTGGGTGTGGGTCTCTGCCGCTGGCAGATTGGGCATTCAGCAGTGGCTGTGGACAGGTCAGCCTTGGTGAATGGAAGTCCATGTTGCTGAGGCCATGCATAATCTCCATCCTTACCACCATGACCACTTTGTTCATGAGCCCATTGGACAATGACAGGAGTGGCTGGGGAAAGAAGCTGGCTGGTATCCACTGGACAGGTCACCTTATCCACTTGATTATTAAACTCTTACTCTGCTGAAGTCATTCTCTGGTCAGCATTCACATGGAATACAAACATCTTCATGTTTTTTATCCATCCAGAAAGGTATATCCACACCTCTCTTCCCCAGACTTCATTGTCACCAATTTTCCAATCATGTTCCTTCTGAGTCCCTGACCATCCAGCCAAACCATTAGCAACAGTCCATGAATCAGGATACAAATGCACCTCTGGCCATCTCTCCTTCCAAGCAAAATGAACAAACAGGTGCTCTGCTTGAAGTTCCACTCACTGTGAGGACTTCACCTCATCACTGTCCTTCAGGGACATCCCAGAAAGGGGCTGCAGTGCTGCAGCAGTCCACTTTTGGTTGGTATGTACATATCATGCAGAAGTAAAACCAGGCCAAAATTTTCTCTTCCTCAGTCAACTGTAAGGAACTCCCCAACAGATCATAGCTGTGGGCTGGGAAAGAGAAGGTAATATGGCAGGAGTGGGGGCCATGGGTATTTGGACCACTTCCTCACGTAACTTACTTGTGCCTTCAGGACCTGCTTGAGTCCTATCGTGTATATACCTTGTTCCAGTTTGCTAATGCTGTATTTGCAAAACACCAGAAATGGATTGGCTTTTATAAAGGGAGTTTATTTGGTTACACATTTACAGTCTTAAGGCCATTAAATGTCCAAGATAAGGCATCAACAATCGGGTACCTTCACTAGAGGATGGCCAATGGTGTCCAGAAAACCTGTTAGCTCGGAAGGCACGTGGCTGGCATCAGCTTGCTCCCAGGTTGTGTTTCAAAATGATATTCTCCAAAATGTTGCTCTTGAGGTGTTTTGTCCTCTCTTAGCTGCAGCTCCTCTTCAAAATGTCACTCTCAGTTGCTCTGAGGTCCCTCTGTTTGTGAGTTCTTTTTATAGGACTCCAGTGAACTAATCAAGACCCACCCTGAATGGGAGGGTCACATTTCCATGGAAACATTCAATCAAGAGATCACTCCCTAATCAGAGGTGTCACTCACAGTTGGCTGGGTCACATCTCCATGGAAACACTCAATCAGAAGGTTCCAACCCAATCAACACAAATACATCTGCCCCCACAAGATTGCATTAGAGAATATGGCTTTTTCTGGGGGACATAATATACAAACCATCACATATTTCATTTTATGACGGAGTGCTGCTGTGCATGCCCAACTTTATGGCTTGGTGGGTCAGACAACACCCAGCTCATGATAGGTAACTCAAGTCACATGGTAACTTGGTGGCCCATGGTTAAGTATTCTGTCTCTACTAAGGCCCAATAGCAGGCCAAAGGCTGTTTCTCCAAGGGAAAGTAGTTATCTGCAGAGGATGGTAAACCTTTACTCCAAAATCCTAAGGGCCTGCATTGTGATTCTCCTATAAGAGCCTGCCAAAGGCTCCAAACAGCATTTCTATTTGCCACGGACACTTCCAGCCCCATTGGATCAGCTAGATCATATGGCCCAAGTGGCAGAGCAGCTTGTACAACAGCCTGGACCTGTTGCAGAGCCTCCTCTTGTTCCAGCCCCCACTCAAAACTAGAAGCTTTTCTGGTCACTCGGTAAATGGGTCAGAGTAGCACACACAAATGAAGAATATGTTGTCTCCAAAATCCAAAGAGGCCAAGTATGCATCATGCCTCTTCTTTGGTCATAGGAGGGGCCAGATACAACAGCTTATCCTTCACATTAGAAGGAATATGTTGACATGCTCCACACCACTGGAGACCTAGAAATTCTACTGAGGTGGAAGTCCCCTGTATTTTTGTTGGATTTATCTCCCATCCTCTTACATGCAAATGCCTTACCAATAAATCTAGAGTAATTGCTACTTCTTGCTCACTAGGTCCAATCAACATATCATCATTATAATGGACCAGGGTGATGTCTTGTGGGATGGAGAAATGATCAAGGTCCCTGCAGACAATATTATGACATAGGGCTGGGAAGTTGATATACTTCTGAGGTAGGACAGTGAGAGTATACTGCTGGTCTTGCCAGCTGAATGCAAACTGTTTCTGTGGTCTGTACTAAAAGCTACTGAGAACAAAGCATTTACCAGATCAACAAGCTGCATACCAGGCACCAGGGTAAGTGTTGATTTGCTCAAGCAATTATACCACATCTGGAATAGCAGCTGCAATTGGAGTCACCACCTGGTTAAGCTTATGATAACCACTGTCGTCCTCAAAGACCCATCTGTTTTCTGCACAGGCCAAATAGGAGAGTTGAATGGGGATGTGGTGGGAATCAACACCCCTGCATCCTTCAAGTCCTTAAGAGTGGCATTAGTCTCTGCAATCCCTCCAGGAATCTGTTATTGCTTCTGGTTTACTATTTTGCTAGGTAGGGGCAGTTCTAGTGGCTTCCACTTGGCCTTTCCTACCATAATAGCCCTCACTCCATGAATCAGGGAACCAATATGGGGATTCTTCCAGTTGCTGAGTATGTCTATTCCAATTATGCATTCTGGAACCAGGGAAATAATCACAGAGTGGGTCCACAGACCAACTGGACCCACTGTGAGACAAACCTGAGCTAACTCCATCGATCTCTTGACCTCCATAAGCCCCTACTCTGACTGGTGGACAAGAGTGATGTTTTGGGTCTCCTGGAATTAATGTCACTTCTGGGCCTGTGTAATAATCCCCAAAATATCTGATCATTTCCTTTTCCCCAATGCACAGTTACTCTGATAAAAGGCCATAGGCCCCTTGGGGAAGGCTGGGAGGAACATTAATAGCATAAATTTGTGGCAGTGTAACAGGGTCATTCCTCAAGGGTACCTGGCCTTCCCCTCATTCAAGGGGCTCTGGGTCTGTAAACTGTCTCAATTCTGGAAATTGATTATGGGGCCATGACCCCATAATCAACTTAGATTTTTGTAATTCAAGTTAGATTTTTGTTCACTTGACCTAGAATTCTTCCGCTTATACAAATCAAACAAGAATTCAGTAGACTGCCCATCTATTTTACTGCTAGGTACTCTGTGATCTACTAACCAAAACAATAAGTCTCTGTGAGTCAGATTATTTTGACTGCTGCTTTGATCCTGCTGTCTATTATGGTAGCCATGCCCACCTTGTCTTTGGCTGCCACATGGCTTCTGCCAACTTGGGATCCGATTATCCCCATTGTGTTTAAGGATTCCAGCTGCATGACAGCAGTTCCCATAGTAATATTTGATCTACAGAAACTATAGAGCTCTTCAAGAATGATGAGCTAGTCTGACAAATTTATTCCTCACATTCCTCGTAAAAGTTGCATCCTCTGGACATTCCTGGGGTGTGTGAGCAGGTATTCCATGATAAACCCACTCTAACATTTCAATCTCTCTATGCCTTTGGATCCCCTCCTCTACATTACACCAGGGCAGTTCTGGCACTTCGAGCTTAGGTAATGTCAGCCACCTTTTGATCCATGTTGCAACCAACCATTCAAACTGTTAATGCCCTAACCCCTCAAGCTACAGCAATGAATGCAGAATCTCTGCTTAGTGGGCCTGTATTAATAAATTCAGCCTGATCCCACTTTATATTTCTTCTACCATTATCCTACACCCTTAATATCCAGTCCCACACATATTCCCCTGATTTCTATCTATATAAATTGGAAAACTCATGCAGTCTTTTTGGAGTATAGCCTGCTTCCTCATGGGTCACACTTTGTACCTCACCCTTTAGGGCCTATTGGGACTTATATCCCGTTATAGGTCTTGAAGAAAAGAGTGGTGGTGCAGGTGGGTCATGAAAAGAATTAGAAGTATCCTTCAAGCCAATTACCTCAGGACATTCCATTGTAGTTCCATCTGGTGAAACAGAATTAATCTCTCCAGACAGAGGAATGAGGGTTCCTTCCTCATGGGAGGTGATTACAGGTTTAGCAGGCAATGTAGGGTTAATCTCTTTAGGTGGAGGTTGGATGGCAGCCTCTTTAGGGCAGACTGGAGGTCGGGAAGCTGTTTCCCCAAGGCAGGCTAAAGGTTGGGTCGCTGTCTCCTCAGGGCAGACCATTATAGATATATCTAGCAAAAACTCAGCAAAATTCCAGGATCCAATGTCCCCACTGCCATTGCTATCAACCCAGATGTCACCACCCCAATTTTCAGGATCCCATTCTTTTCCAATCAATGCCTTTAACAGCAGACACCCTGAGATGTTGAGGTTTTAGCTTACATTGTAAATCTGCTATTCATACAATGAGACTCTGGGTCTGGTTTTCAGGGATCTCAAGTCTGTGGCCATAGAAAATAAGATTTTCTTTCGGGGCACAAGTAGAAAACTTTACATCTGTTACACAGTGTTTAAGTTTCAAATGTGAAGACTTCAGCTTGTCCCTTTTTCTTGTAACTTTATCCAGTGTATCTAAGAACAACCAGCCAACATAATTATACCTCTTAACTCCACAAAACTCTATCAAGGTGTCAAAAACATTGTCACCCAGAGCCTTGCCTCATACAAGATTATGATTATGAGAATCAAATGGTGGTACTTTGCATATCTCCATTGCCAACTCACACCATGGACTGTCAGTGCCATGTTGATGATTGGAAATGGAGTCATTAGTGCCTTTGAATCTAATCAGAGTAGAAAACCAACTGTAAAAGCCCATTTTAAGATTCTGTTCGTCAAGAACCACTCATGGTACCAAGCTGTATTAGTCAGGATTGTCTAGGGAAACAGAACCAACAGGAGATATCTGTAAATATGAGATTTTATAAAAGTGTCTCAT
Source organism: Choloepus didactylus (assembly GCF_015220235.1). Taxonomy (NCBI): domain Eukaryota; kingdom Metazoa; phylum Chordata; class Mammalia; order Pilosa; family Megalonychidae; genus Choloepus; species Choloepus didactylus. The sequence goes on along the minus strand of NC_051310.1, from coordinate 182,005,702 downwards.
GCAACTGTGGGGATGCATAAGTCCAAATTCCACAGGGCAGTGTGCACGAGTCCATATTCCATAGGGTAGGCAGCAAGCTGACAACTCCAATGAAGGTCTTCAATGAACTCCCAGGAGAGGCTGGCTGACTGAAGAAGGTTCTGCCTCCTCTCCCTTAAAAGTCTTCAACTGATTGGATTAAATCCAGCTGATTGTATTCTCTCATTGCAGAAGATATGGCTTTCATTGATGTAATCAGTCACAGCTGCAGTCAACTGATGATTTAATAAATCAGCCTTCTGGTTTATTAATCTGCCACAAATGTTCTTGCAGTAATGGTTAGGCCAGTGCTTGCTTGACCAGACACTTGTGCACCATCACCTGGCCAAGTTTACGCATGAACCCAACCATCACAAAGGCCATAACTCAGACACTGGTGGAGGAATGGAGAAAATGCACAGGAAATTGGCAGCTATTGGGTTTGGAGAGCACAAAAGGAGAATGAAAGAAGGAGATGACCCTTAAAGCCTCTGACTTAGCAGTTGGATAAAAAGCCTTTCACTGAGATGGAAGGAGAAGTAAGTTTGAGAATGGGAATGGGGGGGGGGGTGCAGAATGATGGAGAATCCTATTCTGAACATATAGTTTTTTAAGTGACTAAAGGACATCAGGGTGAAACTGTCCCTGAGACACAGGGAAAGAGCTTCCCTTGAACCCACTGAACCTGGTGTGTGAAGAACATTGAACTGCAAGTTTTCTTCTTTTGTCATTGGAGTAAACCTTGTCCAAATCCAGAGGGAAAAAAAGGCAGCACTAAGATGGACAGCAGGTAACAGGCAAGACCAGAATAAAAGGCCACCTGTGCCAGCAACCCACTTACCCACAAGATGGCATCAGAGAGTCAAGTATGGGGGAGCCCTAGACAGAATTTCCTTCAGTGCTGCAAAGGCATCACCTACAGTGTTATGGGTTTTGTTTATTAACAAAGGAAGGGCTTCTCACTCAAGCATAGGACTGAAAACAGATTATTGGAACATTCTAAAACAAAGAATACAAGCTCCATTGGTCTAGGACTGGGAAGATGGTGTGTGATGATCAGAAAACCAAAGGGACAAGAGTCATGCAGGTTTCTGTTCAAATTGGACATCAGGGGCTGAAGGATAGGGGTGAGCTTTCAATATGAACCACAAGATATGAAAGGTGATCCAGAAGTTAGGTCAATTCACATAATAGTCAGAAAGAAGGACAAAGATACTAATATGTCAATGTATTGCCAGGCAGAACTCTAGAAGTCACTACAGTTGATTCTTGAAGACACCCAGGTACCCCCAGGCCAAATACAAGATTAGATCTGGGCATCCTGCCCTCTTGGCCCTTAATAAATACCACTGCAAACACTGCAGTGCAGTTTCTCATGTTAGAACTAGATGAGTTAGCAAGAAAAAAATTAAATCAATATTAGCATTTTGTTCCTCCATTCCTAATGTTATATTTCCTAGAAATGAAATCATCTCAGCATGGAAAGGAGTTGAAAATACTGTTGAGTGGGAGGAGATTGGAGGCAGCAGGACTAGAGTAAGATTTAGAGTATTTCCCATAAGATTGGGATGGGACTGGGGTCTTGGGGCATTGGTATTGGGGCTGGGGTATTGAGTGGCAGGGATTTGCAGGCAGCAAAATTGGGCCAAGATGTTTTTATCAGTACTTAAAGAGAGAGAGAGATTTCACATACCACAGTTAAAAACAGAGATTGGAAAAAGCAAACCATTTGCTATTTACATCCTACTAACTTGAAATTCTTTACTTCTTTGTTGTGGGGGCTTTCCTGTGCATTGTAGAATGTTTAGCAACATCCCTGGCCTCCCCCACTAGATACCAGTTGTGACGATCATAAATGTTTCCAAGCATTGTCAAATGTCCTTTGTAGGGCATACTCGCTTCTGTTTGAGAACAGCCAAACTGAAGAAAGAGCATCTTTTTCTAATTCATCCAGAAGTGCCATACAACCAAGTAGAAACTCTTCTAGAATTCATGGTGGTTCTTGGAATACTTCAGATCAAGCAGTTCCAGATCCCTTGGCAGCTAATTCCACACAGTGTGAGACTTTCAGTCCCTTCCTTTTACATCTGTCCTCTGGACCCTAGACGGATCTGCATGTGTTCCCATAAGTCATAGACCTAGGAAAGGACAAAGTATCCTGGGTGACTGACAGTGGAAATAGGACACATTCTTCCTTCCAAACAGACAGAAAGTTAGAGGACGGCCTACTCAGGGCTGTATGTTGGCCTCCCAATGAACAGAATATTGTCTCTTGGTCTTTATTCCTTCTCAATACACTGTTATTCACAAATTGTTTATCCTAATATTACTTGGAAAATCATTAGCCATCCTTACATTAAGTCCTGTTACTATTTATCCTGGAAAACATTACATCTAGTTATTTCTCACATAAAAAGTGGCTAACTCAAAAACTTTACATTGAAAAAAGTAAATTTTAAACTTAATTTTAAATTAATGTAATGACTTAATTTTAAATTAATTCAATTTTAATTAAGAAAAAAAGTTTGTAATTTTGAATGTTTGTCCTTAAATTTCATCTGAATGTGTTAAACATGGCTACTTCCAATAGCAAGCATAGAAACTTTTCATACCTTAAATTCAGATGCTCTGGAGAAGGAATACCTATCTCTTCAAATACCCTATTTCACAAGGGCTATTTCCTGTGTGCCGCACCGTATTTTAAATCAGGCCTGCTGTACAAATTCGGTGCAAATCCATGTCCAGCCGTTTCCTCATTATGCTGAACATGCAGAAACTTTATCCTTGCAGATTTGCTTCCACCGTCCACCACAGGTTTCTTTCCCTTACTTGCGCTCATTTGCATGTTTCAGTTTTGCATTTTGGATTCTGAATGTTCGGTGTGCACAGAAATTAGTGGATACAGGATTTAGAAGACGGAATTGCAAAATGTCACTCAAAAATTAATCCATTACGACCTTTTCTGTCGATTAGGTTAACAATTCTAACGGGAAATATGATATATGATGACTCGGTAAATTGAGTAATATTCTTAGATGAGGCATAATTTAAAGAGGCTCTAGTGTGCCAAAGACTGATTTAGGAGAATTCTTGGAGTGAAAAGCAGGATTGGGGCTGGATAAGTTTAAGGGCTGAAATTACCACTTGCTACTGCCCTGGCTTCTGGTTCTTCATTCCCATGACTGAAACAAGGTGCCCTATACAGCGCTTCCAGCCAGCTACAGAGTCTTGCTGGGGCACTTAGGAGGATTCAAACTATCCTCCACGAAGTACACTGGGTGCAGCCTAAGGCGGGACTCAACCTAAGAGCTACTGTTGCAAACTGCATTGCAACCCAGAGTGCCGAAATCAACTCTTTTAGAATCCGAGATGAATGATCAATTTCAAAACTATCGCCATTCCTGCGAGAATAGCTCAAACTAAACATCCCATTGCGAGTTTAACTTCACATTTAGTCCATTATACCCTAAAGAACAAAACGTTCTTCCTCGGCCTCAAATATCTGGAGGGCAGCAACAACAAACACTTCTTCAAAGGAATTCAGCAAGTTGTTTCCTCAGAGGTGGAAGGAACCTAAGCCAAAAATTCATAACCGAACACACGTGTTAAATACGAAAGCGCTGAGGAGTCCCTCCCCAAATACTTTGAAACAAAGAGGATGGTATCTTATAAGGGCCAAACTTAATAATTGCCGTTATGCGGAAGAGCGCCGGCGACGGACGTCGGACTTCCTGCCGCAGAGCATGACGGGATGCGCGGCTGTCTCGCGGGCCTGTCTGTCTCGCGCGGCGAGCTTGGCGCTCTTGGCGCACTTGGCGCACTTCTGGAAATTAAAGAAACGCCAGCGACAACTGGAGTGGCACGCTCTCGACCCTTGACCGCTTGAGGTCGTCCACTTTTTGTAGAAATAGCATTAATCACGCGGCTTGGGGACAGTCCGGGATTTTGTGGAGCCAATAAGACACTGTGGGTGACGCAATTCCTGAGCGCGCCAATCCCTGGCTGGTTGGAGGGCGGGCTCTTCGAATTTGAATTCATAAACTGTTGTCGGTGTCAGGGAGCCCCACGGGTAGTGATCGTAGCGTGGGATCGGGCCGCGGAGGTCTAAGGCCAATGCAGGCCTGAGGCGTGAGCCCTGAGGCACCCGGCCCCCCTCCGCGAGGGAGTGAAGCCGAGACTCCCGACATCCTGCCCTGCTAGGTCCTTTCCCAAGGTACGGTCTTCCAGCCCGCTCTTCTCGTCTCCTGTCCTGGGTTCCTACCCGCCCTGCGGTTTGCAGTCGCTCAGTTCTCTTGGCCCACGCGGGTATTGGTAGACACTGGCTTTGACATTAATTTCACATTTATTCGGTATGTATTTGTTGTAAGTCTACTGCAGTTGTCAGATTGTTGCCCTTAGGTTCATTTCGGTAGTGCGATCTAGGACACTAAAATCCCCGGGGTGGGGTGAGGGGTGGGGGTGAGGACAATTTTATCTAGAATGATTACCAAGGAGGAAATTTTCTTGCGTCGCTGCCAGACTTCGCATTGGGACCCAGTAACTACGGGGCTATAGAAACAATGATCCATCCAACATACGTGTTTTTCTGGTTTAATTATTTGTTAGTTTGTAAACGTTTTCAGATGTTAATAGAATTATTTAGAAAGTGGAAGTCTCCTTACTCTTACTCTTCAACGATAAGCAGTCTTAAGAATTTGGTGTACTAGTTGCTAGATTTTTTTTTCCTGTGCTTATGCTCATGTGTGTTTTTTATTTTCACAGAAATGGGATTGAAAGACCTGTGCTTTTTAATTTATGTTATTTATTTGATATTTCTTGGATACTTGCAATTTAGTGTATATATTTCAGGGTTCTCCAGAGTTGTATTAGCCCGCGTTTTCCGAAACGACAGAATATGTATAAATATATGTAAATATATAAATATTATGAGATTTATTATAGGAATTGGCTCACCATTTGGAGAGGGTTGGCAAGTCCATATTTCATAGGGCAGGCTGCAAGTTGGGAACTCTAATGAAAGTTTCAATGAATTCCCCAGGAAAAGCTGGCTGGTTAAAGTAGAGATGGAAATTCTTTGTTACTACTGAAATCATCAGTTCTCCCTTGAAAGTCTTCAGCTGATTAGATGAGCCTTCTCGCATTGCTGAAGGTAATCTCCTTTGTTGATTGAAAGTGTAATCAGTCAGAGATGCAGTCAACTAATGATTTAAATGTACAGAATACTCTTACAGTTAAAATCAAACCAATACTTGTTTAGCCAAACTATAACTAAGTGTGACCTTGGACGGATCATTTAACCACCCTAAGCCTTAGTTTCCTCATATTCAAAACAGGGAATAATAACAGTATGTTATTTAGAGTCACTATATGATTGCATAGTATCTGTCATGTGAATGTTCAATACGTAATGGCTGTTACCACATATTTGTATTCCCATGTGGCTGTTTCTGTAGGAAGAAATCCCAAGTGAAATTTCTGCATCAAAGATATGCAAATCTATATTTTAAAATTAATCTTTACCAATCTGATAAGCAAAAGAAATCAGATTTTAATTTCTGATGATTTTGCATCTCTTCATTTATTAGTAAAATTGGGTACCATTTGATTCATTTATTGACCTTTTGTATTTCTTTTAATTCCTGATCATTTTCTTTGGACAGTTTTCTTCTTGCTCATCATCTCTTTTTAAAAAAATGATTCATTAGCTCTCTTTGAATGTTAGGTATGTTAGCCTTTTGTCATATTTGTGCTGCCCTTTTTTTTTTCCTTCAATTGTATCATTTACCTTTTAAATTATAATTTCCCCAACATTATCTCCCAGTTTTGGTTAGTATGCACTGGGATTTTTTACTTACTGCAGTATAATTATTATTATCACAACCACTATCACTGCTACAATTACAGTAAATTCCTAGGAGAACATTTCATGTATTTTGGGGAGGAGAAATAAATTACGTTCAATATCATATCCACGATAACAAAATTTAGCCTTAGTGCTAGACTATGAAAGCCCATAGCCAACTTTTTCATACATGGTTTTCCCATTCCTGAGTCTTTTATTTTGAATAAATAGTTACTTTTTCCTGATACATCAGCATTTGTCAGTTTTCAGAATAAGTCCTAGGGATCAGATTTACCAAACAGCCTAAACAGTCTAATGAAAGCACAGACATACCATTTTAGAATTCACTCTCCAGTCCAAGAAAAACTTATTGTACACCTCCATCTATTAGGTCAAGTATGCTTTGCCCTCAGGCCATACTCTATTTCCTCAACTTGAGGGTCATCAGTTATCTGTATACTGAATCTTCACCATCTGACCGTTAATCAGAGTTGAGCACTAATAATTTGTTTTCTTTATTCTGCTCTTCTATTAACTAAAAAGAAATTGGAGCCTAAGGACTTAATTTGGGGGGTGGGGGCTATACCTGGTGAGTTTTTTGTTTTTCTTCTCTATTCTACAAAGCCTCTATGGTCAGGAAGTATCCTAGGTGAGTTTTTTCTCTACACATTACTGTTTTCAGTCAACAACACTGAAATCATTGGCAAATACAGTTCTTTTGGCTTCTGTTGAGTTGCTATTTGTCATATACTGGGAGAGAATTTCTCCTTAGAACTTTTTATGTCTTTTGGGGAGGGAAGTGGCATTTGAGGATTTTCAGAATCTTGGTTACTAACCTCTATCCTGCTTACTTGAATTGGGGTGGAGGGTGGTAGTGGGAAACATGAAAGGGAGGAGCTTTGTGTGAGTGCTTGGAGCCTTTCATTGTGACCATGATTATCTGCTTTTAGATGAAAACAGTTCTGTATGTCTAGTAAAGATTGGGCCTGTTTTCAGTGCTGCTAGCATATTTGCAGTTTTTACTTCTCATTAGAATCTCAGAAATGGGATTGTGTAAACCTGCGCATACTTTGCCATTTTTCCTAGTAATTGTCCACTTGAAGAAAAAAAAAGGCATATTTATTTTTTGAAAGACAGTACAACTTTATTGTTATAGTTTAAACTGAAAGAATACAGAGTATTGTACTCCCAGCACAATTCCTAGTATCTAGCAGCACACTGCTTAACACATGAATATATGCACTAGTACATATCTGCTGAATCGACGTCCTTCTATGGAAAAATTGCAGTGGTGTTTTGTGTCACAGGGCCAGACTCCCAAGATAACCTTCTTTGTCAGTTCTTATTGGGAAATTTTTTTCCTTTATTTTTTTTCTCTTACTTTATAGCATAAATTACTGGATAAAATAAGTTCATGTATAAATTTTTAACTTTGATGTTTTTATCACAAGTTACTATAGATATAGATACTTGATATCCTTTGGTCTGACTGCATTGGTATTTTCTGTTACAGACTTTTTATGCTTATGTAATGCCAAAATTTTATTGGAAAAATTATAAGTTCAGTGATAAGAGATGCTATAGATCCAAATCAGTAAGTTCCAAGCTTGTACTAAAATTATTTATTTTACCAGGTATTACTGAATACAACTGTATTCTCATCTAGAATCTTAATTTCTAGACTTAGGGAATAAAATTTAGACAAGTTAAAACAAGTCTAAGACCATGTGTGATCAACTACTTGACTTCCTCTAAAAATTCCAAATAGCATTAAAAATTTTTATTTTAAATTAAGATGATTGTAATTTGCCTTTTTTTTACAGCTTTTTGTATTTATTTTTTAACTTTGACTACAGAAATAAATTTTTCACTTTATAAACCTTTTGCAACTTTTGTATTCATTCCAGCTTTATCCTACATTCTTAAACAATTATTTAGAGCAAAGCTACTTTCTCTTTCCCTCTAATTAGAACAACATTCTTTATACTTTTTATACAACATGCTGTTACCATTAAAATCAAACTTGCTAGAATAATGCCAAACATTTAAAACACTTTAGTTAATCCATTCTGAAACAGTAATAAACAATCTTTTGGCAGGGATTAATGGAATGTATAGGTGTTACATTGTTCCGTAACAGGATGCCGAGAATTGTTAGGAATAGGAATTTGTTTTTTGTGTTGCTTGTCCTGCAAAGGCAGAGGAGGCAGAGGTGGCCAATTTTCCTCCTTTTTAATTACATCTTTTTTTCAGACTCCTCAGGGAGAGCCCTGGGCTGAACGAGAACGATTGAAGGGGACATAGGGCAGTACAAACTAGCCCCCAGGTTATTAAGGTTGAGACCAATATTTTGCTTTCTAATTTATGTTTCTTCTTAAGGATATAGTTGACTAGTTTTCAACATTTTAAATTTAAAGTGCCTTTTTGAATAGAAGATAGCTGGAGGTTTTTGTTCCCGGTACAGGTGGGGATGCAGGAGGAGGTGGCGGAGGAAGCTCCTTAAATTGAGGTGGGGGAGTGGAGGGTGATGGAGAGTGTGGCTTAAGGGGGAGAGAATCTTTACCCTCTGGGTCTGCCAGATTATCATTATTTTTCTCCTCCTCATCCTCAGTTTATATATATATATATATATATATATATATATTTTATGTAATTTGCTTTTGATTTCAGGGATTTGCAACAAAAACCTCATAATTAAAATATTCTGGAACATCAGAAAGTCAGAACTGACAATTATTTAAGTAATTGAATGGATAGATCATTGTTACTGCTGCCTTAAAATTTATATGCCTAGGAAAAATTATATCTGTAAAACTTAATTTTTTATGATAGATAATGTCAAATGCAGATATCATTTAATGCTTTAATGCACATATTTAGGACTTGAGGTTCATGTAAATTTAAAAAAACAGATATATTCAAAATTCAGATTTTAGAGCTATTATACAGATGATTTGGTAAAAGCAGCTTTTTTATAGAGAAGTAAATTTAAAGACCAAACTGCTCATCTATTGAAACATAATAAAAATGAGACTTTAACAAACAGCAAAATCTTAGTCTGATTTGTGAGCTATAAATTATCCAGTTTTGTTATAAGCCAATTAAGACTTGTAATTAGTATAATGTTGTTATGGAAAGGAAATGTAAACTTTTTCTGCATCATGGCATGATAAAGGTTGATTTCACATTGAACTACAGGTTCCTCCGCATCCCTGCTGAAGTTCTACCCTGAAAATTGTGCCTAAGTGATTTTTCTGTTAGAGGAACTTTGTTGCTACAGTTTTATCAAGATGATTACAACACCCTTGAAACATCCAGGAGCTCACTTGACTTCAGAGACATCTTTGCAAAGAAGAAATATGCCCATGCATGCAATCTTTTTTGACAGCATTCCTTCAGGCACACTTACTCCTGTAAAAGATTTGGCAAAATATCAGAACTCCTTTTTAAAATTACATGACCATAAAAGGAATCAGTTCCTAGAAATGACAGCTTTTAAGAATAAAAATATATTTCAATCTACCATGCTAGCAGAGGCCACCACATCTAACAGTTCTCTTGATATTAGTGTTATTAAGCCGAGCAAGGATGGGTTCAAAGAAAAAGCAACCTATGAATCGCCAGTAAAAATATTTCAAAGAATGAAAGAAAAAGTACTGCGTGACAAACAAGAACAAGCAGCAAGAAACAGTAGTTTGTTGGAACCACCGAAAAGTGAAAGTAATAAAATCTTAACTCCTAATGGAGCTGAGAAAAGACTATTGCAACATACCTACCTCTGTGAAGAAAAGGAAAACAAATCATTCCAATCAGATAATTCACTAAGAGGTTAGTTTTATTATGTGTTGGCTAAATAGCTATAATATCTTAAGTGTTTAATGTCAGCCACTGTTTTAAGTGGTTGGGATACAGCAGTGAACAAAATGGAAAAAAATCTGGAGAGAGAGATAATTAACATATTAAGTAAGTAATTTTTATGGTACAGTAGAAAAGAGTTACAAAAAGGAAAAAAGGCAGAAGAAGTGATAGGTAGACTTAGAGGGAGTTGTAATTTTCAGTGAGATGGTCAGGGTGAACATCAAAGAGAAAGTAGCTTTTGAGCAAAAAAAATTGAAGGAGGTGGTATATGCAGAGAGAATTGGGATGATCCAGACAGAGAACTGCTGATACAGATGGCCTGAGATAGAAGCAAATCTGACAAGTTTAAAGATAAATTATAAGGTTAGTGTGTACGTTATGGAGTGAGTGGACAGAGCTGGAAGGAGGAGATAAGTAAGAGTGAGTCAGATAATGTAGGGACTTATGGGTGAACATGAAGGTTTTTGCTTTTACTGTGAGCGAAGTGGTCATTGGAGGGTTTTGAGCAGACGAATGACAAGATCTGACTTACGTTTTTAGAGTATCGCTGACTGTTGGTTTGAAATGGGAGAGTTATTACTGAGAGTTGATGTTGGCTTCATCCAGATGTTAGCAGTGAGGATAATAACAAGTGGTTGGGTTCTGTATGTATCTTGAAAGTAGGACCCATAGGATCTGCTCACAGATTGGGTATGGAAAGTAAGAGAAAGAGATATAAAGAATGACTCCTAGATAGTTTTTTTGTTTCTCTTTTTGCCTGAGCAACTGGAAGGATGGAGTGATTTATTGAAATGGGGAAGACTGAGGGAGGAGTGGGTAGAGAATGTTTCAGTTACGTTTTTTGTCATGTTAATTTCTATCTATGTATTAAAAATTTCAAGTGTAGATGTCAAGGAGGCTGTTGGAAAACAAGTCGTTGGAATTTAGGGAAGAGGTCCAGGCAAAAGAAATGTATTGGGGAATCATTAGCACATAGATGGCCTTTCAGGTTAGGAGATTAGATGAGATCATCAAGGAATATGTGTGCACTCCAACATTTAGAAATTAGAATAGAGAGTAGAAACTAGAGAAGGTGACTGAAAACCTGGTAAGGAAGAAGGAAAGCCAGGAGAGTGATACTTTGGAAGCCGAGAGAAGAAAGGGTTTTAAGGAGAAGGGAGTCATCAGTTGTGTCTACTGCTGCTAATAGGTCAAGTAAGATGAAGGCAGAGATATGACTGTTGGATTTAGCATTGTTGTGGGGCTTTGGTGACTTAGATGAGGGCAGTTTTGATGGAGTGGTAGGAGCAAAAACTTGATTTAATAGAACTTAACACAAAGTGAGAAAAGAAATTGGCAATGGTGAACACAAACAATTCTTTTCATTAGTTTTGTCATAAAGGGGAGAAATTTTTAATGATTGGTGAAGTAACAGCAAGTGGGTGATTATAGTGATTTAAATTTAAGCTGGTTAGACAGGGAAAAGAGGACATAAAGGAGGTGAAGGAGTGTGAAGAGAAGTGTAGATCTTGTTGGGATAGTCAGTGTCAAATTCATTGGAATTAACTGGAAAGATAGGAAGTGGTCAGAAATTGGGATAATGGAATTGAGATTTTGATGAGTTGTGGTAATTGATAATGGCAAGATGTTTTACATACATTATCTCATTTTGTTCTCTCAGCAAACACAAAGAGTAGAAGCTTATTTCATAGTCTAGTAAGTAGGCTTGTAAGAACATAAGTCTGCTCCATGTCTCACAGGTAATAAGGGACATACTGAGAATTGAATACAGGTATCTGCACGCCAATGCTGTTAACCATTTCACAGTAGATTATGAATATATGGTTACATTTCAAGGGCAATGACCCACTCGGATACAGAAGAAAGAGTTTTCTAAGGGAGTTTGGTGGTAGGGGTACACAAAATAATCTATTTCTCATGGTCTGGGAGAAAAAGGAAAAGCAAATGAAATAATGCATATTAAAGCACATTTTATATGTAAGGTGGTAGTATTCAGCGAGGAAGAAATATCTGACTGCTTTGAGAATCTGATGATAACTATTAACCCTTTCCCCCCAAAAACTGATATAAATACAAATACAAATTTTGTATGTAATTCAGAGACCTTTTAAAGAGCCTCTGCATGGACCTTGGACTCCTGAATAAATAACCTGGCACATATGACATTATATTTGATTGAATTACCTCCTTTACTGCATTGCCCATCGGTTTTCAGTAGATTGAGCTAAAGAAGAAAGAGAAACATCACTTTTTTGTTTGATTCATGTTTTTATAATAAAATCTATATTAAAATTTCTTAGGCCAAAGTGGCATACTTATTAAAGCCTAATCACTACCACATTTTTTCATTTATAGCATTTGAAATTAAACATTTACGAGAATTCTGTTCTTCCTTGCACAGGTTTTAAGTCTACTATCTTACCCTATTTTGTGGAAAAAACCCATTTCTCTATTCAAGAAAAATAAAATTTTAAAGATCTCAGATATAAAACAGAAAAAAATAAAACCATTAGTCCCTATTTGTCTAGTTCATAAACCTGCCTACCGTGTTGTGCCTTTGAAGACCTGCTGAAGAGGTGTAAATTATGGTTTAGTAAACTATTGAATTTTTTTTTTAAATCTTCATTTTATTGAGATATATTCACATACCACGCAGTCATACAAAACAAATCGTACTTTCGATTGTTCACACTACCATTACATAGTTGTACATTCATCACCTAAATCAATCCCTGACACCTTCATTAGCACACACACAAAAATAACAAGAATAATAATTAGAGTGAAAAAGAGCAATTGAAGTAAAAAAGAACACTGGGTACCTTTGTCTGTTTGTTTCCTTCCCCTATTTTTCTACTCATCCATCCATAAACTAGACAAAGTGGAGTGTGGTCCTTATGGCTTTCCCAGTCCCATTGTCACCCCTCATAAGCTACATTTTTATACAACTGTCTTCGAGATTCATGGGTTCTGTGAATTTTAACATTTGATTTTTAAAGTATGTAACAACTCTTCACCTGTTCTTTCATAGTTTAGATATTTACAGCAACCAGAAGCAGAATCAGAAAAAGACTGGGTGGCTCTTCATATATAATCATAACTAAAGCCATTCATTTTACAAATTAAAAAACAGGCCCAGAGAAGTAATTTTGTTTGTTCTGGGTTGAATGCCCAGTTTGTGGCAGGACCAGATTCTAGATCTCTAAGCTACAAAGTCTAGTCACTTTTGTCTAGAGCTGGCAAGTTGTAACATGGAGAACTTTTAAAAAAATTATTCCACAGATTAATGTAGGTAGGTATACATAATGGGGTGAAGGCATGAGATGATAGTAAAGGGGAAAAGTTATGTGTTTCATGTTGCAAAAATACACTATGCTGGTCTGATCAATACTGAATTGTATTTGTTTCAAGATATTTGAAAGGCTTTTTTTTTTCCTTTTTAGTGACTAACAGAATTCAGCTTCCTGTCTCTTTAAAAAAATTCTTAACTTCAGTCCAAGAAGTTCCTCTAGAATCATCAAATAATATTTCCCTTCCAATGAAACAAAAGATTGGATGTCAGCAAGAAAAGAAATCACCCCTCTATAATTTAACCTATGGTAAAGTGCTTTTTGTTTTGTTTTTTAATTTGCAACTTAAATGTATTATTAGGTATTCTAGATAATTATTTTCCCTGTTTGGGCAATATGCATTGACTGTGGGTAAATTTATGCTTGAATCTTAAAAGCTAAGGGCATTCAGAGAAACTCTGGACAGGTGGGTGGAACACCTTTTTTAATTGGGTTTTATTGGTATGTATTCACATACCCTACAATCATCCACAGTGTACAATCAGTTGTTCACAGTACATCATATAGTTGTGCATTATCACTAAAATCAATTTTTGAACATTTTTATTACTCAAAATAAATAAATAAAAATATAAGTAAAGAAGAATACCCAAAATATGCCATCCTCTCTTCCCCCCATTATTCATTTAATTTTTGTTCCTGTTTTTCTACCGATCTGTCCATACACTAAATAAAGGGAGTGTGAGCCACAAGGTTTTCATAATCACACAGTCACACCATGTAAACTACGTAGTTATACAATCATCTTCAAAAATCAAGGCTACTGGTTGCATTTGGGTGGAACACTCTTATCCTGAAATTTTTTTTTATTTTTTTAATTCAATTTTATTGAGATTGTTCACATGCTGTACAATCATCCAAAGTGCACAATCAATTGCAGTTGCCCACGGTACCATCATACAGCTGTGCATCCATTACCACAGTTAACTTTTTTTTTTTCAATTTTTAGGACATTTTCATTACTCCAGAAAAGAAAGAAAAACAAAAAAAGAAAACTCAAATCCTCTGATATCCCTAATCACCCCCCCTCCATTATTGACTCATGGTATTGATACATACTGTTGATGAAAGAATGTTAAAATACTACTAACTATAGTACATAGTTTGCAATAGGTATATTTTTTCCCTATATACCCCTCTGTTATTAACTTCTAGTTATAGTGTCATACATTTGTTCTAGTTCATGAAAGAGATTTCTAATATTGGTACAGTTAATCACGGACATTGTCCACCACAAGATTCACTGTTTTATACATTCCCATATTTTAGCCTCCAACTTTCCTTCTGACGACATATGTGACTCGAAGCTTCCCCTTTCCACCACATTCACGCACCATTCAGCACTGTTAGTTATTCTCAAAATAATGTGGTACCGTCACCTCTGTCCATTTCCAAACACTTAAGTTCAACCTAGTTAAATATTCTGCTCATAATAAGCAACAACTCCCCATTATTAAGCCTTGTTCTGTATCCTGGTAACTTATATTTCATGTCTATGAGTTTACATATTATAATTAGTTCCTATCAGTGAGACCATACAATATTTGTCTTTATGTTTCTGACTTATTTCACGCAATTTAGTGCCCTCAGGGTTTCTTCATCAACCTGTTTTTTTTCTTAAAGATGGTTTTGTTCACCCCCCGTACATTCCGTCCTAAGTAAATGATCAGTGTTTCCCTATATGATCACATATTTATGCATTCACCACCATTACCACTATCTATATAAGGTCATCTCCATTTCTTCCACCAAAAAGAAGGAAGAGTCAAAGAAGGTAGAGAAACAAAAGAAAAAGAAAAAAAAAAAATGACAGCTAAAAATTGACAAAAAGAAAGAGAATTAAACCAAAGTAGAATAAAAGAGTCAGACAACATCACCAATGCCAAGAGTCCCATACCCCTTCTTTATGTCCCTCTGTTATGGGCATTTAGCTTTGGTATATTGCCTTTGTTACATCAATGGAAGCTTAATACAATGTTTCTGTTAACTATAGTCTCTAGTTTGCATTGATTGTATTTTTTTTCCCCAGTACCACCCCATTTTTAACACCTTGCAAGGTTGACATTCATTTGTTCTCCCTCATGTAAAAACATATTGGTACATTTTATCACAATTGTTGAGCACTCTAGTTTTCACTGAGTTATACACTCCCAGTCTTTATCTTTCCTCTTTCCTTCTGGTGTCCCACATGCTCCTAGGCTTCCTCTTTCAACCATAGTCAAGTTATCTTTGTTCAGTGTACTTACATTGTTGTGCTGCTACCATCAACCAAAATTGTGTTCCAAACCTCTCACTCTTGTCTATTCCTATCTGTCTGTAGTGCTCCCTTTAGTATTTCCTGTAGTGCTAGTATCTTGTTCACAAACTCTGTCATTGTCTGTTGTCAGAGAATATTTTAAACTCTCCCTCATATTTGAAGGACAGTTTTGCTGGATATAGGATTCTTGGCTGGCGGTTTTTCTCTTTCAGTATCTTAAATATATCATCCCACTTCCTTCTTGCCTCCATGGTTTCTACTGAGAAATATGCACATAGTCTTATCAAGCTTCCTTTGTATGTGATGGATTGCTTTTCTCTTGCTGCTTTCAGAATTCTCTCTTTGTCTTTGATGTTTGATAATCTGACTATTAAGTGTCTTGGCGTAAGTCTATTCAGATCTATTGTGTTTGGGGTACGCTGCACCTACTGGATCTGTCATTTTATGTCTTTCATAAGAGATGGGAAATTTTCATTGATTATTTCCTCTATTACTGCTTTTGCGCCTTTTCTATTCTCTTCTCCTGGGACACCCATGACACGTACATTCATGTGCTTCATGTTGTCATTCAGTTCCCTGAGACGTTGCTCATATTTTTCCATTCTTTTCCCTAACTGTTCTTTTGTGTATAGGATTTCCGGTGTCTTGTTCTCCAGTTACTGAATGTTTTCTTCTGGCTCTTGAGATCTGCTGTTGTATGTCTCCACTGTGTCTTTCGTCTCTTGTGTTGTGCCTTTCATAACCATAGATTCTGCCAGTTGTTTTTTCAAACTTTTGATTTCTACCTTATGTTCACTCAGTGTTTTCTTTATATCCTTCATCTCTTTTGCTATATCTTCCCTGAACTCGTTGACTTGGTTTTTTAATTGATTTAGCATATTTCTTTGAAAATCTTTAATTGGTTGTTTCATTAAAGTGAAACAATATCTCAACTGTATCTTAAGTGTAAGTTTGTTCCTTTGACTGGGCCATATCTTCATTTTTCCTAGTGTAATTGGTAGTTTTCTGTTACCTAGGCATCTGGTTTCCTTGGTTACCCCAATCAGATTTTCCCAGCCCAGAACAGGCTCAGGTCTCAGAATGGGGCTATATTCAGTTTCAGGTTTCTCTGAGGATGTATCTTAGAAGATTGACAGACTTTCCTATGAGGCCTCTAGCCGTTGTGCTTTTCCTAACCTGCCCAGCAGATAGCCTGTCAGCCTGTCGCTCCCGACTGGTATAAACAGATGTGGCCCCTTTACTTCTCAGTTTAAGTTGTTTCTGTTTTGACTGTTTTCCCCCAGGTTCTGGGTTCTGAGTTCTGAAGGGAAAGCAGGCACTAGAGCTGGGCCCCACCTCCTTCCTCTTAGGGAAGATAGACCCCCTAAGGAGTTATATTCTGCATTTGAATCGCTCATTTGTCTCTCTGACTCTGTTATCTCCACCCTTGTCTGGGTCAGAGTGCTGTGAACTGAAAATGGCCGAGGCTCTCTTTACTGAGCCACTCAGGTTGAAAGAGAGAAAAATGGGAAAAAAGCCCCCTTTCCGAGCCAGTCCATGACTCTCCAGTTTTGCCTATCAGTCAAGAGATAACACACTTGGTCTTCTGGGCTCCCTTTCCCAGGGCACAGGTGTTTTCTGGCTCTTTAAGGTCAGTTGTCTCTAAAAGCCTCTATGTTTTTCCTTCTTTTTTTTAATTAAAGGAACTTTTTTTTTTTTTTTTTTTCTGTTAGCCCCACTTCTCCACAGGGAGCAACCTCAGGGTACTTCACTGGAATTGATCTCAGGGTACTTTGCTGCTTGTTAGGGGTTTGTCTATGTTTGTAGCTTGTATTCTGCAGTCCACATTTGTTAATTAAAACCCCAGTTGGAGCTGGGCTGAGCTATATTTGCTTGTTCTCGGACTGCTGCTTTGTCCTACAGTAAGATCTTGCAGCTCAGCCTGTCATGGGGGGAGGGGGCTCCCAGCACACTTCTGCAGTTTTTACTTACAGGTTTTATGCTGCAATCTCAGCCATTCCACCCAATGTAGATTGGTGTACCGTGTGTGGACAGTCGCAGTTGTCCCCCAGCAGTTGTTCCACATTATTTACTAGTTGTTCCTAGTTGTTTATAGTTGCTCCAGGGGACTAAGAAAATCTACCCCTCTCTGTGCCACCATCTTGACCTGCCTCATGATGATTTATTTTTAATTTACATACTTTTAAATTGACTATTTTATTTCTCTCTTTTAATGTTACATAACCTTTCCTTTTTTTTTTTTTTTTTTTGTATTTCTTACAGAGTGTCCAACTCTGAATCAAGAACATGAAAATGTTTCATCTGTAGAAGTCTCTAATAAGACATTAGTTAGTGTTCAGTTGGCTAAACAAATTCTTCACTCAAAGACAGATACAATTGCAACCACTAAATCCAATAAGGAAACATTTGTTTTAGAAGGTGTTGATTCTGTCTATGAAAAATCTCAAAATACTACTGTTAAGGCTGTAAGTATTAACTGTGTTCCTGCTAATGTTAGCAGTAAATTAATGGTTTCTGATAGTGAGGTGACACCAGACAGGACTTTAAAACAGAACATTAAGGAAGAAAATGAAAAAACAATACCCAGAGAGACTAGTCTTCCAGGATCCATGAATAATACATGTAAAATTGTGCTCGCTACTCCAAGACTTCATTTAACAATACCTCGGCGATCCAAAAGAAATGTTTCAAAGCTTTCTCCTCCGGTTATCCCTCAAACTATTACAAATGGAGTAAAAAAGTACAAGGTAGGAAAACCTTTTTTTAATGCAGATATTTATTTCTATTTTTTAACCCCATTCTTCAAGCTTGAACTCTTATACTCTCTCAGTAATAATAGCTTTATTTTAATTTTTTATTACTATTTAATGTATATGCAATGTAGGCTATTGTGAAGAGCATTGGGCGTAAAGTAAGAAAACCTGGATGTTAATTCTTACTTTGATTTTACTAGTTGTTTAGTCTTCAGCAACTCACTTACTCCCTTTGGGGATGAACACTAAGTTCCTTCGTGCTCTTAATTTTTTTTTTCCTGATTCTTGGGATACTATTAACAGAGCAGTTAGGAGAGAAAGAAATTATAGCATCTGAAGATTTGAGAATTTTCTCAATGCAGTTTGTGCCCACCCAGCTTTTTGGTTAATTTCTGAGAGAGAGATGTTCATAAAACAAAATATTGAACAACCTTAATGCAGTTCCCTCCATAGTCTCAGCATAGTTTCAGACTGCAGATAGTGACCTTTGGATGGATTATGAAATGAGTTTAGTGGGTCATGATTACCATTTAAAAAAAATAAAATAGAATATAGTGGAAAATACCAGAACAGAATGCAGTGATTAGGATAAGTATTGTTTGTGAAAATTTTATTTCAGTTATGTGAGTATAGATCCTTTGTTCTATTGACTTTGGAAGAGGATTTGCATAGAACTCCTCTGTTCCAGGTTAAGCTTTCCCTTCCCATCCTTACTGCCCCCTGACACTGCTTAAGTCACCATAAAAACAAAGGACAGTATAAATAAAATTGATCATTTGCTTCTTCCCTCTAAGACAGTGGACTTCAAACTGGGGTATTGCTTTCCTTCATGAGTACTTAGATGTTCCAGGGAATACAGTTGGTACATAGAGTTTTAAGGGAATTTCTGGATCCTCAATTTCAATATATACACTTTCCTAAAAACATACCTGCCATTAAGGCCTTTCCTCTCATAATCTGCTCCTCTATTTTACAAAAGAAAGGCATACCTTTCACCCATTCAAAATTATTCTGGTGCATTGCTCTGAAGTATTGCTTGTTTCTGTAAATAAAGTTTTATTGGAACACAGCCACCTGGGTATTTACTTATATACTATCTGTGGCTGTTTACACGCCATAACAGTTCTGATAATAGGTGTGACAGAGACTTATGGCCCTCAAAGCCTAAAATATTTACTGTCTGACCCTTTCCAAAAAAATAGTTTGCTGACTACCCTATTGTATAAAAACCTGAGAGGCATCAAACTTGGGGGAAATTTGAAATACTGCTTTATTGAAAAAATGAATTACTCAGTGACTTGTTTGAAAGGAGATTGTTTCCAATTCTTTGCTTTTGGAAAAATTGAAGGAGGATCTAATAATTCATGGTAGTAGATCTCTGATATTCTTGGTATATAACTTGGAAGGAGTTCAAATAATTGAGTAACTCTGCAATAATAAAAAAAAAAAAATTCCAGTCCCATCTGCTTATTGTGTTTTCAATGTTTAAATCTATAACATGAAACAAAATTAATGTTGAAACTATCCATATTTGTTAATAAGTAAAATTTATTCACAAATGCATGCACTAATTGAAAAAATGCCATTCATTTCATTAAGAAATGCATTTCCAATAAAGTTTTTACTTTTTATGTTTAAAAACATTATCAACATTTATAAATGTTCATAACATTTATCAACATTTATAAGTAAAATATTAATATTTGATAAGTTACATATTAATATATATCTCCCCCTACTAAAAATAAAATATTATATTATGTTAATATAATATTTCCCCCAACTCCTATTTCTGGTTTCGTCTTTGATGACATTAGCATCCATATAGATGATCCAAATAATACCCTTGATTTTTTATCTTTTTTTGACTTATCCCCTACCTTGACCCTTTACCCTATTCATACCCCATACCTTGTCATTGTCAGTATGTTCACCAAATTCTTAGTACCACCCCTTGTCTTTCCAGGTCATTCCCTCTAGTACTCTTCCCTTACCCCTCGCCAATAATACCCTGACTTCACTAACACAACCTCCAATCTGCTATCCCTCTCATGTCCTCAATTCCTTCTTTACCCCATAGATTCCATGGTCCAACATTTATAACCATTCCTTGACTAAATTCTTAACTCTATTTTATTTCCCTCTGTCTTTCCCTGGAAAAATGCTAATTGGGTAAATTTAATTCTTCATCCTAGACACCTGCACCTGAGAAGCTGGAGATGGCTAGAGCAAAACACAACCATGCAGATGGATCACATGTTAAATATGACAAACCTCAAGTGGGCTCTCAGTATTGCCCATCAGTCCTGCTAGATTTCACCTGTCAATTCACTCTCTGACTTCCCTAAAAGAGTACTGCACAATTTTCTGTCTTAATACCTCCAAATTTGCTCCCTCTTCCTCATTCTTAATTCACCAAGAACTTCACATTCCCAAGACTAAATCTACCAACCTACCTGCTGCTGTAGCCACATACTCTGCTTTCTCTTCCATTAAAATGGATGAATAATTTGTACTTCTTTTCACTCCTTACCACTTAAGGACTCTTCCTTTACACTTATCTCACTTTTTTCCTCCTTTCTAAATCATTTCCATTAGCATATAAACATGTTGAATTATGGCTTATGTAAATATATATAACATAGATTATATTATACCAAAGAAACACCTTCCCTTTACCCCATACCTCCCTGCAGCTACCATCCCATCTTTTTCTTTTCCTTTACAGCAAAACATCTTGAAAAGAGGTATATATTGTATATATGGTCTTTGATTTCTTCTCCTCTCAATCTCTCTTGAACATGTTTCACTTTGGACCTTCATATCTGCTACTCCCTGAAAACTGTTCTTTTCAAGTTCACCAGTGACTTTCATATCACCAAATCCAGTTGATTGATTCTTACTCCTTTCTGTTCTCAGTCTCAGGATGGTTTAACAGAGTGAATTATTCCTTCCTTCTCAAAATATTTGTATTTCCTCTTGGATTCCAGGAAATCTCTCTTTTGTAAGAGAAATTGGCCATCCCTTTTCTGTCCCCTTTGCTGCCTCCTCTTCCTCTCCCCAGCCTATAAATGTTGGGATTCCTTAGGAACTAGTCTTAGAAATATTTCTCTACCAACACTCACTTTCCTAGACTATATCATCCAGTACCATAGCTTTAAATTCCATGTCTAGGTTGATAGCTCCTAAATATCTCTAGCCCAGAAAATTCTAAACATCACACCCACATATGCAGTTGTTTATCATGGTTTATATGACTACATAATTCAATCCCTGGAGATCTTCAGCCTCACATCTTATCACTCCCACTTTCTTATACTCAGGGCCTTTGCACTTGTTCCCTCTGCCAGAAAGAATCTACTCCCAGATACCCGCATACCTCATACCTCATTTCATTTTAGTTCTCTCTTCACAGATCCTCCCTAACTATCCTGTATTTAAAAGCAGCCCCAGTTGTTGAGTGCCATATGTTTATTTATTATAGTAATTATAACTGCTGGCATTTTATTATATATTTGTCTGTTTGGATGCCAGCCCCTGCTTGCTGCTCCTCCCTAGGAGGAGACTAGACCACAGCTTAGAAAGTTCCCTCTAGGAGACAGCAGTTTTGTTTTGTTTCTTGTTGGGTCCCCACTACCTACAACAGTACCTAGCACATAGTAGAGCCCAACAAATGTTTGCTGAATGAATAATAAATGGATATTTTGATATGTTACATAAGCATTATGAAACAGTCTTTAAGCCGGAATACCCAGCTTTGTAGTCCTTCTGTGCCACTAATTTGCTGTATGTGACATAGGCAAATTATTTAACTAGACTCCTAGTGTTATGAGGATAACATTAGTCAGTGTATCTAAGATGCTTGAAACATTCTTTTAGGGTTTTCTTTTATTTTTATCATCTCCATCTGACTGATTCTTTGATTTATCTCAGGTAGTCCCAAATGTGGGAGTGGAAAAACAAGTGTTAATTTGTGTTATTTATTACCCCCTCCCCAAAAGCGACCTATAATTTTTTAAATGAACATAATTAAGAAGTTAAATAACAGAGTGCCCTCCCATGTTAGCATCTTTTTCTGACCGAGCAAAACTACTGCTGGAGAACCTGTCTTTATACATTTATAATTTTATGTATAAAGTACTACTTGGTTTAGTTGTTCTATGAATTTTGGCTTTATTTCTTATGAGAAATAGTTCAGTGATAAATTGTTGTGAAATAGAATCATTTCTTTACACAGATATTTTTAAAGTTTTTTCCATTGTAAGGGAATTTTATGTGTATAAAATAAAGAATTCAATGGGCTATTCAGATGTTTTCTTTGAAATTGAATTTTGTTAAAGGTAGATTACATCTGATTAATTACTATTAATTAAATTTTTAGTAATTTAAGTTAATAAAATTTGAAATGAAACTGCAAATCAACTTTTGATACTAAAGTAGAAATAAATGCTCTGATTTTTTTAAGGACAAGAGGGATTGGTAAAATGTATACACCATAGTCAACTTTTTTTTTTCCTCTCCAAGATATTGGGTCTTTTGGGGGACTTTGTATTTTAATGGATACTTTGGATTTTTCCCCCCTCGGAGGTTGAGATATTTGTTACAAGGGTATGTGAAGTATAATAGCTTCTGATTGTAGAACAAACTATGCTGTATATCCTCAGTTCAGTCTCTCCCTTCATCTTTTCTGTTTCATTATATACATGAGTTTTACTTTATTGCTATTTAAAATAAAATGTGATTCTAATATAATGGGCACATAGGAATCATTTGGGTTACTTACAGAAAACATGAGTTATTCTTTAAGGTAAATGAATTTGTAATGCTTATTCTCCAAGAAGTACAGGAAATATGTCCTTTGTTTTATACTTGAATAGGTAGTCCAACTACAAGAATGGATGATTAAAGTCATCAATGATAACACTGCTATATGTGTAGAAGGAAAATTGATGTAAGTATAACATTTCAATATTCTTTCATAAAACTTAAAACAACTGTGTGTTAAGTTAAAAGAAGAGGTATGGAAAATAACAAATAGCATCTTCCTATAAAACAAATATTTTCTAAAGAGATAAACTGAAGGCAAACAAAATGGCTTTGCACGTCCTGGCCATGTTGATTGTTACCAGCTTTCTTGCTTTTGCCTGTTTAAGTTATTTTTTAAATAGTGACTGCTCAAATTTATATAATGCATTACTCTTTTCAGATGTGCTAGTAAGTGAACTAGTAGTATCTGCTTAATTATATATGATCAATTAATATTTACTACATGCATTTCAGTCTAGATTCTCACATCTAAATAGGGCAACTAGATACAAATTAATGATTCAGAAAAGGAATCAAAATTATTTAAAACTTAGCCGTAGAGCTACGTATTAAATAATCATTGGCACTATCTGGTTCTCCCTGAAGTGAGAGCATCATTAGGTAAGTGGGTTTTACCTAATTCTTCTACTCCTACTCTATTAGCACCGTTTCCTATTTTTCAAAACCAGTGTTTTAGTGGTAAAAAAAAAAAAATTGTAATAAAAGGTTGTAATAGAATCTATAGGATATCACTGTTCAAGATACTTACTTGACAGTTTATAAATAGAATATATAAAATCTATGACACCCACTCTATTTCTGTCTGCCTTGTGCCCATTTCCTTAATGTTCAAGAGGCAGTGTAGGTTGCCATGATTTGAATCCCATTCCTGCCACTTATTAGCTTTATGATGTGGGCAAGTCACTTATTTTCTTTCAGCCTTAGTGGCCTCATTTATAAAATGGTGATAATAATATTACCAGCCTCTGGAGTTGTTTTGAAGGTTAAATAAGTCAATATGTAAGACTTGAGAACACTGCTTTTAGATTGCTGTTTAAATGTTTGTTAAGTAAAATAAAGCAATAATAACAGAAAAAGAGAAGTAATATTAAAGTATAATGTATGAGTTTAGTGTCTGAACTTTTAATGTATGAGTTTAATTCCATTTATTTTTAAAATTTCATTTAAAGAAATATGAAGAACAGATTTATGGGTCAGTGATTTGATACTGCAGTTTTTTCTTCCCCCCACCCAGAACTTCTTTTTAATGCTTTCTAAAATGGAAGATAAAACATTTGGCTGTATGGTGAGGGTAAAAAACACAAGATGAGATGGCTCTTAACTACATAATTCTGTGAAAACTGACACAAAATAGCTGCTGAAAAGAGGAACAGGAAAATAATTCTTTGGAAGCCATAGCATCAGTTAATCTGGACTTGCATTTCAGCATCAGATATTTAGAGGAAGCCCTTGCTTCCTTGCTGATGATGTATTTTATAATAGGGGCCTGGTTTGGCTACAGTACATTTTCTTGGTACATATTCCAAGGATCATATTAGTCAGACATTTCAGTTCTACTGCGATATTTGGCCCTCAGATGTTTTGTAATTATTTTAATTACGTTAGTTTAGCTAGAGTATAAATTTCTGATTTTATATTATAAACTTATATATTTATATGTGACAGATACAAAATGTGAATATTTTGGCCTTATCTAAGCTATTTTTTTCCTCCTAGAGATATTACTAACATATATTGGCACAGTAATGTAATTGTAGAACGCATGAAGCACAACAGACTTAGGACCTTATCGGGCAACATCTATGTATTAAAAGGAATGATAGATCGTGTTTCCATGAAAGAAGCAGGTAACAACTGTCATTATTAATTGATAATTTATAATCCAGAATTTCATTAAGTGAAGCAATTAATGTTAACAGTAGTGTACATGCATTTTTTGATTAGATGTTTTAAAATTATGAATCAATCAAAAATTAAAACTGACCACATTGTGTATAAAACTAGTATATAAGAATTGATCAGATTTCTGTGATTCAATCACTGTTATTGACGGTTTAGATAACTTGTGTGATTTAAAAAAATTCAAGTGAAATAGTCCTTATTTATGAGGAATTGCTTCATAAGAATATATCTTAATTTCTTAGTTTGTCTCTTTGTTGAGCCTGACTGGCACAACTACAGTCCTGGTATAATGTTAATTTTCTGCCTATGCCTTGTACACAACAGAATATGGCTGAAGAAAAATAGACCCCAGTAAGTCTACTTTAAATTTATGGTCATCAACAAAAGTAAAAGCCCTTTAGTGGTCCGTCAGTTCTGCTTGGCAGGCCTACCACATTTCCCTAATCCATTCACTCTTCCAGAGATGAGATCTCTTTCATCTTTTTACAAATCTCTAAAACCTACTCCTTTACTCTCTCTTCATGTAGAGTGGAGAGTAGAGAGCACCTGAGCATTAGAAGCAATTAGAAGAGAATTCCCTTCCACCACTTCTACTCATTTGTTTGCATCTGTGCCTGCTTTTATTGTAAATGAACTATCCGTGCTGCCATTGATGCCAACCTCCCCATTTGTAGACTAGCTCCCATTTTTACTCTTTTACTGAAGGGCATCACCCCAGCAATTCTTCCTTCTCCCTTCTGTTTCAAAAAACTCTCTTTTTAACTACACGTGTCCTTCCACCTTCTTCTGTACTTATTTACAGAAAAACGTCTTAGATTTGTTTATACTTTCTTCATCTAATTTCTCTTGTATTCTCTCCCATTTCCTCTTGCACTCTTCTTAATCATGCTTTAACCCCTAATTCTTCACTGAAACAGACATTATCAAAGTCACTAATGACCTCCATGTTGCTAAATCCACTGCATACTTGACACAGTTAAATATGCCTAACTCCTTGAAACACTTTCTTTTCTTGGCTTCTGGAATACCATATTCCTGATTAGCCTGCTACCTCCTTGTCTGTTCCTTCATTGTTTCCTTCATTTCTTTCTTCTTTGCCTTTAAATAACGAGGTAGCCTGGGACTCTTTCCATACTCAGTGCTGTGCTAATTTCTTTTTAGGCTTTAAATATTTGTATGATGACAACTGCCAAATTAGTCAAGACCTCTCCCCTGAACATCAGACTCATTTTTTTTTTTAATCTTCATTTTACTGAGATATATTCACATACCACGCAGTCATACATAACAAATCATACATTCGATTGTTCACAGTACCATTACATAGTTGTACATTCATCACCTAAATCAATCCCTGACACCTTCATTAGCACACACACAAAAATAACAAGAATAATAATTAGAGTGAAAAAGAGCAATTGAAGTAAAAAAGAACACTGGGTACCTTTGTCTGTTTGTTTGTTTCCTTCCCCTATTTTTCTACTCATCCATCCATAAACTAGACAAAGTGGAGTGTGGTCCTTATGGCTTTCCCAATCCCATTGTCACCCCTCATAAGCTACATTTTTATACAATTGTCTTCGAGATTCATGGGTTCTGGGTTGTAGTTTGATAGTTTCAGGTATCCACCACCAGCTACCCCAATTCTTTAGAACCTAGAAAGGGTTGTCTAAATTGTACGTAAGAGTGCCCACCAGAGTGACCTCTTGGCTCCTTTTGGAATCTCTCTGCCACTGAAGCTTATTTCATTGCCTTTCACATCCCCCTTTTGGTCAAGAAGATGTTCTCCGTCCCACGATGCCGGGTCTACATTCCTCCCCGGGAGTCATATTCCACGTTGCCAGGGAGATTCACTCCTCTGGGTGTCTGATCCCACGTAGGGGGGAGGGCAGTGACAGACTCATTTTTTAAATGCCTTTTTGACATCTCTACCATGATGTTCATAGGGATTTCAAATTTGATCTCTGAAACCTGATCTTCTCCCTTAAATCTTCTGAGCTCACAGTCGTCCCCTTCTTTCCATGTTTCCAAGTGGCTCAGCCAATATCCTTTGAGTCATCCTTGAATCCTCAATTTCTCTCACACCCACATCTCGTCTACCAGTACATGTTGTTGACATAATCTGCAAAATATATCCAGAATCTATAACTGCTGTACCACTCTGATCCAAACCTTCATCATCTTTTGTCTTTATCATTGGAGTAGCCTCTTAACTGGTTTCTCCTTGTACTTCCACAGAATTTTCTCAAAAAGGAGGCCACTACAGTCCTGTTAAAATGTAAGTCAGATCCTGTGGCTCCTCTACTCAGAATCTTTCCTTGGCTTCCCCCCTTGCTTAAAGGAAAAAGCAAAGTTCATATAATGACTCCAGACCATATGTAATTCCCCACTGCCTCCATTGCCTATTTGAGTAGCATCCCACTGCTAGCCCCTTTTGCTCTACTTATATTAATCCTGTTCCACAAACAGTCCAGGCACACTCTTGCCTCATAGCCTTTCATTTGCTGTTGCCCCTGATTTCAGTATTCCAATCCCAGATTGCCATGTGACTCAATCCCTCATATCCTTTATGGCTTTGCCCAAATGGTTCTATTTCAGTGAGCACTTCCTGACTTTATTTATGTATTTATTTATTATTTTCATTTATTTATAATTTCTACCCTCCCTACTACCCTAGCGTGAGCATACTGATATCCCCTACACCCCTTCCCTGCATAACTTTTCTCCATAGCAGTGATGTCCTTCTAACAGACAAGATACTGGTTTACTTTCTGTTTCACACTATAAGGCAAATTCCAGTAGGGTAGGAATTTTTGTCTTGTCTTATTAACTGACTGATATTGCTGAATCCTCAGTATCTATGAGAGTGCCTAGCACATAGTAAGTGATAAGTACATATTTCTTGAAAGATTTAATGAATTAATTATCTCTCTTTAAAATTATAGGCTTTTAGATCTTTTTTTGTTTGTTTGTTCATTGTTAAATAGGATATCCATATTATCTCATAAGGAAGTTTATGTTTGGATTTCCAGAAAATTGGAAAGAGCACATTGATAATTTTCTAGAACAATTAAGGTAAAGTATCTTTTAACTTTTTTAAAAATCAACCTTATTAAGGTATAATTTACAGTCAATGAAATTCACCTATTTTTAGGTTTACAATTTGATAAGTTTTAGAATTATACTCATGTAATCAATGTAAAGTTTTGATTTTTGTTTCAGAAATGCTAATTTTTAAGCTCTCTTTGACCTGAAAAGATTTTCAGAAGGCAGTAGTAACACTTGATTCGAATTTATCATATGGAATAAATCTAAAAGGAAAATAAAACCTGTGACATATTTCAGGGGTCATCACTCACCCTTCAAAAGGCATGTAGCTTTTAAACTAGTCTGAAGTTCTTGGGACATTTTTTTTCTTTCATTTGTTCCCTCAGTAATTATTCAGTGTCAGCTACTTGGCAGACATTGTAGTTGGCACTGGGGAAATGACTTATAACATGGGTTGACAAATATTTTCTGTAAATGTCCAGATAGTAAATATTTGGGGTCATACTGCCTCTGTCACTACTAGTCCTATGCCTTTGTAGTGTGAAAGCAGCCATAAACAATATGTAAACAAATGGGTGTGGCTGTGTTCCAATAAACTTCATTTACAAAAACATGCAGTTGGCGTAATATATCCTGTTGTTTGCTGACCCCTGAATTATATCAGTTTAAATAGGAATTATAAGTGCATAGAGTATGAAGCACTTAAGAGGGTATATTTGGTTCTTTGGCTTAAGATGATGTACTTGCATCATTTGGCAGAGAGGGAAAAGAGGAACATAGCCATGAAGGATTAAATAACTTAACATTAGAGGTAATCTTTGCTGAAAAAGAAAAAGCTTTATCTTAGGGGGGTTTATGTGTTTATCAGTGGTTTTAGTGTTTTGGTTTTAGTTTTTTTGAGAATGAACATTAGAGAAAAAATACTATAATTGTTTTTAGGGCTGATGAAAAGAAAAGAGGAAAGGCCAGACAAAAACAGAAAACTAGAAGATTTGTCCCTGACATAAGCAAATCAGTGAAAAATGATGCAGAAGAAAACTGGACAGATGTCCTTCAGAGAGCAAGCACTACTTACGATCTTGATCATTATAACTTGGGTATGTTTCCCATTTTTGTCTGTTGGTGTAGTAGTAAATTCTTACATGAGCCTTACATTGTTACTTGTTTATAATGTATACAGTTTTATATTCTTTGACTTATAATTGGCCTTAAATTCCTGCTTTTTCACTACTAAAAAAGGAGAAAATGCAATGCAGTATGCTCATGTTCAGCATTCAGCTTGCTTCATAAATATCTCTTTTTGATTAGTCAGAATTCCAAAGAACACTGATAAACCTGTCAATGAAAGGATATTCTCATAGTTTCCTAGATTCAAGGTATTTAGGCTGCTAACCTAGCCCAAATCAACTATATTAAAGACATTTTGCATTTTTATACTAAATTTCATTCTTGCTAATAGACAAAACCAGTTTCCTTTTATGGAAGACCTATAACAAATGGCGTATTGCTTTTGCATGACCATTGCTATAAAGGTAGCTGGCAGAACTGTTTTCTATGCCAACTGGTAGCAGCTGTCACACTATAATCTGCCTCACATCCTATTCCCACCACACACACACAAAAAGTACAAACAGTAAATTACAGCTGTTTCTGGATAATAAGAACAAGTAGAAGTTACTGGGATCTGTTGTATACATTTCTCCTGATTTTATCTTGACCTTGTAACTAGGAGCTCTACAGAACTTCAAGAATTCAGGATTGCATCTGCCAAAACATGGTACCATGCTGAAAGTAAATGTACCTGTATCTCACTATAACACCCCTTTCCAACATTCCCCGACCCTGTAAACTTTGCTTATCCTTTCCAGTTCTGAGATAGGAATAATTAAATATGTAGATGATTGCCTGCCCAGAGCTAGTAAAAATTCACTCAGTACCATTGCTTCAGTTTCTTTTCATCCCTTCCTCATTTTATCAAAAGTCATCCTATTTCCCGTAAATTAATCGTATTGGTTGTTGTCATTGCTGGACCATCTTGAGTATTCTGGAGTTCTGGAACTACAGCACTTGCTGTGAGCTTTTTTAGTAATAAATAAAAAAATCCCTAAAAATATATCTCACTTTGAATCATTTTTTAATCTTCTTTAGTCTTAGATCTTAATGGTCTCTTTTTTTCCCTCTCTTAGAACAGCACTGTTAAAGAATTTGAGCTAAATTGTGAACATTATTGATCAAGTATTTGAGGAAACAGATAACAAACAGTGCAAAATACAAATTTAAGTGGCCAAAGTTTGGTATACTATTTTACATGCCATCTGTGTCCATAGGAAAATCATTCAGATATCTTTAAAGCACCTTCTATTGACCTATGTTAGAATTTAGGAACTTAAAGATGAATAAGAAATAATGCCTCCTCTAGGGAAACTCAGTTTACTGCAGATATTACTGTATTCTGTTATGGTTCTATCATTTTTCTGGTTTGATTTATTAGATCTTTGTTTTGTGAAACTTAAGACACTGAGTATTTCCATATGTTATTTTGAGTAGTGATGGTTGGTGCTTTTATTATTGTTATCATTGTCATTATACTTTCCATGAGAAAACAACTAAAATAAAACAAAGCCACATCTAACATTAAACTACTTAAAGTTATACAGAGGCAACTTAAGATGATGTGATTGTGTGTGTGTATTCTAATGATTTATATAACGTGATTTTTGCATATTTAGTGTTATCTGTATATCATAGCATTATCCTAAAGTACTTTATTTATCTTTTTGTCATTACATTTAGCAGAGTATATTATAAATGATTTATTATAATATCAGCCTCTTCAACTATACTGTAATATTCTCAGGAGCAGGGACCATACATTACGCATCTTCAAGTTCTAAAAGAATAGCAAAAATGTTTTTATAGTTATTATGAGTCCTTTTTTAAACTTAAATGGAGTTTCAGTTTAATAACCATTTGTTAAGCGTATACAGTATTATATACTATATAATTTTGTTCATAATTTTAATTAGCATGGATTTACTTATACACTGAGATACACAAATTAATTGAAACATAAGAATTCCATATACATGAAGAAATATCAGGGAAATAAAGTTTCTAAGTTTCTATTTAGATGGTATACAGTTAGGATGAACAGAAATTTGGAATTTGTGTTTAAAAAGTGGGTTAACCTTACTACTCTGTCTTTGGATCTGACAAAGAAGATCCAAGTCAGATAGTTATGAATAATATGGCTGTGTAGTTTTTCCTTGGTTTTTCGTTTTTTGTTTTTTTTTTTTTGGAAGAAAATAAAAGTGATTTAACAAAATATGGCTCTGTGTGGAGTGATTCTGCCCAAATAAAATTTTTATCATATTCAATTTATAACAAATATTAGTGACATTGAATTAGACAGATTTCTTTCAAAGACTGTTCTTTAATGCAGAAAAGTAGCTTACTTTTTATTTTATCACTTATTGAAGTCTCCATCTTTGTACTCATAGAACTGAAGAATGGTAAGTGTAGTAAGTTGCCAGGAGCTACAGGATTAAATGTGTGCCATAATAATCACCAAAATAAACCACTGTTAAGGCTCCCAGATGACCAGAAAAACAATTCTATTCAAAATGGAGGAGGACCTGCCTTATCTAACCGGGTAAGTCTTAACTGTACATTGTTTGCAATATTTAGAGGGGTGGTGTGGTACTACTGATTCTGGACCAAAGTGCAGCAACACAACAATTAGCTCTTAGAGTAGGGCTCAAGTTAAATTAGATGTATATAAAAGCACTTGAAAAACTACAAAATGTGAGATCAATAAAGGAAATAGGAGTGATGGATACCTGGGTGGTACTTCCAAAGCTCAAACTGGCAAATCAGTTTCTGAGTGCCTTCACTAATGGAATTTTAGAATCATAAGTACCTAGATATATGTATACTTGATGTATATGTGAAAATGCTTGAGGTCATGTTTTGATAGTTATTAAAACAAAAACAAGATATCTTTTTGTTTTGAAGGAGTTAATTGGAGAAAACAAATGTAAAAAGTTGTCTTCGAAAAAACTTGGGAATTGTGAAAGAAGAACAAATAAAAGGAAAATTAAAAGTCAGACACAAGGTAATATTTCTTAAATAGTTTTGTAATGATAAATAGATATTATTTAAAATATTTAAAATACCAGATTTACTTAATAGGTTTGCCTACCTTTAACCTAGTTCCTAAATAATTTTGTTTAAATCACAAATTATATCTTTTCAAACATTTTTATAGGAATGTTTAAAAGATTCTGAATCCTTTTGTGAAATTAATACCATAATTTGATTTTGTATAAAGGTGGATTTTCATGGAGTGAATTAATTGAAATCCTGCATACCAGAATTTAAAGAGCTTTTCTCTAAACATCAGCAGGTTTTCATGTTGAGTTAGATTTATCAGTTTAATGGCATTTTTAAAATTTTATTTCTTATAAGTAAAAAGTGATTAATGTCCTAAGAAGTAGAGAGAAAAGCAACATTATTTATTTACACTACCAACTTCATAATGACTTGGGTTAAAGGATCCAGAATAGGCTGAATCTTCACTGAAATTATTTAGTAAAATGAATAAAACATTCTGAATAGAAAAGCTTTGTTCAAAATAGAAGGTTCACATTTTCAAATTCCAAGTTGAATATTTGAATCAGATTTATATAAGTAATTAAAAGAAAACACTTTTCTCATAATCTGAAGCTATTTGATGTCAGCAAAAAAGTCTTGTATAAACATTCTAGGTTATTGTTGACTGGCACTACTCCATGAATTTTAATTTAGGCGCTTCTTTACTCTCTAGCGTTTGGTGTTGTCCATCAGTCTCTCATTTTGTCATTCATATTCTTAAATGACACATAATATGTGTAAGTTGTTGCCATATTTCAGTATGATGATTGGTGTGATGATTTAAAATTTATATATATATTTATAATTACAATTGGGTATTTAAAATTAGTTTCTCTTAGTTTGGCTTCTGATGCCCTAAGTTAAAATTGGAGAGTTTTGCTCAGTTTAATTTGGTTTCTTTAGTTGCACAGTATAATAAAGTTTCCTAAGTTATTCTATTTTGTTCTTTTCCCATGATATTTCACAGAGATTCAGCAAAGGTGTTTCTGTGGCTTCCGTGGTGAATGAGGGTGGAGCCATGCAAATGGGTTCCATCTTCTCCTAACTCCCTCCCTAACTACAACAGCTTCTTTTTTAAAAGTCTACTTAATATATTACATATCTAGTAAGGTTTTAGCGACCCTAGTGATTTTCTTATGTCTCCAATATAGTTGACCCCCCAAAGAGTTGGTTTAACAAATATTTAATGTTTACTGTATATGTATACTAACTCTAACACAACAATACAAAAATGAAGGCAATGTTTTTGCCATTAATGACTTTTTCCATCTAGAAATATGAGAAGTGTGCAAGTATAATGCAGGGTGTGTCAAATGTGGGGTTCTTTAAAAGTATTTTGTAAACTTAAGGAAGGAGAGCTTATATTCAATTAAGGGGATCAGGACAAAGTTAGGTACAATAGAGAATAGACTGAGCAGGTAGTAATTTGATTTGGAAATTAGTGAAGGAAATTTTCCAGGTAGAGTGAATGACACTAATAAAAATTGAGTATCAGGAAAATCTGAGAAGCAGCAAGTGGTTCAGATTTGAATTATATCGAGAGACTGGAACTATATCAAATGCCAGGCTGAGGAGCTTATATGTATACCAGTTGATAGTGTGAAGTCATTGACAGGTTTGTATAAAAATAGTAAATGTTTATAATTGAAGGGGCAGTGATCTGAGTTGACTTAATACTTCGGGATTATTAATGTTAATATGACAGTAGTATGTATAATGAAGTTTGTGAAAAATAGTATATTTTATTTTTGAAAGTTTTTTCTGTACTAAAATTTGTTTAGCTAATTTGAGATTTCGGTCTTTGGTTTTATTTTATGAAATTAAAGAAACAACTGAAGAACTGAATGTATCCATTGATATACTGACTTCAAGGGAACAGTTTTTCTCAGATGAAGAAAGAAAATGCCTGGCTATCAGTCAGAAGGAAGCTTATATTTTAGTAACACCACTAAAATCTAAAAAAGTGATAGAGCAAAAATGCATGAAATATAATCTCTCCTCTGGTACCATTAAAGCAGTAACAGATTTTGCAGTGTCAGAGCATCAAAAAGAAAGAGAATTGGACTTAAATGAAACCACAAGTCCCATCAGTAAGCCCACAGCAACTTTAGAAAATGCATTTGAGTATAGTGTCAGCAGGGAGGATTGCAGTGAACGTGATTTACTCACTGTCAACCGGAAAATAATAATACCTACTCCTAAAAAGGAACAGAGTGCTTCTTCTAGCTTTAAGAAAAATACAAGACTGTTACCAGAATTTAACAAAACCAGAATTCGAATGGATAGGTCATTATATAAGCATCAGTCCTCATCAGATTTGTCTAGTGAAGAGAGCGAAACAGAAAAGAAAATTAGAAGGAAAGATGGGGTTGTTAGGAAAACCAGAGCAAGAAATACCAAGGAAACATTGATTCATCTGAGGAAAAACACAAAAAACAGCACAAAGAATATCGCTGTGATTTCTGATTCTGAAACTGAAGAAAGTGAAAATGAATTTCATATCAAACAAAAGAAATCTAGATCTTCTGCTAAAGAAACTGTTCAGAAATCTAGTATTAGGAATGAGTTTCCAAATATTGAGACAGTGGGATCTGAGAAGATGAACAGGAATCCTTCAGAATATTTACCTGGATTAATTCAGGATGAGGATTGGAATGAGAAGGAATTACAGAAACTTCATTGGTAAGTAGTTATATTTAACTCTAAAATATGTATAGAGTGGCCACAAAACACTTGAAGACATAATCAGGGATTGCTTTAATTACTTCTAACCATTAACATGGAAGATGTCATCCAAAAGAATATGGGGAAAAATTACAATTTGTACAGAGATTGGAGGGAGCATATAGACAATTTCTTAATTAGGTACTTTGTACCCATCTCTAAAGCTTACATATGAGGAAATTCCCATTTACTATTTCAAGACTGCCAAATGCTACTCTCTCTTTTAGCTTCATAATTTTAAGAAATATTTCAAAACTAAATTATTTAAAATTTTAAAGGTGAATTGAAATTTACAGTTTATTTAATATAATCATCCCCCCACTTCTAATTTATAGGAAATAGTTTCAGACATTAAGTGATTTAGTTAAGGTTTCAATTAGTACAGAAATCGAAGTCAATCTCAATTAAGAACCCATTCTTTCACTCATTCAGCATTTATAGATTGAGTGCCCTCTATGCCAGTGAGTTTGCAGTGTGCAGGGATACAGCAATAAGCAAAATACACAAGGTTCTTTCCCTCAGGAGCTTATAGTCTAGAAGGGAAGACAGATAACATAAAAGTAAATCAATAAATAAAAATAACTACAGTTGTGATACATTCAATGAAGGAAGCAAAAATGAGATTGAGATGGAGAACTATAGGTAGCATGGTCAGAAAAGCTCTCTTAGTTGATGTGTCAGCCATATGAAGAATTGGAGAACATTCCAGGAACAGGGAACAACTTAAACACCTATGACTAGAAAAAGTTTGATGTGTGAAGAACTAAAATAAGGTCCTACTGTTATTAAAAGCATAATGAGTTGTAGGGGACTGGTTTGCTATGAGAACAGAGAGACTGTGAACATGCAATGTCCAACCTAGATCATGATTAGTTTAATGTTTTGTTTTGTTTTGTTTTGTTTATGCATTAAGACATTTAAGGGTGACGTGATATATTTTTAGAAGATTTCCTTGGGGAGATGGACAAGATACTAATTGGAGATTTGTTGCAGTAATCCATTGTATTTTTCACTAGTATGGAGGCTGTAAAGACAGAGAAAGTGGGTTAAATCTAGCCATATTTGGACCATATCAAATCCTTAAGCAAATGCTATCAACTGTATGGCATTTGACCTAAATAACTGGGTGGATAGTGGTGTGAAAAATATTGGAGGAGGGAATAGGCTGGGGTTGGGAATCAACTTTCTTCTTAGATGTGCTATATTTGGATTGTCTTTTAAGAGGCAGATAGAAAGACAGGTCTTTTGCTCAGGAGAGATGTGGGTTAAGATATAATAACGTGGGTAAGCATCAAAATGGCATTTAAATATGATGGATTTAAAAGATAACACTTTAGGAGAGTGTGTAAGAAAAATAAGGGCATGAGACTGACCTCTGAGTAAAGTATGTAAAGGGAAAGGAGTGGATTTACTTTTCTTTATCTAATTTTTCAACATGAAATTAATTTATTTGAGATCTTCCTTTTTTAATTCAGGCTTTTGCAGCTATAAATTTTCCTGTGAAAATGTTTGCTGTATCCCAAAAATTTTGGTATGTTATGCTTTTGATTTCATTATTCTCTGAGAATCTTCTTTTTTCCTCTCTGATTTCTCCTTTGATCCATTGGTTGTTTAAGAATGTTATTTAATTTCCACATACTTCCCAGTTTTCCTTCTGTTACTGATTTCTAATAATTTCATTATGATCAGAGAAGATACTTTGTATGATTTCAGACTTTTTTAATTTATTGAGACTTGTTTTGTGACCTAACATATTGTGTATCTTTTAGAATAACCCATGTTCACTGGAGAAGAATAAATATTTTGCTGTTGTTAGGTGGAGTGTCTGTATAGATCTGTTTTGTCTAGTTGGTTGATAGTATTAAGTCCTCTGTTTCCCTATTGATTTTCTGTCTAGATGTAATATCCATTATTGCAAGTAGTGTATTGAAGTCTCTAACTATAATTATAGAATTGTCTACTTCTCCCTTCAATTCTGTCAGTGTTTGCTTCATGTATTTTGGAGCTCTGTTATTAGGTGCATAAACATGTATAATATTGTTGTATCTTCTTGATGTATTGACCCTTTTATCAACACATAGTGTTGTTCTTTGTCTTTTGTAACAGTTTTTGACTTTAAATCTATTTTGTCTTATATTAGTGTAGCTACTCCAGCTTTCTTTTGGTTACTATTTGGATAGAATATTTTTCTATCCTTTCACTTTAAACCTCTTTGTCTTTTGGTCTAAGGTGAGTCTCTTCTAAAAAGTATATAGTTGGATCATACTTTTGTTATCCATTCTGCCAATCTCTGCCTTTGGTTAGAGAATTTAATCCATTTACATTTAAAGTAATTACTGATAAGACTGGACTTTTGTCAGGCATTTTGCTTTGTGTGCCCAACAGCAGTGAATTATTATTTTTATGCAATTAATTGTATTTTAGATCATTTAATAAATAAAAACTACAGTTATATATCAAGAATACAACATTACTGACTTTTATATTTACCTATGCAGTTACCTTTATGATGAATCTTCATCTCTTCAGATGCCTTCAAGTTATTGTCTAGTGTCCTTCTCTTTCATCCTGAAGAACTTCCTTTGCATTTCTTGTGGGACCTGTCTAGTGGTAACAAACCTCCCTCAGGTTTTGTTTGTCTGGGAGTATCTTGAGTTCTGTTTTTGAAGGTTCTAGAATTTTGAAGGATATAGGTTTTTTGACATTTTTTTTCCCCAGCATTTTAAACATGTCATCCCACTGCTTTCTGACCTTCATGGTATATGAGAAATTATTCATCTTACTGAGAATCCCTTGTATGTGACAAGTGCTTTTCTCTTGATGCTTATAGAATTGTCTCTTTATCTGTGGCCATTAACAGTTTGACTATAAAGTGTCTTGGTGTGAATCTCTTTGAGTTTATCCTATTCGGAATTGAGCTTCATCAACCTGTATATTCATCCCTTTCATCAAATTTGGGATGTTTTCAGCTATGATTTTTTATAATATTCTTTCTACCCCCTTTCTCTTTTTCTTCTCTTTGTGGGATTCCCATAATGTTATGTTGGTGCACTTCATGGTATCCCATGGCTTTCTTATGCTTTGGTCACTTTTTTTTTTTAATTCTTTTTCTTTCTGCTAAGTCTGAATAATTTCAGTTGTCCTGTCTTAAGTTTTCTGATTCTTCTTCCTGTTCAAATCTGCTTTTGAATTCCTGTTTTGAATTTTTAATTTCACTTGTTATATTCTTCTTCTATAGAATTTGTTTCCTTTTTTAAATTTCTAATTCCTTATTTTGTTCATGTGTTATTTTCTTGATTTCCTTTCTTTCTTTCTCCATGTTTTCCTATAGCTCACTGAACTTATTTAGGAAGGTTGACTTAAAGTCTCTGATTAGTAATTCCAGTGCTGAGATTCCTCAGGGATAGTTTCTGTCACTTAATTTTATTTCTTTGAATGTACCATCTTATCCTGTTTTTCTTTTCCTTTATTTTTTTTTTTTTGATATGCCTTGTGACCTTTTTTGTTGAAGTTTAAACATTTAATTATTTTGATGTGCTAACTTTGAAAGTCAGATTTTTCCCCCTCCCCAGGATTTACTGGATTTTTTGTTTTTTATTTATTGAAGACTATAGTATAGATTGGCTCTGTGTTGAGGCTCTCCTTCAGTGCTTAGTCCAGTTTATGTTGAGCTCATTGATCAGTCCACAGCAAACATATAGGTTCTTCTCTGGTCTTTCTGAGCACATGTCTGTCATGGGCATGTGCAGTAGCTTTCAAAAATTCCCTGGTGTAAGTGAATTCTCTTGGGGGTACTACTTTCTGCTCTAAAAGATTAAAACCTCTCTTCCCAACCCTCAGGCAGTGAATTTTATGTCTCAATCACAATGTTTCTTCCCCAACAGCTGTGGTTTGTTCTCTTCCAGGGCACTTTTCTGCACCACTTCTCTGCCCTGTGTAATTTCTGGGTTAGGCGAAACAAATTATCGCCTTGGATCCATCTTTCAGTGAGCTGGTTTGGGCAGACATACAAACACACTAATGGGATCCACACTAGGAGTGTGGACACCAGTACACATTGGGGGGTGGGGTGAGGGGCAGTGGAAGTGAAAACATCCAACAGTTTCCTACTGTTTTTAGGTTTTCTTTTTCTAGCTCCATGTTTGATAGGCTGCTTTTTACCTTTGAGAGCCTTCTGGAGTTCTTGAAAAGTTGGTTCTCACCCCTTCAGCTTGTTTTTTCATTGTTTCATCTTACTACCATCTTGGACATCATCTGTGACCTCTTTTTTTCTTGACACTACTCTTTTCAGACCTTTGATGTCTTTATACTGAACTGTGGAAGTAGCCTCATATTTATACTTTTGTTCTTGTCTGTGTAATGTTTGTGTACATCTCCAGATTAGTCTTAATGTATAATTTGTGGTTCTCACAGGTCAAAAGCCTTTGTTATGTTCCTAGTAATCTTCAAATTAGATAAAGATTTTGCTGCCTTACATTGAGCATATACCATATTATCACCTTAATTATCCTTTCCAGTTGTATTTCCCATCATTTCCTTCTAGGAAAGGGTCTCAGCTTAACTAAATATTAAAATCATCTAAGGGTAATTGAAAATACCTGTATTTCAGAAGTTTCAGTTACCAGTAAGATGGAGTAAGCACACTTCATTCTGTTTTTCCCGCTAAATGTATGGAACAGCTATTTGATGTCTCAGGAAAGTAAACAGTAGCAGGTGGATTGAGGTAGGTTAGAATTTTTAGTACTACCAAACTGACAGTGAATTTCCAGTTTTTCCTCTGCTCTCCTTGCAAGCTAGATTCAAGGCTGCCTGAAATATGGAAGTGGGCATCGATGCACAACAATAATTCCAAGAGTAGCCTTCTACTTCTGGCTTCAGGAGCTGTAAGGGAGACTCCTAAAGTAAGAAAGACTAGAGAAAATGCCCCAATTTTTTCTTCTCTCTTTTCTTATACCCACCCCAGTTTTTAGGCAATCCTGTAGGAGTGATAATTGCAATAGCAGTGGGGGCCTATAGGTTCTTAAAACTCTGAAAGCAGGGACCCCATTGCTTTTTTTCCTTTTATGTCCTCTTCTGCTTTACTTTGGACAAAGATGCAGTTGTATTAAGTGTGCAGTAAAGCAGGATAACTAAAGCCCCAGCTTTCAGGCCAGAAGCCCAAAAAAGAAAACCTACACTGTGGTACCAAAAAGTACCAAAGAGATTGCAAAAAAGAAAGAGCTAGGGAAAGCAACTTCATAGATTTGGTTATGAACTCCTGGGCTTTCTCCCTAGCTGCCTATGTATGAATCTGGTCCTAAACCTAGGACTTTGAGAATTCCCAGGCTGGCTACTTGGTGGGCCACATGCAGGACAGATCCTAGTATCATCAAAAGCCTTTGAAAATGGAACTGACATTGAAATTATAACCACAGAAAGCTAATTGGAACTTTTAGTTCAGTCTTTGATCAAGTTGATTCCTGCTAGCCAGAAACAAAAGCATTCTCCATAGGATTTAAATAAGAGCCATGATCTCATAATATCAAGATGTTTAGAAAATAATTAGAGTTACTCAGCCTACAAAGAAGCAGGAAAATTTCAACTCACTTGGATATAAGCAATCAATAGATGCCAGTCCTGAGATGACACAGATGTTAGAGTTATCTGACAAGACTTTAAAGCAGATATTATAAAAAGTGCTCCAAGAAGTAAAAGCAGACTTCTGGGATGATGGCAGAGTGGGTGAGTTGGAATGGGCTTCTCCTCCATCAAAGTGGCTAGAAAGGGGCCAGAGGAAACCAGAACTACAGTTCCGAGGTGTGACCAGCCATAGAGGGTTCCCCATAGAACGTGGAGGGGACACTGACAAAAACTGAGGGGAAATGGCGGCTGGAGGGATGCAGTGAGTGAATTCGCCATCTGGACCGCCTCCCCCAAACCCCAGGCCAGCAACAGCAAAACCACCGCCAGGCAAGGGAGTGAGCAGCAGCTTTTCATTCCCATCCACCTACCTTGACAGATTGCTGGGGAGTGATCCTCAACAGCCAGACAGTGAGGAGCTCCTGTGAGGGAACCCAGTGGGTGGCGATTGCTCTTCCCCCACGGAAGTCTGGTGGGTGCAACAGTGAGAGGAGGGAAGGAAGAGTCGCCATTGCAGCAATAAGGAGCCCCTCCCACATCTCAGAGAATCACGGGCAGAAGGCAGGCAGAGACTGGCAGGCAAGGCCCACGTCCCACATGCGGACTGCCCTTGATCAGGCTCCCTGCCCACCTGCTTGGGGCCTTATGCCCAGGACTGGGATTCCCCAAGCACAAGGAGACCCAATGCACTGATTGGTTTCCTATCTGGTTTGGTCTCTGCCCACCACACAGGAGAAGTTTAGGGAAGACCTACTTGAGAGTTCCACTTGCTGGTAGGTTACGGAAACTGTACTCTAGCAAGCTATGCCTCAAGAGCACCACCTGCTGGTAGGATTGGGAAACTGCACTCCAACAAGCCAAATTATACATAAATGCTCAATTAGTTCTACACTTCCCAAAATAACTATATCAAGAGAAGCAAATGTCCCGAAGCCAGCAGAAAATTACAAAGCACTTAAAGATATAGCTATGGACAAGTCAAATGCACAAATTAAAAAGATGCAGGAGACACAAAATTTGAAGCAATTAATCAAAATGGTACGCACAAATATCAATTTTATGGCTCAGGATATAAAGAACGTGAAGACCCTAGAAGAGCATAAATAAGAATTTGCAAGAGTAAATAGAAAAATAGTGAATCTTATGGAAATAAAAAAATACTGTTGATTAAATTAAAAATATTCTTAATACACAACACCAGATTTCAAGAAGTAGAGGAACTAATTAGTGACCTTGATGATGGGGTGACGGAAAGAAGCACAAAAGAATGAATGTTGAAAAAAATTTAAAAATTTGAAATGGATCTCAGGGAAATGATGGGCAACATGAAGATCACAAATATAAGAATCATTGGTGTTCCAGAAGGGGAAGAGAAGAGTAAAGGGCTGGGAAGAGTATTAAAAAGAATTGTTGGGGAAAATTTCCCAGCCCTTCTAAACGACACAAATGTGCAAATTAAAGATGCCCAACTAACTCTGCATACAATAAATTCAAATAAGCCCCCTGTGAGACATATACTGATTAGATTGTCAAACACTGAAGAGAAGGAAAAACTTCTGAAAGCAGCAAGATAGAAGCGATTAACCACATACAAGAGAAACAACATAAGACTAAGTAGTGACTACTCAGCAGGCATGTTGGAGGCAAGAAGACAGTGGTATGACATATTTCATATTCTGAAAGAGAAAAATTGCATAGATCTAACATTTAAAAACCAAAGAATAAGATGTCTGGTTCAAAAACTCTCTTCACAGTAATAACTTTGAGTGTGAATGGATTAAACTCCCCAATTAAAAGATACAGACTGGTAGAATGGATTAAAAAATATGACCCAAGAGACTCATCTTAGACCCTGAGACACAAAGAGACTGAAAGTGAAAGGATGGAAAAAAATACTCCACACAAACTACAATCAAAAGAAAGCTGGGGTAGCCATACTAATATCAAATAAAATAGACTTTAAATGCAAAGATGTCATAAGAGATAAAGAAGGACACTATATATTCATAAAAGGGATAATTCACCAAGAAGAAATAACAATTTTAAATATTTATGCACCCAATCAAGGAGCTTCAAAATACATGAGACAAACATTGGCTAAACTAAAGGGAGCAATAGAAATGTCTACAATAATAGAGGGAGACTTCAATACACCAATCTCTTCTATAGGTAGAACAACTAGACAAGAAGACCAATAAGGAAATTGAGAACCGAAACAATATGATAGATGAATTAGACAACATTCT
Source organism: Choloepus didactylus (assembly GCF_015220235.1). Classification (NCBI taxonomy): domain Eukaryota; kingdom Metazoa; phylum Chordata; class Mammalia; order Pilosa; family Megalonychidae; genus Choloepus; species Choloepus didactylus. The sequence goes on along the minus strand of NC_051310.1, from coordinate 181,963,106 downwards.
CCTAAACAATCAGTTGATTGAAGAAGAAATTGCAAGATAAACTGGTAAATATCTAGAGATAAATGAAAATGAGAACCCAACATATCAAAACCTGTGGGATGCAGCAAAGGCAGTGCTGAGAGGGAAATTTATAGCTTTAAATGCATATATCAAAAAGCAAGTAAGAGCTAAAACTAAAGACCTAACTGAACAACTGAAGAAGCTAGAGAATGATCAGCAAACTAACCCTAAAGCAACTACGGAAAAAGAAATAACAAAGATTAAAACAGAAATAAATGAGCTAGAGAACCAAAAAGAAAAAGAAAAAAAAAGAAAACCAATAGAATAAATAAAACCAAAAGTTGGTTCTTTGAGAATATCAACAAGATTGACGGACACTTAGCTAGACTGACAAAGTCAAAAAGAGAGAAGATTGAAATAAACAGAATCAAAAACGAGAAGGGGATAATTTCTGCAGATTCTGAAGAAATTAAAAAAAAAATCATAAGAGGATACTGTGAATAACTCTATGCAACAAGCTAGATAATTTAGAGGAAGTGGATCATTTTCTAGAAACACATGAACAACCTAGACTGATCCAAGAAGAAATAGAAGACCTCCACAAACTAATCAGAAGCAAAGAGATCCAATCAGTCATCAAAAATACACCTACAAATAAAAGTCTAGGGCCGGATGGCTTCACCTAGGGAATTTTACCAAATGTTCCAAAAAGAATTGACACCATTCCTGCTGAAACTTTTTCAAAAAATTGAAGAAAAAGGAGCAGTACCTAACTAATTTTATGAAGCTAATATCATTCTGATACCCAAACCAGGTAAAGACACTACAAAAAAGGAAAACTATAGGTCAATCTCCCTAATGAATATAGATGGAAAAATCCTAAACAAAATACTTGAAATCGAATCCAAAGGCACATTAAAAAGATTAATACATCACGGCAAAGTGGGGTTCATTTCTGGAATGCAAGGGTGGTTCAACATAAGAAAATCAATTAATGTAATTCAACACATTCACAAATCAAAATGGAAAAATCCATCGATCATCTCAATAGATGCCAAAAGAGCATTTGACAAAATTCAACATCCCTTTTTGATAAAAATACTTCAAAAGTTAGGAATTGAGAGAACCTTCCTTAGTATGATAAAGGAATCTTTCTCAGTATGATAAAGGGCATATATGAAAAACACACAGCCAACATAGTACTCAATGGTGAGATGCTGAAAGCCTACCCCCTAAGATCTGAAATGAGACAAGGATGCCCACTGTCACCTCTATCATTCAACATTGCACTAGAAATTCTAGCCAGAGCAATTTGCCAAGGCAGAGATATAAAAGATATCCAAATTGGAAAGGAGGAAGTAAAACTCAGTATCTGCAGTTGATATGAGCATATATTTGAAAAAAATTGAGAATTCAACCACAAAGCTACTCAAGCTGATAAACAAATTCAGCAGAGTGGCAGGATGTAAGATTAATGCACATAAGTCCGTAATGTTCCTATACACTAGTAATGACCTAACTGAAGAGGCAATTAAAAAAAAAAAAAAATTGCATTCACAATAGCAACTAAAAAAATCAAGTACCTAGGAATAAACTTAACTAAGAATGTAAAAGACCTCTACATAGAAAATTACCAAATTTTACTAAAAGAAATTAAAAAAAGACCTAAATAGGTGGGAAAATATTCCATGCTCATGTGTAGGAAGACTAAGTATTTTTAAGATGCCAGTCTACCCAAACTGATCTACAGATTCAACACAATCCCAATCCAGTTTCCAACAACTACTTTGCAGACTTGGAAAAGCTAGTTATCAAATTTATTTGGAAGGGAAAGGGGCCTTGAATTGCCTAAAAAAGAAGAACAAAGTGGGAGGACTTACATTTCCAGACTTTGAAGCCTACTGTAAAGCTACAGTGGTCAAAACAGCATGGTATTGGCATAAAGATAGACATATTGATCAATGGAATCAAATTGGGAGTTCAGAAATAGACCCCCAGATATACAGTTGACTGGTTTTTGATAAGGCCCCCAAATCCACTGAACTGAGACAGAACAGTTTTTTCAACAAATGGGGCTGGAAGAACTGGATAGCCATAACAGAAAGAACAAAAGAGGACCCCTACCTCACACTCTATACAAAAATTAACTCAGAGTGGATCAAAGACCTCAATATAAGAGACAGTACCATAAAACTCCTGGAAGATACTATAGAGGAACATCTTCAAGATTTAGTATTAGGACACTTCTTAGACCTTACACGCAAAGCACAAGCAACAAAAGAAAAAATAGATAAATAGGAAATCCTCAAAATCAAAAGCTTCTGTACCTCAAAGGAATATGCCAAAAAGGTGAAGAGGCAGCCAGCGCAATGGGAGAAAATATTTGGAAATCATGTATCTGATAAGAGACGGATATCTTGCATACATAAACATATTCTACAACTCAGCAACAGTAGAACAAACAGACCAATTATAAAATGGGCAAAAGATATGAAAAGACATTTCTATGAAGAGGAAATACAAATGGCTAAATAACACGTGAAAAAATGTTCATCTTCACTAGCTTTTAGGGAGATGCAAATCAAGACCACAATGAGACATCATCTCACACCAATAGGAATGGCTGCCATCAAACAAAAAGTAAACTACAAATACTGGAGAGGATGTTGAGAAATTGGAACTCTTATTCATTGCTGGTGGGATTGTATAATGGCACAGCCACTCTGGAAGACAGTTTGGCAGTTTCTCAGAAAACTAGATATTTAATTACCCTGTGATCTGGAAATTTTACTTCTTGGCATATACCCAGAAGATTTGAAAGCAGTGACATGAACAGACATTTGTACACCAATGTTCATAGCAGCATTGTTCACAATTGCCAAGAGATGGAAAGAATCCTGTTGAAGTGTCCAACAGATGAGTATATAAACAAAATGTGGTATATACATACAATGGAATACTATGCAGCAGTAAGAAGCAACAAGGTCCTGAAACATGGCAACATGGATGAACTTTGAAGATATAATTCTGAGTGAAACAACTCAGACACAAAAGGAGAGATATTGTATGTTACCATTCATATGAACTATCTAAACAATGTAAAATCAACATCTTATAAGAAAATTGGGGACCTAGTGATACACAGTACTAATGAAGGAGAATGATAATATAATATGTTCAGATATGTTAATGATGGTGAATTCAGAGGGTGATAATGGATAGGGGTGACAACTGTTAATGGGATTGTAAGTTATCAGAGCTGTATTGAAGGTGAATAGGAATGAAAGGGGTTAAGGTGTGTTTCCCACAGAACAGTACCACAAATATAGATAGGTGCTTGCATGATATACTTCTAAGGTATGACACTAGCACAGAGAAGTAGCACAGAGAGTTGACAACAGAAGGATATATGGGAAAACTCGACATATTGCATACTAGGAACTATAATTAATAGGAATACCATACTAGTATTACTCAAATACTAAGGATAAATAAGTAACGGCTGATGAGATATGAGATGTTTTGTGTCATGAGAATTGTTTAAAATGGAGAATTAAGAGGATTATACAATGAAGTGATGTTAATGTGAGATATGGATGAATTATCGTGGATATACCGTATGCTATGTGAATTTAGGAACCTCCTACTTTATAAGTCAAGCCATCAATATTGAGGCTTGCTTGGGTGAAACTTATGGCTGTAGGGAGGAGGCTAAGCTCACCTGTAATTATGCCTAGGAGTCACTCCAGAAAATTTCTTTTGTTGCTCAAATGTGAACTTTCTGTCTCTAAGCCTAACTCTGTAGATAAGTTCATCACCCCCCCCCCACCCGACATGGGACAGGACCCCCAAGATGAATGAGCCTTCCTGGCGATGGTGGGACATGGATTCCAGGAATGATCTTGACCCTGGCATAGAGAGATTGGGAATGCTTTTTGACCAAAAAGGGGAGGAAAGGGGCAGCAAAATAAGGTTTTACTGGCTAATAGAGTTCAAATAGATTTGAGAGGTTGTCCTGGAGGTTACTCCTATGCAAACCTCACCTAGATATGCAGGATGACCACAGAATGATAAGCCCAGGTCAACAGTAGTCCCAAAAACCTTAAAGAATACCTGGATCCCTATCTGGGACTCTATAAAACTTTCACTCACTGACTTTATTTGCCTGAGGCTTAAGTCCTGCTTCTATGCTGGCTAAGTCCCAGAATCCAGAGCCAATAGCCTCTTCAAGAACATCAACTATATGTGTCCCCTTTTCCCACAATGTCGACACCCCTTTTCAACATGAACACGTTAGGGTGGTCACTACCTAGACATCCCTGAAGATCAGAAAAGTGATTAAACTGGAGGAAGGGGTAGCAATAGACACGATGGAATTTGGCAAAGGATTATGAATACTGAATATTTATATAATTTTCCTTTTCTTAGTTGCTAGGGCATTAGAATAGTTAGAAGGAAAGAATTGAAATGGTGAAACAGTAACCCATAGCATCCTTTGAAAGTTGTTCTGTAGCTACTTGTTAAATTTTAATTTGAAAGCTCTACCTTTTTGTATATATGTTATATTTCACAGTAAGGAAATAACTGAAACTATGGTACTATTAACTCATAATAATTTTGGAAATTTCCTGTATATCTGCTTGTTAAATTGTACTTTGAAAGATACTACCTTTTTGTACATATGTTATATTTCATAATAAGGAAATGACTGAAACTGTGGATTTGTAACCTATGATATTCTTTGAAATTTGCTCTCTGACTACTTGTTAAATTGCACTTCGAAACATATCACTTTTATTATATATATATGTTATATTCTACAATTTAAAAAATATTAAAAAAAAAAGAAGTAAATGGAAACACTCTTGAAAGGAGTGGAAATTTAGAAAGTCTCAGCAAGAAGATCTAGAGAAGAACCAAAAGGAAAACTTGGAACTGAAAAATACAGTAACAAAAATTAAAAACTTATCATATAGGATCAATAGCAGAATGGAAATGACTGAGGAAAGAGGCATTCATTATCCAGAATGAAGGAAGAGCAATAGAATTGGTAAACATCTGGATAAATATAATAGACTGTTTTTCTTTTGAGTTCTTTTAAATATTTAATGGTTGAAAATGAATATTATACAGCAGTTTTAAATATATTTAATACATAAGACAACTAAAATGGAAAGGAGGGTAGATTAAATAGATTTGTATGATGGTAAGATTTTTACCTTTCACTCAAAGCAGTAATGTATTGCTTGTAAGTAGACTATTGTAGTTGTATATGTATATTGTAACCCCTCAAGCAACCACTAAAAAACTATACAAAGAGTTATATTCAAGCATATAAATCATAAATTAAAATACTAAAACTCTTTGATCACAAGGAGGTCAAAAAATGGAAGAACATCTTTTAAATTTTATTTTAAAATTACTTTATCAAATAAAGAAATATTTCCAAACAAAACAAAGCAGAGCAATGGGAAAAACAAATATCCTGAAATAACTTCATTCCTGCCAGTATACGCCTACCATACCAAAAGGAAATTAATAAACCATAGTCACACCTGAGCATTCCCATATCATTAAAGTAACACTCAAAATATCTTGGTGATATTGGAAGAACATAAAAGAGGTAAAAGACAGAAAACAATAAAACAGTTGACCTGAACCCAAACATAATTACATTAAATGTAAATGGCCTAAATGTACCAATTAAAAAATAGACACTGTCAGAATGAATGAAAAAACATGACGCAACTATGCTGTGTGGAAGAAACTTTTCCTCAAATATAATGAAATAGGTAGGTTAAAAGTAAAAGAATGGAAAAATGCCATGCAAGCATACATAAGAAGAAAGCTGGAGCAACTATATTAATATCAAAGATTTCAGTGCAAAGAAAATTATCAAAGATAAAGAAAGACATTACAAAATAATAAAAGGGTCAGTCACCAGGAAGACGTAACAATCCTAAATGTTTGTGTACCTAACAACAAAGCTTTAAAATATGTGAATGAAAAACTGACAGAACTGACAGGAAAAAAAAGACAAATCCACAATTATAGTTGTAAACTTAAGTGCTCCTCTCTCAGTAATTGATAATGCTAGTAAACAGAAAATTGAGCAATGCAATCAACCAACTGCATCTAATTAACCTTTATAGAACAGTCCACTCAACAATAGAAAACGAAAGTACATTCTTCCCAAGGATACTTGAAATTTTCGCCAAAACAGACCAAAGACCAGGTCTTAAAACTGATCTTAAATTTAAAAGAACTGAAATATATTAAGGGTGTTCTCTGACCATAATTGAATTATATAAATCAGTAACAGAAAACAGTAAAATCTCTATAAACATTTGGAAGTCAAACAACACTTATAAATAATCCATGGGTGAAAGAGGAAGTCTCAGTGGAAATTAGAAAGTTTCTTGAACTGAAATGAAAATATATCTAAATTTGTGGGATGAGGCCAGGAGTTCATAAACAACTTTACAGGTTATGCAAATCTATATGTCTATTAAAATTCATAGAACTGTATACTCCACAAGTCAATTTTATTGTTTGTTAATTTTTTTAAAATGTAAAACAAAACCTGGATGCCATACTATTAAAATATTCAGATCTGGCAGACCTGGGTTTGGGCTAGCTTTTCTAGTATTTCCAAAGCTCCTAACTGCAGCCATTCCTATTAAATATACAGTATATTGTGAATATGAACTGTCTGCCATTCCCTAACCATATGTCATGCTTTCCTCATCATCATTTCATTGTGTTATTGCCTCTTATTTACTTGTTGTATTCCTACCCATCCTTCAAGTTTTATTTCACATGTCATTTCCTTGAAACCTTTCCTTGTCTTTAACTATTTCTATTACCCACTCAATCAGATGTCTTACCTCTTTCTTATGAACAACATAAAGCAATCCCGATCAGACTGCACAGTAAAATAATCACCTGGGGAGCTTTGAAAATGCAAACTGCTGTGACCACACCCCTACTGGATTGTAATCTTCAGAGATAAGAGTCTGAATCTGTTTGCTTATTTTGCTTACTTACATTTTTGCTTTAAGCTCAAGTGATTCTAACTTGTAGCCCACCACTTTGTACCTGTCATCAGACTTAGAGCCTAGTGGAGTAGAGAGATTTTTATCAAATACAGTCACTGAGAAGTTTAGGAGAATTGGTATATGTATATTATCAGGGCAATCTGATTTAGCTTAGACAAATACTTGAACTAAGATCTGAAGGATAAGTAAAAATTTAAGCCAAAAGTTCAAGAAAAGGGCATTTTAGATAGAATAGTATTTATAAAAGTAAAAAGAAAGAAAGCATATTCAGAAATACTGAAAAAAGGCCAAAATGGCTACAGAAAGTTAGGGAAGAACAGTACAAAATGAGACTACAGAGGCAAAGAACAATGTAGGTCATGATAAGGATTTTGGGTTTTATGCTAAAAATAATGAAATGAGTTTAAGTAGGACTGGGGTGACATGATTAAATTTGCCTTTTAAAATTATCTGAGAAAACCTAACAGAGATGTGTTAATTGCAGACTAATTTCTTATTACATGCTTTATTTAAGTATTTTTATTATGACAAAGTCCTTTCTGGTGGTCCTAGTCTTGAAAATTAGCTATGCATACAACTAATTAATTATGCAAAAGCATTTTTTTAAACAAGTGTTTAATTGCCCATAAGTATTTTTTCTCCTTTTATGCATGCATCAGTGGTATGCTGCAGTCAGCTTGTATAGGTAGGTTTCACAATATGTGATTGTAAAATTTTCAGGAATTTCACAAAGCTGTTAATAAACAGAGGCCACGAGTACGCAAAGCTCATCACTTCCTAATTATTTTACTACATTTTACTATTTCTTCACAGTTTCTAATCTATTATATCTGCACAATGGGAATACTATATAATCATTTGCTATCACGTATTTCTTTCAAACTGCATTTGGCGATGTCAGACTGATAGCTTGAAATCAGCCACAATGAGAATATTTACACTATGGAAATTAGAAAAAACTACAAATGTGGACTTTTTAATTCCAGATCTGGTTGTTAAACACTTACCAGCATACACTGCATTTAGCCCATGTATACCAACTGGATTTCAACTTGAAATAACACAGTACCATTTTTAGGTTAATAGAATGAGTTAAATAGATGTTTTCTGGCTGAACCATCAGCCTAAGGGCAATATATAATATCTGTTTTTATTGGTGGGTAGGGGGAAGGATAGGGATAGTAATGTGTGTTCTATGCTTTAAATAATCATTTGTAAGTGAACTTTTAGAACATAGCTCAACTTGTTAAATTGAGGACCATCTTACCTTTTTTTTTTGAGCACCATTTTATCTTGATTTGTAGTCTTTTTTTCTATTTTAATTTTTATTTCTCTCAATTAGGAAAATATTTTCCCTAAAATGCTGAGTTCTTTAAATCAGAGTAGAATGAAAGCAAGCATAACACTTTTGAACAAAGAGTTTATAATCTGGAGTATATAGGAACCAAGCTTATTTTCCAGTCTATTCAGCATGAATAAGTTTTGAGCAACAATATAGAAAAATTAGTTATGTTAGAGTTCCCCAAAAGACTAAATCATTAGTTGTAGTTAAGAAAAAATATTGAAAGACTGGGGATGATTTTTTCAGGTTAAATAGAATACAGCAAAATAGAAGACAACTATTAGAAATGTAAAACCACATCTTCCTATTTTAAGTACTAAAGTGAGTGGAGGGAATAGTATCTTCCCTCAAAAGGTTATCTAGAGGGATTTTGGTAAAATTTCTTCAGCTCAGCCAATCTCATTAATTCAGTGGTATGCATTTAAAAGGTTTTTTAAATTGATTTGAATTTCTTGTTCTTTAACTGCTTTTGGTCTTCCACAGTGCCTTTGCATCTCTTCCAAAGCACAAACCTGGTTTCTGGTCAGATGTAGCTATGGCTATAGGTTCTCGATCTGCTGAGGAATGCCAGAGGAAATATATGGAAGATCCTCGAGGAAAAGGATCCCAGAAACATGTCACTAAGAAAAGGCCAGTCAAACCCAAAGGCCAAAATGGTAACCCTTGAAGTAAATAGTTTTTGGTTTTTTTTTCTTAGTTCTCAGTATAGATTTCTAATCACTGATGATGTATTTTATATTTCTCTGTGAGTCCTATCATAGGTAAACATTTTAAGGCTAGAAAGAATTTTTAAGCTGGAAAGAACGTTAAAGATCATCCCTTTCATTTTTTTGTCTTACGGAAGTAGCCACTTCAATTAATAGTAACCTCAGCAGACTTGTACTTCATGTTTGTTCTAGGAAATTTGCAGTTGGATCCAGAAATTTCAATATCTGGTTTATTGTTCCAAGGGTCTAATTTCAGGCCTCTTGGTTAGAACCCCCTAGTAATTCATAATAGAACCCAGAATAAATTTAATTTTCATAGACCCAGGAAAATGGGGTCATGACCCTAAGGTTGTTAGTAAAAGTTAGTATAAAAGTTATATGTCATAGAAACCCTATACTAAACTTTAGGAGTACTCAATATCCATGCCATAATTTAGTAAGGTGTATATTTTAGCACAAACAATAAATTAGGCATTCAGCAAGGGATGGGGTGGGGTAGCCTTTCTCACAGAATAAAGACCTTTTTAACCTCCTTACCTCCTCACCCTGCCTAGTCTTAGGTAGTTTCTTCTTGAGGATATTGCTTTCTACTTATATTGCACACCAATCCCAGTGTATAAAGAATCGTTTGCTACATAGAATTGTGAGACAGCAGAGGCTGAGTTTACTTAATATGAGTTTAGGTTTTGCAAAAGCTGTTAACTTCATAGAGCAGTTAGTATAAATGACCAAATCCTTATGAAAATGTTTTGCTGACTCCTAGGCAAAACAGGTGATGCTGATAAGAAGCAAACTACTAAGATAACCGCAAAAGTGGGAACTCTTAAAAGGAAGCAACAGATGAGGGATTTTCTGGAACAGTTGCCAAAGGATGACCATGATGATTTTTTCAGTACAACACCCTTGCAGAATCGAAGAGTACTGGTAAGGGTCTTAAATGCATAAAATAATTTTTTTCTTGATATTGATTTTTACAATTTCCATTTTTATATGTGGTTACTGTTCACCACTAATATTTAGGTGAAGGATTGATAGCTGCTACAGACATGACCACAGTATAGGATGCAGTCTGCCAGTACATGTCATTTCTCATCAGTTTCCAATGTCTGCCCTTCAGTGGGGTTCAAATGTAATGTTTATAAAACCAAATAATTTAACTCAGAAGTAGGTCAAATAATATATAGACTTAAAATCTAAATATAAAATGAGGCAAATTTTTAAAAAGTAAGGTGATAAGAAAAGATTATTTCCTACTATATAGTGAATTGGGGGGAGGGAGGTATTAAAGTGAGATTAACACAAGATTTTGACATTTGAATTTATAAAAGTTAATTTTTATAGAATGAAAAGCATAACTAAACTTCAGTGATTTAAGGCAAAATATTTGCAACAAATAAAACAAAGCCAATAATATCTATAGTAACATTCAAATGTTGGAATAATAAATATCAAGATCATAGGGAAAAAAATGGACAAAAATTCAAAAAACACAACAAACTTTGGGGAAGTGGTAATTTTAGCTAATAATCAAAGGACAGCAAAGTAAATTATATGTATATCATCTAAATTATAGAATCTTTTTTTTAATAAGTTAAAATATCCACTGCTAATAAAAGCCATAGGGAACATCAATGGATATATAAATTAGATCTTATCCTTTGGAAAGCATTATTGGAATATATTACTAGAGCCATAAAGATTAATTTCACTCTTGCAAGTTTATCCTTAGAAATTCAAGGTAGCTTAAAATATTCCCAAAGGTACTAATTGCAGGCTTGTCTTTACAGAAGATAAACTGGAACAATCTATATATCCAATAAGGATGTTTTTCATAAACAGAATGAAATATAGTGAAAATACTAAGTATACTTTTGAGATTTTCTAGAGTTTAAATATAAATGTTAAGAATATTAAGATTGAGTTAATATAAAAGTGTGTGGATATAGACTACTGGACTGTTAAGTGAAAATTGAAAGAGCTAGTGAGCTAGACTTAATGTAATTTTTTCATTTTTTTAAGCTAGACTTAGAGCAGTTTTTTTAATCTGATGGTTTCTTAATGTTCTTGAGTCATCTTCAATTTAAAAAGGCTACACAATGTTTTTAGAGCTTAGTAACATTATCTGAATGCTCTTTTTGCCTGTACTGGTTATAGAGGGAGATATTTTAAGAGTGCCATCAGAGGCCCTTACAGTGTTCTCATCACAAACACCAGACTCCTTTAGGAGTTGTACACTATCCCACCATATTTTAGGCTCCTTATATGTTTCGGCCTAAATACAATAGTAACAGCATTAAAAAGAAAGATAAAGCAGAAATGAAAAGCAGTGAATCAGATCATTTTCCGTGACAAAAACCCACTTTCTCTAATGTTTTAATATAAAGGTTAGTAAAATCCTAATTAAGGATTGAATTGTTATTTATTGGAAATGTAGACCCAAAACAAAGTTTAAAACTGCTTGAGTTCATACTAAGTATCAAGAATAATAGTAAATGAATTGTAGTTCTGTTTTATTCCATCTACACCAAAGGTTGGGAAACTTTGGGCTATATGTGGGGCTGAATCCAGCTTTCCACCTGTTTTTATACATAAAAGTTCATTGGAACATAGCCAAGTCCACTTGTTTGCATATTGTTTATGGCTGCTTTCACTCTACAAAGGCATTGTTGAATAGTTGGAACAGAGACTGTATGACCCAAAAATATTTGGCGCAAATATTTACAGCTGGCTCTTTACAAGAAATGTTTGCTGACCTCTGGTCTTCATAATCTTTAGAAGTAGGTGTCAATATCTCCTTTTTACAGAGGAGAAACTGGGGTTTTTAGAGGCTCAGTCTCTGTTCACACCTTTCTAATCTTTTTGATAATTTCAGGAGGAAATTTATAAGGAGGAATGCAACTTAGCTCCTCGAAACACATTTTGTTATTATAAGAAATTCCATGATGGCTGCTGGTAATAAATATTTGCTTTCTAGTTGCCAAGTTTCCAGGACAGTCAAGAAGAAGATGATATTCTGCCAAATATGGACAGAAATCCAACAACTCCATCATCTGTTATCTTTCCATTGGCAAAAACTCCTCAGTGTCAGCATGTCAGTCCCGGCATGCTAGCCTCTATAAATAGGTAAATATTTAAGCATGTGATACTAATCTTCATCAGCATTTGGGGGAACATTTAAATATTTCATGAGTAGATGTCAGTAATGGAAAGAGTCATCATTATAAAAATATCAAGAAAGAATAGTTTCTAGAAGTCAAAAATGGAAAGTTTCATGTAGTAGAAGTGTAGTCAATATAGTATTGGGATATAGCTTACACACATCAGGATAAATGCCAAATTGATCATGTTTTACATGTTAAAAGTTAAATTATAAAAAAAAAATACTTAAACCTTGGAGATCTATTTTATAATCTCAGATTGGTGAAGGTTTTTCTGTTACACTATACATCATTTTTTTTATTTGATTATATATCTCTGAAAGGATACATAAAAAACTGACAATTTTGGTGATCTCTAGGGAGAGGAGCTAAGATAGCTGGAGATAAATGGGAGGGACTTTTGAATCTTGAACCATGTGCATATAGGAACTATTTGAAATATAAATTTAAAATATTAAGAAAAAAGTAGGGATGACCAGCATTCAAATGTTGCAGAGAAAAGATGAAAAGTGATGAGAATGAGGACTAAAAATAGGTGTTTCATATAGCAGTTAAGATCAATGCTGATCATAGCAAGAGAAATTTCCACATTGTGAGAGGCAGAAGTCAGATGTTAATGATTGAGAAGTATTTAGTACTCAGAAGAGGTTTGGTGAAATTTTAATTTGCAGTTATTGGGCAAAAATGTAATTCCTAGCAATCCACAATTTTTTTTGTAATTAAAGCTGGTGAGAGCATATTGAGAGTATAATTTGGTGCAAAGGTTTTAGTTAAGCCCTTTTGCCAAATTTCATCAAAAGCCTTAAAATACTCATCCCTTTGACCCTTGAATCTTATTAGTCAGTTCTAAGGAAATAGATGGGCAAGTATGTTTATATATTTTTATGAGCAAAGATGTTCATCACAAAACATCACATAATACTGAAAATTTGGAAATGACCCAAATGTCCAACAGTAAAGAAATAATTATGAAGTTAAGGTTTGTCCATATAATGGAATAATTGAAACAATTAAAAATTATGTAACTTCAAGAATTCTTAATGGCATGAAATAGTTTTCAGTGGATAATAATTTTAAGACCTAAGAAATATAACTATATACAGCATGAATTCTACATAACATGTATTCGTAAGAGAAAGGATGGACCACCAGCCATTATCTCTAGGTTTCAGAATTACAGTTGATGTGGGGGTTTCTTTCTCTGGGGGTGATGGGGGTGGTTATCAGTTTATATTACTTTTACAATTAAGGAAATGTAGTTGGTCGTTTGTTTTGCCTTATAGAGCACATGATGAACTTGTTTATATCATGAATCTGAGCCACAATCAAATTTGAGAGACCATTCTTTATATTCCTAAAACTTTCCTTATCTTAATAAATTAGTTTCCTAGCCTCTTTTACTATCTCTTGACTTCAACTCTAGTAGTTGGCTTACTTTTTATAATGAAAGTTTTTTGTTTTTTTTACCTTCAGAAGTATCACTTTGTACAGGACAATAAAGACTCATGAGGTGCTGATCCTGAACAACTGGCTAGGCTTATTCACTTGCTAAGCAGCAAACCATCCTTTCATTGTTAATGATTCAAATTAATATCTTAATAAAATTACACAGTTACAGATTTCTACATTGCTCCCAAATAGTCATAAAGGATAATTTGTCAAATAAAATTTTGGAACCATGGGGAGAGGATGGGAATTGGTACTGAGCTTGGATTTGCTGTCATAAAAAGGACTAGGGTTTGTAAGGACTAGGTGGTTGACATTCAATTTTGCTCCATAAATTATGAGTCAAGCTTATTTGTTAAGAATGAAGGGGAAGAGATAACGTAAGAGAGATGGAAAAAAGCCTTCATGGTTGGTATGGAGAATACATGAAGGATGTAAATGTATGAACAAAAGGCTGAACTCAATTAAAGACCCAACACAGTTGGCAGCTATAAATTAATTGAGGGTTTTCATCACCAGGAATATCCTTAGGGTAGGAAACTAGATCCAATCAGGAAAAATAAGTGAACAGAAGGAAGTGAAAGGTGTAGCAAAAGGGGGTCCTTGGACAAATGGTCTCAGTGAGAGTTTTGGAAAAATGGCAGCAAGGTGGAGATTGGAGAGAGCACAGATGGGAAAATGAACAATAAATCATTGGCTACAGTTTCCTAGAATATTTTTATTCAGTGTTTCATATAAAATATTTGATTAAAGCATTTTGTCCTCTCTGTGGGCACACTGTTGTCTTTTTAAACGTAGGAAAGAAAATGTTGACTTAAAATTATCTTGTATCCACACAGGGATGAATGTGATAAATATGTTTTTCGTATGCAAAAAAATCATAAAAGTAATGGCGGTACTGTCTGGGGCAACGTCAAGAAAAAAACAGTAGGTATTTTTATTCTTAATTCATTTGTTCAACACTTATCTATCTAAAATAAATAATAAACTGTGGGAGTTATAAGTTACATAACAGTCCCTGTCCTCAAGGTGCTTACAACCTAATACAAATAAATCATAATGTGATGCAATTAATGAATTGAGTACATAAGTACTGTAGCACTAGAACAGGAGGAACAAAGTTCTCATGGCAATTTACAAAAAGCAGCAGTTGAGCAGTGTGAGGAATGGGTAAAATTTTCATTTGATGATACAGTGGGAAAATACATACAGGTCAAGAGAGGACATTTCAGGCAAGATACAAAAGCATAGTATCTCTTCATTGATGAGGGAATTATCCAAAGTAATTGAATCATAGTTTTCATACTATAAGAAATTTCATCAAATGCCATGCAGAATTAAAATGGTTTGAAATGTTTTTCAAGTTCAGCAATCTTTTTTACATTCCAATCTTTAAAATCCAATTAGAAACTTATTTAACTCATGGTTGTCTTAAAGTGATCCACAATATCCCTTTGAGATTAGGAGAATCCTTTATCCCCTTGAATTAATTTTTAAATTTATAATTTATTTTAATTTGAATAGCTAATATGCAGGTAAATGTGCTAGAATTCTAGAAAAGTTAATTCTTCTCAAAGAAATGGCTCATCTTAGAAAATAATTCTTTGTGGGTGGGTGACTACCTTATGCCCTTGCTAGATGGTACTCCTTCAGACTAGGTTGTAGCCATCTCTTCCTCTCTCATCCACTCTGAAATATTTATACTGCAAATTGGCCACAGTATAATACCTCTCAGAGTCTCTAAACCAAAAACTTGGATTACTTGAACACATCCAATCTTTATGGGCTTCACTTTTCCACAGGAAATGGTAAATACCTCTGGAGAACTTAGTTTACAATCAGTCTGGTGACTAAATTCTTCAAAAGAAATCCATACTAATAATTGAAGATGCAGACACCCTCTGTATTTCTTAAAATTCCCTTTTTCCATTCCCACATTCCTTATGAGAATGAAATTTTGATTTGTTGCAGGGGACCTGGAATCATCGTAACTTAGTGAGAAAGCCTTGGAGTGGGGGTCCCAAAACTTGGGTTCTAGTCCCTGTTCTGTCAGTAAGAAGATGGGTTGCCTTGACAAGTCCCCCAATCCAGTGCTTCTCAAACTGTACATAGAAGTCACTGGGGATCTTGTTAAAATCCAGATTTTGATCCAGTAGATCTGAGATTCTGCATTTTTAACAAATTCCAGATGATACACTGCTGATCCATGGACCACACTGAGTAGCAATACCCTAATCCTCTGAGTCTCTTCTCTCTGCAAAAGGAGAAGTTGATATGGATATAAGGGCTGTTCCTTTTAAACACTAATTTTTCTAAATTTCTGGGATGACTTTAACTACTTGTTTTTTTTAGTGTCTTATAATTTGAGCATTTGTACCAAACTATATCTTTGTGATTTAGTCCATTTTTTTCATAGTTTAATATTTTAGAGCCAGTGTATTGTGATAGAAATAGTAAAGGGTTTAGTGTTGAAAGTTCTGATTTCATGATCTGGCTCCCCATACTAGCTTTCTGACACTGGGCAAACTACTTGAGCTTTCTAATCTCATTTTATTCATTTGTGATATGGCAATAGAGATCATGATGTTAGTGTCTTAGCTCATTGAATGATTCTGAGTGTTATTGATGTAATATAGTGTTTTGACTCATTTCACAGGAAAGAAAAACATTTTACATCACAACCTAGGAACACACACATGTATCTCAAGCAGATTTTTGCAACAGTAATTACTGTCATATTTTCTTTTTTATTCCATTCCTTATTTTAAAGGACCGCTTGCTATGACTAGTAATTTGTAAAGCTCTGAGGTAATGTATATGAGCATGCATTATACACTAAAAACTTGTCATACATGTTACCATTTTAGCCCAAAGTTTCAAACTATAAAGAAATAAATATTTGCTGGTATAATGTTTTTCAAACACAGATTTTTACCTACAACCAGTTATGGTAATAATCATGATAAATTATGAGTTAAAATACTTAGTACATTTTGGCAACTTTCAGAGGCCCATTGGCTATCCTTAAAACACTGGACCATTAGTTCATAATTTTTTTATTAAATATGTCTGCCAGCAGTGGGAAACAACATTAAATCATGGTTTTTGCCATGGATTAACTTAACCTAAAACAGAATTAGACATTTCACAGATAATTGATGTGATTAGATGTTGTTTTAGGCATATGTTCAGAGTACTCTGGGGGAAAAGCATGCTTAATTTTGCTATGACTGAGACAAGCTTCACAGGAGATACCATTTAGCTATTAATATGAATATGTACTCTCTTTAGGTTGAAACGGATTTTTCAACTCCACCATCAAGAAGAAAAATTCCACTTAGAAAAGGTAATAATACTTATATTTTTCTTTTGTACTTCAATTCTGTTATACAACTGTGTACTAAAAGTACTCTCAAGGGACAGACCTCATAGTTGTTTTCAGTTTCATTGAAATTACGTTTAGAAAATACATTAATCCTTTTTATAAAACTTCTCTTTACAGATTTAGGAGACAGTTCTGGTATTGGAAAACTTTTCACTAATGCTGTGGAATCTTTAGATGAAGAGGAGAACGATTATTATTTTTCAAATTCTGATTCTGCATAGTAAAAATGAGAAAATATTATTTCCAGGATTTTTATCATAAAGCAAATAACATTTGTAATTTCATTTGGAGTGCAGGTATTTTATTCGTAGTGTAGCTTCATAAGAAAATGTGGACCTTTTAAGCGTTTGTAGTCAACATAAAATTTCCTTCTCTGGTACAATGCTCATTGCTACAGTTCACTAAAAATGTAAGGAAAATGTTTGCCTGTGTAGATATTTGTAAATTGCTGTTTTTGTGATTATATATTGAATATATATGGGGGGGGGAAGTCCCATATAAACACTAGGCCTGTTTACTCTAAGACTATTATGTTCTAGATTCAAAAAAAAAGCTTTTCTACTCTTAAGTAAGGACAAATGAGAGTTTTTACCGGTAACTACTGAATTCATGAAAATTTTTAAGTTAGCATTTATCATGATTTGAAATACAAGTCCAGTGTTGATAAAATGTTTAATTTACACATTGTTCAAACTATTTGACATCCTTTTCTCCCTTTTATTAAACTTCACTTTACAGATTTAGGAGACAACTCCGATATTGGAAAAGTTGTGATTGGCATCTCTATAAATCCTGTATAAACTTACTACTTTTTCAGTACTTTTTTAGGTAGAACCAGAGAACAGATTTTGTTGGATTCTTAAGGCTTATGTACGTACACAGACATAGCTTAACAAGTTATATCATAGTAAACATTCTTTCCTTTCACTGGCAGCTACTTCAGAAATAAATTTCTTTTAGCTTATTCTCCAATTATGTTTTAAAATTTGACATAGAATATTTTTCCTCTGGTTACAGTACACATTCACCTATCCCTTCTCTCCATTTAGACTTTATTCAAATAAAGTTAGTTTTTATAATATCTGGGTTTTGGTGTGTGTGTGTTTTGGGGTGTTTTTTTAAACTATTAGATCATAGAAAGAAAAGAAATATGCATTTTCTCCCTGTTCTATTTTAAGTTTCCTCAAAAACACCTGACATTTTAGTAGAAAATAATGTGTTATTGTTTCTTAAGAATTTAGTCAGTAATAATCAGCAACTAAATAACTACAGGTTTTATTGAAACAAAAATTAAAAAAAAACAAAAAAACAGTGCAATTGGACCAAAATCATTCTCCTTTAAAGTACCATGATTATCTTTACCACAGAGATTTTGGGTAGATATAGGGTAGAACAGATGAAAGGATGATTTCAGAGTGGCTCTATTAAATAGTGTTGTAGAACTTCAGTTGCCAATATTTGGTTTAATACTGTATGTGCTTGAAGTTAGTGGACATGTTTTAGAAGTTAAGAAAGCAGTGAAATTCCATATCCGAAAACAAAAAGATAATTTTGAAACAGCATGAACTTGACCAACCCAAAAGTCTGCGTCTCCCTTCCATAATTCTCTGTGTCCTAACTGAACTTAAAGATTTTTCCTAGTCTGTATCGTGCATCCTACCTGCCAGGTACCTAGTTTATTCAAAAGGACATAAGTTAATCAGGTTTAAAGAAGCCTCCAAAGATTTAAAAGTGGAAAAGAAAGACTTAAAGGGCTCAAGAACTGAAACGATAAGATGGACTGATAGTCAATAGTGTTTATAATTAAGGGTTTCAATGAGGAAAGAGACTATTACTGGCAGGCTTACATATGGAGAGAAAGTTCTCCACACAGCAAGAATAAATAAATCCTCTAAGTAAGTTATGTCCCTCACACCATTTTAATTTATGTAGTATTTTATCTGGTGGGTAAGTACATAAAAAGAGTTGGGGCACGTGGTATCTGCAGGTATGGAGGGGAGGTGCTACAACGTGTGCTGCCCAGACCAGTGTGGAGCTAAATTCCACAATCAGAGTAACTTTTTTTGCCCTCTTTATCAATGCAATAAAATGAAAAGAGAACTGAATCTATTCCTGGGTTCTGGTTCTAGATTTGCCAGTCCAAGTCAAATAAGTCACCTGTTTCTGGGCCTCACTTTTATTGTCTGTTAAAGAAAAAGGAAAAACAAAGAAGCATTTTGAATGACAAGAGTTCTGAAGTCCCTGTCAGGTATCAGTTGAGGAAAGCCCTCTGCTGGTGAGCTTTGTTCGACTACCCAGTACTATAATAGAAGGCAACAATAGGTAAAGGACTCGAAATGGAAAATAAAATCTTCATAATTAAAGACTGCTTTAGCACTAGACTAACTAAAGGGCCTCAGATATTTCAGATATAAATATGGAAACATCTTACAATATTAATAGCATCACAATTTAATCTGCATTCAATAGCTCATCTATACTAAAAAGATTTTCCAAGGTCAAGCCAATATACCATTTTGAATATGATATTTCAACAATAAAAAAGTTAAAGTATCTTGAAGTTCGTATCAGTAGGATCTAACTGTACTTTAACTGGATGGAACCTTTGGGAAGATAAAGATATTCAGTTAAATTTTCTACTTTCCTACTTACTAGGGCATTTATCTCACAAGACAACCACACCTTATCCAATCTGTATTTGGATTCAGTACATTTAAAATATTCTAGATAATATTATAGTTTATATTTTTATACAAAGGAAAATTGTTTATGACCATTACGTTGGCAGCAGTCATAGTCATATCAATCTATTATGCTAACAACAACAGTACTTTAATTTTTGGAAAAATTTCAAAATACATCTCAAACTCTAGCTTTAACTTTCTCAAACTACCCTCAGTAGCATCTTTAATAAACCTTTGTTTATTCAATAAAAAGTTATTTCATAATCCAGTTAGTCAAAATGATTATTGAACATCAGTGGTTCTCTTTTTAAATAATTTATAATCTACATAAATAAAAATGTACAATACAGAAAATAATATCTTTAAGAGATTAGAAAATGTTCTTATTTACATATTTTAAACTAATAAACCACAGCAATGATTGTTAAAGTGCATTTAGTATTGTGAGAGTTCTTTGGTAACTGCATTTTGAGCAGTCCAATCATGCATCAGATTTCAGTCTACCAAGATTAAGACTGTTTGGTAACATTTGTATGTCAAATTCATAGTGAAGATATCTATAGATCTCCTCTGCCTTTTGATGTGTTATTTGTGCATACGTGGAGATTTCTTGAGGTGAGCTGAAAAATTAGACAAAAAAACATTACAGAAGAACTTCTGACTTTTATAAAATTTAATATGCTTATCTTGCTTAAGAACACCAAACACAAGAGTCTTTAAAAGAAAATCTTCTCTTCCGAAGCATTTTATATCTAGTTGCTGTATCTTTAGCAATAAACTTATTTGCTTCCTTTATTTAAAATCATATGTAATAATTTCAACATCCATGTGGGCATTTTGTTTAATTAAAACAAACCAATTTCTTAAAATCCTTCCTTTTCAAGCAATATAATATTCAAAAATTAGTGAAATTCTTAAAAATTTTCTAGTTACAGAATTGAACCACCCAGAAAAGTAATAAAATTGTAAAGTCAAATGTATATGCCTTTTACTGTTTTATCTCCCTCAAAGTTCCTAAGTTCCTCAAAGCAATGCCTATCTTTTCTTTCTTTTTTTCCCTCCATTAATGTCCTAATCTTCATGCAGGGACTGATACATGTTGGCAGGGAAAAACACGTTTACTGAATGAAATAATTTAACTGACACTATCCTGCTTGATTTTTTGAAAATACTAAAATTCCCATGAAATGCATCTAAGAATCATTTAGAAGTAACAATCTTTAAAATATTCATTAGTAAAACAGACTTACCTGTTGGCCATCTTTTTCACAGATGAAAACTGCTGACACAGATTTAATGCAGTTATATAACTTATATTGGGAATACTTAGATAAAACTGAAGTGCTTCATATTTATTACTGTTCACCACTGTTGAAACATGAATACCAACATTCTTTCTTTGTTCCACTAAAGACAGTTCCTTTAGCAAATCCGCGGTTTCTTCTTGGCAGGAACTGAAAAGAATTCGGATTCCAGCACCAATTAAGGCAGTCAGCAGGCTGTCATAGGTCTTTGTTCTCCTAAAAATCCTTGATGTGTCCCCTGAATATTTAATATTAAGGAAAATACAAACCTTAGTTACTAATATTAAGTAGAATTATTAACCATTACGCAAACTAGTGTCACATTATATTAATATGAAAAACCATACAACTAGATTTTTAAAGTGATTCTCAAGTATCAGAGATAAGAGAGAGAAATGTCTTTATGAGTGTCTTGAAGTGGAATCAGCATGAGAAGGAAAGTAGGCAGGAGTGAATTTAAATTCCTGATATTTAATTCCTGACGGACAAGACCATATTTTCACTATAACTTCTCGTAATGCTAAGCAGTGATGAAGGGGCTCTTTAAATGTGGGTAAAAGTATTTAATGTATTTATTCCAAAAATCAACTCAACAATACACTGCACATCCCATTTTAATATGCCTGTATTATCTCTGACTTTCACTTATCAGTTTATTTCCCTACCCTTTCCATTCACTTTCTTTTCCAGATTCTATCTATGTCCTTTGCCGTGCATCCTCATTCTGCAAAAAAAAAAAAAAAAAAAAAAAATTTCCATAATTTTTGCCATGTTACTTTCCTTCTCCAAATCTATTTCCTTTATAAAGGCTATGCTGGTAAAGAGGAAATTGTAGAATTTTAGCTCTGAGAGACCCCAAGATATCAGCTATTCTAAAGCCCCCACTTTCCAAATTCAAAAATAAACAAAACAAAAACCTAAACAAAAAACCGAGTTACTAAAAGATCATGAGTGATGTTTTCAAGGCCACTGGTTCACCAGTGACATCATGGGGATAAAAGGGTAAGTTACCCAATTCCCAAACCAATGCTTTACACAGACTATTTCCTTTTCCTTTTATATAACAGCTGTATACTTCTTGAATTTTTCCATGATGGCTTTCACCTGCAAGATTGCACTGAACCCTTATAACAACAGCATCAGATGAGTAGGACAAATTAACACCTCAGACGGCGTGATTTGTCAATGCAAGGTCACATAGCTATGGAGATACCAGAACACAGCTACAGAGATACCATATCCCTTGTTCTTTTCACTATATTAGGGGCTCCTCATACAATCCTGCATTTCCAAATGCACTCTACACACCCATTACTGTGAACCACTGAGAACTCATGTTCAAAACTGAATTCCCCTCTGCCTTTCAAAGTACCACTGACTAGTAGGCCAAGTAACAAGAAGTTGATCACTTCAGAGTAATTCTTGTATCTTCCCACCATCTCCTGCTAATCCTGCTTCCTAAACATCTGAATCCTCTTGCCCCACCCCACTGCTGCCTTATTTAAGAGCTTCACCCTCTTTGCAGTGCCTGAAAAAGTCTTCTGATTGGTTCACTTGCCTTCAATTTCTTACCCTCCAATTCAACTCTCAAAAGCAGCATTTAACACATCAACTAATGAAAAACATTATGCCCTTAATATAAATATAAAATGACATTCACAAGTCAGGTATTTATATTTTAAGAACTTCCCACATCCTTTAGATTTTTAAAATGAACTAAATAATATTCAAGATCCTTTACAGCCTTATAAAAGGAAAATTTAAATACAAACCTGTTTTTTCCCTGTCCTTTTCCACAATCATACATATTCTTTCAAACATGCTCTGCAGGTGTTGAATCTGGTCGATGAGCTTGTTCTTATTGGTACTATTTAATATCTCAGATTGAGACCTCCTTTCCACCACCATGCGGTTACTCACAATGTAATCACAACCATTAAGAGGACAAACCTCTACTTCTAATCCATGAATTGCTCTTAGAGAAGAAATTATTTCTGAACCTGAAGTGATTTCACGACTATCTACAAGAATATAGGTTCTTTTTCCTTCTTGTGGAAGTCTAAGAGAAGTGTATGCCTCAGCCAAATGTGGTCTTGAATTGGAACCATATGCCACTGAGGAACTAGAATCCTCCTGAGTACTACCAACCTGAAAAAAGTGGAAATCATGATTACAATCAGGTTAAATACATATTAACACCTTAACTTTTTACACCTGAAGTTGATTTTCCTTACCGAGAGATAATGCTCTTTTTTCTTCCTTCAGCATGACCAAAGTGACTATGTAGATGGAGGGAAAAGGCCACTACTCTGATGACTTGAAAAATATTTTCAAGTTATAATTGACAATAACTAAGACTAAAAGGATGTGAAATAATGGCAGAAAGTCTAAAAATAAACAGAGAAAATGTGCTAAAAAAGGAAAATTATGAGTTATAATTTTTAGCCTAGAATAAAACAAATGAAAGCCGATAAAAACAAACAGCAGATTAGAGTTCATCTCAAAGAACAAAGAGAATAGGAAAGATAATATTGGAAAAGTATATGCAGAATTTTTAGCTAGGTTGAACACACGTTTGGAAATGGAAATGGATAGATGTGACAGTAGCATTGTTGTGAATATAATTGATAGTGTTGAATTTTGTGTGAATGTGGTTGAAAGAGAGAGGTAGTTTAGAATCATGTATGTCACCAGAAGGAAAGCTAGAGGTTAAAATATGGGGATGTATAACACAGTGAATCTTGTGATGGATGATGACTGTGACTAACACTACAAATACAAATAAGTTATTTCATGAATCAGAACAAATATATGACACTAGTAAAAGGAGTTAATAATAGTGTTATATGGGAAAAAATGTACCTACTGCAAATTATGGACCATAGTTAACAGTAATATCTTAATATGTTTTCATCAACAGTAACAAATGTACCACACCAATAGTAGGGGTCAACAATAAGGGGATATAAGAGGTATGAGATGTTTTGTGTTTTCTTTTATATTTATATTTTTTATTTTTATTTTTGGAGTAATGAAAACATTCTTAACTAGATTGTACTGATGAATGCACAACTATGTGATGATACTGTGAACCAAGTGTTGTAGATGGATTGTATGGTGTGTGACTATATCTCAATAAAACTGCATTTTCAAAAAAAGATAATATTGGAAAAGAATTGGGAGACTAGAAAAGAATAAGGAGAGTAGAAAATAATTAAAACCCCTGAATAATATGTTTATTAAGAAATGTCTTAAAATTCATAACTAGGCTGACAAGAAAGTAAGGAATCTACAGAGGTCAAAAGCAAAGTGAGCACACCGATATTCATAGCAGCATCATTCCACAATTGCCAAAGATGGCAGCAACCCAAGTGTCCATCAACCAATGAATGGATAAACAAAATATGGTATATATATACAATGTAATATTATTCTGCAATAAAAAGGAATGGGGAAAAAACGGGAATGAAGTTCTGGGTCATGCAACAACATGGATGAGCCTTGAAGACATTATACTGAGTGAAATAAGCCAGACAAACAAAAGGACAAATATTGCATGATCTCACTGATACGAAATAATTAGAATAAGCAAACTCATAGAATTAGAATCTAGAATACAGGTTATCAGGGGCTGGGATGGGGGTAGGGAATGGGGAGTTAATGCTTAATTTGTATAGAATTTCTGTTTGAGTTGATTGTAAAGTTTTGAATATGGATGGTGGTGATGGTAGCACAACATTGTGAAGTATAATTAATAGCACTGAATTACGTATGTGAATGTTTAGGTTAAAAGGGGAAACTTTAGGTCATATGTATGTTACTAGAGTAAAAATTAAAAGGTAAAACATAGGACTGTACAACACAGTGAATCCTACTGTAAATGATGGACTACAGTTAATAGTACAATTTTTAAAATGTTCTTTCATGAATTATAACAAGTATATAACACCACACTAATGGAAGGTGTTAACAATAGGATGGTATACTGGGGAAAAAATACACCCTCATGTGAACTACGGACCATAGTTAATACTAAAATTATAATACTCTTTCAGCAGTTGTAACAAAGGTACCACACTCATGCAAAGTGTTAATAATAGGGGGAAGGTATATGAGAACGCTGTATTTTTTACATGAGTTTTCTGTAATATCTACAATTGCTCTAATTAAAATATTAAAAAAGTAAAGTGAAAGTGAGAATCCTGAAAGTTAAGCCAGCACAAACCCAGGTTTCCTTTACAAAGTAGCTGCCAAATCCTGTTGACCACAAGATCCTCTTTTGACAGACGCACTGGGCATGGGAAATATGCATAGCACTGCACCTCCCAACCCCTATGATAAAAGGTTAAGCATTTACTGTAAAGGCAGGTAAGAAGTAAATCTGTTCCATAAAAGCACAATGCAAAAAAACACTCCTCAACCTTGACACCTGGGTAAAGGGGGAAAAATCCTTTTGGAATTTGTATCTACAAACTGGCATTCCAGCCCTCGATATGAGTTTGCAGCCAGAATACACAATACCTGTATGGTCCACAAAACCTCAAACAAATGACTGAAATTGCTCTCAGAAAAGAAATGCAAATGGCTCTAACAATATGAATAGATTTTTCTCACTATATAGATTGGCAATATTTTCTGTTAATGAGGCTCTGGGAGAATTTGGCATTCACATACATTCCTGGTGGGAATTAAAAGATAGTACAACTCCTATGGGGGGGAAGTTGGCAATATCTGGCAACATTTCATATACATTTATCCTTTTATCAAGTAACCCCATTCCAAGGAATCCATCCTAAAGTTACAGTGGCAAAATATGAAAAAACGTATCCATGGATATTTGTTTTAGGACTAAAGAACACAAGACTAGAAACAATCCAAATATCCACCATCTACAAATATCTACTGAATAAATTGTGATAAGTGAAAGACTATGCAACTGTAAAAAGTAGTGCGGAATATATATATCTATATACAATTAAGGAGTGGTACCCATGATATATTTTTTAAGGGAAAAAAGTAAGGTGGAGTAAAGTATATTGTATATTACTGTTTATCTATGGGAAAATTAAAAATATATGTATATAATTACATATTTCAAAAAATTGAAAAACAAACTTTTTTTAAGTTATTAATGTCCAGAATTAAGCGCCATTATGGCCAATTGATTTACAGCCAATTACAATCTAATTAATTGAGGTCTAAGCTAAATAGCTTGAATATCACCTTTATATATAATAGCGTTTCAGAAGTAGATGACAGAGTTATTGGAGGAAGACACAATATTACAAGAGATAATGCCTGAAAATTTTCCAGAATATTTAAAAGCCAGTATTCCTCAGATTCAGTATGCCCAGCCAACCTCAAGCAAATTAAACCAACATAGACACATAATGGTAACAAAGAAAAAGAGTTCTTGAAATGAGAAGGAAAAGACAGAATATCTTTGAAGAAACAACAAAGGGGAAAATATAAAGTTAGAAGAAAAAAAAAGGTCAATCAACTCAGAATAAGTTTTGAAAAAATAGAAAGCACAAAATAAAATAGTAGGAATAAATCCAAATATTTCATTAATACAATAAATAAAAATGAACTAGTTTCTCCAGTTAAAAGATAAATTCTACCAGCCTAGATTTTTTAAAAAGTGAGTAAACTGCTGTGTTTTAGGTAATAACTGTTTGAAACATATTTTTGTATCGTTTATTTTTCAACTTTTCTGTGTCATTTTGCTATTTAAAAGAAATGCATAAAACATTTAAATACAAAAAAGTTGAAAGCAAAAAGATGGGAAGAGACATCATCCTAAATGCTATGTCTATTTTTCCTTTGTGGAAGTCTTATCTCATCTCCAAATATTCCTTAAAAATACATATTTTTATTTTCCTGTCTTTAATTTTGGAAAGAGTATCATTCTATATGTAATCTAAGATTGAGTTTTGTCAAATTACATTTATTTTAGAAATTCATCCATATTGTTGAGTATTGCTATAGTATAACTACAGCATAACATTCCATTATGTTAATACACCAAGTTTATTCCATTCTCCTGCCTATGGGTATTTTGGTTGTTCCTAAGTTTTTGCTATTATTTACATTCCTGTATATGCCTCCTGGTGACATTTTGAAGAATTTGTTGAGTATGCATGGAGTATGCATTTGTTGAGTATCTAAGCATGAAATTGCTAGGATATCCATCATATGAATATACGATTTTATAAGATAATGTCAAACTGCTTTTTCGAAGTGCTTGTTACAGTTTACACTAGATTAAAGAAATCCACTGGATCCCCACACTGACAACACCTGCAACTGACAAATTTAAAATTTTATGTCGATCTGGTAAGTGTAAGACAGTATCTTATTTTTTTTCAATAGCAGCATTGCTTAAAACAGTCCAAAAGGTAAATAATTCAGATGTTAATTTGTAATAAAATAGTAAAATTGTAACATTATTAAAATCTAATACTGTACAGCAGTATAAATGAGGGAACTACAGTTTCGTAGCAGTACAAAGAATCTCAAAAATACAACGTTGAGTGCAAAAAAGCAAGTTAGAGAATAAATACATTATGATTCCATTTATATAAAATATTAAAGTATGTAAAACTAAAATATTAGGAACAAAGATCAGAAATAATCTTTAATTTCTCCTTTATTTTTTAAAGATATTTTTGCTGAGTATAGAATTTAGGGTTGGCATTTATTTTTTCTTTCAGGACATTAAAGATGTCACATTCCTCTGTCTCTGGCTTAATGTCTGATAAGATATAATTCTTATCTTTATTCTGTAAGTAATTTGTCTTTTTATTCTGGTTGCCTTCAAGATCTTCTCTTTCTCTTTGGTTTTCAATAGTCAGCTGTTTGAAAAAGTGTCTTTGGTATCTTTCATTAATTTTGCAAACTCTCAGCCATTATCGATTAGAATATTTCTTCTAACCTGTTCTCTATTTTCCTTGATTCCAGTTACATATATATTAAGACTTTTGGATAACTTCTCACAGCTCTTGGGATGATGGGTTCTGTTTTTTCATCTTTGTTTTCTCTCCTCCTTTCCTACTTTTCTTCCTTCTTTCCTTTCTCCCTTTCTTCCCACCTTCCTTCATTCCATCCTTTCCTCCCTTCTCTCTTCTTCCCTCTCTCCCTCCCTCTCTCCTTGCCTATCCTTCCTTCCTTTGGATCACACTCCTAAATGAGAATAAAGGAAAGGAATCAATATATACAGTTAGGGGATTCCTATTACTATGACTTTAACCTCTATTTTACTGAAATTACTGCAACTATAAACACTTAAAACCATAGCAGTGTTTTATTGATTCTTTCAGCAATAGCAAGGTAGGGAGCAATTGGAAATGAGAACTTAGCCATTCTGGAAGGAAAAACTTAAAGAAAAGAAACCAGTTGGCACCCCCAGACCCCAATTCCTAATAAAGGGATAAACAAGTTACATACCTGAAACCTTCAGAGCAGAAAAATTAATCTGGGAACTACTTATGAGCACATATTTCTGTTAATTTTACCTTGTAAGAAGCTCAATTTTCCTATATCCTTTTCATAAAATTAGCAAGTTTCCTTAGAGTTTTATTAAGAAAACTATTTATACATTTTCAGAAATTAAAACCTAAGCATTCTATGAATGATCCATATAATTTAGTGTGCTATTTGCTTGTTTGAAGAATTTTATCACTCAGTAATTTTTCTTCGACCTAGTTATTTAAAACAAAACATAAAACCAGAAGATAGAAAATCAAAAAAACCTTTTGGTAAACATGTTAAGGCTTTTTCTTTCATTTGATCCTTACCTTCAATGGAATTGGAAATTGTCTACAGTCTTCCTGTGAATCAACAGGAGTGAAAGATGATGAAGATACAACTTTGTTATGGCTCTGAGGTTCAGAAGTTGATTCCTTTAGATTAAGTGGTATCTGTTGTCCCTGCTTTGGTGACTGATTAATAATTAGATTAGCATGGACTTTGCACTGCAATGAATACCCAGACTGCACAAAATTCAGACAATAATCTTGTTGGTCATTCTTGTTAACAGTGCTTGGGTTAACCACAATACTGGATGCTCCTTCATCTTTTATATTATCTTCTTCCTCACTTGAATCATCTGGTAAAATGATTCTGGATAATTTCTTTTTTGGAGGTGTACAACTTTGGGCCATCTGCATTTGTTTTAACATTACTGCACGTCGGGTTTTATATGTTTTACTTCCGTTTGAAAAGCAATCTTCAGTTATTAAGTTAAAATCAACGCATACTTCTTCATCACTTGATTGGATTTTGCAAGACTCCTCCTCATCAACACAAAAACTGTCCTCTAAATAGGTTTCATCTTGCTCAGGGATCTACAGGAAAAATTTTATAGGCATGTTAAATTTTTTCTCATATAATCAACAAGTATTTAACACATACTTTCAAGTGCATAACATCTTCACTAATATTTATTTCCTTTATCAATTCAGACCCTCATTCAACTAATAATGTATACTGAATACCTTGTTTATGGAAGAAAATGGGGAGTTTGGGGATAAACTAAAAAAAAATAGAATGATCTACCCTCTAGCAATTAACATTCTAGTGCAGGCAGCCAAAAAAAGGAAACAATAATTAATAAATGATGTGGTAAGTGCTATAAAAAGACAATGGAAGTACGGACATATGAATGACCATATTACCAAGCTGAACATGGCAATTAATAAACAAATAAGACTAATATAAAAATTATCCATAAATGAAACAACCAATAATTTTAGAATATAACATTTTTATGAAAAAAATTAAATTTGCAAGAGAAATGTGACAAGATGTAAGAATTAAAAATTTAACCAGTAGATGATGAAACTATTCACTTCCTTTAAATAGTCTCCTAATTAGAAAAAAATTTAAAAGTATATTCTAGTTAGCTCAAATTAAAGAAAAGTTAATTTGATCAAATTAGGACTAAAAAGGATCTTGAAAATTCATTTAGTCTGCCTTCTTGACTCTTGGCAGAAATATCCCAAATAGCTCTTATTAGTCCAGTTTTAGAAACAAAATAGAAACTTCACTAACAGGAACATGATTCAACATCACCACTGGGGAATTCTCCATTATATTTACATAATTCACACCTGTGAGAAAATGTTCATATTGCGATGTTTCTTATGGACCATTCTGTAACGACTGCTCATCAACGGACTGCGCAAAGATTTCAGGTAAATAGCCCTCATATCAGAATCTGTGTGAAGATAATAAGAATTTAAGATAGAGTAAAATATCAAAATCATTTACATAGAAACTGGAAAACTTTAACTTTGACCTATTCCATGATTTACATGATTCAAGCCTTTTGAAATTATTTTACTCCAAAGGCATTAAAGTTATTTAAAGATGTCTAAAATCAGTTATTAAAATACACAAAGTTAGTATAATAGTTTTGCCTTTTTTAAAAAACCAAACCATCTAGGTAGATGCTCATGGGCAATTTATTTAAGCTCTCTTTGCTTCAATTTTCTCATCTAAAAACAGGGATTAAAATGGGGAAAAAAATAGGGATTAGGATGATGCCTTTTCATTAAAAATAAAATGTGTATTAAGCATATGAAACACATAGAACTGTACAAGTTTATAGAAAGCATTTAATATAATACAAGAAATCCAAGCAAAAAACACATGCTGAAATATTAAAAGCAGCAGCCAAATAATGAGTAGGTTTAGGTTTCATAATTTTCAGTCAAGAAAAAATCAGGATGCACACAGGTTTTTAAAAATGATTATGAATTTTTAAAGTTATAATATAGCAAAGGTTACTGAAGAAATGATTTTATTTAAACAAATCAATGTGAATTCCAAGGCAATTATTTTAGAAGCTTTCTAAGCCTATATGTTTCAAACATACTGTGTATAAAATGGAATTTCATATCTACCTCTTCTATCCAAACTGCTAGACCTGCAGCTTTCCCAGTATCAGATTAACAGCAACTGCATCTTCCTATTTCTCAAGCCCAATGACTTTTTTTCTCTCTAATCCTTCCATTCTGTTACTCAAACCCACCGACTCCTCTTTTTTGTTTTTTTTTTTTTTTTTCATTCTAATCCCTCAGAAAATCCTGTTGACTTTTCATTCCTAAATGTATCCACAATCCAGTCTCTCTCACTATATCACTGCTACCATCTTGGTAGAAACTACTATCATTCTATGGATTACTGCACTATCCTACTAATTGGTATCTCTTCTTCCATCTTTGTTCTCCTATAGATTCTCAACACAGAAGCTAGAATGATTTTGCTAAAATATATCACATGTTCTGCATACCCATTACCTCTCTGATCTCATTTCTTACTACTTCCCTTCTCCCTCATTCACTGCCGGTCACACTGGAATATTCCCATTCCTTGAACATGCCACGTACTCTCCTGCCTCAGGACCTTTGCAGTAGGTATTGTTTTCCACCAGATTATACTGTAACCTGAAAAGGCCACTTCTGTTAATGAATATTGAGGGCAATATACTAGGAAACCTTATTTGGCAACTCATAAGTATCAAGAGCACAGTACTGAGAATCTACTCTTTAAAACCTTTTTTCTTTCAAATCAAAGATTACAGACCTTGAGAACCTTTGCTGTTTTAAATCGTATCAGGATTGCAAAAGCAGAATAAATAGCAAGATCTGTGAAAGATCCAAACAAAGAGCCGCCAGAATATTTTCTCACATCTGTTATAGTTAATCTGAATCATCTGCTCTTAATGTATGGTATGTAAGATCTGCTCAAGCATTGTCTAAACGACTTGACACTGTCTAAATGACTTGACAAATTTAGCTTTGTGTTTCAGTTGGTTTTAATAATCGATATCATTAACCCCCTTACTCCTAGTCTTTGATCAAATGTCACCTTGTCAATGAGGACTACCCCAATCACATTATTTTAAATTGCAACCTGTTCACTGTTAGACCTTCAACCCTGGCTACTCCAAATCCTCCTGTTCTTGTTCAATTTTCTTTTTTTTTCTGTGAAATTTTCTCCTTATAATACACAAAATAATTTAGTTATTTGTATCATCTGTCTCCTTCAACTGGAATGTAAGCTTTAAAAGGGCAGGGATTTTCATCCATTTTTTTCACTGATACAGATGTCTCTCTAACATATTATATAGTACCAGGTACATAATAAGCACAAAATACTTTTTGAATGAACATTCGACACAGAGCCAGCCAGGCTGTGCTGGAGTGAAATATTCAAATTTGCAGAAGCCTATAAACAACAGAGTCTATAAAGCAAGTATTACAGCATTTGAATGAAAATGACCAAATAAAAGTTTTCACACATACCAAATTTAATGCCCTTCAAAGTCTAGTTTCTTGGAAAACTGAATAAAATACTTAAATATAACCATATAAAAAGCATTGAAAATTTTAAAAATAATAGAAGTATCATAATAATATTTACCATTTACAGCCTGTGAAAGTTGACTCTCATCATTAAAGAAGCCAAATAGTGAGGCATCTTGTTCATTTTCTGACTCATCATTTTCATCTGATGAAACACATTCCACATCCTCTTGGGAAAGTTCTGCTTCATCATCTAAAAACTGCCTAGCTACGTGCTGAGACAAATTAGAAAACATGATACCCTTGAAAAAATAATTTATTTTAATTTAAAAAATTGGAAACAGTTCTGGTAAATGGATTTCTTCTCAATGCTTTTGAGAACAAAAGTAATAAAAATAGAAAACTGCAAGAGTAAATTATAAAGTAGCATGTCTATTTAAAACTTCTCCTGGTAATTCTGTTATAAATAAAACAAAGTATAAGTCCTCATGTCAGCTTGCTGCATGTTTCTTAACAAGTATGGAGTCTGTTAAGTCTTCACACTAATTAATTTTTGCCAGGAAAAATATTATATCACAAAAGCACTGACAAGAAGAAAAGGTAGTAAGAATTCTTTTCCAAGGCTTTGAATATTGGACAAGGACTAGAAAAACAATATTAATAACTGTAAAAATAAAACATTTGAAACCTAAGATTTCTATTTTCTTCAATTTGACCTATAAAGTCTCAATGCAAATACATTTCTTCATTCAGTCATTCAGTACAATGCAACATTACAAGATTAGGTTTTAAAACACAAAGAAGAAAGAAAAAATAGCACATCTTGAGATTTTAAAACTAGTGAAAAAACAAAATTAGCATCAAAGTACTTTAACTATTTGGGGTTTTTTTCCATAAAGCAAATGCATAATGCTCAGAAGTAGAGAAAACTATTTCCGTACATATAATGGATTATGTATTATATAATATAATTAACAAAATACATATATCATTAAGAAACTGGAAAAAGTTTACCTTTAGGTGGCTGTGTCTCTTTTGGACTTTGACGCCTCTTTTGGGATTCCTATTATGACCCCTGAAGTCTTCTAATTGTGGATGTTTGTGAAAATTCTCACTCTCATCACTAGATGATAATTCTAACTATAATAATTCAACAAAATTCTTGCATAAGAAAAAATAATTGGATTGTTGCATCTTAGTGTATTTCCCAACATTTTCTTCTGAGAAAAATAAAATTGCTCTTATAAACTCAGAGCCCTATTTCAAATACATAATCCTTAAGAAATTACAAACCAATAAATTAGTAATACTAAATACTAAAATACTAAATTAGGCAATACAGGTAATATTAGTATAACTATTCATTTAATTTAGTATTACCTCAAACATATAAACATATTCATATACCTCAAATAGCTATATATAGATATTGTATTTTTGGTTTAACAGTGTTGCCTTTAGAAGCTCCTCAAAGACTTCAAAAAATAATTAAGTCTCTAAATTTGTCATCAGTAATAGCCCAAAACATAGTCTTTTCAAGCCAAGAAACCAAACATAACTAGAAAATTGTGACCTTGAGACCTGCCACTGTATCTATCAGAATCATATTAAACAAATCAAAATAATCAAAAACTTAACAAAATAATTTCAATTAACAGGAATAATTTTTCTCTTAAAATAGATAGTTCTGTAACATTATCAATACTTTAATTCACTTCAGATAAGACCATCAGACATTCTAGCTAGGTAGCAAGCTAAAGCAATTTTTCTAGTGAAGCTGTATATGAGTATGCAAGGTAAATATAGACTGAGTACATTTTTAATTAGTTTTGCACAAATTATCCTAGGTTGTATACAAGCATATAAGATTTCCTAGTCTGAAAATGTAACTATCAGCTATGAGCTGATGACAAACAAATGAAGATCAGTCTTAAGACCCAGCCCCTGAAACTTCAGATTCAGTCAAATGACTGCCAGACACTATAACTGTACTATCCCACAAAAATACTCATACCCAAACCTCAAACTCAAATTTAAGCTGAACTTATCATCCCTTTCTTTTCTTCTCTAAATTAGTAATATACTTGCCAAAGAGCCAGAGCCAAAAAACAAAATTATCCTGGAAACTTCTTCCTTTCCTTTTTCCAAACACATCCAGTCATCCAATGAAAGAATAAGGCTCTCCAAAACTGATCCAGAAATTTTCTCCAGCTTTATTTCCTGCCACTCTGGGTCTTTACATCCCAATAATATAGACAAACTGGTTCCCATATTTGTGTGTTCTGTAAGCTGTTCACTCTGTTGAAATGCCTTCTTTTTTTTTTGTTTTTTTTTTTTTGTTTGTTTTGTTTTTTTGTCTAAGCACCACAAACACTTTAAAATTTAACTAACATATTATCTTCAAGAAGGCTGCCAGAACCCAAGGTCTAGGTTAAGGGCTTATCTTTTCTTAACATGTAATTAAAAATGTATACTGAAATTATCTGTTTACTTATCTGTCTTACCTATTAGATAGTAGGTGACTTAAGAGCACCAAGGCATACTCTTTATAGTATCGCCAGCATCTGGCATAGTAGATTTATGGTAAGTAATTAATGAATGTTCGCTGAAAGGCTGAAATATACTGATACAGATAATTTCTGAAGAGGGTATAAAATTTTTTGAAATATTTGTATTTATTGAACTTAGAAAAGTTTTTTTGTGAAAATATCTTTGAAAACAAAAGAAATTAGAAACACAAAACAGATTATAATTTACTCTCTGTGCTGGTTTGAGGTTGTTATGTACCCCCAGAAAAGGCTGTATTCTTTTGATCCATTCTTGTGGGTGCAGCTCTATTGTGGGTGGGACCTTTTGATTGGGTAGTATCAACTGACATGTGACCCAACCAATTCAAGGTGGGTCTTGATCCTTTACTGGAGTCCATTATGAGAGGATAAAAGGTAGAGAGCTCAAAGAGAGAAACACCCAGACAGAGTTCACAGAGCGAAAAACACCAAGAGACAGAGCTTAGAGAGAAACACCTGGAGAGACAGCTCACAGAGGGAGAAAAGCCCCAGAGCTGCTAAGAGAGTCTCCACAGATGCTCAGAGAAAAAGTCATTGGAATCAGAAGCTGAAAGCAACAAAATCTGGGAGCAAAGGACCAGCAGAAGCCAGCCATGTGCCTTGTTATCTGACAGCATAACCCCAGATGACAGCAGCATTTCTTTGAGATATCTTACTCCTGATGCTTTAATTTGGACATTTGCATGGCCTTAGAACTGTAAATTTGTAATAAACCACCACTGTTAAAAGTCAGTCCATTTCTGTTATACTACATTTCAGCAGCTTTAGCAAACCGTAACACTCTATTTTTCCTAACTATGCAGGTCTTAAGATCAAATAAATATGCTTATTTACATACATATCTTCCTTATAATATATATTCCTAAGGATTTTGGATTACTATACTATTTGTTACTTACTCTGTTTGGAGGAATCCTGCGCTTTTTGACAGCATGAAGTGGAGAATCAACTTCACTACTTTTCTGATCCTACATAAAGTATACATATAGATCAATAAAAGACAGCAACAGTCTTCAAGAAAAAAAAAAAAAAACAGCCTTTTACATGAATGATCACATTACAATTATTACCAAGTGACTCACCTCAGGGGATTTTAAAACACTTATTTTTTTACATCTTCTTTGGAAAATCTCATCTTCACTTTCAGTACTTGTTAATAATTGTTCACCTACAATTATTTTAAAATGATGAATCTAGTCAGTTGATTTAAGTTTATCCAACAACAACAATCTATTTTATTGATGGCTACGAAGACAATTGCTTTTGACAATACTATTACTAATTCACTCTCAAAAAACACAGTCTTAAGAAGTTTGATTAAAAATATAGCATGGGAAGACAGAAAATCTAAACAATGCCAGTGAATAAAATAAGAGAATAAATTTTGCTAATAAATACATATTCGAAATAGGCTAAATTTTAGAAAGTAACCAAAAAGAGGCCAGAAGAGTACAAAATATAATCTTATTTGTCAGTGGTTCTAGAATTTGTCTCTAAAATTTACTATAGTTTTTCTGTCCACTGTGTCTTATCCTTTTTCTAGTTAAAGAAGTTAAAAAACGGAAATTAAGACAGTAGGATGATATATTTAAAGTGCTGAAAAAATTGTCAGCCAAGAATTCTATACCCAGTAAAACAGTCTTTCAAAAATGAGGGCTAGTTTAAGATATTCGCAGATAAACAAAAGCTGAGGAAGCTCATCACCACTAGACATGCCCTATAAGAAATATTAAAGGGAGCTCTTCATGATGAAAGGGAAAGATACTGGGCAACAGCTCAAAGCCATGTAAAGAAATGAAGAGCTACAGTAAGG
Source organism: Choloepus didactylus (assembly GCF_015220235.1). Taxonomy (NCBI): domain Eukaryota; kingdom Metazoa; phylum Chordata; class Mammalia; order Pilosa; family Megalonychidae; genus Choloepus; species Choloepus didactylus. The sequence goes on along the minus strand of NC_051310.1, from coordinate 181,926,333 downwards.
GTAACTACATGGTTAAATATAAATGTCAGCACTATTCTATTTTTGGACTGTAACTCTACTTTTTATATCTTACATGTACATCTTACATGACGTAACATAAAAACACATAAAAAGTAATTATAAAACTGTGGTATTGGGCACACTGTATAAAGATGTGAATAGCTACAAGAACACATAAAAGGGAGAACAGAGGGGCATAGGAACATGGTTTATATGCTATTGATTTTAAGTTGATATATAAAAAAAATGTGATTCTCTGTGTAAGACCAAGGGAAGAGATGTTTATTTGGTGCAGGATCTATATTTTCTGCAGTGCACTTAATAATTTAACTTAACACGGCCAGTTTATTCAAACACCATAATTACATGGAACTTTGAATAGAAAGTGAGACATGATAGGTTTGTACAGCTTAGTGTGAAATCCCAATACATCCCAAAGTAATTTCAGCAGAGAATAAAAATATATTTGCAGGCCCCCCCTGAGGAACTGGGGGAAAATGCAGAAATGCTGGAATTCCCCACCTGGGTTATTACTGATATTCTCACAAACTTTGAGGACTAATAATTTAATAGGATGAGCCCTCAGTCTTGGGGCTTGCCCTTATGAAGGTTGTGACTGCAAAGGAGAGTCTAAGCCTACTTATAATTGTGCCTGAGAGTCTCCCCCAGAAAACCTCTCAGATGTGGCCTCTCTTTCTCTAACCCCACATGGCAGGTGAACTCACTGCCCTCCCCACTATGTGGGACCTGACTCCCAGGGGTGTAAATCTCCCTGGCAACATGGGATGTGACTCCAGGGGATGAGCCTGGACCTGGCACTGGAGACTGAGAAAACTTCTTGACCAAAAGTGGGAAGCTAAATGAAACAAAATAAAGTTTCAGAGGCTGAGAGATTTCAAATGCAGTCGAGAGATCATTCTGGAGGGCATTCTTACGCACTATATAGATATCCTTCTTTAGTTTTTTTTTCTGTTGTTTTTTTTAATCCATTTTATTGAGGTATATTCATATACCATGCAGTCATACAAAACAAAGCATACGTTCGATTGTTCACAGTACCATTACATAGCTATGCATTCATCACCAAAATCAATCCGACACCTTCATTACCACACACAAAAAAATAACAAGAATAATAATTAAAGTGAAAAAGAGCAATTAAAGTGAAAAAGAGCAATTAAAGTGAAAAAGAGCAATTAAAGTAAAAAAGAACACTGGGTGCCTTTGTTTGTTTGTTTGTTTGTTTGTTTGTTTCCTTCCCCCATTTTTCTACTCATCCATCCATAAACTAGACAAAGGGGAGTGTGGTCCATATGGCTTTCCCAATCCCATTGTCACCCCTCATAAGCTACATTTTTATACAATTGTCTTCAAGATTCATGAGTTCTGGGCTGTAGTTTGATAGTTTCAGGTATTTACTGCTAGCTACTCCAATTCACTAGAACCTAAAAAGGGTCGTCTATATTGTACGTAAGAGTGCCCACCAGAGTGACCTCTCGGCTCCTTTTGGACTCTCTCACCACTGTAGCTTATTTCATTTCTTTTCACATCCCCCTTTTGGTCAAGAAGATGTTCTCCATCCCACGATGCCGGGTCTACATTCCTCCCCAGGAGTCATATTCCACGTTGCCAGGGAGATTCACTCCCCTGGGTGTCTGATCCCACATAGGGAAGAGGGCAGTGATTTCACCTGCCAAGTTGGCCCTCTTAAGTTTTTAATGTATTGGAATAGCTAGAAAGAAATACCTGAAACTATCAAACTACAACCCAGTAGCCTTGATTCTTGAAGGAGATTGCATAACTATGTAGCTTAGACGGTATGACTGTGTGAATGTGAAAACCTGTTGGCTCACACTCCCTATAGCCAGTGTATGGACAGATGAGTAGAAAACTTGGGACAAAAGCTAAATGAAATATAGGGTAGGATGGGGGGGAATGGAATGTTTTAGGTGTTCTTTTTTACCATTTTTTTAATTCTTTTGGAATAAGGAAGATGTTCAAAAATTGATTCTGTTGATGAATGCACAACTATATGATGGTACTGTGAATAACTGATTATACATTATGGATGACTGTAGGGTATGTGAACATACCTCAATAAAACTGTATTAAAAAAAAAAAAAAGATAGCATAGATGATTAAGTGGTCAGCCATGGCTCTGAACCACTTTCTCGGAGGTTATGCTATCCAGGTTTTTAAAAAAATCTGCTGTAAAATAAAGAAATAGAATTTTTTTTTTAAATGAGATTGTCATTAATTTAGGATGTTAAATTTAAGCTCCACAGTAATCACAAAGGAAATATTTTATTATATATTATATGTATATGTTTATACATTTTACATATAATATATAATTATATAATATATATTTTATACATTTATATATATAAAAGGAAATGAGAAGGGATTCTAAATGGTTCACTAACAAAAGATCAACCAAACATAAAATTAGGTAATAAATAGAGAAATTAAGGACAAAAAAAAAGTAACAGATTTAGAAAAACCAAATATGAGAATGGCAGAAGTAAGTATTGTATTATCAGTAATTTCTTTAGATGCAAATGGATTGAACTACTCAATCAAAAGTCAGACATTAGAATGGATAAAAAAAAAGATGATCCAAACATACAATGTTTACAAGAGACTCACCTTATTTTCAAAGACACAAATAGATTGAAAGTGAAAGGATATAAAATAATATTCCTTGCAAACAGTAACCAAAAGAGAGCTGAGATGGCTATACTAATATCAGATTAAAGACACTTTAAGTCAAAAACTACTACAAGTGATGGAGGATTCAAGACTGCGGATTAGGAGAGACAGAGCAAAATACTTCTCCATGAAAAACACTAGAAAAAAAGACAGAAAGTGCTCCAGAATACCAGTTCCAGGGTTGTACCAGCTGGAGAAGATCCACTACATCCACAGTGACTGTGCACTTGGTGAAACCGAGAGCCTGCGTTTGGAAACGAGTGAGTGAGACTGCTGGGGAAATGACAGCCAAGCCATGGTGGGGAGAAACTTGGGGTCGGCATTTGGAGATGGATTAGTTTAAAAACCCCAAAAGCAGCTGCAGATCCGGCAGCGAGAGCCGTACAGTCGAGCACGGTGGTGAATGCCTACCATGTCCCAGGCACCTGCCTCAGTATTTGGCGTGGACAATAGCCTTTCGCACACCCACAGCTAACTGTCCCAGAGTGAGGAAGGCAGAAGTCTGCAGAAGTGGGAAAATACCACACCCCATACAGCCATCTTCTCAGCAGGCTGGGAACGCCCATGCATGGTGCTGCATGACTGTGAGCTTCCCTTGGGGATTTTGCTCATCTGTGACTTTGAGCAGTCTTCCTCTGCGGAGGCTCGCAGAGTGCACAGTGTGGAGGTGGGGTTCCACACAGAAGTCCCAAGGACCCTACACCAATCCCAAGGATTTGTGGGCCTGTGGCAGAGAGAGACTATGGGGAATCTGAGCCGAAGGGTTGGACTTGTGCAAAAGCTTTAAGTCTCCAGGAATGGCTGGGAGATCTGAGTCTTAAAGCCACCTTCCCTCCCTAACTGCACAGGGCACACTCCCAACTTTCAGGGCTGGCTGCACCACTGCATATGGAAATTTGGTGCACTGATTGGACCCCCACAAGATTTGGGCCCCCACTCGCCACACAGACAAAGCTGGGGAGAACTGGCTTGAGGGTAAGAGGTGGCTTGGGGGCCCCATGGGTTGGTAAGTTAGGAAAAGTGCACTCCACCAAGCTGTAGCTCTGAAAAATTACAGATAATTGTTCAAATAAGCCTGCATATCCTAAAAGAATTCCTGTCAAGATAAGAAAATGCCAAGAGGCCAAAAACAACAGAAAATTTTAAAGCATATGAAGAAACCAGAAGATATGAATAACCCAAACACAAAAACCCAAATCAAAAAATCACAAGAGACACAGTACTTGGAGCAATTAATCAAAGAAGCACTAACAACAAGATTATGGCACAGGATATAAAGGACAAGAAGAAGACCCTACAAGAGCGTAAAGAAGAATTTGCAAGACTACATAAAAAAATAGACTATCTTACGGAAATAAAAGAAACTGTTGATCAACTTAAAAAGATTCTGGATACACACAATACCAGATTAGAAGAAACTGAGGAAAGAATAAGCAAACTGGAAGAGTGCAGGCTTGAAAGTGAAAGTACGAAAGAAAGAATGGAGGAAAAAAATCAAAAAATTTGAAATGTATCTCAGGGGTATGATGGACAACATAAAGAACACAAATATAAGAAACATCGATATTCCAGAAGGGGAAGAAAAGGGTAAAGATCTAGGAAGAGTATTCAAAGACATTGTTGGGGAAAAATCCCAGCCCTTCTAAACAACATAAATACACAAATCATAGGTGCCCAATGAACTACAAACAGAATCAATCCAAATAAACCCACTCCAAGACATATTCTGATCACATTGTAAAATGCTGAAGAGAAGGAGCAAGTTCTGAAAGCAGAAAGAAAGAAGCAATTCACCACATAGAAGGGAAACAACATAAAACTAAGTAGTGACTACTCAGCAGCCACTATGGAAGCAAGAAGGCAGTGGTATGACATATTTAAAATTCTGAAAGAGAAAAATTGCCACCCAAGAATTCTTTATCCAGCAAAGCTATCCTTCAAATTTGGGCAAGAGCTTAAAGCCTTCACAAACAAATGCTGAGAGAATTTGCTAACAAGAGACCTACCCTACAAGAGACAACAAAGGGAGCCCAACCAGCAGAGAAACAAAGAAAGGAGAGAAAGGTATGGAGAAGGGTTCAGAACTAGAGATTTAGTAAGGGTACTTTAAAGGAAATAAAGAGAGAGGGGAAAAATATATCTGACAAACAAAAACCAAAGGATGGGACAGCTGATTCAAGAAATGCCTTCACAGTAATAATATGGCATGTGAATGGATTAACTCCCCAATTAAAAGATAAGGATTGGCAGAATGGATTAAAAAATATGAACCATCAATATGTTGCTTACAAGAGACTCATCTTAGACACAGAGACACAAAGAAATTGAAAGTGAAAAGATGGAAAAAAATATTCCATGCAAGCTACAGCCAAAAGAAAGCAGGAGCAGCAATATTTATCTCAGATAAAATAGGCTTTAAACACAAGGATGTTATAAAAGACAAAGAAGGTCACCATATACTAACAAAAGGGACAATTCAACAAGAAGAAATATCATAAATGTCTATGCACCCAATCAAGGTGCCCTAAAATACATGAGACAAATATTGGCAAAAGTGAAGGAAGCAATAAATGTTTCCACAATAATTGTGGAAGACTTCAATAGATCACTCTCTCCTACAGAAAGATCAACCAGACAGAGGAACAATAAGGAAATCGAAAACCTAAAGAGTCTCATAAATGAATCTGAATTAACAGACATATACAGAACATTAAATCCCAAATAACCAGGATACACATTCTTTTCTAGTGCTCACAGAACTTTCTCCAGAATAGATCATATGCTGGCCATAAAACAAACGTCAATAAATTTAAAAATATTGAAATTATTCAAAGTACATTCTCTGATCACAATGGAATACAATTAGAAGTCAATAACCATCAGAGACTTAGAAAACTCACAAATATCTGTAGGTTAAGCAACACACTCCTAAACAATCAGTGGGTTAAAGAAAAAAATAGCAAGAGAAATTGTAAATATGTAAACATGAATGAAAATAAGAACACAGCACATCAAAACTTATGGGATGCAGCAAAGGCAGTATTGAGGGGGAAATTTCTACCTGTAAATGCATACATTAAAAAGAAAGAAAGAGCTAAAGTGAAAGAATGAATGAAACAACTAAAGAAGCTAGAAAAGGATCAGCAAACTAATCCTAAACCAAGTAGAAGACAAGAAATAACAAGATTTAAGGCAGAAATAAATGACATAGAGAACAAAAAAAAAGAAAAGAAAAAAAAATAGAATCAATAACACCAAAAGTTAGTCCTTTGAGAAGATCAACAAGATTGACAAGCCCCTAGCTAGACTGACAAAAAAGAGAAAAAGACCCAAATAAACAAAATAATAAATGAGAGAGGTGACATTACTGTGGATCCCAAAGAAATTTTAAAAATTATAAGAGGATACTGTGAAGAACTGTGTGCCAAAAACCTAGATAATGCAGAGGAAACGGACAGCTTGCTGGAAACCCATGAACAACCTAGACTGCCCAGAGAAGAAGACTGACCAGAGAAGAAATAGAAGACCTCAACAAACCAATCACAAGCAAAGACATCCAATCAGTCATCAAAAAGCTTTCCACAAATAAATGCCCAGGGCCAGATGGCTTCACAGGTGGATTCCAGCAAACTTTCCAAAAAGAACTGACACCAATCTTACTTAAACTCTTGAAACACTGAAGAAAATGGAACACTACCTAACTCACTTTATGAAGCTAACATCAATCTAATACCAAAACCAGGCAAAGATGCTACAAAAAAGGAAAACTTACAGGCCAATCTCCCTCATGAATAGAGATGTAAAAATTCTCAACAAAATACCTGCAAATCGAATCCAAAGACATTTTAAAAAATCATACACCATGACCAAGTGGGGTTCATTCCAGGCATGCAAAGATGGTTTAACATAAGAAAATCAATGTAATATAATACATTAACAAATCAAAAGGGAAAAATCAAATAATCATCTCATTAGATGCTGAAAAAGCATTCAACAAAATCCAGCATCCTTTTTTGATAAAAACATTTCAAAAGGCAGGAATTGAAGGAAACTTCTTCAATATGATAAAAAGGCATATATGAAAAACCCACAGCCAGCATAGTACTCAATGGTGAGAGACTGAAAGCCTTCCCTCTAAGATCAGGAACGAGACAAGGATGCCCGCTGTCACCACTGGTATTCAACATTGTGCTAGAAGTGCTAGGCAGAGCAATCCAGCAAGACAAAGAAATAAAAGGCATCCAAATTGGAAAGGAAGAAGTAAAACCGTCATTATTTGCAGAGGATATGACCTCATATTTGGAAAACCCTGAGAAATCAACGATACAGCTACTTCAGCTAATAAGCAAATCTAGCAAAGTAGCAGGATACAAGTTTAATGCACATAAGTCAGCAATGTTCCTACACACTAGAAATGACCTAACTGAAGAGACACTCAAAAAAAGATACCATTCTCGATAGCAACTAAAAAAATCAAGTACTTAGGAAGAAACTTAACCAAGGATGTAAAAGACCTAAACATAGAAAACTACATAGCTTTACTAAAAGAAACAGAAGGGAACCTAAACAGATGGAAAAATCGTCCTTGTTCATGGATAGGAAGGCTAAATGTCATTAACATGTCAGCTCTACCCAAACTCACCTACAGATTCAATGCAATTCCTATCAAAATTCCAACAACCTACTGTACAGACTTGGAAAAGCTAGTTACCAACTTTATTTGGAAGGGGAAGATGCCTCGTATTGCTAAAAACATTCTGAAAAGAAAAATGAAACGTGAGGACTTACACTCCCTGATGCTGAAGCTTATTATAAAGCCACAGTAGTCAAAACAGCCTGGTACTGGCACAAAGATAGACATATTGATCAATGGAATCGAACTGAGAATTTGGAGATATACCCCCAGATCTGTGGTCGACTGATCTTTGATAAGGACCCCAAAACCACTGAACTGGGACAGAACAGTCTATTCAACAAACGGGGCTGGGAGAGCTGGATATCCATATCCAGAAGAATGAAAGAGGACCCCTACCTCACACCAACACTAAAATTAACTCAAAATGGATTCAAGATCTCAATATAAGAGACAGTACCATAAAACTCCTAGAAGATAATGTAGGGAAACATCTTCAAGACCTTGTATTAGGAAGGTCACTTCCGAAACCTTATACCCAAAGCGCAAGCAACAAAAGAAAAAATAGATACATGGGAACTCCTCAAACTTAAAAGCTTCTGTACCTCAAAGGAATTTGTCAAAAAAGGTGAAGAGGCAGCTAACTCAATGGGAAAAAATATTTGGTAACCATGTATCTGGCAACAGACTGATATCTTGCATATATAAAGAAATCCTACAATTTAATGACAATAGTACAGATAGCCCAATTATAAAATGTGCAAAAGATATGAAAAGACGTTTCTCTGAAGAAGAAATACAAATGGCCAAAAACACATGAAACAAATGTTCAGCTTCATTAGCTATTAGGGAGATGAAATTTAGGACACAATGAGATATCATCTCACACCAATTAGACTCGCTGCCTTTAAACAAACAGGAAACTACAAATGCTGGAGAGGATGTGGAGAAACTGGAACTGTTATTCATTGTTGGTGGGACTGTATAATGGTACAGCCACTCTGGAAGACAGTCTGTCAGTTTCTTAGAAAATTAGATATAGAGTTACCCTTCGATCCAGCAATTGCACTTCTCAATATATACCCAGAAGATCTGAAAGCAGTGACATGAACAGATATCTGCACGCCAATGTTCATAGCAGCAATATTCATAATTGCCAAGAGATGGAAACAACCCAAATATCCTTCAACACATGAGTGGATAAACAAAATGTGGTATATACACACAATGGAATACTATACAGCAGTAAGAAGGAACGATGTTGTGAAACATAGGACAACAGGGATGAACCTTGAAGATATAATGCTGAGTGAAATCAGCCAGGCACAAAAAGAGAAATATTGTACATTACCACTAATGGGTACACTATGAAAAATGTAAAATAAATGGTTTATATTGTAGAATGTAGGGGACCTAGCGATAGACAGCAAATAGTGAAGGGGGAACAATAATCTAATAAGAACAGATAAGTTATGGAGAGTAAACTTAATGTTCTGGGAATGCTCAGGAACAACTATGGTTTGTTAATTTCTGGGGGGTATGGTAGGAACAAGTTCACAGAAATGTAGTTATTTTAGGTCATTTGTTTTTCTTATTCCTTTGTTGGGTTATAGTCTGTTTATTTTCTTGGGGTAGGGTAGGAACATGTTGGAAACAATGTAGTTATTCTAGGTTATCTGTTGTTTCTTACTCCTTTGTTTTGGTTTGTTTGAAATGTGTTTATTTTTTGTTTTTTAATTTTTTGATAAAGTTAAACAATGAACAAGTGTGAAAAAAAGTAAATGAACAATGGGGGGAGGAGGGAAATGGAATGTTTTGGATGTTCTTTTTTATCTTAATTTTTATTTTATTTTTTGGAGTAATGAAAATGTTCAAAGATTGATTGCAGTGATCAATGCACAGCTATATGAGGATGCTATGAACAACTGATTGTACACTTTGAAGGACTGTGTGTTATGTGAATATATCTCAATTAAAAAAAAAACTACTACAAGGACAAAAAGGACACTATATATTCATAAAGGGTTAATTAACAAGAAGATATAACAATTACAAACACATATGTACTATGGTGGTTTGGAGCTGTACAAACACCAGAAAAACATGTTCCTAAATTTAAGCCATTCCTGTGGATGTGGATTCATTGTAAATAGGTCCTTCTGATGAGGCTACTTCAGTCAAGGGGTGACCTACCTCAATCAGAAAGGGTGTTAATCCTCTTACTTTTGTCCTTTATAAACAGAATGAGAGAGAGAGAGAGACAGAGAGAGAGAGAGACAGAGAGAAAGGAGAGCACAAAGGAAGCAAGAAGCTGAAAGGAACAAAACACAGACGAGAAGAAAGAGACAAGCAAATGATGCCATGTGCCTTGCCATGGAGCAGAGAAGCCAAGGATCGCCAGCAGCCAGTCTTTGGAAAGAAAGCGTCACTCTGATGATGACTTGATTTGGACATTTTTCCCAGACTCTAACCATGAACAAATAAATTTCCATTCTTCAGCCAAACAATTTCATTATATTGGCTTTCAGCAGCCCAGGAAACTAAAACAGATTTTGGTACCAAGAGTGGAGGGGTACTATTGCAAATACTAAAAATGTGGAAATGGTTTTTGAATTGGGTAATGGATAGAGGCTGGAAGAATCATGTCTTTTTGGTAGAAAAGGCTTAGATTGCTTTGAAGAGATTATTGGTAGAAACATGTATGCCAAAGTTACTTCCAATGAGGCCTTTGATGGAAATGATGATTGTATTATTGGAAACTGGAAGAACTGTTTTAAAGTGGCAGAGAAATTAGATAAATTGAGTTCCAATGTTGGATGGAAGGCAGAATTTGAAAGCGATGAGTTTGGATATTTAGCTGAGGAGATTCCCAAGCAAAGTGTGGAGAGTGAAGCCTGGTTCTTCCTTGCAGCTTACAGTAAAATACAAGAGGAAAGGGATAAGCTGAGAACTAAACTCCTGGGTATAAAGAAACCAGAAATTGATGGTTTAGAAAATTCTGAACTTCTGGTAAACAAGTCCCTAGAGACTAGTGTTCCATGTAAGGGTTTAATTGAACATGGAACCAGTCAGCAATTTCAGTGCAAGTCAAGACTGGAAATGCAGCTATCCAGGAAGGATCTGTGGAGCCTGTCTAATGGTTTGGACCCTTCTGTGCTATATGCAAAACTGATAAGTTTTTTGTGAGGTCTGTAGGAATGGAACCAATGCCAGCCTGCACTATAAGAGACAGAAAAGGGACAGATTGAAGGAAAAATCACTTCAAGGGCAGAATCATGGAACCTGAGTTCTGGACCAAAGACATTTTCTTGGACCAAGAGAGAGCCCACTCAAGTGTGTAGAAAGGGTAAGTCTGCCCAGAACTTGGAGAGAGCAAGCTTTCTACCCCATTGTTCAAGAAGAGTGCTATCACTCCTGTGTTCTCAGAAGTTAGAACCTGTGCTCCTGGGGACTGTGGAGAATCTGGCTGTCACCCCAATGTTTTGACAAGATACAACCTGTGCCCTGACATTCTGGAGCGCCTGGCTGACATCCTGAATCTTGAAGAGGGTGAAGTTTTCACCCCAGGGTTTGAGGAAAGCATGTCTGCAGCAAAAGCACTTGGAGGGGTTGAGGCTGCTTCTCCATAAGGCCCAAAGACCCAAACATCATTCCATAGATGACTCTCAGACCCTGAAACCTAATGGAGTATGCCCTCCAGGATTTCAGAATTGTTTGGTACCTGTGACTCCTGTTTCCCTTACAATTTTTGTCTTATGCCTGTCACTCCTTTGTATATTGGAAGCAGATATCTTGTTCTCTAGGTTTCACAGGGCCACAGACAGAGGGGAACCATGCCCTAGGACAGATCACACCTATAATTGATTTTGATGAGAATTTGTACTTAGTATTGTTACTAAAATGACTTAAGCCTTCTGGGATATTGTAATGGAATTAATCTATTTTGCATGTAGAAAGAACGTTTTTGGGGAGCCTAGAAGGTGGAGTATGGTGGTTTGGAGACGTATGTATCCCCAAAAGAACATGTTCTTAAATTTAATATATTCCTGTGCAGGTGAACCCATTTTAAGTTGGACCTTTTGATGGGGCTACTTCAGTTAAGGTGTAACACATGTCAGTCAGAATGGGTCTTAATCCTCTGTTGTCCTTTAGAAATGGAAAGAATACATATATAGAGAGAGAAAGCCACAGAAGCAAGAAGCTGGAAGTAAAAAACACAGACACTGGCCACCAGTCTTCAAGAAGAAAGCATCAGCTTGATGATGACTTGATTTGGACACTTTTGCAGACTCTAACCATGAGCGAATAAATTCCCATTATTTAAGCTAAACCACTCCATGACATTTACTTTCAGCAGCCCAGGAAACTAAACTAAAACAAATAGATTGAAAGTGAAAGGCTATAAAATAATATTCCATGCAAACAGTAACCAAAAGAGAGCTGAGGTGGCTATACTAATATCAGATAAAAGACACTTTAAATAAGTAACTATTACAAGGAACAAGGACACTATATGTTCATAAAAGAGCCAAGTAACAAAAAGATGTAACAATTATAAAGATATATACCCAATTATAGAGCCCAAAACATATGGAAAAAAAACACTGACAGAATTAAAGGGTATCATAGATGGTGCTACATTAACAGGAGGAAATGTCAATATTCCACTTGCAGTAATAGAAAGAACATCTAGTCAGAAGATCCATAAGGAAGTAGAAGACTTGAAAAATACTATAAAATAACTAGACCTAACAGACATATCTGTAACACTCCACCCAACAACAGCAGAATACACATTCTTCTCAAGAGCACATGCATAATTTTCTAGGATAGACATATGTTTGGTCATAAATCAAGTCTGAATAAATCTTAAAAGACTGAAACCATACAAAGTATCTTCTCTGATCACAATGGAATGAAGCTAGAAATAAATAACAGAAGGAAAAGTGGAAAATTAACAATTGTGTCAAAATTAAACACTCTTAAATAACCAGTGGGTCAAAAAACAAATCAAAACAGAAATCAGTATATATCTTGAGATGAACAAAACAAAAACATAAAATACTAAAACAGCAGTGTTCAGAGGGAAATTACAACTATAAATCCCATATTAAAAAAGAAGAAATATCTCAAATCAGTAACCTGACTTCACTCCTGTAGGAATTAGAAGAAAGAAGAGCAAACCCAAAGAGCAGAAGGAAAGAAATGTGGCCAATATTCCATATAAATGTAGATGTAAAAATTCTCCATGAAATACTAGCAAACCGAATTCAATAGCACATTATAAGGATTATACACCATGACCAAGTGGGATTTATTGCAAGAATGCCCAGCCAGTTCAAAATACGAAAATCAATCAACATAAAACACCACATTAATAGAATGAAGGGAGAAAAAAATCATATGATCAGTCTCAGTTAACACAGAAAAGGCATTTGACAAAATCTAGGATCAATTCTTGATAAAAATATACAGAAAAGTAGAAATAGAAGGAGGCTTCCTCAACATGACAATGGACATATATGAAAAACTCACAGGCAACATCATACTCAATAGTGAAAGACTGAAAGTTTTCCACCTAAGATCCAGAACAACACAAGAATGTCCACTTTCACCACTGCTATTCAACAATGTACTAGAAGTTCTAGCCAGAGCAATTAGACAAGAAAAAGAAATAAAAGATCAAATTGGAAAGGAAGAATTTGAACTATTTCTGTTTGCAGATAACATGATCCTATATATAGAAAATCCCTAAGAATCCACAAGAAAACCACTAGAGCTAATAAATTAATTCAGCAAAGTTGCAGGGTGCAATTCGGTTGTGAGGAAGTGAGCCTGGCGGCCACGGGCAAACACTAAAAAAACAGAGGAAACAATCATGTCTCACTACATGAGGACCCCAGCACCTCCCTGTTCATCAGGAATGTCGCAATGCCACCAGGTGAGCAGCAACAGCTGCAGGTTGGTGACACGGGGGAAGGGCGGGGTAATGGCCATGCAGTCAAGCTTGGGCCAAGCCCAGCAGCCCTACGGATGCCTCCCCCATGGAGGTGTCCTTCCCAGGAAGGTATAAGTCCTCAGGCAACTCCAGGGCCTGGGCGGGACTCCCGCTTCTGCCCTCCCTACCAGTGTTCAACCCCAGCATGATGCAGACCCGAGTCAAGCCCTGTAGTGCTTTACACTCCCTAAGCACCGCAAACAGTGAGCCCATGCCCATCCTCTCCTGACAAGTCGCTGGAACACAGGGTGCAACTATCCAGGTCCTAGCCAACGCAAAAGGCAAGAAAAAGAAATCAAAGATACGAATATTGAAACAGTAGAAGTAAATCTCTGTCTGTTCTTAGTCAACATGTTTATTTACATAGAAAATACTATGGAATTAACAACTGAAAAACACACTAAAATAAGTTAAGGAAATTATCAGGATACAAGATAAATTTACAAAAACTATATTTCTATACATTAACAAAAAATGTAAAAAAAACCTTTGTACTGAAAACTACAAAACACTGCCAAGAGAAATTAAAGAAGACCTAAGTCAACTGATATACCATGTTTATGAATTGGAAGATGGAATGTTGTGAAGTTGTCAGTTCTCTCCCAAAATGATCCATAAATTCAAGACAATCCCAATCAAAGTCATTTTCTTCTTTAAATAGAAATTGACAAGTTAATTCTAAAATTTACATAGACATGCAGAGGTTCTAGGACAGCCAAAATAATCTTGAAAAAGCATAATAAAGCAGGAGGACTTACACTATCTGACTTCAAGACTTAAAAAGATACAGTAGGGATTGTGGGAAGATGGTGGAGTAGGAAGCTCCAGGAATCAATCAGTCCCTCCATCAGAACAACTATTAAACAGGCAGGAAATGTCTCAATCAACTATTTTGAAACTCCAAAGTCCTGTACAACACTGTATAGCATCCAGGGAAAAATGGAAGGAAGAGGCTGGTAAATTACAGTAAATCCCAGTAAACTGCTGTCTCTGCATGGCACTTACTGTCACCCTTCTGCATTCTCATCATAGGCAGCAGTGGGGTCCAAGCCCTCGTTAGGTAGTTGGTGCCAGAAAGGGACATAAAAATCCAGTTCCCCAAGATCTGGGGGTAGCATGGGCCAGTCACTGATCAATGCTTTTGATTAGTTACTTTGAATAGTTGGGAACCCAGCTCTAAGTGTGGCCATTATTCAACCCTCCCCAGACAAAGGTGGCAGAAGAAACTTAAAGATAGTATGCTTCCTCAGAGGTCTGGTGGAAAGTTGAAAGGCTGCATTTGCTAGACAAGGGTCAAGTCAAGAAAACACAGCTTTGGGGAGTGTGGAAGAAGCTCCTGGCATCCTTCCAGGCCCCTCCTCCAGGCAGTTTGGAGCCAGCCAGCCAGAGCTCCCTTTGTGGGTTTCTGCCCTTGTTCTCACTGGGAAAGACTGACTTGGGAAACTCCTTTTCCATGTGTCCCCACTCCCAGGATTTGCCTTCCAGGCAAATGCAGCTTGAAACAATGAAAACATTGTAATAAATAGTTAAGGCAGATGGGCTGGAACAAAGACCACACTCCCCTTTGTCCAGTGTATGGATGGATGAATAGAAAAATGGGGGCATTCTTTTTTACTTTAATTGATCTTTTTCACTTTAATTATTATTCTTATTATTTGTGTGTGTGTGATAATGAAAATGTTCAAAAATTAATTTTGGTGATGAATGCACAACTATATAATGGTACTGCGAACAACTGAATGTACGCTTTGAATGACTACATGGTATGTGAATATATCTCAATAAAATTGAATTAAAAAAACAACAATGTAATGTTATCAGGCATAATTTCAATTATTCTTTAAAATGTTACATGCCACAAAAATGTACATTATTTTATACTAAACTCTCATTAAATCTTTCACTTTTATAAAACAAAAAAATAAAAAAAGAAATGCTGTCCAGGCAGAGATTAAATCCAGAAGACTACCAGGAAAAAATGTCTTAACAATGAAGGTGGGGGTGTATTTGTAAATACTTTGTGAAGAACTCAGAAAAATCAAAGATGGTACCTTAGAATACCACTAAGACACACAAAAGGCCCTCTAAATATCTTATGGGTGATCCTCACAGATCCTCTCAAACCATAGACCTAAAGAACTTAAGGACATTGTTTCTAGATATCTCAGCAGAAGTCCAAGGTAGAGTAGAACTTATCTCCAAAAGATTTGTGGGCATGTCTAGTGTCTAATGGAATGAACCCAACCAGATTCTCAGAACACCCACAAAAACCAACTACACTAAAAGGGATAGAGTGACAGTACAAAATAAAAAGAGGCATTTAGATACCCAAATTTCTACAGATAGGAGGGTAAGAAAACTCCACAAGTACTACCGGTTATAAGAAAGAAATGATTACTACTTCATACTCACTGGGACAACTATTATTAAAAAAAAATGGAGCTTGCTACAGCCAAGAGGGACACTTTGAAGAATGCTCAGTAGCTGAGAGAGGAGCTGCAGCTTATGAGACATTTTGGTCAGGAATTTGACCTACCAATTCCCGTGTTATTTTGGTTCAGTATTTCTCATGAGATAGCTGTATAGATTTTGGCTGGGGCTGCAGTCATGTGAAGGCTTCAAACTATCCCACCCCAAATTTTAACACTTTTCTTCTTTCTCTTTGTTTCCGCCTTTTATAATATCCAATTCTCTATTATTTTCAACACATCCAACACTCATGAATGAAATGAAAATCTATGTTCTATATGAAGTTTTTTCAATCTAGTCCAATCTGAAATTTCTTCATCTTCTGAACCTCCAAAGCATCCATTATCTTACCATTCATTTGATAGTCATTCCCACATTATTTTTTCATGTGAATATGTCATGCATTTGTTCATGGTTCCAAGGCCAAGTCTCACACCTCTTTGTATATTTCACAGTGCCTAGCATACCTTTCCTACGGCATGCATACAGTAAATGTATGTAGAGAAAATAAATCTTGTATCAGTGAACATCAACAGAAATACATCAATTATCTAATACAGTATACACACAGACATACACACATATATAGCACCATACACCAAGAAGTTACATTTTGGGAAATTACACAAGTTCTTCTGGAGTAATTATTCTCAAAACATGTATTTATTTTATAACAATGGAATCTTACCTTCTTCCACAGAATAATGACAGGACTGATGAAGTCTGTTTTTTTCACTGCTTTTAGCCTTTTGTAGAGAAAGTCCTGAATCATCAAAAGTTGAATTCAATGCTTCTTTGTCAAGACTTTGTAGATTTAATTTTTCTTTATTAGAAACTGGTGTTTTGGACATTTCTTCTCTTATCTTAGAAAATGAGTTCAGTGTGCTTGATTCAGAAAGTGGTGTACTCATAACTTTTTCTCCTACCAGCAAAGGAAACTGAGAATAATCAGGAGATATAAATTCTTTATTTTTTGCTGCACTCAGTGGCAAAAGTGCAAAATTTGGACTCTGCTTATCTTCACTTGATGAGACAGTAATGTTTCTTCTCATAAAACTTTCAACATGATCTCTTGGTATTACTGCTTGATTTGAAACATAATTTTCATCACTTATCTCCTTAATATCTAAATACCTTCCAGATAGATCATTTAGAAGCCTATTCTTATTTGTCTCTGATACATTTTCTAATATTTCATCATCAGACTCTGTACTACAAAATCCTAAATCAAAGGTAACAGAGAATAAATCCTTAGAGTAATCAACCACATATTCTTTGTTCTTCACTTTTTCCTCATTTACACCTCTCAAATCTGTATGAAATTTCCAACTATTATCACAGATGATCTGCCTTTGAGCTTCAGGATTATTGTCTAACAAAAGTTCATCAGAAATTAAGAACTGAGAGACCACTGCCATTTCACTTACAGCAGTTTTGTCTAACACACACAAAGGTTTGCATTTACTCAAGGGAGAAAAGGTTACACTATTAAACTCTGTATTATCATCTTCAAATAATAGTAAACTCTCATTCTGATCATTGAACAATGTTGAGAGGCCATTATTATAAACATCAGGATTCTTTTCTTTACCGGAATACTGTGAATGGCCTATGTTTATTTGAGCATGATTGTCAGGTACTAAATTTTCATTTTGAATATCTTTATGTAGTTCACCATCATGGTCACAGCAGATTAGCACATCAGAAATCTTACCATTACTAGCACCATGAAGGCCATTTATTTCAGAAGAATGATTAACAGTAGAAGAGGTTAAGTTTAGTAAATTGAATTCTAAATTTTGTTGGGACTTCACAGCTGAAGTTGACATCAAACAGGTAGATTTATCATTTTGTGAATACTCTCTGTAGGATGGGAAAAGCAAATTTTTAAGTGCAGAATCCTTTGTGATTTCATATTCCAAAGCTGAGAGCCCATTAAGAGGTGGAGGAGAATGAGATAAAAATCTCTCTACATTAGCTAGTATCTCTTCTGTCAATGATTGACAACTATAAAATTGATCATCTCTTCTAACTAAAAGCTCTTCTTCAAATGGAAGAAACAAGCTTGATGGAAAAGACTTCTCATCACTAAAACTGTTATAACCAGAATCTAAAAAATTTCCAGCAAATGAACTGGTGGATTTATTTGTAAACTGACACTCTGTTAGTAAGACATATGGCTCGTTAATAACATTTTCATGGATAGTACATGGGGCAGCAACTTCATCTGTATCTGATGCCATTTTATCACTTGATATGGCTATATGAAAAGCATTTTCAACAACAGAATTTTCTTCAGTATCCAAAGAATTCATAATACTATAATTATTTTCTTTTTTAGGCAGATCTTTTTTCATTTCTTTAGAAGCTTTGTTCTTCAGAGAAACAATTTTAGTGGGTTTGATATGAGTTTGTTTCAAAATTTCAGCACATTCTTCATCAGATTCTGCCATTGAGAATGAAATATTTTGCTTTATATTCTTTGTAAGTAAAGCTCTCTTCTTAGCAGTAAGGCTGCTGTCAGTAAGAGGATTATATTTATTCCTGAGAGCACTAAATTTTGAGCTAACATCTTCCATTTGTAAATAAGATTTCATTTCCAATTCATAGCTGCATTCTTCCTATAAAGAAAAATGAAAGAGTTATGGGAAAACAAAACCAAAAATAAAGCCAATTCTCAGAGATGAATTTCACTGTATGTTAAAATATTTTCTAAGCAATATACATTGTTCAAATGATTTTAAAGTGTTCAAGTTTTTATAACTTGAAAAATTATTCTGACAAGCCAAATTATAAATGACACTACTGTGAGATTATCCTAATATTACAGAAGATATGTAATAACTATTAGTAGAAAGAACAAATGTAATGAATACATAAAATAAGGATATCAATCCTAAGTGCTTTCTCTTCTAAAATTTAATTGGACAATTATTCTGCTAATTTCCTAAAATAGTAGTGCCATTAGCTATTTAGGAAATTAATATATATTAATGAAAGACACAAATACATGTTAAATTTATTCCCTTGATTGCAGTAAGGTAAGAAGAGTTTTTAGAACCTGTGAAATAATAGTACTTATATACAGAATAGGCTGTAGCCTGAAATATACTTCTATTTTTAACAAAGTCCCCAAGTAGTACATTAAGAACTCTTAAAGTGAATTTCTAAGCCTTACTTAACTCCTAATTGGCAGCTAAAACTCTATTACACATTCCCTCCTCTCCTTCTCTCCCCTTCCCCCAGCCCATGAATGCCACTAGAGTGAAATTCCTCTACCACTCAGAGACTTAAACAGTTAATTCATCTCAATTTGCAAATGTATTGATTTAGTAACACAAACAAATCAGCCTAAAATGTCTAATCTCTTAGCACTGAATCCTGGTCCACGGAACTCTGTATCCTAGTGGCCTTGCTGTTAGCATCTTTATGAATCATGAAATGCTGCTAAAGGGTTAGTCTT
The DNA here is from genome assembly GCF_015220235.1 of Choloepus didactylus. NCBI lineage: Eukaryota > Metazoa > Chordata > Mammalia > Pilosa > Megalonychidae > Choloepus > Choloepus didactylus. The sequence continues at coordinate 181,907,058 of NC_051310.1, read as the reverse complement.
TCAGAATTTCTATTTCAGAAGGAAGCAGAAAGCTGGATGATCTTTTCAGGAATAACTAGGAATGCAGGGCATGAGGGGAGCACAACTAAACTGAGAAGGTACCACTGCTTATTTAAATTTAAAGGAAGTAATTCCCATTTAATCAATTTTTAAAACTACCTCCAAAGAAATGTTTTGCCCCAACACTTCCTTCAGATCTCAGTCAAATATTCAGTTAGGATACATAATTGGTCAGGAAAAGCAAGGTCCACAGTTGAAGTAAAAACTGTTGAGAACTGAAGAGTGTGTGTCTAAAATTACTTTAAATCAAGAAAAATTAGCTAATACACAAAGACCTCTGAACCTACTGCCGGAGCTGCAAAAACCCTTTGATCACTTGAATAATGAACACAATAAATACTAAGTGAGCAATGTCTAGTACATATGCTACACATAGACTGAACATTTTATCTGGTTTGTTCACCAATGTAGCTCCAGGGCTTGGAACAGAAGCTGGCACATAGCAGGTCTTCAATAAATATTTTAATTTGATGGCACAGGTTTTGCTGGAATCCACAACCAATTACTTTATTCACATATACTCATGAAAATTAGCTAACAATAAAAATAGCAGCTTTAACTTAGAAGTCTTACTATGTAACACTTACTGTTTTAAGTGCTTTAAATGTTGTTAAGTCATTTAATCCTCACAACCCTATGAAATAGGTACTATTATTATTATCCCATTTTACAGATGAAACTGAGGCATAAAGATATTACATAATTTATACACACACAACCAGTAAAAGGGAGAGCTTGGATTCTAACCCAGGTATTTTGGATTTCATGCTCAAAGCAGGTCCCCTATTCTGACTCTCTCAAGGAAGAGCAATCATGAAACTATTCAATGAGTCAAATAATTCTGTAAACTACCACTAGGATACAGGAGACACCAAATGAACTATGTGATAAAAAATATTTCAATACATCCCAGTGTAGCAAGAATCATAAATTAGCTTTACAAACTAATTAAGTATATTAAAATTCTATTCCAGCCACCAATATTTACAGATGATATTCTTCTACTAATTAAGTCTACTTTTGCTCCTAAGCAGGAAACTGGTTCCTTTTTAAGATCACAAGGAACTATATAGATAAAGAAAATATTTCTAGCTATAATTATTGATAATAAGTAGTTTTAATACTTTTAATGACTTCAAATTAAGAAGAATAAACATTAAGTATTCTATTTGTCATCATCATTCCAACAATGGAAAGTTACAACAAAACTCTACCTCTTCATGTCTCATTCCTTCTATCATTTGCATAATGCTTATAAAGTGGTGGCATCGATCTGAATGGTCAACTTGATGAGTAGGAAAAGGATGATCCTGCCACACTCTCCATTCAGAAAGAGAGAGTTGATGAATTCCAATGGTTTGTTCCTGTGTCTTGATTAAAGATTTTACAAATAATAACGACAAAAACACATATACATACAAACTGAGATTTCACAAACAGATAAGGGAAAAAAACAAGTATATAAAGATAAACAGGCTAACATATCTAAATAATTTACTTTCATTTAGGTACTTTCACCTAAAACATCAGGAGAATAAAAGGAAAATAATTTCACAAAGTGTTAAGATAACCTTTTAAATATATTTTAAAAGTAACTTTTACATGAGTCACTATTTGAGCATATTCCTGTTTATATAGCTCCATATTATGAGCAAATATGTAAGAAAATATGTTTGGCTTCAAATCTACTATGTTGCTATTTGGTCTATCCTACAGTCTGATAAGGAGGCATGGATAACCTCTCAGTGAAACTTATTCCCAACTCATCATACATGCTGCCATTCCTCAATCTCCTTGTTTGGGAATAAAATACAAATGCTTATAACTATATATTTAAAGCTCTATAAATCTTCTAAAAGAAATCTTTCCTGAGGTTGTTCTTCTAGCTCTCTAGGCACATATTCAACACCTGTTCAACTCTCTTGACTTTCATTCCCATTCATCAACAATTGGTTCATAACAAATAAATATTAACAACTAATTTAAAGTTCTAACTATAATTTCAAAAAGAAAAAGAAAAATCAGTTTTTACAAAGATTCATATGGTAGCATTATTTACATTAAATATTAAAATATTGAAAAGAATCTCAAAATACAACAGGAAAATAGCCAAGGAAACTGGTATATTACAGAGTAAAGTGTCAACCATGTAGATGATGCCAATATATACAAATGTTTATATGGTAGAAAGTAATGAATAAAGGCAGAACTTACGTAAACATATCACAAAAATGTAAAAAATATATATGCAATACATAATTAATATAAGAAAATTTGGAGTGTTATAAACATAGAGAATATTTTTAAAGCTTATATTCTTAATTTTTAAAATAAATTGACATTCTGATGAAGAACATCTCTCTTTACTTGCAAATATATTGCATAATCATTCAAAGGACATCTAAAGAACATATTCAACTTACTAGGCTGTTTTTCTCATTCTGTAAAGACAGAAATTGACCTTGAGGCAATGTTATTTCCTTAATTTCATCACTGTCCCTTAATCTATAAAGTGTATTCCATAATTTATATTCTTCTTCCAATAAGGACCAACCTTTTTTTGAGTTATTTTGCCTGACTCCTATAAATTGAAAAAGTAATTGAAAAATGTTATTAAAAAAAAAGCTACAAGGCAAACACAAAATATATAACATCAACTAAAACACTGTAATAAACTCTGCTAAATCACTGATTTTGTTCAATCAAACTAACTATTCTTCACATAAAACCACTCTATTACTTCTGCTTCTACAAATTTCCTAAACTTCACTCACCTCTTTGAAAATAATATGCCCTTCTCTCTAGCAGCTAACCCCTCGTCAGTCATGGCTTCTTCTGCATTCCCTCTACTTTGCTGCCTAAGACCTTTCAGGAAACAAAGTCAGATAATTTACAAATGAAAACTGGTATTATGATTCCATCATAACAGTACTGGAAAGATTATCTGAGGCTTGAGAAAAAAAATTGCCAAGACAAACAAGAGTTTTGTAGCTGAAGTCTTAAACAAATAGGGGTAAAAAGGGTGAAGCTTTTAAAAATTGTATAGAGTAAACTTCCAGGGAAGATAGTAGAGTAGGGAGCTCCAGGACTTAGTCCTTCCACAAAAATAGCTATTAAACAGGCAAAAACTGTCTGAAACAATTATTCTGGAGCTCTGAAGGCAAGAACACTGTATAGGGGTAGAGGCTAATAAACTACAGTCAAGTACAGTGTGTTGTTCTCTCCACACAGCGGCTACTGGCACCCATCCCCCACTACTGTGGTGGGCCCCCTTGGGGTCTAGTCCCTGGCTAGCTCCTTAGGAACAGAAAAGGACATAAAAACCCAATTCTGTACTGAATGGCTGTTAAGAAGGAATGAAGTCATGAGGCATGCAACTATGTTAACGGACCCTGATGACACTATGTTGAGTGAAATAAGCCAGAAAAGAAAGGACAAACATTATAAGACATCACTAATATAAACTAACTATAATGAGCAAATGCTGAGAATTGAATTTGAGAGCAGAGGTTATCAAGCGATAGAACAAAGATAGAGATTGAGCAATCGACAATGGAGTGAGGAGTGCTCAATGAGTCTTGTAAAGTTTTGTAGACTGTAAGCTCTGATAGCAGTAACATCTATTCCTGAATTTTAACTGTTAGTTAAGAGATGTTTATTTGGTACAAAATTTATATGCTCTGTAGCACACTTTCTGATATAACCTGTAAGGTCAGTTTCTTTAAACAACATGATTTCAAGGAATCTAGAATGGGATCTTGTTATTCTGAACAGGTAAATGTAATACCCCAATGCACCCCAGAGTACTCAGAGCAGAAAATAAAAAAGTATTTGCAAAGTTCCCTTGAGGGACTGGGGATAAATGTAGAACTATTAAACTTCCCCACCTTGGGAATTACTGATATTACCACAAACATTAGGACATCATAATTTAATAACTCAAGCCCTCAATCTTGGGGCTTGCCCTTATGAAACTTATTCCTGCAAAGGAGAAGCTAAACCTACTTATAATTATGCCTAGGAGTCACACCCTGAGAACCTCTTTTGCTGCTCATATGTGGCCTGTATCTCTAAGCCATCTCTGCAAATAAACTCACTATCCTTCCCCCTACATGGGACATGACTCCCAGAGGTGAAAGACTCGCTGGAAACGAGGGACAGGACTCCTAGAAATAAGCCTGATCCTGGCATCGTGGGATTGAGAATGCCTTCTTGACCAAAAGGGAGAAAAGAAATGAAAAATAAAAATAGAGTTTCAGTGGCTAAAGAGATCTCAGAGACAAGAGATCAATCTGGAGGTTATTCTTAGGCATTATATAGATATTCCTTTTTAGTTTCTAGTGTATTAGAATAGCTAGAAGGAAATATCTGAATCTGTTGAACAGTAATCCAATAGACTTGATTCTTGATGATAAGTGTATAAAATACATAGCTGTTACCATGTGACCATGTGACAGTGAAAACCTGGTGACTGACAATCCCTTTACACAGTGTTTGGGCAGATGAGTAATAAAATAATAACAAAAAAAATGTATTACTAATGGGGGGGTAAGGGGTATGGGTGGTTTGAGTGTTCATTTTTAATTTTTCTTTATTTTGGAGTAATGAAAATGTTCTAAAATTGATTGTGGTGATGAATGCACAACTATATGATGATATTGTGAGCCACTGATTGCATACTTTGGATGGACCTTCAGAGTAAGCTCATCAAGATAATTAGATGCCTACACATCAGCAAAAAAATTACAAGCCATACTAAAAAACAGGAAGATAATTGCCTAGTCAAGGGAACAAATTAAAACCTCAGAGGAGACAAGAATTTGGAATAACTAATCAAAGATATTCAAACAAATCTCCTAAGTCAATTCAAGAGATGAAAGAATATATGCATAAAGAGATAAAGGTTATTAAAAAGACACTGTGTGAGCAAAAGAAGAATTTGAAATGAAAAGGAACATAAATAGAAATTATGGGAATAAAAGGCCCAATAGAAGAGATAAAAACATTCTAGAGGCATATAACAGCAGATTTGAACAGGCAGAAGAAAGAACAGCAAACAAGATAGGACAATCAAAATCTTACAAATAGAAGAACAGATAGAGAGAAGAATGGAAAATATTGAGCAGTGTCTCAGAGATTTGAATGACAGCAGAAAGCACACAAGCATACACATCATGGGTGTCCCAGAAGAAGAAAAGAGAAAAGGGGCCAAAAGAATATTTGAGAAAATTGTTGGAAAATTCCACTACAAACGCAGGCTTTCACAAATGGCAGATTAGACAAGCCTTTTGTGTTAAACTTTCTGGTGGCCAGAATAACATACTGCAGCCACTTCATTATGCCCCAAACCCCTCTTCCCCTGCTATTTACAGTCCAATCCTTAAAAGGCGAAAAAAAACAAAAAACCAAAAACCCACTACTCACTTGCCCATTGGTTCCATGCCATGCCTTCTCAATTCCCACCTTGGCAGACCCCTGGGCCCAATCACCACTTGGCCCATCAGCTAAACTTCTGTCCTTCCTTACCAACTGACCACCTCCATAAGAAAAGCATAAATACAGCTCTCCCTTTGTCTCAGGCAGGCTGAAGTTTTACTTCAGACCCCCATCATGCTGACGTGCAAATAAAACTTTTCTGCCTGAAGTCGATTAGTCTCCGTGCCCTCTGTGACTACGCAGTGAAATTTCTAACAGAAATAATGGCCGAAAATCTTCCAACTCTTATGAGACATAAGTATACATATACAAGAAGCACAAGGTACTCTAAACAGAATAAACCCTAACAGATCTACTCTGAGACACATACTAATCAGAATGTCAAAATGTCAAAGATAAAGAGAGAATCCTAAAAGCAGCAAGAAAAAAGCAATTCATAAGATACATGGGATCTGCAGTAAGACTACGTGCTGATTTCCAGAAAACTGATGAGGAGGGAATACTACCGAAGTCATTCTATGAAGTGCTGAGAAGGTGGCAGTATGATATATTTAAGGTACTGAAAGAGAAAAACTGCCAGTAAATAATTCTTTATCTGGCAAAACCATCCCTCAAAAAGGAGGGAAGAGTAGAAAATATTCACAGATAAACAGAAACTGAGAGAGTTCATTAACAAGACAACTGCCCTGCAAGAAATACTAAAGGGAGTCTGTATGCTGAGAGGAAAAGACAAGAGATAGCGCCTTGGAGTAGTGTGAAGAAATGAAGATTATCAGTAAGAGTAACTAAAGGGTAAAAAAAGAAACAAACAAACACACAAAGATATGACATTCAAAAACTAAAGGATAAAATGGCTGAAGTAATTATTGCCTTTACAGTAATAACAATGAATGTTAATGAATTAAACTCCCCAATCAAAAGACAGATTGGTAGAATGTATAAGAAAGCATGATTTAACTATATGTTGTTTACAAGAGACTTTCTTTAGACTCAAAGACACAAACATATTGAAAGTGAAAGGACAGAAAAAGATATTCCATGCAAGTAGTAACAAAAAGAGCTGAGGTAGCTATACTAATATAGGACAAAATAGACTTTAAATGCAAAACTGTTATAAGAGACAAAGAAGGACACTATATATTAATAAAAGGGGCAATCCACCAAGAATAAATAACAATCACAAATATTTATGCACCTAATCATGGTGCCCCAAAATACACGAAGCAAAAATGGCAAAACTGTAGGAAGAAATAGACAATAATACTAGGAGAATTCAATTCACCATTCTCATCAACAGATAGAACATCTAGACAGAGGATCGATAAGTAAACAGAGATCTTCAATAATATGATATATGAACTAGACCTAACATATACAGAACATTTTATATATTTTCTTCCCAAGTGCACATGGATCATTCTCCAGGATATATATTCTTCCCAAGATAAATATTCTTCCCAAGTGGAGAAATAGAAACACTCATTCATTGCATTTAACAAGAATGTTGCAAAAAGCATTACTACCCTGATAGGTAATTGTACCAGATGACCACCAAAGTTCTTTCCAAATCTCAAAATATAATTATGATTTTATGATTCTTTAAAGCTCTCCTTAAAGATAAAGGAAAATTAAAAAAAAAAAAAAACTTTTTTCTTTTTCATGTAATGTTAATAATTCAAGATATTTTCTTGATACCACCAAAGTCTCTGTAGTTCTTAAAGGGGAAAGAGATCTTTCACCTTCCCTTTTTTCAAGCATTTGTCCAGAGGACACCAAATATTTGTAAATCATTCCTTTAATCCTTTGTAAATATTTATAAAGGATAAGCAAGACTCTAGTCAGCTTTACAACCCAGAAATGTTTTATTTAGGGTCTTGGAAACATCTCTTTGAAATGTGAACATCAAGGAAGATTGCATCCCTATCTCCCAATGATCACAGCAGTTTAGCCTAGGCACCTATATCAAAACTGTAACCATTTGCTTTTCATAGAAATAACAAGTTTCTTTATTCCTTACAATAAAGGCAATTAGCCAACACAAATGGTTACCTCAATTACCAGATGAATATGCGGTGAAAGAATGTATAGTAGCAAATGGTTCTGTCCTCTCATATGAGGACAAGTTATTGTTAATCTTAGGAATACATATATAAAGGATTGTAATTGCTTGGGGGTATAAATAGGGTAGAATTTCTCTCTTTGTAATATCTTAGTGGATTACGTTCAATGCACATTGTATTCTGTTTAATGCTTCTTCAATAATAAAACTTTTTTCTTTCTTTTCTGCATTTTGTGGGGAGGACTCTGGATTGCTAGAATATTTCTGATTTTAATTTTCTCCAACACTGTACCACCATTGTTTCCTTCCCTTTGCCACATGAACAATCTCTTGTCCTTTGCAAAGAGAACACCCATAACATCCTAGAATGTACCTTGAGTTTTTCAAAGAAGAAATGTTATATCAAGATTCAGCTTTCTACTAACCAAAAATGGGGGGGGGGGGGGGCAGGGAGGCAGTATGCCACAACAATAAAAATTTTTATTTACCATTCCTATAAGAAAAGAGAGACGACTTCCTCTGCACATTCCGAGAAGGCTTCTCTGGTTCACAGATACCATGTGTGATGAACATTTTGTGTAATTCTGGATTGATTCCATCAGGAACCATTCGTGGACTTCCTTGGTAAAAATGAAGGACTTGCCTGTTGCCTGAAATAGCTTTATAAATATTTCTTTTGTTGCACTGACTTTGATTATAAGTCTGCAAAAACAAATGTAAAATTGTCAAATTACATAATTTCTATAATAATCATTTAGCCGTAATAGGCAATTATGTTAGTTTGGGTTTATTCTAAACATAAAGTTAAACTAACCCACTTAAATACTTAGAGAATGAAATTTATGCTGACGGGAATTCTAAAACATATCAGTAAAACCATTTGATAAAGTATTGGTGAAAAATATTTCATAATCTATTATTAAAAAGCCTACCTTAGTAACCAGATTGCACAAAGGTAATCTTTTTTTTTATGTAGTATTTGCTGTTTTTGAATAAGATTGATATTTACCTATGTGCAATTTGGTTTTTTTGAAAAATTACCTAATTTTAGTTTGTTACTTCATCTCTCTACACTTGAGTTTTTTATCTGTATAAAACAAGAAAAGCTTTACTTACCGTATAAGGTTTTTGACAGGATTATAATAGTGCATATAAAACACTTAAAACATTGTATAGCATAGAACAAATGATTATTAAATGTGGTCATAATTACTATTTTACAGATAAGAAAACTAAAACCTGAAAAGAGAGATTAAGTGAGTTGCCTGAGTTAGCACAATTAGTAGGAACCCAGTTCCACTCACTGATAATGCATGCTCTTTGGCAAGCTGCCATATATTTCACTTATTGAGATCATTTTATGGATAAAGTAGATGTTACATAAGAATATGCTATAATAAAATGAAAAGTATTAAAGAAAAATAATTCATTTTTGTTAGGTCCGGAGCCGTTCAACAATCCACACAATGCAGCGAGTCATGGTTTAAGTAGAGAGTTTAAGGTTTATTAGAGGAAGAAAGCAGAAGAAAGCAGGTGGGAGCCAGCAGAAAAGAAAGAAAGGAAAAATGGCTCCAGCTCTCTATCTGAGAGGAGCATTTTTTAAAGGAAAAACCCACATGGGGAGGGTAGGGTGTTAGGGGAGAAGGGTGCCTGTTGAGTGCGTCCTGTGCCTCAATTGGGCGAGTGCCTATCAATTTCTGAACTGACTGGTTACTAGGGTTCTAACACACTACTCTTCTTTGATGTGCACTGTATTATCTATGTGGAGGAAGCAGGCCTTTTGGCTTGTTTGTGGTCATTCATCTTATGGACATATCTGACCTTGCCTTACCCGCCTTTGAGGCGCCACTGTGGCTAGGACAGCCTTGAACAGCCTTCACTCTTTAGTTTTTGGGGCACCTATTTTCTGTGAGATAAGCAGCAGGACCCCTGGATCAGACATTCCATCTATATGTTAGACTCTTTTTTTGGGGATCTGACAATTTTTACAGGATGATTTCAAAGACAATATAAAATATTTAAACAAGTTTTTAAATTTTAAATTGAAAATTAATCTTTTTTTTAAATTTCATAGCTAATGAGAAGGTCTTTAATGTGAGACTCTATATTTGGCTATTGAACCAGTCCCACTGAGTTAAAAAATTAGTTAACACTTTAAAGTGGAACAAACACAAAATAATATGCATATCATATTTAGGAAGGCTTATTACCCAAGATTGTAGAAAAGTATGAATACAATTTAAGTTCCCTATCACTTTAGGGTAGGCATCAGAAACCTTTTCTGTAAAGGGCCAGAAAGTAAATATTTTAGGCTTTGCAGGCTATTATTGTCACTGGTGCATATTCTTCTTTGTTTTGTTTGATGTTTGCAACTCTTGAAAATGCCACAAGCATTATTAGCTTACTGGAATTCAAAACCAAAAAGAACAAACAAACGGGCCTTAGAAGCACCAGGAAAGAGTAAAACAAAGTAATAAATATTGATTCTTTATACTTAGGTGTCTTTGAATTAACATTGAAGTGTCAAAACGTGTTTCTTTATCTGGACAACAATTATAAAACTGAATACAAGCAAAAATTCTCTTAATTACAAGAAAAGATTAGTCAAAATCCAATACAAAGGGAAAAAAAAATTTTTGGACTTTGAATGCTACAAAGTTGATCTTAGTCTTCAGGCTATATTTCTCAAATTTCAAGCGTCAAATCATGTTTCTACAAGTTTACTTACGCGTTCTTCCCGTCCTTCAGCAAGGATAACAACAATCCTGCCTTGACGTTTGCGGCCAGTTCTACCCATTCGTTGTACAAGACGAATCGGACTCTTCTGGGCATCAAAACATATTATAAGATCAACTTCCCCTATATCCAACCCTTCTTCACCAACACAGGTAGAAACCAATGTGTTGTAACCACCATCACGAAACTGCTTCACTACCTAAAATGAAAATAATTTAAAAAATACATAGATGAAATTATAAAAGAATTGTGGATCACGTATTTTTTCTGTTCCCTCCCAAAAAACATTGAAATCAGATTAAAAATCAGCATTGAGGATACCTAAATAGGGAAAGAAATCTCAAAATGGCAATATAAGCCATAAAACATTATGGGAAAATGGAAAAGGCAGTACAAATAACTTTGTTTTAATAATGGTGGTGATGCCAAAGGGGTTTGCTAACAATTTACATATGAATAAGAAATCCCATTTTTTTATTTTTAGCATCTGCTGAAAGGTGCATAGGGCTGGTAAACAGCCTAGGGCAATTAGTCCTATTTATCATATCCTAACCTAAATGCATAGTTAGGTGTATCCAAAATAAGAATGTTTTATTATTCCTAGAATTCATATCTTACCTTTTATACAGCCATTCCAGGATTTCTCTCTGTTCAGTTTCACTGGTTTCATTCTGATGTAGTTTCATTAAGAAACCACAGTGACATGAGAATAAGTTAAACAAAAAGTCAATGAAGCCCCACCCTAAGATGGCAGAGTGAGATGCTTCAGGGCTTTGTATGTCCACAGAAATCTTGAACAACAAGCAAGAACTGGCAGAAACATCTTTCTCAAAGCTCCAGAAAACAGTAAAAGAACTGTAGTAACAAAGCAAGTGCCATATCAAGGAAAAAGCTACCTAAAAAGAATAGGATCTCGTATGGTGCCCTGGCTAGCCCCTCCTCAACCCCTCACTGACTTGGCAAAGAGCTGGCCCGTGTCCCCTGTGCAGATCCCTGGTGCCCAGTTCCAGAGGGAGCAGAGTAATCATCATACACATACTGGGAGCATATATGTCTAGCACAATGTCTGGTAGTGGCCTGAAGAAGTCATAGTCCCAGAATTTGCCTTCATGCAGAAGGCAGCTTAGAGAACTCTCCTACAGAATGTTTCAAGTCCTGCTGCCTAGGGCAAGGGACTGTTGGTTGTAGGACATACACTGCAGTGTACAGGAACATGAAGAAACTATTTGCTAGATGTGGAGACCCAGGGCCCAGGCTTCCCCTACATACAGACAGTAAGTTGCTGCACCTAGCTGCCTAAGTGACTGGGAAGAAATTAAAGGTCATCTGACCCCCTTAATGAAGAAAGAATATACAGATGGTATCGTAAACCACTTACCTTGTAAAGCATTAAAACTCCTCTCCCCTGATGTATATGTTGATAACAAATCTCCAAACCCCTGTGTGATGAGACCCTGCTGAAACTCTGTTCTCATACCCTATGGAATGTCTTTGCCCGAAACCCTTATAAGCTGTCCCTTATACTCTCCTCTGTGGAGCATGACTTTGATTTTCTGGAAGGCTGCCACCAGAGACTCTCCTGTTCATAAGTCCTAATAAAAATCATGTCTGACTCTGTACCTGGCATGTTCTTTGGTCTTGCAGCTGCCCTGACCCAAGCCTTCCAAGAGCTGGGTTGGAACACTAGGGAAGACAGGACATTTGGAAACACATGAACAGGAGAATTCCTAGGGCCACAAGTATGCATGCCCAATCAAGACACATATGCAGCAAGAATCAGGGAGGCCCCTACCTTTGGTCTGGAGCTATTCTCTAAACTCACTGATGGATAAGCCCTGAAGGAAAGCACTCACACAAGTCAATCTGCAAAGACTGGAAAAGGTTTTTTTTTCCATTTTTCTTTCTTTCTTTTTCTTTTCTTTTTTTTTTTTTTTTTGTTAGCTCAGCTGGATGCAATCTTAAGGAACAGATGCCTCAGAGTCTAAGTTCCAGCGAGAACACACTAAAATATCAAGATGTCTAGGTTTCAACAAAAGATTGCAAAACATACAAAGAAACAAGTGGAGACCCAAGCAAAGAAGAATATTAAAGCATTAGGAACCATCAATGAGGAGGAGCAGACCTGGGACATACCAAAAAGATTTGAAAACCTGGTCCTAAATATGCTCAGAGACCTAAAGGAAAATATGGACAAAGAACTAAAGGAAATCAGGAAAACAACAGATCAACACAAAAAGAATATAAATAGAGAGATGGAAATTATGAAAAGGAACCAAACAGAGCTGAAGAACACAGTTAACAGAAATTAAAAATTTCCTAGAGGGATTCAACAGCAGATTGGAGCTGGCAGAAAAAAAGAATCAGAGAACTTGAAAATAAAACAATTGAAATCATCCAGACTGAGAAAGAAAGAAGAAAGAAGGAAGAAAACTGAACACAGCCTAAGAGGGCCCTGTGAGACACCATAAAGCTTACCAGTATATGCACTGTGGGATCCCGGAAGGAGAAGAAAGATAAAAGGGGGCAGATAGAGTATTTAACGAAATAATGACTGAAAACTTCCCAGTCTAGTGAAGGAATAAATATATCTAAGACCCTCAACAAACTCCAAACAGGATAAATCCAAATAGACCCATACCACAGTATATTATAACCAAACTTCAAATGCCAAAGATAAAGAGAATTCTGAAAGCCACAAGAGAGAAACAATGTGTCATGTACAAGAGAGCCTCGATAAGATTAAGTGCCAATTTCTCATCAGAAACAACGGAAGCAAGAAGGCAGTGGCAGGACATAAAGTGCTGAAAGCAAAAAATTGCCAACTAAGAATTCTATATCTAGCAGAACTGTCTTTCAAAAATGAGGAGAGATTAAGACATTCCCAAATAAACAAAAACTGAGAGAGTTCATAACCACTAAGCCAGCCCTACAAAATGTTAAAAAAGTTGTGTAGGTTGAATAGAAAGGACAATAGAAAGCAGATCAAAGCTGCATGAAGAAATAAAGATCTCTGGTTAGGATAATGACATGGGTAAATATAAAAGCCAATACTACTGCATTTTTAGTTTGTGACTCCACTTTTCACTTATACAGAATGTAAAAGGCAAATACATAAACAAAGCAATGATAAATCAGTGATAAAATCCTCATTTTCTAGCAACAACGCTACCAGCCATGATAGCTAATTTTCTAATCAATTATTTTCCATAATGCCAGATTTTACCAGATTTTATAGCCATTACCCTGAATGCTTAAGTGAAAGGAGGGAAAAGGGGAAAAGGAAAGAAGGAAAAAAAAAGAAAAAGGGACTGATAGAATACCAGTCACCAAGATAAATGAATTAGAGAAACAAATAGTAGATATAATTGCCTATCTGATGTCTCCTCTCAAACTCAAAATATCCAGTATTCAACCAATCTTCAATTATTACTACCAAACTTGTATTGCTCGGGTGTTTCCCATCTGAGAAGGGCACCACTATCATTCTGGTTTGACAGGTTGAAAAACCCTAGAAGTCATCCTTTATACCTCCTTCTTCACCTCTCATATCTAATCCATTACCAAGTCTTATTAAACCTCTCTCAAACCCATCTTCTTTTAACCATTTTCACACCAAGCACCTTACAGATTTACCTTAAACTACTCTGAGAGCCTCCCTATGAAATTACAATCTAAAACCAAGCTTTTAGTTAGAGACCTAGAACTCTGGGTAATCCTGGCAACACCCTTAATCCCTACTCCCAATACACACAGGCCTCATCAGTACCATCTACCTTGAGAACAGCAAGACTTATTCTATTATATCTTATCTTTAGTTATATCAGTTACAAGCAGCCAGAACTCCAGATCACACCTTATCCCTCAGACTCTAAACCACATACAGCTCTATGTATCTTCATTATCAACCTCATTTCCCACTTTCCCTAGAAGAATATTTTCATCTTCTTGCTCTAAGTGAAACTTGGCCTCCCTCCTTCCATTTCCTTCCTTGCAGAGCTCCCAAGTAGTGGCTTTTTCTTTCTTAACTCATACCACTAGGCCTGAGGTAAGGTAGGTGTCCTCCCTGCTTCTCTGGTCACTTTCAGACAATTCTCCCTAACTCCTAATGCATGCCCCACACCCACCTGCAACTTAGACCTCATATCAGACTATATCACTCACTACTCCTACTGTTGTAGTCATCTATTGAGCCCACAGGCCACTCTCCTTAGTTCCTATAATAGTTTAGCTCCTAACTTGCTTTCACTCTTTCCAACTCTCATTGTGTCATAATTTTTCCTGATTTCAGTATCTACATACATAACACTTCCTGGTCTTACTTTCCCCATATCTCAGCTCCTACAATAGGGTAGCACTTATTTCCTAATCACTCCCAGAGTCATATCCTAGGCCTTATTATTAATAACTGCAATTCCTCCATAACCTTAATTTCAAGTATTCAAATCTCCTACAATCACCTGTTGCTTTTAGCACTCATACCTTCTAGTTCCTTATTTCTGACAATTTTTTTATCCCCTCCAGAACTTTTAATCCACTGATCTTACCATGTTTTTATTGCTTATCCTGTACCCTAGCTTTAAAATCCACTCCCTAGCATATAACTTCAATTCCCTTGCCCCTCCCTCATTTTTTTTTTTTTTTTTTTTTTTTTTAATCATCATTTTATTGAGATATATTCACATACCACGCAGTCATACAAAACAAATTGTACTTTCGATTGTTTACAGTACCATTACATAGTTGTACATTCATCACCTAAATCAATCCCTGACACCTTCATTAGCACACACACAAAAATAACAAGAATAATAATTAGAGTGAAAAAGAGCAATTGAAGTAAAAAAGAACACTGGGTACCTTTGTCTGTTTGTTTGCTTCCCCTACTTTTCTACACATCGATCCATAAACTAGACAAAGTGGAGTTTGGTCCTTATGGCATTCCCAATCCCACTGTCACCCCTCATAAGCTACATTTTTATACAACTGTCTTCGAGATTCATGGGTTCTGGGTTGTAGTTTAATAGTTTCAGGTATCCACCACCAGCTACCCCAATTCTTTAGAACCTAAAAAAGGTTGTCTAAAGTGTGCGTAAGAGTGCCCACCAGAGTGATCTCTCGGCTCGTTTTGGAATCTCTCTGCCACTGAAGCTTATTTCATTTCCTTTCACATCCCCCTTTTGGTCAAGAAGATGTTCTCCATCCCACGATGCCGGGTCTACATTCCTCCCCGGGAGTCATATTCCACGTTGCCAGGGAGATTCAATTCCCTGGGTGTCTGATCCCACGTAGGGGGGAGGGCAGTGATTTCACCTTTCAAGTTGGCTTAGCCAGAGAGAGAGGGCCACATCTGAGCAACAAAGAGGCATTCAGGAGGAGACTCTTAGGCACAAATACAGGGAGGCCTAGCCTCTCCTTTGCAGCAACCGTCTTCCCAAGGGTAAAACTTATGGTAGAGGGCTCAAGCCATCAAACCACCAGTCCCCTATGTCTGTGGTCATGTTAGCAACCATGGAGGTGGGGTAGGCGAATACCCCTGCATTCTCCACAGGCTCCTCAAGGGGGCACTACATCGTTTTTTTTTTTTTTTTACTTTTTTTTATTTTTTATTTTTTTTTTTTTTTTCTTAACTTTCCCTTCTTTTTTCAAATCAACTGTATGAAAAAAAAAAGTTAAAAGGAAAACAAACATACAATAAAAGAACATTTCAAAGAGACCATAGCAAGGGAGTAAGAAAAAGACAACTAACCTAAGATAACTGCTTAACTTCCAACATGTTCCTACTTTACCCCAAGAAAGTTACATACTATAGCAACATTTCAGTGAACTTGTTCCTACTACATCCATCAGAAATTAACAGACCATAGTCATTTCTGGGCATCCCCAGAACGTTAAATAGCTTATCTGTTCTTCTTGGATTATTGTTCCCCCTTCCTTAATTGCTCTCTACTGCTAGTTCCCCTACATTCTACATTATAAACCATTTGTTTTACATTTTTCAAAGTTCACATTAGTGGTAGCATATAATATTTCTCTTTTTGTGCCTGGCTTATTTCGCTCAGCATTATGTCTTCAAGGTTCATCCATGTTGTCATATGTTTCACGAGATCGTTCCTTCTTACTGCCGCGTAGTATTCCATCGTGTGTATATACCACATTTTATTTATCCACTCATCTGTTGAAGGACATTTGGGTTGTTTCCATCTCTTGGCAATTGTGAATAATGCTGCTATGAACATTGGCGTGCAGATATCTGTTCGTGTCACTGCTTTCCGATCTTCCGGGTATATCCCGAGAAGTGCAATCGCTGGATCGAATGGTAGCTCTATCTCTAGTTTTCTAAGGAACTGCCAGACTGACTTCCAGAGTGGCTGAACCATTATACAGTCCCACCAACAATGAATAAGAGTTCCAATTTCTCCACATCCCCTCCAGCATTTGTAGTTTCGTGTTTGTTTAATGGCAGCCATTCTAACCGGTGTTAGATGGTATCTCATTGTGGTCTTAATTTGCATCTCTCTAATAGCTAGTGAAGCTGAACATTTTTTCATGTGTTTCTTGGCCATTTGTATTTCCTCTTCAGAGAACTGTCTTTTCATATCTTTTGCCCATTTTATAATTGGGCTGTCTGTACTATTGTCATTGAGTTGTAGGATTTCTTTGTATATGCAAGATATCAGTCTTTTGTCAGATACATGGTTTCCAAAAATTTTTTCCCATTGAGTTGGCTGCCTCTTTACCTTTTTGAGAAATTCCTTTGAGGTGCAGAAACTTCTAAGCTTGAGGAGTTCCCATTTATCTATTTTCTCTTTTGTTGCTTGTGCTTTGGGTGTAAAGTCTAGGAAGTGGCCTCCTAATACAAGGTCTTGAAGATGTTTTCCTACATTATCTTCTAGGAGTTTTATGGTACTTTCTTTTATATTGAGATCTTTGGTCCATTTTGAGTTAATTTTTGTGTAGGGGGTGAGGTAGGGGTCCTCTTTCATTCTTTTGGATATGGATATCCAACTCTCCCAGCCCCATTTGTTGAAAAGACCCTTATGGCTGAGTTCGGTGACTTTGGGGGCCTTATCAAAGATCAGTCGGCCATAGATCTGAGGGTCTATCTCTGAATTCTCAATTCGATTCCATTGATCTATATGTCTATCTTTGTGCCAGTACCATGCTGTTTTGGCAACTGTGGCTTTATAATAAGCTTCAAAGTCAGGGAGTGTAAGTCCTCCCACTTCGTTTTTCTTTTTTAAAGTGTCTTTAGCAATTCGAGGCATCTTCCCTTTCCAAATAAATTTGATAACTAGCTTTTCCAAGTCTGCAAAGTAGCTTGTTGGAATTTTGATTGGGATTGCATTGAATCTGTAGATGAGTTTGGGTAGAATTGACATCTTAATGACATTTAGCCTTCCTATCCATGAACATGGAATATTTTTCCATCTTTTAAGGTCCCCTTCTATTTCTTTTAGTAGAGTTATGTAGTTTTCTTTGTATAGGTCTTTTACATCTTTGGTTAAGTTTATTCCTAGGTACTTGATTTTTTTAGTTGCTATTGAAAATGGTATCTTTTTCTTGAGTGTCTCTTCAGTTTGTTCATTTCTAGCATATAGAAACATTACTGACTTATGTGCATTAATCTTGTATCCCGCTACTTTGCTAAATTTGTTTATTAGCTCTAGTAGGTGTATCGTTGATTTCTCAGGGTTTTCTAGATATAAGATCATATCATCTGCAAACAATGACAGTTTTACTTCTTCTTTTCCAATTTGGATGCCTTTTATTTCTTTGTCTTGCCGGATTGCCCTGGCTAGCACTTCCAGCACAATGTTGAATAACAGTGGTGACAGCGGGCATCCTTGTCTTGTTCCTGATCTTAGAGGGAAGGCTTTCAGTCTCTCACCATTGAGTACTATGCTGGCTGTGGGTTTTTCATATATGCTCTTTATCATGTTGAGGAAGTTTCCTTCAATTCCTACCTTTTGAAGTGTTTTTATCAAAAACGGATGTTGGATTTTGTCAAATGCTTTTTCAGCATCTATTGAGATGATCAATTGATTTTTCCCTTTCGAGTTTTTAATGTGTTGTAATACATTGATTGATTTTCTTATGTTGAACCATCCTTGCATGCCTGGAATGAACCCCACTTGGTCATGGTGTATGATTTTTTTAATGTGTCTTTGGATTCGATTTGCAAGTATTTTGTTGAGGATTTTTGCATCTATATTCATTAGGGAGATTGGCCGGTAGTTTTCCTTTTTTGTAGCATCTTTGCCTGGTTTTGGTATTAGATTGATGTTAGCTTCATAAAATGAATTAGGTAGTGTTCCATTTTTTTCAATGTTTTGATAGAGTTTGAGTAAGATTGGTGTCAGTTCTTTCTGGAAAGTTTGGTAGAATTCCCCTGTGAAGCCATCTGGCCCTGGGCATTTATTTGTGGGAAGATTTTTGATGACTGATTGGATCTCTTTGCTTGTGATGGGTTGGTTGAGGTCTTCTATTTCTTCTCTGGTCAGTCTAGGTTGTTCATATGTTTCCAGGAAATTGTCCATTTCTTCTACATTATCCAGTTTGTTGCCATACAGTTGTTCATAATATCCTCGTATAATTTTTTTAATTTCTTCAGGATCTGCAGTTATGTCACCTTTTTCATTCATTATTTTGTTTATATGGGTCTTCTCTCTTTTTGATTTTGTCAGTCTAGCTAGGGGCTTGTCAATCTTGTTGATCTTCTCAAAGAACCAACTTTTGGTGATATTTATCCTTTCTATTGTTTTTTTGTTCTCTATGTCATTTATTTCTGCTTTAATCCTTGTTATTTCTTTTCTTGTACTTGGTTTAGGATTGGTTTGCTGTTCATTTTCTAGCTTCTTCAGTTGATCCATTAGTTCTTTGATTTTGGCTCTTTCTTCCTTTTTAATATATGCGTTTAGTGCTATATATTTCCCCCTTAGCACTGCTTTTGCTGCATCCCATAGGTTTTGGTATGTTGTGTTCTCATTTTCATTCGTCTCTATATATTTAGCAATTTCTCTTGCTATTTCTTCTTTAACCCACTGATTGTTTAGGAGTGTGTTGTTTAACCTCCAGGTATTTGTGAATTTTCTAAGTCTCTGATGGTTATTGACTTCTAATTGTATTCCATTGTGGTCAGAGAATGTGCTTTGAATAATTTCAATCTTTTTAAATTTATTGAGGCTTGTTTTATGTCCCAGCATATGATCTATTCTGGAGAAAGTTCCGTGAGCACTAGAAAAGTATGTGTATCCTGGTGATTTGGGATGTAATGTCCTGTAGATGTCTGTTAAATCTAATTCATTTATCAGATTGTTTAGGTTTTCAATTTCCTTATTGGTCTTCTGTCTGGTTGATCTATCTATAGGAGAGAGTGATGTGTTGAAGTCTCCCACAATTATTGTGGAAACATCAATTGCTTCCTTTAGTTTTGCCAATGTTTCTCTCATGTATTTTGTGGCACCTTGATTGGGTGCATAGACATTTACGATTGTTATTTCTTCTTGCTGAATTGCCCCTTTTATTAGTATGTAGTGGCCTTCTTTGTCTCTCAAAACATCCCTGCATTTGAAGTCTATTTTATCTGAGATTAATATTGCTACACCTGCTTTCTTTTGGCTGTAGCTTGCATGAAATATTTTTTTCCATCCTTTCACTTTCAGTTTCTTTGTGTCCCTGTGTCTAAGATGAGTCTCTTGTATGCAACATATTGATGGTTCATTTTTTTTGATCCATTCTGCGAATCTATATCTTTTAATTGGGGAGTTTAATCCATTTACATTCAACGTTAAAACCGTGAAGGCATTTCTTGAATCGGCCATCTTATCCTTTGGATTATGTTTGCCATATTTTTCCCTCTCTCTATTAATATCCTTTATTGTACCTATACCGAATCTCTTTAGTACTGAACCTTTCTCCAAGTCTCTCTGTCCTGTCTTTGTTTCTCTGTCTGTAGGGCTCCCTTTAGTATCTCCAGTAGGGCAGGTCTCTTGTTAGCAAATTCTCTCAGCATTTCTTTGTCTGTGAAAAATTTAAGCTCTCCCTCAAATTTGAAGGAGAGCTTTGCTGGATAAAGTATTCTTGGCTGGAAATTCCTCTCACTCAGAATTTTAAATATATCGTGCCACTGCCTTCTCGCCTCCATGGTGGCTGCTGAGTAGTCACTACTTAGTCTTATGCTGTTTCCTTTGTATGTGGTGAATTGCTTTTCTCTTGCTGCTTTCAGAACTTGCTCCTTCTCTTCTATGTTTGACAGTGTGATCAGTATATGTCTCGGAGTGGGTTTTTTTGGATTTATTCTATTTGGAGTTCGCTGAGCATTTATGATTTGTGTATTTATGTTGTTTAGAAGATTTGGGAAGTTTTCCCCAACAATTTCTTTGAATACTCTTCCTAGACCTTTACCCTTTTCTTCCCCTTCTGGGACACCAATGAGTCTTATATTCGGACGTTTCATATTATCTATCATATCCCTGAGGTCCATTTCGAGTTTTTCAATTTTTTTCCCCATTCTTTCTTTTATGTTTTCATTTTCCATTCTGTCATCTTCCAGGTCACTGATTCGTTGTTCAACTTCCTCTAGTCTTGTACTATGAGTGTCCAGAATCTTTTTAATTTGGTCAACAGTTTCTTTAATTTCCATAAGATCATCCATTTTTTTATTTAGTCTTGCAATGTCTTCTTTATGCTCTTCTAGGGTCTTCTTGATTTCCTTCATATCCCGTACTAGGGTCTCATTGTTCATCTTTAGTTCTTTGAGTAGCTGCTCTAGGTGTGTCTCTTCTGGTCTTTTGATTTGGGTGCTTGGGCTTGGGTTATCCATATCGTCTGGTTTTTTCATATGCTTTATAATTTTCTGTTGTTTTTGGCCTCGTGGCATTTGCTGACCTTGATAGGGTTCTTTTAGGGTTTGTAGACCAGTTGAAGTCCTTATGTCTAATTTATCAGATCTACAGCTTCGTGGAGTACACTTTCTCTAACTAACCAGCAGGTGGCGTCCACGAGCCACCTGTTCTCCACAAGCCAGATCTCCCCTGCTTAGCCTTTTTGGTGAGTGGGGGAGTGAGTCTTGTGGGGCCCAATTGGTGTCCCAAGCTTGCGTGTGTAGTTGGTGTTGCCTGCCCTGTATGTGGGGCGTGTTTTCTGGGCAGTCGGGGAGGGGGGGTGGCCCTAACAATCAAATCTCCCTGATGATCCTAGAGTTTTAAAGCTACTGCAATAGTCTAATCCTTCAGTTCAGTCCTGCCACAGTTTGTCTCTGCCACTGACCCACAAGTCTTTGGTATTGGCGTATGGCTCCTGAGACTTGCAAGTGGGCCCCTCTTCCAGGCTGTGCACCCCGGGTCCTCTGTTGAGGGATGACTGTGCTATGTCGCAGGTGAGTGCCGTCCCCCCAGGGCAGTTCTGGGCTGCTGGGCTGTGTTGGGAGGCTCCCAGTCTGCTCAAATGATGGCTGAATGGGGCTCTGTTAATTCACACTGCTCCCCCTTCCCAGCTCTGGGACATTCAGCTGAGGTTGCAGGGAAGGCTAATGTCCACGCCCAGTTTTGTGGTGTGTGCCTGTTATTTGAAGCACTTCCGTCACACTGGGTTGTCTGGGGCAGCTCTGGGCTATGGGGCTGGCGATGGGCAGGAGTGTTTCCTGTCCACCAGGATGGTGGCTGTGAGCGGACACCCCCCTTTTCTTGGGAAGTTGTGTTGTTTAATGAATTTTCTCAGCCACTGGATTATTGCCTTTTGTCTCAGAGCTCTCTTAGTTCTGCTCTTGACTTGACGTGCCCAAATTTCAATTCTTTGAAGCTTTCTGTATTGAGCTTCTTAGAGTAATTGTTTTAGAAAAAGCAAAAAGGATTTAAAAAAAACAAACAAACAAACAAAAAAAAAACGGCCCTCCTCAGAGATCTAATGGGTTATTGAAATGCTAATAGACAAAGCAACCAGGGCCATTAAGGAAAAGTGCCCAGGGCAGAGAGATCAGCCTTGCTTCGGGATTTGCATATGCGCCTCAAGGCCTGATCTCCGCCCTTCCCCTTTCTGTGTTCACCAGAACTCCAAAAATCCTCTGCTTTTATTTTGGAGTTTTTCGTGTTGTTTTTTTTCTATGCCTGTCTCCTCTCTGCTGGGCTGGCTGCTCTCAGAGTCTCTGGTGTCTGGCCTCAGTCTATCTATGGTTGGAGTTTGAATCAGTAGAATGAGTTTCCAGTAAGAGCAGCCACTGCAATTCTCCCTTCTCCTTCCTGGAGCTGACAGCCCCTCCTCCCCCGGGACTGAGCCTGGCAGGGAGGGGCGCGGGTCCCCTGGCCGCAAAAACTTACAGATTTCGCTGATCTCAGCAGTTCCACGTTTTCATGAGTGTTGTATGAAGTATGCCCAAAGACAGATTGCTCTGTGGTGTCCAGTCCACGCAGTTCCTGGCTTTTTACCTACTTTCCTGGAGGAGTAACTAAAACATACAGCTCACCAGTCTGCCATCTTGCCCCGCCTCCTCCCCTCCCTCATTTTATACCCCACGGGCTAAACTCCAATACTGGTTATATCCCACTTTCCACCTAGTCTGTGCCTGAACACCCACACAGTTGAATGTGGCCAGAGGAAAACAACAACCATGCTGACTGGTCTCACCTTAAATTCATGATCTCTCACTTTGTATGGGCCCATAGTGCTGTCTAAAAATCATTTCATATTTCCTTATTCACTCTCCCCATTCTCCAGGATAATTGTTTCTAATCTCTCCTTGCTCATCAAACTTCCAACATTACCTCCCCATCCTCACTCTCATCTGGTGAACTTGCTGATAACACTGCAAAAACTGAGCAACATAAAAAGAACTTCCACAAGGTACCATTACCACACATACCTAATCACTTGTATCAGGGCCTATATATCCTGCATACTCAACCTGACCTCCTATTGTTTTGGATAAACTATCTGTGTCCTTAACTGATGTCAACCCTAGAGTTTTGCACTATCTCCCATCCCTTTCTCTCATCTACTTAAAGATCATTCCACCAATATTCTCCTCTCTGCTCCATCATCAATTTTTCATTCTCAACTGATTATTTCTATTAGGATACAGGCACACTGTTATATCTCTTAACAGAAAACAAACAAAAAACACACCTCCATCTCTGCTTTCCTTTACAAAATTTGAAAAACTCAACAATAGAAAGACAAACCACCGAATTAAAAAATAGACAAAGGACCTGAAAGAACATTTCTCCAAAGAATATACACAAATGGCCAGTAAATATATGAAAAGATTCTCAATGTCATTAGTCATTAAGGAAATGCAAATCAAAATCACAAGGAGATATTACTTCATACCAATAAAGATGGCTATAAATATATATATATATATATACACACACACACACACACACACACACACACACACATATCACAAGTTGTGTGGTTTGGATGTATTATGTTCCCTAGAAGAAACCATATTGTTTAATGCAATCTTGTGGGGGCAGATTCATTAATCTTTCTGATTAGGATGTGACCTTGGAGTGTTTCCATGGAGATGTGACTCAATCAACTGTGGGCAGACCTTTGATTAAATTATCTCCATGGAGATATGGGCCCCGCCCATTCAGGGTGGGTCTTAATTAAATTACTGGAGTCCTATAAGAGAGGGACATTTTGGAGAGGGCTGTTGAAAGCTCATGCTTAGAGATGCAGACAGAAGGACATTTGGAAATGCTAAGCAAAGAGATGTGAGCCCAGAGCTTGTTCCAGAGAAACTAAGAGAGGACCCCCAAATGGTTAGATGCACAGGAGCTGAAGAAGCTAAGAGAGACAAGCCCAGAGACATTTTGGAGAATGTCATTTTGAAACACAACCTGGGAACAGCAGATGCTAGCCATGTGCCTTCCCAGTTGACAGAGGTGTTCTGGATGCCACTGGGTATTCTTCAGTGAAGCTATCTTCTTGTTTATGCCTTAGTTTGGACACTTTTATGGCCTTAGGACTCTAATTTTACAACCAAGTAAACTCCCTTTATAAAAGCCAATCAATTTTTGGTATTTTGCATAATGGCAGCATTAGCAAATGAGAACACAAATGAAGTGTCGGCAAAGATGAAGAGAAATCGGAAACCTCAGACATTGCAGGCTCATTCATTAAATGCTCACAACAACCCTATCAAGATGTTTATAGATAAGGAAAACTGAGGTAGGGGAAGTAAACTTGTATATGGTAGAGCTGAGATTCCAACCTAGGGAATATTATTTCAGAGCCTTTCTGCATAACCATTACACTTTACACTTCACTTTATATTACTTAAAAAAAGTTCACAACCACAAAGAGCACCTTTTTGGCCTATTAAAGTATGCTTTGTCTTTATTTAAATGTTTACTATAAAATTTTCTTTAAGAAGCAGCCAATTAATCAATGAGTTAAAACAAAATAGGCAAACATGCAAAGCTAATCAATTTTATTTTCATTACCTCCAGTTGCTCCTTCTGGGTAAAACCCTTCATGCTTTTCCCTGAAGCATGACCAACAAAAGTCATGACTCTAATAATTGGCCGATGATAAAAAAGCATTTCTGCAATTTCTTGGACACTATCTCGAAATGATGAGAAGATCATAACTCTGGTCTCGTCACATTTCTTTTCAGAGGTGCTTTGAGCTGTATAACAAAAACATATTTTAATTACAACTTTTTAAGAAGTATATGGACAAGAACTAGTTCAAAAGACAAACTAAAAACTCTATACTATACCAATCAAGTATAATTCTCTCAAAAAAATAATTTAAGACACCTTGAACTTTTCCAGGTTTTTCTCTCTACATTTTCTAGTAATTTTGATAATCTTGGTTCCCTATCTATCACTGTATGCCATAAAATAATATCCTAAGCAAATCAAATAATTACCAGAATCACTTTGACCAGTTCTTGTTCAATTCAAACATGATATCTATGTTATACCCTTTACCTTCTAAGACAGAAGCACAGAAATGTACAAGTCCCACTAATTTCAAAAATTTTCCCTTTCCCTTCTATTCCCTAAAAATGCTACATTAATCCAGACCATCACATTCTGTACAGAATCTATTATACTTTCAAATTCTTCAAAAATTAGTGCAGAATTTACTCTCCAGTCTGTCAGAAAGCTGGCCCAATGTCTCCATGCTTAGAAGCAGTAGAGTGCACTAATAAAATGATCTTCAAGGCTAGGCTGGGAGACTGATGCACAACCATGGTAAAGTTGTTTAACCTCTTTAAGCTTTAGTTTCTTCATATCTAAAATGGAATAATATTGTTTATCTTTCACAATGATGTGATGATTAAATGAAATAGCAAATGTGAAGTATGCATGTATTGCATATGGCAATTTTCTTACACTGTATGTCACACATGGCAATTGGTTAATAATTACAAGTTGTGAGGTGTTTCTTTGGTGGCGTTTATTTTGTTTTTTGTTTGTCTGGTTTGGTTTTCTTTTGTTCTTAAGCTTGGTTGGGCTGTGACACTCCTTCTTTCTTTTATATTATTTATGATAATTATTATATGTGCTCCAGGAACTACTCTAAGCTATTTAGTAACTACTCTAACTACTCTTCTATTTTATATATTAACTCATTTAATCTTCACAACCCTAAGAATTAAATGACAACACATATAAAGTTAATTCACAAGACATAAGCAAAAATATAGCACTTAAACAGCTATTGCAAGTAAAGTTATTCTAGATAAACCTCTTCTAAATCACCACAGCACCAAACCTCTCTGATGCTCCTAATTGCCACCTTCATTTCTACCTCCTTCAACCTGCCCAGCCAGCCTTTCTACCTTCATTCCATATCAAGTTCCTTCTACCAAATTCATCAATAACTTCCATATTACCAAATTCAGTAGATGCTTCTTAGTTCATTTTACACACATCTGAGTATTCAACACAGTCCATTCCTTCCTACTGAAAGAGTCTCTTCCCCTATCTTCTCTGATAGTTCACTTGTCTGATTTCCCTCTCAATCTCCTTTATGGCTCTTCTTCCTCTAAACTCTAATGTTAGTTTTCTACAGGGCTCCATTTTGGACCCTCTCTCTATACACTGTCTTCTGAGGTGATCACATCCATTCCTGAAACTTTAAATATTTCCTTTTTGCTCATGACTCTATGTTATTCATAATTTTCCCTTTGCTCATATAATAATCTGCAACACACACTTATACACACATATACACATACATCATATGATTCCTTAGACCCAATATTCAATCCATCAACAAATTTTGTTGGCTCCAACTTCAAAATATATCTAAAATGTTACCAATTCTCATCACTTCCATCACTACTGCCTTGGTACAAGTCACCATCATCTGTGATTGTACTAGATTGTGCAATAGCCTCCTAACTGGTCAACGTCTACTCACCACAAAACTTCCAGAGTAATTCTTTAAAAATTTAAGTCAGATCAGGTCACACCACTGCTCTAAACACTTCCATAATGGTTTCACAAAGCACAAACAATAATGGAATAAAACCAAAGCCCTGATCTTAGCCTATAAGCCCTGAGAGATATGGGCCCTGATTACTTCTCCAACATCTGCCTATGCCACTCTTACCCTCAATCACACTGCTTTAGCTACATTGTTCTGTTTATTCAGCGCCTTTGCATCTGCTGTTCTCTCTGCCTGGAATGCTCCTACAAGACTTGCTTCCTCACTTCAGTCAGGTATCAGCTCAAACATCATCCTACAGACATGCCCTCTCTAACCACCTTTGTATAAAACAGCACTCCTCTATGACTAGCTCCTTCTTACTGCTTTACTTTTCCCTACTATCATATTATATATTGTCTTATCTGTTTCCTCTATATTGCCCCAGACCAAGTTTTCTTTTTCATATAATACCTTATTCTTACCATTCCCACCACTCCCTTTCACCTACCCTCCCAAAATTCCTTAGAGTTTTTTAACATTCTTTATCCTGGGTAATGAAAAGCCCACATTCTCCATGAGAAGTGCCAAAACAAGGTAACAAGTGGGAGTTTTTAGCTCTTTTAATAACTGTCTTGCCTTGATGCTACTGATAAGACCTACCAGTCCATGACTTGAAATGTTCAACCACAACTTCTTCTAATTTCTTTAACTTTGGATGACTATAGAAAAATCGTTTATCTTTACCTCCTGAAAAAAAAAAAAATTTTTTTTATATTTTCAGAAACAAAGTAAAAGGGCAAATAAATACATTTAGTTAAGCTCTAGTTGGTTTTCAGTAGTTCTGAAAATTTCTACTACCAATAACACCTTTTAACATTGATTATATATTTATTGTTTATAACCACTTGCATATATAATCTCATTTAATCCTAATTTAAAGAATAAAGTCTTTAAGAATTTAGCAGGTCTGTTGCTACAGAAATCTAGGTAATTACAGATAGGCAGGTATATCAATGGAGTAAAATATCAAAATTAATCTTGATGACAAGAAATAATAGAAAATTTAAAAACAGAAACCAGACCTTTGCAGATAGCAGAAATACCAGCTGCTGAAGTATGGCGTGTACTTGCAAACAAACATTCTAGGTGATTATAGAGTTTCATGAAGTCCTTATTTCGGCTGAGTTCATTTTTTGCCCGAGTCATTCCTTTAGAAATTAAAGTTACCAAATAAGTAAACTTAATGGCTAAACTAACCAAATTTACTATTCATTAAGAAGAAATTAAATTTTAATGATTAATACAGTGTTTCAAATTTAAATATGAAAACCAGCAACTTTTTCCAGTTCTACATTCACATATATAATAATGAATGGCTTTCTTTCTTCCCCACAACTTATCAAAAACAAACAAATAAACATGGCCATTTGGCACATAACTGTTTCATTGCTTTTTAAAAATAATAAAGCATTTTTAATAATCCAAAATTTCAATATATGTCTTTACCCAAAATGATGTCATTATTTCTTTAAATAATTTGATATAATTTACCTTTAGTTCCATCCATAATTCCACAAAGGAAGAAATATAATGATCTCATTCCCATTTGCTGCAATAATTCATAACCATGATATAAGCTAATACAAATAGCAAACTCTCCCTCAATTATGCCTTGTTGTATTCCCTAGAAAAACAAACAAATACCAAATTTGATCAGAGATAGAAATGAATATACATGCTCCATGCCCAAATAGCCAGGCCAACAGTAAGTGTAACATATACAATATTTGAAATAATCATAATTATTCTCGATTGGTTATATTTAATCCATGTTATAGGATGTTGCTGTGCTAGTATATTTTCCACATAAAATATGTCCTTTTTCTTTTCTTTAATCCAACAGGAAACTTAAATTTTAAATAGAATAAGTGAAAGGGAGAAATATTTATCATATTTTGTTTCTTTTTATAGCTATATTATTACTAGTATATAGAAGCAAAATTTTCAAAATATTTAATAAGCATCTACTCTATGTAAGACACTAAACTAGATATTTGGGATACAATAGCAAATAAGTCAGATACAGGCCTGTTCTCAAAAATATTCTGCCAGTCAGGAAAAATACATAATACCAACACTTAACACCAAGTGTACATACCATAGTAATGTCTAACACTGAGCACTAGATATTGTTCTAAGCATATTACTTGTACAAACTCTTTTAATCTTAACAAGGTCCCTAGGAAGTAGATACTTTTTATGCCCGTTGTGCAGATGAGGATGCTCACCCAGCTACTAAACAGCAGAAATCAGTATTCAAGCCCAGAAATTTGGCCTAGAATCTTTTGCTTCTAATCTCTATTCTACATACAGCTTCTTATAGAAAAGTGAAGTACACAATCCTTTTATGGGAACACATAGCATGTGTATCTAAAGATATGACGGTTTTAAAAGAAGACCATGAGAATTTTATTTTGCTTTTTTTTATTTGAGATGAAAACTACTGTTCTTTACCTCACATTTTTAGTAGCATTTAATCTACATGTATAACAGGCATTTGTTCAGTGATAGTCATTTTAAATGTTTCCAGAAGAATGATAAATGCTCCCAAATGATACCATAATTACCTGAAAGGGTAAAAGCACATCCCTGCAAAATATAAACTCTTACCAGTAAGATCAAGTTCAGTAGGTTTGCATTTATTATTTAAAATGTTAATGAACCTTTAACTCCTAGCAGAAATTAAAACAAACTTTATTAAAGTTTAATATAATACACTGCCACTTCACAAAAAAGGCTCCCTTGGTGGTTCCCGAAATATTACAGAATAAAACACACATTTCTCAGTCTAACATTTAAAGCTCACCCCCATGTCATCACAACCTAGATTTACACTCATATATGATTTCCTTAATCCTCTAGCCCAGCCATATTGGCTTGCTCACTGTCTCCTTCATGCTTTCACTTGCTTGCCTCTCGTTCTTTGCTCATGCATTCCCCTCCCACTTCAAAGAATGACTGAGAGCATCTTTTTCTGCTTTGGAACTAATTTGGTGAATATGTTACTGTTCATCTATTTGTTTTTTTCCTATTAAGATTAGAAATAAGGAGCTTACTCGCTCCTTATAAATAAGGATGCTTCTCCAACCTTTGGTATTAAGACTAAATGTACCCGGGTCTATAGTTAGTTAAAAATTTACCCTCACTGACGCTGTGATTTTGCAATCTAGAAATGGCCTACAAGAACAATCTTTATTAAAAGCTAAAGATAAAAGTATCTTAAATCATTAAACTGCATTTTTGCCAGTGTTTTAAACCTATAAAAATCATTACTGAATTCTTGAGTTTCTAAAATCTATATAAATCATTACTGAATTCTTAAGCTAATGTTCCATGACAAAATTCAACAAATACCAAAAAAAAAAAAAAAAAAAAAAAAAAAAAAAATTACATTTCATTTTGGTTCAAAGTAAAAATTTAACCTATTATCAAAATTTATTTAATAATACCTACCACAGTATTTGGAGATGGGTTTTTCCTAAATTGATCTCTTGCCAGAATTATCTGGTATTTTGTAAGGTTGGGAATATCCCTTCCCATTAAAATATTCCTCTGAATCAAAGGACTGGCAAATGTTTCCAAAATCTGCAAATTTTAAAGAAATTTCATTTCAGCTTTTTTTAAAGTACATTTTCAAATACAATAATTTCCTCACATATTAAAAGAGGAATTAAATATTAAAGTTGGTCTTAAAATGAATTTTATTAGAGAAGTTGTAGATTTACAGAAAAATCATGCATAAAATGCAGAGTTCCCACATACCACCGTATTATTAGCATGTTGCATTAGTGCTGTGCATTTGTTACAATTGATGAAAGAACATTTTTATAATTGTACTACTAACTATAATCTATGGTTTACATCAGGATTCGCTGTTTAAAATTAATTTTTTAAGTAGAGACAGCAAGATAAAATTTTAAAATACTTCACGTTTATCTTCAGATAACATCCATGTAACAGCACAATTATTAGATCCAATAATTTAAGAACACATTTGTTTATCTGTCTATTTCTTAACTCTCCCCAGCCCTTATCTACCACAGTATAATCTAAGAACCATGAAAGGAGGATCTCTGATGTCTTCATTGTTGCATCCTCAGTGCCTAAAACAGTGTCTGAAGCACAGGTCTTCAGTAAATATCTGTAGACTATTTAATGCTAGGGATATTAGGTTAAGACAAATGAAGTCCCTGCTTTCATAGTGCTTACATTCCAATGGAAGAAAGCAAAGAATAAAGCAAACAATAATTTTGATTATGACAAATGCACTAAACATAAAACACGGTAACGCTGATAGAGTCATCTGAGGAAGAGAGGTCATTATTAAATGAGGTAAACAAAGATACTCTCTTTGAGAAAGTAATATTTGAGCTGACATATGAACGATAAGGTTTATATACCATGTGAGGTTCTGGTGACAGAGCATTCCTGGCAGAAGAAACAGCAAATAAAGAGGTCTAGATGCAGGAATGAGCTTGGTAGCACAGAGAAGGAAAAAAAGAACCTCCAAATGAAGACCTACTCCAGCAATACGTAATCAGCTTTAAAATTTTTTGTCTAATTTTTATTTCCTAAAATAGGGCTATTTTAGCCCATTTTAATTCTTTCTGTCCTTCCAACTTTTGCTGATCACACTGCCTAAAGAAGCACTCAAAAAGTCAGTAAAATTTAATTATTATATATGACCTACACAATCATAATTTATAGACTGTTATAACGGGAATGATTTTTCCCCCATTTGCTGATAGATTTTGCCCCTAGGGCCTATTTTGGACGTGAAGTTAAAGTTTAGGGAAGATACTGTTATTCTCCAACAGTATCTTTACTTGGGCAGTGGTTGCCATGTTTCCCTCACACCTGAAGCCCAAGGGTTCCCACTCTGCAGAAGGTGTGGACCACATACTCACTGGAAATCTGGCTGCAGTGTTC
This sequence comes from Choloepus didactylus, assembly GCF_015220235.1. NCBI lineage: Eukaryota > Metazoa > Chordata > Mammalia > Pilosa > Megalonychidae > Choloepus > Choloepus didactylus. The sequence continues at coordinate 181,875,389 of NC_051310.1, read as the reverse complement.
ACCATTGCCTGCTTTGGCTCAGACTAGAGAAGCTGGCACAACTGAACTAAGTTACCTTCACCAGTGATGGACGGCCCGGCTCAACACCAAGCAGACTTCATGGCAGCTCCAGACCAGGCATTTCAAAGATACATATTTTCCCTTTTCCTCCCTCCTTGATCTAACTCCAGCCTCCCACAGCTACCCAGAGAGAAGTTTCAGCAGCTTTCCATTGCCTCAAGAATCTTCAGGGTCCCTCCTTGACAATAAACCCCAGCATGAAGCCTCTCTGCAGGCTGAATGAAAAGGGTGTTGGGTTCCTGACTTGGCTAGAGGAGCCATACAGAGAGGTCTCAGATATCAACTTGGGCCTGGAGGCCAAACACAAAGTTCCAATCTTGAGGGGCAGAGTCTAAGAAAACACAGAAGGGTAGCCCAAACACACCACTGAAAATTCAAGGTATGAAACCCTAAGGTCTGAGCAGGCTGAGGGTCAAGAGTTAAATTCATCTCCCTCCTTTATCAGAAGAGCAGTTCACTCAAATTTAGAGATCAGAAAATGGAAGGATGTACTGGCCAACCCTTCTCCGACAAAAAACTTTTTAGTTTCCCATTAGCCTGAGAGAAGTCTAGATTTTATCAGTACTGGCTTGCCTTTTGGAGAAAACAGGGAGGAAACATCTTTGCGAACTATCCCTGGTGGGATCCCTGGTGGGGAGAGCGCATCCACCAGGGTACGTGGACCAGGGCTTACAGGAGCTTACTGCAAGGGGCGCTCCCCAAATGATCTAAAAGAAAAGACGGTAGTTCCCTTCTCTCGTACTTTGTCTCATCATGCTGGAATCTTCCTTTTATCCCAAGAAGTCCGGTGTGCAACAAGGTATGGGCAGCCAATTCAGCACCCGGCAGTCGGCCTAGTGGCACAGTCCCTGGGCCTTCAGTACGTCGTGGTGACCGTTCCGCAAGGCGGAGCATCGAGTGGCGCCTATGACTCCTGCCTGGAGGGAGTTTGTTTCTTGCTGCTGTTTCTTATATGTTTCTTATGCTGTTTCTTATATGTTTCTCATATTCATGCTGCCTCTTTTTCTCATTTGGGCTCTGTGGTGGTGGAATGCTCCCACACCTAGCTACATTAATAAGCCAGCGGCTTACCCTGCATTAGCTTCAGCGTAAGTGAAAATGCCTGCTCCTTTCTTAGAAGACAATAGGTCACCCTTTCTGCTCACTCCCACTGGCCATCTGTCAACTAGGCGGAAATCCCCCTTCCCAAGCTTTGAAAGAGTTAGCTAGAAGAAATAAATAGCTTTGAAAGAGTTAGCTAGAAGAAACAAAAAGGTAATGATTAACAGATTCAAAAACATGAACACAAAAAGTAGTTATAGATTGCTTGGTACTAAATAATAGGAACTGTTATGCCTGTGCCCAAACACTGTGTCTTGCTACGCTTCAGGGAGTCTGTCCCTGCTAGCCCATTGATCATTGTGTAAGAATAAATAAATGTCTGAAATTTAGCCAAACTATTCTAGTATTGCATGCCTAAATGCTAGTGTGTATGTTACAGAAAATTATAAAAATAAAGCTCTTATGCTCTGCTTGGTCGGAGATTCCATCTTCGTACCCAGACACGACAAGGTGTCTGTCTCCTTCTTTCGCCGACTCCAGCTCCCCTATCAGGACCCTGACCGTTGCTGAGGTTGGCCCTCGGCAACAAGGGCCAGGTGTGAAAGAGATTCCAAAGACTCCCAGAACTCCAGGTAGAGACAGATGGGAACACCATACAGCTTCAGAGGGCTAAATGGTTCTTGCCTTATCTCCATTTCACAGTCATGCAGGAGTGGCTTTCGAAAGCTACAAACTTTCGAAACTACATACACTGCCTGCAGTTAGGATTTGAGACCTTAATCTCCATATTGTGGTGTTGTGCCACCGTTGGGCTTTTTTTTAGTTCTATCCTTGAAATCAGCCTCTTTCAAGCAAGTCCTCTAGGTCCTCTAGGCGGGGCATGGGTGAACTCAATGAGTATAGTCTTGACCTTTTTAGAATCTCACATGTCTTTTTGTCCCACCTGCAGAGAAACTAGCAGCCACATTTTTTGCTTCCTGGAAAACTCCAGGAGTGGGTGCATGGCTCTTGGTAGCAAATGTGGGTAGATTTAGTCACCTCAACACTCACTACTTCTCAGCTCCTTTTGATCCCAATGGCCAGTAGTGATGTCCTGGGTCAGCCTGAGCTCTGGAGACACCTAGTGATGAGGGACATGTACTAGAACCAGCCACCCATTTGATCCTGTCCAGGAGGGACTCCAAAAGGGTCCCGACTCCAAAGAAAGGTGGTGAATCCTCTCCTGTTGGAGCAGGTGCTGGACAGAAATAGACCAAAGGGAAGGAAAGAAATCCTCTGAGATTTCCAGATCTAAATGACCATGAAGTCGACCTCCGTTGTGAACCAAGTCCTCCTGTGGCTGATAAAGGTGAGCTGAATTCCAGGCTCCAGTCTTGCAAAGTACACAAAGCAGACTACCTTGGCCTGTCCACCAGAGAGTATGCAATCCCCAGTATTCTATGATGAAGAGCACTTGCACTTCCCTTTCCAGTAGCTCTGTGGATTCCAAGGATGCAACTGCCCTTACTTGAATAAAGGATCCCGTGTGAAGGAAATAGGAAAATCACTACAGTTGGAAAACAAACTCTTGGTGCCACCTTCACAACCACTCTATAAAGGAAATTATTTTATTCATTTTATTCACAAAATGAATTGTTATTAAGGATATGGAAAGACTGTCATATTTGAAATGAATAATGTTCAAAATTGTGTTTTAAGTAATTTAAAAACAAACCAAACCATGTTCCTAGGAAACTTCTCTTAAGAAAGACTTATTATACCTTAAATGATAGAAGAATGTTTTGGTTATCTGTTCCTGCATAACACACGACCTCAAAATATAGTGGATTAAACACCACCATTTTTTTGCTCAGGATTCCAATTCTGTGGGTAAGAATTCAAGCAGGTCATGGAGAGGACCAATAATAGTGACACCACAGTAACAACAAGCACACCTACCTAGCACACAGATCTTGGTTTCTAAATATTATTCTTCAATAAAAGGAACAAGAACTCCTTGGAGAAAAGGTGGATTCCAGGAAGAGATGGAAGAAGATGGTGGAAGTTAGTTAGTCCCCCTGGAGCAACTAATAAACAACCAGGAACAACTAGTAAATGATCTGGAATAACTGCTGGGGGACAACCGTGACTGTCCACACAACATGTACCAACCTGGATTGGGAGGACTGCCTGAGATTGCAGCATGGAATCTGGGAGTAGTAAGTGCAGACCCGAGCCGGGAGCCCCCTCCCTCCATGGAAGCCAGAACTGCAAAGTCTCTGATAAGAGAGCAGCACTCTCTGAACAAGTGAATATACCTCAGTCTAGCACCAACTGGGGTTTTAATTGGCAAATGTGGGCTGCTCAATGCAACCTACAAATCCCCAACAAGCAGACAGAAGCTTTTATAACAACTGACCTTGAAGAGCCAGGGGACTTCGCTGTCCCAGGAGAGGGAGCCTAGAGGACCAAGTGCTATCTCTGGTCCATGGGTGAAACTGGGGGCCATAGACTGGCCCTGAAAGACGGCTTTCTGTCCCTTTTTCTCTCCCTCAACCTAAGCAGCTCAGTGGAGAAAGCCCCAGCCATTTTCAGTTCACAGAGTTCTGAGTCAGACAAGGGTGGAGGTAGCAGAGTCAGAGAGACAAAGAACCTATTTAAATGCAGATGGTAACTTCCTAGAGGGCGTATCTTCTGTAAGAGGAAGGATGTGGTGCCCAGGTCTACTACCTGCCTTCCATTCAGAACCAGACCCCAGAGTCTGGGGGAAAACAGCCAAAACAGAAACTAAGCAGGACACACTTCCTTACACCAGTCAGGAGCTACAGGCTGACAGGCACCATCTGCTGTGCAGGTTAGGAAAAGCACAGCAGCTTGAGACCTCACAGGGTGTGTCAATGTTCTAAGACATACCCTCAGGGAAACCTGATACTGAATATTGCCCCCTTCTGAGACCTGAGCCCATACTGGTCTGAGAAAACCTGATTGGAGTAACTAAGGAAACCAGATGCCTAGACAACAGAAAATTACAACCTACACTAAGAAAAACAAAGTTATGGCCCAGTCAAAGGAACAAACTTACACTTCAACTGAGATACAGGAGTTTAAACAATTAATCCTAAATGATTCAAAAAGTTTAGGGAAGACATGACAAAAAAGCTTGAAGCGAATAATGAAAACACTGGGCATACAGAAGGTAGAAACTGAAAGTTCAAAACAAAAACAACTGGCAGAATCTATGGAAATGAAAGGCACAAAACAAGAGATGAAAGACAATGGAGACATACAACAGCAGATCTCAAGAGGCAGAAGAAAACACTCAGGAACTGGAGAATAAGATACCTAAAATTCTACACACAAAAGTACAGATAGGAAAAAGAATGGAAAAATAGGAGCAACATCTCCGGGAATTGAATGACAACATGAAATGCATGAATGTACATGTCATGGGTGTCCCAGAAGAAAAAGAAAAGGGAAAAGGGGCAGAAGCAATAATAGAGGAAAATTCTTATAGCAGACAAAAAGTTGAGATGACATGACCTTTTAGAGTAGATGGTTTCTTTACTGTCAGGTTGAACCCTTTCTGGGAATATCTGTGATGAGTGAGCTCTCTGACCTTAGTGCAGAGTGGGTAAATGCTATCCTTCCTGAACATTCAACTCATTCCCTTTTATGTCTGCAGAAGGAAATAAATCATTTATGTTACTTTGGGTAATTGAAGGGGCTTTTCCTTTCCAATTTACCCTAGTGTGTGTGACTAATTTGAGTTGACAATCATTACTACCCAAGAACAACTTTTCAAGGGATAGATTGTGATTTGGAAAACATTGCATGTCTATAAAGATTGATGTAATGGGCCTTGAACTTAAGCTTTCTAATCTGAACGTAAAACCTGAGAGTCAACATTGTGTAATGTTTCCAATAATGAATGTATCCTTTTCCTTTCAGGCTTCCTTCAGGATTTTAATCATCCTTACAGCCTCTTTGAGAATGATTGAACTTCCAAATTTCCTCAAGTTAAAATTTTAAATTCTATTGAACATTTTTGTAGAGTATGTCCTTACTTTTACATCATGACTTGTGCAGTAATTTGAGACTATAAGGGTTGAAAACGCTCTTTAAATAAAGAGGTTTTTGTTGGTTAAAAAATAATTTAACTTTTGAATCACCTTTTCTTAGCTAGTCCCACGATCTTAATATTCTTCCCTTTGAACATTAAAGTGGCATTAATATAGAATGTTCAAGTACCTGATGTAAATTTATATACAGCATAAGGATTGTGTCAGTCATTGCTATTTTCTCATCAGTGTTACCAGACAATAAATAAATAAATACTGTAATTATAAAAAAAAACTAATAATAATAATAGAGGAAATAACCAATGAACATTTCCTATCTCTTATGAAAGACATAAAATTACAGATCCAAGAAGTGCAGCGTACCCCAAACAGAATAGATCTGAATAGGCCTAGGCCAAGATACTTAATAATCAGATTATCAAACATCAAAGACAAAGAGAGAATCCTGAAAGCAGCAAGAGAAAAGAAACCCAACTCATAAACAGGAAGCTTGATAAGACTATGTGCGGATTTCTCAATAGAAACCATGGAGGCAAGAAGGAAATGGTGTGATATATTTAAGATACTGAAAGAGAAAAACCACAAACTAAGAATCCTATATCCAGCAAAACTGCCCTTCAAATATGAGGAAGAGTTTAAAATATTCTCTGACAAGCAGACAACAACAGAGTTTGTGAAAAAGATACCTCCTCTACAGGAAATACTAAAGGGAACACTATAGACAGATAGGAAAAGACAGGAGTGAGAGGTTTGGAATGAAAATTTGGGTGACGGTAGCACAGCAATGTAAGTAAACTCAACAAAGATGACTGTGAGTATGGTTGAAAGAGGAAGGTTAGGAGCATGTGGGCCACAAGAAGGAAAGATAAAGACTGAGACTATATAACTCAGTGAAACCTAGAGTGCTCAAAAATTGTGATAAAATGTACAAATATGTTTTTTCATGAGGGCGAACAAATGAATGTCAACCTTGCAAGGTATTAAAACTAGTGAGTTATTGGGGGGAAAATACAATCAATGCAAACTAGAGACTATAATTAACAGAAACATTGTATAATGCTTCCTTTAATGTAACAAAGGCAATACACCAAAGCTAAATGCATACAAGAGGTGGACATAAGGGAGGGGTAAGGGAGTCTTGGCATTGGTGATGTTGTCTGACTATTCTATTTTAGTTTAATGCTATCTTTCCTTTTGTTGCTTCCTAGCTGTCATGTTTTTTTTTCTTTCTTTCTTGTTTTTTTTTTTTTCTCTTTCTTTTTTCTTTTTCTTTTGTCTCTCTACCTTATTTGACTCTTCCTCCTTCTTTGTGGAAGAAATGGAGATGTCCTTATATAGATAATGGTGATGGTGGTGAATACATAAATACGTGACTATACCAGGAACCATCAATGTTTACTTAGGACGGAATTGTATGGTGTGTGAACAAAACAGTCTTACAAAAAAAAAAAAAAAAATGCATTAATGAAGAAAGCTTGAGGGCACTATATTGAGTGAAATAAGATAGACACATAAGGACAGATATTGCAGGGTATCACTGATATGAAATAATTGTAATATATAAACTCACAGACATGAAATATAAGTTACCAGGATATAAAACAAAGCAAAAGAATGGGGAGCAGCTGCTAATTATGAGAAGAATGTTCAACTAGGTTGAACTTAAATGTTTGGAAATAGACAGAGATGACAGTAGCACATTGTGAGAATAATTAACAGTGCTGAATGGTGTGTGAATGTAGTGAAAAGGGGAAGCTCAGAGTCATGTATGCCACCAGAAGGAAAGTTGGAGGTTAAAAGATGGGAATGTATAAAACAGTGAATCTTGTGGTGGGCAATGTTCAAGATTGACTTTACAAACATTAGAAATCTCTTTCATGAACCAGAACAAATGTATGACACTATAACTAGAAGTTAATAATAGAGGGGCATATAGGGAAAAAATATACATATTGCAAACTATATACTACAGTTAGTATTTTAACGTTCTTTCATCAACAGTAACAAATGTACTATACCAATACTATGAGTTCAATAATGGAGGGGGGCTGTTTTGGGGTATGGGAGGATTTGAGTTTCCTTTTTTTTGCCTTTATTTCTTTTCTGGAGTAATGAAAATGTTCTAAAAATTTGAAAAAAAAAATCGTGATGATGGATGCACAGCTGTATGATGGCACCGTGGGCAACTGATTGTGCACTTTGGATCTTTGGATAATTGTTTGTGAACAATCTCATTTAAAAAAAAAAAAAAACGCTTGGCAAAAAAAAAAAAGAAGAACATGAAGAAGAAAGAAAAAAGAAAAAGAAAAGGTGGATTCCAGGGCTGGGACAAGAAAAAAACAAGATGAGCATAAAATATCTTCTGATGCCAGACAGTAAAGAAATGCTCAAAAACGAAAAAAAAAAAAAAGGGAGGAGGGGAATGTCCAAAGGACGCAAGAGCTCCAATTGGCCAAAGTTGGGACAATCTGAGCAATAAAATTAATGGTAGCATTGGGTTATAGATCATAGAATAAAATAAACATCCACTAGTCCACAATGATATAAATAAATTAATAAATTAACAGTGGCAAAGAGACAGCTCTTCATTACAAAAGAATTCTAACTAAAAAATGTTAAAAGAAATGAGGGAAATAGGAAACAATGATTAGGCAAACACCAAAGAAATAACTGTTGCATGCAAGAACCATGTCTGGATGCCAAAACTAGTAAGCAAATTATGATGAGAAACAGGACATTTACATAGTTTCAAAGTATCTCCCCCACAAGATCCTTATTAATTACAAAAGGAAAATTGGTAATCCATAGTGGAGAAACATGGTAGACATGACCTTAACCAATGTCAATCAAGATTAACGTCATTGATAATAAGACACATCAACATCATGTAACCCCTGGTATGATGTTCTGAGAAAGTCATAGCGTCACTTCTGGGATATTCTTGCCATAAATGCAAAACTTTACTCCACTCATGAAAAAAACATCAAACAAACCCAAATTGAGGGACAATGTACAAAATAACTGGACACTACTTGTGACTGTTGGGTTCATGTGTCACCTTGGCCCAGTAATGTTGCCCAGTTGTCTGGTCAAGCAAACACTGCCCTAACCGTTACTGAAAAGGACATTTGTGGCTGGTTAATAAACCAAAAGGCTGGTTTATTAATTCATCAGTCAACTGATTGCATCTGTGGCTGATTACATCTATGGTCAACTAACGGAGTATCCACCACAATGAGAATACAATCAGTTGGATTTAATTCAAACAGTAGAAGACTTTTAAGGGAGAACAGAGAGCTTTCACTTCTTCAGTCAGCCAGCCTCTCCTGGGGAGTTCATTAAAGACCATCGGAGTTGCCAGCTCACGGCCTGCCCTACAGAATTTGGAATCATGCATCTCCACAGTTGCATGAGACTTTTTATAAATCTCATATTTACAGATATCTCCTGTTGGTTCTGTTTCCCTAGAGAACCCTGACTAACACTACTCTTCAAAAGCATCAAGGTCATGAAAGACAGGGAAAGGCTGAGGAATTGTTATAGATTGGAAGGGACTAAGGAGACATGACAACTAAATACAATGGGGAATCCTCGACTGGATCATGGAGTAGAAAAGGATATTGGAGGAAAACCAGCAAAATTCAAATAAGGTATGCAGATCAATGTTAATTTTCTGGTATTGGTAACTGTACTATGATTATATAATATGTTAACATTAGGAAAAGTTGGATGATGGGTATACTGAAACTCTCTACATTATTTTTGCAAATTTTTGAAAACCCAAATTTATTTCCAAATATAAAAACTAAAAATCTAAAAGAATTCTGTTGAGGCACTGCAGAGACAGCTTATCTTAGCTCCATGGTAAGTCACAGCTCATCTAGGGCAGCTCAAATGGCTGGGAGCTAACTGAAAAAGCTTGACTGGGGCCATATGTCTGGGCCCTCAGTTTCTTCTCAACATGGCTAATTTGTGCTTCATCACATTCTAGTGGTCAAAGTCAGTTATCGGGCCAGCCCAGATTCAAGGAAAGGGAAAATACACCCCACATTTCAAGAGAAGTGGCAAAGAATTTGTAGCCATCTTTAATCTACCACAATGAAGATGTGAAAACAAAACGCATGTTAGAAAGCATGGTCTCCTACCATGACACTCTACTTATGAACTATAGAAAAACAGTTTGTTACCACAAATTTCTCCCACTGAAAATGTTAACTATATAAGCAGGTTTCTCAACAGCTGCAATGTTGACATTTCTGGGACAGATAACTTTTTGTTGTGGGGGGCGATGTCCTGTACATTTTAAGATATTAGCAACATTCATTCCTGCCCCCACATACTAGATGTCAGTGGCAACTCCCCCACCCCACAGTTGTGACAACCAAAAATGTGTCCAGACATTGCCAAATATCCCCATGGGGGAAAAAAATCACCCCCAGTTGAGAACCACAGCTGCACAAGGGAGCAGGAAGCAAAATACTGAAAACATATTTCATTACAAAGAAACTTTTAGTCAAATCTGGATATGTGCTATGAATGTATTTATTTCATAAAAATTCATTGAGCTATACATTTATGTTTTGTGCACTCTGCTATTTATATATATATGTTATACTGCAATAAAAAGGTTTATACACAAAAAGATACAACCATATAAGACTATTATTGGCTTTAGAAATGATCATTTTGTATTTCCCCTTTAAATAATATTTTGCTAACTAATATAAAACATGGCATTGATTCCAAAAATATTAATTTCAAATAATTTTGAACACTGTATTAATTATATAATATGGGATAACTGTATATTCTCACAGCCAGATTCTCTTAAGTAAAATAACTGCATCATTAGTTCATTTATTAAAACCCTGAATTGTGATAAAAATGGCTTACCTGGATATATGCCTTTTGGATTCCTGCAAGTTCCTCACCAAGGGGAACAACAAGCTTTTCAACACGTCTTTCATGAGAGTATGGTAGAATGTCTGGAGAATCTTCAGAACGAAGCTCTATCTGCCCAATTAGTAGGTTAGTAATGACCTGTTGCACTGCCTATGCAAAATCAATTAAATATGGCTATAAATTATATTACATGTTAAAGTTTTTAGCATAAGTGACTACTAGTGAAATTTTGAAAGAAGCATTAGAAATTAGTATAATCAAATATTAAAATAACAGACCAAAATATAAAGAAAGTACATCAGAATGGCACTATAGGGGGGAAAGGCTTTTGAAGCATCATTTTCCCATGCAGCCCTTCAAACAAGCATCCAAGAAATAAGAATATCAGTAAATGTCCAGCAAGTTCCTCAAATATATTTTATACTTTCCAATAGCAGTGATAAATCCCATCAATATTTTATAAAGACTCAGACAAAACAGAAGTTTTAGATTAGCAAACTAAATCCCCTAAAAGTTTTATAACACAATCAATGTTAGAGCCAGAACTAGAGCCCAAGTTTCCTGATTCCCTGGCAAATTCTTTTTCCCACTGATTTTTTGTGGCAAAATCATAGAGAAGGCATTTACTATTAAAAAACACAATTATATCTTAGGAATTCTTTACAAATTGGCTTCTTAAAGAGATTGAGGGAACAGGACTTATACTAAATTAATTACTGATAAATTAATAGGATATTTTCCATTAAATCAACATATATAATGTAAATATGTCTGTGGCTAAATGCCATTCACCCAAAGCTTGTAAAGGAATGTAACTGTAAAATTCGGGAACTGGGGGAAATCATATAACCTATTAGCATAAACAACTACTACACCAGAAGACTACAGCACTAACAGTGTGATTAACAAATTAAAGGGAAACAAAGAAAAGGGGATTCTGAGTGTATCTAAAAATTAAGGACCTTTTGAATTTAAACTAGAAAAGCCTCATGGGTTCAGTTTCAGACAAAAAAAAGCCCTAAGGACAAGAATCATATCTTACTCATCTTTGTATCCCCAGTAGCTGACATGGTGCCTCATACTGTACACTATAGTTACTGGAAGACCATATACATTTAAAATCTAGAATATTTGTATGATCATTTTAAAAATTGTGGAAGACTTTAATATTTTTAATCATGCATTCATTCAAATATTTGAGTAACTACCACATGCCAGGTATTGATTGGTGATATAGCTATGAACAAGAGAAATAATCCCTACATTCACATAGTTGCTATTCTATTGGGCCAGAAAATCAAAAAATAGCTGAACCAGAAGAATTATTGATTATGATAAATGTTAAGAAGAAAGTAACAAGGTAGGGATAGTTGACTTTAGAGAGTAGTTAGTGGATCTTTCTGAAGGGCTGATGCTTAAGCTCAGGCCTAAAAGATGACTGAAAAATGATTAAGCAGGTTTAAACAAGGGGAAGCTATGAAGAAAGAACAGTCTTACAGCTTTGCAGACTTGAAAGCTATTGAAGAAAGTATCCAATAGAAATCCTACCCAATACATAAGACCATTCAGAACTACTAATTCAAAATATCAAGAGACAGGGCTCAAAATTTCCCTTTTTACCATTCTCCAGTAAAAGAAACTAAAGCTTCCTGGAAATAATTGATTTATTAATCAGGAAATTGAGGGGAAAATACAGACAAAATATAAGATGAACATAAAATGTCTCGTGATGCCAGAAAGTAAAGAAGTGCTCAAATATGGAGAAAGAAAAAAAAGGGGTACATGTCTAAAGGACACAGGACTCCTGTGTCAAAGTTGGAACAATCTGAGCAATAAAATTAATGGTAGCATTGGGTTATAAATCATAGAATAAAATAAATATCCACTAGTCCATACTGATATAAATAAAGTAAATTAATAAATTAACAGTGGCAAAGAGACAGCTCTTCATTACAAAAGAATTCTAATTAAAAAATGTTAAAGAAATGAGGGAAATAGGAAACAATGATTAGGCAAACACCAAAGAAATAACTGTTGCATGCAAGAACCATCTCTGGATGCCAAAACTAGTGAGCAAATTATGATGAGAAACAGGACATTTACATAGTTTCAAAGTATCCCCCCACAAGATACTTATTGATTACAAAAGGAAAATTGGTAATCTATAGTGGAGAAACATGGTAGACATGACCTTGACCAATGTTAATCAAGAGTAACACCACTAGTAATAAGACACATCAACATCATGTACCTCCTGGTATGATGTTCTGAGAAAGTCATAGCATCACTTCTGGAATATTCTTGCCATAAATGCAAAACCATACTCTAATCATGAGGAAACATCAGACAAACCCAAATTGAGGGACAATGTACAAAATAACTGGACACTACCCTTCAAAAGCATCAAGTTCATGAAAGAAAAGTAAAGGCTGAGGAATTGTTACAGATTGGAAGGGACTAAGGAGACATGACAACTAAATAAAAGGTGGGCTCCCTGATGGATCCTAGAGCAGAAAAGGACATTGGGGAGGAAAACCGGCAAAATTCAAATAAGGAATGCAGATTGGCCACTAGCATTCTATCAATGTTAATTTTCTAGTTCCAGTAATCATATTATGGTTACACAACGTGTTAATATTAGGCGAAGCTCCCTGAGTACCTCTTTGTTGCTCAGATGTGGCCCTCTCTCTCTCTAACTGAGCCATCTCGACAGGTGAACTGCTGCCCTCCCCTCTACATGGGACCCGACTCCCAGGGGTGTAAATCTCCCTGGCAATGCAGGATATGACTCCCGGGGATGAAATGTGGACCCAGCATCGTGGGACTGAGAGTATCTTCTTGACCAAAAAGGGGATGCAAAATGAGACGAAATAGTTTCAGTGGCTGGGAGATTTCAAATGGAGTCGAGAGGTCACTCTGGTGGACATTCTTATGCACTATATAGATAACACCTCTTAGGTTTTAATGTATTGGAATAGCTAGAAGTAAATACCTGAAACTACCAAACTCGAACCCAGCAGTCTGGACTCCTGAAGACAATTATATAATAATGTAGATTACAAGGGGTGACAGTGTGATTGTGAAGACCTTGTGGATCACACCCCCTTTGTCTAGTATATGGATGAGTAGAAAAATGAGGTTAAAAACTAAAGGACAAATGGGGTGGGATGGGGGGATGATTTGGGTGTTCTTTTTTCACTTTTATTTTTTATTCTTGTGCTGGTTCTTTCTGATGTAAGGAAAATGTTCAGAGATAGATTGTGGTGATAAACGCATAACTATGTTATCATACTGTGGACAGTGGATTGTATACCATGGATGATTGTATGGTGTGTGAATGTATTTCAATGAAACTGAATTTAATTAAAAAAAAAAATTAGGGGAAGCTAAGTGAAGAGAATGTAGAGACTTTACAACTTTTGCAAATTTTCTGGAAAACTAAAGTTATTTCAAGATAAAATTGAAAATAAACTAGAAATAATTTTTCAAAATTACTATTAAATTATATTTTTTTAACAAATAGCTTTAGGTGACTCTTACACACACTGAAGTCTAAAAACTACTCATTTAGAGAAACTCCTGTTACCATAGAAGAAAAGTTAGAAATATAGGAAATGTTGCAATTCTAAAGTCAAACTAGATAAATACTAGTATAGAAAACTGATTTGGCCCCATACAGCCAATATTATCTTCTTAAAATTTTAATAAATGGAAGAACATTTTACTTACCTTTATATCACTACCTGGTGTGGCACTGAGAGCCAAGATTCTAAAGTGATTTGTATATTTGACTAGTTCCCTTACAACCTTAAAAAAAAAAAAAAAAAAAATCTTTAATTTCATCTGTCCAATGCAAAAATAACAATGGATCTGTTAATCAAGCTTATTATATATGGCTGAGTATTATTATTTCCTTATTCAGAGTATTGATGGTTTGGTAAGTTGTATTATCTGAAGAGCAAATGATTTAACTTTATTCTCTGCACCAACAAAAAACATGTTAGGGCTTCATCTATAAAGCTATAACGTCAACACCTAATACAGAGGCAAATCAATGCTCAAAGTACCATGGCAAGGGCAAATGGAAGAGGAAGAGAGTTCACACTCCATTGCCTGGGCCACAGTGTATTGTTACAGCTATATCCATATGTACACTTGACAGATTAAGATAAACTATAACAAAAAAATTCAATAACAAGATGTAATTAGATTTAAAGCAAAAAAAATTTGCTTTTAAAAAGATTTTAAAGAAGTTACATTTTATGTGGAAGACTCACAATTTTTAAATTAAGTTGATTGATAAAAGAATAAGACTAATTTTAGGTAATTTAAAAATCTAACTTTCCTTTTAAATCCTAAAACATTCTCAGTGGAACCAAAGCAGCATTCTAGGCTTTGCAGTTTTGAACTCAAAATCCACTCCGTTAAGATTAAAACTGGGTAACTTACCAGATACCCACATGTTCCTTCACATGGCTCCAGTACAAAGGAAAAAGGACCCCTAAGTAAAATGAGTCACAGGAACAGCTCTCAGTATTCTATAGCTCCCATATTGCTATGGAAATTAAATAGTACACTCAGATTATCCAAAGTCACTCTAATCTCAACCCATGACCCATGTAAACGATGAGTTCGATGAGATTCTAAATCTTGATTAAAATTCAAAAAATAGTATTTATGGACAGTTTTTTTTTTAATGTGACACAATGCATATGAGGACTGAATATTATACTATTATATTTAATGGAGACTTAAGTAGAATTATTCCAATTAAAAACTGAAGCAAGACAAAAATTTCCTAATGTCAATTCCCATTTTAGTTTAGTGACACAAGTGATGCCCTTAGATATCATACAAAGGGTGGGGGTGAGGGGAGTCATGGATACAGCAAGGAAGACATAAAAAGATCAATTACTGATTTTCAAAAACTCTTTTTGAATAATAGCCATAATTCAAAGTATTCTTTCAAATTATGAGGCAGAGATGGTTATCCTTGTTTTGACAGTTCTAAGCAAGATCATGTTATTGTTACAAGCCCCATTTACCAACCTTTCTATCAGAATGGTTACACATGAAAAGTGAACCAAATACATTACTTCTTTTGAAGAGGGATTCTCAAGCATTTTGTAGAAGAGGAAATGATGTTGTGTTTGTAATCCTGTAAGCTACATGATGCTGCATGCCTACTGAAACCTCTATCTGGAATACTCAATATAGTTTAAACCCTCAGTGCCATCTGGTTTTAATGAAGTCAATGCATGTCTCATTATACACAATAAAAGTATAAGCTTCGTATTAAAAAAAAATCACTTAATACCTAGAAATTTTTTAAGAATAAAATGAGTTAATAATGAGTTACTCTGGTGCCACTAAAAAAATGCATTAAATGAGTGAGATCATTTTATTGTTATAATGTTATGTAAAATATATTGTTATATACTATATTAAGGTTGCTAAAATTAAGCTTCATCCATAAAATGAATTCCATGTAGTTAGAACACAATTTTAAAACACCCCCCAAAAGTAGAAACTTCAGCATATTGGATATTAATTTAACTTGAAAAGATACAAATAAGTGGAAAATATATCCATTTTCTGGTTGAGAAGACCAAGTATAAGAAAGATGGCAGTTCTTCCAAAGACAATACAAAGGCATAATACAATGACACTTAAAAGTCCCCAAGGAAGCTATTTTACAAATTCACAAACTGGCAGTGAAAAATTAATCTCTCTGCACTAACAAACCAACTTTCCCTTTCTCTTTTCCTCTATTTTACTCTAAACTCACTAACTGATTTCATGATTTACTATGATTTTAACTACCACCTATATGCTGGTGATTTCAAATCTGTACCTCCAGCTTAGAACTCTCCATTGAGAGCCATACTTCTATCAAATACTACTGGATATCTACAGCTAGCTGTCTTATAGACACTTCAAATTCAACACATCTAAAACTGCATTCTTTCCATGTGTCCCCCATCCCCAACTGCTCTGCCTCCAGAATTCTCCATCCTGACTAGCAGTACCAATATCCTCCCAGTCTTCCTGGGGGTCATACTAAATTTCTCCTACCCATCACTGAACACCGTGCCTTTAGCTTTCTCTCTTCTATTCTCTTTCAGCATGGCCCCAGTTAAAAATTTTCCAATGAATCTCCACTGCCTATATCCCCTATTGCCAACAAAGTGCATTCAAACTGCCAAGCAGAAACTTCACATCCCTCATGACCTAATCATCAAGTACCACTCCAGCCACATACCAACACTTCCCCTCCACACTTCATATTCCTACTGGAAGACACTGTGTTACGTATGTTATGTACATATGTCATTTAACCCTTATAACAACCCTGGAAGTTAAGTATTATTATATTATTATTATGCCCAGCTGCCAAGGTATAAAAATTGCATATCCACCACCAATCTTTAGATTACATTAGTTCTTAAACTCCACACACACCCTATTCCCTATTCTTGATCACTGCCCCAACCATGACCAGACTCTCATAATCTACATATGACACTAAAGGTCTTGAAAGGTTTTGTTTGTTTGTTTGTTTGTTTTTTTTAAAAAAAAAAAGGACACATTGATTTGAATGGGCGAATGAAAGTATGTCCCATCATCATCATCGTCTATTTTGACATAATACACACAAGGCTTTTCACAATAATAATACCATCAATAACTTCCACCACTAACAATTATTCCTCCAAATACTCCAACAAAATGTTTACATCCAAAAATACTTTTTAACAAAATTATTACCTGACAATAAGCAAAGTTCCCAAGTGCTTTATGAGCTTCATCAATAACTAGACACTTTATTTCAGCTGCCGGACAAGCTCCTCTAGAAAGGTCATTTACCATGACTTGAGGTGTAAGAAAAAGGACTCTCTTACTGGTCCATATTTCCTTCCTGGTGAAAGCTTGAGTAGATCCTGTAAATAAAATTAACATGCAACATTCTAAACTCTAGACTGTTAACCTATAAAATATAAATAATCTGTTCTGTTTTCACAATGTATTCCTGCTTTGGTAATCTGCTTTCAAGATGAACAATCTGACAATTCATCAGAATGCTACATTTTAAAGCTCTGGTGTGATCCAAATGTCAAAGCTTGTTCTTATCTAAGATCACAACCTGATTGTCCTTAAAGGAGATAAAATTGCATAATATTTAAAGAGAAGTAAATTATTCAACTGGGAAATCCTTCCTGGGAAGAAAATCAGGAACTCGAATGTTTACTTACTGGTTCCAAAATGCTCTAATTGACAACGTAAAGGAATTCTCTGGAGACTGAATAAGGCAACCTTATTCATTAAGGCTGGACTATAGGACAAGTAGATGATGTTTTAAGGAAGGGGACATATTGTAATCTGGGTCAAGAATAACAACCCTGGAAGTTAAATGTTATTATACTCAGCTGCCAAGGAATGACACTGCATAACCACTACCAATCTTTGGCTTATCATGTTAGTTCCTAAGTAAACTCCGCCCACACCTTATTCTTGATCACAAACCCAAACCAGCTCTATTTTCACCAGAACACGTGCTCTCCCCTTAGGCACCCAGAAATGAACTCCAAATTAGCGCAATCTTTCTAAGATACCTGTCATTTCGGCCATGTGGGACTGCGGGATCCCCATCACCCGGTAGCAAGCCTCGATCTGCTGTGCCACCAAGGGTTTCGTGGGAGCCATGAAAACCACCTTGCCGGAAGGATACCAGCGGTAGAAATTGTACATGACTACGGCGGCAATAAAGGTCTTGCCCAGTCCAGTGGGCAGACACACCAAAGTATTACAGAACAAAGCAGTCCGGGCGATGTGCAGCTGGTAGTCCCGCACTGGACAGTTGGTAGGGTAAATCCACAAGGCGCCTGCTGAGGTACAGAACCCGCCGTCCTCTAGATTCAGCTTCCTCTCATCCTCGTACACCGCGACCAGCAACACGTCATCTTCTGTCTCCGGCTGAGCCTCTGCAGCCTCAGTCTGTGCACGGTTACGCGCTCTGGAGCTGCCAGGGATCTGAGGCCTCTCAGTTCCGGAACCGCCACCAGGAGCCCAGGCGGACCGGGAGACGCTTGACCCCCACGTCTGGAAAAGCGTTTTTTGTCGCCCGGTCATTACGCCTACGGCCACCAAAGGCTTCGCTCAAACACCGGCAGCAGCAGCAGCTTAACCGCCACCGTTCGGATCCCCATCAGTTTCTTTCGCGCAAAGCAGTAGAACGCGAGGGCGGGACTGTGGCCAGTGCATCCACTTGAAAATGCCGCCACTGAGTTTGCATTGGAAACATGATTGGCTGGCTTCCCGGAAACTTTCGGGGTCTTCCCGGAAATGCGTGCGCGCTGTTGAGGTGTTACTCTAATATTGGTCCCCTGTTCAGTACTTTCACAGACTCTGAGTTTGAGTTCCATTTCCAAATACGGGTGTCCCACATCTTTAAAGTGATATGGCTTAAAATGCTAAAATAAATGACCTTGAGATCCCGGGGATAATGGATGAGACCCATAATTTTTTTTTAACTTAATGCTATTGACCGTCTAAGGTGTTTTATTCCTTGTTGATTGTATTTTTAAATCTAAAGGTGAGGTGAAAAGCAAAAGTTTATATTTAGAATTAAATCTTTACTCAGTATGAGAAAACAAAATGCCAGGTCTCTTTCTCGAGGCATTAAGAGTGGAAATCCATTATTTTAGTATTTTATTGCTAAAGTGGAAGTGAATGTGGTCTGTTCCTGTTGTTCGTTTGAAAATCCGTAAAAAGAAAAACAAAAACAAAAAACCAAGGCGTCCTGATGTTGAACCATCACATCTTCATTACCGATGAAGAGAAGTAATTGTCAGTGTGGTATTCCACTTTAGCGATACCTCCGTACCTGACAGATTTGGCTACAATTCACGACTTCTCCACTTTAAACCTGGTGACTTTGAGAAACACCAGTAAAATTGTTTCTTCGCGTTCTGAGGAAAACTACACATACCTCGTGGCATTTTTAAGGTATTAATATCCTTATCACTATCACCAGCAAGGGGCATTCTTCACTTACCAAAAGTAGAGGCGGCAGCCTGGTAGTCGCTCTACAGTTTTCTATTTGCTCAAATTTCTGAACTTGGGTTTAAAACTGTTTCTTGTTTGATTTGGGGAGTGGGGTCAGGTTGCATTTTAGTTTCATTAGTGCGAGCTTTGAAAGGAACATAGTGGGATATTGGTTTTCTTAATAACCTGATGGACAAGGACTGATCCAATTCAGTCGTGAATATTTAGGATAGAACTAGATAAAACGTTAGGAGTCTGAATGATGTTTTCTTTAAACAGGATATAGACCGGACCTTTAAAGAGAGAGCAACCGCAACCGTCCGTAATAAAACAAGTATGGGTAATGACTGGTAAATATCAATACCATAAGAGGTCGCCTCACAAGGGAACCAATTAGAAGTAGAAGTAGGTGACAAATTGCCGTCCTGGCTTAATCAGGCGCCGTGGCCACCTCGGCTGGTTTTATTGCGACCCAATAAAGAAGCCCTCATAGCACAGTCTTGACGTCACTCAAGGATAGGTCCCAATCCCGCCTCGTAGCCCAGTGATCCCGCCCCCTCGGGCTCCACGCGAAGTCCACGCCCCGCCTCTGGGGCGTACTGAGGCGGGCTAGCTCAGTAGAGCCGAGGCAGCGGGGGAAGATGGCGGCTGCTGTTCCACAGCGGGCGTGGACCGTGGAGCAGCTGCGCAGCGATCAGCTCCCCAAGAAGGACATTATCAAGTTTCTGCAGGACCATGGTTCAGATTCGGTACCAGAGGCAGTGGGGCAACCGGGCTGGTGCGGCTAAGGGACGCCTCACCCCCCCGGACATGCCCGTACTTTCCGTCTTCCTTGGTGCCCACGCCCTCGTCCTCGGGCGGCCTGTGGTCGGGAAGGCCCGAGCTTACCCGCGTGCCCTCCGGCTGCTCCCACATAGGCGGGGGAAGCAGCTATACCTCCTGGGTCGCTCAGGCTGTAGTCTGGATTGTTAGGACCTAATTGGGACCCCCGAGAAGGGTGGAGGCCATGATAAAAGGAACCGGGGAAATATTTAGGGGCTGAGGTTGGGGATAGGAGACGGAGGACAGAGGACTTGGATAAGACTCCTGGAGCGGAGGCGGACAATTAGGAAAGTGGGAAAGGATGTGAAAATTTTTGTGGGAACTGCGTGCGATTTGTTTTTCTCCAATTTACTAAATACTGAGCACTTAATGTGTTTTTAAAAATCCGTAGGTTGCGGTTTAAGTTTTTTTTATGTCGACCCTTTAACCTTTCACCTTTATACTTAGGGAATTACGTGCATTTTTCTTGTGCAGTGGTCTCCCGTTGTTACAAACAAATTTATTTGGCATTTTTTTATACTGTATGGCCTGCATTTTTCAGCAGTCTCCATCTTAACTACTCTTCTTTAGTCACAAGATATTTTTGTCAGACCTAACTTTTTTCCTTCGGAAATTAAAATCATACATATTTCTTTTGAATTGCTGAACTTGTGTACATTTTGTTTCAAGGTACTCAACAGCGGCGTCCTTCACTCACCGGATATAAACGCAGCAGCCTGCATGTGGTTTCTCTAAAATTTATTTACGTTTCTGAACTTGCATTTAGAAAAATTGTTTCTGGGTTCTTTTGGGGGAATTGTGTTTTATTTTCATCTGTGAGGGTCTTAAGCAGGAGATATAAGAGCTCCCTAACTTAATCGTGAATAATTATCCTGAATAATTCATCTTAAATGAATTCAGCAAATACACATTTACTATGGCAAGAACTATGCACAGTATTTAGGGATAGAAAGATGAGACTGCCTCCAGAATCTTAGGCAACTTAATGGAATTATTTGCCCTTAAGCCAATTCCTGTGTCAGCTGGAACAATACAATAGAGTAGGCATATCATTTCTTTACTAACATTTAACACCTTAATACTGTACTTCAAATTCTTATAAAACAAATTATCCCTAAGTGGCATCTAAGATAAAGTTGGACGATGTGGGACAATTTCAAGAGACTTACATTATCAAAATATTTTTAAAACATAATCTTTTAAAAGCATATTCAGTGTTCAGTTACTTGAATATATATTTGACAAACATTTTATTGATGATGAGCTGTTAAAGGGTTGTTTATATTTTGGATATTTTTCTGGAACCTTGCTAAGGAAATCACAAGAAAGCTAAAGCAACTGATTACTTCTGTTTAATCAACTTTATCTCCTTTCTCAGCCTTTATTATTTAAAACACTTCTCTTAGTGAGTGAAAAAACAGAGGGAAAAAATGTAAAGTGATAGTGTTAGAAAAAAAGCTTTATCAGAAGCTTAGAAGATGCCGAAGGACAAGTTTGAGAAGGTAACAAAATAAAGAATCAAGCAAGGGAAAAACAGACAAGGAAGCAGAGTAAGAGGGAAACGAAGAGGTTATTAAAGAAAATCCACGGGTTGCATGATTTTGAGATGAAGCAATACGACTTTATTTAAGTGTTAGTTTGGTGTCCGTCTGCCAACTTAGTCATATTTGAGAGAAATGAAATGTTACTCTTACTTCAAGTAATTAATACATTATTCAAACTAGCTGATATTCAGCTCTAATTATGTGGCAAATTGTATACTAAATACATTAAATGGATTATTGCATTTTATCCTTAAAACAACCCTTTGAAGTAAATGCTGCTATTAATCTTCCATTGTAGGGATGGAAACTTCAGTTTTTAGGAAAGCTAAGTGCCTTGCCTAGAGCCATATGGCTAGATTCTAACCTAGGTGGTCTGACTTCACAGCCCTTACACTTAACCACTGTAATACAATTTTCTGTAAGGGTGCTTCCCAATCGGCAAAGAAGGGGTTAGAAATGTATTGAGAAGCTATGCCCAGCTTGGCTGGAGGCTCCCAGGGCCAGGGCCAAGTAGCCTCCTGCCTGAGCCCTTTCCTCCGGTGTGCTCCCAATACAAATGTTCTTTTCTGTGATGGAAAAAGTGTTTGGATGCACCAGTGTGACACCTATGTAATAACACAGTTCTAGTATTGTAATTGTTGTAAGTACCCAATATGTGTCTTTAAGCTTCCTTAAGTCTTTTTTTTTTATAATGGAGTATAAAATACAGTGTTTATTCCATTTCTTCTTCAATAATAGTACTACTGAAAAATAACTGCTAGCATAAAAAAGATCATTTTCTAATTTTAGACCCTTCTTGAGGGAAATTATTTTGCCTAACCAATTTTTTTTCTTTAGTTTCTTGCAGAACATAAATTATTAGGAAACATTAAAAATGTGGCCAAAACTGCTAACAAGGACCATTTGGTTACAGCCTATAACCACCTTTTTGAAAGTAAGGTGAGTATTGTTATATTCTGTTACCAGAACATCATTTTACATATTTTATTTTCAAAAAGAAATTTTAAAGCTTTTATTTGCTGCCTATGTTAGAGTTTTTCACACCTGCAGTTTTTCTTAACTGTACTTATAAGTGAACTAGCTGTCAGATCTAGCAAGACTAATCTGCAGCATGGCATTCTGTTTTAATATTTTGAAAGGGAGCAGATTTTTAAAAATAATTCCCTTGTAGCTTAAACTGAACAAATTCTTAAAGTCACTGAAAAGTTATAAATCCTTTATGTCAATTGTTATCACCATATTATGGGAGCATTTAAACTGTATATTAAATGTTATGTGGTAAAATAATTTAAAATCTGGTTTATATTTAAATTGAGCCTTTAGAAAAACAAATTTTAGGAAATTCCCTGATATTTGTTCTCTGAATTGACCATCTTCCACAGAAAAGTATCTTTATTGAGGAGTTGTTTGGTAGTATTCTTATCTGTGAGTCTGAGTTGGCCTTTCTAAAGGTCATGATTCTCATTTCAGAATTTATATTGTTAGATAAAATGAGGGTTGTAATTTATTGATTAAAATGCTTAGTATAAAATTCTAGTTTTGTTCTTAGGCAATTTCCTTAGGCCACTTATTTACATTTGAGTTTTGTAGCCTATATTCATGGTACAGGTGTTCATTTAATTGACAAGCTGAAAATCGAGATGCCCCCCCTGGTTATCAGCTTGTCCTGAATATGATAAATGTTAAAACATTTTCCTTACAGCGTTTCAAAGGTACTGAAAGTATAAGTAAAGTGTCAGAGCAGGTGAAAAATGTGAAGCTTAATGAAGACAAACCCAAAGAAACGAAGTCTGAAGAGACCCTGGATGAGGTTTGTGTATATTTTCTTATTTTAATTATCTTGTGAATATATGAAATAGTGTTTGTGTAATAGTACTGATTTCTCATGGTGAGGGGTAGTTGAGTGTGGCCACTTTCACATTGAACCACATACTTATTTGGAGTGTGTCATCTCCCTTAGGTGCACTGGAAGGAAAAGAAAAAAGCCTAAGAATCAGTGCTTTACAATTAGTAGCCTATCCTGTGAAATGGCTCAGACTGTGTATTTAATATTGCCTTCAAGTTTGGGCCAGACTCATCTGAGCTTTCAAAGCTATTTTAAGGGTCTGATTCTATAGCCAAGTTGGACCAAGTGAAGGAACCTCCTTTTTGATTATTTTTAGCTTTTTCTAATGTACGTTGTGTCCCTGGCAATAGAAATAGTCCAGGCCTGGCTTTGTGGTGCAGGTCCACCTGTCTCATGTTTCCTAACCTGGGTTTTATATTTTGATATAAAGGTTTTAAGAACAAGATATTGTGAGGCATGCTACTAGGGGAATGAATCTTGAGGACGTTATGTTAAGTGTAATCCAAAAATGAAGGGACCAATTTTGTAAGGCCTCACTAATATAACTAACTATAATGAACAACCACTGAGAATTGAATTTGAGAACATAGGTTATCTGGGGATAGAACAGGGGCAGAGATTGGGCAATCGATGATTGAGGAGTACAGAATGTTCAGTAAGGCTTATTCTGTAAAGTTTCCTAGATTGTAAGCTCTCACAGCAGTCACATCTATTCTTGAGTTATAACTGTTATTTCTAAATCTAAGCTGCAGAGGTCTTTGTGTTTAACCTAGTAGTTTCCTGGAAATTTGGGTATCTGTGTGACACCTGATACTCAGAGTTCTGGAGCTCTGAAAATCAGCATTGCAGCAACTGTTAAAGAAATTGAAAAAGAGTTCGGACTACAGTTAGAGACATGATAAAATGGACTTGGTTAGGACGAAGGTAAATTAGAATACAGGGAAAGGATGATATTGACTGTATTTTAAGACTCCAATTTCTGTGTAGACCAAAGAAAGACAAGTTTATTTGGTGCAAAATTTTTTTATTTTCTGTAGCACACTATTTAATTTAACCTGTTTGGTCAGTTTATTTAAACAGTGTAATTACATGGAACCTAGAATGGGGAATGAGGTCTTGTTATTCTGTACAGGTTATTGTAATACCCCAATACATCCCAGAATATTTTGGGCAGAAAATAAAAAAGTGTTTGCAAAGTCCCCTTGAGGGACTGGGGAAAATGTGGAACTATTAAACTTCCCCATGTGGGGAATTCCTGTTATTCTTTTAAGTAATAGGGGCACCCAGTTGAATAAGCCAAGCCCTCAATCTAGAGGCTTGCCCCTATGAAACTTATCTCTCCAGTGATGGTGCTGAGCCTACTTATATCTATGCCTATGAGTCACCCCCAGAGAACCTCTTTTGTTGCTCAGATTTGGCCTGTATCTCTGAGCCAACTCTGCAAATTAACTCACTACCCTCCCCCCTATGTGGGCCATGACTCTCAGAGGTGTAAGTCTCCCTGCCAAGGTGGGACATGACCCCCAGGGATGAGCCTGGCCCTGGCATCGTGGGTTCAGATTGCCTTTTTTACCAAAAGAGAAAAGACATGAAGCAAAATAGAGTTTCAGTGGCTAAGAGATTTCAGATAGAATCGAGAGGTCATTCTGGAGGTTATTCTTGTGCATTATATAGATACTCCTTTAAGTTTCTAATGTACTAGAATAGCTAGAAGGAAATACCTGAAACTGTTGAGCTATAGTAGCCTTGATTCTTGATGATGATTGTATAACTATATAGCTTTTATTATGTGACCATGTGATTGTGAAAACCTTGTGACTGATACTGCCTGGATCCAGTGTATAAAATAAAGACAAATAAATGAATAATAATAAATAATAAACACAAAGACCTCTGCAGCTTAGAATTTAGAAATGAAAAATGTGGTAAAGGGGAAAAAAAAGATAAAATCGTTTCTGTAAATAATGAAGACGGCCTTAGAACAAATTGATTATGATCTTAGCACTAATAATATATCTTGCCAGCCAAGCTCACTCATTCCTAGTGTTCTTAATCTCAGTGTTAATAATCTATCTTTAGTTCTTGTAAATAGGTATAGCCTAATGAGGAAGGTATAGCATTTGGGTATTTGTGGGAAGTCTGTAAGTTCAGGTACAGAATTATAGATGTGTTATATGATTAAAGCTGGTTAATTTGCATAATCTTTTCCTATTGGTTAAAAAGCACAAATTGATGGTTCTAAGTATATACAGTCACAAAGCAATTTTGAGGTTTATCACAACTACTATAAAGATAAATGTTTTAGAATCAGCAAATATTGAGCAGCTATTAAGGTAGAATTGTGGTAATAACTAACAAAAGCAGTTGGCAACATGGTTTACCTTCCAAAAATGATAATGCGGGAGGTAAAAGAAGGAAGAATAGTATTTCATAAGGGCTTTAAAAAAGGACCGTAACAAATAAAAGTAAAAGACAGGTTCATAAGAGTTGGTGACAATCTAGGGAGATCCTCAGCTGTATCCTGTTTTGTAAGACCTTTACATTTCACTTCTTTTAACTATCCAGTGTAATCCCAATTGTGTGTTTTGTCAGTCTTCCCAGCACCTTGGCCTCTTGGCCAATCCCTTGCTGATTCCTGCTGTCTGCTTTCTCTGGTCACGCTTCCAGACTGCAGAGCACGAATTGTAGAGAAAAATTAATCATAAAACTGGTTCCTGGGCGTGGTATAAATTCATGCTTAATATCAGCCAAGCGTCTTTTCTAGTTTCTCTGCTAGTCAGCAGTATCTATACTATTCTCACTTTATTCCCTATTATATAAACTAGTTGAGACATTTTCCCACAGATTCTCAGTCCTGTCTTGCTCCTTTTTTAGTACATGCTCCTGTATTCTATTTTACCAAAAGGTGAATACCTATAGCCATAACTATTCCCTTTTTCCCAGCGTAGAAAGTTTTTGAAACTTTGGCTCTCCTTTCCCTTTTCAAGTCTCCCTCGGGACTAATGCTCTCAGATATCTTCCCTCTCTTTCAAATCTTAGTCCATTCCTTTTCCATTCTCAAGCATTCCAAGGCATCTAAACTGGAGTATTGGAAAATCACTAATCTCCTGCCTCCATTCTTTTTCTTTATCCTTTAAGCCTCAAAATGGCTGTTCTAATAAGCATTCTAAAATAATACTTTGCAAACCACATCCTGCTAAAAAATCTCCAGTAGTTTTATACTGTCTAGAACTGCGCTGTCCAATATGGTAGTCACTAGTTATGTGGCTACTGTGTACTTTGTGGCTAGTCCAAATTGAAATGTATTTTAAGTGTAAAATACTCATTCAACTTTAAAAGCTTAGTATAATTTTTAAAAAAAGGTAAAACATCCTTGTATTTTTTAATATTGATTACATGTTGAAAATATTTTTGGATGTATTGGTTGAAATCAAATATATTCAAATTAACTTTCCCTTTTTCTTTTTACATTTTGTAATGTGACTACTAAGGAACTTAAAATTACATTTGTGACTCTGATTGTATTTCTGTTGGGCATTGCTGGTCTAGGATATACATTCAAATTTCTTATTCTTGGCATTCAGAGCCTTCAAATATCTGGCTCCTGCCTAGCTCCCTTGTATTATAGCCCCCTTCTGTAGAAATATTCATATTCAGCTACAAACATCTGTTCATTGTGTATTAACCATGCCATTTCCCAGCTCCATACCTTTATTTCTTGCCTAGCATGCCTTTCCTCTTCACTTCTCTATTTGTTACTTCTAACCTCCATTTAAGACCCAGCTCATGAGCTCATCTCTTCCTCTGAAAGTTTTTACCATCCCAAACTTTGTTGTTTTCTTAATTACATACATTCCTGTAGTATATGGCATCTATATTATGCATCTCTGCCTTATTTGTTTTAATGTAAAGAAGCTTGTTAATAGCTTTTACTGGACTTCAGTTGAATCAGTCATAATCAGCATATTTATTGTCTAGTATATATTAAGTAGCACTGGTGTTAAGGAAAGTTTTCAAATATAAGTGAAAATTAGACATGAGAGAAAGTGTAAGTTGGGCAGGAATTCACACTCAGGAGTCAGAAATGATTATAAAAGAACTCAGGCCCAAAATTTGAGATTCATCTTTGATAACTCCTTCGCTTCTAATCATCAGCAAATTCTGTTGGTTCAGCCTCCCAAAATACCTCAAAGCCATTCATCTTTTAATGTTCTCATAGTTAGCACCCTAGTGTAGACCAGGATGACTATAATAACCTTCTTCCTAACAAGTTTCCCCACTTCCACTTTTGTCTTCCAAATCCATTCTTCACACTGCTATCACCAGTGATCTACTTAAAACACAAATCTGAATCTATAACTTGTCTCTTTTAAACTCTTAACTGGCTGCTCAATGACCTGAAGATAAAAATCCAAATTTTTAACATGGGCTACCTGGCCCTGCCCATCTCTCCAGCTTCATATGATGCCATTCTCCCCTTCATTCCTCCCTAACATACCGTAGTAATACTATTTCCATGCTCTTTCCAAACGGTAGCCTGTACTGGGTTGGGACTGTGTTGTTCCCATCTTAGCACCCTCTACTTCCTCTGTACATCTGATACCACATGCACTTACAAATACATATGTATTCCCTGCTAGAGTGAGGGTAGGGACCATGTCTGCTGCTAACTCCCTATGTATCTCCATGTTCTAGGACATGGAACATGCACAAATATTTCTTGTATTAATATTAGAAATAATTATGTGATATAGTCTTTGGTTTTTAGAAGTTATAGTCTGATCCAGTTAGTTGCAGTTGTTATAATTATTACCCCCAGGCAAAGCTTTATCTCTGCTTCTAGAAGTATCTAATTAGACCCAATCTTGGGAATCTAGTTCTAATTTGGCCTCTATAGTCACTCTGGACTTGGTGATTAATGAAGCCAGGAAATTACTAAAAACCCAGTTCCACTCAAGCACATACCTACAGACTGTCCTTGGGACTGATCTTATCTCTTACTATGAATGAACCAGGTTCATGCAATGAAACCCAAAATCAGATTAAATAACTAGAGCAGCACTTTTGAAAGTGTGGTATGGGCCCCACAACCCACATGGTCCAGGTTGCTTTCTGGGGGTCATCAAAACCTGCACCTTGTGTCTCCTATTTGAAGATTCACACATACTAGCTTATGATAGCTCTGAGAAGTCATGCACCACAGGACTTAATTTTGTTTAACCTAGTATTTCCCAAACATTTGAGCATTAAACCCCTTTTCTTCTCATAGCATTAGCAATGCCAAGGAATAAGTAATCCATGAAAAGGCATTTCGTGAAATACTGAAATAGGGCATTTTTGGATAGATTGGGGACTTCACTTTGGGTTCTTTTTCAGTAACTCCAGGTGTGAGGTTAGGTTACTGACTTGGAGATCTTCTTTTTTAATTTAAAGCATTTACAGCTATAAATTTCCCTTGCAGCACTACCTTTGCTACATCCCATACGTTTTGGTATGTTGTGTTTTTGTTTTCATTTGTCTCAAGATATTTGTTACCCTTGTTATTCCTTCTCTGACCCATTCGTTGCTTAAGAGTGTATTGTTTAATTTGTACGTGTTACGAATTTTCCTGTTATCTTTGTCATTGGTTTCTAGTTTCATTCATTATGGCTGGAAAAGATACTTTGTATGGTTTCAATCTTTTTTAATTTATTGAAACTTGTTTTGTGATATACATGGTCTATCCTAGAGAATGATCTGTGTGCACTTCAGAAGAATGTTTAGTCTGCTGTAATTGGATGAATTGTACTATATATGTCTGTTAGGTCTTGTTGGTTTATGGTGTTGTTTGTCTCTTCTGTTTGCTTATTCTTCTGTCTAAATGTTCTATGCATTGAAAGTGGTATATTGAAATCTATTAATGTAAAATCATCTTTCTCCCTTCAGATTTGTTAATGTTAGCTTCATATGTTTGAGGGTTCTGTTCTGCTGTTAGGTGCATATGTGTTTATAATTGTTTTATCTTCATGATGAATTGACCCTTTTATCAGTATATTGTGTCCTTTTTCGTACCTCATAGCAGGTTTTGACTTAAGCCTGTTTATCTGATAAAGGCCATTGCACCTCTCTTTTGGTTTCTGATTGCGTAGAAGTTGTTTTTTTTTTTTTTTCCATTCTTTGGCTTTAAGCCTGTTTGTGGCTTTGAATATAAGGGGATTCTCTTTTACACATCATGTAATTGGGTCATGCTTTTATTTTATCCTTCTGCCAACCTCTGCCTTTTGACTAGAGAGTTTAAACTATTTACATTTAAGGTAATTACTAATAATACATAACTTTCTTCTGCTATTTGGTTTTTGAAGGTCCTTTTTTTTTGTCCCTTGGTTCCTTGTAGTGGGAAGCTGATCTGTGTATTTTAGGAGGTTCAGCAGCATCTGTGGCCTCTACGCTCTAGATGCCAGGAGCACCAACCACCCTCCCCTTCCTAGCTGTGACAATCAAAAATGTCTCCAGACAGTACTAAAATATTCCCAGGAAGCAAAATGCTCCTGGCTGAGAATCACAGTTGTAGACCTTGGAATTAAGAAATTGCAACAGAAGTAACATGTTCTAAAAGAGGTTTGTAGGAGGTACAGCAAAGGCACAAAAAAGAACAGTGGCCAACTCTGCAGAGGAGGTCATGGAAGAAACTAAATTTGATGGAGGAAAGAATTCCATGCAAAAATGAGGATCCTGAAAAGCATAGGCCTTTGGGCATAAAACTATAAGCAATAATTATCAAGCTCACTCTAGAAGTAGAATAGAGGACTGATTGAAGGGATTTGCGGGGAGAGCAAATTGTTTTCAAGCCTTGGTAAGAAAGAGGTGAAATCCCAAACTAAGGGAGTGAAAGTGAATAAAGGTTGCTTGACTTAATGACCAGGTAGAAATAGATGTGGGAGGAGTATGGAAAATACCCCATCCCTTGCTTTCCAAATTCTGCTACTTGTTTTCTGAAATTTAGTAACCAAATGCAGATCCCTTGCTGTCTTAAACCCAGATACCAAATAGATTTAATTAAGGAAGAATACTTTTACATTTGCTCCAACTTTTTTTTCCCCTTTAATTTTCTCACCAGATCATCCTTCTGTTCACATGCTTTCCTAACATATATGAGTATCCATTAATTAGATTAGCATTTAGTTGTTGTTGTTTTATGCCTTGATAATTCTGTCGTGTTCTAAGAGATACGTCTCTATGGTAAATTCTGTGGATTATTTCATTCATTGTGTGAGCTTATTTCCAGGTTTAGGGCGAGAGGCAACATCACTGTATTCTTTCTAATTGGATACAATAAGAATATCTAGTAATAAAGTTCTTCGTGTTAAATCAAATCTTTGGAGGGAAAGTCACAATGCTTTATGTAACACCATGGGATTTTATAGTGATTAAATAGTAATGGTATTTCTAATCTTGGGAAATGACTGAAATTATTTTATGCTTTGTGAAATAACAGAATCTTCTCAAAAGGACTTTGGTCTCCAAAGAAGCTGGAGTTATTTGATGTTAAATTGAAAATGTTGAAGTTACTAGTATTCTTATCCTTGACTTGAAATGAGATAGTGTGTTGAACTCAGAGATGAACTAGAAACAACGGTTTGTTACCAAATCCATCAGCTCTCTGATCTGATTTAGGTCACAATTGGCTATATAGGTATTCTCTTTGCCATGGTTAACTGTTTTTTTTTGTTTTTAGGGTCCACCTAAATACACAAAATCTGTTCTTAAAAAGGGAGATAAAACCAACTTTCCCAAAAAGGGAGATGTTGTTCACTGCTGGTACACAGGAACACTACAGGATGGGACTGTTTTTGATACTAATATTCAAGCGAGTAAGTCTGAAAGTAATCTGACCTTTTTGGCTTATAGACATTGCAGGAGATACATGAGGTTGACAAGAAGAGGTTGGCAATACCTTTTTCTTGGCTGTCATCTACTTTCTTCAGGAAGTCTCTGGCACATATGATTCATTTGGAAGGGGTCTTCAGTTCATTGGTTATTGGCTGGTTAACTAAAGACCTTTAAGTTTATTGGAAGTTTAGTCTGAACTTGGCTGGTGCCCCAAAGTGAGGCCTCAATATTTTAATATAAAAGACAGCATAATGTGCTATTCAGATGGTATAAGTATAGTCCTTCCCCTCTCTCCTTGTTTAGACCATATTTATTTTTACATTCAGAATTTTCTTGGCAAATTATCTGTCTTCTTAAATGTTTGTTTTCATATAATACACAGTACTGTAAATTTTGAAGTCAATGTAAATACTTAAATACTGTATTTTTCTGTTAAAACTTAATTTCTTAGTAAAAATTAGAGCACATTAATTATAAAGAAAATCTGTTTTGCAGGTTCAAAGAAGAAGAAAAATGCCAAGCCCTTAAGTTTTAAGGTTGGAGTAGGCAAAGTTATCAGAGGAGTAAGTAAAGAATGGCAGTGAATTTGGTATGGTACTGTAAAGATAGGATTGGGGATATAATGAAAATTTGAAATCAATCTTCAGACAATTCAGATATCATTTGCTAGTTATATCATGTGGTACAAGTTACATTTTCTGGCCTCAGTTTCCCTATATAAAATAAGGACAATACTGCCTACATTTCAGCTTTCTTAAAAGATTAAATAAGCATAATTTAAAGCACCTAATAAAGTAGGGATTCAAATATTATAAATATTTGAATATTTATAATATATAAGTATTTCCTTCTATGCCTGTCACTTTTTCTTCATAAAATAATTCTTTGTCAGAATGTTTGGCTTTCTAAATGTGTCTTTAAGATTCTGCTTAAAATGTTAAGCAGCTGCTGTACCACTTCTAGATAATAAGATAAAGCAAAATAATCTTGTCCACTGAAGTTTTGATAGAGGCCGGAGTTCGTTCTGTGGCATTCTCACATCCCACAACATAGGCTCAAACACCAAAAAATGTTTGAAACATAAGCATGTTTTTCCCCACCCATGTGGGAAATGTCAGAAGGAAACTTGGAGGAAAGGGGAAGTTACGCTTGAGCTGTACTATTCATTATAGTGTACAAAAGGAGATAAAAGAGAAAGGCTGATAGCTCGCTTAATCAGGTTTCATGCTTCAGTCCATTATTTGTTGAAAATCTGAATTACTCAGAACATCAGACACTGACAATTCAAACACCTATTTAAATGCATTTTTAAGAACCTTAAGTGTTATTCTTTGTACTATAATGTAGTTCAAGCAATCATATCCAGAGCCCAAAGTGGAATATAAAACATTGTGAAACTAAAGGTTTAGTTAGTTGAGCATAACCATAACTGCTACCTGCTTATACCAAGTTGATAGTAACTGTGTAGCAAGTTGGACTATTTGTCTATTTTTATAACTGATTTGCATACTGGCAAATCTCTTCTGGTCCACTATATTTTTTTTTAATTTTCTTAATTAAAGAAGTTGTAGGTTTACAGAAAAATCATGCAGAAAATACATAGTTCCTATATACTTCCCCCCCCATTATTAACACTTTGCATTATATCCAATAGGTGACAGATCTGCCTCTGCATAATCTTCTCATTATGCTCAAGCTTTATTGTGACTGCTGTATTCCAACAGGGTCTATATTAGGAATATACCGTGTATCCTTGCATCATATTGACTTAACTGTTCTTGGTAAATGGCTTTAAGATGCAAATAGAAAATATGGATAGGCAAATGGCTTCTGCAAAAAACTTAATGCTCGAAAATTTAGTTAATCTTACTACCATCATGATCCCACTGTTAGATATAAGTTTAGTAATCTTGAGGCAGTTTTTTTGTTTTGTTTTGTTTTGAAGTTTTATTCACACACCATACAGTCCATCCTAAATATACAATCGGTGGCTCCTGGTATAATCACATAGTTATGCATTCACCACTAAAATCTATATGAGATCATTCTAATGTCTTCCAAAAAGAAAAAAAAAAATCCCAAATCCCTCATATCTCCGTATTATTGACGTTTAGTTTTGGTATGGTGCCTTTGTTATATTACAGTGTTACTGTTAACTACAGACCTTAGTTTGCATTAATTGTATTTTTCCCATATACCATCCCATTTTTAACACCTTGTAATAGTGACATACATCTGTCCTAGTTCATGTAAAATTTTTTTATATTTTACAGTTAGCCACCATCATTGTCCATTTTAGGTTTCACTAAGATATACAGTCCCAGTTATTATCCTCTGGCTTTCCTTCTGGTAACATACAGGACCTTACCCTTTCTCTTTCAACCTTATTCACACTGAGCTTTGTTCATTATACTTACAATATTGTGCTGCCAACACACAGTATTGTGCTATCCATTTCTGAACCTAAGACAGTTTTTGAGTGAGTACTTGCATCCTGTAAAAGTGTAGTGAATTTTTGTTATGGTGCTAATGACAAACTGGTTTCCATAATTTATGACATAATGTTTAAAAAGTACTTTCACATTACATCATTTGAGAAGTTCAGGTATTATTTTGAAGAAGTATTGCTTAATACATCCTTATTTTTCCATTGAGGAAATTGAGGCCAAAGCTTTATAGACTCACCTGACAAGGACATAACGTTAGGATGTAATGGAGCCAGTACAGAATGCTTTTTTTCTATATAATCTTGACTGTCTTTTGGTATTGTATTTTTTTACAAAGTATCATTAACTTTTTTGTTATTAAAATTACCTAGCTCAGTTCATTAGATAACACTTTAAAAGGGAATAAGATTTTTTTTAATTAGGGTGTAGGTTTACAGAAAAATCACTCAGAAAATTCAGTTCCCGTATACCCCTCCCCCCTGATTAACACCTTGCACTAACTAGTGTGGTACCTTTATTACAATTTGTCGACAAAAGAGTATTTTTGCAATTCTTCTGTTAACTGTAGTCCATAGTTTACTTTAGGCCTTGCTGTATTATACAGTCCCATGGGTTTTTTTTGTTGTTATTTTTTATGTTCTTGCCTTTAGTGGGATGAAGCACTCTTGACTATGAGTAAAGGAGAAAAGGCTCGACTGGAGATTGAACCAGAATGGGCTTATGGAAAGAAAGGACAGCCTGATGCCAAGTATCTTTTTTTCCTTCATAATTAAGGGAAAACATGTTAACAAATAATGGCTAAAAGTATGAAATATGCTCACTAGGCTAACCTCTAGATTAGGAACACTCTCCAAACTAGTCTTCCCAACATTTTAGTGCTTTTGTGCCAAAGCCTCCAATATAGACAATAGTTAATATTTTCTTTTAGTACCAAGTATTGGAATCTTCTTCCTTTTATCTCTTATTCAAGCATTTTTAATTTTGAAACCTAAACTGTGAAGTTTAAGCTTCCATCTTTGAAAGGCAGTTCTTACTGTTTGAAGTGTTAATTTTATACTAGAGTGTAATTTAAGGATGGATAGAGACAAAGTTCTTAGAAATGGAATAATGTTAGGGATTACCTTTGTGAAATGAAGACAACCATGGGACCAATATAATGTTAGTAAAATTGTGATTACTACTAATGACAATGTTTCTCTGATAGGCCCAAGGTTTGTGAACATTGGAGGGGGGGAAGGTCATGCTTTTTGCTATAGGAATCTTAAAATTCCTTCAATAAAATGTGAGATGATACTCAGTATGTAAAACTATAAGCACCTTTTCTGTTCCTAAATTGAGATTTGAAGACTAAGTCATATAGATCATTTAAACTAGACCAATCTAATGGGTTAACTGGGAAGGTAGTTTACAACTGTTGTTGATTCCATTTCCATTGAACTAGTTGAGCCAGTTAAAATAAGCTTAAAAAAAAAAAAAAAAAAAAAATTGGAGGGCCTCTCCATAGTTTTTCATAAGGTTCTTTGGGGATATAAAGAAGCCCTCTTCTTCTGTCAGTCAGATGGCCAACTGCAGCTCCCTCTTCCATGACCAATCTGTCTGGTCAGGACGTAAATCACAACCTTCTATGAACTTAGCATCTTAAAATTCATAGTAAATAACATATACCACCTCATAGGAATTTTTATTTAATGTACCCAGCTAGACCAAAATGACCTCTTTTTTTCCAGAATACCGAGTAGCAGTTTTCATTAATGCTAATTTGGGAGCATTAGTGAGGCATCCAGGTAAGGAGGATTTTCCTAATCCAAACTCAGCTTATCTAGTCAGCCTCCATTTTACCACTAAAGGAAATGCCGAGATACTTTTGGGAACCTCTAAGTACTTAGCCTCTGATCAACTACAATACTCTTCCCTTCAGGGTTAATTATGAAAGCCAATATATATATGCAATACTAATTTTAGACTAAGGTTATGGGAGGAGGGAGCATATTTTATCAAATTTACCTTGACTACTTCAACAGAATTCCACCAAATGCAAAACTCATTTTTGAAGTGGAATTAGTGGATATTGATTGAAATATCAGTGCTTCAAATCTAAAGACATCAGCAACAATAAAATTTCACCATGAAGAAATTTATGTAACTAATTTAGAGCTGGTTGCTATTGTGTGTAAGGGAAGAGTCAACTGGAAAACTCAAGGAGTTAAGTTAAACTTGTTTACTTGGTCCCCAACTTTGGAGGAATGTATTCCCTTATGAATCCCTAAAGTCTAAAATATTTTACTATACTGTATAAAATACCGGTTTAAGAGAACTGATTTTCCTTTTACCTCATATTGTAAATTAAAAGGCTCAATACAGATAATCCAATGTCTTGATTTGACTGATTTCTTTGTTAATGTAGTAATATTCTGATTAGGTTAACCAGGACAAAGTACCTCATCAGAACAAGGAGTAACTCACAATAAAACTGTCTGAGATAGGAACTGCTTTGTCATGGAGACTCATCTTGAAATCTCTAAAATGAATATTTCTGTATAGAGCTTGAGAAGAAATACAAAGTTAAAATGTCCACGTCTTGACAACAAGCCAGTAATAGCCAAATTTTTAAAAGGTGCACTTCAAAACCAATGAACCACTAATAATGGTGAATATAAAGTTAATATTAGATGATTACCCCCCAGATAAATTCATAAACAATTATTGGATGAGTCTTAAGTTTTATTACAAAAATGAAGATGATCAGTTTGATCAAAATGAAAGCTTGCTCACAAGTTTTACATGAATATTCTAAATACAAAGTCCTGAAACAATGTACTTTCAATATGATTTTCATTTTTAAAAGGGATGCAAACATTCCATTTTTATTTATAATCACTATTTCAAGGCATAGTATTTAATAGTGTACCTTTTCTGCACTTAGATCCAAATTCACAACAAGATAATTAAATTACACAGACAAACCCTTGTAAGCAAAGGTTAAAAATCAGTTTTACAAAGGTAAATCCTTAATAACCAGCCCTTATGAGTTTTTCAAAATCTTGTACTATACTGACATGATTTGCAGTCAGGTTTTTTTCCTACCCTTAAGGCTACAAAACTGTTGCAAATGCATTGCAAAAGAAGTCTAGACCACTTAATGCAAAAATCAAAAAAATATTTCTCCAATAAAAAGTAAATTTTATAAATGGTAGGAAACAGTATCTGTGGTAAGCTAAGTGACATTTTCCCTATTACTAAACAAATCATGTTACACAGAAACAAAGACAAGTTATCAAATATGACAAGCTTATACTATGTTTACATCCCTCAAAAATAACTTCATACATTCCACACATTCCATCTGGAATTTACATCTTCTCATCAGGTTGGAGGAGGAGGGTAATACTGTCCATAATTCCAGGGATTCTGATAATTGTACTGAAAGGAAGAAATAAACATGTTAGCGCACCAAACTATGGCTGAGCTCGATATATATATAATTAAAGCAGGTCTATTTTTTAAAATTAGCATGTGTTCACTGCTGAAATTCCAAGTCTGTATTGCAAAGACAAAAGACCTAGAGGGCATTCTACAATCTGGAACAAAACCAAATACTCTTTTTTCTAAGTAAGACTATACTAATTTTTGCTTCTAATGTCACCTATGAACAAAATAACTCAATTACATAGACTCACTTGATACCAGGCACTATAATTGTATGCAGCTTGATTTGCCTGTAAATCTCCATCAATCATCTGTGTAGATGATGAAGTTGTATCTTCTGTATGTGCTTTCTTTTCCTCTGGTTCTTCTGATCTATAAATAAAGTCAAAATGTGAACTTTCAAAACTCCCACAGATACATACTTTTAACAGATGGATGAAAATCATTTGTATACATTTGTTTTGCTGAAGTTCTTAACCACTCTTAAATTAGTTTTATTTTAAAAAGCTATTATCCTCATTAAAATCATGAAAAAAGTATCTAAATTACCACAACTTTAACATTTAAAAACATCTATCTTTAGAGGCATTTTCTTAATGAAATGTCTTCTTTTAAACATCCCTTCCTGATTCATCAAGAAATTACATACCCGTTTTCTGCTTTCCTTTTTAAAGAATCCTGTTCTTTCAGGAGTGTCTGATGTTCATCATAAGCATTCAGAAGCCTGACAAAAATAAGAAAAAAATCCTCTAGAATATACAAATACCACACTGTTAAATATTTAAGCTGTTATTTCCAGCTAGGGAAGCAAAATGAATATTTCGGTGAACATCCGTTGTTTTTTAATCAGTCTAGGAAACAAACCTGCTCCAACCACCTTTTCTCATTTATTTCCTTTGGGAAACCAACCTCCCATTCTCTGTCCATGTGGTTCAAGTGGGGATCCAGGATTACAGGTCTGGCCATTATAGTTCTGCATACCCCTGGTCAATGATTAGTTCAGAGATGAGCATATGACTAAAAACCAGGATGTTAAGTGAGTCCCAGGATTTTTTACTACGTGATTGGGAAAGAGGCGTTTCTCTGTATCCTGATAGCTAAAGCTAGTGGGATGTTAGTCAGGAGCCAACTAGGTTTATTATTTCTACAAGTGGGGAGGCTGCCTAAGAACAAAGCTATCACACAACTAAAATAATGACCTTGATGGTGTGTGTTTGCCCAGTGCAACCATAAGTCATGACAGAGATCAACAAAGTGTTATTTTTGAGATCTAATTTAGTAAAGACTATTTGAAGACACCTGCCACCAGTTAGAATAACAAAGCATTAAAACTTGGGCCATTTGCAAACTGAATTAGAACATAAAACTACAATATAATTTGTTTTCACTGCTTAAAAAGATAATTTCTAATAACTATAAAAATTCTGATTTGCCATATGTATTGTATGAAAGTCTCACCTGGAACTTGGGACTTCAAAAACAACTGTCACCTGAAGCCAAAATGTGAATTTAAAGTAGTGATGATTTTGTTTTCCTCTTTTATAAAAACAAAGGAGGGTTTATTTTTTAAAGCAATCATAAACCTGGACACTGATAATTAACATTTCTGTAGAAATGAGGCTGATACTTTACAGACATGTACAACTTATTTCTCTGGGCAGTCTGCATATATAGATATTTAATAGTAATAACCCAAAACATTCCTCCCCAAAAGTACAAAGGACTATAAAATTGTTTTATACCTGAATCTCTGGTTGAGTGCTATGCATTAAGCACTTTTCATGGACTAATCTCATTTAACCCTTAGAACAACTTTGTGAGCCCAGTCTTTATAATTTGAAAACTTCACTTGCCCAAGTGAAGAATACACAAATAGTAAGTGACAGAGGTAGGACATAAGCCTATATTTGTAGCTCCAAAGTTAATTCTTAATTCATTATACTGCCTACCTAAATTTCTAAGTGTCTCATTTAATTTATCTTCCGTATCTTGGCCTTTTTAAATTTCACCTACAACAATCTTAGTCCTTATATTCAGGTCCTCTATATCTACAGCTTCAGGTACCTAAATGGCATCTTTGTGTTGATCCTCCAATTTAATCTGCAAATTACTGGCAAGCTAAAATGATTATGTCATTTTAATCTCACTGATTAAAACTCCAATAGCTCCCTACTGTCCACTGCCTACTACATGAGCTCTAAACTTGGTCTGGCTTTCAAGGCACAGCAGAATCAACAGACATCACCCTTTCTCTAATTCAGAAAACCCTCCAATCAAGCAGATGTTATTTTTATAGGAACTTAAATCATTGTGTCCTCTCCTCAGCTTATCAGCATCCAGTAGTAACTAAATGAAACCCTGCCTTCTCTATGAAACATGACAAAGCTGTTCTGATCCACAGATATAACAGCCTTCCTAACAGTTAAATGCTACCTCATACATTTAGTTATCCATTTCCTCTGATTATCATACATTCCAACCAGACTAAAAGCTAGAATCACTTACCTCATTTCTTTTGAACACCTTCAGTGCTAAATGTACAGGACATATAGTAAAGAGCATAGAGGTTGATGTATGTTTAAGCTCCACCCCACAATGTTATAGCTAAGTGACCTTGGAAAAAACGCCTCATCTCTCATCTTCTCTTTCCTCATCTGGAATTTTACTCTATTTTAACAAATTTTAATTTTAATTTTAAACTTGTACTTTTCCCAAGTCCCCTGGCAAACCCTTCTACTTGTACAGTCTCAATTCTCAGCCTTTTAGAATGCAGAAAAATGAGGCCATTAGGCATCATCTGTGGAATCATATCCATTGTTTTCTCCAATTTTATATATAACATAGCATTCCTATTCCACATTATCCCCATGCACCTTTCTTGGCCTACCTACTAAATGTTTGTTTCAGGATTCAATACTTAACCCATTTCCCTTTGCACTGGATTGCTGCTTCCTGCCTTCTCTCATCCACTCATCATTTAAATTACCATGCTAAAATTTTGAAAACAGTTTTGAAGGAAACAGAAACCACATCTTTCTCTTAAGCACAAAGACATTTACAAAACTGAATTTACCTCCAACATATACCTGAGGAATAATTAACCCAAGCAAACATTTTTTAGTTTCACAATGTATTCTTCGTACTAGTCAAATTCCAAACCAAAAATATCAATGCTCAGTCAGTCATCATTCAAACAGATAATATAATTAAGATCTTACTTGTTAACATCTGAACCAAAATCTTCAAGAAACTCCACTTTTCTCTGAGAAAATGTAATTCTCATCTTAATAGGCAATGAACCATGTATAGCTTTGTCAAAACAAT
The DNA here is from genome assembly GCF_015220235.1 of Choloepus didactylus. NCBI lineage: Eukaryota > Metazoa > Chordata > Mammalia > Pilosa > Megalonychidae > Choloepus > Choloepus didactylus. The sequence continues at coordinate 181,835,005 of NC_051310.1, read as the reverse complement.
TTAGGATGTTTTCTTCATTTTGTTTGAGGTCACCGCTATATTCCATTTCAAGTAAATTGAGGTATAACTTTGTGTTCTCCTGTGAAAAGGAGTATCAATTAATATTTCCAAAATATTTTGATTAGAGCATAGATATTTAAATACCTTAATTCTTTATGTCTCGATTTGAAAAACTCATTACTGACAACTGTATTATTTTAAAACACAATTTGTTAATATTTTCAGTAGTAAAAACTCTTTATCACATTGTATCCTATCTTGGGTTTAATAATGACCTACCATGACAATTAAAAATAAAACATAAAAAGATAACCTCTATTGTTCCCAATAATTCAAACTTTCAACTATAAACATTTTAAATTACAGCTGAAGCAAACTGTTATTAAATTTGTGTCTTAAACAGACCTGGCAATAGCTGAAAACGTAAGATATGAGAAGTTTCTAGTATACTGTCTTTTATCAATTGATACATAAAAGGAAATACTTTGGAAATGGAGAAAAATCTCACTGCTACATTTGCTACAATGCTAGCAACTTCCATGATTTTGCTTATAACTGTTCTCCCAGGTCCTCTGTTCTATTTAATAATTAGTAAATTTGCTGCAAGATTTCTAAAGGTGGTGGAAATAGAAAGTATCACAACCTCTGCAACACCTTATATATAACAATCTTAATTTTCTCAATTTTTTAATACATAATAATTTGAAGGGAAAAAAGAAGAAAATGGCAACATCAGTTTAGAGGGACTGTTGTCTTCATTTAGTAACAAAATATATTACATAAAGACCAAATTTGTCATCACAGTTGCCAAAGCAAAAACAAATTTTAAGAATGATTTTGTCATGGAATATGTTCTTAAAATATATAAATACATACTTTGTCTCTTTCAATTGCTTCCAAAAGCACCTTTCTTGATTTTGGAAGGTTTTTCTGTATTTTGAAAAGATGTCGAGCTAGTTTGATAGCATAAAATGAAGACTCATTATTTGATTTAGCATTCTTAATGGCATCCTGAAGCAACTGTTCAGCTTCTTCCATATTTCCATGCCGCCGTTCTAAACTTACTCTTCGCAAACGAACCATTGCCAGTCCTAGAACACATTCTTCAAATGTTCTCAAAATATTCCTGGCTTCATTAATATTACCTAGGAGAAGTAATTAAATATATATATTTTTAAACTTCTGAAATATCCTTTACACCAGGTTTTGGCAAACAACATTCCAGGGCTAAATTCAGCCTTATGCCTATTTTTGTTAAAAACTGGAACACAGTCATGCTCATTTGTTTATGTACTGTCTGTGGCTGCTTTTGCATGTCAATGGCAGAGTGATGTAGTTAAAAGACCGTATAGCCAGCAAAGTCTAAAAAACACCCCTTACACCATCCCTCTTGAACTCAATTCCTATATACTTATCCTGAAATAACTTAAAACCCCCAAAATACCAACTGAATTTCCTTATTCTTACCCTGCTGTTCCTCAAAAGCTGCCCAAAGCATATGCACCATGGGTTTCTTTGGCAGATGAATAGTGCAAGCTCTGCTGAAGACATGCCTCACTCCTTCAATACTGTGGTTTTCCATATACTTGGCATACTACATATAGAAACAGAGAAAATACTGAATAATTTACAGTTGAGCAAGCCATTAAATATGTGACAGAACGATAAAATTCTATTTTTAAACCCATTCAGCACCTTTATTGAACCACTAGACTAGTTTCTGTAAGGAAGGACGAAGAGAGGCAACGAGGTTGGCATATGCAGCAGTCAAATCTGGTTGCAAGCAGACCATCTCCTAATGCAACAGATATAGTTATATGAACAACATTCAACAGAAGTACAAAAAAGGTTAGTCACTAGATCAATGTTTATAATATACTCAAGTTTAAGAGCAAATAATTTTCTTACCTTAATCCAAAACTCCTCATAGAGAGCACATGATATCACACATCTTTCAAAGAGAACCACAACTCGTTCATGAGTCCCGTTTTCAATTTCAAATTCTAAGTATTCTTTCCAGTTCTTCAGCTGTGCCTTTTCCAATGGCTTCACATGAAAATAAGGTCTCTTAATCTGTAATAAAAACATGACATGGCAATGAAAGTAAACCAATACCAACAACAAAATATGCATGAGTAATGTCATTTAAAATTTTAATGTAACTAAAAATAATCAAATTTTAAAGAGCACAATATTTCATAATCCTTTTAATTAAAATACCTGAAATTCCTTAGACTTTATGAAGCACTGAAATGGAATTTGTTTTCCATTTTTTCAGTCATTTAACTATTCTGCAGAACTTTTTTATGTTCAACCAATTTTATTTCTTGTTGAATACTTAAAAACTGAAATACTACAATGACAGAAAACAGAAGTTTCCTTGGGACCAGGGGTAGGATTAAGAGTTACTGACTGGAATGAGCAAAGGGAACTTTTTGGAGTGACTGAAATGGTCTGTACCTTGATTGTGGTGGTGATTCCAGTGTATACACATTTGTCAACACTCATTTTACTGTACTCATTTTACTGGATGCTTAAAATGAGTGCATTTTATTGAATGTAAAGTATAACAACAAAGTTGATAAAAAATGTAAATAATTATAATAAAGTAGTTGCACTCAAGCAGATATTTTGCAATTCAAATTAGATTAGTCTCAATTCAACAAGATTCTAAAATAGGACATGGAAAACTGATAGTGGTAGCAATAAACAGAAAAAACACCTTAAGCAAAAATAGAAATAACAAGAGACATTACTATCAAAACTGCAAGAGAAAAAAGAAAAACCGCAAGACAAATATATTATTCCTATCTTTATATTTTGAAGACTGTTCAAAACAAAAACACTTACACCTTCTTCAAATGTCCATCTTTTGCTAACTTCATGCTCATTATAATTAAACATTTCTTGATGAATTTCAATGATTCTATGTCTCATGTTTTCTATTTCAGTAATTAGCTTGGGAGGAAAAGAAAAATATTAAAGTTAGAAGTTATATACAGAAAATTCTCAGTATTACCTTGTACTTAACCATTTAAGTATTATCCACGCATTCTTTTATCTTAGAGGTTTTCAAAATGTTAATTATATTTAAAGTACAATTAACAGCACTAAGATTTATAAGAAAATTTCCAGATAAACCACTTTCTTTTCTGTTATTTTAAACAGGACTAGTAGTTCACAACCTAGGCTAAATTATTTCCAGATGTCTACAAGTAAAACAGATCCTCTACCTTAAATTTATATTTCAACCATAGCAACTAAAGAGTCCCCCTTGCCTGAATCAGAAATTAACCTTAAATGACATATAGGTCACTGTGTGAAAAGGCCAGCTCTATAATTCACCAATATACTACACATGCAGTAAAGGGATATAAGGTCTAGTTTCTTGTGCACTGAAGGACTTTTGGATCAGTCTGCTTACCTTTGCTGGATCAGTTATATCTTCAATTCCTGATGGTAAATCATCACCAGGAGGACCATCATCACCACTGTGTCCATTTACAGAAGCTAATTCCCTTCGTAGCTGAATAAAATGCTCACCAGTTAAAAGATCTCTAGGTAAATTATTCTGTACATGTTCTTTAAATCTAAAGGAAAACAATAAAAATACTTCAAAATACTGAAGTATAATTTTATATCCCTACTACATATTACTCTTTCAAAGGAACTCTGATTTTAAAAAGAAACAAACACCACACCCTTTTTCCTTCCTTTCTACATAGTAAAAACCTACCACTTAGAACAGTCTTTACATCTTTATTTCCTTCCTGCCTTTGTAGTGGAGTGGAGAAGGCAAGAACAGACATGTGACTTAAAGCAAGGTTTTCCCTTCTCTAAATCTTAATTACTTCATCTGTAAAAATGGGGACAATAAAACCTCCCTTGCAAAGTTACTATAAAATTCAACTTGTTAATTTTTGCCAAGTTCCTGGCAGTTGTACATGATCAACAAATATTTTCTCTTCCTTCCCCACCTCCAAATTACTCCTTAATCCATGTGTCTGTGCCCACTACACTCCACTGACACTGCCCTAATTAAGGTCACTAATTACAAAATTATATGCAAAATTAAATGGACACTTGTTTCTTAGCATAGCGTCTATCCTAACCATGTTTTCAATACTTAAGGTTATTAACCACATTTTATTTTTAGAACCTTCTTCCTCTCTTGGCTTTTGAGTTACCATTGTATTTGGTTGTTGTCCAAGCCTCTACACGTTTTTCCATCTCCTTTTAGGGTTTCCCCTTCCTACCTGTCCCAAAATGCTAGTAGTCCCAAAGATTCCACTCTCCATTCTAGTCTATTTTTATACACTTTCTGATCAGTCTCATCAATACTTACAACTTGAAATAATACCTATACTATGATGACTCCCAAAACTGTAACTCAAGCCCAAGCCTTCCTCCTAAATTCTGGATTAGTATATCCAATTGCCAAAACTCTGCACAAAGAAATACATGTTAGTTTAAAGCAAAAGGTTTGAAAAAATATACTATTTTAGCCACATGTTAATTTAGATATACTCAAGTTTTAATCAAAATACCATCTCAATTTGGATGTACCACAGGAACCTTACATAACATCTCTCAAATCAAGTATATGATCGTCATCTACCAATTAACACACTCAGTATTTCTAATTCTGATTAATGTTACTATTGACTACTAAGCTTCCCAGTCATTTCCACTTAGTTTATCCCTTACAATCCATTGGGTAACAGGTTCTATTGATTCTACCTCCCAAATACATCTTCATGCCCTCCTCACTTCTCACTCGAATAAACATAAAATGGTCTCCCAGCCTATAGTCTCAACTCCCAACCCCACCTAATACTGCTATCATAAATGTTATTAAAAAGTAAACATAAAAACAAAAAAGTTAGCATGATGATTTCCCTTTCCCAGCAAAATTACTATGAATGCTTTTATCCTGTATTCAGGCTAAAATCCAATCTCCCTAGATGAAGTCTTCTATATTATGTACCACACCTACCTCTTCAACCTAATTATTAGACATGGTCCCACATGTACCAACCTTATGGAATTTTTTCCAAGTTTCTTAACATTGATTTAGGCTACTGATTCTTCTAAGAAATCTCTTCTCATTTACAAATGGATTAAGACTCACAAATCTTATAACTAACTTTGGAAATTGATTTTTCAAAGACAATAGATACAAAAGCTAACAACCCATTTCATCAGTAGGAAAAAATTAATATAGCCTGGCTTCTTTTAAAAACAAAAATGAGGAGGCAACTCCCAAACGTATTTTAAGAAAAGGAACTGATTTAAGAGTAAACGAATATTAACTCAAAATTGTCATCAGGATATAGATAAGAAACTTGAAATAAGATAAAACTGAAACATTACAACTACTTAAGAGTAGTTATAACTACTTAACAGTATACATGTTTAAATTGACTTAATTGCTACACTACAGAAACTTCTTTAAAAGAGTGATAAAATGTGCATAACAGCCAAGCAGCAATTTTTCATGAATTTATTTCACTGCAAAACGTTTATTCAATAAAGACTGGCCTATTGTCTAATAGGTGCTGAGGCCTATTTCTAGATATCAGTGATACAAAAGATAAAGCCTCAGAAACTGAAAGAGGATACAGGAGACAAATTTAAAGTAGTGTTATTAGTACTAAGACAAATGTAAATAAATGTAGGTACAGTGGTAACACATTGAAAGAATGGATAACTATTTAGGTAACCTAGATAAAGTTTCACAGAAAAGACACTAAACTGGATGTCTAGGGGAATATGAGTTCACCAGAAGAGCAGGAAGTAAAAAGGTGTTAGTCAGAAGTATGAAATAACATGGTCATTTGGGAAATTATCAGCACTGGGATATATCTAGAGCTTAGGAAACAGGAGGAGCTAAACCTGAAAAGTCAGACCAGATCACAATGTCCTCATGCTAACCTATTATCTTGGAGATACTATTCAGTGTATATTTAATATAAAAGCCTACACAATAGAAATATTTCTATTATCACACTCAGAGTACTTTCTTTTTTTAACATGTGCCTTCTCTCTACACTTTTGAACTTGTAGGTAAAACCATTCACATATAGCTTCTTTGGGTCTTTATCCCCTCAACCTAAATGATGTATCAACCAGACCACTGCAAGTGTAAAATAAATTATTTTAATTAGGGAGAGTATGTTGGGCAAAAGAAAACATTTCCATGGTTCTCAAAGCAGTTAGAAATACTAAGACTTATTTATACAAAAACTACTTGTGAGTTTGGTATACACTGTTAAGGGAAGTGGGTCTTAATACATTAAGTGGGAAAAAAAAGCAGATTATAGGGCAATATGTGTAATGCAATCCCACTTATTCTATAATATACCTATATGTTATTTTAAAATTCCAGTGGATACACATAAAAAGGAAAAAGATACGGAGAATATACCAAGAACTTTGGGGCTACACTGTCTAGCTTCCAATCTCAGCTTCCAATCACTTACTAACTCTATGATGTTGTAAAGATTTCTGTGCCTCACAGTTCCCACTTCCATAAAATAGGATAATAGTACTTACACCTCATTGGGTTATTGTGAGGCTTAAATGAAGTATAAAGCAATCAGAACATAGTAGCAAACATTAAGTATCTGCTAGCCATATATTTTTTCCTCGCCAACAGTAAGTTCTTGTAGTCACAGAATTTTAAGAATTGGTTCATAAAAAGGCACACTTTGACCCATAAAGCTTTTAAATACCTCTGTATTCATTTTTCAACAAATACTCATCAAACATCTCTATATGCCAAGCCTTGTGCTAATGGCTTTCAGCAAGTGTTTTCCTGGGTCATCATACACCCTGGAAACCTTCCTACCTCGTCTATTTCACCAAAACCAGAGACAGTATCTTCACAACTTTTATCTCTTGACAAATTGATCCAGTATACTTTACCAATGCTTTGCAAAATCCTCTACTATTTATAGTAAAGAAAAATTTAGACAACACTTACTTTAAAAAGTACCTTAGTTTCCAGGATTTAACACAATATTACTTATAAAAATTATGAAAAATGTATAGAAAATATGGCAGTTAATAAAAGGAAGGACTTATCAATACAGTCCCCATAATTTCTTGTTTAAAAAGACTTCTTGAGTCCATGTGAATGGGATACTTTGAGTACAAGCAGACAATAGAGCACAGAAATCACAGTACCCAGAATTAGGTGCTTTAACATTATTCATTAAAATGAAATGATACTGGATTGTCTGAATATAGGACAATCTTTACTGTTCCGGATAATAATGTGTTATATGAATCAAGAATGTAAATTTAATGAACCATTAAGTTCTAAATATGAATCTACTATGTACCAGGCACTGTGTTAATTTAGCACCATACAGATATAATTAAACTTAGATTCTATCTTCTCATTCCTTTGCTACTCTGAAATACCTTACATAAAAGAAGTTTCCTGTGTTTCCTCATCTATACAATGACTAAGTCAAGCCAGCATTTAAAACAGTAAAATTCTCAGTTGATAGAATATACAGAACAATGCCATATTTTAAAATAAATTGTGACTGTCAAGCAAGAATCACTTCTTGTGATTCTTGTGGCCATTTAACAGAATCTTATATAACATTCCAAGAGATATATACTCCTCAATAATAGGAATTCATTATCTGAGAAAATAAAGATATTTTAAAGACTGATTTTTCTACCTACCTCTGAAAATGATGACTATACAACTGCGTTGGAATACCAAGAATACGATCATATATAGCTGTAACTTCTCTCAGGTTTCCCTGTTCATTTTCCCAGTTTATGTACATTTCCCAAAGTCTGTCAGATCGGAAATCTGTTCCTGCAGCTAGAACGGCATGCTCAAAAGTTCTGAAAAATTAAATTACTCTTAAGTTACCTTTCCAAGATAAAATTACTTTTAAAATGGTATTTCTAAATTTTAGAAGATAATGCTAAATTCAAAATTACACTGAACTGCCCCATGCAAATAGGGATTAAAAGGTAGAAAAAATAATAAAAAGTATGAAAAAAAAAGTGGGTGAAAAAAGAAAGGAATAAAAGATAAATGCATAATGTACTTTTTATCTAATTTTATATTACATAAGTTACAATTGAAAATGTACATCTGGCAAAGATATAGGAATGAAACAGTGACTCTTAAGTATTTGTTAACTTGAAATGTTTGTTGAATAGATTTATTTAAAGCAAAACACAGAACTAAAATAATTAAGAATTTATAGAAAGGCAAATTTTATCTCAGTTTAAGGAATACCTTTCTAGCAATAAAAACTCTCCAATAAAAGATCCCATTGCCTTGTAATGTGAATTATACTTATTTTTAAGAACCCTTAAAAGCGCCTCCTGATTCTAAAATTCCCTAATTAAAGTTTATTACAAAAACATGTATTTCAAAATATCTAGCTCATTTCATGAGATTTCTGTAATTTTAATCACTGGATTTGATATGCCAATAGGATAATGATATAAAACTTTTAGAATTATGTTTTCAAAATAATTATCTTAGAAACAAGAGAGATTCAAGCAGTATAAAAGCTCTAATGAATTTTGTGTAAAACAGGAAAAATATATTCTAGTATTAGTCTGGCAAAAAATGCAAATAATATTTTTGTAAAGAGACAATGCAGCAGGCATGTGCTTGCAAGATATCAAAAGAAATTAGGAAGCTATCGTAATTAAAAGTGCGGCACTGGTTTGGTAACAGAAAATCTGATCAACGGAACAGTGTCAAAGAAAACAAATCAGACCAATGTATACATGAGAATTTAGTATATGATAAAGGAAGCATTTAAATCAGGGCCAAAGAGCTGGACTCTTCAATCAATAGAAAAATAAAAGCTAGCTCTCTATCTCATAATACACTGAAATTAAATGCCAGCTGGATGAATGTCTAAAAAAAGCTATTAAAAACTTTAAAAATACAGGATGTATATATTCTTGTGAGATAGGCATTTCTAAGGTATAAAACCCTAAAGTCGATAAAAAATTGAAAATTGAACCACATTAAGAAAAAAAAAAACCCCAAGCAAAGCTAGAAGACATGCCAAAACCAGAGTAAATGTTTAATACAGAGAGAAAAAGGATACAGAGCGAGCATGTATACATGTGCATACAAGTATGTGTGTCTGAGGTTTTCAAGAGAGTAGAACAGACATTACTGCCCCTGGAGAACCCAAAATGACAAGGAAATTAATGCAATAGCAACACCAAAAGCTAGAAGAAAATGGAGAGATGCCTTGAAAGCACTTAAGGAAAAATAATTTTCAACCCAAAATTCTATAACCAGTCAGACCATCACTTGGCAGAGTTTCAGACATAAAAAGTCAATTTTCTTTTCAACCAAGTATCCTTATCACTTACGATGCACTCCTCTAAAAGGTAGGCATGAACCAAGAAAGAAGTGGGATCTAATAAACCCTCATACACAGAGCATGAAACCCAGGAGAGACGTAAAGACATCTCCTGGAATCATGAGAAAGAGAAATTCCAAGACAGCTTCTGTATAACAGAACAAGAAGAGAGCAACCAGTACAGATTATAACTAAGAGGGTTCCAGGAGGGATATCTCCAAGAGGAAGGTGGGAAAAAAGAAATTTACAAATTATTGACAGCTCTCATTGTGTGGAAAGCTATACTTAAAACCTTTACAAAGCTGTTGAAGAATGCAAAGAGACTTAAATGTTCAAAGACTAAGTATATCATGGAGGGGTAGGGAGCATTAAATGCCTTTTAAAAGAAAAGGGCAGTGATACAGGAATAACGGCGCATGCCAACTCAGCAAATGAATTCATTAACCTCCCCCCATGAGGGACATGACTCTGAGGGGAATGAATCTCCCTGGTGATGTGGGACATGATTCCCAGGAATGAGCCTACCCCTGGCAGCAAGGGACTGAAAATGCCTACTTGACCAACGGGGGCAAAAAAAGTAACAAGCTGAGGTCACAGTGGCTAAGAGATCCCAAATAGAGTTGGGAGGCTATCCTGGAGATTTCCCTTATGCAGGCTCCAGCTAGACATCCCAAATGGCCAAAGTATGCCATGCCCTTACCAAAAGTAGTCCCTGTATACCTAGGTCCCTATCTGAGATTCTATAAAAGATGCACTCACTAAGTTTTATCTTTCAGAAACTCAAATCCACCAGAGTGTTCCTATATCTGACAAGTCCTAAAAACCAGAGGCAACAGCCTCTTTAAGATCAACTATCAGATGCACCCCCCTTCCCATACTTTTGACACCCCTTTTTAATATGAACAAGTTAGGGTGCTCACTACCTAGACACTCCTGAAGATGGAGAAAGATTAAGTGAGAGGAAGGGGTAGCAACCAACAAGATAAGAATGAACAAAGGTCTATGAATACTGAAATTTTATATAATTATATATATATGTATATTTTGGATGCTGAGGTGTCAGATTGGCTGGAAGGACATAAATGACATGGTGGAACTGTAGCTTATAACATCCTTTGGTATTTGCTCTATAGCTGGCTCATTGAATTGTGCCTTGAAGGTCTTCACCTTTCTGTATATACCTTGTATTGCATAATAAGGAAAGAACTGCTGTGGAATTGTAACCCATAACAATTTTTGAAATTACCTATATGATTGCTTGTTGAGCTGTACATCAAGAGATGACACCATTCTGTATGTATGTTATATTTCTACAATAATGGAAATGGCTGAAGTTGTGGAATTGTGACCCATGACATTCTTTGAGGTTTACTCTCTAACTACTTGTGAAATCACACTTTGAAAGTTACCACTGTTATATATGTACGTTAAAAGTTCACAATAAAAAAAAAAGGAGTCAATAAAAAAAAATAATAAATAATGGTGAATGACCCAGCTCAGCTGTAGAAAATATTTATGGATTCAAAATGATTAAAAAGAACAACTCTATGTATATGTGAATGCAGAGCAGTTCTGAAAAGACACATGGAGCCATTAAACATGAGGGGAGTGGGACAGGGTCATAAGGAAAGGGGATGTAGAATGGAGGACTTTATTTTCTTCATCCTTGCTAATCATGCATATGTTTATTAAGTGTCATTTTAAAAATAAACACTGAAAAAGAAAATTTATATTCTTTTGGATAAATCTATTGTCAATACCAGAATAATTAATTAATTACATCTTCAAATACATTTGAATAGCTATGTTTCACCTACCCTCGTATTGTACTGTTTGTCTCAGGATCACCAGGTTCCAGTGTTTCTTTTAAGAAGTTTATATAATGTATCCAAAGGTCAACACTAAGAGGTATTGCCTGAAGCCCCCTCCGATAAACCTAAGAAGAAAACAACAAACTGTACTCCAAATATTTAATTATTTCTTAACAGAGAGGCAACACTGTGTTATCCGGTGAACCTTAGAAATACTAATTACTGGAATTTTGTTTAAATAATCTACCATTACCATTTGGGTGGAGGTTGGATAGAACATGGCAATGTTCTGATCCCCACGTGCAGAGTCTTGATCTTCAAAGCGCAGCAGTCCCTGCATTCTGACCGGGTTGTGTGGGCAGGCTTTGGGTTACAGACCATAGGGCACAGACCCATTAGAGCATCAATGACAGCGTCTGACCAAAAATGCAATAAGACGTAGCAAATGTGACTAGCAAACCAACTATATTGTTTGGAAAATGAGAAATAAATGTAAGTGAGAGAAAAGCCCTGCCCTACTTGTTAAGCTGCAGTGTAATACAGAGGCTTGCACTGCAAAGCTTGACAAACTGTAGAGGTTTAACGCACCTGCCAACAAAGAGAGAAAATATTAGCTACAAATGCCACAAGTGTGACAAATGCAAATAAAATACCCTATAAAATTGTTTCACCATAAATGGTAGGTACTGCCAGCCAAAAAAAAAAGTCTTTGTTTTGTTACTATTTGGCGTACAGTACCTAATGAAGGTAACTTTATTCAGTGATGTACGCACCTCATCTGATTGTTTAATGTTGTCATGCCGCTTTTCAAGGTCTGCATACTTTTTCCAGTAACCATAGCAATATGGATAGTGTATGAAAAATTTGTCAAATGCTTTCCTGGCAGCCATCAAGTGATTCTGATGAAAATAAAACAAGATGTTTAAATATCTTGTAAGGTTTTGCCATAAAAATATTCATTATTCCTTACAGATATATCATCTCAAATAAAATAAATGGCAGCCATAAAAAACACACATGCAGCAGCTCTTTTTCCTAAACACAATCTCAATCTTTGAAAGAGAAGAAACTAATTCTATCAAATAGCAAGATAACTTTTTTTAAATAATTTTATACACACATGCACCCCAATTATTGTAAAACATTAGGCTTTGACTATCTACTCATTCTGATTTTCCACAATGTACATATGCTATAAAAGTTACTTTTCAAAGCTAAAAAATGTGCTATTCACCTTAATCTGAAAGTTATAAAAGAGGTCACTTTAAAAACTCAAATAAACTAAAAAAATCAAACTGGTATTATTTTATTTCTCTCCTTCTAATCCCATGTAAATAATTACTAACCTCCTGTTCTACATACTGAAGCAAATATACCCAGGCTGTAAAATCCTGAGGATTATTGTCTACAGTTTTCCAAAATTTTTCATATTCTGGAGGGAAATTTGCTTCAGTTTCTGTAACTGGAAGGTCCACAGCATTTGCCATTTCATTTTCTTCCGCAGTTGCATTCACACTGGGAGAGCCATCAGGTGACTGTTCCATTTCTGTAACATTCATAATCTCAGTACCAAAATCAGCAGGCTGTTCTGTAGCTACCTCTGAACTGTTGCCTGTGCTGCCATTACTAGAATTTCTGTACTCATCCATGTGGGAATTTTGCATAGTTGTTGATTTTGTCTTCAGTTAAACAATTATCTACAGAAACACAAAATAAAGATAAACATCTTTTAAATGCTAATAAAATTATCTGGCATCATTAATACCTTTCAAAACCCTAGTTAGCTACTAAAAATACACTAATTTAAGTCTTATCACTCAAATCAAAATCAGACAATTTATTAGTTTCTATATTATAAATGAAATTCTGGAAGGTACAAATACTTTTTTAAAATGTCATTTCGTTGCTGGGGTTCAAGTAAAAACTAAATAACCTTGGATTAAGTTCCTTCATCTATAAAACAAGTGAGTATCATGCCTACTCCCTAAAGAAACAACTACACTCAAGATTTCTTAGCTAGCTACAAAACCTAAATTCACTGACTGAATGCTAGCTTGCCTATCAATCACTGGAAAACAGCAATATCTTTCATATCTGTATGAGGCTAAAAGTAAAACTAACAAAAATTATAGTCATGAGTATTTCAGAAAGAAGTTCATCCACTTAGCTCAGAATAAAGAAAATTTTAGTAACAGAGGGTTATATTGTTGCAATACACTTATATTTTTATATTTTAAATCCTGGCATCTGGGTTACAATCTTATCATAGAAGACAGAAATTACAGTCTTAAAAAAATTAAAGAATGATTTCTAAAGTAAAAAAAAAAGTTATTAAAAACATATTTAAGAAATGTACACCAGTAAAGCATAAAATATTTAACATTAAATATTAAATCATCAGATTGACAACAATTAAAAGGATATCTTTCTGAAGAGCAGTCAAGCAAAATGTAACAAATGGAAATTATGCATATTTTATTGTGCATTTTTTATTATGGAAATAATCAGATAAAGATATATTTATTTAAAAGCATTTGCTGCAACACTGTATTATAGTAAAAATGGAGGTGGGGCAATTAAGAGAAGGGCTACTTTAAGTAAATGGCATAATTACAATAGAATAATAATCATTAAAAAGGAAATAAATATGTATCTGTGTTGATATAAAAAGATGATATACACACACATTATATATACATACACATACATATCTGTAAGGATTTACACCAAATAAAATTAAATAAAATACAGTAAAAATGTTGGCTGGTATTAACAGCTGTTCTCCCTATACAGGTAGAATGAGTGCTTTTTTCTTTTGGCTTATCTGCAGTTATTTAACTGAACTGAAGACACAGGTGGTTGGTATTTTTTTTTTCCTTAAGAAAAGTCAGCTGTGCCGATGCCAATGGTTGCTGGCTACAATTTGCTTTGCAATTTTATGCCTACTTTTAAAATGTGGGTTTCACTATAGTCTAAATTCTCAAACCTACCTCCACACAAAGGTTACCTTGTAAGCTGGCTGAAGAAATACAGCTTCCTTGGCCCCAACTCCAATGATTCTGAGGTCTATCCTCAGGACCATAAAGTTGTACTTCTACCAAATTTTCTAAATAATTCCGAAATACAGAAATGTATTCATGGGTAAAGTCTATACACTGGAACTGCTGGATCAAAGAATAAATGTATATTAAATTTGGGAAGATGTTGACAATTTATCTCCAGAAAAGTTGCACTAGCCATCTGGCAGTCACTTTTAGGTGCTATCCAACATCCCCTCTCACCATCTTCCTTGCTAATAAATCACTGATTTTGTTCAGGGCAGCAATATACCTATTCCCAGATAAGGTATCATGAACTTGAAAAGGCTATCTCCTGAGGGACTCTGGGAATGTTTTGCTTTTGTCATAAAAAGGAACAGTCATAATTAGTGCAATCTCCCTTCTACCATTCTTCCTATCTTGAAGGTAAACACGATATCTGAAATAATTTATCAATAAAGGATCAGCCAGGAAAATTTTTAAATACCAGCCCTGGCATCATTAAGCTACTGACATAATGTCAGCTTTCTGTTGCATGAGAAAACAAATTTCTATTTGTTTAAGCTACTGTCAAGAGACACGTTTTCTATTACTTGCAGCCAAATGCACTCCTAATTGATTTACCTACCAACAGTGCATGGCAGGGTCCATTAGTCCACTTCCTCTTGCCAACACTAGGTATTATCATGATAATTTTTGCTCATCTGATTAAAAAAAAAGGTACTGTCTTAGTTTGCCAGGGCTGATTCGACAAATACCACACTGACTGGCTTAAACAATTTGGAGATTAGAAGCCCAGCATCCATGTATCAACAGAACATGCCTTCTCCTGGAGTCTACAGTGTTCTGGTGCTGGCCTGCCAGCAATCCTTGGGGGGGGAGACAAGAAAAGATTACTGGTTGATACATTCTGACTCATTTACTACCTATTCTATTCTACTTGCACATTTAAGTTGGAAATAAGTTTCTTCTGGATTCAGCAAATTTACCACACCCCAGCATCTTCAGACTGCCAATTACTCCACACCCTGCATTTACAGTGTTGTAAAGAAAAAAAATCAGTAGTATTGTACTGGTTTGATATATCATGTCCCCCAAAGAGCCATGTTCTTTAATGCAGTCTGTTGATTAGGATGGAACCTCTGACTGAATTATTTCCATGAGGGGTGGCCCCGCCCATTGAGGGTGGGTCTTCATTAGCTCACTGGAGTAACTAAGAGCCAACACAAACCCAGATGCCCTCAGTAAAGAGGGCAGTATAGCTGAATTTGCTTAAATATCCCTTAATTTGGTTTGAATTCTTTCTAAGATTTAGCCTTACTAAATATGCCAAGGTTACCTTCTTCATATAAATGTTTATTTTTAAAAGTTATTTCCTTTAGGTTATATTCTCAAAATTAATTATACCAACATGTAGCATAAACATTAAAATTAAGCATAGCTTTGACCTAACAATAATACTTGTGAAAATTTATCTTAAATAATGATGAATCTACAGGAAAATTATGCAAGTATTAGAGTAACAAAGCAGCTGGATAAGAGTAACATATAAAAAGTAAGGTGCATTTCTATGATTAGAAATTCTCTTTAAAGTCCATTTGAAAAAATTAATCATGAAATGTTCATTGTGGCATTTTTCTAAGAAAAGCATTTGTTGTTATACTATGCAGCCCAGCTCACATCACTCCAATGAAAGTACTCATTTCTCATAATGACCTATTTGTCATATTCAAGGTCAGTCTTCATCCTACTAGATCTCTTATTAATCCTCTATTGCCCTGTTAAAATTCTTTATACCTCCAAGGAGTAAATCTATTGTATCACAGTCTTCTAATTCCCTCACCTCGTTTACAATCTTTCCTCTTTTTTGCTCTTTTGTTTTGTACCTCTACTATAGCACTTCTATAGTAAATGAAACATAACCATTATTTGTGTTTGCATCTATTCTCAAACTTTGAGACCACAAACAATGACGTGTGATGTCATTCTTCCCATTACCAAATCTCCCAATCTAAACACACCTGTAAACCATCCCCTCATCCTTCCCTTGGTCAAAATGAATAATGTACCTTCAAACCCAGACCTCATGACTTGGAACACCTTCTTAGAGTCTCATAAGTATTAGCAGTACTCAATTTTTTGTCACCAGCCCTCTCCTTTCCTTTAGCAACACTCTCCCTGGGCTCATCATGTCCTCCTCTTGTATAGACTTTCTTCACTGGGCTTCAAAGTCACACAATTTTCAGTGTCTTTCCTACCATACTATCATGCCTTCTTCTTAAGGTGGACTGCAGTCTCCTCTTACATGATCTTGTAATGTCAAAGTGCCCAAAGACTCAGTCCTTTGTTCTCATCCCTTCTTTTATCTCCATTAACTCCTAATATCACATGGCCTTAAATGCCAATTATATGCCAACTCCCAAATTTCTATCCACTTTTTTCCCAAACTCCAGATTCATATATTCAACTACCTAGTTCACATCTCCACCTGTATGTGTAACATTCACCACAAACTTTAAAATGTTCCTAACTGAATTTTTCTGATCTTCCCACCCCCAAAAAAGAAAACCTGCTCTACCTAGAGTCTTCTCCATCTCCACTGATGGAAACTCCATCCTTCTAGTTGCCTAGGCCAAAAATTTTAGAGCCACCCTTGACACTCTCTTTCTCTTATATCCAAGGATTACAGAATCCTTCCAATATGTTCAAAATCCCACTTCTCATCTTCCTGGTACAAACTACTCATCTCTCAGTTGGAACTGTTTAGTCTTATACAGCCTTTTATAGGCCTCCTGCTTCTTCCCTTCCTCCACTCCACCCCCACTTACCTGCCCTAATCAGAGCAGCTAGTGAACTTTTTAAAAATAGAAGTCAAACCATATCACTACTGCCCAAAGCTCTCCATCTCACAGAAAAAAAGTCACTGTCTAGACAAGAGCTAAAACCATAAAACTCCTAAAAAAAAAAAAAAACATGGGGGGGCCTTCATAACCTTGTATTTGGTAGTGATTTCTTAGATATGACACAAAAAGCCAGGGCAACAAAAGAAGATAGATGAAATGGACTTTGTCAAAATTTAAAACTTCTGTACATCAAAGGACACTATCACAAAAGTGAAAAGAAACCTTCAGAATGGGAGAAAATAATTGCAAACCATATAGCTGATAAGGGTTTAAAATCCAAAATACATAAAGAACTCAAAAAACTCAACAACAAAAAGACAAATAACCCAATTTAAAAATAGGCAAAGTTCTCTGTAGAAATGGAAAATCCAATCATCAAATTTATATGGAAGGGCAAGGGGCCCCAGAGAGCCAGAACCGTTGGAATGGGGAGCAAAGTTGGAGGACCATGCTTCTTTGGTTTTAAGACTCATTACAAAGCTGCAGTAATCAAATAGCATGATACTGGCACTAGGACAGACATATAAACCAACAGAATCAAACTGAAAGTTCAAAAATAAACCCTCACATCTATGAACAACTGATTTTTGACAAGGGTCCCAAATCCACTAAATGGGGAGGGAATAGTCTCTTCAACAAATGGTGCCGGGAGGACTGTATTTTCAAACGCAGGCGAATGAAAGTGGACCCCTACCTCACACCATATACAGACTGACTCAAGGTGGATCAAAAACCAATATAGGAACAAAGACTACAGAGCTCCTGAAAGGAAACATGGGCAAGTATCTTCAGGATGTGTTAGGCAATGGTTTCTCAGACCTCACATCAAAAGCATAAGCAATAGAAGAAAAAACAAGATGAATGAATGGGATTTCATTAGAATTGAAAACTTTTGGGGATCAAAGAACTTTGTCCTGAAGGTGAGGGACCAACTTACAGAACAGGAGAAAATATTTGGAAACCACATATCTGATAAAGGTTTAATACCCAGATTATATAAATAAATCCCACAACTCAACAACCAGAGGAGAAACAACCCAATTAAAAAATGGGCAAAAGACTTGAATGGACATTTCTCCAAAGAAGACACACAATTGGCCAAAAAGCAAAAGACAAGATGCTCAACATCATTATCCATTAGGGAAATGCAAATCAAGACAATGAGATAACAACTTGCACCTATAAGAATGGCTATTTTTAAAAAATGGAAAATAAGTGTTAGAGAAGATGTGGAGAAATAGGAACACTCATTCCTTATTGGTGTGAATACAAAATAGTGCAGCTGCTGTGAAAAACAGTTGGGTGTTTCCTCAGAAAATTAAATATAGAATTATCATATGACCCAGCAATCCCACTTCTTGGTGTATACTCAAAAGAATTGAAAGCAGGACTCGAGCACATATTTGCACACCAACCTTTATGATGGCATTATTCACAGTTGCCAAAGGATGTAAGCATCCCAGGTGCCCATCAACAGATAAGTGGGTAAAGAAAATGTGCTATACATACACACACACACAATGGAATATTATTCAGCCATAAAAAGGAATGAAGTTCTGATGCATGCCACAACATGGAGAAATATTGAAGACATCAGGTTGAGTGAAATAAGCCAGATCCAAAGAACAAATATGTTATGATCTCACTGATATGAACCAATTAGAATAAGCATATTCATAGAGTCAGATACCAGAATACAGGGGTCGGGGTGGGGATACGGAATGGGGAGTTTATGCTTCATGGATACAGTTTCTGTTTGGGGTGATGACAAAGTTGGGATAACGGATATCAGTGCTAGTAGCACAATATTGTAAAGATACTACTACTGAATTGTATACTTGAATGTGGTTAAAATGGGAAAATTTGAGTTGTATATGTTACTACAATTAAAAGATTAAAAAAATTTTTTAAAAAGTCAATATCCTTCCAATGGCCCACCATGACCCACAGCCCCTCTCCCACCATTTACCTTTTTTGATCTCATCTTCTACTATTCTCACTCTCACTCAGCTCCAGTCACACTTACATCTTGTTGTCTCTCAAACAGACCACACTCTTCAGCCTTAGAGCCTTTGCACTGGCTTTTCCCTCTGCCTGGAATGATCTCTCATATACACATGGCTACCTTCCTCACCTCCTTTAGATCTTTGTTGAAATGTCACCTCCTCAAGACCTACCTGGGCTACCCTATTAAAAATCCCAAGCCTGATCCCCTCTACCATCTTCTACTTTTTTCTTTAATCCATACAATTTATCATATTCTACCACAGTGAATAATTCACTTATTAAGTATACTCTGCTATATGGATTAACACCTTATTTTTACTCATACTACTGTTGTTATAGTTTAAGTAATCATTATATCCCTCCTAGTTCAGTGTTTTTCAAACTGCAGTTGCCTTAAACCAGCTGCTTCTTTTTTCAAATGGCAAATAGGAAAAAAAAAATCAGTGCTTTGCACATAATAAAGGTATAGTTTTGTGACATTTTGATGCAATTAAACACACATATGAAATTCAACTATTATATATTGAGTAACCAAGCACACAGAAGACCCTCAGTATTTTTCAAAGAATGAATGAAGTGGTATCATCATGTACAGCTATGACTTCAATTACTATTTATCAGTGATAATAGTAAGAGATGTTATTTATTGAACAAATATTTTGTTAAATGCTACTTGCCCATTTTGAAGGATGGGGAAATTAAAGTTTATTAGGTTAAATAGCTTGTCCAAGGTTACACAGGTAGTAAGGAATAGAGACAGGACTCAATTCCATCCTAACTCCAAAACTCTTAACTCATCTCTGCTAACTTCTACAGTACAGACATTCTATCTCTGTTGAGTTTTTGTTTTTTCAAATTCAGTTCTTTCCTGGTTCAGAGCCTTACTGAATGCTATTTCTTCTACCTGGAATGCTTTCCCTTCTCTCTACCCCATATTCCCACTTAGTCCCTTCAACTTAAATAAAGTCTACTCATTCTTCTGGGCAAAGTTTAAAAGCATTTCCTAAAAAGTATTCCCATAACCCCCAAATTGGTTAGGCTGCCCCCATTAACACTGCCAAAGTACTCGTCTTTCTCACCTTGGCACACATCACATTTGTGGTACTTGTTCAATGTCTATCTTACCTACTAGATTAACAAATTTCTTGAGCACAGATAAGGACTAAATCTACCAACACCTAAGAATATATTACACCTGGAGGTAGAACACACTCAAGTGCACTGAATATTACATAAATAGCATCAAAGTCCTCAGTCACCCCAGACTAAAACCTGGTATATAATTCATAACCAAATGGGAAGTGGTACAGTAAAGATATAGCCAGACTACTTATTAGGGAACTTTGGGCATTACCTAATCTCTCTAAACCTCATCCACAAAACAATCAAACATACCTTGCTATAAAGACTTATCTCTTTCTTTTCATTCACACTACTATCATTACACAGTAATTCTTCTCTCTCTACTAGATCAAGGTTTGAGACTTCTTCAAACTAGCTTCTGATTTGTTTTTTTTAAGTGGGAAAATATCAGAATATATGCACACAGTAAGGGCATATTGTTGAAACACACAATCAACCATGTATATTGGGCTGCGACATAACATGCACTACACCCTACTGTGGTTGTGGTCAAAAAATTTTGACAAAATTGCTAGATTATTGTTACAGATAAATTAATATTACTAGAATATTAAATTCAGTGTGAACAGGGGACTTGTTGGTTTTATTCACTGCTGTGTCCCTAGTATCTAAAACTCAGTCAGTACAAAAGACCACTCAATAAATATCTGTTGAATAAATGAATAATATATCCAGTCCCAGCTTACTTTCCAAATGTACTAATCTTACAAAATTCCTCCTCATGTCCATTTCCAGAGCCCATTACATTCTTCATGCCTGAGCCTTGGCTCATGCTCTTCCTTCAGATTAACAAAACTTTCCTTTCTCAACTCACCATACCAATGTCCTACTACATTATAATTTCTTATAAAATCATGATAGGCATAAAATGTCCACAAGCATAAAAGGAAACCTGATGAATTACAAAGTAAACAGGCAGTACCTGAAAAAACACAGTTCTTCTGTAATATACATTTACTTTTTAGTATAGTTATGACATACATTAAACATTTGGTTAACAATTCAGCATGTCATCTTAAAGTTTAAAACATATTCAGCATGCCATCTTAAAGTTTAAAACGTATTTTGGAAGACGATTTAAATGACCCACACAAATAAAAATGGGGAGTTTGATCTAATACCTTCTGTTTTATTCTCTAAATACCTCTTACGCATGTAGAGGTAATCAAAACCATATTATTAATTATTCTTTTCATAAACAGAGCAATATATAAAAATCTAAAATTATCAGTAAGGACTGAAAATTAGGAGTTTACAAATGATCTAGCTTTACAATCCACAACAAGTCATTTTGTCTCATCCACAGAAAGGCCAAATTGCAGACTAAAAAGGCTACTTACTAGGGAAATTGGGGCAAGTTACTTAAACTCTCTAAGCCTCATCCACAAAACAATCACACGTACCTTGTGTTAAGAAGAGGCTATAAGCAGAAAAGGGGCTGCCATAACCAATGACTTTGGTGACTATTTTTAGAGGCTAAGTAGAATGTTCGCAGTCTGACTTTTGCTTTTTTTACATAAATGTCAAGCATCATCTTCAGGACTTTGAAAAAAATCACCAGTTGGCTGGAACTATTACTACTTTCTTCCTCCTTTAGCTATTTTTCCAAATAAAAATAATCTTATGTTTATTTGTTAACAAACCACAAATAATATTTGTTAATATAATATTTGTTAACATACCACAAAAGGTTCTGTTCTTTCTCTTGGGGGAAAAAAAAAACACAATTCACAATTTTTAACATTTGATTTATACAATCCTTTTTCTTATTCAACTATAAGCCAGCAAGTAAAAACATTACAAAGTATTCTAAGTCTAAAAACTATTCTGCTTTTCCACTATCACTTCAAATATCTCATACTACTTCCTAATTAGCCATCTTGGGTCAATCCCTAATTATTTCAGGGCTCACAATCTAGCCTTCTTTAATAGAACACCTCTCAGCCACTTTATCCCTACCACAGGGTGAACAGTGGAGAGTTCAAACTTTCCCAACTGTAGAAAGAAATTATAAATCTGGAAACAATAACAACAACAAAGATGTCAGTAGTTGCTGTTTTTTTTTTTTAATCCACTTAAGCTCTTACAGAGCTCAAAACACTTAAGTTCCAACATGTGCTTCATACTTCCCTGTATGAAACTCACTCTCTTAAGCTTCAACATTTCCAGCTGTAGAAAAGTATTTCTGAACAGACTGATCAGCTGTCAAATAACTTAAAGTCAACAAGAAAGCAATATGAATATTAAACTTAATGGTAGCATTTCAATCGACATAAAATTATACTATATTATAGTACCATCAAAAATACATTAAGTAGCACCATTTATTAACTTAAAAGATCTGATTTCAGAGTGTAAGATCGACAAAAACTAGTGTTGGTCTCTGGCTACAAAACGTAAAAATTATTCTTAGATTTCTTTAGAAGATCCAACTAGGATATTTCAGATATGGTTTTTCTGTTCCTGTCCTATCTGGCCAAATGCTTTGGAAAATCTTTGGGATGCTGTGACTCGAGGTCCTAAAGGAGGTGCTTATGTAGTCAGAACGCCTACGAAGTACCTAAATGCTTGATTAATAGAATTTATATTATATTTTCCCAATGCTCTGGCGGCTGCTAAAAGACTCCTTCCATTTCCAGTTGTTTCACCCATACCAGTTTCCACTTCTTGGGGAAGCAAAGGCTTCAGTCTTTCCCCCAAATCTCTTTCAAAATCCAGGTGAAGAAGGCGCCCACACGTCCCCGCCCGACGTAAGGCATCGGTCCAGAGAAACATTTAGTCTAAGAAAAGAAACCTCGCACTGCTCCACCCAACAGGTGGGAAGGAGAAGGGAATGGACAGCTGAACGCCGAGTCCAAGCCAGGCCTCAAACAGGGCGGGAGAGGGAGGCCACGGCCCTAGTGCGGCCTGAGAACAGACAGGCCCCTTCCTGCACCAAGTATCACCCCCACAAGTCATTTCCAAGGCGCCCGCCCCAGCTGACCTTACGATGGATGCCACTCAATGCCATGAGCCGAAGCGTGGGCCAAACCTAGCCAAAGACAGCACTTCCACCGCCTCAGTCCACACAGCCCCACAGCAGCACCACCAGCGCCACGACCGCCTCCTCGAGAGCCCGCCGCGCATGCGTGGGTGCCCCAAGAGGTGGAGTCACGTGGTTCCACAGCGCGCAGGCCTAGCCTACCTCCCGACCCAGGCGGCTGTGGCTGCGGCTGCGGCTGCGACTCAGACTTCGAGTCTTACTCAGCCTTCCTCCGCCTCTAGGAGGCTCCGTCCGCGACTGCGCTCCAGCTCCGCCGCCACGAAGAAGGGGCTTCTTTTCCTACGCGGGTTTCCCTCTGTGGGACTTTCCGAATACGAAAAGTTGTGCGTAGTGCCTTTAACACCCCAGATCTTAGACACACAAGTGCCCCCGCCCCTTCCCAAAGAAAAAGTTCGTTATTCTTTGGGAGTAAACCTTCGATTTACCGAAAAATCGCCCAGGTTTTACGTTTCTACCCAAAAATGGGCAGAAATTCAACCTTAAACCCCTAAATCTCAAGATGGTATGGACTCTGGACCCACTTCTGTCTCTTGAAAATGAAACAAGCCTGTATGTACGGTTTTGGGGGAACTGATTATTATAGGTATAGGTAAAATTAACCTCTGGACAAGTGGACTCGGAATCGTGTTACCGTCTTAGCTGTCCTCTTAAATTGTACCCATCCCCACCTTTTAAAGGTTTTTTTTTCTTCTTCTTCCAAATCTGGCCTCTCTCCCTCTGATATTTTTGTGCAACTGTGCTTGTATTTACCCATCATTAGCCATGCAATCTCTTGTTCAAGGCTTAGTGGTATCATAACTGACCTGCAACTTCCTCCTCTGGAATCTTTCTGCTTCCAGAAATGTTTCTCTGCCAGTTGATATTCCTTGTCCACATCCTTTCATTTTCCTCATACTGCACCTAATTTCCCCTTTCTCTTTCCGTTGCCCCTGATACCCAATGATGCTGGATCCTCTGGCAGTGCTGCCATGCTCTTTAAAGGTTGAATCAGCAGCTTTTAAATGTTTACTATGAGAGGGAGCAGTCAAGGGAATGATATATTGGAGAGGCAGGCCAGAGTTTCCTGAAGCTACTGCCTGCCACACGGTGATTTGGGGTACCCATAGCCTTTACCACCCCCTTTTCTGGTTCTTGGAGACTTGGAGGGGTAATAATATAGTATTTAAAGTCAGGAGATGTCAGAAACAAAGAATGAAGAGATCAGAACAATGGGGAGAAGGTGTTATTTATTAATGTGATGGATTTCTTCCATCTGTCTCTTCATGTGAACTCTTCACCCTTCTTCATCCTGTTCCTTGCTCCAGAGATTGGCCCTTCCGGACTACAAAAATGGGTTCCCTTGCTCCCTAACTTCTGGTTGGGTTCAGCTAACAGAGAGTCCTAGTAGGATGGGGGAGTAATGAAAGGTAGGTGGGAATACACAGGAAGGGCCGTCTTCCCTAAATTAAAAGACAAAACTGCACTAGAGAAACCCCTATGCTCTTACTCTCTCCTACTTTTTTCTTTCTGAAGCATGATCATGATGTTTAGAGAGGATGCTACCATCTTACAACCATGCAATTCTCTTGGCATGAGGAGAAGGCCAAGAGAATTGCAGAGAAACCAACTCAGGCTGCAGACCTAACGCTTAGTAGCTGCATACTTCCAAATTTCTCGTGACACTAATCCATACCGGTTTGTTTAAGCTATTGCTAATTAAGCTTTCTATCAATTTCAGTTGAAAGAATTTCAACTGATAGAACTACATCAGTAGGTATAGTGAGACCTAGAGGATCTTAGAGTTACCTTGCTTATCAGATATTTCTTACCAAAATATTAACCAAAGGATAACACAATTCCTTGAGAGAATCATAGAGTTGAGTACCTCAAAGCCTTGAATATTCAAGGGTTTGCCAACCTATGGAATTCCCATTTAGCCCACCTACTTTTCTGGCCCAAAAAAATGGACTTGGAGAAATGATAATGGATTATAACTGTAATCAGGTGTGATTCCAATTTGCAATTGATATTCCAGACACACAATCCTTGTAGGAGAAAATGAGTAAAACTACTATAGCAAAGGCTATTTTTTCTAATAAGAAATAAATAGAAAACAATAAAAGCAACTTGTTTTCACCTGTTTCAGGGGTGCACCAACTTTACAACTCTGGGCTACAGTTTATTCTTCTGGGACCATTAGAGTCATTACAGCATTAACCATCATCGTAAGACATCCTACTTACTTATTATCTTCTGCCTTGATGACATCATGCTATTAGGACCTTAAGGGTAACAAGTTGTAGGTACTCTAAACCCTTTGATAAGATACATGCATGCCAGAGGTTGGGAGATAAATCTTTCAAAATTATATATCAAACTGCCCTTTAGTGAATTAGAATGGGGGTGGGCACTGGTCAGAGGTATGTCAGAATATCACCTCCAAAGTGAAAGACAAGTTGCTGCACCTTTTACTCCCTACCATTAAAACAGAGGCACAATGTTTAATGGGCCTCTTTGCATTTTAGAGGCAACATACACTTCTGGTTGTGTCGCCTCCGTTCATTTACTAGGTATCCCAAATTTTGCCAATTTTGAATGGGGCTAGAGTAAGATAATTGGTGAAAACTTCTCTGCCACTTGACTTTAATTACACAATTCAAGATAGTGATGCAAGCCCTGATAGAAGAATTTCAGTGAAAATTTTTAGAGTTTGATGGCAAATCTCTTAATTCCTGCTCTAAAGCAATTAAGAAACAGTTTGCTACAAACTTGTAGCAAAAGGCTATGGGAAAAACCAACAGCATAACCATGGTCACCACAAGGCTTGAGTGACCCATGTTGACCTGAAAATTATCTGATTCTAGCTAAAGATGCCAGATTTAGCAAATAAAAATACAAGATACCCAGTTATCTTTGAATTTCAGATAACAATAAATATTTTTTATAACTATATACCAAGTAATACACGATATTTTAATTTTTATCCAAGGATAAATATTGCATGGGACACACGTATTAAAAATTGTTTCTCTGAAATTCAAATTTAATTAGGCACCTTATATTTTACCTGGTGACCTTCTCTGATTCAACAGATCACAGGACTGGTATGCTGTTGCTTATGTTGAATTATTTTGACCAAAGTAGATTCAAAAGGTGGAAAAATATACTCCACATCTAAATGGGAATAGCCCCTCCCCTGTTCTGGCACAGCAACTGCTCCTGAAAGTATGCTCTCTGCATGCTGTCCCGGTTTGCTAGAGCTACCAAAATGCAAAATACCACAAATGGATTGGCTTCTTCAATGGAAATTTATTAGGTTACAAATTTACAGTTCTACTGCCATAAAAAATGTCCAAATTAAGGCATCCAGAGAGATACCTTGCCTCTGAAGAAAGTCTGCTGACATCCAGGGTTCCTCTGTCACATGGGAAGGCACATGGTGTTATCTGCTAGCCCTTCTCTCCAAAATGTCTCTGGACTTCTGTGTTGCCTTCCTTGTTCCTCCTGGGGCATTTCTGTCTGTGAGCTCTCTCCAAAATGTCTCTGCCTTTTATCCTCTCATAAAGGACTCCAGTAAAGACGATTATGACCCACCTTGAATGGGCAGGGTCATGTCTCCATGGAAACAACCTAATCAGAAGATCCCACCTACAATAGGTCTGCCTCCACAAGACTGGATTAAAAGAAAATGGCTTGAAACCAGTATCCAAAGAATCAAGAAAGCTGTACTGGTTTCAAGAACGAGGTAGATTCCTAATCTTTCATATTACTTTTAGTGTAGGAAAAGCCATTTAAACTTGTAACATAAACATGCCTTTACCTATTCATTACATTTTTACATAAATGAATTATTTCAACTTGACTTTTTTTTAAGATCAAAATGTGTGTTTGAGAAAAATACTGATACAGGGTGCTTTCAAGTCTCTAATAAAATATATTCCTAGCAAAACATTTAAAAAGTGTTATATAGAAGTCCATTAAATAGATATAATTAATGGCTACCACATGCTTTTATGTAAGTTCAATCAATGACAAATCCCAAACCCACGCCAGTTAAAAAAAAAAAAAAAAAAAAAGAACATGGCTTTCGTGGGATACATAACAAGATTCAAACCAGCACAATGCTGTCATAGTCCCAATCCTCCCATAATCCAGGACCTCTCCCAGTCCCATCTCTAAGCCTGGACATCTTTATCTTTAGTATCATGAACAAGGCTCACTTTGAGTTCTTCTTCCAAGCGCATGGAGCCCCAGTTCTTTTTATTGGAGAAGAGCGCTAGAAACCAATATCTGAGTGCTAGCAGTGCAAATTAGGTTGATCTATAGGAGGCAGACAGTTTATACTGTCAAAGTTATAGAACAAAAAAAATTTTTTATTTCAAAATGTCATGACATTATGCTGGTATTTTGAATTGGCCAAAATGTTTTGCATGTTTTCTTAACCTTTTTTTTTTTTTAAAAAGAGCTTATTAATTTGATTTTCTTCTATTTCCACTAACTTGGCTATGCCTTCCTTTATATTGTTCAAATTACAGTTTCTCTAAATTTAGAAGTTTTACTTTCTTTTCCTATTTGATCTTTGGCTCATGAGCACTGTAATTGTGCAAGTCTTGGTGAGTCTTCTCCAGTGTCTTTGCTTGGCCTTTGCACAAATTAAGAAGATGCAGTACCACATATGTTGAGAGGAGTTTGGGCTGGGTTTCAATGCTCATTCTATGCCTTGACCAAAACTCTTGTGTAATGCACCAACTGCAAATCAGATGTAGCAGCCCTGCCTCTTTCATGAGTGTCACATGGCAATACAGTCTACTTACATTAAGCATACTGTTGCGGTTTGCTAATGCTGCCATCATGCAAAATACCAGAAATAGATTGGCTTTTATAAAAGGGGTTTATTTGGTTACAAGTTTACAGTCCTAAGGCCATAAAAGTGTCCAAATTAAGGCATCAATAAGAAGATACTTTCACTGAAGAATGGCCAATGGCGTCCAGAACACTTCTGTCAGCTGGGAAGACATGTGGATGGCGTTTGCTGTTCCTTTGCTCTCAGGTTGCATTTTAACTCCTCTCTCAGTTCCTGTGCATTCTTGGTTCTTTCTCCCAGGACATGTCTCTCTAAGCACCTGGGGGTCCTGTCTTAACATATCCCAGGGCAAACTCTGGGCTTCATCTCTTAGCTTAACATCTCCAAATGTCCTTCTGTCTGCATCTCCAAGCGTCTCCAAGTGTCAGCATCAGGAAGCATCTGGGCCTGGAGCTCTCTTTTTAAAGGACTCTAGTAAACCAGTCACCCTGAATGGGCAGGCTCAAATCTCCAGGGAAATGGTCAGTGAAGAGGTCAAAGCCTAATCAGAAAGATTAGTAAATCTGCCCCCACAAGATTGCGTTAAAGAATGTGGCTTTTGGGTGGACATGATATATCCAAACCGGCACACATAAGTTTGATGAAATTTGACAAATGTATGTATACTTGTGTACCCATCAGTACAATCAACATATAGAACATTTTAACCACCCTTTGTGCCCCTTCCTGGTAAGTCCGTCCCTGCCGCTGATTCCAAGCAATCACTGATATGCTTTGTGTCCCTGTATATTAGATTTGACTTTTTTAGGGTTTATATAACTGCAATAAAGTTTTAAACATTCATCTATGTTTGTGCATTTATCAGTAATTCATTCTTTTTCACTGCTAAATAGTATTTGATTATATGGATATGCTACAATTGGCTTACCCATTCATTTGTGAGTGGTTGAGTTTTCTTTTTTTAGTTTTTGGCTATTGTGATCAAAGTTGCTATGAACAAATCTTTGTGTGAGCAGAGGCAGAAAACTACAGCCCTCAAACCAAATCCAACCTGCTGTCTATTTTTATAAATAAAATTTTATTGGGGCACAGACACACTTATTTGTTTGAATATTATCTATGGTTGCTTTTATGCTACAAAGATTGTGTAGTCACCACAGAGATGATATGGCCCTCAAAGCCTAAAATATTTACTATCTGTACACTTTATAGAAAACCTTTGCCAACCTCTGTTGGGTAAATATCTATAGTCTTTATTTTATTTTTTACTGCAAGCAAGTGTTTTAGTTTCATAGGCTGCTTAAGCAAATACCATGAAATGGTTTGGCTCAGACAATGGGAGTTTATTAGCTTACTGTTTTGAGGCCACGAAAATGTCCGAATCAAGGCATCACCAAGGTGATGCTTTCTTTCTGAAGACTGGCTGCCAGTGATCCTTGTTTCCTCTGCTACGTGGCAAGGCACATGATGGCGTCTGCTGGTCTCTCCCTTCTCTTCTGGGTTTTGTTGATTTCAGCTTCTTTCTTCCTTGACTTTATCTCTCTTTGTCTGAATTTCATTCCTTTTATAAAGGACTCCAGTAATAGGATTAAGACCCATCCTGAATGAAGTGGGTCACATCTTAACTGAAGTAGTCTCATCAAAAGGTCCTGCTTACAATAGATTTACATCCACAAGTATGGATTATATTTAAGAACATGCTTTTTCTGGAGTATATAGAGCTTCAAACAACCACAGCAGGTTTAGTTTCAAACTCAAGTTTCTTAAAGGTCTTAAAATAATTGCAAACAGGCATTCAGAACTTCAGATTCCGAAGGTAAAAAAAGAGAAATCCAAAACCTGTCAAGAATAAGCAGAAACTTAAAAAATGTATCCAAGAATTCTGTGTAGGCAATTTTTCCCCCACGTTATTACCTTGGTTCCACAAAAATCACCTCACAATTGACAAAAAGCACATCTGAGTGTGACACCGATTAGTTGCAATTTTATGTTTGCATGACATGCGAGCAACCCCCAATACCTTACTAATTGTCAGACATATTTGGCTCATTGCAAGAAATACACTGACACAATATAGTGTGATGATGGAAGACACCAACTCTCGAGCCAGATTCCCTGGATTCTGTTCTTCCTCTTACTACCTGTGTGACCTTGGAAAAATTCCTTGATCTTGATACAAATCAAAAAGCAGTGGGTTCTCTGCCTGATGTGCTCAATTGAACAATTCCTGAGATACTGGGGTTTCAAAGAGAGAGAGAGTTTATTTCTAAGTGTGAAGCAGGAGGTCAAATGGCCTATCAGCCTAAAAATCTATCTCCCCAAACTGTAGTAACTCTGTTAGTTTTATAGCATCAAAAGATGAGCAGGTTTTAGGATAATGAGCACACTGGCTCTAGATGATGTAATTAGAGGTGATCTAATTATTAAGCGTGCGCAGGCTGATTACATGCTTAGTCACAGAACATATATAAGAAAATGGCACCCTTAATGTAATGACGGGTGTGATTTTTAGTATATATTGGTCACTTATAGGTTAAAGTTTAAGCTGCTGCATCTGTCAGGCAGACCAATTTTGGTTAGATCCAGGTTCATCTAATAAGACAGTTTAGGAATTGGGATGGGTTAATTCTGGGCTGACTCAAGTTCCTTCATTAACAAACATTAATTAAATCTTTTGTGATCCTTAGACCCTAAAGTTGAAAAACAGGATTGGGGGTATAATGGGAGTCAGTCACAAGGTTTTTACAACTACAAGATAAAGGCTATGTAGTTATACAGTCATTATCAAAGATCAAGACAGCTGGGCCACAGGTCAGCAACCTCAGGCATTTCCCTTTGGTCATTTTATAATATATGAGAAAGTAAGAAAAGCATCTATATGATTCAGTAATCATAACTATCTGTTAGTTCTTAACTTTTGGTTACAACCTCCCTCAATCTTGATTTTCCAATCCTATGAATGATATTAATAGTACCTACCTCATGATACTGTTATGAGAATGAGTTAACATGTAAAATACTTAGAACAGTGTCTTGTATGCAGTAAGCACATTTTAAGTTTTAGCTACTATTATTCAGTGGTGTTTTTCACTGACATTTTTAGTGGTACCCTAATTTCCTATTCTACAGCCCTTCCAATAATTTTGTATGCACCTAGTTCCTTATATTAAATTCTAAAGGGCTCAAGGAACATTCTGGGGATGAAGAGTATATCCATTATCTTAATTTCTGGTGATAGAGTCACGGGTTTATATGTATATGTCAAAACTCATCAAATTGTACACTTTAAACATGTGCAGTT
Source organism: Choloepus didactylus (assembly GCF_015220235.1). Classification (NCBI taxonomy): domain Eukaryota; kingdom Metazoa; phylum Chordata; class Mammalia; order Pilosa; family Megalonychidae; genus Choloepus; species Choloepus didactylus. The sequence goes on along the minus strand of NC_051310.1, from coordinate 181,803,608 downwards.
TATTGTATATCAATTACACCTCAATAGAGCTATTAAAAATATACAAGACAAATCATTTCCTATTTAAGAAACCTAGAATAGCTTTTTTCTCTCTATTGAATTCCCACTAAGGCATAGAGAGACCACATTTGTATAACCAGCTTCCTTCTTCTTAGTCCAGCATAATCTTCTTCTTTATAGTAAAATTATATTTAAAGGAGAAAGGTTAGTGAACACTCAGTTGCATTATCTCAATAACATTTTAAATCACTTAGGGTTAAACTTATAATTACCTAACTCTCAGACACTTTAAACATTTTAACAATGCTTGGTCAGGACACATGCAACTAAACATTTATCTGTCAAACAGAAGTTTTAAAAATTATTTTCATACTTTGATCAATTGAAGTTTCCCATCTCTATGAAATCCTTTTGCTATTTCATTTGCAAATGCCTACACCAAGTAAAAAAAAAAATTTCTGTTCCAGACCAGTGTTTGGAATACATGTTGAAAAACAATGTGTTCTCATGAAAAAATGTTCATCTTCACTAATTATTAGGAAGATGCAAATCAAGACCACAATGAGGTATCATCTCACACCAATAAGAATAGCTGCCATTAAGCAAACATGAAACTACAAATGCTGGAGAGGACGTGGAGAAATTGGAACTCTTACTCATTGCTGGTGGGACTGTATAATGGTTCAGCACTCTGGAAGACAGTTTGGCAGTTCCTCAGAAAACTAGATATTGAGTTACCTTATGATTCAGCAATTTCACTTCTCGATATATACCCAGAAGATCTGAAAGCAGTTATATGAACAGATATTTGCACACCCATGTTCATAGCAGCATTATTCACAATTGCCAAGAGATGGAAGCAACCTAAACATCCTACATCAGATGAGTGGATAAATAAACTGTGGTACACACATGTGATGGAATACTATACAGCAGTGAGAAAGAACGAGTTTGTGAAGCATATGACAGTATGAATGAACCTTGAGGACATAATGTTGAGTGAAATAAGTCAGACACAAAAGGAGAGATATTGTATGTTACCACTAATGTGAACTCTGTAAAAAAGTAAAACAAATGTCTTATATTGTAGAATTTAGGGGACTTAGAGATAGACAGCAACTAGTAAAAGGGGAAAGATGATCTAATAAGAACAGATAAGATATTAAGGGTAATCTTAATGATATGGGAATCCTCAGGAATGATTATGGTTCATTAATTTTCTTGGGGTATGGTAGAAGCATATTGGAAGCAATGTAGTTATTTTCGGATATTTGTTTTTCTTACTCCTTTGTTTAGTTTTGTTTAAATGTTTTTTAAAATCTTTTGATAAAATTTATTTTTAAAAAACACAATGTGTTCTACTCAGAGCTCCAACATCACAGCTACCAGTTAGAGGCAAGATTTAATGCATATATTTTTAAAAATACAAACTTTTAATTTTAGAGTAGTTTTAAATCTACAAAAATAATTTGTGAATATAGTACAGAGGGTTCCCATAATACCTCTCACCCTGTTTCCTCAGTTGTTAACATCTTACATTACATGGCACACTTGTCAAAATGAATGAGTCAGTATTGATATATTATTATTAACTAAATTCCATACTTTATTTAGATTTCATTGGTTTTTACCTGATGTCCTTTTTCTGTTCCAGGATTCCCTCCAGATACAAGACTACCTTTAGTCATGTTTCCTTAGGGTCATCTAGATTCTGACAGTTTCTCAGACTTTGTTGTTGATGACTTTGATAGTTTTCAGGACTACTGGTTAAGTATTTTGTAGAATGTCCTTCTGTTGGAGTTTGTCAGATATTTTTCTTATGATTAGACTGGAGTTATTGCTTCTAGGGAAGAAACCACAGAGGTAAAATACCATTTTCAACACATTGTATCAACAGTAGACTGTGTAAAGAGGACTTATCACTGATGATATTAACCTTAATCACCTGACTGAGGTAGTGTTTGTGAGCATTCTCCACTGAAAATTTACTCTTTTTTCCTCTTTCTATATCATACCCTTTGGAAGAAAATCACTATGTGCAGCACACATGGAGTTTGTATGCTAAACCATGTATATACACATATCTATCAATATTTCCATATGTATCTATCCTTATCTATAGTAAGCCAAACATAAGTTCAAACTGATGTCTCCAACTTTAATCCAGTACCAAATGAATCACTCTAACCCTTTCTCTTTGCTTGTCCTGTAACCTCCTACTCCAACAGTGAGAAGTCTGGCTCTTACTATCTCCCATTGAGTTGTAAGGACCCTTAGATGGATAGTCAGGTGTGGCAAGAACAAGTGACAACAGAGATATATGAAAGGAAAATTTATTAGTATGCACAGAGAGGGGCAGCATGCCTTACAGGGTCACACGGGAAAACACATCAGGAGCACACGCTCAACCAAGCAGGCAAGGAACAAAAGGTTAGACCTGAGGAAGGACTGTACTTTTATACTATTATATAGGTGGATCTGTAATGGTTGGTCAGGCAACAGTGGGGATTGGGGATTTTGTGTTTGATTTTCACAGGGGCAGAAACTTGAGAAGGATGGTGTGGTAGCTTGGAGTTATGTATCCCAGGAAAACAAGTTCTTAAACCTAATCCATTAATGGGGGTGTGAACCCATTGTAAGTTGGACCTTTTGATGAGTTAAGATGTGGCCCTCCTCAGTCAGGATAAGTCTTAATTCTATTACTGGAGTTCTTTATAAGCAGAATGAAATTCAGACAGAGAGAGAGAAAATCATGGGAAATGATAAGGTGAAATTCACCAGAATCAGGAAAAAAACTGAGAGGCCAGGACAGGCCACATGTGCATCGTTATGTGAAAGAGGAGCCAAGGACCAAGAATTGCAGGCAACCATCCCCAGGATGCCAGTCTTCAGGAAGAAAGGATTGCCTTGATGACACTTAGATTTGGACTTTTCCATAGTCTCAAAACAATGAGCTAATAAATTCCCACTGTTTACGCCAACCCATTGCATGGTATTTGCTTGAGCAACCAAAGAAACAAAAACATAAGGTTCACCTTCTGTGCTGTAAAGTTCTATGGGTTTTGATAAATGCATGTGTCCACTATTACAGAATCATACAGAATAGTTTCATCACTGTAAAATATCTTCTGTTCTTCACCTATTCAATGACCACTACCCCCTCAAGCCCTTGGCAATCACTGATCTGTTTTCCATCTCTATAATTTTGCCTGTTTCAGAATATTATACAAATGGGATCATACAGCATGTAGCATTCTCATGCTGCCTTCTTTCTCTTTTCAGTATGCATTTAAGATCATTCATGTTTTATGTGGCTTGATAGCATATTCCTTTTTATTGCTGAGTAGTATTTCATTGTCTGGATAAATCTCTATTTATCTACTGAAGGACATCATTCTGTTGCTTCCAGTTTTAGGCAGTTATGTATAAAGCTGCTAAAATATTCCTGTGTAGATTTTGATGTGGACATAAGTCTTCAAATCAGTTGGGTAAATACCTTAGAGCATAAAACACACATTTTAAAACAGTTACTCCGTATTAAAATCTTTACCTTAGGATTTTTAAAGGGAGAGCCAGCAAAGATAGAATTTTTCTTAACTTTGTTATTACCACTACCCCTGCTAACATTTGAAAAACTGGGTAGCCATTTAATTCTTTTTCATGTTTCCTGCATCTTTGACTACAGCTGACATTTGCCTCACTGAGAGCTAAAGTATTTCTTTACTCAGATCTCATGGCTTCCACATCCAAATCTCACCAGCCATCCAGTTTTTAGCTTGTAAAGTTGCTAAGTATGGTGGGGTTTTGAGGTGGCTCTAGGACCATTTAGCTACTCCAGTATTAACATCAGAGATATCTCCACCCAGGATATTGGATTCACTTACCATTGAGATTCCTGAGAAATAGCTTCATATTTCAGTTCTTTCTGGAAAGTCTCCAGTGCCTTTGTCTTGAGCTAATTGAAACACCAGGAAACCATGAAAGTGGTCATTTTAATTTTAACTACTTTCAGTGCCAGTGTGCAAAACTATCCATACTTAAGGGAATGATGGCCATACTCCATTGAACAATTTTTCTTTCCATTCCTAGATGCATATCTTTTGCTGTCTTTTAGGAAAAATGTTAGAGGTGGAGGCAATTTGAAATCATCTACTTCCTTTCAGTTTCCCTGAATCTCTCTCAAATGAATTTAACTAATTTTGACTATCTGTGTCAATCCCACTTCAGACATTAATCTATATGACTATCATAATGATGTGCTGAAATGATTTTTCAGTGCTTGCTGTAAGTTGGGTGAAGTGAAGTTCAATTTCCCAGTAGCATCCTCCAGCAGGACAGGCTTCAAAACTGCTTGAGGCCCACTCCTGCTCATGAGCAGTTTCCTTGTAATTCAAGCTGACCTACTCCTGCTGCAAAGTTAACTGTCCCTCAGCCTACTTCTACAGTTTCTTGGGATTTTCCTATGACCAGCCAACTGAGGAATAAAATGTACCAGCCTTGATATGCAGATGGCTTTCATGTTATGTAGGCACCAACTTAAAATGGACTGCTGTGGCAATGCAGCCTCATTTGGGGATAGCTCTAAAGGAAAGTGGAGATGGGAAATCTTTCCAAGGGGCAGGATGTTTGTTTGGAAGGTGAAGTAGCCTGACTCAAGGATCTATATGAGATCATGGGCTTTCACCAGATGATCCAAAACTGAGAAGGGACAAGAACAGAGAATTGATGGCAAGAAAGAGGCAAAAGGATGGATGTCTTAGAAAATGTATGCAAAGATTTGTATTTCTTATGAATGACTATGAAAAGCCCCTTGTGAGAGAGGTTTTTAATATTAAGGTGGAAAAAGATGACATGACCTGTACTAGTGAGTCTTTCTCTAGCCTCCCTGGTGCTTGCACAGCCCAGACTCTTGAGCAAAATGGTCATGGCAAAAGAAAGACTATGCATAGACTCAACAACGTGGATATCCCCTCACCAAGACTGATCTGGCTGCTACTGCTGAGGGCCCAACCATTAGCATCATCAACCAACTCTGGAGCTCCTGATATGACACCATACCCTAGGGTGAACAGTCACCCACTTGGCAGCATATTAATTACATTGGCCCCAGGGGCAAAAATTGCTGTATCCTGGTATCTTTTCTCTTCTTCTATGAGAATAGAATTTACTTTTGGTCCTGTGGCCATTCAGAATAAAGGCCCTGCAATTAGGTGTGCATATGCGACTTAGATTTGGCCAACGGGATGGAAACAAGTGTTTCTGGAAGCATTTAACACAAGCTTGTATTCATCATTTGTTCTCTTAACTCTTATGCCCTTTTCCATCCTGGTACCCAGCACCATTTGCCTCGTCTTGGACTATGCATTGAGGTCATGCTTAGTGACTCAACATGATAGGAAAAGCCTAGATTCCTTACATTGTGGAGTGTCAAGTCAGATATGAGCTGCTTCTTTTCTTTTGGAGGGATTCATGCCACTGAGTAACAGGAAAAGAAGGGGGCTTGGTGTTGGCTAGCATGACTGATACTAAGAATCAAAAGTAACTACTATTGCTATTACATAATAGAAACAGGGAGGAGCATAGGTAGAACTAAGAAGATTCCTAGAACAGCTATATCCAGTGTTATGAAAGACCACACAGGCAAGATCAACAAGAAATTATGTCCCTTAGAAAGGGAAGTCTGGCTCACCTTCATGGGCAAAGAACCCTGATTAGCTTAAGGCAAAGGGAACTTGGAATGTATGGTGGAAAAGAAGAGAAATACTTATGACTTTATGACTGATTGCAAAAATGACAGCTGTAGAATCACCATTTTCTTTCTTGTTATATGCATATTTATATTTTTTAAATTGTCTTTTTATGTTAACCTTTCTCCACTATCTTATTTAGGGTGTATTGTTGGTGATGAACTCTACAGTTTAGTTAAAAAATATACACACCAAGAATGGATCATGATAGCATTATAGAGGAACAGATATTATCCAGAGACCTGCATGTAGTGCTTGATGTATTAACTGTTGAGACTTTTGATTGACCTATTTTAGAAAGGGAGTTATTACTTTTTCAGTTGTATGAGAAATTTACATTATATTAGGTGAGAGCATTTCTTTTAAGAAGCATAACCTTGCAATGTTGAGTAATCCAAGAGATGGGCTACAGTAAATAATTGTCGCTTGTTAAAAACACAAACAGCACAACCCCTTCTTATGTTAGGGAACCACTTCTCACTATAGATAATGAATACGACTGAGTCTTACTTTTCCCACCTCTTTTGCAGTTAGGGCATGATCTAAACTCTGTTAACCAGATGACACCCATCCCAGACTTGAAATTGAAAACTAGTGACACACAGCCAGGGACCACCTGGGCTCCATTCTTGTGAGAGAGGAGGCAGCTATGCCCAGTTACCAGACACCGCAGTGTTTTTACTAATTTTAGGCCACTGCCTAGTGTTCCAAGTTGTTTGTCTTGGCAGTGCAAGTTGTGGGTCTGTGCCCCGTGGTAGCAATAGTTGAGTATTCATTGGACCACCTCTACAGTGAGATTTTGGACATTGTTCTTGGTTTCAAAGCCTGTTTGGTTCCCTAGTCCTCTAGGAGATTGTATGAGCTACCAAATTAATAGATGCCTTTTATGCTTAAATCAGTCAAAGTCCTCTCTCTTAAGCTCAGGACCCATCTATCCATCTACCTATTGCACATTTCTACTTGGATCTTCACCCCTCCACCTCTGCCAGAGTTTCTTTTCTCAGTTAATGGTATCACCATCCACTTAGTTCCTCAAATCAGAAACCTTGGAGTCATTCTAGTCTTTTCCTTACTTCCTTGGTCCAAACACCCAATCATTTACCAACTCTGTCAATTCTAACATAAATATTTCTTGAACCTGTCAACTTTTTTACATCCCTACAGTTACCACCTTGGGTTAGGCCACAGACATTTTTCTCTTGGATTATTGTAACAGTCTCAAGTAATTTCCTCATATTGAGTATTGAACCATTCCATTCCATTCTCCAGGGTGCAGCCAGATTAATCCTTTCACCTGCTTAAAATTGACCATGGTTTCCTATAGAAAGTCCTAGGGATAAACATCCAAGTCTTTAGGTTCTCCATTTTGCTCTTGCTCATATCTTCGGTTTCATCTCAAACCACTCTACTATTACTCACTATGATGATGCAAGCAAGCGTGTTTCTTGAACCAGTTTACTATTGCTAACTCTGATGATACAAGCAAGCTTGCTTCATTTTCTTAGTCCCTTATCTTTGCAGGTGTTTTGCTGACTGCTTAGAATGCTGTTCTCTTTCCTTGTCTGATGAACTCAATTTTTAGGGCTTGTTTCAAAATGTCACTTTCTTAGGTATAGTTTCTCAATCCAACCGACATAGGTTATGATACTGTTATTTTGCCCATTAGAAATTATTATGCTTGCATCTTCTTTATGGATTGCATCTTTATTTGAAATGGAGAGTTGGGTCTAGTGTGTTCCAAGATTGAATTAAGGCTCTGGGCTAATTAAGGTGTAAGGAAAGATAAGGACTACGACACTTCCTACATTCTTCACAGATAATGCTGCAAAAGGAGAAAGTGAGGATGAGTATAGGGGTTATTCTTTCAGGGCCATAGAGTTTTTAGGCTTTAACAGGCTTCAATAGCTAAATCAACTGGGATATCGTTGTCAGATTGTGAAGGATATTGCTGAATATATATGTATATATATTTTCATATATTGAGCAAATATATATATATATTGCTGTCTTTATATATGCTATATAAAATATGCTATATATATGCTATATAAAATGTGCTATTTTAAGTATATTCTTATAGCTGCATTCAGTATATATTTTAGTTTTTAAAGTTTTTTCAGGTATCAGGTGTCAGTGTGCCTAAGTCCATGAGCTTTACCATCAGCCCAAACTAATCATGGTAATCCTGTTCCTATTTGCCAATGACTTATTATGGATAGATACATAACCCATCTCTACATAAAGAGAAATTGGCTAGACTTGGGGAGAAGTAAAGAGAGACACTAGGTCTAGATGACATTGCCTCCTGAATCAAGCCAGGTTTGAAGCCAGAAACTGACTTTTCTGATACAAGCATCAATAAAAAACTTCCTTTTTGTTCATGCCAGTTGGGTCTGTGTAGACTGTAATTCAGTGACTGAATGCATGAATGCAAAGTCTAAACTGATATAACATTTGAAGACTATTTGACACAAAATGCAGTAAACATTTTCCATGTATTGTCTCATTAAATCCTCACAATAATCTTTTGAGGCAGATACTCCTGCTGTCTTTGGTCATGGAATTAGTAAATTTCAGAGCTGAGACTTCAATCCAGGTACTCTGCCTTTAGAGTACAGAGATCTCTCATAGGCATCTTAATTAAACTCATTATATTTCTCCTCTTTTCCCCACCGCTGTCTCTCCTCCAACATTCTCCATTTCAGTTAATGGCATCCCCATCTGCCAGTAGCTGGTGTCAGAAAATTCATTACTTTTGACTCCTTTATCCTCCAAATCTAAGTGTCAGCAATTCAGTCAATCTTACTGAATATTACCATCAGAATACTTGTCTGATCCATACTTTCGATTCCGACTGATTCTACTAGTACAGACCTTTACTATCTAGAGTCTGGCTCTGAGGTCTGTATAGTAGACCACTGTGTTGCTTCCTATTGATACCTGATGTAACCTCACAATTTTTTTTCAACACATTGCAGGCGTTATCAATTCATCAGGCTGGCACATGGGATTAAATCCATTTGCCATAGGCGGGCCATGGTCTGGCACTTCCAAATTGATTTCCTTGCCTATAGTCTTTCCCTGATCCATCCAACTATCCCTCTCTTACTGGGTAATTTTTAAAACAGGTCTCCTCCATACTTGAAAACATTGCTACCTATCTCCAGAATAAGCATTAAACTTATATATTGTTCAACATATTTTTCAAGAAATATTTATAGATCATCTACTATGGGCCAAAGTACTATTCTAGGTATAGGTGAAAAAAAGTCATTGGTGCACAAAAGTCATTCAGAGCCGTGTTTGAACTGTCCGAAGTGGGGTCGGTGCAGGGTCTGAGGGATGCTTTTGGCTGCCGAGCGAGGTTCATCATCAGTCCAAGGTCTGAACTGAAGGGCAATGGTTCTATGAGGTGGCTGTATTTAAGAGATTATGGCATTTGCAACCCACAGTGTTAAAAAACAGAACTTTTGTAATAATACTGACGATCATTCCGTTGATCTTCCTAAAAAATGATCTCTAATTTCACTAATAAGAACGTGAAGGAGGTTAAGAAATCTCCAAAACAATTGGCTGCTTACATAAATAGAACTGCAATCCAGTAGCCTTGATTCTTGAAGACGACTGCATAACTATGTAGCTTACATGATGTGACTGTGTGTGAAAACCTCGTGGCTCACACTCCCTTTGTCCAGTGTATGGACAGATGAGTAGAAAAATGGGGACAAAAACTGAATGAAAAATAGCGTGGGATTGCGGGGAGTGGGATAGAATGTTTTGAGTTTTCCTTTTTCCTTTTTTTTTTTTTGGCATAGGGAAAATGTTCAAAAGTTGATTCTGGTGATGAATGCACAACTATATGATGGTACTGTGAACGGGTGATTGTACACTGTGGATGATTGTAGGGTATGTGAATATATCTCAATAAAACTATTAAAAATAATCGGTGCAGATTTAGTGAGTACATTTGCAATGACGTAACAAAGGTAGTAAACATAATTAATTAAACTTGGAATCTGTAATTATTGTTTCAACACTGCATTTCACAAAGGTTTGAGGCAAAATTCAAAGACCATTTCAGAGGTACAACTGAGATCATGAGTCCAAACCAGGGACTGGCAAACTCTGCCAAAGGTTTATTTTTGTATGGCCTGAGCTAAGAATGATTTTTTACATTTTTAAGGGGTTGAAAATATAGAAAGAATATTAACTAGCTGTCTGTGGCCTAAAATACTTTCTGGAACTTTATAGAAAAGGAATTTAACAAAATACACATGGAAGAAAAGATAAAGTATTTTTAAAGTATGCATGTAATTATAAAACAGTGCATTTAAATAGAACAAGCAACCAAGTCCTTCCTCTCCTTTCAGTTTAGCTTTGAATAGAGGCAATAGAAGCAAAACCTATTTTTGTTTTTTTTTTCAGAAGAGTTGCAGATTAACACAAAAAGAATCCCAATTTAAGAAATAAATTTTGAAAATTGGTCAATGACACAATTAGTGGAAAAAAAAAAGAACATAGCTCAAATTCATAATAAAGTGATCATAACAACATATTCACAGAATTTTAGAGTAGGATAGCTTAAAAATAATCTAATCCAAGTTTATTTAAACAACCTAATTACATAGAACCTAGAATAGGGAATGAGATCTTATTATTCTGTACAGGTTAATGTAATACCCAGATACATTCCCGAATATTTTGGGCAGAAAATAAAAACGTATTTGCCAAGTCCCCTTGAGGGACTGGGGAAAATGTGGAACTATTAAACTTCCCCATCTGAGGAATTGCTGCTATTCTTTAAAGCAATAGGGGCTCCCAATTTAATAAGCCAAGCCCTCACCTAGAGGTCTGCCATTATGAAACTTATTTCTGCAATGGCGAAGCTAGGCCTGCATGTAGTTATACCTAAGAGTCACCCTCAGAGAGCCTCTTCTATTGCTCAGATATGGTCTCTCTCTCAACCAACTCTGCAAATAAACTCACTACACTCCCCTTATGTGGAACATGACTCCTGAGGGTGTAAGTCTCCCTGGCAATGTGGGACATGACTCCCAGGGATGAGCCTGGCCCTGGCATCATGGGATTGGGAATGCCTTCTTAACCAAAAGGGGGAAGAAGAACAGAATAAATTAAAATTTCAGTGGCTAAGAGGTTTCAAATAAGAGTTGAGGAGTCACTTTGAAGGTTACTCTTATGCAAGTTTTAGCCAGATACTGTGAATACCACAGTATACCAAGCCTCAACTAACAGTATTCCCAAAAACCCTAGGGAGTGCCCTGGGCTCTAAGTCTCTATAAATATTTTTCTTAGCAAATTTATTTGTTCAGAAACTTAAGGCCTCCAGATTGATCCCATGCCAGGTAAGCCCTGAAACTCAAGCGATACCAGTCTCTCTAATAACATCAATCAGTTTCATTCCTCTACCCCATAAGGTCAACACCCCTTTCCAACACAAAGAAGTTAAAATGGTCATTGTTCAGATATCCCTGAAGACTGAGAGAATGATCAAATGAGGAGGAGGTGTAACTGAGAAATTAGGATTTAACAAATGACTGTGACTACTGACTCATTACATAGATATTTCTTCTTAGTTTCTGGTGTTTTAGAATAGACAGAAGGAAATACCTGAAGTTATGGAACTGTAATCCAGTAGCCCTGCTTTGATGATTATACAACTATATAGAAAAAAAAAAAAAAAAAAAAAAAAAAAACAGAAATGGTTGACTGTGTTTGTGTGGCTCTACTGCTGGATGTGTTGTTCTGTTCCACTGATCTATGTACACTATCTTAGTTAACCTACCTCTATTTTAAGTCTTAAAATTGGGTAGAGTGCAATATTAGAGGTCAATTGGGGGAGGTGGTAAGGAGTATGTGTGGGGTTTTCTTGTTTCTTTTTATTTCTTTTTCTGGAGTAATGCAATGCTGATGTTCTAAAAATGATCATGGTGATGAATGCACAATTATGTGACATGTGAACTTTTGATTGTATACTTTGGCTAGACTGTATGGTGTGTGAATATATCTCAAGAAAGAAAAATAATCTAGTCCAGCCCTCACATTTTAGAGCTGAAACGAGACCCAAACTAGGTAACTGACTTGCTCAAGGTCACACAGCTAATTACCTGCAAAGCTGGAACTGTTATTCAGGTCTACAGTTAGAACGAAAGTGATATGTCAACACTACAATATATACTTTTCCATTTTTACCATCTATGGAAGTTTGGAAAATAGGACACCTCTCACACATCTACAGAAATATATCCTTTTATTTTATAACATTCCTTTTCTTTTTAAAGATGCATACAGTACTTGCAGCTCAAGAATTCTGAGGAAAGCTATAGAAGACCTGGCACTATTTTTGAGAATTACACAACTGGGCAGCAAAATAACACCTTTATAAATGTCATGACATATAGAAATAAAATTTAGTGTTTGCACACAAAAATAGGGAAGATACATTCAACACGTTTTCTTAAAACGTGCACTTAAAATGTTTAAATGTTTTCTAAAACTTTGGTCATCATGCTTTATTATAACTTCCTAAATTTCACAATTATATAGATGATTGAACCCCAAAGGTATGCAAATATATCCCATTAACACAGCAGCAAAAGCAAGCTAATACTGTACAATCATATTAGCAGACATTTCAGAAATACATGTTTTCCACAAATAGCACACAAAACTTAGTTTCTGATAACACATTTCAATGACTTTTCTTCCATGTCATAAACTAAGCCTGAGTCATGAGACATAGCAGAACATGATTATATAATAAAAAGTATTTTTTTAATTAGAAATCTAATTGTACATATAAGACAAATCGCCATTTCTATAGAATAAAGCAAATGAGTAGGACTTTTCTCAAAAATATTAAAATTGGATTCATTTTGTGTGACCTCCTATTTCATGAATATTAGGCTACACTAATTGTTATAAGTTTTTGTGTGATGAATGCAAGTGGTAGTAGGGTTGATATAGGATAGATGTGTACTCATAGGCTGCAAATAAAAACAGCCATTTACTTAATTTACTGGATGAGAAGAGCAGGCACTGAAAAAGTAACTTTAAAAGAGTTCAGTTTGTCATCATGTTTGTTCATCATGCCATATTTCATCAGAGCAAGATTCATAATTCATTTTAAATTGTCATATCGAGCAATTCTTCCAAACTTTTTTTGATATGTGGTGGTTGAGATGCAGCCTGATTTAACAAATTCTGACCCATCTGTGCAAAAAGTGCTTTAGATAATTTAGCTGTAGCTGTTCGTATATTTCCTCCAGCTCCAGGCAAGGAACCACTATTTGTCATGTTTCCTAAGAGGTGCCATAAAACAACCAACACTTTCTGTTCGGTGGCATGGGGCTTCCTTTGATAAAGTTCCATAACGATATCTGAAAGACAAAAACACAGTAAACAGTGAAGTTTTTTGTTTTGTTTTTTTTTTAAGCAAATTCATTCTAGTTGTTACAAAGCACCTAAATTATACTAAACTTCTTCCTTGTGCCATCTGTCTTAAAATGTCAAGACTCTTAAAGAAAGGTAATGAAATAAGGAGTCAGAAACTTTCCTACCAAAGACTGGAAAAATTGATAAAGACAGAAATCACACCCCAAATTCATGTTGATGTTTTCCAAATATAAATAAAATGTAAATAAAAATTTTAATACATTTAACCTACAGACCTTATATAAAACACATATTTTAAAATAGGAGCTGTCTATAAGCACCAAAATTGGATTTTAATGTCTTTGTATTTTTCCTATATTATATATATATAGGAATATAATATATATTATTTCTGCTAATAGGATGACTAAGTACTTAGTGAAAAAAAAATTATAATTTTTGAAGAAAAATTTTGGGGTAAAAGTCTTAAAGGTCCTTTTGTACATCTTTATATGATTTATTTCTACTACAAAGGTAATGCTATTGAATTTGGTAACTATCCCAAAACAGGATTGAAATGCCCATCCTTGGTTATTGAATGATTTCTTTAGAGAATGCAGTTAAAAATATTTACCAGCAAGCTTTTCAGTCATATCTTGTTTCGCTTTTCCATTTAAAAACTGAGCTTTTGTGCAAAATGGCTGTAGAAGTAAGTAATTGTCTAAACAAAAAGGACAACACAGACATATGTTTAAAGAGCAAGGAAATTTTAGTTATTTTCCAATATAAGCATTTAAAGGAAAAAAGTGATTCATTTTTAGAATGCCAAAGTATTATAATTTTTAAAATCTACAGAGTTAATCACGATTTAAAATTCTCTATAAAACCTTAACAATTATGTTTTTAAAGCAAATGAGAAATAAACATACCTCACAGAGTATTAGGAACTAACATATGGTATAAGAAAGAAACAAATTACTCATCTCTTAGGTATCTTATTCCAAATGATATTATAAGCTTATAAAAAAAGAAAAAGATTACTTTCTTGGGGTAGTTTTCCTTTACTGATATTTTTATACTTAGTTCCCTCCAACGGTTATATCTTACATAATTATAGTGCCCTTTCAAAACCAGGAATCTGACCTTGGTACAATGTGTGTGCAATAGTTCTAAGACATTTTATCACACATTTATATAACCACCACTGCAATCAAGATACAGAACTATTCCTTCACAATAAAGACCTTCTTTCGTGCTACCCCATTAGAGTTGCACCCATTCCCCTCTCCTCCCACCATCCCAACACTCTGGCAAACACTAATCTGTTTACCATCTCTATAATTGTGTTATTTTGAGAATGTTATATAAAATGGAATGCTATGTGACCTTTTGAGATTAGCTTTTTTCACTCAGCATAATACCCTTGAGATCCATCCAAACTGCAATGTGAATCAATATTTTGCTCCTCTTTATTGCTGAGTTGTATTCCATAGTATGGATGTATCACTGTTTATTCAACCATTCATCTGCTAAATGACATCTGGATGGTTTCTAGTTTTTGGCTATTACAAGAAAAGCTGTTATGAGCAATTGTGTATGGGTTTCTATGTGGACATGTTTTCATTTCTCTGGCATAAATGCCTGGGAGTACTTGATGGTTGTATAAATGGTAAATTTAGTTCTTTTTAAAAACTGCCAAACTATATTCCAGAGTGGCTGTACCATTCATATTCTCACTAGCAATGTATGAGAGAGCCAGTCTGTCAGCATATGGTATTGTCCCTATTTTTTATTTTAGGTGTACTAATAGGTATGCAGATATTATGATTAATTTGTGTTTGAATTTCTCTAATGGCTTGTGGTCTTGAACATCTGTTCGTGTGCTTGTCATTCCTAGATCTTTTTCAGTGAAATGTTTCTTCTTGTCTTTTGCCCATTTTCTAATTAGACTGTTTGGCTTTTACAAATGTTGAGTTTTGAGTTTTTTTACATATTCTAGATATGAATCCTTTGTTAGACATGTAGTTTATAAATATTTTCTCCTAGTCTGTAGTTTGTCTTTTTACCTTCATAATAGCATTTTATGCAGAACATGTTTTTAATTTTGACGAAGTCCAATTTATTTTGTGTCAGATATGAAGTTGAGGTTGAAACAGAAAAAAAGATTGAAGGTTAATCTAATGGGATAGTATTTAAATTATTAATAATTAAAAATAATATAGAAAAATGCAAAAATGCTTTGACAATGTTAAATGAAAAACATGGAAATAGTTGTATTAAAATGGAAGAATTATTGGTGATCAAAATTTTTCCCTTATTTTGATATACTACCTTTGTAATTTTTATATTTAAAAAATAGTAAAGAAACAAGAGTAGGAATACTTAAGCAAAGTAAAGATAATTTCAGTGTCAACATAAGATTTCTTACCTATGTACTGACTCAATGCTTGAACAACGTTTGTGGCAGCAGCATAGATCCCTGGATTCTTGGAATTCAGGTTGTTATCTACTATTGCTGGAATTAGCATGTTGATTATAGGAGATAAGTTGTCTCCAAGCAAAGGAATCATTTTGTTCATTGTTTCTAGAGCCACGAGATTTACTTTACTATTGGAATCATGAAGTCGAGATTTAAAAGCATCAAAGATCTAAAAGTAAATTGGTAAATTATTTAAAGAGAAATAATGTTCAGCTAGTATATTTCAGTTCCACTATAGCATTTCACAGTACTCATTATCCTATTCTGTTAAAAAACACATACACAACATCCTATTTAACCTGAACTTAGATAACAGAAATGTTATAAAAATGTGGATGCTATAAATCTAAATGTCTGAATTTTCTTAGCAAAAAAAGAAAGCTTCAAAAATCAACCCTCAACACTTTAAACATCCTAATAAATTAAGGTTGGGAAAACTGAGACTGACCCACTGTAAATGTGATAAAAATGCAGTTTTCTGGAAGATGCAGGCTAGCCTAGCTAACTCTAATAACTTAAAAAGTTTCTACTTATATCTGTATGCATGGCACAAGTAGAAATGTTAAGTTTTACTGTAGAGATTTGACCTAGTTTCAGTTTCAGTTTGTTCCGAGAATTTGAGGCAATTTCAGAGTTATATTTTTATTATTGTCCCTTAACATAATTAGAATCCTTAACTTTCATAAACTCAAGATATCATAAAGTGAATATTAACCAATTCTTCAGTCATGTCACATGATTGAAGAGCTACTCTGGGGCTGAGATTATTAACCAATAATTTTTTATTATTTTTCATGTTAAGAATACTCTTTCCAAATGATCTGGTTTTATTGTATTTAACTTTCTAGTTTATATGACACAGTAATGTGGTACTTCTCTTTTGAAAATTAAGAGAGAATACCACTGTAAGTAAGAGCAGTTACGCATATTATATGAATCTAAAGTAGAATTTCATGAATTAACTAATAGAGTTAACTAAACTAAATTCTGATGAAGCATAAATAATCTATGCTCTGGTACCATCAGCATTTATTAGTATCTCTCATTTTATTGCTGGTTGTCTCCCTGAAGGTAGACATGAAAAGTTTTAGTGTCTGTTCTGAAGCATTATCGGGTCCCTTAAACGTCTTTGGTTTTTTTAATATTTATTGATTCATTCCATATTTATTTATTGAATGCCGGGTTCTAAGAGCTCTGAGTCTATCATATAAATAAGTGGCTATTTTCTTACTTATTCTTTTTCAATTTCTTTGAATTGTCCTAATGTACTTTAACATAGCAAAATCTAAACCCTAAGATCCTGAAGATCTTTTCTTACATTATCTTGTAAAGTTTTGTACTTAGGTTTTAAACTTAAATCTATAATCCTTTTTGAGTTAATTTTGTATAAGATGTGAAACTGATGTTGAGGTAGGAAAAAAAAGAGTTAAAAAGTCAAAAATAAGGGCAGGGAAGGTCAATTTAATGGGACAGTATTTAATCGTTAAAAATAATTCAATTCATTCTTTCCAATAAACTTATTTTACTAAAGTACTAAGATTTAGTTATATTAATGAACTTTATTAGCCCCAGATTTCAAATGAAGTTAATTGCAATAGTCTTTACCTTCACAATGTTTCCAACAACAAGCTCTTGATGATTTTCTGTATCTGATAAAAGCTGTTTAATTCCATTAATACGGTCACGAAAGTCTTTTGCATTTAATAAACCTGTTATAACTTTAATGTACTCAGCACTTTCTAAGGAATTACGAGGAACTGATTTTCTGGTGATTTCACGAATTTCAGTTACCACTCTAAAGTGAAAGAAAGGTAAATTTAATTTCCTTGTTAACATCTTACAAAAAACGTAACTGTAATAAAGAATTCTCATTATACATTTATTTTTCAGAAATTCAGAAAATGTTCCTGTTTGATCTATGAAATTTATTTTCAGATTTCTTTTATATTTTATAACCTGTAATCTTTCTTAATATTAGAGTAACCCACAGCCATAACATCTGTGTCAGTCCCCAGAACAAACCCCTAGGTTCAGTGATTCATTAGGAGGACTCACAGGACTAAGAATATAGTTGCACTCATGGCTAAGATCTATTATAATAAAAGGTATGAAGCAAAATCAGCAAAGAGAAAAGGCACATAGGGTAAAGTCCAGAGGAAACCAGGAGGAAGCTTCCATGAGTAGTGGACTCACACAGGACTCCCAGGAGAGTCACACATAATGAGCTTTATTCCTTCAGTAATGAATTGTGAATACACATGTGAAATGCTGTCAACCTGGGAAGCTTATTAGAGACTTACTGCCCAGGATTTTGACTGGGACTAGTCAAGTAGGAACCCTCTGCCTAGCACATACCAAAATTTGAGACTCCTAAAAGGAAAGCAGGTCTTCGCCACAAACTATATCTTTGCCCAAACACCTTAGGCACAGTAAAGCACCCTAATCACCAAGGAATGGTAATAACATTCTTGAATTCTATTTGCCAGATGCCAGACAAGGGCTAATCTTGTAAGGTCTTTCTATGGATAGTAATCTCAGGCCTTCTTTGTTAATTCTTTCCGTCCAGGTTCTCTGCCCTTTTGAGATCTAGTTCAATTATCTGAACGTCTTTTCCAATCCCATGTCCTACTGAAGATTAAGGGAGCCAATCATATCAGGGAATGGTAGGATTTCTCCCAAAATCCAAGTTCCCAGATGCCAGACAAGGGCCAATCTTGGAAGCAGAGTTTTCTACAGATTGCAGTCTTAAGCCTGTTTTGATAATTCTTCTGTACAGTATTGGTGAGGAACATGCATGGGAAAATGAGGTAATTGACACCCTCAGGATTTACTTTGGCACTGACTTAGTATCAGTAGAATAATGGCTTTCCATGCCTATAAAGGGGTAACTCAATGTGATGGATGATGATCCTTTTGAAATCTAAAGACTCATGCAATGGCAAGTTTTAAAGACAATGGTCACAATTTGCCAGAGTTACCACTATTTTGACGACTAGCACTATAAAAATCAGCACCATGGTGTTTTAAGAGCAGGATTAACGGATGACTCAGAATTATGTAGAAAAAGGACAGAGACTAACGTGTTGATCCTGGATGATTTTCCTTACATTTTTAATTTTTTTAAATAAATTAACCTGAGGTTAATTTGTGAAATTGTTAATTCTATACCATGAGGAAAAAAGATAATCAAATTTGTTTTTAAACTGAGGGTTACGTGGTACACATAAAAGGTGAATAAATTGAAAGAGCAGAACAGAAAGAACCGCAAGTATCCATCTAAATAGTGCAAACCTGTCTTGAAAGACACTTTTTTAAGCTATCATGGAAAATTTAAGGGTTCAAAACAGGATGTAATTGATAATAAAATAACATTTCATAAACTTTAAGAGGAAGAAGATAAGGTAAAAGACACATGGAAGGATTCAGTAGTTATATGAACACTAATAAAATGCAGAAAAAAGAGAAAACATTAAAAATGAACACTTTACAGCAGCATTAGTTATACAATATATTGACTATTCAAAGCAAATATAATAACAGTGTATTGTATAGTTTATAAAACAGGTAGAGGTAAAGTGCATGACAACAACACATAAAAGATGAAAGGTAAATATTTTGTAAGTATACTGTGCCAGTTTGAATGTATTGTGTCCCCCAGAAAAAGCTATATTCTTTGATGCAATCTTGTGGGGCAGATGTTTTAGTGCTTATTGGATTGGAATCCTTTGAGTACTTCCGTGGAGATGTGACTCACCCAACTGTAGGTGATAATTCTGATGAGATTGCCATGGAGGCATGGCCCCACACATTCAGCATGGGCCTTGATTACTGGAGCAGTATATAAGCTCAGACAGAAGGCGCGAGCTTGCTACAGCCAAGAGGGGCATTTTGAAGAAAGCACAGGAACTGCAGATGAGAGACAGTTTGAAGATGGCCATTGAAAGCACACTCTTGCTCCAGAGAAGTGAGAGAGGACAAATATCCCAGGTGCAACTAAGAGTGACATTTTTGAGGAACTGCAGTCTAGAGAGGAATGTCCTGGGAGAAAGCCATTTTGAAACCAGAGCTGTGGAGCAGATGCCAGCCACATGCCTTCCCAGCTAACAGAGGTTTTCTGGACACCATTGGCCATCTTCTAGTGAAGGTACCTCATTGTTGATGTGCTACCTTGGAAACTTTATGGCCTTAAGACTGTAACTGTGTAACCAAATAAACCCCCTTTTATAAAAGCCAATCTATCTCTGATGTTTTGCATTCCGGCAGCATTAGCAAACTAGAACATATACAAAACCAGAAAATATTACAGATACCCCTAAGTCTATTTACATAGTTTT
This sequence comes from Choloepus didactylus, assembly GCF_015220235.1. NCBI lineage: Eukaryota > Metazoa > Chordata > Mammalia > Pilosa > Megalonychidae > Choloepus > Choloepus didactylus. The sequence goes on along the minus strand of NC_051310.1, from coordinate 181,783,656 downwards.
AAATATAATGTTCAAAATACATTTAAAAATACATGAAAGGTCACAGCAATATTTTTTAAAAGGGTGTAAATATTGTTACATAATTTAAAAAGATTACAAAAATGTCCATATATTTATAAAAACATTGAAAAAATTTAAAGAGTAGTTTTTTTTCTGGTTGGTGGAATTATAGGTGATTAAATTTTCCTTTTTTTGGTAACACCTTTACTTCATGATGTATTCATGAATTTCATAGGAATGCAACTAATTTATAGCTCTAAATCACAATAACACTGAATCAAAAACACTTTATATGAACAAAAGCATTTCCTGAGAAAATTTCAGTTGAGTTTTAATCCATTCAAGTGTATTACATTATAGAACTGTACATATGAAAACAGTGAACAAACAATTGAAGAAATAACGGTTTAACAGAGGAAGGGGAATCATTTGTAGCAACATCTCACTTATCTCGAGGTCAGATCTCACAATTGTAGTTGAGGATCAGAAAGTGAGAGGAAGTTATTTGAACCTAAAATAATGTCATGAAGTCAAGGTGGCAAAGTTCATTCATTTTATTTCTAGAAAAGTTTCTCAAAGCCTCATTCAGATCCTATTTAATGTTACTTGACATACAGTATGCAGTGACATGATTTCTTACCCTCAATGATGGCAGAGAGAAATGACATATAACAGCGAGGGAAAAGAAATACTATAAAAACCACTAAGGAACTCAAAGAGCAAAGCCATTTGGGCCAATCAGTGTATGAGCTTTAACAAACCTAAATAGGACCTGAAAGAATTAAAAACATAAATGATGAACTTGAAAAGGTTTAATTATCTTTAGTAGATTCTGTTTGCAAAAGCAGGAAAATGTATACTAAATCAAGAAATAGTTTCATCTGAAATATGGTTGAAATAAAGCTAAAGAGATGAAGAGTTGTGTTCCATATCCACTGGTTTGGTATCTGCCAATTCAGTTACCTGTGGTTAACCATGCAAAAAGAAAAAAGAAAAAATTGGATATTTGGAAAATTCCAGAATATAAAAAAACAAACAGTCCATAAGTTTCAAATCATCCACCAATTGCATACAGGTTGTAACATGGTGAAGTCTGCCAGCCCAGTACATGACTCATCTCTCTGTCCCCATACCCAAGTTCCTTATTTGAATTATTACTATTTGAATTTTCACTCCATTCTGCCTCTGGGTTTCACTGATATTTAGTCCGGTGCCTTTGTTTAAGGAACCCTTATTTACTGTAATAGTGGCCCCCAAACCCAAGAGTAGTGGAGCTGGTAGTGCTTCTAAGTCTAAGATAAGCTGTGAAGTGCTTCCCACTAGAGAAATAGTAAAAAATCTTGATATGATGGAAAAAGGAAGAAAATTGCATGTGGTGACTGCTAAGTTCTATGGCAAGAACAAATCTTTGATTCGTGAAATGATGAAGCATAAAGACAAAATTCGTGCTGGTTTTTCTGTTGCACCTCAAACTACAACAGTAATTGCTAAAATTGTGATAGGGTGCTGGTATTTGCTTCTACCTGTGGTTTCAGCCATCCACAGTAGGTCTTGGAACGTATCCCTATGTGGGGGGGGGGGGGGACTGTACTACTTAAAAAAAAATAAATGAGTTATCTATACAGTACACCCTATTAATGCCAGGAAAATGGGATATTACTAAATATACAGTGCTTATAAAATACACAAAGTAATCTACATAAAAAAAATACAGCATGTTTTTCTGTCATGTCAACTGAAAACATAAAAGCCCCTTCAGAGTAAAAGTGCCTGAATCATGTAGGGATAGCTTAAGTTAGCTTTCTCAACTGTGATCAACTGTATGGATCAATGGGCCCACTGACTGTAAAACCTTCCTAAACAGGAGACACAAAGATGAAACACCTCCCCTAACCTAAATCAGTGTTTCTCAAAATGTGCTCTGTGGAACGGCACATTATCAAATCTCCTGGAGAACTTGTTAAAAAAATGCAGATTCCTGAGTCGCTACTGAATCAGAATAGGTGGGGAAGGGGCCTGGGAGTCTGTATTCTAGCACACCTCCCCAAAGATTTCTTGGACACAACAAAGTCTGTGAATCATTGTAGTAAATCATCATCCTGAAATGAAGGCTCACCAACCTAGTAAGGAGACTGGCCAGGTCTGTAAATCAACTCTTGCATATTAACCCTTGTTCCTGGTGTGCAAACGAGGCTGTAGTTGGTCTTGACATTTCTTAACTAGACTACAACAGTAATAAAATAAAACAAAACAGGACTTCTAAATGTTTTCTCATAAGAAAACGATTATGACATAAAATGAAAATAAACTCTAACAAGCCCTAATTAATTTTAAAAAGGACATAAGATTTCTAAACAATACAGGTGAAGCTTGTATTGAGAAGAAAACTTGTCTGTGCAAGTCCAGGTTATTACTTGGGAAAGGAAAGGGAGGAAAATACATCTGACAGCAGTCTTGGAGGAGAGGCAAAATGCAGCTTACACCCAGGATAGGAAAATGCAAATCTATTAAAAATTGGCCAGGATGTTTAGGCTAGTTCTTAACATACTCTCTCTTTTTAAAATTTTAAACTTTTTATTTTGAAATATTTTCAAATGTACAGGAAAGTTACAAAAATAATACAAACTCCATAAAGAGAACTCCAACATATCCCTAACCCCAAAATACTCAGATCTGCCAAATATTTTTAAAGCAGTTTTTACTGAGATATACACACCATATAATCCATCCATAGTATACAATCCATGGATCATGACATACTCACAAAGTTGTGTATTCATCATCATAATCAGTTTGAGAACATTTTCATGACTCCAAAAAGAAAAACTCCATATCCCCTTATTATTATTATTATTATTACTTTTTATTTTGAAATAAATTCAAACTTACGGGACAGTTGCAAAAATAATACAAACCCCATACACAGAACTCCAGCCTACCCCAACCCCCTTCCACTGATACCCAGATCTACCAACTTCAATATTTTGTCACTTTGCCATTTCTTTCTTTCCCTCCTTCCCTCCCTATTATCCATCATCTATTGCTCTGTCTTCTGAACATACGAGAGCAAGTAGCACACATCCTTGAACAAATAATATAATTCACATATACATTTCCTATGAACAAGAATATTCATTTATGTAATCACATTAAGTGTAGTTAAGAGATTCAAGAAATTTAACATTGATATAAAGCTTACATTCTATGTTTCATTTTTTTCCTTATGTCCCAATTGTGTCCTTTTGAGCCTTTTCTTCTCTATTCTTAGATCTCATCCAGGATCATCTATGTCATTTAATTGTCATTATTTATTTAGGCTGTCTTTTTTTTTCAATTGTGGAAACATATATACAGCATAAATCTTCCCATTCCAACCCCTCCCAAGCATTTCATTTAGTGGGATTAATCACATTCACAATGTGCAATGCCATCAACTTCCCACCATCCATTACTAGACATTTCCCTTCACCCAAACAGAAACCCTACACTCACTTCTTATTAACTTCCCATTGCCCCTTCCCCCACTTCTCGTAACCCATACTCTACTTTTCATCTCTATGATCACATTCTCTGATACTTTCTTTGTGTTTACTGTGGGGCTTAAATTTAACATCCTAAATCCATAACAATCTCATTTTCTTTGATACCAACTTAACTTCAATAGGACACATAAACTATGTTCCTATACTCCTCCATTCCCCCATCTTTATGTAGTTCTTGTAAAAATTACATATTTTACATTGAGTCCAAAACCACTGATTTATCATTACACTTTATGTATTTTAGATCCTGTAGGAAGTAAATAGTGGAGTTACAAATCAAATACAGTAGTACTGGTATTTAAATTTACCAGGTGATCTTTACTGGACGTACCCCCCCCTTATTATTGATGCTTAGAATTGCTGTGATACCTTTGCTACAACTGATGAAAGAATGTTAAAACATTACTGTTAATTATAGTCCATAGTTTGCATTAAGTGTATTTTCCCTCATTAACCATCCTATTATTAATACTTTGTAATAGTGATGTACATTTGTTCTAGTCATGAAAGAACATTCTTATATTTATACTATTAACCACAGTCATCGTCCACAACAAGGTTCACTATGTTATACAGCCCCATGTTTTATTGTCTAACTTTCCTTCTAGAAACATACACAACTCAAAACTTCTCCTTTCAACCACATTCACACACATAACTCAGATCTGTTAATTACGCCCACAAAAATGTGGTACCATTCACTCTATCCACTGCCAAACATTTAAAATCAACCTCATTAAAAATTCTGTACAAATTAAGCATCAACTCCCCAATCTCTACCCTCATTCAATCTCCTGGTAACCTAGATTCTAGATTTTAACTCTCTGACTTTGCTTATTATAATTAGATCATATTAGTGAGATCATACAATATTTGTCCTTTTGTGTCTGGCTTATTTCACTCAACATACTGTCCTCAAGGTTCATCTATGTTGTCGCACACATTAGGATTTCATTCCTTCTTACAGCCAAATAATATTCCATCGTATTTTGTTTATCGATTCATTGGTTGATGGACACTTGGATTGTTTCCATCTTTTGGCAACTGAGAATAATGCTGCTATGAACATTCGTGTGCAAATGTCTGTTTGTGACCCTGCTTTTAGTTCTCTGGGTATATACCCTGTAGTGGGATTACTGGATCATATGGCAATTCTATACTTAGTTTCCTGAGGAACCGCCAAACTGTCTTCCATAGCGGCCACACCATTTTAATTCCCACCAGCAGTGAATGAGGGTTCCTATTTTTCCACATCCTTTCCAACCTCTGTAGTTTTCTGTTTTTTTTTTAATAGTGGCCATTCTAGTAGGTGTGAAATGATACCTCAATGTGGTCTTCATTTGCATTTCCCTAATAGCTAGTGATGTTAAGCATCTTTTCACATGCTTTTTAGCCATCTGTGTTTCCTCTTTGGAAAAATGTCTATTCAAGTCTTTTGCCCATTTTCTAATGGGGTTGTTTATCTTTTTAATGTTGAGTTGAAGGTTTTCTTTATATATTTGGGATATTAAACCCTTATCAGATGTACAGTTTCCAAATATTTTCTCCCATTAAGTAGGTTGCCTTTTCACATTCTTGACAAAGTCCTTTGACGCGCAGAAGGTTTTTAATTTTGAGGCCCCATTCATCTATTTTTTCTTTCATTGTTTGTGCTTTGGGTATAATGTCTAAGAAACCATTGCCCACCACAAGATCTTGAAGATGCTTTCCTATATTTTCTTCTAGTTTTATGGTCCTGGTTCTTATATTTAGGTCTTGGATCCATTTTGATCAATTTTTATGTAAGGTATGTGATGGGGGGTCCTTGGGGTCCTCTTTCATTCTTTTGCATATGGATATCCAGTTCTCCCAACCCCATTTATTGAAGAAATTGTTCTGTCCCAGTTGAGCAGATCCTCCAATTTTAACATTCTGTCACATTTGCCATAGCATTCTATCTATCTATCTGTCAATCTATCAATCCATCTATTTCTCTCTACATCTAGCTATCTATTTAGGCCGGTCCTTAACATTCTGGTAGCAGTTAACCAGTTTGTTTGGCCAGCACAATGTGTTTTAAAATTCTGAATTAGTTGCTAACACATACTTGTGTGTGTGTGTTTTTAAATTCTGTCTTTTCTTTAAAAATTAAAATCGGAAGAATCAGAAAAACCATCACATGGCAACACTGTGCTGGAGCTGAGCAAAAGCTGCCCAACTTTAACCAAAAGTGAGCTTCCGGGTTCTCTCCAGTGCTGCCTGCTTGCTTCACTCATCAGATCACCTGCCAGATCCCTGCAGGTATTTATTTTGGTCATTCTGGCTTAAAGGAACTAAGGCAGAAATTTAGCCTCTCTGTGCTTTACTCTATTTCTAATAAAAATTCCTACTACAAGTTGTTTCATATCTCAGAGGTTTTAAGAAGAAATCAGATAATGCCTGCAAATCAACAGAATTCACTGAAGTGTTCTCAACTTGAGCTGCATGATGCCTGGGTCCCACCTTCTGAGATTCTGATTTTAATGGTCTGGTACAGCCTGGGCATCAGGATTGCATAAACCTCCCCAGGGAAAAAAAAATTAAGAGTGGTTTTTTTCAGGTTGGTGATATGATGGGTGATTGGTTAAATTCTTCTTTTAAACTTTGTATTTTATGAAGTTTTTAGAACCCTAATTATCTATTACTTTTATAATCTGGAAAAATAAGCAAAGGTTATAAATTTTTAAAAATCAGACTAGGCCTACTATTAACAAGTTCAATAACACTGTACCTTTAATAATGAATACAGGTATGTTTGGCACATGTAAAAGCAAGTTGCTGTGAATATATAATTTTCTTATTAACTCTAATTACCTCATACTTTCTAAGTCCTTACCAAACTTTAGAAACTCCATTAAATTTTGACACATACCCCTGGGGTAGTTCATTAAAACATCCAAATGAGACTATTATTGCTAGGGAGTGATTTCTCTAATGATGTGGGCTATCAAATGATCTTACCTTTCAGCTGAATTGAAACCATCTCCAGAAACAGATGATGACCTTGTATTTACAACACTGCTGGTATGAGAACGTCTTCCTTTTGCTGAAGGAGTATCTAGTGGTATCTCGCCCAAACCCTACAGGTAGATATGAAGAAAGTGTAATAACTGTCTTAAACTAATAAAATGAAATAACCTAGATACTGTAATTTTTATAGCAGTTGTGCCAGTTTGAATGTATTATGTCCCTCCAAATGCCATTATCTTTGATGTAAATCTTGTGTGGGCAGACCTATCAGTATTAATTAGATTGTAATCCTTTGAGTGTTTCCATGGAGATGCCCCCCACACAACTGTCGGTGATGACTCTGACTGGATAATTTCCATGGAGGTGCTGGCCCGCCCATTCAGAGTGGGTCTGAATTAAATTACTGGAGCACTATATAAGCTCAGACAGAAAGAGTGAGCTTGCTACAGCCAAGAGGGACACTTTGAAGAATGCACAGGAGCTGCAGATGAGAGATATTTTGAAGACGGCCACTGAAAGCAGACTCTTGCTCTGGAGAAGCTAAGAGAGGACAAATACCCCAAGTGCAACTAAGAGTGACATTTTTGAGGAACTGCAGCCTAGAGAGGAATGTCCTGGGAGAAAGCCATTTTGAAACCAGAACTTTGGAGCAGACACCAGCCATGTGCCTTCCCAGCTAACAGAGATGTTCCAAACACCACTGGCCATCCTCCAGTGAAGGTACCTGATTGCTGATGTGCTACCTTGGACACTTTATGGCATTAAGACTGTAACTGTGTAACCAAATAAACCCCCTTTTATAAAAGCCAATCCATCTCTGGCGTTTTGTATTCCGGCAGCATTAGCAAACCAGAATAGCAGTAATTACTGATTTTTTTATGACTAAAAGCATTTTAATAATCTGATTTGCCTATACGTTAAAGGGTATCAGTTACATAAAAATCCTGTAATTAATAAATTAAAATATGTGATCAATTATATTGACTTGGTAAAAGAAATTGTTTAAAATAAACAAAATTTAATATGCTCTATTTTATAACTACTCTTCTTAAAACTTAAAATCTAGAAAACATGGACGTATTTCATCAACAGTGAATTCCTATGCAACGCTGAGTGTGAGAATAAACATTTTGATAAAACGTATTTAAAACCTTTTTTTCCCACTGGTAATTGTACTTGGAATGATTCACAAATACAATCTACCTCATTTTAGTACAATCATTTTTTGCATATTATGTTTAATAAGTCTTATACAAATTAAACTAAAATCCTTAAGATCAATATGCAGAAAAAATACTCTAAAACGTGTTATCAACACACATTTTTGAAATATTATCCCTTCATACATGAATCCTTAGCCCAAGCTTTTCAAAGAGGAATGAAAAATTACAATAGAAAAAGTACACACTATTAAGGTTAACATTTTTGTACAAAATGATATGTAAAAGGATTACTTTTTCGTAAGACTTTTCACAATTTATTTCACTTGGTAATACTTCAGTCCCTCATGCAACAGACATCAATGAATCCCCATTATCCACCAGGATAAATAAGACATAGTGCTTATCCTCAAGAACTCCTAATAAATGCTCTGCAGTGGAGTAGGATCTCTAACAATGGCATATACAAGGTAAATAAAGCAGGGGCAAGCATAGTAAACATTATTGTCTTCACTTTATAAAAATAAAAATTCTGGCTAGAGAAATGAAGTGAGGTGTCTAAAATTACTGTTGCCAACCCTCAGAATTGAGAGTCAAATGCAGGTTTTGTAACTTCAATAAGCCACACTGCATTCTACCGAACATCAATAAGCATTTACTTCTAAGGCCTTATACATATATATCTTTAGTTAGTACTGCCGCTGCTGAAACACTATTGTAGATAAATTCTGAATGGTTAACAGAGCAATAATCAAAGAAGTAATTATTTCCATCCTCTACTTTCTAGGACAAATAAACTTCATTTTTAAAGTTGTTCATCAAACTTTTTCCACATACCTTTTGGCGTAAGTTTTTAACAGATTCCTTAATATAGGGCAAATCTTTAGATGGGACATATTTTTCAAGCATTTTATCAAAATTTGGATGACACATCATGAGGAAAAGCATCTTTCGACCATAGTACCTATGGATATTTGAAAAAGATTTAAATAATTTTATGTACATCAACAATTTCACTTTCTGTCCTTAGCTGTATTTTTTCCCAAGGGAAAAACATGTACCAAACATTAAGATCACCATCTCTATTTTAAAGTAGGGCACTGAAATGTAATTACACTAACTGAATCAGAGTATCAGATTTTCTTTTAGTCATGATCATATGGAGGGCTAAATGATTGGGTTCTATTTTTCAGGCACCCTAAGGTCCACATAAAGGCTGGTATTTGGCAGAATTGTGAGGAAAAAGTTGGTCTTCTTGCCCATGAGCTTTGCTGCCCATCTGGTGGCCAGATACTCTGGTCCAAGTCTCCTTTCTCTAGGTTTTGTATTTCTTTCTCCATCTTTTTCCCTTGCCAAAACTTACCTGGGTTCTAATTATTTGGAAACCTATTCTCAGCTATCTAAAATACACCCAAGGTTAGCCGATAAATCTTGGCTGATATGTTAGTAGTGTAATTTCAGATATCATGAAAGAGTATATTGGAGATATTTTTGAACAAAGGAACCTTATTGTATGTGGCAGCTCCTGGCCTGAATAAAACAGGCCTGCGGACCTTGGTGCACAGCAGCCTATGCGGCCTAGGCAGCTAATGTTTAACCTATCATCTTTGTAAGCCAGTAAAGAGAAAAAGGGTAAACTGTAACTTTCAACAGGAAGTAAGCAGGAGGTGAGAAACTCTTGGTCTCAGGAGAAAGAGCAAGAATGTTAATCTAGTCTACTTGCTTCCTGGTCCCCAAGTATTATCACTCTTGTGGTTATTTACAAAGCCCCATCCTATAATTCTTTCTTTCCTGCACCACCCCCATGTCACAGTATGCTCTCCCACCCTAAGGAATGTCTTTGTCTTAAACCCTTATAGTTGGCTTGCTGTCCTCTTTCAATTGCTTGGCCAACTTCCCTGCGAAAGTGGTACCCTCCCAATGAGAAAAAAGCCGTTTGATTTCTGCCTCCCTGTGAGTAAGCCCCAAATAAAGTTCATGTTTCAGAAAATGCTTGGCATCTTCTTTGGTCTTTTGACTGGCAAAGCACCCTCGGGCTGTGACATAGTACCTCACAACAATACCATATAGACTTCTGCCCTGTTTTCAAGGAGGTCTGGCCCTAAAATAAATCAGGGTAATACTTTTGCCTATAACTTGGAATATATGGTACTTGAGGAATCAGAGAAGGCAAGGTTTTTATTTTTGGTGGGGGGAGTAAAGATGATCTTGGGATCATCTATATCAAACCAGATCCCTTCAAATATAGTGAAATAATAGAAAGGGAGGAAAGCTAGCTGATTCAGGAAAAAAATTATTACTTTTCTCTACCCATAACCAGAATAATACCTACATTCAGACAAGTAGATCCTAATCAGTTACAGTTTCAAGAATAATTCTACTCTTTAGCCTGGAAAGTTGAGAACTGTAGGTCCACTATAGAGCCCAAAGATATTAGAAAGGCTAACACAAACAAGCAGGTAAGCAATAGGGACATAAAATGTGAGAAATATTAAAACTTGAAAGTTAACTGTAACCATTTTTAATTTTAAAACTTCAAATAAGAATCTAAGAAATGCTAAAATGGATTAGAAAAATGATAACACCATTAAGGCAAGGTTAAATAAAGAAGTATACAAAACAACTGTTAAGAATCTTTTTTTTATTCCCAACTAGTCACTCATGATTGGACTCTTATGATTTTTTTAACTTTACTGTGGTATGCAGAATTTCTAAAATGGTTCCCCAAAGATGTCCTGTCCTCATCACCAGAAACTGTGAATACGATGAAATATCACTCCCATGATCATGTTGTTTTATATGGCACGGGTGTCTGTAAGATTATCTGCGTGGTAATGTAACCACATGAACCCTTAAAAGCAGCGAGCTTTCTGTGGCTGATGGCACAAGAACAAGTCAGAGAGATTCTAAGCATGAGGGGGATCCATGCTTATATGGAGGGGGCTGTGTGATAAAGAATGCAGGTGAAAGCTTCATTAAGGAGCTGAGAGCAGTCCCCAGAGGACAGTGAGCAAGAAAATGGGGACCTCAGTTCTACAACTGCATGGAAATGAATGTGGCCAACAATTTCTATGAGCTTGGAAGTGGATTCTTCCATAGAGCATCTAGAAAAGAGCCCATAAGGACTGTCACTTTGACTTTGGTCTTGTGAGACTCTAAGCAGAGAACTGTTGAGTCATGTGGGACTTCTAAACTAAAGACCTATAAAATAATAAATTTGTGTTGCCTTAAGCCACAATGTTTGTGGCAATTTATGTAGCAAAAGAAAACAAATACATTTACTATCTATATTAGCTGTATAATGGGTTCCACAAGATTAACTCCAGCTATCCCAAAATAATGGACTTCTCTATCTTAAAATATTAAAAATTTGATATCCTTCTTTAATCTCCATGAACTCAGGATCCTTTCTCCCTTCCTTTAATCTATCTTCATATATAACTGTCATATAATTTTAGATTTGTACAGGACATTATTATTTCACTTAATCACACTCTTCTAATTTTACAGATGAGGTTAAGTAACTTGGTTAAGGGCAAATAATGACTGGGTGCTAGGAGTTGAACCTGGGCTTTTGACAATGTCTAAAATTTCTGTCACCACCACTGCTACGGTACCACTCACATCTAAATTTTTTGGTCATTTTTCTGTGAGTGTTCTTACCTTCATCAAGTTGTTCAATTGCAGCAATGAGAAAGTTTTCTCAGGAGATAATATCAGCAATCCCAGGAGATCCCATTTCTCCATTTAGAAAAATATCCTTTTTCTTTAACCTTTGTTTCCTACTTTTAAGACTTTATGCTAATAGACTTAGCAAATAATATTATCATCTATTCACCTGGTTTCTTGTGAGCTGTCCTGGGCAAACTTAGCAGCAGCTGGTAAAATACGGTCAGCCATATCCTTTGTTCCAGATAAAATACGTTCTGGTTCCAGAAATTCTACTACATCTGATAAGTGCTGGGCCGTACATCTTCTTACCGCAATGTGCAAATGGCTATAAGGAGACATGGTGAATTTCAAACAAAGTTGATAAACCTACAACTTCTCTAATTAAAAAAAAAAAATTATATATATATGTATATATATAAATTGATGTATGAATATTTTCCAGAGATCTTTAAAATTAAATGATTAAACTGCTCATAACAGTCAACAACCATCCTTGCAGGCTAAATTGATAAATTATGTGCATTAGTTCTTTCTCTAAGAAGATAAAAACAAAGCTCATTATTAAAGACATTTATTTAGTTTCAGATCTTTGAATTTAAGTAATATCATTAGCACCAAGCATGATGACTATCTTGTGGGAATTATTTTAAAAATCTTTTTTGACTGAAACGATACTGAAGTCTGCTTGTTTTTTTCCTACACTCCCAGATGGAAATGATTCCATTTTCAGTTTAAGGACATCTCAAGATTATTACTGATCATTACCTTTGTCCTCCATTGATTAGAGAAACAATTGCACGTGCAGGAGTTACATTATTAACCATAGCCCTCAATGCTTTGTCAACATCTTCTCTTATAAATGTGTTTGATTCTCCAGCCTTGTGCAACAAAACTTTTACTGTAGTATCTAGTTCTTGATCCATGCTCTTTTTCAGGTAAGTAAAAAGGTCACTTAAACAGACCACAGCAGCACGAGAAACTCCAGAACGTAAATTTTTCACCTAAAAAAAATTTCCAAACAGTACATTTTGCTGATATTCTGAAAGAAAATCAGTAGTAATGACTTGAAAACCAATTTTTACTGTTTAAAAATGTATTTTAATAAGTATCTGATGTTCTAAAGTCAACATCTAATAAATTTTTAAAACGTTACAAAGTAAGGCATGGGCTACTTTACACACAAGTCTATTCAAATCACTTAGTAGAGATGGTTTTTTAAAGGTCAAATAAATGTGACATATTTATTCTTTGTTATTAAAACAATCCTTAACTCAGCTGAAAAATAACCTTACCTCTTGAACTACTGCAAAACTTGTTTCATGCAACTTTGTATTCAATATTTCAGAATGAAAGGCAGCTAAGCACCTAATAAAATTTAATCCTTCAATTTTCTTCTCCCTATGGGAAAAAGAAACAATCGAAAAAAGCATTTAATAAATTGGGCTCAACTACAACAGGATCTTAGATGTCTTCTTTTGGAATATTGCCAAAGAGGAGGAAGAGACATGGCCTACCTTCCCTTATCATTTAGGAATTGCAAAAAAAAAACAAAAAAAAAAACAACACAACCGTATTGTTTGCTCCAATACAGTTTTGTATGATTCAAAAGATCTTTTAAGAGCCAAAAGTACTACTGACAGTCAAACTAAGTTCATTCTTTGTAAATAAAATGGAACATTTTCCCTCTAGTAAGAATGTTAATTCCTTCTACAGAGAAGAAAAAGGGAAAAGAATAACAAACAAAAGAAGAGGGAAGCAATGAAACAAAAATGGAGGAAGATCAAAAATATGAGCTAGCATTTCACACCTACTAGGATGGCTATAATCAAAAACAAACAAACAAAACAGAACCCTTCCTTATACATTGCTGGTGAGTATGTAGAATGATGCAGTTGCCATGGAAAACAATTTGGTGGTTCCTCAAAAGTTAAACTGGCCATTTAGAATTACCATATGGCCCAGTAATTCCACTTATGTATACAAACATAACTTAAATGAATGTTCATGGCAGCAATACTCACAAAAGCCAAAAGGTGGAAGCAATCTAAATGTACATCAATGGATAAATGGATAAACAAAATGTGGTATATACATACAATATAATATGAGTCATATAAAGGAATGAAATACTGATACATGCTACCACACGGATGAACTTTGAAAACAACATGCTAAGTCAAAGAAGCCAGACACAAAGGGCTATAAATTGTATGCAAAATATGAATATCTGAATAATATGAAATATCCAGAATAGGCAAATCTGTAGAGACAAAAGCAGATTTTTGCTTGCTAGGGGCTGGGGGGAGGAGAGTGGAATGTGAAATGACCGCTTAATGTGTATGGAATTTCCATTTGTGCTGAAAAAATTTTGGAATAAACAAATTACCAGGTGATGGAAAAGTTTTGGTATTGGATGGTGCTGATGGTAGCAGAACACTATGAATGTAATTAACACCACTGAATTGTTCACTTGAAAGTGGTTAAAATGGTAAATTTTAGGTTTTATATATATTACCAGAACAAAAATTTTGAAGACCCGTAGAACTGAACAACACAAAGAGTGAATGCTAATGTAAACTGTGGACTACAATTAATAATATAATAATATTGCTTCATTAATTGTAACAAAGTTACTGCATTAATGCAAAATATTAATAGGGAAAACTGTGTGTGTATAGAGGGTATATGGGAATTCTGTACCTTTGCATAGTTTTCTGTAAACCTAAAACTGCTCTAATTAAAAAAAAAAGTTCCAGAACTATGTAGCAGTGACGATTATACACATCACAAATGTACTTAATGCTACCGAATTGTATACGTTAAATGGTTACATGGAAAATATATGTTATGTGTATTTTACCACAATACTAAAAATTTGTTTTTTAAATAGAGGGAGAAAACTAACTACCTTGTTGCCTTACTGGTAAGTATATAAATGTCAAAGACCAGAAAACCACCATTAGATGTTTTTGAAACTTGTATTTCTTTTTCATTATTTGACCCAAGGATCCTAATGAATGGTAACTGGATACTAATAACAAGAGTATAGTTCAGGAGGGATTTAGATACATTTCAAGTTTGACGGCTTTCATCTTGGGGGTTTGAATAATGTGAACTAAGAAGAGCTTCCTTAGTTGGTAATGTTGATAGTCATTTTTTAAGCCTTTATAATCCCTAAACAAATTATGGAAAATGAAAGAAGGGACCTAAGACTCCAAGGTGGCAAGAGGAAACCTATTTACATTAATAACTGTAATGTACAAAATTTTTATTTTGGGGAGATGCATAAAACTGTTACAATTTACAGCCTAGATGCAGAAGCAGCTCAATTCTATACAGATAATCAGAAAATAATAGAAGGTGGTGTTTGAAATCATTCAATCTTTAGGGTTGTGGGGCTTCTGGAACAGAAGTAGATTAGCGAAGGATTAAGTAGTCAGGAAAATCTTTATGGAAGGGAAGAGACTTCAATGAGACACTGAAGAGAAAGAATCTGGGAAAGAGAAGAACTTCCCAAATGAGAAAAAAGTATTGAGGTGGGAGAGCATGATATAAAAAACAATGTTCGACAAAAATATTATCTACATATTGGGAACAATAAGGTTACAAAATTAATTTGGGACCAGAATATGAACTTGAAAGCTAAGCCAGAATTTATACATAAAGCATTCCACATCTTACTCGACCCTCAGTAGCAGTAAACAGTTGAACAAAAACTCCTCTGGATATATACTGTTCTTTGGTTTCTGTGGTACCATGCTGTCCCAGTTTTTCTATCTCTTTAGATAGCTTCACCTTCATTCGAAGCATCCTCCTCTACCTCCACGTCCTGCTTTATACGTCTTTCTATATTCTCTCCCTAGGTAATCACAGGCATTTCCATTGTCATAACGTGTGGTAGAATTCTTTGTGAAAGAGTACAGGTTGATACTTTTTTTTGGGGGGGTAGATGGCATGTTTTCAACTTTTAAAAATTTCTTCTGTGGAGATCTGCCTGCTTAGATTTTTCTCTCTCTTCTGGTAAACATTTTATCAGGCAATTATCCATTTCATCCAGGTATTTCAAGTGTGTTTGAAATGAGTGGGCAAAGTAGTCTCTCAGGGTTCTTTTAATTTCCTTGGTTTTTGTAGACATTTTCCCCTTATTTCTGATTTTGCATATGTGTACTTTGTCCTTCATTACCTCGTTCCAGTAGTTTCTTTTTCTTTTTAAGAATCAGCTCTGGCCCCTACCTCACACCATATACAAAAATTAACTCAAAATGGACCAACAGCCTAAATATAAGAGTGAAGACCATGAAATTCTTAGAAGAAAACACAGAAGTATTTGGGACCTTACTTAAAGCAATGGGAGATGACACCAAGAGCAGAAACAACGAAAGAAAAAAAAGATAAACTGAACCTCATCAAAATTAAAAACTTTTGTGCATTAAAGGACATTATCACAAAAGTGAAAAGATGACATATAGAATGGGAGAAAATAGTTGCAAGTCATATATATGATAAGTCTTTAATAACCAGAATATATGAAGAACTCCTGCAACTCAGCAACAAAAAAACTCAACTAAAAATGGGCAAAGGACTTGAATAGACATTTCTCCAAAGAAGGCATTCAAATGGCTAATAAGCATATGAAAAGATGCTCAATATCAACAGCCATCAGGGAAATGCAAACCAAAACCACAATGAGATACCACTTCATACTCACTAAGATGGCTATTATTAAAAAAAAATTTAAAAAATGAAAATAGTTTACGTGTCATAAAGGATGTGGAGAAATAGGAACACTTGTGCCTTGCTGGTGGGAATGTAAAATGGTGCAGCCACTGTGGAAAACAGTCTGGTAGTTCCTCAAAAAGTTAAACATAGAATTATTATAGAACTTGGCAAATCCACTCTTACGGATACAGCCAAAAGAACTGAAAGCAAGGACTCAGACAGATACTGGTACACCAATGTTCATGGCAGCATTACTCAAAATATCCTAAGGTGGAAACAACCCAAGCATTCATCCAACACTTGAATGGATAAAGAAAATATGGTACAGACATACAATGGAATATTTTGCCGTTAAAAAGTAATGAAATTCTGATACTTTACAACAATGAAAACATTTTGCTGTGTGAAATGAGCCAGACATAAAAAGACAAATATTTTATGATTTCACTTATATGAAACCTCAAGTATAAATGATTATTCATACAGACAGAAAGTAGATTAGAAGTTACCAGGCACTGAAAGGAGGGCGAACGGGGAGTTACTGCTTAATGGGCACAGAGTTTGAGTTTCTATTTGGGATGATGAAAACGTTTCGGTGATGGATGGAGGTGATGGTAGTACAACACTGTAAATATAATTAATGCCAATGAACTGTACATTTAAACATGGTTAAAATGGGAAATTTGATGTTAAAACACACACACACACACACACACAAAATGAAAAAGAGAAGTACTCTCTTCTTTCAAAGAATGTCGATTTCACCTAAGTTGCTGGATTTATGAGCATAAAGTGTGAATCAATTCCTTTCTTATCCATTTAAGAGCTCTATGATCAATTGGTAGTGGTGGTCTAAACACCATTTTCTTTCATTCCTGATGTTAGCAATTTGAATTTGCTCCTTCTTTAATTTATCTGACTAGGGTTTAGCAATCTTATGGATCTTTCAAAGAATCAGCTTTTGCATTCAAGGATTTCCTGTATTGTTTGTCTATTTTCTGTTTCATTGATTTCTGCTCTAATCTTTATTATTTCTTTTCTTATGCATACTTTGCCTTTCAGATGCTCTTCTTATTCTAATTTCTTAAGGGGGAAGCTGAGGTCATTGATATACATCTTCTCTTTTTTCTAATCTAGGTGTTATAGTGCTATAAATTAAATTTCCCTCTAATTACTGCTTTAGCTGCGTCCTATTCATTCTGATATGTTTCATTCTTAATTTCATTAAATTAAAAATACTTTTGATTCTTCCTAGATCCAATGTTACTTAGTTTCCAAATATATGATTTTCCCATTATCTCTGTTACCAATTACTAATTTAATTCCAACGTGATCAGAGAACATCCTTTTATAATCTGAATCTTTTGAAATTACTTGTTTTATGGCCCAGAATATGGTCTCTTTTGGTAAATGTTTCATATGGACTTGAAAATAATGTGAATTCTGTTATTTGAGGTGGAGTGTCCTATAAATGTCAATTAGGCTGATAGTATATTGCTTAAGTCTTCTATACATTCCCTGATTTTCTGTCTACTTTTTCTATCAATTACTGAGAGGGTTGTGGAAGTTTTGACAATTGTGGATTTATTTCTCCTTGAGTTCTATCAATTTTTGCTTTATGTATTTTGAAGCACTTACATAAGGTGAATAGATGTTTAGGATGGTTATACCTAAGATGGCCTCCAAAATTCCCACCCCTTAGCATCTGCATCTTGTGTAATATCCCCTGCCCTTGAGTGTGGCAAAACCTATGATTATGATGGGATATTATTCCAGTGATTATATAATGTTACATGGAAAAAGGAATTTTTCAGGACCTGTAACTAAGGTCCCCAGTCAGGTGACTTTGAGTTAATCAAAAGGGAGAGCATTCTGGGTAGCCCTGGCCTCTTCAGGATCCCTTAAAAGAGATGAGAAGCAGCAGCAGAAATTCTCCTTCTGGCTTTGAAGAAATAAGCTGATGTTGTGAGAAAGCCCACAGAAGACAGAGGCACATGACAAGGACCTGAAGACAGCCTGTAGAAGCTAAGACTGGTCCCTGGTTGACAGCCAGCAAGAAACTGGGGACTTAGTCTCATAGCTACAAGGAACTGAATTCTTCTAACCAGTGAACTGGGAAAAGGAGCATGAGCCCCAGATGAGAGTGCAGCCCTAGCTGATACTCTGATTTGATTTCAGCCTTACAAAAAACCCTGAGCTGAGGATCCAGTTAACCTGTACCTGGACTTGTGACTCATGGAAACTGTGAGATAATAAATTTGTATTGCTTGAGGCCTCTAAGTTTGCGGTAATTTGTTGTACAACAATATATAATGAATCCACCTGTTAATATTCTTTGCTTTGAAATCTACTTTGATATTAATATGGTCATGCCTACTATCTTCTGATTAATGCTAGCACTGTATATATCTTTTTGCGTCCCTTTACCCTTAAACTGCTGATGCCTATATATTTAAATTGAATTTCTTATAGGTGGCATATAAGGTATTGCTTTTTTTATCTTATCTATCTGTGCCTTTTAATTGGGGTGTTTAGACCATTTTCATTTAATGTGATTACAAACATGGTTGGCTTTAAGTGTACTATCATAATTTTTGTTTTCTTATCTATAGGTTCCATCTTTTCTTTGTTACTTTTCCCCTTTTGTCTGACATTTTTTGCATTATTTTTATAATTATGTTTTATCCTCTTTGTTGTCTTATCAACTATAACTGTTGTGTTATTTTAGTGGTTGCTTATGGGTTTATAGTATATACCTCTAACTGATCAGAGTCTACCTTCAAGTGACGTATCACTTTATGTGGGTTTTTAAATGTTTATCAAACATTTTATTTTTATATATGTTATAAATCTCACAATATATTGTCACTCTTTTTCTTTTAACAGTCAATTGTCTTTTAAAGAAATTTAAATAGAAAGAAAATGTTACTTCATATTTACCCATGTAGTTACCATTTCTGATGCTCTTAAATCCTTAAGATTTTGTGTGTCTGAAACAAAGTCTTTATTTCACTTACATGTGTCTTTTATCTCTGGTTGCTTTTAAGATTTTCTCCATCACTAATTTCAGGCAATTTCACTATGATGTATATTCTTTAGTGCAATTTTAAAAATATTTCCTGTGTAGTGTTTACCAATCTTCCTGAATCTGTTGGTTAACAGTTTTCATCAAATTTGGATAAATTTAGGACATAGTTCCTTAAACATTTTTTTCTGTTCCCTTCCCCTCTAGTGACTCCAATTACAAGTACACTAGGCTGCTTGCAGTTATCCCACAGCTCACTGATGCTCATTTTTTTCTTTCTTTTTTCTGTTTAACTTATGATCGTTTTCATGCCTTTGTCTTCAAGTTCACTAATATTGTCTTCTATAGTTTTTAATCTGCTGTGAATCCCATCCAGCTCAGGCATTGCAGTTTTTATCTGTAGAAATTAGATTTTGGGTTTTATCTGTTTTGCATGTTCCTACTTGATCAATCTTTTCTTTAGCTTTTTTTTTTTTTTTTTAAACATATAGAAAAGAGTTATAATGTTCTTCTTAACTAATCCGATCATCTGTGTCATTTCTGGGTTGGTTTCAATTGATTGATTTTTTTCCTCCTCATTGTATGTTGTATTTTTTGCTTATTTGCATGCCTGTTAAGTTTTAACTGGGTGCCATACATTGTGAATTTTACCTTGGATACATCTGTATTCCTTTAAATATTCTTGAGTTTTGTTCTGAAATGCAGTTAAATTATTTAGAAACAGTTTGATCCTCTCAAGTCTTGTTTTTAAGCTTTGTTAGATGGATCCAAAGCAGCTTTTAGTCTACGGGTCACTTTACCACAACATGAAGCAAAATCCTTCTGAGTCTTCTACACAATTCTCCGTGAATTAAGAGGTTTTCTACTCTGCTATTGGGAACAGAAAGCATTCTCGGTCCTGTTTGTGCTCCAAGGATTGTTCCCCCTAACTTTTCGAGTGGCCTTCTTTTCTGGCATCAGACAGTTTACTTACATGCACATCCCGACCAGTACTCAAATACTTAAATGGCATCTTCTGCAGATCACTGGAGTTCTCTGTACAGCTTTATCCCCTCTGGCATTTGGCCCTGTAACTCTAGCCACCTTGACTTCCCCAGAGCTGATCTCTACTGGTATATGCCTGCATTTCCCCCTTGAGCTGTAACCTGGAAATTCTCTCCTGGGGAAGTAAGGTGGGGCAATTGTAGGGTACCCCTCACTTGTTTTCCCTCTCTCAGGAATCACTGTATTTCATTGCCCTGTGAACAACACCTCGAAACCATTGTTTCATATACTTTGTATGATTTTTTTAGCAAGTGGGAACTCCAGTCCCTGTTAATCCAACTTGGTAGGAAGTTTTGAACATGTTAAACTTAAAATGTCTACTGGTATTGAAGTGGAGGTGTCCAATATGCAGCTAGATTACAAGTCTAGAGCTTGAGGGAGATTCTGAGATGCAGACACACATTTAACAGAAATCGGTGCATGGGTAGAATTTAAAGCTATGGGACCGGATGAGATCATTAGGAAGGAGTTAGCAAACTGGATCATGGGTCAAATTCAGTCCTGTGGAAGGGGACAGTCCAGGGCAGCCTGCTGCCTTTCCCTGTGACGCACAAATGAAACCTGTGCTAGGGATCAGATATGTTGGCCCGGTGCCTAGGATAGATGATGAATATGGGCTGACTCCCTCCTTGGGGTGCCCGGACATAAAATACATCCCTTAGCAGATAGTGGTCTATTCGCACATTCCTTCCCCTTTTGCCATGAGCATATGTAAACATTCATGGAGACTACATGGCTAAGAGTATGCTTTTTATGGCACCCCGGCCAATCCTGCTGCTGTATCTTTTCCATGCATACCATGTCCTTGTGTCAGCTGTGGATCAAGACCCACTGCCTATGGGGGACTGACACCCACTCTTTTTTTTAAAAAAAAGTTGGAATAATTTTAATTAATTTAGATCTGTATATAACAATTTTTGTAAACAGAGTGAAACTGTAAACATGCCTGTGGATATTTACATAGGATTTTGGTGCTCATAAAATTTGAATGTTCAGTGAAGTTACATTTACAAATGCATAAAATTTTAACAGTTTAAAAAATGAAACTTCAGACATTTAAAAATTTCAGTTTAGTGATTTTCAATCTACCAACAATTCTATTATGTTCTTTTTTTAAACAACTATCTAAAATACATTTCCAGTGGTGACAGCTTTTTTTTAAAATTTTTATTAGAGAAGTTGTAGATTTACAAAATGATCATGCATAAAATATAGGGTTCACATACACCTCTCCACCACCACCATTTGCATTAGTGAGGAAAATTTGTTACAACTGATGATAGCACTTTTTTTTTGTAATTCTATTTTTTTTTTGAATAGTAGTTACATTTGTTACAATTGATGAAAGATTATTAAAGTAGTACAGTTTATGTAGGGGTATTTTCCCCCCACATTCCAAACCTATTATTATTATTATTTTACATGCATATCTTTACTACTCATCTACCTATACACTGGATAAAGGGGGTTACACCCACTCTTGAAGCTAATCTTGCTCTCCTTTCTATGTGAATAAAGCACTGTTTCATATAGTGACAGTGAGAGCTGTGCTTTTGTTGGCAACCCTGACACCTGTAAACCCTGGAATGGGCTCAGATCCTAGGGCTGCTTCCTGTTGAACAGCATTATTATGCTTTTTTGCTATCCTCCATGTGGTGGGACTCTTCCCCGAGAGGTAGTAACAGGGATCTCTTCTTCAACAGGCCCAGACTCCATAATTTGGTTTTATCTTTTTTTAATGTGGTAACATATGTAACATAAAAATTGTCATTTTAACCATTTTTAAGTTAACAATTTAGTGACACTATTACATTTACAATGTTGTATTGCCATCGCCACCACCTATTATCAAGGATTTATCATCACTGGAAACAGAAACTCTGTACCCATTAAGCAATAACTTCCCATTCTCCCTCCCCACCAGCCCCTGATAATTTCAAATCTACTCTCTCTATGAATTTATTTATTCTAGATATTTCATATAAGTGGCAACTTACAATATTTGTTCTTCTGTGTCTGGCTTGTTTGACTTACCATAATGTTTTCAAGGTTTATCCATGTTGTACCACACATCAGAACTTCATTCCTTTTTATGGCTGGCATCACCTATTTTTACAAGTAAAGTTTTACTGGAAGACAGCCATGCCCATCTGTTTTAATACTAAGGCTGCTTTTGTACTACAATAGCAAAGTTGAATAGCTGTGACAGAGACCAAATGCTTCACAAAGCTGAAATATTTACTATCTGGCTCTTTGCAGAAAAGACCGCCAACCCCTGATCTATAGAATGAATGCAGATAGAGAAGAATGCCAGAAGATTGAATCCCGGAGCACTTTAACAGTTTGAGGTCAAACAGAAAAGAAGGAATCAGAAAGTAGTGAAGCAGAAAGAGAACTGGAGAGTCTGATAATCCCAAAGTGAAATGAAAAAAGGTATATAAAGAAATCAGGAGTGCCAAATGTTGCTGACAGGTAAATAAGATGACCTTTCTAATAAATGACCAGGGTAGATTTAACAAAATGGTGACTTTTGCAGTTTTAGTGAAGTGGTAGTTGAGGTAGATCATGTTCATCATATGTTGATGAATATGATCTAGTAGGGAAAGCAAAAAATGATGATGATGGGTAGGGTGAGGATGGAGAAAGAGATTAAGAAATAAGGGAGGAAGTGGGAAACACATTGCCACTATTACTTGTTTCTATTGAGTTACTGACTGAGTGGCTGCTGCAGCTGTGGGAAGAGCAGATAAGCAATTTCAGGACTGCTACAGGATATACTTCACAGAGAAACACTTTGAGAAATGGTCAGATTTATACTCCAAAATACCAAAAGTTAGCTTAATCATAAAGCTAAACTATGTCCTTATGGTATATAATAAAAATATAACTGGTAAACTTAGTACTATTAGAACCAGAGTTCAGCTACATTAATAAGTTGAAAAGACCCCTTTAGATTGCCTAAGAACTAAAGCAATCATCTGTAAGACTACTTTGACGGGAAATACATTTCAAGGTTTTTAATAGATTTATAATAAGCTTTAGGAACTCAACTTAGTTTTAAATTAGAAATGGTGAACTTACCAATCCTCATCAGCTAAAAGCCTCAGTGCTTCTGTCAGTGATATTTCTGGTTTGGAAAATGGCCGCAACTCTGATGAATCCATTATTTCTGGACTATGAGTGACAGATGGTATCCTTTCTTTATAATGTGGAATGGCTCCAGGAGTTACTTCACCTAAAACAAAACATTAAATAAACCATAACTTGATACAAAGGGATACAAATGGTATTCTGACTACAGATGTTACGAATATTTTTTACAGAAACTAGTACTATTAGTTTAATCTACCAAAAAAATTTCATACCCAGAAACCAAAGCTATTGAAACTTTACTTTTTATATACCAAATTATTACTAACAAATTACATTTTAATAAAATATGAGGTTTTTCAGTTATGAGTCATAAATATAATCCTTATATTCAAATAGCACAGGAGTGACTGACATATTTCTTATAAACAAAATCTGTAAAGCCTAAATTATAGGTGAAAATCACAAAATTAGTTATGTCTCTAGGAAGAATGAATATCTCAAAATTTATGGTTTGTTACTATGCATACTATTTGCTTCTATTTGTACTTTTATTCCTACTGTCAATTACTGGCTTAGGGAAGAAGTTTTTTTTTAATTTTTAATTTTTTCCAATATTTTATGTCATTAATCAATAGAGAAATGATTTGAGGATGCTAACAAATAGGTCTAAATTTCACAAACAGATAAATTTAACCCTAGGGCTATCTTCAGCCGGTGAATTTATAGGCTAACACCTCTGATCTGGCATACCACTTATATTTATTAGCTCTGGGAATACAGAATTTTTAAAAGTTTACTATACTTCTTGCATTATAAAACATTCATCTAGTTCAACCTCAGACATTCATCTAGTTCAAATCTTCTATATTTATCTCTGAGGGACATTAAGTATGCTGTTGAAGATCATATTTATGTTTATTTTTTCCATATTTTTGGCTATTTCATTGATATCTAGACTTCAGACCCAACATAAATTTAAGAATGTTTATTACAGGTCAAATAATTTATTTCCTTCTTAGTAATAGTAATAATAAAGCATCAACAATTAAACAATAAGCTTTAATATTTATTACAGTTCACACAATTTCCCATTTCAACCTTTAATTTTTCCTAGGTACTACTATTGTGAAGACCAATTTAATGTGTTTTAAAAACAGTACAGGAAACATGGAGTCTACTCTTGGCCAGGCACAGAATATAGTAGGTACTTACTGAATAGGCTGAATAAATGATCAATGCAAGGACTTTTTTGATCATGATCTAATACAAAACAGCATCACTATCTCAGTTACCTTAGTTATAAAATGAGGTATTATTCCTTAGCAAATCCAGAAAAATTTTCAGGAAGTATGGAAGGGATATTAGAGATATTCTGGACGTTTGAGATAATTTAGATACTGTGCCAGTTTGGATGTATTATGTCCCCCAAAATGTCATTATTTTTGATGCAATCTTGTGGAGGCAGATGTATTAGTGTTGATTAGTTGGAATCTTTGATTATTTCCATGGAGATGTGACTCAATTAACCGTGGGCAAGACCTTTCATTGGATTATTTCTATGGAGTTGTTGCCCAACCTATTCAGTATGGGTCTTTATTGGATCACTGGAGTCCTTTAAAAAGAGACATACAGGCCCAGAGGCAGAGCAGCTGTGAGTGACATTTTGGAGAACTGAGAGAGACATTTTGAAGATAGCCATTGAAAACTGACACAGACATTGTGGAGAATGACATTTTGAATGCAACCTGGGAGCAAGCAGATGCCAGCCACGTGCCTTCCGAGCTAACAGATGTTTTTCGGATGCCAATGGCCTTTCTCCAGTGAAGGTACCCTATTGCTGAGGCCTTACCTTGGACACTTTATGGCCTTAAGACTGTATCTCTGTAACCAAATAAGTCTCCTTTATAAAAGCCAATTCATTTCTGGTATTTTGCATAATGGCCATGTTAGCTAACTGGAACAGATACTTACAGGGGGAAAAAGTTGAGGCCAGAGTTGTTAAATGAAATTTTCCAGGTCACAAAGCTATTTAAAGGCAGGACTGATTAAGAAGCCAGGTCTCCTGACTCCTAGTTTAGAGCTCACTACACCACAAACATACTGGACCACATGTGGTCTCTTCAGCTTAATGAGCATTTGTGACATTACTCTTTGTATTTAAATGAGCAACTTACTTGAATCGGAAAACACTAAAGATGGTGACCTTTTTAAAGTGGCCCCTCCTTTCAGTGGAGGACTGAAGGCAATGTTCTCGAAAGAGGAACTTTCATTTTTTGAGATTCCCACCTCATCTCCAAAAATATTTAAGTCTAGAAGGGAGAAAAACAATCAATCAACTTCTTTTTCATGAGAAAGAATTAGTTTATTACAATAATTAGAAGCTCCTGGATATTGCAAATTTCAGTGTCATAGGCCAACGTATTCTAATCTTAGCCAAACTTTATCATCAGTTAAAACATATTATACTACATTTACATCTTCAGTCAAAAAACATTACTGAAAGTTAAATTCCACTTACTTTCAGCTACCATTTTTTCAGTTCCTGTAGGTTTCACTCGTTCCCAGGGATTCTGTTCCTTCTTTTCACAGTTTTTAATCTCAAAAAGTTCTTTTTCCTCTTTTCTTTTTTGTCTCATCTTGTCATAAGTAGATTTTGAAATAGAAGCTTTAGTCTGCATGATAAATTGAAACACATGAGAGTACTTAGGAGTTCGACATTTAAAATAACTATGTTGATTTCAGACATCAGTATATATACTTTAAATATCTATACAAAATAAACTATATATATCTTAGTAATTATTCCAAGAATCCTAAAATTTATAGAATTAAATTTGTGCCTGGAAATATTCATTCGTCATCTCTTGAGTGTATCCTAGAAAACTACTCAATATATGCAGATAATTCTTGTTATTCATGGAAGGAATGGTTTAAAGGAAAGTCACCATTAATACTCAATCAGTAAATACTGAACCATTCCTTCTGGGGGAAATAAACAGGGTTAGGTTCCAGCAAGCCTCTGATCACAAAATTTTCATCAACCTATCAGTACATAACCTTGTTGTATATTTGTTTCTCTTTAAAGGCACCTTATTAATATACGTCACTTACTCATAAATTTTGAACTCACAACCAGCAACACTATAATGCATACTTGGAGGAAACTTACCTAAGACATTTTTTTCCCTAAGGAACATCACAGCCTTCCTGCACTTAGAAACACTAGACAGCACTTCAGAACTATACTTCGGGACCGTTTTAAATAATGAAATAAACAAAAAAAAGCACAAAAATGCAAAAAAAACTTGCACTAAATATACTGCAAAAAGTAGGCTTGTTTACAGTATGAGAACTGAAACAAGAAGGCAAAGCATCAGCTTGTTTGACCTCAGCTGGGAATGTGTACACTGGGAGACTCAAATATTTTGCCAATGTGCACATGCCTGCAAACGACTGCAAAAGTGTTGTATTAATTTTAGACTTATAAATTTTAGTGAGTAGTCAAATTCACAATTATGAAACCCAAGAATAAAGAGAACTGACTGTACATATACATATATGAATATAAAATGCATATATACCTTACATTATAGTTTATAACCTATCATTTAAATGACTAAGGATCAGAAAGTTCAATGATTCCAACAACATTTTAAAAAATCTTAATCAAAACACAAGCTCCATTTCAAATCTGATATACACAAAACGACATCTTGTAGGCTTAAATTTATCCTAATGATTAGTAAACAAACTTACTTCTTTTTCATTCTCAACATCAAGATATGATGGAATACTTTGTTGGACCGCTCTTCCATAAATCCCTGATGGTGGCTCAATACTTTGTTTAATAGAAAACATATCCCCATTTTCCACAGAAGACAGCACTGACTGGCTACAAGTTGTTGGTGCTGAATTTGGACTTCCAAATACACCTGAAATCAACCAACCATTGAACAGTCATTAGGTATTTATGTGATAGCTCTCTGCATGACAAAGTTTAAGACAGGGTTGTTGCCTCCAAGAAGCAAACACTAGTTATTAAGAAAGACAAGTTAAATAATCATAAAAAATAAAAACAAATAAGAGGACAATAATATAAGAGGTGTCACAGAGAATTCATGATTACTATCAAATGAGAACTGCAAACTTTAAGTGCTGAGTTCACAGAAAAGAGAGGTTGGTGTTGGCTGGGTTTTTAAGATGGCTTTAAGGAGTAAAGACTTGAGTCAGGATTGGAAGACAGGCCAGATAGAGACAGGCAGTGAGGAAGGATGGGGATGCTTATAAGCAGAGCTGAACAAGTATGAAGCCTGTATGTAGAGTGAATAAATTAATTTGGTTGAGAGACAGCAAAAAGAGGAATAACAGAAAATAAGCCTGTGAAAGTAGGCTGGAGAAAACCTGAGGAAGGCAATAAATTAACCTAATTAGAGTCTATAAACAAAGTTGTTTAGGAAATATTTTCAAGTATTTCATTATACTGAACAAAAATAAAGATGTACACTCTCAATGTGTATCACCACACTCTAATTTTACAAGTGAAAAAAAGAAAAAGAAATTATTACTAGAAACCCAAGGCAAGTTCTAAAGGATATCTGCAAATAGAATTTTCAAAGGTCCACTAGTCCCCCTAAAATATATAACTTAGGAGTTAAATTGTGATTTGCCTAGACTTGTAATGGCATACCATAAATGATGTCAATTTATACTGATTAATAAGATGATAATTAAGGACTACCACTTGAATTTAAACTATCCTAAAACTGTATTAGCTATCCTAAAACTGTCTTAGAAGTACCTAAAGCTAAAGCTATTACACAGTATATCTCTGAAAATTATTACATTAATTGGCCTTAGTTTCTTTAGAAGACAAAAATGTGAAGGTAAGTATTCATTTCTAATTCTTTCCATCTAATAATTTTTTAAAAAAGACATTCTATTCAACACCTGAATCACACTCTATTCTATAAAAATGCTTTCCTTATGTGTGAAGAACACATACAAGTAAAAAGCTAAATAATTTTGAAATACCTTTTCCAACAACTACTACTGAGTCTTCTGATAAAGTATGTGTAGATGTGAAGTCAAAACTGGAAATTTGCTGTAAATTTGATGATGGCCCTGTAAATCATAAAACAAACAAAAACAAAAACAAACAAAAATGCAAACCCCACATTTAAAATATTTATCTATTATATAGTATTTTTAGGATATTGCAATATGGCTTTTTAAGGTTGAAATTTTATTTCATCTAGTCAAAGAGTTTACAACTTATTAACACATGTCCATTAACTCAATAAGTACTTAAATACCTAATATAGATCAGGTACTAGAGAAAGAAGAAATCTTCCTTCCTTTAAGGAGTTTATACAGTTCAGGGTTAGCAGTGGGAGAGATATAAGAAAATAACCACAGAATGACAGTGTGGGAATAAAGGCATAATCATGAAGGAAAGCCTTCTCTAATTACCCAGAACAGATCAGGCCCATCTTACAGATCTCACAGCTTTTTAGGCTAACTTTTATGTCAGTTTGTGATTATTTAATTATACTGTAGGGTCCATGGGGACAGAACCTATATCCATTTTTGATTATCATTCTTTTCCAGAGCTTGGCAGATGGTTAGGTATTCAATAAATATGCTAGATGAATGTATCAATGCAGAAAAAATGAAGAGAAGTTTTATTTTATTTTTTTAAAATTCAGTTTTACTGAGATATATTCACATACCATACAATCATCCATGCTGTACAATCAACTATTCACAGTACCATCATATAGTTGTGTATTCATCACCCCAATCTATTTTTGAACATTTTCCTTATACCAGAAAGAATAAGAATAAAAAATAAAAATAAAAAAGAACATCCAAATCATCCCCCCCATCCCACCCTATTTTTCATTCAGTCTTTGTCCCCATTTTTCTACTCATCCATCCATACACTGGATAAAGGGAATGCGATCCACAAGGTTTTCACAATCACACAGTTACCCCTTGTAATCTACACTATTACACAATCGTCTTCAAGAGTCAAGGCTACTGGATTGGAGTTTGGTAGTTTCAGGTATTTACTTCTAGCTATTCCAATACATTAAAACCTAAAAAGTGTTATCTATATATGCATTAAGAATGTCCACCAGAGTGACCTTTCAACTCCATTTGAAATCTCTCAGTCACTGAAGCTTTATTTAGTTTCATTTTGCACCCCCCTTTTGGTCAAGAAGATTTTCTCAATCCCATGATGCCAGGTCCAGATTCACCCCTGGGAGTCATATCCTGAGTTGCCAGGGAGATTTACGACCCTGGGAGTCAGGTCCCACGTAGTGGGGAGGGCAGTGAGATCACCTGCCAAGGTGGCTTAGAGAGAAAGACGGCCACATCTGAGCAACAAAGAGGCACTTGGGGAGACTCGGGCACAATTTAATGTTATTTTGCTTTGTGGACTATATTTTCTTCTGAACAAGGAACTGTTGAAAGCAACACTGTTCATTATGTCTCAATTCTAAAATACAAAGAAAAACATGTTTAAAGAATTCTTCACATGTATACTATCCTTTTATAATCTCTCCTCCTTACTTCTGTCCAGTTCCATTCATTCAAATAGAGAGAGAAAATGTTAACATATGGGATCTACTTTACCAACACTCCAAGCATCCATGATTAATCACTTTCCAAAGTTATTAATTGGTGCTCCAGGTTATGATGCTAGCCAGCAGTGGAGAAGGATGGGAACAGTAAGGTATGGTTCTGAGAGCTAATCCTAAAAAAGCCTGAGGTTTTTCGTTAAACAAACTATTCACTCATATTTTTGGAAGTCTTATTATTCCTTTCAGCATTATACTCAATATTCATTTTAACCTGATTGAGAATGCAATTTTTGAGTGACTGGCTTGTTGCCACGCTACTCATTTAACCTGTTTCACTGAGTAACATTAGGTACAAAGCCTAATTTTTTTTTTTGCGGGGGGGGGGGGGTGGCACACATAGTGCTTATTTTAAATGTTTTTAAGGATAGGATAGAGTTATATCATAATTATAAAAAATTATTTACAGAGTTAACAAAGCATAATGGAGATAAAAAGATAACTAGGAAACTATCTTTACTCTCAAGTAGTTTATTCTTAAGAAATTTAATATGGAAGCTTTGAGACACGCATTTTTAATTAATTGTAAGGCAGGATGAGAGTACACAAAAAGAAAAGACTACTCCAGATCAGGAATGTGAAGAAAATATTTCTGAAGCTGTGGGTTTCATACCAGTATTTTAAAAGCCAATATGATCTCAGCACAGTAAGTTTGGGAAAGGGTATTCTAGGCAGACCGCACATATAAATTAAGAACATTTCTAGTATTAAGAATGCTGGAACATGGGACATGAAAAGAGTAACAGTAAGAGGCAATGAAAAAAGTTATGCTGGAGCAATATGATTAAAGGTCTTAAAAGTCAGGCTGAGAATTGTAGGAAGATGGCAGAGAAGGAAGCTCCAGGAAACAGTCCCTCCAACAAAACAACTATTGAACTGGCAGGAGCTTTTGAATCAATCATATTAGAACTCTGGACTCTAATGGAACAATGCAGCAGCCAGCGAAGAACTGGAGAAAGAGATTGGTAAATTGTGGTAAACAATGGTGAATTTCACTCTCTGTGCAGTGGCTAGCCTCCTCATCCCCCAGTGATGTGGCAGGCAGCAGCCTGGGCTCCTGGTGGAGCTTGCTGGTGCCACGGAAGGCTATAAGAACCTAGTCCTCCAAAATCATGGGGTGTGTGGGCAGATCACTAATCAATGCTTTCGTTCAGCTATTATGGCTGGGGGGCCAACTCTGAGGGGGATCAATGTTCCAACCACCCTAAGGCAAAAGTGGCAGACGAGTCTCAAAGAGGGAGTACTATTTTTTTCTTCTTCTTTTTGTTCTATTCCCCATTTGGGAGGAAAAATAGTTTGGAACAGTCATAAAATGATGGCTCCAGCTCTCAGCAACAAAAACCTAGAATTCCCACAAGAGTGGGAATTTTCAAGGGTATAACAACATAATACTCAAAATGCCCATTTCTCAATAAAAAATTACAAAATACACAAAGAAACAGAAACTTACAGCCTATTCACAGGAAAAACCAAATTTGCCAGAAACTATCCCTGAAGAACTATTAGTCAAAGACTTTAATTCAACTGTCTTACATACGTTCAATGAGCTAAAGAATCCATATACAAAGCACTAGAGGAAATGAGGAAAATCTTGTCTGAACAAAATAAAAGAGACAGAAATTATAAAAAGGAGCCAAACAGAAATTTTGGAGCTGGAAAGCACACTAATTAAAAGGAAGAACTCATTGCACAGATCCAGTAACAGATTTGACAAGAAGAAAGGAACAGTGAACCTGAAGACAAGACAACTGAAATTACCCAGGGTGAGGAGCAGAAAGAAAAATTAATGAAGAAAAGTGAACAGAGCCTGAGGGGCCTGTGGACACCATCAAGAGTACTAACATATGCATCACTGGAGTCCCAGAAGTACAAGAGAGAAAGAGGCAGAAAAAGTATTTGAAGAAATAATGGCATAAAGCTTCCCAAATCTTATGAAAGACATGAATATACACATTTAGAAAGCTCAACAAACTGCAGGTAGGATAGATTCTAAGAGCTACACCAAGACACAGTATAATAAAATTATCCAAATCCAAAGTCAAAGAGAGGATTTTGAAAGAAGTAAGAAAGAATAGACTTTCACATGCAAGGGATCCTCAATAAGATTAAAACTTCTCATCAGAAACCATGGAAGCCAGAAAACATGATATGACATACTTATTGTCTTTGAAGAAAATAGTTGTCAACCAAGAATTCTATATTGGCAAAATTATCTTTCAAAAATGGAGAAGAAATTAAGAGATTTACAGATAAGTGAAAGCTGCAAGAGCTCATTACCAGAGCATCTGTACTATAATAAATGCTAAATGGAGTCTTTCAGGCTGAAATAAAAGGACACTAAAAGCCACTCAAAGCTATAAGAAAGAAAGAACACTGGTAAAGGTAACTACATAGGTAAACATAAAATCCTGTATTATTGTACTTTTGGTTTGTAACAGCTTGGTGCCTCCCTCCCATATGACTTAACAGACAAATGTGTAAAATACACTTAAAATCCATGTTAATGGGCATACAATGTACAAAGATGTACTCGGAGACAATAACTATAAAGGGTGAGGGACAGAGGTATATAGGATAGAGAGTCTGAATTCCACTGAAACTAAGGTGGTACTAGTTGAAGTAAGTTTTTATTAGTTTCAGATGTTAATTGTAATTACAAAGGTAACCACAGAAAACAACTCAAACATAAAGAGAAAAGGAAAGAAGGAAATCAATGGTAAACTACAAAAAGCAACTAAAGAATAATAATAATAAAAAAGGCAGTAATGGAGTAATTTAGGAACAAAAACATACAAGACTTGAAACAGAAAACAACAGTTAAATGCCAGAAGTAAAATTCTTCTTTCTGAAGTGAAAAGACAACCTATAGAATAGGAGAAAATATGTGGAAATCATATATTTGATAGAGTTTAAGATCTAGACTATATAAAGAACACTTGCAACTCAACAACAAAAAGACAAACAACCTAATTAAGAAATGATCAAAGGACTTGAATAGATATTTCTCCAAAGGAAATATACAAATGGTCAATAAACACATGAAAAGATGCTCCAACATTAGCCATCAGGGAAATAAAAATCAAAACCACAATGAGCTGCCACCTCATACCCACCAGAATAGCTATTACTAAAAAACAGAAAATAACAAGTGCTGGTTGCACAACTATGTGACGATACTGGGAGCCACTGTATACTTCAGCTGGATTGTATGGTGTATGAATATATCTCAATAAAACTACATTAAAGATAATAAAAAATTAAAAAAAATAAGTGCTAATGAGTATGCAGAAAAATGGGAATCCTGGTACACTGTTGGTAGGAATGAAAAATGGTGCAGCCACTGTGAAAAATAGTCTGGTGGTTCCTCAGAAAGTTAAATATAGAATTACCATATGATCTAACAATTTCCTAGGTATATAACCGAAAGAACTGAAAACAGAGATGTGGACAGATGATTGTACACCAATGTTCATTGCAGCATGATTCACAACAGCCAGAAGGTAGAAGCAACTCAAATGTCCATGAACAGATGAAAGATTAAACAAAATGGGGTATATCCATATGTTTTAGTTTCCTAGGCTGCTTAAAGCAGATACCATGAAATACCTTGGCTTAAACAATAGCAATTTATTAGCTTACAGTTTCATGCCATGATAATTTCCAAATCAAGGCTTCTTCAAGGTAATGATTTCTTTCTGAAGATGGGCTGCTGGCGATCCTTGGTTACTCTGCTACATGGCAAGGCCCCTGGTGGTGTCCGCTAGTCTCTCCCTTTTCTTCCAGGTTTCTTTGATTTCCGCTTCTTGCTTCCATGGCTTTCTTTTCCCTCTCTATTCATTCTGTTTATAAAGGACTCCAGGTAAAAAGATTAAGTCTCATCCTGTATGAGGTGGGTCACACCTTAACTGAAGTAGCCTCATCAAAAGATTGTATTTACAATGGGTTTACACCCATAGGAATGGATTAACTTTAAGAATATGCCATTCTAGGGTACATACAGCTTCAAACCACCAAACCATACAATAGATTATTATTCAGCTATCAAAGAAATGAGTGCCGCTACATGCTACAACATTGATGAGTCTTGAAGACTTCAGTTGATTGAAAGGAGCCAGGCACAAAAAAGATAAATATTGAATGATTTATCTTATATTATATACTCAGAATAAGCAAATTCTTAGAGACAGAAAGTAGAATAATGGGGGGAAATGGGGATATTGCTGAATGAGTGTGAGTTTTGGTTTGGGATGATGCAAATAGTCTGGAAAAAGTGATGAAAGTTACACAGTATTGCCAATGTATGTAATGTCAAAGAAATGTCCACTTAAAATAGTTAAAACTGTTTTTATATTATGCATATTTCATCATGATTAAAAATAAGCAGGACTTCCAGGAAGATGGCAGAATAAGAGAGAAAGAGCAACCTTCTCCATGAAAGAGGACTAGAGAAGGGGCAGCGGATGCCCAGAACAGCGGATCCAGGGTGTGACTGGTTGGAGAGGGAACACTACAATGCATAGTGGGGACTTGGATAGAGAGGCGGAGAGACTGCACCTAAAATAATAGGGTGTGTTCAATTGGGACCACCACCAGGAACTGGCGGCTGGAGCCAGATGCCAGGCGAGGGAGGTAGCAGCTTTCCATGCCCTGTGCACCCATTTCAGCAGTTGGCTGGGGAAATAAACATGAGGGAACTTGGGACTCAGCAGACTTGCGGTGACCGCATATATTCTTCCTCCATGAAGTCCACAGTGTACATGGGCAAGAGGTGGGGAGAAGCAAGGGCAACACATGGAATCACCAGGAGCCCTCCTCCAACCCCAGAGATTCGCAGCAGACAGGTTCCAGGGCACATCTGAGCTAGGGGGTGAGATACGTGACCCTGAAGCTTTAGAGTGGTCCTCTCAGAGGCCCAGGAATTAACAGACTCACAGCGCCCTTAAATGGACTCACTGCTGACTTGCACAGGACCCACCCCTCACCCCCAAGGCTAGCAGTTCCCACTGAACACAGAGAATTGGTGCGCTAATTGGATTTCCACCTGGTATGGACCCTGAACAGCAAATAGGAGAAGGTGGGGAAAAGCTGGCTTGAGAGCAAGAGGTGGCACAAGAGAGCCATCTGCTGGGAGGTCAGGGACAGTGCAATCCAGGAAGCTGTAGCTCTGCCAAATTATAGATTAATGTTCAAATAAGTCTGCATATCTGAAAATAATCTTATCAAGATAAGCAAATACCCTGAGGCCAACAGAAAATCACAAAGCATATGAAGACCCAAGAAGATATGGAAAAGCCAAATGACTAAATTAAAAAGCTGGAGGAGACACAGAATCTGGAGTAATAAATCAAAGAAGTAGACACAAATCTCCAAAACTTCACTGCGATGGCTAAAGATGTAAAGGACATCTAGAAGAGCATAAAGAAGAATATGAAAGAGTAAATAAAAAAACTAGCAAATCTTATGGAAATAAAGGATAATGTGTCGATCAAATTAAAATATACTAGAGACACACAACAGCAGATTTGAAGAAGCATAAGAAAGAATAAGTGAAAAAGAAGATAGGGCAATTGAATGCAAATTCACAAAAGAACTAGTGATGAAAAAAATCGAAAAATAACATGACACACACAAACATAAGAATCACTGGTGTCTCAGAAGGAGAAAAGGGCTAGGAATTGTATTTGAAGACATAGTTGGGGAAAACATCCCAACCCTTCTAAATGACAAATATGCAAATCAAAGAAGTCCAATGAACTTCAAATAGAATAAATCCAAACAGACCCACTTCGCGACATATCCTAATCAGATTATCAAATACTGAAGAAAAGGAGAAGGTCCTGAAAGCAGCAAGAGAGACGTGATTCTTTACATACAAGGGAAACCACATAAGACTAAGTACTGACTACTCAGTGGGCAGCAAGGAGGTAAGGAGGCAGTGGTAGGACATATTTAAAATTCTAAAAGAGAAAAATTGTCAACCAAGATTTCTTTATTCAGCAAAGCTCTCCATCAAAATTGATGGGGAGGTTAACATTTTCACAGGCAAAAAAATGCTAAGACAATTTGTTAACAAGAGCCCTGCCCTGCAAGAAATACTAAAGGTAGCTTTACCAGCTGAGAAAAAGAGAAAGGAGAGAGAAGTGTGAAGAAGAGTACAGAACTGAAGGGTATCAGTAAGGGTAACTTAAAGGAAAAAAAAAGGGGAGGGGGGAATAGATCTGACAATTAAAAACCAAAGGATAAGATGGCCATTTCAAGACCTCCCTTCACAATAATAACTTTGAATTTGAATGGATTAAACTCCCCAATTCAAAGATACATCAAAAACAACACACAAAAAATTTAATGAAAAAAAAAAAAAAGGCATAAAAAAAGAAGAAGAAAAAAATAAAATAAAAAACACAGACTGATAGAATGGATCAAAAAGTAAAACCCATCAATACACTATTTACAAGAGACTCATCTTAGACCCTGCAACACAAAGGGACTGAAAGTGGAAGGAGGGAAAAAAAACATTCAATGCAAGCTACAGTCAAACGAAAGCAGCAGTAGCAATACAAATTTCAGACAAAATAGACTTTAAATGCAAAGATGCCATAGGTGACAAAGAAGGACACTATATATTAATAAAAGGGACAATACACTAAGAAAAAATAACAGTCCTAAATGGTTTTGCACCCAATCAAGGAGCTCCCAAGTACATGAGACAAACATTGGCTAAACTGAAGGGAGGAAAAACATTTCTACAATAGTAGTGGGAGACTTCAATACACCACTCTTTTATAGATAGAACTAGACAGAGGAACAATAAGGAAACTGAGAACCTAAAAGAAAGTGATAAATGAATTAGACTTAACAGACATATATAGATCGTTACATCCCAAAGTACCAGGATATATATTCTTCTCTAGTGCTCATGGAACATTATCCAGGATAGGTCATATGCTGGGGCACAAAACAAGTCTTATAAATTTAAAACAAGACTGAAATTATTCAAAGCACATTCTCTGACCACAATGGAATGCAACTAGATATCAACAACCACTAAAGAATCAGATCTTTAATAAATATTTGGAGAAACAACACACTCCTAAACAACCAGTGGGTCAAAGAAGAAATCGCAAGAGAAATAGGTAAATATCTAGAGACGAATGAAAACGAGAACACAACATATCAAAACCCATGGGATGCAGTGAAGATGGTGCTGAGAGGGAAATTTATAGCTCTAAATGAATACGTCAAAAAGGAAGAAAGAGCTAAAACCAAAGACCTAACTGAACAACTGACAATGCAAGAGAATGATCAGCAAACTAACCCTAAAGCAAGTAGAAGAAAAGAAATAACACAAATTAAAGCAGAAATAGATGAGCTGGAGAAACAAACAAAAAAACAGAGAGAATAAATAAAACCAAAAGTTGGGTCTTGGAGAAGATCAACAAGATTGACAAACTCTTAGCTAGCCTGACAAAGTCAAAAAGAGAGATCCAAACATACAAAATCAGAAATGAGAGTGTGGTCATTATTATGGATCCCAAAGAAATTTAAAAAATCACAAGAGGATATTATGAACAACTGTACGCTAACAAACTAGACAACCTAGAGGAAATGGACAATTTCCCAGAAATGCATGCACAACCTAGACTGACCCAAGAAAAAATAGAAGACCTCAACAAACCAATCACAAGGAAAGGGACTCAGTCATCAAAAATCTACCTGCAAATAAAAGCCCAGGGCCAGATGGCTTCACAGGGAAATTTTCAAAAGAATTGACACCATTCCTGCTCAAACTCTTCTGAAAAACTGAAGAAAAAGGAACATTACCTAACTCATTTTATGAAGCGAATCTCACTCTAATACCAAAACCAAATAAAGATACTACAAGAAAGGAAAACTACAGGCCAATCTCCCTAATGAATATAAGTGAAAAAATTCTCAACAATATACTTGCAAATCGAGTCTAAAGGCACATTAAAAGAATTATATACCACAACCAAGTGGCGTTCATTCCTGGCATACAAGGTGGTTTAACATAAGAAAATCAATCAATGTAATATAACACATTAGCAAATCAAAAGGGAAAAATCAAATGATATCTCAATAGACACTGTGAAAGCATTTGACAAAATTCTGCATACCTATTTGATAAAAACACTTCAAAAGGTAGGAATTGAAGGAAACTTCCTCAATATGATAAAGGGCATATGTGAAAAAACCACAGCCAGCATATTACTCAGTCATGAAAGACCAAAAGCCTCCCCCCGAGTTTGGGAACGGAGACAAGAATGCCAACCATTACCACTATTATTTAACATTGTGCTAGAAGTGCTAGCCGGAACAATTCGCCAAGACAGAGAAACAAAAGGTATCCAAGTAGGAAAGGAAGAAGTAAAACTGTCATTAGTTGCAGATATGATCTTATATTTGGAAAATCCTGAGAAATTGGTGACAAAGCTACTCGAGGTAATAAACAAATTCAGCAGAGTGGTGGGATACAAGATTAATGCACATAAGTCAGTAATGTTCCTGTACACTAGTAATGACCTAACTGAAGAGGCAATCAAGAAAAAAATTCTATTCACAATAGCAACTAAAAAAACCAAGTACCTAAGAAAAAATTTAACCAAGGATGTTGTGCCAGTTTGAATGTATTATGTACCCCCAAACGCCATTATCTTTGACGTAATCTTGTGTGGGCAGACATTATCAGTGTTGATTAGATTGTAATTCTTTGAGTGTTTCTGTGGAGATCGTCCCACCCAGCTGTGGGTGATGACTCTGATTGGATAATTTCCATGGAGGTGTTGCTCCACCCATTTGGGGTGGGACTAAGTTGATCAGTGAAGACATATAAATGAGCTGACATAACAGAAGAAACTCAATGCAGCCGACAGTGAACTTCTGAATAGGAGCTACTGCCAAGATGGACACTTGGAAGAAAGCACAGGAGCTGCAGATGAGAGACAGTTTGAAGATGGCTGTTGAAAGCAGACTCTTGCTCCGGAGGAGCTAAGAGAGGACAAATACCACAAGTGCAACTAAGAGTGACATTTTTTGAGGAACTGCAGCCTAGAGAGGAACGTCCTGGCAGAAAGCCATTTTGAAAACAGAACTTTGGAGCAGATGCCAGCCACGTGACTTCCCAGCTAACAGAGGTTTTCCGGACACCACTGGCCATCCTCCAGTGAAGGTACCCGATTGCTGATGTGTTAACTCGGATACTTCGTGGCCTTGAGACTGTAACTGTGTAACCAAATGAACCCCCTTTTATAAAAACCAATCCATCTCTGGTGTTTTGCATTCCGGCAGCATTAGCAAACTAGAACAGATGTGAAAGACCTCTACTCAGAAAATTATGAATTGTTACCAAAAGAAATCAAAGGGGACCTAATTAGGTGGAAAGATATTCCATGTTCATGGATAGGAAGGCAAAAAGTTGTTAAGATGTCAATTCTACCCAAACTGATCTACAGATTCAATGCAATTCCAATCCAAATTCCAATAACCTACTTTGCAGACTTGGAAAAACTAGTTATCAAATTAATTTGGAAGGAAATTTATGGCTGTAAAGGGGAGGCTAAGCCCACCTATAATTATGCCTGGGAGTCATCTCCAGAGAACCTCTTGTTGCTCAGATGTAGCCTTTCTTTCTCTAAGCCCAACTCTGCAAATAAATTCGTCATCTTCCCCCCAACATGGGACAGGACTCCCAGGTTAGTGACTCTCCCTGGTGATGTGGGACATGGATCCCAGGAATGAGCCTGACCCTGGCATCAAGAGACTACGAATGCCTTTTTGACCAAAAGCGGGAAAGGGAAGGTAACAAAATAAGGTTTCAGTGGCTAAGAGATTTCAAATAGAGTCGAGAGGCTATCCTGGAGGTTACTCCTATGCAAGCTTCAGCCAGATATGCCAAATGGTCATAGCAAGACAAGCCCAAATCAATAATCCTGAAAACCCTAAAGAATACCCTGGTCCCTATCTGAGACCCTATAAAACTTCCACTCACTAAGTTTATTTTTCAGAAACTTAAATCCTCCAGAGTGTTCCTATGCCAGATAAGTCCCCAAACCCAGAGGAAACAGCCTCTTCAAGAACATCAACCAGATACGCCCCCCCTTTCCCATAATGTCGACACCCCTTTACAACATGAACAAGTTAGGGTGGCCACTCCCTAGACATCCCTGAAGATAGGGAAAGTGATTAAACAAGAGGAAGGGGTAGCAACAGATATGACAGAATTTAACAAAAGATTACAAATACTGAATCTTTACATAATTTTTTTTTTCTTAGTTACTAGGGTATTAGAATAGCTAGAGGAAAAGAACTGAAATGGTGGAACTATTACCCATAACATTCTTTGAAGTTTGCTCTATAGCTTCTTGTCATATTGTACTTTGAAAGTTACCACATTTTTGCATATATGTTATATTTCACAATAAGAAAATAACTGAAACTGTGGAACTGTAACTCATAACATTCTTTGAAATTTCCTCTCCACCTACATGTTGTAAGAAATGGTTAAGTTTAGCTTTCACATAAAGGCAGCATAGAATAGGGAAAATGGTGGCAGAACCAGCTTAAACAGGCTCTGTGGTAAAGGGAAGAGAGAGAGAACCATGATGTAAGCCTAGAATCTGCGCCAGCTCCTTATATGGAAAAATAACTAGGGCTACTGGAATGTAAAGGGATATGGGGTATAATCAGAGGCGGGAACTCCCAGCAGGAAATTTAAACTGAATGAACTCTCTCGGATAGGCTGCACAATTCAAAATCTCAAAGAAGGGCTAGTAAGCTCTCTCGGATAGGCTGTACAAATTAAAATCTCAAAGACGAGCTAGATAGCCCTCTCAGATAGGCTGTAACCTCTGTACCCAGCCAGTGGGGAAACGGGAGGGATCTGCGCATCAGGAGTAGGATATTAAAAGATCGCCATGTTCGTTTTCCCACGCACCAGCCTACCACGTTTCTGGCTGTGCGCCCTATCTTGTAAGATCATAAATACATTCTTTTCTCCTCCAGAACCGAGTGAACATTTATTCCCTTACAGGTCCTGCTTTATTTCTGACACTTATCAAGTCACCCTTTGAAAGGTATCACTTTTATGCATATATGTTATATTCCACAAAAGTAACAAAAAAAATAAAAATAATTTTTATAAAAAAAGTCATGCTACAGAGTAGCAACTTTATTCTGTGAGAAATAAGGAAACCCATAAGATTTTGATTATGGAAGAGCTGATGACTGTACTTTAGAAAGATAATTCTGGAAGAGAATACAGCCTGGATTAAAAAGGAATGAAAATAAGGGGCAAGGCATCTTGCCAGAAGGCTACTGTAATTATCTGGAGAAGTAGTAATGAAAGCCCAAATTGCAACTGTGGCAGCAGACATAAAGTTAGAATTCTTCATGAAGAATTCGTGGGATGGGCCATGCCTGAACTTGGAGGTGGGGAGAAATAGACAAAGATGACTCAAAAGTTTTGTCTCTATAAATGGAAAATGGTTATGGTACCAATAAAAATGGATGACGAAGGAAAAGGAGTAAATCTGGAAATGGAAGGTAAGTTTGGTTGTGAGCATGCTGAATTTTACTGACCAGACATCTAGTAGGTATTTGGTATAAAGGTGGAAATGTGTGAAGTAATTTCCTTGAGTAGAATTAACTATAGGTCAAAAAATAAAGATACAGCTGTGTTGTCTAAAAAAATCAAGGTATTAGCAGTAAATGAACATACTAGCAATTATTTCAAAGCAATTAAAAAAAGATAATGCAAAAAATTTTGTATAAAAAGTTAGGGATATGAATTATTTTCAGGAATAATTTTTGTCCTTCATTTTTTTACATGAGAAATAAAATATGTAAATTAAATATGAAAAAACCCTGTCATTCTTCTTGTAAAAACAATGCACAAGGAAAGTGAAGGTGTGGGTTTGGACGCAGGCTCTGAGTGGCCCCTGCCCAGATGGCAGCAGTAGTTCCAGGGCGAGACACCATGGGCCCGGAGCGAATCTTCCCCAATCAGACTGAGGAACTGGGGCCATACCAGGGCCCTACAGAAGACACTGGGGATTGGAGCAGCGAGGAGCCTGAGGAAGAGCAGGAGGAAAGTGGGTCAGGCCCATATGGCTACTCTTACCAGCCCCTGAACCAGAATCCTGAATAAGAGGAGATGGCGTTGACACCAGTAGGTGATGGAGAAGATGTAGTTGCTGATATCCAGAAGTAGATCTAGGCCCTGGGTCTGCATTTGGCTGACCCACCATTAGAGAGTGAGGATAAAGAGAAGGAGGGAGCTACAGCATTGAGCAACCA
This sequence comes from Choloepus didactylus, assembly GCF_015220235.1. Lineage (NCBI taxonomy): Eukaryota > Metazoa > Chordata > Mammalia > Pilosa > Megalonychidae > Choloepus > Choloepus didactylus. The sequence goes on along the minus strand of NC_051310.1, from coordinate 181,741,457 downwards.
TAGCTCCATTCCCATGGACCCAGAACATGCAGAGCTGGTAAAAAGGACAATGGCTGGAGTAAGCTTGCCTGCATCAGGGGTTCCTGCCTGGGCTCAAGAGATCTCAGATGCCCAGTGGGAAGATGTGGTACAGAAGGCTCTCCAAGCCCAGCAGGTGTCCCCTGCCCGGAAATGACCACACTGAGAGCTGCCTTATCTCCCTGCATTCCAGGCCAGAACCAGCACAGGACTGAACACATCCATCTCCATCCTCCCTATCTCCCTTTCCACATTAAGGCAAATATTACTTCTTCTCAGAGACCCACTTTATTCAGTTCTGCATGTATCGCTCTGTGGAGAATAAAGCACCCTATGTACACACACACACACACACACACACACACACACATACACACACACAAACACACATACACACAAAACAATGCACAACTGATCTCTGCCACACAGAACATATTGAATTATATGAAGAATTAAATTTTAAGAAATGTAAAAGAAAATTTACAAAAAAAGAAAAAAAAAAAAAAAGACAAAGTTTCCTTTTTATTCAATTTGGGTTATTTCCACACCAAATAGACATGTTTTAAAATATCTGATTGACTGAACATTCATGACTTAGGATGATGAGAAATAATAAAGTTCAAAAGTTGACCTGCCTTAAAAAAAAAACAAAAACAAAAACAAACTGACAGTTTCTTACCACTTACTGGCAGAGTACATGGCTTACAATGGGTGAATTCTACTTATTCTATTTACTTAAATATTTATACTCCTAAAATCACTTCCTTCCTATTTAAATGGAAAATTAGAAATGCAGCTGTAATAGGATCTCTGAAGAAATGGTCAAAGTAGTTAAAGGGGCTTTTGCTACTAAGATAAAATATTAATAAGAATGTAAATAGTTAACAATGGTTAGTAAATAACAAAGAAGCCTTCCTAGGTTCTACTACAAGGAAATTAGACTCTCATCACCACAGCTTTACTCCATGGTTACAACCTAACTAGGCATCTGGGAGTCATTTATTCAATTTCCTCCACCCATTTCAGTGGTAAAACATCTTATAAAAACTGTGTGAGTGTATTCATATGTATGTATTCTGGCAGGGAGAGGTCATCAGGAATTACCTAGTTTTAACCTCACAGGCAATTGCTTCTCCCACATTGGCTCCTCAGAAAAGCTGACAAACCAATACATCAACCTCTGAGATCTCCTTTATGGTAAAATTATTTACACAGCAATATATTAGTAGAAGTCTCAAAACTCAGAATTCTCAGTTGGTTTTTTTTTTATTAGGGAGAATTCAGATTTAAAAACATTCAATCTTAAAATCAACTTGTCATGAAATTTACTAACCTTTTGTATGCTTAGAATGTCTTGATTGTTCCTTATTTTGTATTTTTAAAACACTAGGTGAAATGTCATTTGACCTATCACCCTCAAAATCACATCCATATCCATAGCTCATACGTTGACCAACTATGCTTACATTAGATGTTGCAATCCCTATAAAATAAAATAAACATATTTATTTGAATGATTTAGTTATCATTTGACAGGTACATATCTCCCCTCTAAATCTATCTGGACTGCTGACCTTTTAGAAAGATCAGTAATACAATGTTAGAAAATACGTTATACTAATTTTTATAGTTTTAAACAATCTTAAAATTTTAATACTCATTTTATTAATATAAGAGTATTTATTATAAGAAATAACATTTAATAAAATAGGTTTTAAAATTATAATGAAATACAAAATTCAATGTTTGAAAGAAATAACCAAATATATGTTTTAAAAATACGATGGGCACTTAATTGTTTAAATGAAATTCTTAACTTTACACATGTGGTGGTTTGAAACTGTATGTACCCCAGAAAAGCACGTTCTTAAAGTTAATCCATTTCTGTGGGTATGGACCCATTATAATTAGGACTTACTGATGAGGCTGCTTTAGTTAAGGTATGACCCACCTCCTTCAGGATGGGATGTTATCCTTTTACTAAAGTCCTTTATAAATGGGATGGAGATGGAGAAGGAGATGGAGATGGAAATGGAGATGTGACGGAGATGGAGAGAGAGAGAGAAGGGGGGGCAGAGAGAGAGAGAGAGAGAGAGAGAGAGAGAGAGAGAGAGGGAGAGAGAGGGAGAGAGAGAGAGAGAGAGAGAGGGAGAGAGAAGGAGAGAGAGAGAGAGAGGGAGAGGGCATGCATGTATGAGCAAGTGTGTGCAAACAATGGAAGCAAGAAGCCGAAAGCAATGAAACCCAGAAGAAAAGAGAGAGACCAGCAGATGCCATCATGGGTCTTGCCATATGGCAGAGGAGCCAAGGATTGCTGGCAGCTGGTCTTTGGGAAGAAAGCATCATCTTGATGATGCCTTGATTTGGACATTATCATGTCCTCAAATTGTAAGCTAAAAAATCCCTATTGTTTAAAGCCAACCCATTTCATGGTATCTGCTTTGAGTAGCCTAAGAAGCTAAAACACCAAAACGAAAATTCTAAGAAATTTTAACTGTGGCCTGAGAGATGCCTATATTCTCCACTTTTCCTTTCATTTCCATGTAATGGGCTTGTTCTGGCTTAGCTAGTGAGGTAGTAAACTACAAATGATTAAGAGTTTGGAATCAGAATATAACATTCGGCATTAAATTGCAGTGCTGACACTTAATCTGCTGAGAGAACCTGGGAAGACTCTTAACCTCCTTTGGTGATATGAGAACTGTTGTAAGGGTTAAATGAAAGAAATATATGTTAAGGGCTTAGATAGTGCCTACTGTATAGTAAATACAAAGATATTATTCTATTTCTAATAAAAATTAAACAAAAACAAAACTGTTTTGAAACTACTTTAACAAAATACCCCACATTTTAATCTGCACTTGAATGTTTAAACTGATTACCTATACTAATACTTTGCAGCTGTTAAAACAACAAAATGTGTACTAAATGAAAAATCCTAGATGATACACATTTGTGTCACTGTCTATTTATATACAGCTCCTATTAAAAGCATTAAGTATTAATAATAAAATATTTTTTTAAAATGATGTGTATATTTTAATAAATCAGGATGGTGAGGCGAAGAGGTAGTTGGTTGCAGCTTGGCTAGAGAAGACTACAGTAAAGGGCAATAAGTTCATAGAGAAAGATTCAAGAAATATTTGATGTTAAATTATAGAGAACTTCTAGAAGTAATTTGAATATCTTTCTGAATTCTTAGCTTTGATGTTAATTCATTATGTAAGCTACATAGAGAAATGCTTTCAATTAATAGGTGACAGTAATCTAAAACTACAGGAAGAAAAGTTTCTTATAGTATCAATCAGGTAATTTAGTAAAACATGGTGTAATAGGGAATGACAGGAGATATGTGGAGACCTTTGCTAGAAATATTGTTGAAGAGTTTTTCATAACTATTACTTTGTTTTTGCTCTTCAGATATCGTGAGCATTATCACTGTTACATTTTACCAGTTCAAAATCAATAAACTTGTTTAAAATAAAACAAAAATCTATCCCACATAAACAAAAACCGTAAACCCAAATGCATAAGATCCTAAACAATTACCAACTTAGTATTTTAAGATCATGTTAAATTTAACTAAAAGTATCTTACAGTGAATTCAGTAACTAGTACTGCCAAAATTTGATCCTAGAAACACCTAAGGTACATGTTAAAAACAATATTTCTAACCTTGAAGATTGATTCATTAGGTGTTAGTTGAGGCCCCAGAATCTGTATTTGTAACATGCACCCCAGGTGATTCCTAGGATTAGGCAAGTCTGGGACATACGGAACATTGCATATAGAAGTACATGTTATAATAAGACTTATCACTCTATCAATATTTAAATAACACACAAGGTCACACAACTAGAGTCAAAAGTGGAACTCAAACCCAGGTTACCTAAATCCTTGTTTTTCCTATCCCAAGACATTCTCCCAAGACTGTTCCATTTTTACAAATCAGATACAATGTAGCAAGTAGAAGTCTCTTCAAAATTTATAGACATATGTAAAATTATAAAATAGATTTTCTTAGACTGATCAGACTTAAAAAGGATAAAAGGATGAGTTCATGTGTTATATTTCTTTGTGTTTCCCCATAAAGGGAACAAATAGTTACTGAATACCTATTATGCAATAGGGGCTTTATATGTGTTATATACTCAAATCTTCACTACTCTTGTCAAGGTTTATATTATCAGATGAGTGAACTGAGTTTCAAAGCAGTTAAGCACCTTGCACAGTGTGAATACAGTTATTAATTATCAAATTAGGATTCCAACTGGGGTCTGTCAGACCTCAAAGCCTGTACAAACTGTCTTCCTGTGCCTAGTAGAGCTGCCATCTCTTTGCTGAATATTAGCTTTGTGCTCACACTCAGGCAATCAGGATTATGACAAACACTTGGTAGGTAATCAAAGGGAAATAATCTCAGGGGCGGGGGCGGGGTGTCAAGATTCTGATAAACAAAAATTAAAAAAAGTAAAATAACTGTTAATACCATTATAATAGAGATTGTTACAAAATGTAATGGTATTACAGAAGAGATAATAATCAATTTTGTTTGGAAATTATGGAAGGCTTCCCAGAGAAAGCAACTGAGTTATGTTTTCAGAGCTGAATAGGTGTGAATTTCACATTTCATCCAGAAGAAACAGTATGCACAAATGCAAAGAGATAGGAAATGGTAGTGCAGGTGGTATGATTTGACTAGAGCAGCAAAACAGAAAGAGGAAAATGAAAAACAAGACTGTAGAAGTAAGCAGGGGCCAGATCATGAAAGAATGCATCAAATGGATATAGTCTAGGAAATAGAGTTAGATTTGCATTATGGGAATGGATTAGAAGGGAACAGGATTAAAGCTGGGAAGAAACTTTAGGAGGCTGAGTAGGCAAGAAATGTGGAAGAGTGTGAACTACAGCAATGGTAGAGGAGTCTGGAAGTAGGTGATGAAATTAAGAGAGATTTAGGAGAAACTTAAAATCTTTGCAAATAATTATATATATATAATATGTATGTGTATTTTTTTTCAGCTTTTTAGTAAGGCATCTATGACATAAGGTAAAGTAACCTTAAAGTTGCTAAGACTGTCACACTGAAATTGTGGGAAAATAAATTTTGTATTCCAATTTGTTACATTTCATTCACAACTGAATAAAATTTTACTAATCATAAAGAAGAATCACTTGAAGTTTCCATCCTAAACAGATCACAATCCAAATATTTTTCTGTTGATTACTAATAACTAAATCCTTTTTCTGAGAAGTGATTTTTCAAAAATTGAACAATTTTATTCACATACTATACAATCTATCTTAAGCGTACAAACAATGGCTCTTGGTATAATCACATAGTTATGCATTCACCTCCACAGTCAATATGAGAACATTTTCATTTGTTCTAGGAAAAAAAAAATCCCATATCCCTTATATCCCTTTATTATTGACATTTAGCATTTGGTATAATGCCTTTGTTACAATTAATGAAAGAATATTTCAATGTTACTGTTAACTATAGACCTTAGTTTGCATTAATTGTACTATTCCCATATACCATCCTAGTATTAACACCTTGTAACAGTGATGTACGTTTGTTCTAGTTCATGTAAGAATTTTCTAACATTTGTGCAATTAATCACTGTCATTGTTCACTCCAGGCTTCGTAAGTTATACAGTCCCAGTTTTTATCCTGTAAGCTTTCCTTCTTGTAACATACATGACCCTAGCCTTCCTCTTTCAGCCACACTCACACTAAGCTTTGTTATTTACACTTATAGTATTGTACTACCATCATACAGTATTGTGCTAAGAAGTGATATTTTAAATGAGAGACTTCTAGGTCAGGTCACAAAATTCTTAACAGATGATACAACGGAACTTAACCACTATTTAGATATTATTTTAAAGGAAATTGTCTTTTGTGATGCCACAAATGGCTCCCAATGGTTTCCAAACTATGGCAATGGTTCCAAAGCTTTGCTGCACCTTAGAATCTTCAGGGAGACTTTTAAAAATCAGATGCACACCTGATACTAACTAAATCAGAATGTCTGGGTTTGGGAGCCACACACAGGTACACACATGGGCTTATATATTCAGGCAAATATTTTTCTTCCAAGAATAATATAATATTTATTCTTGCCAAAATGGACTTTTAAGTGTTAAAATGACTGATATTGATTTCTAAGTACAAAAGTTGCAACTGTAAATCTGAAATGTACTCATCATTTTTCATGTCATCTAAAAATCGTTAGTTTTATGTATAACACAGTCATAGAATACCTGCACTGGAGCTTTGTTCAGCCATTTGAGAGTTTTTATTCTTTGCAGAAGAAAGTCTTGCTGGGCAAGGTTTTGACCCAAATGTTGGAAACATGTCGGACCTACAATGAAACAATTTCAACAAACATTTAAGGTACAAAGTTGTTCAGCACTCTTATATCACACATTCTCAATTTTTATTAACTCATAAACTTTTAGATAATAAGGTAGCAACAAGTATGAAAAAAAACCATAGCTAAGGAATATTTTTTTTATTGATAGTCTTAGTTCCTTTTGAACTTCCAATCTTTTAAACATATGGTTAATTTCTAATCATTCAGAAGAGGATCGTCATAGGAGATGAAAACTCAGCAACTTATATAATCTTTGGTTAGAATAAAAAAACAATTGATTCAAGAGAGTTCATTCAAAACTAAATCATATGATCCCTAATTATCTAAGATATAATCCATCTTTACATATAATGACAATAGAAAGTTGACTACATTAAAAATAAGAGATCACCAAGTGAGTTTGGCAAATGCTACTTTCTTCTTGGTCTATTCTTTGTTGTACTTTCTTGACATCATAAAGGCCTATAGGCCTTGTTTCATAAAGAAAGCAAACTGAAGAATGTTAAATCTGAATGTAAGGAAACTTTTAAATCGATAAGCATTGTAATGTCAGTAACTCAGTAATGAATATCATAAAGTGGAGATTTTACAAAGGAGTACAATTCTTAGTAGTTGGGGAGGCATATTTGTAAATGAGCCTACTGAGAGAGCAACATTAAATATTTTTAAAGAGTTATTTCTCTTTAACAGATTGCTGTAAAATTACATATTTGACCTGGACGAAAGAAAATAGTTTAGTCCTTAGAAGTTCTTGACAATTTTTCCTCCCAACCTACCTAACAGATGAAAGCCTTACACTACGTAGCAGTGGCTTTCTTTGGCTGTGATTCTTAAGGAAGGGTGTAAGCTGGTTGAAAATAATTGCTCTAAAGCTATTAAACTCAAACATATTTTAGAAATCCGAAATTCGTTACAAGTAATTCAGTCCATAAATGAGCACACTGAATTCCCTTCTCATAGAGTTCAATACCTGAACAGAATAACTCTGTGAGAAAATACAAGAAGATTATGAATCCTAAATGTTATAATATAAAATGAACTTCCCTGCCCCCAACTGGGTTCCCAGTTATTTATACAGCCTTGCAACTAGAGTATGTAAAATTTCACCTTCTTGGAAGATCAGAGAAGAAACTTTTGGTCTAAAATAAATGTTAAATATTGGGAAAGCCATGTGGATCACACTCCCCTTTGTCCAGTATATGGATGGATGAGTAGAAAAATGGGGCCAAAAATAAAAAATAAAAAAAAAAGCACCCAGTGTTTTTTTTACTTTAATTGTTCTTTTTCCTTTTAACTTTTATTCTTACTACTTTTGTGTGTCTGGTAATGAAAATGTTCAAAAATTAATTTTGGTGATGGACACACAACTATATGGTGGTACTGTGAACAACTGATTGTACGCTTTGTATGACTGCATGGTATGTGAATATAACTCAATAAAATTGAATTATTAAGAAAAAAAGAAATAATGGGTAAAAAATAAAATAAATGTTAAATATTTATTTTTAAAATGTCTGGTAATTTAATGAAAACATATTTACTTCACCAGCCCATGTAGCCATTCCAAATTCATTTTGTAAATACATGACATTATTCTACTTAGGCGATTACAACAAAGAAATTTCCAGTGAGAAAAAATTACAACTGCAAAATTAGGTTTTGTAAAAATGTGGAGGAGAAAATTATGAATGAGACAAATCTCTCACACAGGGTCAGAAAAATTAAGGTTAAGTCTATGAATTGCTGAAATAAAACATCCTTTCCCATTGAAGTTAATGGGATATTACCTCTTCTTTGATTACGCAATCTCTATTTACCTACATTGTAAGAGGTTCCAGCTCACTTAAGCAAAAATAATTTTAATTTCATTTCAAATATTTACTTCTAATAACTGTATTACCACTATAACCATGGTTCAGTATAAAAATCAAAAGAAAACAGAATTTAAAAGACTGACTACACTAAACATTAGCAAGGATGGGAAACAACTGAATTGCTGGTAGGAGTGCCAAATGGTACAACCATCTTGGAAAACTGTCCAGCAGTTTTTAAAAAAAGTTAAATATACATCTACACTATGGTATAACAAGTCTACTCCTAGGTTTTTGTCCAAAATAAAGAAGAATCTCCAAATCCCTAAAATAGGATCACAGAGATGCCCAGAAACCAGGGATGGGACTGCTATTTAAGATTTTAGAATTTATAATGTGGAAAAGTTGGTGCAATTGCTATGCTGGAAAATAATTCTCTGTTGGGACAGAGTGGCCAGTACTATAGTTTCAGCACTATTACTATAGAGAGACTCCTGAGAGCTGTGAGAGCTATGACATGGAGTCCTGAGCTTCTACAAGATAATGGAAATAACAAGATATAAGAAATGGGTTAAAGATTGGGTGGAGTTTATTCATAAATTAGAGGAAACTGGTGCCGAATTTAAATGGAAGCAGCGATATTAGCTGCAGGTCAACAGCCAAAAGAATCAATGATCCAGAAAAGAGCTAAAGACAAAAAATATTAGGATAGTTTTTAAATCAGCAGAATAACAACTGGGACTTTGGGAATAGGGCTAATATTAATTTAGGCACTCCTGCTACAGCTAAGGTTGAGCTATCTCTCACCACCCTAATAGAGCTAAACAAAGTAAGAGCGGTAAACTTTTCCACTTTCTTTTAGATGTACCTAAAAATCTTAACAACTAGAAAATAAATGGTTTTAAAGTTTTTCTTATATATGATATTAGGGTTTCAGATTCTAAATTAAAGATAAGCATTCATTTAACATGCCAAAAAAAAAAAAATACATTGTTTTCTTCCCCTGGGGAGTTGTAGACAGAGAAGAAGTCAATGATTCTTGGCTGTAAATTCCACTTTCACTGTAAGAGCTGATGTTTGGAGAGGAAGATCGAGACGTGGAGTCCATAGTCAAGTCGATCTTAATTGCAGAATCAGGACTTTCAAGGTCAGAAGTACTGCCACTCAGTTTTGCTCTTTTCTTAGCTGCACTATTCCGAAGGGACCTAAGAGAGCTCTGCATCTAAGAAAAAAAAACAGAAAAAATAAAATAAAATAAAAAAAAATTAACTTTACAGGTATGAATTCTTCATATTAGTAAAAGTGATCCTTAGATTTTAAATTCCATTAACTGTACCTAGCTAGCCATTCCCCAAACCAGTACTAGCAGATGGATGTTAATATATAAGTACATAGTATAAATACAAAGATTTCATCATTCAGGTATTTATTAACAACCTACTAGATTTTAAGTTCCTTGAGAGGAAGGATCTCAAGCTATTGTTCACTGTGCTATCCCCAGCATTGGGCATAATGACTAAAATAATGTAGACATGAATCCATGAATTTTATGGTAGACATCAGAGTTGAAGTCACAGGGGTTCCTAGAATAGTGTGCTGATGTGATTACCCCAGTAGTGATATGAGAAGGATAACCAAAAATAATCAGTTTTCTGAAGTCTGAAGTTTTTATCAGGCTTGCAAGTATTAACATATTGTTCTATATGACTTATGAAGCCAGGTATTTCTAGAAACAAAAAGCAGAAATCATTACTACAAACTAATTTATTAAGGCTGGGAATACAACAGTGAACAAATTAATAAACAAAGAAACATCCATAAACCATATTCAATTCAGAGTTCAGCATTTAATGAAAGCATCAGTCTTCAATAAACAAAAGTATCCATAAATTTCTTAAAGTCTTCACACGTGAAAGGCAGGGTCAACAAACTTGTAAATGAGAGTACAATATACCTTATATGCTATGGTAACATTCAGTTTCAATATAAAAAATGCATATAGAAGTTATATTAAACTGCAAAATTTGAATAATGTACTTACCTTTGTGATACAAGAATACAATCCAAATCCATAAGCTATATAAATATAATAATGCCTTTCTTTTAAAGTCAACTCACACCAAAAAAGATAAATGGTGACCAACTCACAAAACAATAACAAGAGGCATCATATAAGCAACTAGAAGGCAGGATAGGCCATTTTAAAAAATTATACATGTTGATTCAATAGTATGGCCTCTTCCCTATTAAATTCTTGGACAGCTGAATGTCTAAAAACAGCACTATCCTCTTGTATTTACTAATTAGATAAAAGAAAGTCAAACTTCAATTATCCACTACCAGAAAAAAAAAAGGCTATTTTTAAGTTATCATAAAAACACTGCAAAAATGTGTAGGACCAGCTAAACCTTATGAGTTACATAGGAAAATTCCTCTTCTATGAATTTCTTTGGGGATGAATTCCATTCCTAACACTCCTGAAGTACAAATGAGTTGGATTAAAAAAACTAAAGAAAGACTTTACAAGCAGTTAGAAGTTCAAGTGGCTAATTAATTCATTAAGAACCAATCTGGGTACTTTATAAATTACTTTTACACATGATATATGGACATACTTTAAAAATGAATACATATTAACTCTTTTATTGAGCAAATCACTGTAGTAAAAGATGTTTACATCTTAAATAGGCTAAAATAGGATCCAAAAATATGATTTAGTGGTTTAGTTTACATACTTATTATAAAACACCTCTTTTTTAACCTGACATTAGGGAAAATGAAATAACAAGGAGTCATCTATGGAAATAGTGCTCTGAATCCAAAGTAATACAGCAACCACATTGCTTTCTCTGAAATAATTAGCATGTACAGTTATCATACTGGCAATACATTATTATAGTATAAATGGAGTGATACAGGATTCAAAGCTGAGTATAAAATACGATCTTGATTTCAGAGATAAATTAAAAACTTCACAAATACACAAGGAACAAAGCCAAGGATGTGCACTGCAGCATAATTTGCAAAGCAAAAATCTGGTAATAAGCTAAAATCCATCATATGAATGAATATACCATAAACAAATTAATATATAAAATATTAATATATTAATTTAAAAATTACAAAACATACATAAAAGCACAAACTAACAGTGATAGTGGTTATATCTGATGAAAGAGGGAGGAATAGGATCAGGAGGGAACTATGTTATGTTTCACTTATTTAAAAAACAAATAGGACGAACTGTTCATTTCAGGGGGAATGTCAGTGCATGGGTGTATTATTATTTTATTATTCATATTTTTAATTTAAATATGAACAATATATGTGTAGAAAAATATTAGAAGGAAATAAATTAGAATATTAACAGTGAATTATTCTTGGGAGTGGGACATGGCGTGATGAATTTTCTTCCTAATAATTCACTGTATTTTCTACATTTTCTATAATGAACATGAAATATTTTTATAAATAAGAAAAAATGGTTATGGGATAGAAAGTACTTGATCTTTTCTTACATAACCCTAAAATATGTAGAAAATGAAAGAATTTTTTAAAACATTTTAGAAAGATACTTGGTTCTAACCTCTTCTTGATCCAGATCTTTATCTCTGACATTTAATTCTGAAAGATCAATTGTAAGACTATCTTTTTCACTCTTCCAAATATCTTCAGGCTCTTTCTTTTTGTGTCCAACTGTACTTAAATCACCTTTATCAGGCAAAAGGCTTATTCCCCTTGGTATAGGAGGGACAGGCTTTGTCCCATTTAGGCCTCGTCGGGAAGATGGTGATCTCATCAAAGCAGGTGTAAGCTGAACTGGAGTAGGTTTTTCTTGAGAATTTTCTCCTGCGTGAAAAATATATATTTTATTTTTTTCTCTTTTTGATTTCAGAGAAGAGGGAGTTATAGTCATCAGCATTTGGAATACACTGTTTTTAAGTAGAAAAATACATTATCTTTCATTAGAAATAAAGATCACTGTCTAAAATAAGATAAAATAAAAGTTGTAATGTCCTAAACAAATAAAATAAGAATGAGCCACCCAAAACCCGTTCATGTTGAACAAAAACATTATATACTAAGTTAAATTTTGATATCTATCCTCATTCTCATTATTACGATTAATTTTTGTTATGGTAAAGTCCATAATAAGTTAGGAAGGCTACTTTTCTAGTTAGATTTAATTATTAAAGCAATATTTGAATAACTACTATATCCAAAGCAGTAATACTGGGCATTGGGGGAGAACAAGTTGAAGTCTCAGCTTTCAATGGAATACTTGATCTTGTGGGAAAGACAGACAGAAAGAAATTAAAAGAAGAGAATGAAGGTTCAGTGTGAGAGGAAGTGATGAAATTGATGATAAATTGATCTTATATTAATTGGAACACTATTGTTATGGGGTAGTTTAAAGGCGGAATATCTTACCCTAGAGGGTGGGGATAAGAAAGCACCTGACATAGAAGAATTGTCTTTAGTAGACTTTTTGAGACTGTATCTGTCATGAATGAACCTATGTAAGTACAAGATTCTGGAGTAGGCTTTTGTGAAGAAAAGAATATTTTAATTTATAACAAATAATAGAAAACATTTCAAAATAATTTTAGCATATAATAAAATTCAATATGTTTTTTGAATGAACACTAGACATTAATTATATTAAGTATATGAATTAACACTTTATATTTTTAAAGCTAAAATTTGTTAGTGGGTTCTCAGGCAACTTATGCTGTTCACTCCTGTTAACAAATTGAAAAAAACATTATTATTTACCTAGTTCCAAAAAGGGATTTTGAAGTGGCAATATAAGAAAAGAAAAATGACAATTTCAAATGACTTTTATATTACATATTACATTTAACATACTGTTAAATATTTTCCTAAATATTCACTCAGAGAAATAAAATGTAATTTCCCAGTTTTAAAAGATATAACAACTCCATTGACTAATTCCAAAGTAATAATCCAAGCATAGAAATATATATAAACAAAGTATTGATTTTTACCATCATTTCTACCTGTAGGGTCAGATGATTGTGGGCTGACAAGTTTTTTCTGTGGACTTGGCTTTGTTAGTCCTTCAAAGCTTTTAACAGGCCAGGAATTTGAGAAATGAACAGAATTATCTTGACACTTCTTTGGAGATCCAGCAAGAGGGGATGTGTGCTTTGGACTAGTTCGAGGTGATGAGAGAGGATACGATGGAAGGATGAAGGCTCCTGGACTTGGATTTGGACCGGAGTGGGACAAAGTACGCTCTGTTTGACTACCAAATGCTTGCTGCATCTTACTGCCAAAATTTAGGCTAGTGTATACTGTAACCAGACAAAAGAAAATGTTATTTATGTATATACATCTTCTAAGAGTTTAAAGCTTTTTTTGCTTTTCACACTCAGGTTTTTATCCCATTTGGCATTTATATTTTTGTATGGTGTGAGGTAAAGATCTAATTTTATTTTTTTCTATATTGATAGCCCAATTTTCTCAGCAATCACTTTTTAAAAAACAAATAATAAATTTAATAGATTCTTGACACTGCATACCAGATTATAAGTTCTTGAAAGATGAAACTAGAATTGTTTTAAGGCAATCCCCATACTCTTTAAAAGAACAATATTTATTTCTATTATTTTCTTTCTTCTTTTTTAATATGACATTGTATACAGAAATAAGCTCTTGTTAAGTAACCAAAATGTCAATTTTTTCACTGGTAAAATACAATTCTATTTTTTGGTCAAGTTTTTATGCCAAAAAAAAAGCAACCTAAAGTATTTTCAGTCTCACTAGATATCCAGAAAAAAACTTAACTTTATAAAACAATAACAACAACAAAAACAATAATAATAATTAGTTAGATATAGATCAATTATCATTTTTTAAGTGAAAGACGATTTATGTACTATTTGCAAATATAACCACAGTTTTCAAAACTCCCTGGCCACTGACAGTCCCAGTTGCCTAACAGATCTTCAGTAACCTCCAGGTACCCTGTCTGTCCTCAGTCTAGGCCAACAGGACTCAAACTACCAATCGGCAGCAGAAGACAAAGCTGAGAAACTCAGAGCCAGGAACCTGCGTCAGTCTCCTGGGAATTTGTTGAGGCTCTATGGGGCCAGGAACAACATGCTCAACACAACATGTGGGCAGAGAGAAGAGGTACCAGGTAGCTTCTGACCTTTGCAGCAACCAGGAAATGAACCTGGACTCCAGGACATAGGAGTGCTGTTCTGTGAGTGTGCATGTGTGTGTGCGCATGTGTGTGTGCATGCAAACTGGGGAAAGATTTGGATGGAATTTCTCCCCTGACTCCCAATCCTAACCCCAACCAGGGTTCTGCTGTTCTCGTCTAAATTTGCCTCTGGTCTTCCCCACCCAGGCCTGGTCCCTGTCCCTCCCCCATTGCGGGGTGTGATTATGTTGCAGCTGTCTTTAGAACCATTTTTGTTTTCTTTTTATTGAGATTGTTCACATACCATACAATTATACAAAGATCCAAAGTGTACAATCAATTGCCTGTGGTACCACCATACAGCTGTGCATCCATCACCACAATTAATGTTTTTCTCAATTTTTAGAACATTGTCATTACTCCAGAAAAGAAATAAAGACAAAAAGAGGAAACTCAAATCCTCCCATACCCCTAACCAATCCCCTCCATTGTTAACTCATGGCATTAATATAGCACATTTGTTACTGTTGATGAAAGACCATTAAAATACTACTAACTGTAGTATATAGTTTACAACAGGTTTATTTTCTTTGCTATATGCCCCTCTATTACTAACTTCTAGTTATAGTGTCATACATTTGCTCTGCTTCATGAAAGAGATTTCTAATATTTGTAGTTAATCACAGACATTGCCCACCACAAGGTTCACCAGTTTATACAGTCCCATCTTTTAACTTCCAACTTTCCTTCTGGTGACATACATGACTCTGAGCTTACCCTTTCCACCACATTCACACACCATTCAGCTGTTGGTTATTCTCACAACATGCTACTGTCACCTCTATTCATTTCCAAACATTTAAGTTCAACCAGAATGTTGAACATTCTGCTCATAATAAGCAAGTGCTCCCCATTCTTTAGCCTTGTTCTATATCCTGGTTAACTTACATTTCATGTCTATGAGTTTACATATTATAATTAGTTCATATCAGTGAGACCCTGCAATATTTGTCCTTATGTCTCTGACTTACTTCACTCAATATAGTGTCCTCAAGGTTTCTTCATCAACCCATTTTTTTGTAAGACTGTTTTTTCACATCCCATACATTCCATCCTAAGTAAACAACCGATGGTTCCCTGTATAGTCACGTATTTACGTATTCACCACCATCACCACTATCTATATAAGGACATCTCCATTTCTCTCATAAAGCAGGAGGAAGAGTCAAAGAAAAAGAGAACAAACCAACAAACATGTCAGCTAGGAAGCAACAAAAGGAAAGACAGCATTAAACTAAAGTAGAATAAAGAGCCAAACAACATTACCAATGCCAAGTGCCCCATACCCCTTCCTTATATCCCCCTCTTATATACAATTAGCTTTGGTATATTGCCTTTGTTACATTAAAGGAAGCATAATACAATGTTTCTGTTTATTTCAGTCTCTAGTTTGCATTGATTGTATTTTTCCCCCAATGCCTTCCTATTTTTAACACCTTACAAAGTTGACATTCATTTATTCTACCTCATGACAAAACATATTTGGACATTTTATCACAATTATTGAGCACTCAAGGTTTCACTGAGTTATACAGTCCCAGTCTTTATCTTTCCTCTTTCCTTCTGGTGTCCCACATGCTCCTGACCTTCCTCTTTCAAACATACTGACATTCTTCTTTGTTCACTGTAGTTACATTGCTGTGCTACCATCACCCAAAACTGTGTTCCAAACCTCTCACTCCTGTCTTTTCCTACCTGTCTGTAGTGCTCCCTTTAGTATTTCCTGTAGAGCAGGCATCTTGTTCACAAACTCTGTCATTGTCGGTATGTCAGATAATATTTTAAACTCTCCCTCATATTTGAAGGGTAGTTTTGCCGGATATAGGATTCTTGGTTGGTGGTTTTTCTCTTTCAGTATCTTAAATATATCACACCACTTCCTTCTTGCCTCTGCGGTTTCTGCTGAGAAATCTGCACATAGTCTTACCAAGCTTCCTTTTTATGTGGTGGATCGCTTTTCTCTTGATGTTTTCAGGATTCTCTCTGTCTTCTGACATTTGGAAATCTGATATTAAGTATCTTGGCCTAGGCCTATTCAGATCTATTCTGTTTGGGGTACGCTGTGCTTCTTGGATCTGTAATTTTATGTCGTTCATAAGAAATGGGAAATTTTCATTGATTATTTCCTCTATTATTGCTTCCGCCTCTTTTCACTTCTCTTCTCCTTCTGGGACACCCATGACACATACATTCATGTGTTTCATGTTGTCATTCAATTCCCTGAGATGTTGCTCATACTTTTCCATTCTTTTCCCTATCCATTCTTTTGTGTGTAGGGTTTCAGGTGTCTTGTTCTCCAGTTCCTGAGTGTTTTCTTCTGCCTCTTGAGATCTGCTGTTGTATGTCTCCACTGTGTCTTTCATCTCTTATGTTGTGCCTTTCATTTTCACAGATTCTGCCAGTTGTTTTTTCGAACTTTCGATTTCTATCTTATGTACTCCCAGTGTTTTCTTTTTTTTCATTAAAAATTTTTTATTTTTGTTTTTATTTAAAAAATTTTTTTTCACTGAGATTGTTCACAAACCATACAATTATCCAAAGATCCAAAGTGTACAATCAGTTGCCCTCGGTACCATCATACAGCTGTGCATCCATTATCACAATTAACTTTTTTCAATTTTTAGAACACTTTCATTACTCCAGAAAAGAAATAAAGACAAAAGAAGGAAACTCAAATCCTCCCATACCCCTAACCAACCCCCCTCCATTACTGATTCATAGTATTGGTATAGTTAATTTGTTATTGTTGATGAAAGAAATGTTAAAATACTACTAACTGTAGTATATAGTTTGTAATAGATACATATATTTTTCTATATGCCCCTCTATTATTAACTTCCAGTTATAGTGTCATACATTTGCTCTAGCTCATGGAGAGATTTCTACTATTTGTACAGTTAATCACAGACATTGCCCACCACAAGATTCACTGTTTTTATACATTCCCATCTTTTAACCTCTAACTTTCCTTCTGGTGACATACATGACTCTGAGCTTACCCTTTGTACCACATTCATACACCATTCAGCACTGTTAGTCATTCTCACAATAATGTGCTGCCATCACCTCTGTTCACTTGCAAATGTGTAAGTTGACCCTAGTTGAACATTCTGCTCATAATAAGCAACCGCTCCCTATTCTTTAGCCCCGTTCTATATCCTGGTAACTTATACTTCATGTCTATGAGTTTATGTATTATAACTAGTTCATATCAGTGAGACCCTGCATTATTTGTCCTTATGAGTCTGTTTTATTTCACTCCATATAGTGCCCTCAAGTTTTTTTCATCAAGCCATTTTTTCTTAATTTAATAAATTTTATTTTGAAATAAATTCAATCTTACAGGAACAGTTGGAAAAACAGTACAAACCCCATACACAGAACTCCACTATACCCCAACCCACTCCCCGATACCCCGATCCACAACCTTTAACATCCCGTCACACCACTCCTTTCTATCCCTCCCTCTCTCCCTATCTATCATCCATCATCTATTGCTCTGTCCTCTGAACATATGACAGCAAGCTGCACATATCTTTGAACAAACAATCTAATTCACATATACCTTTCCCATGGACAAGAACATTCTTTAATGCAATCTCATTAAGCGCAGCTAAGAAGTTCAAGAAATTCAACACTGATATAAAGCTTACATTCTATACTCCCTTTTTTTTTTCTTGTATCCCATTTGTGTCCCTTTGAGCTTCCTCTCCTCCATTCTCAGATCCCATCCAGGATGATCCTTGGCATTTAACTGTCATCTATTTAGACTGTCTTTTTTTCTTTTTTTTCCCCCCAATTGTGGAAACATATATATAGCCTAAATCTTCCCATTCCACCCCCTCCCTAGCATTCCATTAGTGGGATTAATCACATTTAGAATGTTGCAATGTTATCACCTTCCCATCATCCATTTCTAGAAGTTTCCCTTCACCCCAAACAGAAACCCTACTCTCATTTCTTAACTCCCCATTGCCCCTTCCCCCACTTCTCAGAACCCCTACTCTACTTTTCATCTCTATGGTCATATTCTCTGATACTTCCTTTGTGTTTACCGTGGGGCTTAAATTTAACATCTTAAATCTATAACAATCTTGTTTTTTTGATACCAACTTAACTTCAATATGACACATAAACTATGTTCCTATACTCCATCATTCCCCCACCTTTATGCAGTTCTTGTCAAAAATTACCTATTTTACATTGAGTCCCAAACCACTGATTTATCATTACAGTTTAGGTATTTTAGATCCT
This sequence comes from Choloepus didactylus, assembly GCF_015220235.1. Classification (NCBI taxonomy): domain Eukaryota; kingdom Metazoa; phylum Chordata; class Mammalia; order Pilosa; family Megalonychidae; genus Choloepus; species Choloepus didactylus. The sequence continues at coordinate 181,722,759 of NC_051310.1, read as the reverse complement.
GTAGGAAGTAAATAGTGGAGTTATAAATCAAAAATACAGTAGTATTGGTATTTACATTTACCATGTGATCTTTACTGGAAATCTTTATTTCTTCATGTAGTTTCAGTCAATTGTTTAGTGTCCCTTCCTTTCAGCCTGCTCAACTCCCTTTAGCATTTCTTATAGGACCGATTACTGGTGATGAAGTCCCTCAGCTTTTGATTATCTGGGAATGTTTTCATCTCCCCCTCATTTTTATCCTCCAGGTGTTTGTGAATTCTCCAAGTCTCTGATGGTTATTGACTTCTATTTGTATTCCATTGTGGTCAGAGAATGTGCTTTGAACAAATTCATTTTTTTTTTTTTTTTACTGAGGCTTGTTTTTATGTCCCAGCATATGGTCCATTCTGGAAAAAGATCCGTGATCACTGGAGAAGAATGTGTGTCCCAGTGACCTAGGATGTAACATTCTATATATGTCTGTTAAAATTCTCTGTATCTCTCTCTCCTTTCTTTGTTTCTCTGTCAGTAGGGCTCCCTTTAGTATCTGAAGTAGGGCAGGTCTTTTATTAGCAAAATCTCTCAGCATTTGTTTGTGAAAAATTTAAGCTCTCCCTCAAATTTGAAGGACAGTTTTGCTGGATCAAGTATTCTTGGTTGGAAACTTTTCTCTCTCAGAATTTTAAATATGTCATGCCACTGCCTTCTCGCCTCTATGGTGGCCGCTGAGTAGTCACTACTTAGTCTTACCTTGTTTCCTTTGTATGTGGTGAATTGCTTTTCTTTTGCTGCTTTCGGAACTTGCTCCTTCTCTTCAGTATTTGACAGTCTGATCAGAATATGTCTTGGAATGGGTTTATTTGGATTTATTCTATTTGGAGTTTGCTGGGCATTTATGCTGTGTGTATTTATATTGTGTAGAAGGTTTAGGAAGTTTTCCCCAACAATTTCTTTGAATACTCTTTCTAGACCTTTACCCTTATCTTATCCTTCTGGGACACCAATGAGTATTAAATGTGGACGTTTTATTTTATCTATCATATCCCTGAGATCCATTTCAATTTTTTTCTCCATTCTTTCTTTTGTTCTTTCATTTTCTGTTCTGTGGTCCTCTAGGACACTGAGTTGTTGTTCAACTTCCTCTAATCTTGTATTATGAGTATCCAGAGTCTTTTTAATTTGGCCTACAGTTCCTTTTATTTCCATAAGATCTTCTATGTTTTTATTTACTCTTGCAATATCTTCTTTATGGTCTTCTAGGGTCTTCTTCATGTACTTTATATCCTGTGCCATGCTCTCGTTGTCTGTCTGTAGTTCTTTGATTAACTGCGCCAAGTACTGCGTGTCTTCTGATCTTCCGATTTGGGTGTTTGGGTTTGGGTTCTCCATATTGTCTGGTTTTATCATAAGCTTTTAAGATTTTCTGTTGTTTTTGGCCTCTTCGCATTTGCTTTACTTGCTCTGTAGTTGGTCAGAATCGCAGCTTGGTGGCATACACTCTCTCCAATCAACCAGCAGATGGTGTCCATGAGTCACCAATTCCCCTCAAGTCATCTCTCCCCAACCCCGTCTTTGTGGTGTGTGGGGATCTGAACCCTGTGGGGTCCACTCAGTACACTTAATTTGGGTGTGCTGTTGGTGCCGTCCACCCTGAATGAGGGGCATGCATCTGAGCAGTTAGGGAGGAAGGGCAGCTTTAATAATCAAACCTCCCAGGTGTTCCCGGAGATTTTAGGCTGTTCTCTCCACTGACCCAAAAGTCCTTGGTATTGGCGTAGGTTCCCTGGGATTTCCGAGTAGTTCCCCCTTCCCTGCTCTGCTCTTCCAGGACCTCTGCTGAGGGATGGAGAGCTGTGCCACGTCACAAGTGCATGCTGGCCTCCAGGGGAGCCCTGGGACACCGGGCCGTGCAGGGGCATTCCCAGCCCACTTCAAAGATGGTTGAATGGGACACATTAACTTCCCCCTTCCGCAAAGCTCTGCCTTCCCAGCTCTGGGACAATCAGCCGTGGGTGTATTCAAGGCCACTGTCCACGGCTGATATTGTGCCGTGTGAGCGGTGCTGAGGGAAAGATTCCCTGTCACACTGGGTTTCTTGGCATGGCTCTGTGCTGTGGGTTCAGCCCCAGGCAGGAGTGCCCCCACCCCCTGAGGAGATGGCAGCAAGTTGTGCATTTTTTTCTCCTTTTTAGCCTATACTTCTTGACTAGTGTGAGGAGGTATGGCCATGTTCCCCCAGGCTCTGGGGTCTGGTTCTGAATGGAAAGGGCCCCACCCCTTTCCTCCTGGAGAAGATAGACCCCCTAGGGGGAGGTCATTAGCATTTCAATGGTCTCTCTATCTGCTTGTGCTATCTCCACCCTTCTCTGAGTCACAGCACTGGGAACTGAAAACGGCTGGGGCTTTCTCCACTGAGCCGAAAAAGAAACAGATAGTCCCCTTCAGACCTAGTCCAAGGCGACCCTCCGGCTCTCCAAGGTCAGTCGTCACCCAAAAGCTCTGTCTGTTTTTTTGGGGATTTGTACCTGTAGTGAACAGTTCACACTCGCTACTTAAAACCCCAGTTACAGCTATATTCGCTTGCTGGGAGAGAGCTTCTCTCTGGCACCATGAGGCTTTGCAGCTAAGGCTATGGGGGACGGGGTCTCACGACTTGGATCCATAAGTTTTACTTACAGATTTTATGCTGTGATTTTGGGCATTCCTCCCAATTCAGGTTGGTGTATGATGAGTGGACGGTCTCATTTGCCCCCCCCCCCGCAGTTATTCTGGATCATTCATTAGTTGTTTCTGTTTTTTTTCCAGTTGTTCCAGGGGGACTACTTAGCTTCCACTCCTCTCTATGCTGCCATCTTCCCTCTCCCCAGTGTTTTCTTTATAGCCTTCATCTCTTTTGCCATCTCTTCCCTCAACTTTTTGAATTGATTGAGCATTAGTTGTTTCAATTCCTGTATCTCAGTTGAAATGTAAGCTTGTTCCTTTGACTAGGCCAGAACTTCGTTTTTTCTTAGTGTAGGTTGTAGTTTTCTGTTGTCTAGGCATTTGGTTTCCTTGGTTACCAGGAACCACGTAAGCAGACCAGAACGGGCTCAGGTCCCAGAAAGGGGAAATATTTGGTATCAGGTTTCCCTGAGGGTGTGTCTTAGAAGACTGACACACCATGTGAGGCCTCAAGCTGCTGTGCTTTTCTTAACCTGTCCAGCAGGTGGCATCTGTCAGCCTCTAGCTCCTGACTGGTGTAAGGAGGTGTGGCTTCCTTAGTTTCTGTTTTGGCTGTTTTCCCCCAGGCTTTGGGGTCCGGTTCTGAATGGAAGGCAGGTAGTAGAGCTGGCACCACCTCTTTCCTCTTAGGGAAGATACACCTCTATGGAGTTTTCATTTGCATTTAAATAGGTTCTTTATCTCTCTGACTCTGCTATCTCCACCCTTGTCTGGGTCAGAGTACTGCAAACTGAAAATGGCTGAGGCTTTCTCCACTGAGCTGCTCAGGTTGAGAGAGAGAAAAAGGGACAGAAAGCCCCCTTTCAGGGTCAGTGTGCCGGTTTGAATGTATTGTGTCCCCCAAATGCCATTGCCTTTGTAGTCTTCTGGGACAGACGTTTTGGTGCTGGTTAGATTTGCTTGGAGTGTGCCCCACCCAGCTGTGGGTGATGATTTTTGATGAGATATTCCCATGGAGGCGTGGCCCTGCCCATTCGGGGTGGGCCTTGATCAGTGGAGCTATATAAATGAGCTGACTCAGAGAGAGAAAACTCACTGAGTGCAGCTGGGAGTGATGGTTTGAAGAGGGGCAAGCTTGCTAGAGAGGAACGTCCTGGGAGAAAGCCGTTTTGAGGCCGGAGCTTTGGAGCAGACGCCAGCTGCCTTCCCAGCTAACAGAGGTTTTGCGGACGCCATTGGCCATCCTCCGGTGAAGGTACCCAATTGCTGAGGTGTTACCTTGGACGCTTTGTGGCCTTAAGACTGTAACTGTGTAGTGAAATAAACCCCCGTTTTATAAAAGCCTATCCATCTCTGGTGTTTTGCATTCTGCAGCATTAGCAAACTAGGACAGTCAGTCAACAGCCCAATTTCACCCGTCCACCAGAGATAGCACCCAGTCCTCTAGGCTCCCCCTCCTGGGACAGAGAAGTCCCTTGGCTCTTCAAGGTCAGTCATCACTAAAAGCCTCTGTCTGCTTGTTGGGGATTTGCAGCTTGCACTGAGCAGTCTACATTTCCCAATTAAAACCCTAGATGGAGCTGGACTGAGGTATATTCACTTGTTCAGTGTGCTGCCCTCTATCACAGTGAGGGTTTGCAGTTTGGGCTTCCATGGGGGGAGGGGGGTCCCAGCTCAGGTCTGCAGTTTCTATTCACAGATTCCACACTGCGATCTCAGGCATTCCTCCCAATCCAGGTTGGTGCACGATGTGTGGACAGTCACGGTTGTCCCCCGGCAGTTATTTCAGATCATTTTCTAGTTGTTCCTGTTTGTTTATTAATTGCTCCAGGTAAACTAACTAACTTCCACTCCTCTCTCTGCTACCATCTTCTTCCATCTCCCCTAGCACCATTTTTTTGAACTGTCTGTCCTTTCCCTGCCTCTATAAAGCACCCCAATATATTTGGGCTTATTCTTATGTGCTTTCTTATTGGTTGCTTTAGTCTATTTGTCTATCCCTGCATCAGTACCACAATGTTTTATTTATCATCACTCTATTTGATAGGAAAAATTCTCCTCCATTTCTATCTTCTTTAAAATTATCTTGGCCATTCTTGGTCCTCCATTCTTTCATATGAATTTTAATATCTGCTTGACAGGTTCCATAAAACAGCCTTCAGGAATTGAGTGGAATGGCACTGAATTTATAGATTAATCTTGGAAGAAGTACATTTTCCTAAAATTGAGTCTCTTTATTTAAAAATATGGTATCTCCTTTCATTTATTTGAGTCTTCTTTTATGTCTTTCAAAAAAGTATAGCTTACATAATAAAGGCTGTGAAAATCTTTGCTAAAATTTCTAGATAATTTAAAAATTTTGCTGATACTGTAATTTTTTAAAATTACATTTTCTGAAAGTTGCTGAACTTTACTGACTTTTATATTCAGATTTTGGATCTGGCAACTGTGAATTCTTTTATTAGTTTTAATAGTTATTTCTGTACATACTCTTGGATTTTCTATGTAGATAGTCTAATAATGGTAAAAATGAAAAAGATGATGACAGCTACTGTTTACTAAGCATTTACTATGTGCCAGGTGGTGTTCTAAGCACTTCATATGTATTAATCTAACAACTCTGTGGGGTTAGGTAACATTCCTATTTTACAGATGAAAAAAATGAATTACAAGGTGGTAAGTTGCTAGAAGTCATCTGCTAGGAAATATAAAGCTGGGATATGAACTCAGGCATTCTATTACCCAAGCCTGTGCTCTTAACCACTACAGTGTAATACATTTTACTGGGAATGATAATTTTTGTTTCTTCCTCTTGAAATCTTATACATTTAATTTCTAGCTAGGTCTTCCCTAGTTAGGGAGTACAATGACTCCCAAATCCTTAGCACTCACTCCAGACTCAGTATCAAAATGTCACTCGACATCTCTTGTTGAAAGGCAGTGGTCTTAAACTTGAACATGTCTGCATCCAAGCTCTTAATTTCCCAGTCAAATCTACTTGCTCCTATTGTTCCTCTTCTTCGTAAATGGCAACTCTATTTTTCCAACTGCTCAGGCCAACATGGATTCATCCTTGACTCTTCTCTCTCTCAAACTTCAAATCCAGTCCATTAGCAAATCTTGTTGGCTCTACATTAGAAATACAGGGTGATGGCCAAGTCTGGAAATTCTGGTTAATACCAAATACACGATTTACTGATATTACATTAGAATACATGATAAAATAAAATATGTTTCCAAACTTTATGGTCACCTTGTATATCAGAATCCAATCAATTTTCATCATGCCATTGCTTCCTCTCTAGTACAGGCCACATCATCTCTCATTTGAACTATCATCATTGCCTCCTAACTGGTCTGCTTTGCACTCTGCCCCTACCTCTGCCAAGACTATTCTCTACAGAGCAGTTGTAATCCTGTCATTTCTCTTTTCAGAAACTCCCCATGCCTTCTCAACCCACTCAGAATAAAATCCCAAATCCTTACAATGACCTATAAGCCCCGATGTTATCTTCTCTCCCCCGATGTTATCTTCTCTAACTATTCTCCCCCTCACTCATTCCACTGACCCCCTTGTTATTCCTCCAATAAACCAAATATGCTCCTACTTCAAGGTATTTGTACTTGCTGTTCTCTCTGCCTGGAATGTTTTTTTCCAGGTATCTATGTGGCTCACTCCCTCATTTCATTAAGATTTTTGTCATATTCTGTCCCCTATCCTTACTTTATTTTTCTTCATAGCACTTATTTCCTTTCTTATTACTTTACTTGTTAATCCTTTTTTCCCCGACTAGATTTTGATCACTGTGATATCTCTAGATCCTATAACAGTGCATGGTTTTCAATACATATTTAAGGATTTAGTCTGGAATGTTTAATAGAAGTGCAACAATCAGCACTTTTGCTTGTTCTTGACTTTAAAGTGAATTTTTCTAACATTCTACCATTAGATATATTTGCTATAGGCATTAATCAATAAAATATTAGGTTAAGAAAATTCTCTTTTACTATCAGTTTGTTTACACTGTACGCATACTGAATTTTTATCAAATTTTACTGCATCTATTGACATAATTATATGTTTTTTCCCCCAAATGGGATAAGGTTATACTACATGCTTTTCTAGAAAAAAACATACTTAGACATAATACACAACATACAACTTAAAAAGCCATACAGCTAAATTTGGTTCATTTAGGACTTTGACCTTCATGTAAGTGCCAATATTTTCCTTCATTCAGTAAGCTAATCTGGTCATGATGTCAAGGTTATACTAAATTCATATGAATTAGGGAATCTTCCTTCTTTCTTAATTCTCTTAGCTTGTGTTCTAGTTTTCTAATGCTCCCAAGATGCAAAATACCAGAAATGGACTGGCTTTTATAAAGGGAGTTTATTTGGTTACACAGTTAAAGTCTTAAGGCCATAAAGTGTCCAAGGTAACACATCAGCAATCGGGTACCTTCACTTGAGGATGGCTAATGGTGTCTGGAAAACCTCTGTTCACTGGGAAAGCATGTGGCTGGTGTCTGCTCCAAAGTTCTGGTTTCTCCCAGGACGTTCCTCTCTAGGCTGCAGTTCTGCAAAAATGTCTCTCAGTTGCTCTTGGGGTGTTTGTCCTCTCTTAGCTTCTCTGGAGCAAGTGTCTGCTTTCAACAGCCATCTTCAAACTGTTGCTCATCTGCAGCTCCTCTCTCAGCTCCTGGGCATTCTTCAAAGTGTCCCTCTTTGCTGTAGCTCCTCTTCAAAATGTCACTCTCAGCTGCACTGAGTTCCCTCTGCCTGTCAGCTCATTTATATAGCTCCACTGATCATGGCCCACCCTGAATGGGTGGGGCCATGCCTCCATGGAAATATCTAATCAGAGTTACCACCTACAGTTGGGTGGGGCACATTCCATGGAAACACTCAAAGAATTCCAATCTAATCAGCACTAAAATGTCTGCCCCACAAGATTGCATCAAAGATAATAGCATTTGGGGGACATAATACATTCAAAGCGGCACAGCTTGTATAAAGTAACAATTCTTATGATTTGAAGGTTTCATAGAATATTAAGAACACCATCTGAGCCAGGTGTTTTTTCCTTTTGATGGGTAGAATTTTAAACCTAAAATTCCTATAGTAGTTATAGGTCTACTTAAGTTTTCTACTTCTAATTGAGACAATTTTGGCAGGCTTGTTAACTGTACTATTCAAATATTCTATATCTTCTAAATCAAACCATCTTTATCCTATTACAATTTTATATTAACTAATTGATAGGTACAGACAAATTTAAAAACATCTTGTCTTCATGGGGAACTAATTGTTCTCATTATAGTGACCTTCTTTAGTCCTAAAATTTGTTTTTGCTTTAATGTGAATTTTTTCCCTTAACATCAATATATCTATGCTCACTTTGTCAGGGTCAGCATTTGCCCATTTCCATGGTGTACCTTCTCCCAAAGTATTTTGTTGTGTTTTACAAGTGGCTCCTGAAAATAGCATTTCAATGGAAGAAAAAAAAATCAAAACTGATCACTTCTGTCATTTAAATGTTAAGTTCTTTTCATTTACATGTATGGTAACCACTGACATATTTGGTTTTATTTCTACTATTTTTATTTTGTGCTTTCTATTTCCATCATGCTTTTTCTCTACTACTTTTTTCCTCCTTCTGGCTTTTTACTGAATTTATCTTTTCCTTTTAATCCCCTTTTCCCCTCAATCAGTATAAAAGTCTATTTGTAATCTTTTGGGGGCCCCTTGAATTTTCTTTTATTATTTTTTAAAGACTCTCCATGACAAAAAATCTAGCTAGCTAGCTTATGTTACCACAAACAAAATAAACACTCTTTTAAAAATTTAACAACTGTATATATTTAATATTATTTATTTTTAATGCATATCTGACATGGTTAGGACTACTACTTCAATCTATATCTTTTCTTGGGGAAAAGAGGACTGCAGGAACTTTAAGTGGTCACAGATTTACATATGGAACTCAAATTAGACTTTTAGTTTCCTGATTTCAATTACAGCTCTCTATTAACAGATTCTGGTAATTCCATAATAGTGTCTCATTACATATTTCTTTTATTAAGAGATTTGAAAACATTTTCTTACAAAGAAATCAGATCAAGTACACCAAAGCTTTTCATGCATGGAAATAGAACCAATGCAATGCCACATAACGTATCAACATTTTGACACTTTGTGAGGATCACAACAACATTTAGAACTTCTAGATGGTTTGACAACTGGCATCCATATTCCAGGTCTTTCAGAAATCCCACTGGGATTGTAAATTGAAATGGTGGTGGTTCTGACAAAATTTTTACTATTTGTCCAGGTATTAACTTAAATTCTGACTTCAGAAGAGCAGTGTATCCCTTTATTAACTACTCTAACAGATATTCTGAGAGGTTTTAGAAAACCAAAGCTACTAAGCAGATTTGTCTAAACACTGAGGGTGGAAGTAATCTTCAAAGGTAATATAATCATTCAAGGATATCCTAACAGGATAAGTAACACAGCAAATCCTCTCTGCCTCTACTAATCTATAATCTGTACAGATGGGTCCCAAAGGTATCCAAGGGTTAAGATTTAGGGAATACCTATATCATTAACAAAACGGACTACTTTATTGAGAATAACACCACAAGAAAAACTTTAAGGAATCATGTGGCTCTTTGGGGTGGGTAAGGAAAGGGTAGCTAAAACGTAAGTGTTGTATAAACTAAATATCTTTTACTAATTTCAAATGATCACTACTTTTCCATCAACGAATAAAAAAAGAAATACATCCTTTTCAATTTAAAAAGAATTTTTGGGAAAGGATTACAACAAAAATTAAATACTTTTAGATTTAATTTGATCCTACCTCTAACTAACACTTGATAATACTATTAGTTAGTACTGAAATTTAAAAACTTCAAACCCCAAATTCATATGACTGACAACCAGCCTCAAACCCTTTCATTTGTTCTATATCTCAAGTCTTATCTGAAATGATAGCTAATCAGAAAGTGATGGTTCCTAACAGGGGACATAATATATTCTGGACATCCTGAAAATTTAAAAATGATAGAAAATAACTGTCCTTTGTTAACACAGAACTCTGTAATGGGTAACATTATTTTCAATAACTTGAATTAATCTGCATGATGAGTTGTACAAACTCTTATTTTAGTAGTCAGATTTGTATCAAGATTACTAAATCTATTTTATGGTAACAATTATTAAGAAGTGTTATTAAAATTTAAAAAATACAGCAAACATCCTTTTCTTTTTTTTCATGATGATCATAATTTTACAAAATGACATATAAGCTAGACTTAAATTTGGAATTTATACCTTTATCTTGATGACTGTTAGCTGTCCCCAGAAACTGTAAGTCAGAATCCACACTGCCAGTTTTACCACATATCTGTGAAAATCCAAGTTGTCCACATTTCCCAGAAAGATGTGTCTGATGAGACCCAATAGTATCTTTGGAAGGAAGGAAGGAGAAAAATGTGAATGTTGGCTTTATTTCATGAGTACATTTTACTTCATAAATATTAGTGTAATTTGATAGGAATAAATAGAAGAGTAAATACACAATGAGCCAGGTAGACAAGAAAGGGCTAAAGTTTTTGGTATTGGCAGATCTGATTAGTGTCAGGGGCTGAAGGACAGAAGATAAAATGATAAAGGAAAGAAAAAAGAAGTATATTAAAGAATATGCATGAAGGCAGATTCCTCTTTGCTCCCTTCTTCTCAGTACTGAATGGTTTCTCCAGACCTGGTTTCCTTACACCCAATGTTTGAAGTATATACTACATCCAAAAAGTTCTACAGCAGAACTCTTCTACTTTCTTTCTTAACATACCACACAACATTCGTGTAATTTCCAAGCTTATCCAGGCATGTATTACAGATCCCTTCCCTCTCCAGTAATTAATTAAGGTTATTCCTGAAGTATAAGGTTAATCCTAAGGGTAGGTGAGTGGGTCTGAAGAAAAGAAGGTGATGATGATCTCTCTGGAGTTCAGTTTATTTATCAGCAGAATGAACTGATTCCTTACAGTTCTGACATAGTTTGATTTTTAAAATTCTCTCCCTATGATTTCAAGACCTTTTATTCTTCATGTACTGGACATCTTAGTTAATTCTCACCTCCATGCTTTTGGTTATACTCCCTCCCTGCCTGGAACACCCTCTTTTTTTGCCTCACTACCAATCCCAAATCCCTTCTTTAAAGTCCAACTCAAGTCTAACCTCTTTCCTAGAGTTTTCCCAAACCACATTTCAATCTACGATTGCTTCCTTTCTTGGATTCCTATAGTACTCATAATTTGTATCATCTAATCTAGCATTAGGTTATATGTTGCCTTTTTCTCCAGTTGTTTAAAATATGCACTACTGGATAATGAGCATCTCAATGGTATAAGAAAAATGACGTTTATAAAAACAAAAAATAATGGTATGAACATAACTGAATATATTCTTACATTTATTACTATTAAATAAATTATACTACATAATCATAACATTTCATTTTTATATTAAAATACTAGGTAATTACTATAAAAAGGACCATAAATTCTTATAAGGGAAAAAGTTTGCTAAATGCACTGTGTCCTAACTCAAAGCACACATATTTCAATAACTAATATCACTGGATATTAAGTGTTAATATCTATAACACAATCTTTACTTTGTAAACTATTTTCCCTTTCCAACTGGCATTTGTTTTGTCAACACATCATCATTTTTCTAATTACCTGGGCTAAATCTTGACACCTTTCTCTCCTTCCTTTCTTCATCTTATACATCCAATCATCATATACTCCTAATTATTATTCTCCATCTGCAAAGAACCTCGTCACTCTAGTTTCTTAATGAAAAAAAAAATTCCATTAGCTCTCTATAGCTTATTAGTATGAGATCAAATTTCTAAGCCAAGCACACAGATTCTCTATATCTCAACTGATCTTTTACCACCCAAGATGAATCTTGCCTTGGCATAGTTTCCAGAATATCTCAAGCCCATTCTCAATGTAAGCCTCCATTCTCCCCATACATTCTCTCTAACGACTTGCATCATATGCAACCAAACTGCAAAAGAGATGTAGTTTCAGCACTACCTCCTCCTTACGCCCATGACAATGACCACATCCTCTGAATTACCAAAATACTTGCTGTCTGTAACACTTACTTAGGCAATTAGGCATCTTTTTCACTTGCTCCAGCTAAAAATCGTTAGAGCCATTCTTGACTTCTCTTTTGTATACTACATTCTCAATCCATCAGCAAATCCTATCAATTCTATCTTTGACAACCAGAATACAATCACTTCTCACTATACTCACTGCTACCCTGGTTAAAGACTCCATCAACTGCAGCCAGAATTACTACCAAAGACTCCTAACGAGTATCCCCATTTTGCCCTCTTTTAGTCTATTCTAAACAGAACACCACTTCTTTCCTCAAGATATTCCACACTCAGAGTAAAAGCTAAGTTCATTCAATAGCCCACTAGGCTTTATAAATAAGGACCCAAATTACCTTATTGATTTCTACCAAACATTCCCTTATTCATTCCATTCCAGGCATATTAGACTCTGATTTTTCTTAAACATGTCTAACACACTTCCATCTCAGTTACTCTGCACTGACTGTTACCACTTCCTGGAATTATCTGTCCTTGTCTCCTAGTATCTGTATGATTTCCTCTCGTATTTTTTCAAACATTCCCTTCTGAATATGGCCTTCTCTTACCACTTTATTTAAAATAGTCCCCCTTCCATATTCCTCTTCTCTGGTTTATTTTTCCCCATAGCATTTATTTCACCTTCATTTTTGAAGGATAATTTCATTGTATACAAAAAACTAGATTGGTGGTTTTTTCTTCTTTCAACACTTGAAGTATTTCACTCCACTCTCTTCTTGCTTCATGGTGTCTGCAGACATATACCATATAATTCTTATCTGTATTTCTCTATAGGTAAGGTGCTGTTTTCTTCTGGCTTATTTTGAGATTTTCATTTGTCTTTGATTTTCTGCAGTTTGAATATGATATGCCTAGGTATAGAATTTCCAGTATTTATCCTGATTGGTGTTCTCCGTGCTTCCAGAACGTGTAGTCTGGCATCTATCAGTAATTTTGGAAAACTCTCAGCCATTATAATTTCAAATATATCTTCTGTTCCTTTCTTTCTCTCTTCCCCTTTTGGTACTCCCAGTACACTTAATGTTATACTTTTTGTAACTGTTCCATAGTACTTGAGTATTCTGTTCCATTTTTTTTTCAGTATTTTTTCTCTTTGATTTTTCAGTTTGGGAAATTCCTAATGGCATATCTTCAAGCTAACTGATTTTTTGTTTGCCATGTCCACTCTACTGATGAGCCCACTGAAGGCATTCTTAGTTTGTTATTTTTTTTACAACAAACTTTATTTTTAGAGCAGTTTTAGGTTTACAGAAAAATCGCACAGAAAGTACAGAGAATTCCCATGTACTACCCCACCACCACCACAGTTTTCCCTATTATCAACATATTGCATTAGCATGTGTTTCAGTTTGCTAAAACTGTCGGGAATGCAATACACCAGAGATGGACTGGTTTTTAACAATGGGGATATATTACGTTACAAATTTAATAGTTCTAAGGCCTTGAAAATGTCCAAATTAGGGCATCAAGAGGAAGATACCTTCTCTGAGGAAAGGCTGTTGGCATCTGGGGTTCCTCTGTCACAGGGGAAGGCAAACAGTGACATCTGCTGGTCCTTCTCTCCTGGGTCCTGGTTTCAAAATGGCTCTCTCAGTTTCTGTGGGTCCTTCTTAATTCTCCCAGAGTGTTTTCTTTCTTAGCTTCTCTCGGTCCTTCTTAGTTTCTCCAGGGCAAACTCTGAATTTCATCTCTTGGCTTCTCTCCTGGTTCTGGTTTCAATGGCTGTCTCCAAAACGCTTCTCTGTGCTACCTGAGTTTCATCTGTTTTTTATTCTCTCATAAAGGACTCTAGACAAGGGGACTAAGACCCATCTTGAATGGGCTGGGTCACACCTCCATGGAAACAACCTAATCAAAAGGTCCCACCCACAATAGGTCTACCCCGCTCCCCCCAAGAATGGGTTAAAAGAAGATGGCTTTTCTGGGGTACATAACAGCTCCAAACCAGCACAGTGTGGTACCTTTGTTAGAACTGATAAATCAATATTGATATATTATTAGTAATTAAAGTCCATCACTTACATTAGGATTCACTCTATATACAGTTCTATGGATTCTGACAAATGCATAATGCCATGTATCCACACTACAGCATCATACAGAATAGTTTCACTGCACTAAAAATACCCTGTACTTTACATATTCATCCCTTCTCCCTACCTCAACCCACACCCGAGGCAACCACTGGTCTTTTTACTGTCTCTATAGTTTTGCCTTTTCCACAATGTTGTATAGTTGGAATCATGGAGTATGTACTTTTTCAGACTGGCTTCTTTCACTTAGCAATATGCATTTAAGGCTCCTCCATGTTTTATTGTGACTTGATGGTGTTAGGAAATTCCACTCCAAATGCAGGCTTTCACAAATGGCACAACAGACAAGCCTTCTGTGCAAATCTTCCTGGTAATCAGCCACTGCATCCTGCCCCAAAACCCCCCTTCCTCATCTATATAGATTCCAATCCTTAAGACAACACTAAAACCTCTCCCTTGGCTCAACACCATTCCTTCTCAATTCCCACCCCAAAAGACCCCCTGGTCCAATCATCACTTAAACCATCATCTAAACCCCTGTCCATCTTGACCAACTGACTACCCCTGAAGACAAAACATAAATACAGCTCTCCCTTTGTCTCAAATGGGCTGAAGCTTTATTTCAGACCCCCACCATGCTGATGGTGCTTTTCTTTCCAACCCCCACCATGCTGCTATTTAAATAAAACTTTCCTGCCTGAAGTCGATTAGTCTCTGTGCCCTCTATGACTGCATGCTGAAATTTCTAACAGATAGGACACTTCTTTTTATCACCGAATAATATTCCTTTGTATTAATGTACCATTGTTTGTTTATCCATTTGCCTGTGGAAGGGCATCTAGGTTGCTTCCAAATTTTGACAATTATGAATAGAGCTGCTATAATCATTCATGTGCAGGTTTTCGTGTGGATATAGGTTTTCAACTCCTTTGAGTAAACACAAGTTGTGTAATTGCTGGATCATAAGGTAAACCTATGTTTATTTTTTTAAGAAACTGCTCAACTGTCTTCCAAAGTGGCTATATCATTGTGCATTCCCACCAGCAATGAATCAGAGTTTGTCTTGCTCCACATTCTCACCAGCATTTGTTGCTGTCAAGTGTTTTGGATTTTAGCCATTCAACAGGTATGTAGTAGTATTTCATTGCTGTTTTAACTTGCAATTCCTTAATGATATATGATGTTGAGCATCTTTCTATATGTTTATTTGGCATCTGTATATCTGTATATCTTCGGTGAGGTGTCAGTTCAGCCTTTTGTCCCAGTATTATCTGAGTTGTCTGTTTTCTTATTATTGAATTTTAGGTTCTTTGTATATTTTAGATACAAGTTCTTTGCTAGATATGTTTTGCAAATATTTTCTCCCAGTCTGTAGCTTGTCTTTTCATTATCTTAAGTGTCTTCTGCAGAGGTGAAATTTTTAATATTGAATATGTCCAACATTTTTTTTTATTTCATGGTTTGTACTCTTGGAGTTGTACCTCAGAAGTCATCACCAAACCCTAGGTCACCTTGAATTCCTGTTATCTTTTAGTTTTACATTTTACATCTAGGTCCATGATCCATTTTGAGGTGATTTTTGTGAAAGGTGTGGGATCTGTGTCTAAATTCATTTTTTTGCATGTGGACGTCCAGTTGTTCCAGGATCCTCTTTGTTGAAGAGACTATCCTTTCTCTATTGAAATGCCTTTGATCCCTTTGATCCTTTGTCAAATATCAGTTGACTATATTCATGTGGATCTATTTCCGGGTTCTCTATCCTGTTCCATTGATCTATTTGTCTGTTCTTTCAGTAAAACCACACAGTCTTGATCACTGTAGTTTTAATAGTAAGGGTAATTAAGCTTAAAGTTGGCTCGTGTCAGTCCAGCAACTTTGTTCTTCTTCGGTATTGTGTTGGCTATTGTGGGTCCTTTGCCTTTCCATACAAACTTTAGAATCAATTTGCCTATCCACACAATAACTTGCTGGAATTTTGCATGAGACTGCATCAAATATGTATATTATTTTGGGAAGATGTGCCAGTTTGAAACTTATGTATCCCAGGAAAGGTCATGTTCTTTTAATCCAGTCTTATGGATGCGGACTTGCTGTAGGTGGGACCTTTTAATTAGGTTGTTTCCATGAAGATGTGACCCACCCACCTGTGGCGTGAGACCTTTTGATTAGATTATTTCCAAGGAGGTGTGACTCCACCCATTCAAGGTGGGTCTTAATTAGAGCACTGTAGTCCTTAAGAGGGCTGAGAGCCCACAAAGACCCAGGCACTTGGAGATGCAGAAAGAAAGATGTCTGGAGATGTTAAGCTAAGAGATGAAGCCCAGCATTTGCCCCGCAGAAGCTAAGAGAAGAGCGCCAGATGCTTAGAGAGAAAAGCCTAGAGAGACAGAAGCCCAGAGACATTTTGGATAAAGCTGTTTTGAAACCAGAACCTGGGAGCGAAGGACCAGCCAACGCCAGCCACGTGCCTTCTCAGATGAGAGGTGTTCCAGATACCACTGGCTTTTCTCAGTGAAAGTATCTTCTTGTTGATACCTTAGTTTGAACACCTTTATGGGCTTAGAACTGTAGATCTGTAACCTAATAAATTCCCTTTATAAAAGTCAATCCATTTCTGGTATTTTGCATAATGGCAGCTTTAGCAAACCAGAACAGAAGAGTTGATATCTTAATGATAGTGAGTGTTCTTATCCATGAACACAGACTATTTCTCATTTATTCAGATCTTCTTTGATAACTTACAGCAGAGTTTTATAATTTTCTTCATATACATCTTGCATATATTTTGTTGGATTTATACTTAAGTATTTCTTTCTCTTTTTTAGTGCTAATTTTAAATGGTGTTGAGCTTTTAAATTTAAAATTTCAACTATTCATTGCTGTTATATAGCAAAGCAATTGACTTTTGTATATTAACCTTGTATCCTGCAATCTTGTTATAATCACTAATTAGATCTACTTTTTTTGTTGTTGTTGTTGAGAATTTGGGATTTTCTACACAGACATCTGTGAACAAAGACCTTTTTCTTACCTCCTTCCATATTTGTATGCTCTATTTCCTTTTCTTGTCTTACAGTTCTAACTAGGATTTCTAGTATTATGCTAAATAGGAGCAGTGACTGGGGGAATCCTTGTCTTGTTCCTCCTCTATGGAGGAAAGCATCCTGTCGGTCACCATTAAGTATAATGGCTGACAATTTTTATAGATATTCTTTACCAAGTTGAAGAAGTTCCCTTCTATCCCAAGTTTGCTGAGTTTTTATCATGAATGGGTGTTGGGTTTTGTCAAATGCTTTTTCTGCATCTATTGATATGATCATATGATTTTTCGTCTTTAGGATGCTGACGTGATGATTACATTAATTGATTTTTGAATGCTCAACCAGCCTTGTATACTTGGAATAAATCCCACTTTATTGTCTAATTCTTTTTATACATTTTTGGATTCAATTTGTTAATATTTTGTTGAGGATTTCTGCATCTATGTTCATGAGATAGTGGTCTATAATTTTCCTTTCTTGTAATGTCTTTGCTTAGTTTTGTTGTTAGGATAATGTTGGCCTCAAAATGAGTCAGGAAGTGTTCTGGTTCTATTTTCTGGAAGGGGTTGTAGAGAATTGGTATCATTTCTTTAAATGTTTGGTAGGATACACCAGTGAAATCAGCTGGGCCTGGTACTTTCTGTTTTGGAAGGTTATTAATTGTTGATTCAATTTCTTTAATACATATAGGCCTATTCTGATTACTTGTTTCTCCTTATTTAAGCTTTGGTAGATTGTGGCTTACAAGGAATTTGTCTATTTCATTTAACTTACCAAATTTGTGAGCATAAAATTATTCATAATATCCTTTATTATCCTTTTACTGTCCATGGGATCAGTAGTGATGGTTCCTCTTTCATTTCTGATTGCTACAGTATTTATTTATAGCATTTCCTTCTGATTCTTTTCAGAATTTTTATCTCTTCTTACACTACCCATCTGTTCTTGATTGTTTTTCACTTTTTCCATTAGAGCTCTTAGAATAATTAATCAGTTATTTTAAATTCCCAGTCTGATCATTTCAAAATCCCTGCCATATTTGAGTCTGGTTCTGAAGCTTTTGCCCTGTCTCTTCAGACTATGTTTTTTGCCTTTTAACATGTCCTGTTTTTTTTTTTTTTTTTTTTTTGGCAGGCTAGACATAAAGTATTGGGTAAAGGAACAGAGGTAAACAGTCCTTTACTGTGAGGTTGCATGTTTATCTGGCTGTGTGTTAGGCTGTGTTTACTGTTTGCTGTAACTCTAGGTATCAGAGGCTAAAATTTCATCAGTTGTCTTTGTTTTTGTCTCCCCTGTTGTTTTTTGACTGGTTTAGAAATTTCTTTTTAAATAGGTTCTGAGCTTTGCAGTTCTTTTCTTGTTATTATACAGAAGTCCAATAAGCAAAGTGTTCTGTAATCCTATGACTAGGTCTGTCTTTTACTGAGACCGTGTCCCTAGGCTATGAACTCCACAAGTGCTTCCAGGTTTTGTGTGTGTGTGTGTGTTTTGTTTTTGCTTTTTTTTTTTTTTAACCCCTGAGGTGAGTCAGGAAGGCTAGACAGGCTGAAGTTGGGTAACCCACTTACGCAAGTGGGTTAGGCTCTATTAAGATCCAAGTTTGTTAGGATCTGGTAAAACAGTTTCCCTTGAAGACAGGCCCTGTTAAGAAGAACAGAGAGCTCTGGGTGTATTTCAGAATGGTTAGTTTTCCTCTCCCCCTGTCAGATGCACCAGAGGGTTTTTCTCCAGTGTTGACAGATGGAACCTGCTCAGGTTCCTGAAGGTAAAACTCAACCTGTAAGCCTGGCCTCAATGGATATTTTATTTCTCAAGGCAGCCCTCAGTCAGTGTCTAGTAATTAGTCAATTACCCTTTAAGTATTCGTGCTGGTGGTGGTTTCTGTTTCCAGTAAGCTGTGGCTCTTTTTATCTGCCTCTCTCCTGTTTTTGGAGCAGTGGTTTGTCCTGTGACCTCAATTGTCTGATGGACCTAAGAAAAGAGTTGTTTTCAGTTTTTCCACTTTTTTCTTGTTGTGAGGCCAGGAGTGCCTATTTCCAGACTCTTTACATGTTGGGCCAGAAACCAGAAGTTCCCTATAGCATTTATCACTTATGTAACTTAATACATCTAGCACTCCAAAAAGAATGCAAAATCTATTAGGCAGGAAGTTTTCCCTTGTTTGTTGACTGCTCTATCCCTAGTACTTAGAAAAGTACCTGACACATAAGAGATCCTCAAATAAATATGTTGTTGATTAAATGGGTATTACCTTACATTGCTACATAAAGGGTTTCAGTGAATGTCTTATGAGACAATTATGTCAAAGTGTCCATCTTTATCAAATTTTCAATAAATGTTTATTGAATCTCATTTGCCTACTAGATTATAAATTCCATGAGCCCTTGAATGAATTTAGAAGTTGAGAAGTCCTTAACTTACTTCAACTTGTTCACTACCTGCAACTGTTACTTACCAGCACACAGAGGAAGAGAATCTGGATTAAAATCCCGACTATTCTGAAATAAATTTCTTGACACTCTTTTTCTGCTAAAACATAAGTCATCACTGACTGGGATTCCTTGAGTGGGCTTTAATTTTGGAGAAGGGATGAAATCATATGCTGAGAACTATAAGAACAGAATAATAGATTAGCAAATTTATGTTAAGCATACTTTGTAATAAACATAACAAAATAACTTAGACACAATCATGCAATTCAGAAAAAAAGAAAATAAATTTACAAAATAGACTATAAAGCAAATAAACATCCACACATCATATGATACAATAATAGTAATTTTCATTCCATGATAGAAATGCAAATTTTTTTCCTCTTTCCTACTAACTTCATCCCAACCCTTTTCTGTATCTTAACTTCCTGCAGCATATATCTGGCAGCTAAAAAGGAAAAAATACAAATGATAAAAAAAGGGAAAAATAACAACTTGAGAGGGGAATAGAACATGACTGATTCAGCAGTATAACCACTCATACTACACCTTCTTTCTTTGAGCAATAGACAGGAATGTTGACTCAGGGTAAATGAACAGGCAAGCATCTCACATTCTTATTGAGGCAAAATTTATTATTCATAATCTGTAGCCCAAATGTAAATGCACTGTGGTAACCTATGTCGTACCTCCCTTAGGAGGTTAGGAGGTTTTTTAAGATGGGTCTCTTAGTAAAAACCAAGTACATAATACTTTAATATATATCTAGTACTTTATGGTTTCTAAGTCCTTTCTTGCATACCTCATTTAATTCTTAAAAGCAGGAAAGTGCCAGGATAGAATAAGACCCCCTTAATCATAGTTAAAGAACTAAATGAGGGAATGATTCAAGTGTTCAGAATTCTTCACCAATGGTAACCTCAATTGTTCTGGATCACTAAAAACTAAAAAAGGATATTTATATAATGCGTAAGAATAGCCTCCAGAATGACCTCTCTACTCTATTTGAAGTCTCTCAGCTACTGAAACTTTACTTTGTTTCATTTCTGTTCCCCATTTTGGTTAAGAAGGCTTTCTCAATCCCATGATGCCAGCTCTATAATCATCCCTGGGAGTCAGGTCCCATGCTACCAGGGAGACTTACAACCCTTGGAGTTATGTCCCATGTAGGGTAGGGAGGGCAGTGAGTCCATCTGCCAAGTTGGCTTGGAAAGAGAGGTCACATCTGAGCAATGAAAGAGATTCTCTGGGAGTGACACTTAGGCACAATTATTAAGTAGGCTTAGCCTCTACTTTTGCAGTAACAGGCTTCAAAAGGGCAAGCCCTAACGAGGACTCGGCCTACTACATTGGTAGTCTCTGACTTATAGTTAAGACTAATTTAATCCAATTCTCTTAGAAGTCTACAAGTAAGGCTCATTAAGAAGGAGAATATCTATTATAAAGTATTCCTTAAAGTCATGGTAAAGGTAAGTATTATAAAAGGCCATTATTCACACTTCTTAATAATGGTTTGAAATTTATATATATAAGCTTACCTAATATTTTATTCTTGCTGTTTATTGTCTCTTTACCATTGCATTCAATCCTTTGTATATTTTTTCAGAAAAGAGAATAAAAATTTGTTCTTTCAATCCTTTGACCTAATGTATCTTATTTTAGCTTTTGGGAGAGGTTGTGAAAATACTACAAAAATAGTTTTAATTCTATTTTGGTAGAGTTAGTAGCAACTTATCAGGAAGAGACATTTTAATAGCTAACTCTCTCAGAAACCACCTACATATATGCCTTTACTAAACTTGCACTAAACCTTTACCTTGACCTCCAATTTTTGGACCCTTACTTTCTACCAGTTTTTTCTAGTTCTACCACCTGGACTCCAATCTCACCCCTTAATTGTGGTCATTAAAAATTTTATTCCCATAAGCCAAAGTCACCATCTATAAACATGTTTCTATATTTCTATTGAATCATTTTTGTGCACACTTTAAGAAAATATAGTTGTAATACTATATAAAACAGGCTTTATATCCTGTTTTTTGCAGTTAACATATAATAAAAGTACTTCCCATGTTGTTAAAACCCTTTATAAGGGCTATAAACTTTAATTACAGAAGTAGTAACTTCTTAATATAAAATGTGCAAACAATATAAAAGTAAATAAAATACAAAGTCAAATTGCCCTTTGGCACCAGAGCCAGCACAATCCGATTGTTAAACCCTGTTCACAGGTCTTTTTCTACATATAAATGCATTTCAAAAGCTATTTTTGGAGAAACTAAGATGGCGGCTAGGTGAGACAGGGCGAAGGAACACCTCTGTGAAAAACACTGGATGGGAGCCAGAGGGTGATCCAGAATACCGGTTACAGAGATGCGCCAGCTGGACGAGGTCTCCTGGTTCCAGAGGGGCCGTATACTTGGTGAAACCGGGAGTCTGCATTCTGAAATGAGTGAGTAAGCTGGCTGGAAGACCCGCAGCCGTGCAGTGGTCTGGGGAAGCCAGGGTTTGGTGTTTGGAGACCGACGGGCTCTTTGAAAAAAAAAAAAAAAGGGAAAAACCCAGGAACAGCTGCAGTTGCGATAGTGGGAACCACGCAGTAAAACACAGCAAGAGGGGGCTGGGCCGGCCTCTCGGTGTCTGGCCTGGAAGACAACCTGCTGCAAATACCCTCGGGGCTGGGGAAACGGAGGGGAGAGCCGGAACCAGAAAGAAACCCCGCAGCTAGCAGCTGGCTCCCTGGAGGGCTGGATAAAGTCCTGCCCAGGGCTGTGCCCACAGTCCAGAGCTTGCCAGTTGTCCCAGAGCTGGGAAGGAGGAACTGTGTGAGGAGGAGGGGGGTGGAGATGCCCCATTCGGCCATCTTTGCATCAGGCTGAAAGCGCCCGTCCACGGCTCTGTAGCCCACAGCTTCCCTTGAGGGACGGTGCGCACTGGTGATCTAGCACGGCATTCCCTCGGCAGAGGCCCTGGAGGATCGCGGCTGGGCGGGGGGACCCGATCAGAGAACCCAGAGACACTATGCCAAGTCCGGTGGTTTGTGGGACAGCAAGAGAGAGGGTCTGGGGCTGAAATGAAATGAAGGCTTAGACTCTTGTGGCGGCCTTGAATCTCCGGGAACCCAGGGGATTTGAATATTAAAACTGTCCTTCCTTCCTGGCCATCTGTACACATGCCCCACATTTGGGGTGGATGGCTCCAGCAACACACCCAAACTGAGATCTCCAACGGAACCCCACAAGAATCATTTCCCCACACACTGCAGGGACAAGGTGGAGAATTGACTTGAGGGGTATAGGTGACTCACAGACGCCATCTGCTGGTTAGTTAGAGAAAGTGTACGCCACCAAACAGTGTTTCTGAAAAATTAGATTGGTATTTTTTTTTTTTTTTTTTTTTTTTACAACTTGAAAGAACCCTATCAAGCAAAGCAAATGCCAAGAGGTCAAAAACAACAGAAAATCTTAATGCATATGATAAAACCAGACGATATGGAGAATCCAACTCCAAACACACAAATCAAGATATCTGAAGAGACACAGTACCTGGCAAAATTAATTAAAGAACTACAATTGAGGAACGAGAACATGGCAAAGGAGTTAAAAGACATCAAGAAGACCATGGCCCAGGATATAAACGACATAAAGAAGACCCTAGAAGAGCATAAAGAAGACATTGCAAGAGTAAATAAAAAAATAGAAGATCTTATGGAAATAAAAGAAACTGTTGGCCAAATTAAAAAGACTCTGGATATTCACAATACAAGACTAGAGGAAGCTGAACAACGTCTCAATGTCCTAGAAGTCCACAGAACAGAAAATGAAAGAACAAAAGAAAGAATGGAGAAAAAAATCAAAAAAATCGAAATGGATCTCAGGGATACGATAGATAAAAAAAAACGTACAAACTTAACACTCATTGGTGTCCCAGGAGGGGAAGAGAAGGGCAAAGGTCTAGAAAGAGTATTCAAAGAAATTGTTGGGGAAAACGTCCTAAACCTTCTACACAATATAAATACACACACCATAAATGCCCAGCGAACTCCAAATAAAAGAAATCCAAATAAACCCACTCCAAGACATATTCTGATCAGACTGTCAAATACTGAAAAGAAGGAGCAAGTTCTGAAAGCAGCAAGAGAAAAGCAATTCACCACATACAAAGGAAACAACATAAGACTAAGTTGTGACTACTCAGCGTCTCCCATGGAGGTGAGAAGGCAGTGGCATGACATATTTAAAATTCTGAGAGAGAAAAATTTCCAACCAAGAATACTTTATCCAGCAAAACTCTCCTTCAAATTTGAGGGAGAGCTTAAATTTTTCACAAACAAATGCTGAGAGATTTTGCTAATAAAAGACCTGCCCCATTTCAGATACTAAAGAGAGCACTACCAGCAGAGAAACAAAGAAAGGAGAAAGAGATATAGAGAATTTTAACAGACATATATAGAACCTTACATCCCAAATCACCAGGACACTCATTTTTCTTTAGTGATCACGGATCTTTCTCCAGAAGGGAGCATAAGCTGGGACATAAAACAAGCCTCAAGAAATAAAAAAAAAAAAAAAATTGAATATACTCAAAACACATTCTTCAACCACAATGGAATACAAATAGAAGTCAATAATTTCTGAACTGTAACTCCACTATTTACTTCCTACATGATAGAAAATACACAAACTCTAATGACAAATCAGTGGTTTTGAACTCAATGTAAAATATGTAATTTTAGACAACTATATAAAGGTGGAGGAATGGAGGAGTATAGGAACATAGTTTATGTGTCTTATTGAAGTGAAGGTGGTATCAAAGAAAAACAAGATTGTTATGGATTTAAGAGGTTAATTTTAAGCCCCACAGTAAACACAAAGAAATTATCAGAGAATATAACCACGGAGATGAAAAGCAGAGTATGGGTTAAGAGAAATGGGGGAAGGGGCAAGGGGGAGTTAAGAAATGAGTGTAGGGTTGCTGTTTGAGGTGAAGGGAAATTTCTAGTAATGGATGGTGGAAAGGTGATAGCATTACAGCATTCTAAATGTGATTAATCCCACTAATGGAAGGCTAGGGAGGGGGTGGAATGGGAAGATTTAGGCTATAAATCTAAATTTTCCACAACTGAAAAAAAAAAAAAAAGACAGTCTAAATAGATGACAATTGAATGCCAAGGATGAACTTGGATGGGATTGGAGGATGGAGGACAGGTGGCTCAAAGGGACACAGTTGAGACATAAGGAAAAGGAAATACAGAATGTAAGCTTTGTATCATTGTTGAATTTCTTGAACTTCTTAGCTGCACTTAATGGGATTGCATAAAAGAATGTTCTTGTTCACGGGAAGTGTATATGTGAATTATAGTGTATGTTCAAGGATGTGTGCAGCTAGCTCTCGTATGTTCAGAAGACAGAGCAATAGATGATGGATGACAGATAGGGAAGGAAGGAAAGAAATAGCGATGTGACAGCATGGTAAAGTTGGTGGATTGAGCTATCGGGGGAGGGGGGTCAGGGCATGATGGACTTCTGTGTATGGGGTTAGTATTGGTTTTTGCAACTGTTCCTATAACTGAATTTAGTTCAAAAAAAAAAAGCTATTTTTAAAAAGCAAAAATGGATTATACAGTATTCTGCTTGGCACAAAGTAAATACTCAGCATACTGTGGCCATTTACCATGTTAAAACATACATACCTCCTTTATTATTAGTTTTAATGGCTGCCCAGTATTCCACATTATGATTGGGCTCATAGTTCCCTATGGATAAACATTTTGTTTGTTGGAACTTTTCACTATTGCAATCTTGCAATGAACACTGCAGGTAAATTATATGAGTATTTCTATAGAACAAAAATCCTAGAAATGGAATTGTTGGAACTAAGATAGTAAACTATTTTTAATGGCTGTATAATATGCCACTGACTAGCAGCACCACTCTCCTATTACGGAACATTTGTGTTCCTTCCAATTTTTTTTATATTGATAAGGAAGAAATTCCAATAAGGCAAATAGTGCAGACCTGGCTTAAGTTACAGTGCTGATAAAAGGAGATTGGCAGACTGTATAACATATGCTATGTAGCTATAAGAATTTTCTTTGATACCCTTAGACTGCCTGCAGAAGGGCAGAATACCCACACAGAACTCTTTGTAGCTGTCAACTAACAAGTTTACCCATAAAACATGTAAACAAGACTTACTCTGCCTAGTGTGCAATATTTTTTCTCTCTCTTCTTTCTTAGCAATGCTGTTTTTTCTTTGATTCAGTCTATTAGCAGACAGCCTCCATTAAGAAAACAATTTGGGGAAGCGTGGGAGAAGATGGCAGAGAGGGGAAATGCAGTATTCATTCCTCCAAAAACAGCTACTGGGCAGGCAGAAATGGTCTGAAACAACTGTTCTGGGGCTCTGGAGGCCAGGGGAGCATTGTACAGCATCCAGTGAAGAGTGGGACCAAAAGGCTGAGGCACTGTGGTAAAGAACTGTGAGTAAAGTGCTTAGCAGCGACTGCCAGCACCCAATTCTCGCTCTTGAGGCTCGTCACCTATGGTTCGATTTATGGGTGGCTGCTGTGGATGGACAGAGATGTGGAAATCCCTTCCCAAAGGATGAAATGGGGGTGGGGGGAAACAGTCAAGTACTGATCACAGCTTTGTATCACTGGCTCCCAGTTTTGAGCTGTGGTTTTAGTCTTCCCTCGACAGGCACCACCATGAACACTGTTTCAACCCTGCCTCCAAGAGGGGTGAAGGCACTGGAAGCTCAAAAACACTGGGACCCCTGAGGGCTTCAGGGAAAGGTTTGGTGAAGAGCACCATCAGTGGAGCAGGCTAGGAAAGCACAGCTTCAAGGAAACATCAAAAAGGGTTTTAGGCATCTTTCCTGACCACCTCCCCAGGGCTCTTTGGAAATAAATGCACCCCCTTCGTGGGTGCCTGGCACCGTTTTAGATGGCAAATGCTGACATGGGAAAGTCCTCTCTCGGGCAACCTTCCTCCCAGAATCCCCTCCAGGCAAAAGCAGCTAGAGGCAATGAAAGGAGAGTAAAAAAACATAGAGGAAAAGTAAAAGCAAACAGAACAGACAAAGATTTCTGGAGAAGGAAAAGAGGAAAGGAAACTCTCTCCTGGGCATGAAATAATTGCACAAATAGTTAAATCATGAAAATTGTACCACATACCCAGGGCAAGAATCAGGTAAAGAAAAGCAGAAAAAATGTGATCAGTTAAACACAAAGGCAATTCTAAAGATCTAGAATAAATTGAAACAAGTGTCAAAGAAAAGCCTGAACACAAAGTCAATCAACAATAAAACCCTAGGCAAGAGGGAGAAACTGACCTTCAGAGTAAACTCATCAAGATAATGAGATGCCTAGACATCAGTAAAAAATTACAAGCCATAATAAGAAAGATATGGCCCAGACAAAGGAACAAATTAAAACTTCAGAGGAGACAAGGAGTTTAGAACAACTAATCAAGATGTTCAAATAAATCTCCTAAATCAAGTCAAGGAGATGAAGGCAAGTATGGATAAAGAGATAAAGGATATTAAGAAGACACCATGTAGGCATAAAGAAGAAAGTATGAAAAGAAGCATAACAGGAATTATGGAAATGAAAGGTACAACAGAAGAGATTAAAAATACACCAGAGGTTACAATAGCAAATTTGAATAGGCAGCTGAACTAAGAATTAGCAAATAAGATGATAGGACAATAGGAATCTCACATACAAAAGAATATATAGAGAAAAGAACAGAAAAATTGAGCAGGGTCTCAGGGAAGTGAAAGACAGCACAGAGTGCACAAACATACGTGTCATGTGTGTCCCAGAAGGAGAAGAGAAGGGAAAAAGGACAGAAAGAATATTCGAGGAAATAATGGCTGAAATTTCCCAGTTCTTAAGGAAGACATATATATTCATATCCAAGAAGCACAATGTACTCCAAACAGAATAAATCCAAATAGACCTACCCCAAGACACATACTAATCAGAATGTCAAATGCCAAAGATAAAGAGAAATCCTGGAAAGAACAAGAGAAAAGCAATTCATCACATATAAGGGATTCTCAATAAGATTAAGTGTCAATTTCTCATCAGAAGCCATGGAGGTAAAAAAGCAGTGGTAAGATATATTTAAGGCACTGAAAGAGAAAAACTCCCAGTGAAGAATTATTTATCCACAAAAGCGAGGGAGAGTTTAAAATATTCACAGATAAACAAAAACTGAGAGTTCATCAACAAGAGATCAGCCCTACAAGAAACAGTAAAGGGAGTTCTGCAGGCTGAAAGAAAAAGACAGGAGACAGAGGCTTGGAAGAGAGTGCAGAAATGAAGATTATTAGTAAGGATAACTAAAACGGTAAAAAGACAAAAATAAGATATGGCATACCAAAAACAAAGGATAAAAATGGTTTAAGTAAGTACCATTACTTTACAGTACTTTACTGCCTTTACAGTAATAACACTGAATGTTAATGAACTAAACCCCTAATCAAAAGACACAGATTGGCAATAGAGATAAAAAAGGTATGATCCATCTATATGCTGTCTACAAGAGACCCACCTTAGACCCAAGAATACAAATAGATTTAAAGTGAAAGACTGCAAAAGATTTTCCACACAAATGGTAAACAAAACAGACCTGGCATACCTATACTAATATCTGACAAAACACTTTAAATGTAAAACTGTTTTAAGAGACAACAAAGGACAGTATATATTAATAAAAGGGGCAATTCATCAAGAATAAATAACAATCATAAATATTTATGCACATAACACGGTGCCCGAAAATACATGAGGCAAACACTGGCAAAACTGAAAGAAGAAACAGATGTCTCTACAATAATAGTTGGAGACTTCAATACACCACTCTATCAATACATAGAAATCCAGACAGAAGAACAATACGGAAACAGAAAATTGAATAATATGATAAATGATCTAAGCCTAACAGACATATACACAACACTGTACCCCAAAACAGCAGAATATACATTCTTCTCAAGTGCTCATAGATCTACTCATCAGGAGAGACAACATGCTGGATCACAAAAAAAGTTCCAATAAATTAAAAAATACTGAAATTATACAGAGCACTTGCCCTGACCATAATGGGATGAAACTGGAAAATTCACAAACATCTGTAGGTTAAACAATATACTCTTAAACAGTCAGTGGGTCAAAGAAGAAATTGTAAGAGAAATCAGTAAATAATCTTGAGACAAGTGAAAATGAGAACATAACATATCAAAACTTATGGGATGCATCTCTCTCAGCCAATTCTGCATAAAAATACTCACTATACTCCCCCGTATGTAGGACATGACTTCTAGGAGTGTAAGTCTCCCTGGCAACATGGCATATGACTCCCAGTGATGAGCCTGGTCCTGGCATCGTGGGATTGAGAATGCCTTGTTGACCCAAACAGGGAAGAAATATCAAACAAAATAAACTTTCAGTGGCTAAGAGATTTCAAATAGAGGTGAGAGGTCATTCTGGAGGTTATTCTTATGCACTATATAGATATTCCTTTTTAGTTTCTAGTATATTAGAATAGCTGGAAGAAAATACTTGAAACTGCTGAACTGTAATCCAGTAGACTGGATTCTTGATGATTATATAAACTATAAAACTGTGTGACTGCGAAAACCTTGTGACTGACACTCCCTTTATCCACTGCATGGGCAGATGAGTAATAAAATAAAGAAAAAAATAAATAAGTAATGGGGGGGATAAAAGGTATGGGATGTTTTGGGTGTTCTCGTTTATTTTTTTCTGGGAGTACTGAAAATGTTCTAAAATTGACTGTGGTGATGAATGCACAATTAAATGATGATACTGTGCGCCACTGATTGCATACTTTGGATGGATTATTTGGTGTGTGAATGTATCTCAATAAAATTCCATTAAAAAAAAACTTATGGGGTGCAGAGAAGGCAGTGCTAAGCAGGAAATTTATAGCCCTAAACACCTACATTGAAGGAGAAGAAAGAGCTAAACTCAAAGACCTAACTGCACACTTGGAGGAACTAGAGAAAGAACAGCAAACAAACCATAAAGCAAGCAGAAAAAAAGAAATAACAAAGATTAGAGCAGAAATAAATGAAATTGAAAATAAAAATATAATAGAAACCACAAAAGCAAAAATTGGTTATTGAGATAAATAAAATTGACAAACCCCTTAGCTAGATAGACAAAAAAAAAAAAAAAAAAAAATAGGGAAGATACAAATAAACAAACTCAGAAATAACATTACTACTGACCCCAGAGAAATAAAAAGGATCATAAGGAGGATGCTACAAACAACTGTATGACAACAAAATAGAAAACCTAGATGAAATGGACAAACACACAAACAACCTACACTGATTCTAGTGAGAAACAGAATATCTCAACAAACCATTATAAGTAAAAAGATTGAATCAGTCATCAAAACTCTACAAGCAAAGGAAAGCTCAGGACCAGATGGCTTCTCAGGTGAATTCTCCCAATCATTCCAAAAAGAATGCCAGGCCTGCTCAAACTTTTCCAAAAAACTGAAGAGGACAGATAAAGATACTACAAGAAAAGAAAATTACAGACCAATTTCTCTAACGAATATTGATGAAAAAATCCTTAACAAAATACTTGCAAATCAAATCCAACAGCACATTAAAAGAATTATACACCATGATTAAGTGGGTTTTATCCCAAGTATGCAAGAGTGGTTCAACAAGAAAATCAATTAATGCAATACAGCACCTTAACAAAACAAAGGGGAAAAAAAACTGTATGATTATCTAGACACAGAAAAGGCATTTGACAAAATCCATATTTCCTGATAAAAACACTTAGAAAGATAGGAACAGAAGGAAAATTCCTCAACATAATAAAGGGCATATATGAAAAACCCACAGATAACATCATACTCAATGGTGAAAGACTGAAATGTTTCCCTC
The DNA here is from genome assembly GCF_015220235.1 of Choloepus didactylus. NCBI lineage: Eukaryota > Metazoa > Chordata > Mammalia > Pilosa > Megalonychidae > Choloepus > Choloepus didactylus. Next base: position 181,692,476 of record NC_051310.1, on the reverse strand, counting down.
TAAGATCTGGAACAAGACAAGGATGCCCACTGGCACCGCTGTTATTCAACATTGTGCTAGAAGTTGTAACTAGCGCAGTTAGGCAAGAAAAAGAAATAAATGGCATCCAAATTGGAAAGGAAGAAGTAAAGCTGTCACTATTTGCAAACGACATGATTGTATGTATAAAATGTACCAAAAAATCTACAACAAAGCTGCTAGAGCTAAAAGACAAGTTCAGCAAAGTGTAAGGATACAAAATCAACATGCAAAAATCAGCTGTGTTTCAATACACTAGTAATGAGCAATCTGAGGATGAAATCAAGGAAAAAAATTCCATTTACAATAGCAACTAAAAGAATCAAATATCTGGGAATAAATTTAACGAAGGATATAAACGACCGATACACTGAAAACTACAAAACACTGCTAAAAGAAATCAAAGAAAACCTAAAAAAATGGAAGCACATTCCATGTTCACAGATTGGAAGACTAAATATTGTTAAGATGTCAATTCTACCCAAATTGATTTACAGATTCAATGCAATCCCAATCAAAATTCCAACAGCCTGCTCTGCAGAAATGGAAAAGCCAATTATCAAATTTATTTGGAAGGGTAAGAGGCCTCAAATAGCCAAAACCACCCTGAAAAAGAAAAACAAAGTTGGAGAACTCATACTTCCCGACTTTGCAGCATATTACAGAGCCACAGTGGTTCCAACAGCATGGTTCTGGTATAAAGATAGACATATTGACCAGTGGAATTGAACTGAGAGTTCAGAAACAGACACTCATATCTATGGCCAATCAGTATTCAACAAGGCTCTCAAGTTCACTGAACTCTGACAGAAAAACCTCGTCACCAAATAGTGCTGGGAGAACTGGATATGCATATGCAAAAGAATGAAAGAGGCACCTTACACAAAAATTAACTCAAAATGAATCAAAGCCTTAATTAAGAATCAGGACCATAAAACTTTTAGAAGAAAATGTAGCGAAGCATCTTTAAGATCTTGTGGTAGGCAACGGTTTCTTAGACTTTACACCCAAAGCATAAGCAAAAAAAGAGAAAACAGATAAACAGGATGTCCTCAAAATTAAAAACTTTTGCACTTCTGAGGATTTTGTCAAGAACATGAAAACGTAACTTATTCAATGGGAGAAAATAGCTGGAAATGATATATCCAATGATTTAATATTCTGAATATATAAAGAAATCCTATGACTCAAAAATAAAATGACAAATACTGCAACTAAAAAATGGGGAAAAGAGTAGAAGAGCCATTTTTCCAGAGGAAATATAAATTGCTAAAAAGAACAAAAGATGCTCAACTATTAGGGAAATACAAATCAAAACCACAGTGAGATACCATTTCGCACCTACTAGAATGACCACTATTAAAAAAACAAAAAACTGCAAGTTTTGAAGAGGTTGTGGAGACACAGGAACCCTCATTCACTGCTGGTGAGAATGCAAAATGGTGCAGCCACTGTGGAAGACAGCTGGGAGTTCCTCCGGAAGCTATGTATAGAACTGCCATATGATCCACAATCCAACTGGTAGGTATACCCAAAAGAGCTGAAAACAGGGACTTGAACAGACATTTGTACACTGATTTTCACAGCAGCATTATTCACAGCTGCCAAAAGATGGAAGCAACCCAAGTTCCCATCAACCAATGAATGCATTAACAAAATGTGGTATATACATGCGATGGAATATTATTCAGCAGTAAGAAAGAATGAGGTCCTGAGCACACCACAACATGGCTGAACCTTGAGGACACTGTGTTGAGCAAAATAAGCCAGAAAGAAAAGGACAAATATAATACAGTCACAGAGTTAAAATCTAGAATATAGGTTACCAGGGGAAAGAATGGTGGTAAGAGAAAGGGGAGTTGATGCTTAATTTGTGCAGAATTTCTATTTAGGTTGATTTAAGATGTTTGAAAATGAATAGTGGTAATAGTAGCACATTATTGTGCGTGTCATGAACAGTGCTGTATTATGTTGGTGCATGTGGCTGAAAGGGGAAGTTTTGGGTTGTGTATGTTACTAGAAGGAAAATTAGATGATAAAATATGGGACTATACAACACAGGGAACCCTGCTGTGGACGATGGACCATACTTAATAGTACAAATACAAGAATGTTCTTTCATGAATTATAACAAATGTACAAGACTATTACAAGGTGTAAATAATGTAAACTATGGACTATAGTTAACAGTAATATTTTTAAATTTTTTCATCAATTATAACAAAGGCACTACAGTAATGCGAAGAGTCAACCACAGGGGGGTATACTGAAACACTATAGTTTTTACATGACTTTTCTGTAAACCTACAACCTCTCTAATTAAAATTAAAATAAATAAAGAACATTAGGTTAAGTGAAAGAAACCAAATACAAAGTATTATATATTGTATGATTCCATTTATATAAAATATAAACATAAATAAATTTATAGAGAGAGTTAGATAAGTGGTTAAGTAGGGCTGGTGAAGGGCAGAAGGATTAAGAGGTGACTGCTGGGGACTCGGGCAAGATGGCGGCATAGAGAGGAGTGGAAGCTAAGTAGTCCCCCTGGAACAACTACAAAAAACCAGAAACAACTAGTAAATAATCCAGAATAACTGCGGGGGGACAAACGAGACCATCCATTCATCATACACCAACCTGAATTGCGAGGAATGCCCGAGAACACAGCATAAAATCTGTAAGTAAAACCTGCGGAACCAGGTCGGGAGACCCCGTCCCCCACAGCCCGAGCTGTGGAGCCGCGTGGTGCCACAGAGTAGCTCTCTCCCAGCAAGCGAATACAGCTCAGCTGAGCTCCAACTGGGGTTTTAAGTAGCAAGTGTGAACTGCTCACTACAGGTACGCAGCCCCCAAAAACAGACAGAGGCTTTGGGTGACGACTGACCTGGGAGAGCCGGAGGGTTGCCTTGGACTGGGTCTGAAAGGGACTATCTGTTTCTTTTTTGGCTCAGTGGAGAAAGCCCCAGTCATTTTCAGTTTCCAGGGCTGTGACTCTGGGAAGGGTGGAGACAGCACAAGCAGAGAGAGAGACCATTGAAATGCTAATGACCTCCACCTGAGGGGTCTCTCTTCTGTAGGAGGAAAGGGGTGGGGCCCTTTCCATTCAGAACCAGACCCCAGAGCCTGGGGGAACACGGCCATACCTCCTCACACCAGTCAAGAATTATAGGCTAACAGGCATCACCTGCTGGGCAGAAAAGCACAGTGACCTGAGGCATCAAAGGGTGGAGCAATTTTCTAAGACACACCCTCAGCGAAAGCAGATACTGAATATTTCTTCCCTCTGGGACCTGAGCCTGTTCTGGTCTGGGAAAACCTGATTTGGATAACCAAGGAAACCATGCCTAGACAACAGAAAATTACAACCTACACTAAGAAAAACAAAGTTATGGCCCAGTCAAAGGAACAAACGGACACTTCAACTGAGATACAGGAATTTAAACAACTAATGCTAAATAAATTCAAAAAGTTTAGAGAAGATACTGCAAAAGAGATAGAGGCTGTAAAGGAAGCACTGGACATGTATACGGCAGAAATCAAAAGTTCAAAAAACCTACTAGTAGAATCTATGGAAATGAAAGGCACCATACAAGAGATGAAAGACACAATGGAAACATACAACAGCAGATCTCAAGAGGCAGAAGAAAACACCCAGGAACTGGAGAACAAAACACCTGAAAGCCTACATGCAAAGGAGCAGATGGAGAAAAGAATGAAAAAATATGAGCAACGTCTCCGGGAACTCAAGGATGAAACAAAGTACAATAATGTACGTATCACTGGTGTCCCAGAAGGAGAAGAGAAGGGAAAGGGGGCAGAAGCAATAATAGAGGAAATAATCAATGAAAATTTCCCATCTCTTATGAAAGACATAAAATTACAGATCCAAGAAGCGCAGCATACTCCAAACAGAAGAGATATGAATAGGCCTACGCCAAGACACTTAATAATCAGATTATCAAATGTCAAAGACAAAGAGAGAATCCTGAAAGCAGCAAGAGAAAAGCGATCCATTACATACAAAGGAAGCTTTATAAGACTATGTGCGGATCTCTCAGCAGAAACCATGGAGGCAAGAAGGAAGTGGTGTGATATATTTAAGATACTGAAAGAGAAAAACCGCCAACCAAGAATCCTGTATCCAGCAAAGCTGTCCTTCAAACATGAGGGAGAGCTCAAAATATTTTCTGACAAACAGACAATGAGAGACTTTGTGAACAAGACACCTGCCCTACAGGAAATACTAAAGGGAGCACTACACGGTGATAGAAGACAGGAGTGTGTGGTTTGGAACACAATTTTGGGAGATGGTAGCACAACAATGTAAGTACACTGAACAAAGGTAACTATGAATACGGTTGAGAGAGAAAGATGGGGAGCATGTGAGACACCACAAGAAAGGAGGAAAGATAATGACTGGGACTGTGTAACTTGGTGAAATCTAGAGTATTCAACAACTGTGATAAAATGTACAAATATGTTCTTTTACGAGGGAGAACAAGCAAATGTCAACCTTGCAAGGTGTTAAAAATGGGGAGGCATTGGGGGAGGGATGCAATCAGCATAAACTAGAGACTGTAACTAATAGAATCATTGTATTATGCTTCCTTTAATGTAACAAAGGTGTTATACCAAGGTGAATGCAGATAAGAGGGGGAGATAGGGGAGGCATGTTAGACACTTGACATTGGTGGTATTGTCTCATTCTTTATTCTACTTTGATTTAAGGTTATTTTTCCTTTTGCTGCTTCCTAGCTGTCATTTTCTTTTTGTTTCCTCTTTCTTTTGCCTCTCTACCTTCTTTGACTCTCCCTCCTGCCTTGTGGAAGAAATGTAGATGCTCTTGCTTAGTGTGAGCAGAATGTTCAATTAGCATGAACTTAAATGTTTGGAAATGAACAGGGGTGTTGGTAGCAAGATGTGAGAATAACTAACAGCGCCAAATGGTGTGTGAATGAGGTGGAAAGGGGAAGCTCAGAGTCATATATGTCACCAGAAGGAAAATTGGAGGTCAAAAGATGGAAATGTATAAAACTGAATCCTATGGTGGGCAATGTCCATGACCAACTGTACAAATACTAGAAATCACTTCATGAACCAGAACAAATGTATGACAATACAATTAAAAGTTAATAATAGAGGGGCATATAGGGAAGAACTATATACCTATTACAAACTATATACTACAGTTAGTAGTATTTCAACATTTTTTCATCAACAGTAACAAACGTACTATATCAATACTAGGAGTCAACAATTGAGGGGGGTTGGTTAGGGATAGGGGAGGTTTAGAGTTTCCTTTTCTTTTTTTCTTTTTTCATCTTTCACTTTATTTCTTGTCTGGAGTGATGAAAAGTTTCTAAAAATTGAACAAAAATTAAGTGTGGTGATGGATGCATAGCTGTATGAGGGTACCCAGGGACAAGTGATTGTACACTTTGGATCTTTGGATAATTGTATGGTATCTGAACAATCTCAATAAAAATGAAAAAAAAATATATATATATTAAAAAAAAAAAGGTGACTGCTGAAGAGTATGGGGTCTTTCTTTTTAATGAGCATTTAATGAGAATGTTCTAAAATTGATCGTGGTGATGATTGCACAACTCTGTGATTATACTAAAAGCCACTGATTATACACTTTGGAGGGACTGTATTGGAGGTGAATATTTCTCAATAAAACTGCTTTTAAAAATAGAAAACAATTTGCATGCAAAAATAACTAAAGAGTATGTGAATAACCAACCAAATGTCCCTGATTCATTGTTTAACTTCTATTTCTAGAGGTTTCACTAATATATTGTCCCACAGGGTCCAATTATCAGAATGGAAAAAAAAAAAAAGTGGCTTCAAAGTATACCTTTTCTGGACCTGGATTCTTGACATCTTCAGACATTCCCTCATATAAGTGACTGAGCAATTTGGTTCTTGTATACTGAATCCGATTCTTGGTAAAGCCTGTTTCTGGTTCTGATTCTGACCGATAATCTGATTCTGACTGAGAGAAGAGAATTGGGCTCCAACTCTTAAAGGGATGGGTCTCAAAGCATTCGTGGACATATATTACAAACTACCATATTCAACAGTGATGCTTCCTCAAGGAACCTAACACTGCTGAATTATATGCTTTTTGTTTCTTTAACTGATCAACATTCTTAATAGATTGGCATCTGCTTCTACTTTAAATTCTGCTGTTTCATCATAACTAGATCCTTTAAATTATTTAAAAGGCAAAATTTTCCATTTTTTGAGCAAATAAATTGTTATACCTTGCCTACCTATGAATGGCATTAATAAATGGGGAGAAAATCTAGTGGAAAACGCTTCTGTTCCAACCAGCATTTAAAAATCATATTAATGTGTTAAATGTTTATATCAAGTTAAACTAAGTAAAACTCAAAGATTTCTTTTTTCTCTCTCTTTTTTTTTTTTTTTTTTGCTTATTATTTAACTGTACTATCTCTTTAATGAAAAAATGTTTTTGCCAAAAGCTACAAATTCACGGAAGCGAAGATTACCTGATAGCTTAAATTAATTACCTTGGTTACTTGATTATAGGACAAGAAAAAAAAACTGCTCTTAAATAAACTTAAACGTTTTAATATCTGACATACAATTGTACAGAAAAAGTTCAAGTAACAATCTAATTAAAATACTCTTGGGACAAATCAGACTCATTTGAAAATAGCCGTCTTTGCCTAGATTTTACCACCAGGTAAAAACAGTATTAGTATAATATATGTTTGTGCAAGTCTTGAACTTATTTTCTCAGGTAAAGCCTAATTAACTTGAATTCCTTAAATTTCTTCTACTGATTTCACAGGTCAGACAAATTTACATCACTTTAAAAATATATAAAATTGTAAAATGTGTTCAACTAAATTTTATGTCTTTATAAAAAAGGGATCAATTCTTACACTACATATCTTATAATGCTTAATAGATCAATTTATACTATAATTTTCAGATTCCTAGTTAACTTCAAGATTTTAGACTAACATAAAATTGAATTAATGGAAAAATCTTTAGATCCAGGACACTTCCTAATTAAGATAAAAATGCAAAACACTGATCACTAAACATGTTTTTAATTTACCCTTATCTCTTATATTTATATATTATAGAATAACCATTTACAAACAGGTTAATGGATGCACAAATGCGTTTGGATGATGCTAATATGTGTGTTCAGTTCTGCCACTTAAAAAGCTATAAAAAGGATATGAAATGTGTTCTCATAGACAGAATGACAAGATAGTTCTCAGTTAGATGCCTGTTAGTTTTCTGTGTGTCTGAGAGGAAATGAATGTTGGTTTCTTTGGATACAGTTGTAATTAACATATATAGCTGAGACTATCCTAGGAACAACGGATATAGGGAAACAGAAATAAGTATACAAGTTAATGAGTATGTTTTGTCAATTTGTCAGGGGAATTGTTACAGTTTTTTTAAAACAGTAAAATCGATATAATTATACAATATCTTATTTAATATAATTTTAAGGCTAATTATTAATTTTTTTTTACAGTTTTATTCACACACCATACAATCCATCCTACGTATACAAACAATTGCTCCTGGTATAATCACAGTTATGCATTCACCATCATAATCTATATGAGAATATTTCAATTTTTTCGGCAAAGAAAGAGGGAAAAAAGAAAAGAGAGAAACAATGACTAAAACAAGAATCCCATATCCCTCCTTTACGTCCCCCTCTTGACATTTAGCTTTGATATATTGCCTTTGTTACAATTAATGAAAGAATATTACAATGTTACTGTTAACTATAGACCCTAGTTTGCATTACTTGTATTTTTTCCATATACCATCCATGTTCAACACCTTGCAATGGTGACATTCATTTGTTCTCCCTCAGGTAAAAACTTTCTTATATTTGTACATTTAATCACCATCATTGTACACTCTAGGTTTCGCTAAGTTATACAGTTCTGGTTTTTATCCTCTATCTTTCCTTCTGGTGTCGTGCATGCTCCTAGCCTTCCTCTTTCAACTACTCACATAGACAGCTTTGTTCCTTATACTTAAAATATTGTACTACCATCACACAGTATTGTGCTATTCATTTCTGAATCCTTATAATCAATTCTGTTAAACATTCTGTACTCCTTCGGCATCAAATGCCATGTCTACCCTTTTTCTCTCTTCTGATAACATGAGTTCCAAACTTTTACTCTCAGAGTTTGCTCATTATATTTAGTTCATATTTGTGAGACTATACAGTATTTGTCCTTTTGTTTCTAGCTAATTTTGCTCAATGTAATGTCCTCAAGGTTCATCCAGGTTATAGCATGCATCAAGACTATTTTTTATTACAGCTGTATAATATTCCATTGTATGTATATACCACAGTTTGTTTATCCACTCATCTGTTGATGGACATTTGGGCTATTTCCATCTTTTGGCAGTTGTGAATAGTGCTGCTATAACCATTGGTATGCAAATGTCTGTTCATGTCCCTGCTTTCAGTTCTTACAAGTACATACCAAGTAATGGGATTGATGGATCATATGGCAATTCTATATACCGATTCCTGGGAACTGCCAAACTACCTTCCAGACCAGCTGAACCATTCTACATTACCACCAACAGTGAATAAGTGTTCCTGTATCTCTGCATCCTCTCCGGAACTTTTAGTTTTCTGTTTTATGGTAATAGCCATTCTAGTAGGTACGAGATGATATCTCATTGTGATTTTGATTTTCATTTCCCTAATTGCTAGTGAAGTTGAGCATCTTTTCATATGCTTTTGAGCCACTTGCATTTCCTCTTTGGAATAGTGTCTATAAATGTCTTATGCCCATTTTTAAATTGGGTTTGTCTTGTTGTTGAGTTGTAGGATCTCTTTATATATTCTGCATATTAAACCTTACCCGATATGTGGTTTTCAAATGTTGCCTCCGATTGCATAAGCTGTAACAGCTTCTTTAAGAACAACAATCAGATGCAGCCCCCTTCCCCACACTGTTGACACCCCCTTTCAATATTAACAAATTACGGTGCTCAATGCCAGGACATACCTGAAGATGGAGAAAGAGATTAAGTGGGAGGAAGGGGTAGCAACCAACAAGATAAGATTTAACAAAGGTCTATGAATACTGAAACTTTATGTAGTTATATATATATATTTTTGGATGCTGGGGTGTTGGAATGGCTGGAAGGAGGTAAATGACACGGTGGAACTGTAGCCTATAGCATCCCTTAGGATTTACTTTATAGCTGCTCACTAAATTGTACCTTGAAGGTCTTCACCGTTCTGTATATACCATGTATTGCATAATAAGGAAAGAACTGAAACTGTGGAACTGTAACCCATAACAGTTTTTGAAATTACCTATGACTGCCTGTTGTGCTGTACATTAAGAGATGACACCTTTCTGTATTTATGTTATATTTTACAGTAATGGAAATGGTTGAAGTTGTGAAACTGTAACCCACAACATTCTTTGAGATTTGCTCTTTACTTGTGAAATCATACATTGAAAGTTGTCACTGTTATGTATATATGCTAAAGTTCACAATAAAAAAATGGAAAAAAACATTTACAAATAAATGCTATTTGTTTTACAGCTTTGAGTATATTTTAATAGTTATTAACTTGCTAATTTCACTAAAACTATCCCTTGCCAAAAGTTATTGTTCAGTTAAATAAAGGTTACACATTTTGTTTTCTCATCTGGGAATACCTTCAATATTTTCTTATGATTAAAACTCACTTTCAGAACCTAAGACGGCGGCTAGGTGAGATAGGGCAAAAAAAAACACCTCCGTGAAAAAAACTAGATAAAAATCAGAAGGTGACCCAGAATACAGGTTTCAGCGATGCAGTGGCTGGACAAGGTCTGCTAGAACCACAGGGGCCATACACTTGGTGAAACCGAGAGTCTGCATTCTGAAACGAGTGAGTAAGCTGACTGAAAGACCCAAGACCTGTGGCCACGCTGTGGTGTGGGGAAGCTGGGGGCTGGCATTTGGAGATGGACTGGTTCTTTAAAAAAAAAAGGGGGGGGGGAACCCAGGAGCAGCTGCAGTTGCAATGGTGGGAACACGGCAGGAGTGGGCTGAGCCGGCCTCTTGGTGTCTGGCGTGGAGGATATCCCGTGGTAGATTCCCTCAGGGCCAGTGGAGCAGAGGGGAGAGCCGGACAGAGAAAGAAACCATGCTGCTTGCAGTTCGTCCCCCGGAGGGCTGGAGACACTCCTGCCTGGGGCCGTGCCCACAGCCCAGAGTTGCACCAGTTGACCCGGAGCTGGGAAGGAGGAACTGTGTGAGGAGGGGGGAGGGGTTGAGACGCCCCATTCAGCCATCTTGGCATCAGGCTGGGAGAGCCCCTGCATGCCCCGGCGGCCTGGGCCTTCACTTGAGGGACTGCGCACACTTGTGACATAGCACAGCATTCCCTAGGCAGAGGTTCTGGAAGATCACAGCTGAGAAGGGGGGGCCCGCTTGGAAAACCCAGGGATGCTACGTCAATGCCGGTGGTTTGTGGGTCAGCGATGGAGAGGCTCTGGGGCAGAACTGAAATGAAGGCTTAGACTCTTGCAGTAGCCTTGAATCTCCGGGAACACCTGGGGGGTTTGAATATTAAAGCTGCCCTGCCTCCCCAGCCACCCGGACAATGCCCCACATTCAGGGCAGACGGCTCCAGCAACACACCAAAACTGAGTTCACCAAATGAACCCCACAAGAATCATTTCCCCACACACCACAAGGACAAAGTTGAGGAGAACTGACTTGAGGGGTATAGGTGACTCGCAGACACCATCTGCTGGTTAGTTAGAGAAAGTGTATGCCACCAAGTTGTATTTCTGAAAAATTAGATTGGTATTTTTTTTTTTTACAACTTGAAAGAACCCTATAAAGCATAGCAAATGCCAAGAGGCCAAAAACAGAAAATCTTAACACATATGATAAAACCAGATGATATGGAGAACCCAATTCCAAACACCCAAATCAAAATATCAGAAGAGACACAGTACTTGGCACAATTAATCAAAGAACTACAATCGAGGAACGAAAACATGGCAAAGGATATAAAGGACATGAAGAAGACCATGGTACAGGGTATAAGGTACATAAAGAAGACCCTAGAAGAGCATAAAGAAGACATTGCAAGAGTAAATAAAAAAACAGAAGATCTTATGGGAATAAAAAAAACTGTTGGCCAAATTAAAAAGACTCTGGATACTCATAATACAAGATTAGAGGAAGTTGAACAACAACTCAGTGTCCTAGAAGTCCACAGAACAGAAAATGAAAGAACAAAAGAAAGAATGGAGAGAAAATTGAAAAAATCAAAACAGATCTCAGGGATATGATAGATAAAATAAAACGTCCAAACTTAAGACTCATTGGTGTCCCAGAAAGGGAAGAGAAGGATAAAAGTCTAGAAAGAGTATTCAAAGAAACTGTTGGGGAAAAATTCCCCAACCTTCTACACAATATAAATACACAAAGCATAAATGCCCAGCAAACCCCAAATAGAATAAATCCAAATAAACCCACTCCAAGACATATTCTGATCAGACTGTCAAATACTGAAGAGAAGGAGCAAGTTCTGAAAGCAGCAAGAGAAAAGCAATTCACCACATACAAAGGAAACAACATAAGACTAAGTTGTGACTACTCAGCGGCCACCATGGAGGTGAGAAGGCAGTGGCATGACATATTTAAAATTCTGAGAGAGAAAAATTTCCAACCAAGAATACTTTATCCAGCAAAACTCTCCTTCAAATTTGAGGGAGAGCTTAAATTTTTCACAGACAAACAAATGCTGAGAGAGTTTGCCAATAAAAGACCTGCCATACTTCAGATACTAAAGGGAGCCCTACCAACAGAGAAACAAAGAAAGGAGAAAGAGATACAGAGAATTTTATCAGACATATATAGAATCTTACATCCCAAATCACCAGGACACTCATCTTTCTCTAGTGATCATGGATCTTTCCCCAGAATGGACCATATGCTGGGACAGAAAACAAGCCTCAATAAATTAAAAAAAAAAAATTGAATATATTCAAAGCACATTCTCCGACCACAATGGAATACAAATAGAGTCAATAATTTTTGAATTGTAACTCCACTATTTACTTCCTACATGATAGAAAATACACAAACTCTAATGACAAATCAGTGGTTTTGAACTCAATGTAAAATATGTAATTTTTGACAAGAACTATATAAAGGTGGGGGAATGGAGGAGCATAGGAACATAGTTTATGTGTCCTATTGAAGTGAAGGTGGTATCAAAGAAAAACAAGAGTTTTATGGATTTAAGAGGTTCATCTCAAGCCCCACAGTAAACACAAAGAAATTATCAGAGAATATGACCATAGAGATGAAAAGTAGAATACGGGTTAAGAGAAATGGGGGAAGGGGCAATGGGGAGTGAAGAAATGAGTGTAGGGTTGCTATTTGAGGTGAAGGGAAATTTCTAGTAATGGAGGGTGGGAAGGTCATCACATTACAACATTCTAAATGTGATTAATCCCACTAATGGAATTTTAGGGAGGGGGTGGAATGGGAAGATTTAAGCTGTATATATGTTTCCACAATTGGAAAAAAAGAAAAAAGACAGTCTAAATAGATGACAATTGAATGCCAAGGATGACCCTGGATGGGATCTGAGGATGGAGGAGAGGAGGCTCAAAGGGACACAGTTGACACTTAATCAAAAAAAAAGGAAATATAGAATGTAAGCTTTGTATCAATGTTGAATCTCTTGTACTTCTTAGCTGCATTTAATGGGATTGCATAAAAGAATGTTCTTGTTCATGGGAGTTGTATATGTGAATTATAGTGTTTGTTCACGGATGTGTGTAGCTACCTCTCATATGTTCAGAAGACAGAGCAATAGATGATGGATGATAGATAGGCAGGGAGGGAAAGAAATAGCCGTGTGACAGCATGTTAAAGTTGATGGAGTGGGGTATCGGGGCGGGGGTCAGGGTATGCTGGATTTCTGTGTATGGGGTTTGTATTGTTTTTGCAACTGTTCCTATAACTTGAATTTATTTCCAAATAAAAAAAAAAAAAAAAAAAGATGAACACCAGAACTCAAAAAAAAAACACACCTCACTTTCTAGGCAAAATACTTTTTAAAATGACGCCAAGTATGCTCATTAAACAAAAACTTGTTTACCCACATCATCCTCAAGGCTCTAAGAAGATAAAATAGTTGACGGCACTAAAGTCAAAACTCTCCGAGCTTCTGAAAGAGATTACTTAGTATCCCTTGATGTCAGCCCTAATGTAATCTATACTTCAAACCCACCAAATACTATCACTTTATAAAACTGTTATTAAAAGACCCATGAAGAGGTAATTTAAAAAAATAAAAACAATGACAAAAATATGCAGAGCCCCCCTGAGGAGCTGGTGGAGAATTCAGGGGTGCTGGGTTTCCCCACCTCGATGGTTGCTGATGTGCTCACAGACATAGGGGACTGGTGGTTTGATGGGCTGAGCCCTCTACCAAGGGACTTGCCCTTCACAAGACTGTTGCTGCAAAGGAGAGGCTAGGCCTCCCTATAATTGTGCCTAAGAGTCTCCTCCCAAATGCCCCTTTGTTGCTCAGATGTGGCCCTCTCTAGCTAAGCCAACTTGGCAGGTGAAATCACTGCCCTCCCCACTACGTGGGATCTGACACCCAGGGGAGTGAATTTCCCTAGCAACATGGAATTTGACTTCCGGGGAGGAATCTAGACCCACCATCATGGGATGGAGAACATCTTGACCCAAAGGGGGATGTGAGAGGCAATGAAATAAGCTTCAGTGGCAGACAGATTCCAAAAGGAGCCGAGAGGTCACTCTGGTGGGTACTCTTATGCACAATATAGACAACCCTTGTTAGGTTCTAATGAATTGGAATAGCTAGCAGTAAATACCTGAAATTATCAAACTACAACCCAGAACCCATGAATCTTGAAGACAATTGTATAAAAATGTAGCTTATGGGGGATGACGATGTGATTGGGAAAGCCATATGGACCACACACACTCCCATTTTTCCAGTGTATGGATGGATTAGTAGAAAAATGGGGGCAAAAAAAAAAAAAAAAAAAAGGCACCCACTGTTCTTTTTTACTTTAATTGTTCTTTTTCACTTTAATTTTTATTCTTATTATTTTTGTGTGTGTGGTAATGAAAATGTTCAAAAATTAATTTTGGTGATGAATGCACAAGTATATAATGGTACTGTGAACAACTGAATGTACGCTTTGTATGACTGCATGGTATGTGAATATATCTTAATAAAAATGAATTAAAAAAAAGATAGGTACTGAATAAATTCCAATGAACTTCGATAATCAAATTCTCTTCCTTGCAAAAACTACAGACCTACTAACTAAACACACATGTGGCAAGTAGATAACTTATTCTTCATTCTATGTTACTGACAACCATGATTCTTACTACCTTGTGTTAGGAAAAATATCAACCAATGATGCCTGATTCACTTGACCCCAGTAATTCACTGAAACACCCATAAAAATACAGAAAGAAACGCCAAGTTAGAACATCACAGGAAACTGGGTATGTCAGCGCACAAAAATAATCAACTAAATGGTGGAAACAAGAGCAGAATTAAAAAGTCTAAATATTCAAAAGTAAGAGATCAGCTAAACAGACCATGATATATGATCTAATACTAAATAACCATTAAAAATCCTACTACCTAAGATTATTTTATGTTAAAGAAAAAAAAATTCATCATAAAGAAAGCAAAAACAGAAGATTTTCATGTTTGGAAAAAAGAATTTATTCCTGTATACATAAATAGAAATGATACTGGAATTATAGGGAGTACAATATTAACTGTGGATCTCTTTCAGTAATAGGATTGCTGAAAATTTTAAATTTCTTCTTTGTGCTTTTTCATATTTTCCAAATTTTTTAAAGTGAGCATGTATGATTTTTATAATAAGAATTAAGAGGAAATTGAAGAAAGATAAAATTAACAGTAAAATATCTTCAAAAATATTTTATAGAAGCAGGATATATCGACAATTCATGCATTTTAGTTTTCATTCTCCTCAATCTCTGTGCTGCATTTAACAGTACTGATGACTCTTTACTTGAATCTCCCCCTTCACTTGATTTCTAAAACCTTGTTCTTTCTTGATTTTCTTCCAACTCTTTCTCTTTGCCTTGTTTGGTTCTATCTCCTATTGCTATTCTCTAAATGGGCATACCAAGATTTAGTCTTAGCAATCTGCTCATGCTATATATATACTCTGTTCATTGGAGAGCCCATCCATTCTACGTTTTAGCAATTATTTCTCAGCACAGGACCGTCCAAAATGTGTGTCCAGTTCTTTTCACATCTCTTTTGAGCTGTAGTCTTCAAACACAATTGAAAGGTCCTATCTTTCTTCACCTAAAACATTTTTTCACCAGAATTAACTTCCTTCGTTTGGGCCTTCCTATTTCCGTGCATGGATGTATCATGTATTTTAGTTACCTTGTTTTAGTATTATCCCTCTATTTCTCCCTTTCTTCCAACAGCTAGTCAAGTCACTAAATCCTTTGAAATATCTCTTGCACCTATCTTTCTTTCTAGTTAGTCCCAATGATACCGTGCTACTCTTTATAAAACCGACATCTCTCACCTAGAACAGCCCAATAAATGTCTAATTGATCTCATTGCTAGTCTCTAGTTTCTCTTTAAAATTCCTACACATCGGTGCTATTGTGATTAATTTTCCTAAAACACTGCTTAAAAAGCAAAGCAAGGCCAATCAAAACCAAGAACTCTCAAATCACTGCCAAAATAACTAAGCACTTTAGCCTGGCATTCAAGGATCTATCTACAATCTACCTCCTACCTTCCTCTTGAAACCGTATTTCTTACCACTATAAAAATATACCAGTATACAAAATAAATCACCCTTTCAACCAAACTAGTCTATTTATCTTTAAAATAAACTACAGGAGTATGTATTGAAATTACTCAAGATTTTTTCTGGATGTTTCAATGTCACTAACCCATGCCACAAACAGACAAGACAGAAATACACTTACAGTGGACTACAAAATTTCAAGCAGAGTCTGGGCAACAGTCAGCACAAATCAGACAAAGTGCCAGGCCTGTGTCCAAAGATGGAAGACAAATGAATATCTGACATGCATAAAAGGAAATGTTGAGTCTTTCTTAAATCTACAGAGGCAGTTAGCCCAGTTATTAAATAAGCTTATTCTCACTCAAAATTTGCTTATTCAGTATTACAGTAATACTACCTTACATTTTGCTCTGAGGCTCAGTGGTTCATTAGGAACAGGATATTTCAGAACTAACACAAGCCAAGCACATTCCTACATCATACCTTATGTCTGTTGTTCTTCATGCCATTCCCCTTTGTCAGGAATGCATTTCCCCCTCCTCTCCACTTAAAGCCTTAGCTTTTGTCAAGGCACAGGTCAAATTTACTTTGCTCAGGTACCCTTTGTCAATTTTCCAAGCTTCTGTAATAAAAGCATTTGTGCAGGGAGAAAATGGTAGTTATGGCCCTTTATTTGATAGTATAATGATTAAGAGCACAGACTCTGGAGTTATGTTGCCTAGGTTCAAATCAGAGCTCTGTCACTCATTAGCTAAGAGACCTTAAGCAAGTTATTTAATCTTTGTGTATATAACAGTACCTGGCACAGAGTAAGTGCTATTTAAGAGTTAGCTGCCTTTAATAATAGTAATACTAATCCTGCTAATTATTATTATTATTGATTTGTATTATTGATTTATAGATGCGGAAAGTTACAGATAAAAAGTATGTCAAGTCCACAATAACAGGGCTAAACTAGTAACAGAACTGTCTCCTGACTTTTAATTGTTCTTATATATCAAAATTCATTTTACTTTCTCCTCTGATCCCCTTCTATAATTACTGCTTCTCTCAATCATTTGACATTTAATTGTTACTTAACATGTTATCTTTTAATGCTGACATCCTGTTTTCCTAAAACCTTTAAGCACAAAAATCTCCTTTTGATATTCACGTGTCACACATGCATGGTACCCTATATATAATGAAAAATGAAGGAAGGCTGACTGATAACTAAACTTTTTTTTCCCCTTTTACCCAACGGCCAACTGTCTTTTGTAATTTGCTCTCCTTTTTTTGGAGGGCAGAGCAGACGATGGGGGGAAGAGAAGAAAACTAACTTTATCCCAGATTTTGCTCTAATAGGTAACAACGCTTCATGATCCTTAAACTACTTTTATCAGAACCGTCTTTTCTTTTAGAATGTGTATGCTCATACCCAGACATATATTCATACATTTGTAATCTACCTAGGATGTTTCCTAATAGTTCGTGGGAAAAACACTAGAATAATAAGTTTTGAACAAATTAATCTCAAATAAAGCAAAGTTATAGTTTTTAGCCTTTTATTCTGAATGTACATGCAAAAGCTTGATGGTTTTGTGGCTCAAGTCAGCAATACTGGCATTGCAGTTTAAAAGCACCTGGAGTTGAGTTTACCCTCCAATCCTCATGTTAGTAATTGTAAAAACAGAAACCACTTATATTCTCTTAAATCAGATTACATGATACTGTCCATTCCTTTACAAAATACTAAAGCCTATCATATATTTTAACAGCTTCATGAAAACCAACATATTTAAAATTTCTCTCTGTCAAGTCCTCACACTGATTAAAACCCATAGGAGGGATATGGGGAGCAAGATGGCAGACTGGTGAGCTGTATGTTTTAGTTACTCCTCCAGGAAAGTAGGTAGAAAGCCAGGAACTGCGTGGACTGGACACCACAGAGCAATCTGACTTTGGGCATACTTCATACAACACTCATGAAAATGTGGAACTGCTGAGATCAGTGAAATCTGTAAGTTTTTGCGGCCAGCGGACCCGCGCCCCTCCCTGCCAGGCTCAGTCCCGTGGGAGGAGGGGCTGTCAGCTCCGGGAAGGAGAAGGGAGAACTGCAGTGGCAGCCCTTATCGGAAACTCATTCTGCTGATCCAAACTCCAACCATAGATAGACGGAGACCACACACCAGAGAATCTGAGAGCAGCCAGCCCAGCAGAGAGGAGACAGGCATAGAAAAAAAACAACATGAAAAGCTCCAAAATAAAAGCGGAGGATTTTTGGAGTTCTGGTGAACATAGAAAGGGGAAGGGCAGAGCTCAGGCCTGAGCTCAGGCCCTGAGGCGCATATGCAAATCCCGAAGAAGAGCTCATCTCTCTGCCCTGTGGACCTTTCCTTAATGGCCCTGGTTGCTTTGTCTCTTAGCATTTCAATAACCCATTAGATCTCTGAGGAGGGCCCTTTTTTTTTTTTAATCCTTTTTTCTTTTTTCTTTTTCTAAAACAATTACTCTAAGAAGCCCAATACAGAAAGCTTCAAAGACTTACTATTTGGGCAGGTCAAGTCAAGAGCAGAACTAGGAGAGCTCTGAGACAAAACGCAATAATCCAGTGGCTGAGAAAATTCACTAAACACCACAACTTACCAAGAAAAGGGGGGTGTCCGCTCACAGCCATCATCCTGGTGGACAGGAAACACTCCTGCCCATCGCCAGCCCCATAGCCCAGAACTGCCCCAGACAACCCAGTGTGACGGAAGTGCTTCAAATAACAGGCACACACCACAAAACTGGGCATGGACATTAGCCTTCCCTGCAACCTCAGCTGATTGTCCCAGAGTTGGGAAGGTAGAGCAGTGTGAATTAACAAAGCCCCATTCAGCCATCATTTCAGCAGACTGGGAGCCTCCCTACACAGCTCAGCAGCCCAGAACCACCCTGGGGGGATGGCACTCACCTGTGACATAGCACAGTCATCCCTCAACAGAGGACCCGGGGTGCACGGCCTGGAAGACGGGCCCACTTGCAAGTCTCAGGAGCCATACGCCAATACCAAGGACTTGTGGGTCAGTGGCAGGGACAAACTGTGGCAGGACTGAACTGAAGGATTAGACTATTGCAGCAGCTTTAAAACTCTAGGATCACCAGGGAGATTTGATTGTTAGAGCCACCCCCCCCCTCCCTGACTGCCCAGAAACACGCCCCATATATAGGGCAGGCAACACCAACTACACACGCAAGCTTGGTACACCAATTGGACCCCACAAGACTCACTCCCCCACTCATGAAAAAGGCTAAGCAGGGGAGAACTGGCTTGTGGAGAACAGGTGGCTCGTGGACGCCACCTGCTGGTTAGTTAGAGAAAGTGTACTCCACGAAGCTGTAGATCTGATAAATTAGAGATAAGGACTTCAATTGGTCTACAAATCCTAAAAGAACCCTATCAAGTTCAGCATCTATTAAATATAAGGACAATTTTAATTACAATTAGGGCATAAAGACTGGTCTAATTTTTATAATGAACAATTACAATTAGCTCCTAGAAATTTATCCCAGCTCTTTCATATGAAATGTAGTTGCCCTGAGATTTAAAACTTACACTAATTCCACTATTGCTTTGGAGCAATACATCAGTTTAAAATAGAAAATATATTTCTTAAAATAATCAAGGAATTTGATCTGACTTTGAATTTTACATGCACATTCTTGGAAATAAATGACCTGTCACTCTTGGAAAATCTGAAAAGACAGGAAAGGCCATGAAACATGGGAGGGAAAAAAAAAAAAAAAAGGAAGGAAGCTGCAAACTGACATCACACATAAAAAAATTAAATATTTAATCCCTGCCCTCCATCAAGATACACACTGTGTCTGAGCAGGTAATTATAACTAAATTTCTTGGGTAAATTTTAATTTCACTGCAGCGTCTTTCAAAAGCAACATATGTCTACACCAGCATTTCAGAAAATGAACTTATTTTCAGATTCTTGGTGTTTGGGCCAGCACCAGAATCTTAACATATACACTGATATCTTGGACTTGATACCTAACATGCAGTGTTAAGATCAATGTTTAAAAGAGTGAACCCTAATGTAAACTGTACTTCAGTTAATAATATAATTCTAATAATATTGGTTTATCAATTGTAGCAAATGTATCATACTAATGAAAATGTTAATTACTAGGGAAAACTGTGGGGTTGGGGGGAAGGTACATGGGAACTCCCTACTTTGTGCATAATTTTTCTGTAAACCTACAACTGCTCTAAAAAACAATCTGTTGGAAAAAAAAAAAAGACCAATCTTTACAGAAAACCATTCACTGCCGGGTAATGGTTACAGTCTACAAGAGTAACCCCAGGAAAAACTGATTTGATATTTCAAACAAAATTTGAGGGCCATTAAAATATTTTAAGTACAAAACTCTTATAAATATGTCAGGTAATACTTGGTGCAGTAAGAGCCTGAATTAGACCTCTTCAATTTTTATATCCAATTTATTTTTACTAAATCTAAAAATTATTTCAAAATGTCTTCAAATTTTGAAACTGGAAGGAACTATAGAGAACACTTAATTCACCTCCATCACTGAAGAGATCTGAAGCCTACTGCAAAAAGTCCAAATTCCTTATTTGCAAAAATGATCTCCATACTTTGCTCCTGTCTACATCTCCAGTGTCATCTTCTGCTACTTCCTATTGGACCCCCTGTGTCAGCCAGACAGAAACTCACCTTTCTCTTATTAATTTGCTAAGTACTTTCATAACTCACGTGTCTTCAGACATGCTATTCCTTCAGCTTGAAATCCACTGGAACCCATTTACACTTGGCAAATTTCTTTTCATCTTTTAACACAATGTTTGAACCATAAAAATTCAGAGAAAAATTTTTTAAAAGTTTCAACATACAAGTCTAACTATGGGATAAGTCTAAGCATAAAAAGAAATGTAAAAAAATCTAGTTGATGGATTATTGGTTAAGTAATTATTTTTGGGGTATTGTAGGATACAGCATATGAGTAAATATGACTGATATTGAGAACCAGGGTTTTACCATGGGAGAAGAGGTTTACAAATAGGTTTACAGAGAATAAAGAAAGATGAGGAAGAATCCTGTCATGCTGGATTTGAATTGGAAATATCAGTATGGACTCATTTTTTAAAAAAAGTATCTGCTGGCTCTGTCTACTGAAAGGGTAGATATGCAATGGCAGGCAGTAGCAAGGAGTAGCACTTCTATATTCAGACTGGTTTTTCTAGGGCTCCTTGAAGAAATGGCTGATTTAAGGTCTGGGGGAAGAAAAGTACACAGTAAGCCTGGCATCATGTTATGTTTAAATTAAGGAATTGCTCAAAGACTAATGGAGTCATGTCAAAAGTACAAAGGAGCCTGTCACTGATCAAACTGGGACTAGTTTAACGTCGCAAAGAATACTGATATACTTAGTTATGACGCATAGAATAAAAAAGAATGTCAAGGAACAAATATAGAAGAAATGTTAGATTTTTTTTAAAGTCACCCTTTATGTAACTCCCAGTGTAATAAATGATACAGTCAAGAATCATTAAGTGGATGTTAAGAACAGTGGATGAAATGTCATTAGGGCATTACAGGGTCTCAAAGTAGCACCCTACAGATTATCTGCTAATAATAAGGAGGAAAATAGAGCTTACAATGCAGAGATTTGGCTATCACCATCATTAACCAAGTGATGAAATGTAGCATTACCAATAGTGGGACAACCTGATATATGATTCATGATGTGATGTAATGTGAAGTTTACAATATCCCCTATACAACAGTTCTTGCCAAAAATTTTTTGTCTCAAATCTAATCAGGAGGAAACAATCAGAAAAATTATATACTACCCCAGACTCTTCAAAAAAAGTCAATTTTGTGAAAAAACAGCTAAACACGCAAAGGTATTGTTCTACATGAAAGAGATGTATTAACCACATGAACCTTGATTGGATCCTGGATGAAAAAATTAAAACAAAAACTATAAAATGCACCTTTGAGACAACTGGAAAAACTAAAATACAGGCTATGTATTAGATATTATTGAATTATTATTGATATTCTGCGGTGTGATCATGTGGTTAAACGGGAGAATGTCCTTATTCTTAGGGGACACATACAGAATTATTTAGAACCCTAAATAAAATGAAATGGCAAAATACCTGCAACTTTCAAAAGGCTCAGCAAATATGGCACAAATATGGCAAAATGTTGACAACTGGTAAATATAGGTGAAGTATTTGGGCATTCATTCTACTATTCTTTTATCTATAGATTTGGAATTTTCAATATGAAAACCTCAGTTCAAATGTCACATCTCTGAAGGGGTTTTGTTTTTTTTTTTTTTTTACTGGTCTTCAATATTCCCACAGGACTCTGTCATAGTTCTGTTTTAGCCCTTAACAATTTTGAAACTGCCTGTTTAAAGGTCTGATGTTCCTAATCTGCAAGGAATAAGTACTGTCTTTATACCCAGATTTTAGCTAATGGCACTTACTATGTACTCAGTGTTTGTTGTGTAAGTGCCATGCCCAAAGTGACAGGCCAAAACTAAAATCCAGGTATTGTCTATATTTACATTGTGCATCAAACTGGATCAAATCGATCAGGCAGGAATCCTATTACAGGGTCCTATCTGATCTGTCCAATTATAACGGATAGCCACATCACCATTCAAACTGATTTAAAAACAAGCAAAATGAACAGCTGATTGTACACCATGGATGGATGATTGTATGGTATGCGAATATATCTCAATAAAACTGAATGAAAAAAATAAACAGAAAAAGGTTGAGAACTAAAAAACAAAACAAAACAAGCAAAATAACCTTCAAGCACCTTCACCTGTAAGTGATTACACATCAAATAAAAATATTTTCATTTTAAATTGTTTCACAATTTCAAATGAAAAAAAATCAGAGAAGATGCATACCTGCTCTATATCCTTGGAATTGGAGGTCTGGTTTTCTCCCATGACTCCAGGCTGCTCATTTTCCCATGGTAATTTATTTTTTCCTTTTCCTGCACTTAACACTCTTCGGGTACAGACAGTTGGACTGTAAGATCCATAAATCTGCATGCTATCCCTCGTGTGGTCACCACAGTGACAGTGGGCACTCTGAGTTCTGTTACCAGCCAAAAGCCAGTCAGTATCTGCTCCATGTGCCAAAAGGCTTGACCTACCCTGTGCAGAAGATGGCATAAGTATTGCATATTCCACAAATCCATGTTCTGTTAGCCTTGGGAGGGTTTTCCTAGCCAATCTGGCCTGCACAGCATTCATCACTCCATCTCCATTATCTTGAAGTTCAACAGTATCCACAGCTTTGAAAAGGACACTGGTTTTACCTGAGCCCATTGATGATGCCAACACAGCAAAAGCTTCTAGGGCTGCTTGGCGTACCCTGCGTTTACTATCCACAAGAGCTGGGGCAAGTTCAAAAGACAATTTAGGTAAGTCAAAGTCCTCACTGGGATAGGTCAGGAGAGAGCAGATGCAAATATTCACCACCTCCTCTCTCACTCTGGAATGCTTATGCTTAAGATGTTCCAGGAGTAAACAAAGCACCTGTTGAGGACCTACTTCCTTCATCAGTTTGAGAAAGATTTTCATGTATTCTTGCTTGATCACCAACTTGTTGTCTGCCAGCACTTTGACAGAAGCTGCTATAACTGGTCCCAAGAACTGTTGTACCTGCTGTCCAAGGCGAATAACCAGTAAATGCAAGACCTGAAGTGTGCCATGGACCACTCTGAAGTTAGAATCGTCTAACAAATTATACAGCAAGCTAATGAAACCGACAAGACTAGAATTAGGGGTAGAACTAGGGACAAATCTTACCAGCACCTGTTTTAGTTCTTCAACGGCCTGAGTCCGGTTCTTATAGTCTTCCTGATCTAACAATCTTGAATGTAGCTCCTGAGGAATGATCCCAAATTTAAGATTGCTGTTGCAAAGAGTCCCTGCAGAGGGAAGGGGAGCCTCAGGAAATCCAGAGGCTTCAAGTTCCAAATAATAAGGAACCTGACTTCCAAATTGGGACTCCAGGCGGCGATTGTAGTGTCTCCTCAGAGCAGACGGCAGGCGTGAGATGTAGGATTGAAACCTCTCTTGGCCAAGTCGTTCCCCAATTTGTTGAAGTGCAGAGAAAGCTGTCTCAACTTCTTCTTCTATCTCCTGATCGCCAAGCTTTCGGGCTAAGGATATTATCACCTCAGTGAGATCTAGGCCAAGCAACAAATCCTCAGGAGTAAGCAAGATAGGGAGCAGTAGTGCTGTGGAAGCTCTAAGCCGGGCATCCGTACTTTCCAGTCCTTGTTGTATAAGCGTTCTCAGCACCTGGCCAGAACTACGTTTCAGACATACATGCAAAATCTGCAGAGCATCTTTCTGCAAGGCTGAATTCTCTTCTCGTAAGAAGACAACTAGTTGAGGCAAAAGTGCTAAGCTAAAGGCCTCTTCCAGCTGGCCTGCCTCCCCCTGACCGCGGAGGACGTCCCAGATAAGCTGCAAGCAAAGTCGTTTCTCATCACTACCACCTTCCACAAGAACTCGGCCTAAGGCTCGATACAACGCTTCCTTCCGTCGGGGGAAGCCAAGTCTACCGCCCCGCCGCGGTAAAGCAGCCTGCAAAGCCCGGAAAGCCTCGGAAGGATCCGGCGCTGTGCGAAGTTGAAGAAGCCGAGCGTCCTCTTCATCTCCCCCTGAGAAACCACCTCCAGACCCAGACCAGCTACTTGAGACTGCCTCCGCGGGCATCAAGAGGGTCGATGCCAGAGGAGGTGTCGGGGGGCAGGGACCGTGGTCGCCAGCAGCTCCGCGGCAGCAGTAGGTTTTCTCTCCTCTCATGGTGCCGCCAATTCGACTTTCATCGGTTTCTGGGGTGGAAAGCCAACTGCAGTTCTGGGGGCGATAGACACAGCGAGCGGGGGGAGGGGACGGCAGGAGCAGAGAGGAGGGCGCAGCCGCCATGGAGGGTCGTTAGGTGGCGGTGGCTGATGGGAACCATTGCAGTTGCTGAAGGGCTCGATGGAGCCCAGCCTTCCTGTTCCCCTCCAGGCCGAAAGCTGCAAAGGAGGAAAAGGAACAGCTTCGGCCAGCTGCCAAGCCGCCCCCGGCTCTGAAAGAGAGCCTTCGACAAAATGGCCCCCGCGTGGGCCCCAGACCCCACAGCTGCCACCGGGCGTAACCAAGGGCACCACGTGGCCAAACCGATCGCTTCCATGGTGATTTACCCTCTGCGGACCTCTTGACCCGGAAATCAACCGGCCGTGATGAACGCTGGGACATGTAGTCCACGTCAGGTGTTAAGACTAGACAAGTCTCCTGGAAGAGGAAGTCAGACACGTTACGAACGTCGCTAGGGCAGAGAAGGGAAGGAGGGGTGAAGGAAATGACGAGTCTCTTGCTCGGGACGGAAGTTCCCCGCCCCACCTCTAAGAGTTGGGTTTTGATCCGAGGCAAGTGAGGCTCCATCCTGGCCTCCAGTTGTCCACGGCTCCTCCTCTTCTTGTCGCTGCCAGCGTGATTCCTGGGACTCAGGTATTTTCCTTATGCCGTGCTTCTGCGACGCAGGCGTTGGCAGATTTTTGCCGGGCTTGCTGCTGGTGCTAGAGTGAGACGTAAAGGAATGAACCGGAGCAAGCAGGGAGAGAGGCGACATCTTTTTGGTGCTGGGCTCGTTACCCTTGTAACCTAGAACCCGGAATAAGTGCGATACTTTGCACTTGCCATCGTTTGTCCGGACAGGAGATCCGGACCTAGGACAGCCTGATAGCTCGCGGACTATTTCAAATCCTGGCATTTGGGGCTCTTACTCTCCTTTCTGTTCCTTCCTTATCTTATCTTACCTTCGGGCCGTGGAGGGTTAATGGTTTTCTGTCACTTTTTTTTTTTCCTTTTCCACCATCACTTTAAGTTCTCTTTGAAATGTACATAGCCTGAAGATAACTGTTTTTTTCTCTAGCTTGTCGCCTCCCCTTTACCCGTTTTTAAAGTCTTTCCTTCTAAAGCAGCTCTTTCCTCTGTGTGACTGACTATATGCCCCTTTCTCCTTGCTCTACCGCCGCCTCCCTACAGGATCCTCACGCGTCTCTGCAGCTTTTCAGTCTCCTAGAGACGGAGATTGCAAAGACAATTTCAGTTGCGGATGAAGTTCTTAGCATCACGTTCCTAAGAGAATTCCGCCCTAGGGATTTAGAGCTGATAGTAGACATTTCTTTGTTTTAGGCGAACTGAGGATTTGGGAAAATGGGCCACAATTGAAGAGCTGAAGTGTCTGGTTTGAGGTTGATTTTTTTTGGAGCGTGGAAGAGCATTTTTTGAAAGAATTACTTTTGAATGGCTCAGTGGAAAAAGTCTGAGTATCACTTCAAGTCCCAAATTTATAAACTTCAAATGCAAGTGTTCCTATCTAGCTCTGTACCAGATGAGGTGCTTCTTAAATTTTTTAATCTTGAAATAATTGAGTCACATATGCTAAACTACTAAATAAGAAATGTTTCTGGCTGATGCAAGTTCAAAAATAATATTTGAGTGTTGCCCTTAAAGCGCAACTTGAATATCCTAGGTTTCTTTTGTCTTTGGGAAATACAGTGTTAATGTAAATGAGGCTTATGTAAGCATGTTTTGGTTTAAAATTCTAGGCTGTTATTTCGATTTTAATTAATCATTTTGATGTTTATTGAATCTGCCTAAATTTGATTTTGCTAGCATGTTTCAATAGACCAGGCCAAAAAGAAAAAAAAAGATTTTATTTTGGGGCGAAGAAGAGTGAAGACCAAGAGATGATTGTGGAAGTTGTCAATGAGGAGTGTCTAATTCTCATATTTCCAACCATAAGAGCTCAATTTATACTTTTATTCATGTATGCTCAGATTTCAGGAACCCGATTCAAGCTAAACTAACAAGTATGATGTACACATTAGAATGTATAAATTAGAATACCAGTTTATGTTGAAATAGAAGATAACTCTTAACATTGATCAGAATTTTCAGATTAAAAATCCAGTGCTCTCTTTCCTGTATCTTAATAACTTGGGAAACTAAATTAATAAGTAGAAGTTTGTGTGGTGAACATGGAATCAAAGAAAAAGAACTTGGAAAACTTGAGTGATATTTCATCAAGGTATGGTAAAAGCTTAAGAATGATCCCTTGTCTCTATAGAGAATACTCTTCAAGAGACCTGGATTCTTTCACCAACCAGTTATCATGTTTTTTTTCTTTGAAACAGAGTAAGAGGAGTCATTTTGACCCTTCTTTTTCTCAGGTCCCTGCAGCTCACTACCTTACACATTGCAATTTATGTTACATCTGTTACTTTAGTCTTCTTGATGAAGACTAGAAGATGCCTTAGTCTCTGCAGTGGATAGTTAAGATATGGGACCTCATCAGCATCACGTTATCTAATTCTCTTTTAGTGTTATTTTGTGGAAGATAAATATCATCCATTTAATGGATTTTTTTTGTTTCTATTAAAAGCAGTTTTTTAAAAAAGTCTTATTCTTGAATCCTAGGGACCCCTTGTGTATTGACTATAAAAACATTTTGTATCTAATTATATATATAGATAGGGAAAAGAGTAACACATTCCAGATTGTTGGTCTATAATACACTGCTGAAAGTTGGAAGAGGATAGTAAGGATACATTGAATATAACAAATTCAGGTAAATAAGTTGGAAGTTTCAAGAGTTTAGTGAAATTAATGGATTACAGGAATGTTTGTAATACATACTTTAATATTTTGAGCTGATTTAAAGATGCCGTAAAAACATCCTTTATTTCTATGGACAGAGATAAGTTATTAGCTAGTTGGATTAGCCACTATAATTTTTTCTGTGTCCTTACTCCAATTTTGTAGATATCCAGAAATAATGGAATTCAGTGTAGTTTCTGTAAACTATCAAGAATTTTATAACTTTTGAGAGGTTATTGTGAAGAAATACTATGCAAATGAAGGGTGCTATTAATATTAGCAGTTAATTACATTAATACTACTATTTATTGTTTGCTAAGTGCCAGAAGCAGTGGTGGGCACTTAATGAATAGTGAATCACTTAAACCTTACAACAGTTTTTTGAGGTTACATCTTTATGTTTATACTATGGCACATTTTATAGGTGTTTCCACTGGAGAGTAATTGGGCAGAGAAAGAAAATAAAACTCAAATTAGTTAATTTAGCTACTTGCCTAGAGCTTTGGAAAAGTTTTGACGGGAGAGAGTATTGAAATTATAGGATAAAATTAGATTTTTGCAAAATTAATCATTCATCTCTTTTATTATGTATTTTCTGGATATATACATTTTGATATACCCTTTTGGGTTTCTAAACCTTTTTAGTTTCTTGTGTGAATCAAACTTTAAGGTTAAGAAATTATAAGCTTATTTATATATATGTAGAATTAAATAGATTTTCTTGATGTATATCAGTGATGTGTTTTCATCTAATTAGGTTTATGTTCCAAGCATTTCTCTTCTGAGTCAAACTGTAATTTTAAAGAAAAACCCGATTTCTGTTACATTGTAAGCATTCGTCTGTGTAAGTTAACAGGATTTCACATCCATTGCAACCACTTTTTCAGGGACAGGGTTAATTATGTAAGTTAGAGCTTTCACTGTATGCAGTGCCGCTTTAGGGATTTGATTTCTTCTGCGTTATTTCTGAATCCAAGTTATAATGATTCATGTTATGACAGGCTTCTAATTTTACTTTTGTTTCTCCAGATATAATAAAAGTCAATCTAGAAAAAAAGAAAATATGCCAATTTGTTCCTTAGGCTCACTGATAAAATTATATGTCATTATTAGTTGAATTATTCTGTGAGAAAGTTGAACTGAGAGAGAAAGACATTTAAGAAACAAGCAGCTTTGATAAAATGTCCTCCTGATATCAAAAAATCACATTTTGTACAGAAAAATTTATATTTGCCTGGATTTTTAAAAAAGCAATCCTCATTTCTCTTCACCAATTATTTGCTCTCATTGTGATCTATATTTATATGGAAGCAGATAATTGCCTCCCAACTGATTTTAGCACCTCTGCTTTGTAGCTTGGGTGTCAGTTAAGTAGCTACTAAACTCATGGCTTTACCTTTATTAGCTTGGTTTCAGAACCTATAATTGTGAAGCTACTGTAGACTATGGAAAGGCTGATTTTATTTTAATTTCATCTAACAGTATCTGTATATTGTGTATATTTATACAACAAGAATATAATTAGAAGTGGCATTTAAAAACTACAGATGGATGCTGTGTATTCAATATTAACTAATCTAATTACCTTGATTTAAAGTAAAGTATTCCAAAGTGTCTGTTTTATGGTCCCAAAATTAAGAAAAAAAATGGCACGATTGTGGGGGAAGGAGAATCAAACCTGTTATTACATAAAAAATAAAAGGGAGTGTTTGTCCATGAATCCCTCTTTATTTCATTTTAAAGCCCTGATATATTTCTATATTTGAAATATATACTATATATATTTATCTATCCTATTTGGGCTTCTGTTCTGAACGTTTTCTTGGCTCATCAAAACTTTAGTAAGAGGTTTAAGAAATTATTGGGCTTATTTAATAGTAAGGCAGTATAACATAGTTTTGTGGTTTTTTTTAACAATTCGATTTTATTGAGATATATCACACACCATGCAGCCATACAAAGTGTACAATCAGCTGCTCACGGCACCATCACGTAGCCATGTGTCCATCACCAAAACTAATCTTTGACCATTTTCATCACCACACACACAAAAGTAATAAGAATAAAAATTAATAACATGGTTTTTAAGAACTCTGGAGACAGACTACCAAGGTTTAAATCTTGCCTTGCGCTTAATTTTTCTGTGCCTCAAGTTTCTGTAAAATGAGAATACTAGTAACAGTACCTATCTCATGGTGTTACTCTGATGATAAAAGGAGTTAATACATGTAAAAAGCTTAGAACAGTGCCTTGCACATTATAACAATGGAATAAAATTATTCTAGATGGTTCTTTACAGAGTAATTTAGCCTTTTCAGAAGTGGCAACAATTATAAATTGCTTCAATAAATATTTTAAGCAGCTCAACACTGTTTTTCTTTGTAACTTTTTGAATATATGTGTGGAGAACATTGTTCTAAGGTTAAGAGAATATTCTTGACTCGGTAGTGTCTTTTACTAGGTGTGTGTGATCTTAATTCATTTAAACTCTCTGAAATTCAAGATCTTGGTATGTAAGTCTTATACTAAGTTCGGTGCTTTACGTATATTCTCCTTTTCTTTTTTAAACTTTTTTACTGTGCAAACTTACAAAAACATGTAAAAAGTAGAATATTATGATGAACCATGTACATGTCAACCAGATTCAACAGTTATCAATTCATGAACAATCTTCAGTCATCCCCATCCACTCTCCCATCCTATATTTTGATGCAAAATTCCTGGTATATAATTTCATCTACAGATATTTCAGTATGTATTTTAAAAGATAAAACTCTTAAAAACATACCTATAATGCCATCTTTCAACCTGAAAAAATAATAGTGGTTAGTTAATATAATCAATTATATCCCATCAGTGTACACATTTCCAATTGTCTATTAAATGTGTGTGTGCACGTACATGTATGTGTGATTAACAGGTCACATTTGATTGATATGTCTTTTAAGCCTCTTTTATTCTATAGGTTCATTTGCTTGCTCTCTATTTCTTACAGTTTATTTGTTGAAGAATGCGGATTGTTTGGTCCATGAAATTTCTCACTGCCAGGATGTTTTTTCCTAATTACATCCCTCTGGTATAGTCTGACATGCATTTTCCATTCTCTGTATTTCCTGTAAGTTAATCTCTATATCTAGAAGGTTGATTGGGTTCGTGTTGATTTTGGAGTGGGGAGGGTGAAAGAATACTCATAGTTGGTATTATGTTCTTCCATCAGAAAGCCCTCATGTCTGGTTGTCACTCTTTGTGTGAGGTTAGAAGCTCTTCATCATCAGTGCCTACCTCCATTAAGGGTTCAAAATAGTGATGTCTGTCATTCCTTCTTTCTTTATTAACCAGAATGCTTCTATAGAGAAATTTCTCATTTGTTTGGTAACCCAGTGGTGGTACAATTAGTATAGGAAAGGCACAATAAATGCTTGATTCTCTCCCTTTGTTCACTAGGTTTCAAAATGATGAGTTGGTTCTTTGGACAATGGTGACATAGTAGGATTTTTTTTTTTTACTTACCATTATAAACTCATGGATTTAAGCATATCTTCATTTTAATCCAATGCAGTTTTATTATTGATGATCAGTTTGTCCCATCTTTAACTAATGGCAGCCTCTTCAGTTTGGCTTCTGAGTGTTTTCCATATGACCCTAGTAGTCACTGATAATTTTCTCACTCCCTAGGATGTAAAGATTACAAATTTATCTTGACATTTTCTGTCTCAGGCCTGGAATCAGCCTTTTATCCGTGGAGTTCTCTTCCCTTTGAGGGAAATGGTATTTAGGGACCATGTCTGGGTGCTAGGAGTGCTCTTTGCTGCAAGGTTGGTCATAGTTTCTAGGCCTGTTCAATAGACAAAGCTAGGAAATATACTTTATTTTTTCCTTGAAATAATATATTTTATATATATTTTACAATCTAGATATAAAATTTTATATATATGAATTTATATAAATTATGTTCATATATATTTATTCTGGTATTTTCAGTTCAAATTCAGGACTATAAGGTTTATAATTTAGTGTCTCAGTCTCACATCCTTATCTCTTTTCTTCCATAATAAGAATCCCAGATCACAGTGACCCTGGGGGGTGATAGAATTTGTATATCATGTAATTACTCATTGACTTCATTCATTAATAAACACACAACAGTCTCAGTATACAAATAACACCATCACCAGCAGTATGATTATTGGAAACAGTTAAAGATTTTCTTTCTTTCTCTCTTTCCTTCTCTCTCTTACTCTGACTCTCACTCTTGTTCTTTCTCTCTTTCTTGTATATCCATCTCACTAGGGATGGGCAAATTACTCTTGAATTTATTTGGAATAGTTCCATTTTGTGTGTTTAGGCCACTAAGTACATGTATATTGGATTCATTTTATTTTCAGAGTTCTTACGGATTTTGTTTTTCAGATTGTTTTGTTTCAAAATTATGTAAAATACATTCCTGATTCCAAATCTATATTTATAGTCAAATCTATAAAACACTATATTTAAAGATGTCTAGATTTTATCTACTCTGTTTACTATTTCTTATTTTTTAATCTAAGTGGATATATATATATTTATTTATTTATATCTTCCCCTTTATTAGATAAATGGTGACATATTGTACTCACTTTTCTCCCCCCTGCTTGAATTGGGGAGATAACTGCAGAATTATATATAGAGATACCCCTCATTCTTTTTCACAGCTGCATAATACTCCAATGCATGGGTGTATCATAGTTTATTCAACCATTCTTTTTTAAATGCAGTTTTATTGAGATATATTCACATACCATACAAACCATCCAAAATATACAGTCATTGGCTCACAGTATCATCACATAATTGTGCACACATCCCCATGATCGATTGTAAAACATTTTCATTACTCCATAAAAGAAATAAAAGTAAAAAAGAAACCTGAATCCTCCTATACCCCTTATGACCCCTTATTCCTGCCCCCCCCCCCATTATTGACCCATAGTATTGGTATGGTACATTTTCAACCATTCTTTCATTGGTGGACATCAGGGTTGTTTTAAAAGTCTTGGTCAGTTGACTCTTGGTCTCTGAAGTATGAAAAATAAGAAACAAGGTATTCTTTTGCTTTTACATTTCAAATACTAAATTTGCATATTTAATTGGATCTATTTCTGGATTTTCCATTCTACTCCATTGGTCTGTTTTTCCTTACAAACATTCTCATTTAATCCTATTTAATCCATAACAATCCTCTGAGGTAAGTATATGATACTCCTTTTACAAATGCAAAGTTTAGAATAAGCAATTATCCTAAGGTCGTACAACTATTAAGTAGTCAAAGGTAGGCTTGATCTCAAATCTCTTTGTTCTACAATTCATACTTGTACTCACTGTTCTTTCCTGCTTTCCATGATGCTTGACCTTCCTTCTGCATACTACACAGAGTTTTATTGAGATAAAAGAAACTGTTAGTGCAAAACTGTTTGTAATGATAGGGTCATTTTTGGTTGGGCGGGGTGTTTTTATATGTTTTTTTTTTTCTTTTAATCTTCTGTATTGTGAAATAGGACACATTTAGAACAATGTCTAAAGCATAAATGTACAGTTAACAAATGATTATAAAGCAGATACCCATATAATTGCCACTTTGCTCAAGAAAAAGAATGTTGCTGGCACTGCCCAGAACCCAGTCCCGACCTGTCCCCTCCCAACCTCAGCCCCCCTCCCCTTTAAAGCTAAACATTCTTCTGACTTTTATGGTAGTCTCTTCCTCACTTTTCTCTGTAGTTTTACTACTTATATATGCATAAATTTTGTTTCTTTGTTTAATAGCCAGGCATGTCGGATAAATAAAATGGGTGATCAGGCTGGGTAATAATACCTTTTTGTTTAATCAAAAAACGATGTGGTACTCTAAAGCAATAAGGATGACTTTCTTCCATTTCATGTGAAGTGAACTAGACCTATTGAAAGAAATTCCAAAAATGGTATGTACTGGCTCCACTGCTATAAGGACTTTGGTCATTTGAACATATTAATTCTGGTTTGTCTGTTCATCTGTTGATCTGAATTCTACCTGGTATACAGCCTTGCCTTGTTAAACCATGTTCTTGTCAACTTTTGCTTGTTTTGTTTTTTCTTCAAGGTGGCCCTTAGTGTTCATCCCCTGAAAATATTTGTTGTTTTGTCCAGGCCTCTCCACTGCGCAGTGTCCTCCATGTGAAGATCTATCCTATGGTGAGAGAGTGTGGAATTACATTCTAGGGGGAATGCTGTGAAAACTGGAAGACCCTACTTATCCTGCATTACTCAGTCTAGGAGTATTTTAGCATTGACTTTTCCCCTCTCAGGTTTTTTTCCTAAGAATTTCTTACCTGTCTACCTAGGGTAGTGCAGGTTTGATCTTCCCTGCTCTTGGAAGAACAATTAAGGTGACCATTTTCAACTCTGTAATAACCTCCTCCAGTCTTTCCTGGGTTATGTCAAATTCTTCTCCATTTTCATATCAGAAAAGAGAGCCAAATAATTAGAGTTTTAGAACAGGAATGTTAGTATTGGTTTAGTTTGCCCAGTGAGGCCCTAACCAGGTTTTTGGAGCCTGTGCAGAGCCAGTATAGGAATTAATACTCAGTATCATAATCCTTGGAGGTGAGTATATAAAATTTCCAGGGATAGGATTACCTGGGTTGGAAGTTCCCAGCATCAGCCTTTGCATTTGAGCACCACGTACACAGCAGTCCCAGGAGCAAGAAAACGATTCTGTGTCAACTTGGCACCACTAGCAGATGGAGTCAGGAAAATTCGTGTGCCTATAGATTTTAAAGGATGAACTTTGCAATTCTCCTGATGTGATAGGAGAATAATGTTTTAAAACTTTTATTTATCTAAAAAGTTTTGTTATCTAAAAAGGTAGGATTTTAAGGATTAAAAATTATTGCTTCTTTGAGTTATTTTTAGCCATTTATGGGTAAATAACTGAGAACCAAATATCATCACAATTTTAATTTATAAATTTGAAGGAATTACAACTATAATTTGCAGTACTTTTTAAGTAGTTGCCCTTGTGACTGGAAATACTTTCACTGGTTCTCACACTTTAGCGTGCATAAGAATTGCCTGGGCTTTAAACAGATTGCTTTGTCATATCCCCCTCTAGACCTCACCTTCCTCAGTTTCTGATTTGTAGTTCTAGCACATTGCCGGGGAATGCTGATGCTATTGGTCCAGAGACTATATTTTGAGAATCACTGTTTTAAAGCTCTGCATTTGAAAAAGTTAAAGTTTTATGGTTTTCTTTTGTCATATTTCTTGAGCGAGGCAAGGAATCAAATTAGAAATTTTAAGAACAATGATGGCATACCTCTAGTGTAATTCATTTTAAGTTCCTTAGTTTTGCCTTGACTTTTTAAAGTTTTGATTTGGAATTGTTTTGGTTATGCATAAAAAGTACAGTTTCTTTACTTAAATTTAGTATGGGTGTATCTTTATATGTGCATGCCCTTTGGGCAGTTTTTCTAGTAGTTCTAGTGAATAAACTGTTTCACTTATTCAGAATAGACAAAATATTTGAAAACAAATATTTTAAGAACACAGATCTAAGAAAGTGAGAAAAAGAAGTACTTTAGGAATACACTACACTTGTAATTTCCCTGCATGAGAAATGCTTCTGCCATGGTGCATTTGTCTATATGTATACGCAAAGGCTTGAACCTTGGGACCATAGCTTATATGAGTCTTAGAGGAACCCTGTGTGATGGTTCAGGAACACAAGAGGATGGAATAACTCTTAAGGAGCTTCTAGGAGGCCGTTTCCCACTGGCCTCTCTGTTGTCACCGAGAGTCTGTCATGGGACAGACTGTCATGAGATAGACTTTGCCTGCCTAATTATGATGAGGTATGAGGTCTGCCCACCTCAAAATAGAGCTGTAGAGTATAAAACTGCTTAGCTGCAATCTAGATTGGTATCCTTTTCATCAGCTTGTGTTGTGTTGCAGCCCTCGTTGTTTCCGTGTCATACTTTTTGGTGTGTGGGATAAGGACTTGGGTTGCTAGTACCTTTAGCTCTTGTTTTCGCTGTCTTTATAAGTAAGAAAAAAAAAAAAAAAACCTGTCTAAATCTAAAAGTGGCTTGTATCTTTATTGATCAAATCAGTTAGTCCTTGACCTTGCCTTGGTTTTATGTCTGAGCTTGACAATAGTAAACTTTGTTCCTTTATTGGTAGGCATCAGAGGGAGTCATATGAGGTTTAGTTGGCAAAAACCAAGCCTTTTTATGGATAATAATGATGATAATGAATAGTGTCTAACAATTATTTAGTGCTATGTGCCAACTCATAGAAAAGGATATTTGCTACTGTTTTTTTGGTACTGTTTTCATCTGCCTGTGTTTTACAGATGGGAAAAGTGAGACTTCAGGTTCCCAGGGTCATATAGCTATTAAATAGTACAGACAATGTTCTAATCCAGGTAGCCTGATTCCAGAGTCCAGTCTTTTAAAATCAGTCTATACCACATGTCTGGATCTATCTGTCTGTCTGTCTGTATCAATCATGCATACTCAGATACATGTATTTGTGAATGTTAATGTGTTATGTGTGTGTGTATATATGGATTAATGTATATTTACAAATCTAAACTGCGTCATGCCTTCATATTATATGTTAATGGTAATTTACCAGTCTTGGATTAGTTGCATAAAAATGTTTAATATGAGAAAGATCTATAACAAAATGATTCCTTTTTATACTAAAAATGATTCTAACCAGTAACTCATTAACTTAACAATCAATTCTACAATACCTAGTGTTTTCCAGAATGTCGGCAGTACAGAGTGGATTTCTTATCTAGAAGTGAAGAAGGTATGCAACATAAAAAGATGAATACCTCTCAAGCAGATTTAACTTTAACTTTTAGCAATAAAATTTAAATCCCTGTTCTGGTTTGCTAATGCTTCCGGAATGCAAAACACCAGAGATGGATTGGCTTTTATAAAAATGGGTTTATTTGGTTACACAGTTACAGTCTTAAGGCCGTAAAGTGTCCAAGGTAACAAACACATCAGCAATTGGGTATCTTCACTGGAAGATGGTCAGTGGCGTTCGGAAAACCTCTGTTAGCTGGGAAGGCACGTGGCTGGCATCTGCTCCAAAGTTCTGGTTTCAAAATGGCTTTCTCCCAGGATGTTCCTCTCTAGGCTTCAGCTCCTCAAAAATGTCACTCTTAGTTGCACTTGGGGTTTTTGTCCTTTCTTAGCTTCTCCGGAGCAAAAGTCTGCTTTCAATGGCCATCTTCAGACTGTCTCTCATCTGCAGCTTCTGTGCTTTCTGCAAAGTGTCCCTCTTGGCTGTAGTGCCTCTTCAAAACATCACTCACAGCTGCACTGAGTTCCCTCTGTCCATAAGCTCATTTATATGGCTCCACTGATCAAGGCCTACCCTGAATGGGTGGGGCCACGCCTCCATGGAAATCTCTCATCAGAGTTATCACCTACAGTTGGGTGGGGCACATTTCCATGCAAACAACCTAATCCAAACATTCCAACTTAATCCCCACTAATATGTCTGCCCCACAAGATTGCATCAAAGAATATGGCTTTTTCTGGGGGACATAATACATTCAAACCAGTGCAGTCCCTAAACTCTTTAAGTATGTCCTACAGGTGATTCTTTTCTCTTTTATTCTAGTTGTGCAGTTATTGGAATCCACTTTAGAATCTTACATTTATCACTCTTAAATTTCTTCTTGTGAGATGTCGGGTCTTTTTGGATCCTTATTTTGTTATCTGGTGTTTTTGCTCTCCTTTGCAGCTTCATGTAATCTGTAAAGCTGAAGAGCATGCCTTGAATATCTTCATCTTGACGTTATAGCATACCACTGGAAACCTCCCTTCAGGTAGACCATTAAGTGGTATATCATTAAGTGGTATATCCTGGTGTGGTTGTCAACCAGTTGCTAATTTAGCTGACTGAACCAGCTTATATATTTTTATTTTATTTTCAGGGAAATCTTGAGAGGCATTGTGAAATTCTTTGCTAACATCTAGTTAAACATCAAATGTATTTTCCCAATCTGCATGTCTTCTAACCACATAAAAAGAAACAAGATTAGTCTGTGACATGTCTTACCCATCCTTGTTTTAGGTCCTGGTCTTAGTCCTAGGATGGGTTAGCTCATCCATCCTATTCTTAGAGACTGCTACATCCTCATCTAGGTTTTCATAGATACGACTTTAAAAATTTCTTTTAGAATGTTATCTGAAATTAACATTAACCTTACCAGATTACTTGTAGAATTTAGTCTTATTTTTGAAAAACAGTCTCCAGTCTTATGGCACTGGCAGTAACTCATGGATCTCATTTCCAGGTTTTTCTAAGTAGCTAAGTTCTCCCTTTTTAATCCCTTTACTTATTTTCTTTTTCCACTCACATTTGCTGCTGTTCATTCTTCACTTTCAATCTGAATATCATTCTTTTTGTTAAATCAGACATATGAGAGTTGAGGGGATATGCTTTACAACACAACCCATACAATTAAATTCTTTGCATGTAAGGAAATTGCAGACTTAAATGTTTATAGGCTTCCAGCTGAAGTTAATTTTTGACCTAGCCTTTTTTATTTTTTTTTTATTTTTTTTTTATTCAGTTTTATTGAAATATATTCACAAACCATACAGTCATCCATGGTATACAATCAACTGTTCACAGTATGATCATATAGTTATGCGTTCATCACCACAATCTATTTCTGAACATTTTCCTAACATCAGAAAGAATCAGAATAAGAATAAAAAATAAAAGTGAAAAGAGAATACCCAAACCATCCCCCCATCCCACCCTATTTGTCATTTAGTTTTTACTCCCATTTTTCTACTGATTTTTTTTCAATTTTTTAACTTTGTTTATCAAAAAATTAAAAACAGACAGGCAAACAACAACCAAAAAAACCCCACAACATTTCAAACAAAGCAATGGATTAAGGAAAACAAATAACCTAAAATAACTACTTTGCTTCCAATATGTTCCTACCATACCCCAAGAAAATTAATAAACCATGTCCAAACAGAGGAGTAAGAAAAACAAATAATCTAAAATAACTACATTGCTTCCAACATGTTCCTTCCATACCCCAAGAAAATTAACAACCCCTAAGAAAACAAAGGAATAAGAGGAAAAAAAAACCTAAAATAACTCTATTACTTCCAACATGATCTTACTATATCCAAGAAAGTTTACAAACCATAATCATTCCTGAGCATTCCCATAACATTGAGATTACCCTCCATAGTTTATCTGTTCTTATTAGATTATCATTCCCCCTCCACTAATTGGTATCTCTAGGTCCCCTACATTCTACAGTATAAAACATTGTACATTTTTCACAGAATTCACATTAGTGGTAACATACAATATCTCTCTTTTTGTGCCTGGCTTATTTTGCTCAGCATTATGTCTTTTTTTTTTTTTTTTTTTTAATCTTCATTTTATTGAGATATATTCGTATACCACGCAGTCATACAAAACAAATCGTACTTTCGATTGTTCACAGTACCATTACATAGTTGTACATTCATCACCCAAATCAATCCCTGACACCTTCATTAGCACACACACAAGAATAACAAGAATAATAATTAGAGTGAAAAAGAGCAATTGAAGTAAAAAAGAACACTGGGTACCTTTGTCTGTTTGTTTCCTTCCCCTATTTTTCTACTCATCCATCCATAAACTAGACAAAGTGGAGTGTGGTCCTTATGGCTTTCCCAATCCCCTTGTCACCCCTCATAAGCTACATTTCTATACAACTGTCTTCGAGATTCATGGGTTCTGGGTTGTAGTTTGATAGTTTCAGGTATCCACCACCAGTTACCCCAATTCTTTAGAACCTAAAAAGGGTTGTCTAAAGTGTGCGTAAGAGTGCCCACCAGAGTGACCTCTTGGCTCCTTTTGGATTCTCTCTGCCACTGAAGCTTATTTCATTTCCTTTCACATCCCCCTTTTGGTCAAGAAGATGTTCTCCGTCCCACGATGCCAGGTCTCCATTCCTCCCCGGGAGTCATATTCCACGTTGCCAGGGAGATTCACTCCCCTGGGTGTCTGATCCCACGTAGGGGGGAGGGCAGTGATTTCACCTTTCCAGTTGGCTTAGCTAGAGAGACAGGGCCACATCTGAGCAATAAAGAGGCATTCGGGAGGAGGCTCTTATGCACAATTATAGGGAGGCCTAGCCTCTCCTTTGCAGCAACCGTCTTCCCAATGGTAAAACCTGTGGTAGAGGGCTGAACCCATCAAACCACCAGTCCCCTATGTCTGTGGTCATGTTAGCAACCATGGAGGTGGGGTAGGCGAATACCCCTGCATTCTCCACAGGCTCCTCAAGGGGGCACTACATCTTTTTTTTTTCCCTTGTTTTTTTTTTTTTTTTTTTCCCTTCTTTTTTAAATCAACTGTATGAAAAAAAAGTTAAAAAGAAAACAAACATACAATAAAAGAACATTTCAAAGAGACCATAACAAGGGAGTAAGAAAAAGACAACTAACCTAAGATAACTGCTTAACTTCCAACATGTTCCTACTTTACCCCAAGAAAGTTACCTAATATAGCAACATTTCTGTGAACTTGCTCCTACTATATCCATCAGAAATTCACAGACCATAGTCATTCCTGGGCATCCCCAGAACGTTAAATAGCTTATCTGTTCTTCTTGGATTATTGTTCCCCCTTCCTTAATTGCTCTCTATTGCTAGTTCCCCTACATTCTACATTATAAGCCATTTGTTTTACATTTTTCAAAGTTCACATTAGTGGTAGCATATAATATTTCTCTTTTTCTGCCTGGCTTATTTCGCTTAGCATTATGTCTTCAGGGTTCATCCATGTTGTCATATGTTTCACGAGATCGTTCCTTCTTACTGCTGCGTAGTATTCCATCGTGTGTATATACCACATTTTATTTATCCACTCATCTCTTGAAGGACATTTGGGTTGTTTCCATCTTTTGGCAATTGTGAATAATGCTGCTATGAACATTGGCGTGCAGATATCTGTTCGTGTCACTGCTTTCCGATCTTCCGGGTATATACCGAGAAGTGCAATCGCTGGATCGAATGGTAACTCTATACCTAGTTTTCTAAGGAACTGCCAGACTGACTTCCAGAGTGGCTGAACCATTATACAGTCCCACCAACAGTGAATAAGAGTCCTAATTTCTCCACATCCCCTCCAGCATTTGTAGTTTCCTGTTTGTTTAATGGCAGCCATTCTAACCGGTGTTAGATGGTATCTCATTGTGGTCTTAATTTGCATCTCTCTAATAGCTAGTGAAGCTGAACATTTTTTCATGTGTTTCTTGGCCATTTGTATTTCCTCTTCAGAGAACTGTCTTTTCATATCTTTTGCCCATTTTATAATTGGGCCGACTGTACTATTGTCATTGAGTTGTAGGATTTCTTTATATATGCAAGATATCAGTCTTTTGTCAGATACATGGTTTCCAAAAATTTTTTCCCATTGAGTTGGCTGCCTCTTTACCTTTTTGAGAAATTCCTTTGAGGTGCAGAAACTTCTAAGCTTGAGGAGTTCCCATTTATCTATTTTCTCTTTTGTTGCTTGTGCTTTGGGTGTAAAGTCTAGGAAGTGGCCGCCTAATACAAGGTCTTGAAGATGTTTTCCTACATTATCTTCTAGGAGTTTTATGGTACTTTCTTTTATATTGAGATCTTTGGTCCATTTTGAGTTAATTTTTGTGTAGGGGGTGAGGTAGGGGTCCTCTTTCATTCTTTTGGATATGGATATCCAACTCTCCCAGCCCCATTTGTTGAAAAGACCATTATGACTCAGTTCAGTGACTTTGGGGGCCTTATCAAAGATCAGTCGGCCATAGATCTGAGGGTCTATCTCCAAATTCTCAATTCGATTCCATTGATCTATATGTCTATCTTTGTGCCAGTACCATGCTGTTTTGGCAACTGTGGCTTCATAATAAGCTTCAGAGTCAGGGAGTGTAAGTCCTCCCACTTCGTTTTTCTTTTTTAGAGTGTCTTTAGTAATTCGAGGCATCTTCCCTTTCCAAATAAATTTGATAACTAGCTTTTCCAAGTCTGCAAAGTAGGTTGTTGGAATTTTGATTGGGATTGCATTGAATCTGTAGATGAGTTTGGGTAGAATTGACATCTTAATGACATTTAGTCTTCCTATCCATGAACATGGAATATTTTTCCATCTTTAAGGTCCCCTTCTATTTCTTTTAGTAGAGTTATGTAGTTTTCTTTGTATAGGTCTTTTACATCTTTGGTTAAGTTTATTCCTAGGTACTTGATTTTTTTAGTTGCTATTGAAAATGGTATCTTTTTCCTGAGTGTCTCTTCAGTTTGTTCATTTCTAGCATATAGAAACATTACGGACTTATGTGCATTAACCTTGTATCCCGCTACTTTGCTAAATTTGTTTATTAGCTCTAGTAGCTGTATCGTCGATTTCTCAGGGTTTTCTAGATATAAGATCATATCATCTGCAAACAATGACAGTTTTACTTCTTCTTTTCCAATTTGGATGCCTTTTATTTCTTTGTCTTGCCAGATTGCCCTGGCTAGCACTTCCAGCACAATGTTGAATAACAGTGGTGACAGCGGGCATCCTTGTCTTGTTCCTGATCTTAGAGGGAAGGCTTTCAGTCTCTCACCATTGAGTACTATGCTGGCTGTGGTTTTTTCATATATGCTCTTTATCATGTTGAGGAAGTTTCCTTCAATTCCTACCTTTTGAAGTGTTTTTATCAAAAAGGGATGTTGGATTTTGTCAAATGCTTTTTCAGCATCTATTGAGATGATCAGTTGATTTTTCCCTTTTGACTTGTTAATGTGTTGTAATACATTGATTGATTTTCTTATGTTGAACCATCCTTGCATGCCTGGAATAAACCCCACTTGGTCATGGTGTATGATTTTTTTAATGTGTCTTTGGATTCGAATTGCAAGTATTTTGTTGAGGATTTTTGCATCTATATTCATTAGGGAGATTGGCCGGTAGTTTTCCTTTTTTGTAACATCTTTGCCTGGTTTTGGTATTAGATTGATGTTAGCTTCATAAAATGAGTTAGGTAGTGTTCCATTTTCTTCAATGTGTTGAAAGAGTTTGAGTAAGATTGGTATCAGTTCTTTCTGGAAAGTTTGGTAGAATTCCCCTGTGAAGCCATCTGGCCCTGGGCATTTATTTGTGGGAAGATTTTTGATGACTGATTGGATCTCTTTGCTTGTGATGGGTTCGTTGAGGTCTTCTTTTTCTTCTCTGGTCAGTCTAGGTTGTTCATATGTTTCCAGGAAATTGTCCATTTCCTCTACATTATCCAGTTTGTTGCCATACAGTTGTTCATAGTATCCTCTTATAATTTTTTTAATTTCTTCAGGATCTGCAGTTATGTCACCTTTTTCATTCATTATTTTGTTTATATGGGTCTTCTCTCTTTTTGATTTTGTCAGTCTAGCTAGGGGCTTGTCAATCTTGTTGATCTTCTCAAAGAACCAACTTTTGGTGATATTTATCCTCTCTATTGTTTTTTTGTTCTCTATGTCATTTATTTCTGCTTTAATCCTTGTTATTTCTTTTCTTGTACTTGGTTTAGGATTGGTTTGCTGTTCATTTTCTAGCTTCTTCAGTTGATCCATTAGTTCTTTGATTTTGACTCTTTCTTCCTTTTTAATATATGCGTTTAGTGCTATAAATTTCCCCCTTAGCACTGCCTTTGCTGCATCCCATAGGTTTTGGTATGTTGTGTTCTCATTTTCATTCGTCTTTATATATTTAGCAATTTCTCTTGCTATTTCTTGTTTAACCCACTGATTGTTTAGGAGTGTGTTGTTTAACCTCCAGGTATTTGTGAATTTTCTAAGTCTCTGATGGTTATTGACTTCTAATTGTATTCCATTGTGGTCAGAGAATGTGCTTTGAATAATTTCAATCTTTTTACATTTATTGAGGCTTGTTTTATGTCCCAGCATATGATCTATTCTGGAGAAAGTTCCATGAGCACTAGAAAAGTATGTGTATCCTGGTGATTTGGGATGTAATGTCCTGTATATGTCTGTTAAATCTAATTCATTTATCAGATTGTTTAGGTTTTCAATTTCCTTATTGGTCTTCTGTCTGGTTGATCTATCTATAGGAGAGAGTGATGTGTTGAAGTCTCCCACAATTATTGTGGAAACATCAGTTGCTTCCTTTAGTTTTGCCAGTGTTTCTCTCATGTATTTTGTGGCACCTTGGTTGGGTGCATAGACATTTACGATTGTTATTTCTTCTTGCTGAATTGCCCCTTTTATTAGTACGTAGTGGCCTTCTTTGTCTCTCAAAACATCCCTGCATTTGAAGTCTATTTTATCTGAGATTAATATTGCTACACCTGCTTTCTTTTGGCTGTAGCTTGCATGAAATATTTTTTTCCATCCTTTCACTTTCAGTTTCTTTGTGTCCCTGTGTCTAAGATGAGTCTCTTGTATGCAACATATTGATGGTTCATTTTTTTGATCCATTCTTCGAATCTATATCTTTTAATTGGGGAGTTTAATCCATTTACATTCAACGTTATAACCGTGAAGGCATTTCTTGAATCAGCCATCTTATCCCTTGGTTTATGTTTGTCATAATTTTTCCCCTCTGTCTATTAATATCCTTTATTGTACCCATACCGAATCTCTTTAGTACTGAACCTTTCTCCAAGTCTCTCTGTCCTGTCTTTGTTTCTCTGTCTGTAGGGCTCCCTTGAGTATCTCCAGTAGGGCAGGTCTCTTGTTAGCAAATTCTCTCAGCATTTGTTTGTCTGTGAAAAATTTAAGCTCTCCCTCAAATTTGAAGGAGAGCTTTGCTGGATAAAGTATTCTTGGCTGGAAATTTTTCTCACTCAGAATTTTAAATATATCGTGCCACTGCCTTCTTGCCTCCATGGTGGCTGCTGAGTAGTCACTACTTAGTCTTATGCTGTTTCCTTTGTATGTGGTGAATTGCTTTTCTCTTGCTGCTTTCAGAATTTGCTCCTTCTCGTCT
Source organism: Choloepus didactylus (assembly GCF_015220235.1). Classification (NCBI taxonomy): domain Eukaryota; kingdom Metazoa; phylum Chordata; class Mammalia; order Pilosa; family Megalonychidae; genus Choloepus; species Choloepus didactylus. The sequence goes on along the minus strand of NC_051310.1, from coordinate 181,647,900 downwards.
GTGTTTGATAGTGTGATCAGTATATGTCTCGGAGTGGGTTTATTCGGATTTATTCTATTTGGAGTTCGCTGAGCATTTATGATTTGTGTATTTATGTTGTTTAGAAGATTTGGGAAGTTTTCCCCAACAATTTCTTTGAATACTCTTCCTAGACCTTTACCCTTTTCTTCCCCTTCTGGGACACCAATGAGTCTTGTATTTGGACGTTTCATATTATCTATCATATCCCTGAGGTCCATTTCGATTTTTTCAATTTTTTTCCCCATTCTTTCTTTTATGTTTTCATTTTCCATTCTGTCATCTTCGAGGTCACTGATTCGTTGTTCAACTTCCTCTAGTCTTGTACTATGAGTGTCCAGAATCTTTTTAATTTGGTCAACAGTTTCTTTAATTTCCATAAGATCATCCATTTTTTTATTTAGTCTTGCAATGTCTTCTTTATGCTCTTCTAGGGTCTTCTTGATTTCCTTTATCTCCCGTACTATGGTCTCATTGTTCATCTTTAGTTCTTTGAGTAGCTGCTCTAGGTGCTGTGTCTCTTCTGGTCTTTTGGTTTGGGTGCTTGGGCTTGGGTTATCCATATCGTCTGGTTTTTTCATATGCTTTATAATTTTCTGTTGTTTTTGGCCTCGTGGCATTTGCTGAACTTGATAGGGTTCTTTTAGGATTTGTAGACCAATTGAAGTCCTTATGTCTAATTTATCAGATCTACAGCTTTGTGGAGTACACTTTCTCTAACTAACCAGCAGGTGGCGTCCACGAGCCACTTGTTCTCCACAAGCCAGTTCTCTCCTGCTTAGCCTTTTTGGTGAGTGGGGGAGTGAGTCTTGTGGGGTCCAATTGGTGTACCAAGCTTGCGTGTGTAGTTGGTGTTGCCTGCCCTGTATATGGGGCGTGTTTCTGGGCAGTCAGGGAGGGGGGGGGTGGCTCTAACAATCAAATCTCCCTGGTGATCCTAGAGTTTTAAAGCTGCTGCAATAGTCTAATCCTTCAGTTCAGTCCTGCCACAGTTTGTCTCTGCCACTGACCCACAAGTCCTTGGTATTGGCGTATGGCTCCTGAGACTTGCAAGTGGGCCCCTCTTCGAGGCCGTGCACCCCGGGTCCTCTGTTGAGGGATGACTGTGCTATGTCACAGGTGAGTGCCGTCCCCCCAGGGCAGTTCTGGGCTGCTGGGCTGTGTAGGGAGGCTCCCAGTCTGCTGAAATGATGGCTGAATGGGGCTTTGTTAATTCACACTGCTCTACCTTCCCAACTCTGGGACCACCAGCTGAGGTTGCAGGGAAGGCTAATGTCCACACCCAGTTTTGCAGTGTGTGCCTGTTATTCGAAGCACCTCCGTCACACTGGGCTGTCTGGGGCAGTTCTGGGCCATGGGGCTGGCGATGGGCAGGAGTGTTTCCTGTCCACCACGATGATGGCTGTGGGCGGACACCCCCCTTTTCTTGGGAAGTTGTGGTGTTTAGTGAATTTTCTCAGCCACTGGATTATTGCGTTTTGTCTCAGAGCTCTCCTAGTTCTGCTCTTGACTTGACCTGCCCAAATAGTAAGTCTTTGAAGCTTTCTGTATTGGGCTTCTTAGAGTAATTGTTTTAGAAAAAGAAAAAAGAATTAAAAAAAAAAAAAAAATGGGCCCTCCTTGGAGATCTAATGGGTTATTGAAATGCTAAGAGACAAAGCAACCAGGGCCATTAAGGAAAGGTCCACAGGGCAGAGAGATCAGCTTTTCTTCGGGATTTGCATATGCACCTCAGGGCCCTTCCCCTTTCTATGTTCACCAGAACTCCAAAAATCCTCCGCTTTTATTTTGGAGTTTTTCGTGTTGTTTTTTTTCTATGCCTGTCCCCTCTCCGCTGGGCTGGCCGCTCCCAGACCCTCCGGCGTCCGGTCTCAGTCCATCCATGGCCGGAGCCCGAATCAGCAGAATGAGCCTCCGATAAGAGCAGTCACTGCAGTTCTCCCTTCTCCTTCCCGGAGCTGACAGCCCCTCCTCCCCCGGGACTGAGCCTGGCAGGGAGGGGCGCGGGTCCCCTGGCCGCAAAAACCCACAGATTTCGCTGATGTCAGCAGTTCCACGCCTCCACAAGTGTTGTATGAAGTATGCCCAAAGTCAGACCGCTCTGTGGTGTCCAGTCCACGCAGCTCCCGGCTCTCTACCTACTTTCCTGGAGGAGCAACCAAAACATACAGCTCACCAGTCTGCCATCTTGCCCCCCGGGTCCTGACCTAGCCTTTTGAGAGTTTGAAATGGAGGAAAGGAAGATTAACAAGGAGAGAGGTTACAGACAAAATCTGGTATGTGGTAAGAAGATATTTGGGAGAGAACAAGTGTTTAGAACTATTAGATGAGTTTAATTAGAGTGAAAGGTCATTGTTGAAAAGAATGGGAGTAAAAGTGGGGAACACAGGGGGAGTTGGTTTAATAGTGAAACTTAAGTGCTGTATTCACAGCACTTCAAACTGTATGGTAATTTACTGAGAGGAGTGGGGATATTCTTTTATAAATGAGGAAAATAATACTTAGATTAAGAAATGTGCCAATGCCATGTAACATTAAATTGGGACTAAAACTCATGATCTTGTGTCTCCAAGGTCTGTGTACTCTTCTAGTTTTGTGTAGCTGCCAGCGTTCCTTGATTTGTGGCTACTCACTCTAATCTCTGCTTTCATGGTCACATTGCTGCCATCTTTTCTATTTTTGTCATATCTCCCTTAGTCACCATTTTATAAGGCTATGCCTGATTGCATTTAGGGATAACCTGGATAATCCAGATAATCGCTCATCTCAAAATCTTTAACCTAATCACATCTATAAAGTCCTTTTTTTGCAATATAAATTATGGTTTACAGGTTCCAGGGATTTTTTTTTTTTTTGGTGGTGGTGGTGGAGAGGGACATTTTTCAGACTACCACAACCACAATCCCTATTGCCTTTCCGATCTTTCTTCTTTTTTCCCGTCTGATCCCTTTTCTTCTGTCCTATTTTTAAAAAATTCCTTTTCATCTTTCAGAAGCACAAAGTGGCAAGTAGATTGGGTGGGTAGGATCTGTGTTTATGATCAAGAGTTGAGTGGATATGCTCCAGGTCAGTAAGTGCTCTCTCTATAGAAAATTGGATTGTGCTCACAATAAATTTTTGTTGTTGTAAATTGGGTGTGATGGTACCTTTGTTGCATTTAGCATCCTTTATCAAAACAATTATTGATTTTTTGAATTAAAATATTTGAGTTGACATTATGAAGTTTCTTTTACATTAAAACATCTGTTGATTTGGTTGGCAGTCATTGATGTTATTGAGAAAATAGTTAAATAGCTAGAATTTTTTCAAAACTCATTTTACTTTAGGGAAGGATTGTTTTTTTGTTTTTTGTTTAACATTTGCATTTTGTTTCAGTGATAACTCAGTCTTGAGTTTAATGAAGGGAAACAGAATGGAGGCATTGTCAGAGTTGATCCAAAAATCCATTGTCAAGAGACCTTCATTGTTTGGGACATACCACATAACCTTCTGGGCCTTGGTTTCCTAATATCTGTAATAAAGAAGTTGAATTATATGATTGTTGAAATCCCTTCTAATCCTAAAAGCTCTGTTCTATTATTTAGTATAGGGATTTAAAAGTCAACAAACAGGCAGTACAAACAACAAATCTGATTTATTTTGTACTACTTGATAAAAGAATAATATTGGCAAGATAATTTTGAAATAACTGTGTGTTTTGTTTTTCTGTAGATGGACCACACATCTCCAACCTACATGCTTGCTAACTTAACCCACTTACATTCTGAACAACTTCTGCAGGGCTTGAATCTTCTTCGTCAACATCACGAACTCTGTGACATAATTCTTCGAGTAGGTGATGTTAAAATTCATGCTCACAAAGTGGTCCTTGCCAGCATCAGCCCATATTTCAAAGCTATGTTCACTGGGAACCTTTCTGAAAAAGAAAACAGTGAGGTTGAGTTTCAGTGCATTGATGAAACAGCTCTTCAGGCCATTGTGGAATATGCCTATTCAGGGACTGTTTTTATTTCTCAGGACACAGTTGAATCTCTCCTTCCAGCAGCAAACCTACTCCAGATAAAACTTGTCCTGAAAGAATGTTGTGCATTTCTTGAAAGCCAACTTGATCCTGGGAATTGTATTGGAATTTCTCGTTTTGCAGAGACGTATGGTTGTCATGACCTTTATTTGGCAGCCACTAAGTATATATGCCAGAATTTTGAAGCCGTTTGCCAGACTGAAGAGTTTTTTGAGCTTACATATGCTGAGTTGGATGAAATTGTTTCCAATGACTGTTTGAATGTAGCTACCGAAGAGACTGTTTTTTATGCTCTAGAGTCTTGGATTAAGTATGATGTACAAGAACGCCAGAAATACTTAGCACAGCTTCTTAACAGTGTGCGATTACCACTGCTGAGTGTAAAGTTTCTCACTAGACTCTATGAAGCAAATCATCTTATTCGTGATGATCGCACTTGTAAACATCTTTTGAATGAAGCCCTGAAGTACCACTTTATGCCTGAACATAGACTGTCACATCAGACAGTCTTGATGACACGACCTCGTTGTGCTCCCAAAGTACTTTGTGCAGTAGGAGGAAAATCTGGACTGTTTGCCTGTTTGGATAGGTAAATAGAAGGCCTTCTTTAAGAATCAATATTAAAAGATTTTATTCTTTTTAAATGTGCTAATTTTCTGCATTTTTAAAGTAGTTTGATTTTCTTTTTTACTTTTATTTGCTTGTTTTTGTTTTTTTCTCTTCTACCTAGTTGGTTGTTTTAATCACATTCATCCATTCTCTATAACACACTCAGGTATTAAGCTTGCCCTACAAATACCTTATCTATGCTATTTATTCATTAACTTTTTCTTCTATTTTATGTATTTTATTTTTTCTTTCTTTGTGGAACCATTACATCTTTGAGTCAGACCAGGTAGGAAGGGATTTATTATTACCAGCTATCTGAGAAGATGCTAAAGAAGAGAGCTAGAAACTTGTGATGGAGGCAGACTGAGGACAATAATGGGTTTGAATGAAAACGGTTAATTAGAAGAACCGTCAAAGAAGTAAAAATATAGGATAATGATATAAGCTATTGGACTTTATGTACAATTTATTTTCTTCCGTGTAAATATTTTTAAAAGACAGTAGTAAACTGCTTTTTTAAATAACTTAGAGTCAGGGTTGGCAAACTTTTCTATAAAGAATCAGATAATATCTTATACTTTGTATACCATATGGTCTGTGTTCCAACTACTAAACTCTCTCATTACAACACAAGAATAGCTATAGCCAATATATAAGTGAATGAGTGTGGCTCTGTTCCAATAAAACTTTATTTAAAAAAAAAATAGATGCTGGGCTGGATTTGGTCCATGGCTGCAGTTTGCCAACCCCTGAATTACAGCATTATACAGGCAACTTGTAGGTATCTAGAAAATGTAGCTAGATGTTATTTTACTTTCTCTTTGGATGAGACTGCTTCAAGAAAATTTTTGTGTTTGATATTTTTCTTTAATACTGTGGACCTCTTTCGGACTATTTCCAAAAATTTGGTAGATTGTTTCTCCTCTTCCCACAAGAGGAGGAAGCTATTGATTTTTTTTATCATTGGCAATTGACATATTCTGTATCTTTTTACAAGTCTTGACTATGCATTTTAATTGTGGTCTAAAACTAGTGTTGTTGAGATTGGGCTACAAGTAGAGTATTATGGTGGCAACACAGATTGATTAACTCATTCTTAAAGTCACTGATTATTGGAATAAAGTATAAATTATATTAGTCAAATGTCATGATTAAAAAGGTCCTAAAAATTCTTTATCATTTGCCTCTTGGTCCCTCAAGTATAAAAAATAAGAAATGTAAATTGTTGAAGAGTCATAAAAGTGTTTACATCTTTAGATCCAGTCATTAATCTTACTTCCTGGAATCTAGCATAAGAAAAAACATTTTATGTTAAAAATACCATTTGCACAAAGATGTTTATTTCAGCATTATTTATAATAATAGAAAGACTGGAACCAGCTTGAGTGATTATTCCGTTTAATTGTACAAAATATATTAAACATGTTTTCATCAGACACACTGCTAGATATTGGGCCTTCAACAGTTTATAACTTAGTAAAAGAGACAGATATTTAAAAAATTAATTACAATAAGTGTGTTAATACAATGATAAGGATAATTTTATATAAATGTTAAGAAGAGACATTTATTCTTCCAGGGGGGTTAGGGAAGATATTATGGAGAAGATATCATCCAAGCTGAGTGGTTAAGGCCATGCAAGACCCCAGCAAAGAAGGATGGGAAGGTCACAGGAAATGAGCAAAAACAGAATGGCATGGTACAGTATAAGGTATGCAGGAAAGTAAAAGCCATTTGGTATCAGAAAGTGTATTAGGGTTCTCCAGGGAATCAGAACTGACAGGATACACACACACACACACACACACAACACACACAATGTAAATATAATGAGATTTATTATGGAAATTGGCTTATGCATTGTAGGGATGGGCGAGTCCAAAATTCTGTAGGGCAGACCACAAGTTGGGAACTCTGGTGAAGGTTTTCAATGAATTCCCCAGGAAAAGCTGGCTGGCTGAAGTAGACATGGAAATTCTCTCTTGTGACTGCTGAAATCATCACTTCTTCTTTTAAGGCTGTCAGTTGATTGGATGAGACTGCTTTCACTGTTGAAGGCAGTCTCCTCAGTTGATTGTAGATGTAATCAGCAGTAGATGCAATCAACTTACTCATGATTTAAATCCATGAAATAGTCTCACAATAATCAGGCCAGTGCTTGGTCAACATGGGCCAAGGCAAAAAAGGTATTTTATGCCATGCTAAAGAGATTGTCATTATGTGAGTTGCAGAACTTGTTTATGGAGGGTAGTAAAATGGTCATATTTGTATATCAGATCATTCTTGCTGAGTTATGGGAAAAGATTGAGGGACTCAGGCTTGGCATTAGTGTGATCAGGAAAGAGTTTTATTGTATCAGTCCAAGCAAGAGGTTATAAAGTCCTGAATTAGTGTAGATGTAGTAAGAGAATGGGGTATTAATTTAAGAAATGTTTTAAGAGAGGAGACTGACATGATTCGGTGCTTAAATGGATGTAGGATTGGGTGAGACGGTGAGGGAGAGGGAAGAACCAAAGATGGATAAGATTTCATGATTAGATGATTGGGTGGATGGTTATACCAGCAAGAGAGAGAGAATATGGGAGGAGGGCCCAGTTTAAGGGGGAAGCTGATGTGTTTAGTTTGGGTCATAGTAAGTTTGAAGTGTCTGTAACGGTTGTCCTGCTGCTAGCTGGATATGAATGTGAAGCTTAAAGAGCAGATCGGGGCTGGAGATTTGGAAGTAATCAGCATATAGTATAATTTAGGAGCATGAATGAAAGCCATGAAGTCCATGGACTTGACTGGTTTAAGTATCCTACCTTTTTGCCCAATGAGAAAAAATAGAGAAAGAAAAGGACTGATTCATGAATAATTAATAATTAATAATCAAGAAAAGGGCAGCAGGAACAATCTTAGTGGTAGAATAACCAAGAGAAAATAGCATCATGAGAGACAAGGAATTTAAGTGTGCCAGGAGGGTAGGAGTGTGCTCAACAATTTAAGATGCGTGGGAAGGTTCAGAGAGAGAAGAATGGAAAGGTGTTTATTAGATTTAGCAATATGAAGATCATTAATTACCCTTGGTGTAGTAATTTCAGCAGAGTTGTGGGAATACTGAAGATAGATTACAGTGAGTTGAGAAGTGAATAAAAAAGATTACAGTGAGTTGAGAAGTAAATAAAAATTAAAGAAATAGAGACTGTGATTGAAGACTTAAAAATTTTGGTAGAAAAGAGCAGGAGGGAGGTAATGCAATAACCCATATTCAAGGGTGGGCAGAAAAGAGCAGGGGAGAGGAAATGCAGTAATGATATTCAAGGATGCCCCCCCCCCCATTTTAACCATTTTTAAGTGTACAGTGGCATTGATTACTTTTACATTGTTGTGCTACCATCACTGCCTCTTATTTTAAAACTTTTCCGTCGCCCAAAACAGAAACTTTACCTATTAAGTAGTTAACTCCCCATCAAGGGGAGTTTTTGCTTGGTTTTATTTTATTCTTGATGAGAGAGGTATGTTTTTAATAGACGCTAGTAAGGAGGGATAGGGTGAGGAGAGAGGATAGAGGAATGGTCATTCATGAAGCAAGATCTTAGAGGAAGTAGAAAGTGATGGTATCAAAAGCAAAGGTAGAAGGTTTTGAATGGGAGGAAGAAAGACTCGTCATGCCCCAAGATAGGAGTATGAAGGCAGGCATTTTTCTTTTAGGAGAGGAAGTGTATTAGAAAGGGAAGTGAGGATTGGGTAGGTGGCTTAAGTGGGGAAGCTCTGAGAATAGTATTGTTCCTGGTTGACTTATAGTGAGTCATAAGGATGGCAATACACCAAAAGCATTTTTGAATGATTGTGCGAATACATTAAATGTTAAATGGACCTTTAAAACCACTTTTTCCTATCACATTGCCACTCACCTCAGCATTATAAACCTTGAGTCTAATTATAAGATGGGAGCTCGAATTAGAACTAATGATCTGTTTGTCACCTCACCCCTCCAACAGACCCATAAAGACTAATGCCCTTATATCTTATATTTCTACTTACCTAAATAATCTCCAGAAATCCATGACTTCTAGATAATCCATCATCATAACCTGGACTTTTATTATCATATGGTCCTGAATATCATCTAATTTGACCTTATTTCCCAACCTTTTTTTTTTTTTTGACTCCTCAAATCTTTTTGCATATCCTGCGTAACTCATGATCTATCATGAGAAAAATTCCCTTTATCCTCTGTCTCTTCTAATGAACTTTAAGGTTTCTGTTTTTCCTAAAGTCCTCTTAAAGCTGTTGTTTTTTTTCCCATAATTTTTTCCCCATGTACTAGAGGTGCTGGGTAGGTGTCATCTTTGTTCCTCATAGGCACTTCCCCCAATATTTTTGTCTTTCCCTCAAAAACCTCAACTCATTTCAAGTGTGCCATTAGGCTGTATTACTTGATACCCCTTCATGTTGCCACTCTCTGCTGTCCCTTTCGTTATGTAATTTATGGAAGATTTTGTAGTGACTCATTTAGCTGAGTACAGCTCAATTATTATCACAAAGTGAACATTACAAACCAGGTCAAGAAACAACATGATCAGCACCTGAAGCCATCCTTGAGTCCCTCCCAGTCCTCCCCTAGGTAACCATGATCCTTATTTCTAACCCAGCAATTAGTTTTACCTGTTTTTGAACTTGATATAAATAAAATTATACAAAAGATATTCTTTTGGATTTGGCTTCTTTCCCTCAACATTTTATGTTTTAAGATTCAACCCTATTGCATGTAGCTATAGTTGGTTCATTTTCATTGCTGTATGCTTTTCTCGTATGACATGCCACAATTTACTGACTCTACTGTTGATGGGCATTTGAATTGTTTCCAGTTTTTGCCTATTATAAATGATGCTGCTGTGAACATTCTTGTACATACACCTCTGCATACGTATCTAGGAGTGGAATTGTTCAGTCATAGGGAAAATATATTATACCTCTTGTGTCTTTTCTCCTTTGGATTATGTTGTGCTGCTGTGAACATTTCTGTATATGTGGCCTGGTGCAAAGCTGACTGTAATAAGCATTCAATAGAGTGGATACATAGGAGTGAAACTGATGGGTTAGAGCATGTGTGTATCTTCAACTTTGTTAGATGATGTGAAGTTGTTTTCCAGAGTGTTTTATACTGGTTTATACTCTCACCAACAGAGTATGCATTTCCATTGTGGCTTTAATTTGCATGCCCCTGATTATTAATAAGACTAAACATATGTTGATTTGTTTATGGGCCATTTTGGTTTTTAAAATTTAATTTTTTCTGCTTATTCTCTAGCATGGAGATGTACTTTCCTCAAAATGACTCTTGGATTGGTTTGGCACCGCTGAACATTCCTCGCTATGAATTTGGAATATGCGTTTTAGACCAAAAGGTGTATGTTATAGGTGGTATTGAAACTAACGTGCGTCCAGGCGTCGCTATCAGAAAACATGAAAATTCAGTAGAATGCTGGAATCCTGATACAAATACTTGGACTTCTCTAGAGAGAATGAATGAACACCGAAGTACCCTTGGAGTAGTAGTACTTGCAGGAGAACTTTATGCTTTAGGTGGTTATGATGGACAATCTTATTTACAATCTGTAGAGAAGTATATTCCCAAAATAAGAAAATGGCAACCTGTGGCACCAATGACTACAACAAGAAGTTGTTTTGCTGCAGCTGTATTGGATGGAATGATATATGCCATTGGTGGCTATGGTCCTGCCCACATGAACAGGTATATAACTTGATAATCAAATTGTGTATGCTTGTAGATTTTTAAAAGTTTCATTAACAATGATTTCTGAGTTTTAAAAATTTTGTGTATATAGATGAATATCCTTTTTTTTATTTTTTAAGTAACATTGATAGTTTTGGGGGAAATATAATCTGTTCCATGAGTATGATTGTAATTGTTTTACTTGGGAATTTAATATAAACCTAAGAAGCAAGTACCTTTTATTAAATTTTACATTCATTCAGTCAGTGTAAATGAGCTAGATTTTAAAATTTAGAAACCTGAAAAATAAGATGATGTCAGGCAACTTTAGATTTTGGCTGGTATGCAGATCTAGTCTGTTATTACATTGCTTAATAGAATTCAAAAGTGGGAAAATGTAATTCTTATGCCTGCAAGGTACTATAACATAAACTTAAAGCCTCATTTCAATATTCCTTTCTGGTTTTCTATTCTGTAATCATTATCAGTATCTGAGTTGTGCTGGTGTTGGAATTTGAGATTTCTGTATTCTGAAGTATTCTCCACATAAAGGAGAAACAAATAAAGAGAAAATAAAAGTGTTAATTACCTGCTTATATGGAAAATTAATCATAATTCTGAACTTTCGTTGAAAATTGATGTTTTAAAGATTTTATCTGTAATAATAATTAGAGTGTTACGTATTTGATTGTGAGATTTTCATGAAAGCGTGTATTGTGGTTTGTTAACTAAGAAAGTGATGGCACGATAGCATTTTCACCTGTAAATTTTTACTTCTTTTTAAGCTCGTATATTACCCCTTTTTATTGCTCCCTTAGTAGAAAGAAAAGTATTTGGGGCCCACACATGCATTTCTAGTCTTTGAAAAGTTGCTGGTAGAAATTTATATGATAAAAGGGTGAGTATTTTAATTTTGATGCTCTTGAAATTTAAATTCTTGCTACAGTTCATCACCTCTTCTTGTCCAGTGTTTTTGGTCTAGTGGTTTTTATTCTGTGGCCTTTCAAATACATTCAGTTATCTAATTTCTGTTCTGAACTCCAGAATGATGGCACAACCTGTCTAATGCTTAAGGCTTTTTTGAGAAGTTAGTCAAGAACAGAACAAGCTCAACAAACTTGCCTTTGTACACCTTCAGGGCAAAACCTAATCTTAAAAGGGTACTGGAATTTTTTAGGGAAGCTTTCTTGGAAACTCTGATTTGATTTGGATTTCCACAATGCAGCTTGGAATTGCTGGGGTGGGTGGGTGGGGTGTCTCTGGAATGCAGATTTGACTTAAACGTCTGAATTCTTCTAAATCGCTTTCAGATTATTAAATTAGTGTTGTGCAATCTGCAATGGTTGCTTTACAGTAAAACACTATGAATTTTCCTGGAAGAAAAAAAATGTCTTCTCTCTTCTATTCATCTTCACTTTTCCTTACTAAGGATCCTTAGCAAACATGTGTATTCAATGTGTGGTTTTTAAACTACTTTCACATGCTTGCTCATTTGACTTTAGTCTTATAAGAATCATTTGAGGCTGTGCTATTCCCGTTTTCACAGATGGGAGAAAATAACTTATCCAGGATTACACAGTATCCAAAGTGGTAAGGCTAGGGTTCATTGAGCTCTTGGTATGCAGCATTGGTACTTAAACTCAGGTCTTCTGACTCCAAGTTTTATTTCCTTCTTAATATACCTTACTGCTTGTATGATATAATGGAATATCATATGGCTGTTGCTGCACCCTGTCCACAAGGTACACTTTTATTCTTTCAGCCTTATCAGGAAAATCTAAACATTTTGGCCAAACTACTCTTTTTCTTTGTATATGTGTATTTAATTGGATCTTTAAAATTAGGGCGAATTTCAGTTTTTTAAATTCTCTTGACAACTGTGCTTTAGTAGGAAAAGTGACACAAAGGACCTGTGAATTAATTCTTTCTTTTGTAAATATCTGCAGTGTGGAGCGTTATGATCCAACTAAGGACTCCTGGGAGATGGTTGCATCCATGGCAGATAAAAGGATTCATTTTGGCGTGGGTGTCATGCTAGGCTTTATATTTGTGGTGGGTGGACATAATGGTGTCTCACATTTGTCAAGCATTGAAAGATATGACCCCCATCAAAACCAGTGGACTTTGTGTAGACCAATGAAGGAACCCAGAACAGGTAATGATAATTTATTATTTTTTAAATATATAGGGCAATGTTTTCTATAGTGATGTTCTTGGAATAGCAGTTCTTTGCAATCTAACAGTAAGGGTCCTAATTACTTGTCCGGAAAAAAAAACTTTTTTGTGGTAAGCTTGAGAAACAAGTAGATTAGACAAAACTACACATTTCTTTATTATAACTTTAATTTGCTAATGTGCATGCTATTGTTTCTCAAACTTGGAGAACACATTTTTGGGAAATGCTAATAGAAATACTATAAGAGTATATCTTATAGTAGTTCTTTTTTCCATGTAACAAAGGTCATCTTTTTATGCTGTTGAAAAAAAAATCTTTAAATTGTCGTGTTTTGCTTTTTATTGTATATTAGAAACCCATATAATTACTTTCAAATGCTTTTTCCTCCTTAAGAGATATAGTTGATCAAAAAAGGGTTGATTTCAGAGTTCTTAGAGAAAAGCAAATACATCTATTGTCTTTGAACCCAAACTCAAATCACACTATTTTAAGTGGGAAAGTTTAAGTTACTGATGGGAATGCTTTATGAGTATTTCTTAAATTTATGGTTAAAGTAATGCCTAAAATATAAATATGTAAGGGAAACTGAAAGGACAAAATGGAAGGAACTATTTCAGGGTTTAAAGTAATTAGTTTCTGAGGTATCCTTGAGAGGAAAAGCTACAAAGCAATGAGAACTTTAAAAATATGGATAGATTTGTCCTTAGAACTATATGTTATAATACATAAAGTAGAATTTTTAAAGCATAAACTACATAGTTCAGTATATATTTCAAATATTTCAATATATTTGAAAACCTGATAAAATGATTTCTAGAAAAATATATGAAAAGATAAATTGGTAAGAAAGCATTTGGAAAGATAACATACTATATTCTTAATAGTTTCCTCTGGTAGGGGAGGGGAAGAGGAAGATTGGGGAGGAAAGGTGAAGGCTGAATTCAACTTTTACTTTTATATTAAGGTGTTTTGTTGTGTTTTGTTTTTACCCCAGAGCACATTTTGCTGTTTTGCTTACATAATTAATTACATATTACTGAAATGTGAAGCATTTTAAGAAAACATTAAAATACAAATTCATTTCTTTTTAGTGAGAAGTAGTTATGTCATGGTTAATATGTTTCTTCCCTCTTTTTACCCACCTTTCCTAGGGGTTGGTGCTGCAGTAATTGATAACTGCCTTTATGTAGTTGGTGGACACTCAGGGTCGTCGTATCTGAACACCGTGCAGAAATATGACCCCATCTCAGATACATGGCTGGATTCAGCTGGCATGATATACTGTCGCTGTAACTTTGGATTAACTGCACTTTGACAAGTGTGAAGTCACAGAAACAGTGTGATGGTGAAACTTGTGCTGCATGAAAAGATGCCCAGTTCTCTGAGACCAAAAGCTGCATTGCTTTCTTTTTAACTTGAAGTGGCATGAAGACTCGGATTTTTGGAGTACTTTAAATTGACAAGTAGCTTTGGTTGCTCTTGATTGCACAGTAAATCAGTAATACAAAAAAAAAAAAAAAAAAAAGGAAAGACTTTGCCAATTGAATTGTGCCCTTTTATTCCTTCTAAGACAGGAATGCAGTAGTTTATATTCATAAGTGTACATGTAGAGAAACCTTGCTGCTTTTTTTCTTTTTTTTTTACTTTAACTCTCTCCCTCCTTGACATGCACCATGATTTACTAGGATGAAAGATGCTTAGATGCTTGAGTGTGTTGAATGTCTGGACAGAGTGTTGACACTGCCTGTTGGATGTAAATTCATAAGCTTCACATTTCTTTTAAGCAAATAAAGGGCTGCTCTTACTTTCGGTACTTTTAAGGGTTGTAAATAACGTGCCATAGTGAGTCATTGGATATTCTTCCTGCTAAATGGGTTTAGGACTGGGGATAAATGGTAGTAAGTTTTCAAGAAAAATGCTTTCACTATCATAATTTTGGGGGCCCTATTTTAAGAAGTCAGATACTTGCTATTTATACCTTTTTTATATGTGCAGGTTAATGCTGGATGAATTTAGTTACCCATCTATATTATGATAAGAGTTAATCATATCGTTTCATAGTTTTTCTTTAGTAGTACAGTGGGCTTCCCAGTGTTGATGTAAATATTTGAAATGTTTAATGCCAGCCTCAGTACATATTGATTTTTTTTTCATATATGCTTATAATTATTTTGGTTTTAAAAAATCTTTTCTCTTTCAAAGCGTTCAGATATAAAAATGGTGCTAACTGTAGGATTTATAACAAGGCTATATAACTGATGTTCTTTTGGATGTTGGCGTCTGAGATATGCATGGCATGTTTTTATTGGCTTGATTTATTTCTGCTTATTAAAAATGCTAGTGATGATTCTAATGTTAGCATCCAAAAATCATCTAAATAGCCTATGTTATGCTTTTCATGATTCATGAATAGTGAGTAATTCAAAGAAAGTTCTATTTTTGATCTTCTTTCTTCTGTGCTAGAAATTATGTTTCTTAAACAGAAATATATGCATTAAATATAAAACACTAGGCAGTTATGCATTACTTTGTATATTTCTTAGGTAACTGAATATTTTAAAGTTATTGAGGAAAACAGGAACTTCCATGTTTACTTGAGTAATGGTTCTAAATTTGATTCTACTTTGACTAAAGAAATGATTTTTTGAAGCAAAATTGTTTGCTATAGCCAAGTGGCATCTTGTTTAAAATAAGTGGTTAACTTATTTTACTTTAGCATGTTTTAGTAAATGTCCATTAGTCTTAAACATATTAACTTGCATTTTATTATGATACCGGTACTTATTTTTTTGGTACTGTAGTCATTTTGTTTCTTTTCCTCAATGTATATATATTTTTTACCTGCCCACTATCTCTAGTCTCTGCAAAGCCAGTTTATATTTTTTTCCTAGAAAAAATTCATACTGCATTCTTAAGTGCCATATGTTCTAAACTATTGTTAAGAAGCCATTTGTAATTATAATACCTAGGTTCATTTGTTGGCATATGTTATTTCTTGAAAACTATAGCCAGGCAATTTGCAGTTTTCCTTGTTCTTCCATAAACTTCCAGTTGTACATTTGAAGATATGTAAAACTATATAAAATCACCTTTAATCATGAAAGTAGTATCATGCTTTATGAATATTTGCAGAGGTTATAAAACCTTGCAAGTTATTTTTAGTGTCTTCTAATTTAGAATTCAACAGGAGCTACTAATAAAATTGACAGGCTAAATATTTTCTCTGTTGCTTGTTTGAATAACAACGATCTATAGCAATAACTTTTTAACTGATTTGAATAAATTGTTAAATGGAAAAAAGGCACACTATTGTGGTTGGCTTCTATTTAAAGAATAGTAATTTAAAATAGATTCCATCACATGCATAGTTTTAAGTCACCAAACTCAACTTTCTTTCTGTTTATATCAACCAAATTATTAAATACATCCCATTACACCATGTTTAACCCCTCCCCACAGAGGATAGGGGAATTTGAAAGAGACCATAGAAAATTCTTATTTTGATTGTAAAAACAGATTGATAGTGTAGTGTACACTTTATTTTTAACAATGCTTTTTACTAATGTATCATCCCCTCTATCATATTAATGTAAAATATTTAATCATTTGGTAAATTAGATCAAAGGCATGTATTGATCGTTGTCTTTGAAAAATCTAAATTTCTTCTTGGTAAAGAGTAAATATGAAACATCTTGGGGTGTAGTAGGAGCCTTATACCAGAGAACAAGTTATGAAAATGTGTGAATGAAAGAGAAAAAGCACCAAAAATTTAGAAATATATTTATTTTGGGATTGCTGAGCTCACTGTACTGTTCATAAAAACCAGTGCTACTAATATGACCTGACAACTGATAACTTCTAGAGATTTGTGAATAGTCTTATTGTAATTACTCTTCTGGTAGATTGTGAATTTAAAGCTACATGTTTCTTACGTTTAAAAGGATCAGAATGTTTGGTTATAAATTCCCAGAGTTAAAGATATTAGAAATAACTTTTAATATTCATGCATGGACAGGAAAGCTATTTAAGATTACCCAGAAATATTTTGGAAGGAATGACAGTGGGAAATAAAATTTAGTGTAATCAGTTGCAAGATAATTGCTTTCTATAATTATGAAGACTTAATCTGTTAGAAGTGTTTTGCTATTTAGTATTTGTTGGGTATAGTAATAGAACATAAGTGATTTTTAATGTAGCCCAAAGGATATTTATATAAGTTCTATGTTATTGCTAATGTTGTTTTAAATATGTATGAATATTAAGTTGTAGAAAGTGGTGCCAGTTGATAAGAAATGGTGTTAGATTTTGAAAAATTTTTTGGCTAAATCGGCAAATATGGAGGGTCTGTTATATGTTTGAGATGTGCTAGATGCTGTGGGGGTTAGAAATATAAATAAGTATAATCTTTTCACACAAAGAGAGTGAAATATAGTGGGGGAGGCCTATACCCAAATAACTATTGTCAATCTAATTCCTTATCTTCAACATCATAGGAAGTAATTAGAGACCCCAGTTTATGTATAAACATTTATTTAAGGTCCAATTAGGTTTTGTTGGCATGAAATAGAATTTTAGTAAACCTAGTGTTTATAGAACTCTAAATTTCCTGGAATTAGATAATGTATTTTTTAGTACAAAACCAACATTATAGAAACTTAAAAAAAATATTTCCTATATTTATAAAGGCTCTGGCTAACATTGAGAGAAATATATGTACATATAATGCTGTGTTTATTTCCATTTTTGGTTTTAGATTCCTGGTATTGTCACCTAAGTGCTCATTTTCAGGAAAATCAGATTCTACAATAAATTTACTTAAAGTTCAATAAACTTATGATAACCTCTATAACCTCTGTAGTCTGAAAGTTAAGAAATTATGAGATGTCACATGTCAGGTTAACATCCAGTTCTACTCCTTGACCTTTTTTTTTCCTTTGTAAACAGCACTTTAACTGTGGCTGGAAATATATTAGATTTTCACTTACAGTATATTCATTCATTGTTGATATACATTTATTAGAAAAAGTGAAAAAGAAGTACAATATGTTTTAAATACAGTCGGTTTACAAGTTTTTTTACTGGTGTGAATTTGGAATCAATTACTCCAGTTTACATCTTTGCAGAGAGAAAAACTGTTATCCATATGTCTTTTGTAGTATACATATTTAATTAGAGATAATTTATTGTTAATTTTGTCAGGTTATCATGTGTGAATCTCTTTAATTTTTAAACACTAAGCAAAAAGTTCCAAGTTTGCCTTAAAGTACAAGTGAAATTTAAGAACTGGATGATAATGCCTCTATTTTTGCCTTATGAATCGTGCTGTATCATAAACCAGAGATGGTTTAGATTTTAACAGGATTCTGAAATTTTGTAGATGTGGAGTACTAATATTTGTAGTCTGTTGAAAAGAATGTGATCTTGTTGGATTAGGTCAATGTTTATATGTTTTTGTATATATGTTTTACCTCTGAATATGTACCTTTTTAGCATCAGGGTTTTATTTTTGTTTACAAAGTAAAGTGGCATTTAACATGATGAAGGTTGTATTCTTTTGTCTTTTATTTTAATAGTTCTTTGTGTGTACTATTGTGGTAATACTCTGTAATGATTATGGTTATATTTCATTTAATGTGAAATGTTTAAAATAAATTTGAGAAATGTGACTTTTTTATGTGTCAAATGATAATTGTTGCAAACTGACCCAAGTTAACTTTGTGATGCTCAGCTCTTGGGTTTTCTTTTCTTTTCTTTCTTTCTTTTTTTTTTTTTTCCAGTAAATAGTAAGTGGCCACTCTTTACAACCTCATTACTAAATTCTGCTACACATTCAGACATTTATTAAAGAAATATTCATTAAAAAAAACAGGCTCAATACTCTTGGGTCATTAAGCTCAATGAAGTCTCAGCTTGCTGTTCTTTTGGATTCTCTGGCCAGCTTTACTTGAGGCAGACAAGGCACCAATACAGAGGATTCCATTACTTTTATTGCGGGCACCAAAACAGGAATCTTTCTAAAATAAGGGCTGTAAATAGTACTGCTTAGGGATTGAGTCCCAGGTGCCATCTTTAAGGGAGTTGTATGCTACAGGCTGAAATGGATTCAAATAGCCTATCCATGCAAGGATGGGGAGTGTCTCATATTTTTAGCTAACCCATGTATCTTGAAAGTCTTTAATTTCACCAATAAGAACAATTTTCTGGTGTTCATGTTGGTCAATGGGACACTGTTTCCAAAATCAATGTTTCTGATATTTAGTATTCTAATTAGCAGAACCTTTAATTTTGTAACCATTTCCTGATTAGGATGCTAGCTATCATCTCTAAACTGCACTCTTAATGAGTGCAACTCCTAGAATTGAATTTGAAATTTACAGACATATGCTGAAGTATTTAAAGTTATATATGACAGAATTTATGGATATGCACTTTCAGTGGAGTACATCTTAAAATATTGAAATTAAGATTTCTTGGTTAATGCTTTTAAAATTCTGCTTGTTTATTCTCAAGCATGTACAGATAGCTTTCAAATTACCCAGAAGTTATTATGAAATCAAGACAGGGCTTAAAGTGTGTAAGACATCAAAGGTATGAAAAAGTAATATAATCTATAACCTACAATCCACTTGAAGAATGTAATAAACACCTCAGATTTTTTTTTCCAGGGAGAATAAAAAGAGCTCTAATTGTGCCTCTTGAGTTCTTCTGTAAAATTCCTAGCTATTCCTTTTATTTGGAGCTGAGGCATTAATGGAGGTGGGAATTTCAATTCCATTATGGAAGACAGTGTGATGGGTTGTTTGCAGCAATCATCAATAAAGGAGTTCGAAGAGCTATTCCAGCGGAGGGTCAGAACTCTCACAGCTCGAAGTAAAACTGAGTGCTGTGAGATCAATTTAAGAACAGCTCAAGGGAGTTTAGATATGTCTTCGAGACTTTTTTTAAAAAATGGAAATGGAATCTCCAGATATTCTTCACCCATCTTCAACAACTAAGCACAGTTTGCTCATCTATTCACCCACCTTTTTTTCTTGCGAGGACTGGTAAATAAGAATATATGTATAGCTGATAAGGACATTTAAGAACTTTTTTGTATAAGCCATACTGACATAATAACACTTAAAAATCTAATACTTTTGTAACATCTAGTTCCCAGTCTATTCTCAAATTTCCGATTGTCTCAAAAAAAAAAGTTTTTGTTCCTTTGTTACAGTTGATTGATTTGAGTCAATATCTAAAGGTTTATACATTGCATTTGACTGTTATGTCTCCTAAGTCCCTTTTAATCACCCCAGTCATGCCATTTATTTGTTGAAAAAATCAGGCCATTTGTCTGGTACATTATCCCACATTCTGGATTTGGCTGGTTGCTTCTTTTGTGTTGTAGTTATTCTATCCTTATTTTCTGTAAACTGATAGTTGGATGTAGAGTGTTAATTAGATTCAGATATTTTCTATTATGCCAAGCAAAATTGATGCTGTGTATACTTCCTATTGCATCACAATCGTGCGGTATATCTGGTTATCCCACTTTTATTGATGCTAGGGTTAATCACCAAAATTGGGTTTGGTTTCAGGTGTTGTCAACCTGATCCTGTCATTATCAAGTTCCTTATCAAACACTCACCTGATGGTTTTAGCAGCTATTGATGCCCACTGATGGATCTGTTATTAGGAGTTGCATAGTGGTGATTTTTTAATTCTTTTATTTTTTCTGCATTTATTAGCTAGAGTTCAATAAAGGAAAGCATTTCTTCATCACTTATTTGGTTACCCTGAGATACAGTCTGTACAAGAAAGGCAGGAAAAGATGTTTCATTCTTTTCTTTCTCTACCTTTAGAGTAATGAATTGGTGCCCTAGCAACCTCCAAAGGTGTTCAAGTATCATGAACTCATGAGTTTTTATATATTTGTTGTGTTTCAATCAATCGTCGCATCTTAGGCTTGTGGATACCCCTTTAAGTACCTTGCTTTTTAAAAAAATATTTTGAACTAATTTTAAAATGTCAACCTTACAGAAAAGTTGCAAGAATAATAGAGAACTCTTGTATTCACATATCTTTAACATTTTGCCGTGTTTGTTTTATCATCCTCTCTTCTTATTTTTTTTTCAAACCACTTGAAAGTACATTACATACATTGTCTTTTTATCCCTAAATACCTTAGTGTGTATGTCCTAAAAATAAGGATATTCTCTTAAGTAACCACAGTCCAGATATCCAATTCAAGTATCCTTGCATTTTGGCTTATCCTTTTACATTTTCTTCCTTAGATCTACAGTAAACCATTCATCAAGCAACCCAGGCTTTTTTTGTGGAAATGGGAAATGATGTTTAATCAGGTTGCTAGTGGTGCTGTGGCTTGTTGCTTCTATGCTACTCGGTAGCAGAGTCAGGAAATACCATTTTGTTTTGTTTTGTTTTTTAAAGAGAGAGAAAAGGGGCCTCATCTTACAACGTAGAATCAAAATAACAATACTGATATGGCTATAAATAATTATACCAATGAATGCAGTTTTAAGATTATTTTGTACAAGAATACTGGCTTTAGAGTGAAGTGAATTAGTATTTTTCTTTGGTAAGGAGCATAACTTCATTTGATATGTTCTTTTATTTCACATTAGAATTTTAAGTATATCCTTTTGGATTTAATTTTGTTTTTTAATTATGGAAAATATTTACTTGGCTCCAAAGTTGAAACTATATAAGAAGATGCATTCACAGAATTTTGTCTGCATTCCCATCTCTTCTGCTTTGTTCACTTTATTCCTCTATAGGAAACTATTTTTATTAGATTTTTATTTAATTCTTTCATTTTCAAAAATAATCACAAGCCCTCTCCATTTCCTTACAAAAAAGGTAGTACTATACAAAACTATTTTTCAACTTACTTTTTTCACTTATTTTATTCTGGAGATTATTCCCTATCATTATATAGAGATTGCCTGTACTCTTTTTTATAGTTGCATAGTATTTTACTGTGTTGATGTACCATAAGGCTTTTAACTAGCATCCTGCTGATGGACATTTGGGTTGTTTCCAGACTTTTGCCTTTACAAATAATGCTGCAACGAATAGCTTTGTACATTGTCATTTTGAGTTCTGGGGACAGATTTTTAGAAGTGAAATCATTGGGCCAAAGGGTAGATAATATGCAATTTTGTTAGATCTTGCCAAATTTTTCTAAGAAATTTTAGCATTTTGCATTCTCATCAACAATAAACAAGAGGGCTTTATAGGTTACTATTATTACTTAACCCACTCAAGGGCTTATTAAAAGGTGATACTTGACCTCAAGTTCTTTCTGATTCAGACTATGTCTAACATTAAAATAGAATTAAAGAGTCCCTAGAACTTTGGGTATCTGTGACACCTGAGACTCATAGCTAGAGTTCAGCAGCTATGAATGTCAGTATTACCCCATACAGCAACTGTTAAAAAAGCTGACAGTTCAGACTTCAATTATAGATATGAATGAAGCTGATCTGGTTAGGACTAAGGCAAATCAGACTAAAGTGTAAAGAATGATATTGACAGTGTTTTTAAAACTTCAACTTCTGTGTGAGACCAAAGGAAGAAATGTTTATTTGGTGCAAAATCTGTATTTTCTGTAGCACAGTATGTAATTTAACTTGTCTGTTCAGTTTATTCAAACACCATAATTACATGGAACTTTGAATAGGGAGTGAGAGCTGCTTGGTTTGTACATGTTAATGTGAGCTCCAATTTATCCCAGAGTAATTTGGGCAGAAAATAAAAATGTATTTACAAAGCCTGGACTGGGGGAAAAATGTGGAAATATTAAACCTCCCCACCCGGGGAATTAGTGATAATCTCGCAAGCACTGGGGACTACCATTTGGAAGGCTGAGCCCTCAATCTTGGGGCTTGCCCTTATGAAGCTTGTTACTGCAAAGGAGAGGCTAAGCCTACTTATAGTTGTGCCTAAGAGCCACCCCAAGAGAACCTCTTTTGTTGCTCAGATATGGCCTCTCTCTCTAAGCCCACTCAACAGGTAAACTCACTGCCTTCCCCTCTATGTTGGACGTGACTCCCAGGGCTGTAAATCTTCCTGGCAATGTGGGACATGACACCTGGGGATGAGCCTGGACCCTGCATCATGGAATTGAGAAAGACTTCCTGACCAAAAGGAGGAAGAAAAATAAAGTTTCAGCGGTTGAGAGATTTCAAAAGTCGAAAGGTCATTCTGGAGGTTCTTCTTATGTGTTATATAGATAATCCCTTTTTAGTTTTTAGTGTATTGGAATAATCAGAAGGAAATACCTGAAACTGTTGAATCGCAACCCAGTAGCCTTGATTCTTGAAGATTATTGAATAACTATAGAGCTTACACAGTGTGACCATATGATTGTGAAAACCTTGTGGGTCACACTCTCTTTATCCAGTGTATGGACAGATGAGTAGAAAAATGGGAACAAAAGTTAAATCAATTGTAGGGGGGCATGGGGAAGATGGGATGTTTTGTGTGTTCTCTTTTTACATGTATTTTTATTCCTATTTTTATTTTTTTGGAGTAATGAAAATGTTCAAAAATTGTGGTGATGAATGCACAACTGTATAATAATACTGTGAACAACTGATTGTACACTGTGGATGATTGTATGGTATGTGATATATTTCAATAAAACTGAATTTTAAAAATATATATCTATGAGTGGAAAAATGGGGATAAAAATTTGATGAAGAATAGGGTGGGATAGAGGGGATGGAAGGATTAAGTTCTTTTTTGCTTTTATTTTCATTTTGGAGTAAGGAAAAGTTTCAAAAATTGATTCTGGTGATGAATGCACAAATGTATGATGATGCTGTGAATAACTGTACACTGTGGATGACTATAGGGTGTGTCAATATATCTCAATAAAACTGTATTTAGAAAAGTAAATGAACAATGGGGGGAGGAGGGGAATGGGATGTTTTCGATGTTCTTTTTTTCTTTTGTTTTATTTTTTGGAGTAATGAAAATGTTCAAAGATTGTGATGAATGCACAACTATGTATTGATACTGTAAACAACTGTACACTTTGAATATACATTATGTGAATATATTTCAATAAAATTGCATTAAATATATATATAATATATATATAATATAATTAAAGAGAGATGGGTAGAGAAGCGGCTCGAATGGACGTGTGGAGTTTTCCCCTCTGGATGGTCCTTGAAGCTAGCAGGGTCGGCCTGGAGATGCTGCTCTTTGCACCCATCCCTCACTGAGTCGGAGCCCGTCAGGCATTCCCTACACACGGGATTCAATATTTTGGTTCATTGGTATCTTCTATGGCTGGCCTTGGGCGTTTTTCTTTAACTGGTAGAATGAGAAGATCCTGCGATGTCGGAGTAGGAGGATTCATTTTGGTGATTTGAGGATGCTGGTTCCTTTGTAGGTTTAATTATGCAAAGTTAAGAATCCAGGAAAGAATTGCCAGTGAAGAAATTAGAAATAAGATTTTATATGAAAACACCTGCCTTTATCCTGGAAAAAAAAAAAAAAAAAAAAAAACTAAGCAAAACAGCAATAGCAATAAGCAGTCTTCAGCAGAGAAAACCAAAATACAATTCCCTGAAATCACTGTGAACAAAGCTGAGATCACTACATAAGACATTTTATGTACAATAAAAAAGCTTTCAATCAAGTAACTAAAGTATGTGTAAGTTGTAATATATAAAATTAAAGAATATAATTAAGAATTAAATATATATTCATACAATTAGAGAAATTAGAAGTTCCTTTTGTTTCAGTGTACATTAAATTCTGCTTTCAATCCCCTTTTGAGTAAGGCAGCATGTAAATAAGGATGAACCAATCACTTTTGTGATGATGATGAGGAAGGAAGTCTTGGAAAAGATATTCTTGTGTGCATCTGAAATGTTAAGAATTTAAATAGGCAGTCGTCCTCAGGAGGATGATAGATCCTAGATTAAGAAAAGCACCAATTTCTTTCAGTATAGGCTTGAATTTTACTACAGTAGGTCTTTCTCATTGAATAGAGGAATCTAAGTCTCAAAAGGTTTTAGAGACAAATTTGAAAAGATTTTCAAATCCTGTATTCATGGGACGACTGTAGCTGGTGATAAACAATTTTGAGCAGGAACAAGATGGGATATTTCAATTATCATTTGGTATCTAGGGAAGTTTAAGCTACTCATTCTTCCCCACATTTTTACTGTTGCTTTGTTTTTGCATTTCAACCTAATTCATGAGTTTAACTTTTTTTGTTACTGTTTTAATACTATAATTTTCTCAGTAAGCATAATAACTATGAAATATCAGCAATGATTTTCAGCCAACAAATACGGAATTTTGTACAGAATGTAGTTTATTTCCTGCTCCCATGCTACTCACCTACTAATTTAATTTCTTAATAAAATTTTTGATTGTTGTATCCACATTAACAATAGCTAGCACTTTCATAGTGTTTACTGTGTGTCAGGCACTAAGCACTATGTAAAATAATTCAATCCTCACCACGATTTTATGACATATATTCTGTTATTATCTCCATTTGACAGGAAACTGAAGAACACAGAGAGAGGTTATGTAACAGGCCCACAGCTGTACACAGTAGGTAAATGACAGAGCCTGCTATGAAACCAAGAAATCTGGCTTCAGGGTCCAGGTATTGAATTTCTATACTCGTCTCTCTTTGGCAGCCTGAAAAAATCAATAATCAAGAACTAATGAATAATAGAGAAATCTAGTGGTAAGGTGAGCACATCTAGAATTCTAGTCTGCAATTACACTATCTTTTCTAGCTGAAAAAGTATCAATGCCCCTTAGGAAAAGAAATTCCTAACCCTTCTCATAAAAGGAGACGGGAGGAAGGAGGTTCCAGAAACCCATGAGATACTGGAAGTAAGAAACCTCAGGAGTCAGTTTACAACTAGAATTCAAGTATCATTGGCAGAGAGAGCGAGCACAGCCACCCGCATCAAATAGGTTAGGACTGTATATTTTTGCCAAATTATGTGTGTATATGGGGTCATTCAAAGAACAGAAAGAAAACTGGAGTCTCCTTATATAAATTACAAAGTAGATTAATACCTTATGGCCAGAGTTCATGTATCATTCGTTCTTTTGTTCCTGTACATTACATAGTGAGGAGCTTCTGCCATCTAGTGGTCATAGATCACACTACAGGAGTCCAGAATCAGTCGCGTCCCTCCGGAAGTCCAGCAGATAATTCATTTACGAAGTATTTAAAGAGAGCCTATCCCAGTGACCCTCTCACTTTCCTCTCTCTTATCAGAAGGAGAAAAGATTTGAGATTATTAATTCTTGCAGATGACTTTGGTTCGAATAAATTCTTTTTTTTTAATTGGGAATATTTCAAAATTTTGCCTTTTATCTTTAATTGTAGAATGTATGGCTTTCTAATGGAAGGACGTGATTAGATTTCCTCCAGGGCAGAAATTATATCTATTTCAACTAGCAAATGGTGGATATTCAATAATTATTTATGAAATGAATGCTGCTGAGGAAGTATGTCATCTCTTTGCAAACTCCCTCAGCCAGATTATTCCCATCCTTCCCTTAAAGCAAGATATTTTTTCTCAGTGTATTTTAATCTTTCCTTGTTATACTTCTGTGTTAAACTGTAACAGAGAAACATAGGAAATGTATTTGATTTTACTTTTTGGGGGACGATTTATTCCTCTAGGGTCTCGCTTCTTAACTCTGGCACTATGGATACTAGTATTGAGATGTGGATAGGGAAATGTAAAGGAATGACATCCTTCATAAACTAAAATATTGAGTTCTTGAAGGTTTGAGAAGACAAAAGCTTCTGAAGGTATGTATCAAGTGGAAAAAAATGTCTGAACAGGTGGCCACAGCAGTTTTCATTCGTCTCACCTTCCTCTTGCAGTTTTGTCAGGTTGTTTAGCTCTGTCACCACTCTGCCAGCCCCTAGGACCGAACACTTCTTTCAAAGCTCCAACTCCTTGGTACTTGGTTCTCTTGGGCAGTACTGAGCCATGCTGAACTTTTCAAAACAGGCTTTACCAGATGAACCAATGGTTATCACTGGGTGGAGAATTATGATTTTTGTTTTCTTCTTGATACTTTTTTGTGTTTACTGTTTTTTTTTCTTTTTTTTCTTTTTGCAATGAGTACTTCATATGACTTCATGAAGTACAAAGGAAAAACAAGCATGTAAGGAAAGTACAGCAAAACATACAAATGGCTGGTTTCTAATTCTACCATGGCTAACTTGTCTACACAACTAATTTGCTCCCAAAGCTCCTGTTCCATTACACATCCTTTTTTGAGGGTCTTGTCACAGAAGCTCACTTTTTCATTTTTAAATGATATTCCTCTTCATCCCTTGCAGAAAATCTCATTAAGAAAACAGTAGATGGACTATGGAATTGATTGGTCATTTGAGGAAAAATAATCATCCTCAAGTAGATATCATAAAAAAAAATCAGCTAGCTACAGAGGACTTCCTGTTAGTTTTCTGCTCCGCAACTTCCCAGAGACAGAGCAAAAAAGGTTATTTTTTTCCTGGGATCCCTTAAATTTGAGGTTAATGGAGGCTGTCTAGGATGACCAGATAGCACAACCTGAGTCAGCTGGGTGAGATATAGGAATCCCTGCTAATAAGACTAAATTTTTTTTTTTAATCTTCATTTTATTGAGATATATTCACATACCACGCAGTCATACAAAACAAATCATACATTCGATTGTTCACAGTACCATTACATACTTGTGCATTCATCACCTAAATCAATCCCTGATACCTTCATTAGCACACACCCAAAAATAACAAGAATAATAATTAAAGTGAAAAAGCAATTGAAGTAAAAAAGAACACTGGGTACCTTTGTCTGTTTGTTTCCTTCCCCTTTTTTCTACTCATCCATCCATAAACTAGACAAAGTGGAGTGTGGTCCTTATGGCTTTCCCAATCCCATTGTCACCCCTCATAAGCTACATTTTTATACAATTGTCTTCGAGATTCATGGGTTCTGGGTTGTAGTTTGATAGTTTCAGGTATCCACCACCAGCTACCCCAATTCTTTAGAACCTAAAAAGGGTTGTCTAAATTGTGCGTAAGAGTGCCCACCAGAGTGACCTCTCGGCTCCTTTTGGAATCTCTCTGCCACTGAAGCTTATTTCATTTCCTTTCACATCCCCCTTTTGGTCAAGAAGATGTTCTCCGTCCCACGATGCCAGGTCTCCATTCCTCCCCGGAGTCATATTCCACGTTGCCAGGGAGATTCACTCCCCTGGGTGTCTGATCCCACGTAGGGGGGAGGGCAGTGATTTCACTTTTCAAGTTGGCTTAGCCAGAGAGAGAGGGCCACATCTGAGCAACAAAGAGGCATTCGGGAGGAGGCTCTTATGCACAATTATAGGGAGGCCTAGCCTCTCCTTTGCAGCAACCGTCTTCCCAAGGGTAAAACCTACGGCAGAGGGCTCAACCCATCAAACCACCAGTTCCCTATGTCTGTGGGCATGTTAGCAACCATTGAGGTGGGGTAGGCCAATACCCCTGCATTCTCCACAGGCTTCTCAAGAGGGCACTACATATTTTTTTCCTTTTTTTTCTTTTCTTTTTTTTTTTTTTTTTTAAACTTTCCCTTCTTTGTTAAATCAACGGTATGAAAAAAAAGTAACAACAAACAAACAAACAAACAAAAAAACGTACAATGAAAGAACATTTCAAAGAGACCATAACAAGGGAGTAAGAAAAAGACAACCAACCTAAGATAATTGCTTAACTTCCAACCTGTTCCTACTTTACCCCAAGAAAGTTACCTAATATAGCACATTTCTGTTGAACTTGTTCCTACTATATTCATCAGAATTAACAGACCATAGTCATTCCTGGGCATTCCCAGAACGTTAAATAGCTATCTGTTCTTCTTGGATTATTGTTCCCCCCTTCCTTAATTGCTCTCTATTGCTAGTTCCCCTACATTCTACATTATAAACCATTTGTTTTACATTTTTCAAAGTTCACATTAGTGGTAGCATATAATATTTCTCTTTTTGTGCCTGGCTTATTTCACTCAGCATTATGTCTTCAAGGCTCATCCATGTTGTCATATGTTTCACGACATCATTCCTTCTTACTGCTGTGTAGTATTCCATCGTGTGTATATACCACATTTTATTTATCCACTCATCTGTTGAAGGACATTTGGGTTGTTTCCATCTCTTGGCAATTGTGAATAATGCTGCTATGAACATTGGCGTGCAGATATCTGTTCGTGTCACTGCTTTTCGATCTTCCGGGTATATACCGAGAAGTGCAATCGCTGGATCGAATGGTAGCTCTATATCTAGTTTTCTAAGGAACTGCCAGACTGACTTCCAGAGTGGCTGAACCATTATACAGTCCCACCAACAATGAATAAGAGTTCCAATTTCTCCACATCCCCTCCAGCATTTGTAGTTTCCTGTTTGTTTAATGGCAGCCATTCTAATCGGTGTTAGATGGTATCTCATTGTGGTCTTAATTTGCATCTCTCTAATAGCTAGTGAAGCTGAACATTTTTCATGTGTTTCTTGGCCATTTGTATTTCCTCTTCAGAGAACTGTCTTTTCATATCTTTGCCCATTTTATAATTGGGCTGTCTGTACTATTGTCATTGAGTTGTAGGATTTCTTTATATATGCAAGATATCAGTCTTTTGTCAGATACATGGTTTCTAAAAATTTTTTCCCATTGAGTTGGCTGCCTCTTTACCTTTTTGAGGAATTCCTTTGAGGTGCAGAAACTTCTAAGCTTGAGGAGTTCCCATTTATCTATTTTTTCTCTTGTTGCTTGTGCTTTGGGTGTAAAGTCTAGGAAGTGGCCGCCTAATACAAGGTCTTGAAGATGTTTTCCTACATTATCTTCTAGGAGTTTTATGGTACTTTCTTTTATATTGAGATCTTTGGTCCATTTTGAGTTAATTTTGTGTAGGGGTGAGGTAGGGGTCCTCTTTCATTCTTTTGGATATGGATATCCAACTCTCCCAGCCCCATTTGTTGAAAAGACCATTATGACTCAGTTCAGTGACTTTGGGGGCCTTATCAAAGATCAGTCGGCCATAGATCTGAGGGTCTATCTCTGAATTCTCAATTCGATTCCATTGATCTATATGTCTATCTTTGTGCCAGTACCATGCTGTTTTGACAACTGTGGCTTTATAATAAGCTTCAAAGTCAGGGAGGGTAAGTCCTCCCACTTCGTTTTTCTTTTTTAGAGTGTCTTTAGCAATTCGAGGCATCTTTCCTTTCCAAATAAATTTGATAACTAGCTTTTCCAAGTCTGCAAAGTAGGTTGTTGGAATTTTGATTGGGATTGCATTGAATCTGTAGATGAGTTTGGGCAGAATTGACATCTTAATGACATTCAGCCTTCCTAACCACGAACATGGAATATTTTTCCATCTTTTAAGGTCCCCTTCTATTTCTTTTAGTAGAGTTATGTAGTTTTCTTTGTATAGGTCTTTTACATCTTTGGTTAAGTTTATTCCTAGGTACTTGATTTTTTTAGTTGCTATTGAAAATGGTATCTTTTTCTTGAGTGTCTCTTCAGTTTGTTCATTTCTAGCAAATAGAAACATTACTGACTTATGTGCATTAATCTTGTATCCCGCTACTTTGCTAAATTTGTTTATTAGCTCTAGTAGCTGTATCGTCGATTTCTCAGGGTTTTCTAGATATAAGATCATATCATCTGCAAACAATGACAGTTTTACTTCTTCTTTTCCAATTTGGATGCCTTTTATTTCTTTGTCTTGCCAGATTGCCCTGGCTAGCACTTCCAGCACAATGCTGAATAACAGTGGTGACAGAGGGCATCCTTGTCTTGTTCCTGATCTTAGAGGGAAGGCTTTCAGTCTCTCACCATTGAGTACTATGCTGGCTGTGGGTTTTTCATATATGCTCTTTATCATATTGAGGAAGTTTCCTTCAATTCCTACCTTTTGAAATGTTTTTATCAAAAAGGGATGTTGGATTTTGTCTAATGCTTTTTCAGCATCTATTGAGATGATCATTTGGTTTTTCCCTTTCGAATTGTTAATGTGTTGTAATACATTGATTGATTTTCTTATGTTGAACCATCCTTACATGCCTGGAATGAACCCCACTTGGTCATGGTGTATGATTTTTTTAATGTGTCTTTGGATTCGATTTGCAAGTATTTTGTTGAGGATTTTTGCATCTATATTCATTAGGGTGATTAGCCGGTAGTTTTCCTTTTTTGTAGCATCTTTGCCTGATTTTGGTATTAGATTGATGTTAGCTTCATAAAATGAGTTAGGTAGTGTTCCATTTTCTTCAATGTGTTGAAAGAGTTTGAGTAAGATTGGTGTCAGTTCTTTCTGGAAAGTTTGGTAGAATTCCCCTGTGAAGCCATCTGGCCCTGGGCATTTATTTGTGGGAAGATTTTTGATGACTGATTGGATCTCTTTGCTTGTGATGGGTTGGTTGAGGTCTTCTTTTTCTTCTCTGGTCAGTCTAGGTTGTTCATATGTTTCCAGGAAATTGTCCATTTCCTCTACATTATCCAGTTTGTTGCCATACAGTTGTTCATAGTATCCTCTTATAATTTTTTTAATTTCTTCAGGATCTGCAGTTATGTCACCTTTTTCATTCATTATTTTGTTTATATGGGTCTCCTCTCTTTTTGATTTTGTCAGTCTAGCTAGGGGCTTGTCAATCTTGTTGATCTTCTCAAAGAACCAACTTTTGGTGATATTTATCCTCTCTATTGTTTTTTTGTTCTCTATGTCATTTATTTCTGCTTTAATCCTTGTTATTTCTTTTCTTCTACTTGGTTTAGGATTGGTTTGCTGTTCATTTTCTAGTTTCTTTAGTTGATCCATTAGTTCTTTGATTTTGACTCTTTCTTCCTTTTTAATATATGTGTTTAGTGCTATAAATTTCCCCCTTAGCACTGCTTTTGCTGCATCCCATAGGTTTTGGTATGTTGTGTTCTCATTTTCATTCGTCTCTATATATTTAGCAATTTCTCTTGCTATTTCTTCTTTAACCCACTGATTGTTTAGGAGTGTGTTGTTTAACCTCCAGGTATTTGTGAATTTTCTAAGTCTCTGATGGTTATTGACTTCTAATTGTATTCCATTGTGGTCAGAGAATGTGCTTTGAATAATTTCAATCTTTTTAAATTTATTGAGGCTTGTTTTATGTCCCAGCATATGATCTATTCTGGAGAAAGTTCCGTGAGCACTAGAAAAGTATGTGTATCCTGGTGATTTGGGATGTAATGTCCTGTATATGTCTGTTAAATCTAATTCATTTATCAGCTTGTTTAGGTTTTCAGTTTCCTTATTGGTCTTCTGTCTGGTTGATCTATCTATAGGAGAGAGTGATGTGTTGAAGTCTCCCACAATTATTGTGGAAACATCAATTGCTTCCTTTAGTTTTGCCAGTGTTTCTCTCATGTATTTTGTGGCACCTTGATTGGGTGCATAGACATTTACGATTGTTATTTCTTCTTGTTGAATTGCCCCTTTTACTAGTATGTAGTGGCCTTCTTTGTCTCTCAAAACATCCCTACATTTAAAGTCTATTTTGTCTGAGATTAATATTGCTACACCTGCTTTCTTTTGGCTGTAGCTTGCATGAAATATTTTTTTCCATCCTTTCACTTTCAATTTCTTTGTGTCCCTGTTTCTAAGATGAGTCTCTTGTATGCAACATATTGATGGTTCATTTTTTTTGATTCATTCTGTGAATCTATATCTTTTAATTGGGGAGTTTAATCCATTTACATTCAACATTATAACCGTGAAGGCATTTCTTGAATCAGCCATCTTATCCTTTGGTTTATGTTTGTCATCTTTTTCCCCTCTCTCTTTTAATATCCTTTATTGTACCCATACTGAATCTCTTTAGTACTGAACCTTTCTCCAAGTCTCTCTGTCCTTTCTTTGTTTTTTCTGTCTGTAGGGCTCCCTTTAGTATCTCCAGTAGGGCAGGTCTCTTGTTAGCAAATTTTCTCAGCATTTGTTTGTCTGTGAAAAATTTAAGCTCTCCCTCAAATTTGAAGGAGAGCTTTGCTGGATAAAGTATTCTTGGTTGGAAATTTTTCTCACTCAGGATTTTAAATATATCGTGCCACTGCCTTCTTGCCTCCATGGTGGCTGCTGAGTAGTCACTACTTAGTCTTATGCTGTTTCCTTTGTATGTGGTGAATTGCTTTCCTGTTGCTGCTTTCAGAACTTGGTCCTTCTCTTCCGTGTTTGACAGTGTGATCAGAATATGTCTCGGAGTGGGTTTATTTGGATTTATTCTATTTGGAGTTCACTGAGCATTTATGATTTGTGTATTTATGTTGTTTAGAAGATTTGGGAAGTTTTCCCCAACAATTTCTTTGAATACTCTTCCTAGACCTTTACCCTTTTCTTCCCCTTCTGGAACACCAATGAGTCTTATATTCGGACGTTTCATATTATCTATCATATCCCTGAGGTCCGTTTCGATTTTTTCAATTTTTTCCCCATTCTTTCTTTTATGCTTTCATTTTCCATTCTGTCATCTTCCAGGTCACTGATTCGTTGTTCAACTTCCTCTAGTCTTGTACTATGAGTGTCCAGAATCTTTTTAATTTGGTCAACAGTTTCTTTAATTTCCATAAGATCATCCATTTTTTTTTATTTAGTCTTGCAATGTCTTCTTTATGCTCTTCTAGGGTCTTCTTGATATCCTTTGTATCCCGTAATATGGTCTCATTGTTCATCTTTAGTTATTCGAGTACCTGCTGTAGGTGGTGTGTCTCTTCTGAGCTTTTGATTTGGGTGCTTGGGCTTGGGTTATCCATATCGTCTGGTTTTTTCATATGCTTTATAATTTTCTGTTGTTTTTGGCCTCTTGGCATTTGCTGAACTTGATAGGGTTCTTTTAGTATTTGTAGACCAATTGAAGTCCTTATCTCTAATTTATCAGATCTACAGCTTCGTGGAGTACACTTTCTCTAACTAAGCAGCAGGTGGCGTCCACGAGCCACCTGTTCTCCACAAGCCAGTTCTCCCCTGCTTAGCCTTTGTGGTGAGTAGGGGAGTGAGTCTTGTGGGGTCTAATTGGTGTACCAAGCTTGCGTGTGTAGTTGGTGTTGCCCACCCTGTATATGGGGCGTGTTTCTGGGCAGTCAGGGAGGAGGGGTGGCTCTAACAATGAAATCTCCCTGGTGATCCTAGAGTTTTAAAGCTGCTGCAATAGTCTAATCCTTCAGTTCAGTCCTGCCACAGTTTGTCTCTGCCACTGACCCACAAGTCCTTGGTATTGGCGTATGGCTCCTGAGACTTGCAAGTGGGCCCCTCTTCAGGCTGTGCACCCCCTGGTCCTCTGTTGAGGGATGACTCTGCTATGTCACAGGTGAGTGCTGTCCCCCCCAGGGCAGTTCTGGGCTGCTGGGCTGTGTAGGGAGGCTCCCAGTCTGCTGCAATGATGGCTGAATGGGGCTTTGTTAATTCACACTGCTCCACCTTCCGAACTCTGGGACAACCAGCTGAGGGTGCAGGGAAGGCAAATGTCCACGCTGTTTTGTGGTGTGTGCCTGTTATTTGAAGCACTTCTGTCACACTGGGTTGTCTGGGGCAGCTCTGGGCTATGGGGCTGGCGATGGGCAGGAGTGTTTCCTGTCCACCAGGATGATGGCTGTGAGCGGACACCCCCTTTTTCTTGGGAAGTTGTAGTGTTTAGTGAAATTTCTCAGCCACTGGATTATTGCCTTTTGTCTCAGAGCTCTCTTAGTTCTGCTCTTGTCTTGACCTGCCCAAATTGCAAAAAAAAAAAAAAGAAAGAAAAGGGCCCTCCTCAGAGATTTAATGGGTTATTGAAATGCTAAGAGAGAAAGCAATTAGGGCCATTAAGGAAAGGTCCACAGGGCGGACAGATCAGCTTTTCTTCGGGATTTGCATATGAGCCTCAGGGCCTGAGCTCTGCCCTTCCCCTTTCTATGTTCACCAGAACTCCAAAAATCCTCCCCTTTTATTTTGGAGTTTTTCGTGTTGCTTTTTTCTATGCCTGTCTCCTCTCTGCTGGGCTGGCTGCTCTGAGATTCTCTGGTGTCTGGTCTCAGTCTATCAGTGGTTGGAGTTTGGATCAGTAGAATGAGTTTCCGATAAGGGCTGCCACTGCAGTTCTCCCTTCTCCTTCCCAGAGCTGACAGCCCCTCCTCCCACGGGACTGAGCCTGGCAGGTAGGGGTGCGGGTCCCCTGGCCACAAAAACTTACAGATTTCATTGATCTCAGCAGTTCCACGATTTCATGAATGTTGTATGAAGTATGCCCAAAGTCAGATTGCTCTGTGGTGTCCAGTCCACGCAGTTCCTGGCTTTCTACCTACTTTCCTGGAGGAGTAACTAAAACATACAGCTCACCAGTCTGCCATCGTGCCCCGCCTCCAAGACTAAATCTTAAATCTAATAATCACATTTAAGACCTTTGTATAAATGTCCCAATAGGATGAACTTTAAGATCATTTTAGGGCAGAATAATTTGATGCTCATTTTAAATGTTAGAGCATTAAAAAAAAGATGAGAAAAACATAAATGTTTTCTTTGGCTATAGTTTAGTACTTGTGCCGGTTTGGATATATTATGTCCCCCCCCCGCCCCCGAAAGCATGTTCTTTGATGCAATCTTGCAGATTTATTAGTCTTTTGATTAGGACAGGATCTTTTTGATTGTTTCCATGAAGATGTGTCTCACCCAACTGTGGGTGATACTTTTGATTGTATTATTTCCGTGGACGTGTGGCCTTGCCCATTCAGGTTGGGTCTTGATTAGTTCACTAGAGTATTTAAGAGAGAAGCTAAGAGCCCACACAAAGCCAGATGCTTGCTGATGCTTAGAGATGCTTGGAGATGCAGACAGAAGGACGTCTGGAGAT
This sequence comes from Choloepus didactylus, assembly GCF_015220235.1. Classification (NCBI taxonomy): domain Eukaryota; kingdom Metazoa; phylum Chordata; class Mammalia; order Pilosa; family Megalonychidae; genus Choloepus; species Choloepus didactylus. Next base: position 181,612,479 of record NC_051310.1, on the reverse strand, counting down.
GCTAACCTAAGAGATGAAGCCCAGAGTTTGCCCCAGAGAAGCTAAGAGAGGACTCCCAGATACATAGAGAGAAAGCCACTGGAATCAGAAGCTGAAAGCAGTGCAACCTGGAGCAAAGGACCAGCAAACGGCAGCCACATGCTTTCCCAGCTAACAGAGGTGTTCTGGACATCATCGACCGTTTTTCTTGTGGAAGCCTTAATTTGGACATTTTTACAGCCTTAGAACTATAAATTTGTAACCTAATAAATTCCCTGTATAAAAGCCAGTCTATTTCTGGTATTTTGCTTAACGGCAGCTCTAACAAACCAGAACAGATTTTGGTACCAGAAGTAGGGTGCTCCTGAGTCTGCAAACACCAAACATGTTGGAACAGCTTTTTGAAAGGATAAGGGGAAGATTCTGGAAGAATTTTGCTTTTCCTACTAGTGTGGCAGTAGTTTGTGGCATTTTGATTAAAAATATATTCTGAATTGTCCCTTTGTATCTTTTGCTCCCCACTTTGATTATTCTGATTTCAAAGATGGCACACTTTTGAAATAACCCTTTTTCCCCAATCCTTTTCCTACAAAAATCGAGCAGTCTCTCTAAAGGTACTTAGAGAATTCTCCACATCCACACCTTCACATTCTGCAAATAACATTCTGCAAATAGTTCAGTTCATTCTTTTTGACCCTTTTTCTATGCACTGACAGGAAATAATTTTTTCATTTGGCACACTGGCTAACTTTATCCTTATTATATAAAGATCTCAAATGGATGAGGTAGTTTATTTTTATTGTGGTGGTTGCTTGGTAGAAAAAGATAGAGAAGGATGTCATGTAATACAGCTTTCCATTATCTTCTCCAAACTTTTGGTCCAGAGATAGCAGATGTATGATAACCAAGATTCTAATGCATTGAAAGATACTCTTGATTTATTTTAACTACCTAAACTATGATTGAGCTTTCATGATTGCTTAGATAGCATGGAAGAGTGGAGCCACATCTTAGCAGTTGTCTGGTTTGGATGGGCAAGAGGTCTTTATGGCTTCTATGCTTTCCTTTTACTGGCAGAGATGCCTTTATTTTCCTGAATAGAAAAATGTAACATGACTTTGATCTTGCTAAGTCAGTGGGCTTTTCTCATTTTTTTATTTCACATAGATAACAGCTTCTTAAAACTCTTTCCTTAAATTCTCTGACATTGCTGACTGATCTTTCTCTATATTCTTTGCTAACTCTTCTTATATCAAAATCATTTACAGAGTACCAAATGTGCCCACAATTATTTAATTACTCACAATTCTAAAATAGGTATTATTTCTTCATTTAACAGCTCAGAGAGGTTAAGTGAAACTTGTCTGAAGTCTCATAGCTAGTAAAAGTGATAGAGCTGGGATTCAAAATCATGTCTGATTCTAATGTGCCACCGTACGTAATTTTCCTTTTCTGTACCCTCTCCTGAGAGTTGATCCACTAACATGGCTTCATCCGTCACTTTTTAAAAACTTTCCCTAAAACACAATGAAATAATTTTAAGCATTGCTTCTCTGCTTACATTTTGTGCCCAGTATTGGTATTTGTCATAAATTACAATTAAAAGATGTTTGAAAATTTGAGTCTATATTTGCCAGTAGGAGACAAACATTAAACATCCATGTTATGAACAATCAAACCTTGAGCTGTTTCATCCTGGCCAAATATGTAGAAAGGAGGGGTCCAGTTCCAGGTGGGATTTGTATAGGAAGAAAAATATTTCAGAGGTTCTATTGGGCAAAAACATAAAGTAGGACCAGTTATCTGGCAAGTTACCTGACTACTCCTCATCTTTGCACATTGCCTCATTTATCATCTGTAAAATAGGGCAATATCTACCTCAAATTTGGGAGGAATTAAATAATTTGGGGGAGAATGGTGTTCAATAAATAATTATATTTTATAAGAGATGATAACAAAAAAGTTGGAGAAGGATTAGTCAGAATAGTGCCATAGACTAGAAGGGAGAATAAGTCCAAGAAGTTTATGTTAAATAGTGGATGGATGTAGAATGAGAAAAGGCAAGATCAAAGTCACTTTTTACATTTTTTTTTTTCAATATAATAAAGGACATGGTTCTGTACATAGCAGAAATACCCACATATTTACCACATATTTAAGTCCATATTTACTCCTCCAGAGCATCTCTCAAACTGCAGGAGAACCAACAAGCTAAATGAAGCTGAACTTGGGTGCTAAACACTCTGATTATTGACTGCTGCTGGAGAAATCAGTGATGTCTCTGAATTCTTCCTGGATAATGACTGAAGGATTGCAGTACAATCACCTCATCCTTGGCAGCTAATCCATATTCACCTCACAGATCTTAACGGATCTCTTTGTTAGTCAAGGCACATATTCCTTCCACTGCCCCCTCCCTCTTATTGTTTTGAGGAAGAAGTTACTAACCATTAAGTAATTTTATTTCCCAAAGGGAAAAACAACTATTACATAAGAATCTGGGCTCCTTCTTTCTCGCTTACTGTTGTCATCTCATTATTCAATTAAAAGAAGGTTTAAATGGCAATTAAAAGGTCTAAATACGAAATACTGGGCACTAAGGACACCAAAAGGGGTACTTAAAATTTTTCATACTGTAAATTAATGTCTTTTACTTGATTATAGTATCAAACTTTATTCATAAGCTTCTCAGATAGTTTAAAAGAAATAGAATGCACATTAATAGTAGGGCAGACATTAGATTACACATTTATGACATGAGTGTATGGGAAGTAACTTAAATGAATAAAATGAAGTTTGATTTTGTTACTTACTACCACTGACAATGTTTCTCAAGCTAATTCAGTGGGTCTCAACTGGGGGCGATTTTGCCCTTTATGGGACATGTCTGGAGATGTTTAGACAAGTGGGGGGATGCTGCCAGGAGGTGCTACTGGTAAATAGTGGGTAGAGACCAGGGGTGTTGCAAGACAATGCACAGGACCCCCACCACCCACAATAAAGAATTATCTGGCCCAAGATGTCAATACTGCCAAGACTGAGAAAGAATGAACTAATCTACTGGACAAAATAAAATAAATGCCAACAGATATTACTTTGGTGGTACAAAGAAAAAATTTTCTAGTATGCTCCTCTCACTCCTAACACCAGTGTTAAACAAATTAGGTGTAGAACACATTTAAGATTTCTTTCTACTAGAGACCATTACTTCAGGGGACTATAAACACATGTATAGGGCCTGAAAGTAAACATAGCACAATGAAGTCCAAAAAACTAAAGTACAAAATGGAGGGAAAAAATGATCCTAATCTTTCTATTCTTTTGCAAACTTTCAAAGAATCACTTGCCCTATTGCCATGGGTTGAGAAGAGGTCAGTTATATATTACTGCTCCATTCAAATGTTATTTAGTCTAATGTAATATACATTGTTAGGAAGTGTCTGCTACAAATATTTTACTTCACGACATTCATCCTTTGGAGGACACTCTGAAAATCTGTTCTTTGTAATCCAGAAGTAAAATTACCTAAATAAGGAATTTTACAAAAAAGATCTCAAAAGTTCTTCAGAAAGAGAAATCTGGGAGACTTGCCTGTGCATGGAAGAGGTAGAAAAAATATGTTTTTTATTAGCACGTTTCAAGGTATCAAAATTTTAACAAACATCTTAATCCTCACAACAACCCTGTGAGGTAGGTGAGTCACTGTTTTGTGATAAATTAGAATTATTCCAAATAAAGTGCAATTGTTAAAAGAATATATCAGCATTAGGAATAATTTTGGTAATGACATCATTTATGTATACTTTAATATCTGTGTTTTTGTATACTTTGATTCATGCAATAAAGTATCCCCAGAAAAAGTATACTGTAAATCAAATCCTATTTAAATACAATTGAGAAACTATTTAAATAAGCCCTGGAGTGAATTCTTTTGTAAAATAAATCACTAAATTTTTTTCTAATGTAAAAAAGGAATTTTCATAGTTTTTTGCTCAGAGTAAGGCATTCTCAGCAATGTTTCACCTACATTCATCTATTCTTAGGTAAATTATCCCAACATGGCACCAAGCCTGACTGAACTTACTGAATTAAACCTCAGTAATCTGGCATATGGCAGTGAACTGTGTTGTCATGTAGAAGTTTCCATATACATTGCACTTAATTTCAACTCCAGATCTAAGGCAGACCACTTACTGAAATGAAAGCACTAAAATAAAGGCTGCTAATTTCAAAAAGCATTTTTCCTTGAGAATTCTACTTTATTTTTTCTTTCAAATTACAAAAGGAAGGGAGATCTTAGGGTCTTTATAAAGAAACATAATATTCTGAAAACTATAAAATTCTAGTGATTTATATTGCAAATCAAAGCCTCATCCCATCAATTTACTACTCACAAGGGAGTTAGCATATGTCACCCCAAAAATTTAAATAATTTTTTCTCTGTGCAAACATAAGACTTAGGAGGAAAACAAACATTCCCAGGCACCATTTTCCTTTTAAATATATATTTAAAGTAAATTTCTATTGTTAATCCAACACTAGTAAACATCCAGTTGCGTTAATGTTTTTTATACTTATCTGAAAAATAAATTCTTATTAGACAATTTCTATTACATTTAATTATGAGATAAATGGTTTGGATAGTTATATAGTCTATTTATAACAATAACTTGAATTAAGCTTGGAAGCTTAATTAGCACTTAAAATCCGCTGGCAGGTTTAACATACTTTAGCAAGTAGTTAAAAGTAATTTGCCATTATAAAGAAATGGTTCAAGCCGAGAATAAATACTCAGACTGAAGCATTTTTTTTAAATTACTGCAGGAAAATTAGGCAAATCAATGGGTAAAAAACCTAAGCTATCCATAAGTTGTACATTCAAATCCATACTAGATCCACTAGTGCACTTTGGATTATAGTGAGGTAGGGCAAAGAAATATAGTCAGATATATTTTGAACTGTTAAATTTATATAAATTGAAATACCGACTTTATCCAGGTTTTATTTGGATATTGAAAAAGAAAAATTTAGAATTCAAAGAACATAGTATTTCTTGGCTTCAAGGATAGATTTGTGAAAAGCTCTGAGGTACATATAAATAAAAAATACAAAGGCTACAAGATATATTTTATTTCAACATAAAATATGCTTGTATAAAAATAACCCAGGAAATATAAAAAAGAAATACAAACATTTTGCATAGAATCTCTATATAAAAGATTTACCTGGGGCTAAACACTGGGTAATACACCTCTGAAACTAGTATAGTTAAACTGTTCTCTTGGATACCAAGTATACACAAAATAAAAGCCCTTCATCTCGGGGAGCATGGGCGTGAGGGAAAACAATTTAATTTAGCATCAGTCTATATTTATTTCTCTGTTGCTCGAATATAAACCAATGATGACAAGAGGAGAAACTCTGGGGGTTTATTTAACAAAATTAAATTCACATTTCTGAGGCCATCATAGTGCATCCAATGTCCATCAATTTGGAAAGCTGCAGAATAATGATGTTCCTCTTTGTTAAATAATGTGGCACCTTCCAATAAATACCTGCAAATTAAATGACAATGTGTAGCAGGATATTATAATACTTTATTCTTAAGATAAACATTCCTTAAATTCTTAACTAAGGAATTAAAAAATTGAGATTATCTGCATTCTATTCCCTGAAAAAGATATCTATCTGTATAAATGTTTAGGAATCTACTTAATTATTATAATTTAAGAATTTTAAAAAACATATTTTAACAGATTAACTCAAAACCTGTGTGCTTCTTTTAAAAAACAGAAAACACACACAACTTTTCAAGGCAAAAAGTTAAAAAAAAACCCTATATGTTCTAATTTGTATGTACAAATTTTGTATTTGTAATAACAAGTAACATTTTATGTTTAAATGATGTCCTCCTCTATACTACTATATACTAATCTGACTTGTAATAAAAGTGATAGCCAGAATTTACTAACTGCTTACTTTGTGCAAGGCACTATACTAACCACTGTACATGTGCTATCTCATTCAATTCTAACAATAATGGCACCAGGTTACATATTGTTATTTGTTTTATAGATAAGAAAACTGAGGAGCAAATTGGTTAAGTTATTGGCCCAACGTCACATGGTTTCATAAAAGGTAGGGCTGAGATTTGAACCCAATTAGGGAGGCATTTAATCACTAAGCACACTGAATGACTCTGTTGTATATGCTGATCCTATTCATAATATAAGAATTAAGACACAGCTATGATTTTTCAACAATATATTTTTAAGGGTTAGTCAAAATCATGATAGAATAGCAGAAAAAAATATAAAATAATTTTTTTTCTACTAGTTTTATCAAACAGAAAAAACACCTACTTGTGATCAGATAAATCCAAGTAATAGGGTACATATGCCAGGTCTTCAGATTTCCAATGTTGCATATTTAGGACCACAAAAGGGGGTGCCCCATGGCAGAAAACTCGTTGCGAAAATTCTCTTAGGCCACCACATCTAAAATGGAAAATAAGTATGAACGTTATTATACTTGGGACAAAGCCAACTTTCAACACTTCTGAGCTGTCTTTATGACTTTAATTTCCCAATAAGCATAACTACCTATTACAGGTATGGGTAATGGTTTCATATATTATTACCTTATATATCTACTCCCAGAAGTTTATAAAATTTGAGAGTATCTATACTAGAAATGATAGTTTTAAAACTCTAAGAAAACCTAGCCATTTCTATCTAAGCTTATAAAATCATGTAGTCTGATGTCTGATACAAAGACTTTCATTTGTAGGTACATTTTTCTCTCTTTGAGCTGGTTTCAATGGAGAATAATGACAGAAAAGGGAATAATATGACTCTTACAGTCCTCCGTATACTGGTTAAAATCCCTTTATTGGTTCATTCTGCCAAGAGGATCTTCTATTAGCATTAAACAAATTCTATTTACGTAGATTATCAGGTATTAAGCATATGGATCAGAATACAACAAATATGATTATACAGTAAAATCTCGATTAACCGGAAAGCTCAGGGCCCAATATTATGGTTAACAAACATTCTTGATTAAACTATGTTAACCAGAAAACCATTTTTGTTTCACTATTTGTTGTTAAAAATATTTCTAAAATATATTAGTTTATTTTCTGTACCTGATAAGTATAATTAATTGAACATATTTTAATCTTTCCTTCTTTTGTGATCTTCCTAAATATTAATTTTCATTGTACAATATTGTACATACAGATAGTGTTAAGATATTGGGCTGAATATGTCTGCCCCTCTGGACTTTATTACTATGTTAAATTTTTTGGTTGTCATTTACCTCTTTCTCCTAATGTGGAGTGCAGAAAAAAATCCAGTAAATTGAGGGTCTCGATTAGCTGGGTTCCGGTTAACCAAGGTTTTATTGTACCTACTCAGCAGTGAGAAAAAAAAGAAAAGGCATTTGCTTTGTATTCATCAATTAGCTGTAGTAAGTTAATCTATATACTGATATTTTGATGATGACACAACATAAATGACATAGTAAACTAGAAAGTTTATAAGTCAATAAGATTCCCAAAGTGTTAGGCTTCCTAAATTCATGAGTTGCTATTTCATGGATGTATTAACCTTAAAGATCATTAAGAGCCCAGATCTCTTTATAAACAAAAATACTTTCATCATAAATGTGTATCATATACTTACCCACGCTCTTCACACAGTTCAATCTTGGAACAGAATAACTCATCCACGGCCAGTCGTATCAAGTTTCCATGTGGAATTTCTTGGGGAGGACTACAATAATTGCAAAATGCACTTAAGACTGCTTCAACATTTTACAGGTTAATACACTTTAGGATAACAAACTTAGCAAGTCAATCCATTATTTAAAAAACCGAGTGTACAAAGAATAACTTCATTATTCATCTTTGTACTAATTGTGGATAGAATAGAAACCAGTTGAACTCAATTGTTAATGCATGGAGTTATTAAAGAAACCTTACATCTTTCTGTAAACTGATCCTGAAACATGCAGTTAATTCAAAAAAATTTTTGAGAGGGTAAAGAGAAGGAATCTAGCATGGTGGGAAGAAGGTAGGACCCTGAGTCAGGAGAGCAGATAATTAGTTTCTTATAGTCACTCTTGGCTTCAGTTACCTGACTTCTTCATAAAAAAAATTTCCTTATATACTTTAAAGGTTGTTTTAAATGCAGGTTTAAAAACAACAAGCAAAAGCTTAAAAAGTTATAGCGTATGATGCAAAATATTTTATTAAGTATTTAAGATAAGCAGAAAATATTAGTATTAATACAGCACTGCTAATATTTCACTATAGTTTCAAAACATTTACAAATTAACAAATACTACTTAAAAAAATATATTTCTGAAACATTTACTCCTTTATAATGCAGAGTAAGTTAATTTTTCCCACAATAGAGATTTCAAAATGAACATAGTATCAGCAACACAACTTACTCATTCAACATTTCTTTAATACACAGCATCACAACTACTCTATAACAACAAATTAAAAAAGTAGAAATTACCAGAAATATAGTCAAATCTATAATGGGTATGTTTTACTAGCTTTGACCTCTTCTACTGAGTAATTTTTATATTCAAAACGGCAAAATATTTGGACAAGAGTTCAGTGAAAAATTCTGGATAAAGGATATATAAAATGTTAGGCAGCCTAAATTGGTTCAATTTCTAGCAAAATTCTTGAGGGCAGGCTGAGAAATAACTTACCTCTTTGAAAAAGTATTTGGTAGGGTGGCAATGAAACAGTATTTACTTATGAATACAAATAAATTTTATTTTTAGTACAAAAAAGTTTTAATTAAAAGTGTGCATGTATCATATGGAACTTAAAATTCACACTAAATGCATGGAAAACATTTATGATTTAAAATATGATAGCACTGCTTAAATTAGAGGGTAATATGCCTATAGTTAAAAAAGAAAAAGATTCTGGGAGAGAAGAATAGAACCAAAAAATACAGTACAGGAAAATGAACAAACTATATTTCAGGGGAAAAAAAAGAGATTTTAATTGGCAGATCTAAAAGAATAAAACATCTTCAAATTTCTTTAAGCAGCATGATGTTATAATATTAAACTGAACACACTATAAAGAAATGTGCGTTTACTAAATTAGGTTATGTGATTTACATTCCCAAATGTTTTTCTTAGATTATACAGCCAAATACCCATTTCGACAACGTGTTTGGGTCTGTTTTTCTTCCACTGGCAATTATCCCTCTTCCAGCTCACATCTCCTGGGAACTTTAATGTTTCCCAATATTCCCAAAGGGCTTGCCAGTTTGGTCTCCATCCCTGTCATTTACCAACTTGGAGGAATGCCCTCTCTCTGAAAGCCAAAAATCAGCTGGCTCCCGGAAGTCAGATAGGAAGTCAGATAACAACTTCTCATATCCATACCCTCTCTGGGTATTAGATTCGAAGTTTGGAGTTTCTGTCTGTAATTGTGCCCTGGTCAAGATTCAAGGGGTGCTTTTAATCTTTTAGTTTATGTGGAACTAGCCTACCTGACAGAGACCTACTGTAGTGGTGGAACATTCCATAACAGTAATAAGCACTCTTTAAGAGGCTGAATTTGTGATATAAGGAGTTAATTAAATATCTACCGTGGTCATATTACTAAACTCAAACCAAGTGTAAAACATTTTGTATACCAAATAATTCATTATTTTGCTACTGAAATAGTCATTTGGTTTTGCAAAATAAATTCTAAGATGTTTGGATGTAATAGATGGTAAAATGTTTTTATGGGACATATTGAGGAGTCTTGCAGTTTTTGTGGTTGCTTTATGATTAAGTAGTTACACAGGCTCTGTACTTTAACAAGTACTTTGAATATATAATACTCATATATGTATTTCAAAGCACTGCTTATTAAAAAAATACATATTATTTTATTTTTGCTAAAAGTAACAGAAGATTTTATAGCAACTTACTTTATACTAATTATGCGCTGCTGATCTTCCTGCACTCGAGTTGGGCATCGCCAATTGGAACAGTAACTCTCTTGAATGGTAGACATGAGATTTTCGAGATTTCTTGTAAAATTATCATGTTCATTCCCAAACAGATCAATTATTAATGAAACTTTATGAACTTCAGATTTGTATTGCTGTTTTTCCATTTTGTCCCAAATCCAAAGCAGCTTCACAGTTGTAAAACTGTAGGTGTCCATTAAATAAAGAAAACAGTCTACAAACTCTCTACCTAGATGAAGAGAGAGTTCCCTAGGAAAATTTTCATTTTCATTAAGAATGACATATAACAACATCAAGAATCCATCTATGGTGCAGGTATTTTTTAGTCTTATTTCAACATAGAGTGGTGTACAGGATACTGCTTTGCGGCCAGCTTTGATAGTAAAAACACCTCCCCAAGGAAGAACAGGCCTCCAAAATGAGCGATCTTGGTTATAGTTATTTTTAATTGATGCTTTGATCTCTTCAAACAGTGTCTTCATCCTGCATTTTAAAAATTTAAAATAGAACATGTGAACTTGTGATTTTGTATGTTAAGTGCATGCCATATGTTTAATGAAAATAAAGCTATTTAAAGATTCAAACTAAATTTGGTCCATTGTTCTAATGCAACAAAAGCATGTAAAACAATTCAAGCTATGCACGATTTTCTTGGCAATATGCATGGTCTCTGGAAACACCATTTAAGAAATTGCAACCGTTTTGTGAGATAAAGAATGGCCATTTGATGGGCCACTATGTTAATTACATTACATATTTTATCTGTGATATAGGAAAACCATGTAATAAAACTCCTAAATGAAAATAAAGCTATTTAAAGATATAAACTGAATTTGGTTAGGTGTATTCCTCTCTCCAAAATACGAGTTATCCCTCATTTTCTTGATAAATATGCATGGTCCCATTTAAGAAAATGATATACTGGAATACTTAGCTGGGGTACAGAATAGCAGTCATTTTATAGCCTTTACATTATACTATATTTTATCAGTGACATAGAAAAACTGTGTAATAAACCCTGTTGTAATATACTATGAAGAATTTTGGCATTTAGCTTTGAAAGATGACATATGAGGAGCATGATGAGAACTTAACTGAAGAGGAGAGTAACTAATACAAAAATCATTTCTGTTGACTTTGGGATTTGTACCTAGAATTTAGAACTGTTATTAGATATTCTATAATTTTAAATGCAGAGGCCATGCTGTGAAGATTTGATTCTGAACTCCATAAATATCCTTCTCCCTTTCTGAAGTGGGTGGCACCTATCCTTCTCTTGACCTTGAGGATAGTTGAGCATATCGTTTTTAAAGCTGTTGGCAGTGTTTTGATAAACATGTTGGTGTCATATGTTATATATAGAAAAACTTTAAAAAATAAAAAGAATGAGGTCCTGTTGAGTTTGCACTTAAAAAAAAACACTGTAAGTTACTTGCGGCAAATAAATGTCTAAACTGAAATTAACGTATGGTTTTCCAATGTTACTTTTATGGAAAACTGTGTTTATGAAAAAAGAGAAGCATCTGAGGAATAGGAACAGAGAGTGAGTGACTAGGTGCGCATTTTATTTTGGCTATCTTTTCATGTTCACTTCCTCTAACCACAACATGAACCCAACTCTCAATAATACTGCACACCTTTGTGTTTTGAGCCATTTGTGTAAGAAATAAGATTAAGTTCAAAATGATTTTGACAACACAAGCAGACTAAAAGTTCAGTTCTTTAAGGCATTAAACACACCCAGTGTTTTCGGCTGGATTTTGTGGACTCTAAAATATTCAACACCATATTTAGTCTGAAGTGTAGATGTTTATACATAGTCGGCTAACGTTAGCTCTAATCAACCAATCACTTAGAAGAAGGTGTGGCAAATCTGGAGCCTAGGAAAACAAACAGTTTCTTTTTAATAGCAATTGACATATTTCCCGAGCAGATTAAAAAAAAAAAACAAACAACAAAAAAATACAGCACTCAAATACTTCAAAAGTGAAAATAACTTTTTTCATGGTTTTATTTATTTCTATTGAATTTCAAAGCACTTTCTTCATAAGATTAGAAGCCTAAGTTCAGATTCCAAAATATTGCCTTGGAAAGGAAGCTTAAATCTCTAGTGCTTTTCTTTAGAAAAGATAAAAATCTCTTTTAGATGAAACCAAATTTGATAAATATAGCTCCATAAAGTAATATTTATGGTCTAAAAGAATATAGATATAACGCATGAAACTTCTTTAGCTTTTCTTTTTCCGAATAAAAAAGGGAAGAAGAGGACTGGAAGAACTAGAGGCCATAATCTACTTTCAGCGTTAACTGGTGATTTGATCTAAAGTAATTTACAATAAAATAGGGTAAACCAGATGAGATGGGGACATGGCCGCGCAAAGAGCTTAAAGTTTTCGACACACTGTTGAAACACCTAAGGCTGTTTCGTTACACACAGTACTGGCAGCTCAGGAAGAGGTATTTGGCTGGCTTTATTTACCAGCTTCTACTTGCCCGCCAGTTTGAATAAACCTGGAAATCTTCCCCGACCCTTATTTCCCTGGCAAAACGACACCTTTCTTTTGCGGTTATTTCCAAAGATGTCTGTACTCCACGCTGGCCGTAGGAAATACACCACCTGCCCATGGCATTGAATGCCGGACTCTCTAAGGGCTCAGTAAAGGGACCCCTCCCGAATTAGCGCACCGAAATACTCTTCTGCAAAACAACCACGCGCTCCGCTTGGAAGCTGAGCCAGGCGTGCGGGGCGCGCGGTGGGCGCCCTCCTCTGGACTCCACGCTCCAGCCACGCCCACCCTGTCCTGGCCCCGGCCCACCGCACCCGGGAAGGCCAGGCAGCCTGGGTGGACCCCGCATAACTGGCGGTTCCCCGAACCAAGAGCAGGTGGGACGGCCAGGCGCCCCCACCCCTATCCGGGCAATGCCGCCCACGAGCGCCTGTTACTGCGGGCAAATGGGCGGGTGGGCCGGGTGGCGGAAGGCGTCCCCACACCGGCCAGTGTCCGTTCACCAGGAAGCCGATTCCTCGTACCTCCCCGGGGACCGAAAACCGCCGGTGCCGCCGCACCCGTCGCCGCCGCCGCTTGCTCATGGAGAGCCGGGGCTATCGCCGCTGCTGCCGCCGCCTCATCTACTAGCACTGCCGGCTGTCTTGGCCTACCCCGGCGCGAGTACTGGGCTCCAGCATGGCCTCCATCGCACCCGTCGGAGTAGGAGCCACAGCAGCTCCACCGCCCAGGCCCGATTCGACCGGACCCACCGAGCCAGGACAGCAGGACGTGTCGCTTCTTATTACGGAGGAAGATTCGGCTTGACCTCCGCCCCCCTACTCCCCGCCCCAGCCGCCTGATGGCGCTACTGCGCACGCGTGAAGACGCCCTGGCCAAACGTGCGCGTGTTGGGTGTGTATACAGCATCCAGATTCGCCCAATGGGAACCAGACTCAGGTGTGGGGGCGGGACGTCAGGGCGGGGTTCCAGTGTTAGTTGGGTGGGTGGGGCAGCCGGAAGTGGGCAGAGTTTGCACGGAGGCGGAGCTTTGTTGGTAAACCCGCTTGATTTTCTGAGGTTTGTACCGTTTTTAGGCTTTACTTGTTTTTAGTTTCTGTTATCAGACCTTGACTTGAGATTTCTAACCCAGAGAGAGAAAGCTTTGTTTCCGCAGTCAGTTATTAATTATACCAACTACTAATTTAAGTATGTATTTAGGAAAAAGAAGTTGAACTATCTATAGTATTCAAGGTAATGATTGGCCAATATACTGTAATTTACAATAGAAATAATACCTTTTTAAAAATTAGATGGCTTTAGTTACACAGTAGTGATTAAAAAATTGAATTTTGGAAATGATAAAGTCCCACACAACAAGTGACAGAACTGGAAATCGAAGCTAAGTGTGCTTAGTGCTAGAGTCCGTGCAATCAGCCACTATTACCTTTCAGTAAACCCTGGTTCTTGTATTCTCCTTTGAAGAATCAAAGCCTGTGCTCCCGGGTAGCACAGACCATACTGCCAATCCAACTCTATTCACAATTTGAAATGGAGATGCCTTTGAGATTTTCCGCATCTGTCTGTTCAATAAATATTGAGTGTCTGGTAAGTGGGGCCGAAGCTAAAGAATGCATGAAGGCCCCTGAGGAGGGTTCAAGGCAAGTCCAGCAGGTTAAGGTGGTTCTCAGTCACCGGCTGAACCTGGGGGAGGTCGGATGCCTTCATGACTGATGTGGACAGCCAGGGCCATAGCGGAGACCTTACTCATGTACCTTTTTCTAGTGATGAAGGGATGGGGTCTGGGAGAGAAGGTTGACTTACTCAAGATAATTACTGCTGGTGGGGATGGGAAGAAATGGGACTTCTCAGAGCACACCCGAAAAAAAAGACGGCCCTGCTTAAAAACTAAAAATTAGTAACCCTGGCAAAGCCTATTCTTTTTAGTTTCCTGGTTTTTCTTTTTGCTACTTTAATGGTGGCAGTTTACAGATGAGGAAACAGAGGCCCTGAAGATTAAATAAATAAGCTACAGTGAGTCTGTGTTGGGATCACATGCAGCAAGTCTACGCTTAATATTAAACCTATCCTGCTAGTAGAGAAGCCTTTTGAAAATGTTTATAAATGTGGAATGTATGTTTAACAGACAACCTCTCATAAGACACAGCATTAATTTTATACTCACCACCCAGTAGTGGTGAAGAGACCCAACAGTGGTGGTTGACACCATTTCTAGAAAATAGAAGTGAGATGGCTCATTAAACTCTGCAGGGACAGAGAAAGTATGGATTCCCTGCATATATGCGTAATTCACAACCCTCACTGAGATTTCCATTCTGCTTCCTTACTGCTTCTCTCAAATTCTGTAAGCCGAGTTGCTATTTATTTATTTTGGATAGCATCATTGAAGTCTAGTTGACATACAATTAGGAGCATATTTAAAGTGTACAATATAAGTTGAGGCTATGTATATAATTGTGAAACCATCTCTACAATCAAGTGAACATGTCTATTACCCCTAAAAATTCCCTTGTGCCCCTTTGTAATCCATCCCTTCCACCCCTCCCTGCTTTCCACACCCAAGCAACTTCTATTTTACTTTCTGTCAGGATAGATTTATTTGCATTTTCTAAAGTTTTAGATAAAAGGAATCAGACAGTATGTACTCTTTATGCCTGGTTTCTTTCAGTATAATTATTTTGGGATTCATCCATGTCCTATGTGTCAGTGGCTGATTTTTTTTATTGCCGAGTTTATTCTATTGTATGGATGTACTGCAATTTAACTACTCACCTGCTGATGGGCATTTGCGTAGTGTCCAGCTTTGGGCTATCATGCATAAAGTTGCTATGAACATTTGTGTACAGCCCTCTATGCATATTTAATTCCTCTTGGATAAATATCTAGGAATGTAATGGCTGGATCACATGGTAGGTGTATATTTAAGTTTTTAAAAAACTGCTAAATTGTTTTCCAGAATGGTTGTACCATTTTACATTTCCATCAGGAGTATATGAGAGTTGCAGTTCCTCCATGTCATCACCAACACTTGGTAGGGACAGTCTTTAATTTTAGCCATTCTAATATGTGTAGTGGTATCTTGTTGTGGTTCTAATTTGTATTTTCCTAATGATTAATGATATTGAGCATCTTTTCATGTACTTATTTGCCATGCATATATATTCTTTGGCGATGTGTCCGTTCAGATCTTTGGCTCATTTTAAAAATTGGGTTGTTTGTTTTCTTATTATTAAGTTTTGAGAGTGCTATATTTATTCTGGATATAAGTCCTTTATCAGAAATATACTTTGCATTGATTTTCTTTGCATATATTGCTTGTTTTTTCGTTTTCTTAACAATGCTCTTTGAAGAGTAGAAGTTTTAATTCTTAATAATGTCCAGTTTATTCTTTTATGGATTGTGCTTTTAGAGTTGTGTATAGAAAATCTTTGCCTAACCCTGGCTCACAAAGATTTTCTATATTTTCTTCTAGAAGTATTATAGTTTTAGGTTTTACATTTAGATCTGTGATGCATTTTGATTTAATTTTTATATGTGATTTGAGGTATGGATCCAAGTTCAGGTTTTCTTTTGGCATATGATATCCACTTGTCCCAGTATCATTTGTTGAAAAGGCTATCCTTTCTCCACTACATTGCCTGTTTGCTTTTGCCAAAAATCAGTTGTCGATACCATTTTGTAAGCATTTTATTTAATAAATACTGATTCGTCAACTATATATCAAACAATGCACTAGCATTGGGGATGAGTATCAGTAAGTGTTCTTTGGTTGTAAAGATTAGAGACCAAATATGACTAACTTAAACAGAATAAGAGCTTTATTGGGAGGGTGTGAGATGTAATAGAATTGAAAAGAAAGCTGGACAATCAGGTCTCAGCTACCTTGATTGATAAGGGGTGGGGGGAGGTAATGCTCCAAAGGACATTGAGGCCCCATGAACAGAAGAGGGAATGGTGTTGGGTAGATGTTCACTAAAGCAGTGCCTCCCAACTTATTTTACATCATGGCACACGTGGTAAATGAACAGATTTGGGCAATCCGTGACAGGAAATTGATGGAGATTAGAAGGTTTGGTGAAAAAATTTGTTGCATGTTCTTTATATTTTGTAATGGTAGGAAAATTGCAAAGTATTAGGGAAGATATTAAATACTGAATTTGTATAAAACTTTTCAATAAATTCTATTTAAATTTGATGAGAAACTTGAGCCTCTTCTATGATATGATTTTATTTTATTTTTTGATGATGATTAGCAGGTTTATTGAGATATATTCACACACCCTACAATCTAAGCAAAGTATGCAATGAATGGCTTACAGTATCATTACATGTGGTGCATCACCACAATTGATTTTAGAACACTTTCATTACTCAAAAAAAAAAAAAAAAAATTCCATAACCCTTCATTCCCCCTTATTATAGACCCTTAGCATTGATGTGGTGTATTTATTACTGTTGATGCTAAAATGTTAAAATATTACTGTTAATTATAGCCCATAGTTTGCAGTAGGTGCATTTTCCCCACGTACCACTCTATTATTAGCTCCTTGTAATAGTGATGTACGTTTGTTCAAGTTCATGAAAGAACATTTTTATATTTGTACTATTAAACACAGTCATCATCCACCACAGGGATCACTGTATTATACAGTACCATGTTTTATCCTCTACTTTTCCTTCTAGTGACATACCTGACTCTAAACTTCCCCTTTTAATTACAGTTACACATATAATTCAGTACTGTTAATTATACTCACCATAATGGACTACTATCACCTCTATCCATTTTCAATCATTTAAATTCAACCCAGTTGAAAATTTTGCACATATTTTGCACCCACTTCCCATTCTGTATCCTCACTCTATGTCCTGGTAACCTATATTCTGGATTTTAACTCTCTGAGTTTACTTATTACAGTTAGTTCATATTAGTGA
Organism: Choloepus didactylus; assembly: GCF_015220235.1. NCBI lineage: Eukaryota > Metazoa > Chordata > Mammalia > Pilosa > Megalonychidae > Choloepus > Choloepus didactylus. Next base: position 181,595,057 of record NC_051310.1, on the reverse strand, counting down.
GATCATAAAATATTTGTCCTTTTGTGTCTGACTTATTTCATTCAACTTAATGTTGTCATGGCTTATCCATGTTGCATGCTTCAGGGCTTTATTCCTTCTTGCTGCAGAATAATATTCCATTTTATATACATACCACATATCATTTATCCGTTCGTCAGGTGACGGATACTTGGGTTGCTTCCTTCTTTTGGCAATTGTGAATAATTCCACTATGAATGTCAGTGTGCAAATGTCTGTTCACATACCTGCTTTCAGTTCTTTTGAGTCTATACCAAGTAGCAGGATTGCCGGGTCATATGGCAGTTCTATACTTAGCTTTCTGAGGAACCACTAAACTGTCTTTCAAAGCAGCTATACCATTTTATATTCCCACCAACAGTGAATAAGTGTTCCTATTTATTTCTTCACATCCTCTCCAACACTTGTATTTTAATAGTGGCCATTTTGGTAGGTATGAACTGATATCTCGCAGTTTTGATTTGCATCTTCCTAAAAGCTAGCTGAGCATCCTTCTTCTTTCGACAGTGTAGATTCTTCATATGTTTCTACAAAATTGTCCACTTCATATAAATTGTCTAGGATTGTTGGCATAAAGTTATTTATAGTATCCTGTTATGATCGTTTTTTATTTCTATGGGGTTTGTGCTAGTTACCCTACTCTCATTTCTGATTTTATTTACTTGCATCATCTTTTTTTCTTTTCAGTCTAGCTAAGGGTTTGTCAATTTTATTGGTCTCAAAGAACAAACTTTTGGTTTTGTTGATTCTCTCCATCGCTTTTTTTTGTTCTCAATTTCATGTATTTCTGCTCTTTGTTATTTCTTTCCTTCTGTTTGCTTTGGGATTAGTTTAATTCTCTTTTTCTTGTTCTTCCAGGTGTGCAGTTCTTTGATTTTAGCTATTTCTTTTTAATTTAGATGTTTAGGGCTATAAATTTCCATCTCAGCACTGCCTTCCATAAGTTTGTTATGTTGTGTTCTCATTTTCAACATCTTGAAATATTCACTAATTTCTCTTGCAATTTCTTCGACGCATTGATTGTTTTTTTAATATATCAGATTTAAAAAAGAATTTTTAAATTGGGATGTATTTACATACCATACAATTATCTGAAGTGTAAAACAGTTGTTCACAGTTTCATCATATAGTTGGGCATTCATCGTCACAACCAATTTTTGAACATTTTCATTACTCAGAAAATAAAAATAAGAATAAAAATAAAAATAAAAAGAACAACCAAAACATCTCACCCCCACCCCCCATATTATTCATTTACTTTTTGTCCACATTTTTCTACTCATTTGTCCATACACTGGGTAAATGGAGTGTGAACAACAAGGTTTTCACAATTACATGGTCACACCATATAAGCTATATGGTTATATGATCACCTTCAGGAATCAATGATACTGGATTACAGTTCAACAGTTTCAGATATTTCCTTCTAACTATTCTAACAAACTAAAAACTAAAAAGATATATACATAATACATAAGAGTTACTTCCAGAATGACCTCTCGATTCCATTTGAAATCTCTCAGCCACTGAAACTTTATTTTGTTTCATTTCTCTTTGCCATTTGGTCCAGAAGGCTTTCTCAGTCACACAATGCAGGGTCCAGGCTCATCCCTGGGAGTCACGTCCCACATTGCCAGGGAGATTTATACCACTGGAAGTCATGTTCCATGTAGGGGGGACCATTGATTGTTTAAAAGTGTGTTGTTTCTTTTTTAGGATTGGAGCCCAAGTACGAGGGCATGCATCACTGTCTCCCCTGTGGGGAAGAAGATGGTGGCATAGAGAGGCGTGTAAGCTAGTTTGTCTCCGTAGAACAACTAATAAACAACCAGTAACAACTAGTAAATAATCTGGAATAACTGCAGGGGGTCAAACGTGACTGTCCACACATCATATACCAACCTGAATTGGGAGGAATGCCTGAGATCGCAGCATAAAATCTGTAAGTAAAAACTGCAGATCCAAGCCAGGAGCTTCCTCCCCCCAGGGCCCGAACTGCGAAGCCTTGCTGTGCTAGAGAGCAGCACTCTCCGAGCAAGTGAATACGACTCAGCTGAGCTCCAACTGGGGTTTTGATTAACAACTGTGGACTGCTCAGTAAAAACTATGAATCCCCAGCAAGCAGAGGCTTTTGGTGACAACTGACCTTGGAGAGCTGGAGGATGCCCATGGACTGGCCCTGAACGGGGCTTTCTGTCCCTGTTTTGGCTCAGTGGAGAAGGCCTCAGCCATCTTCAGTTCCCAGCACTCTGACCCAGACAAGGGTGGAGATAGCACAGGCAGAGAGAGTATTCAAATGCTAATGACCTCTTCCTGGGGGGTGGGAAGGATCTTCCCTAAGAGGAAAGAGGTGGGGTCCAGCTCTACTCCCCGTCTTCCATTCAGAACCAGACCCCAGAGCCTGGGGGAAAACAACCAAGGGCTACACCTCCTTACACTAGTCTGGAACTACAGGATGACAGGTACCACCTGCTGGGGAGAAAAGCACAGTGACTTGAGGCCTCACAGGGTGTACCAGTCTTCTAAGACACACCCTCAGGGAGATGTGATACTATTGCCTCCTTCTGAGACCTGACCCCGTTCTGGTCTGAGAAAACCTAATTGGGGTAACCAAGGAAATCAGATGCCTAGACAACAGTAAACTACAACCTGCACTGAGAAAAATGAAGTTATGGCCCAGTCAAAGGAAGAAATTTACACTTCAACTGAGATACAGAAATTGAAACAACTAATACTAAATCAATTAAAAAAGTTTAGGGAAGATTTGGCAAAACAGATGAAGCATATAATAAAAACACTGGGCATATATGAGGTAGAAATCGAAAGTTTGAAAAAACAACTGGCAGAATCTATGGAAATGAAAGGCACAACACAAGAGATGAAAGACACAATGGAAACATACAATAGCAGATTTCAAGAGGCAGAAGAAAACAGTAACTGGAGAACAAGGCACTTGAAAGCCTACACACAAAAGAACAGATAGAGAAAAGAATGGAAAAATAGGAGCAACATCTCTGGGAACTTAAGGACAAAATGAAATGCAGAAATGTATGTGTCATTGGTGTCCCAGAAGGAGAAGAAAAGGGAAAAGGGGCAGAAGCAATAATAGAGGAAATAATGAAAATTTCCCATCTCTTATGAAAGACATAAAATTATGGATCCAAGAAGTACAGTGTACCCCAAACAGAATAGATCCGAATAGGCCTATGCCAAGACACTTAATAATCAGATTATCAAACATCAAAGATAAAGAGAGAATCCTGAAAGCAGCAAGAGGAAAGTGATTCATCACATACCAAGGAAGCTTGATAAGACTATGTGCAGATTTCTCAGTAGCAACCATGGAGGCAAGAAGGAAATGGTGTGATATATTTAAGATACTGAAAGAGAAAAACCACCAACCAAGAATCCTATATTTGGCAAAACTGTCCTTTAAGTATGAGGGAGAGCTTAAAATATTCTCAAACAGACAATGAGAGAGTTTGTGAACAAGATACCTTCTTTACAGGAAACACCAAAGGAAGCACTGCAGACAGAAAGGAAAAGACAGGAGTGAGAGGTTTGGAAAACAGTTTTGGGAGATACTAGCACAGCAGTGTAAGTGTACTGAACAAATATGACTGTGAGCATGGTTGAAAGAGGAAGGTTAGGACCATATGGGACACCAGAACAAAAGACAAAAGATAAAGACTGGGACTGTATAACTCAGTGAAACCTAGGGTTCTCAACGATTGTAATAAAAGGTACAAATATGTTTTTACATGAGGTAGAACAAATGAATGTCATCATTGCAAGGTGTTAAAAATAGGGTGGGATTGGGGGGAAAATACAATCCGTGCAAAGTAGAGACTATAATTAACAAACATTGTACTATGCTTCCTTTAATACAACAAAAGCAATATACCAAAGCTAAATGCATATGTGGTGGGGAGGACATAGAGGAAGGGTATGGGACTCCTGGCATTGGTAATATTGTCTGACTCTTTATTCTACTTTAGTTTAATGCTATCTTTCCTTTTGTTGCTTTCTAGCTGTCATGTTTTTTTTTTTTTTCTTTTTCTTTTGTCTCTCTACCTTCTTGACTCTTCCTACTTCTTTGTAAAAGAAATGGAAATGTCCTTATGTAGATACTGGCGATGGTGCTGAATACATAAATAAGTGACTATACAGGGAACCAGTGATTGTGTACTTAGAAAGGCATGTATGGTGTGTGAACAAAACCATCTTAAAAAAAAAGTGCACTGATGAAGAAACCTTGAGGATACTATATTGAGTGAAATAAGACACATAAGGACAAATATTGCAGGGTCTCACTGATATGAACTAATTATAATATGTAAACTCATAGACATGAAATATAAGTTATCAGGTTATAGAACAGGGCTAAAGAATGGGAAGCAGTTGTTTATTATGAGCAGAATGTTCAACTAGGGTGAACTTAAACATTTGGAAATGGACAGAGGTGATGGTAGTATGTTGTGAGAATAACTAACTGCTGAATGATGTGTGAATGTGGTGGAAAGGGGAAGTTAAGAGTTACATATGTCACCAGAAGGAAAGTTGGAGGTTAAAAGATGGGAATGTATAAAACGGTGAATCTTGTGGTGGATAATGTCTGTGATTAACTGTAGAAATATTAGAAATCCCTCTCATGAACTAGAACAAATGTATGACAGTATAACTAGAAGTTAATAATAGAGGGGCATATAGGAAAAAAATACATGTATTGCAAATTATATATTACAGTTAGTGGTATTTTGCATTCCTTCATCAACAGTAACAAATGTACTATACCAAAACTATGAATCAGTAATGGAGGGGAGGTGGTTAGGGGTATGGGAGGATTGGAGTTTCCTTCTTTTGTCTTTATTTTCTGGAGTAATGAAAATGTTCTAAAAATTGAAAAAAAAATTGTGGTGATGGATGCACAGTTGTATGATGGTACCATGGGCAATTGATTGTACACTTTGGATCTTTGGATAGTTGTATGGTATGTGAACAATCTCAATTAAAAAAAAAAGTCACAAAAAAGTGTGTTGTTTAACCTCTATATATTTGTGAGTTTTCCCGTTCTCCACCTCTTATTAATTTCTAGCTTCTTTCCATTATGATGATAGAATGTACTTTGTATAATTTCATTCTTTTTCAGTTTGTTGATACTTGTTTCTTGGTCCAACATGTGGTCTATCCTGGAGAATGACCCATGGGCACTTGAGAAGAATGTATATCCTGCTGTTTAGGGTTCCAATGTTCTGTAAATGTCTATTACGTCTAGTTCATTTATCATGCTATTCAAGTTCTCCGTTACATTATGATCCTCTCTCTAGATGTTCTATCTGTTGATAAGAGTGGTGTATTGAAGTCTCCAACTATTATTGTAGAGACATTTATTTCTCCCTTCAGTTCTGCTGTGTTTCCCTCATCCATTTTGGGGCACCCTGCTTAGGTGCATACATATTTATGGTTTTTTTTTTCTTCTAGTGGATTGCCCCTTTTATTAATATATAGTGTCTTTCCTTGTTTCATAGCATTTTTGTACGCAAAGTCTATTTTGTCCGATATTGTGTAGCTACCCCAGCTATTTTTTTTTTGGTTGCTTTTCACATGGAATATTCACTTCCAACCTATTTGTATCCTTGAGTCTAAGGTGAGTCTCTTATAGACAGCATATACTTGTATCATTTTTTTATCCATTCTACCAATCTGTGTGTTTTGATTGGTGGGTTTAATCCATTAACAGTCAGTGTTCTTACTGTAATGGCAGTACTTCAACCATTTTATCCTTTGGCTTTAACATGTCATATTGTATTTATGTCTATCTTTTGGTTCTCTCAGGCACTTGTACTGATAATCTTCATTTTTATACTCTCCCCCAAGCCTCTCTCTCTGTTTTTTTCTATTCAGCTGGCATAACTCCCTTTAATATTTCTCGCAGGACAGGAGTCTTGTTAATGAACTTTTTCAGCTTCTGTTTATCAGTGAATATTTTACACTTTCCCTCATTTTTGAAGAACAGTTTTGCCAGATAAAGAATTCTTGGTTGGCAGGTTTTCTCCTTCAGTAGCTTAAATATGTCATACCACTGCCTTCTTGCCTCCATGGTTTCTGATGAGAAATTGGCATTTAATCTTATTGCAGTTCCATTGTATGTGATGAATTGCTTTTCTCTTGGTGCTTTCAAAATCTTCTCTTTATCTTTGGCAGTTGACATTCTGATTAGTATGTGTCTTGGAGTGGGTCTATTGGAGTTTATTCTCTTTGGATTACATTGCGCTTCTTGGAATTGTATCTTTGTCTTCATAAGAGTTGGGAAATTTTTTTGCCATTATTTCCTTGAATACTCTTTCTGCCTCTTTTCCCCTCTCTTTTCCTTCTGGGACACCCATGACACATATGTTTGTGAGCTCCATGTATCTCTATATGCTCTTTTTTCAGTTTGATTTCAGATGTCCTGTTTTCTAGGTTGCTAATCCTTTCTTCTGCCTGTTCAAATCTGCTGTTGTTTGCCTCTAGCAAATTTTTAATCTCATCTACTGTGCCTTTCTGTTACTTTTCTTTGTGTGCTTTCAAATTCTTCTTTATGATCACCCAGTGTCATCTTAATATCCTTTTTTTTTTTTTTTTTAAATTCAGTTTTATTGAGATATATTCACATACCATACAGTCATCCATGGTGTACAATCAACTGTTCACAGTACCATCTTTTTTTTTTTTTTTTTTTTTTATCATCATTTTATTGAGATATATTCACATACCACGCAGTCATACAAAACAAATTGTACTTTCGATTGTTTACAGTACCATTACATAGTTGTACATTCATCACCTAAATCAATCCCTGACACCTTCATTAGCACACACACAAAAATAACAAGAATAATAATTAGGGTGAAAAAGAGCAATTGAAGTAAAAAAGAACACTAGGTACCTTTGTCTGTTTGTTTGCTTCCCCTACTTTTCTACACATCGATCCATAAACTAGACAAAGTGGAGTTTGGTCCTTATGGCATTCCCAATCCCACTGTCACCCCTCATAAGCTACATTTTTATACAACTGTCTTCGAGATTCATGGGTTCTGGGTTGTAGTTTAATAGTTTCAGGTATCCACCACCAGCTACCCCAATTCTTTAGAACCTAAAAAAGGTTGTCTGAAGTGTGCGTAAGAGTGCCCACCAGAGTGATCTCTCGGCTCGTTTTGGAATCTCTCTGCCACTGAAGCTTATTTCATTTCCTTTCACATCCCCCTTTTGGTCAAGAAGATGTTCTCCATCCCACGATGCCGGGTCTACATTCCTCCCCGGGAGTCATATTCCACGTTGCCAGGGAGATTCACTTCCCTGGGTGTCTGATCCCACGTAGGGGGGAGGGCAGTGATTTCACCTTTCAAGTTGGCTTAGCCAGAGAGAGAGGGCCACATCTGAGCAACAAAGAGGCATTCAGGAGGAGACTCTTAGGCACAAATACAGGGAGGCCTAGCCTCTCCTTTTGCCGCAACCGTCTTCCCAAGGGTAAAACTTATGGTAGAGGGCTCAACCCATCAAACCACCAGTCCCCTATGTCTGTGGTCATGTTAGCAACCATGGAGGTGGGGTAGGCGAATACCCCTGCATTCTCCACAGGCTCCTCAAGGGGGCACTACATCGTTTTTTTTTTTTTTTTTTTTTTTCCTTGTTTGTCTTTTTTCTTTTTTTTTTTTTTTTAACTTTCCCTTCTTTTTTCAAATCAACTGTATGAAAAAAAAAGTTAAAAAGAAAACAAACATACAATAAAAGAACATTTCAAAGAGACCATAGCAAGGGAGTAAGAAAAAGACAACTAACCTAAGATAACTGCTTAACTTCCAACATGTTCCTACTTTACCCCAAGAAAGTTACATACTATAGCAACATTTCAGTGAACTTGTTCCTACTACATCCATCAGAAATTAACAGACCATAGTCATTTCTGGGCATCCCCAGAACGTTAAATAGCTTATCTGTTCTTCTTGGATTATTGTTCCCCCTTCCTTAATTGCTCTCTACTGCTAGTTCCCCTACATTCTACATTATAAACCATTTGTTTTACATTTTTCAAAGTTCACATTAGTGGTAGCATATAATATTTCTCTTTTTGTGCCTGGCTTATTTCGCTCAGCATTATGTCTTCAAGGTTCATCCATGTTGTCATATGTTTCACCAGATCGTTCCTTCTTACTGCCGCGTAGTATTCCATCGTGTGTATATACCACATTTTATTTATCCACTCATCTGTTGATGGACATTTGGGTTGTTTCCATCTCTTGGCAATTGTGAATAATGCTGCTATGATCATTGGCGTGCAGATATCTGTTCGTGTCACTGCTTTCCGATCTTCCGGGTATATACCGAGAAGTGCAATCGCTGGATCGAATGGTAGCTCTATCTCTAGTTTTCTAAGGAACTGCCAGACTGACTTCCAGAGTGGCTGAACCATTATACAGTCCCACCAACAATGAATAAGAGTTCCAATTTCTCCACATCCCCTCCAGCATTTGTAGTTTCCTGTTTGTTTAATGGCAGCCATTCTAACCGGTGTTAGATGGTATCTCATTGTGGTCTTAATTTGCATCTCTCTAATAGCTAGTGAAGCTGAACATTTTTTCATGTGTTTCTTGGCCATTTGTATTTCCTCTTCAGAGAACTGTCTTTTCATATCTTTTGCCCATTTTATAATTGGGCTGTCTGTACTATTGTCATTGAGTTGTAGGATTTCTTTATATATGCAAGATATCAGTCTTTTGTCAGATACATGGTTTCCAAAAATTTTTTCCCATTGAGTTGGCTGCCTCTTTACCTTTTTGAGAAATTCCTTTGAGGTGCAGAAACTTCTAAGCTTGAGGAGTTCCCATTTATCTATTTTCTCTTTTGTTGCTTGTGCTTTGGGTGTAAAGTCTAGGAAGTGGCCTCCTAATACAAGGTCTTGAAGATGTTTTCCTACATTATCTTCTAGGAGTTTAATGGTACTTTCTTTTATATTGAGATCTTTGGTCCATTTTGAGTTAATTTTTGTGTAGGGGGTGAGGTAGGGGTCCTCTTTCATTCTTTTGGATATGGATATCCAACTCTCCCAGCCCCATTTGTTGAAAAGACCATTATGGCTCAGTTCGGTGACTTTGGGGGCCTTATCAAAGATCAGTCGGCCATAGATCTGAGGGTCTATCTCTGAATTCTCAATTCGATTCCATTGATCTATATGTCTATCTTTGTGCCAGTACCCTGCTGTTTTGGCAACTGTGGCTTTATAATAAGCTTCAAAGTCAGGGAGTGTAAGTCCTCCCACTTCGTTTTTCTTTTTTAAAGTGTCTTTAGCAATTCGAGGCATCTTCCCTTTCCAAATAAATTTGATAACTAGCTTTTCCAAGTCTGCAAAGTAGGTTGTTGGAATTTTGATTGGGATTGCATTGAATCTGTAGATGAGTTTGGGTAGAATTGACATCTTAATGACATTTAGCCTTCCTATCCATGAACATGGAATATTTTTCCATCTTTTAAGGTCCCCTTCTATTTCTTTTAGTAGAGTTATGTAGTTTTCTTTGTATAGGTCTTTTACATCTTTGGTTAAGTTTATTCCTAGGTACTTGATTTTTTTAGTTGCTATTGAAAATGGTATCTTTTTCTTGAGTGTCTCTTCAGTTTGTTCATTTCTAGCATATAGAAACATTACTGACTTATGTGCATTAATCTTGTATCCCGCTACTTTGCTAAATTTGTTTATTAGCTCTAGTAGGTGTATCGTTGATTTCTCAGGGTTTTCTAGATATAAGATCATATCATCTGCAAACAATGACAGTTTTACTTCTTCTTTTCCAATTTGGATGCCTTTTATTTCTTTGTCTTGCCGGATTGCCCTGGCTAGCACTTCCAGCACAATGTTGAATAACAGTGGTGACAGCGGGCATCCTTGTCTTGTTCCTGATCTTAGAGGGAAGGCTTTCAGTCTCTCACCATTGAGTACTATGCTGGCTGTGGGTTTTTCATATATGCTCTTTATCATGTTGAGGAAGTTTCCTTCAATTCCTACCTTTTGAAGTGTTTTTATCAAAAAGGGATGTTGGATTTTGTCAAATGCTTTTTCAGCATCTATTGAGATGATCAATTGATTTTTCCCTTTTGACTTGTTAATGTGTTGTAATACATTGATTGTTTTTCTTATGTTGAACCATCCTTGCATGCCTGGAATGAACCCCACTTGGTCATGGTGTATGATTTTTTTAATGTGTCTTTGGATTCGATTTGCAAGTATTTTGTTGAGGATTTTTGCATCTATATTCATTAGGGAGATTGGCCGGTAGTTTTCCTTTTTTGTAGCATCTTTGCCTGGTTTTGGTATTAGATTGATGTTAGCTTCATAAAATGAATTAGGTAGTGTTCCATTTTTTTCAATGTTTTGAAAGAGTTTGAGTAAGATTGGTGTCAGTTCTTTCTGGAAAGTTTGGTAGAATTCCCCTGTGAAGCCATCTGGCCCTGGGCATTTATTTGTGGGAAGATTTTTGATGACTGATTGGATCTCTTTGCTTGTGATGGGTTGGTTGAGGTCTTCTATTTCTTCTCTGGTCAGTCTAGGTTGTTCATATGTTTCCAGGAAATTGTCCATTTCTTCTACATTATCCAGTTTGTTGCCATACAGTTGTTCATAATATCCTCTTATAATTTTTTTAATTTCTTCGGGATCTGCAGTTATGTCACCTTTTTCATTCATTATTTTGTTTATATGGGTCTTCTCTCTTTTTGATTTTGTCAGTCTAGCTAGGGGCTTGTCAATCTTGTTGATCTTCTCAAAGAACCAACTTTTGGTGATATTTATCCTTTCTATTGTTTTTTTGTTCTCTATGTCATTTATTTCTGCTTTAATCCTTGTTATTTCTTTTCTTGTACTTGGTTTAGGATTGGTTTGCTGTTCATTTTCTAGCTTCTTCAGTTGATCCATTAGTTCTTTGATTTTGGCTCTTTCTTCCTTTTTAATATATGCATTTAGTGCTATAAATTTTCCCCTTAGCACTGCTTTTGCTGCATCCCATAGGTTTTGGTATGTTGTGTTCTCATTTTCATTCGTCTCTATATATTTAGCAATTTCTCTTGCTATTTCTTCTTTAACCCACTGATTGTTTAGGAGTGTGTTGTTTAACCTCCAGGTATTTGTGAATTTTCTAAGTCTCTGATGGTTATTGACTTCTAATTGTATTCCATTGTGGTCAGAGAATGTGCTTTGAATAATTTCAATCTTTTTAAATTTATTGAGGCTTGTTTTATGTCCCAGCATATGATCTATTCTGGAGAAAGTTCCGTGAGCACTAGAAAAGTATGTGTATCCTGTTGATTTGGGATGTAATGTCCTGTAGATGTCTGTTAAATCTAATTCATTTATCAGATTGTTTAGGTTTTCAATTTCCTTATTGGTCTTCTGTCTGGTTGATCTATCTATAGGAGAGAGTGATGTGTTGAAGTCTCCCACAATTATTGTGGAAACATCAATTGCTTCCTTTAGTTTTGCCAATGTTTCTCTCATGTATTTTGTGGCACCTTGATTGGGTGCATAGACATTTACGATTGTTATTTCTTCTTGCTGAATTGCCCCTTTTATTAGTATGTAGTGGCCTTCTTTGTCTCTCAAAACATGCCTGCATTTGAAGTCTATTTTATCTGAGATTAATATTGCTACACCTGCTTTCTTTTGGCTGTAGCTTGCATGAAATATTTTTTTCCATCCTTTCACTTTCAGTTTCTTTGTGTCCCTGTGTCTAAGATGAGTCTCTTGTATGCAACATATTGATGGTTCATTTTTTTTGATCCATTCTGCGAATCTATATCTTTTAATTGGGGAGTTTAATCCATTTACATTCAACGTTAAAACCGTGAAGGCATTTCTTGAATCGGCCATCTTATCCTTTGGATTATGTTTGCCATATTTTTCCCTCTCTCTATTAATATCCTTTATTGTACCCATACCGAATCTCTTTAGTACTGAACCTTTCTCCAAGTCTCTTTGTCCTGTCTTTGTTTCTCTGTCTGTAGGGCTCCCTTTAGTATCTCCAGTAGGGCAGGTCTCTTGTTAGCAAATTCTCTCAGCATTTCTTTGTCTGTGAAAAATTTAAGCTCTCCCTCAAATTTGAAGGAGAGCTTTGCTGGATAAAGTATTCTTGGCTGGAAATTTTTCTCACTCAGAATTTTAAATATATCGTGCCACTGCCTTCTCGCCTCCATGGTTGCTGCTGAGTAGTCACTACTTAGTCTTATGCTGTTTCCTTTGTATGTGGTGAATTGCTTTTCTCTTGCTGCTTTCAGAACTTGCTCCTTCTCTTCTATGTTTGACAGTGTGATCAGTATATGTCTCGGAGTGGGTTTTTTTGGATTTATTCTATTTGGAGTTCGCTGAGCATTTATGATTTGTGCATTTATGGTGTTTAGAAGATTTGGGAAGTTTTCCCCAACAATTTCTTTGAATACTCTTCCTAGACCTTTACCCTTTTCTTCCCCTTCTGGGACACCAATGAGTCTTATATTCGGACGTTTCATATTATCTATCATATCCCTGAGGTCCATTTCGAGTTTTTCAATTTTTTTCCCCATTCTTTCTTTTATGTTTTCATTTTCCATTCTGTCATCTTCCAGGTCACTGATTCGTTGTTCAACTTCCTCTAGTCTTGTACTATGAGTGTCCAGAATCTTTTTAATTTGGTCAACAGTTTCTTTAATTTCCATAAGATCATCCATTTTTTTATTTAGTCTTGCAATGTCTTCTTTATGCTCTTCTAGGGTCTTCTTGATTTCCTTCATATCCCGTACTAGGGTCTCATTGTTCATCTTTAGTTCTTTGAGTAGCTGCTCTAGGTGTGTCTCTTCTGGTCTTTTGATTTGGGTGCTTGGGCTTGGGTTATCCATATCGTCTGGTTTTTTCATATGCTTTATAATTTTCTGTTGTTTTTGGCCTCGTGGCATTTGCTGACCTTGATAGGGTTCTTTTAGGGTTTGTAGACCAGTTGAAGTCCTTATCTCTAATTTATCAGATCTACAGCTTCGTGGAGTACACTTTCTCTAACTAACCAGCAGGTGGCGTCCACGAGCCACCTGTTCTCCACAAGCCAGATCTCCCCTGCTTAGCCTTTTTGGTGAGTGGGGGAGTGAGTCTTGTGGGGCCCAATTGGTGTCCCAAGCTTGCGTGTGTAGTTGGTGTTGCCTGCCCTGTATGTGGGGCGTGTTTCTGGGCAGTCGGGGAGGGGGGGTGGCCCTAACAATCAAATCTCCCTGATGATCCTAGAGTTTTAAAGCTACTGCAATAGTCTAATCCTTCAGTTCAGTCCTGCCACAGTTTGTCTCTGCCACTGACCCACAAGTCTTTGGTATTGGCGTATGGCTCCTGAGACTTGCAAGTGGGCCCCTCTTCCAGGCTGTGCACCCCGGGTCCTCTGTTGAGGGATGACTGTGCTATGTCGCAGGTGAGTGCCGTCCCCCCAGGGCAGTTCTGGGCTGCTGGGCTGTGTTGGGAGGCTCCCAGTCTGCTCAAATGATGGCTGAATGGGGCTCTGTTAATTCACACTGCTCCCCCTTCCCAGCTCTGGGACATTCAGCTGAGGTTGCAGGGAAGGCTAATGTCCACGCCCAGTTTTGTGGTGTGTGCCTGTTATTTGAAGCACTTCCGTCACACTGGGTTGTCTGGGGCAGCTCTGGGCTATGGGGCTGGCGATGGGCAGGAGTGTTTCCTGTCCACCAGGATGGTGGCTGTGAGCGGACACCCCCCTTTTCTTGGGAAGTTGTGTTGTTTAGTGAATTTTCTCAGCCACTGGATTATTGCCTTTTGTCTCAGAGCTCTCTTAGTTCTGCTCTTGACTTGACGTGCCCAAATTTCAATTCTTTGAAGCTTTCTGTATTGAGCTTCTTAGAGTAATTGTTTTAGAAAAAGCAAAAAGGATTTAAAAAAAAAAAAAAAAAAAAAAAAAAAAACGGCCCTCCTCAGAGATCTAATGGGTTATTGAAATGCTAATAGACAAAGCAACCAGGGCCATTAAGGAAAAGTGCCCAGGGCAGAGAGATCAGCCTTGCTTCGGGATTTGCATATGCGCCTCAAGGCCTGATCTCCGCCCTTCCCCTTTCTGTGTTCACCAGAACTCCAAAAATCCTCTGCTTTTATTTTGGAGTTTTTTGTGTTGTTTTTTTTCTATGCCTGTCTCCTCTCTGCTGGGCTGGCTGCTCTCAGAGTCTCTGGTGTCTGGCCTCAGTCTATCTATGGTTGGAGTTTGAATCAGTAGAATGAGTTTCCGGTAAGAGCAGCCACTGCAATTCTCCCTTCTCCTTCCTGGAGCTGACAGCCCCTCCTCCCCCGGGACTGAGCCTGGCAGGGAGGGGCGCGGGTCCCCTGGCCGCAAAAACTTACAGATTTCGCTGATCTCAGCAGTTCCACGTTTTCATGAGTGTTGTATGAAGTATGCCCAAAGACAGATTGCTCTGTGGTGTCCAGTCCACGCAGTTCCTGGCTTTTTACCTACTTTCCTGGAGGAGTAACTAAAACATACAGCTCACCAGTCTGCCATCTTGCCCCGCCTCTCCTTAATATCCTTTTATATAGGTTTTCCTTCATCTCCTTGAATTGGTTTCGGATATTTGTTTGAATATCTTTGGGTAGTTGTTCCAATTTCTGTATCTCTCCAACTTTTTAATTTGCTTCTTTGGCTGGCCATATTCTTGTATTTTTTTACTTGTTATCTGGGCCTCTAATTATGTTGATGAAATTATTCTGAAGGCTAGTTTCCCTCTCTTGTCTAAGATTTTGTTGTTGATAGGGTTCCTGTTAAAGCTCTTCTTTGGTGCTGGGTTTGTAAGTATTTCCCAGCCAAAACTGGGCCAGGGTCCCATTCAGGGAGTGGTAATTTTATATTAAAACTTTTTTTTTTAAGTATGAGATACATAAGGAATAGTGTATATATCATAATTTTACAGCTAGAAAAATTTTCACAACTGAACACACCTGTTGTTTGTTCCAGTTATAAAAACCTGTATAAAGGTTATGCATAACCCAAAACTTACTGACTTAAAATAGCAACATTTATTTTGCTCATGAATCTGCCATTTGGGCAGGGCTTGGCCAGGATAGCTTGAAGGATAGGGGCTGGAATCATCTGAAGGCCCCCTCACTCAAATGTCTGGCTGTTGATTCTTACCTCTTAGCTGGGATCTTATTTATGTCTGTGTCCATGATACCTACTCATGGCCTTTCCATATGGTTCCTTGACTTCTTCACATCATGGTGGCTGGATTCAGTGGGGTATGATCCCAAAAAAGAGGGCCACTGTATTGTTTTTTTCTAACCTAGACTTGGAGTCATGCAGAGTCAGTTCCAGCACATTCTGTTTGCTAGTGTCAAGTCACAAAGTCCAGCCTATATTTAAGGGGAGAGAATTTGACTTCACCTTTTGATGGGAAGAGTGCCAAAGAACTTCTGTATATGTTTTAAAACCACCACACTCATGTAACCAGCAGCCTAATCAAGATGTAGAACATTACTAACACCCTGACTTGCCTTCCAGTCACCACCTCCTGTTCCAAGAGTGATCTGATTTCTAGCAGCATAGATAATCATTGCCTGTTTTGTACTTTACATATCATACAAATATGTACTCTTTTGTGTCTGGTTTCTTTCTCTCATCATTATGTTCATGAAATTCATTCATCTTATTGCATGTAGATTGTTATTGCTGTATAGTATTCTATTTTGTAAATAGTACGTAATTTACTTGTCCAATTTATGGTTATAGGCTTTTAGGTAGTTTCTAATTTTTGACTCATAGGAGGAGTTTTGCTCTGAAATCTAATCCATGTTTTTTGGTGAATGTATTTCTGTTGGGACACATGAAGCAGTAAAATTGCTGGGGTTTAGAGTATGCATATGCTCCATATGCTCAGCTTTAATAGATACTGCCAGCTTTCCCAACTGTGCTACCTTGTTAATATTTATCTCTTCAAATTTTTGATGATTACCATTGGCCCAAATCTTTGTACACATAAGTAGATGTTAGCAAATAGCAGAAGAGAATTTATTGCTTTTTCTCCAATTGACAGAACATTTTTATTGTCATTAACCAGAATTTAGATAATTTGATTTTCTAAAATTGTACTCTATACTTAACAGCTCTGTTACTGACAAGTATGAGGTTGAAATTTCTTGTAATGATGAGAATGGGTTTATAATCCATTCCAGTTTTTCATATCAGCCATTTCAAAATAATAACGTTTTTCCTTAAACATACATAGATGTTGTTCTGTTAGTCTTAAGTATTTTTTTAGGATTCGTATAATAATGCTAACTAACATTATTAGTAAACCTTTTTTATTCTTGCCTTCTCAGAACTTTCAGTTTTGCTATGAACCTATAGGTTTTATTGGTGGATGTTAAGGATAGATCTAGAGTCTACTGCAAGGGATAATGCAGTGAGTACCTTAAGATAGTAACAGTGGCTGAGGGGTCAGGAGGAAGACGTTGATATCTGAATCTGGAGACAGATAACCTGTTTGGAGAAGACATCTTAAGAGATACATACAGTCTATTCTGTGCCCCTCAAGAAGAGTCCTAGGGGAATCAATATCTTGACATCACTCTTCTCCTCCTCTGATACTTTGATGTGTTGTCATTACTTTTATTGTTGTACTATTTGAAAGTAATGCCTTTTCTATCTCCCTTGCCTCATTGGTTGACAGTATTGACAATTTTAAAATGAGGGATTCTGCAATTGCATAAGGTGAAATCCATTTTATTCACTTTCGTGTTTTGTGCTATGGTTGTCATACTATTTTATTTTATTTATTTTAAATTTTTTTGTTAGAAAAGTTGTGGGCTTACAGAAAAATCATGCATAAAATACATATACTACAAAGTTTCCATTTAACCCTTGTCCCCATCATCAACACCTTGCACCAGTGTGGCACATCTATGACAATTTATGAAAGAACATTTTTATAATTGCACTATTAACCATGGTCCATCATTTACAATAGGGTTCACTGCTTGTGTTGTACAGTGTTCTGTTTCATTTTTTTTTAAATTCAGTTTTATTGAGATATATTCACAAACTCTACAGTCCTCCACAGTGTACAATCAGTTGTTCACAGTACCATTATATAGTTGTGCATTCATCACCACAATCAAATTTTGAACCTTTCATTACCACCAAAAAAGAATAAGAATTGAAATTAGCGTAAAAAAGAACACTCGAAACATCCCATACCACTATTCCTCCCTATTATCACTTACTTTTTGTCCTCATTTATTTCTTTTTAAAATTTCTATTCTAGTAACATATATACAACCTAAAATTTTCCCTTTTAACCAGATTCAGATATATAATTCAGTGCTGTTAATTACATTCAAAATATTGTGCTACTATACCACCATCCATTACCAAAACTTTATGGTCAACCCAAATAGAAACTCTGTACAATTTAAGTATTAACTCCCCATTCTCTACTCCCAACTTGGCCCCTGGTAACCTGTGTTCTAGGTTCTGATTCCTGAGTTTGCTTATTCTGATCATTTGAGTTTGTTTCATAAGTAAGATCATACAATATTTATCCTTTTGTGTCTAGCTTATTTCACTCAGCATGATGTCTTCAAGATTCATCCATGTTGTCACATATATCAGAACTTCATTCATTTTTACTGCTGAATAATATTGCATTGTATGCATATACCACATTTTGTTTATGCATTTATCGGTTGATGGACACTGGGTTGCTTCCATCTTTTGGAAATTGTGAATAATACCACTATGAACAAATATCTCTTTGAACCCCTACTTCAGTTCTTCTGGGTATATAACTAGAAACAGGATTGCTGCATCATATGGTCGTTCTGTACTTGTTTTTCTTAGGGACTGCCAAACTGTCTTCCTCTGTGACTGCACCATTTTACATTACCATTAGCAATGAATGAGTGTTCCTATTTCTCCACATCCTGTCCACACTTGTAGTTTTCTGTTTTCTTAATAGTTGCCATTGTAATGGGTGTGAAATTGTATTTCGTAGTTTTGATTTGCATTTCTCTAATAGCTAGTGATGTTGAACATGTTTTCATGTGTTTCTTAGAGATTAGTATATCCTCTTGGCAGCAATGTCCATTCAAGTCTTATGCCCTTTTTTAAATTGGTTGTTTGTCTTTTTGTTGTTGAGTTGTAGAGGTTTTTTTTTTTTTATGTATATATATATATTCTGGATATCAGACCTTTCTCAGATATGTGGTTTCCCAATATTTTCTCCCATTGAAGAAAATGGGTTGTCTTTTCACTTTCATGATAAAGTCCTTTGATGCCCAATAGTTTTAAATTTTGAGGAGGTCCCGTTGACCTTTTGTGATGTATCTCACTGATCCCTTTCTCATTTCTGTTTCTGTATATTTTAAAAAGGCTTTGTGGTTATCCTGCGGTTATATTACACAACTTACATCTATAACCTACTAATTTGAAAAGAAACCAACTTCAGTAGCATATATGTTCTCTGCTCCCGTAGCCTTCTCTTTCCACTCTTTTTGTTGTTTTTGTTCCACTTTACCATTTTATATTTCACATATCCATTTTCAGGAAATATGCCCTTTTTTTGTCCAGTGTATTCTGACTCTTATAGAAATTAAAGACTAGAGTTGCATATTGAGCCTACAGTATTATTGGGTTTTGCATTTACCCTTTTAGTTGCCCTTTCTGATAATATTCATTTCTTCGTACTACTCCAAGCCACTCTTTCTTGTTTTTTCATTTCAACCTGCAGAACTCCCTTTAGTACTTCTTGTAGGGCAGGTCTTTTGTTGATGAACTCTCTCAGTTTCTGTTTATCTGTGAATATTTTAAACTCTCCCTTGTTTTTGAAGGACAGTTTTGTTGGATAAAGAATTCTTGACTGGCAGTTTTTCTATTTCAGTACCTTAAATATATCATACCACTTCCTTCTGGCCTCCACGGTTTCTGGTGAGAAATCCCCTGTATGTGAAAAATCACTTTTTTTCTTGCTGTTTTCAGAATTCTCTCTTTATCTTTGGTATTTTGACATTCTGTGTAGTAAGTGTCTTGGAGTCAGTCTATTAGGATTTATTCTGTTTGGCGTACATTGTGCTTCTTGAGCATGTATAATTATGTCTTTCATAAGAGTTGGGAAATTTTCAGCCACTCTTTCCTCACATATTCTTTCTGCCCCTTTTCCCTTCTCTTCTCCTTCTGGGACACCTGTGATACATGTTTGTATGCTTCATGCTGTCACTCAAGTCCCCGAGACACTGCTCAATTTTTTTTCTATTCATTTCTCTATCTATCTGTTCTTCTGATTAAATGATTTCAACTGTCCTGTCTTCTAGTTTGCTGGTTCTTTCTTCTGCTTGTTCAAGGCTGCTGTTGTATGCCTATAGTGTTTTTTTTAATGCAATTTTACTGAGATATAATCACATAACATAAAATCATTCAAAGTGTGCAGTTTATTCACAGTATCATCATATAGTTGTGTATTCATCACAACAATTAAACTTTGAACATTTTCATTATTCCAAAATATAAAATAAAATAAAAAAGAACACCCAAAATATCCCATTCCCCCCTTCCCCTCATTGTTCATACACTTTTTAAAATGTAGTTTAATTGAGATATATTCACACACCCTACAGTCATCCACAGTGTACAATCGGTTATTCACAGCAACATCATACATTTATGTATTTATCACCAGAATCAATTTTTGAACCTTTTCCTTACTCCAAAATAAAAATAAAAGCAAAAAAAAAACATCCAAAACTTTCCATCCCCTCCATCCCACCCTATTCTTCATATAATTTTTGTCCCTATTTTTCCACTCATCTGTCCATACACTGGATAATGGGTGTGCAAGCCACAGGTTTTCACAATCACACAGTCACACTGTGCAAGCTACATAGTCATGCAATCATCTTCTAGAACCAGGTCACTGGGTTGCAGTTCAATAGCTTCAAGTACTTCCCTATAGCCATTCTAACACACCAAAAATTACAAAGTAATATCTATATAGCACATAAGAATACCCTCCAGAGTGACCTCTTGACTCCATTTGAAATCTCTTGGCTACTGGAACCTTATTTTGTTTCATTTCTCTTCCCCCTTGTGGTCAAGAAGATCCTCTTGATCCCACAGTGCTGGGTCCAGGCTCATTTCCAGGAGTCATGACCCACATGGAGGGAGGGTAGTGAGTTCACCTGCTGAATGGGCTTAGAGAGAGAGGGTGTATGCCTATAGTGTTTTTAATCTCTATTTTTGTGCCTTTCATCCCTATAATTATACTTTCAAATTCTTCATTGTCTCCTTTATACCCTTTAGCTCTTTATCCATATTTCCTTTATCTCCTTGAATTGGTTTAGGAAATTTGTTTGAACTTCTTTAATTGTTCCAAATTCTGTATCTCTTCTGAAGTTTTAATTTTTCCCTTGTCTGAGCTATATCTTCCTGTTTCTTAATATGGCTTGTAGTGTTTTACTGATGTCTGGGCCTTTGATTATCTTGATGAGTTCACTCTGATGGTGAGTTTCTCCCTCTTGTATAGGTTTGTATTGTTACTGGCTTGTGTTAAGGCTTTTATTTGGTGCTTGGTCCAATCATTTTAAACCTTTATAGTAGCTCTTGTTAACTGTTCAGATTTTCTCAGCTCTTCTTCATCTGATTCTTGTCCTGGATATATAGTACAATTTTTATGATTGCACTTTTTGTGCAATTGTTTCACCTCCAGGAGAAGCTTGTTGGGTTTTGATAGAAATTGAATTAAACCTATGGATCAATTTGGGGAGAATTGACATCTTTACTGTATCGAATCTTCTGATTCATGAACACCAGCATGACTCTCCATTTATTTTGGTCTTTGATTTCTTTCTTTGATACTTTGTAATTTTTAGGATGCCAGTTCTAAAGTTGTTAGATTTATACTTGAGTATTTTATTTTCTTTGGAACAATTGTAAATGGTATTGCATTTTAATTTCAGTTTCCACATGTTAATTGTCAGTATGAAGCTTGTTTTTAAATATTCTGAAGACAGTCTAAAGCAGTCTTCTAGAGCTAGCTATGTTCTACTTGTAAGTGTAGTCTTTCTGAGTCCTCCACTGAATGCTACAGAGTTTTCAGAAGGTCTCCACTCTGACAGATCTGAACTGGAATTTCTCCTAGACTTGGGTGAGCTCTGGTAGTTGTTCAACTCATAGCTCCCGGTAATTATTCTTTCCCCAGTAGTAATTATTTGTGCAGCTTCATGGATTCTGTGTGTGTGTATGCAGTTTAGTATTTGGCCAAAGTCTTAAGGGGACCCTATGCAGATTTCTGATCTCATTCTCTATGCATAGCCCTTCTCTCTGTTACTCTGCTCACAACTTCAAACAACTGTAGTACCCCTGAGGTCTGATATCTGTATGCTAATATCAGCAAGACTGCTGTGCTCTGTTTGGATGCTACCCCCTTTACTGTGGTCTAAGAAGTATCTCCACGAAGAACTCTGGGTGATTATATTGCTCACCTCATTTGCTTCTTTTCTCAGGGATCACAGTTCTGTTCTGCTTATTGTCTGACATATTAAAACAGTTATTTCATTTATTTTGTCCACCTTTATAGTTTTTTTTTTTTTTTTTTTTTTCTGGTGGTGGTAGAAGTGGTGGTGGTGGTAGGAGAGGCAGGTCCAGGATCAGTTACTTCTAATGGTCAGAAGCAAAAGCTTTTTAAAACATTTTTAAATAAAATGCAAACTGACAAATAAATTGGCCATGGTGGCAGTAATTGAATTATAGCAGGTAGTCCACATCAAATGAGTTTAGTAGGACAAATTAGGGACTGTATTCCAGATATTCCCCAAAATCTGTCTTTTCTCTGTCGTAGTTCAGATTCTCACACTTTTCTCTTACACTTCTCTCTTTAGTTCAAGTTTCTTAGAATTTTCAGAGTGTTCTTTCTATATTGCAGTTTTAGTCATGCTTCTTTGCTACTTTAAAATCATTCAGTGATTTCCAACTTCAGGAAAATGTCCAGATTTCTTACGGCAGCTTAGAATAGTCCTTTTGTGATCTGTCTTTCCCCATTTCTGTCTCCCTTCATCCATAACCTCTTTGGCATGCCCAACTGCTTTCTCTAAATTTTCTTGATTGCAGGAAGTCTCTCTGGCTTTCTCCTGATTCTTTAGAGTCCTTTTTAACCATTTCAGCTACCCAGTTAGTAATTTTACCTCATTAACAATTCTATATTTAAAATTTTCACTGTTTAAGTAACTGGAATGTTTTCTGTCTTCTGACTGGGCTCTGACTGATAAACCATCCATAACAACAAGGGGAGATTTTTGCGCCAGAAGAACCTGGCAATGCCTGGAGACATTTTTTTTTGTCATGATGACTTGGGAGGAGCAACTGGCATGTTGAAGTAGAGGCCAGGTCTGCTGCTAAACATCCTACAATGTACAGAACTGCCCTCCCCACAACAAAGAATTATCTGACCCAAAATGTCAGTAGTGTGGAGGTTGAGCAACCCTGCCCATAACAGAAGCCAAGGTCAGAAATGTGGGAGAACAGATCAGGTAATAAGAGACAGGGATACAGGAAGTTGTTAATAGACTCATTTTTCTAGATGACATCTCTGGCACAGAGCCATTTTCATGGTCTGTGTGAATGACTTTGCCAGCTCTTGATGTGTAGCTTCTTACAGATCTCTGGCATTTGGCAGTTTTAACAACTGAACAAATAATTCTCATCTTTAAGACCAAGGAAAATGGAAAATCTTGGCAAAAACTCAGCTATCATAGTTCATTCTTTGCTTTATTCTTTACCTGGTAGTATTTTTTCCCGTTATTATTTTTTCCTTTGCATAGCTCCTCTAGTTGTGATAAATGCTTTTTTGCTTATTTTCAAGATTTTGGTTCTGTTTCCCAGTTTGTTTTAATTTGCTCCTTCTTGCATGCTATTGCTTAAGTCACAGTGTTATCTACAATAACAACTACTTCCTCAGCCCCCTACCCTAACACTTACATATCTGTTTTGAAATATCTGGAACTTTCTTGCTAAGCTCAGGCCGTATATGAGGCCACAGATTGGAGTCTTCTAGCAGTCATGTGGGGAAGGATGATTATTATTAGTTAACTAGCAGCCAGGAAAAGGAAGGAAACATGAAAGGTTACATAATCGTGACTATCTAGTAAGAGACCTACTGGTTTATGAGAAAAGACAAATTTTTGCTCTTGAATTCTGAGGGTAATTTATCAAATGTGTTTAAGGGCAATGAATAATATAATGAGTGATAGTCTAAATGACCATTTTATAAGAAATGCAGAAAAAAATCCTCATTTGGCTGTTTTTTTTATTGACCATTTATGAAAGCCAAAGACACAGTGTTCCTTTGTTCATTAATTTATTCATCCATCCTTTTATTGATAAATACCTACTGTTTTCTAGGTAGGTACTGTACTAGCATCATAGGATACCATGACTATCAATAACAGACCTTGTCTCTGCCTCCTTATACTTAACAGGTAGTTGTTAACTAAGTATTCATAAAAACAATTGCAAACATTTCAACTATAGCAAGGGTTTTGAGGAAAGGTCCATCAGGGTCTCTGAGAAAGATATTTGACTTGGGGAAATGTGGGAAAGCTTCCTTGAAGAAATGAATGTTGAACTGAGGATGGGAAGGATAACTAAGCTAATAATGCAAAATGGAGGGAAGAGCATACCAGCAGAGGGAACTGCATATTCTGTCTCTGTGCTGGGAAGGGACTGGAATGGAATGAATGAAAAAGAGCACAATGCTAGATAAGACTTGAGAGGTAAGTCTATAAAGGACTTTGAACTCAAAGTGGGTCTGAGGATCTGCAGCATCAGTGTCACCTGGGAGGTTGGGAAATGCTGGATGTCAGGTACCACCCCAGACCTACTAAATCAGAAGCTGCATTTTAATAAGATCTCCAGAGTAATTCATATGCAACTTAAATTGAGATGCAGTCTTGCAGATTGTGTTAAGGAGTTTTGTCTCTGACCCAATGGCCACATCTGAGAACCATGATTGTGTGTGTATGTGTGTGTGTGTGTGTGTGTGTGTGTGTGTGTGTAGGGTGTTTGAAGGGAGTGTTGCACAAAGTATATTGTTTCTGAAGTACAGGGGCGTGGGTAAAAGTAGCTGTGGAGAGACCATTTGGTATGCTGTATGCCTAAGGGGTTGTTGTGAGAATTAAATGTGTTATAACATGTGAAAAAGCACTTAGTACCTACAACATAGTAGGCACTCAGTAGTGATAATAACAGTAATTATCATAGTTGACACTTATTGAGAACTCTCTATTTGTTTACTATGTTAGCAAACACCTATTGGACTTTGAGGAGGCTCGCAGTTATGTTCCTCAGTAAAACATGTCCTTAACCGTAATCCAGTGGGTGTGAACCCATTGTAAATCAGACCTTTCGAAGATGTCATTTTTAGTTAAGATGTAGCCAACTGAATCAGGATGTATCTTAATCCTATTACTGGAGGCCTTATAGAGAAAGCCATAGGGAAAGAAGCTGGAAGTCAACTGAACCTGGAAGAGAAGGAAGACATCATCATGTGTATTGCATGAGATAGAAAGGGCAAGGAACCCAAGGATCACCAGCAGCCAGCCCTACAACAGTCTTCAGGGAGAAGGTATCAACTTGCTGATGCCTGGATTTTGGTTTTCTCCTAGCTTCAAAACTGTTAAGCTAAAGCTACCATATGGTATTTGTTTCAGGAGCTAATCTAGATTAATTAGATCTATCAGAACAGGATATAGTTACAACAAGCTGTTGTAAGTCAGCTGCAATCAAGACATTCCCAACTGGCTATTCCAGTTTGCTGAACACATGCTTTTGGGTCAGGATCCCTTTATACTGAATTAGGGGTTCAGTATTGGTTATTGAAAAAGTACAGACTTCTCTCCCCCAAGTGGGCAACATGTAAGAGTCCCACCTAACTGGGAATTGCCAATCAAAATGGTCAGTTTCCCTTAATCATTTGCAGATGTGGCCATGTTATGTGGTCAATCCTCCCGGTGCTAGAAAATGTGGAAAGGATGAGCTGCTAGCAGTAATAAATTCAGAAAAGATAGCAAACAGAGAAACATAGGCATAACAGCCAGTTTTGAGAAACATCCTACCAGCCAAGGAGGTTCTGGGAGATAAGATTACCTGTCAGTTGGGCAAAAGGGAGAGCCCCTGGGCTTACATTGACTACTGATCTCCTTCTATTTTTGTACTTCTGTTTTTAGTAAATGTGCCTTGATGGATGTTAGGAAAATGCCATACATTGTGTGAGTATATGTGCAGGGGTGGGAATAGGTAGGCATGAGTTAAATTATAAAATAAGCCATTGATCACAATAAGGTCTTTGTACATATTGACCTTTGAGCCCACCAAAATAATTTACTTTCTAAATGAACTTTCAGATAACTAATTAATTTAACCTGTTGAATAAGATATCTATCTGGATACCGAAATGTCTGCAAATACAATTTGATTTGACCTAACTAATGTTTTAGTGGACCATAATTGAACAACATGCTCAATTTCTTTTTGAATTTGTTTTAGGAAAATTTTTTTCTTTATTAGAGAAATTGTGGGTCTACAGAACTCTATCATGCATAAAATACAGGATTACCATATACCACCCTATTATTAACACCTTGCATTGAGAGAATTTTGGGCAAGTATTGGAGAGAGACTCCCTTCTTATCAGGCCTCAAATTAATTAGTTGTTTTCTTTCTATAAAGCTAATAATGAATGGTTCAGAACACCAAGAGACACGTATCAGTCAGAAATGTTTTTTTAAAATTCAGTTTTATTGAGATATATTTACATACACTATAGTAATCCACAGTGTACAGTCAGTTGTTCACAGAATCATTATATAGTTGTGCATTCATCACCACAATTTTTGAATATTTTCATTACTCCAGAAAAATAAAAATAAAAATATAAGTAAAAAAGAACACCCAAAATATCTCATCCCACCCTATTATTCATTTAATTTTTGTCCACATTTTTCTACTCATCTGTCCATATGCTGGATAAAGGGAATGTGAGCCACAAGGTTTTCACAATCACAGTCACACCATGTAAGCCATATTGTTATACAGTCATTGTCAAGAATCAAAACTACTGGGTTGCAGTTCAACAGTTTCAGATATTTCCTTCTAGCTATTCCAATACACTAAAAACTGAAAAGGGATATCTATATAACGCATAAGAATAACCTCCAGAATGACCTCTCAATTCCATTTGAAATCTCTCAGCCACTGAAACTTTGTTTTGTTTCATTTCTCTTCCCCTTTTTGGTCAAGAAGGCTTTCTCAATCCCATGATGCTGGGTCCAGGCTCATCCCTGGGTGTCATGTCCCATGTTGCCAGAGAGATTTACACCCCTGGGAGTCATGTCCCATGTAGGGGGAGGGGCAGTGAGTTTACCTACTGAGTTGGCTTAGAGAGAGAGGCCACATCTGAACAACAAAAGAGGTTCTCTGGGGGTGACTCTTAGGCACAATTATGAGTAGGTTTAGCCTCTCCTTTGCAGTAGCAAGCATCATAAGGGCAAGCCCCAAGTTCAAGGGCTCAGCCTTCTAAATTGGTAGTCCCCATCGCTTGTGAGACTATCATTAATTCCACAGGTGGGGATGTTTAATATTTCCACATTTTCCCCCTATCCCTCAGAGGGGTTCTGCAAATACATTTTTGTTCTCTGACCCAATTATTTTGGGATGTATCATTGCTTCACACTAACCTGTACAAACCAACCAGATCTCACTTCCTATTCAAAGTTCCATGTATTTATGGTGTTTGAATAAACAACAGACAAGTTAAATTATATAGTGTACTACAGGAAATGCAGATTTTGTGCCGAATAAACATCTCTTCCTTTGGTCTCACACAGAAGTTGAAGTTTTAAAGCTCTGTCAATATCGTCCTTTACCCTTTAGTCTGATTTGCCTTAGTCCTAACCAGATCAGCTTCGTTCATATCTCCGATTGAAGTCTGAATTCTTTTTCAGCTTCTTAAACATTTGCTGTATGAGGTAATGCTGACATTCATAGCTGCTGAACTCTAGCCCCAAGTCTCAAATGTTACACAGATACCCGAAGTTTCAGAGACTGACCAGGTTAAACACAAATTGCTTAGCATCTCAGAATTTTAGAAATAACCATTACAACTCAGAAATAGATGTGACTGCTGAAAGAGCTTACAATCTAGGGACCTTTACAGTAAGCCTTCTCCTGATAACCTGGGCTCTAAGATTCAATTCTCAGAGTTTGTACATTATAATTAATCCATGTTAGTGAGGTGTTATAATGTTTGTCCTTTCTGGCCCAGAAATGTTTTTAAAATGAAGTTTCTTTATTTTCAACTCAGGATAACATTAGTAATCAGATAACGTCTCTAATGGTTTCTTAGCTCCCTTTCAATCCCCTGTTGATGAGATCCCTTACTTGAAATTTTCAAGAGTCTAAGCAGAACTGGAAATACCTGTGTACTGTTCTCCCATCCTAGAAGAGATGGACTGAAAGAGATACATATCATGGGGAAGCTCTGGACATTATCTGATTACTGCTTGTCCTTCTGAGGTGACCTGTCTTCTGATTTGACACCCAAAGTGATTGGCACTGGTGATGTTCAATCACTGGTTTTCATTCTTAATAGGAGATCTGAGAATGGCCTCCTCCAGGAGGAGGTAATACAGAACAGCAAGCATGCAAAGATTCTTACAACTGTTCAGGATATAAAGATTGTAGAACAGTTTTTGCTTTTGTTCTCTTGACATAACTTATATAATTTATTCTGTGGAAATAGAATGCCCTAAAGTTTGCTGTACAGTGCTCTCTTAGTGGCAGTTTTCAAATCAGTACATTCACATTTTTTTTTGAATTGAGATATATTCACATACCACGCAGTCATACAAAACAAATCGTACTTTCGATTGTTTACAGTAACATTACATAGTTGTACATTCATCACCTAAATCAATCCCTGACACCTTCATTAGCACACACACAAAAATAACAAGAATAATAATTAAAGTGAAAAAGAGCAATTGAAGTAAAAAAGAACACTGGGTACCTTTGTCTGTTTATTTCCTTCCCCTGTTTTTCTACTCATCCATCCATAAACTAGACAAAGTGGAGTGTGGTCCTTATGGCTTTCCCAATCCCATTGTCACCCCTCATAAGCTACATTTTTATACAACTGTCTTCAAGATTCATGGGTTCTGGGTTATAGTTTGATAGTTTCAGGTATCCACCACCAGCTACCCCAATTCTTTAGAACCTAAAAAGGGTTATCTAAAGTGTGCGTAAGAGTGCCCACCAGAGTGACCTCTCGGCTCCTTTTGGAATCTCTCTGCCACTGAAGCTTATTTCATTTCCTTTCACATCCCCCTTTTGGTCAAGAAGATGTTCTCCGTCCCACGATGCCAGCTCTACATTCCTCCCTGGGAGTCATATTCCACGTTGCCAGGGAGATTCGCTCCCCTGGGTGTCTGATCCCACGTAGGGGGGAGGGCAGTGATTTCACCTTTCAAGTTGGCTTAGCCAGAGAGAGAGGGCCACATCTGAGCAACAAAGAGGCATTCGGGAGGAGGCTCTTAGGCACAACCATAGGGAGGCCTAGCCTCTCCTTTGCAGCAACCGTCTTCCCAAGGGTAAAACTTATGGTAGAGGGCTCAACCCATCAAACCACCAGTCCCCTATGTCTGTGGTCATGTTAGCAACCATGAAGGTGGGGTAGGCAAATACCCCTGCATTCTCCACAGGCTCCTCAAGGGGGCACTACATCTTTTTTTTTTTTTCCTTGTTTGTCTTTTTTCTTTTTTTTTTTTTTTTTTAACTTTCCCTTCTTTTTTAAATCAACTGTATGAAAAAAAAAGTTAAAAAGAAAACAAACATACAATAAAAGAACATTTCAAAGAGACCATAACAAGGGAGTAAGAAAAAGACAACTAACCTAAGATAACTGCTTAACTTCCAACATGTTCCTACTTTACCCCAAGAAAGTTACATAATATAGCAACATTTCAGTGAACTTGTTCCTACTACATCCATCAGAAATTAACAGACCATAGTCATTTCTGGGCATCCCCAGAACGTTAAATAGCTTATCTGTTCTTCTTGGATTATTGTTCCCCCTTCCTTAATTGCTCTCTACTGCTAGTTCCCCTACATTCTACATTATAAACCATTTGTTTTTACATTTTTCAAAGTTCACATTAGTGGTAGCATATAATATTTCTCTTTTTGTGCCTGGCTTATTTTGCTCAGCATTATGTCTTCAAGGTTCATCCATGTTGTCATATGTTTCACCAGATCGTTCCTTCTTACTGCCGCGTAGTATTCCATCGTGTGTATATACCACATTTTATTTATCCACTCATCTGTTGAAGGACATTTGGGTTGTTTCCATCTCTTGGCAATTGTGAATAATGCTGCTATGAACATTGGCGTGCAGATATCTGTTCGTGTCACTGCTTTCCGATCTTCCGGGTATATACCGAGAAGTGCAATCGCTGGATCGAATGGTAGCTCTATATCTAGTTTTCTAAGGAACTGCCAGACTGACTTCCAGAGTGGCTGAACCATTATACAGTCCCACCAACAATGAATAAGAGTTCCAATTTCTCCACATCCCCTCCAGCATTTGTAGTTTCCTGTTTGTTTAATGGCAGCCATTCTAACCGGTGTTAGATGGTATCTCATTGTGGTCTTAATTTGCATCTCTCTAATAGCTAGTGAAGCTGAACATTTTTTCATGTGTTTCTTGGCCATTTGTATTTCCTCTTCAGAGAACTGTCTTTTCATATCTTTTGCCCATTTTATAATTGGGCTGTCTGTACTATTGTCATTGAGTTGTAGGATTTCTTTGTATATGCAAGATATCAGTCTTTTGTCAGATACATGGTTTCCAAAAATTTTTTCCCATTGAGTTGGCTGCCTCTTTACCTTTTTGAGAAATTCCTTTGAGGTGCAGAAACTTCTAAGCTTGAGGAGTTCCCATTTATCTATTTTCTCTTTTGTTGCTTGTGCTTTGGGTGTAAAGTCTAGGAAGTGGCCTCCTAATACAAGGTCTTGAAGATGTTTTCCTACATTATCTTCTAGGAGTTTTATGGTACTTTCTTTTATATTGAGATCTTTGGTCCATTTTGAGTTAATTTTTGTGTAGGGGGTGAGGTAGGGGTCCTCTTTCATTCTTTTGGATATGGATATCCAACTCTCCCAGCCCCATTTGTTGAAAAGACCATTATGGCTCAGTTCGGTGACTTTGGGGGCCTTATCAAAGATCAGTCGGCCATAGATCTGAGGGTCTATCTCTGAATTCTCAATTCGATTCCATTGATCTATATGTCTATCTTTGTGCCAGTACCCTGCTGTTTTGGCAACTGTGGCTTTATAATAAGCTTCAAAGTCAGGGAGTGTAAGTCCTCCCACTTCGTTTTTCTTTTTTAGAGTGTCTTTAGTAATTCGAGGCATCTTCCCTTTCCAAATAAATTTGATAACTAGCTTTTCCAAGTCTGCAAAGTAGGTTGTTGGAATTTTGATTGGGATTGCATTGAATCTGTAGATGAGTTTGGGTAGAATTGACATCTTAATGACATTTAGAGCCTTCCTATCCATGAACATGGAATATTTTTCCATCTTTTAAGGTCCCCTTCTATTTCTTTTAGTAGAGTTATGTAGTTTTCTTTGTATAGGTCTTTTACATCTTTGGTTAAGTTTATTCCTAGGTACTTGATTTTTTTAGTTGCTATTGAAAATGGTATCTTTTTCTTGAGTGTCTCTTCAGTTTGTTCATTTCTAGCATATAGAAACATTACTGACTTATGTGCATTAATCTTGTATCCTGCTACTTTGCTAAATTTGTTTATTAGCTCTAGTAGGTGTATCGTCAATTTCTCAGGGTTTTCTAGATATAAGATCATATCATCTGCAAACAATGACAGTTTTACTTCTTCCTTTCCAATTTGGATGCCTTTTATTTCTTTGTCTTGCCGGATTGCCCTGGCTAGCACTTCCAGCACAATGTTGAATAACAGTGGTGACAGCGGGCATCCTTGTCTTGTTCCTGATCTTAGAGGGAAGGCTTTCAGTCTCTCACCATTGAGTACTATGCTGGCTGTGGGTTTTTCATATATGCTCTTTATCATGTTGAGGAAGTTTCCTTCAATTCCTACCTTTTGAAGTGTTTTTTCAAAAAGGGATGTTGGATTTTGTCAAATGCTTTTCAGCATCTATTGAGATGATCAATTGATTTTTCCCTTTTGACTTGTTAATGTGTTGTAATACATTGATTGATTTTCTTATGTTGAACCATCCTTGCATGCCTGGAATGAACCCCACTTGGTCATGGTGTATGATTTTTTAATGTGTCTTTGGATTCGATTTGCAAGTATTTTGTTGAGGATTTTGCATGTATATTCATTAGGGAGATTGGCCGGTAGTTTTCCTTTTTTGTAGCATCTTTGCCTGGTTTTGGTATTAGATTGATGTTAGCTTCATCAAATGAGTTAGGTAGTGTTCCATTTTCTTCAATGTTTTGAAAGAGTTTGAGTAAGATTGGTGTCAGTTCTTTCTGGAAATTTGGTAGAATTCCCCTGTGAAGCCATCTGGCCCTGGGCATTTATTTGTGGGAAGATTTTGATGACTGATTGGATCTCTTTGCTTGTGATGGGTTGGTTGAGGTCTTCTATTTCTTCTCTGGTCAGTCTAGGTTGTTCATATGTTTCCAGGAAATTGTCCATTTCCTCTACATTATCCAGTTTGTTGCCATACAGTTGTTCATAGTATCCTCTTATAATTTTTTTAATTTCTTCAGGATCTGCAGTTATGTCACCTTTTTCATTCATTATTTTGTTTATATGGGTCTTCTCTCTCTTTTGATTTTGTCAGTCTAGCTAGGGGCTTGTCAATCTTGTTGATCTTCTCAAAGAACAACTTTTGGTGATATTTATCCTCTCTATTGTTTTTTTGTTCTCTATGTCATTTATTTCTGCTTTAATCCTTGTTATTTCTTTTCTTGTACTTGGTTTAGGATTGGTTTGCTGTTCATTTTCTAGCTTCTTCAGTTGATCCATTAGTTCTTTGATTTTGGCTCTTTCTTCCTTTTTAATATATGCGTTTAGTGCTATAAATTTCCCCCTATTACTGCTTTGCTGCATCCCATAGGTTTTGGTATGTTGTGTTCTCATTTTCATTCATCTCTATATATTTAGCAATTTCTCTTGCTATTTCTTCTTTAATCCACTGATTGTTTAGGAGTGTGTTGTTTAACCTCCAGGTATTTGTGAATTTTCTAAGTCTCTGATGGTTATTGACTTCTAATTGTATTCCATTGTGGTCAGAGAATGTGCTTTGAATAATTTCAATCTTTTTAAATTTATTGAGGCTTTTTATGTCCCAGCATATGATCTATTCTGGAGAAAGTTCCGTGAGCACTAGAAAAGTATGTGTATCCTGGTGATTTGGGATGTAATGTCCTGTATATGTCTGTTAAATCTAATTCATTTATCAGATTGTTTAGGTTTTCAATTTCCTTATTGGTCTTCTGTCTGGTTGATCTATCTATAGGAGAGAGTGATGTGTTGAAGTCTCCCACAATTATGTGGAAACATCAATTGCTTCCTTTAGTTTTGCCAGTGTTTCTCTCATGTATTTTGTGGCACCTTGATGGGTGCATAGACATTTACGATTGTTATTTCTTCTTGTGAATTGCCCTTTTATAGTATGTAGTGGCCTTCTTTGTCTCTCAAAACATCCCTGCATTTGAAGTCTATTTTATCTGAGATTAATATTGCTATACCTGCTTTCTTTTGGCTGTAGCTTGCATGAAATATTTTTTTCCATCCTTT
Source organism: Choloepus didactylus (assembly GCF_015220235.1). Lineage (NCBI taxonomy): Eukaryota > Metazoa > Chordata > Mammalia > Pilosa > Megalonychidae > Choloepus > Choloepus didactylus. The sequence continues at coordinate 181,562,176 of NC_051310.1, read as the reverse complement.
CACTTTCAGTTTCTTTGTGTCCCTGTGTCTAAGATGAGTCTCTTGTATGCAACATATTGATGATTCATTTTTTTTGATCCATTCTGCGAATCTATATCTTTTAATTGGGGAGTTTAATCCATTTACATTCAATGTTATAACCGTGAAGGCATTTCTTGAATCATCCATCTTATCCTTTGGTTTATGTTTGTCATATTTTCTCCCTCTGTCTATTAATATCCTTTATTGTACCATACCGAATCTCTTTAGTACTGAACCTTTCTCCAAGTCTCTCTGTCCTTTCTTTGTTTCTCTGTGTGTAGGGCTCCTTTAGTATCTCCAGTAGGGCAGGTCTCTTGTTAGCAAATTCTCTCAGCATTTGTTTGTCTGTGAAAAATTTAAGCTCTCCCTCAAATTTGAAGGAGAGCTTTGCTGGATAAAGTATTCTTGGCTGGAAATTTTTCTCACTCAGAATTTTAAATATATCGTGCCACTGCCTTCTTGCCTCCATGGTGGCTGCTGAGTAGTCACTACTTAGTCTTATGCTGTTTCCTTTGTATGTGGTGAATTGCTTTTCTCTTGCTGCTTTCAGAATTGCTCCTTCTCTTCTGTGTTTGACAGTGTGATCAGTATATGTCTCGGAGTGGGTTTTTTGGATTTATTCTATTTGGAGTTCGCTGAGCATTTATGATTTGTATTTATGTGTTTAGAAGATTTGGGAAGTTTTCCAACAATTTCTTTGAATACTCTTCCTAGACCTTTACCCTTTTCTTCCCCTTCTGGGACACCAATGAGTCTTATATTTGGACGTTTCATATTATCTATCATATCCCTGAGGTCCATTTCGATTTTTTCAATTTTTTTCCCCATTCTTTCTTTTATGCTTTCATTTTCCATTCTGTCATCTTCCAGGTCACTGATTCGTTGTTCAACTTCCTCTAGTCTTGTACTATGAGTGTCCAGAATCTTTTTAATTCGGTCAACAGTTTCTTTAATTTCCATAAGATCATCTATTTTTTTTATTTAGTCTTGCAATGTCTTCTTTATGCTCTTCTGGGGTCTTCTTGATTTCCTTTGTATCCCGTACTATGGTCTCATTGTTCATCTTTAGTTCTTTGAGTAGCTGCTCTAGGTGGTGTGTCTCTTCTGAGCTTTTGATTTGGGTGCTTGGGCTTGGGTTATCCATATCGTCTGGTTTTTTCATATGCTTTATAATTTTCTGTTGTTTTTGGCCTCGTGGCATTTGCTGAACTTGATAGGGTTCTTTTAGGATTTGTAGACCAATTGAAGTCCTTATCTCTAATTTATATCAGATCTACAGCTTCGTGGAGTACACTTCTCTAACGAAGCAGCAGGTGGCGTCCACGAGCCACCTGTTCTCCAAAGCCAGTTCTCCCCTGCTTAGCCTTTTTGGTGAGTGGGGGTGAGTCTTGTGGGGTCCAATTGGTGTACCAAGCTTGCGTGTGTAGTTGGTGTTGCCTGCCCTGTATATGGGGCGTGTTTCTGGGCAGTCAGGGAGGGGGGGTGGCCCTAACAATCAAATCTCCCTGGTGATCCTAGAGTTTTAAAGCTGCTGCAATAGTCTAATCCTTCAGTTCAGTCCTGCCACAGTTTGTCTCTGCCACTGACCCACAAGTCCTTGGTATTGGCGTATGGCTCCTGAGACTTGCAAGTGGGCCCCTCTTCCAGGCTGTGCACCCCGGGTCCTCTGTTGAGGGATGACTGTGCTATGTCACAGGTGAGTGCCGTCCCCCCCAGGGCGGTTCTGGGCTGCTGGGCTGTGTAGGGAGGCTCCCAGTCTGCTGAAATGATGGCTGAATGGAGCTTTGTTAATTCACACTGCTCCACCTTCCCAACTCTGGGACAATCAGCTGAGGTTGCAGGGAAGGCTAATGTCCATGCGCAGTTTTGTGGTGTGTGCCTGTTATTTGAAGCCCTTCCGTCACACTGGGTTGTGTGGGGCAGCTCTGGACTATGGGGCTGGCAATGGGCAGGAGTGTTTCCTGTCCACCAGGATGATGGCTGTGAGCATTCACCCCCCCTTTTCTTGGGAAGTTGTGGTGTTTAGTGAATTTCTCAGCCACTGGATTATTGCCTTTTTGTCTCAGAGCTCTCTTAGTTCTGCTCTTGACTTGATCTGCCCAAATTGCAAATCTTTGAAGCTTTCTGTATTGGGCTTCTTAGAGTAATTGTTTTGGAAAAAGAAAAAAGGATTAAAAAAAAAAAAAAGGGCCCTCCTCAGAAATCTAATGGGTTATTGAAATGCTAAGAGACGAAGCATCCAGGGCCATTAAGGAAAGGTCCACAGGGCAGAGAGATCAGCTTTTCTTTGGGATTTGCATATGCGCCTCAGGGCCTGAGCTCTGCCCTTCCCCTTTCTATGTTCACCAGAACTCCAAAAATCCTCAGCTTTTATTTTGGGAGTTTTCGTGTTGTTTTTTTTCTATTCCTGTCTCCTCTCTGCTGGGCTGGCTGCTCTCAGATTCTCTGGTGTCTGGTCTCAGTCTATCTATGGTTGAAGTTTGGATCAGTAGAATGAGTTTCCGATAAGGGCTGCCACTGCAGTTCTCCCTTCTCCTTTCCGGAGCTGACAGCCCGTCCTCCCACGGGACTGAGCCTGGCAGGGAGGGGTGTGGGTCCCCTGGCCACAAAAACTTACAGATTTTGCTGATCTCAGCAGTTCCACGTTTTCATGAGTGTTGTATGAAGTATGCCCAAAGTCAGATTGCTCTGTGGTGTCCAGTCCACGCAGTTCCTGGCTTTCTACCTACTTTCCTGGAGGAGTAACTAAAACATACAGCTCACCAGTCCGCCATCTTGCCCTGCCTCCACATTCACATTTAAAGAGAATATTGTGACATTACTAATGGCTCAGCAGTATCCCTTCCAAGTCCTATTTGCCTTGCAGAATTGTTTAAGGTCTCCAGGCCGGAGATGTCCTATCTCACCAACTGGAAACAGCCTTTGTGTGATTGTATTTTTGTTTTTTGGTTTAAAACTTTTTTTTTATTGTGCTATCATATATGCAACATAAAATTTCCCATTTTAATTATTTTCAAATATATGGTTCAGTAGTATTAATTACACTCATAATTATGTGCTACCATGATTATCATCTGTTACCAAAACTTTTCTATCATTTCAAACAGAAACTGTGCTCATTAACTCCCATCACCTCCTGGCCCCACCCTGTAACGTACTTTGTCTCTATATACTTTCATGTTCTAGTTATTTAATGTAAGTGAAATCAGACAATATCTATCCTTTTGTGTCTGGCTCATTTCACTCAACTTGATGCCATCAAAATTTCATCCACTTTGTAGCATGTATCAGAATTTCATTTGTTTTTACAGCTGAATAATATTCTAGTGTATGTAAATACCAGATGTCATTGTTTTTAAAGATGCTTTTTCCTTTATGCTTGTTTCAGTGCAAGGACATGGTATTAGTTTAACCAGTTTGTCCAGGCACAGATGTAAAAGAAAGGTCATAGGCTCAGCTCTGTTTTGTGCCGTTTAATACAGAAATTTGCAATTAGATAAGGTCATTACTTCCCACTCTGGTTCTTGTGTTAGGTTTATGATAAAAGATTGAAGGAACATCAAAATTTTTTTTTTTTACTTCATTTGTATTTGTAAAACTCTTTCCACTAATGATTTCTATCAGTAGAATTAAAAAAAAATCAATAAATGCTATAAAAGTATTTAAAGAAATATTTCTATTGAGGGACACAGAGTTTAATGGTGATCAATGGAGGGAAACATACCTGTTTCCTTTTCAGGTTTCTAGACGAAAAGATCCATGCCATTTTAGAATTTGGAAAGCCATTTTGGAAAGTCATTTGTCCTTCTGTGGATAGAATAGATGAGTGGCTGTCTATAATGGCTGGACTTCAAAGTCATTCATGAAGTTTTAAAAAATTCAGATGCAAGGATCCCACACCTAAAGCTTCAGAAACAGTAAATTTGGGTAGGGACTAGAAATCTGTAATTTTGCAAAAGCTTTTCAGGTAACTAAGCCACAACAGAACTGGTTTTGTGTCTTGGCCCCTACTCTTATGAAGTTGTCTGGTTACCTATGTGTTAGCAGGTTTGAGAAACAGAGATGGAATATGTGTATTAATTACTATAAAGAGTTAGCTTGAAACAAGCCAGTATTAGTCAAGACTCTTTTGGTTATAAGTAAATGTCAGAAGTCCAAAAAAGTTTGAGCAAAACAGTGGATTTACTGATTCTTATAAATGGAAGTTCAGAGCTGAAATGGCGTGAGTGCTCCATGGCACTCTACGTGGGCTCTAATGTCCTTAGTTTTCTGTCTTCTTTCTCTCTCTCAGGTCAGCCAACAGTCCCTCTTATGTGGTGGGAAAGGGGCTGTCAAAAGCTCTAAGCTTTCATTTTTGTTGTTGATGATTCAAAAGGACAGAGATTCTACTAGTATACTTGTATCATATCTCATGGATGGACTCTGGCCCTGCTTGGCTTAAGTGCCCACCCCTTTGGCTAATCACTATGAAAAGTGGGATGGTCATGTGATTAGCCAGGGGTCATGCAGGGCCTCATCAGAACCGTATATGGAGAAAAGACATTTTTTCCAGTGGAAAAAAGTGTGCTGGGATGATAAAAACACAGATATCCTCTACTGAGGCCCACCTATTTGACTATAATGTAAAGACTTCTAGTGGTACAGTGATTTCTCATGGAGCCTTCTTTAAGCATTCAATCAACTGATGCAGAACTATAGGAGTCACCTAATCTTAGGCAGGGAAATTTCTGTTTGGGACACTGTACAGGTGAATATGGGATGTACCTGTTACACTTTGAAAAATGTATCTTGTATTTCTCAACTCTGATCTTCATGGCCATAGTAGGGAGCCTTTAGAAACAGTTGTCAATGATCACCACCTCTTGGTAGTCATACCCTTGCATAATCCCCTCCTCTTGCATGGGCTGGACCTAATGACTTGGTTCTAATGAAGAGGAATAGGCCCAAAGTGATGGGGGTGTCAATTCCAAGATGGGGTGACTTCCGTATTACTGGCACTTTTTTTCTTTTCAGCTTCCTTTCCTTGCTTTGCTGAAGCAAGCTGCATAATGGAGAGGCCTCTATGGCAAGGAACTGAGGGTGGCCTCTGGTCAACAGCCACCAGGGAACTGAAGCTTGTGAGTGAACTTTGAAGCACTTCCTTCCCCAGGTAAGCCTCAAGATGATTACAGTCCCAGCCAACATCTTGACTGCAGTCTGTGAGAGACCCTGGGTCAGAGGACTTAGCTGAGATATACTCAGATCCCTGACCCAGTGAAACCGTGAGATAATAAATGCTATAGTTTTAAGCCACTAAGTTTTGGGGTAATTTATTATGCAGTAATAGATAATTAATATAATGAGACTTAAAATTTTTAATATTCTATCAACATACTTCATGGATTATTGGGAAAAATGCATTTGAACTTGGGTTCTAGTTAGCCAGTGATGACTGCTGAGTCGTTGCATTTTTCCTGGGTCTCCTCTGCTGGTTAGACCTGGATTTTTGTGCGTCCATTGCACTATCTTCTGAGTCATGTAGCTTCCCAGTTCAGGGCAAGTCTAGGGTGAGGCAAGTCAGAAGCCTAGTGCACAAAACTTAAGGAGACCCTAGTTGCCTCACTTGACTCACCCTAGTCCCTGCTCTGATTTAGTCAATAGAACTGGTTTTGTGTCTTGGCCCCTACTCTTATGAAGTTGTCTGGTTATCTGTGAGGGTGTCCTAATGCTCCTTAGAAATTAAGCTTCATCCTATACCCAAGCCTAGGTAGAAACCCAGTATGTTTATGTGTTTGTGTGTGGTAGGGGTGTGTGTGTTTGTATGTGTGTGTGTGTGTCTGTATAAATATATTTTCCCTCATTTTCTTTCCTCTACTCTGCCTGTTCTTGGTTTCCCCTACCCAAGGGAAGAAAAATTGATAATCTGGTTGGCTAGGGTCAAGGCATTCACTGGGCTCTATATTACTAGTAGGCAGGGTACGTTGCCTCAAGTGTCAGCACCTATCTGTGGTGTCCTTTTTTCTTCTTTCTGCCCTCACATGGTAAACACACTTAAACAGGTCCTATCTTTTTACATTTTGAATTGTGATGAACTATCAAGAAGGTCTCTCTCTGTCTCTGTCTCTTTCACTTTACCCTTCCCAGGTCTGCAACTATGAGATAATGTAATGCCAGAGTCTGTGTTCTTTGCAGACCTAGCCATTGTAGGTTTAAGGAGAGGGTATGGGAATCCCTTCATAGGCCTCCAGGCCTAAGCCACATTTGTCAATTCAACTTCTGTCAGACCTCAACTTTGGGAGTTATTGGATGCTGGCTTGGTTGTTAATAAAGTGGTAATTTTCCTACTAGTTACTATTCCTTAACTATGAGAGGTGGGTGGTAGAATAGGACTTGAGTTTAACACCAGTCTAATGCCATCCAGATTTCACCTTGAATTTCTAAATATTGATGTTCACTGTGGGGATGAGTGAGAATGATTAGGGAATCTGGAGTCAGAGTGCTGTGTGGGAGGACTTCAGCTCTGTGTGGTGTGTAGTAGGAGCTGGCTTAAATTGTAGCAGCTGAGCTGCAGCAGATGGTATTGCTGGCATGGGGCCCTGGCTGGGGTTGGCAAGAAAAGGGGTTCATTTTGGGGTCAGGGCTTAACTGACACAGTAGCCTGTGCAAGTAGAGATCTGATATTGACATGGGAGAGAAATGTTTTTGTGGGGTTAGGAGAACCCCTTTAGGTGGCTTTGGAGTTGCAGAGGTAGTTTCAAATGTTGTGGGCAGAGTAAAAAGAAAAAGACAAACTCTTGATGGAGCCAGAGAAAGCTAACCTCAAAATGGCAGAGATTTGGTGTTCAGGCTCTTTAGGAACGGTTTTGCTATTAGATAACACTGGACGGTTCTGCCCCCCACCCTGCATTTCTGGTCTCTCAGCAAGGGCCAAGGGATTGTTTTGCCAGGAAAGGTCTGGTCCTGCTGCAGTAGGAAAATAGACATTAGTAAAGGGTTATTATTTATTTGGATTTTTATTTTTTGATGATGTCCTTGGAATAGTGATAGTTAACCAAGTCTTCAGGAATTAAGAAGCATTTGGCAGAGATTGTTGCTTCTCCTTGAGCCTCTGAGGATAAAATAAGACAATAACAGCCTTACAGATTACCAATACCTTGAGTTTCTGTAAGCTTTGGATTTAATTTAATTCAGTTGAATTTAATTTCACAGGTTGTAGTTTCAAAATGTTTAGCACAGACCACTGGCATCCTGGTGAGGTAGAAGCCATGGAGAATTTTCTTTTTCTTTTTTTTTTTTCTCTCCTGCTTTCTCTATTTATCCTCCTCCTTTAAGATAACACCACATCTCTACTCTAGCTCGTGGCCAGCAACTACGATGTGGCTACTTTGCTTTGCCTTGGGAAATTCCATTGGTGCAGCAATGCCAAGCATGACCTTGCTGACATCTTGATTTTGGACTTCTAGCCTTCAAAACAGTGAGACAATAAATACATGTCGTTTAAGCCAACCCATTGTGTGTTATTTGTCATAGTAGCTCTGGCAAACTAAAACAATTACTATCAGACCTAATTGGCCAGGCTGGGAGATTCTCCCATCACAAGTGGGAGTATATAGTTCCATATAGTTCCAGTCTTTGCTTCCTTCTTTTCATCTCCATTCCCTCTCCTCCTCAGATGATTCTATCAACACTCAGGCTAAAAGTAGAGAAAGATATGAAAAACAAAACTACATGGTCTGAACAAGACAGACCAAGGGGAAAACAGAGTTTGTGATACTTCCCTACTTCTCTGACCCTCCCTAGATAGACTATTTAATCTTTAATATATTCTCATTACTCTGGAATTATGCTTAGAACTCTTTTTCTAAAGTAGGAAATATGGCTTAGGAAAATTGACAAATTTTAACCAATTTTTGCTGGCACCTGCTGGACTTGGAAAACCATGGGTGTACAGGAACAATTTGTACTGTTTGTGTAACTGCTGTAATTCTGAAATTATTTCAAAATAATGATAGTGGGAATGTAAAATGTAGCTGCTGTGGAAAACGGTTGGGCAGTTCTTCAAAAAGTTAAATATAGAACTTCCATATGATCTGACAAACTCACTTATGGGTATATGCCCAAAAGAATTGGAAGCAGGGTCTCAGACAGCTCGCACAGGGTGAGAAATAATTAAGTTGAAGCGGCCTGGGGCAAAGGACTTCCTGCATTAAGTCAACTCAAGAGAGCATCCTGGAGGGGGTGCAAATCTGTTTCAAAGGGAACTGTAAACTGTAAATGGGGAATTCCTAAGGCCTCTAGCAAGTACAAACCCAGGAAAAGAAGCTTTGGTGGCTCCACGGGCTGAGATAAGACAGAGAGGACCCTCATCGCAGTTGCCTCTGGCTGACCTTCTTTTTTTTTTTTTTCTTTCACTTTAAGCCAATACATTATTATTATTATTTTTTAAACTTTCTTAAATTAACATACTGCAAACTAGATTTTCAGACATGTGTACAGTTCTTTGAATTTTAAAACATGCATAGATCCTGAAACCACCAGCACAAGCAGGATGCAGAACAGTTCTATTACTCCCTCATGCAGTCATGCCTAATCCCTACCACTAACCCTTAATCTATTCTTCTTCCCTACAGTTTTGTCTTTTTGAGACTGTCATATAAATGGAATCAGACCCTTTCAGACTGATTTCTTTCACTCAATATGCCTTTGAGATGAATCCAGTATGCTCCATGTATCAATAGTTAATTTCTTTTTATTGCCAATTTGTAGTATATTGTATCAATATGAGTTTGTTTATACATTCTTTTGTTGAAGGACGCTTGTTCCATTTTTCGTGATCATGAAGAGATGCTATAAATATATGTGTAAAAAAATTTGTGTAAACATTAAGTTTTCATTTCTCTAGGTTAAATACTTACAGTGAATCTGTAAGTATTTTGTAAGTATATGGTATGTTTAACTTATGAAGAAACCACCAAACTGTTTTCTGGAGTAGGTGTACCATTTTCATTTCATACCAGTAATGTATGGGAGTTCCAATTGTTATGAAACTTTGCCAGCATTTGGTATTTGTCAGTATTTTTTATTTTAGCCATTCTGATAGTGGTATCTCAACATGGTTTTAATTTGTGTTTCCTAATGGTTAATGCTGAACATTTTTTAATGTGCTTATTTGTCATTGTATATTTTCTTTGATAAAGGATCTGTTTAAGATGCCGCTCAATTTTTAATTGGGTTGTTTTTTACTGTTGAGTTCTGACACATGTTCCGGTTTGCTAATGCTGCCATTATGCAAAACACCAGAAATGGATTGGCTTTTATAAAGGGGGTTTACTTGTTTACAGAGTTACAGTCATAAGACCATAAAGTGTCCAAGGTAAAGCATCAACAGTCGGGTACCTTCACTGGAGGATGGCCAATGGTGTCCAGAAAACCTCTGTTAGCTGGGACTGGCATCTGCTCCAGAGTTCTGGTTTCAAAATGGCTTTCTCCCATGACTTTCCTCTCTAGGCGTCTGCTTGCTCCTGGGTTGCATTCTCCAAAATATCTCTGTAAGCTGCAGCTCCTCCAAAATGTCACTCTCAGTTGCTCTCAGGTCCCTCTGTTTGTGAGCTCTTTTTATAGGACTCCAATGAACTAATAAGACCCACCTGGAATGGGTGGGCCCACATTTCCATGGAAACATTCAATCAAGAGGTCACTTCCTAACCAAAGGTGTCATTTGTGGTTGGGGTGGGTTACATCTCCATGGAAACACTCAATCAGAAATTTCCAGCCTAATCAACACTAATACGTCTGCTCACGCAAGATTGCATTAAAGAATATGGCTTTTTCTGGGGGACATAATATATATAAACCAGCACAACAGACATATATTTATGTGAGTCTATGTGTATAATATAAGTCCTTTGTTAGATATGTGTTTTGCAAATATTGTCTCCCAGGCATTGAGGTATCTTTTCATTCTCTTAATAGTGTCTTTCCTAAATCAAGTTTTAAAAATTGATAAATTCCTACTTCTCAAATTTTTTTTTTTCTTTTATGAATTGTGCTTGTGATGTCATACCTAAGAACTCTTTGCCTAATCCCAGGCTATGAAGATTTTCTGTTTTCTTCAAAAAGTTTCATAGTTCTATGATTTACATGTAAGTTTATGATCCATTTTGGGTTGATTTTTGTATAAGGTGTAAGGTCTATGTTCGTATTTTTGCAGATGAATGCCCAATTGTCCCAATGCCATTTGTTGAAAACCCTATCCTTTTTCTGCTGAATTCCCTTTGCACTTTTACAAAAATGAATTGGCCGTATTTATGTAGGTCTATTTCTGGACTTTCTACTCTGTTCCATTAATCTTTGTGGATATCCTTTTGCCAATACGATACTGTCTTGATTATTGGAGCTTTGTAGTAAGTCATCAAATTGGGTAGTATGAGTCTTCTAAACTGGTTTGGCTATTCATATTCCTTTGCCTTTCCATATACATTTGAGAATAAGATTGTCTATTGCTACAAGAAAATCCTGTTGGAATTTTGTTTGGAATTGTGTTAATCTATAGATCAATTGGGGAGAAATGACATTTTTATAATGTTGAGTCTTCCAATGATATATCTTTCTATTTATTTAGGTCTTCTTTGATCTCTTCTGACTGTTCTTCTTGATAGGAGGTTTAAGATCTTAAGGAGAACATTAGTCAAAGCAGAGCGAACTTGCAAAGACAATGTAAAGTTCTTTTTGCTTTGTTTTGTTTGTTTTGATTAGCACCTGGCATTCAAAAAAAAAATTTCTGTCATATCACTAGCTGGAACCCAATTTAAGGAGTAGGCAACTGAGGGACTAAATCAAACTGCAAATGATGACCCATCTAAAAGAACAAGATAAAAATCCAGAAACCATCAATGAAGATGACCAGATATTGGACTTACTGGACAGATTTCTTAAAAAAATAGTCCTCAGTATGCTCAAGGGGATAAAGGAAAACATGGAGAAAGAACTAAAGGTTATGAGGAAAGGTGATGAATGAACCCTATGGGAATTTCCTTGAAATTCTTAATAGGAACCAAACAGAAATACTGGAGTTGAAGAATACAATAACTGAAATGAAAAATTCCCTAGATGGTTTCGACAGCAGATTGGAAGTGGCAGAGGAAACAATCAGTGCTCTTGAAGACAAGACAATTGAAATGATTCAGGCTGAGGAACAGAAAGAAAAATGCATTAAAAAGAACAAACAGAGTCTAAGAGACCTATGGGGCATCGTCAAGCATAGGAGCATATACATTTTGGGAATTCCAGAACAGGAAGAAAGAGAGAAAAGGGCAAAAGAAATATTCAAGGAACTATTGGCAGAAAACTGCCCATATTTAATGAAGGACATGAATATGCATGTTCATTAAGCCCAGTGAACCCCAAATAGGATAAATTCAAAGAGAACCACACCCAGACACATAGTAATAAAATTGCCCAATGACAAGGACAAGGGGAGTTCTGGAAGCTGCAAGAGAAAAACAACAAATTATATATAAGAGAATCCAAATAAGATTAGATGCCAATTTCTCATCAAAAACCAGGTGGACAAGAATGCAGTGGTATGAAATATTTAAAGTGCTGAAGGAAAACAATTGCCAACCAAGAATTTTGTATTTGGCAAGACTTTCCTTCAAAAATGAAGGAGAGATTACGATATTCCCAGAAAAAATAGTTGAGGGAGTTCATTACTGCTAGACCTGCCTTACAAACAGTGCTAAAGGGAGTTCTTCAGACTGAAAGGAAAGGACACTAGACAGTGGATCAAAGTGGAATAAAGAAATAAGGACCTCCAGTAAAGGTAACCATATGAGTAATTATAACTGCCAGTACTTTGTATTGTACTTTTTTTTTTTTTTTTTTTTTTTTGGTATTTAACTCCATTTCTTACTTCTACAGGTGCTAAAATGTAAATGCATAAAAAGTAGTGGTAAGATCCAGAAATGGATAGCACAATACTGTGTGATGGTAGCACAATATTGTAAGAACACCAAACCAGGATGACTGTGAGTAATGTGGAAAGAGGAAGGCTAGGAACATGTATGACACCAAAAGGAAAGAGAGAAGATAAAGACTGGAACTATATAACTTAGTGAAATCTAGAGTGGTCAATGACGGTGATTAAATGTACAAATATAAAAATGTTTTCACAAGTGGGAGAACAAATGAATGTCAACTTTGCAAGGAGCTGAGAATGGGATGATATTGGGAAAAATATAATCAAGGAAAACTAGAGTATACAGTTAACAATCATTGTAATATGCTTCCATTAATTGTAACAAAGGCAATATACCAATGGTAAATGTCTATAAGAGGAGGATATAAGGGAGGGGTATGGGATTCTTGGTGGTGGTGTTCTTGTCTGACCTTTTTACTGTATTGTATTGTATTTTAATTTTTTCTTTTATCTTTTCTTATTTTATTTACTTTTTGGAGTAATAAATGTCTTCAAGGGCTGATTGTGTCAATGAATGCATAACTATATGATGATACTCCAAATAATTGGCTGTACTCCATGGATGATTGCATGGTATGTGAATATATCATTATAAAATTGCAGAGGAAAAAATAAATGGAGGGATACAAGTGCTGGAAAAAACATGGAGAGAGGGAGGTACCTGTTCATTGTTGCTGGACAAGTAGAACGAGCCCATCTGGAGGGCAGTGTGGTGGTTCCACAAGATGCTAAGTATGGTGTTGCCATAACATCCTGCAATCTCATTATTGGGTATACACTTGAAAGAACTGAGAGCAGGGATACGAATGGACATTTGCACACTGGTGTTTATGGCAACAGTATTCACGATTTGCAGTGGATGGAGGTAGCCTAAAGGTATATCGACTGATGAACAGAATGGTGAACTGTGGTGTATGCATACAATAGAATATTGAGCAGCTGCAAGAAGGAATGAAGTTGTGAGGCATGCAACCAAGTGGATGGATCTTGAGGACAACATTTTGAATGAAAAACAAAAACAAAAAGACAGACATTATAACACCTCAATAATATGGACTAACTATAATGTGCAAACTCTGAGAATTTAATCTTAGAGCAAAGTTTATCAGGGGAAGGCTTATTGTAAAGGTCCCTAGATAGTAAGCTCTTACAGAAGTCATATGTATTCCTGAGTTGTAATGGTTATCTCTAAATTCTGAGATGCTGAGGTCTTTGTGTATAACCTGGTCTGTAGAACTTTGAGTATCTGTGTGACACCTGAGACTCAGAGCTAGAGTTTGGCAAATATGAGTGTCAGTACTATCCCATACAGCAACTGTTTAAAAAGTTGAAAAAGAGTTCAGAATTCAATCAGAGATATGAATGAAGCAGATCTGGTTAGGACTAAGGCAAGTCAGACTGAAGGGTAAAGGATGATAATGACTGTGTTTTAAAACTTCAAATTTTATGTGAGACCAAAGGAAGATATATATTTTTTTGGTGCAAAATCTATATTTTCTGTAGCACACCACATAATTTAACTTCAGGTATTTCTTTCTAGCTATTCCAGTACAGTCAGTTTACTCAAACACCATAAATACATGGCACTTTGAACAGGGAGTGAGAGCTAGTTGGTTTATACAGGTTAGGGAGTGAGAGCTAGTTGGTTTATACAGGTTAGGGGGAAACTCCCATACATCCCACAGTAATTTGGACAGAGAATAAACATGTATTTGCAAAGCCCCTCTGGGGGACTGGTGGAAAATGTGTAAATGTTTTGAACTTCCCCACCTGGGGAATTAATGATATTTTCACAAGGATTGGGGACTACAAATTTAGAAGGCCAAGCTCTCAATCTTGGCTCTTGCCTTACGAAGTTTGTTACTGCAAAGAAGCAGCTAAGCCTATTTATTGTTGTGCCTAAGAGTCACCCCCAGAGAACCTCTTTTGTTGTTCAGATGTGGCCTCTCTCTCTAAGCCAACTTGGCAGGTAAATTCACTGCCCTCCCTCCTAACATGGGACATGACTTCCAGGGTTGTAAATCTCTCTGACAATGTGGGTCATGACTCCCGGGGATGAGCCTGGACCTGGCATTGTGGGTTCAAGAAAGCCTTCTTGACCAAAAGGGGGAAGAGAAATGAAACAAAATAAAGTTTCAGTGGCTGAGAGATTTCAAATAGAGTTGAGAGGTCATTCTGGAGGTTATTCTTGTACGTTATATAGATATCCCTTTTTAGTTTTTAGCGTATTGGAATAGCTAGAGAGAAACACCTGAAACTGTTGAACTGCAACCCAGTAGCCTTGATTTTTGAAGACAATTGCACAACTATGTAGCTTACATGGTGTAACTTTGCAATTGTGAAAACCTCGTGGTTCACACTCCCTTTAACCAGTGTATGGAAAAATGAGTAGAAAAATGTGAACAAAAAGTAAATGAATTAAAAAAAAAGATCATCATAAAGGGGATGGAGTAGGGTGAGAGAAGGAATGCTTTTGTCAGGTGAATAATATTTACATCCACTATACTGAATTTTCCTTCAGAATTAAGATTTTAATATCTACGCTGTAAATATTTGGCTCATTTGGCATTAAGGTAAGTGTTATATTTACACAAACCTCTTTCCTTATTATAGAACAAAATTAAAACTTTACTCTCTTGTGTTCTATCTTCTTTACTCAGCCACTGCTTAATTCCACTGCCAAAAATGATAGTACAACATTGTATATTTTTAAGAGTTAATTTAAAATGAAATTTTGATATTTCTTGGATCACAAGAAATACAAATCTATATAGCATAATAAAAAAAAGTAATGGTAGTAATTAACAGTGATGATATGTGAGTGTGATTGTAGGTGAAAGGGAAAGTCACTAGAAGGAAAGCCAGAGAATGAAACATAGGGCTGTATAATATAGTGAACCCTCTTGTGGGTGAAAATGTTCTAGAATTGATTGTGGTGATGAAAGCACAACTCTGTGAATATGCTAGATGACATTGATTGTGCACTTTAGATGGATTACATGGTATATGAATTTATCTCAGTAAGACTACTTTTTTAAAAAAAGTAATGATAAATCTATGATTTCGGACATACAATGTACAAACATATAATTTTTAACAAGTATCAAAGCAAGGCGGGGGGACAGAGGGATATAGGGACAGTATAGGTGTATGCTATTGTAGATAAGTTGGTATCAAAACAAATATGATTGTTATAGATTTAGGGTGTAAAATTTTAACTTCAAAATGCATGAAAAATATATTCAGAGAGAAATGAGAAGGGTCTCAAAATAGTACAATATAAAAAAAATCAAATAAATATGAAAGTATGCATTAATGGAAGAAGTGAGGGTCAAAAAAGCTGTAAGACTTGCAAAGACTAAATAGCAAAATGACAGAAGACAGCCAGGCATTATCAGTAGGTACTTTAAATGTAAATGACTTAGACTTTCCAGTCAAAAATCAAAGATTGGCAGGATGGATTAAAAAAGCATGACCCATATTTTTTTACAAGAGACTCACCCTAAATTCAAAGACATAAGCAGGTCAGAAGTGAAAGGATGGAAAAATAAATATCATGCAAGTAGTAATCAAAATAGAGTTGGGGTAGCTATACTAATATCAGATAAAACAGACTTTAAGTCAAAAACTGTTATGAGAGACAAATAAGGTCATTATATACTAGTAAAGTTTAGGGTCAGTTAAACAAGAAGATATAAAATTATAAATATAAATATAAATAACAGCAGAGCCCCAAAGTGTATGAAACAAATATTGACAAATTTGAAGGGAGAAATAGATGGTTCTGCCTTAACAGTAAGAGATTTCAGTCCACCACTTTCAAAAATGGATAGAATATCTACATAGGAGATGAATAAAGAAGTAGAAAACTTGATACTCTACACAAACTAGACCTAACAGAAATATATAGAACACTTCACCCAAAAGCAGAGAATACACATTCTTCTGTATTGCACATGGATCAATCTCCAGGAAAACCATATGTTAGGTAACAAAACAAGTCTCAAAAGATTCAAAAGTATTGAAATCATGTAATGTATTTTCTCTGACCACAGTGGAACCAAGCTGGAAATCAATAACAGAGGGAGAAATAGAACATTCACAAATATGTGGAAATTAATGTACTCTTAAACAACTAATGGATCAAAAAAGAAATCACAAGGAAAATTAGAAAATATCTTGAAGTGAATGAAAATGAAAACAAAATATATCAAAACTTAGGGGATACAGCAAAAATTGCTGAGAGGGAAATTTACAGCTCTAAGTATGTACATTAAAAAAGAAGAAAGATCTCAAATCAGAGACCTAACCACACAATTGGAGGATCTAGGAAAAAAAAGCAAACTAAACTCAGAACAAGTAGGAGGAAGAAAATCAGAAAGATTGCAGCAGAGATAAATGAAGCAGAGAACAAAAAAAACAATAAAGCATCAAAACCAAAAATTGATTCTTTGAAAAGATCAATAAAATCAATGAGGCTCTAGATGGACTGACAAAAAAAGAGAGGACACAAATAACTATAATCAGTAATGAAAAGGAGTCATTACCACCAACCCCCCAAAAACAAAAAGTACTGTTAGAGGATAATATGAACAACTGTATGCCAACAAATTAGATAACCTAAATGAAATGGGCAAATCCTAGAAACACACAAAATACCTACAGTAACTAAAGAAGAAATAGAATATCTCAACAAACCAATAACAAGAGATTGAATCAGTAATCACAAACCTCCCAACAAAGGACCAGATGGCTTCACAGGTGAATTTTACTAAACATTCCAAGAAGAATTAACAAATCCTGCACAAACTCTTCCATAAAATTGATAAGGAAGGAATACTCCCTAACTGATTCTATGAGGCTGACGTCACCGTCATTCCAAAATCAGAACAAGATACAAGAAAAGCAAATTACAGACTTTTATCCCTTATTAATAAAGGTGCAAAAATCCTCAATAATATACTAGCAAATGGAATTCAACAGCACATTAAAATAATTATACTCCATGATCAAGTGGGGTTTATCCCAGGTATGCAAGGGTGGTTCAATATAAGAAATGTAATAACAAGGTACCAAAAAACTGCATGGCTTAAGGTGATAGAAATTTATTGTCTCACAGTTCTGGATGCTGAAAATCAAATTGATATCAGCAGAGCCAAGCTTCCTCTGAAGTCCTGTAGGGAAGAATCTGTTCCATTCCTTTCTCCCGCTTCTGGTGATGGCTTGCTGGCAATCCATGGTGTTCTCTGCCTCCATTGTCACATAGCATTCTCCCCTGCCTATCTGTTTGTGTTCAAATTTCCTTTCTTATAAGGACACTACTCCATCTTAACTTGCCTAATTTCATCTGTAATGACCTTATTACCAAATAATGTCACAGTCTGAGGTACTGAAGATCAGAACTTCAACATATCTTTTTAGAGGACACAATTCAATCCAGGGAGGGGAGATGGGAAGTGGGAGAAATGGTGGAGGGCCTCTCTAGCAGGATCAGTCGAAGAGGTAGTGAAAGCAGCAGCAGCAGTAGTAGTGGTTCATGGGCAGTGAGAATGGAGGAAATAAAATGCTTATTACCATTACCAGTGGGGTACACAGGGTAGGAGGAGACCCTATACACATCTGCTGTAAGTTGCCAATTTATTTAATCAAGAGTACATAAACCTAAACAAGATGGCAACAAGATCAGGAACAGAGGCAGAATCTCTAGGGGGGGTTTCCTCCTACCCCTGTGTTCCTGCTGGGACACATGATCACCAGTACAGTACCATTCAATGCACAGAGACGGTGTTGCCAGAATTGATCAAGATGCTGAATTCTTGCCAAGCACCTACTCTTTTATACTCAGGCTTATAATCGACATTCTAGCAAACTTAATTAATAATCTAGTCATTACCTTATAAGGGAATATTTTAGATCAGACTCTCCAGTTTTTTAAACACAACTCAGCACTATAAAGTTGTTTTCTCCCCTGGGGAGAGAAAGCAAAAGAATGTATTGTGCCAGTTTGAATGTATTATGCCCCCCCAAAATGCCATTATCTTTGATGTAATCTTGTGTGGGCAGACGTATCAGTGTTGATTAGACTGTAAGACTTTGAGTGTTTCCATGGAGATGCTTCCCACTCAACTGTGGGTGATGACTCTGATTGGATAGTTTCCATAGAGGTGTGGCCCTGCCCATTCAGCATGGCCCTTGATGAGTTTACTGGAGCACTATATAAGCTCAGACAGAAGGAGTGAACTTGCTACAGCCAAGGGGGACACTTTGAAGAATGCACAAGAGCTGAGAGAGGAGCTGCAGCTTATAGAGACATTTTGGAGATGGCCTTTGAAAGCAGACTTTTGTTCTGGAGAAGCTAAGAGAGGACAGATGCCCCAAGAGTGACTGAGAGTGACATTTTGGAGAGAAGCTCAAGCCTAGAGAGGAACGTCTGGGAGAAAGCCATTTTGAAACCAGAACTCCGGAGCAGACACCAGCCACGTGACTTCCCAGCTAACAGAGGTTTTCTGGATGCCATTGGCCATCCTTTAGTGAAGGTACTCGATTGTTGATGCATTACCTTGGGCACTTTATGGCCTTAAGACTGTAACTTTGTAACAAATAACCCCCCTTTTGTAAAAGCCAATCTATTTCTGATGTTTTGCATTCTGGCAGCATTAGCAAACTAGAACAGATTTTGGTACCAGAAGTGGGGTGCTGGTGCTGCTGGGTTTGCAAATACCAAACATGTTGGAACAGCTTTTTAAATGGATAAGGAGAAGATTCTGGAAGAATTGTGAGGAGCTTGGTAGAAAAGGCCTAAACTGCTTTGAAGAGATTGTCCATGGAAATATGGACTCTCAAGATATTTCTGATGAGGCCTTGAGCAGAAATGATGACTGTGTTGTTGCAAACCAGAAAGAAGGTGATCCTTGTTTTAAAGTGGAAGAGAATTTGGCAAAATTGAGTCTTACTGTTGGATGGAAGGCAGAATTTGAAAGCAACAACCTGGAATATTTAGCTGATGAAATCTCCAAGCAAAATATAGAAGAAGTAGCCTGGCTTTTACTTGCAGCTTATAGTACAATGCGAGAGGACAGAGATAAGCTGAGAAATGAACTCTTGGTTTCAAAGAAACCAGAAATTGATGGCCTGAAAAACTCTGGGTTTCCAGGGGTGAACCTCAGAAGCTACAGCCCAACGTGAGGATGTAACCAAACATGGAACCCAGCCGCCATTTCAGTACAAGCCAAGATTGAAGAAGGAGTTAAGCAGAAAGGATCTGTGGAAAGTCCTATTGTCTGACAGCTTTGACCTCTGTGTGCTTCATGTGAAGCCAAAAGAATTTTTGTGAGCTCTTTACAGACAGAGCCGCTGCTGGTCAGGACTGGAGGAGACAGGAAAGGAACAAATTGAAGGAAAAATTTCTTCAAAGACAGAGCCATAGAGGTTGAGGTCTGGAGTCAAGAGGTCTCAGGCTGGGAGAGTGGAGTGGCCCACATGTATGGAAAGGGTGAGTGTGACCCAGAGATGGAAGACAATCCGGGTGCTGCCCCAATGTTTGAGGAGGGTGGGGTCAAGAAGGTGGTCTCCCTAATGTGTGGATATGTTGGAGCACTCACCCCAGTGTTTGAAGAGGAAAGGACTGCCACAAAAGCCCTTAGGAATGGTTAGACTCCTGCTCTCTCAAGCCCCAAGGATGCAGTGTCATTTTGTAAATGACTCTCAGACTTTGAAATCTAATGGAATTTGCCCTGTGGGTTTTAGGAATTGTTTTGGTCTTTTAAACCCTGCTTTCCTTACTGTTTCTTCTTACGGCAATGGGAATGTTTATCCTATGACTGTCCCTCCTTTGTATATTGGAAGCATATAACTTGGTTCTAAGTTTCACAGGTACAGAGCCTGAGGAGAATATTGCTTTTGGACAGACCATGCCTGTAACTGATACTAATGGGTTCTTGTACTTACATATTGTTATTGAAATGATGTAACTTTCTATGATATTGCAATGGGATGAATGTATTCGATCATGGCCTTTTTTGTCCAGGGGGTGGAATTTGCCAGTTTGAATTTATCATGTCCCCCCAAAATGCCATTATCTTTGATGTAATCTTGTGTGGGCAGACATATCAGTGTTGATTAGATTGTAATTCTTTGAGTGTTTCCATGGAGATGCTCCCCACCCAACTGTGGGTGATGACTCTGGATAGTTTCTGTGGAGGTGTGGCTCCACCCATTCAGCATGGGCCTTGATGGGTTTATTGGAGCACTATATAAACTCAGACAGAAGAAGCGAACTTGCTGCAGCCAAGAGGGACACTTTGAAGAATGCACAAGAGCTGAGAGAGGAGCTGCAGCTTACGGAGGCATTTTGGAGACAGCCTTTGAATGCAGACTTTTGTTCCAGAGAAGCTAAAAGAGGTCAGATGCCCCAAGAGCAACTGAGAATGACATTTTGGAGGGAAGCTCAAGCCTAGAGAGGAACGTCCTGGGAGAAAGCCATTTTGAAACCAGAACTCAATCAGACGCCAGCCACTTGCCTTCCCAGCTAACAGAGGTTTTCTGGTTGCCATTGGCCATCCTTCAGTGAAGGTATTTGATTGTTGATGCATTACCTTGGACACTTTATGGCCTTAAGACTGTAACTTTGTAACCAAATAAACCCCCTTTTATAAAAGCCAATCCATTTCTGGTGTTTTGCATTCTGGCAGCATTAGCAAACTAGAACATGTATCAATGTTAATTTCCTGGTTTTGTTGGTTGTATTATGGTTATGTAGGTGAATGTCCTTGTTGATAAAGTACACACTGAAGTATTCAAGGGTAATGAGGTGTTGGCATCTTACTCTCAAATAGTATAGGATTAACAAAAGGTGTCTGTACTGTACTAGCAATTTTTTTATAAGTTTGAAATTTTTTCAAAGTAAAACCAGAACAAAGAATAAGAGAATTAAAAAAAATATATATGATATGGGTGCAGAGATAGCTATATTTATAAATTAAACAGAATGGAAAGCCTTGAAACAGACTCACTCATACCTGGAGCTGCTATTGTGTATTATTGAGGGAAAGAAGAGTCTATTTCTAGATGGTATGTACCCCAAAGCAAACCTTGTCCATATACACAGGAATAATATAAAAGAATATTCAGAGCAGTACTATTTGCAGTTACTGCAAACTGGAAGTAACCCAAATCAAGAGTAGAATAGATAAATAAATTATTGTATATTCATACAATGAAATAATGAACCAGTAATGGAAGTGAGCAAATTATAGTTATATAGAACAATAGGGGTGAATCTCAAAAATATAGTGGGGAAAAAAATCAAGATGCAAAAATAAATATTAAAATATAGTTCCATTTTATTAAAATTCAAAACATGCAAAAATATGGAATATATTTTATGGGATGTATTCATGTGGTAAAACAAACAAAAAACAAAGGAATGATTAATATGTACAAAAGGAAAATTGTTTCCTGTAGGGTGAAGGGAGGGCACTGTAATTGGAGGGACCCACACAACTTTTTAAAGCTGGATGGTGGATACAAGGGTGTTTTTCTTGTTATTGTACTCTAAAAAAATACCTATATTTTATGTACTCTGATTTGTGTGTATGATAGGCTTCACATTTAAGAAGTAAAAAAAAAAAAAAAAAAAGATAAAGGAAGAAGAAAGAAGAGAAATACCTGCTGTAGCTTCTATATGGGATTTTTAAGAAAAAAAAAGTTGTAAAACAACTATTAAGATGTTAATATGAAAGTTTTTGCTGAAGCAGCAAAACATTATATCACACATTTCAAAATGAGGTGGGAGAAGAGTTCAGAAAATAACGCAAGTATGTATGTATGTATATGTATAAATATACAGAGAGCGAAACAGAAACAGTTAAAGGAAACAAGGTAAAATACTAACTTCTTAGAAAACTGAGTGAAGGAATATGGGAATTCTTAATGTTTTTAATGTTTTAATGTTTTAAAACTTTTCTGTAATTATTCTGAAGCTATTTCAAAGTAAAAAGTTACCAAAAACTGTTACTAGCCCTCTCTCAGACATACAGAATCAAAATCTCTGGGGAATCTACATTTTAATGAACATCCCCAGATGATTCTTAAATATGCTGTAAAGTGTGAAAAGTTATTGTATAAGTAAAACCACAAAGTGGAAGTCTCAATTAATATTGTTAAGAAATCATTTCTCCCAAAATTGACCTTATAGACTCAAAACAATCCCAATCAAAATACCAGCAGTAGAAATCAACAAGCTGATCCTAAAATGCATGTGGAAATACGAAGGGCCTAGAATAGTCAAAAGTCCAGAAAAAGAAAAGAACTAATTTTGAGGTCTAACATTACCTGATTTCAAGAATTATTATAAAGCTACAGCAATCAAAACAGCATTGTATTGGCATCAGGATAGACAAACAAATCAATGGAATAGAGTGGAGTCTAGAAATAATTCCACAAATAGATGGACAACTGATTTTTGACAAAAGTGCAATGACAATGTAGTAGAGAAAGGATAACTTTTAAAACAAATGGTGTGGAAACAATTGGATATCTATCTGCAAAAAAGAACTTGGACGCACATATCACACCATCCAAAAAAATTAATCAAAATGGATCATTGACCTATATGTAAAACTTAAAAATATCAACTTTTAGAAGAAAACATAGGAGAAAATCTTTGTCACCTTACATTAAGCAAAGATTTCTTATGTGTGACACTAAAAGCACAACTGTAAAAGAAAAAAATGGATAAGCAGAATTTCATCAAATTAAAAACTTACACTCTTCAAAAGACACTGTAAAGGGAATATAATAACAAACCATAGTCTGAGAGAAAAATCTATGTGAAGTATGTATCTGATAAAGTACTGTATCCAGAATTTATAAAGAACTCTAAAATGCAATAATATGAAAAACTGCAACCCAAGAAATGAGATTGGGCAAATAGTTTTTTTAAAAAGAGAGGTGGGAGCCCATGATGCAAAAATTTTCAAAGAAAGTGAAAACTGGTTATATTCCTGTTAAACACCTTACCCTCATCTGGTTGTTGGAAAGGGGGAGAGGACTTTTGGAGATAGTACTGGTTTGCTTTGACCATGGGAAAACTTGAGATATGAACTCCCCCTGGGACATCATGCATAAATAAGTGTGGTGTTTGCTTGAAATGGTAAGTGTGGGCAGCAGGTAGGGAGGCTGGAGGTGAGTCTGAGATAACATGCAGCTGTCTATTCACCACAGTTATGGCTAAAATCAAAGGTTGGCCCTGAGAATGAGATATGGACACTGGAGGCGTTTACTACAGCCCACCCCTCATGCTGCTCATTCTCACTTGTACCCCACATGAAGTCTGTTTTGTCACTGAATCTTCAAGGGGGTGGCTGACTTCAATATGTATGCCAAGACTTAATACAGTGGTTTAGAAGAAAAGCTTTAGTCCCTACTGTTGCAGTGGGTCACAAGACCATGATTCATCTTTATTTCCCTTTTCTTCCTTCTCCTTTCAGTTTTCCTTAGTCAGCACTCCGGCATGTCTAGCTTGCTTGCCTGACAGTGACTGAGACTCTCATCCCTGAAGAGTCTGAGTCCTTGGTTTCTTGCTATTAGGAGGCATTCATTGCTGCAGTTTCCCATTAGCTGTTTTAATCAGATGTAAAAGTGGATATCCATGCCCCCACAACATAGCAGCAATCCTTGTTTCTCATGATAATCAGGACCTTTGACCCTGCAGCATAGTAATTCCTTTAATTTGTCTGCTGGTCCACTAGCGTGAGAAGTCCAAAGTGTTCAGGCGGCAATTGTAGGTACAGGTTCAAGCCTCCTGGTGGAAATGGAACATCCTGAGAACCATGACTTCTGATCAGAGAACCCAAGATGGCAGGAAGGAAAGCATACATTTTCCATGTGAAATTACTGGGAGTGATGGTGAGAGGGGCCATTGGGTCTGTACACATGTATTTAGCTGTTGAGTCACAGCTTGGTACATATCCCGTAGATTGATTGCATGTACTACATCTGGAGGACAGTGCCTCTATCTTGTGGGTATCTGAGCTGGTGCCTGATAGTATGTTCCATCATTCTATTAGTCCTGTTGCTTCTGGGTGAGTCTGAGCTCCCAAGAACTGTCTACTACAACTGCTGCTGAAATCAGGTGTGGGCTGAGGGAATATGACTCAGGCATCAGCAGTATCTGCTACAGGGAAGAGCTGTTTGCATCAAGTTAAAAGGAACCAGAAAAAGTCATGAAGCCTGCCTTAATATTTTTGTCTGTGGGAGGAAGTTGATGTAGCTTCAAAGATATATTTTAAGGACTAGTGGTTGACAAAATAAAGTTGCTTCCTGATTATACACCAGGAGCCCTGCTTGTTCAATGTGACAGTTTACCCAGAGCCATTGTTCACAATGAATACTTCAAAATCTTTGTCTAAGGATCAAGCATACTGGTGAGAATGTGAGACATAGGAGATGGCCTGAGGTGAGCAGAGACATCCCTAGCAAGGACATGAAAACCAGCAAAGCTAGAAACTCTTGGGGGTCATTCATTGTCTTTAAAGGTGAATGCTGACCTGCTTGAGCAAAGAGAAAGACAAAAGGCAGCTATGGGAGATGAGAGGTAAGATTAAAACCAACACTAGGGTCATAAGGACCCTGCATATGGGATTTGTGGAGACAAATCCAGGTGTGGAGCTCCGTGGAATTCAAAAGGTCTTGTTCTGGCCTCTCATCTAAAGATTATTTTTATTTGGTAAGAACATGAGGAGTTAAAAATCTTAAGCTGAAAGTAGACAATATAATTGCCAAATAAGTTAAAATTTCCCCAAGAAAGAAGTAGGAAAAGGGAGAAATAAAAAAATGACTCAATTTGAAGCTAAAGCTTAAGAAACAGCGGAACTCCTTGGCCCCACCCCACTGCCCTTTTAAATCTCTTCATGCTTGGGATTGGTTGGTCAGGTACCCAGGCTCTGGATGGAAAATTTGAATGTATGTGTAACATCTCATGAGCCTACACCATTTTTTTTTTGATTCACTTCATATCAGTTACATTAAAAAAATCAGCTTTACTTTCTCAATCTTTGAATAATTCATGCTTGACATGGCATCTGTTACTGTGGAAGTTTTTTTTTCTTATATGTTGTGTGTTCCCTGCTCTGTAGGCTGGCGGCTGAGAAGTCCTGTGAGAGAAAAACAACATCAAGGTTGAGTAGTAGAGCGTAAAAAGGCATAAAAAGTCCAGAAGAAACTGACTCTATGATGCATTTGGTTTCACCAGTTTAGCTACTTGTTACTGAAAATTGAGTAAACTTTATTGCCTATGCAAAAATTCTGGGCCATCTTTTGCTACACAAATCCTTAACGGTTCTTGCCTTCCTAGTAACATTTTCCTTTTTCTTGTCCCCTCCCCTAATTTCTTTTTATCTGTTTATGTCTTGATACTTACGCTGTTCCAAGTTCTATGCTTAATTCACTGACCCTCATATTTCACATTTCTGGAAAAATTCATATCCTTTACTTTGAAACTCCCTTACCTCTATCTTTTATTCAGAAGCCATTTCTATTTCCTTCTGAAGCAGGAATTCTTTGAAAACACAACTTTAGAATTTCACATTTTCTGTTTTACCTTAATCTGTAGTTGCATTTATTTTAAATTTTCAGTTTGGCTTTAACCAGTGTTGCATATCATAGGCATGTTGCTATACCTCTAGATGGCAGTACAGTACCAGCAGTGAAG
This sequence comes from Choloepus didactylus, assembly GCF_015220235.1. Classification (NCBI taxonomy): domain Eukaryota; kingdom Metazoa; phylum Chordata; class Mammalia; order Pilosa; family Megalonychidae; genus Choloepus; species Choloepus didactylus. Next base: position 181,536,488 of record NC_051310.1, on the reverse strand, counting down.
CTCGTGGATTTTTCTGCTTTTCATGCACAATTGGTGTCCCTGCTTCTACAAAGATGACCTTCGTTTGCCAATGATAGTTTCTTCTCTTTTCATTATTTTCCCTTTTGACCCCCTCTTGAAATGTTTGATCACTAATTACATCTGGCACCAAAATGAAATTTGTAAAAACATCAAGGTAGCTACATAGGGCTGTATCAGGTCTAGAATGCAGCAAAGTCTTAGTAGCCATTAAACTTGGCATTTATGATAATAACTATAAAGACAGCCTAGAATATTAACAATTCCGGGTTATGGATTTACACATTATTAGGGCACCTATTATAGAAATTGAGTGCTCTGTAGCACTTCAAGTTAGCAGTACAAGCCTAAATATTCACAATCCATTGGGAACATTTATTGTTATTACTCAGCACAGATTGTTACTTACCCTGGGCATTTTGATACTTGATTATTCTGGGAAGGTTTATTATGGAAGTAGGTTCAAGAAGATGCTAGTTGGTTTTCCATCCCTTTCTTCTTCCCTGCCATTTAAACCTCCTTACAGGGGCCTGTGACCCTTTGCCTCCCTTGGTGAGTTTGAGTCCCTTATGGGCTAGTTAACTTTGCTTCTTTTGATGATTTCAGCCTGGACCCTCAACTTTAAACAGCCTCTTTGAAAACTCATTACCCTGGCCTTGAGGGGGATAAGAAGTGGGAATTTGTATTCTCAGTGCAAATCCTTCATCACTAGCAGACAGTGAACCTAAAGCCTCTCCAGCAAGGCTTTACTGCTTTTATCAGGGTGATTGATGGGCTGAATGCTTGGGAAGTTATGGATGGTCACCTGAATTGGTGCGTTCCTTTTCATTCCCACTGCCACCATGCCACCATCCTAGTTCAGGTAGGGATTATTGTAAACTCTTTCTAGCTACTTTCCTTGCCTTTAGCCCTTACACAGCTTGATGTCTCTTTGTAACTCACAATTCTTCAGGGCCTTCCCTCTGCCAAATGAACAATCCAAATACTCTAGCTACCTCTCACTGATGTGGTCCCAAGACATGTTTTACAGTTCTCCTCTACAGTACTCTATTCCCCAGAAAACTGAACTATTCAGTATTCTCTATAGCAATGCCATGCTTTTCAGTCTTTTGAGCTTTTACTCACACTGTTTCCTGTCCCTGGAATATGTGTCCCCTGTCCCACCTCATTTTGCACTATTGAGATCTCACCAATTCTTCAAAGTCTTGCTGAAATTTAACCTCTCCTAAGAAATGTTCTTCTATACCCCTCACCAGAAGCAATCTTCCCTTTCTGTATAATGCTTTGTTTTTTGTTGCTTTTATGGCATTTGTAATGCTTTTTATTACAGTTATTTGTTCACATGTCTTATCTTCCCTGCTGGATTGCAGGCATTTTTAAGGACAGTTTTTTTTTTTTTTTTTTATTATATTCTTTTTATCTCTGTTAATACCAAGCATGTAATAGACCAGCAGTACATTTTGAGACCTAATGCTTATTAATGTGTATATATGTGCCAGTTTGAATGTATTATGTCCCCCAACTGCCACTATCTTTGATGTAATCTTGTGTGGGCAGACCTATCATTGTTAATTAGATTGTAATTCTTTGAGTGTTTCCATGGAGATGCGCCCCACCCAACTGTGGGTGATGGCTCTGTTTGGATAATTTCCATGGAGGTGTTGGCTCACCCATTCAGGGTGGTTCTGAATTAAATTACTGGGGCACTGTATAAGATCAGACAGAAGGAGCAAGCTGCTACAGCCAAGAGGGACACTTCGAAGAAAGCACAGGAGCTGCAGATGAGAGACAGTTTGAAGACTGCCGTTGAAAGCAGACTCTTGCTCCGGAGAAGCTGAGAGAGGACAAATATCCCAAGTGCAACTAAGAGTGACATTTTTGAGGAACTGCAGCCTAGAGAGGAATGTCCTGGGAGAAAGCCGTTTTGAAACCAGAACTTTGGAGCAGATGCCAGCCATGTGCCTTCCCAGCTAGCAGAGGTTTTCCGGACACCATTGGCCATCCTCCAGTGAAGGTACCCGATTGCTGATGTGTTACCTTGGACACTCTATGGCCTTAAGACTGTAACTGTGTAACCAAATAAACTCCCTTTTGCAAAAGCCAATCCATCTCTGATGTTTTGCATTCTGGCAGCATTAGCAAACTAAAACAACATATAATATCATTTTTGTGAAAAAGGTATATATACATAACTGATGTTAAATGAGACTTATTCTGTTGTCATGGAATTATGTCTAAAGGCTCAAAGCTGGGAACAATAGACAATAAGTACCCCCACATTTTCAAAAAAGCGCATTCCTAGAGCACTTGCTACAGGATACTGGACCACATCAGCCCAGTATTTGTCACCGTCAGCAGCCTATGTCAGACAGCCTGGATATTTGAAAGGAGTATTCTTTGAAGGGGTAGTGGAGTGGGTCTTCGAATCTTCCCTACAAACCAAATGTAGGGGTGCCCAAGAGAGCCCCTTGATGAGATTGGAGGGGTTCTTGCAAGAAGGGGAGTTTGATATTTCCTCCCCTGGATGTCTTCTGAACAGCACAAATGCACAGACCCTCATGATGTTGAACAACAGAAATGCACAGGTGTGGAGTATGAGAAATTTCAAGGGAGAACTGGATATCTGTGCCTGGGATTTTGGGACCAGATACAAAGAAGATAGGAATTGGGGAATGCCCCTTATTTGGACAGTACTGATGTTTGGAGGCTGCCTGTAGATTTCCGAGAGAGGACAGCAGTGGGGATAGGTAGAGACAGACTGTGAGCCAAGTGGACATGAAGAAGGATACTTGCAATTGGAGTGGGGGTGGGGGGTGCAAAGCAGCAGTAAGAGGCTGTGGATGAATCTCTAGGAAGTAGATGCTAAGGGGAAGGTTTGTACCCTAGAGGGCATTGTTGGTGTCAGGGAATGGTATGGAAGGTGGTACCCATGATAATGCCCTTCACCCATGATAGAGGACTGAAATTTGTTTACCTGCCATGAAAGCAGCTTATTGATACAAAAGTATCAGCTAAGTAAAAGTTCTTTTCTTCTCATTCTTCCTCCTACATCAGACCCAAATTCCTAGTCACAGCCAGAAGAAGGAGGGAGGAGGTAGAGCAAGGAGGGTTAAAGAACAATCCCCCCTCCTTCCCCCGGCAGGTCTCTAATCCTTGGATCAGTTCTGAAATGGGAGAGAGGATGAACTGTTCTTAACATGAAAGTGAGAGGCGAAGCAATGGGACCCATTCAAGACGTCTGGGCGGGGGGGGGGGGGGGGGGGGGGCGGGGGAAGGGAGGGAAAGGAAAGCTGACAGAGTCTGTTTGAAAGAGGTGGTAGGAAAAGAAAGAAAAGCTGTTTCCTGATTGTACCTTACCAGATTCAGGCTATTAAACTTCTGGGTTGTAGTTATCAATATGTTAACAATGGTTATGGTAGTATTACATGTGATTTTTGCTTTAATAATTTTTATCTGAATTTTTCTAATTTTTCTACAATGGATGTGTTTATGTAAAAGTGTTTATAAAAATGATAACTATTGGACTTTTTTGTAAAGCATTTGAAAAATTGAAAGGTTTCAGAAGACAATAAAAGTAACTCCAAATGTACTCATACTCATACAACTACTACTGGTATTTTAGCATCTTTGCAGTATGTTTTCTACTTGTATGGCTATTTTTGTTTTTTTTCTAGCACTGTTGCAATCATGTTGTCTGTATAGTTTTGTTTCCTCCTTATTTCGCATAGCATTAGAGCCCAAGCACTCTTCCATGACTTTAAATATCTAGGAAAATATAGGAGAGGACTTATGGAGGAAATAGAATGCATTTAACCAACCCCTATTGCTGGACATTTAGATTAGTTCCAACTTGTGATATGGATAGCCCAATATAATTAATATTTGTATGCTTTGTATGCTTCTCTGATGCTTTCCTTTGTCTAAACTGTTAGTATTTCTTTCCTGTGTTGAATACTTATGTGTTAAAAAGACTTGGTCCTGGCCATTAAGACCTCATAGTGTAATGGGAAGTAAGATACATAAAAAATAGTAGGACACATTTTGTATGTGTTATGACAGTAGTGTGAATAGAGTATTATGGTAAAATAGAAGATGCTCTCCTAACCCAGCCTAGGGGGTGGGGAGGGATAAGTAAGTGGTAAGACAAAGTGTGGTTGGGGTGGTCAGCATGAGGGTGAGGGGAGGAAGGAGAGAGTGTGAGCAAAGCCAGGGAATCTGGGGCTTGGGGATGGGAAGGAAGAAGATTGTAAGAACCTCACTGTTAAATGGGAATTATCATAGACCTATTTTATAGTGTTGTTGTGAGTATCACATGAGATCATATAAATTGCCCAGCAATGTACCTGCACATAGTAAGCACTCACAATTTAGTTAATACCCTTATCATCCATATTATAATTGTTTCTGCCCAATATTGATGTGTTAATAAATTCGGTCTGGCTCTCTTTTAGACCATTTCTTGGCTAGCCATGTGGAAACCTCCATGATCACAGCAAAGTCAACATTTATATAGTACATTCTAAGTACCAGGTACTGGTCTAAGTGGTTTACATACCCTGAGATTAAGTAACTACCCAGGTAGACTTCTACTCCTTCACCACACTTTGTTGCCATTTCTTTTCAATCCTGAAGATGAAACTGTCGACTTCTCTCCCTCCAGAAGAGGCTGACTTGGACTGAAGCAGATCCCCAATCTGACTTGAGTAGTAACACAAATAGATTGAGCTATAGTTAATGCACAAGCTGGTAACCAGGACTCTGACTCAGGTCCTGCTGACTCTGAATTCTGAGCTCTTACCCACTGTAGTCTACTATCCCTGACTTTGTAAGAATTCTTGGACCTCTATAATGTCCCTTACTTAATACTTTCATTACACCTATTAATTTTCCATAACAATTAGCAATAAAAATCTTTAAAGTGAAAGGCATCTGTGTCCAATTATTATTGGGAACAAAGGGTTGGGAATCTGGGCAGACAGACTCCTACTTTGCAGCTGACCTTGGTGAGGTAGCCTTAAGAGGTAGAGCAGGCAGAGCTAGTCTGGTAGGCAGAATAATGTCCCGCCTCAAAGATGTCACATCCCAACCCCCAAAACCTGTGAATATGTGACCTTACGTGGCAAAAGCGTCTTTGCAAATGTGATTAAGTTAAAGATCTTGACTTGGGGTGATTATCCTGGATTATCCATGTGGGCTCAATATAGTCATAAAGGTCCTTTTAATAGGTGGGCAGAGGGTCAGAGTCAGAGAAATAGATCAGAAGGGAGGGACTGGGGGAAAAAGGGAGGAGAAGAGAAAGGTAGGAGAGGAGAATAGACACGGGAGAGAAGGAGAGGGGGAGAAGGAGAGAGATCAATTGAAGATGTTTTGATATTGGCTTTGACAATGGAGGAAGTGGGCCATGAGCCAAGAGGAATGCAGTTGGCCTCTTGAAACTGGAAAAGGCAAGGAAACACATTCTTTCCTAGAACTTCCAGAATGCATGCAGCCCTGCTGACATTCTGATTTTAGCCCACCAAGATTCATTTACGACTTTGAATGTCCAGAACTGTAAGAGAATAAATTTGTGTTGTTTTAAGCCACTTGATTTGGGGTAATTTGTTATAGCAGCAATAGGAAAATAGTACAGTAAGTGAGAAAAGTCTATTGCAGCAACATTCTGGGCTCAAGTCTGGTCACCTGCTTAGGATGGAGAGTGCTTCATCAGGGGCCTGACCAGCATGAGGGTCCTTTGCATTCGGATCCTTCTTAGTCTTGGCACCAGTAGTTTGCGTAAGCATCAGGTGTGGCAAAGGCAAGTTTGCCCCAGAGATCTCTGAACTTGGCAGACACATTGCTGAAAAAGTTTTGGTTGGTGCAATAGAATATATGAGAGAAAGAAAGTGGGGAAAAATATTTTGTAAAAAATAAAAAATTTTGTGATAAGGAAAATTAACACAAATAAGGCAGAGTTGGAAAACAATAGATTACATTGTATGGCAGCTTGAGTTTATATAGCTTTTTCATAAATAATTTTTCTCTCATTTTAAAAACATTATCTAAAAATAACCTTTTTTTTTTCAGTAGAAATAGACAAGAGCTGTTATTTTTCTTTTATGATTGCGGTAACTGAGGTACAGAAAGATGATGTTATTTGCCCAGGTCACACAGCCTGTGTGACAGTCAAGATTTGAAATCAGCTCATATGTCTCCAGAATCCAGCTGCTTTTTTCATTACCCCTTGCTGTCTCAGATGAAGACTATGAAAATCAGATAATCCTTGAGTTATCTCCCCGAGAATAACTTTACTGAAAAGAGGAATTCTATGCATTGTGTGCACAAACTGGATAACACATAGTGCTTTCCACCTCCAACTTCTTGCTGTATTTCTCAATATATTTCACATTTTGTAAATTATTTGTACAAACATACATTTGTAACTACAATCTATGAACTTTTTTATAATTTTATTATTACTGAACAATTTACAAGAACAGTGACACCAGGTGGTTAGTCTTATTAATTTGATACTTAAAACCTTCCTTCCATTCTCACTACCTGTTTTAGGGTGTTAATGATTTGTACTACTAAAAAAAAATTCAAAGAGATTCTGAGATTTAGGAGAAATTTAGCAGATGATAAGAGAGACCTGGGCCACGAATATTTAACTCAGAACATTTCTTTTTTTTTTTTTTTTAAATTAACTTCAGCTTTATTGAGATATATTCACATACCATACAATTACCCATGGTGTACAATCAGCTGTTCACAGTAACATCATATAGTTGTGGATTCATCACCCCAATCTATTTTTGAACATTTTCCTTATACTACAAAGAAAAAGAATAAAAATAAAAAATAAAAGTAAAAAAGAATACTCAAATCATCCCCCCCATCCCACCCTATTTTTCATTAGTTTCTGTCCCCATTTTTCTACTCATCCATCCATACACTGGATTAAAGGGAGTGTGAGCCACAAGGTTTTCCCAATCACACTGTCACCCATTGTAAGCTACACTGCTATACAATTGTCTTCAAGAGTCAAGGCTACTGGTTTGCAGTTTCATAGTTTCAGGTATTTACTTCTAGCTATTCCAATACATTAAAACCTAAAAAGTGTTAAGAATGTCCACCAGAGTGACCTCTTGACTCCATTTGAAATCTCTCAGCCCGTGAAACTTTATTTTGTTTCATTTCACATCCCCCTTTTGGTCAAGAAGATGTTCACAATCCCTTGATGCCGGGTCCAGTTTCATCCCCGGGAGTCATATCCTGCGTTGTCAGGGAGATTTACACCCCTGGGAGCCAAGTCCCATGTAGGGGGGAGAGCAGTGGGATCACTTGCCAAGGTGGCTTAGTTAGAGAGAGAGGGCCACATCTGAGCAGCAAAGAGGCACTCAGGGGGAGACTCTTAGGCATAATTATAAGCAGGGTTAGCCTCTCCTTTAGATACATATAGTTTTTTTTTTTTTTATCTTCATTTTATTGAGATATATTCACATACCACGCAGTCATACAAAACAAATCGTACATTCGATTGTTCACAGTACCATTACATAGTTGTACATTCATCACCTAAATCAATCCCTGACACCTTCATTAGCACACACACAAAAATAATAAGAATAATAATTAAAGTGAAAAAGAGCAATTGAAGTAAAAAAGAACACTGGGTACCTTTGTCTGTTTGTTTGTTTGTTTCCTTCCCCTATTTTTCTACTCATCCATCCATAAACTAGACAAAGTGGAGTGTGGTCCTTATGGTTTTCCCAATCCCATTGTCACTCCTCATAAACTACATTTTTATACAATTGTCTTCGAGATTCATGGGTTCTGGGTTGTAGTTTGATAGTTTCAGTTATCCACCACCAGCTACCCCAATTCTTTAGAACCTAAAAAGGGTTGTCTAAAGTGTGCATAAGAGTGCCCACCAGAGTGACCTCTCGGCTCGTTTTGGAATCTCTCTGCCACTGAAGCTTATTTCATTTCCTTTCACATCCCCCTTTTGGTCAAGAAGATGTTCTCCGTCCCATGATGCCAGGTCTACATTCATCCCCGGGAGTCATATTCCACATTGCCAGGGAGATTCACTCCCCTGGGTGTCTGATCCCACGTAGGGGGGAGGGCAGTGATTTCACCTTTCAAGTTGGCTTAGCTAGAGAGAGAGGGCCACATCTGAGCAACAAAGAGGCATTCGGGAGGAGGCTCTTATGCACAATTATAGGGAGGCCTAGCCTCTCCTTTGCAGCAACCGTCTTCCCAAGGGTAAAACCTACGGTAGAGGGCTCAACCCATCAAACCACCAGTTCCCTATGTCTGTGGTCATGTTAGCAACCATGGAGGTGGGGTAGGCGAATACCCCTGCATTCTCCACAGGCTTCTCAAGGGGGCACTACATCTTTTTTTTTTTTTCCTTGTTTGTCTTTTTTCTTTTTTTTTTTTTTTTTAACTTTCCCTTCTTTTTTAAATCAACTGTATGAAAAAAAAAGTTAAAAAGAAAACAAACATACAATAAAAGAACATTTCAAACAGACCATAACAAGGGAGTAAGAAAAAGACAACTAACCTAAGATAACTGCTTAACTTCCAACATGTTCCTACTTTACCCCAAGAAAGTTACGTAATATAGCAACATTTCAGTGAACTTGTTCCTACTACATCCATCAGAAATTAACAGACCATAGTCATTTCTGGGCATCCCCAGAACGTTAAATAGCTTATCTGTTCTTCTTGGATTATTGTTCCCCCTTCCTTAATTGCTCTCTACTGCTAGTTCCCCTACATTCTACATTATAAACCATTTGTTTTACATTTTTCAAAGTTCACATTAGTGGTAGCATATAATATTTCTCTTTTTGTCCCTGGCTTATTTCGCTCAGCATTATGTCTTCAAGGTTCATCCATGTTGTCATATGTTTCACCAGATCGTTCCTTCTTACTGCCGCGTAGTATTCCATCGTGTGTATATACCACATTTTATTTATCCACTCATCTGTTGAAGGACATTTGGGTTGTTTCCATCTCTTGGCAATTGTGAATAATGCTGCTATGAACATTGGCGTGCAGATATCTGTTCGTGTCACTGCTTTCCGATCTTCCGGGTATATACCGAGAAGTGCAATCGCTGGATCGAATGGTAGCTCTATATCTAGTTTTCTAAGGAACTGCCAGACTGACTTCCAGAGTGGCTGAACCATTATACAGTCCCACCAACAATGAATAAGAGTTCCAATTTCTCCACATCCCCTCCAGCATTTGTAGTTTCCTGTTTGTTTAATGGCAGCCATTCTAACCGGTGTTAGATGGTATCTCATTGTGGTCTTAATTTGCATCTCTCTAATAGCTAGTGAAGCTGAACATTTTTTCATGTGTTTCTTGGCCATTTGTATTTCCTCTTCAGAGAACTGTCTTTTCATATCTTTTGCCCATTTTATAATTGGGCTGTCTGTACTATTGTCATTGAGTTGTAGGATTTCTTTGTATATGCAAGATATCAGTCTTTTGTCAGATACATGGTTTCCAAAAATTTTTTCCCATTGAGTTGGCTGCCTCTTTACCTTTTTGAGAAATTCCTTTGAGGTGCAGAAACTTCTAAGCTTGAGGAGTTCCCATTTATCTATTTTCTCTTTTGTTGCTTGTGCTTTGGGTGTAAAGTCTAGGAAGTGGCCTCCTAATACAAGGTCTTGAAGATGTTTTCCTACATTATCTTCTAGGAGTTTTATGGTACTTTCTTTTATATTGAGATCTTTGGTCCATTTTGAGTTAATTTTTGTGTAGGGTGTGAGGTAGGGGTCCTCTTTCATTCTTTTGGATATGGATATCCAACTCTCCCAGCCCCATTTGTTGAAAAGACCATTATGGCTCAGTTCAGTGACTTTGGGGGCCTTATCAAAGATCAGTCGGCCATAGATCTGAGGGTCTATCTCTGAATTCTCAATTCGATTCCATTGATCTATATGTCTATCTTTGTGCCAGTACCATGCTGTTTTGGCAACTGTGGCTTTATAATAAGCTTCAAAGTCAGGGAGTGTAAGTCCTCCCACTTCGTTTTTCTTTTTTAGAGTGTCTTTAGCAATTCGAGGCATCTTTCCTTTCCAAATAAATTTGATCACTAGCTTTTCCAAGTCTGCAAAGTAGGTTGTTGGAATTTTGACTGGGATTGCATTGAATCTGTAGATGAGTTTGGGTAGAATTGACATCTTAATGACATTTAGCCTTCCTATCCATGAACATGGAATATTTTTCCATCTTTTAAGGTCCCCTTCTATTTCTTTTAGTAGAGTTATGTAGTTTTTTTTGTATAGGTCTTTTACATCTTTGGTTAAGTTTATTCCTAGGTACTTGATTTTTTTAGTTGCTTTTGAAAATGGTATCTTTTTCTTGCGTGTCTCTTCAGTTTGTTCATTTCTAGCATATAGAAACATTACTGAGTTATGTGCATTAATCTTGTATCCCGCTACTTTGCTAAATTTGTTTATTAGCTCTAGTAGGTATATCGTCGATTTCTCAGGGTTTTCTAGATATAAGATCATATCATCTGCAAACAATGACAGTTTTACTTCTTCTTTTCCAATTTGGATGCCTTTTATTTCTTTGTCTTGCCGGATTGCCCTGGCTAGCACTTCCAGCACAATGTTGAATAACAGTGGTGACAGCGGGCATCCTTGTCTTGTTCCTGATCTTAGAGGGAAGGCTTTCAGTCTCTCACCATTGAGTACTATGCTGGCTGTGGGTTTTTCATATATGCTCTTTATCATGTTGAGGAAGTTTCCTTCAATTCCTACCTTTTGAAGTGTTTTTATCAAAAAGGGATGTTGGATTTTGTCAAATGCTTTTTAAGCATCTATTGAGATGATCAATTGATTTTTCCCTTTCGAGTTTTTAATGTGTTGTAATACATTGATTGTTTTTCTTATGTTGAACCATCCTTGCATGCCTGGAATGAACCCCACTTGGTCATGGTGTATGATTTTTTTAATGTGTCTTTGGATTCGATTTGCAAGTATTTTGTTGAGGATTTTTGCATGTATATTCATTAGGGAGATTGGCCGGTAGTTTTCCTTTTTTGTAGCATCTTTGCCTGGTTTTGGTATTAGATTGATGTTAGCTTCATAAAATGAGTTAGGTAGTGTTCCATTTTCGTCAATGTTTTGAAAGAGTTTGAGTAAGATTGGTGTCAGTTCTTTCTGGAAAGTTTGGTAGAATTCCCCTGTGAAGCCATCTGGCCCTGGGCATTTATTTGTGGGAAGATTTTTGATGACTGATTGGATCTCTTTGCTTGTGATGGGTTGGTTGAGGTCTTCTATTTCTTCTCTGGTCAGTCTAGGTTGTTCATATGTTTCCAGGAAATTGTCCATTTCTTCTACATTATCCAGTTTGTTGCCATACAGTTGTTCATAATATCCTATTATAATTTTTTTAATTTCTTCAGGATCTGCAGTTATGTCACCTTTTTCATTCATTATTTTGTTTATATGGGTCTTCTCTCTTTTTGATTTTGTCAGTCTAGCTAGGGGCTTGTCAATCTTGTTGATCTTCTCAAAGAACCAACTTTTGGTGATATTTATCCTCTCTATTGTTTTTTTGCTCTCTATGTCATTTATTTCTGCTTTAATCCTTGTTATTTCTTTTCTTGTACTTGGTTTAGGATTGGTTTGCTGTTCATTTTCTAGCTTCTTCAGTTGATCCATTAGTTCTTTGATTTTGGCTCTTTCTTCCTTTTTAATATATGCGTTTAGTGCTATAAATTTCCCCCTTAGGACTGCTTTTGCTGCATCCCATAGGTTTTGGTATGTTGTGTTCTCATTTTCATTCGTCTCTATATATTTAGCAATTTCTCTTGATATTTCTTGTTTAACCCACTGATTGTTTAGGAGTGTGTTGTTTAACCTCCAGGTATTTGTGAATTTTCTAAGTCTCTGATGGTTATTGACTTCTAATTGTATTCCATTGTGGTCAGAGAATGTGCTTTGAATAATTTCAATCTTTTTAAATTTATTGAGGCTTGTTTTATGTCCCAGCATATGATCTATTCTGGAGAAAGTTCCGTGAGCACTAGAAAAGTATGTGTATCCTGGTGATTTGGGATGTAATGTCCTGTATATGTCTGTTAAATGTAATTCGTCTATCAGATTGTTTAGGTTTTCAATTTCCTTATTGGTCCTCTGTCTGGTTGATCTATCTATAGGAGAGAGTGCTGTGTTGAAGTCTCCCACAATTATTGTGGAAACATCAATTGCTTCCTTTAGTTTTGCCAGTGTTTCTCTCATGTATTTTGTGGCACCTTGATTGGGTGCATAGACATTTACGATTGTTATTTCTTCTTGCTGAATTGCCCCTTTTATTAGTATGTAGTGGCCTTCTTTGTCTCTCAAAACATCCCTGCATTTGAAGTCTATTTTATCTGAGATTAATATTGCTACACCTGCTTTCTTTTGGCTGTAGCTTGCATGAAATATTTTTTTCCATCCTTTCACTTTCAGTTTCTTTGTGTCCCTGTGTCTAAGATGAGTCTCTTGTATGCAACATATTGATGGTTCATTTTTTTTGATCCATTCTGCGAATCTATATCTTTTTTTTTTTTTGTTTGTTTTTTTTTGTTTTTTTTTGTTTTCAAATTGCATCTTTTTAATCAGCTCCATGAAGGACATCCTAAACACTATATGAAACACAACAGAATATTTCTTTCTTCCAGTATTAAAAAGATGACATTCACAAACATTTTAAAGTTCTTCTATATAATCAGGTTGGTAGTCTCATAACGTAGAGTAAAAAAACACCTCTTAGCAATCATGTTCTTGATGGAGATTTCTTGTAGGTATGTTCGGAAATTGCTTCCTAACTGTGGTAAGAAAACATTGTGTACAAATTTTTTAAATGTCCCTAGATGCATGTTAATTTAAAAAATAATAGTAATTCTGACCAAACCTTTTTTTTTTTTTTGCCAGAACCATTAATCCTGAGAGCCCAAACTAAAAAACTAGTAAAAGAAAAATACCCAGACTTTACAATGTCCCAGAATTTGTAAATGGAGGGAAAAAAAATTGGAAACACATGGAGCTTTCTAAAAGGTCTGTGAGAAGCTACCCTGGGAGCTCAATTCAAAAATAGAAGTTGATGTACTATAAAACAAAGATGTTTCAGTGCAGCTCCAAAAATCTTATATATACAGCCATTTGGAAAGACGATGCTGGATCAGAAGAATTTTTATTCCTTGTGTATCTACATTATTATGTGTGTATACCTCATCTCAGTTGTCGTAATTATCTCTGTAATTCCCTCCAGAGTAGCGGTCATAACCACCCTGGTTTCTGCCACCATAGTCTCTGGACCTTCCATATCCATATCCATATCCTCCAGACCGACTATCATACCGGCTGCTCCCATATCCCTGGTCCCCACCACCTCTAGAGTAGCTGCGACCACGCCCATGACCCCCAAAGGCACCCCCTCTGGTTCCCCGGGCTGACTTGCCCGCATGGTCCACACGGATCTGGCGGCCATCCAGGGACTCTCCATTCATGGCTTGCATGACATCTGAGGCATGCTCTGGATTGGTGAAAGTGATGAAGCCAAAACCTCGGGACCACTGAGTCTCCCGGTCCTTGACGACAACCACTTCAGAGATAGGCCCGAAGCTGCTGAAGTGGTCTTCCAATGCCTGCTCGTCGGTGTTGAAGTTGAGCCCTCCCACGAAGAGTTTTCCTTCTTCAGACGACATGGTAGGGAATTCGAGTTCTGGAATCTGGAAAAGAAGACAACTTGACCAACAGCCAACGCTGAGCAGGGAGACTGGGCGAATCTATATCTTTTAATTGGGGAGTTTAATCCATTTACATTCAACGTTAAAACCGTGAAGGCATTTCTTGAATCGGCCATCTTATCCTTTGGTTTATGTTTGCCATATTTTTCCCTCTCTCTGTTAATATCCTTTATTGTACCCATACCGAATCTCTTTAGTACTGAACCTTTCTCCAAGTCTCTCTGTCTTGTCTTTGTTTCTCTGTCTGTAGGGCTCCCTTTAGTATCTCCAGTAGGGAAGGTCTCTTGTTAGCAAATTCTCTCAGCATTTCTTTGTCTGTGAAAAATTTAAGCTCTCCCTCAAATTTGAAGGAGAACTTTGCTGGATAAAGTATTCTTGACTGGAAATTCCTCTCACTCAGAATTTTAAATATATCATGCCACTGCCTTCTTGCCTCCATGGTGGCTGCTGAGTAGTCACTACTTAGTCTTATGCTGTTTCCTTTGTATGTGGTGAATTGCTTTTCTCTTGCTGCTTTCAGAAGTTGCTCCTTCTCTTCTGTGTTTGACAGTGTGATCAGTATATCTCTCGGAGTGGGTTTATTTGGATTTATTCTATTTGGAGTTCGCTGAGCATTTATGATTTGTGCATTTATGGTGTTTAGAAGATTTGGGAAGTTTTCCCCAACAATTTCTTTGAATACTCTTCCTAGACCTTTACCCTTTTCTTCCCCTTCTGGGACACCAATGAGTCTTATATTTGGACGTTTCATATTATCTATCATATCCCTGAGGTCCATTTCGATTTTTTCAATTTTTTTTCCCCATTCTTTCTTTTATGCTTTCATTTTCCATTCTGTCATCTTCCAGGTCACTGATTCGTTGTTCAACTTCCTCTAGTCTTGTACTATGAGTGTCCAGAATCTTTTTAATTCGGTCAACAGTTTCTTTAATTTCCATAAGATCATCTATTTTTTTTATTTAGTCTTGCAATGTCTTCTTTATGCTCTTCTAGGGTCTTCTTGATATCCTTTGTATCCCGTAATATGGTCTCATTGTTCATCTTTAGTTATTCGAGTACCTGCTGTAGGTGGTGTGTCTCTTCTGAGCTTTTGATTTGGGTGCTTGGGCTTGGGTTATCCATATCGTCTGGTTTTTTCATATGCTTTATAATTTTCTGTTGTTTTTGGCCTCGTGGCATTTGCTGAACTTGATAGGGTTCTTTTAGGGTTTGTAGACCTATTGAAGTCCTTATCTCTAATTTATCAGATCTACAGCTTCGTGGAGTACACTTTCTCTAACTAACTAGCAGGTGGCATCCACGAGCCACCTGTTCTCCACAAGCCAGTTCTCCCCTGCTTAGCCTTTTTGGTGAGTGGGGGAGTGAGTCTTGTGGGGTCCAATTGGTGTACCAAGCTTGCGTGTGTAGTTGGTGTTGCCTGCCCTGTATGTGGGGCGTGTTTCTGGGCAGTCGGGGAGGGGGGGGTGGCCCTAACAATCAAATCTCCCTGATGATCCTAGAGTTTTAAAGCTGCTGCAATAGTCTAATCCTCCAGTTCAGTCCTGCCACAGTTTGTCTCTGCCACTGACCCACAAGTCTTTGGTATTGGCGTATGGCTCCTGAGACTTGCAAGTGGGCCCCTCTTCCAGGCTGTGCACCCCGGGTCCTCTGTTGAGGGATGACTGTGCTATGTCACAGGTGAGTGCCGTCCCCCCAGGGCAGTTCTGGGCTGCTGGGCTGTGTAGGGAGGCTCCCAGTCTGCTCAAATGATGGCTGAATGGGGCTTTGTTAATTCACACTGCTCCACCTTCCCAGCTCTGGGACATTCAGCTGAGGTTGCAGGGAAGGCTAATGTCCACGCCCAGTTTTGTGGTGTGTGCCTGTTATTTGAAGCACTTCCGTCACACTGGGTTGTCTGGGGCAGCTCTGGGCTATGGGGCTGGCGATGGGCAGGAGTGTTTCCTGTCCACCAGGATGGTGGCTGTGAGCGGACACCCCCCTTTTCTTGGGAAGTTGTGTTGTTTAGTGAATTTTCTCAGCCACTGGATTATTTCCTTTTGTTTCAGAGCTCTCTTAGTTCTGCTCTTGACTTGACGTGCCCAAATTGCAATTCCTTGAAGCTTTCTGTATTGGGCTTCTTAGAGTAATTGTTTTAGAAAAAGAAAAAAGGATTAAAAAAAAAAAACAAAAAAAACGGCCCTCCTCAGAGATCTAATGGGTTATTGAAATGCTAATAGACAAAGCAACCAGGGCCATTAAGGAAAGGTCCACAGGGCAGAGAGATCAGCTTTGCTTCGGGATTTGCATATGCACCTCAAGGCCTGAGCTCCGCCCTTCCCCTTTCTGTGTTCACCAGAACTCCAAAAATCCTCTGCTTTTATTTTGGAGTTTTTCGTGTTGTTTTTTTTCTATGCCTGTCTCCTCTCTGCTGGGCTGGCTGCTCTCAGAGTCTCTGGTGTCTGGTCTCAGTCTATCTATGGTTGGAGTTTGAATCAGTAGAATGAGTTTCCGATAAGAGCAGCCACTGCAGTTCTCCCTTCTCCTTCCCGGAGCTGACAGCCCCTCCTTCCCCGGGACTGAGCCTGGCAGGGAGGGGCGCGGGTCCCCTGGCCGCAAAAACTTACAGATTTTGCTGATCTCAGCAGTTCCACGTTTTCATGAGTGTTGTATGAAGTATGCCCAAAGACAGATTGCTCTGTGGTGTCCAGTCCACGCAGTTCCTGGCTTTTTACTTACTTTCCTGGAGGAGTAACTAAAACTTACAGCTCACCAGTCTGCCATCTTGCCCCGCCTCCCTTTGTATAGGTCTTTTACATCTTTGGTTAAGTTTATTCCTAGGTACTTGATTTTTTTAGTAGCTATTGAAAATGGTATCTTTTTCTTGAGTGTCTCTTCAGTTTGTTCATTTCTAGCATATAGAAACATTACTGACTTATATGCATTAACCTTGTATCCCACTACTTTGCTAAATTTGTTTATTAGCTCTAGTAGCTGTTTTGTTGATTTCTCAGGGTTTTCCAGATATAAGATCATATCATCTGCAAACAATGACAGTTTTACTTCTTCCTTTCCAATTTGGATGCCTTTTATTTCTTTGTCTTGCCGGATTGCCCTGGCTAGCACTTCCAGCACAATGTTGAATAACAGTGGTGACAGCGGGCATCCTTGCCTTGTTCCTGATCTTAGAGGGAAGGCTTTCAGTCTCTCACCATTGAGTACTATGCTGGCTGTGGGTTTTTCATATATGCTCTTTATCATATTGAGGAAGTTTCCTTCAATTCCTACCTTTTGAAGTGTTTTTATCAAAAACGGATGTTGGATTTTGTCAAATGCTTTTTCAGCATCTATTGAGATGATCATTTGATTTTTCCCTTTCGAATTGTTAATGTGTTGTAATACGTTGATTGATTTTGTTATGTTGAAACATCCTTGCATGCCTGGAATGAACCCCACTTGGTCATGGTGTATGATTTTTTTAATGTGTCTTTGGATTCGATTTGCAAGTATTTTGTTGAGGATTTTTGCATCTATATTCATTAGGGAGATTGGCTGGTAGTTTTCCTTTTTTGTAGCATCTTTGCCTGGTTTTGGTATTAGATTGATGTTAGCTTCATAAAATGAGTTAGGTAGTGTTCCATTTTCGTCAATGTTTTGAAAGAGTTTGAGTAAGATTGGTGTCAGTTCTTTCTGGAAAGTTTGGTAGAATTCCCCTGTGAAGCCATCTGGCCCTGGGCATTTATTTGTGGGAAGATTTTTGATGACTGATTGGATCTCTTTGCTTGTGATGGGTTGGTTGAGGTCTTCTATTTCTTCTCTGGTCAGTCTAGGTTGTTCATATGTTTCCAGGAAATTGTCCATTTCCTCTACATTATCCAGTTTGTTGCCATACAGTTGTTCATAGTATCCTCTTATAATTTTTTTAATTTCTTCAGGATCTGCAGTTATGTCACATTTTTCATTCATTATTGTGTTTATATGGGTCTTCTCTCTTTTTGATTTTGTCAGTCTAGCTAGGGGCTTGTCAATCTTGTTGATCTTCTCAAAGAACCAACTTTTGGTGATATTTATCCTCTCTATTGTTTTTTTTTTCTCTATGTCATTTATTTCTGCTTTAATCCTTGTTATTTCTTTTCTTCTACTTGGTTTAGGATTGGTTTGCTGTTCATTTTCTAGTTTCTTCATTTGATCCATTAGTTCTTTGATTTTGACTCTTTCTTCCTTTTTAATATATGCGTTTAGTGCTATAAATTTCCCCCTTAGCACTGCTTTTGCTGCATCCCATAGGTTTTGGTATGTTGTGTTCTCATTTTCATTCGTCTCTATATATTCAGCAATTTCTCTTGCTGTTTCTTGTTTAACCCACTGATTGTTTAGGAGTGTGTTGTTTAACCTCCAGGTATTTGTGAATTTTCTAAGTCTCTGATGGTTATTGACTTCTAATTGTATTCCATTGTGGTCAGAGAATGTGCTTTGAATAATTTCAATCTTTTTAAATTTACTGAGGCTTGTTTTATGTTCCAGCATATGATCTATTCTGGAGAAAGTTCCGTGAGCACTAGAAAAGTATGTGTATCCTGGTGATTTGGGATGTAATGTCCTGTATATGTCTGTTAAATGTAATTCGTCTATCAGATTGTTTAGGTTTTCAATTTCCTTATTGGTCCTCTGTCTGGTTGATCTATCTATAGGAGAGAGTGCTGTGTTGAAGTCTCCCACAATTATTGTGGAAACATCAATTGCTTCCTTTAGTTTTGCCAGTGTTTCTCTCATGTATTTTGTGGCACCTTGATTGGGTGCATAGACATTTACGATTGTTATTTCTTCTTTTGAATTGCCCCTTTTATTAGTATGTAGTGGCCTTCTTTGTCTCTCAAAACATCCCTGCATTTAAAGTCTATTTTATCTGAGATTAATATTGCTACACCTGCTTTCTTTTGTCTGTAGCTTGCATGATATATTTTTTTCCATCGTTTCACTTTCAATTTCTTTGTGTCCCTGTGTCTAAGATGAGTCTCTTGTATGCAACATATTGATCGTTCATTTTTTTTGATCCATTCTGCGAATCTATATCTTTTAATTGGGGAGTTTAATCCATTTACATTCAACGTTATAACCGTGAAGGCATTTCTTGAATCAGCCATCTTATCCTTTGGTTTATGTTTGTCATATATATTTTTCCCCTCTCTCTATTAATATCCTTTATTGTACCCATACCGAATCTCTTTAGTACTGAACCTTTCTCCAGGTCTCTCTGTCCTTTCTTTGTTTCTCTGTGTGTAGGGCTCCCTTTAGCATCTCCAGTAGGGCAGGTCTCTTGTTAGCAAATTCTCTCAGCATTTGTTTGTCTGTGAAAAATTTAAGGTCTCCCTCAAATTTGAAGGAGAGCATTGCTGGATAAAGTATTCTTGGTTGGAAATTTTTCTCACTCAGAATTTTAAATATATCATGCCACTGCCTTCTTGCCTCCATGGTGGCTGCTGAGTAGTCACTACTTCGTCTTATGCTGTTTCCTTTGTATGTGGTGAATTGCTTTTCTCTTGCTGCTTTCAGAACTTGCTCCTTCTCTTCCGTATTTGACAGTGTGATCAAAATATGTCTCAGAGTGGGTTTATTTGGATTTATTCTATTTGGAGTTCGCTGAGCATTTATGATTTGTGTATTTATGTTGTTTAGAAGATTTGGGAAGTTTTCCCCAACAATTTCTTTGAATACTCTTCCTAGACCTTTACCCTTTCCTTCCCCTTCTGGAACACCAATGAGTCTTGTATTCGGACGTTTTATGTTATCTATCATATCCCTGAGGTCCGTTTCGATTTTTTCAATTTTTTTCCCCATTCTTTCTTTTATGCTTTCATTTTCCATTCTGTCATCTTCCAGGTCACTGATTCGTTGTTCAGCTTCCTCTAGTCTTGTACTATGAGTGTCCAGAATCTTTTTAATTTGGTCAACAGTTTCTTTAATTTCCATAAGATCATCTATTTTTTTATTTAGTCTTGCAATGTCTTCTTTATGCTCTTCTAAGGTCTTCTTGATATCCTTTGTATTCTGTACTATGGTCTCATTGTTCATCTTTAGTTCTTTGAGTAGCTGCTCCAGGTGCTGTGTCTCTTCTGATCTTTTGATTTGGGTGCTTGGGCTTGGGTTATCCATATCGTCTGGTTTTTTCATATGCTTTATAATTTTCTGTTGTTTTTGGCCTCTTGGCATTTGCTGAACTTGATAGGGTTCTTTTAGGATGTGTAGACAAATTGAAGTCCTTATCTCTAATTTATCAGATCTACAGCTAACTAACCAGGAGGTGGCATCCACAAGCCACCTGTTCTCCACAAGCCAGTTCTCCCCTGCTTAGCCTTTTTGGTGAGTGGGGAAGTGAGTCTTGTGGGGTCCAATTGGTGTACCAAGCTTGCGTGTGTAGTTCGTGTTGCCTGCCCTGTATATGGGCCGTGTTTCTGGGCAGTCAGGGAGGGGGTTGGCTCTAACAATCAAATCTCCCTGGTGATCCTGGAGTTTTAAAGCTGCTGCAATAGTCTAATCCTTCAGTTCAGTCCTGCCACAGTTTGTCTCTGCCACTGACCCACAAGTCCTTGGTATTGGCGTATGGCTCCTGAGACTTGCGAGTGGGTCCCTCTTCCAGGCCGTGCACCCCCTGGTCCTCTGTTGAGGGATGACTGTGCTATGTCACAGGTGAGTGCCGTCCCCCCAGGGCGGTTCTGGGCTGCTGGGCTGTGTAGCGAGGCTCCCAGTCTGTTGTAATGATGGCTGAAATGGGCTTTGTTAATTCACGCTGCTCCACCTTCCTAACTCTGGAACAATCAGCTGAGGTTGCAGGGAAGGCTAATGTCCACGCCCAGTTTTGTGGAGTGTGCCTGTTATTTGAAGCAGTTCTGTCACACTGGGTTGTGTGGGGCAGCTCTGGGCTATGGGGCTGGCGATGGGCAGGAGTGTTTCCTGTCCACCAGGATGATGGCTGTGAGTGGACACCCCCCTTTTCTTGGGAAGTTGTGGTGTTTAGTGAAATTTCTCAGCCACTGGATTATTGCCTTTTGTCTCAGACCTCTCTTAGTTCTGCTCTTGTCTTGACCTGCCCAAATTGCAAGTCTTTGAAGCTTTCTGTATTGGGCTTCTTAGAGTAATTGTTTTACAAAAAGAAAAAAGGATTAAAAAAAAAAAAAAAAGTGCCCTCCTCACAGATCTAATGGGTTATTGAAATGCTAAGAGCCAAAGCAACCAGGGCCATTAAGGAAAGGTCCACAGGGCAGAGAGATCAGCTTTTCTTCGGGATTTGCATATGAGCCTGAGGGCCTGAGCTCTGCCCTTCCCCTTTCTATTTTCACCAGAACGCCAAAAATCCTCCCCTTTTATTTTGGAGTTTTTCGTGCTGTTTTTTTCTATATGTGTCTCCTCTCTGCTGGGCTGGCTGCTCTCAGATTCTCTGATGTCTGGTCTCAGTCTATCTGTGGTTGGA
Organism: Choloepus didactylus; assembly: GCF_015220235.1. Taxonomy (NCBI): domain Eukaryota; kingdom Metazoa; phylum Chordata; class Mammalia; order Pilosa; family Megalonychidae; genus Choloepus; species Choloepus didactylus. The sequence continues at coordinate 181,515,285 of NC_051310.1, read as the reverse complement.
GTTTGGATCAGTAGAATGAGTTTCCGATAAGTGCTGCCACTGCAGTTCTCCCTTCTCCTTCCCGGAGCTGACAGCCCCTCCTCCCACGGGACTGAGCCTGGCAAGGAGGGGCGCGGGTCTCCTGGCCGCAAAAACTTACAGATTTCGCTGATCTCAGCAGTTCGACGTTTTCATGAGTGTTGTATGAAGTATGCCCAAAGTCAGATTGCTCTGTGGTGTCCAGTCCATGCAGTTCCTGGCTTTCTACCTACTTTCCTGGAGGAGTAACTAAAACATACAGCTCACCAGTCCGCCATCTTGCCAACTCAGAACATTTCAAAATAAATTTCAATAGTAGTTATATACTTAGAATAGTGTTTAAAGATGTATAGTTTAAATAGTCTTATATTTGCAGTATATCTGCCAAAGATTTCCCTGATTTAAATGCTCTATTGGCAAGGCTAAATTTGATACATGATTCAAAGAATTGAAGTAATTCATCTTTTTAAAAGGTGCTGAAAAATCTCTCTTGCAAAATTGCTTTTAGGGACTCAAGTATTTTTTAAAAATCCCTTCATTACCACTTATAATATTTGCATATATGAGAGATGAAATATGAGTTCCAGACTCCTCTTTAAGCTGCATGTTATCTTTTGAGGATTACTTCTCTAATCCTGGCTAGCTTCCTTCTAACTTTAATACTCCCCCTAATATAAAACTGAACTCAAAATGTTTTTTCTGTCCTTAACTCTTACTGTCATTAGTTTAGACCACAGTTTCCACAAATTGCCTCATTATTAGTATTACTTGGAACTTCAATCAGAAATAAAGCCCACCTCCTCCCCAGTTAGAATCACTAGAGGATGAGGTCTGGGAAAGAGTATTTTTTACACAGTTATCTAGATAATTTTTGTCTTTGGGCAAGTTTGAGAAACTGTTCAATACCAGTAATTCTCACACTGAGTACAAATAAGAGTCAACTTGGGGAACTTATTGAATATATATGTTTCTGGGTCCCATCCCTAATTACCCACATTTAAACATATGTAAGTGGTGCATAGATCACCCCTAGGAAAGCAGTAGCTCAGGAGGGTTAGCATTAGGGCTCTGGGTCAGTAGAATGGGGCAGTGAATGGGGTTTGTAGTTATCAGAGATTGACAGCTTATTGACCTTGGGAATCCTGGGGTTCAGGCAAGTGCTGAAAGGACAGAATAGGGGAAGCCTAAGGCCAAGGATCGTGGCATATGAATCAGTTAAGTCACTAGAATAAAACTCTCAGCACTAGAATAACTGAGAACAGGAGTCTGACGTTAAGATGAAGGCCATTGGAACAAAGCGGCAATGTATATGCCTGTTGAAAAGGTGGGCACTTGTGGGCCTGGATTTTCAGGGTGAGCAGCAGAGAAATGGCAACTGGTTAGGAAGTGAACTAGCTATACTTGCAAGTAGGTGCTGATTCTAGTTGAAGAAAAAGGGAGGAGGGGCTATGGTTGTTGACAGTTTCTGATAACCTAGACTTCCTTAGTCCTAAAATATCTTCCTTTACAATATTTCCTCAAAGAGTGATCTTCAGACCCCTTGCATAAGCATCATAGGGGTGAGGGTAGGTGTGTGTATTGTTATATATGCAGGTTTCTGGGCTCAACCTTACATTTATGGGGAAAAATCTGTTGGAATGAGAAAAGAGAATAGCATTCTAAATAAGTTCTTACTTATCCTTATAATACTGAAGTTTAAAAACCATGATCTTCTCTGAGGTCTCTGAAGTCTGAAATATGTCTAGACAGGCATTTTACCTGGTGAAAATGCAAACCCTCTGGGAGGTATAATACGGTAAGTAGATTATCTGACATTAATGAATTAGCTCTCTAGAGGAAGAAGCAGCTGAGATAAGAATTTGATTGGGGGAGGAGGAAGGAAATGAAGAGCAAAGGCATAGAAACTTCTCTGGCTGGGTCTACCTGAGTCTGGTTTTACATGTATATGGGACAGAAGCATCAGAGGGAGAGGAAAACTGATGATTTTGTTTGTAGATGGATTCAGCAGCACTTTCAACTGATGTGCCTGGGGCTGAAAAGCAGTTTATTTCTGATTGCAAAATGAGGAAATAGTTTATGAAAAAGTATTTATGAATGCTCTCCACAAAAAGTTAGGGTTGTACTCCTATATTTAAGAGTCCATTATCAATTAATTTAAAGACCCCTGGAACCTATGATGTTTGCAAGTTTTACCAATTCAGGGCGCAACTTATTTCAAAGTAAGTCACTAGCTACAGAAAGTATTACTTTCTCTCTCTCTTGTAAAGGAGTGACCTCTAGATAATAACATTAGGATTTGACAAACAAGTCAGTGTTTGCCAGGGAGTCTGCAGAAGGGAGAGGTTTGAAATATCCTGAGAAGATATATTTCCAGAATTCTGTGTCATCATGAATTGTCTGTCTCTGGAATTAAAGAGATGAATATAAATCTATGGAATCAATTTTCTGTGGGTCTTTTACGATAAGATTTGGCTAAGAAATGGAATATAAGGATTTTACCTAAAATCTCATGAGGAAGAAATCTTAAAGTTACAACCTGATTAACTGTAACATCTGGTCTGAGGTAAAATTGTAATGACTAAAACTTTTGTTGACACCATAGATATAGGAGCGGGAGAGTTGGATGACAAAGAATTTGCCCATCTGTCTAGCATGACCAAGGGGAGGGTACTCTGGTTCTAACTGATTTCTAGGGTTATTTCTAAGGGCAGAAATATCCCCAGAAAGGAGAAAGGATTTTAAAATTCAGCTCCCATGGTTTTGTGGACATATTCTGTAAGAATATCCAAAGACCTTTCTTCTAATTCTATCCACATAAAACAACCATTGGATTTTAATTTGGCCTCTTGAATGTATTTAACATTCTGAACAATGGCTGGTCCACTTCCCATTATAAATTCATAAATTGGAATTCTGGATTAACTGTAATGCTATTGTGAGTTGGGTATTTAGTGGCATGATTGATCTCCTAGGCTCTGATAACTTTTGGGTGAACTAATAAAATTGAATTTATTAATTTGTAAAGCAAAGGATTGAGTCCTTTCAATTTTACCAAGATGTAAATGTCTTTTGTCAGGACATCTGCCTATCAGATTGTGAAGGCCAGTGTATTAGTTATCTATTGCTGCATAACAAATTACTCCAAAATGTGGCTTTAAACAATAAGCATTATCTTACCATTTCTGTGGGTCAAGAATCGAGAAGCACAGTAGCTGGGTGATTCTAGCTTGGGGTCTCTCATGAGGTTGCAATCAAGATGTTGGCCAGGGAGCAGTCACCTAGAAGCTTGACTGGGACTGTAGGATCTGCTTCCAAAGTGGTCTGCTCATGTATCCAGTGAATTGGTCCTGGCTAATGGTGGTAAACCTTTGTTCCTACTCACTTGGGTGTCTTAACAGACTGCTTGAGTGTCCTCACTACATGGTGACTGTCTTCCCCCAGAGCTAGTAATGAGATAGAACAAGGTGGAAATGGCAGTGTCTTTTATTCCTGCACTATTCTGTTGGCCACACAGGCTAGCCATGATTCAGTGTGGGAGGAGACCACCTAAAGGCATGGATATCATGCCTTAGACTACCTAAGGGCATGATATCCTGAAGTATGGAGCATCAGGGCCATCTTGGAGGCTGGCTATCACAATCAGCCTCTGACCTACACTATAGTGATGTAGTCTATGCTTCCTTAAATTGAAATTGTATCCTTTCTCATGCTCCATCTGCCAGATGAGAATACCATTGCTTTTAGTTTCTTCTTATATAGTAGGATCACTATTTGTTTTTTCTGGCTATTGAGCTGTGGAGACCAGATAAGCAGGTTTTTGGCATGAGGATAGAATCTTAATCTCACTTTTATGTAAAAATTTTACGATGATATACTAGATTTAGGTTTCATCTAAAAGCCCCTGTTTGTGTGTCTTTGCATCCTCCTTTTTTCATTAATTCTTTCTTTAGCTAGCAATGAGATTCTGGGTTTAAAAAATCAAAAGGAATACTTTTCAGGACTTCAGGTAGTGCAATTTTTAAACCTATAAATACAGTTTATGTTTATGCATATCTTCTCAAGTTCAAATATGAATATTTATGTAGTATTATTCCTACACTCTCAGGAATGTACTACAGAAATTATCATTGAAGAATTCATTGTTTTTCTGACATTAACATCTTTGCTGCATCATTCTTAGAGGAAATTTTCTTGACAGCAGTGTTTGTGCTCTATGTCTGGAAATATCTATAAAATATATTCAATTCTCTTAAAATCTCAAAGGAAGAATTGGTGTGACAAACTTTTTACACAAATAGTTCACATTTCTAGCTGTGGCAGCAACTCTACAGTTCTAAGAGGAAAAAATTGTGTGTGTGTGTGTGTGTGTGTATAATATACATATTCAGAACAAAATACCTCAACTTTATGTGTTGTTTATATATGCAGATGGTGACTTCTCTTTCCAGAAGACAAAAGGAAAGATCTTAATCCTAATTTTTATTTTCTGGCTTTAGAAATACATTTTTTTCTTGCAGGTGTGGTATAAAGATAACTTTCTCACTGACCATTTACAGATAGCAAAAGAATTATCTCTTAACTATTAGTCTATATGCTTGCTGACTCAAACTTTGCAAAGGTGACTGAGAAAGGTGAGAGAAAGGTCCTTAGAAGATGTTGCTGTGAATCCAGGAAAATGCCTACTGAAACTAGAAGGTAAATGGTACAAGGCCCAAGGTCCCATGGACAACAGAATGGTTATTACATACAATGCAAAAAGATGAATTGGGTAAAAGTCATTAGAAAACTTTAAATTGCAGTCCCATTAACATAATTCCTTGGACCATCTCGTTGATACTTATGGTATAGCATAAAAATTAATACTTTCCTGCAACTCAGTATATGGGATTTAGGAATATGTGGGATTTAGAAAAAAGAGAGTTTGAGAGAATATTGAAAAATCTTATCTGGCACCAGATCATGAAGTACTCATGTTTAAATTGCTGATCTCAAGTGTTTGGACCTACTAAACTGAGAATACAGATCCTAGATCAGCGCAAAGAATGCTGGAAATACTTACCTAAAACAGCCTTCTTAACTTTACTGTCACTTCATGGTATGTGGGACAGATTCCAACCCAAGTGTTTACTCCTAACAAGTCCATCTAGGCATGAGATGAAGCAGCAGATTCAGCCCCAAGCTTGCGGTTTCTCCTGCATCCTTCCCCAACAACCATTTGAATGCAGTGTGGAATGAGAGAGGAGGAATACTTTGTGGAGTCAGGTTTGTTTGTGTTTAGATTTGGTGTCTGTTGTGTTCTAGTTCTGTGATCTTGGGAAAGGTACTTAATCTCACTGAGCCTCAGTTTTATCATCTATAAACGAGGGATAATAGTGCCTCCTCAGAACCAGCTATGTAATTTGTGAGACCCAGAATAAAATGACAATGCCTGGCCCTGTGTTCAGGGGGAAAATAAAAGCAGGAAAAAAGTGTTATAAAGGTTTTTATATATAAACTTTTTTCCTTTCAAATTATTTTATTACTTATAAAATAGGATGAGGTAATCGTTGTAAATAAAGAAAAATTAAAATTTTAAATTATTAGCATGAATTTTACCATTCATCTTTATATTTTATGGCAGTATATTTACAATATATAATTGTGAACACAAACATAAGAGAATTTAATTCATATATGGAATCCTTGGTATTGGGGATTGAATCCTGTCCCCCACTAAAGGCATTCAAGTTCCAACCTCTGGTGCTATAGGTGTGGACCCATTGTAAATAAGATCTCTTTAAGATGTGACTTCAGTTAAGGTGTGGCCCAACTGAATCAGAGTGGGTTTTAAACCGGATTACTGGAGTCTTTTATAAGTAGAGTGAAAGTCAGATGGAGAGAGAAGCCATAAGGATCAGCCAGAAGCTGGAAGTCAATGGAACCGGGAAGGCAAAGGAGAAGACACTGCCATGTGTATTGCCACGTGACGGGAAAGCCAAGGAACTCCAAGGATTGCAGCTAGCCAGAAGATACCAACCGCAGGAGGAAGCAAGCTTCTGAAACTATGAGCCAATAAATTCCTGTTGTTGAGCCAATGCATTGTATGGTATTTGTTTTAGCAGCTAGGAAACTAAAACAATTGGTATTTCATAGCTCACATATGCAACTCTATTTCATTCATATAAGAGACTGTACAAAACTAACTTTTTAATTCACTTCTTGATACATACACATTCTACCAACACTCTCTACCTTTGGCTTACTAATATGTAAGGAAGGACTGAGATGAAAAGGATCTGTCCTGGTTTGAATCTGTTATGCACTGCATTTTCAGTGATAGTAATACAAGGAAGTAACACAAGTAAGAAAAGATATGATAGGGCTCCTTGGTTGTTCATGTTTCTTAGAACACCATTACCTTCTTTCTGCATTCAAGGCAAGTTCTGGTTGAAATAGAAAATGTTTCCTCTCAGGTGTATCAGTGCCCCTGCTTACTCAGTCATAGACATTGTTAAGAGCCATGAACACAGAATCCTGGTGGACCCACTATGAGCAGGAGTTCAGTGGGGTTCAAAGTGAGATAATTATGTCATGGGAGCCACAAATGCTATATGCAGTGTGTGGCAAGGTACAGCTGTCACATGTGTGTACTTATCTACTCTGCTCGCACACATGGTCCATTGTCCCATTGGACTTCACTTACAAAACAAAAGTTCAAAGATAAAAGAATTTCAAAACAGGCACAGCAGTGTTTTTTACCACGTACAGGGCCTCTGAGAACAGAGCTCTGTGTGACTGCATTTGTCACATGCCCAGGAAGTTGCTCTGTATCTTCTTTAGGTTGTCAGATCCCCGGCAGAATACATAAGACATGCACAATAAATGCTCTCCCATTTTCTCATAGAAAACATTAAATTCTTTCAGAACAGACATACATATGCTTGGGACTCAGAACCTTGATACCCAAGTGGTAATGAAAACTGCTCACATTTGAGAAATTACTTTTTCTAAGAGAAAGAATTACAACATACTTTTCAGAAACCAATTTAAATCCTTCTGCAATATTATCCTAATTCAGCCACCATGATTGGCTTGGTCAGTAGATGAAATAAGGGGATTTGGTGTGATTTAATAGAGACTTTTAAAGCTTCCCTTCACCCCAGATCTCTCTCCACTACTCACTTGCCACAATTTATCCAAGTTCACCATTAGAAATTTATTTCTTTGGATTAAAGCTCTGTCCTATTTTAAAACACTGTAGGAAAACTGCTGTAAAACTGAGCTCAAAGTGGTTTTATTAAAATCACTTAAAATGTTGAAAGAAAGTAAAGGACAAAGTTCCTTTGGGAAACATTTTAGTTTTGACAGTCACATGTAGGCATGATTTTGTCAAAAAAACTGAATCCCTTTGGGAAGGGATTAGTGATAATCCTGGCTGAATCCCTGTATGTTTCTTGGACATAACAGTACCTTCCAAGGTCAACTTTGAAGTTCTGTGCATCAGATTAGAGACTTTGTTGGAGGGAAATGATTTAATGCTGGCAGGAGCTTATTAAGACTTTCTTTGGCTGTATAAGTCAGGGAGGGTAAGGAAGGAGCCCTAACTCATTATAGGCTCTTGATCGAGCCATTTAACTTCTTGGAGACTTTTTGGTCTGAATGTTCCCCAAAGTATATTCTGTTCCCTGAATTCACTAAGTAGATTCTCTTGTGTTTTCTCCCACCACCTCCAGCCCTCCATCTCTAAATTTTTCTAACCTTTGGGCCTTCCCTAACAGGTGTCACTACTAATTGCATAGCAGCTTATTGGTGGGCATTGAGTTTCTAGGAGGCCTCAAATAGAAGCTGTACTTACAAATCAGCCATACTATTTGGGGGCAAACATCTGAAAATATAAATAAACTTGAGAAGGGAACAGAATAATCAAAAAATGAATACAACATCAAAATTACTACATTACGTTTTCTGTGGTCCAGAAATAAATTATCTAATTTATTTCTTGCCATAACCATTTGAGTTAGGTTGTTCTTCTTATTACCATTTCACATGTAAAAACTGTCATAGAAAGGGTAATCAATCATTATTGCCTTGATGAAAATTAGTTTTTTAGATGGTGTATTATTCAGTTATTGCTACAATAATGCTGTGTTAACAAGCTGTCTCAAAAACTGAGTATCTAGCTCCACCCCAATCAAGATAGTGCTGGGAGAGGCTTCAGGGCTCCATCCCCTCACAGAAGCTTTGGACAGTCAGCAAGAACAGGCAGAAACATCTTTCTCAAAGCTCCATAAAACAGTTAAAGGCTTGCAGAAACCGGGTGAGTGCTGAATCAAGAGAAAGTCTGCTTAAAAGTGGTAGAATCTTGTGGTGCCTTGACTGGACCCTACTCCATCTCCTCACTGGCTTGTGGAGTTGGCCTACACTTCCAGTGTGGGTCCCTGATCCTGGCTCCAGAGGGAGCAGAGTAACCCTTATGCACATACTGGGAGAATGTATGTCTGGCACAGCCTGACTGGTGGCAGCCGGAGGGACTGAACTGTGGATACTTGTCATACGCTTACTGTCTCAGAACTTGCCCTGTATGTGGAAGGTAGCTTACCGAGGTCTCCTTCAGAACACTGTGGGAGAGCAGTCAAGTTGTGGCTGCCTGGAACAGGGGACTGCAGGCTGTAGGACATACAGTGCAGTGCTTGGGTCTGTGAAGAAACTGTTTCCCACAGAAGAGGGGACATTTATATCCATGTAAATGGGAAATTCTAGGTCCACATGCATATGTCCAAGTAAAGACACTTGTGCAGAAAGAATCAGGGAGGCCCCTGCACTTTGGCCAGATGTTCTCCACAGTCATTGTGTAGATAAGCTCTGAAGAAGAGCACACATAGGTCAATTTGCAAAGACTGGGAAAGGTATTTTCTTTTTCTTTTTTTTTCCTTTTTTTTGGTCAACTCCTGACATTCAAGAAAAGCTCTATAATAACACTAGTTGGATACAAGCTTAAGGAACAGATGCCACAGAGTCTAAATTGCAGTGATAACACATTAAAACATCAAAATGTCCAGGTTTCAACAAAAGATTGCAAAATGTACAAAGAATCAGGTCCAGTCAAAGGAGAATATTAAAGCATTGAAAACCATCAATGAGGAGAATCAGACTTGGAATGTTCCCAACAAAGACTTAAAAAAATTGATCCTAAATATTCCCAAAGAGATAAAGGAAAACATGGACAAAGAATTAAAGGAAATCAGGAAAAAAAAATAGATGAACACAAAGAGAATATCAATAGAGAGATGCAAATTGTGAAAAGGAACCAAACAGAGCTGAAGACCACAGTAACAGAAATTAAAAATTCCCTTTAGGAGTTCAACAGCAGATTGGAACGGGCATAAAAAAGAATCAGATAACTTGAAGATAAGACAATTGAAATCATCCAGCCTGAGGAACAGAAAGAAAAAAGACAGAAGCAAGTGAACAGAGCCTGAGGAACCTGTGGGATACCATCAAGCATAACAATATATGTATTATGAGTTTCCCTGAAGAAGAGAGGAATGGACAGGGAGAATATTCAAAAAAATAATGAATGAAAACCTCCTGAATTTAATGAAAGACATGAATATGCATATCCAGTATGCTCAATGAACTCCAAACAGGATAAACCCAAATAAACTCACACTATGACATATTATAATCAAACTGTCATATGCCAAAAATAGAGAATTCTGAAAGCTGCAAGAAAGAAGCAATGTGTCACATGCGGAGCACCTCAATAAGATTAAGTTCCAATTTCTCATCAGGAGCCATGGAGGTAGGAAGGCAGTGAAATAACATATTTAAAGTGCTGAAAACAAAAAATTGACAACCAAGAAACCTGTAATTGGTGAAACTGTCCCTCAAAAATAAGGGAGAGATTAAGACATTCCTAAATAAACAAAAGCTGAAGGAGTTTGTCATACATAGACCGGACCTTCCAGAGATGCTAAAGAAAGTTCTGCAGCTTGAAAGGAAAGGACTATAAACAATAGATTGATGCCACATGAAGAAATAAAGGTCTCTGGTAAGGGTAACAACACGGGTAAATATAAATGCCAGTACTATTGTATTTTTGGTTTGTAATTCCACTTATTACTTCCTACAGGATCTAAAAGGCAAATGCATAAAATGTAACAAATCAGTGGTTTTGGACTCATAATGTAGAAATATGTAATTTGTGACAAGACCTACATAAAGGTGGGGGCACAGAGAAGTATAGGAATATGGTTTGTGTACACTACTGAAATTAAGTTGGTATCAAAGCAAACAAGATTATTATAAATTTATGATGTTAAATTTAAGCACCACGGTAACTACAAAGAAAATATTGGAAAATATGCAAGCTCCTAGAGATAGAAATTAGAGTACAGGTTGCCAGGGGTGAGGGTCAGGGGGGTAATGGGGAGTTAATGGATAATGGGTGTAGGGATTCTGTGTGGGGAGATGGGAAAGTTTTAATCATGGAAAATGGTGAGGGTACTACAACATTGTGAATGTGATTAATCCCACTGAATGGTATGTTTGGGAGTGACTGAGATGGGGAATTTTATGAATTTTATGTTGCACGTATGTTCCCACAATTAAAAAAAAAAAAAGAAAGCAACTAAAGAGATAATGACAATTAAATTCAATACATGATCTGGGACAGGATTAACAAGGGAGAGAAAAGGCTCGAAAGGATATTAATGGGACATATGAAAAAATTGGAACATAGACTGTAAGCTTGGTATCAATGTTAAATTTCTTGAACTGGATAATTGCACTTTAGGTGGTTACCTGAGTGAATATCCTGGTCTAAGGAAATGTACGTGTTGGTATTAAGTGTTCAAGGAGCACGATGTATACAGTCTACACTCAAATGTTCAGAAAATGGATTGAGAAATAGATAGACAGAAGGATTGATAGATGGATAGACAGAATGATACAGCAGATGTGGCAAAATATTAAAATTGGTGGCTCTGGGTATCTGAGGGGTGGGGGAGGGGAGGGATATGTTGGAGTCTCCATAAGTGGTTTGTTTTATTTTTTGTAACTTTCCTGTAAGTTTGAAAGTATTTCAAAATAAAAAGTTAAAAAAACGTCAGTGTCTTATAAAAACAAGTATTTATATATGTTTGCTCATGGGGCTGTGAGTAGGCTGTGACTCTGCTGGGTTTGGCTAGGACCAGTTGCATTTACATCTGCTCCCCATATATTCTCATTCTCCTTGGACCAGCTGGAGGGCATGATTTTTCTCATGGCACATCAGGGGAGCACAAAAGCGTAAGCCAATCTGTCCAAGCACATTTAAAGGCTCTGTTCATGTCATGTCCACTGTGGTGGTTTGAAGCTGTAGGAATCCCCAGAAAAGTATGTTTTTTAAGTTAGTCCATTCCTGTGGTATGGACCCACTGTAAGTAGGATCTTTTGGTGAGTAGGATCTTAAGTTAAGATGTGACCCTCTCATTCAGGGTGAGTCTTAATTCTCTTGCTGGAGTCCTTTATAAGAGACTGAAATTCTAAGAGAGAGAAAGTCGTGTAAGTAAGAAGCTGAAAGCAACGAAACCCAGAAGAGAAGGAAGAGATAAGTAGATGCCACCATGTGCCTTGCTTTGTGACAGAGGAGTCCAGGATCACTGGCGGTCTTTGGGAAGAAAGCGTCATCTTGATGATGCCTTGATTTGGACAGTTTCACGACTTCCAAACTGTAAGCTTCTAAGATAATAAATTCCCATTGTTAAAAGTCAACACATTTTATGGCATCTACTTTTGGCAGCAAAGCAAACTAGAACATCCATTAATGTTAATTGGCCAAAGCAAGCCCAGATGTTAAAGGTGTAGGAAAGTATACTTAGTCCATAGTGGAAGGGCACTGCAAGGTTACATGGCAAAGGGGGTGTGCCGGTTTGAATGTATTGTGTCCCCCAAATGCCATTATCTTTGTGGTCTTGTGGGACAGACGTTTTGGTGCTGGTTAGATTTGCTTGGAATGTGCCCCACCCAGCTGTGGGTGCTGACTTTGGTGGGATACTCCCATGGAGGTGTGACCCCACCCATTCAGGGTGGGCCTTGATCAGTGGAGCCATATAAAACATGCTGACTCAAAGAGACTGAATGGAGTGCAGCTGTGAGTGACATTTTGAAGAAGAGCAAGCTTGCTAGAGAGGAATGTCCTGGGAGAAAGCCATTTTGAAACCAGAACTTTGGAGCAGACGCCAGCCATGTGCCTTCCCAGCTAACAGAGGTTTTCCGGACGCCATTTGCCATCCTCCAGTGAAGGTACCTGATTACTGATGTGTTACCTTGGACACTTTATGGCCTTAAGACTGTAATTGTATAGCCAAATAAACCCCCTTTTTATAAAAGCCAGTCCATCTCTGGTGTTTTGCATTCTGCAGCATTAGCAAACTAGGACAGGGGGGAACACGTGGGACCAGTAATCCAATCAACTTTTAAGTGGGAGCAGGGCATTAAGAGAATGTGAATTATATTGGAGGGGGGCTGTTTTAAAGAGAGAAGATGACCTATGGAGCATGGGACACAGCAAGAGGGGTCCATGCCAGGTGGTGGGCATGCCAGAAAGGAAAGTAGCATTCTCTCACTTCCTTTTTCTGATCTCAAGCCAGACTGTCTACTTTGAAAACTTTATTTATGGCTATCCCAGCAGAAAAGGGGACCATTCAGAATAGCACAATGGCAGCACAAGACCCTGGTGTCCATTTTGAACCACTGCATTACCACAATCCAGAGGAGTACTAGGTTAGGGTGTGTGGTCACTGCTTATTCTCAGCAGATGTTATGATGCTCATTAAAACCCTGGCTTGAATCTCCTTCACTGTGGCAAAATAATATTCTAGGTAGCTTTCCTAAAAATCCCACTTCCCATAGCAATGAGGATGCTTCTTAATTAAAGAGATTATTTATTTATTTATTTATAGATATATTTTGGATGACTCCAACCATTGGTTTCTTCAGGGTTTTGACAAGAGTATTTCTGGGAGAGAATATTATTGTCCCAGGTGCCACAGACAAGATACAGTTATAATAAAATTAATAGCATTTCTCAGACTTCTTCTGGTTTGTAGCTTGGGGGAAGACACTCTAGCCTCTGCAGAGGAGGGAATGAGTTTGGAAAGGGGGTCAGAACCAGATGAGAAGACACTTGGGATGCCATGATAGGAAGTTTGGACTTTATGTAGGAATGTTGAGGAAAGGTAGGAGGAAGTGAAAAACTAGGATTGACTTTTAGAAAGTCTGCTAGCATGGGAGGAATGGATTTGAGAGAAGATAGTAAATAGGAGGCAGGAACACCAATTTGGAATTTACTGTGATGATTCAGGCAGGAGACAGTAAAGAGTAATCAGATTCTCAATCACGGGAGCACCCTGTATTAGACATTCTTTTGGAGCCATCTGTTCCTAACATTCTCAAGTACTTTCACTTCTAAAACATCAAGATTCTAGAGAGCTTTAGCTGGAATTAGCATCTGATTTTCAGATTTATGCTATTTTAAAAACTGCTTCCTAAAATGCCTGGCAAAAAGTAAGCGCCCAATGTTTGCTGAATTAAAAAGAAAGAAATACTTGAATACTATAAGCAATTGCCTACTTTTTCTTCTTTTTTTCTTTTGTTGTTTATGAAAGGGAAAAATATTCCGTGCAGCATACCCAAGAATAAAGGAGGCTTGTTAAAACTCCAGTCTAAAAATGGCAAAAACACATCCTTGCTTTTGCTTGCTCTGGGTACTAGTGTCTTATTTATATAGACCCTTCACTAGCTTCGTGTCAAGGAATGGAGAAGTAGATTTACTGTTAGCTGGTCCAGCACACATGGAATCAGATATTAAGCCCTTTGATTCAGGTTAAAGCAGAGTAGCAATGAGTCAGAGGAAAGCCTGGGATCCACTCTGAAGTTTTGCACAAAGGTCTCTTCCTGGGCCCTTTCTTTCATTTTGAAAGGCATTTCCTCCTCGTGCTTGGCAGTGCTTATCCCAGGCTCAGTGATACAGCTTTTCCCTGGGACCTATGCATGGGTCCTGTGTGTAAACGCTTCTCCTGTACTGGGTTAAATTCTGCTGAAGGGTGACCCCTATCTGTTCATGTATAGACTGTAGAGTTCCCACCTAGACATGGTCTCCCATTTCAAAGAGTTCTCCTGTTCTATCACACATTTTCTCTTTCCTTTCCATCCCTGAATGTGGGTGTGAGTGTCTTTTTTGACCATAGAGTTTTGTTGATTAATCCTATATTGGGATATTGTGGGAAAGTAGACTCTGTCCCCCATGTGGAACTTTGGTAGGTCTTGGGAAGTTGCAGTCGTGGTCCTGCTTTATCACTTTTCTTCAGCTTAGTTTTTGAATCCTTTGCTAAATAAACTGAGGACCTAATATTATGGGGTAAGGCCTTTCACATCAGCTCCACAAAGGGAGAAGAATATTGCGAAGCATCACCTTGACAACCCTGCCTGGGTCTTTGGCTGTGCTTTGGAAGCCGAAAGGGATTCTAATTTATCAGCCTCCACATGCCAGTTCCCCATCCAATGGTCTAATCTTGTGGTAAGAGCCAATCTCTAGTCTGCAGTTTCTGACCCTGTTCCTGGGTGCCATTTTTGCCCCCTTACATTTGTGTTGAACTGTCCCAGTAACAGTCTCATAAGCTACTTGGAGTTTTTTTTTTGTTTTTTTTTTGTTTTTTTTTTTTTTTTTTTTTTCAGTTTGACAGGATCCTGGGTGACTGCACTATTCTGGCCTTTTGTCACTTTCCCTAAAACAGAGGTCGTTGAGTATGACATCAGGAAGTGGAGCGTGAAGCTAGTGGTTTCATTCCTAGTTGCAGCTTTGTGTGATGGTGAAGTATTTTAAGGTATTAATTCATGCACCCCAGGAATCACCCCATCAGATTCTTTCACTTTTTACCTGAAGATCTTTCCCCTCCCTTGGTCCACTCAGATTGACTAACTACACTATTAGGTAGATAGGCCTAAGGGTGAATGATTTGAAAATATGCTTGTAGAGTTTTCTACTCCTTGTTAAATGATGCCACGGGTGGGGAAGAGTAGGAAAGGAGGGACAAAGAGAGTGCTGACATGAGCATATACTGGAGTAGTGTTTCTGAGGCAGTCCCAAATGCTTCTTTAGTCCATTTATTAGGATGTGTTCAAAATACTCAATAACCCACTCCAATCATTCATAATTTTTGCTATTTCAGTAGCCAAGCCCAAATGCCTTTGAAGAAAACTGTAGCCTCTTAACCAGTAGGGCTAAATCTTTCCAATTAGCTTTCCTTCATTCACATCTGAGGCAAGGGTGGCCATTGTGGGTTTACACAGTTCATGGCTGCCCAGGATACAGCCTGGGGGTGAGGGTGGGGGGTAGTAGTCTCAGGTTGTCCCTCAAACTGCCTCACCCTTGGGTACCCAGAATTTCATTTGCATCCCTGTTGCTATATCCATCTGATAATGAATTCTGCCATATTTTTCTTTTTTATTCTTTTAAGGTTATACATTTCTGACTTAGTTTTATCATAGTTCCCTTATTACTAATAACAACTTGCAGGTTATAGGGATGATTATTAAACTAACTCAATAATTCAGTTATCCCAAGTATTGGTAGTGTGGCCGATTTAAAGAATGGTATAAAGATATGTTATATTAACCTTACCAATGATCTTATGCTTTTTTATTCAATATAAAAGTGAAGGAAACTGTCCTTGTGCTGGAAGAGGAAACTACAGATATTCTAGGGATATATTAGTGATTGTTATAACAAGCTCAAAGGAAATAAGACTACAGTTCAGCTAAGGCTAAGCACTTCTCTTATCAGCTACTGGATTCTTTTTCTATGTGAAAATCAGGATCTTCAATGCCAGTCTATGACCGCCATGTCTGCTAATTGTTCTGTGGGATTATTAGACCACTCCAATTGAATGACTCTCCTACTCCCTCAATAGACTATGTTTTAAAGTTGAAATGGATAAAATGTTTCTTGGGGGTAATAGCTGGTGGAAGAGTCTCTTGAGCATAGAAATTCCATGTAAAGGATCTGAACAACTCAGATGGTCTCAGAATTTGCCCCCTACTTTGTAAATAATATAGCATAACAAATAATTTAAATTACTTAGCCCAAATTATTATGAATAAAATGATAATAGCCTTGCTTTTTTTACCCTCCATTGGGGTGAATCAGTACCATAGCTAACACTTCATTTTGTACCTGATTAACACTCGGGGCAGTGTGGCAGAGCCATCTGTATCTAAGCTAAACTAAAAAGCAACCTGACCATTGAAAGGAGATTTTAAAAAAGTTGTTGAGACTTGTTTTTTTGGTCCATCCTGGGAAATCTTGTGCTGTAATTCCAGAGTGCCTTTTTATATTTTTGTAATTAATCTTGCTTCACAGTCGTTTCATGTCTGTAATCCAGACACTATTCTCCTAACAGATCCCAAAATAAATAGAGGTAAAATCATGTTGAGCATCACTCAAATTGGAAATCAGACCTCCACAAATGAAACGTTATCTTCCAAGAGAATCAACAGCATTGGTGACAATTTGGACAATCTTGGTGATCTTTCCGGCAGCTTTGGCTGAGACAGAATCCAAAGGGGGTAGGGTGGGGGGATTGAGAGTAAAAAAAAAAAAAAAGTCTCCATACTTCTAAAAAAAGGCTGGCAATTCTACAGCCAGGGTTAGGGTTAGGGTTAGGGTTAGAGATGATTTTAAACCTAGTCATCACTAATTATCACTAATGGGTAGTGGCCTCACTGCAGTGAACATGCTTTTAAGGCTGACAGCAAATTCCTGCCTCTGTAATCAACACAAAATATGCTTTTAAGCCTAACAAGCCACTGTCACCTCCGTAATCAACAAACATTTCCCAAGAATTCTCTATAAGGGCAGAATTTAGCTCTCTCTGACCAGAATAGCTCTTCCTTACTTAAATAAACAAAAGATTTATCTTTGTGCTTTTGGTTTCAGATTTTAAGTGGCAGTCTCATCCTTTGACAGGGTGTATGAGACAAATACTCTCATAGAATCATTGAAAAATGATAGGGTAAGAGGGTCATATTGAAGTGTTTACTCATGGCAGTGACTTCAGACATTAAATGCAGACCTTATGTTTTCAGGAATATTTTCCACTCAGGATCCCTGAGAACAAAGGCCGTAGATTGCCAATATCTAGACTAAATATAGACTTTGCCAGATGTGAGATAAACATGACTGGGCAAATCCAAAGAGTTGATATCTAAGGCAAGCTGGATGGAAGAAGGAGATTTTGGTTGGGAGGGAAGAGTTGTGGAACCTTAGCTTTGATTGCTTTGTGCCTTCCCACCTCCTCATGCAGCGACAGGAGAATGTTCTACCTGTCCTGCCCTATGCTGAAGTTAGGGGTCCCAAAGAAAACCTCCTTTGGACATAGAGGTACTTAACAAAGGCAATAGCTTCTTATTTGGAGTTCTCTGAGAGAGATCCATCCCTGGATTTGGGAGGAGGCCAGCAGAAAATTGCCTGTCAGAAGGCGGCAAAGATAGCCCCCAGTGTCATGCAGAGCTGAGAATATCGTAGTTGATATTAATAGGTTTCCTCTGTGTGTAGAGCAGACTGCAGAAGGTATATGGGGTTGTAGATTTCCTTGTTTGGGCTGAGGCTGTCCAGCAGGATGAAGAGACCCCATTCAGATGCTATGGAGTAGACCACTAACAGAGTTGTGGTAAACCATAGGTATTCTTCTGATACTAACAGGTCGTAGAGATATTGGTACTCAAAGACCATTAAATGTTTCATAAGATAGAGCCAGAGGTTGGAGGCTGCACCAGAAGTCAGATCAGTGAGGACGATAGCAGCCAGGGATAGAAGTAAAGGGACTGTGAACCAGCTGTGCAACTTCTGCAGTTCCTCCACTCTTCTGCCTTTTATAAGCAAACTCTCTGCCATTAATGAATTATTTGCAGGTAATTGGCAGGAATTGATTCATCTGGGTGTTTAGAGTGAAAAGGGTATCGGGGAAGAAAGCCCAAAGGGAAAGCTTTCAACTGTGAGTGATGACTGAGAGAGTACTTGAATTTGATTGAAAGTTTTAAACCAAAAGTGACTAAAAAGGTTTTTGTATTTAACTGTGTTTACCAAATGTAATAGATTAAATTGTCTAGTTTGGGCAGATTGGGAGTACATTAGTCAGGGTTCTCCAGAGAAACAGCACAGGCAGGATATACATATATGCATGTAAGTATTATGAGATTTATTGTCGTAATTGGCTCCAATAACCATGAAGATCAACAAGTCTAAATTCTGTAGGACGGGTCACAAATTGGGAACTCCATGATGAAAGTTTCAGTGAATTCCCCAGGAGGAGTAGAGATTGAAATCCTTTATCACTGCTGAAATTATCAGTTCTCCCTTTAAAGCCTTCAACTGACTGGATGAAGAGATTCTTCTCATTGCTAAAGGCAATCTCCTTTGTTGATTGTAGATGCAATCAGCCAAGGTTGCAATAAACTGACTAGTGATTTAAACCCATGAAATACCCTACAGTAACAGTCGGTTCAGTGCTTTTTTGACCAGAACAACTGGACACCAAAACCTGGCCAAGTTGACACATGAACTCAGTCATCACAGACCACCCTTTGTCGACTTGGCACCTATACACATCTTACACTGTATCTAATCTCTAAATAAAAACAATAACAGTAAAATTTCACCCCAGATAATTCACTTATCCTGCATATAACCAAAAACACAATAACCCTTTCCCTAGAAGAGGATGCAAGTCTTTGAGTAATATTCACTCTTAAAATTTATATGTTGTAACTTAAATATTATGACATAAAATTAGTACAACTTACGTCATATGATAAGTGGATAAGATAGGACAGTAAACAAAAATATATCATTTATGTGTATATACAAACATATTCAATACAAAACAAGGAAGAAATACTCATAACCATTATAGTCCTCATTTCTGCAACTAGTCATATAGAAGTAAGCTTGTAATTAGAACTACCTTCTTCCGCTACCCACTCCATATTTCCTTTACCCTCAGCAAGCTCCTCAGCTGGTCCTGGTTGTTTGCCTGGTGGTCTTGATTATATTCCTGAAGGGTTTGGGCCATTAGTGCTATTGCTTGGATTGGGTTATTGCAGTTTCTCTTTGACTTTAAGGCATGGTAGTACTAATTGATGCACTAAGGGAACTCCTGTATTCCAGGCAAACTCTTCTTTACCTCCATTGTGTAGTAGCAGTCCTATTTCCCCTTGATAATCAGAATTAATCACCCCAGCCACTACAGTGATTCCCTTCTTTGCCTGTTGATTCGAAAGTGGTCAGGTGGTGATCTTAACTTCCAGTTCAATGGAATCATTGTTGTGTCTTCTGATGGAAGCACTCCTACTTTTGGAACTAAGACCTCATTACCACCAGAGCTTAAGGTTGCAGGGACAGGAAATGAAAATTTTTCTAGTCGATCACTATGGATAATAGTGAGTAGTGCCACTCCCATTTCACCCCCTTATTCCTGGACCCATAAATCTTGGTTATGGGAGAAATAGCACCATAGAGTGGACGCCGATTTAGAGCATGCACAGCCTCCTGGAGAACACTGCCCCAACCTTTCAAGGTATTGCCACCTAATTGAGCACCTATTGATGCTGTAATTGAGTCTTCAAAAGGCCATTACACCATTCTGTTAATCCAGCTACTTCAGGATGATGAGGAATGGTAAGACCAGTGAATTCCATGAGCTTGTGCTTCTTTTGCTGGGAAGTGGTTTCCCTTTGATCAGAAGCAATGCTGTGTGGAATACCATGACAGTGAATAAGGCATTCTGTAAGCCCATGGATAGTAGTTTTGGAAGAAGCAATGTGTGCATGGAAGGCAAGCCAAGAAAACTATGAACTATGTGCAGTTATAAAATAAGGATAGTGTCATTTTGGGGGTTACCATTTTATTGATAACTCTTCAATTCCTACCTGCTACAAGAGGACTCATTGTCCCATGCCACCTGGTAGAGTCCTTCCTTGGTCTGTACCTGCTCCTGTGCTGGCAATCCACCAGTCCTGTTGGAAGGGATGTGGGTGGCAGGGGACAGACCCAGAGTATCAATAGGACTAAACTCCAAAATGTTCAAGGATGGTTGAGTCATATAGGATGAGAAGGAGCTAGCTGTGTGAAGAGTGTAAGGAAGACCAAACCAGGAGTCATCCTTGAATCCTCCCTCTTTCATGGCCTTCAGCCCAATCTCCCAAAACATATCTTGATTCGATCCATGCCTCTAGCACATAAAAATGCTCTGAGGTACAAAGGAGCTTGATGATAGAGGAGGAGCAGCTAGAGGTTTTGGAACAAGATGGAGGGTGGTGAAAAGATAGGTGAAAATTTGGTCTTATAAGATATTTTGGGAAGGTTAAGGAGTTTCTGAGTGAAACAGGAAGCCATGGAAGGGTTTTAAGAAAAAAAAATTACTGTTTCAAAAAATTGTTAATATCACTCTTGCACGTGTGTGTGTCTAATGGATTGGAGTGGGGCAGTGGTGGAAGGGAGAACAGGAAGGAGGAAGTTGCAGTTATCTGGCTGAAAGATAATGATCACCTGGTATGGGATTGGTGGCAATGGAGCAAAAGAGGTGTGGATAGATTTAAGATATATTTTTGGGGATGGGTTGAAGGGCATGAGAGAAAGGGAGAAATTCAAAGATTGCTCCCAGGTTTCTGTCTTGAGTAACTGTGTAGTATGCTGATGCCACCTGCTGAGATGGTGAAGAATTCCACTTTGAACCTGCTAAGTTTGTGATGTTTGGGAGATCTTTAAGTAGAGATTTCAAATAGGGTGTTATTATCTGAGTCTGGAACTCAAGAAAAAAATGTATGATCTATAGATGTAAGTTTGATGAGATCACTTAGAGAATGAACATCGAGAAGAGAAAAGGGCCCAGAACTAACCCCTGGGGCACTTCAAAATTTATAGGGAAAGGAAGAAGACCCAGAAAATAGACTGAGAAGAAAGGTCAGTGAGAAAATCTGGAGAGAGTGGAGTCATGGAAACCAAGAGAAGAGAGGAGTTGATATTGGGAAACAATACTGGAAGGTTTAATAAGATGAGAACAGAAAAATTCTTTGGATTTTGCTGTCCTTTTTTGGTACTTTAACACAAACAATTGGTTAGTTTTTTTGCTTATTTGGTTTTTAAAACCACTATTGATGATCAAGTAACCAAATAATATATAGTCTGTTATGATACCAATAATAAAATAGAAAATTTTATTCCACATGAGAAATTATTTTTATAAATTATGGACTTTATATTGCCTGATAACTAATTTTTGGTAATTAGTTGTGAACTAATTATGATATCCTCCAAGAGTATTACAAAGAGGCTCCTGCATTCAGCAATTTTTTTAAATGGTGGAAATTTCAAGCCTGCAGGGCTAGATTTTGAAATATGGGGACATTTAGCGCACATTTCACATTATACCAGCTAGCAACCTTGGATTTTACCTAATAATAGAGTCAGTCCTCTTTATAGACTCAATCTGACAATAAATATGCAATATAAAACATGTATTAAAGGTCAAATTAGCATAAAGGTATAGATTAACAAACAGCATATATATTGTACTGTTGCATTTTCTTTTTTTTTATTAGAGAAGTTGTAGGGTTCACAGAAAAATCATGCAGACAATACAAAGCCCTACCCCCCCCATTATTAACACCTTGCTTTAGTGTGGTACCTTTGTTACAATTGATGAAAGAATATTATTATAACTGTACTATTAACTATAGTCCATGTTTTACAATAGGGTTTGCTGTGTTATACAGTTCAATGGATTTTTTTTTTTAAATTTTAATTCTAGTAACATGTATGCAACCTAAAATTTCCCCTTTTAATGACATTCATTTATAATTCAGTGATGTTAATTACATTCACAATGTTGTTGGATTAAAATGAAAAGAAAAGCCTGAATTGTATTTTGAAATTCATTTGGTATTAAAAGAGAATTGGGTTAAAGGCTATTACCTGTAAGTCTTGAAAATCTCTTAGAACCACAAAGTAGAAATTACCTGGCAGCCCTGCCTCACAACTAAGGTGACAATGAAGATGACAGTTGAAGACTGTTCTAGTTTGCTAATGCTGCCAGAATGCAAAACACCAGAAATGGATTGGCTTTTATAAAACAGGGTTTATCTGGTTACACAGTTAGTCTTAAGGCCATAAGGTGTCCAAGGTAACACATCAACAATTGGGTACCTTCACTGGAGGATGGCCAGTGGTGTCCGGAAAACTTCTGTTAGCTGGGAAGGCATGTGGCTGGCTTCTGATTCAGAATTCTGGTTTCAAAATGGTTTTCTCCCAGGATGTTCCTCTGTAGCTTGAGCTTCTCTCCAAAATGTCACTCTCAGTTGCTCTTGGGGCGTTTGTCTTATCTTAGCTTCTCCAGAGCAAAAGTCTGCTTTCAAAGGCCGTCTCCAAAATGTCTCTAAACTGCAGTTCCTCTCTCAGCTCCTGTGCATTCTTCAAAGCGTCCCTCTTGGCTGTAGCAAGCTTGCTCCTTCTGTCTGAGTTTATATAGTGCTCCAGTGAACTAATTCAGACCCACCCTGAATAGGTGGGGTCACACCCCCATGGAAACTATCCAGTCAGAGTTATCACCCACAGTTGGATGGGGCACATTTCCATGGAAACAACCTAATTCAACATTCCAACTTAATCCCCACTAATATGTCTCCCCCCACAAGATTGCATCAAAGAACATGGCTTTTTCTGGGGGACATAATATGTACAAACTGGTACAGAGACCCTCGCTGGATGACCTGGGGAGTGTTGTGGGTCTTATTTATCCATGTTAAGAGTACACTAACAATTCCCTATTTGAATAAAAGAGAGGCCAGTGGACTTCAGGTACACTTACCACTACCAAAGGGACTCCTAAA
Organism: Choloepus didactylus; assembly: GCF_015220235.1. Classification (NCBI taxonomy): domain Eukaryota; kingdom Metazoa; phylum Chordata; class Mammalia; order Pilosa; family Megalonychidae; genus Choloepus; species Choloepus didactylus. The sequence goes on along the minus strand of NC_051310.1, from coordinate 181,492,362 downwards.
GTCCTGAACTATTTGGTTCTGAATTCTTTGGTTATTGCTACTATGAAAGAGTAATGATACAAATGTATTCTCTTTTGTGTGTATGGCATTTCAGATTACAAATACAGTTTCTTTTCCCCTTTTCATTATTTGTCAACTAAGCTTTAATAGTAACATTGAAAGCTCTTGTCTTGACTTTAGATAATCAGCTGCATTTGTTAATTTGTAATTGCTAGCACTTAAACACTGAGCCACAACACAAACCCAAGGAGCAGCTGACATTCAGCTGGATTCAGTCTTGGTTTCTGTTCTGAGTATTGACCAAAATCCTGCTTCCTGGAACTTATAAGCTGTCTCTTGTTGCATCTTTCTTAATTCAAAATCAGTGTTTAAAATGTCTAAAATGTCTATATGTCTAAATCTGTCTATATATGTGTATGTGTACATATATACACACACCCATATTTGAATTGTTGTTGACTATGTTTTTATATAGCTTCAGTCAACTCAATCTTTTATTTAGCTTGCTTTGTGAATAAAAGAATACTTTTGTAAGGCATAGAGGTAAGAGTGATATATGAATTGGTACCTGACCTCGTAGACGTGGCTTTGTATGCTTCAGACACGATGAAAGAGAAATTAACTCAAAAGATAGAAAGTAGCATTTTACAAATTGCGTTTTTATCGTTAATCTTGAAATCTTTTTGACTTTGTGAAGTGGGAAATTTATACAAATAGAGAGAAGATGCTGGTAATTCAGTTTTCTAATTAAAGTTTTAGTCTTTTCCCTCCTGCAGAACTGAGTAGGGGAGCAGAGCTGATCAATGTTTAGGCACATGGCTGGGTTATGCAATGGATAGAATATGGACATGCTTTGGGCACCAGCAAAGAACCACCTGTCTCAGTGCTGAAAAGAGAATTCTGAGTCAGAAATTTGCAAGTAGAACCTTTAGATAGAAGATATTTTAATTATAGTATGCATGTGATTTTTGTGTTATTTTGAAAAATTGTATAGGGGGTATTTAATCTCTTCAGTGTATAGACCTCTAAAGAGTCCAGTCTTTGATTGAAAGACAGTAGCTCTTCATAGTGAAATTTGGAGAGATCTCAAGGGTGTCTTACCTAAAATATCTAGTAAAGAATTTCTGATTCAGACAGTCTTTCAGAGTCCTTTGTGACAAGTAAGTGTAAAGAAATGGAAAATTTGTTTGCCAGCATTTTGTGTATGTGTGTGTCAGATGATGAAAGGGGGCTTCTATTCTTATGATAATAATAAACAGGGCAGGGGATAAACTACATTCCCTGTGGGGCTGTGACAGGGTTACATTTTTGCTACTAAAAATTTAGTATTTATTTAACATATATGGAGCATCCTTTTGGTAGTTGGTATCTAAGTATATTGGATTAGGTAGGTATCATTTAGAAAGTCAAGAGGACTTATAAAACACCTTTATGTATGTGATTACCAAGGTAACATTCAGTTATTGTAAAAATTTTGTAAATATGTAAAGATATAAGAATAAATTTAAATTACTCATAATTTCATCTCCCAGAGATTGCTGCTAATGTGTGTGTGTGTGTGTATGAAGATGGTGTGGTGTGCCACCTAGGTCTCCCTCTTTATGATATACTTTTGATAACAAAATAGTTTTTTTAAAATTTTATTTATTTATTTATTTTTTACAGTGGGGCTATATATAGATTTTAAACCAAGCCTTAGTATTTTTGTATTTCTGTAGTACCTAATAGAGTTCTAAGGATGTATTAGAAGTTCAATAAATTGTGATACATTTATGGATGACATTTTCCAGGATAGTCTTATTTTAGTTTTCAATGTGGAAAAAAGTGTCCATAATTATATAAACTTGCTTTACAGTACATTCTGCTGAGTAGCTAGCTCATCTGCCACCCAAGGGCTAGTGCTGGGGAGAGCATGTATAGCTGGGAGTTTGGCATAAGAGAATAATGCCTCCTGCCATTTTGTGGTTTGATTTTTGATAACTGGTCTGACTCCAGCCACATGACTGAAGAGTTCTTCATTCATTGAATAAAATTTGTTGTGTCCTTTTATGATTTTGATCATTTGAAAATATTATAAATGATTAACTCATTGCCTTCCCTATTAAGCTTCTTTTTATCTTATCAACACAGTTATAGATCGAAAAATGTCAAATAGTTCCATAGTTGCAATTCACTTGAATTTTGGCTTAGAAGGGAAATCAGGGTCATTTTAGGTCACTATGACTAAAAATTAAAATGAGCAAAGTTCTGGAGAGAGAGAACAAAAAAACAATAATATGAACATTTATGGTCTTTATGAAATTGAAAAAGGAAGGCTGTCTCAGTAAACAATCCAATTAAACTGTGAGACGTGAGATAAGCTCTTTAGAGGCTGACAGTTATTGCAATTCTCAGGCAATTCAATTTTAGTTGGGGAGAAATGGTGAACCTGTTGGTTTTTCACATAAAATACACATGGGCAGAATATTCTATGCTCTTCCAGGAAGGCTTTCAAGCCACAGTAAAACTTCTCAAGAAATGTAATATAAAATTGAATTTTAAAATTCATGTTTTCTTTGAGTGTGCATCTGTGTTTCAACAATTTAGCTAATCTATATTAGAATGTAATAACTTGAGTCAACAAATCTAATGAAAGCATTATAAGTGCAATCTTGCAGTGATAAGGAGAGATGGGATATCTGACATTTTGTGAAATCAACTTCCATTTTTTCTTCTATCATTTAAATAGAAGTAAACTAATGAAGATGTATTTTTTAACAGATATCTTCCTCTCAGCAATTATTATTCCATTAGCCAATTACAATTCCTATTTAATCCCTATGAATTTTCTTCTTTTAATTGACTAGCCTTCACTGTTTTGTAATATAGAGATTTTCCTACAATTTCACAGAACCCCATGTGCCAGTTTGGATATATTATGTCCCCCAGAAAAGCCATATTCTTTAATGCAATCTTATGGGGGCGGACTGATTAGGGTGGAATATCTGATTGAATTATTTCCATGGAGGTGTGGACGCCACCCATTCAGGGTGGGTATTGGTTAGTTCACTGGAGTATTTAAGAGAGAAGCCAAGAGCTGACACAGATTCAGACACTGCTGATGCTTGGAGACACTTGGAGATGCAGATAGAAGAACGTTTGGAGACGCTAAGCTAAGAGGTGAAGCCCAGAGTTTGCCCTGGAGAAGCTAAGAGAGGACTTCCAGATGGTTAGAGAGAAACGCCCCAGGAGAACCAAGCAGAGAGCTGAGAGAAGCTAAGAGAAACAGAAGGCCAGAGACACTTTAGAGAAAGCCATTTTGAAATGCAACCCGGGAGCAAAGTACCAGCAGATGCCAGCCACAGGCCTTCCCAGCTGACAGAGGTATCCTGGATGCCATTGGCCTTCCCTCAGTGAAGGTATCCTCTTGTTGATGCCTTGGGTTAGACACTTTAATGGCCTTGGAACTGTCAACTTTTAGCCTAATAATCCCCTATGTAAAAGCCTGTGCATTTCTGGTATTTTGCATAGTGGCAGCTCTAGCAAACCAGAACACCCCATGATATATTTTAGTGATTAAAATATAACAGAAGTAGAGCACAAACAGCAGGGTCATTTGTCCCTTCTGCCTCCCCTCCTCTTTTATTCCTCTTAAGTTCACAAGTTTCTCCAGTGCCCTACCCTGGGAGTAAACTGTAAATCATCAGTCTTAGGACAAATTAGCTGCCGGACTATGTGGTTGCTTTATGGAGACCTGAGGCAGCATAATAATTATTTCACTTGAAAACTTATGTGGCAAGGTAAGGACATTCAGACACTTTAAAACATGGAAATTTAATTCTTTTTATTTTTCTTCCTTTTATTTGGTGTGTTAGATGGATGCAAAACAAATAATTTCCCTTGCATCTTGGGAGGGTTTTTTTTATTTTAAATTCAGTTTTATTGAGATATATTCACACACCATATAGTCACTCAAAGTGTGCAATCAGTTGTTCACAGTACCATTATATAGTTGTGCATTCATAACCACAATTAAATTTTGAACATTTTCATTTCTGCAAAAAAAAATAAGAATAAAAATTAGAGTAAAAAGTACACCGAGAGCATTTACCTCCCCATCCCTCCCTATTATTCATTTACTTTTTGTCCCCATTTTTCTACTCCTTTGTCCATACACTGGATAAAGAGAGTGTGAGCCATAAGGTTTTTACAATCACATGGTCACACTGTGTAAGCTATATAGTTATACAGTCATCTTAAAGAATAAAGGCTACTGGGTTGCAGTTCAACAGTTTCAGGTATTTCCTTCTGGATATTCAAATACACTAAAAACTAAAAAGGGATATCTTTATTATGCATAAGAATAACCTCCAGAATGATCTCTTGACTCCATTTGAAATCTCGCAGCCCCTGAAACTTTGTTTCATTTCGCATCCCCCTTTTGGTCAAGAAGGATTTCTCAATCCCTCGATGCCAGGCCCAGATTCATCCCTGGGAGTCATGTCCCACGTTGCCAGGGAAATTTTACACTCCTGGGAGTCATGTCTCTTGGGAGGGTTTGATTAAACCCTCCCTGCTCATGCAGATAGAAATACTAGTCTTGTGGCTAAATTGTATGTGCAACGCTTATTCAACAACTCTTTATCACGCATCTGTCAGGTACCAGGCATCGTTTGAGGTGCTGGTTTACATTCTATGTAAATGAATAGGGAGAGCTATGCAATTAAAAATACAAATAATCTGATTTCAGAAAAGTGCTATGAAGAAAATAAAGCAGGTAAGAGAGTGAAGGGTGAGGGTTGTGGAGCTGCTGGAAGGAGGAGAATATTTTAGATAATGACTTAGGCCTTATCAGCCACCAAAGTGGTTTGTTAAAAAAAAGGGATGATAAGGTTTGAGGGGAGAGGCAAAGTGTCCTGGAGGAGCTGGTGGACAACACCATAGACTGAGGGGAGAAAGAGATCTGTGGGTACTGCAGGCAGGAAGACCTGTGTACTGTCCTCAGCTGCATCCCAAAGAGATAACTAGCCTAGAGAGGAGGCTGTACTGTGAGCACCGAGAATGCCTAAAGTGGAATTCTCCACTGGCCAAAAATGACATCGATTTATAGTAAATGGAGGCAATTTTTCTTTCACATGTGAGTATATTGGCTGAGACTCATATTGACTATATTTAAATAACTTTTCCATGCTGCATTTTACCTGCTTCCACACACCCTGCTCAAATGGTAAGCAAATTTATTTGCCTATTTCAACCTGAACATTATTTGAACGATCTTGCTCTCTGGAGTTTACTGAGGATTTGACCTTTTATGGCAATATTTCAGTAGCTTAAGAAAAGTTCACTGGGGTAAAAGTTAATTTTATGGCTCAACTTTATGATCTATTTTACATTTTAAAGAGCTACCTGTCTTAAGGAAACCTAAATTTAAGGCTTAACTTTTAAGCAATTACTGTATCTTTTGAAAAGACCATGGAGAAATAGAGTGCTACTGATGCCCTTTTTTTTTTTTTTTTTTTTTTTTTTAAATTCTAGGAGGTAAGATATGCCAATTTCTTGGCAATTTTGAAATTTGAGAAAGCAAGGTCTATGTGGCAACTATTCTTCTCTTGCCCTCAGATAAATGGTTGTGATGAGATTTATGCGCTATCATTTACTATTTTACCAAAATGATTATGGGTTATGATTCATTGGATTCTGGTGTTTAAAAACCTGTGACTAGAAACATTGCTAATAAAACATGGTTAGTATTTTACTGAATTGCTGTGAAAACTTTTCTCTCTTTCCCTTCTTTGCAAGGAGGTGCAAAAGCATTCCAGATTGTCTGAAATTGAGGAATTGGAGTAGACTCAGGTAATGCTGTATCTTCTTATTCTAACTCTCAATATTTGACTTGGGAATGGAATAGTTTCAGATCCTCAGAAAACTCTTTCTCCCTTCTCTATCAATACAGATTCTACTTGCCTTGGGACCCAGCTAAAATGTAGCCTCCTATGTAAAACCTTTTCCAGATCTCCCCAGCTACATTTGTTACTCTGTCTTTTGTCTTTTCATGGTTCTTGTTTGATACATACTTCATGGTGGAAGGAATTAATGAATAACCCCCTCTCCTCAACCTTTACATCCGAAAGAGACTCTAACTCAAAAAGGATACAACCTAAATTAGGGCCTCTACCTGGGCAACAGGGTGCAGCTGACTGACTCTCTTGTGAGATTGCCTGGTCCCAGCTCAGTTGAACAGAACCCACTGTTCCTGAGCTAAAACAGGTTGTCTATTGTTTTGCCATGGCAAGCCAGAGCCCTGCTATTGGGAAATGTTCTTTCATCCACATGGAAACTTACTTGTCTCCAAGTGTCACTGAGAAAAGTGCTTATTTAATTGGTCCCCTAGTAAGGGAATCAGCAGGCTTGCCACTATCACAGGAGGGAAGCTAGAACTGAACTGGGAGGACACATGTTCTTGCTGGTTAATTAACTGATCTGAGGAAGAAATTGAGAATAGAATCCTTCTCCTTTGGAGTGGGGCAGGGAGAAAAGGAGTGTATCAGGGGATTGGAATTGCTATGAGATAAGGGCTTTATTATAGGAATTAGACCATACATAATTGTAGGAGGAGCTGGAGAAGTGACAATCTGGAAGGGATCAGAAAGGAAGTGACGACTGGTCCATCTGAGAAGCCATGTGTGTCCCGCTACTCAAGTGGGGCTGTTGTGGGAAAGGTCTGTGGCAAGCTCCTGCCTCTGTGGGTCTGAAGCCAAGTGTCTGTTTGTGGGCCTGGGATCAACAAGGTCAGCATTTGGGAAGAAGAGCTGGATAAAGAACAGAGGAGAGGGAGAACAAGAAGGGACCTGCTGGTTACCTCTGCATCTATCCATCTCCATATCTGTTAACAATGACTTTGAGAAAGTAATGGTCGCTGCTTTATTTCTGCCTTTCTAATATCATGGTTTTTCTTTTGACCCAGCTCCCAGCATGATACCTCTCTCAAAGTGAATACTGACTGTTCTAAGAATGAACTCTCCCAGAGTGCCTTTATATTGGTCTCAGGAGCCTGTGGGAGGATTGAACCACTCCTTGAAATAAGTTGCTAGACAAGTGGTTCCCTATCCTGGCTAAACATTTGAATCACTAAGGGAAATTTTAAAAATTCCAATGCTAGTCTATACCCTGGGCCCATTGAATCAGAATCTTTAGGGATAGGACCCAGACATCAGTATTTTTAAAAACAATATTTTTAAAGCTTCTCAGGTGATTCCAGTGTGTTGCCATGGTTGAAAATCAGTGCAATAGATCCTTTTCAATTCTGTTTCATTTTACAATACTCCCTGGAGAGATACAAAAAAACACTGAGCAAATATCCAGTGGTGTTAGGTCTTAAGGATGGTCTGTGCTTGGGATTCTTAGGGGAATTTCCTATTGGAATTTGAGTAGAAGTTAGGGATTACAACCCCTACAAAGACAGTGTGTTTCATTGAAAATCTTTGACTTTTTTAACAGCTCCTGCATCAGTCTATTGAAAATATGCATAAGGGAGGGACATGTAGGTTAGGATTAAGATGAGATGGTACCATCAGAATTATATCAGTATTATGATTTTATTTGAATTAGCAATCCCATTTTTTTTTTCTCAATGAATTTCTAAGAATGGTACAACCATGGCTAAGGCTCAGTTCATGCCTTTCTTCCCTCTTTCTTACTCTCTAATATGCCATCCTTTCATCCCTTCCCCCAAATTCCTATTGCTCTAGGCAGCTCTAAATTTTCATGTCACTGTACAGAGTTCGTAATTTGAAGGGTGAGAGAGAGTCTTACTGATAAGTACTACACTTTAAAACACTGTATTTCTATGGATTATCATCAACACACTGTGTACTGATTTGACTTAGGTTTTCTGGTTCAGCACCTTACATATAGTTGGCACACAGTAGATAATTATTGAGAGGCAGCTAGGCAAAGTGGAAAGAGTCAGATAGCCCTGGCATTGGGACCTGATTCAGCCACTTATTAGCTATGTGATTTAGGACTATTCAATCGCTATAATCCTTTGTTTCTTGATCTATAACATATGAAGCAAAATGGCTCTCTTTCAGTGTTGGTGTGGTTCCCATCAGCCTTTAAGCATATTTTTATATCTCTCACCAAACCAAACCAAACCAAATTAAAAAAAAAAAAAACCTACAAAACCCCAAAAAACTATACCCCAAACTTTTTTGTCAACTTTACAGCTAATTTCTTCTTCTAGGCAAACATCACAAAATACTTGTCTATTTTCACTGCCTCCATTTTCCCAACTTCCATTCACCCCTCAGCGCTCACATATCCTTAAATAAATCCTAATGTCCCAGCAGCATTATACACTGGTGATCATTCCCCTCTTTCCTTGAACTCGGTGATACTACGTTCCCCTGGGGTTCTTCCTACCTCTTTTATTTTTACCTTGTTGCCTAAGGCGTTGCTCAGACTTGGTGCTATGTCCTCCATTTCTCACTATATTCATACTGTAAGTATTTTCACTCAAACTCATGACTTCACTTATCACTTAAATATGGATGATTCACTTATGTTTCTAGCCCACATCTCTTCTTTGAGCTCCAAACTTGCATATATAACTAACTTCTTGATATTTCTGCTAGGATTTCTCAAAGGCACCTTAGATTCAACAAGTTCAAAAGAGATCTCAGAATTTTCCTTCCCCAAAACTCATTCTCATCCATTTCCCTATCTTAGGGAATGGTACCATTTTTGCCTATCCATTTACAAGTCCAAAATCTGAAAGACCTTTCTACCATTACCTTCCATAACTAAGCCATTGCCAAGTTTGTGTGCCCTTCTCTCTCTGATATTTTTCTTAACTTTTTATTTTGAAATAACTTCTAGCTTACAGAACAGTAGCAAAAACAATACAAACTCCATACAGAGCTCTCCAACAACCCCCCCCCACCCAGATACCCAGATCCACCAGTCTTCACATCTTGCTACCTTTGCTGCACTGTTCTGTCATCTATCTGTGTGTCTTTCTGTATATCCATTCACCCATCCATCCATCCATCTATCCATCCATCCATCCACTTACCAAACCTCATTCACATATCATACTCCTTGAACACATAACACCTCCATATACCTTTGCTATGATCAAGGACACCCACCCGTGTAATCATCCCAAATGCAGCTATCAAGCCCAAGAAATTTAATGTAAGATACCAAGCTTACATTCCATACTTCAGTCCTTTCCCATGTCCCAACAATATCCCAACAGTGTCCCCTTGAGCCCCTTCTCCTCTTTTCTTAGACCTCATCCACTATCATGTATTGCATTCAACTGTTATCTCTCTAGTTTCTACCTCCCTCCCTCCCTCCCTCCATCCCTCCCTCTTTGCTTCTTCCTTCTTTTCTCCCTCCTTCCCTTCCTTTCAATTGTGGAAGCATATACACTACACAAATACTCCCATCCCAGCCCCCCAAGCATACCATTCAGTGGGATTAATTACATCCACAATATTGCAGTACTCTCACCACCATTCACTACCATAACCTTCCCCTCACCCAAAATCAAAACCCCATACCCATCTAGCACCAACTCTACACTGGCCCTGCTCTCACCCCTGGTAACCTGCATCACCATAATTTTGCACATTCTCTGATATTTTCTTCATGGTTGGCATGGGGCTTAAATTGATCCTAAATCAATTAAACTCTCATTTGCTTTGAGACCAACTTAACAGCTTCAATAGCATACATAAACTATGCTCCTATATCCCCTCACCTCCCCGACCTTTATGTAGTTCTTGTCACAAATTATGTATTTATAAGTTATGTGTTCAAAACCATTGATTTATCATTACATTTTATGCATTTGCCTTTTGGATCCTGTAGGAATTAGAAAGTGGAGTCACAAATCAAAAATACAGTACCGGCATTCACATTTACCCATGTCATTATCTTTACTGGAGATCTTATTTCTTCTTGTGACTTCAGTCAATTGTCTAGTGTCCTTTCCTTTCAAACTGCAGAACTCCCTTTAGCATTTCTTGTAGGGCCAGCCTAGTGGTGATGAAGTCCCTCAGCTATAGTTTATCTGGGTATATGTTAATTCCTCCTTCATTTTTGAAAAATAGTTTTGCCAAATATAGAATTCTTGGTTAGCAATATTTTTGCTTTCAGTGATTTAACTATTTCATCCCACTGTGTTCTTGCCTCCATGGTTTCTGATGAGAAACTGGAACTTTAATCTTATTGAGGCACCCTTGTATGTGACACATTGCTTCTTTTCTGCAGCTTTCAGAATTCTCTCTTTATCTTTGGCTTTTGACAGTTTGATTATAACATGGCACTTTGTGGGTTTATTTGGGTTTATCCTATTTGGAGTTGGTTGAGCATCTTGGATGTGTATATTCATGTCTTCTGTTAAATTTGGGAGGTTTTCAGCCATTATTTCTTTGAATATTCTCTTTGTCACTTTCTCTATTTCTTCTCCTTTTGTGTCTCCCACAATGCATATATTGTTATGCTTGATGGTGTCCCACAGCTTCCTCAGGCTCTGTTCACTTTTCTTCTGTCTTACCTCTTTCTGCTCCTCAGACTGGATGATTTAAATTGTCTTATCTTCAAGTTCACTGATTCTTTCTTCTGCCAGCTCCAATCTGCTATTGAACCCTTCTAGGGAACTTTTACTTTCTGTTACTGTGGTCTTCAACTCTGTTTAGTTACATTTCATAATTTCCATCTCTGTATGAATATTCTCTTTGTGTTCATCTGTCATTTTCCTGATTTCCTTTAGTTTTTGTTCATGTTTTCTTTAGCTCTTTGAGCATATTTAGTACCATTTTTAAAAGTCTTTGTCAGGAATGTCCAAGGTCTGATCATCATTGATGGTTTCTAATGCTTTAATCATCTCCATTGCCTGGGCCATCACGTCCTGTTTCTTTGTATGTTTTGTAATCTTTCACTGAAACCTGGACATTTTGATATTTTAATGTTTTATCACTGGACTTTAGACTCTGAGGCATGAGTTCTTTAAGATTGCATCTGGATAGTGTTATTACAGAGCCAAAAAAAAAAAAGGGAAAAAAACCCCCACTTTTCCAAGTCTTTGCAAATTAACCTATGGGAGTGCTCTCCTTCAGACCTTATCTATACAATGACCATGAAGAATAACTCCAGGTCAAAGCATAAAGGCCTCCTTGATGCTTTCTGTGCATACTACTTGTCTTGGGCATGAAGGTGTGGTCCTAGAAATTCTCCTGTTTACGTGGATACAAATGTCCCCTCTTGCCTGGGAAACAGTTTTCTCATGGTCCTGAGAACCATACTGTATGTCCTAGAGCCAGCCATCCCTTGCCCCAAGCATCCACTTGACTGCTCTCCCACAGCATTTTGTAGATTTCAATGAGCTGCCTTCTACCCACAAGGCAAGTTCTGGGACAGTGAATCCCTCAGCCCACCAACAGACAGATTGGGCCAGACATACATGCTCTGAGTATGTGCATAAGGGTTGCTCTGCTTGTTCCAGAACTGGGACCAGGCATCTGTACTGGGAGTAAGTGCCAGCTTTGCCTAGCAGGTGAGGGGTAGGGGAGGGGCCAGCGGCGCCATGAAATCCTACTGCCTTTAAGTGGCCTTTTTCTTGATTTGGCCCTCATCTTGTTACTGCAATCCTTTAACATTTTCTGGAGCTTTTAGAAAGATGTCTCTGTCAGTTCTTGATTGTTGTTCAAAGCTTCTACAGGGGGATGGAGCCCTGAAGTGTCTTACTCCACCATCTTGATACAGGCTTGTGCCCTTATCTCTTAAATATTTCTAGAATCCATCTACATTTCTCCAACTTCACTGCTATTACCCTAGTTCATTATATCACTGCTCTACTCTAGACAACTGAAATAGCTTCATAACTAGTTTCCCCATTTCCTTTCTTGGTGCCCTCCAATATCTTCTCTGGAGAGATCTCAAAATTTAAGATATTATATTATCTCATGCTTAAAACACATCAGTGATTTCCCATTTTTTTTTTTTTTTTTCAGGATAAAGGCCAAAATCTTTAACTCTTGGCCTACAGGTATCTGCATGATCAGGTCCCTGCTTCCCACTTTAGCTTCATTTCATACATGTTCCCCCCTTATAGTATCTATTCCAGCCATATTGACTTTCCTTCAGATCCTGAAAATATGCTGTGCTTCCTCCCACCATGAGCCTTGTACAAGCTCTCCCTTAAGACTGGAACACACTGCTTCTTCCTTCTGACTTGCTAATCTCTACCCAAGTTTCAGTGTTCATTCTTCTGACTCCTTCACTAGGTCACATGCTCTATTATATGTTATTATGGCTCTGTGGATCTTCCCTAAAAGGCGTTTGGTCATAGGTCTAAGTTTGTATTCATTCTTAAATGATTACTGACTTCTTCAGCAGCTTATAATTTCACTGATGTCAGGGATTGTGTCTGTTGTGACCTACCATTGTATTATATGGTCTGGCAGCACTGTAGATACTCTGTTGAATAAATGAGGAATTATGAATTAGAAGTGCCTTAGCAGAGTGTGTGATACATAATAAAAGCTCTAGAAGTGGTAGATGCTATTAGCAATGATGGTGATAAACAAAACAGATGGTCCATTGGACTCAGGGGCTCACTTTCAATTTTGTTCTCATGATCTAGTTGTTCCTATTAGCATTTACTTCTGAGGTGTTACTGTTAAATTAAAACCCCAGGTTTCCTTGCGAGGTTTTAACCAAGTGACTGTAACAGAAGACAAAATAGTACTAGCAAAACTTTAGTAAATATAGACTGATAATGATGGATTTCTTGTGATTAATCTTCTCCCATGTAAGAAATTCTCTTCAAGATTCTTTTATGATTGAATGTGTAAACTCTTTCCCAAAATATTAATTTTCAAACTCCTCTTTGTTTAGAAAAATATAAATGAAACAGAATAATCCTTGACTGGCTATGTTTTATTTGATAAAATCTTTTCGATTTTATAATCTTCTTTATAAAATTGTGTAAGATGGATTAATAAATTAATCTACAATATTCAATGCCCATTTAATATATTTTATGCCTGCTATATTATATTAGATTGATTTGCATTGCTTTGCTAGGCTTTTAAACTTGCATTGAAATTACAATGAATACACGTTAATATTTATTTTAAATATATTTCTCTATTATCACATTTTTAAGGTAAATACATTAATTTTTAAAGGAGTGAGGGTTAAGATGATGCAAAATGTGGAGTTTAGGTCTTCAGAGCACTTTCTATGCAATGAAAGGATGAGACATGGCCAGTAAAGAGCAGATACACAAATGTATTTGGGATATAACCCATTGCCTGAAAAATAATAGGAAAACTCTTTGGACCAAGATTATAGGCATTTATATTTATTTGGCAGTATAGTTGCCAAAACTTGTAGTACATCTTTGTGATCACTAGAGGTCAGTGTCGTTTCATTGCAAACATAAAGGCTGTGGCACTGGAGGAGCACAAGACTATTTTATGTGACTGCTCATCAACACTGCACTCTTGCTGGCTTCTAAGGGTCATGAAAGTTCTCTTACCATCACAGAGCTGAAAGAGACCTTACATCCATGCAAGCTGCACCAGAATGTACATTCTTTTATTAGGCAGATGATGGATGAAGGGCAACAAGTTTCAATGGGCCACAGGCAATTTTTGCTTAACAATGACAACTACTGACATATTGAATGTTTTCTTTGTGTTAGGCATAGTGTTAAGCATTGAACACAGATGCTCTTATATAATACTTGCTTAGAATAACTGTAGGAGGAATGCTGTGGGAAAAAATGATGTGATGTATATTAAGTTTAAAACAATGTTGCAAAACTATATTCAGTAGATCCCAGTTTTGTACAAATTGAAAATATTATATGCCTGCATAGAAAGAACACTGGAGTATACACCAAAATGTTAGTAGTAACATTTTTTAGGTGATAGGATAATAGTGACTTTTCTTTTCTTTTTTTGGTGCTTTCATTTATTTTTCTTTCTTTTTTTTGTTAAAATAAACACGTGTTACTTATGAATTAGAAAAAAAATCTCACAAGTTATAATTTTTACAACTTTACATAATCTTATAAAATGAGCTCACCTCTATGCAGGGTATGGAAGGAGGAAAGGAGAAGAGGAGGTGCAACCCCAAGAGTCTAGATGCCAGAGCCTGTGCAGAAAACAGAACAAAACAAAACAAAAAAACTGAGCTTAGTGCTTAGGTTTGTTATTTAGAAAAGCTGATTATTGCCATTTATCTTCTAATATCTTCAGTGTTGTTAAAAATTAATGATGTGTGTGTATGTGTGTGTATGTGTGTTTGTTTAGGAGGGGCAGGGGAGGGCTTAAAAGAGTTACTCACTTTTCTTTACCTCTAAAGGAAAGATCAGATGATAAAGAAACAAAGGAAACTCTTGGGTACTCTTTTACACAACTTGAGGATAATCAGTGAGGCTTTGGTCAAGTATTTTTCAAAAAAGTTCCAATTTAGTGCTTCTAATAAGGGCCATCAAGCTCTGTGTCAGCTAACATCTTTGAAGGCACTGTTTTTACTGTCTTTGTGGTTGAAAAGGGGTTTTCCCATTTAGTTCACGTATCATTTGTTTTCTTGTTACCATGAAAACAACATGGTACATGAAAGCAAAATGGTATATGGGATTTGCTAGAATCTGTTGCTGCTTTTGGTTCTACTCTTTTGCCATCTTGATTGATCCCTTTAGATTTGTTGTTTATTCTTTTTTGTTAATTTAATTTTATTGAGATTGTTCACATATCGTACAATTATCAAAAAGATCCAAAGTACACAATTAATTGCCCATACAGCTGTGCATCCATCACCATAATTATTTTTTTTTTTTTTAATTTTTAGAACACTTTCATTACTCCGGAAAAGAAATAAAGACAAAAAAAGAAAACTCGAATCTTCCCACACCCCTAATCACCCCCCTCCAATACTGACTCATAGTACTGGTATGGTACTTTTGTTACTGTTGATGAAAGAATGTTAAAATACTACTAACTGTAGTACATAGTTTGCAGTTGGTATATATTTTTTCCCTATAAACCTCTCTATTATTAACTTCTAATTATAGCATCACACATTTGTTCTAGTTCATGAAAGAGATTTCGAATATTTGTATAGTTAATCATGGACATTATCTCCCACAAGATTCACTGTATTATACATGCCCATATTTTAAGCTCCAACATTCCTTCTGGTTACATGCATGACTGTAAGCTTCCCCTTTCCACCACATTTACACACCATTCAGCACAGTTAGTTATTCTCACAATAACATGCTATCATCACCTCTGTCCATTTTCAAACACTTAAATTCAACCTAGTTAAACATTCTGCTCATAATAAGCAACCACTTCCCATCCTTTAGCCTCTTTCTATATCCTGGTAACTTATATTTCATGTCTATGAGTTTACATATTATAATTAATTCATATCAGTGAGACCATGCAATATTTGTCCTTATGTGTCTAACTTATTTCAATATAGTGCCCTCAAGTTTCCTTCATCAGCCCATTTTTTTTAAGATGGTTTTGTTCACCCACCATACTTTCCATCCTAAGTAAATGATCAATGTTCCCTGTATAGAAACATATTTATGTATTTACCACCATCACCACTGTCTATATCAGGAATCTCCATTTCTTCACAAAGAAGGAGGAAGAGTCAAAGAAGGTAGACAGACAAAAGAAAAAGAGAGAGGAAAAAAACATGACAGCTGAAAAGCAACAAAAGGAAAGACTGAATTAAACTAAAGTAGAATAAAAGAGTCAGACAACATCACCAATGCCAAGAATCCCATACCCCTCCCTTATATCCCCCTCTTATAGGCATTTAGCTTTGTATATTGCCTTTGTTACATTACAGGAAGCATAATACAATGTTTCTGTTAACTATAGTCTCTAGTTTGCATTGATTGTATTTTTTTTCTCCAATACCACCCTATTTTTAACACCTTGCAAGGTTGACATTCATCTTTTCTCCCTCATGAAAAACATATTTGTACATTTTATCACAATTTTTGAGCACTCTAGGTTTCACTGAGTTGTACAGTCTCAGTCTTAATCTTTCCTTTTTCCTACTGGTGTCCCACATGCTCCTAACCTTCCTCTTTCAACCATACGCACAGTCATCTTTGTTTAGTGTACTTACATTGCTGTGCTACCATCTCCCAAAATTGTGTTCCAAACCTTTCACTCTTGTCTTTTCCTATCTGTCTGTAGTGCTCCCTTAGTATTTTCTGTAGCACAGGTATCTTGTTCACAAACTCTGTCATTGTCGGTATGTCAGAGAATATTTTAAACTATCCCTCATATTTGAAAGACAGTTTTGCTGGATATAGAATTCCTGGTTGGTGGTTTTTCTCTTTCAGCATCTTAAATATATCACATGACTTCCTTCTTGCCTCCACTGTTTCTACTGAGAAATCTGCACATAATCTTATCAAGCTTCCTTTGTATGTGATGGATCGCTTTTCTCTTGCTGCTTTCAGGATTCTCTCTGTCTTTGATGTTTGATAATCTGATTATTAATTGTCTTGGCATAGGTCTATTTGGATATATTCTGTTTGGGGTACGCTGTGCTTCTTGGATCTGTAATTTTATGTCTTTCAAAAGACATGGGAAATTTTCATTGATTATTTTCTCTATTATTGCTTCTGCCCCCTTTCCCTTCTCTTCTCCTTCTGGGACATCCATGACATGTACATTCATGCACTTCATGTTGTCATTCAGTTCCCTGAGACGTTGCTCATATTTTTCCATTCTTTTCCCTATCTGTTCTTTTGTGTGTAGGATTTCAGGTGTCTTGTTCTCCAGTTCCTGAGTGTTTTCTTCTGCCACTTGAGATCTGCAGTTGTATGTTTCCATCGTGTTTTTCATCTCTTATGTTGTGCCTTTCATTTCCATAGATTCAGCCAGTTGTTTTTTCAAACTTTCAATTTCTACCTTATGTTTACCCAATGTTTTCTTTATAGCCTTCATCTCTTTTGCCATATTTTCCATGAACTCGATTTGGTTTTTTATTTGATTTAGCATAGTTCTTTGAAAATCTTTAATACATTGTTTCATTAAAGTGAAGCAATATCTCAACTGTATCTTGATTGATGTGTAAGTTTGTTCCTTTGACTGGGCCATATCTTTGTTTTTCCTAGTGTAGATTGTAGTTTTCTGTTGTCTAGGCATCTGGTTTCCTTGGTTACCCCAATCATATTTTCCAGACCAGAATGGGTTCAGATCTCAGAGTGGGTTTATATTCAGTTTCCAGTTTCCCTGCGGGTGTGTCTTAGAGATTGACCAACTTGCCAGTGAGTCTCCAGCCACTGTGCTTTTCCTAACCTGCCCAGCAGGTGGCACCTGTCAGCCTGTCGCTCCGGACTGGTGTAAGGAGGTGTGGCCGCTTTAGTTTCTGTTTTGGCTGTTTTCTCCCAGACTCTTGGGTCTGGTTCTGAAGGGAAAGACCAGTGGTAGAGCTGGGCTCCACCTTCTTCCTTTTAGGGAAGATACACCCCGAGGCAGTTATCATCTGCATTTGAATTGTTGTCTCTCTGACTCTGTTATCTTTACCACTTTCTGGATCAGAGTGCTGCAAACTGAAAATGACTAAGGCTCTCTCCACTGAAAATTTCTGAGGCTGTCTCCACTGAGCCCCCTCAGGTTGAGAGAGAGAATAAAGGGCATACGGCCCCCTCTTAGAGCCGATACATACCCCCTCAGTTTCACTCGTCGACCAGAGGTAACACCTGGTCTTCTGGGTTCCCCCTCTTGGGACAGATGAGTCTTCTGGTTCTAAGGTCAGTCATTACTAAAGACCTCTGTCTGCTTGTTGGGGGTTTGTGGCTTGTATTCACCAGTCCACATTTGTTAATTAAAACCCCAGTTGGAGGTGGGCTGAGCTATATTCGCTTGCTGGGTGAGTGCTGCTTTCTATCACAGCAAGATTTTGCAACTCTGCCTGCTGTGGAGGAAGGGGGCTCCTGGTTCAGTTCTACAGTTTTTACTTACAGATTTTGTTCTGTGGTGTCAGGCATTCCTCCCAATCCAGGTTGGTGTACAATGTGTGGATAGTCGCGGTTGACCCCAGCAGTTATTCCAAATTATTTACTAGTTGTTCCTGGTTGTTCGTTAGTTGTTCCAGGCAACTAACTAAATTCCACTCTTCTCTATGCCATCATCTTGCCCCCTCCCTCTGTTTATTCTTTTAATGTGAAGTTTCACAGTACAAAGATTCTGGTTTATTTTATGAATGATGAACATTATCAGAATCACATAATTCTAATCAGACAGTGGATGTCCAATTAAACAATTTGGGCATTATAATCTCAAACTTTCCTTTTGGGATTTTACTTAGTAATTTCCTTTACAAATTGATTCATCAGCTCTAAAGTAGCTTTCAAATTTTGTGAAGAGAAGACTTGTGCCATCAAATTATTTTCTTTAAATTGGGGTTATATCAATCAAAATGTTCCTTAGCATGCTGAATTTTATGGAGCATCCATCCCAAATATCAGGGCTCTAGATGGACAGCCATTCATTTATCACAGCTTGAACCTGAGCAGAGGATGGACAGAAACGTGACTTAACAAGTGATACATTTTGTGGTGGCAGACCTTTGGCCTTTTTGTCTCAATTCACAAATGCTATTAGTGACAACTGTGGCTAAATTGGTTATTGTCCTGAAGTTTGGGACCCTGACTCTAAACTCATAGTGAGCTGAAACTTTAAATGTCCTGTTTCCAGGAGGGATTTTTTTTTTTTAACATCAATAAAAGATTCACATTTTTTTTTCCTTTAGTGGTTGCCCTGTGTTTCCTTTTTGAGGGAGAGCTCTGGACTCTCTTTCTTTTGAATATGTATGAGCTTTTGGCCATTGGCGTGCTTTGATCCACACTACTCTAATTAGGGTTTACAACAGGTGATGTGAGTGTTGGCAGGAAATCAGGACTTAGAAGAGTTTTACTGCAGAAAAAAAAATATAAAGTTCATGATGCAGCACACTATGAAGCTAGTATTGAACCTGGTTAAATCAATTACATTGAGTCACGGCTATAGCACATCATGTAGTACTGCTCAAACTGGCCTTAGCTTCCATTTTCTTCCATTAAAATACCATCCCAAAATTGGGAGTATCACAAAGAAATGCATTCAAGATAGCTATTTTGATGGAATATGGCCCCTTTAGCTGCATCTTTTTGTACTGGTTTATAGGGTTCAGTAACTGAAGCTGTTTTCTTAACTTTTTTCCCTACTTAGTTGTGTTCATGCTTGGAAGCACAGCCTGCAAATGAAAAAAACCACAGGGAAATAATTGAGACTATATAGGTTTCCCTATGTCACTTAAATTGAGAAAAGTATATTATTAAGAGTCAATTTTTGCAATAACCCACTCAAGTTTAAACTCTTTTGATAGGTTCTGTAGTGTTTATGGGGGAAAATAAAGGGATGAGGTACTTATCCAAAAAACACAATTTTGAATTTTTTTTTTTTAAATATAAAGTAGGAGAATGAGGGTCAAGGGGTTCCAATTCCCTGCATGTAAAATTCTAAAGGTAACGTAACAAGGGTGACCAATTATATTTTAGTCAGAAATGGAGGTGATACATAGCTTATAATCTAAAATTTAAAATTTATTTATTTTAACAAGCAAAGCCTGTGACTCAGATACTGGTCTGAGCACTTCAGCACTTTATGAGTATTCACTTACTTAAACGTGACAACACTGTGAATGTTATTACTATAGTTACCATCAGCAACCCCATTTTATAGATGGGCCCATGTTGAAACAACTGGTAGTTAGCAGAGCTGGGATTCAAGCCCAGCAGGCCGGGTTGAGTCCTGCTGTCACCTCTTCTGTGCTGGTCACTGTTAGATCCCTTGCTCGGAGGGTGAAGAGCCTGGGCATGCTGGGCTGCTTGTGGAACTTGGTCTAGGATTGCAGTATAGGGCAACTGCACTTCCAAGCCTAATGACCACTGTGATCACAAACCTTTCTGAGAAGTTCCTTTCGGGTTAATTCAACAAAACCACTATTTTACTCTTAAGGGATGGGAAGGGGAGAATTTCCTTTAGAATGGATGGAAGGATAGATTTCAAAGAAGTGAACTAAAGAAGTGGTAATCTTTCACATGTGGTGTGTTTTCTATCTTTCCTGACCTCACTTTCTTTTGAAGCCATAAATAGCTCTCTTGGAAAGGGAATTGAAGCTGCATTTACAGGTGACAGGGATGTCTCTGCCAGTCACTCAGTCATTTCTTCTACCTACCTATCAACATCCCCCATCCTTTGTTCTTCTTTCTGCTAACTCCATTTCCCAAATCCTGTACACTGGCACACTGTTTATTTAGCCACCTATTTCTGAATGTGACTCTGAGAGACTTCATGGAATCTTCCACAATTGGGTATCATTTAGGCTGGGTACTTTGCCCAAAGGTAGTCAAGTTACAAGATTCCTTTAAGGCAAAGATTAATGGAAAGTAAAGGAATGTCTTTAAGCCCTAAACTGCTGTTTCAATCTGTTAAAAGCTGAGAATGGCAAAATTGTGTAGGGAAACTATGGTGTTACAATTTAAGGTAGTGACAACCAAATATTATTTTCTCATTCTGATATCTTTTGGTAAAAATAAAAATTTTTGAAAGTAAATTCTTGTAATCAACCACCTCCTCTTAATCATTTTCACCCAAGATGCTTAAGAAACCGTCTTTCAGGGTAAAGAAGTTTACACTGTTTTGAAAGAGAGAAATTCTGGCTCCTGAGATTTTTTGACTTGAAGTCAGGATACAGAAATGTGGTCAAATAACAATTTCTAAGCAGTGAGCATTATAATTTTTTAATTTTGCACATTCAGCAATCCCTTTTTTTCTGTTATGAAGTGTGAACGAATAGTCAGTGCATTTAGTCTGTGCTATTTTTGTTTTCCTCTGAGTTATCAGTATGTGGTAAATAAAACTTGAAACACCATTTCTCTTTTTCTCTTGGCATAAAAATTTGGCTTTAGGTGAAATAGACACTGTTGTGCTGACCCTGGGCTTTATAAAGCTTTGTTGTATAAGCTACAAACAGTTTCTTAACATGTCCCTCACATCTCAAATATCTTTGTCCACAAGGACTCCAGAATAACAAAATGTGCATCCAAGGCTTTGACATACACAATGAAAATGAAAAGAGGAGAGGGAATTCACTTCTTTATTAGAGTGGCTTAAGCAAGGGAGTGGAAGAGGAAGGGATGTATGTCCTTACTGGTCTTCCATAAAAGAACTGGGGTGCTGCTTTCTCTGGTCCCCCTAAGGATGCAGTTGCACAAATCAATAAAAGAAAATATACTCAAATGCCAAATATTTCAAAAGGGATTCTTTCCTTGCATGTGTTCTTTGTTTCCTTAGTTCTTATTTCAGTCAACTGCTTTCTTATGAGAATTTCCTCCAGCTTCTATAAGGCAAAAAAAGAGACAAATTCCTTCTCATGAGAGCTTAACTAACGGGCAAAGGTAAGGAGAAAAGGGGAAAAACAGAAAAGGATTGGGAACAAATGGATAGAGGAAAGCAATTAGTGCAGCATATTCATCCTGGAAAATGTTTTGCCTCAGGTCCCAGTGGGATCAATTTTAGAGCTGTAGTTTCTAGTCTGTGTGCAGGAAAGATGCATAAAATAACTTCCCTGAACACTTGCTTGTGACTGAATTTCAGGTCTTCTCTGGTACCAATTCTACATGTGAAATGTGAGCTTGGTCTTATTGAAATCCTACTTCAGTATATCCCAGTGGCTTAGTCGGCTGCAGAGGAAAACAGAATGCCAAATGACTGTAGCTTTAAAAATGTTTCTTGGTACAAGAGACCCTTGACACACCAGTCTTGATCTCATGGACTCTATTAGTGAGAGCCTTGGCAAAACTGAGTAGGGCTACTTGTGAAAGGTCTGGGGTTACAAGCTTGAGCTCATGTGGAGATGAAATTTTTAGTCCCTAGTTTCCAGATGTCCCTTTTAGCATCAACAGCAGCAATAAAAACAGATCAGCACTGTAATGATGTATACCCAGAAAAAAAATAAGCCTCAGTAAAACATAATTCTGTAGATTCCTGCCAATTTGGCTTTATCCCCTTGGCATTCTCCTTTCCCCCACATCGTGACTATGGTCAGACAAGACCAGCCCACTTAGGATCTAGAAGGGTTTCTTTATCTTGGAGTTTAATGAAACACAAAAGCATATGCTGAGAGTTATAAAAACAATGACATGAGAAATATACACATTTTCTGGAGTATACATACATCTGTACATAAATTGTAAGCCTCATGAGGGCTGGTATCATGGTGCATGTTTCATTGTTGAATCCTTAATTCCTAGCCGAGTACCTGACCCACAGAGTGGCAATATATATTTGTTAAATACATGAATTACATACTGAATTCTGATAAAATTTTCTTTGAGGGTTCTAGTAATAACTTTTAATTAGTGCCACCAAGGAAATAGTTCTGATTATTCTGTTCCTTTTGGATTTCCCCCCTTCCTTCCCTCCTTTCCCCTTTTGTCTTTCATGTTGGAGACTCTCCTCAACTTTCTGGTGATCCTTGCATGTCATTTGTCATTTATATTTATGAGCAAGGCATTGAAAGGCAGATTGGAGGCTTCCTGTATGGGTGGCCAGGGCTTATTTCCTGGTGGATGTCATTAGGACAATTAGGAAAAGAGCTGGATTTTTCGGGGTTGGGGAGCTCTCAAATGACAGCATTTTAGACCGTTTCTCTAGGGCTGTTTGGTTTTTGTTAGAGAACACTCCTCCACTTTCTGGTTAGGGGCCATAAGCCTGGCTGCCAGCATTCTGGGAACAGCATGAGGAAAAGGATAAGGTGATCCCAGCATTCAGGATGCAGATTTATTTTGTCCTTGTTTCCAGCACTCTGCCTAACTCCTGCTCTTCTTTGCACCTGGTATCCTAAAGTCTGAGGCCTCTCAGGTTTAAATTCTTCAGATAATAAACCTCTGGTCTCCAGTGGTGAATTGTGTATGGCTGCCTGCAGTGAGGTAGGGTGCCTGGATCCAGTCAAACCCTTTTGTATACAGACTTTCAATAACTTCAGTCACCTTCCATCTCACCCCTACCTCTCCTTGCCCTTGTGTTTTGTTATTGGTATTATTACTATTGTTATTCCTGCCATTTTATTGGGGTCATGGTAGAGAGGGGAAGACAAATCCATGTGATTCATCTTCCAAGTTCAATGGTAAGTTGACTGATGGATTTTAAAGAGCTCTGTCAATGAAGGGAAAGAGATCTGATAGACTTTGGAAGAAATGGGTCTGAATGGGTCTTCTAAGCTCTGTCTGGATTGGGCCAGTGATGTGAGATGGGTGGAGGAAGGAGGCCTTGGGCAGATTTGTCTGAAATACATGTACAGAAGGGATAGATAGGGATATAGAAGATGATGGGAATGAGGTACTTTGGGTTTTATGTGTGGAAAAGCAAAATGGGAAGATTTTATGTTAAAATATATTTTGTGTTCTTGGGTCAGGTGTCTTGCATAATATTATGCCGGAATAAAACTGGATTAGCATAAATTTCTGCTATTGTACTGTACTTAGCCTAATCTGGCAGTTTTAGCTGGTCATACAAGGACTATGTCAAAGCCAAAGTCATCAAGCAGGTCAGCTTTGTACCAAGGAACCTGTCCCCCCTAGGCACTGTTCTGATTTGCTAATGCTGCCAGCTATTTTGCAAAACACCAGAAATGGATTGACTTTTTTTTTTTTTTTGAGATGTATCACCTTTATTTTACCATTTCTTTTTTTTTCCCATTTTTAAAATTGAGATTGTTCACATACCATATAATTATCCAAAGATCCAAAATGTACAATCACTTGCCCATGGTACCAACATACAGCTGTGCATCCATCACCACAGTTAGTTTTTTTTTTCAATTTTTAGAACATTGTCGTTGCTCCAGTAAAGAAATAAGGACGAATAAAAAAAGGAAATTCAAATCCTCCCATAACACTAACCAACCCCCCTTCCATTACTGATTTATAGTATTGGTATAGTACATTTGTTACTGTTGATGAAAGAATGTTAACATACTACTAACTGTAGTATATAGTTTGTAATAGGTATATATATTTTTTCCTCTATGCCCCTCTGTTATTAACTTCTAGTTATAGTGTCATACATTTATTCTAGTTCATGAGAGAGATTTCTAACATTTGTATAGTTAATCAGAGACATTGTCCACCACAAGATTCACTGTTTTGTACATTCTCATCTTTTAACCTCCAGCTTTCCTTCTGTTGACATACGTGACAGAGCTTCCCCTTTCCACCATCTTCACACACCATTCAGCACTATTAGTTATTCTCACAACATGCTACCATCACGTTTGTCCATTTCCAAATGTTTAAGTTCACCCTAGTTGAACATTCTGCCCATAATACACAACTGCTTCCCATTCTTTAGCCTCGTTCTGCATCCTGATGACTTGTATTTCATGTCTGTGAGTTTACATATTATAATTAGTTCATATCAGTGAGATCCTGCAATATTTGTCCTTATGTGTCTGTCTTATTTCACTCAATATAGTGCCCTCAAGTTTTCTTCATCAACCCATTTTTTTTAAGATGGTTTTGTTCACACACCATACATTCCATCCTAAGTAAACAATCATTGGTTCCCTCTATAGTCACGTATTTATGTATTCAGCACCATCACCACTACCTATATAGGGACATCTCCATTTCTTCCCCAAGAGGAGGAGTCAGAGAAGGCAGAGAAAAAAGAAAACAGAAAAGAGAGAGAAATAAAACAACAAAAAACATGACAGCTAGAAAGTAACAAAAGGAAAGATAGCATTAACCTAAAGTAGAATAAAGAGTCAGACATCACCAATGCCAGGAGTCCCATATCCTTCCTCTATTCCCCCCCCCCATATGCATTTTGCTTTCGTATATTGCCTTTGTTATATTAAATATAAGGAAGCATAATACAATGTTTCTGTTAATTATAGTCTCTAGTTTGCATTGATTGTATTTCCCCCCCAATCCCACCCTATTTTTAACACCTTGCAAGGTTGACATTTATTTGTTCTACCTCATGTAAAAACATATTCTATACCTTTTATTACAATCATTGAGCACCCTAGGTTTCCCTGAATTACACAGTCCCAGTCTTTATCCTTCATCTTTTGTTTTGGTATCCTACATGGTCCCAACCTTCCTCTTTCAACCATTCTCACAGTCATCTTTGTTCAGTGTACTTACATTGCTGTGCTACTGTCTCCCAAAATTGTGTTCCAAGCCTCTCACTCCTATCTTTTCCTGTCTGTCTACAGTGCTTCCTTTAGTGTTTCCTGTAGATCAGGTATCTTGTTTATAATCTCTGTCATTGTCTGTTTGAGAATATTTTCAGCTCTCTCTCATATTTAAAAGACAGTTTTGCTGGATTTAGGATTCTTGGTTGGTGGTTTTTCTCTTTCAGTATATAAACATATCACCCCACTTCCTTCTTGCCTCCATGGTTTCTATTGAGAAATCTGTACATAGTCTTATCAAGCTTCCTTTGTATGTGATGGATGGCTTTTCTCTTGCTGCTTTCAGGATTCTCACTTTATCTTTCATGTTTGATAATCTGATTGTTAAGTGTCTTGGCATGGGCCTATTCAGATTTATTCTGTTTGGGGTACACTGTGCTTCTTGGAGCCGTGATTTTATGTCTTTCATAAGAGATGGGAAATTTTCATTGATTATTTCCTCTAGTATTGCTTCACCCCCTTTTCCCTTCTCTTCTCCACTGGGGACACCAATGACACATATATTCTTGATTTTCATTTTGTCCTTTAGTTCCCGGAGACGTTGCTCGTATTTTTCCATTCTTTTCTCTATCTGTTCTTTTGTGTGTAGGCTTTCAGGTGCCTTGCTTTCCAGTTCCTGAGTGCTTTCTTCTGCCTGTTGAGATCTGCTGTTGAATGTTTCCATTGTGTCTTTCGTCTCTTGTGTTGTGCCTTTCATTTCCATAGATTCTGCCAGTTGGTTTTTCAAGCTTTCAATTTCTACCTCATGTACGCCCAGTGTTTTCATTATACAGTTTATCTCTTTTGTCATATCCTCCCTAAACTTTTTGAATTGACTTAGTAATAGTTGTTTAACTTCCTATATCTCAGTTGAAGTATAAGTTTGTTCCTTTAATTGGGCCATAACTTTGTTTCTCTTATTGTAGGTTGTAGTTTTCTGTTGTCTAGGCATGGTTTCCTTGGTTACCCCAATCAGGTTTTCCCAGACCAGAATGGGCTCAGGTACCAGAAGGAAGAAATATTCAGTATCCAGTTTCCCTGAGGGTGTGTCTTAGAAAGTTGGTACACCCTGTGATGCCTCAGGTCACTGTGCTTTTCTGCCCAGCAGGTGGTGCCTGTCAGCCTGTAACTCCAGACTGCTGTAAGGAGGTGTGTCCCGTGGCTGTTTTCCCCCAGGCTCTGGGGTCTGGGTCTGAATGGAAGGGGGATAGTAGAGCTGGGCCCCACCCTTTTCCTCTTAGGGAAGATAGACACCTTAGGGAGAAGTCATTAGCATTTCAGTGGTCTCTCTCTGCCTTTGCTATCTCCACCCTTGTCTCGGTCAGAATACTGGGAACTGAAAATGGCTGAGGCTTTCTCCACTGAGCCGAAACAGGGACAGAAAGCCCCCTTCAGGGCCAGTCTGCAGCCACCCTCTAGTTCTCCAAGGTCAGTCTTCACCCAAAGCCTATCTGCTTGTTGGGGATTTGTATCAAGAAGTCCACACTTGTTAATTAAAACCCTAGTTGGAGCTCAGGTGTGCTATATTTGCTCACTCAGAGCTGCTCTCTGGCTTCTTGAGGTTTTGCAGCTCAGGCCATGGGGGCAGGGGGCTCCTGGCTTGGATCTGCAGTTTTTACATACAGATTTTATGGTGTGATGTTGGGCATTCCTCCCAATTCAGGTTGGTGTATGATGAGTGGACTGTCATGTTTGTCCCCCCCGCAGTTATTCCAGATTATTTTCTAGTTGTTCTTGGCTGTTTATTAGTTGTTCCAGAGGGACTAATTAACTTTCACTCCTCTCTATGCTGCCATCTTCTCTGGATTGACTTTTATAAAGGGGATTTATTTGGTTACAAAGTTACAGTCTTAAGGCCATGAAGTGTCCAAGGTAAGGTATCAGCAATAGGGTACCTTTGCAGGAGAAAGACCAGTGGCATCTGGAAAACCTCCGTTAGCTGGGAAGGCACGTGGCTGGCATCTGCTTACTACCAGGTTGCATTTCAAATGGCTTTCTCCCAGGACATTTCTCTCTAGGTGTCTGAGGGTATGCTCTTAGTTTCTTCCCGGCAAACTCTGCAGTAGCAAAAGTCTACTTTCAACGGCTGTCTTCAAAATGTCTCTCTTGGCTTCAGCAGTGAACTCCTTCTGTCTGAACACTTATAGGGCTCCAGTGATTTAATTAGGACCCAAGCTGAATGGTTGGGGCCACACCTCCATGGAAACAATCCCATCAACAGATCACACCCTAATCAAAGGTGTTGCTAGTCACATCTCCATGGAAATGTTCAAAAGGTTCCAACCTTATCAACACTAATACATCTGCCCCCACAAGATTGCATCAAAAAACATGGGATTTTGGGGGACATAATACATCCCAACCAGCACAGGCAGAGACTGATCTCTCATTGTGGCTTCTAACACATTGGTAGCATATCAATATCCACAAGAAGGTGTGGATGGCTGTGACTATTACTAGGAGTGTTCTGAAGCCAATGTCTCATTGACCATGAGCTGTGACACCACACATGCATAGAAAGAAAAGAACAATTGTTTTATTAGAATATTTTTCTCGTAGTTGGAATTTAAAATGTATTGGTTGACATACTAATTTAAATCATCTTTATATTGGTAGCTGTGATGGTTAAGTTCATGTGTAAACTTGGCAGGTTATAGTGTCCAGTTGTCTGGTCAAGTAAGTACTGGCCTGATTGTTACTGTGAGTATATATATATTTATATATCTCTTGTGGGCTCTGTTTCCCTAGAGAACCCTGACTAATACAGTAGCTGTTGGTTTTTTTATTGTTTTTATTTTCTTCCATAATTTTAAAATAAACTTCAAAAAAGAGTAAATATAAAGATTCATACAGAAAAGTGCATAAACAACAAATATCCAGTTTAAAAAATAGCTTTAATGCAAAATACATTAACTAGCCATCATAAAAGATCACCTATTTTATTATTCCACTTATGTGAAGTGTTCAGAATAGGCAAATCCATAGAGACAAAAAGTAGATTGATGGTTGCCAAGGGCTGGGAGTGTTCAAGGGAAATGGGGAGTTGCCAGTGGGTATGGGATTTCTTTTGGAGTTGCAGAAGTGTTCTGAAATTGATTGTGATGATGATTGTAAACGTCTATAGAAATACTAACAGCCATTGCATTGTACACATTTACATGGGTGGAATGTGTGATATGTGAATTATATCTCAATAAAGCTGTTATTAAAAAGGTCTATAGACCAAGCAAGAACCAGCATCCTCCTTCAGAATGAATGGAGACAAGAAATCTGATGTTTATGCCCCAAGAAAAGCAGAGTTTCATCCGACACTTCTCCCTGATTTTCAAGGTGCTGACGGAGGATGAGATGGGGCACCCAGAGACAGGAGATGCTGTTGCCCGGCTCAGGGAGATCCTGGAGTACAATGTCATTGGAGGCAAGTACAACCGGGGTTTGACAGTGCTGGAAGTATTCCAGGAGCTGGAGGCGCCAAAGAAGCAGGTTGCTGATAGCCTCCAGTGAGCCCTGACTGTGGGCTGGTGTGTGGAACTGCTCCAAAGCTTTTTTCCTGGTGTCAGATGAAATCATACATTCATCCCTCACCCGATGGGGACAGCTCTGCTGGTATCAGAAGCCAGGCATAGGTTTGGATGCCATTAATGATGCCATGCTGCTGGAAGCGTGTATCTACCACCTGCTGAAGCTCTACTGCGGGAGCAGCCTATTATCTGAACCTGATTGAGCTGTTCCTGCAGATTTCCTATAAGGCTGGGATTTGGCAGACGTTGGACCTCATCACAGCCCCCTAGGGCCATGTGGATCTTGGCAGATTCACTGAAAAGAGGTGCAAATCCATTGTCAGGTACAAGACAGCTTTCTACTCCTTCTACCTTCCTGTGTCTGCTGCCATGTATATGGTGGGCATTGATGGGGATAAGGAGCATGCCAATGCCAAGAAGATCCTGCTGGAGATGGGAGAGTTCTTTCAGGCTCAGGATGATTACCTTGACCTTTTTGGGGACCCCAGCATGACTGGAAAGATTGGCACTGACATCCAAGACAACAAGTTCAGTGTCTGAAATGAGCCTCTCCGGAACAGCACCAGATCCTGCAGAAGGAGGCTGAGAAGGTGGCCCGGGTGAAGGCGCTGTACAAGGAGATGGAGCTGCCAGCTGCCTATACACAGTATGAGGAAGACAGTTACAGCTGCCTTCTGGGTCTTACTGACCGATACTCTGAGCCCCTGCCCCCAGCTATCTTCTTGGGGTTGGCGCACAAGATCTGCAAGCGGAAAAAGTGACCCAAGAGACTGAGAGGGCTGGGAGGGGAGGCTCTTAATGAGTTAGTCTAAACTTCAAAAAAAAAAAAAGTCTATAACTAACCTGGCTGAAGAAACTGACATCATGGGGGCCCTTCCCACCTCCATGAGTCCTTTCCTGATCAACAGTTCTCACCCCCAGCCCCCAGCCCCTGCCCTATAATCACTGTCTCACTTTTGTGGTAATAATTGCCTTACTTTTCTTTAGTTTTTCCACCTACATAGGCACTTATAAACAAGGTAGTTTTTGTACTCTACGTAAATGGAACCATTCTACAGGGTTTTTGTGTTTTGCTTCATTTGCTATTACGTTTGTAAGAGTATCGCTTGCTGTTTAGTTGTAGTTCATTCATTTTCATTGCTGTTTAATAACTATTGTATGAATGCTCTTGATTTTTGGAGCTTATAATTCCAGCTAAATTGGCTATAAAGCAGAATTCCAAGTATTAAATTTCATTTTCCAATCAGCCTTAGTTTGAAAAAGCATATAACTGAATGAGGAATAAGTATATTTTCCTTACTGATGTATACTAAATCAAAGTAAAAACACATGTCTATTTTACTATTGTTTTTCATTTGACTCTTTGGGTATCAAAAGCTTTCCTTGGGGTTGTTAAGTCTGTAATCTCCAATATTCTATACAAGCAATTTCTGTGTAACAAAAGATATCTGCCTTATTATTTTGGTTCATTTTATGTATTTGAGCATTCAAATGCAAGGTTATAGTTATAATTCCCATTTTTGTCTTACAGGCAGTTATTATACAAGTGTCGTTTTCAAATGTGTACTAGGTTTATTCTGTCAGAAGCAGCTTAGGGATTATCAAAATTTAATTATCCCCAACTTTAATTTAAAGGAACTAATAAAACTAAATGAACTTAGATTGCTAACAAGTTTTTGGCAATGAACAAATTGTGCATTCAAATGCTCAAACTGGAAGTCTAGTGATATTTTGTGGTAAACTTCCTTTTCTCACATATGTATATATATAACCCCTGAGCAGGAGTAGGATTTGCTATAAATGTAGATGTGGGTTTCAGATATGCTAATATCTATACTGAATGAGGATAATATTTGAAAGATTGACATATGTCAGGCATGTGTACCCTGATATGTGAGCTGAGTTGTTAATGGGTTGTTAAAAAGAAAAGGAAGCTTTTGAAAGTTGAGAAAAATAAGGAAAGTGTTTAGAAACTGTTTAGCAGAAACTGAGAAAGTGGGGGAAATACCTTGGAGGCACTGGGTTCCTCCAGTATGTGTCTTGATTCACTTTTGTCTGTGTCCACCTGGGCACTTTAGTTAGGGGCAGGTGGAAATATTACACTAGACTGTATGTGCCACACTTGAGACTTGGAAGTCATAGAGTCCTGGCTCTGCCACTTCTTAGCTGCAGGACCTGGCTGGTTATTTAACTGCCTTAATCCATAATTTCCTAATCTGTAAAATTTGAATAATAACACTCATCTCTAGGCTGGTTAGGAGAGTTAAATGCCAGGCTATATATAAAAAACTTAACAAAATGCCTAACACATAGTACAGGCTCAATAAATGCTAGCTAGCCATTATTTGTTTATTGTGGCTATTATTATTAGTGGGGATGAAGAGCCATAAGGAAAAGTCCAGGTATCTTCAAGGAAGTAGACCAGGAAAAAGGGTAATTTAAATAAGGGAGCATTATAGTTTGGGAGACAGAGGGTTGACCGTATTCAGGGCTGATTGGAACATGGCAGGAATTGCTACAAAAATTTGGGTAGATAGGATTTGTTACCTCAGTGATAAGGTGAGCCACGAAAAAACTGGCACTCACTGGTATGGGAGAGAAGCAAGGCTAGGTTGGGACATAAAACAGAGAGTGAGCCTGGAGGAGAAGGTCTAATAAACTGTGGGTAAGAGGAAATATTTGACCAGGAAACAAGGGATACACCAGTAAGGAAACTCAAATTGAATTTACTTAGTTATGGAGTTCAATTAGTGCTAGTTTTTCTTTGGCAACAATAAATGTGAAGTGAAATAGTCTCTGGTAATCTTTTTTACTTTGGCGTAAAAGAAAATTTTTATTAGACATATTGTCAGCTTTATAGAGCGAAAGTGACATATAGAATTACATATTAAAGATGTAATCTTCAAGGTATTTTATGATTTCCTTTTCCTAGAGCGTATCTTTTGCATAATGGTGTAAGTTGATGTGGGGACTGTGGTTTTAGGGAAATATCCACTTATTTTCTTATCTCCCACTCACCTGGCCATTGATGCTTGAAATTGTCCTGACATATGACAGAGGTTTTCTTTCCACAGCTGGTTAAAATACCTCAAATGCAAATACTTGCAGAAGAGGTAGCATATGTATTTAATTTCATATTGGATGCAAGTGACTGATAGAGCATTTGCTAAGTTTGGATACTTACCACAGACAGTGAAAGACCATCTGGCATCTGAGAGGGTTAAGAAATAAGGAAATAGTGATGCAGAAGGTGGTTTCCTCTAGAGCAAGCTCTATGTATATACGTATTTGAGGCTGTCATGAGAGTATAATGCTATATCTTTATTGGTAAAGTGAAATTAGTAGCTGAGCTATCATTTAGAAAATTTTATTTTATATTCAGTTAATCTAAGTTGAGTCGTTTCTTTTTTCTTTTCTTTTTTTTTTTTTTAATCAGCGACAGGTTTCTTAGTCAATATAATCTGGAAAATTGCCTTTGTTCTCCATGTCATTCTTCCTTCCTAGATCCAATTTAAAGGATGCCCCGAAGCTTCTATCATGCTACAGGGTTGCCATCAACAGATCTGGGCTATTCAGGTGGGTGACTGTGATTGTGAAAGCTCCAGAGGGAGGAGTGGGTCTGAAATAAATGGAGGCCTAAGAAGTCATGGAGTCAAAAGAATTGATAACAGGGAATTGAGTTTATATTTTCATGCTGACGTTCATAGAGGCATTATCCACAATTGCCAAAAGGTGGAAGCAACCAAAGTGTTTATCAACTGATGACTGCATAAACAAAATGTGCTATATACATATGATGGAATATTATTCAGCCATAAAAAGGAATGAAGTCTTGATACTTGTGACAACATGGATTAACCTTGAAGAAATCATGTTGAGTGAAATAAGCCAGTCACAAAAGGACAAATACTGTATGATCTCACTGAGATGAAATAATTAGGATAAGCAAACTCATAGATTCAGAATCTAGAATACAGGTTACCAGGGGATAGGGTGACAACAGGGAAGTTAAGGCTTAAAATGTACAGGGTTCCTATATGTAGTGATGGAAATGTTTTTGTAATGGATGTTGTTGATGGTAGCACAACATTGTGAACAAAATTAACAGTACTGAAATAAACATCTGAATATGATTAAAAGGGGAAATGTTAGATTATATATATATATATATATATATATATATATATATATATATATAATAACAGAATAAAAATAAAAATCCATGGAACTACACCACATAAACAGTGATCCCTAAGTTAAACCATGGACTTTAATTAATAGTACAATTATAAAAATGTGCTATCGTCAATTGTAACAAATATTCCACACCAATGCAAGGTGTTGGTGGTGGGGTAGTGTATGGGAATCCTGTACTTTATGAATGATTGTCCTGTAAACCCACAACTTTTCTAATAATAAAGAAAAAGAAGGCAAGGAGTCAGTGGTCAGCTCTGACTTAGAGCAAGCAAGCAGAGCACTTCTGAGAGAGCTCAAACAGAGCAGAGGTGCTTTCTTTAGTGGCAGTTTGAAGTATGGTCACAGCCAATGGAAACGCAATGCATATCCCTTCTCAAACAAGCTAAGAGTTAAAATCAAATAAATACAATCAGTTCCCTTGTCTTTAGATTGGTTTGGCGCCTATAATTTCATGTTATTATCCTTTACTTTTCTCATTTCTAAATCAAGAAGGGTGTACTAGACCATCTTAAAGAGTCCCCTTACAAGTTCTATTGTGTGTGTGTAGGGAAGGAGGACAGGGGAACGGGAGAACCGTGCTTCTTGAGAGCCTACTACGGCCAAGCCTTAGTATTGATCCTCAGTGAATTATGGAAATTATCTCGTTTTAATTCTGTGCTATCTGTCCCATAGTATGGAGAAAGAAACTGAGGTTCGGAGTGTGTAAGTAACTTGCTCAAGGTCACACAGTAATGAAGTGTTGTGTCTGGATTGGATCATAGTTCTGACTCCAACTTTCTGAATCTGCAATCAAATTATCTGGAAGCCAAGGGTTCCAGTTTTCCAGATCACTAGCAGTTTCTCTGAATTTTGAAAATTAGGATTGGGTGAAAAAAAAATCCATATGCACAAGTAATAGCAATTTAAATACTTAGTTTTTCCAAGATGTTCAAAGAACATTACATATATAAACAAATGAGTCCTTGGACTATCAGTTGGTGGTAAATGTACTTCTCCAGCACAGCTGCTGTTCTGTTAACAGTCCTTTTGCTTTCCTCCTTCAAGCCTTTGCTCCAGCTGACCTCCCCTTCCATGCCTCCTCCCTAAATCCTACTGATTCTCTTTCAGGGACACCTCAAATTCCAGTCTTGCTCTGAATCCTTTGCTAATAGCCTTGGTTTTGGAGTTTTCTCCTACAATCACACAGAATTTCTTTCTATGCTCTTGATTTATTTAACTATTAACTTACAAGCTGGCAGTGTTAGACATTTCCTGCCATTGGATGAGTACTTTGGTTACCCCTCATTGTCTAGCAGTGCCTTGCTTTATGCACAAGTACATATCTGTTAAGTTAAAAGAATCACATTTTGTAGCCACAGTTCACATGAAGCAAATGTAGTACTGACATACAGCATAATGGTTAAAAGCCCAGAGTATGGAGCCACACTGCCAGGTGTGAATCCTGGCTCTACTACTTAGCAGTTGTGTGATATTGGGCATTTCTTTAGTAAAAAGTTTCCTCATCCATAAAATGATAATGGTGCTTACCTCCTAAGGGTAGTAAGAGGATGGAATGAGTTAGTAGTTTTAGAGTGCTTGGAATAATACCTGCTATACAAGTGCTATACAAGAGTATTCTTTGATTCTTTTTTAGGACAAAGATCAATGAAAGAGACAATTGTCATCATTTGATTTATTTAGAATTCTGCAACTTGTAGACCTCTAAAGTAGAGTAAATAGTTTTGATAATAAGGTTCCAAAACCTAATTGAACGTGTGTTAATTGACTATTGAGGGAAGGAGTCAAAGTAACACAAACGTGTTTGAACATGATAAAATCTGTTCTCTCATCTTCTAGAATGGTAAATTCACAAACAGTTAGAAGCACCTGAAGATGACGGCAGGGTGCCTGCTCTGACTTCCTGTGATGTAAAGAGGTGATGATGGCCACCTCAGGCCACATTCAAACGTTGGGCAGGGTAGCAAAGCTCTTCACAGATCCTTCTTTGATAGCAACTTTTCCAAAGGTAGCTGAATTCTCCAGCTGGGTAGTTTGAATGCAATCAAATTCTCTGTGGGAGAATAAGAGGATAAATGACTTACCCCAAGCACACAGGCAGTCAAGATACATTCATTTTAGAGCAGTAAGTTTAAAATTTTAATGCCACAGATTTTAGTATTCTTATATCTACATTTCAGTGGGGCAATTGGAATGATATAAAGTCTATCAAAATAAAATTTCCATTTTGATGCCCATTACAAACCTCAATCTACTATTTGTGACCCCTAAGAATATAAACCTTTTAAGGGATACTCTTTCAGACGTACTTCTAAATTGAGACAGGCGCTTAATTTTCTTCACGCAAGCAATACGCTTTCAGAAAATTACTTGTATTACAGGATAAAAATCTTCTAGAGGTTAGAACTAGTACTTAATACATGTAGCACATATTTGAAAACCTGAGATTTAAAAAGTGCAAGAAACATTTGATTGCCATCGCTTTTTAAAAATTGGTAACAATATGAGAATACAGTTTCTTATGACCAGTTATTTAAAAGTGAATTTTCTTGTCATGTATCAACAATTTATTATTTTTTTATAAAACATTTTGTATAAGAACCCCCCCCTCCTAGAATGTGGTTACACTGTCCTTTTAAAACCTTGGTTAACACAGATTTTAAAACGTAATGGAGAGCTCTAGTCTTTCAATTATTTGACAATGAAATTGGGTTTTTCTATTCTATTTGGAACAATTTTCACTTTGTTCCCAAAAATTTCATTGGAAATCACTAGGGCCAAATGCTAGCTTTTTGTGTTATGGATAAATGTTGATGGACAAATGGATGTGGCACCTGAGATGTGACATAATCACATTGCTCTAAAATTGGTGCTCTCGCTGCTCCAGCCACACTGGCATCCTTGCTGTACCTTGAAATGGGCAAACTAGGCAAGCTCCAGGCTCACAGCCTTAGCCTTTGCTCATCCATCCATGCCCCCTACCAGCCTAGAATGTTCTTTTCCCAAATAGCGACATGTTTCCTCACCCCCTTAGAGCACCTTCTCAGTGAGGCTTCTTCATTGTCTTACCTACATCCTGTCTACTCCTGCCATTTCACACCCCTTCCCTCCTACTTTTTGCTTCAGCACTTATCACCGTCTAACTTGTTTACATCTGTCTCTCTCTCCTGTAGATGAAAAGCACCTTAAGGACAGAGGTTTTGTGTGTCTTGTTTACAGCCATATCTCTAGGGCCTAGATGAGTGTCTGGCACATAGTAAGCATTTAATAAATATTCGATTGAATGAGTAAATAAATAAAAAATCTTTTATGTATGACATTGTATTTATGAGTATGACTGATGCCCTGAGAATAAATACATTTCAAACAAAGTAATGAAGCCACTATTTAAAGAACTGATATATAGACTGAATCATTTTTGAAACTTCCTATACATTTCAAAGACTATCCCTTTTTTTTTTTTTTTTTATGTAACCATTATTTTCAGAAACAGCTCTGTTGGGCTCTGCCATCTGTCTTTTAGAAGGCTGACCTTCCTTTTCTTTGTCTTGCCTCTTTACTGTACACTGGTGCTTCTTTTGGGATCCACTCTTTAAAAAGTTTTTCACATATAGACAACATTGAATTTGTCTAATGACTTTTATTAAGGTGAGGTAATTTAAAATTTAACAAAATCCACACGTGAAAGCAGTGCTGTTCTTTTGTGAAGATATGTACACTGATAAGTAACAGGTACTACTGGGTTACGCAGATTTCTAAGTCAGGGATTTGGTTCGGTTCAGTTCTGCATGAAACAGAAAACCTAACGACAGTGACTTCCTCAAGATGGAGGTTTATTTTTCTTATGTAATGAAAAGTCTGGTTGCTGGTGTTAGTTTGGTGGCTCAGAGACGTCAGGGCAGAGTTGTCTGCAGTTCTCATGGCCCTTTCCTCATGGTCTAAAGGAGGAAGAAGGAGAAAGAACAAAGGTCAAACAAGACTATCTGGCAGCTGACCCAGATTGCTTTTTTATGGAGCTTCTCCAGAAGCCCTACCGCTAATACCCACTTACACTGCATTGGCCCACCCTATGTCCCCTGACCACCCCTATCTGCAAAGGAGGTTAGGAAATATAGGTGCATTTGTCTTTCTAAGCAGGCTGATGCTGCCAATAAAATTGGAATTCTCTTAGTGGATAAGAAGGGGAAAATGTGTATTGAGTAGGCAACCAGCAGTCTCTAGCAAAGTAAAATATACCTAAAATATAGATAAAATTTCTATTTGTCTTTTTCACAAAAAGGAAGTAGATCAGGCCACATCCTCCAGAGGAGTAGTGTGGAGGGAATTACTTACAGAAAATTGCATTTCATTTTTTTGGAAAGCAGGTAAATTAACTATTCAGTTGCTAAATGTAGATTAGAGCAAAGAAGGATTGTTAAGTTCCACTGTAAAGAACAATGAGTATAAATGTGTATATCTACAGGCTCTGTTGGAAGACATTGCCTAGAAAAATTTGTAAATGTCAACACAAATTTAAATTATAATTCACAGTAATTCTGAATGGGTCAGTGTGGAACAAAACAAACCCAGAATTTAATGACAGGTTATATGGTAATTATCTAAATTATGTAATAACTAAAGGTAAATTATGTAATAATTAAAACTTATGTTTGTAAACATACACAGTTTAGAATATTTGTAGCTCTCTATTTGGTAACTAAAACAGGGAAGAAGTTCTCAAATAATGAGTTTATATATCTATATGTTATTATTAATCCATCTAGAATTACTTAAATCCAGAGAAATTTTTAATATTTTTCTATCTCATAATTTAATTCTTTAACTCAAAAATCATACTAACCCAGTAAAGACATTGGGTAGTCATTGGGAATTTTTGAGTTAATATTCTAAGGAAAAACTATAAGATTCAGTTTAAATTTCTTTTCATCTGGTAACTACCTAGGAAATGACTTTAGAAGACTTACACATGTTATGAAAATAGTAAATGGAATGAAAGAGATCAAATTCCTAAAGAAACAACACATTCTAATATTTGAAATGCTTTCTATAATTATACAAGAATATGTTTTAATCCTAGGGACAAGTGTTTTGGATCCTAGTTTCCCTTAATTTTAATGAATGGGAACCTTACTGTGTTTAAATTAGCATTGTATACTGAACTGCAGTCGTCTTTGTTTTTCTTTATTTTAAATGACAGGCAAAAAGAGCTATCTTATTTTGTCTAATCTTGTGGTTTAGCAAATGTGTTCAGGAATAATGATATTTTAGATTACATAAATTCGGGGGACATAAGTATAACTCACACATGGTCTTTGCATTCTAGGCATTTCTAGTCTGATGGGCGAAACAGATGCATGAGAAGACACAAGTTACTCTGTGGCTGTGGGCTGTGCTAGAGGTAAGTGCTGTGAGAGTCCGAGGAGAAAGATGACATTTGACCTGCTCTTGAAGGCATTTTTACCAGGTGCAGAATTAAAGGATGGGCATTTCAGGGAGTGGACAGTGATGCAGAGGGAGAGTTTCCTGGATAGGATGCTTAATGGGCAGGGGCAGTTAGGTGGGGCATGGCAGGAAGTTGAAGCTGGATTGTGAAAGGCATTGTATGCCTAGCTAAGGACTTTGGAATTTACTACTAGGTCCTGAAGAGTCAACAGAGTTTTTAAGCAGCACAGTGACATGGCCAGGTTTGGTTTTAATGGAGATGACACTAATGGCAACTAAGAGGACAGACTGGGGTAGATAGTAATTGCTGGTAAGGAGGCCACAGGGAGGCTGTTGCAGCAGCCCAGGTGAGAGGATGGGGCATGAATAGAGGGAGTGGTCATGAGGAAATAGTCGAGAAGGTGGCTTTGGAAACGGATTAGGTGTCTGCTTATGTAGGAAGTATGTGTGTTTGGGGAAGGGATCATGAGTGCCTGGAGTTGAGTATAGCCCTGGTGTTTCAAAACTTGAAAACTGATATAGCTATCTTTTAATGAGACTAAGAATTTAGGAAGCAGATCAGGTATTTTGGGGCAGGAAAATGAGTTCAATTTGGAACATTAATTTTCAGGAGCATCTGTTAAACAGGCAGTTTGAAATATGAATCTAGAATAGGATTTGAGAGAGAGAGTCTGGAATTATTTCCCACATAGATAACAACTGAAGCCCTGGGAGGAAGGTATATTGTATGTCCATTTTGCACAAAAGCTGAGACAGAGAACGCTAAAGTGACTTATTTATGGTCACTAGAGATGGTACAGGGAAAAGTCAACATGTAATCTAGGTCTTCTGATCCCGGGGTCAGTAATTTGACTTTGAACCTCAGTTTCCTTATCCATAAGATGAGAATAATGGCACCTTATTCATTTACTTATGATTAAACAATATATGTAAGGTATCACACAATGACATCGTGTCACAAACAGTAATTAAAAAGTCTGTTAATTTCCTTCCTTCTTTTCTTCTTTTTTTTGTACAGAAGTGGGCCTTAAGACTGTACCCAATAATATTACAAAAGGTTCATTAATTAGATAACTTTGTTTATGTTTAGGATCCCGCTGTTACTGCCCAGTGCTGGGATTTCAAACATGGGTCAGAACCAGAAAGCACCAAACGGGCATCAAGTCAGGGCTGGGAGCCAAGACAGGATTGTGGGGTCAGTCAAGGTTAAAAACAGGAGTCATCAGAAAATGTGGATAGCTGAACGTTTGAGCCAGAGTTCTGATTGCAAGAGGAGTCTGGAAATGGGGGAAACGGCCAAGGTCATGGGATATAAGAATATGAGAAGCAGGTGCTAAAGTGATCTGACTCCATGAATAAGAATTTTTTCTTGCCCAAGGATGCTTTTAACCAGTTAAATACTTTTTGGCTTTTGTGCGAAGCCACTTTGGATACCTTGGCACCTGACACATAATAGGCTCTGTATTGGATGGAGGTAGGCTCTGCTGTTCCATACGCATGCTTTCAAATCAGTGCAAAGAAGACCATTGTTCTAGGTCTGCTGGGGAAATGGGATTTTGCAGTTATTAAGAGGTGAGAGGGGTCATTTATGACAGCATTATTAATTTTTAAGGACCAGAATACAATAACATTACTCAATATTATAACCATCTTTACTGTAATTGATTTTTGTGTGTGGCTAATTTAGAAGGCAGTGAATGATTCGGAGGATTTCAGGGCTTTCATCAGAGATGTCTATGATCTTGTGCTACAGGTCTGTGAACAGAGTTCTAGTGTTTCCAGTGTCCCTTAACTCTCCTGAGTGCTCAACTGACCTAAGGGGAAGCCATGATGGGCAGCAAGGAGGGGTTGCAAGTGCAAAACATAAGGGGAAAGTATGCATGGGTCAGAATTGAAGGGAAAGAAATAGTTCAGCAGCTACAGCAAATTACTGTGTGCTCATTGACACTTCCCAAGGTTCAGAGGCTCACACATAAAAGAAAACAGGTAATTTTTTTGCAAGGTATGAATACTAGATGGGATAGGGGAAAGTGTACATTTATGGGATCCTTACAGTGTTAGCTTTGCAATGTCATATAAAGCCTTGGTTAATATCTTTAACAAATTAGAAATAAAAATATTGAAAGTGAAATGAATGACATAATGATTAGACTGATGGCATAATTTGTATTTGGGGTCCAGGTGAGAAAGAAGAGGGACAGAGAAAGATTGGAAGAGAAAGCAGTCACTGGCTACAGGTGCTGTGTCCCAGGGGACCCCTGTGTTTTGCTGGGGAGGGGAGGCAGTGCATCAGTGGCCATTCTCAGGAGGAGAAGGGGAACAGTTAACTCCTGGGCCCCGGTTTACTTCTTAAAGAATATTAACCCTTCCTTTTCCACATAAGCTTACTCTCTCCAATTCTGGGGGCAAAGATAAAAAACTAACCACATATCTCTGGGAAGATGTTTATTTATGGTTATTATCAGATTCATGAACTGAATGAGATATTAGGGATGACCTATTCTGTTTCCTTCAATTTACATAAACAAAAATGTTAAATCATATTTCTGTAAGTCACACAGCTAATCCAATTTCAAGAATGTAAGTTGCTTATGAAATATTTTTTTATGCAAGTATGTGTTACTTTCTCTGAAATGGAATCCATGCTTTATTCTTACCAGCTTCATAACCTCATCAAGTTACCTAAATTCTCTGTGTGTTTCCTCATTTGTAAACTGAAGACAAACATAAATCAAAAATCATGTTGAAGATGATATATTTAAGGTTACCAGCACAGTACAAGGTGGTTATTTGATATATATATATACACACATACATATCTATCTATCTATAGATAGATAGATAGACAGATAGTTATGTTTGTGTATTTTTCCTTCTCTTCCAATTTAAGCTGTCATCTTGCCAACTGCCAGACTTCTGGCTTCTCAGCAGCCTGTTTCAAAAAATGTCAGAATGGTTGATTCTCCCATATCTTGCACACCCCACTCTTCAACCCGGTACAACACAATTTAACTTCTGCTGGTGTGGGGTTAGTGGAGAGGTCTTTTCTAGACACTCAGAATGTTCTGAGTGTTAAGACTTTTCTATGCCACAGGCATTATAGAATTTACTCCCCTCTGCCTCTTAGCGCTTGAATCTGATTTTTCTAGTTGTCTAAATAATCAGGCTCTGGGCTATCAATTGCTTTTGAATTAAAAAATTCTTATTTTTTTAGACACAAAAAATTCAAGTAGAAAAATTAGAAAATAGATACGAACAACTTCAGTATCCTTTTTCCTATGCATTTATGTGTAGTTTAACAAAAATTGAATCATGCCATATATAACTTATTTGCCAACTTGTTCTTTTCCATATATTTTTGGCATATATGTTTGTATGTGTTCTCAAAATACCATGTATTTGGCAAAATTGCACACAAAAAATGACAAGGCTTAATTGGAAAATAAGGTTAGGGTAGGGTATTCAAAATCCAAGAAAATTTGTAATTAGAGCACTAGCAAAAACTATCATCGGTATCTGGGGAGATAACTTGGACTGCCAAGCAGACAATTCAGCCTAACTGCTGACTGCCATGTCAGATTTTAAAAAAATGCAAGAACAATAGAGTAGAAATGCCAGCAACCTTTTAATTAAAACTGGAAGGAGTGTGCTGAGACAATACAGATAGAAGCAGAGTTCTCTCCAGAGCGATGGGGCTACCATCAAGGTAGGCATGGAAGGCTGTGTTCCCTGCCCTGAGCTGAGAGCTGGGTCTGTGTGGGAGTGCATTCGTATGAGTAGGAAGTTCTGAGCACAAACCCTCTTTTAAAATTTATTTATTTTTCAACTTTTTCTTATGGAAGTTTTCAAGCATACCTGTAAGTCAAGAAAATAGCATAATATATTCAAAACTCAGTTTCAATAGTTACCATTATTTTTCTAATCTTGTTTCATCTTTTTCTCCAATTCCCCCCCTGCCCCCACCACCCCCCACACCCTTTTCCCCACTGGAGTGTTTTAAAGCAAATTTTTGACATTGTATCTTTTCACTTGTAAATAAGCAAGTATGTGTTTCTATCAGATAAAGATTTTAAAAACCATAAACTTAAAGCCATTGTCACATCTAACAAAATGAACCCAAACTCTTTCATATCATCTATTGTCAAGTCCATGTTCAACTTTCTCCAACTAAAAAAAAACTCTTTGTAGTTGTTTTTATTCAAATCAGAACTCAAGGAAAATCTACAAATTGGATTTGGTTGTTATGTTGTAAATTGGTATATGGTTTGTACTTCTAAAGTTCTTTTCTGAAAATGTTAAAAAATATGTAGACATATTGTATTTCCCCTTGTTACACGCAGGATTCACTGTATAGCACTTTGCTGTATTTTACCTAATAACTAAATCCTGGAAATAACTCTACATTAGTGTGCTGAGTTGTCATCAGTTCTTTCTTAGTTGCATAGTACTCCATTGGTGGATATTGCATAGTTTAATTTAATTATTCTGCTATCAATGGAATTAGGGTTGCTTGCAGTCTTTTCTTATTACAAATATTATAAATCATGCCACAATGAATGGTTTTGTTAAAATTCCATATTCTCAGGCACTTGTTTTAAATTTTCTTAAAATATAAGCTAAAGGTCTTCTGCTTTCAATGCAGCTGTTGAGCTAAAGGTTTTTCCTTTCTGGTGAAAGTATATACCTACCCCTTTTATTCAGGCTTGACTTATCTAGAAAAAATTGTGTATGAATCAACATGATGCCATTTTTTTATTGACATAATTCCCCTATTTACCAATCAGGTATATGTAGAAATATGCATTGCATCAGGACAGACTTTACACAAACACTTATGCACACACATACGTCTATATTTTCATTTTTAATGACTGTGCATTAGTATATTGCTGTATAAGAAACTACCCCAAAATACAGTGGCTTAAAACAATGAACATTTATTTGGGCCAGGGCTGTAGAAATCTCAGTGCTCAACTGGGGAAGAATCTACTTGTAAATTCACTTAAGTGGTTGTTGGTTAGGATTTAGTTCCTTGAAGGTCATTGAACTGAGGCCTCAGTTCCTTAATGGCTGATGGCTGGAGACCACCCTTGGTTCCTTGTCACATGGGCCTCTTCATAGGGTAGGTCATGGCAAGGCTGCTGGCTTCCATCAAAATGAAAGAGCAAGAGGGGTGACCAAGATGGAAGTGAGAATCTTTTTGTAACCTAGTCTTAGAAGTAATACCCCATCATTTTTGCCATATTAGATTGGTTAGAAGCAAGACACCAGGTCCAGCCCACACTCAAGAGGAAGGGATCGACAAGATCATAAATACAAGGAAGTGGGTATCATTGGGGACTATTTTAGAAGCTGCTACTACAGTTGCATAGCATTCCATTGTATGAATTATAATTTACTTAACCCAAATCCTATTGCTGGACCTTTAGATGGCTTCAAATCACATCACACATCCAAAACTTTCTGCTTTCTTGTGCCTGCTCTG
This sequence comes from Choloepus didactylus, assembly GCF_015220235.1. NCBI lineage: Eukaryota > Metazoa > Chordata > Mammalia > Pilosa > Megalonychidae > Choloepus > Choloepus didactylus. Next base: position 181,448,457 of record NC_051310.1, on the reverse strand, counting down.
TGCCTCAAGCTTCCAAAAATTCAAGCTCTAAAGCAACCCTTTCTTCATATACAGACTGCACAGAAATATACTATTCCGATCAACTGCTCTGAAATTTCAATTAATAGCATTTTCTACATCCTTTTACAGGTATTTTAGATTAGAGATATTGGCCATTTCTTCCTTAATATATTTTCAACTTAAGAATTTATATTCTTTGTATAAAGTGCTCTTTCAATTCAGTAAAAAAGGGCAATGTTTTCAACAGAAAAACAGGCAAAGAAAGTGAACAAGCAAAGGACAGCAATGACAAATTAAGATATGAAAATATTTAACTGCACTAAAAAGAAAAAATACAACTTATAAATATAAGGTATTATTTTTAATTAATAGAACAATAAAGACCTTAAAATATCAGAATCCCTAAGGTTGGCAAGGACATGCATAAACAGGCAATCTCAAGCATTTCTGCAAAGAATTGGAATTTGTACCCCATGACCCAGCAATTCCATTCACATAGGTCTTCTGTGTCATCTTCCACATCTTATAGATAAAATGGATATGGTATTTTTCCAGTGTTAGCTGCCACTATGGGATCACTGTCACTATATTCAAGGCATCAGAAAATATCTGTCAGTGAAGTGAGAACAGATTATCAACAAAGGCACGCTATGGCCACTTTATGGGTGCAGATTCTGACAAAAGGATTCTCAAGTTGCCAAGGAGGTTAAAGGCAGTCAAAACAACTGGTGACAGTCATAAAGAAACATGGACTTTATTGCTTGCCACGGGGATGTGAGAGCTGTGAAGCAGAACCACCAATATGTGCCTTGCAATATAGGAGGTGCGCTGCATAATAAGACAAGCTGTCTCCACCATGTGGGAAAAAAATGTTTTTGTAAAACATCACATTATAACATCTTAGGTTTCTCCAAGTGAATTTTTTTTGGAGGGGGGCAGTTACATTGTTATAAGCTAAAGAAATTCCATTGAATCGTTTGTCCTCATCTTAGTAATCAGTAGAATAAAATGAAAGTAGTTGTTTTCCTTTAGTGAAAGGATAATGTCATATGTGTTAGTTGACCATTTCATTCAAAAGATGTGTCACTCTTTGCTACTGTAATTTGCAGGCAGGCTTGTTTGTATTTTATGATTGTTCCTCAAGTACATCATAGAACTGGGGCTGGAAACCTTTTCCCATCTGTCTTTTGTGTTCGGGATATAATGCTTGACACTTACATAATGGAGTAATTAAGTCATTTGACATTTCTGTGTCTTTGGTATTCTTTATAAGATGAATTTGATGATTAAGAAGGGAGAGATTTATGTACAAAAACACTTTGAATTTATAGGCCATGGTTCTCTCCCGATTGAAGATATCTACTCGTTGTTCCCGGTCCCCAATCAAACAGAGATGGCTGCGTTATTTTTTGCTTATTGGCTATAAAAACCAGGGATTATAAAAGTGAATGTCCAATATAAAAAGCTTAGTAGATATTTTTTATTCTAGTTCCAGAAGCTTGATATCTGAGAATACAACTTAGTGTTAGAATAATTTTACCTCTTCTCTTTTCCAAGTTTCCTTTAAAATAGAGGTGAAAATTCTACTTTCTTTCATGCCTTGCAGGCATCAGATCAAAAGGCAAATACAAAATTTATTGATTCTCACATGTTTTAAGTGTGTGATGGCCATTTTCCCAATGTGTGTTTTACTCATTGTGGATCTTTGCTTTTTTCTTTACTGCTTTCTCAAGCTTTCTTTTTCCCTACTACATTTGTATTTTTTCATATATATATCTCTAAGTAGTTAAAAAAATGAGTTTAGTGACGTGCTGAGAACCAAGGTTATTTGCCATTTTACTAATATTAGGCATCTCTCTGGCATCTTATCAGTTTGGCAATGTTCTACTGTCCTTCCAAATTTCTGATTACAAGACATAAAAAATCAATAACTGTAATCTGAGAGGCTCACCCTCAGGGGGAAAAAAAAAAACTGGAAAAAAACTTCCAGTTAACAATTCCTAGCTAGAAATTTTTCCCATGTCTTGTGGAAAATTCACAAACAGTTGGTGACTAGAACTTTCATCAGGCTATTTTATTATCAATCGATTTAGCATATTCTACTTATGAAAGCACTAATTGAGTATTCTTTGGGAATCCTCTTAAAAGCAGCTTTACCTCATATATTCCCTTCCCTTGTACATGCAAACCCTTTTATGGGATTAAAGCAGCAGGTATGCTCAGTATGTCCTTCAGGTTTGATCCTTATCTAATTTGTGTGTTAATACCGAGGAGATCTGTGCACTTGGAAATCCAAGTATGTGCTTTACCTAGATGGCCTATGGATAGGCTGTAACTTCAAGTGGGACAAATGATTTAAATGATGGTGAGATGATTAATATTCCAAAGGTTTTTTGACAGGGTAAGGTTATTTCTATTGAGTAGCATTTAATATGGAAAGCCATGTCTCTGTAAGTACTGAGCTTTATCAATATTTCAAATAAAGTGACAAAATGCCTCACAAGGATGACTGATATTTTGAGAATATCAGGTTCAATGACTTGTTCAATGACTACTCTTCTAATGGTGTAAAGGAAAAAACTTACTACAGGACCTGGTAGAAGTGATGCTATCACTTTGCCAAAATGAGAAGATGATCTAAAAGCACAAGTGAAAAAGTTATAAGGAAGAAAAATTTGATCATTGTGATATGAATAGAGATTCTGTATGGAGCAGGGTGATTTTTAAATATCTTTTAAAGTATTATAATTTTTAAATGCCCTAGAGTTTTCTTCTTTTTGATCTTTGCTTATTTTATGTGGCTGGTAGACAGAAGAGCCTGAGTTCATGTTCTGACTCTACCATTAACTTGCAGTGTGACTTTGAATAAGGGTTCTAACTTCTCCATGCTTCCAGAGCTTTCTTATTTATGAAATTCCTATGATCATATCTTATAAAAATGGCATATCTTCTGATTTCTGATTATTTGAAAATAGTATCCCATAGGATTTAAAACACAGAATAAACAAATGTGAACATTTAAAATTTTTCAATGCTATTTCTATCATTTTAATTGTGAGGCCTGTATCTTATTTATGCTTTTCTCTTTGAGAAATCCAAGGCTGGCTGATAAATAGTTCTTCTAATTAGTATGGATGGTTGTAGCGTTTAAAATCCTTGTCCTGCTTTTGATAAGATCAAAATTAGAGTGAATAATATGCCTTGGCCATACATTAGCATGCAAATCACGTAGTTTGAAAAGAAGTGTTTAGGCTCTGAGAATAAAGCAGCAGCTAGCATTTCTGACAGCTGTGAGAAACACAAAAAATATTAATGGTGGCAGTTAGAGAGTCAGACAGAGAATAGCAATACACAGGTGCGTTTTCCCTAGTGCATATATTTCTTCTTTAATATTCATGGTAAGTTTCCAATACCTTCATCTTTACACAGGAATTAGAAAACAGTTCAGACTTCTTAGTTTGGTTGAGCTACAGCCTGGGACAGCTAAAAGAACAATGCCTAAAGGGGTATGTATATTTGTAATAAAGTAGTCTTCCATGATAATGCTTTAAATATCAACAAAATGCTGTTTTTCTTTTCTAATAAAGCTATCATCATAACAGTTTTATGGTTCTCTTAATTTTATTCTTAACATCTTTTTTGAGTGGAGTAAAAAATTGCATTAATTTCAAGCTGGTCTATTGGCTCACTGGCCACTGTCTTTTTTTTTTTTTTAATGTTTGCCCTTTACGTTCTTTTGACTTAGGTTTTTTTGATGAATATATAAATTTTATTTGGTGAATATATATCACATTTACATGGTTCAAAAGTCAAATCTACATAAAAAGGTAAGCACAGAGAAGTCTTATTTATATTCCTATCTTTTCCACCCAATGTGACCCCAAGCCATTTAAAAAAAATTTTATATTCTGTTACAGAAGTTGTAGGTTTATAGAAAAACCATGCATTAATACAGAGATCCCATATACGGTACCGCCCTTTTAGTAACACCTTGCTTTAGTGTGGTACATTTGATGAAAGAACATTTTTATAATTGTACTATTAACATAGTCCATAGTTTACAGTAGAGTTCACTGCTTATATTGTACAGTCCTGTGTGTTTTTTTTAAATTTTTATTCTAGTAATACATACACAACCTAAAACTTCCCCTTTTAACCACATTCAAATACATAATTATGTTCACAATGTTGTGCTACCCTCACCAGCATCTATTCCCAAAACTTTTCAATCAACCCAAAACATTGACTCCCTATTCCCTACTCCTACCCTGGCTCCTGATAACCTATATTCTAGTTTCTGACTCTATGAGTCTTCTTATTCTAATTATTTATTTTTTAACAGTTTTTTTTAATGCAATTTATTGAGATATATTCACATAACATACAGTCATTCAAAGTGTACAATAAATTGTTCACAGTATCATCATATAGTTGTGCATGCACTGCCACAATCAATCTTCGAACATTTTCATTGCTTCAAAAAATAAAATAAAAATTAAAATAAAAAGAATATCCAAAACATTCCCTTCCCCTCCTCCCCTCATTGTTCATTTACTTTTCTTAAATACAGTTTTATTGAGATATATTAACACACCCTACAGTCATCCACAGTGTATGATTGATTATTCACAGCACCATCATCCATTTGTGCATTCACCACCAGAATCAATTTTTGAACATTTTCCTTACTCCAAAATAAAAATAAAATAAAAAAAGAACACCTAGACCTTTCTATCCCCTCCATTCCACCCTATTCTTCATCTAATTTTTTCCCCATTTTTCAACTCATCTGTCCATACACTGGATAAAGGGAGTGCGAGCCACAAGGTTTTCACAATCACACAGTCACACTGTGCAAGCTACAAAGTTATATAATCGTCTTCAAGATTCAAAGTCACTGGGTTGCAGTTCGACAGCTTCAGGTATTTCTCTCTAGCCACTCCAACACACTGACAACTAGAAGGTAATATCTATATAGCACGTAAGAATACCCTCCCGAGTGACCTCTCGACTCCATTTGAAATCCCTCAGCCACTGGAACCTTATTTTGTTTCATCTCTCTTCGCCCTTTTGGTCAAGAAGATCCTCTCAATCCCGCAGTGCTGGGTCCAGGCTCATTCCCAGGAGTCATTTCCCACGTTGCCAGGGGGATTTACACCCTTGGGTGTCCCATCCCACGTAGAATAATTATTCTAATTATTTTATATCAATTAGATCATACAATATTTGTCGTTTTGTGACTGGCTTATTTCATTTAACATGATGTCCTCAAGGTTCACCCATGTTGTCACTTGTATCAGAACTTCATTGCTTTTTACAGATCAGTAATATTCCATTGTATCTATTTACCACATTTTGTTTATCCGTTTGTCAGTTGATGGATACCTGGGTTGCTTCCATCCTTTGGCAATTGTGAATATGCTGCTATGCAAATTGGTGTGCAAAAATCTGTTTGCATCCCTGCTTTCAGTTCTTTGGGAGTAAATACCTAGAAGTGAGATTACTGGCTCATATGGTAATTCTATACTTAACTTTCTGAGGAACCTCCAAACTGTCTTCCACAGTGGCTGCACCATTTTACACTGACACCAGCAATGAACTAGTGTTCTTATTTCTCCACATCCTAAGACTTTTAATTTTCTGTTTTTTTTAATGGTAGCCATTCTAGTAGGTGTGAAATGGTATCTTGTGGTTTTGATTTGCATTTTCCTAATGGCTAATGATGTTGAGCATCATTTCATGTACTTCCTTTTGCACTTTTAAAAACTGAGCTGTTTGTCTTTTTGTTGTTGAGTTGTATGATTCTTCATATATTCTGGATATTAAACCCTTATCAGATATGTGGTTTGGCTTTGGTGTGAGGGTGATATTGGACTTTTTGAATGAGTTGAAAGAGTTTAGCAGGATTGTTGTTAATTCTTCTTGGAATGTTTGATAATATTCCCCTGTGAAATCTGGTCCTGGGCTTTTCTTTTTTGGGAGATTTATGATGACTGATTCAATCTCTCTAACTAGTTATTGACTTGTCAAGATCTTCTGTTTTTTTCTTAGGTAAGTGTAGGCAGTTTTTGCGTTCCTAGAAATTTGTCCATTTCATCTAGGTTATCTAATTTGTTGGGATACAGTTATTCATAGTATTATCCTCTTCTAGTCATTTTTATTTCTGTGGGGTCAGGAGTAATGTCCTTCTTCTCATTTCTGGTTTTAGTTATTTGTGTCCTCCTTCCTTGTTTGTTAGTCTAGCTAAAAGTTTGTTGATTTTATAGATCTTTTCAAAGAACTAACTTTTGGTTTTGTTGATTCTCTCTATTTTAAAAAATTCTCTATTTATTTTGTCTCTGTTCTAGTTTTTGATATTTCCTTCCTTCTGCTAGTTTTGGGTTTACTCTGCTCTTCTTTTTGTAGATCCTCCAGTTTTGTGGTTAGGTCTTTGATTTGAGGTGTTTCTTCTTTTTCAATGTAGGCATTTAGAGCTATAAATTTCCTTTCAGCACTGCCTTTTCTGCACCCTATAGGTTTTGGTATATTGTGTTTTCATTTCCATTCATCTTTTCCTTGTGATTTCATTTCCATTCCTAATTTTCCTTGTAATTTCTTCTTGACCCATAGGTTGTTTAAGAGTATGTTGTTTAATTTCCACATATTTGTGAATTTTTCATTTCTTCCTTGGTTAAGATTTCTAGCTATCATTCCACTGTGTCCAGAGAAGAACCATTGCATGATTTCAATATTTTGTAATTTATTGAGACTTGTTTTGTGATCTCATATGTGGTCTATCCTGTAGAAAGATCCATGTGCACCAGAGAAGAATGTGTATTCTGCTGCTATTTTTGGTGAAGTGTTCTATATATGCCTGATAAGTCTAGTTGGTTTAGAGTATCATTTAAGTCTTCTATTTCCTTATTGATCTTCTGTCTACTTGTTTTATCTGTTATTGAGTGTTGTGTTGCAGTCTCCTACTATTAATGTAGAACCATCTATTTCTCCCTTCAAATCTTGTCCATATTTGCTTTATATAATTTGGGGCTTTGCTGTTAAGTGCACATGTATTTATAATTGTTATGCCTTCTTGTTGAGTAGACCCTAAACTTTGTCAGTATATAATGACCTTCTTTGTCCCTCATAATTGTCTTTTGACTTAAAGTCTATTTTATCTGACGTTAGTATAGCTACCTCAGTTCCCTTTTGTTTACTACTTGCATGGTATCTTTTTTTTCCCATCCCTTCACTTTCAACCTACTATTGTCTTTGAATTTAAGGTAAGTCTCCTGTAGACAACATGTTATTATTGGATCATGCTTTTTATCCATACTTCCACTCTTTGCCTTTGACTGGAGAGTTCAATTCATTTACATTTGAAGCAACTACTGATAATGCAGTTTATCCTGTTTGGTTTTCCTTGGGCTTTTGAATGTATATATTCATGTCTTTCATAAAATTTGGAAAGTTTTCTGCCATTATTTCTTTGAATTTTCCTTCTACCCCTTTCTTGTCCTTCTGGTATTTCCATAATGCATATATTGGTATTTTTGATGGTGTCCTACAGGTCTCTTAGGCTCTGTTTGTTGTTTTTTATTCTTTTCAGTTGTCCTGTCTTCACGATCACTGATTTTTTCTTCTGCCACCTCTAATCTGCTGTTGAAACCATCTAGGGAATTTTTCATTTCAGTTATTGTGTTTTTCAATTCCGTGTTTTCTGTTTGGTTCCTATTGAGAATCTCAAAGAGATTTCCAAATTGTTCATTCATTGCTTTCCTCATATCCCTTAGTTCTTTCTCTGTATTTTCCTTTATCTCCTTGAGCATATTGAGGATCATTTTTTTGCTGGTACCTTCAATGTCTGGTTCTCTTCACTGACGGTTTCTGGATTTTTGTCTTGTTCAGATGGGACATCATTTCTTGTTTCTTTGTCTTATAATCTTTTGTTGCATTTTTGTATTTTACAGTGTTAATTTTGAGATTTAGTCTCTGAGCTGTCTGTTCCATAAGTTTGGTTCCAGCTAGTGACATGGCAGAGTGCTAATCAAAATAAACAAAGGAAAGCAAAAAAAGTACCTTTCACTGTTTTTGGAAATTGGCTCTGCTCTGGTTGGTGGTTTCCTTGGAAGCTTAGCTTTTCTATCACGAAGATCAGACTGAGGCTATCTGTCTTTCTGAGCCAATGTGGAGCCAAGAAGCCTGCTTCTTTGCCTGGGCTTGTGCTTGCAGGAGGACTAAAATTTCCCCTGTTTACAGTTTACAGGAGTTCCAGTGAATGCCCTCTTCTCCCTTTGAAATAGACTCTCACCTCCTCTTTTGTGTGATTTAATGCAGGTAGTCCTTTGTCCAAGGCTGCTTCAACTTAATTGTTTCTCAGACTGTCCCAGCAGACTGCAAGCTGCTTCACTGCTCTAAGGACAAACTCTCTTTGGAGGACCCTGAGACATGTTTCCTGACTTAGTCCCTTAGACTTCCACCCAATAAATTAAACAGATATACCTTCACCCCAGTATGTGCACAGGGCAACTTTGCTTCCTCATGAACAGGGCCAGGGACCTACAATGAGAGAGCAAACTGACTTCACCTTGCATTGTGGAGGAGGTGGGGGAGGGGCCAGGAAGGGCACCAGGAACTTCTTTGGCTTTTGAAGCCGCATTTTCTTGATTCAGCTCTTGCCCAGTTAATGTAGTTCTTTAACGGTTTTCTTTAGTTTTAAGGATGGTTACTGCGTTTAAGATTCCTTTCCCACCTTTGCCTGAGGATTGTTGGAAAAATGTCAGCCCTCAAAGCCCCAGTGATCTGAAGTAGATAATTGAAAGTGGTAATCTGAGATCAGACCACAACCCTCAGAGAGTTTGGAGGACTAGGTCTTTATGTTCCACCCTGGCATCAGCAAACTGCAGTCCCCACGGGAGACTGAGGGATGGGGATTGTAGCCACTGCGGGGAGGATGGAACCCACTGGTATTTACTACAATTTACCAGATTCTTCCTCCCTCTCTTCCCTGGATTCTGCACAGTGTTCCACTAGACTCCAGAGTTTCAAAATAGTTGATTCATGCAGTTCCTGGCAGTTCATTAGTTGTTTGGTGGAAGGACTGATTCCTGGAGTTTCCTACTCTGCCATCTTCCCACAGTCTTCCTCCTCACTGGCCTCTTCCCCAATAAAATTTTCCAATCTCCATCTCTCAAAATATTACCTTGAAAATTTAAGGTGACTCTTGTGGTTTAAAATAATTATGTGAAAAATATTTAAATTATTATAGAAACCAATCACTTCAAGGAGCAAAACATGCAGAAATGGGAAACATGAATTCTTACTTTAATATGCCTGAGTACATGATCACATTGAACTTCTTTGCACACTCTCACAAAACCCCCCAAAATTCAGAAATAGAATACTCTGCTCTCCAATTTATGAGAAGATGTATTACAATGTGCACAAGTCAGGTTCTTGTGGTATTTATTGTATATCTCTCAAGTTCACTGTCAATGAACAGTGTAAAACATTTGAGTCTTGAATACCTATAAAGATTTTTTCCTTATTCTCAGTCTTTTAGTCAACTCAACTACTGGAAGGAAAATGATGGAAGTAGTGTTATATTGACACAGATGCATGAATAGTAGAATTCAGCCAAGACATTGAAGGAAATGTTCTTTTCTTTCTCTATAAAATCCATAAAAATAACTTTTGTTGAAGATTCATTTTCAAATTTCTGGTTTGTTAGTTTTCCTGTATCTCTACCTTAGGGGAAGATGTGCTCCTCAAATCACATTTTATAATTGCAACCAAATGTCTTTGAATATTTTTCCAAAGTGCCTATTTAAAAATTTGTATTAGAATGTAAATGAGTCAGATTGAGCTCTAATTTTTAAGTTCTATGTCTTTAAGACTATTAAAGGACATTCAGAGGATCCAAGCTTGAGCCTGGTGGTATTCTAACAGCAATAAGAAGGCTGACACATTGGTTTTTGTTATAATGGTATCATATGACATCTTCCAAATTTATAATTTTAAGATCACTGAATTTTATAACTTTGGAGAAAAGAACATGTTCCTTGAGGACACATTTTTCCTTGTTGCTTCTTTGAAGCTATCCCTCTCTCTCTCACCCCTGCCTCACATTTCTCTTTCTCTAACCATTATGTTCCTGAAGTTCTACTGAAATCTTCCCTTGCTTGTGAATGATGTAGTGATGCAGAGCAGTACAAGTTCATCAAATTCCTAATTGTCAGATATGATGTGCCTAGTGAGACTTGAGCTTGGTTGTGAGATTGGTGATGAATATTATATATATATATATATATATATATATATATATATATACACAAACACACACACAGTTGATCCTCTTTATTCGTGGATTCTATATTTAGCTGACTTGCTAAAATTTATTTGTAACCTCCAAATCAATACTTCAGGAGCTTTCATTGTGTTCCTGTTTGCTAATGCTGCCATTATGCAAAATACCAGAAATGGATTGGCTTTTATAAAGGGGGTTTGTTTGGTTACACAGTTACAGTCTTAAGGCCATAAAATGTCCAAGGTAAGGCATCAGCAATAGGGTACCTTCACTGAAGGATGGCCAGTGGCGTCCAAAAAGCTCTTTTAGCTGAGATGGCACATGGCTGGCATCTGCTTGCTCCCAGGTTGCATTTCAAAATGGCATTCTCCAAAATGTCAGTGTCACCTTCCAACAGCCGTCTTCAAAATGTGTCTCTCAGCTGCAGCTTCTCTCCAAAATGTCACTTTCAGCTGCTCTAAGCTCCTTCTGTCTGTGAACTCTTTTTATAGAACCCCAGTGATTTAATAAAGACCCACCCTGAATGGGTGGGGTAACACCTCCATGGAAATTATCCAATCAAAGGTCTCACCCAGTTATTTGAGTCATATCTCCATGGAAACACTCAAAGATTCCAATCTAATCAACACTAATATGTCTGCTCCCATAAAATTGCATCCAAGATAATAGCATAATACATAATACATCCAAACTGGCACACAGTGTTATTTGCAGACATGTGTGGAGTGACAAAAAATGTGAGTCACCTACTGTGCACATTTCCAGCTGAGGTCAAACAAAGTAATACTTTGCCTTCTTGTTTTAGCTGTCTTACTGTAAATGAGTGTCCTTTAAGTGGTCTATTAAGTGCCACATTTTTCACATTTTTGTGCTTTCTGTTATTGGTTTCACTATTTAAAATGGTCCTCAAGCATAGTGCTGAAATGCTGTTTAGTGTTCCTAAGCACAAGAATGCTTTGATGTGCCTTAAGGGAGAAACTATGTGTGTTAGATAAGCTTCATTCAGGCACAAATTATAGTGCTTATTGGCTGTGAGTTCAGTGTTAATGAATCAACAAAACATATTAAATAAATCATCTTTAAACAGAAACACGCATAAAACAAGGTTACATATTATTAGTTGATGAATATTTTAAGATCAAAGGGCTCATAGGAAGCTAACCTTGTATTTTCCCTAGGAGCAATGGTTCAGTATTTACTAATTCAGTGTTCATGGCAACTTTGTAGAACTTTACTGTGAGTAATGGGAATCAACACTATGTGTATATGCATATATTTAATTTTAGTATATATTGTAATGTTGTTAATAATATATATAATTAAAAAAATAACAAAATTGTTCCCAGTCTTTTGATAAGAGAGATAAATTAATTGTTGGCAATAAATGTTTCCATGTTTTAAGCTCCACTTTAAAAAAAAAATGGATATTTACTCATAGATTTTGGATTTTTTTCTTAGGTGTAGACATTTTGATCCATTTATGTTTTTGCAAATCTCTAAATCTTCTTCTTTTTTCTTTTTTTTTTTATGTTTCAAATTTGGAATGATATCCACCATTGTCACTTTATCTTCATGACATAGTCTTTTTTTAGTCATTTTTTATTTTAATTCTGCTAAAGTGGAGTTCAGCATAACCAAATTCATTATTTTTCTTTTTTAATGCATTTTTTATTGTGAACCTTAACATCTATACATAACAGTGATAACTTTCAAAGTACAATTTAACAAGTAGTTGGAGCAAATTTCAAAGAATGTTATGGGTCACAGTTCCACAACTTCGGCTATTTCCATCATTGTAAAATATAACATACATACAGAAAGGTGTTAACTTTCAATGCACAGCTCAATAAGCAGTTATGTAAGTAATTTCAAAAATTTTTATGGGTTACAGTTCCACAGTTTCAGTTCTTTTCTTATTATGCAATACAAAGTATCTACAGAAAGGTGAGAAGGCTTTCAAAGCACAATTCAAAAAGGAGCTATAGAGCAAATTTCAAAGGATGTCATAAGTTACACTTCCACCATGTCATTACTTTTATGATTTAAAATTACTATGGATGAGCTCACACTTTTTTCTCCATTCTCTCTGAACAATAAGACTTTCAGGAATAAGCATATCTTTCAGCAAAAATTTATAAAGAATTTTCTATTGTATGGGTTTGTCTGTGATTTTGAGCAGTGTAAGTACTATAAAAGTATTTATATGTGGTGTAGAAAGTGGATGGCAACTGTTCTGTATTGTTAAATTATTTTTACCATGGAAACTAGTTCGGCAACTTCACTGATTCCCTGGTGATACACTGTTAAGATGTTTTAAACAAATGTGGAGCTTGTACAGTAGCCTGTTCATTTAAGATGTCTGTTGCCATCTTAAGTACCCATTATGGGGGCTGCTGTAGCCAGAAAGCAGGTGATTGATTTCCTAGGTTGCTTAGGAGCCATGAGAATCAAATCTCTGTCTCTGCTTTGATTTCACTACAGCTGGATCTCATATCTTCATTAGTCCTTCATCTGGACAAGTAAAATCATGTTCATTTCTCAGTCCCAAATTATCTCCCAGAATATAATGACCCTTACTTTTTTGATAGGATGTATAATCCATAGCTACTAGACTGACATGGAAACTGCCCCTACCAGCATTCTCTTTCCAGTCCTCGAAGCCTGTTAATACTTCTGTTCTGGTTTGCTAATGCTGCCAGGATGCAAAATACCAGAAATGAGTGGGTCATATCTCCTTGGAAACACTCAATCAAGGAATTACAATATAATCAACACTAATATGTCTTCCCACACAAGATTACATCAAAGATTATGACATTTTGGGGGACACAATACATTCAAACTGGCACAACTTCATTAAAGCAATTGGATCCTCAAGGTGCATGGTTTAAGAAGTTTGTTGGCACCTTGTTTCCTCATTCCTAAATGCAACCAATTCCACTCTTTAGCTAGTGTTATAGTATTTTGGAGTGATTAAAGGTAAGAACAAAATTAAAGGCCATTTTACAGAGACTCTTGGCAAAATTGTGTGTCTATAGGGGAAAGAAGTTTGTGTAGGAGAGAAGAGAAAACTGTAGGTTTATGGATGTGAAGCACAATCAGCAAGAAATGGTGAATGCTGGGAAAAATATAGAAGACTGTAAAATATTAACAGTAAATAATGTATAAAAATCCAGTCTGACAACAGTGAGATATCATTGTTTTTAGTTTAACAGTTAAAATGAAAAAATAATGATAATACCAAATGCTGGTGAGGATGAGGAGAAAATGGTCTCTCATAAATTGTTGGTGGGAATACAAAATGGTACAGCCACTTTGGAAAACAATATGACTGTTTCTCATAAAACAAAACATGCACTTACCATATAACTCAGCAGTTGCACTCTTGGGCATTTTCCCAGGGAAGTGAAAACTTGTCATTCACACAAAATGGATGAATGTTCATAGCAGGTTTGCTGGTAATAGCAAAAAACTGGAAAAAACTCAAATGTCCTTGAATTGGTGCATGGTTAAACAAACTCTTGTATATCCATGCAATGTTATGGTGGTTTGAAGCTATGTACCCCAGAAAAACATATACTTAAAATTGATCAGTTCCTGTGGGTGTGAAACCATTGTAAGTATGACCTTTTGATGAGGTTATTCAGTTAAGGTGATACCCAGCTGAATCAAAATGGGTCTTAATCCTTTTACTGAAACCATTGTAGGAAAGGTCACAGAGAGAAAGCCAAAGGGAACAGTCAGAAGCTATAAGTAAATGAAACCTGGAAGAGAAAGGAGAAGCCAGGAGAGGCCACCATGTTCATTGCCATGTGACAGAGAAGCCCATGTCCGAGGACTGAAGGCAGCCAGCCCCAGAACACAGTGTTTGGGTAGAAAACATCGCCTTGATTTGGACTTCTCCTAGCCTCAAAACCATGAGCCAATAAATTCCCATTGTTTAAGCCAACCCATTGCATGGTATTTGCTTTAGCAACAAGGAAACTAAAACAAATGGAATGCTGCTCAGCAATAAAAAGGGGCAAATTATTGACACAGGCAACAACCTGGATGGACCTCCAATGTATATTCCAGTGAAAAAGATCAGTCTCAAAAGGTTACACACTGTGTGATTCCATTTATATAACATTCTTGAAATGTCAAAATTATGGAGATGGAGAATGGATTAGTGGTTGTTGGGGAACAGGGGCAGAATAGGGAGTTGGGTGGATGGGTTATGTAAATATAAATGGGGAGTAGAGAGAAGTTCCTTTGTGATGATGGAGCAGTTTTGTATCTTGATTGTGGTGGTGGTTTCACAAATTTATACATGGGATAAAATTGCATAGAACACCACTTCTCTCTTACACACACGCACTGGTGAAAGTGGAATGTGGAATGGGGTCTGTAGTCAATTGACCAATGTTAATTGGTAATTGACATTACTAATGTAAATTTCCTGGTTTTGATATTGTACTATAGATATATAAGATGTCACTATTGGAGGAAGCTAGGTGAAGAATATAAGGGACTCTACATACTAATTTTACAATTTCCTGTGATTTTGTAGTTATTTCAAGTAAAACATTTAAAAAAACAGTCTGATTTGTCTTAATGATGTACATTAAACTTATGTCTTCCTTTAAAGTGTAAATATTTAAAATTTCTTTGGTCATATGCAAGGCATTTTGTAATTGAGAAAAGCTTAGAGTGCTAAATTCAGATGTCAAAAGGGTGTTGAACTGAAAGACAAGCTAAATACCATAATGAAGATAGGATAAGCAGCTCTCTCCATTGGGCTCCATAAAGTGGGATCTCACTTATGCACCATATCTGACCAGCAGACAAAGGAGTAGGTACATGTACTCCCTTGTTCTAGGGGTTGAACATAGTACGTGGAATATTCATTTCCTGTGTATAGAACATTGATGGTCTGTGCATAAAAAACATAGAACAAGAGCCTCAATGTCAATCCACATAGAAGCATGCAAAATTATACTGTAAGTTTAAACTAGCCAAGAGACACAAAATAGTTACTCAAAGTAGCTTTTTTTAGGAAAATAAAAAGTAGAATATACTAAAAGCAGAAGGATGAAATAGCAAAGTAAGCTTAAGCAAATTTTGATAGGCATGAACAATGAATAGAAGCCAAATAACAGAATGAAATAGGATTCAGTGCTTCCATTCCCTGGTTGTATAGTAACTACCTTAACAAGCTGGAATCCCCATCAGACAAGAGCTTGGATTCAATCAACAATGGTTTTCTAATTATTTTCATTCTGAGTATGTCTCTAGGGTTTTCAAAGTATTAAAACTCCAATAATCCCCTCCAAAGGCTGGACACCTGAATACCCCCACCCTGCTTCTTTTTTATCTGAGCAATCATGTGTTCCATGAGCTACGACAGGTGTTGGTTATGTATGATGAACGATGGCTAATTTCTTTTTTAAAAGCAAATAAATAATTTTGCGGCTCATTAGGCTGATCATTTCTCTGATTTTTTCGACCTTTGGTGTGCTTTCTTATCAGCTGGTTTTCTCAGACCTCATTTTCCCCTGCAAGGCTCCAGTAATCAAATGAATTGCTGGACCCATCAATCTGATGCCATGACCTGTTAAAATGGGATTCATCAGAGGCATTTCATTATGTTTTTGTTAGAACAGTTGTCAGAAATCTTTCATTCTTGCTCTCTAGTCCGACTGAGTGACAGGTGAGTGATACACACTTGAAGGAAGTGAAGCATTTATTAAGAGTTTTAAGCTGAGATACTAGCTGAGTCAAACACTTCAATGTAGTACCCTTTGCAGAAAAGATTTTCTGGTAGCCAATTTGGGGACAATTAAACTCGAGATCCTCTTCTTTTGACAGATTAACCTATGTGGAAAAGTACTCTCAGTTTAAACATCATACGTGTGTTTGGAAAGTAGCAAATCTCCAAGGAGGATTTAAGTTGAAAGTGGAAACAGCATTTGCAAAGAGGATTTTATTGTGCTTGCTGTTCACCTTAAGAATAATCATTCATTGAAACAATTAGCCTGCAAAATAGAATCATGGTGCTACACCAAGGAAAAGTGGGTTCTTTATTGAACCAGATGTAAATAGTTTTCAGCATGTCCTTTCCAAGGTTAAAAATAGATCCCAGATAATTTCTTTGACTTTATTTTGAATGTCTACAAATCTGTTTGGATAGATTTTAGGAATAAAAAGTTTATGTATTTCGTTTATCTGGTGTTAACTCTTTGTCATAATTTATTAGATCACTTTTAAAAGCCATAAATATCTGTTAGGGGCTAAGAATTTTTTTGAAATACCAGGGCCAATCCTAGGCAAAATTGTGTAGAATACACCTCTCCTATTAGCATGCCCCTCTCTGGTGACCATATACCAGTTAATACTGTGGGGGGTGAGTGGGCTTCCTTGTAGAGCTGGGCCAACAAAACTATTAGTGTCCATTTCTGCTCTGACCTGGGATTGGTTTCCTGCTCTTACCTTTGATTTTTGGTTGTATGTTTCATTACTTATGTGGTTTTGTCCTTAGAATGGTCTTGTGCCATTTAGGGAGAGCATCTGCTACCTATTTCACTCTCTCCTTGATCAGAAACACAGCCTAATGCCCACAAGACTTTAAAATATTGATCTGACCTGTCCTCTCAGTCAGAAACTGTTAAGTCACATCTCAGAGAGCAGCAATGGGTATACATCCCAGGTCTTAGCTGAAAATCACTAACTAGTTACCTTTCCTTGGTGGGGTTGATATTTTGGGTCACAGAACCAGGTTCAACGTGCATTTACATTATATAATGTAGAAAGCTATAGCCTCATAAAATTGGATGTGGGTATATACAGCAGTTAACAGGGGTCAGGAGAGACAAGTATCAGGTAAAAGACAGAGGCTTTATACCCAAAAGATGCCTGATAAAGTGTGTGCCTATTAACAAGCATCTTAATTAGTAAAATGCTGCATCTTGGAGTTAGATTGGATGGTCTGAATCTTCTCAAATCCTTGTTTCCTCTGCATCATTTGCCTCTGCCAGTTACAGCCCTTGGCTTTTGTTCCTGACTCTGTAGTCCACTGGGCATTTGAAAGCTTCTGTTCTGATACCTAGATAATGATTGTGGCTTATTCCTCAATTCCACCCTCACCTCCTAACTTGAGTCTGATATTTGTTGAATTTTTTTCAGAAATGACCTTACCATACCTGTTATTTTGGTCTTGCCATAGATTGCCCTAGAAAATCCTTGAATTCAGCCATTTGGGAAGATGGGAATTTTTATTAAGTTATGAGGACTTCTAAGAAGAAGCTCAGAATGAAACGAGACAAAAATAGCTTTCAATATTACTAAATAACATTAACATGTTAACTGATGGAAAATAAACACATATGTTAATACTGGTCTAAAATGATATCCCAGACTTCACTTCACCAAACTGTGACCACGCAAAATGGTTACAGTTATTTTTTTTTTTAATTTTGTTTTGAAATAAATTCAAAGTTATAGGAACAGTTGCAAAAACGATACAAACCCCATACACAGAACTCCAGCATACCCTGACCCCCCTCCCCTGATACCCCGATCCACCAACTTTAACATCGTGTCACACCACCATTTCTTTCTTTCTTTCCCTCCCTCCCTCCCTCCCTATCTATCATCCATCATCTATTGCTCTGTCTTCTGAACATATGAGAGAAAGCTGCACACATCCTTGAACAAACACTGTAATTCACATATACAGTTCCCATGAACAAGAACATTCTTTTATGCAATCCCATTAAGCGCAGCTAAGAAGTTCTAGAAATTCAACATTGATACAAAGCTTACATTCTATATTTCCTTTTTTTTTTCCTTATGTCTCAACTGTGTCCCTTTGAGCCTCCTGTACTCCATCCTCAGATCCCATCCAGGATCATCCTTGGCATTCAATTGTCATCTATTTAGACTGTCTTTTCTTTCTTTTTTTTTCAATTGTGGAAACATTTATATAGCCTAAATCTTCCCATTCCACCCCCTCCCTAGCATTCCATTAGTGGGATTAATCACATTTAGAATGTTGTAATGCTATCACCTTCCCACCTTCCATTACTAGAAATTCCCCTTCACCTCAAACAGCAACCCTACGCTCATTTCTTAACTCCCCATTGCCCCTTTCCCCACTTCTTGTAACCCATACTCTACTTTTCATCTCTATGGTCATATTCTCTGATAATTTCTTTGTGTTTACTGTGGGGCTTAAATTTAACCTCTTAAATCCATAACAATCTTGGTTTTCTTTGATACCAACTTAACTTCAATAGGACATGTAAACTATGTTCCTATACTCCTCCATTCCCCCACCTTTTATAGTTCTTGTCAAAAATTACATATTTTACATTGAGTCCAAAACCACTGATTTGTCATTAGAGTTCGTGTATTTTATATCATGTAGGAAGTAAATAGTGGAGTTACAAGTCAAAAATTATTGATTTCTATTTGTATTCCATTGTGGTCAAAGAACATGCTTTGAATATATTCAATTGTTTGTTTTGTTTTTTTGTTTTAATTTACTGAGGCTTGTTTTATGTCCCAGCGTATGGTCTATTCTGGAGAAAGGTCCGTGATCACTAGAGAAAAATGAGTGTCCTGGTGATTTGGGATGTAAGGTTCTATTATGTCGGTTAAAATTCTCTCTCTCTCTCTCTCTCTCCTTTCCTTGTTTCTCTGTCAGTAGGGCTCCCTTTAGTATCTGAAGCAGTGCAGGTCTTTTATTGGCAAACTCTCTCAGCATTTGTTTGTCTGTGAAAAATTTAAGCTCTCCCTCAAATTTGAAGGAGAGTTTTGCTGGATAAGGTATTCTTGGTTGGAAATTTTTCTCTCTCAGAATTTTAAATATGTCATGCCACTGCCTTCTTGCCTCCATGGTGGCCGCTGAGTAGTCACTACTTAGTCTTATGTTGTTTCCTTTGTATGTGGTGAATTGCTTTTCTCTTGCTGCTTTCAGAGCTTGCTCCTTCTCTTCAGTATTTGACAGTCTGATCAGAATATGTCTTGGAGTGGATTTATTTGGATTTATTCTATTTGGAGTTCGCTGGGCATTTATGCTTTGTGTATTTATATTGTGTAGAAGGTTTGGGAAGTTTTCCCCAACAATTTCTTTGAATACTCTTTCTAGACCTTTACCCTTCTCTTCCCCTTCTGGGACACCAATGAATCTTAAATTTGGACGTTTTATTTTATCTATCATATCCCTGAGATCCATTTCTATTTTTTTGATTTTTTTTCTCCATTCTTTCTTTTGTTCTTTCATTTTCTGTTCTGTGGTCCTCTAGGACACTGAGTCATTGTTCAACTTCTTCTAATCTTGTATTATGAGTATCCAGAGTCTTTTTAATTTGGCCAACAGTTTCTTTTATTTCCATAAGATCATCTATTTTTTTATTTACTCTTGCAATTTCTTCTTTATGCTCTTCTAGGGTCTTCATGTCCTTTATATCCTGTGCCATGTTCTTCTTCATGTCCTTTATATCCTGTTCCATGCTCTTGTTCTTTGATTGTAGTCCTTTGGTTAATTGCGGCAAGTACTGTGTCTCTTCTGGTATTTTGATTTGGGTGTTTGGGATTGGGTTCTCCATATCGTCTGGTTTCATCATATGCTTTAAGATTTTCTGTTGTTTTTGGCTTCTTGGCATTTGCTTTGCTTGATAGGGTTCTTTCAAGTTGTAAAAAATACAATTTGTGGGGCATGTGTCTGGGTGGTTAGGAAGGCAGGGCAGCTTTAATAATCAAAATCCCAGGTGTTCCTGGAGATTCAAGGCTGTTGCAAGAGTCTAAGCCTATATTTCAGTTTTGCCCCAGATTTTCTCTGCTGCTGACTCACAAGTTCCCGGCATTAATGTAGCATCCCTGGGTTTTCTGAGCAGGCCCCCCTTCTTAGCTGTGATCTTCCAGGACCTCTGCTGAGGGAAGGCTGTGCTACATCGCAAGTGTGCACCATCCCTCAAGGGAAGCCCCGGGCCACTGGGCCGTGCAGGGGCACTCCCAGCCTGATGCAAAGATGGCTGAATGGGGCGTATCAACCCCCTCCTTTCCCACAGCTCTGCCTTCCCAGCTCCGGGACAACTAGCTGTGTATGCACCTGTGCCAGTTTGAGTGTATTGTGTTCCCCAAATGCCATTATCTTTATGGTCTTGTGTGGGGCAGACGCTTGGGTGCTGGTTGGATTTGCTTGGAACGTGCCCCACCCAGCTGTCAGTGATAATTTTGATGAGATGTTCCCATGGAGGCGTGGCCCCACTCATTCGGGGTGGCCCTTATTGGTGGAGCTATATAAATGAGCTGACTCGGGGGGAAGAAAGAGAGTGCAGCTGGGAGTGATGTTTTGACGAGGAGCAAGCTTGCTAGAGAGGAACGTCCTGGGAGAAAGCCGTTTTGAGGCCAGAGCTTTGGAGCAGATGCTGGCTGCCTTCCCAGCTAGCAGAGGTTTTCCGGATGCCACTGGCCATCCTCCGGTGAAGGTACCCAATTGCTGAGGTGTTACCTTGGACGCTTTGGGGCCTTAAGACTGTAACTGTGTAGCTAAATAAACCCCCGTTTTATAAAAGCCTATCCATCTCTAGTGTTTTGCATTCTGCAGCATTAGCAAACTAGGGCAGCACCCAAGGCCACTGTCCACGGCCGATATTGTGGTGTGTGCGTGGTGCCATGGGATACACTCCCCGTCACACTGGGTTTCCTGGTGCGGCTCTGGGCTGTAGGTACGGCCCCAGGCAGGAGTGTCTCTGGCTCGCTGGGGAGCCGGCTGCAAGCAGCGTGGTTTCTTTCTCCTTTTGGCTCTCCCCTCTGCCCCCCCCCACCCTGAGGGAATCAGCAGTGGTCTACCCTCCATGCCAGACAATGAGAGGTTGGCACAGCCCGCTCCTGCCATGCTTCACTGCGTGGTTCTCACCACCGTAACTGTAGCTGCTCCTGTTTTTTTTTTTTTTTTTGTTTTTTTTTAAAAGAATTAGTCCGTCTCCAAATGCCAACCCCCGGTTTCCCCACACCGCAGCGTGGCTGTGGGGCTTTCAGCCGGCTTACTCACTCGTTTCAGAGTGCAGACTCCCAGTTTCACCAAGT
Organism: Choloepus didactylus; assembly: GCF_015220235.1. Classification (NCBI taxonomy): domain Eukaryota; kingdom Metazoa; phylum Chordata; class Mammalia; order Pilosa; family Megalonychidae; genus Choloepus; species Choloepus didactylus. The sequence goes on along the minus strand of NC_051310.1, from coordinate 181,427,105 downwards.
GCACGGTCCCTGTGGTTTTAGCAGACCTTGTCAAGGTGGTGTGTCACTGAAACTGGTGTTCTGGGTCACTTTCTGGTTTTTATCCAGTATTTTTCACGGAGATGTTTTTTTGCCCTGTCTCACTTAGCCGCCATCTTAGGTTCTCTCTTACAGTTATTTTTAATGACCAAATTATTGTAATTAGAATGCTTATTGACCAGTTTTCCCAATTTAGTTCCTACATAATGTCCACTAGTCATTTCTAGAAGGCCCTCAGGCACCCACAATCCATGTTGCCATTTGGGGAAGGCTCCTGGCTGAGTGCCTGTTATCAGAATGCCAACATCCATGCCAAGGGTTTTGTCTCTGAGGCTTCCTGTCCTTGGCATGCCAGAGAGTCCAGTCCCTGGATTCCCTGTTGAGGTGGGAAGTCTAACTTCTTACTGTGTGTCACACTTTGTTTTCAGGGCCCAGAAACTCTCTCTTGTACAGTTGCAACAGTTTCTGATGGAAGTTCCTTGGCTATGATCATACCAAATCTGATATGAGAAAATGTACCATCTGTTCCTACCCTTCTTCATTCTTTCCTCTTCCCCAGCTGCCCTTCCCTTTCCCTGTCCCTTAATGTAAGTGCCTCTTTCCATCCCCAACTTACAAATAATCTCTCTTTGGAAAGCATAATGGAAGTAACTAAATGCCAGGAGAGGCATGGAGTATGGGGAGAAGAAAGGGTGGAGAAGAAAGAATGTTGTTGGCTTTAACAACATCTTGGCTTTAGATAACTTAACCAAATAGGACCTAACCTAGATTTAAGGCCCTTTCCTTCCTTCATTTTCAACTGTGTGTTTCTGCATTGTTTCCGTATAGCTGAACTCTGTTATGAGATAGGCTAAAAGCAATTGCACAGCAGCATGTGAAGAAGTCAGGGAAATGGATGACGCACCTGGGAGAGCAGGCTGTTAGTTTGGGTTATTGACATGCTCTGAACCAGTCAGCTGGGGAAAAGGCAAGAACAAGAAATTAAGGGGGAGAAAAGCAAGAAGGGCCTTTGAACTATCTGTCTGAGGCTGGGATCTCTCAAACCAATATGGAGCATTTTTCTGCAGGGAATATGAATTGACATGATCTGAATCAGGTTTGTTTGTTTTTCTTTCCTTCTTAGGAAAGGCAATTGCCAGGGAAGCTGCTTGTGAATCTTTTTCTCACAGGGGCTGTATTCAACTAATATGGTAACCTCAGCCTGGATGATTTCACTTTTTGAGATTGGAATTTTGGGATTTTGACAGTCCAGTGATAATTTAGAATTTGATGGTAAGAGATGATTTTGAAAACCATTATCCTTCCCTATGTTTTACAAGATTATTATGACTCATTTATAAAGTCCTACACTTGCAGAAAAATTCATACTGTATTTCAGAGAAGTTTAACTTGAAAACAAATTTTTTGTTCATTATTGTTGTAATTGCATCTCATTGCTGAAAGATATCGATGTTATCTATCGCTTCTTTTAAACTCTTCAAAAATTCTGCAAATAAAAAAAATGATTCCAAATTTAATACATTAAGTGATTTCCAGAGTCAAACAAAATTTAGAGTTCACAAAAAGTTCATTTGTACTTTTAAACTAAAGAATTAAGTTGTAATTATTATAGAAGTAATCTGCAAAAGGTACTTTAAATAGAATTTGTTAATGTTGGTAGCAGTAAACCACCAATATGTACCTCATACTGTTTGGATTTTAGAACCTGTGACAAATCAAAATGCATTCCTAGATGAGAAAGTAAATTAAGTTCTATGACTAACAAGACTGAAAATTGTCTTGTCTCTGAGGAAAGAACAAATCAATTTGGCTTTAATTGTAATTAAAGATTATCTTGTTTAGTATACCAATACTTAAATTATTTAATTCTAAAATTTTCATAGAAGAGTTTCATGAAAGGCCCATGTTTGTGCCCTGATATTGTGAATTATATAGGAGGCAATATACCATAGTGGTTTAGAACGTAGATTTTTACAGACCTCAGACCTGGCTTTGAAACCTGGCTCCACAACTTATTAACTGTATGACACAGCTGAATTATTTCCCATTTTTTTGAGTCTTAACTGCCTTATTTATAATAAGAAATGCAATAATATTTACCTTGCTGGATTCCTGTAAGGAATAAGATACTCTAAAAGCACATACTAAGCCCTCATTAAATGGTATTATTTTTTCTATTGACTATGCATCTCAAAATCAGGCTACTAAAATGAGACTGAACATTTTCTTGTTAAATGTAATGTAATATGCAAAACAGAAAAGAGTAAAACCTCACTGTATTAATTAGGGTTCTCTAAGGAAACAGAATCAATGAGAGGTGTCTATGACTATAAAAGTTATAAAAGTGACTCATGCAACTGTGGGTATGCACAGGTCCAAATTCTGTAGAACAGTCAGCAAACTGTCAACTCCAAGGAATATGTCCAATGAACTCCTCAGGAAACGAACCAGCAACTTCAACGAACTCCTCAAGAAATGAACTGGGATCTTTGATGAACGTGTTCGATGAAGTCCTCAGGAAACGAACCGGCAACTTCAACGAACTCCTCAGGAAACGTTTCACTGGGCAGCTGAAGAAGAAGTGAAGGTCCTCTATCTATCTCGCTTGTAAGTCTTCAGCTGATTAATTGGATTAAATTCAGCCAATTGCATTCGCTCATTGTGGAAGACATGCCCTTTGGTGAGCCATCAGTCACAGCTGTAGTCAATTGACTGAAGATTTAATAAACCAGCCTGTTGGTTTATTAACTAGCCAGAAACGTCCTCACAGCAATTGTTAGGCCAGTGTTTGCTTGACCAGACAGCTGGGTACTATCACCTGGCCACGTTGACACATGAACCTAACCATCACACTCACTAATTTGGAAATTTGAGTAATGGGGATGGTAGCAATTTTGTTTCCAAATTTGGGTCCTTACTATGTTTCAGACACTGTGCCATCCCACCATTCCTCCTGTCTTCTTTGGGATATTGATCCACTAATCACCTCCTTTTTCACTTCCTTAACCACATGTTTCCCCTGACTCCTTCCTTTAGCTTATGAAACAATGTTCAGAACTCTTCCACTGTTAAAAAAGAAAGGAAAATAAAGAAGAAAAAAGTAAAGAAAAGAAAACATCTTTTCCTTGATCCTGCATCTTCCAATTCCACATAAGTTTTCCAATCGAGAATTCTAGGAGTTATCTTAGATCTCAGATTCTTCATCTCCCACATCCATCTGGTCTGGTCTAGAAATATCTTTTGAATGCATCTTCTCATCATGTAGGCATTGCCTGAAGACATGGCATCGTTGTGTTTTACCTAGCAATGGCAATAACCTCTGTTGCAGTGCTGCTAGAATGACCATTATTCATTCGTATTTGATTGTCGTATTCTTTTGTAAAATCATTCAATTCTTTCTCATTGTTGGCTAAGGTCCAAACTGCCCAATATCGCATAAGACTCTTCCTGACTTGGCTCTAACCTACAAAGACCTTCTTCTTTATCTTTTTGCACTTTCCCCTCATTGTCTTTGAATTCTACCCTCCAGTGTTGTCCAGCCTCTCCTCTACCCAGAAAGGCCTTTTAAGAGGTCTTATAGGTCAAACCCTATCTCCTTTTTGCTTGTTCATTCTGTTCTACATAACAATTCAGCTCTGCCTCGGTTCTATACATATATTTGCATAGCTAATTTAATCAATTAGCAAGACACACATTCTTTATAACCAACATTTAAAAAAATTGGAGCGTGAAATTTGGGGCTCTTACCCATCATCCTATATAGTTTAATAGTGTATTATTTCCAAACTGAGGCAGTGGAATTTTCATACACTCACAAGTATTTTCTTCACCTGTTTCCCCAAGAAAAACTGTTTTATTCATCGTTGTATCTCCTGGAGCCAGTACATTGCTCAATAAAGGTTTGTTGAGTGACACTATAAATGGATATATGACTAAATGAACCACAACAAAAAAAGCCTCAGGAAATCTAACAATGTCACATGATGATTCAAATTAGAGGTTTTTTTTAGGGCTTCTTGTGAAATTTCTTAAACTCACATCATTCCCAATGACCAAGAGAAAAATAAATAACAGAGATTGGTGATAATTACAAAAAGACTCTTACCAGTTTGGAGTCACAAATCTTTGACAATTGTTACAACTTTGATCAAATCTCACAGGTGATGATATAGTGAACATTCTTGTTACGGTGCCTGCGAGTTAAAGTACGAGACAGCCAAACAGAATTTAAAGAGCCTTTATTAGCCAGCCGGTGACTGCTCACTGTCACTCCGTGCAGGGAGTTCAGTAAGCAGCCCCGACCTGTGTGTGCTGGTGCCTTATATGGGCAGAAACCACATCCTGGAAACACAAGCAAGCTATTTTAACAGAAGCAGAGTTGGCAGTTAGCTATTGGTTACAAAAGACAATTTAGCAAGGTTGGCATTTAGAAATTTTACAAAAAGTTTCACTTGGTTACAAAAAGTTTCACTTGGAAACAGTGCAATTGTTGATTGTTTTAACGGTTACGCTTAGCTGATGTGTATAACCGCAGTTTCACTTCCTTCTTTTCATGGCTTAATGCCACTTACACAACATTTTTACTCTGCAAATGTTACAGACCAAGGGGGAAGGGACCCACTTCATTCCCCACTGGTTTTTAGGGAGAATCAAATCATTGTTTCTTTTGAGGGTAGGTGTTGATATTGAGACTGCAAAACCATGAGTTTTACGCTTTGAATATGCTGTTGGACAAATTTAACTAAACTGTTTATATTGAATACAGCCTCCTGGTGAGAGCCTGGAGGTGACGGAAGGGGGGTTGTTTTTGGAAGTGAAGGGTGGCTTTTATTGAGAAGGATTTTGGAATTGCCCTTTTTTGAATAATTAAATAACACTCCAGGGTCATACCCTGATACATATAGGCGTAATCCCCATGTTTTTTCCTCTAATTACTGGGAATTTTTTCAAAACTGCTGCGGTTTAAAAGTAACAGGTTTACAGTTTCCAACTGCACAATTTTGAGTAGGAGCTCCTGGCATTTTATTCCTTGTGACCTTTAACAGATGGTTTACATTTTTCTATGGGGCTATAGTTACACAATCCCATTTGTAACAGAAGTAATCTTCCTCTCCTCTGCATACTGAGGGGCCTTCCTGCGACTTTTATGGTGGTTGGTGTGCTTAGGATCACCTGATAAGGTCCAGCTCAGCGTGCCTTGAGGGAGGAGGGATTCCTTTTCCTGATCCACAGTAAATTACCAGGTTTAGCAGTAGGGGTTTCTTTTTTCACTGTGTTGGGTTTCGGGCAGTGGGCGCGGATGGCATGATGGATGTTTTTGGAGTTAGAGTGTAAGGCTTGTAGGGACTTGAGAAGTTCAGAGTTAGACAGGGAGGCGAGCTGCTCTTCCCCTAAGTTGGGGAGGAGCGGGGGTGGCCTGCCGAATATAGCTTTATATGGAGTAATACTTTTTTTTTTTTTTTAATCATCATTTTATTGAGATATATTCACATACCACGCAGTCATACAAAACAAATTGTACTTTCGATTGTTTACAGTACCATTACATAGTTGTACATTCATCACCTAAATCAATCCCTGACACCTTCATTAGCACACACACAAAAATAACAAGAATAATAATTAGAGTGAAAAACAGCAATTGAAGTAAAAAAGAACACTGGGAACCTTTGTCTGTTTGTTTGCTTCCCCTACTTTTCTACACATCCATCCATAAACTAGACAAAGTGGAGTTTGGTCCTTATGGCATTCCCAATCCCACTGTCACCCCTCATAAGCTACATTTTTATACAACTGTCTTCGAGATTCATGGGTTCTGGGTTGTAGTTTAATAGTTTCAGGTATCCACCACCAGCTACCCCAATTCTTTAGAACTTAAAAAAGGTTGTCTAAAGTGTGCGTAAGAGTGCCCACCAGAGTGATCTCTCGGCTCGTTTTGGAATCTCTCTGCCACTGAAGCTTATTTCATTTCCTTTCACATCCCCCTTTTGGTCAAGAAGATGTTCTCCATCCCACGATGCCGGGTCTACATTCCTCCCCGGGAGTCATATTCCACGTTGCCAGGGAGATTCACTTCCCTGGGTGTCTGATCCCACGTAGGGGGGAGGGCAGTGATTTCACCTTTCAAGTTGGCTTAGCCAGAGAGAGAGGGCCACATCTGAGCAACAAAGAGGCATTCAGGAGGAGACTCTTAGGCACAAATACAGGGAGGCCTAGCCTCTCCTTTGCAGCAACCGTCTTCCCAAGGGTAAAACTTATGGTAGAGGGCTCAACCCATCAAACCACCAGTCCCCTATGTCTGTGGTCATGTTAGCAACCATGAAGGTGGGGTAGGCAAATACCCCTGCATTCTCCACAGGCTCCTCAAGGGGGCACTACATCTTTTTTTTTTTTTTTCCTTGTTTGTCTTTTTTCTTTTCTTTTTTTTTTTTTAACTTTCCCTTCTTTTTTAAATCAACTGTATGAAAAAAAAAGTTAAAAAGAAAACAAACATACAATAAAAGAACATTTCAAACAGACCATAACAAGGGAGTAAGAAAAAGACAACTAACCTAAGATAACTGCTTAACTTCCAACATGTTCCTACTTTACCCCAAGAAAGTTACATAATATAGCAACATTTCAGTGAACTTGTTCCTACTACATCCATCAGAAATTAACAGACCATAGTCATTTCTGGGCATCCCCAGAACGTTAAATAGCTTATCTGTTCTTCTTGGATTATTGTTCCCCCTTCCTTAATTGCTCTCTACTGCTAGTTCCCCTACATTCTACATTATAAACCATTTGTTTTTACATTTTTCAAAGTTCACATTAGTGGTAGCATATAATATTTCTCTTTTTGTGCCTGGCTTATTTCGCTCAGCATTATGTCTTCAAGGTTCATCCATGTTGTCATATGTTTCACCAGATCGTTCCTTCTTACTGCCGCGTAGTATTCCATCGTGTGTATATACCACATTTTATTTATCCACTCATCTGTTGAAGGACATTTGGGTTGTTTCCATCTCTTGGCAATTGTGAATAATGCTGCTATGAACATTGGCGTGCAGATATCTGTTCGTGTCACTGCTTTCCGATCTTCCGGGTATATACCGAGAAGTGCAATCGCTGGATCGAATGGTAGCTCTATATCTAGTTTTCTAAGGAACTGCCAGACTGACTTCCAGAGTGGCTGAACCATTATACAGTCCCACCAACAATGAATAAGAGTTCCAATTTCTCCACATCCCCTCCAGCATTTGTAGTTTCCTGTTTGTTTAATGGCAGCCATTCTAACCGGTGTTAGATGGTATCTCATTGTGGTCTTAATTTGCATCTCTCTAATAGCTAGTGAAGCTGAACATTTTTTCATGTGTTTCTTGGCCATTTGTATTTCCTCTTCAGAGAACTGTCTTTTCATATCTTTTGCCCATTTTATAATTGGGCTGTCTGTACTATTGTCATTGAGTTGTAGGATTTCTTTGTATATGCAAGATATCAGTCTTTTGTCAGATACATGGTTTCCAAAAATTTTTTCCCATTGAGTTGGCTGCCTCTTTACCTTTTTGAGAAATTCCTTTGAGGTGCAGAAACTTCTAAGCTTGAGGAGTTCCCATTTATCTATTTTCTCTTTTGTTGCTTGTGCTTTGGGTGTAAAGTCTAGGAAGTGGCCTCCTAATACAAGGTCTTGAAGATGTTTTCCTACATTATCTTCTAGGAGTTTTATGGTACTTTCTTTTATATTGAGATCTTTGGTCCATTTTGAGTTAATTTTTGTGTAGGGTGTGAGGTAGGGGTCCTCTTTCATTCTTTTGGATATGGATATCCAACTCTCCCAGCCCCATTTGTTGAAAAGACCATTATGGCTCAGTTCGGTGACTTTGGGGGCCTTATCAAAGATCAGTCGGCCATAGATCTGAGGGTCTATCTCTGAATTCTCAATTCGATTCCATTGATCTATATGTCTATCTTTGTGCCAGTACCATGCTGTTTTGGCAACTGTGGCTTTATAATAAGCTTCAAAGTCAGGGAGTGTAAGTCCTCCCACTTCGTTTTTCTTTTTTAGAGTGTCTTTAGCAATTCGAGGCATCTTCCCTTGCCAAATAAATTTGATAACTAGCTTTTCCAAGTCTGCAAAGTAGGTTGTTGGAATTTTGATTGGGATTGCATTGAATCTGTAGATGAGTTTGGGTAGAATTGACATCTTAATGACATTTAGCCTTCCTATCCATGAACATGGAATATTTTTCCATCTTTTAAGGTCCCCTTCTATTTCTTTTAGTAGAGTTATGTAGTTTTCTTTGTATAGGTCTTTTACATCTTTGGTTAAGTTTATTCCTAGGTACTTGATTTTTTTAGTTGCTATTGAAAATGGTATCTTTTTCTTGAGTGTCTCTTCAGTTTGTTCATTTCTAGCATATAGAAACATTACTGACTTATGTGCATTAATCTTGTATCCTGCTACTTTGCTAAATTTGTTTATTAGCTCTAGTAGGTGTATCGTCGATTTCTCAGGGTTTTCTAGATATAAGATCATATCATCTGCAAACAATGACAGTTTTACTTCTTCTTTTCCAATTTGGATGCCTTTTATTTCTTTGTCTTGCCGGATTGCCCTGGCTAGCACTTCCAGCACAATGTTGAATAACAGTGGTGACAGCGGGCATCCTTGTCTTGTTCCTGATCTTAGAGGGAAGGCTTTCAGTCTCTCACCATTGAGTACTATGCTGGCTGTGGGTTTTTCATCAATGCTCTTTATCATGTTGAGGAAGTTTCCTTCAATTCCTACCTTTTGAAGTGTTTTTATCAAAAAGGGATGTTGGATTTTGTCAAATGCTTTTTCAGCATCTATTGAGATGATCAATTGATTTTTCCCTTTCGAGTTTTTAATGTGTTGTAATACATTGATTGTTTTTCTTATGTTGAACCATCCTTGCATGCCTGGAATGAACCCCACTTGGTCATGGTGTATGATTTTTTTAATGTGTCTTTGGATTCGATTTGCAAGTATTTTGTTGAGGATTTTTGCATCTATATTCATTAGGGAGATTGGCCGGTAGTTTTCCTTTTTTGTAGCATCTTTGCCTGGTTTTGGTATTAGATTGATGTTAGCTTCATAAAATGAGTTAGGTAGTGTTCCATTTTTTTCAATGTTTTGAAAGAGTTTGAGTAAGATTGGTGTCAGTTCTTTCTGGAAAGTTTGGTAGAATTCCCCTGTGAAGCCATCTGGCCCTGGGCATTTATTTGTGGGAAGATTTTTGATGACTGATTGGATCTCTTTGCTTGTGATGGGTTGGTTGAGGTCTTCTATTTCTTCTCTGGTCAGTCTAGGTTGTTCATATGTTTCCAGGAAATTGTCCATTTCTTCTACATTATCCAGTTTGTTGCCATACAGTTGTTCATAATATCCTCTTATAATTTTTTTAATTTCTTCAGGATCTGCAGTTATGTTACCTTTTTCATTCATTATTTTGTTTATATGGGTCTTCTCTCTTTTTGATTTTGTCATTCTAGCTAGGGGCTTGTCAATCTTGTTGATCTTCTCAAAGAACCAACTTTTGGTGATATTTATCCTCTCTATTGTTTTTTTGTTCTCTATGTCATTTATTTCTGCTTTAATCCTTGTTATTTCTTTTCTTGTACTTGGTTTAGGATTGGTTTGCTGTTCATTTTCTAGCTTCTTCAGTTGATCCATTAGTTCTTTGATTTTGGCTCTTTCTTCCTTTTTAATATATGCGTTTAGTGCTATAAATTTCCCCCTTAGCACTGCTTTTGCTGCATCCCATAGGTTTTGGTATGTTGTGTTCTCATTTTCATTCGTCTCTATATATTTAGCAATTTCTCTTGCTATTTCTTCTTTAACCCACTGATTGTTTAGGAGTGTGTTGTTTAACCTCCAGGTATTTGTGAATTTTCTAAGTCTCTGATGGTTATTGACTTCTAATTGTATTCCATTGTGGTCAGAGAATGTGCTTTGAATAATTTCAATCTTTTTAAATTTATTGAGGCTTGTTTTATGTCCCAGCATATGATCTATTCTGGAGAATGTTCCATGAGCACTAGAAAAGTATGTGTATCCTGGTGATTTGGGATGTAATGTCCTGTAGATGTCTGTTAAATCTAATTCATTTATCAGATTGTTTAGGTTTTCAATTTCCTTATTGGTCTTCTGTCTGGTTGATCTATCTATAGGAGAGAGTGATGTGTTAAAGTCTCCCACAATTATTGTGGAAACATCAATTGCTTCCTTTAGTTTTGCCAATGTTTCTCTCATGTATTTTGTGGCACCTTGATTGGGTGCATAGACATTTACGATTGTTATTTCTTCTTGCTGAATTGCCCCTTTTATTAGTATGTAGTGGCCTTCTTTGTCTCTCAAAACATCCCTGCATTTGAAGTCTATTTTATCTGAGATTAATATTGCTACACCTGCTTTCTTTTGGCTGTAGCTTGCATGAAATATTTTTTTCCATCCTTTCACTTTCAGTTTCTTTGTGTCCCTGTGTCTAAGATGAGTCTCTTGTATGCAACATATTGATGGTTCATTTTTTTTGATCCATTCTGCGAATCTATATCTTTTAATTGGGGAGTTTAATCCATTTACATTCAACGTTAAAACCGTGAAGGCATTTCTTGAATCGGCCATCTTATCCTTTGGATTATGTTTGCCATATTTTTCCCTCTCTCTATTAATATCCTTTATTGTACCCATACCGAATCTCTTTAGTACTGAACCTTTCTCCAGGTCTCTCTGTCCTGTCTTTGTTTCTCTGTCTGTAGGGCTCCCTTTAGTATCTCCAGTAGGGCAGGTCTCTTGTTAGCAAATTCTCTCAGCATTTCTTTGTCTGTGAAAAATTTAAGCTCTCCCTCAAATTTGAAGGAGAGCTTTGCTGGATAAAGTATTCTTGGCTGGAAATTCCTCTCACTCAGAATTTTAAATATATCGTGCCACTGCCTTCTTGCCTCCATGGTGGCTGCTGAGTAGTCACTACTTAGTCTTATGCTGTTTCCTTTGTATGTGGTGAATTGCTTTTCTCTTGCTGCTTTCAGAACTTGCTCCTTCTCTTCTATGTTTGACAGTGTGATCAGTATATGTCTCGGAGTGGGTTTTTTTTGGATTTATTCTATTTGGAGTTCGCTGAGCATTTATGATTTGTGTATTTATGTTGTTTAGAAGATTTGGGAAGTTTTCCCCAACAATTTCTTTGAATACTCTTCCTAGACCTTTACCCTTTTCTTCCCCTTCTGGGACACCAATGAGTCTTATATTCGGACGTTTCATATTATCTATCATATCCCTGAGGTCCATTTCGAGTTTTTCAATTTTTTTCCCCATTCTTTCTTTTATGCTTTCATTTTCCATTCTGTCATCTTCCAGGTCACTGATTCGTTGTTCAACTTCCTCTAGTCTTGTACTATGAGTGTCCAGAATCTTTTTAATTTGGTCAACAGTTTCTTTAATTTCCATAAGATCATCCATTTTTTTATTTAGTCTTGCAATGTCTTCTTTATGCTCTTCTAGGGTCTTCTTGATTTCCTTCATATCCCGTACTAGGGTCTCATTGTTCATCTTTAGTTCTTTGAGTAGCTGCTCTAGGTGGTGTGTCTCTTCTGGTCTTTTGATTTGGGTGCTTGGGCTTGGGTTATCCATATCGTCTGGTTTTTTCATATGCTTTATAATTTTCTGTTGTTTTTGGCCTCGTGGCATTTGCTGAACTTGATAGGGTTCTTTTAGGGTTTGTAGACCAGTTGAAGTCCTTATCTCTAATTTATCAGATCTACAGCTTCGTGGAGTACACTTTCTCTAACTAACCAGCAGGTGGCGTCCACGAGCCACCTGTTCTCCACAAGCCAGATCTCCCCTGCTTAGCCTTTTTGGTGAGTGGGGGAGTGAGTCTTGTGGGGCCCAATTGGTGTACCAAGCTTGCGTGTGTAGTTGGTGTTGCCTGCCCTGTATGTGGGGCGTGTTTCTGGGCAGTCGGGGAGGGGGGGGTGGCCCTAACAATCAAATCTCCCTGATGATCCTAGAGTTTTAAAGCTGCTGCAATAGTCTAATCCTTCAGTTCAGTCCTGCCACAGTTTGTCTCTGCCACTGACCCACAAGTCTTTGGTATTGGCGTATGGCTCCTGAGACTTGCAAGTGGGCCCCTCTTCCAGGCTGGGCACCCCGGGTCCTCTGTTGAGGGATGACTGTGCTATGTCACAGGTGAGTGCCGTCCCCCCAGGGCAGTTCTGGGCTGCTGGGCTGTGTAGGGAGGCTCCCAGTCTGCTCAAATGATGGCTGAATGGGGCTTTGTTAATTCACACTGCTCCACCTTCCCAGCTCTGGGACCTTCAGCTGAGGTTGCAGGGAAGGCTAATGTCCACGCCCAGTTTTGTGGTGTGTGCCTGTTATTTGAAGCACTTCCGTCACACTGGGTTGTCTGGGGCAGCTCTGGGCTATGGGTCTGGCGATGGGCAGGAGTGTTTCCTGTCCACCAGGATGGTGGCTGTGAGCGGACACCCCCCTTTTCTTGGGAAGTTGTGTTGTTTAGTGAATTTTCTCAGCCACTGGAATATTGCCTTTTGTCTCAGAGCTCTCTTAGTTCTGCTCTTGACTTGACGTGCCCAAATTTCAATTCTTTGAAGCTTTCTGTATTGAGCTTCTTAGAGTAATTGTTTTAGAAAAAGCAAAAAGGATTTAAAAAAAAAAAAAAAAAAAACGGCCCTCCTCAGAGATCTAATGGGTTATTGAAATGCTAATAGACAAAGCAACCAGGGCCATTAAGGAAAGATGCACTGGGCAGAGAGATCAGCTTTGCTTCGGGATTTGCATATGCGCCTCGAGGCCTGATCTCCGCCCTTCCCCTTTCTGTGTTCACCAGAACTCGAAAAATCCTCTGCTTTTATTTTGGAGTTTTTCGTGTTGTTTTTTTTCTATGTCTGTCTCCTCTCTGCTGGGCTGGCTGCTCTCAGAGTCTCTGGTGTCTGGTCTCAGTCTATCTATGGTTGGAGTTTGAATTAGTAGAATGAGTTTCCGATAAGAGCAGCCACTGCAATTCTCCCTTCTCCTTCCCGGAGCTGACAGCCCCTCCTCCCCCGGGACTGAGCCTGGCAGGGAGGGGCGCGGGTCCCCTGGCCGCAAAAACTTACAGATTTCGCTGATCTCAGCAGTTCCACGTTTTCATGAGTGTTGTATGAAGTATGCCCAAAGACAGATTGCTCTGTGGTGTCCAGTCTACGCAGTTCCTGGCTTTTTACCTACTTTCCTGGAGGAGTAACTAAAACATACAGCTCACCAGTCTGCCATCTTGCCCCGCCCTTCCATGGAGTAATACTTTTTACATAAGGGGTGCATTTAGCTTTGAGCAAAGTAAACGGAAGGAGGCTCACCCAGTTTCCGCCAGTTTTTAATTTAAGTTTGGTGAGGGTTTTCTTAAGCATCCGATTCATCCTTTTTACCTGTCCTGAGCTTTGCGGTCTGTAGATGCAGTGTAGCTTTTATTTGATTTTTAATGCTTTTACCAAATTTTGGGTAACTTGGGCTATAAAAGCCGGACCATTTTTAGACCCCATTGTTACCGGTAGGCCAAACCGAGGGACAATTTTAGCCAATAATTTCTTAGCTACTCCCTAAGCTGATTCTGACCGAGTTGTGTAGGCCTCAACCCATCCTGAGAAGGTGTTCACCAGTACAAGTAAGTACCTGTATCCCCCTGGTTCAGGAGACAGTTCCGTAAAGTCTATTTCCCAGTGTTCTCCTGGGAGCAGCAGGGGTACTTACATGACTTGGGTTGACTTGAGCGCAGATGTGACATTTTCTGCTTACCTCTTTTGCTACCTGAAAAAGCTTAGGTATGTAAAAGTTAGTTCTTAGCAATTCAGCTAGTTTTGTCCCTTCCAGGTATGTACTTTGATGTGTTTGTAAAATTAAGTCTCTTTTCAATGCTTCTGGTAGGAGGATTTTAGAGTTGGGGAGGACTTTTCATCCCTTTGGATCATTTTTAGCTTGGAGTTCTTGACCTAGACGGACGTCAGAGTCTGAGTAAGTTGGAGCAGCTTTTAGTACCCGGGGTGGTAGGAGGGGCAAGACTTGAAGGGGCTCCACTGTTTTTAGGGCTGCTTCTTTGGCCATTTGGTCAGCAAACGCATTTCCCTTGGCTTCGGGTGTACTGCTCTGGGAAGCCAAAGGGCTGTTAAAAGCTCTGGTATTTCTGAGGCATTTTTCCTTGGCCCCTTGGAGAGCTTGGGTGAGGGCTATTAGCTCAGCTTTTTGTGCAGTTGTTGACACAGTCATGAATGGGTTGGCTGGGATTATTTTCTGGCAGCAAAGAAGCTGGGTTTAAAGCTGAGGTTTGAAGAAACTTTATTCTGGCTGGATCAAGGAGAAGGACTCGGTACTGAGTAATTTTTGCATTAGAGAGCCACCTGTCTGGGGGCTTTTGCAGTTTTTGCCCAAAGGTGAGTTTAGAGGCTTCTTTAACTAGCAAGGCGGTGGCCGCAATGGCTCGGAGGCAGTTAGGCCAACCTGCCGCAACCAGATTGAGGCGCTTTGAAAGATAAGCCATGACCCGTTTCCATGGCCCTAAGCACTGTGTTAACACTCCCTCTGTTGTCCCTTGTGCCTCGGCTACATGCAGCTGGAATGGTTTTCTGAGATCTGGGAGTGCTAATGCTGGGGCTTGAGTAAGTGTCTTTTAAGAGTCTGGAAGGCTCCTTCCTCCTTATCAGTCTAAGTCAGCTCTGCGTCTTTCCCCCCAGTACTGGCATAAAGAGGGCGGGCTATTTTGGCAACCCCAAGAATCCATAGCCGGCAATACCCGACCGCTCCTAAAAACTCCTGGACTTGCCGCTTTGTCCGGGGTGCTAGAATTTGGAGGGTGGCTTGAATGCGTTTATCAGACAACGTTCTCTTTTTTTTTCAGTTATATTGTACTCAAGATAAGAGGCTTGTGAAATGCAAAGCTGTGCCTTTTTTACTGATACTCGGTATCCTAACTGCCCGAGGATTTTCTTAAAGTGTTTAAAATAAAATTCCCAGCATGTAGACATCCTGTTATTTCATCAGTATTTATAGTTGACAAAAATATCTTAGCTGTTTCCTATGCTATTGTGTTAGTAATGGAATTTCATTTTATATTATGTGGCATTAAAAATAAAAAGATAAAAAGCAAGGTTGGAAGACCCCCAAATTTAAGGTGGGTGCCTGGAAAAAAGTCACATCTTGTTTTTAAGTAAGTACATTACTTCTTTAAGCTCCAAGCAGCCAAGGTTAACACCCTGGGCAGTGAAGCAGTGAGTTGGCAGGCACCTGGGACCCTGAGCTGTTTTGTGGAGTAAGGCCACCTTAATGCCCTAGACTGCCTTCTAGCTCAGACATTTTATGAGAGAAAAAACAATTTCCTATCTTGTTTAAGCCAAGTTCAGTAAATTACTTCTCTGAATGCATTAAAATATAAGTAGGTTAACTGATGGGCAGTGAAATATATTTAGCACATGAATCCTAAACTTCCCCCCGCCCCCCCCGCAATGAATCCCCGGGCTAGATTTTTTGCTTTAACAGACATTCTACTAGCTATGTGTCAACTATTTAAGTGATCTCCGATAAACAATAATTAGGCCATTCCTAAAATGAATCAGTTTGCAATGTTATATTGATTAGCATACTAATTAGCCACTTTAAGAGAGATCAAAATAAAAATGGCTTAAACAAGATAGGAAATTGTTTTTTCTCTCATAAAATGTCTGAGCTAGAAGGCAGTCTAAGGCATCAAGGTGGCCTTACTCCACAAGACAGCTCAGGGTCCCAGGTGCCTGCCAACTAACTGCTCCACTGCCCACGGTGTTAACCTTGGCTGCTTGTTCTAAACTGTTTCACCATCATCACTTGTGACTTATAGCCCTCAGAAAGGGAGAAAGAAGTAGAAGGTCAGTGGCCTTAGTGGCTCTGTTTTAAGCACCTGAACCCCACATTAGATCATCCATTGACTGCATAGGATGCTGGGAAATACAGAATTTAGTGCACACCTAGCTGCAAGGAAGACTGGGGAATATAGTCTCTAGCTGGGAAGCAATGTACCCACCTAAAACTTGAGGAATGGTATTACTAAAAGAAGTGGGCCAAATGGATATTGGAGGGTAATTCAATCTTTATCACAAATGTGCAACCTCACAGTTATAGAGGTTTTCTGTGGTTAAATAAAACCCTAATTTATACTTCCTTGGAGTAAGTCAATCAATGCTTAGAATTGAAAAAGTCAAGAAAGAATTCCAAAAGGCCTGGATTTTTTTCCTGGCAGTAATTAACCAGATGAGGAGGAATTACTAATCTTTAACAGGAGTTTGTCCACTTTTGTATTTCTCAATGTATATTAATATATAGCAAAGACACAAAAGGAGGAAAAAGGAGAAAAAAGAGAAGTGGTAGTAGCAATGTTTAGATTGTTAAATCTTGATTTCTGACACAGGAAAAATCCTCTTCTTCAGGATGCACAAATGGTAAAGCCAATGCCAACACAAATTCTTCAGCAGCTACTCACAGTGCTTCATAAGCAGGAAATTAAACCTTTCTAGAAGTGTGCCTTGAAAAGAAATGCTCAACTTGTTTTGCATTACTCATTGTCCCTTATATTCACTTCCTGATGAAATTTCATGTCTGTTCTGACTTCACCGCGTTCACTCCTTAAGAAGAGAAAAAACACTCCCGGGAAAATAAAATCCTTTCAACTTCTCCAATAGGCTTCTGTTGATATAGCTATTATTGATTTCGGATCAACCAGATTTCCTGCTTGTTTGCTCAAATTCTCAATCACACAGTGACTTAAAAACATCTTCTGACATTTCACATAGATCATTAGAAATACCTTAAGGCAATGGATGACATCAGAATAATTTGCATTAGAAACAATGTTATTCATGAGATTAATTAACGGTGTAATATTCAGGGAATTAGCAGCACAGCTACTCTTGATGGTAGTGGTGGTTTGTGAACCCTGCAGGGATGACACCGAATGAAATCTTGCAAATCATTTAAAAATAACTCTCTGTGAGAAGTAAATATGTGCTGAGCTGGTTCCAGAAAATATTTTTAAAAATTGCTTGCAAACCTCCCTTGTTGTTTGCTTGTGTTAGATTTTGGTTAGCTTTGCTCTAATTAGAAGTTTATAACCAATATGAAAGTGAGAGAAATTTGGCAACTAGAGCTGAATACAAAAACATTTTCTTTCAACTTTCTGAATAGTGTTGTTAAAGGATTGGTTCTTTGATCTCTTTGGAATGTATCTATTTTTTCTTCTTTTTTTTTAGTGAAGTTGTGGGTTTACAGAACAATCATGCATGAAATACAGTATTCCTTTACGTCACCCCACCACCAACACTTGCATTGGTGTGGAAAATTTGTTACAATTGATGATAGCCCTTTTTTTGTAATTCTTTTTTTTTTTTAACAATGGTTATATTTGTTACAGTTGATGCAAGATTATTAAAATAGTACTATTAACTATTGTCCATAGTTTATGTAGTGGTATTTCCCCCCATATTTGCAACCTATTATTTGTTTTTTTTCTTCATGCATGTCTTTATTTTATTACTCATCTGGCCATACACGGGATAAAGGGGGTGTCAGTCCCAAGGTTTTTACAATCACATGGTCACAAGATAAAAGCTATATAGTTATGCAGTCATCATCAAGAACTAAGTCTACTGGATTACAGTTCAACATTATCAGGTATTTCCTCTGGCTCCTTGAATACACTAGAAACTAAAAAGAAATAGTTATATAATGAGTCAGTACTCATAATCATTTGTTAAATGCTAACTTCTCCTTTACAGCTCCTCCCTCTCATTTGATCGTTCTCTCAAACTTCAGGGGTATCTGGGCAATGACTAGTCGAACTTCTTTTTGCTGAAAAGGGATGTTGACCTTATTGGATGGAGGAATGAAACTGGTTGATGTTCTTGCAGAGATTGGCATGTCTGCATTTCAAGGCTTATCTGGCGTAGGAACAATCTGGAAGCTTTAAGTTTATGAAAAAATAAACTTGAGAAGTAAAACTTTTATAGAGTCTTCGATGGAACCCAGGATATTCTTTAGGGTTTTCAGGAATACTGTTAGTTGGGTCTTGGCATACTGTGTTAAATTGTAATATCTGGCTGAAGCGTGCATAAGAATAACCTCCAGAATGACCTTTTGACTCTTATTTGAAATCTCTTATCCACCGAAACTTTTTTTGTTTCATTTCTTTTCCCCCTTTTAGTCAAGAGGGCATTGTCAATCCCATGATGCCAGGGGCAGGTTCATCCCTGGGAGTCATGTCCCACGTAGCGGGGAGGGTAGTGAGTTTATTTGCAGTTGGCTTAGAGAGAGAGAGTCCACATCTTTCTCTGGGGGATTCTTAGGCATAATTATAAGTAGGCTTAGCTTCACCATTACAGAAATGAGTCTCATAAGGGCAAGCTTCAAGATTGAGGGCTTGGCTTATTAAATTGTGAGTCCCTGATGCTTGAGAGAATATCAGGAGTTCCCCAGGTGGGGAAGTTTAATAGTTCCACTTTTTTTTCCTCCAGTCCCTCAAGGGACTTTGCAAATACTTTTTTATTTTATGCCCAAAATACTTTGGAATGTATGAGGGCATGACATTAACCTGTACAGAATAACAGGCTCTCATTCCCTATTCTAGTTTCCGTGTAATTAGGTTGTTTAAATAAACTGACCAGACAGGATAAATTATATAGTGCGATACGGAGAATTTGAATTTTGGACAAAGTAAACATCTCTTTTGTGTTACACAGATGTGGAAGATATAACATACAGACAATATCATAGATCATACAATATTTGTCCCTTTTTGCCTGCTTTATTTTCTCAATATAATGTTCTCAAGGTTCATTCACCTTGTAGCATGACTCACGACTTCATTCCTTTCTGTAAACACACAATATTCCATCATATGTATATACCATATTTCATCCTTCCGCTCATCAGTCAATGCATCCTTGAGCCACCTCCATCCATCAGCAACTGTGAATAATGCTGCCATAAACACCAGTGTGCAAATGTTTATTTGTGTCCCTGCTTTCATTTCTTCTGGGCATATACTTAGTAATGGGATTGCCAGATAACATGGCAACTTCATACCCAGCTTCCTGAGGAACCGCCACACTACTCTCCAGAGGGGCTGCACAATTCTACTTCCCTACCAATAATGAATAGGTATACCTCTTTCTCCACATCTTCTCCAACACTAATAGTTTTCTGTTTATTTTTTTTTAACAGTTTTATTCACACACCATACAATCCATCCAAAGTGTACAATCAATGACTCCTGCTATAACACACAGTTACACATTCACCACCACAATCTATATGAGAACGTTTCCATTTCTTCTGAAAAGAAAAAAAAAAGAAATAAAAAAATATTCCATACTACTCCCTTATATCCTCCTCTTATTTAAATGATAAATGATAAATACATCATTTATCTTTGATATATTGCCTTTGTTTCAGTTAATGAAAGAATATTACAGTGTAGCTGATAACTATAGACCTTAGTTTGCATTAATTGTATTTTTCTTGGAATGTATCTTTAGCCTGGCTATATGTCTTGGTCAGTCCTGGTTTATGCCTGCTGCCTCAGTATAATTATTAATAGCTTCCCCTTTAGCAATGTGTTTATTATTGAGAACTTTGAAGTTAAATATCTGTATATTATATATATATATATATATATATATATAATATATATATATTTACTATATACATATAAAGTAAATGCTCTCAGATGGGCTTAGTAAGGATTGAATGTAATAATAGGAGGCTTAGTATTTGATGAGGCATATGAAATCTGAGCAGTGGGTTAATGACATCTCTTGCCTCAAATCCTGCAGGGCAGGGTTAAAGTCCATTGTAAATTTAGACTTTAGGCATTCATAGATTTGATATTTGAAGATCCATGGCATTTCAGAATGTATAATTTTGGCAAGACACACATTAGAAGTGGGCTGCTTTGATCCCATTGCACTACAACCACATTTTAGTGAAAACTTGAACCCTCTTGAAGTCTTAAACACTGATTTATATATATATATAAATATATATATATATATATTTCTTTATTAGAGAAGCTGTGAGTTTACAGAACAATCATGCACAAAATACAGGATACCTATACACCATCCCACCACCACACCCTGCATTGGTGTGGAATACTGATTGCAATTTTAAACACTGATTTTAGCTGAAAGAAGCTTTGTGTGCATTCCCACTCAATCCTCATATTGATATGAATACAATTTGGAATTTGAGAGACTATACACTTTGCCTTGTACATAGTGGGTAGTTAATAAATATTTGTTTAGTTGAAATGAACCCTTCTTCTAAAATGTGCTTATGATTCACAAAACATCTAACTTTTAAGCTATGACTTGTCAAGAACTGTGAAGGGTCTGAGATTTTATATTACTTGCAAGCTACCGAATTAGCCTTCCACATTTCAAGGGTGTGGAAGACATGAGACTCCTGGGACAGAGATAAAGGACTCTTGCCCCAGGGCACAAGAAGCAGCACAAGCTTCATGTTCATGTCAGTTCCTCTGCCCTCCCAAGTTCCATGGGTATTATGCAGTATGGTCCCAGTGGGTGCTGAACAAGCATTGGGTTTGCATCACATTGAGGAACTCAGAGCTTGGGAAACTCCAGTCTTTCATTATGGGCTGCAAGCAAAGCTGCCCAACTTTTACCCTGGAGAGAGGCATTATTTTTATCATACTGAACAGCAAATAAACCTGACCTCTGCTTTAGTGGGAGACACTTTCTCTATTTTTCTGACTGTTTGCTATGCAAACATCCTTGAAAAGATAGTCCAGAACAAAAGCTATCAACGCCTCTGCTCATAAGCATGCAAAAACTTGAGAGGCCCATGGAGCATTGTCTTCTAACATGTCTATGCAATACAGATTTGAATTTCTAAGTAAACATGTTATTTTATGTATAACATTAGCTATCTAATTGCTAAATCTTCACTGCCTAATCAGCTGTAGTCATAGACTAAGGAGAAGTTATTCTTATCTCTTGACAGTATTCTCTCACTTTATTTTACAAAAAATAAAAAAAGAAAAAAAAGAAAGGAGTGCATACGTGGTTTAGATAGAGGAAGTTATATCTACTCTCATTTCTTCTTATGTTATGGGTACTATTTTTGAGTAATTTATGTAATCAAGGGGTAAAATAATAACCATCCCAGACTTTATTTGGCTATGGAGTAGTATGCTTTTTTGTGTAGTGGAGAAGGAATGTTAAAGATGATTGTGATATTTTATACCTGGAAGAAGCCTCCAGCGGTAACCACAGCTCAATGAATATTTTGATTTTATGACTGGAGTTGCCAAATGTCTTTGAATCCTTCATTTCCTTGTACGTTTCCGGCTTTATCATGTTTCTGCTTCTCTTTTTATTTTCTCTGTACCCATAAGCTCCTGTTGATTCTGAATTCAAACAATCAAAAAGCCCAGATACCAAATGTTTTTTGAGGGAGGTAAAGTTTATACTACACTTTTCTAAGAAAAAGAAAATAGAAATAGAAAGACAATTCATAAGAAAGCCTTAATAGGGCTTTGTTGAAAAGCATAATTTCCATAGTATTTTTTAGGGTCAGTGCAGGTTCAATTTAGTTACCTAATTATGATGATTAAAAAAAATGCAACAACTTTAACCATAACCACTACTTTTTATTGAGAGTAAACTACTTGCAAGGCATGTGCCAGGTGCTTTTATATATATTATTTCTAACTGTTGGAATAGTCCTACAGGATATCCTTTATCTCCAATTCTCAGATGAAAAATTGAGGCTCAGAGGTTAAGGTAGCTTGCCATAGATAACAACTCAAGGCATTTTATGATCCTGCAATTCTTTTTGAATTATCAAAGATAGAGGTAATCATGTTCAGGTGGCTTTTTTTTTTTAAATTCAATTTTATTGAGATTGTTCACATACCATACAATCATCCAAAGTGCACAATCAGTTGCCCATGGTACCATCACACAGCTGTGCATCCTTTACCACAATTAATTTTTTTTCAATTTTTATAACATTTTCATTACTCCAGAAAAGAAATAAAAACAAAAAAGAAAACTCAAATCCTCCCATGACCCTAACCAACCCCCCTCCATTATTGACTCATAGTATTGGTGTAGTGCATGTTACTGTAGATGAAAGAGTGTCAAAATACTACTAACTGTAGTACATAGTTTGCAATAGGTATATTTTTCCCTATATACCCCTCTATTATTAACTTCTGGTTATCGTGTCATACATTTGTCCTAGCTGATGAAAGAGATCTCTAATATTTGTACAGTTAATCACAGACATTGTCCACCACGAGATTCACTGTATTATACATTCCCATCTGTTCCTGTGTGCTAATGCGGCCTTTTTGCAAAACACCAGAAATGGATTGGCTTTTATAAAGGGGTTTCATTTGGTTACAAAGTTACAGTCTTAAAGCCATAAAGTGTCCAAACTAAGGCATCAACAATCGGGTACTTTCACTGGAGGATGGCCAATGGTATCCGGAAGATCTCTGTTAGCTGGGAAGGCACAGGGCTGGCGACTGCTCCAGAGTTCTGATTTCAAAAATAGCTTTCTCCCAGGACTTTGCTCTCTAGGCTGCAGCTCTTCAAAAATGTCACTCTTAGTTGCTCTTGGGACATTTGTCCTCTCTTAGCTTCTCCGGAGCAAAAGTCTGCTTTTAAAGGCCATCTCCAAAATGTGTCTGTAAGCCACAGCTCCTCTCTCAGCTCCTGTGCTTTCTTCAAAGTGTCCCTCTTGGCTGTAGCAAGCTTGCTTCTTCTGTCTGAGCTTATATAGTGCTCTAGTAAACTAATCAAGACCCATGCTGAAAGGGTGGGGCCACACCTCTATGGAAATTATCTAATCAGAGTCATCACCCACAGTTGGGTGAGGTGCATCTCCATGGAAACACTCAAAGAATTACAATTAATCAATACTGATACATCTGCCCACACAAGATTACATCAACGATAATGGCATTTTGGGGGGCGTAATACATTCAAACTGACACACCATCTTTTAAACTCCAACTTTCCTTCTGGTGATATATGTGACTCTAAGCTTCCGCTTTCCATCACATTCACACACCATTGAGCACTGTTAACTTTCTCATAATAATGTGCTACCTTCACCTCTGTCCATTTCCAAACACTTAAGTTCAACCTAGTTAAACATTCTGCTCATAATAACCAACTGCTACCTCTTCTTTAGCCTTGTTCTATATCCTGGTAAACTATATTTCACGTCTATGATTTTACATATTATAATTAGTTCATATCAGTGAGACCATACACATTCGTGTTTTGTGTCTTACTTATTTCACTCAATATAGTGCCCTCAAGGTTTCTTCATTGACCTGTTTTTTTTAAGATGGTTTTGTTCACACACCATACATTCTGTCCTAAGTAAACAATCAATGGTTCCCTGTATAATCACATATTTATGCATTCATCACCATCACTACTGTCCATAAAAGGACATCTCCATTTCTTCCACCAAGAAGGAAGAAGAGTCAAAGAAGGTAGAGAAACAAAGGAAAAAGAAAAAGAAAGGAAAAAATGACAGCTAAAAAGCAACAAAAGGAAAGATAGAATTAAACTAAAGTAGAATAAAAGAGTCAGATAACATCACCAATGCCAAGAGTCCCATATCCCTCCCTTAAGTCCCCCTCTTATAAGAATTTAGCTTTGGTATATTGCCTTTGTTATATTAAAGGAAGCACAGTACATTGCTTCTGTTAACTGTAGTTTCTAGGTTGCATTGATTGCATTTTTCCCCCAATACAACCCCATTTTTAACACATTGCAAGGTTGACTTTCATTTGTTCTCCCTCATGTAAAAACGTATTTGTACATTTTAGCACAATTGTTGAGCACTCTAAGTTTTACTGAGTTATACAGTCCCAGTCTTTATCTTTCCTCTTTCCTTCTGGTGTCCCACATGCTCCTAACCTTCATCTTTCAACTATCATCACAGTCATCGTTGTTCACTGTACTTATATTGTTGTGCTACCCTCATCCAAAATTGTGTTCCAAGCCTCTCACTCCTATCTTTTGCTGTCTGTAGTGTTCTCTTTGATATTTCTTTTAGAGCAGGTATCTTGTTTACAAACTCTCTCATTGTTTGTTTGTCAGAGAATATTTTAAACTCTCCCTCATATTTGGACAGTTTTGCCAGATATAGAAATCTTGGTTGGCAGTTTTCTCTTTCAGTATCTTAAATATATTGCACCACTTCCTTCTTGCCTCCATGGTTTGTACTGAGAAATCTGCACATAGTCTTATCAAGCTTCCTTTATATGTGATGAATCACTTTCCTCTTGCTGCTTTCAGGTTTCTCTCTTTGTCTTTGACGTTTGATAATCTGATTATTAAGTGTCTTGGCATAGGTCTATTCAAATCTATTCTGTTTGGAGTACATTGCACTTCTTGGATCTGTAATTTTATGTCTTTCATAAGAGATGAGAAATTTTCATTGATTATTTCCTCTATTATTGCTTCTGCCCCTTTTCCCTTCTCATCTCCTTCTGGGACACCCATGACACATACATTCATGCACTTCATGTTGTCATTCAGTTCCCTGAGACATTACTCATATTTTTCCATTCTTTTCCCTATCTGTTCTTTTGTGTATAGGATTTCAGATGTCTTATTCTCCAGCTCCTTAATGTTTTATTCTGCCTCTTGAAATCTGCTGTTGTATGTCTCCATTGTGTTTTTCATCTATTTTGCTGTGCCTTTCATTTCCATAGATTCTGCCAGTTGTTTTTTCAAACTTTCAATTTCTACATTTTGTTCACCCAGTGTTTTTTTTTCTAGCCTTCATCTCTTTTGTTATCTCTTCCCTGAACTCATTGATTTGGTTTTTGAATTGATTTAGCACATTTCTTTGAAAATCTTTAATTGATTGTTTCATTAAAGTGAAACAGTATCTCAACTGTATCTCAACTGATGGGTAAGTTTGTTCCTTTGGGCCGTATCTTTGTTTTTCCTAGTGTAATTTGTAGTTTTCTGTTGTCTAGGCATCTGGTTTCCTTGGTTACCTCAATCAGATTTTCCCAGACCAGAATGGGTTCAGGTCTCCGAATGGGGCTATATTCAGTGTCAAGTTTCCCTGAAGGTGTGTCTTAGAAGATTGACAGACTTCCTTGTGCAGGCTGTAGCTGCTGTGCTTTTCCTAACCTGCCCACCAGGTGGCACCTGTCAGCCTGTCACTCCTGACTAGTGCAAAGAGGTGTGGCCCCATTTAATTCTCAGCTTAGGTTGCTTCTGTTTTGACTGTTTTCCCCCAGGCCCTGGGGTCTGAGTTCTGAAGGGAGGGCAGGCACTAGAGTTGAGCCCCACCTCCTTCCTCTTAGGGAAGATATGCCCCCTAGGGAGTTATCTTCTGCACTTGGATTACTCCTTTGTCTCTCTGATTCTGTTAACTCCACCCCTCTCTGGGTCAGAGCACTGCAAACTGAAAATGGCTAAGGCTTACTCCATTGAGCCACTCAGGTTGAGAGAGAGAAAAAGGGAAAGAAAGCCCCTTTTCAGAGCCAGTCCACAGCCCCCTCCACCCCTTAGCCCATTGGTCAGAGAGAGCACCCAGTCTTCTGGGCTCCCTTTCCAGAGGCACAGGCATTTTTTGACTCTCTAAGGTCAGTTGTCTCTAAAAGCCTCTGTATTTTTTTTCTTTTTGCATCAGCCCCACCTCCTCTCTACTGGCAGTGACCTCAGGGCACTTTGCTGCTTGTTAAGGGTTTGTCTATGTTTGTGGCTTGTATGCAGCAGTCCACATTTGTTAATTAAAGCCCCAGTTGGAGCTAGGTTGTGCTATATTTGCCTCATTCCAGGAATGCTGCTTTCTCCCTCAGTGATGTCTTGCAGCTCAGCCTGCCATGGAGGGAGGGGGCTCCTGGCATGGTTCTGCAGTTTTTACTTGCAGCTTTTATGCTGCAGTCGCAGCCATTCCTCCCAATAAAGGTTGGTGTATGATGTGTGGACAGTCATGTTTGTCCCCCAGCAGTTGTTCCAGATTATTTACTAGTTGTTTCTGGTTGTTTATTAGTTCCTCCAGGGGAGTAACTAAACTCTACACCTCTCTGTACTGCCATCTTGCTTCTCCTCCCTAGGTGGCTTCTGATGATTAATAAATCTAAGTATGCCTTACGATTTTTTTCCAAAGTATTCAATTCATTTTCACATTCATTTTAGGTAAATGATGGCATAAATTTACACATTTAAAGTAGCTAAAAATCTGAATATATATGTGCATATATATTTATATATACACATAATAAAATGTGCCTCTGTCTCTCCAACTCTCTCTCTCTCTGTCTATGTAAATATTATTTCAGTGACAATTAATGACATGGGTATATTTTTCTTCCTGGAAGCTTTGTCTGGTATTTTGTTTGTTATTTACTTACTCCCTTTATGGTCAGTTAAAGTGTTATTTACCCCTCAGCTGTGGTACTTAACACATTGTCCTGTAATTAATTTTTAAGGCAACTACTCTGCCTCTGGAAGCCTCTGGAGACAGGGACCATTTTCTGTTTATCTTTGTATCTGCAGGTCTAGCCTGGGGCCTGGAACTTAAGTGATTAATATAGGTTTTTGAGTAAAAGAAAAAAAAAAGATTAGTTTATTCTGGCTGTGTATGTTATAGGCTTTCCTGTGGTTTTTCATTTCTTTTCAAGTAATTTATAAAATGGGCTGTTACAATTTACCAATATTTAAAAGCACTGAAAAGTCACCATGAATCTTCAAGTAACCAATATATTCTATAGAAATTGCTGACTATCCTAGAATATGAACTGCATTGTTTCTTCTTGGTAACCTATTTCTGTCCAGCCATGGCATTATACTAACTAAAGAGTACAAAACCATAAGGTGGGGAGGAAATTTGAGTGGTTATATAATCTACAGCCTTATCATTAGGCAGCTTGAAAATGAAACCAGATTAGACACTCTTATTTTTTCAAACACTGCCTGAAAGGACAGTTCTACAGTTTCTTTGGCATCACATTCTGTGCTTTTGTGTCACGGAGAAAATGTTACTGAGAAAATGTTACTGAATGCCTAATATGGATATTCCAATCTGGAGTTTAAGCACTATAGGTTAGGCCAAATGTTCTACAGAAGTGTAGAAACTCTTTAGGGACTTTGCATTCATCAAGATAGTCTAGCTTATGCTCCTTTAACTAACAACCCCAAAATCTCAGTGGCTTAAAACCACAAAGGTTTATTTCTCACTGACAGTATATGACTGTTCTAGGGGCAGCATTAGGAGCTTTATACTGCTTTATCAGGGACCAAGACTGAGGAGCAACCATTATCTGGAATGTTACCAGTTGCAGTTGCCATGGCAGAGGGAAAAGAAAGATAGCAAAGTGTGCACCTGCTCTTAAAACTTCCACATACAAGGGACACAAACCACTTCTTGCGTCTTATCAGCCAAAGCAAGTCATATGGTCACACCTAACTTTAAGTGGGCAGGAAAGTGCAATCTTACCATGTGCCTGGAACTAGAGAAAGTGGTAATATTTGCCAACAGCCCCCATGACTTCCATAGCTTCTAATGACAGTTTCTGCACCAAGTTAGCATGAATTAAACCTAGAACAAAATATTTTTGGCTAGCCAGACACAACACTGATTTTAAGAAGAAAGATTGTCATAGCATATTTGAAATATTTTGGCCATGTTTGAACATGCTAAGGAATTAAACAGTAAAGAGTAATATAATCACCATTGCTCTACCTTCTCAACTTTAGTGACTTCAAACTCCTCTCCATTTCAGACACCCGCCATTATTAAGAACTATGCCACCACCGTGATTAAAAACACAGGAGATTCCTACTGACTATAATCTGTTATTCATTCATCAAGTGTATTCTGAGTGCTTCACACCAGAAGTGAACAAAGTAGACACCCTCATGGAAATACGGATTTTGATGTTCTGGGTGTGGATCTCTTTTTATTTGTTCTGTTGGGATTTGTTCTAGTTTGCTAATGCTGCCATTATGCAAAATACCAGAAATGGATTGGTTTTTTTAAAGGGGGTTTATTTGGTTACAAAGTTACAGTCTTATGATTATGCAAATGTCCAAACAAAGGCATCAACAGTAGGTAACGTTCACTGAACACTGATGGAGTCTGGGAAGCCTCTGTTACCTGGGAAGGCACGTGGCTGGCATCCGCTTCTCCTAGGTTGTATTTGAAAATGGCATTCTCCAACATGTTACTTTTGGGGCATTTGTCCTCTCTTAGCTTCTCCAGAGAAAAAGTCTGCTTTCAATGACCATCTCCAAATATCTGTCTCAACTGCAGCTCCCTGAGCTCCTTCTGTCTGAGCTTTTATAGGGCTCCAGTGAACTAATCAAGGCCCACACTGAATGAGCAGGGCCACACCTCCATGGAAACTTTCAATCAGAGGTCACACCCTAACCAAAGGTGTCAGTCACAGTTGGGTGGGTCACATCTCCATGGAAACACTCAGTCAGAAGGTTCCAACCTAATCAGCACTAATACATCTGCCCCCAGAAGATTGCATTAAAGAATATGGCTTTTTCTGGGGGACATAATACATATAAACTAGCACAGGATTCATTGGACTTCTCAGATCTGTGGATTCATGTCTTTGTATTATTTCTCAGCCATTACCTTAAAAAAATGGACTCTGCCCTATTCTCTCTTCTCTTTCTAGGACTTATTAGATTTATGTTAAACCTTCTTACTCTCTCTTTCATGTCTCTAAATCTCTTTTATGTATTCTACCTTGATTCTCTTGGCTTCATTCTAGTAATTTTTTCAGACCCATCTTACAGTTTACTAGTCGTCGTCCTCTCTGTGGCTTGTGTCTACTCTCTTGTAGATTTTAATTTCATAAAGATTTTATTGAGATTTCATTGAAATTCAATTTCATTGATTTAATTATTCTTGTTTTCATATCTAGGTGTCTTATTTAGTTCTTTAACATTGGCCTGGTTATTCTTTATAGAATCCTGTCCCTTGATCATATTTTCAAGCTTGCATTTTAGTTCTTTCAACATAATATATTAATAATAATTATTTTATAAATTGTGTTTCAATTCCAATATCTGAAAATTTGAAAGTCTGCTGATTCTCAGTCTTCAACTCATACTTGAATGTGAGTTGCTTATTCTTCTCTGAATACCAGGCATTCTTTGATATGTGCTGGCACTACCAGTCCAGGACCACTTTAAACTTAGTTTTGCCTTAGGCTTCTTTTTTTTCCCCTCCTAACTGACAAAACTGATATGATGCAAATAAGTTATTACAAATGAGTTTTATGCAGTCGTTTCCCCCTTACACTGAATTGTGATAAACATCTATTAAGTGTGTAAGTAATGTTATCAGAATAATTGTTGAAATCTCATGAAAATGTGTATTTTGCAGTCCACTATAAATATTCAAGATACAAGAGTAATACAATGTTTTCTATAGAAATAATTTACAGTTTAATCTAAAGAAGAAAAAAAGCAGCATATGTTTGGTGAAGGTATAAAGTTACACAGGCATCCACAAATAAAATAAAATATTCAAGTTATTAGCATTACTTTAATACAATTACAATTTCAACAGTCACCTTTTTCATTAACAGTGATGAGTACAGGGATGAGTGATCCAGGGACTTGCTGCAGACCAGTGTTTCTTCCTCCTCCTCTCTCTGTCTTGCCTGTTCCTACCCTTTCATGCCCCATATATACCGTATGGGTGTGAGTGTGTGTCTTTCCTACTGTACAAAATTCTCTCTATTAAGCAGGCAGTAAACAATCAAATAAACAGCAGTGAAACAAAAGCTAAACACATTAATTTTCTCTCTGAGATATGATTATTTCCCCTGTGCATGAAGTATTCAACAACAATATAAGAAAAGGAAAAGGAAAATGGAAAAGAACATTTCTCTTGTGTAGTCCCTGGAGTAGAAAACATGACTTGAGTTTTTGGGGTGAGATTTCTGCATTTGAGACTTCATATTCTGCTTTACAAGGCCTTTTCCAAGGGAAGGACAAGTCAAAATCTCAGCTCTGATGTAGCCATTGTTCTCAAAGCCATTTTTTTTCTTAACTGCCATCTCCATGTTTTACCCTCTGAGCTCATCCCTTATGCGAAGAAGGCAGTTCTTATTTTTCTGGCTATTCCTGCCATGCCATTGCTTCCAACAACTTGTGCTTTCTTTTCTATGGAGAAAACAAGGGCATTATGACTGCCCCAAAAGAGGGGAAGAGAAACAAAAATGATATTAGGTTTACATTTTAAAAAGGGAGGAACTATAGTTGTGTCTATCTTATCCAACTTTCTTGATTGTTGGTTCTACGATGTTGCTTAAACACACAGTACCTGCATATCTGCAAGGTGAGTGTAAGTTTTTATAATAAGGTCAGTGCTGATAAGACGACTAGGCTCATATTTGGGAAAGTGATGTCATCAAGTAAGATAATAGGCCAAAAACTGTAATTTTAAAGCCATATAAAAGATCTTATCAGCCAACTTTAGTTTCTAAAAACCCACATGGCCAAGTCCTTAAAATATCTCATTATTCCTAACCCCACAGCTGCTAAATATAGCTTTTTATTAGTTCTTATAAATCTCTAAGAACTAAGATTATTAATATGCTGAAATATAATTTGTTTTGATAGTAAGATGCCAACTAAAATCACTGTAAATCAATTATTCAATTATACATTTAAAATTGCAATTATAAGGCTCAACCTATTACTTGATTAGGCCAGATGTTCTTAAATGATACATGTATATAAAATGCCAGTGTGCCAACAAATATTAATGTTAAGATTTTGATTATTTTAAACATTTTCTATACTTAAATTTAAACATTTCTGGGGTTGAAAAATGTTTTCCCATTTAGGAAACAAATATTATCATTCCCAAATAATTTTGGGAGATACCTTCTAACTGGTTGAAATTGCATAACAACCAAAGATTTTGACTAGTATTGTTCTAGATTCTTGTTACTGATAATGATAGGACATTGGACTGTGATTTATAGTCAATAATAGAGGTGTTAAAACAAACCAGGTCTTAACTACAGTTAGACATGAATCTTAAGAGACAATTTTTTTTCCCCTTTTTTTCACATTAGTATAATCACTAGAAAAATTCTTGACATTTATCTCATCCTTAATCTGGTGTTTTGCAAACTGGCATGCTATAAAAACTCACTCAAGTAGTGATTCCATTAAAAACAATTTCTCTGTTCAAAATACTTCGGGCAACACTCTTTTTTTCTGAGAGTCATGATACATGTTAGCATAGTAAAGGCTCTTAGAAATCCTATAATGAAGACATTTGCTTAACTTGGTTTAACCTAGCGTTTCCAGAATTAAATGAACAAGAACCATTTTTCCCATCACGTCATTTATTAATACCCATAGCACTAGCAGCTTGAGAAATACTGCTTAACTCTGCTCTTTTCTACTCTCATGACTGTAACGCAGGGCCTCACTATCTCCCACCAAGACTAGTTTGTTAAGTCTCTGTTTCTTTTCTTCTGATTTAAAATCTATTCTTTAGATGTTGCCTGAGTGATCTTTCCATACACATTTCTGAATGGTCTCTCCCTTCTGCTCAGAAGCAGGGGTAGAGGTGTAGGAGGAGCTTTGGACTAGGGTTTGGACACCTTGATTCCTATCTTGGTTTTGCCCTTAGCTAGCAATGTAATTTTGGAAAATTTGTGTTGTTTGTCAGGACCTCTGTTTCTTCAGTGCAAAATCAGGAGGTTGTTCTAGATGACTCTACAGTTCTTTTCAACTATAAAATCTATTCTTCTATGAATAAAGTACAAAGTCCTTTCTTTGCCTCATGCAAAATTACCTTGGCCTACCTCTTTGCAACTTATTTTTCCATTCTTCCTTTTTTCTTGAGTTCTGCAGTTCAACCAAACTATACTACTACTTATTGTCCTACCTGTAACTTATGCTGCTGCAATGCTTTTGTTTTTACTTTGTCTCTTTTCTAGCTTGGAGTCTTACATTTGCCTCTACAATTCATAGTCAACTTTTAAGACGAATCTCAATTACTCTTTCCTTCAGAAAGTCATACTTCCCTAATCATTTGTGATTTTTCCCTGCTTTTTAACTATTGTAGCATTTTATACTTCCATTTCAGCTCCTACTGTTCTGCCTTGACTTATATTGATGTACATGTTCTGTTCAGTCATTAAACTATAAACTAAAGCAGCACCTGTTATCATATTCATAGGTTACGATAGGTAACCTATGGTCAGCGACTGTTACCTTATGCATACTCATTTGCCATAGGGCATGTATTGCCAATCTTTGAAATAGTTGGGTGCTGTTTCTAATGTTTAATTGACAAATAAATTTTAATCCATTAAATATGTGCTGGAGAAAAATCCAGATTTCCCATTTGTAAACTGGATATAATGTGAAGAAGATAAAAAAAAAAACCACACCTTTTTTAGATATGTGTTTAAAAAAGAGTGCATTTTTATTGTCAACTATACAAAAAAACATAAATTTGAAACAATACATATCCAAACACTTGGGGCCTAGTTGTTTCTATTTCCTCTTGTCTGGATGACAATCCCTTCTGTAGAAGTTTATATCTCTTTAATTTCTCCTTTAATGCTTTCTTTGAAAATCGTCAATTAAGTAAATAAATGTCCCTCCGTTGATAGGAATAATGAAGGCTGGTGTAATCTTGTCACTTTGGCTATTTCATTACCTCCCAATTTGTCTTTGTCTGGGATCTGAGTCCTTCATTTGAACCTCATTTTGTAGTTCTTTCTTAGACTTTGTATTCTAACTCCCAGAGTAGTCAAATTAAGCCAGTATAATTGTAATTTAGTATTGAGGTCCTACATATTGCTTTTATAACAAAAAAAAGAGCTTCAGCTAGAAGTTTCTTGTGTTTTTTGTACTTTATACACATGTGTTTACATTAGAGAAATAAAATCCTGCCACCTTCAATTTCTTCTCATAGATTAAATATGAGTTTTTTTCTAAGAGTGTTGGACTAGCTTCTGTTAGCAGATGCAGCTGTGATTAGAGAAGGAAAAGTGTCGTGCCTGCCATTTGAATAAGGATTTAGTAAGGTCTATAATGCTGAGCTAGTCAATGGGGAAACGTGAAATATACATCAAAGAGAATTTAACTTAGGCAAATTGAAAAATAAGAAGGGCCATTTCATAGAGAAGTGCTAATAAAAAAATTGCAGAGTGTGAAAAAGAGACTTATCATCTGGAAAAAACATCCTGTAAAGGGAGGATGTTGTGTTAGCTGGTGACAAATACCATCATTCAAGATTTCATGTGTATCAAAGGACTGTTCAACACTGAAGGAGTATGTGCTAATTTAATGTTTTTTTTTGGCTTAGCTCTTTTAGAAGCTGTTGGTATTCACCAATGACTGGAGCTTTGGAATTTAATTTTTACTTGAGAACAACCATAATCATGATGTTGATATCACTTGGGGTATCCATCCAGTTTTGTGAATACACAATTTGCTTTGTTGAGTTTAGATTTAGTGTATCTTTTAAGGCTTGGTAGCTTGATTATCTGTACCCAAGGTCATTAATTCTGTCCTTTCATTTGCCTGTAATATTATGCAGAATAAATCTCTATTATGTGGCTATAGACAATGCTACAATTCCATGTAGCCATCTTACATATATTTCCCACTGATCAAAATGTGAATGGCTAAGGGGAAAACTGTTATTCCTTTTTGGAAAAATAGCTTGAAATGCAAGTCCCACAGTTGGTGGCTCAACAGCTTCGTTTTCATACACATAATAATAACACATGCCTTTGTGTGAAAATTTTGGATCATAATATGGAGAATCAGCTAATTGTGCATGGGGAAAATTACAAATTTCATTTCAAATAAAGGATTTTCCTATAATTATTATATTCATACCTAATATTCATTATGTCTCTAGCACAATGTTCAGGAAGAACCCTTTTATGCTTACTAGGAAAAACATTTATCCAGTATTTCTGAAAATAGAGAATGTCTAACAAAATTAAGAAAGGAATATTAATTTTATTAAAGAATTCTCCAATAGCAAGCCAAATATATGATCTTCAACAAGTGATTATAATGTGCACCTTTAGAAGATTTAGCTATGGAGTACATTGTATGAAATTTCTGTGCCCAGAGATCCCTGAAATTGGAAATATATTTTGCTAAATTACAATTTGACAAAAGACAGATGACTTTCATAGGAGTTCCAAGTGAGTTTGGTTAGAGTCTGGGATTCCTCTACGCTTTTTGTTTTAAAATTTTTAGAAGGGTTGCTTGAGTGGTAGAGATAGCTAAGATCATTCCTTATCAAATGCATGGCATGCAACATAGAAATAACTCTGGCAAAATAATGAATGTTAATACACCAAATGTCCTGATATGAAGGCTAAAAATCTTTATCACTATATAAGCATTTTTTATCTATATTACAATGGAAATTGATGCTTATGATTATGCCCATGAGGCATTCCAAGATATAGTGAAGATGCTGAATTATAAAAATTGAATTATATTTGATCCAGTTTTGGAGCTAGTATATTTGGTTTTATTCCCTGTGATAATTGATTATTCATGTATGGTGTATGAAGTGACTTTCAATTTCCCAGAATAGAACCTGTGAAAATATGAACAGATTGAGTTACAAAATATATTTGTATATTACTTTGTTTGGAACTAGGAAAATATGTTTCTATGAAAATAATGTCTATGAAAAAAGTTATTGTGTATCTGTTATGCACCACACATTACAGTGATGAAAGACAGATGACTAATATTTCCTCAAAGAGTTTACAGTCTCTTGGAGGTGCGAGATAACAGTGGATAAGTGTGATAGACATATAAGCAGAGTGCTCTGGACACACAGATGATGAATATATAATCATTTTAGGTGTCAGGAAAGGCTTCCCTTGTAGGACAATACCTGAGAAATTTTCAAGAATAAATAAATAAATATTAGCATATTGTTATGTGACAAAGAAGGATGACCCAGGAAGAGGAGGCAGCATATCTGAAAACATGGTGACATGAAACCATGAATAAGGATGTATTCAGTTAACTGTCAGTAGTTTGATGGGCAGCATGGGACTGATTGGGTAGAGTAGGGTAGCCAACTATACGTATCACTTTAGAACTATGTATAGCATTTGTTGTCTCATAAACTGGGGAGTGAAATCACTAAGTTAATGCATTGAAAAGGCTACTTTGGTTCCTTTGGAGATTCAGTTGAAAAGATGCTACCAGATACAGCAAAGTCAGGTTTATGCTGGTGTCCAGGAGTGAAGTGGTGAGGACAGATCTATGGAAAGTCTTAAAACCACTCTCAGCAAAAGGGCACCTGCCTTTTGCTTTCTGTATGAGAGGTGAGAAGGTGGGGATGGAAGTGAACTTGTGTTCAGCCCTACATGCCAGATTTCTGCTGGACCCTGCTGGGACTACTCTGTTATAACAGATTTTACAGGATTTATTTCCTAAGTGGATGTTCAGGAACTCAGAGAAAGAGAAAAGTTTAGGATAATTCTGATTTCTAGCTTTGGTGATGGGAGTGCCACTTACTGAGATAAGACTCTTAGGAGAGGGTATAAAATGTGAGAGAAAGATGGTAAGTTCAGTTCTGAATCTTTGAGACATCCAGAGACACAGCCCAGTAGTCAGTTTCACGGTTCTAGGGCTCAAGAGAGATGTGGCTGCAAGTGTAGATGGTGAAGTCATTGCAAGTAGGAGTTCACTGAAAATGTATTTCAGATAAACTCCCTCAGAAGACTGATTAAAGTAAGAATAGAACACTAAGGAAGGTGACATGATCAATTCTGAAAATTTCAGGGACAAATTGAGGATGAGGCCTTGTCCTCCTTTTTTGAAGGTGGATTTCCTCATTGAAATGACAGGGACCGCTAACCAACCCTAACCCAAATATCTAAAGCATGTCACCTTAAAAGTAAGAAATGGAATTCCCTTCAGAAAACATAAGACAGTCTTGCCACTCTGGTGCTGAAGATTTTGACATCACACTTACTGGAATATCTAGATTCAGACCAGCCCCCCAACAATTGCATGAGCCAGTTCCTTAAAATAAATCTAATACATATGCATATACATGTACTTGTACACATACACATACTTGTACATGCACATATATCCTGTTGGTCCTGTTTCTCTGGAGAACCCTGACTGATAACAGATTTTGTACATGTACGATGCTGTGCTTACTGTGACCACACGTATGATCTCTAAATTGGAAAGAATTAAAACATAAGAAAAAAGTCATGAGTGAGCTGCAGTACATATGTACAGTCCCTTGAAGAACTGTTTATTCTGTGAGCAGTTTTATTCTATATAGTCAGAACATTTTCAGGTAAACTAGATCAATATGCCAAAGAAAAACAGCCAAAGTTCAGAGAATTCTATAGAACAAATTCCCTCCTTTGAGTATTCTGTTTTAACAATCACAGGATGGCATGAAATATTCTGAAGTCAGTGATTCTCAAGAAGCCTCATCTTTCTGAAGACCAGAATTCTTCCTGTCAATTATAGCAGAGAGAAGTAACAGTATGCAAAGAAATCAAGGATAACAAAATTCTTCCTTACTAAAAGTTGCTGTTTGATAAAATCCCTTTTACTGTAAGCAAATTTTCATGGCTATACTGCAAAATATAGGCAATAGCTAACAAATAGTCCTTAGGAGAGAAGTTTGACCCTTTACAGGAATCAAGAATGATAATCCTTAGCAAAGCAAGAGTCATATCGAAGTTCTGTTTCTGTAACCTGCTGTTTCTAAAATCTCTCAGTTTCGAGGCATCTGTAACACAAGGCTAATTTTAATTGGGAAAAATATATTTTAATATTTTCTTGGCAAGACTCATTATTACAGAGTATTTGCCCATTTTCACACATTTCAATATTCATGCTTAAAGTTTGGGTGTATATGAGACAGAGAAACTGTTTACCAAGTCATTTTTACAGAAGACTAATAATTCATAATTAACAGATAAACTATGTCAAATGGCCCATAAGATTGATAATTTCTTTTCATCACCACTTGCCAAGATAGAGAGTATATTTTACTGAGTCTTGTTCCATATTATTGAATGAAAGATTCAATCTTTTTATACCACATTGCTTGGCATGTAATATTCTCTTTGGCAGGCTGACATCTTCTTTTTCTGAGATATGACCAGTCCAAGGAAACACTGCTGACATCAGGCTTTATTCTGCTGATGTTACACAAAACTGCAGGATTTCAAATATGGCATTGCTCCAGAAATGTATGCTATTTTTCTTAAACAGCACAAAGTAATACAATAAAAGTCACTTCTGGTGTTAGTTGTCATCTTATTTATCAGTTTACACCTTTATCACCATGACTTCAAGTTTTCAGGTGCTCCTGTAATGGAGAATTCCATAGATCAGATGAATTAAAGAGTTAAAGTAATCCCTCCAGTATATATTTGGGTTTCAAAAGTATTTATGGATAAATTATTTGGCATTCAGAACATACTTTCCCATTGAAAAACTGTATGGTAAATGATAGTTACATTCCAAAGCCTATTAAACCCTTTTGCAACTGAAATTCCAAGCCTATTAAATGAAATACTAGAAAACATTGTGACATTCTTTTTTTTTTAACATCATAAAATGTGTGTAAACATAAAGAATATGTTAAAGGAATTGAAGACTACTTTTCTGACATTTTCAATGTTGATGAAGTAGATGTGTAAAAGAAAAAGTGCTTTAAGCATTTCTTCCAATGCTAGTGCCTATATAAAGCAGGTGTGACTAGCAGATGAAGAGGTAGATAGAGATTTTTGAGTCCTTTTTGACATTTTAAAGGACTTTGGATGCAAAAGTACTAAGTCTTTTATATGTAAAATTTAACTTTCAATTTTTACTTTTCCTTAATAAAGATATATAATTACCACTTCTTCCATGCATATGAATGATGACTAAAATTTTTAAAAATTAGTAGTAGGAGGAGAGTTCATAAATAGAATAAATCCACAATTCTGTATTTCAGAAACCACATTTCCTGTACCCTTATAGAAAAATTTCTCAATTTAATTTGGATTTTTTTCTATGTTAAATTCATGGATTACTTTCTTCAAGTAGGTTTTCTTTCTTTAACTCTCAAACTTTCTGTCTGTTGTGTATCCCACTCTCCATCCCTTCCCTCTTGTCCCCTACATCTCTTCTCCAGAGAAAGTAACTTGAACTTTTTAAACCTGTCTTCTTCTGGATGCCTTGATATCTCTATTTAATATGCATATTTTTGTATTTCTTGATTTACCATCTTAGAAGTCTTCTATGACTTCTTGATATGACAGCTAAGGATGTAACTTTCTTTTACTAACTCCCGACCTTCATTCTTTTTCTCTGCCCAATAATTACATCACTACAGTATTTCTAATTCCTTACTTGCACTTTTTTTTTTAATCATCATTTTATTGAGATATATTCACATACCACGCAGTCATACAAAACAAATTGTACTTTCGATTGTTTACAGTACCATTACATAGTTGTACATTCATCACCTAAATCAATCCCTGACACCTTCATTAGCACACACACAAAAATAACAAGAATAATAATTAGAGTGAAAAAGAGCAATTGAAGTAAAAAAGAACACTAGGTACCTTTGTCTGTTTGTTTGCTTCCCCTACTTTTCTACACATCCATCCATAAACTAGACAAAGTGGAGTTTGGTCCTTATGGCATTCCCAATCCCACTGTCACCCCTCATAAGCTACATTTTTATACAACTGTCTTCGAGATTCATGGGTTCTGGGTTGTAGTTTAATAGTTTCAGGTATCCACCACCAGCTACCCCAATTCTTTAGAACCTTAAAAAGGTTGTCTAAAGTGTGCGTAAGAGTGCCCACCAGAGTGATCTCTCGGCTCGTTTTGGAATCTCTCTGCCACTGAAGCTTATTTCATTTCCTTTCACATCCCCCTTTTGGTCAAGAAGATGTTCTCCATCCCACGATGCCGGGTCTACATTCCTCCCCGGGAGTCATATTCCACGTTGCCAGGGAGATTCACTTCCCTGGGTGTCTGATCCCACGTAGGGGGGAGGGCAGTGATTTCACCTTTCAAGTTGGCTTAGCCAGAGAGAGAGGGCCACATCTGAGCAACAAAGAGGCATTCAGGAGGAGACTCTTAGGCACAAATACAGGGAGGCCTAGCCTCTCCTTTGCAGCAACCGTCTTCCCAAGGGTAAAACTTATGGTAGAGGGCTCAACCCATCAAACCACCAGTCCCCTATGTCTGTGGTCATGTTAGCAACCATGGAGGTGGGGTAGGCGAATACCCCTGCATTCTCCACAGGCTCCTCAAGGGGGCACTACATCTTTTTTTTTTTTTTTCCTTGTTTGTCTTTTTTCTTTTTTTTTTTTTTTTTTTTAACTTTCCCTTCTTTTTTCAAATCAACTGTATGAAAAAAAAAGTTAAAAAGAAAACAAACATACAATAAAAGAACATTTCAAAGAGACCATAGCAAGGGAGTAAGAAAAAGACAACTAACCTAAGATAACTGCTTAACTTCCAACATGTTCCTACTTTACCCCAAGAAAGTTACATAATATAGCAACATTTCAGTGAACTTGTTCCTACTACATCCATCAGAAATTAACAGACCATAGTCATTTCTGGGCATCCCCAGAACGTTAAATAGCTTATCTGTTCTTCTTGGATTATTGTTCCCCCTTCCTTAATTGCTCTCTACTGCTAGTTCCCCTACATTCTACATTATAAACCATTTGTTTTACATTTTTCAAAGTTCACATTAGTGGTAGCATATAATATTTCTCTTTTTGTGCCTGGCTTATTTCGCTCAGCATTATGTCTTCAAGGTTCATCCATGTTGTCATATGTTTCACCAGATCGTTCCTTCTTACTGCCGCGTAGTATTCCATCGTGTGTATATACCACATTTTATTTATCCACTCATCTGTTGAAGGACATTTGGGTTGTTTCCATCTCTTGGCAATTGTGAATAATGCTGCTATGAACATTGGCGTGCAGATATCTGTTCGTGTCACTGCTTTCCGATCTTCCGGGTATATACCGAGAAGTGCAATCGCTGGATCGAATGGTAGCTCTATATCTAGTTTTCTAAGGAACTGCCAGACTGACTTCCAGAGTGGCTGAACCATTATACAGTCCCACCAACAATGAATAAGAGTTCCAATTTCTCCACATCCCCTCCAGCATTTGTAGTTTCCTGTTTGTTTAATGGCAGCCATTCTAACCGGTGTTAGATGGTATCTCATTGTGGTCTTAATTTGCATCTCTCTAATAGCTAGTGAAGCTGAACATTTTTTCATGTGTTTCTTGGCCATTTGTATTTCCTCTTCAGAGAACTGTCTTTTCATATCTTTTGCCCATTTTATAATTGGGCTGTCTGTACTATTGTCATTGAGTTGTAGGATTTCTTTGTATATGCAAGATATCAGTCTTTTGTCAGATACATGGTTTCCAAAAATTTTTTCCCATTGAGTTGGCTGCCTCTTTACCTTTTTGAGAAATTCCTTTGAGGTGCAGAAACTTCTAAGCTTGAGGAGTTCCCATTTATCTATTTTCTCTTTTGTTGCTTGTGCTTTGGGTGTAAAGTCTAGGAAGTGGCCTCCTAATACAAGGTCTTGAAGATGTTTTCCTACATTATCTTCTAGGAGTTTTATGGTACTTTCTTTTATATTGAGATCTTTGGTCCATTTTGAGTTAATTTTTGTGTAGGGGGTGAGGTAGGGGTCCTCTTTCATTCTTTTGGATATGGATATCCAACTCTCCCAGCCCCATTTGTTGAAAAGACCATTATGGCTCAGTTCGGTGACTTTGGGGGCCTTATCAAAGATCAGTCGGCCATAGATCTGAGGGTCTATCTCTGAATTCTCAATTCGATTCCATTGATCTATATGTCTATCTTTGTGCCAGTACCATGCTGTTTTGGCAACTGTGGCTTTATAATAAGCTTCAAAGTCAGGGAGTGTAAGTCCTCCCACTTCGTTTTTCTTTTTTAGAGTGTCTTTAGCAATTCGAGGCATCTTCCCTTTCCAAATAAATTTGATAACTAGCTTTTCCAAGTCTGCAAAGTAGGTTGTTGGAATTTTGATTGGGATTGCATTGAATCTGTAGATGAGTTTGGGTAGAATTGACATCTTAATGACATTTAGCCTTCCTATCCATGAACATGGAATATTTTTCCATCTTTTAAGGTCCCCTTCTATTTCTTTTAGTAGAGTTATGTAGTTTTCTTTGTATAGGTCTTTTACATCTTTGGTTAAGTTTATTCCTAGGTACTTGATTTTTTTAGTTGCTATTGAAAATGGTATCTTTTTCCTGAGTGTCTCTTCAGTTTGTTCATTTCTAGCATATAGAAACATTACGGACTTATGTGCATTAACCTTGTATCCCGCTACTTTGCTAAATTTGTTTATTAGCTCTAGTAGCTGTATCGTCGATTTCTCAGGGTTTTCTAGATATGAGATCATATCATCTGCAAACAATGACAGTTTTACTTCTTCTTTTCCAATTTGGATGCCTTTTATTTCTTTGTCTTGCCGGATTGCCCTGGCTAGCACTTCCAGCACAATGTTGAATAACAGTGGTGACAGCGGGCATCCTTGTCTTGTTCCTGATCTTAGAGGGAAGGCTTTCAGTCTCTCACCATTGAGTACTATGCTGGCTGTGGGTTTTTCATATATGCTCTTTATCATGTTGAGGAATTTTCCTTCAATTCCTACCTTTTGAAGTGTTTTTATCAAAAAGGGATGTTGGATTTTGTCAAATGCTTTTTCAGCATCTATTGAGATGATCAATTGATTTTTCCCTTTCGAGTTTTTAATGTGTTGTAATACATTGATTGTTTTTCTTATGTTGAACCATCCTTGCATGCCTGGAATGAACCCCACTTGGTCATGGTGTATGATTTTTTAATGTGTCTTTGGATTCGATTTGCAAGTATTTTGTTGAGGATTTTTGCATCTATATTCATTAGGGAGATTGGCCGGTAGTTTTCCTTTTTTGTAGCATCTTTGCCTGGTTTTGGTATTAGATTGATGTTAGCTTCATAAAATGAGTTAGGTAGTGTTCCATTTTTTTCAATGTTTTGAAAGAGTTTGAGTAAGATTGGTGTCAGTTCTTTCTGGAAAGTTTGGTAGAATTCCCCTGTGAAGCCATCTGGCCCTGGGCATTTATTTGTGGGAAGATTTTTGATGACTGATTGGATCTCTTTGCTTGTGATGGGTTGGTTGAGGTCTTCTATTTCTTCTCTGGTCAGTCTAGGTTGTTCATATGTTTCCAGGAAATTGTCCATTTCTTCTACATTATCCAGTTTGTTGCCATACAGTTGTTCATAATATCCTCTTATAATTTTTTTAATTTCTTCAGGATCTGCAGTTATGTTACCTTTTTCATTCATTATTTTGTTTATATGGGTCTTCTCTCTTTTTGATTTTGTCAGTCTAGCTAGGGGCTTGTCAATCTTGTTGATCTTCTCAAAGAACCAACTTTTGGTGATATTTATCCTTTCTATTGTTTTTTTGTTCTCTATGTCATTTATTTCTGCTTTAATCCTTGTTATTTCTTTTCTTGTACTTGGTTTAGGATTGGTTTGCTGTTCATTTTCTAGCTTCTTCAGTTGATCCATTAGTTCTTTGATTTTGGCTCTTTCTTCCTTTTTAATATATGCGTTTAGTGCTATAAATTTCCCCCTTAGCACTGCTTTTGCTGCATCCCATAGGTTTTGGTATGTTGTGTTCTCATTTTCATTCGTCTCTATATATTTGGCAATTTCTCTTGCTATTTCTTCTTTAACCCACTGATTGTTTAGGAGTGTGTTGTTTAACCTCCAGGTATTTGTGAATTTTCTAAGTCTCTGATGGTTATTGACTTCTAATTGTATTCCATTGTGGTCAGAGAATGTGCTTTGAATAATTTCAATCTTTCTAAATTTATTGAGGCTTGTTTTATGTCCCAGCATATGAT
Source organism: Choloepus didactylus (assembly GCF_015220235.1). NCBI lineage: Eukaryota > Metazoa > Chordata > Mammalia > Pilosa > Megalonychidae > Choloepus > Choloepus didactylus. Next base: position 181,384,079 of record NC_051310.1, on the reverse strand, counting down.
CTATTCTGGAGAAAGTTCCGTGAGCACTAGAAAAGTATGTGTATCCTGGTGATTTGGGATGTAATGTCCTGTATATGTCTGTTAAATCTAATTCATTTATCAGATTGTTTAGGTTTTCAATTTCCTTATTGGTCTTCTGTCTGGTTGATCTATCTATAGGAGAGAGTGATGTGTTGAAGTCTCCCACAATTATTGTGGAAACATCAATTGTTTCCTTTAGTTTTGCCAATGTTTCTCTCATGTATTTTGTGGCACCTTGATTGGGTGCATAGACATTTACGATTGTTATTTCTTCTTGCTGAATTGCCCCTTTTATTAGTATGTAGTGGCCTTCTTTGTCTCTCAAAACATCCCTGCATTTGAAGTCTATTTTATCTGAGATTAATATTGCTACACCTGCTTTCTTTTGGCTGTAGCTTGCATGAAATATTTTTTTCCATCCTTTCACTTTCAGTTTCTTTGTGTCCCTGTGTCTAAGATGAGTCTCTTGTATGCAACATATTGATGGTTCATTTTTTTTTGATCCATTCTGCGAATCTATATCTTTTAATTGGGGAGTTTAATCCATTTACATTCAACGTTAAAACCGTGAAGGCATTTCTTGAATCGGCCATCTTATCCTTTGGATTATGTTTGCCATATTTTTCCCTCTCTCTATTAATATCCTTTATTGTACCCATACCGAATCTCTTTAGTACTGAACCTTTCTCCAAGTCTCTCTGTCCTGTCTTTGTTTCTCTGTCTGTAGGGCTCCCTTTAGTATCTCCAGTAGGGCAGGTCTCTTGTTAGCAAATTCTCTCAGCATTTCTTTGTCTGTGAAAAATTTAAGCTCTCCCTCAAATTTGAAGGAGAGCTTTGCTGGATAAAGTATTCTTGGCTGGAAATTCCTCTCACTCAGAATTTTAAATATATCGTGCCACTGCCTTCTCGCCTCCATGGTGGCTGCTGAGTAGTCACTACTTAGTCTTATGCTGTTTCCTTTGTATGTGGTGAATTGCTTTTCTCTTGCTGCTTTCAGAACTTGCTCCTTCTCTTCTATGTTTGACAGTGTGATCAGTATATGTCTCGGAGTGGGTTTTTTTGGATTTATTCTATTTGGAGTTCGCTGAGCATTTATGATTTGTGTATTTATGTTGTTTAGAAGATTTGGGAAGTTTTCCCCAACAATTTCTTTGAATACTCTTCCTAGACCTTTACCCTTTTCTTCCCCTTCTGGGACACCAATGAGTCTTATATTTGGACGTTTCATATTATCTATCATATCCCTGAGGTCCATTTCGAGTTTTTCAATTTTTTTTCCCCATTCTTTCTTTTATGCTTTCATTTTCCATTCTGTCATCTTCCAGGTCACTGATTCGTTGTTCAACTTCCTCTAGTCTTGTACTATGAGTGTCCAGAATCTTTTTAATTTGGTCAACAGTTTCTTTAATTTCCATAAGATCATCCATTTTTTTATTTAGTCTTGCAATGTCTTCTTTATGCTCTTCTAGGGTCTTCTTGATTTCCTTCATATCCCGTACTATGGTCTCATTGTTCATCTTTAGTTCTTTGAGTAGCTGCTCTAGGTGTGTCTCTTCTGGTCTTTTGATTTGGGTGCTTGGGCTTGGGTTATCCATATCGTCTGGTTTTTTCATATGCTTTATAATTTTCTGTTGTTTTTGGCCTCGTGGCATTTGCTGAACTTGATAGGGTTCTTTTAGGGTTTGTAGACCAGTTGAAGTCCTTATCTCTAATTTATCAGATCTACAGCTTCGTGGAGTACACTTTCTCTAACTAACCAGCAGGTGGCGTCCACGAGCCACCTGTTCTCCACAAGCCAGATCTCCCCTGCTTAGCCTTTTTGGTGAGTGGGGGAGTGAGTCTTGTGGGGCCCAATTGGTGTACCAAGCTTGCGTGTGTAGTTGGTGTTGCCTGCCCTGTATGTGGGGCGTGTTTCTGGGCAGTCGGGGAGGGGGGGTGGCCCTAACAATCAAATCTCCCTGATGATTCTAGAGTTTTAAAGCTACTGCAATAGTCTAATCCTTCAGTTCAGTCCTGCCACAGTTTGTCTCTGCCACTGACCCACAAGTCTTTGGTATTGGCGTATGGCTCCTGAGACTTGCAAGTGGGCCCCTCTTCCAGGCTGTGCACCCCGGGTCCTCTGTTGAGGGATGACTGTGCTATGTCACAGGTGAGTGCCGTCCCCCCAGGGCAGTTCTGGGCTGCTGGGCTGTGTTGGGAGGCTCCCAGTCTGCTCAAATGATGGCTGAATGGGGCTCTGTTAATTCACACTGCTCCACCTTCCCAGCTCTGGGACATTCAGCTGAGGTTGCAGGGAAGGCTAATGTCCACGCCCAGTTTTGTGGTGTGTGCCTGTTATTTGAAGCACTTCCGTCACACTGGGTTGTCTGGGGCAGCTCTGGGCTATGGGGCTGGCGATGGGCAGGAGTGTTTCCTGTCCACCAGGATGGTGGCTGTGAGCGGACACCCCCCTTTTCTTGGGAAGTTGTGTTGTTTAGTGAATTTTCTCAGCCACTGGATTATTGCCTTTTGTCTCAGAGCTCTCTTAGTTCTGCTCTTGACTTGACGTGCCCAAATTTCAATTCTTTGAAGCTTTCTGTATTGAGCTTCTTAGAGTAATTGTTTTAGAAAAAGCAAAAAGGATTTAAAAAAAACAAAAACAAAAAAAAAACCGGCCCTCCTCAGAGATCTAATGGGTTATTGGAATGCTAATAGACAAAGCAACCAGGGCCATTAAGGAAAGGTGCACAGGGCAGAGAGATCAGCCTTGCTTCGGGATTTGCATATGCGCCTCAAGGCCTGATCTCCGCCCTTCCCCTTTCTTTGTTCACCAGAACTCCAAAAATCCTCTGCTTTTATTTTGGAGTTTTTCGTGTTGTTTTTTTTCTATGCCTGTCTCCTCTCTGCTGGGCTGGCTGCTCTCAGAGTCTCTGGTGTCTGGTCTCAGTCTATCTATGGTTGGAGTTTGAATCAGTAGAATGAGTTTCCGATAAGAGCAGCCACTGCAGTTCTCCCTTCTCCTTCCTGGAGCTGACAGCCCCTCCTCCCCCGGGACTGAGCCTGGCAGGGAGGGGCGCGGGTCCCCTGGCCGCAAAAACTTACAGATTTCGCTGATCTCAGCAGTTCCACGTTTTCATGAGTGTTGTATGAAGTATGCCCAAAGACAGATTGCTCTGTGGTGTCCAGTCCACGCAGTTCCTGGCTTTTTACCTACTTTCCTGGAGGAGTAACTGATGTTCTTTCACCACTTCACTGAGGCAGGGATACCGCTCCGAGATCCATCGGTAAAACTTGGGGACTCCCATTTTGGACCGTCAACACCAATTCCGGTCAGGGCCAAACCGAAACCAAACGCCCCGCCGGCCCCTACGCTGCCGCCTCCGGCCGTCGCTCTCCCTTACTTGCACTTTTAATTCTTTTGGAGTGGGGGCAGGTAAACATGAATAGTGTCTTTTGACTCCATATTTTGCAACTACTTATACTCATGTCCAGTTCCTTTCCCCACTTTCATCTTCTGGTTTTTGTTATTTGTTCTTTTACACTGTCAAGGATGGTAACTGTAACAAAGGTTGATAATTGTGGCCCAATATCCATTTCCCCCATTTTCCTTAGTAATAAAATATTTTAGCTGGACTCATGACTGCCCAGAATAGAAACTACTTTTCCCAGTCTCCCTGTGACTAGGTGTGGCCGTGAGATTGACCAATGAGATGAAGCTGAAGTGATGCTTGTGATTTACGGGAAATGTCACTAATGAGTAAGGTCACATTTTTCTCCACATCTTCCTCCTTCCTGCTGTCTGGAATATAGATGTTACGTCTAAAGCTTAAGCGGCTGTCATGGATCCTGAGGTGGATGCCCTGGGTTGATGGAAGGAGCCTGGGTCTGTCATGATGGGTGGCTCTACCATACCAGCCCCAGGCAGCTTATGTTCAGACTCTGTTTACATGAAAGGAAAATAAACTTCTACTATGTTTAAACCACTGTTATTTGGGGGCTTTCTCACAACTGAAACCAATCAAACTTACACAGTAAGAGTTACATTCTGTTCTGTAACCAAAATGAGCTCTTCTGTAATTAGTCTATAGGCTGGCTAAAAATGTTGAAAGACATGAACAGTATTCACATAATTATAATTGGGTAAATATTGTTCACTACATTGTCACAAAGTTCTAATTTTGTGTGTGTGTTTGCAAAATTAGCCTATATATATTTTTTGCCTTAATTTCCCCCTGCAAATTCTCCAAAATATCATCTGTATTGCATAATCTCCCTTTTTCTCCTCTCCCGTGGAGACCTCCCTCCCAGAACCCTGTGTCTTTCTGTTCCAGTTTTGGACTTGATGCCATCTAGAACTGCTAAATAGCTGTCATACTGAGACTTCCATTCAGTGCTTTCTGGAGAAGTCCATTAAAAGGCCAGGAAGGACAGTGACATTTGCCATTCTTCATCTAATAGGTTGGTTGTGGGTGAAAAGCTGGTTAATGGGAATCCCTTTTATACCTATAATATACCTTCATGGGCAGCCCACCCCATTGCTTTCTTTTGAACATTATCCACCATTCCTGTTTTTTTTTTCAGATCAGTTTTAGCTCCTAGGACAGTGTCAGACCAATTCCACTAATAGATTTTTATTTTGGCTTATTTTGATCCATGGATGCCTCCTTCTTCTCTTTGTAGGTTTTCCTCTTTGATTTTCTCTGTATTTCTGAGAAACAATGCAATGAATCAGCCATAGTCATGGTCTCTAGAGTTAGATGTCCTGTTTGTTATCTCAGCTCCAACACTGACTGGCTGTATAATTCTAAACAAATTACTTATACCCTCTCTCTAAGCCTCAGTTTCTTCATCTGCAAAATAAGAACAATAATGGCACCTACCTCAAAGGTTTATTGTGAAAGTTGAATGATTTAATCTATGTTTAGTGTTTAACACAGTGCCTGGCACATGAAAAACACTCAATGACTGTTATTTATAATTGTCAGTAGCATTAGAGAGTGAGTTGCCGAGAATCAAACATACAAGAGCCTGAGTTAAAACCCAACTTGACTCCAGAGCCTAGTTTTTAACCACCATGTTATGCTGTTTCATGTGGAATGTATGTTTTGCATGATTCTAGTTGGTGAACAAGCGGCCATCTAGAGCAGTGGATTTAGTCAGGTGTGTGTCTGGTGTGTGGGAGGTAGGAGCTGGATGTGAGACTGGAACATAATACTGTGATCACTTGAGGAAGTCTTGTCAAAGTAAACATGCTTTGAGAAAGTTTGATAAACTCTTGAGGGTGGGCTGTGGCAGAGATGTGTATTTTGAATGAGCTCCCCTAGTGATTCTGATGCCCACTCTGGGTGAAGAAACTGATGTGGAAGAAGTTACTAGATTTTGCTGAAGTAGAACAAGTCCACTAACAGAACTCATAGGAAATCATCCAAGAAGGAAGTCAAATGAAAAAAAAAAAATGTTCTTAGGCTCAATGTGCCTCGTAGAAACATTCATTACAATCAACACAATTTTTTTCATGTTATCACTGCTGTAACTCATATTTCTACATGCAAAACATACTCTAGCAGCACACCAGACTTTTTTTTCTTTAGCTAGTTTATCCCTTTGATAAGAGATTTAATTAACTCTTACAGTACCAAATCTGTATATAATCCCCACAATACTCAGTCATTAATTACCTTCAAATACATAATTGACAATAAAAATAAAATTTAAAAAAAGATTATTAAGGACTTTCCGAGGCCATAGCAAAGCATTATTACATTTTTTTTCTAGCCTAAACTGAAATCACTAAATCAATGCCATGAATTAAATATATATAACATTTTAAACAACCTTCTTCTTTTATTGTAACATGTAGTTAAGCTGCAAATAACTTAAAGCATGGCAATAATGAAAATTGAATGTATATTAAATTTAACCCTTACAATAACCCCATGAAAGAGGTAAAATTATTATTTGCCCAGTTTTGCAGATGAGGAACTGAGGCACAGAGAGGTCTACATGCCCTACATTGCATAGTCAGTAAAGTGAGGGAGCTGAGATTTGAAGGTGTTTGGCCCCAGAGCCTGGAGCCCGACCATCCTGCCTCACCCTGAGTCAAAGGCAAGAGGAGTATGGAAAAAGAAGCCTGTGGCAAATACCAGATGATATCAAGTGAAGAGCATAAAGTAAATACTCTTTCCTCTATTATTTTTTTAATATGTCTTTGTCAGAGTTGTAACTGTCAACATATCAGTTCTTCAAGTTAACTTTTTTTCATATCAGCTACCACCGCTCTCTACCCAGAAAGATCTCATCATGTAGTTCTCCGACATCTCTTTCTCTCTGCCTTCCCTTTCCCTCAGGAACTACAGGGCTCTGTGGTAGTTAATTTATGTATGCCTGCAGATGCTAGTGTTCTCACATTTTAGCTTGCATCAGAATCACCTGGTGGACCTAGAGTTTCTGATTTAGTGGTCTGGGGTGGGCACTGAGAATTTGCATCTTTAACAAGTTCTCAGGTAATACAGATGCAGACCACATTTTGAGAACCATCTGCCTAAACCTATGGAGAGCAGAGGGTAAAATACTACATTAGTATGTAAATTCTAAAGACAAAGACAGAATTTTGTAAGCAAGTAAAACTTTTATAGACCTGCACATTTTTGAGACCATCTGTAAGGTAATTTCTCTGGATGTGATTTGGCTTCATTTTGGCCTTCATTGCCCATCTCCCTCCCTTCCCCTCATACTCAGCTTTGGTTATCACCATTGTTTCATGTCTGCTCATCCCCTCTTTGCCTCTTCCCGACCCTTGTCCCCTTCACCTAACCAGGCTTTTTTGTTTGTATTCACTTCAGATTTTTAAATATTTCATACAGCAATTATGTTGCATTCAGGAACCCAGCCCCCCAAACCCTTCCAAGAGGGCCCTCACTCCTGCCCTTCCTCCCATGTGAGGGCCCTAAGGTTTAGGGTGGAGGAAGGGAAGGTAACCACCCATCAGGGACTGTTCCGGTTTGCTAAAGCTACCATTATGCAAAATAACAGAAGTGGATTGGCTTTTATAAAAGGGGGTCTATTAGGTTACAGATTTACAGTTCTAAGGCCAAAAAAGTGTCCAAACTGAGGCATCAACAAGAGGGTACCTTCACTGAAGAAAGGCTGATGATGTCCAGAACACCTCTGTCAGCTGGGAAGGCATGCTTCTGGTGTCTGCTGGTCCTTTGCTGCCAGGTTCTGGTTTCAAAATGGCTTTCTCCAAAATGTCTCTGGGCTAATGTTTCTCTTAGCTTCTCTCTCTCAGCTCCTGTGCATCCTTGCTTGTTCTCCCAGGGTGTTTCTCTCTTAAGTGTCTGGAGGTCCTTTCAGCTTCTCCAGGGCAAACTCTGGGCTTCATCTCTTAGGTTAGCATCTCCAGACATCTTTCTGTCTGCATCTCCAAGCATCTGGGTCTCTGTCAGCTCTTAGCTCTCTTAAGGACCCCAGTAAACCAATCAAGACTCACCCTGAATGGGTGGGGTCACATCTCCATGGAAATAATCTAATCAAAAGGTCACACCCACAGTTGAGTGGGTCACGTCTCTATGGAAACAACCTAATCAAAAGATCCCACCCAAAATAACCCTGCACCCACTAGAGTTGATTAAAAGAACATGGCCTTTCCTGGGGTACATAACAGTTTCAAACTGGCACAGAGACTGACCATGGAGACTCTTCCTGCCTTGCCTCACCCTTCCCAGGGATAAAGGGTTAATACCTGAGCACAACTCCCTGTGTGTTCCTCTCTCTGCTTGTGCACATATACACACTATGGCTTCTCGCTGAGTTGGTCATTTGCTGACAGGGCCCCTACTCAATAGCATCAAGTGGGACTGAGGGGCAGGAGGGCTGGGCTGGAGAGATCCTGAAAAGGAAGGAGTCCCGAGCTATGAGACTGAAGAAGGGAAAGAGTGCCTTCCCCCCCTCCCCTCCCCCCACCTCATGCATCTCCCAGAGAGTCTCTGGTAGTCTCCAGGTCCTCTTGCAGCGGGGGTGGGGGGCAGGTAGGGTAGGAAGATAAGTGGCTGAGGCATGGTTTCCCTTAGCTGATCCCAGGGTCTGGTGATGGTCAGAGTTCTGGATAGGGGCTGTGTCCCTGCCTCTCAAAGTCTGAGTGGGGCTTCATTGCACAAAATACTGTCGGAAGGCCCACACACAAGGGGTGGGACCCAGCCAGTCTGTATGTGGAGATATTGCATTAAAAAAAAATGAAAGCCTCACTCAAAATAATTTAAAAAACAGCAATGAATGAAATGAACAGAAAACACCCACAGAACATGAGGCAGGTGGCAGGGAGAAGGCAGGCAGGGAAAGTGTCAGACCCAGCATCTGACCACCATCTTGTCTGAGTCCAGATCCCCAGCCTGGGCTAGCTTCACACTTCTGTCACCTCTGGCTGGCCATGGGGTGATGGTCCTGGGAGGGAGAAGGTCTGATTGGGAGTGGGAGTTATATCTGGCCTCAGTGTGGGAGGCTGGTAGAGTCATGCTGTCCCCCAGCAACTGTCAAGACAGAGAGAGAGACAGACAGATGGACAAGACAGACAGATGAGGGCAAGGAATGAAAGCTTTGTTAGCAGCCAGCAAACAGGCCAGTGGTGTTCAGGTGAGCAGCAGGGAACATGTGGACAGGTGAGCATAGGTCAGGCAGGTAGGCAGGGAACAAGCAGGGGGGATGTAGTTGGGGGCTGCCTTGTGAGAGATGTGGCATCCCTCCAGCCCCTGCTTGTTGGGGTCTGGGTCTGTGACTTAGAACTTGGTGCACATGGAAAGCTGGCCTGCCTGAGGCAGGCATCAATGAAGACCAAAGGCTGGCCTCTTTTTGTAGCTGGATCTCCTTTAGTACAAATAAGGAAGTAGTATCAGGAAGTCTGTGGATCTGCTCCTCCAGACTGAGGAAGAACGGATGTTTCATGGTGTCCTCTGCAGAGATGCATTGGTGACCTTCATACTGCAGAAGCTAAGTGAGGGGCTCCACCGCTGTCAGGTCAGGTGCATGGCTCAAAAGGACCTCAGCTCAGTAGCTGGGGGAGTTGTATGTCTTGAACTCCTGGTTCAACAGGATGCCTGACTATGTCTTCTCAGTTGGAGTTCCCAAGATGCAGACAATGAAGTGCAGCTATTCCTCCACTGTGGAGCTGGGGAAGAGGGGCTGGCTATGGCCATCTCATAGTAGATGCAGCCCGCACCCCACATGTCAATCTGTGTGCAATAGTCTGTGGACCTGAGCAATATGTCAGGGGGCCCCTAACCAGGTTTTATTGGGTACCTCTGATAGCTGTTCAATGGACCTGGGGCCACATTTATTGGCTATGTTCCAGTCATCAGAGTTCAGAGTCTGGGAGTCTGAGAAGACGCTACATGGTTAGAACCTAACTTCTGATCAGAGGCTGCCAGATCATATAAAGTTTAAGAAGACTGTTTGACCACATAACTGTAGCTGTTTCCTGAGACTCCATTAAACTGACAGGAAAAGAATAAGAGACACTATCAGCTCCAAAACAAGGAGAATGGAAAAAGAGGAGCAATTGGTTGTAAAAGAACTCAATAAAAGCAGATTGACAGTTCAGCCTGGTTAGCAGAAGTGAGGAAGCTCCATCCAGACAAGAGGTGAAAAGGTCTGTAGTCAAGGAGGGAAATGATTTGTTCCAGTATGAGAGGCCAGGGACTTAGAAATG